>NC_133568.1:17510000-19910000 GCF_048773025.1 Camelus bactrianus | reverse complement strand
ATACAAGTTCAAATCTCCGTGTTTAAGTGCAAGTCACAGCAGCATTCCTATAATAGCAAGCAAAATTGAAAACAACCTAAACACCCACCCACAGATGTTTCAAGCACCACCAAAGATATTTAAATGTTAAAGCACAGTAGGTCCACACGAGGGAGCACCACACAGCTGTACAGTGTTGTGTTACATAGATGCAGGCAGTGGGGCGGCTACGAACACAGATCCTGACCCTCAGCAGCTGTGTGACTTCAGGTGAGTTACTTTACCTCTCCATCCCTCAGTTTCCCCATCTATAAAATGGGATAACAATACCTACCTCGTAGAGCTGTTGTGAGAATTAAAGTGGTTGATATAAGTAAAGATGAACAACTGCAGGTAAACAGTTAAGAGTACATAAGAGTGATTATTGTTACTAACAAAAAAATGAAGTTTCATGAATTTATACATGAAAATGTACTCTCTAAGGTATATTAGTTTAAAAAAAGTGAAAAACAGTAAAAACAGTATGCATAAAAGGAAAAGGACATATAAAAACAGGATCGCACTTTTAAAAGGACAAAGGTACATACAAATATACGTACACTTCTGAAAGGATACTCAAGAAACTGTAAACGTGGTTATCTTGGGGCAAAAGGTAGAAGGGATTTTGAATTTAACGTCCTTTGGCATTCTTTGATTTTTTTTTTATCATGTGTACTTAGTAATGTTACAATTAAGAATAAGCAAATTGTAGATAATTGTTGAAGCTGGGGTTTATTATATTATTATAATTAATATTTATTATTATAACTTCTATTATTATTTATCATATTATGATTTGCACTTCTGTGTATTTTGAAATCTTCTAGAATAAAGAAATTTAAAAATAAACTAAAGCAAGTAACTCATCATCTTTTGGGGGGATACCCTCCAAAATCCAATGCTGACTAATTGGATAGCATGAAATAATTCCTTTAAGAAAGCCTCCTCATCCAGCTGCAGGGGGGCGTTCCCATGGAGGCACACAGGAGCCAAATGGCAGAGAACCAGCTGTTGTAGGAAAACACTACTGAGGATTTACTACTATTGCAGGAAGTTTTAACAAAAATTTTGAAATTTTTCTAGGCCCTAAAATGCTTTTTTTCCTAGAAAGCCTTGTTTTCAATACTGCCTTTTTAGGGAACTTCTGGCTTTCTGATCAGCTAACTACAGGCAGAATGACCTTACATGTGAGTGAAAACAGATATGTAATTTCTCAACTCTCATAGCAGGTTATCAACTTTATCATCTACTCATTTGCTTTCCAAATTATATGCATCTACCCTGATGCAGCAAGACAGGAGACAAGCATTCTAGACTCTCACCAGTATGTGCAATTTAAACTAGCATTCACTCCGCTATTACCACTTTTTTGGATCGGACAGGTGATCAACAGAGCCGACTGTCTACAGCACATGTGTGCTCCATTAGTTCCTTTAGGGACTCTGAGTTTTATCCTTTGATCAGATTAGAACACCAGAAGCCTCGATATTTGAACTATAATTAGATTAGCCCATAATAGATTACCTTGAATTGGATAGGTTTTATCCAACATTGCTATAAGAAATGGCCAGAAAATTTTGCTATAAAATGTTCTTCACTACGCCATCCATATAAAGCCATCTGAAAAGTTTTAGAAATCAAGGCCAAGAAGAATTTTCCTATACCACAGAACTGAAGGGATTTCTTCCGATAAAGAAAATCACATACTTTAAGCATCTCCCTCACTTTCTCAAGCTATTGGGAAGCTCAGAAATGGATCCACTGCCCAGTCACAGCAACTCAGGAAGCTTTCATCCTTATTCCTTAATCTTTATTTTCTATTTCATTCAATTTTGTGTACGTCCGTCGTTTTTTTTTAATTCTTTTTTTTTTTTTTAAACTTAACTGATCCTCTTCAAAAGTTTAATAGATTACATCCCAAAGAGGTTTACACTTCCTGGGGGGATCGGGGTCAGGATCTTTTTCTTCTGGCAGGATAACCAGGAATGGTTTCATGAAGACACGGCATTTGAGCCAAGCCTTTGGGAATAGATAGGGCTGACAAACACTGGGAAGAATGCTACTGGCAGAAGAAGGTGTGAATAAAAGAGTGATGGAAAGAATGCACAGGCCGCTTTGGAGTAACAGGGGAGTAATAGGACTCGTTTTGGCCGAGGCATGAGGTGGTAGAAGAGATGAAGGGAAGGCAGGTTGGGAAGACAGGAAGGCTCAGGTCACAAGGAATCCACGTGCCAGGCTGAGGATTCAGCAGTAAAGCACAAGAGAAGGATTTTTCCCCCAGAATAGGGAAAACTACTGTATATTTCTAGGCAGAGGATAGAAACTATCAAGACAGAGTTTAAAGACCAATATCAAATAATACAACTACTATAGCAAGGTCCCAGGTGTTGAGGCATGAAATGTGATTAAAAGCACTAACCGAGGGCTTAACCTCAGAAAGACCACAAAAGAGAACGGTGTCAGGCACACAGTTATGGGGGCCAGGCTCTCCCCCAAATCCTGTCATGGATGTTTAAATCATGCTTTCCTTTAGGGATACCTTGGGAAACATTAAACAAACAATATCACACGCTTAACCATAGAATTTAAAATGAATTCTTGCCCAAATGTTGATGAGGGGAGTTTGTTTTTGTTTTTAATTCAAGACTTCCAGCCAATAACTTTAGAGGGAATAACGGAATTTAATAATTATCACTTTGCCACTTTGAGATAGTAGAAGTAAGCAGCATCACTGGTGGATGCTGCAGCCATCAGGTGAGCCTTTGAGGACAGAAAGGGTAACACTCCTAGAAAGAACACCATAAAGATGAAGTCTTTCTAAAAAACAAAAATACTAATTCAAAAAGACACACGCACCCCAATGTTCACAGCAGCATTATTTACAACTGCTAAGATATGGAAACAACCTAAGTGTCCACCAACAGATGAATGGATAAAGATGTGGTATATGCATACAATGGAACACTACTCAGCCATAAAAGAGAACGAAAGTTTGCCATTTGCAGCAACATAGACGAACTTGGAGGCATTATGCTAAGTGCAACAAGTCAGACAGAGAAAGACAAATACTGTATGATATCATATATGCAGACTCTAAAAGATACAACAAACTAGTGAATGTAACAAAAAAAGCAGACACAAATATAGAGAACCAACTAGTGGTTACCAGTGGAGAAAGGGAAGAGGGGAGGGGCAATATAGGGGGAGGGGAGTAAGAGGTACAAACTATTAGGTATAAAATAAGCTCTAAGGGCATACTGCACACCACAGGGAATACCACCACTATTTTATAATAACTATAAATGGAGCATAATCTTTAAAAATTGTGAATCACTGTACTGCACACCTGTAACTTACATAATATTATACATCAAATATACTTCAAAAACTAGTAAATAGGAAAAAAAAAAGATCACAGACTAATACTTAGAGTTGTCTCATGCAGAGTCCTCTTTCTTTGAAGTATTTTATCTCCTTTGGAGTATTTGTTGCTACTAGAAGGAAAAGATAAAACATTCCTGTAAAGTAAAATTTTTAAAAAGGCTTTCTAATGGAGTGATCATCAGACCAGCTGGTCTATCTAGGATTAGGACACAGGCAGTGGAAAACGTGAGATTGCCAGACACAATGTGCTTCACAACAGAGATGCAGTAAGTAGGACATGCCACCACCTGGGAAGTATTCTTGCCTAGAATAATTAAACCTGAATCTAATCGTGACTCCAGATGTAAATAATATTTTACAAGAGAAACAGTAGGAGGAATTAGTTAAATGACACCATGAGGAAGTGATCGGATAAACCCAGAATGCAGACCACTCTGCAGGATAAATGACTCATTTTCAAACAAATCAATAGCATTTTTTTAAAAGTCTAAATTAGAATAAATAGAATAAAAAGGACTTGAGACATAATAATCAAATGGAATATACGGATCTTATTTAGGTCTCGATTTGAGTAAACCAACCTTTAAAAAGACTTTTAAAAGGCGATCAAAGAAGTTTGAATATGGGCTGGTTATTAATGTCAAGGAATTATTGGAAATGTTTAAATATGATAGTGCCATGTTGGTTATGTAAAAAAAGAAAAAAATGTCTTCATCAAATAGACAGGCATACTGAAATTTTTATCAGCAAAATAACATGGTGTTTAAAATTTGCTTTAAAATACTCAAGAAAAAAAATTAAGGGGATAGGCGAAATAAGATTTGCAAAATATTAGTAACTATTGAAGCTGGGTGATGGGTACGTGGCGGGTTTACTATGTTATTCTAATTTTGTGCATGTTTGAAAATTTGTCAGTTATTTATTTTAATGGGTGCTTTACAGTGACTAGTGTGAAAAGTCTATATTTGTTTTTGTATTTGATGAGATAAAGGGGTTGTTTTAGTGTACAGGATGGGAACTTGGACATATACTAGCCCCAATAGTATATTTGGTTGAGGGAACAAGAATATTTTATCCAGTGTGAAACGACACTGTTCTGTAGTTCCAGTTTGTGGAGACCAGAGAGAAGAAAAATCTTTCCTGACTCTCACAAAGAACATTTCTTTGCACTAACCTACCTCCTGGGTTCTCTTGCCTAGATCCCTGCAAACATCGAGTCCCACAGCCCCTTCCATGAGCCACCAGAGATTGGCTCCTTATCCCCAGGTTACCTAGCTTACAGCTAAGCCACGAGGCCAGGACCTGACACGGTGACTGGCCCCACATTGCCAGTGTGGGTACCTCAACCTGAAACCTGGTCTGCTAAAGTGTCCCTGACACGTAGTGAGCATGTTGACCAAAATGTGTCTGTCAATTCCAACTCTCGGTCAGCAAGTATCATTGAGCATTGATTACGTGCAGGTTAAGAATGTAGGTCTTTTTAAATGAAGGACTCAGCTTTATCTCATAAAATGATATCTCCTGCACCTTCAGCATCACCTGTGTCACCACTATCACCATCAACTCTAACCTGAGAATGTCAAACGGGAGAGCCCTCTAGGAGATAGGAGGTTTATATCTGGAAGAATTGGACATCTCCCTCCCCAAAAGGCAGAGTTTAGCAATGACCAATAATGTTCCTGTCTTCTTTTTTTTTTTATTAACATTTTTTATTGATTTATAATTATTTTACAATGTTGTGTCAAATTCCAGTGTTCAGCACAATTTTTCAGTCATTCATGGACATATACACACTCATTGTCACATTTTTTTCTCTGTGAGTTATCATAACATTTTGTGTATATTTCCCTGTGCTATACAGTGTAATCTTGTTTATCTATTCTACAATTTTGAAATCCCAGTCTATCCCTTCCCACCCTCCACCCCCCTGATAACCACAAGTCTGTATTCTCTGTCTGTGAGTCTATTTCTGTCCTGTATTTATGCTTTGTTTTTGTTTGTTTGTTTGTTTTTGTTTTCTAGATTCCACATATGAGCGATCTCATATGGTATTTTTCTTTCTCTTTCTGGCTTACTTCACTTAGGATGACATTCTCCAGGAGCATCCATGTTGCTGCAAATGGCATTATGTTGTCAGTTTTTATGGCTGAGTAGTATTCCATTGTATAAATATACCTGTCTTCTTGAGGACAGATCCTGTTCCTTCTCTGTGGTGGATGCTGGATACCCCACCCAGCCCCGCTTCAGGAATAAAGGACCTAGTTAGTCAGCTGCCGGCAGTGTTGCCAGCAGATGGCCTTCAGCTGTCGTCTCCAGGAATGTGAAGGCAACTGTTTTGCCCAGATTAACCCCACTTCCTGGGCAGCCAGTGAAGGGTTGACCCGGAAGTACAAAGGCCTTGTGCCTTCAGTGAGACTTGAGACAACTCTGAAAGGCCACGCCAGTCTCTGAGGTCCCCACAGGATTAGCTGAAGTCTTCATCAAGGCTGCATCGTAGCCCACCTTCTCCCGCTGCCCACAAACCACCCGCATCCAGCGCACAGAGAGGCCTGGAGCTGCCACTCTTGCCAAGATCCCAATTTCCAACCTCTCTGCTTAAACCACCTAGATATGAAGAACATTAAATGGTTGCCTTGCTTAAAGGCATTTATTATGGAGACAATGTTATGCCTTCTGTCTCCCGCCCTCCCTCTGCTGGGGCAAGACGGGCACGTGTCACCTTCCAGGACTAAGGCAAGGCCTGGAATGGAAGCGTCTATCAAGAATGCCAGTGGTTCCGTGGGGCCATCTCCTGTGTTCACTGCTCTGCCTGGCACACACCTGGAGCACAGGAGAAGCTCACTAAATACTCATCTTTATGCAAGAAAAAGAGAGAAGAGAGAGGGAGAGAGGATAAAGGAAGGAAATGCCACCTTCACCATGAACCTCTTCTCCGTGTCCAGACCAGGATAACACGTATTCTGTCCTGGGACCTTGAGTTGCATGAAGGAAAGACCTGTCTGTGTTCATCTTTGCATCCCTACTGCCTGTAACTGACCGAGAGGCATAACAGGTGCTCAGGAAGCTTTGTCTTGAGTGAATGAAAGAAAAGATATTCTGCTAACCAAAGGCAGTGTTTAACCATCTATCACTGAGTAACAAAAACCCTGAAATCTTATCAGCTTAAAACAGCCACCGGGATTTGCTCACCGTCTGGGCTCAGCTGGACAGTCTCCTGCGGGGTCCTCACGAGGCTACGGGGTCTAAGAAGGCCTCGTCTGCATGTCCCGCCGCGCAGGCAGGTGCCGCACTTCCCTTCCAGCAGGAGAGCCGTGGCTTCCCCCCTCAGCGACGGCGGCGTTCCACGGGGCAGGCAGCGGGCGCTACGTGAGGTTTATCAAGCCTCTGCTTGGGTCACGCGGCCGGCGCACATTGGCCGAGGCAAGTCACGTGGTCCAGGCCCGCGCCAATGAGGGAGGAGACGACCCCGCCTACACACTGCCTGCGGGGAGGCTTCATTAGGGCCCGTGAGTTACGTAACAACTTGCAGCGGGCAGGTTTAGCCACTTAAGGCCAGACTTCTGGAAGAATTCTTTTTCTGCTAATGGTTCCCAGGTGACTTGGACTTAAGACTTTTAGAGGCAGTGAAAAAGAACCCACCAGGCAAAACCCTGCAGAGAAGCTGAGTGTGGGAAACACCTGGGCTGCCACCCACAGTGGTGGCAGGTAAGGGTGGCCAGGGTTGGGAGATGCCACATGGCTTCTGGACAACCACCTCCTTTGAGTTCAGGCCAGCTCAGGAGTTCCATCTCTCCTAGGACTCCAGGGGTAGTGGGTCCCACCACGTGGTTTGGGGGCAGGGGACGACTGGGCAAACAAGCAGGCCTGTGGGCAGGAAGCTGTGGATGAAGGAATCAGAAGAAAAGATGCAGGGACAGGCCCAGAACCTGGGACCAAGAAGATCTCAGCTGTACTGCTGCCTCCTGAATTTGTCAGTGAAGGACCCTGGTTGCTCCCCAACCTCACGCATCCCGTGCTGGGTCCTCTGTGCACCCTGAGACCTCAGAGCTCAGCACTTGGGGCCTCTCTCTGCTCCTTGGAAACCACTGAATATGTCATGCTCTGAGTAATTAGTACAATTAGCTTGAAGTAATTATATCATTTCTCTTCTCATCTCCTTTAATATGGTGTAAACATTTATACAAATTGAGAATATCTTCAATTATCCAATATTTATATAACATCTGCTATGAGACAAAAATCTAACTGAATTAAGAATTTCCAAGGTAAACTTTCAAATCCTAAAACTTCTGGAACTCTGAAGTCCTTATCTGGAAAGTGATTTATCTGGGAGGTATGGGTGGGGTTGGAGTGGAGAGGGCTGTCCATGGTTAATGACAAACCTTTGGCATAGAGGTGGATTCATAGTTGCATGAGTTACAAGATTGCCCCCTAACAATAAGGTCACACTTACAGGTGCCAGAGGTTAGGACTTCAACATATTTCGGCAGGGACACAATTCAACCTACAACACCCCCATAGGCCACCTGTAAGGGAAGAGCCTTTTTTTCCATAGCAACTGAGTACAGGGATCCCTGGGGCCCCATCTAAGTCCTAAAGTCCCCCCTTCTTTTTCCTGGCACCTGGTTCTCCATTGTGCTAGCTTCCATCTAGAGGCTAGAAGTCATCTTTGGAGCATAGGATTCTTTTGCTTTGGGGAGAATACACTGATTGTTCTTTCATTTATGCAAAGTAAAGCAAATATCCTGTTATGAGATAGGGTGACTCAAAATAAAAAATAAAAAAAAAACTCTGATAATATAAAAATCTGTCTTCACTGACTGTTTCTGGGGGAAGCAGTTGGGCCTGGATTTTGGGTAGGGCAAAAATGGTTTCAAGTGTATTCCTTTGCTTGAGGTGGAGGTGGGAGAAGTGGATGTAGGGAGGTGTGGGTGGGAACTACAGGCCATGCAATATGGAGCCCGGCTGAAGGCGAAGGGGAAAGTCACCCTGAAGCTGCATTGGCGTGTGTGCTGGAGCTGGCTGCATGGACTTGCAATAGATGATTGTAAACTTCTCAGAAATTTTGCAAGCTGACTGATAACCATTACCATCATTAAAAATTAAACTATATAAACTTGTAATTAAATACGTGATATTAAAAACAAAGTTAACTACTCAAGCACTCAAGCTCATCACTTCATAATTATTTTACTAGATTTCTATCATCTGTATTTTTGTTGTCCAATGTATTGGCTGGTGGAAATACTACACAGGGTTATACAGTGTGTGCAACTGTGCATGTCTTCCCAGCTCCCATTCAGTGACATCACAGCTGGCAGCCCAAAATTGACCATGGTGGGATTCACATCACGGGAAGTGCAAAGACTAGGAATCAGCCCCCTCCAGCCAGTTGTTAGATGTCTACTAACTCACTAGGAGTCATCTGGTTTCCAAGACTGATTGTCTTTTCTATGCTGGAAAATTAAGGAGCAGACTGGTGTCTATGCACAGTATGGGAGAGCCCAGCAGCCTGGGCAAGGAGGTGATGAGGTGGCAAGTGGTGGTGTAGATGGAGACAGTCCAGGCCAGAGAGCTGATACCTCTAAGGATTTATAGACTGTGTACCACTGACTCAACTCCATTCTGAGACCCATCCCCCTAAAATAAAAAGGAACATATAAACGTTTTCCTTGAGGATTTTCAGAAACACTCTCAGAACCTGAGGAAGGACTGAGTTTCCACTCATGCCACAGGCAGGGGCTCCAACTGTTCTATTCACAGAGACTGACAAGCTCTCAATTCCAGAAAGTTAATGGCAGCCTTTCCTGTAGGCTTTCTTAGGACTGGCAGTGATCTAATGTGCTCCAGAACTCGCCCAGGGGGTGCTGAATGCAGCATTTCCCAACACTGCTCATGGGCCAGGACGCCACAAAAACAAACTTTGCACAGCTCTAAACGAGGCACGTGGGGATCGCAGCAATCCACTCGGCCAGTGGGGCGTTTTCTCACCCTGATTATAGTTCCGTGATCCTTAAAAAGGGAAATGCTTGTTAATTTCCCACACGTGATCATGCTCAGAGGGCGGGCTCCCTTACTGCCCTTCCTCCTCACTCCATCACCCAAAATACACAACAGGAAGAAATCTTTTTGCAATGATATAATGTGAAAGTGACCGCAGAATACTGGCATCTCCATGATGGCATCAGTGAGGGTCGGGGTGGCTAGATTTAGCAAACAGAAATGTAGGATGCCCAGTTAAATTTGCATTTCAGATAAACAAGGGATCATTTTTAGACTCTTCAAGCCCCATGTAATATTTGGGACATACAAATACTAAAAATGTATTTGTTGTTATCTGAAAATTTAACCGGGCACCCTGCGTATTCCTGGGATCCCAGTGAGGGCAGGATTTTTAAGGGGTGCTGTCAGGTCTTTGGGGAGGCAGTCGTGGGGTGGTGGGAAAAGAATATGTTTTGGAGTCAGATCTGGTGGGACTGAGTTTGACCACTTACTTAGCAACATGAGTAAGTTAATCAACCTTGCTGAGCCTCAGTTTCCCAGCTATAAGTAGTTATGGGAGATAAAACTTTCCTCACGAGGTGGTTGGTAGAATGAAATCTGAAAATTCATGAAACAGACTCCAGCACAAATTACCTACACACAGTAGCTGCTAAACTAATGTGAGTTCCACTCCCTCCCCATACTGCCCTCTTTTGGGGGGATCTGTTGCTGAGTAAACAAGTAATTTTGCTGGACTTCTGAGGGATATTGTGAGCGCTACAGCCACGTGTGAAAATTTCACCTTCTACAGGACTTCCTTAGTTCAGAGTCAGAATCTGACTGACAATTCGTGGGACAGCCTTTGGTCCCTGAAGACAACGTGCCCACGTAGAGGCCATTCTAGCGAGACTAGCCCAGTAGCCCTTCGTCTACCTAGTGATTCAAACATTCAACAATTCTACCAGGGACAATTAGTTAAAGTCTTTACAGAAGCCTCCTTGTTTTAATTGTAAGGTGCTGACTTTACCAATACTGTTCACTTGGTTTGTGAACTGTGGCCAGGGAGAGAGGGAGAGTCCCACCTCGGTGGCTCTCCATGTGTTTCCCTGTCACCCTGTGGCTGACACACCTCACGTTACTCTCAATTTCCCTGGGTGACGAAGAACCACCCCATGTATGCTCCGAAGATGGTTAAGCATTTCAAGCTGTGAGTCTTTGTCTTGATACTGGTTTGTATAATTACTTTGATTACAGAGTCAATTCTTTAATTATGTTCCCTTTGGACTAATGCTAATTATTTAAAATTAGTTTGTAGCATGCGTGGATTGACAGGGAAAAAAAATCAGTTGGCTTGGGCAGTGAGGAGAATTAGAGGCAAATTGGGGGCCACTCAATATGTATTCTAAACTGGTTGTGAGAATTCTAGAAGCTGATTGTCTGTATGTATCAATATAGATGGCAAAATTTTTTTAAAAAAGCCATTTCCTGCAAGAGAAATGAGAACAGTCCAAGGTTACCGTTGTTCTAATTATGGTTTTGGTTTTCCCCAGAGCACAGGAATCTTCACATTCTTTTCAAAATAGCATTAAGGAAGTTGGAAGCTTCCTTTTAATGAAAATACAACTTCACTTGAGTGTTTAAAAATACCCCTTGAACACAAAATCAATTGTGAACCTACTTACTGCTTAGGTATCAAGGATGTTGGTTGTAAGAGTTTGAATTATATGATAAGGAGGGAAAAGCCATACTTAATGCAATGACCCAGAAGAATAATTTATCTCACTATTAACTTCTTTGGAGAGAAGCCTTGCTTGTAGAAAACAAAACAAAACAAACTCTGCTCATTGTTAGTAATGACTTTAAACTGTTTTTAGAGTCAGTCTATGGACAGCACCAAGGCTTGACAAAGAAGGGGAGAAGCTGGACCTCTCAGACGTTGCCCTGGTGTAAACACACACTTACTGCACAGTCCAGCAATCCCACTCTTAGGTATTTACTCAAGAGAAGTGCAAAAGACATCCACACAAAAAGCTGTATGTAAAGACGTATAGCAGTTGTATTTATAACGACCCCAGACCAGAAAAAACCCAAATGCCGCTCAACTGGTGAACAGATAAATTATATACTACATCCAAGGCAAAAGGATACTACTCAACAATAGAAAGGAACAAATTACTGACACACGCAAAAACCGCCATGGTACCCAGTGAAAGCGGCCGGACTCAAACGCCTACACACTGATTCCATTTATTGTGGAAAAAGCAAAATTCGAGGGACAGAGAACAGATCCGTGGGTGCCAGGGACTGGGGTGGAGAGCAATTCACTACAAAGGAGCGGGAGGGAACTTCCGCAAAGATGGAAACGCTCTGTCTTGATTATGGTGCTGGTTACATGACTATATGGGTTTGTTAGAATTCATAGACCGGCAGTCCTGGAAAAGGTGAATTTTACTGCATGTACTAAATTATACTGACTCAATAAAACTGATTTAAAAACCAGTCATTTTGTCATTCCTAAGTATCATGCTGATGTTGTAAAAGCTTTCATTAACACTCTTGATGCAAACAAGTGTGGGGAAGGTGGGCAGATCCTTCACACTTCAAATATCTAGCCCAGATGTGGGGCTATAGCTGCTTTGTTCTGTCTGAGCAGGGGACAGAGGCACTGGTTGACAGGGCCCACGACAGGCTGCAGTGCTCCTGGAGAACACTTCCCTCCTGGAAGATGTCTTCCATCCCATGGACATCTGCTCACTGTCCATATGGTCCACGGATGCCCAGACATGAAGTATTAAGTAACCGCTGAGTTTGCATTTGTTTACTTGGCTTTAAAGACCTCTCAACCATGCTGTGGGGGCTGTTCCTTTTTAATAAATGCTGTGTTGAATATACAGTCATCGACACAGATCTGTGGAGGTGCTCAGGCATACATCCAGCGGATGCAATGACAGACAAGTGCCCAGAGCCACCATGAGCGGAGGTGCTCATCCTTCTCATTGCACATGAATCTACACCTGCCTGAGGTGCTAAAAAGGATAAGCCGTATTGTCTTACTCACAGAATGGAATCTCTTTGGAGGCATAGGGCCAAGAGACTGTATGCTTAGGATATAAAATGTCTAATGCAAAGTTTTAGGGTTCTGCCTATTGAACTTGGGAATCTAATTATAATGAGAGGGTTTGGGGGGTTTAAAAAAAGTATTCCCATCATTGACTTCCTCCACCACATCAGTTCCACTCTAGTGTACATCATTTTGCTATAGCTGAAAACAGAATACCTTAGAAGAATCAAAACACAGCGGATATAAACATGACCACAATCCACAAAGTCATTCTAACAGTGGGTAGGAATGCAAACTTTGGGGCTTGCTTGGCTGCAAACCCCACAAACTAGCTTTGTAAACTTGTGGGAGTTCATTGACCTCGCAGATCCTATTTCCTCTTCTGAAAGACAACAGCAGTCACCTCACGGATTTGCTGTGATGATTAAATGGGGTAATACATATGTAAATAACTTTGCAGGCTGCTTCAACA
Source organism: Camelus bactrianus (assembly GCF_048773025.1). Taxonomy (NCBI): domain Eukaryota; kingdom Metazoa; phylum Chordata; class Mammalia; order Artiodactyla; family Camelidae; genus Camelus; species Camelus bactrianus. The sequence continues at coordinate 19,897,083 of NC_133568.1, read as the reverse complement.
GTAGTTATTTTGCCCAAGTGTTACCTGTGACCAATGCGAGGTGAGGCTCCCTATACTTTGAGCCAAACTCATATTTCTGTCTTCCTATAACAGTCTGGTCAGTCATGGCCGCAGTTGCTTCCTCCCCGTGGGCAGCCACATGTGGATTTTTTTACAAGCAGGAATTGAAGGTCAAGAGCAGAAGCTGCTGTCAGTGCGAGAGCCCGGGGCTCAGTGACAAATGACAGCTCAGCATAAGGCAAGGATCCTGCTCGGAGCTTCAGGCCCCTGGCTCGGCTGTCATGCCACACCCCAGCCCTGACATGTCAACTCCTATGGGGCCTAAGGTTTGTTTCTTTTATCAAGAATTATTTTTCGGTTCAGAGTTTGAGATTTGCAAATATTAATTACTATATATAAAACGGATAAAAAACCAACTTCCACAAAGCACAGGGAACTATCTCAATATCTCATAGTAACCTCTAGTGAAAAAGAACATGAAAATGAATATACGTATGTGTATGCATGACTGGGACATTGTGCTGCACACCAGAAATTGACATATTGTAACCGACTGTACTTCAATTAAAAAAAAAATTCTTTTTTGGCAGATCAGTCTCCTGGCCTCCCAGGGCAGAGCAAGACAAAGGAATGCAGAGTGGAGCTGAAGGGGCAAATTGAGGATATTCTGCAGACTGGATACCTACCTCTGTCTCATGAAATTATACATCCACACCCTGTCAAGAACTATGAAAGGTCTGAGATTTTACCCTGCTTACAGACTAATGATTTAGCCTGTCACAGTTTTGTGGATGCTGGCAGAAGACACAGACTCCTGGGTCCGAGACAGAGGACTTAATTACTCACAGCATGTCGGACAACATGAGCTTTGCATTTACATCAGTTGTGCTTCCCACTCCCTCCAAGTTCCGAAGAGGCGATAAGGAGGTGGTCCTAGGTCTACAGTGTACACATGGTGGATTCATTCCCCAGATGAGGAACCCTGAGCTTAGTGAGCCCTCGACTTTATAAGGGACTGCTAGCAAATCTGCCCAATTTTTGCCCTGGGGGAAGACATCTTTACTACCCTGGGCAACAAGCAAATCTGCCCTCTACCCTGGAGGGAGACACTCTCTCTGTCTTCCAAGACGGTTTACTCTATAAATGTCCTTGAAAAGACAGTCCTTACCTCTACAAAGGTTTTCACAATTGTCTTTTCCAGAGTTTAAGGTTTCAGAATTGTAAAGCTTAGCTCAAGCAATAAAGGTTTTTTTCCCCAAGCAATAAAGTGTTAATGCACACTAATTTAAAAAAAAGAGTTATTTTCCCCTAGATTTATTGAGATACAACTGACATGTAACATTATGTAAGTTTAAGGCATACAACATGATGATTTGATACATGTATATATTATGAAATGATTACCATGATACACCTGCGTCACCTCACACAATTACTTTTTGGTAGTGAGGACATTTAAGATTTACTTTCTTCGCAACTTTTAAATATTTAGTGCAGTATCATTAACTATAATCACCATGCTGTACATTAGATCTCTGGAATTCATTTCTCTGATAACTAGGAGCTTGTACCCTTTGACAAACATCACCCCGTTTCTCCCACCCCCAGCCTCTGCCAACCACCATGCTGCTCCCTGTATCTATGGTTTTGGCTTTTTTAGATTCCACATGTGAGGTCATACATATTTGTCTTTCTCTGTCTGACTTGTTTCAGTTAGCATGATGCCCTCAAGGTCCATCTATGTGTCACAAACGGCAGGTTTTCCTTCTTTTTTTTTTTACAGCTGAGTCATATATTGTCAGGAATTACTGCTCTAGCCTTCCTTCCCGTTCTGAACCATAGCCAACCCTGGCTTAATAAAAATGCTTACTTTAAAAAGGAAGGCACACAAAGAACTCTTATCTAAATAGACCTATGTTTCCACCAATGTCCTCAGAGCAGAACCTTAAATCGTGTCTTCCATCCAGGAAGATGTATCTTTTCTTGAGTCATTACTGACAGAATGGAAATTGGAAGAGAATAAAAGTCCTATAATGATCTTTTCCTCACTGTGTTTGCACTTGTTACCAGACCTCAGGGTGGCTCAGGGGTCTACCCTCCTTCATCCTTCTCTGGACAAATTCCTGCCCACAGGTCTGATTTCTGTCCCAAGTGGCCTTGTCTGATGATAGTGGCCCTCCTTGGCCACTGACTGGACTGATCCACGGGTCCCACGAATGGTAGTCTTGCTTGAAAGTTATGTTGAGATAACCAGAGTCTATCTCTTAGAATTTGGGACTGTCTTATGTATAAACCGGATACAGTTTATATCTATAAAGTTTATCTATACTTGTACACGTATACATATACACACACATACATAGGGCCACTGGGTGGTGGACACTGGAAAGGAAAGGATTTGGGAGCTGAAGATTTGGGAACGGAGCAGCCATTACATGCAACACACAGGGGAGATGGAGAGAAACAGCCTGAGAGAGGGGCGACATGAGGGAGCAAGAACAGAGGAGCTGCCTGGATCCTGTCCTTCCAACATCTGAGGTTCAATTTCCCCTGAGTTTTTGAGATCCCTCCCTGAACTGACCTGATTTCACCAGAGTGGGTTCCTTGTCTCTGAAACCTCTGTGCAAGCTTGACTTGGAGGCGGTCAGAAAGAGTCGTTGGTTTCAACTACCACAGAGCAGGGCGTACAGGTTCAGAAAACCATTTAAAACGCAGGGGTCCGGATCCACACATGCAGCCAGAGGTTGAAATGATGAGATCTGAGTCCAAACCCTGCCCTTTGTGTCTCAGGGGTCCTTCCTAAGAAGACGGAATCTGGACTTTGCCTTGGCATGAAAGCAGAAGGCTCACTGGAGCAAGAGGAATGATAATTTCCAAGAAAAAGCCAAGTTCTAAGAGAGTGGATGGCTTAAGGTTTAGCTCCAGCAAGAAGACCTCACCACAGCACCCTCGGTAGCTGGGGGCCCTGGGGTGAGGGAGGGAAATGGAGGGCCTGGCAGAGGGCACATGAGCAGGGTTTGGACATAGGACCTGAGGACACTGCAGGGGAGGCTCTGAGGGCCCAGGAGGCAGGGAGGAACAAAGCAGTCATTGAAGGAACAATAAGGAATGTGGGACCAACAGGGAAGGATGGAAAGGGGGAAGTGGACCACGTACCTGGGGGAAGAGGCAGAGAGTCAGAGACTGGCTTGAGCATCAGGAAAAGAGAGAGAAAGGGACACAGAATTAGGGAACAGAGAAGAGGTCACTTGGAGAGGAAGAGTGGGGGCGGATGGACAGGGGCAGATACAGAAAGAGAGAGAAGACTCTCTGCTTCTGACATATTCTCATCAGTGACCTTGCTCCAGGTCATGGTGTCTCCCCATCTAGAGTGTCCTTGTTTTCTGATTGGTTAAAAAAAGGGCTACTCACACCATCCCAGTCTATCTCAGAGGGAAGAAGTCAGGACCAGGGGAAGAACTGGTGGCAGAATGCTGCAGGCAGAGAAAACAGCATGTGCAAAGGCCCTGAGGGAGGAGGTGGGCGCGCGGGAGAGACCAGTGCAGCTGGAATGGGGGAGGGTGGTGTGAGGTGAGCCTGGAGGGCTGGGGGCCATGGATTCCACGTGAAAGACTCTGGTCTTTTTGGGAGGTAGCTGTGGACAAGTCCATAATGTCCTGACTCCTCTTTTCCATCATTTGTTTATCTCTGCATGTCTGCTTCACTAGCTGCAAGTATAAAATACAGCTCCACCTCTTCTCTTTTTCCTATTAGTTGCTGGAGACCCCATATGTCAAATTGCTGACATATAAAGCCCCACCCTGCCTTCAGGCATCCAAGAACCTCAAGGTCTTAGTTGGTCCAAAGAGGAAACGTTCTTCCAAATACCCCAGAGAGGATGATAAAGGCTAGTGAGCTCAGTCATGGTCTGTCACGGCCTCTGGTCACTGTTGAGCACTGGTCCACACATACAGACAATTGTGTGCTGCTGAGGGGGTGGGGAAGCCTCCAGAGGGAGCATTGGACTTACCTTGCTCACACTCAGCCACTGGCTCGGGAGCTGACTCGGAGGTGACTGGGCCTGCTGGAGCGTCTGCTTGTCCAGCCCCAACTCTTCACCACCAGGCCAATGCCCCTTTGGAACCCCTGGTGACCCTTCTCCCAGAGGACTTCCCTTGGGTGCTCCTAATTCATCCTCCCGAGTGTTGAGCCTCCCAGGATGTTGCAGGGCTTCCCCGCAGTCTTGCCTTCCTTGCCTCCCAGCACTAGTTCTGCAGACCAAGGGCAACGGTGGAGCACAACTGTCAGGGCACAAATGACCCTGACCCGCTCCAGCCAACAGACACCAAGTGGCCTTACGTTCGTGAGACCAAACAACCCTTCCCAGGATATCCAGATCCATCCCAGGCCGCCTGCTCCCTCCATTTCCAGACACAGAAGATGGTGGCATTTGGAGTTTGTTTCCAAGTTTTCCCTCTCCCAGCACCTCATTATCATCATCACGTTATTAATACAGAAAATAACGAAATCAGAAAATATCAGTAGAAAAACATTCCACGTTTCCAACCAAATACAGACATTTATACCAGCATATAAAACACAAAACTCACAGTTTCCACGGGTGAATGTGCTCCCTAGAAGCGTGACCACTGCATTCTGTATAGCCTTGTCAGACACGGCGGCCCACAGAGCAAACGACGGCTCTGGGCCCTGACACTGGGAGTCCCACTGTGAAAAGAAGTTTTATTGTGGAAACATTTACTCTGAATGAATGTTACTGGGGTCCATATCCTGAAACTTAATTTTTTAATAAAATGAAAAATTGGGATGTTTTTATTCTTTACTAATAGTAGTAAATACTTACAGAAAGCTGTAAGAGCTTTAAATATATATTTTTTCCATGTTTTCTTTGTCATTGAAATAGAAAGGCCCTAAAAACCTCTACATCCTTGTATCCAGAATATATAAAGAGCTTTCAAAACACAGTAAGAGAATAAACAAACCAATTAAAAATAGGCAAAAGATTTGAATACACACTTCACCAAATAAGAGATAAAGACAGCCAAATAAGCACATGAAAAGATGTGAAGTCATTTGCAAATGTAAATTAAATTAAAGCCACAGTGAGACACTATGCATCTATTAGAATGGCTAAAAGCGAAATAAACATACAACTGACAATATCAAGTGCCGATGAGGATGTGGAGCAACTGAAACCCTCCTTCAGTGCTGACAGGAATGCAGCATGGTACAGCCGCTTTGGAAAACAATTTTGCAGTTTCTTATAAATATATATTTACCATACAATCCCATAATCCCACACCTGGGTACTTACTCAAGAGAAATGAAAACACATGTCCACACAAATTTTTATAGCAGCTTTATTTGTAACTGCCCCAAACTGGAAAGAATCCAAGTGTAGGTGAATACACAAACTGTGGTACATCTGTCAATGGAATACTACTCGGCAATAAGAAGGAACTAACTGCTGATGCACCCAACAACTTGGCTGGAGTAATGAGGTGGAGAGACCGAAAGTCAGACTCTCAACAGCCATGAGAAACCATGGTGGAGAAGGTCACAAAGGGTCACACCAGAAGTCACTTAGTCATCCATCCTCACTTGGAAATTTAGTAAATCCTTCTCTTTTTCAAACTTTGGGGAATATCGGGCTGTTTGACCAAGGGAAACAATGCCTTAGCAGGGGCTGCTGTAGGAGTGCTGGTCTGGGGTTTCTGCATCTGTGGCTCCCCTGTACCTCAGAGATTGGCTTCAGTGACACTACTTGACATGCCTCTGCCCACTGCCGGCCCCACCCCTGCCCAATTTCAGTTGCCCATATATTTTTGGCAAGGCTTAGTAGTTGCATGGTAGTCTGTTTACCAGCATAGTCCTGGGGGGTCAGGAATTCCACAGATAACCCCTCCCCAGCAGCCTCCCTGGTGCTCTGGAGTAGAGTAATGTCCACAGTCTTCCCTAGCCCTGCAGGACATCCCTAGACTCTCGGGGCCTCTCCAGCTACCTTCGTCTCCTTTCTCAGGGATGCTCAGGGCCCAAACATCAAAAGTACACTAACTAAAAATGATGACTCACCCACTGAATGTTCAGGCTGTTGAATTCTTTATCCCTTCTCCCAAAAGGGGCCTATGCAACTCATGCCCAGAACACCCCATAGCTCCCCAAATTAGATGGCCAAAGGAAGTCATGTGACATCAGAGACCGTCAAAGAATAAACATTTCAAAACTATGCCTCTTCCAGCAAAGACAGTACTCTTGCTCAAACTCACTCTTTGCCTGGCACCTACCATAGTTTGTTGAATCAGCATAAAGGGTGAACACGACATCGTTTATTTGTTTATGTAATAGATGCCTCTACCCAAAGGATCTCACCAGTTTTCTTGACTTTACAAATCCGCACTTCTCCATGATCTGCGCCAGTGAAATGCAGTAGTACAGGAGACCCAGTTCCCCAAACGTGGATATTTGGAAGGAATTTCAATATGTAAATATGAATGTGAGGGTCTCTCACTTGTAAGAATTCACTGTACTCTGCATTAAAGGAATGTGGTCACTAGAGAAGGAAGCACTTATTAGGCACTGGGAGAGGCCCCTCTCCTGCTCCCAGAGGCACTCTGCCTTGCACCATTTTATTATGAACAATGTCCCTGTGGTAGAGAGCTGGCAAGAAGGGCCCCAGTCTTCCCCTCCTTGTATCCACCACTCTCTCAACGTCACTCTGTAACTGTTTTCCCAGCCCTTGAATCTGGGCTGCCCTCTGTCTTGCTTTGGCCAACAGAATGGTTCTACTGCTCTCTGGGAACCCAGACATCACTGTGAGAAGGCGGCCAGGCTAGTCTGCTGGGCATAGTGAGGGGCCATGTAGAGAGGGCTCAGTCTAGCCCAGCCAACCCCCAGCCAGCCAGCCAGCCTGCAGACTGCATGTGGGCTCGCTCAGGCCTAAAGAACCAACCAAGCTCAGCCAACCCACAGAATTGGGAGCTAAATGAATGGCGGTTGTTTTCAACCGCTGAGTTTTGGGGTAGCTTGTTACACAGCAAGATTGCCCTGCCATAGGGAGGTTCCAGTACCTCATATTCAAACTGCTCTCTGAGCTTACAGGTAGAGAAGAAATTAATTCTTCCTTCTTCAGATAGCTGAATTAAACGTGGATAGAAAACACTAGACTCCATTTCCCTTTCAACTGTCTTTTACTGCATAGCCAACTTGTGTTTTAAAGAATTTTCTTATGAGACTAACAGTAGATATAGCGTTAAAACAGGGCACTTTCTGTCCCAACTCTTGTTGAGGGTTCCATCCATGACACATAACCAACATTTGATACCACAGCACACCACAGAGATCAGAAAGAAGTCAAATCACCATTTCACAAAAAGCTTTGTTTAAGCAAGTCAGGGGGAAAAAAAACCTTTTATGGTCAAATATAGGTTTCACAATCTCTTTACCACATCCCCCAAACAGTTTTTTCATCATTGTCTTCATTTCATTCTGTTTACATTTGTCATATACATCTCTATAGTACACAGACAACAGACCTATATTTGCTATATATTTCCTATCATTTAATTGTCTTTGGATCAATCTAGAATTAGTAGGGAATCAGTATGAGAAAGAAGACCACCTTTTTCTGAAAGGAGATTCTTCTGTATTTATTTAGCACCTTTTAAGGAGCTCAAGATACTTCAACATTCACTGTAGCATCCTTTTGTCATCTCTAGGTAGGGGAAGTGTCGAAAATTATCATTAGTGCCTTTTTATTGGGAAAAAAAAAGAAAGCACAGAAAGGCAAAGTAGTATCAGCGAGACAGTGACAGTCACAGTAGAAACTTGGGTCTTTAGCTCAGCCTTCTACTTTGCGAACTATACTTTGTTTAATATATTCCATATTAAGAGGTATAACGGTTTCTTCCATTTTTTAGCATCTCTCTTTGGATGGATGTTAACTAAAAGGGCAGCACAGACAGTAAATTCCCACCAGTGGGTCATCCTGGCAGTGCAGTTATTTCCTGCAGTTCTTCATGTCAGCCAAGGAACCCCATAAGTTACAGAGCTACCTCTGGTCCTCCATTAAAAATCATCATCGACTGCTACTACCCCATTGTTTCCAAGAGACAGGCAACCAACAGGGAGAAACCAGTGATCAGTGATCAGTGATCATTCCCTTCAGCTGATTTGTGGCCATTAAAGTCCGGACAGTGACAACTATTAGCACTCTTAAAAACAGCAGGTCTGCAAAATTAATTTTAACGTGCTTAGGTATTTTAACTTTAATATTTGAGGAGAACAAACACTCACTGGCCACAACAGCTAGAACATCCCAGGTAATTCCTTTCAGTCTAACTCAGACTGTATGTTTCCTCACAAGAGCACTGATGCTAAGGGAAAAGCACCTCTATGAGTAATTTTCTTAAGTTCACAATATAAGGATTTGGTTTTTAATTTAAATGCATGGAAAATAGCAGGAATATTTTCCACCTCTACAAGGCTAAATTATAGATACACAATTGCTTAGGAAGAAAATAAGGCCTCTTGCCTAAACACATTTATGCTGTCTTTATTTAGAATGAAAAAAATGCATAATAACATTTCAACTTCATTCTTTCTTTCCTGAACTTCCCTGGCCCCTTCTTTTCACTTTGTGTGTGAGCCATCCTCTGGTCCTCTTCATTTTCCACATCTCTTCCAGGGAAACACCAAGAGTAAAAATGCCAAGTGCAACAACTTGGATTTTTAGAGATTTAGTGACACAAGTGCCTGAATGCCTTTGCTGGAACGGGTACATACATTCACCCCGTGGGGATGAACCATTGGGTAAAGGAGGACAACGACAGGTTACCACTTAGAGCTGCCTAGAAACCGACACAAACTAAACATTCAGGTGCAAAAATGGAGTTTCCTCTTTTTCACCCTTTAGAAAAATGAGAACTCAGAAAAATTTTCAAAAACGAAAAGTCCCTCCCCTGGTTCCCTGAGCCTCTCCCCAGGCTTCACATTTCTAGCCTTTTCCCAAAAGTGCTTAGTACAGACCCTCACTCTCCCAAGCCATCACCAAAACATAGGCATCTACTTGTGAGAAGGGGTGCAAAAGAACATATGTAAAGAAGACCGTCACCTCTAGGAGAACTTTCAGGAAAATCCTTAGGTTTCAAGGGGAAAAAGGAGAGCGGGCCAGTATCAAGAAAAATGTTACCAGAGAAAGAGAAATACAAATACAAATATGTGGGAGGGGGAAAAACAGACCCAAATAAAATAGGACAAGCATAACGTCATGTGTCATAAAGAGACAAAATATTGATGAAATAATAATGGAGTGGAGCGGAGGTGAAAGGGAAAGGAGAAAAACCATAAAAGGAGGTAGAAAGTGGAGCAACTGAAGAGGGCAAAGTGGATCTGTGCAATTAGCTGATACACGACTGTGGATGTCAGTGAGTAGTAATAACAAATGTACTTTAAAAAAAAAAAAAAGTCCCCGATTCTATTTAGAGTAAGGTGGATGGAGAACGCCAGGTCATTGGACTCAGATGTACCGAATGGAGGGGCATAAAGGCTCAGATCGTGGCCGCCGTCCCGACCCCCAGCCCAGGCCCCGCCCAGGAGCAGGTGCGCAGCGGGCGCCGCCGTGTGGCATCGCGGCTCCGGACGTGCGCGGCGCAGAGGGCTGGCGGGAAGGTCCGCACCGCAGGTCGGCGCCCGCCCGGCGGCATCACGGCTCCGACGGGCGCGGTGAACCGCAGCGGGTCCCCGCCCTCTCAGCGCCGCGCCCCAGGCGCGCCCGCCTCGGCCTCCCCCTGCTCCTGCACGGGCCGCGAGGCCTTGTCAGGCCCGGGGACGCCGCGCTCCTGCAGCCCCGGGCCCACCTCGAGGCCGGTGCACGTGTCCGGGAAGCGCGGCCCGAGGCCGGCAAAGGAGTCGCAGCACGGCGGGCTCTCCTCCTGCACCGGGCGGCCCACCGGCTCCCCTGCGCCGCCGCCCGTGCCCGCCGGGCCCTCCTGCGAGTTCTGACTGACGTAGACCACGATGATGTCGCCCTTGAAATTCATCACCTGCCCGCTGGAAATAAACGTGGAGTTACTGTTTCCAGTCACATTTCCTACAAGGGGAGAGGAAGAGAGAACACGCAGAGGGTGAGTCATCAATTCTGGGCAAGAACTTGGGTCTTGTGAGGGGGAAGTTTCCCAGTGCATCGAGGGTCGCTGGCGCCCCAGCTGTCTTACAGGCGGCCCCTCCTCGCCCACGTCTCCAAAAATGCATCAGGCACTCCCAGTAGTTCATTTGTCAACTCACTGGGCCTGACTGAAGCCGAAGAAGGAGGAAGGGAGTGAGAAAGAAAGAAGACAAGACAAGGAAAGGGAAGCAAGCAGTGGGCCACACTCCAGTTTTGTCGTTGGCCACGGAGAGTTCAGGGAACACTGGCAGGAGAGCACACCCGGATTTCAGAATCAAGACGGGATTCAGATGTTGCAGAGGGTGCACGCGAGTGATGGATACGCAGGAAACACAGATAGTGGCGCAGCAACGGTGAGGTGTATCAAGAAGGGATGCAAAAGCCGGAGGGAAGGTGGTTGTTAATAGAACCCAGCAGCCCACCTCAGCCCGGCCTTCCCTCTGACCACACTCATTCAGGTCTTTTCACCCTCCCTGAAGAGGTCCCTAAGCTCAGCCGGGAGGGTCATAGGGCCACCTAGGCTCAGTATTTAGCAGAAGTCAGTCAATTTCCTTAGCATTAAAAAACAAACAAAAAACTCCTGGAAAAAAAGAGATTCAGGAAACTAAAATGGAAAAAACCCAACCAACCAAAAACAATCTTATAAATCACTCTTTCCTTCTGAAGAGGGGAGGAGGGATGTTCCTCCCTCAGGGGTTCTATCATCACTTTTTGTGGGTGACTGGACTTGGCCAGTCTTTAATTAGTGGGTCTTTTGAAAAACAAATAGTTCAACAATGTTAGGAAACCTACTACCTCTTATTCTTCTGTTGTAAAGACTAATGCTCCAGCAATGACTCAGGCAAAAATAAGTGCCACAAACCCAGCAGATGCAGAAAAGCCCCAACACTCAGCGTCACCACCAGGACCTTTCAGTCTGACCAGGGAAGGTGAACATCAAAACAGTTCCTCACTGTTAACTTCATCTTTTTTTCTTCTCTATTGTGACAAAGTTTAATAATTCATACAAATGAAATCATTTCTGTCACTATTCCCCATGAAGAGATTTCCCCCAAATGTGGAATGCAGTTTTTAGATAGTCTGACTAAAATGCCAACAGCATCCAGCAAATTCCAGGAGCCTTCCCTGCACCCACAGGGGACCTGTAGAGATGCTGAGACGGGCACAGTGGCCCATGAAAGCACAGGGATTTCAATGGAAAGAGATTTCAAATATAGGCAGCAAACTGAAATTCACGGGGAGGATCTGTGACTCATGCTATTCCTCCCCTAGAGTTGTATTTGGTATATTCCTCGACGGGCAGTGGCGGGGCTTTGTTTGTCTATTAAGTCCCCAAGCAGCTTGGGCAAGGCCAGCTAGTATTCCAGTCACCAACTAGCCACACTGACCCGTATTCTCCATTCCCTCTAAAAACCACACTGACAGGTGCCCATAACATCCAGCGTTCTCCAACTAGGTGTTTATTCTCTAGCATGCCTGTGTCTTTCTGCCCCTACCAGTTACCAAGTTCGTTCTTGAGTCTGTTTGTAACCAGTTGAACTCATAAGGAAATCTAATTAAATACGAGCAGATCTCGTTTTCTTGCTCTTGGCTTTACTGTGCTTCGAAGATACTGAGTTTTTTTTTTTTTTTTTTTTACAAGTTGAAGGTTTGTGGTAACCCTGCATTGTCAGATGATGGTTAGCATTTTTTTTTTTTAGTAATAAAGTATTTTTAAGTTAAAGTACGTACATTGTTTTTTTAGACATAATGCTGTTGCACACTTACTAGACTACAGTGTAGTGTAAACATAACTTTATATGCACTGGGAAACCCCCAAAATTCATGTGACTGGCTTTGTTGTGATATGCGCTGTATTGTGGTGGTCTGGAACAGAACTTGCAATATCTCTAAGGTCTGCCCGTGCCTTTTTATAAAGTTGTGAAATGTAAGTGTGAAAAGAAAAGGAATGTTTCTATGAATACTAAAGTCAAGGCTTTGCAAGGACCAAATAAATGTGAGCCACTGAAGATAAAACAGGAGACATCAACAATCTACTGAACCAGTGTGTGTGGTGGTGTGAGTATGACAACCGTTAAAACACAAAAAGGAGGCTTTGAAAATGCAGAATGGATTTGGCACTCAAATTTGTTCTTCAAAAGTCTGTAACTCCTCATTCCACACTAAAGAAATAGAAGCTGGAAATTAAGAAGGTGTGGTTAATGTAAAAAAGGCTCAGGAAACTATAATCAGCCAACACATATGTCCCTATGCTGAAAAATAATCAACGTTGATGTGAGTTACATGTTTTACGTTTAAAAAGGTGTTTAAGATATGAACTTTAAATGACTTTCTCAAGCAACGCAGTAACTACTAACGAAGAGCTGTAGCCGCAGCAGAAAGTGAGCAGAGTGACTTTCAAGTCCTCGGAGTGGAGGGATCTCTCGCGAGTAGCAGAAAAAGTCAAAGCGAGAAATCAAAAGTAACACATCTATACCATAAACATTCTATTCCAATTGAAAACATACCATGTGTACTTAATCAAAGCAGCAATTTTAAGTTGCTTTAAAGTGTGATTTTTTTCCCCTTGGTATAATTCCTCTACCTTTTCATTATTACAGCATTGGTTCTGTTGTCCTACAATATCATGTAAACTTGCACAAAAGGCATGGCTAGCCACTGCATGATTGATTTATGGCCTGGAATTTAATATCTTCATCCTCTTCATATAGATTTATCTGTTTATGTCAGTTTATGTCATGGTATATATAATTTCTCCATCATTTAAAATTTTATTTTGCAACAAGTCATCATTATGAATCCACTGTTGCGTACCCTCTCCCTTGTCAGAATCTTGAATTTGTCTGAACTCAGGTAAAAACCTTTTTTTTTTAACCATCATCTTACACATCAAGACTTTGTGTTAAATTTTTCTTAAGAATTTCGTTCCATATCTTTGCCTCACGGCCAACAATATATCTTTTGACATATTGTATTGGATCTATATCCTTATTTTCTATTTTTTTTTCCAAAATGGAACTCAAACCCTTTTGCCTAAGAGATGTATTTAAACATTTCAGAATTCTTTGATCCACAGATTGGGTCAAGAATATTATTCTTGGGAGGTGGGGGGACAGTGGGCAGGGGAGGACAAAAAAAAAAAAGGCTTTTAAATTCCTGGTGATTAGGATGTTCCTGAACTGTCCTTTCTTACAAGCAATAATTCCTTAAAATTTGCTTTCCACTTTTCAGAGGGATTTACATTGGGGGAATGGACCTGAGAGGGAGGGAGGGCCCTGGGAATCAATAGGACCCCATGTCAGTCAGGTGGGTGCTGCAGGGCCCTCTTATTGTTGGTGGCTGGTACAGGGAAGTGAGAAAAGGAAAAGAGGGGGAGGGTGTGTGTGAGGCCTGTCCAGGACGCCTTTAGAAGGCTCAAGGCTTTTATAGGTACCATTAGTCCTCAGCCTTCTGGGAATACAAGCAAAGCCAGGCCTGTTCCCTGCCCCCGTCCCACCCCACCCTTCCTGACTCTCCTCAGCTGTCTTTCCGCCAGCTCTCCCCAGCAAGGCCACCCTTGCATTTATTTTAACTTTATTTCACTTGCCAAAAAAAAAAAAAGGGGGGTTGGAGGCATGTGGAAGAAAGAGCTTTCCTCACAAAAGAATCACTGATGGTGAAAACAGTAACTTCCTGAGACAACTGGCAGAAGAGAGGGGACTCAGAGGCCAAGGCAGCCGCCACCTCCAGCACAGACACTAGTGTCCCTTCCCATGGATCCTTCTGGGCCTGGCCTGGCCCCCGCCCCATGCTCAGCCAGAGTCTGCCCTTATTCCACAGCACACTGAGGATTCTCCAGCACATGGTAAACAAATGAAATCAGTATCAATGGCACCCACTGTTGGCGAGACGATGCCATGGTTCGAGGCACAGGCTGTGCAACAGGATCTGAGTCGTGGTTTTGTAGCTAACTAGCTGTGTGGTGGGCGAGGAACTTGCCCACAGGACTTCAGTGAGGAATTAGGAAGGAGATACACGTGAGGCACTTAACCAGCACCTGGTAATTAACATCTACGATGTCACTGATAAAAACATAACCTCCGGATGTCAAAACGATCTTAATGGGTCTCTGAACACAAGGTCACTGACGGAATTCTATGTGAAGGCTACCCAAGAGTATGATTTGACAGCCAACAAGACAGGAGGATTTTTATTAAATGAGAACATTTGAAGAGTTTCTAACACTGAACGTGGCTTAACGTTAATATTTAATGTGACTTAGCAAATAATACCACCCGACTGTCATGTAGATTTTCTTCCAAGGAAAAGAACTAAAAATATACACAAATCCACTCAAATCATCCAAGCTATATTGGGCTCTTTCGGAATTTTTTAAAAACTTATTTTATATTTAACCCATATGCTTCTCATGTGATTTTCTTTTTTATGGAAATGCAAGCTCTGCTTTAGGCTTTTGGAAGAAACTGGGTCTATGATGATACGGGAAGGGAAGCAGTATTTAATAGTTCCATTCTGAATCATGCTTGAAAATTACTTAGAATGGCTCATGAATGAAGTCCTTCCAAATGAGCCCCGTTAGAAAAGAAAGAAGGCAAGCAACTCAAAGTTAATCAAAGCATAGAGTGAATGAACTGTTCATATATTTTGAAATAATGCATGGACTCTTAGCACCAATGAATGCTGAATATTATTACCAAATAACCAAATTATAAAATACGTTTAACTTATAGATTCAGTGAACTGATACCTGCCCTTATAATACTTAGCTAAAGGTCAAACACAAGTTAGTGGATGGCATTTCAACAGGAGAGAAGGAAGTCAGAAACAGAGGACTGTCCATTGTTTGAGGGGTGGGGAGGATGGGAACTAAAACTGGGTAAGAAAATCTGTCGGGATGGAAGTGGATGGTCAAGAATAGTCATTTCAGGTTGGGGTGTGGCCCAGGCATGGGAGACTGAGGATGGTGACTGGGAGTCAGGTGGGTACCCTCACCTTCTAGTGCCCTTGGCTCCCAGGCATCAGCCTGGGTGTGTCTGTGCCACTTGGACGGACAAGCTCCTCCTTACTTGTCATCTCTGCCGCCTCTACCCAGGACACCTAAGTCTGTCCAGGACAGCTAGTGGCAGTCCTTCCATCCCCTGCCTGACCCCCTGCTCCCCAGAACAGACAGAAGAGGTGGAGTCTGAACATGAGTCAGGAAGCAAACAGGGGCTACGGTCTCTTGCTCCTCTAGTTACTCATGACTGGACGAATGAATGAATGAGCTTCTGAACGTGTATTCACTTAGCAAACTGTGACTAAGCTGCCTTAGGAAAGACCAGAAAGATCAGGTGTGGCGAAGGACATGGAAATTCCTGCCGATTGATCGTGGCTGCCTAGAGACGGTTGTGGATACAGATGTGAACATGCTGGGCTCCGTGAGAAAGATGCCAAGATGAATTACCAGGGGCTGGCGAGGACACGGAAGGGAGAGAGGCCACCGAGGCAGCCGACCTGCGTCCCTGGTTTAAGAAGCAGCATTTGAGCTGGGACTTGAAGCACAGGAGGAACTGGGCTCTCTGGAAAAGGGGACAGTGCCAAGACAGTGGCTTCTGCCAGGGGAAGCACGTTACAGCGCAGAAGCAGGAAAGGGAGAGGTTTCCACCGAAAGCACAGGCCTTGGCCAAATTGAAGTGGGTGAGCAGGTGAAGGGGAACAAGAGCGTGCATGTTAGAGGGGGTGGGCCGTGGAAGGCCTCACTTTCTCAAATTACTGATTCTTTTTGTGTTGTCCATTCCCACTCCCTCGCAACAATCCCTACTTGTTTTCCAAGCTTTTCCGAATCTCCTTGTCTCAGTGGACCCTCAATAAAGATCTGACAGAAAAACACATAGCTTGTTTTCATTAAGAATTGTTGTGGGCCCTGCAAATAAACATCTCTCTCCAGCTCAAAAGTATCTGAACCAATTAAGTGATCTCAGGAGCTGGAAGCAAGTCACTGGCCAACTAGCAGCACATTAATCATAAGAAGTTGTTCTTTCTTTCACATGAAATAACTTTCTAGACACAGAATTCTCCAAACTCCAGGTGAAAGGGCTTGTAAGTAAGGTAACCACCATCATGTCATCAGGATGGTAATTTAAGACGTAAATTAAAACATGGTTAACGCAAGACAAAACCGCAAGTATGTTTTCCCCCTTCACTGGTTTTTGCTGATAATCCTCCCTGTCCTTTAAGAGCTGTTACATTGCTAAAATAGACTTACCACTGGGTATTCATTTTGAAAGATACACTTGTGGAGCCCTTTGAAGAACTATCATTCTCTTCAAAAGGAAGTTGGGTGCAAAGGAGATAATTTTCCCTACTGGGGAAGTGTCCAACCATGTCATTTCTGCAGAAACCACTTGATTTGGTTGTAAGTTTTCTTTTCTTTTTTTTTTTTTTTAAATACTCACATACAGAAATCCAAAAGCCAATAAAAAGGCCACCTCCCTCAAGTCCTGAGAGCACAGTGGCTTTTAGATCACACAAGATTAACCCCATCCCCTACTCTTTAACTTTCACCCCAGCTCCAACCTCTTTCACACGTTTTATAGAACATAAATTATGGCACTTCACAAAAAGGAATAATGAGAAAGTACTATGCTGACCAGGAACCAGAAGGCTGGTTCATGTAGAAGTAATTCTGGAGAGAACAGCACAGCCTCAAAAATCAATCTGGCTGCTGCTTCGCCTGAATCCAGCTCCCTTGCTGGCGTCTGTCTGCGGGCAGACTCTCAACGGATGTTTTATGTGGCTGAGCATCAGAGGAAGACAGAAAAAGCAGTGTAAACTTTTTGCAAATTAACACCGCTTAGTTGATGACACACTTTTTTTTTTTTCTTTTCTCCAGGCCTAGATGTTCAGCCCTGGAGAAATAAAGGATAAAGGAAAGCAGACATGGGCCCTGCTTGAACTCCTTGCAGGAGAGCTCAGACCAGACTTCTTGGTTTCATGACACTAAGGAAAAATGATCTCTTTCAATTTGGCTAACTCTGTTCTTCCCAGAACTGCTGCTGATTTTCACACAGCGGCAAATGTCACCTTCCTGATGTCAGCCACAGAAAAACCGGTCTGTCCCCTGGCAGTGTCACAAGACACGGCCACTGCCACACTGCCTTCCCACTCCCCACAGCCCCAAACATTCGGGTTCTGTGTGTGTCTGCAACCAATAGGAGGAAAAGTAACCTCTAGAAAAGAGACAGAACGGTACAAACGAACGACAGAGCCAAACATGGAAACTCCTTAAAATCTTAAAAAAAGAAAAAAAAAAGTTGAGGTCTTTGGAAGAATAAACACATCAGTTCTTTGAAAAATATCCCCGAGCCTATCTCCTCCTTTCAGTTTGACTGAGAATTGATACAGACTTGACACATCAGTGAATCTGTGTGCAGAAAACCACAAAGCTTGGAAAACAGATTCAAGGACATTTTCTACCAAATAAGCCAGGAGCCAGCATCAGCACAAGGCAAAACAGACTCTGTTTAGGGCCCAATGGAGCTGCCTCAGAGATGTAACGTAATTCAAAGACCAGCACCTAGACCTGCTTGCAGTTTAAAGAGGCAGGAAAGAAAAAGCAAAATGCATCCCAGGATAAAGGTGGTCCATGTTTTTTTGGAGGCTGGGAGGATTCTGCGAAGCCCCTTAAATAGTTATATATTCATAGATTCGGTTTTCTGCAGAGCGTCTATAAGCTTTCAGAAGATTTTCAAAGAGATTCCTGATCCCCGACCCACCACACATACTGCAAATAATCCCCAGAGCCAGAGGAAGCCCGCACCATCAGTGGCAAAGTTCCTTATAACTATATAATAAAACAGAGGATGTTTTACCTTCACAGAAAAGAGTTATAATATTACAATTTGTGGGCTAGCCATACTCAAGCAGTGGTGCAACGATAAATCTCTATAATGATTTTAAATTGTAAAATTATCCTCCTGGTTCCATAAATATATGCAGTGGTGATAAAAGATGCTTCTCACATAATGTATTACAGGACAGCTCACTGCATCATTATCTTGGCCTAGAATCAACAAGCTCCTCTCAATAAATATTAATTAAGCAAGGATTAACTAAGCAATTTTGTTTGCTCTGAAATTTGTTAAAGAGTTTTTTTGGGGGGAGATTTGAGGCCTAGATTGCTTTAAAAACAAACCCAAAACCAGAAATCTAAGGGAACACCTTGACTTCAGCCAGTCCTGAGGTCAATCTTGACACTGTCTTCAGGGGTCAAGGCTGGGAGTTAAAGTCTAACCCCATCGTGAGAAGCCTGAACACAAAAGGGCATAGGACACGGATAAACGAAGGGAGAGTCCCAGGGGTATGGTCCACAAACCCGATACGTGGACTGAATCAAAACCCACCCTGTGAAGAGGCTCATCAGGGGAAAACGCTGGAGCTGAACTTTCCCTGCGTTAGCTTCTGTCTTCCCTGAATGGCGTACTACACTTGCCCCCAGGCGCTGCACAAAGACCAGGCATTTTTGCTTAGAAGAAACCAGCAGAGTCACTTACCAGATGCAGGTGGCTGGTCACTGGAGGGGCTTCCAGACCCAGGGCCTCCCCTCGTCCAGCCGGGAAGCCTTACATCAGCCCCGTCCATGGGCTGGCCTCCTGTCTCTGCCCCGTCAGCCGCTTCGGGTGGAAGGCCCAAGCCGTAGGCACACTGGGGCAAGGGTCCACTTTGGGGGAAACCCATCAGGGGTTCCCGGTCCTCCCTAGCAGGGTTCCCGCAGCCCGCACAGCCATCTGCAGAGCTGGAGCTGGCTGCCCAGTGGGGGCAATTGCCACCCTCCACTTCTTTTTGCAAGTACTTTTCAGAGGACGCAGGAATCCAATCAGTCCTGCACGGGGGCTGGGCGCAGTGGCAGCTTTCAGAATCCATCAAGCTCTCTGTCCCAGTGAAGCACTGGCTCAAGCTGTCATTCTCCCCCACCTCCAGGGGTTCAGGGAAAGGCGGTGTGGAGATGCCTCCAGGCTGAGTGAGTAACAGTATAGAGTCTGGGACCTGGGAGGGCCTGTCCATATATTCATCTTCCATGGGAACCTGCCTGAAGGGGTCCCCCTCAGTCTCGCTGACCAAGGTGAGCATCCCGGTATCTTCTCCCTGGGCACAGGGACCACCCCCTCCACAGGCACCACCATCGTCTGGACAGCACATATCTTCAGAAAACCGCTTGTCTTCCAGAGTCAGCAGTAAAACACTCTCACAGATTTCACGCTGACTAGAGGCTTCCACGTGAGTGCAGCTAAAATTGTTGCCTGAGGACTCCTGCTGATTTAAATTCAGAAGGCAGAGCATTAATACAAGTGTTGTTAGAACATGGTTCTGCTAAGAGCGGCTGAAAATAGTGTTTATAGTAATTATTTCCACCATAACAAGTACAGACAGAATACTCACTGTGACACTTTATTTGGGTTATTTAAGACTTGGGGTCGGGGAGAACCCGCAAATGGTGTACAACCAGAAACTGATGAATCCAGCTGCATTTCAAATGAATAGTGTGTTTACACTGAACCAAGGAGGAGAGCTAATTCTGATAACTTCAGAACACGGGATTCAGTCCCTGTACTCCCAACAGAAATTTAGGCAAAGCCCGAAAACAAATATTGAACTCCAGTTGGTGGCTTTGTTTTTTGCTGTGGGGTGGCTTAATGATTCTGAAACTACTTTCTGTGTATTCCGGAATTGAGTAAACATAGTGAGAGTAACAGGAGGCAGGTTTCATACTGCTGGAGAAGGGAAGATTTAGAGACAGACAGGGGAAGGCTAGAATGAACCCTGCAGTGCTGGGACTGGAACTGGAGAAATCTCGATGAGCTCTGGGTTTAAAATTTATACATCTTTATACCTAAACTTATATACCTTTATATCTATTTAGAAAAGAGAGCTGAAGGATATAATGGGATAATTAATAACGTTTTCAGATCAAATGTAGATTAGATAATAGTACTGTACCACTACTACACTTTTTAAAAATTTTTTCATAAATGTACTATGGTTATATAGGAGAATGTCCTTGTGCTTAAGAAATTCACAGGAAAGTATTTAAAGGCGTAGGAGCCCGATGTCTGCCGTTCACTCCAAAATGGTTCAAGAGGAAAAAAATATATACATACACATGTACACACAGAAAGCAAATAATAAAGCAATTGTGAAAAGATAAACAATTGGTGCATTTGCATATAGGGAAGTGGAAATTTTTAGTACTATTCTTACTGCTTTCCTATAGTTTTGAAATTATACCAAAAGTAAAAGCCACCAACACAACTACAGAGAAAAGGAATGTGGCAGCTCTTCCCACCCAGGAATCTGGCCTAAGCGATCGAGATTGGCACTAAAATAATGATATAAATAACATATGGGCACAGAGAGGACAGCAATGGGATGAAACACAAGAAAACAGCATTTAGGATGAGAACTGACTTGGGCTTTGGGTTATTCCGTAGGGATCAATCCTGGGATATGCAGTTCCGACCCCTCAAGGAAGTACCCATTCCCAGTGGGGCTCAGTATTTGAATAGTAATAGTTATATCAGCCAAATCGTTAACAGTACTTAAGACTTCAATTTACCTTATTTCCACTTAGGCGACCGCAAGCCTCGTTGACCCAGTGCCACAAATTAGCTAGAAAAACAAAGTAAGGATAAAGGCTTCATAATACTATCTCCTATTTCTAATTCAGTATTATTGACCACTATGTCAGTTCAATATTGTCTTTAAACACAGCCATCTGCAAATCTTTGAGAGTTCCTGAGAGTGAAAACATTTAAAAGAAAAATCAACCAATTTAAAGGCAATGAAGGCATCTTGCCCCTCCTTTCAAAAACAGAGCTTTCTGATCTATGTAAAGCAAAATATGGTCCCCTACCGTTCCATCGAATACCTCTGGGCACATGGTGAAGGCTGTCAGAGCTGCCCTCAGCAAATCTTCTTTGACTATGAGGGACGTGGCTAGGTATTACAGGGGAGCAAAGGTGACACGGGTCTAGGAGACTGATTTTGTAGTAAACTAGTGCAAACATATGTACAATAAAAGTGCACGCTGGAAGGCTGTGTCATACCCCACTGAGTTCCAGTGGGCCCCAAATCCTTTTCCACTGTACCCCACTGCTTCTCAGAAGAAAGAAGATAATGTTCTGTGACATACACAAAGTACCTCTTCCTTAACTTTTAAAAATAGAAGTGATGAAACTTTAAAGTTAAATCTACGAATTAAAAAATATCTATTAATGTATATAAGACAAAGACAAAATTTTATGCCACCTCCGTTGGATATTTGATGTTGAAGTCACTGTAAAGACTAGAGGCAAGTGTTGGTGGTATGGTGGTGAGCACAGCTGCCTTCCAAGACAAAAGCCAAGAGGTTGTCCCTTCTCTACTGGAGGACGGTCAGGTCATAGTAATAGGTAATGATACCTAATATGTGACCTTGCCTGGTTTACTTAACTTCTCTGAGCCTCAGTTCCCACATCATAAAATGGGGGAAAAATGCTGCCTCCCTCACAGTGCTGTTGTGGAGACTGAGTTAGTACATGTGAAAGGCATACAGCAGTATTGGGACATAATAAATATTTAATATATGTCACTTACTGCTGTGATCATCATTATTATTCATGCCTATTTTCTATCGTTTAAAAATTATATAAAAATAAAGGTAGTCCAAATAAAAGGGAAGTTGCAGCCCTTTCCTTGTAGGGATCAGTACTAGACAATTACAGATGGTACAAAAAAGAACATTTGTACACAGAGGTGATTGTTATTCAAAAATACTATGATAATCATCTCTCTCCTGGATGACTGCAAAACCCCTCCTTACTGGTTGGTCTGCATCCACATTTACTGCACCCTCAAATTTGTTTCTGTTAATAAAATACCCAAATGCTAAAACTAGAGGGCTGTTTTTGCTTCCCTCTGCTACGTATGAGGTGCATACTCCTTAGCGAGGCCTGCAGGGCTGCACCAGCTGGCCACGCCTCCTTTTCCAGTTTCATCTCACACTGGTCCTGACTTCCTCTTCCAGCTGCACTAACCTTCTTTCAGTCCCTCCAGCTTGCCCTGCTCTCTCCAAATCAAGTAATTCTCTCCACATGGAATGCTTTTGATTCTCTTTGGCTCCCTTTGGGCTAGTGAATTTCAACTTGTTTTTCAGATGTGGCTCCCCCTGCCTCCTCCCTGGCTGACTCTGAGGGTGGGCAGACAACTCTGTCACCTGGAGCTCTGCTCCTCCCTCTCCACACTCAGCCTCACTCTGTGAGCTCAACGTCTGTCATGCCCAGGAGAAGCTTCCTCCATGAGGGCACTGGCTCTGTGTGTGTGGATTCGTTTTGAGACCCCAGGGCCTGGCTGGTCCCTGGTGGCCAATAAACAGGTGTTGAACAAAGGGATGAAGAGAGAGCCGACAATCCGACAGTCATACTTCCCAATACAGTGACTGGCAGGCCTACTGCCCTTGCTTGGCATTGGGAAGGTAAGGTGGTAAGAGATTATCACAGAGACAAAAACTAAAGAATGAAACATCGGAAGTCTGTTTATCTCACATAAACATGACTACACAAGTGATCTGCGTCATCTGAACGTGCGTTATTGAAATCCCCACTCATGATGCTGGGAAGGTGAAGTTGCATTAAATAACAATATTCAATAATGAACAGACTTCCTAAAAAGTCAATTGCAACTTTTCCTCTTCAAACACTCTCTGCTTAACACTGGCATCTTTAATCACCGTCTTCCCTCTTTAATTAATCTTTTGATTGCCCAGTGTTACATTAGGTAATGTGATGTTGATGGAAACAGTTAAGTATGCAGGGTTGTGTGAAGTCCCTGGGTGTGACTGTGGGAGAACTGATGAAATCACAGCAAAGCAGAGGTGGTCCAGATAAACGAGCTGCCAAAAATGGGAAAGGACGGTGAGGCCACAGGTGCTTCAAAAGAGAACGAAACACCTTTAGGGAACTTCATGAACCTTGAGTCCTTTCTTTAAAATTACACTTTTTTAGCTTTGTGGTATAAAATTCAAGCATGACGTGGTGCTACAAGAAACTATATATATAAACACATTTTTTTGTGGAAAAACCATTCCCAATACACAAGGTAACACTTGATCACTCATTCTAAGATTGAGCACCTAAATTTTACTGTATAAGACAACTTACTTTCAGAATTTTAAATCCACACATCAAGGTAACACCCCAGTCAAAAATTTCCATCTACCACTTACCTGAACATTTTGTCTCTGTTTTAAGTAATTAATTTAAATAATTAAGTAATTAATTTAAATAATTTAAAATGTTTGTATTCTAGGATAAATGCAACCCCTGTATATCTGACGCTGCATAATTCATACAACAGTCTTCAGTCTCCTCCACCTTTTTGTTTACATATAAACAGGCACAGTGATGTTTGTTCTTCCAGAGAACAACGAATTAGGTATAAAGTGTGTTTCACTTTAGTTTAAAGAGATCACCCTAGAGGCAGTCAGAGAGCAAAACATGCATCTTCAAAGCACACACCTAGAAAGGTACCTATTTTCTTTAAGATTCAATTTCAAAAACCACCACGGACACAATACCTGTTAGCGCTTTCCCTTCTCTCCTGTAGTAAACACCAAAGATGACGGCAGCAACTAACGCCACAGAGATGAAGAGGAGCAGGATAATTAAACTGGGCAAGTAAGTCTGGGGTTCTGTGTCGGAAGAAAATGAGAAAAACAGCATTAAAGATCGTTTATTTTTACTCTCTAAATTTGAAAACAAAACGCTTTCAACCAAACCCCAAAATCAAGGATGTTGGTGTGGAGGAAGAGAAGTTGGAAGTTCCCGACCCTGACTGTACGTGTGTCCTAGAGAGCTCCCCCTGGGAAGGGTGAAACCCACCACGTGGCTGGTCCTGCCTGTCGCGCCCTGAGGGAGGTCAGCCCAGGGCCATCTTTAAATGCTTCTACTTTAGAACAACTCCAGTCAGGTTTACCACGCCATCCAGTTCCCTCTTTGCTTACCTGTAGAACACTTCAACCTCTCCAGGAGGATGGGCTCCTTCTTCATAACAGTCTTTTAAAAATGCTGCTCTGACTGTGGAACTCCTTATCCAGAACTCTGATGTTTTTGTTTTCCTGTTTCCCAAACTGTCAAAACTAAACCCTTGATTTTCTTAGTCCAAGTTCATTCACGCTATTATTCTGTGGCCCAGGTTCTCTTGCCTCATTAGAAAGGTCTTCTTGCCACTTATGCTCCTCCTATGCGGTGATACCTGGACCCACCTCCACACTCACCTGGATAACCAGCATCCACCATTAATGGTCAACTTTCTGCCAATCTTTGAAACTGTCCTTAAGATTAATTTGATCAACAAAATGTTCCATAAATAATGATATCTATATTCTAAATAAGTTGCTAACTCTGGTTGGTGACCAGAATCTGCCAAAGATACCCTACTGTGCCCACCACCACCCTACCATATTTGGGCATTTTAATTTATGTTTGCAGCCCCATTTTCTTTTTCTTTCTTTGTATATATGAGTAAATGACTAGTTATCCATTCCAGAGTAGAAAATTATCAAGTAAACAACACATCTGGAATTAAAACGCTGATAAAAATGAAATACTGAGCTGACCATACATAGGATGAGATGAAAAGGGAAAGATGGACCCCTCCCGACACAGCATGCAATTTGGGAGAAATCTAGAAGAGCTGACTAGACTGGGGCACATCTACTTACCAACCTGCTCTATGAAACATACCATTTGGTGGTTTTGCAGATGGCAGAGAAGAACTACAAACCACATCTGATTTCTTGGTCCCATGATGTGCTTCCTTCTCTCCAAGAATGGTGCAGCTGTGAGGGGAAAGGTAAGTAAGTGCTTCAGTTTTATATTCTTATTTTTGGGGTTTTTTTTTTTAAGCTACAAAATGCGCTACCCCACTAGATTGCTAGCTCCTTCGGGAGAGGAACTTAACTCTTCCTGGACGTTTGAATCCCCAGTGCCTATCCACACATCATTAAGGTGGACAAATAAATAAACAAAAGTAACTGCTACCAGTGCTCTCTAAGACTACTCTGAGAGCATGGTCTGAAAGAGGGTAGACTGGTGTCTTTGGCGAAGGCAATTCCAAGTTCAATTACTGCGGCTAACTGATAAACTTTGGACGAATACTCTTTTGAAGCTGAAAACGCGGAAAACCTTTTGAAAATAAAACTTGGATAAGTCGATCAGAAAATAAATATTTAACGAGAATTAATAGATTGGGGAATGAAAGAATCATGACATTGATTATTAGTATTCAACCACAAGCATGCAACCAAAGGATCCAGGAATTTCACTGTGGACACTCTCATAGAAGTATAAGATAGTATACAGATGAGATGATTCATTGCAAAATTATTTATTATGGCAAAAGACTGGAAATAACTTAAATGACTATCAATAGGGAACTTACTAAATAAATTATGAAATTATGGTACAGCTCTATAATGAAATACTATGTAGCTATAAAAAGCTACAAAGATTTAAGTGAAGTAATATGGAATGCTTCATTCAGGATACATTATGGGGAAAAAAAAAAAACCCAAGTAGGT
Source organism: Camelus bactrianus (assembly GCF_048773025.1). Lineage (NCBI taxonomy): Eukaryota > Metazoa > Chordata > Mammalia > Artiodactyla > Camelidae > Camelus > Camelus bactrianus. Next base: position 19,871,329 of record NC_133568.1, on the reverse strand, counting down.
AAACATTTAAACAGGACGCTTCCATATGCACATATAACACACACACACACACACCCCTCTGGACAAATAAACCAGTGGTGTTGGGAAGCTGGGAAAAGTAGGAATCATGAGTGATAATAAATGTCATAAATCATTCGCAACTAAAGTTAAAACAAGGGAAAAAGCAGCTGCAACTGTAGTCAAAGCTTCAGTCAAACTGAATCTAACAGGTCTTACGTAGCCTGCCCATATCAGGTTGGCAATTGGTTGGACAGGTTTATCTTCCTTACGCCCAACTGACAGACTTTTTCCATCGTGAACATGGCTCCAGAGGAGGCCTCACCAAACCGAATCAGTCTGTTTTCAACCCAGACAAGACAGCCAGAGATTGAGTTGTTTAAAATCAGCAAACTCCCTCTAGGTTCCTTCGTTGTCACTTACTTGGTCCAGGGTTTGCATTTCTCTGTGGAGGAAAAGGTGTCAGAGAAGTAGCCCATGAGGCAGGGTTCGCACACCGTGTCTTTGTTGAGCTGCACTGTCCAAAAGAGAAACGGACAAAAGAACACACAAGACAAACGAGGACACTTAGAGATCGGCCAGGATGATGGTCCACAGGACCAGCAATCAGGTGCTGCCCCCCTGCCTCTTGCCTCCCCCTTCCCACCCTTGCCACCTGCAGCTGATGGCTCCAGCCCCCATAGGCTTCAGAGACCTGAGATCCTACAGCAGGTGACAGCACTGTGCCCAGAAGGGTAACTGGTATCAAGGTGCAAACGCCAGATGTGAATTAGGTCCAGTTCTCTGATCTGGACCCTTTGCTGGTCAGAGCCACCGTCCTGGTCACTGATGCTTTGGCCATGAAACCTGCTGTCTGATTTGTTTTAACCAAGCACCTGTCTGTTCTTCCCTTTTGGGATTATATCAGCCTTTGTCTACAGAGAATGGCAGCCTGTCTACTGCTTTTAAAGGAAACTGCTTGGTGGGGAGGGTGTAGCTCAGTAGTAGAGTGTGTGCTTAGCATGTGCAAGGTCCTGGGTTCAATCCCCAGTACCTCCAGCAAAAAGTAAACAAATAAATAAACCTAATTACCTCATCCCACCAAAATAAAGGAAACTTCTTGTCTTAAACTTTCTGATCGATAATCTCACCAGTCCAAGTCTTAGAATGTCAACAAAGTTTTCTCAAAAAAAAAAAAAAAAAACAAAAACAAAAACTGAAAGGAGGACAAAAAGAACTACCCTACACTACAGGTCACTTTCTCTTAAACCAAGGGTTGGTAATAGAAATTTTATGTAAAGGGCTAAGTAATAAATATCTTAGGCTTTTCAGGCCTTCTGCGGTCTGCAAATTACATGTAGCATGAGAGCAGACACAGTGAATGTGTGAAAAAAAAATGGATGTGGCTGTGTTCCAATAAAACTCTATTTACACAAACACAAGTGTTGGGATGGATTTTGGACCCCTGCCTTAAGCCACAGCACTGAAAGCAGGAATTGGTTCTGGTTAGTAAGCTGTCTTCAGCTCTCTCATATTTCTCATAAACTACATTATCAAAATAGGAGATGTCTCAGATTTCCTACGTCTAGTGCCTTTACTGCAATTGACACATGATGACCTCTGCTGATGCCCATAAAGAAGGACATTGGCTAACACATGAGATTATAATCAGGCAACTGGCTTGTGCCAAAACCACAAATTACTCTTGAAATCAGTAGCACTTCTGTGGTTTATTTTCATGAATAAAAACACTAAAATAAGAACTTATATGTTCTTTGTCCAAAGTCCAGGGGGAAGTACATTCTTGATTTCTGCAACTGACTCAATACGTAGGGTACCCCATCCCTTATTCTAGCGATTTGATTTGCTTTGAAATATTAGCGAAGGTGTAGTTAAAAGCTAGTCACTCACATTAATTCAAACAGCTTTTAAAAAGATAAACACACTCGAGAAGATTAACCCAGAAAACAAAGACTTCCTAAGGGGCTGCAAAGCACCAAGAGCCTGAAAGGCGCTGGTATCTATACACTTGACTTTCACATCTGCTCTTCGTAACACTGACCTGCTGGGGGCATCCTGCACGTTCTTCTTTTTCTTTTCCCCTTTCAAAAGCACTCTACTTTCACTTTATAAGAGAAGGCACACTTCTTACCTACTGCAAATCCTACCATGGTGCCAAACTTCCGAGATACCAAACAGAGCAACAAGTCAAAGTATGGGTGATGGAAAGCTCCTGCGTTCAGAGCACCTCAGTATAGCTTCTGTCTTTCCCTATCTATTAAGGGCAAGGGTGTGACAACAGAAATGGGATGTCTGGGATCAGGCTGAGCTGTTCTGAGTTCAAATATCCTGCAAGGTCAGGTGGGAGTGAAATTTTCATTCATCCACGTCACCCCCTGTACCCTCCACCTTTTGCTGAGGAATGCACCATTTCCGAAGGAGCAAAGTAGAGAGGACACAGATCCGAAAAAAAAAGCAAAAGGGGTGCAGCACACTTTTTTCACACAGGCAACACACTTTCTGAAAGGCTCTGGGTCTTGCCTATGTCTTAGAACCAGAATTAAAAAGGCAGCAGGCTGTCACAGGGATATTTATTTTAGAATTAAAAATACCAGGTCAGACTTCTTCCCAGAGACAATGCGTCTTGTTTAGTTGATAATTTGACAATAGGGACTGACTGTATCAGTTAGACGCTGTGATGGTTATTTTCCTCAGTACGAAATGAAATGAATAATATTTTAATGCTCCCAATCCTGTGTTTCACTTCTATAATTATAGCAAAACAAAGTATATTCATTTTTTGACCAACTGTGTAATAATAACTGTAGTAACACCTCAGCCCCAAAGAGATGTTTTTAACTTTCAGAACCTTGAGTTACAGGAAATCTTTAAAAATTAAAATTTCAAAAAGGTCCATTTTTTTTGATGTGTAAGAGTATGAAAAGGTAATTAGTAAAAACCCTCCAAGCCTAAAAATACATTAGGATAAAACTCTGCAGGGATGGTGAAATGGATACAAATCAAAGGGTAGTAAAGAACTATGTAAAATTTCCAATAGTTAAAGAGGATCGGGGTACTTTTAAACGGATGATGATGGGTATCAAATTGCTGTGGTTGAGATTCCACTGAATATTTTTTAAAGCATTAAACTGCTGTTCCAATTCCCTGGAAACTAAGTCCTTAGCAACTCCTTAAATTTGTAATACAATTTTTTAGATGTCAAAAATACGGCAGGAGGTGCTCAGATTTTCAAAATTCTTCTAAGGGGGTGCACACGTTTTTTAAAAAAGTTCGGGGGGCCCTGCAGGATCCAGTTCCCCACCAAAGTGGGGATGAGAAGGTTGCACAGAAGGAGCGTTGAGCAGAGCACGTGGGCCGAGCGCTGACATTCCCTTGGAGGCACCTAACCTGGGGTCAGTTCCCGGGGACCCTCAGGCTCCTCCAGAGCCCACCCCCCCACACCCGCCAGCTCCCTGGGAGCAGTGTAGTGACGCCGGGCAGCTGTCGGGAAGCCCGCCTTGGCCTGGGGGCACTTGCACGGCTAGGGCAGAGCTGGCAGATACACGAACCCAACCCGTACCCGGATCCCGGGCGCCGAAGCCGGGCGCGCACTTGCTGTTGCGGCGGCAGCAGTGGCAGTCCTCGCTCCAGTGGTACCCGGCCGTGCAGGCGCAGCGCCGCGGGGCCGTCCGGTTGCCGGGCTCCACCGCCACCAGGGCCTTGCCTGCGGGAGAGAGAGACAGGGCGGCGAGGCAGCGGGGGGCAGTGTGGATGCACATCTTCCACCTCGTGCCACCAACTCTCAGACACCCCTGGCCCCAAACCGCCCCAGTGCAGCGCCCGCCCAGCTTCGTGGACGAATGAGTCACGCAGGACCCCTGGATGCAGGAACTCTCCAGTTCCCCCTCACCCACACACACCTTGAGCTGGCGCTAAAACATCCCAGTGGGCTTTGCTTTCTCTTTCTCTCTTTTCTTTTCTTTTTTCTTCCCTTTTCTTTCTTTCTCTCTTTCTTTCTTTCTCTCTTTCTCTCTCTTTCTCTCTTTCTCTTTCTTTTTCTCTCTTCCTTCCTTCCTTCCTTCCTCCCTCCCTCCCTCCCTCCCTCTCTCTCTCTCTTTCTTTCTTTCTTTTTCTTCCTTCCTTCCTTCCTTCCTTCCTTCCTTCCTTCCTTCCTTCCTTCCTTCCTTCCTTCCTTCCTCTCTCTCCCTCTCTCTCTCATAACGAATCCTGTGGGGTTTTTAAAAAGTCAGTTTTCATGTTAGTGGGAAGATTAGGGCCTCGGGAGTTTATGATCTTTGAATATTTTGGCTGATGCAAAATAGTCAACTTCACAGTCTGGATTTTTAGTAAATTCAAATGTGATAAACATTCTCAACAGCAATGTTAGATTGGACCTAAGAGAATAGGGTTTTTGGAGATTGGGGATTCATCTTGGGATCCCGCTGGGCCATAGTATAATTCAGAGTCCTGAAAACAGGGGTCCCTGTGTAATCAGATTAGGGGTCAAAGTCAGGAGGTTGGGCCTGGGGACACGCTTGGGAATTAATCTCTCCCCCAATACTTAGAATAACACAGTTGTGTCTTTTCTCACAACACACAGCAAAGCTCTCTCTCCTTATTCCAAATCTCCTGGCTCTTTCTTTCCAGTTTTTGCAGCATAGAGGTAAATGCTCACACACACAGTAGATCTTCAATATTCGCTGGTTCACATGAGCAATTTCGTCTACTGGCTAAAATGTAACAGCAACCCCCAGATCGATACCCTTGGCACTCTTGCGGTCATTCTCAGACACATGCAGGACAGCAAAAATTTTGAGCCATTGGCTGGACCTGCATGTCTCCAGCTGAGGGCAAATGGGGTGACACTCTGCCTTCTAGTTTCGGTTCTCACACTGGAAACCAGTGTCCTCTTTGTGGCCTATGTAGTGTCCTGTTTTTGGCATTCTTGTGCTTTTTGTTGGTAATATCACTGTTTAAAATGGCCCCCATGCGTAGCACTGAGATGCTATCAAGTGTCCCTCAGCCCAAGAAGGCTGTGATGTGTCTTATGAAGAAAATGCATGTTTAGATAAACTTTGTTTAGGGATGAGTTACAATGCTGCCTGTTGTGAATTCATTGTCAATGAATCAAAATATTTCTTAAATAAAATGTCTTTAAACAGAAACACAAAACAAGGTTATGTGTTGACTGATTGACAAAAACGCTGTGACCAGCAGCTGACAGGAACCTAGCCCTGTATTTCCCCCAGGAGCGGAGGTTCAGTAGCTGCCTGGTCAATGTTTGTGGTGACTTTACAGAACACAATGACTGGAAATAACAAGAAGCAACTGCCTGTCTGCACATGCACACGTGAAACAACACAATTACGTTATTTAAAACAAATCTTTCACCCCTTGAGGACCCCATCTCACCTGGATTGTCCCTCGTATTTTATATTCCTGAATACTTATAGGAGTTATGGATTGATGCTTGTGTCCCCTCAAAATTCATATGCTGAAATCCTAAGCCCCAATGTGATGGTACGAGAGGGTGGGGCTCTGGGAGGTGATCCGGTCGTGTGGGATTAGTGCCCTTACAGTAAGAGCCAGCAGAAAGCTTGCTTCCTCTCTCTCTGCTCTCCACCACGTGAGGACACAAGAAAGTGGCTGTCCTGAAACCCGGAGGAGGGCACTCACCAAGCACCCCACCCACCATGCTGGCACCCTGATCTCAGACTTCCTGCCTCCAGATCCATGAGGAATAAGTGTTTGTTGTTTAAGTCACTCAGTCTGTGGTGTTCTGTTAGAGCAGCCCAGCCGAACCACCCAGGGACAGAGTTCTGAGGGGGAACCAACCAACCAACCAGAAACCTGCTCCTCCTTCACCTTCTCAAGTTACAAGCAGCAGGGAGCGGACGCTTCCTACTCCCATTCTTTTCAGAGCAGAGCTTGGTGAACCTGAGAAATCTCCACTCCCTCTGTGTCACTCTCCGGGGCCGGGGTCAGCTCCGAAGCACCGAGGCCAACATGCCTAAACATGGACATAATGTCTGGAAACACAGACGGACGAGGGTCACTTCCTTGTCCAGTATCCCACTCAAATGTAAGCCTGTGTGGTGATGAACAATACTGACATATTTTAAAATATCTTAATGCACCAGGTTTGGGGATTTAATCAATTTTGGCAGTAGACATGGTGAATCTTTCTTTCCAAGAGACAGCGATGAGTCAAACTCATTACTAAGCAGTGGGAAAGAAAAAAGACTTGATCAGATGCTTCTGCTCAGTGGAGTTTCCATGTTACCTTCTCTGGCCAAAATCTGCCAGCTGTCTCTAAAACTTTAGAAAAATTATGATGCTTAAGAAATATTTATTTCCTACTTCTGTTTATTGGGGAAAAACCCTATAAATAAGATCAATCCTGTAGCAATGAGCCTCCCGAGCACTCAGACTGAGGTCGCTGAACAAGATGTTCTGCTGAAAGCAATGCTGATTCCAAGTTCAAGGCAGGAATGTCCAAGATGAGCCTGGAAGCAAGAAAGCTCTTAAAGACACCCGCGATCGTATCAAAAGACATGGGGGCCACCTGGGAGAGGGGAGATAATCTAAGCACCAGTAAAACTTGTAAGTTCAATGGATTAAAACACTTCAAATATGTCTAAATGCATGAGTTCATAATATTCATACAAATCCTTTGGAGAAAACTTGGTGATCAAGTCATTACTTTAAAAAATGGCAAATCAAGTTCCAAGCATTCATTCTGTCTTTCCTGTAAATACTGTACTTCAGAGTAACAAACAGTGGATGAGGGAAGTTTCACTTTATAAAGCATCCCAGCCAATAAATGAAGAAGGGATGATGGAATTTGACCTTTCTGCAGCCCCTAATTCCCATGTTTTGTTTTGTTTTTGGGGGGGGGTGGTAATTAGGTTAACTTATTTATTTCAGTAGAGATACTGGGGATTGAACTCGGGACCTTGTGCATGCTAAGCATGTGCTCTAGCATTGAGCCATACCCTCCCCTACTGCAGCCCCTAGTGAAAATGGATCTAGGCCATGATCATCAACAGCAGCTAATGTCACCAAAAGGGAGAGAGGCAGCTACTTTGTGAGCCCTGACATAACCACATTATGCCTACTTACGAAGGAGTTTTGCCAAAAACAAAGCAGAAAAACCCAAACCAGATTCTGATCAGCCTTCTTAATCTAACAACCTCTTTACAGGAAATATAGGAGACAGAACAGCACACTCAGTGTGACCAAGGGACTGCAACCAGCAAAGTTCAGACTGTGGAAACCCCACAGGACTCACAACCCGGCTTCCTCAACAGACAAACTGAATGGAAAAGAGTGGGAAAGGAGCTTCTAGGTTGAAACTTAAGAGACACATTTTGACCCTGTTCTAAACAAATAAGCTATAATTAAAAAAACATTTGAGGCAAAAAATCCTGTAGCAGTCTGCTAAGGTGATCAAACTGTAGAGTCAGTAAGACATGGATGGTTTAGGAAAAGGACTGGAGACTCAGATCTGGTTTGGAGTCCCGCTTCTCACTTGTAACCTTGCAGAAATCATTCACCCCCTCTTCGTCTCCATTTCCTCACCTTTACCGTGGGATGATCAGGGCTCCCTCACAGGGATTTTGTGAGGATTAAGTAACACAACACACGTGGAAACATTGTGGAAACCTTTTGTCAACTGTAAGACATGTTCCAGGACTAAACACGAAAATATTCCAGGACAGCAGTCCCACATGAAGAATTTTAACACAATGCTTCTGGGATCTGAAGCATATCCTTCTGGGGGTCTGTGGTCCACATGCCTTCCTATGGGCCTCCAAAGAGACAGCACTGCTGTATCTGAAACTGTCCTTTATCCACACTTCCCACTGATGCATGGCTGACTCACCTGTATCACACACTTTGTGTAGCAAGCATTTATCTTCCTCATTCCAGGTGTCCAGGTATTCATCTGGGCCACAGGGCAGACAGACGCTTCCAGAGGTAGCGGTGCATTTGGAAGACATGTATTTTCCTTAAAGCAGAAAGGGAAAAATTGCACCAATCAAAAATACACTCTCCCCAAAAAACCAAGAAGTCCACAAAAATGAACCAGTCTGTTGAACCCTTTCCTTGATCACGATCCTAGGACATCCCCCACAGCCAGAACGACACATGAGGTGTGGCCACAAGTCAGTGACGGCTTCTCAGGCCTACCTGCTGACTCAAATAACCTCTTCTGGGTGTGCTGTGGCTGTGGTCACAGTGGCCTTTTCATTTTTCTAAGTAAAAGATCACCCTTTCCACCCCAAAACCTCTGCTGACTAAGGAAAAGAACAATGGTTTTCAAACTGGTGCTGGCAGGACTTGAGGGGCTCCCTGGGAGCTAAGCAAGAGGAACTTCATTTCACCCCTCCCCTCCGTCTTCAAATCCTCTCTGCTGTGAATCTGGATAGTGAACTACTTTTGTTTTACGTACACTGTGGGCTCACAGTTAACTTCGTTTGACACACACACACACACACACACACACACACACACACACTCTCTCTCTCTCTCACAAACACACGGATCTTTGTTCTGCACATCCAAGAAGCATTTGTAGCTGAAATAGCTAAAGCATCTTGTTATAAGGTAAACACCTTTGACTCAAAGCTGCTCTGCCCTCCCCAGAACACTGAGTGAGGACCCTGTGGACCTGAGGCTTTCCTGAGGCCATAGAAATACTTGGCCATGTTCTGGCAGAAAACTCTGGGACGTGGTGACCAGTCCACCTTCCACAGCTGAGTAGGTATGGGGGGAAGTTATAACAGGGTTTAGACAATTTTTAGCAGCAACAATTCCAGTATACTTGTCCCCAAAAATTTCTGTGAAAAGAATACTTTCAAATAAGAGTGGCATTTCATATTTTGAAAGTTTGAAACTGCCAGAAGAGGTGTTTAAAAACCATCTTGCCTTCTCAAATAGCGTTCTGGAAAACAGGTATTTAATTCATCTTCCAGCAGCTACTTAATTCAAGTACCAGTTTCTGAAACTGCTTTTGATTTTTAAATGATTTCATCTTTTGAGAGAAAGGTTTTTGTGTTCAGAGTGACACAGATAAAAAGCCTAACCAATTTCTTTTTTCATCTAACAGGACAGAAATCATTCCTCAGATTAGAAAAAAAAAAAAAAAAAAAGCCCCACCCACCTTGGAAGGACAATGAAAGGAGGTTTAGAAGTACAAACCCGGTTCACATTTGCTGCAGCATCGTCCAAGATGCTCGTAATGCCTCTCACTGGCACATGGGGGAGTGATCTGGAAAGTCGCCTAAAGAGAAAATGCACGTCAGGTAGAGATTAGGCACAGGTTCTTTCTGGAGAAAACAGAAAGAGAATTACTGACTCACATTTCTGAAAAGAGTAAGAAACCACTATAAACAGTCCTGAAACTGCTCTGCATAATATCACCCCCACCCCCACCCCCGGCCAAAATGTCACTTTCCTACTGTAGCCTGTTTCTCCCAACAACGGGCAAAATCAGCTGACACTGGAATCAAACGCTTTTAAGTATTTTAAAATATGTCGGTTATGCTCATGGTAATAGGATGGGTAAAGGGAAATTTACAAACGGTACACAGAAGGCTGAAAATTGCTTGACATAAGCCACATACAGAATCTGTCCCACTGCTGTGTCATCTCATGGTGGATAAAGTGTTCAGTCAATGTTGGTCATAAAACTGCTGAAAGACAGAGTGGGGCCCCTTAATACGTATATTATACCAGGTCAAATGTGGTCTTACAAGCTATCTCTGATTTTGAAAGGATGTTTAATACTGCTTACCTTTTAAATTTTTAAACAGGTGGGGAGGGATAAATTGGGAGTTCAGGGTTTGCAGATACTAACTACTATATATAAAATAAAAACAAGGTCCTAGTGTATAGCACAGGGAATTATATTCAACACCTTTTAATGGCCTATAATGAAAAAGAATATGAAAAGGAATATATACGTATAAATGAATCACTATGCTGTATACCAGAAATTAACACAACATTGTAAATTGACTATACTTCAATATAAAAAATAATTAATGAAAAAAAATTTTAAACATGCAGAGAATTTTAAAAATGGGACAGCAAAAAATGGGGTCATAGGAAGCGTGTGGGCTTGGAGCTAGGAATCCTGACCACCTGCCGGCTGAGGGATCCCAAGCAGGCAGGCTGCTTCAGCTTTTTGAAACTCTGTCTCCTTTCTATATGATTCTAATACCAACATTAATGTCCAAATCTGCTCATCTAAGCAAAACAAAACAAAAAGCCAGGTCCCCTACAATCAATCAGAGATTCTTATCAGTTTGCTGCAGGAGAGCTCTTTTCCGTATCAGCTTTCTCAGTGTCAGAAAAACAACACAAACTCCTGTTGACAGGTGGTCATGTTAGAAACTGAATGGTGAAACGGAAGAGTTGGGCTGAGCTGAACAGACTTCACATCGTGCACACCAAGGGTCAAGTTCCTGCTGGGTCCCGGGAATGCAAAGTTACAACCTTGTCCCCAAGGGGCTTCCACACACCGAGGTGTGGGCTACCATTCAGGCAGGCAGGGGGACCCTGACCTCAGCTGATGGCCAGGGGAGGTGTCCTAAGGGATGTGACAAGAGTAGTCTCACTGGTTAAAAAGAAATTGGCCTGATGAGGAAAAAGGTGGAAGTAGAGGCAGGGCAGAGAAGGCTTCTTTGGTAGAGTGAAATGTTCAAATGGTAGTGACACTGAGGTCTGAAATGACACATGGGGTGGGGTGGAGGTGGCAATGGAGACCATCAGCAGAGTTGTGGGAGACCGTACCAATCATGGACAAAGCAATCGGTGGGCTTCGCCTGCATGCTAAAGAGCTCGGATGGAAGGTGTAGCAATAACGTGGCCTGGAAGAAGCCATGCATCCTCAAAATATCTGTTATGGAAGAAAGTTTTATACAGAAAACATCACAGCCAGAAAACCCCAGGTCAGCTAAGCAGAGCAGGTGGGTTGCAGCCAGTATGGACTGCTCCAACCTCCCCCTGGCTTTCAGGAGGGATGGAGACAGGGACAGTTACTCTGAGGTCGATGAGAATTTCACATGTGTTTCTGGAGCCAGGTGTGCCAGGAAGGTTGTATTTGGACTTGCTTCCTACGCCCAGCTAACACTCTCCCTGGACCCCAGATAATGCAGATTGATGTCAGTACATTCACCACGTGATAGGGTTTAAGGACCACACTGTAAGCCTAGTGGATATTAAGAAGAATGATGTAGCAGAAATCACTTCCTCCTCTCTTTTCTGGTCTCTTTTTCTCTGCTTTTATAGGCATCATTACAGTTTCTCTGTGTCTAGCACAGTGATGTGTGCACGTGGAAGAAAGACGTACGGAAGCAAAATGGTGCAGCTGAATGCGGTCAGTTGATACGTGAGTGCTCCTGCAACGCTGATGACAAAGGCAAACAAGAGGAATGCGTGCTTGGGCTGTATTTCAGATGTTAAAGATTATCGAGTGCTTCTGACCTATAAGAAAGCTGCAAGCGTCTCTCTAAGATAAGCACAGACCTTGGCGGTGTCACACACACGGGTTCTTTTTAGGGGAATTTGGTAAAAGGGCTCCCCTGAGGCAGCAGCTTAGCAGCACCGTCAGGCTGCTCCAAACTCTGGTACCTGGTGAGCATCATCTACCTGAATGTGTGGACAATTTGTTTACACGTTTAGGAGCATGGCTGTGATTCCTTCAATCCATCCACCATCTAAGCCAGGGGCTTAACACCTCCCGGCAAAACTGAGGAAGTCACAGATTCCACAGGTGACCAGATGTCCTAGCACTAAAACAGATTTTCACAGATTATTCCTTAGAATTCATTTCTTTCTCCTAAGCTCACTGTAACTTTACACTTGGACATGTCTTCTTTTTTTTAAAATCGAGATATAACTCACATACCGTAAAATTCACCCTCTCAAAGGGCACCATTTAGTGGTTTTTACTATATTCACAAAGTTGTGCAACCACCACTGATGTCTAATCTCAGAACATTTTCATTTCCCCAAAACTGAGATGTCTGCGTGACAGAGCTATAGGATTACAGATCTTTTAAGGAGTAGCAGCAAATCTGCTACTGGGAAAATCTGCTTCAGTGAGGCAGGAAATAATGGTATTAATTTAATTTAAGGTACAGCTTAAACTGAACCCTACTTGGTTCTTGAGTTATATCATATACTCTGCAATATACCATCAAACCTTCAAAATGGCAATAAATATACAACTTAAAAGGTAACATGGGAGGGTGGGTATAGCTCAGTGGCAGGGTATGTGCTTAGCATGCACGAGGTCCAGGGTTTAATCCCCGGTACCCCCATCAAAAAATAGATAAATAAATAGACTTAATTATCTCACCCCACCATAAAAAAAAAGGTAACATACATACACAGGTATAGTTAAGGAAATATGGTTTGAGAGTAAATAAAAATAATCTGAAAAACTCTCTTCACGATGCTCACACCTTCAGGAGAAGGCAAGATATGTCTTTGTTGTTTTTCCTCTCTTGTCCTGGCTCTCTGCTCCCAAGAAGCTCTGTGTTTTTTTCCTCCACTTGGAGCTCTAGGGTGAACCCTCTTCCTAGAGGATCTGCAGCTTCCCAGACCTCACACAGCATGTGAAGCTCGCCCTGTGCTGGTCTCACTCTGATCCTGAGCTCCAAGTCCAGGAACTGCTCCCCGTGATTTGCCCTTTGCACAAAAGTCTCTGTGTTCGTAACTATTAGGAAATCCAGACTTGGACACCCTGGCTGCTCATTTTCGCTGATCCCCTGGGTAACTGTCCCTCGATGCTGCAAGTCAGATTGGCTCTGCCTGCCTGCCTCCTAGATCCCAAGTCCTTGAGTCCCACCTTCTTGGGCTCGGCTTCCAGTTAGGCTGAGCTAGATCTCCATGATGGCTGGATGCCTGCCAAGAACATCCATAGGATGGCATGTTTTTGGTGTGAATGAACCCTTCAGCCCCTCCCAGTCAGACCCCTCCTTTTCCCTACAGATTCTGTTCTGCGGTCTACCATCTCACCAGCAGCTGGGAGCGCCCCTAGGCCACTCAAACCCCTCCTGGTCCTCTGGCCCCCTACTTCTAGAATTTGGGCCTGACGCCATCCCCCAAGACCAAGTTCCCAATAGTTGTGCAGTGGAAGCTCTTATTATTGGGGGCAATCCTAGTTAGGCAGTAATTTGACAAAAACATGTTCCTGCTTAAGTGTTTCAGAAGTAACTTCCCAGGGAATGAGGGAATTTAGCATAAGGCTGCAGATTTTCAGTTAATGGGGTAATTTTGGCAACCACCTACAGCCTCCTCTCTTAGCCCTAGATGTAGCAACAGAAGGCCTTCGGTAAGTGAGTTGAGATGTACAAACTTTTAGTTATCTACATATTTTGTTTCCTAGTTTGCCTTCAGGATTGATCTGTTTCTTTCTAAAACAATAGAGCTTTTGAACCATCATTGTTTCCATTAAGCAAATAAAGTAAAACCACTTTTAAAATGTCTATTTACTGAATAAAGAATACAGTCACATAATACAAAATTCAAAAGGTGCAAGAGGCTGTTGGGGAAGGATGCATCCCACTGTCTCCCGGCCACCTCTCCCCACAGGTAACCAACAGGACCATTTAGGGGCACATCCTCCTGGAGGCAGAGTACTCATCTGTGACCCCTTCAGGGTCTAATCTGTAGAAGAGCTGCCTCGGAGGCCAGCAGGGATCAGGTCTGTCGCAGCACTTGTGTTTTGGGGAACAATTTGATTTATGGTACTTAGAAGTCCTATAAAAAACCAGCCAGGTACTGACAGCGTCCTACTATAGTTCTTAATCGATAAACTACAAAAATAATGTTTGGCCCACAGAGTTTACATGGACTAACTTCTGTTTCCTAACAGACTTGCCCTGAATTTGTAAGAAACAATGGAGTCTGTTTATAGCAAATACCCTTTACATCTCCCTCCCACCCCCTGCCATATGAATTCCTTGGAAAGCCTTAAAAAAGGACTTAAAATGGCAAGACAATACAGCTGACTTATTTGCCATCTGTTGCCTCACTTTCTTGTGTGTTTTCTGTTGTGTATATACTTGTTTCAGGGCATACAGGCTGGTATTTAATTTTAACGGCTGACAAACTCTTTTGGAATAAGCAAGTCCACAGTCTGTGCAAGGTTTTGCAAAGCAGGGGGAAGATAATAAATTGTAAATCAAATTTTTTATTTTATAAAAGCAAACTCTTTATAAAATTCCATGGATTGATTTCCTGATGCAGTACCACGTTATTAGGTCTAATCCTGAAAAACCCCAAGCTGAAGAAACAAAACATTTCTGCTGGCGGAGCTACACAGACTAAAGGCTCCGTATTCGGAAGCCTATAGGGAAGTCTGACTTAAACGTTTATTTTTCGTGCTGTCAGTCAACCCTATTGTAGTGAAAGTCATTATAAATACTAAAATTACTTTCCTGCTCTACTGAAAATTCATGCTGACAGATAACAAAACAGAAAGAAGCTTGGTCTCTCCTGTCAAATCAAGAGGAAAAGAACCCAGCCCAGAAGAACAAATGAGGGATTTTCCATAGGTTTTATTTTATAAAGTATCATCCATGACCATATTTGAGAATTTGGCTGTTAATTAAGTAAAGATGATATCAAATTTCTGAATGTTACAGTGGAACTGAAAGATGTGGTTTTTCTTGAGAGAGAAACTATTGAACATGAAAATAACACCTCACTTAAGAGTCCTGCTACCCTTGAAAAAAAATCCTTTAAACAAAGTCACGACTGGAAGCGCTCCAACCCAGAAGAGACTAGAAACCAATTCCTGGAGACCTGTGTTCTCCAGGACACCAAGGGAGCGGCTTCACTCTGCCGGTGTCACACCAGGAAATTGCTCCTTGTTGAAGCCTTTGTTTTCTACAAACAAATAAACAACACATAAATAAAAAATCGCAGTCATAGATCAGAGGAGCCTGCAAACAAACGCTGTCCCTCTTGTCCACTTCTTTGAATGTCTTTTTTCTCTGCTGGCTGGGAAGTCAGGCCAGAGACAAGGTTTCAGTTTCTCCCCTGAAAATGTTTCAGTCAGTGAGTCAAAATGCAGACTCTTTAAACTGAGATGCTCTGGGGGACCTGCTCAATTTGGCCCCTTTTCTTAGGTCCTTTCCTCCAGGAGCTCCCTTCTCTATTCGACCTAGCTTTCTGTTCTCCGCCATGGCCATGGTCACATGTCTGTTACAGGAAGGAAAGCATCCCACCGTGATGCTTCTCAGTTCCAAGTTCAGAACTGGAAGCGGATGTCATAGTAATTTATAGCTCAAAAATCGGATAAGACAGGTTTCTGCAGAAAACAGAAAAATCAAATACTAACTGAAGTCAAGCCCAACATGCCAGACGTAGGGATTTAGTGGAGCAGAGGCGGGCGGGGCCTAGAGAAAAATACGGGAGGCGGGAGGAGGCCACCTGGCCAGGTGGCTCCACTGGCTAGTTAGGGCCGGCGGGCCTCAAGGCGGGAATCTTCTACTCGGGACAGCTCTCAGGACTGAGCTTCCAGCCTGGCCTGGACAGAAGAATGCCTGACATTTCTTTAACAAAATTGTCTACATTTTTACAATCTGAAGACACGAGGGAAAAGCCAATTGGAAGCCTTAGTCTCCTCACCTGTAAAATGGAGCTAATAATTGTGCCCATCCCACCGCAGTGAGGATGAGATGGGATAATTCATGTAAATGATGTAGCATCAGCAAGTGTCAACACTCAGTAAAAATGAAGGCTCTGCCTCCTCACTCTGAGGCGAAGGACCTTTCCAGGAGGTTGCTGGGAGAACAAAGTGGGACAGTCATCGTGTCCGTCACTCAGCTGAGAGGCGCACACCTGGCTGGCGTCGGTAGAGAGGCTGCTACTGTGCGCACCTGAGTAGGCTGGTGAGAATCAATTACTTTTATCAGATCGTTCCCTGAGGGGGTGGAGGGAAAAAGACTGTCGCCTCCCTTCAGTCAGTGATGTAAGCCAGGCTGGGGGCGGGGAGAGCCTTGACGCAAAGCCTCTGCTGATAAAGTAGCCGCTAGATTCTGTCAGTGATCTCTCTAAATTCACACTGAGCCAAGTTATGACCAAGTGCCCTTCTAGATATTTTCATTTTAAATAAACTAGACAGGCAGAATTTCAAGCTTATAGATTTACAGAGACAACCTCAGAGTGATTTCTCTTTTGCACAAACCAAAGCTTCACATTTCAGAACAACATTACACAAGTGCCTATGAAGACAGTATGTTATCAATTAGAGCCCGAGAATAAAAGGACAGCTTTGGGGGCTCTTCCGGGCACCTGAACAGATCACCCTGAGCTCCCTGGAAGACGCTGAATGGTGGAACATGCTAAAAATGCAAAGACCCCAAATCATACCAGCCAGGTACGTGGTCAAAGCCATAACAGAAGAGGGTACAGAGAATAAGAGGGTTTCAACAGAAAAATCCCTGAGTGTTTAAAATACTGCAGTTTACTTTACAGAAATAAATTTTATATACAGCTCTTGAAAAAGAAAATTCTGCTGCTCAAAGTGACACTCTGTTCTCTGATTGGTACCATGTGAAAAGATGTGTTTAGTTTGTTAAGAGAAGAACGTGAAGGAAATTATGATTGTCACAGAGATTATAACTGACCTGCTACTGAGGGATTTGGGACACTCTAAAACGCATTTTATGAATGTGTTTCCAGTGATAAAGAGTACTCAAAACTCCAACTTGAAGGCATTCATCACAGCTGGTCAATGCCCGCTGGTCTCACTGAAAATCACTAGTATGAATCGACCCCCTTCCCCCCATCCTGACCACCCCCAATAAGGGGGCTGAGAGTTGATTTACTCACGGTGCAGATAGTAAGGTAAGGCCAGTCATTCCTCTGCCTGAGTCATTTGCCTTCTCCTTGTAAAATGACTTTTCACATGATTATGACCATGTGAAATTTTATAAGAGAAATTTTGGCCTAGTCAAGGGTTTAATAATCAAAAGCACCAGTCTCTTAAAAAGCTCTGCTATCATCACACCTTCAAAGCCGTCTTCCCTGAGCTCACATACTTATGCAAGGGATTGGCCTGGTGTGGGACAAAGAAATGAGCCTCTCAAAGCGTCCAGTGCCGGACGACACCGGCAGATAGAGAGGAAAGAAGACTAACAAGAGACCCACTCAAGAATGCAAGAGCAGGTGCCCTGGAAAAATCCAACCTCCACCACATCCCTGGATTCAACCCTCACTGGTCCTGGACAGGGACGGAGAGGGAACTCCACCCAGGAGTCAGGGGAAGGAATCACAGAGGGAGGTGCACAGGGCCGGGAGGGAGGCCAGGGCGAGAGGCAGAGGCAGAGCGGGAGAAGTGAGGCATGGGAGGGGGAGCAGTGGGAAGCCTGGGGTGGGGCCAGCTCAGGTGGGGAGACCCCGGGGGTGCTCTGACGCTGGGACGGGGTAGGGGCTGCTTCAGGGCCCAGAGGAAGAAGCAACCAGGCAGCTGCAGAAGAAAGGGGGGTCTTTTTTTAAGCAGCACCATGGAACATATTGCAAAGAGTGGTAGAATAAGAAGGGCCACTAAGAAAGTGCAAACTCCTTTGACAATGAATTGTGTCTTATGACAGGAATGACCAGTGTCTCAGAGAAGGAATAACCTTGTAAAGAGCTGGCATGAACAAACAAAGCAGTAAGTCTGGATCTGCAGGAGTAGCAAAGAAAGTGGTCCATTTCAGGAAGGTGAGAAAGGGCTGCCTCCATCGCTAAACACTGAATTTGGTTCTTTTTTATGCCCATCCTTTGATCGCCCATTCTTTAAAAACTTTTGAGTACTTAACTTAAAAACCATTTTTACAGGGGCAAAATTAATATATATAAAAAACAAAATTTGCCATTTAAGCCATTTTTTTTAGTGTACAATTCAGTTGCATTAATTAGATTCACCATGTCCTATAACCATCACCACTATCTATTTCCAGAACACTTTCATCATCCCCAAAAGAAATGCTTTTAACCACTACAGAGTAACTCCCCACATTGTCCCCTCCACCTGGGAACCCTGGAGTTAACTGATAACTCTCCATCTTCTCCAGCCGCTGGTGACCTCTATTCTCTTTTCTGTCTCTGTGAATTTGACTATTCTAGGTACCCGGAGTAAGTGGAATCACACAGTACTTATCTGTGTGGCTTATTTCACTCAGCACGGTCTTCAAGGTTCATCCACATTGCAGCATGTGTCAGAACTTCACTCCCTTTTATGGCAGAATAATATTCCATGGTATGAACTTGTCACATTTTGTTCATCCATTCACCTGTCAGTGGACATCTGGGTTGTTTCCACCCTATTGTGAATAGTGCCGCAGTAAACACTGACACACAAGTAGCTACTTGAATCCTTGTTTTCAGTTCTTTGGAGTCTGTACCTGAGTCACATGGTCATTCTATTTTCAGCTTTTTGAAGAACCACCAAACTATCTTCCATAGTTGCTGCTCTATTTTAATACATTCCCACCAGGGTCCCAATTTCTCCACATCCTTGACAACACTTGTTATCCCTCCCCCCCTTTTTTTTTCATAATATCGATCCTAATGTGGGTGAAGTGGTCTCTCTGTGTGGTTTGATTTGCATTTCTCTGATGACTCATAGTGCTGAACATCTTTTTATGTGCCTGTTGGCCACCTGTATATCTTCTTTGGAAAAATCTCTATTCAAGTCCTTTGCCCATTTTTGTGGGGTAATTTAATTTTGCCTGGTCCTGTTCACAGGACTTGTTTTAGCTGTCAATAGCACTGACTCACTAGAGAGGACAGAAATGTACCAGAAGGCTGTAGGACCCTTTCACCATCTTGAAAGAAATCTTTGATTTTCCTATTTTAGAAAAACTTTCCCAACCTAAATAGCATCAGTGCATGGTTCTCTACAAAATCATCTAGGAAGTTTAACACTTAAGTAAGATATGCTCAGTGAGTTTACAACCTACAAGTGGGACAAATTAAATATGCATTTGCTGGGGAGAGTATAGCTCAAGTGGTAGAGAACATGCTCTGCATACACAAGGTCCTGGGTTCGATCCCCAGTACCTCCTCTAAAAAACCTAATTACCTCCCCTGCAAAAAAAAATTTTTTTAATTAAATACCCATTCATTTATTCCTCAAATGTTAAATGAACACATCTTATGTGCCACAGACAATTTTAGGTTTTGTGGCTACAGTAGAAGGACCCTAGACAGAGGACTTGCTTATAGTCCATGGGAGAAGAGTGACAATTTTAAAAAAACATGTAATGGAATCTGGTTGTAATGACCATGATGAAAAAAATAAAACAAAGCAGGATAAGCAAGGTTTTGGGAGACTTTTGAGCAGAGGGAAAGAGGCAAGCTAGTAGCAGGCATCAGGAGGACAAGTGTTCCAGGTGGACGTAAAAAACCATAAAAATGCTGGGGGAGGGAGCGTGCCCGCCTTGCCCAGGAACTGCAGGAAGGCCTGTGTAACGAGCGAAGCAAGGGGAGGCTGGTGTATAAACCAACCAACCGCACACGACCGATGACATAATTTACCCAGAGAGCGAGTGAATGTGCGCCTGCAGCTCCCAGACTGTGTGCTACTGACTTTAGGTTCTTATGAGACATTGCTGTTACCCCATAACGTTTTGAATAATAAGCACGTTATGGTATTTTTACCACCAGGCAGGAAATACATTTGCTCTAAGATTTTTTAGTTTTTATTTTTAATTGTGGTAAAACCCAAAATTTATGATCTTAACCACTTTGCCATGAGATTTTTAAAAAATAGGTATTATACACAGAAAGAAAAAACCTGACTTAAATCAGGTTTGATTAAAAAAAAAGCCTTAAAAATGTAAAGTAATTGTGGCTATAGGAAGACTTGGCATATCCACCATTTTGATTTAGCAAACGTAACAATCAACTTCATGATCTGTCTTGAAAGTTGCTTTTTATGGCCCCATCAGCGTTTTTTTTCCTGACCACCTTGATTCCAGATAAGCTTTCTTTTTTTAAGAAAAAAAGAGCAATGTACTTATTCAAACAGGAGCCTATCAAAGGGCTATTGATTTTTGCTTATCTCTCTTTATTCCTTTCTCCACAATGCGTTTATTATCTCTCTTCCTAGAAAAGAAAACATATGGCTCAAGGGAAAATGAAGAAATAGCCTTGCATTTCAAAACTTCAATTGCAAGTTTCTTTGTCTTCTGGAGAGATAAAGGTGAAAAAAGCCTGCAGCTGTGGGCTACCTGAAATGAAGGCGCAAGGAACGTTTGTTTCCTAAACATGATAATTAGGATGGGTTTGACTTGTCCTCGTGTCCTCACCCCACAGGCTCCGGTGAATGCCCCTTTATTCTCCCAGTGTGAAAGGATTTTTTTTTTTGCCATTCTTGAATTTTTTTTTTTACCCTTTATTCATCTGAGATGAGAACTGCTTTCTCTTCTTTCCTGTTGGAAGCATTAATGACCCCTGTGCTTCCACGCAGGCCCTGGTCTGCTGGACGTCAAGGACCTTTCCAGGTTCTGTCTCTGTTCCGGGGGTGGACCAAGCTAAGAAGGCCTCAAGCCCCCAAAGTGGCCAGGGAAGGGACAAGACTGCCCTGGCTCTCAGAGTGAAGTCCAGTGGTTCTTAAATGTGCACAGAATCACCTGGAAATCTAATTAAAATGCAGATACTCATTGGATAGATCTGGGGTGGGGCCTGAGATTCTGCATTTCTAACAAGCTCCCAAGGGATGCTGGTGATTAAGTGGCAAGGTCAGAGATCGTTTAAGGCCAAGATGAAGTTCTCCTCAACAAGCCCCGCCCAGGATCCCAGGCCTAAATCACACTACAGCCCCTTGCTCCCCATTTCTTTCAGACCACTCTTGTGGCCCTACTTAACCTTCGAGCCCGTGTCAACTAGGCTGAAATGTGAACTCACTGATGCTGGCCATTTTGGTTTGACCGAAGATCTCCCACCTCGACTGGTTAGACCCTTGTACTAGATGGTCTGGCATCCACCCAGACAGCCTCCTATCCCAACCCCTTTGATGCACTGTGGTTGTTATCTGTGTGTTTGCTCTTCCCGGTAGACTGTAGGCTTGCAATGAGGCGCTCAGCATACCATCCGCCTTCCCCCATTCACTGTCCCCAACATTTGTCAACCGATGTCCCTACACCACTTTCAGGGCTACCCCCTGCTTGAGTCTTTGATTAACTCTGCACTCACTGGCATTCCAAGCCCCCTCACCTGGTTCTGAGTCCCCATGTCTGCTACTCACCCACTGCTCACCCACACGCCACTCTACGAACCGCATCCGCTCAAGGGTCGACCTTGTCCCTGTGCTCTGCTCAAGCCTTCCCCACCTTTATTACCAAGCCAGATGCCAGCCCTCTCTCTGGCTTGGCACACGTCCAGCCTCTTCTGAGGAGCCTTGCCCAGAGACTCGCCTGAGATACTCTCTACCCTTCCCGTCATCCTACTACGCACCCCATGTAACCACATCTTACAGCCTCCACTGTCCTCTGTGGCCACATCCAAGGGCTTCAACTAGAAGTTCCCCCAAAGGACTAAGCCAGTGCTGGCTACAGAGCAGGAGTCCCCAAGATGCTGGACCTGGATGGAAGATGCTGTGGGGAGACTGACCACGTCATGATGGCTGGGGTTGGGGCACAAGACACCACTGCCCCGGCCTCTGGAATAATCATTGCCATTCCGGGCATTCGTCACCTATCTTGCTTTTCGAGACCTGAAATCCCACATCCAGCACTATCCCTGGATTCATCTGAACTTGTCCCTCTTCTTCTTATATTAATTTGATTAACACAGTTGAGTTTCACCTTGTCTTGCTTCAGCCACAACTGACCTCAACTTTTTTTAAAAACAAACTCAACCAACCAATATTATTCAGTACCTTTCAGCACCACCCTGTGCCAAGCGTGGGAATCTGACTCTCCTCCACTGCCACGTTCACAGACCAGTGCTTCTCAATCCTTCATGCAAAAGAGTCTCTTGGAAATCTTATTAAAATGCAGATTTTCTAACAAGCTTCCAGGTGATGTGGTTGCTGCTGGTCTTTGAGTAGCAAGGTCAGAGATGACATTAAAGACCAAAAGCCAGTACTTTCTCGTATCTCCAGACTCTGTACAGTTATCTCCATCTACATAATGGACATGGAGAACTGCCTCTCCCGTGGCTGGATACAGACACCATTTATCTTATGGAACACGTACTGCGTGCCAGACCCTATGGCTGGAGGCTTTCCCTTCCTTATCTCCCTTGTCTCCCTGCTACCTCACAAAGAGATGAGGCAGCCGGCTCAGACAGTTCATGATAAGTACCCTGGCACAGTGCCATGCACACAGCGAATGTTCAGATTCTCGGTAAATTAATGAATAATTTTTCCTGGAGGACGGTTGTGATCTTTTAACTTCCCTTTACAGAAGCCTATAATAGTTTCCTACTAGTTCAGAATCAAATTCACACTCCCAAGCATGAACTTGGAAAGGCTCCACCAATCTGGGGCAAAACTAGAGACACTCTTAGGGGGAGCGGTTTGCAAAATCAAGATCAGAAATCTCTTCCTGGGCTCAAATTCCCTTTCTAAACGGGATAGAACACAGGTCCACCTAACACACAACACAGCTGCTCCAGCCTCTGACGCTGTCGCTCACGCAGGGAGCAGAATGCCTCTCACACTGGATGAGGCCACTGTCGTGAGGCCACTCTGGACTCACTGTCCGGGCACAGGTCAGCCGGGCGCCCATTGCTCCTGCATTCTCTTGCCCGTGAGGACTGCTCTGCCCAGTGAAGATGACCGGTTGTGCATTCTAGTGCTTTGGTCATTTGTAGTTTTACACACAAGTAGGACCTCAATGGCCTGGTCACAGGGACACCAACTGGGGCAAGGAAAACCTAAGCCCATAGGAAGGGGGCACGTTTTCATGGTTTCATTTTTTAATTTTTTAAAACTTGTGACCATCAGAAATTAATGGGTTAAAGTTTAAGACCGTGGATTTAGATTTGTGCCATGATACAGACATCAAAGTAGGGCCCCGGTCATTTGGGCCAAGAGCGATATCCCCAAATTCATGGTTATTGTGGTAATACTAAGACATATAGAGCCTTTAAAATATAATAGAACTACATTTAACCTCTCACTGTCTGCTGCCCTGAGACCTGGAGGCCTTGTTCCCCGTCACCCCCTCCCTTGCCACCCCATACAGCACAGGGCCTGGCAGGTGGCAGAAATGGGATAAACACCAGCCTGTGAACTGTCTTAACAGAAGCAGGAGCAGGGCTATGGTGCAGGGATATAGTACAGCTTATTTTTGGTGGGGGAAGGGTACACAGAGGAGTCAGAGATGCCTTTGCTTTGGGAAGTGGCAGAGATGATTCAATATGTCACACTTCTTTTCCTCCTGAGTCAGGGAGCAATCAGCACACAGACCCTATGCTGAGAATGCTGAGGGTGTCTGTTCAAACTCAGGTAGCCTTAAAGTCACAGCATTTTTCTTTCTGCTTAATAACAGTTAATAACAGAAAGCCCTCAATGAGTGGACATCCTTAAGCAGATCTGGTTATGCTATTTCCCAAAACACTAAAAAAAAAACTTGCTTTTGTTCCCCTAGTTCTGGAGGTCTCTTTCTCTGCTCCCCACCCCGTCATAAAGGCAACTGTATAAGCAGCTTCCCTGAAGGGTCAAGGCCATGCCACTGGAGCAGATGCCTGGGAGGGGTTTCAGCTCTGTCATTTCTGAGTTGTGCAAACTGGGCCTCTCTGTGCTTCAGTTTTCTCATCTTCCTGGCAAGGTAGAGTGAGGATTAGAGAAAATCTGTGTCAAACCTCTAGCCCATGCCTGGCACACAGTGTGGATTCAACAAAGGGCAGGTGCTTTTAGGAAATTAATCATATAATATTCACTTACAGCTGTGCTCAAAACCTTCTTTACAGAATCCTCAGTCCACAGCAGTGGTCCTCAGACCTAAGTGTGCATCAGAATCCCCTGCAGAGATGGTTATACCAAGTTGCTGGCCCCCACTCCCAGGGTTTCTGATTCAGTAGGCCTGGGGGAGGGGACCTGGCAATGTGCATTTCTAACACATCCCTAGGTGCTGCAGACGCTGGGTCCAGGGGCCACTCTCTCCACAGGGCAGAGTCCTAACTCCCTCCTAAGGTTTGCTCACACGGCCCTTCACCACTAACCAGGACCTTCTCCTATCCCAACTTGTCCAACTTGTCTCTGGTCTCTGGCCAGCTCTGGGCTCCAGACAACCGGACAGGACTTGATTTTCTCCTGTATGGCTCTGCCTGTCCCCAGCTCTGTCCCCTCCTCTGCTCTCTCTGCCCTCAGGATCATGCCCGTCCTTCCAGTCCCAGACAAGCACTACCTGCCTGCTCTCTGCTGCAATCCCCTCCTATTTTGAGCTTCCACGGAACCTTGCTTGCACGTCTTAGCAGCTTTAAACCCACTTAGCTGCAAGGCATGAGGACTGTGCTGTCTTATCTTCCCAACTAGATGGGGAGCTTTCCTGGGCACAGGCCACATGGGGTAAATCTGATGTTTTCCAGAGTGCTTTATGGGAGTGCAAAACCAGGGTCCTGAGAATTGGAAGGAAAAACGCTGACAGAGAGGTTAAAGGAAGTAGAATGAATAACCCGAGCAAGGGGAAGCAGTGGGCTGACAAGCTTCAACAAGAGAAACACAAAAATAAAGATGACGTTGACCAACTGTTCTCTACCCCATGAAAGAACAAATTTGAGGCAACGGGGTCACACTGTGGCATAGTATTAGATTTAGGTCTGCTCTAGGGAACGTCCTGACATTGGGAACTGTTAAACGATGCACCGGATTAGCAAGGGCGGATGTGAATGACCTCTACTACGCTTGAAAAATGGAATGGATTCTCAATTACCTTGAACGTTTCAGACGAGATCCTGCTTGGGTGCAAGGTTGAGAGCCCTGGATAGGTTTTTTTTTTTTTTCCAACTGGATATGAGTTTGGCAGCTGACTGTGCTACTTAAGAATATACTTTTAAGTCAGTTGCTAACTACATCCCTAAGAGGAACAAATATTTTTTAAAAAATCAGAACCTTAGAAAAGTGGCTTGTTTCCCATTTGGGGGAGGTAATGAGAACCCAAGCCAGCAAACTCTGTGGTGCTAAGAGGATTTGTGTGATATCACATGCCCTTTCTCCCGACTTGCCAGGTTTAACCGTCACATTCACGAAAAGTTAAAAGTTTTTCTTCCTCATTTTTAATGGAAAGTCTTCAAATTTCTGGTAGCTGGAGGAGGTGCCGTGTACTCTTCAACACTGAACAGGAAATGTAATAAGTTATTATTACTCCAATGAACTGAAAGGGTGCTTTCTGCAGTCGGTTCTTCCTGACCCTTGGAAACCCGGCAGCTCTCTGACTTTGCTTGTGCCAGACAGGCATCTGGGTCACCTGCTGGCCTAGGACTTTTTTGGGTAGGGTAGGCCCAAGGGGGCTGGGCAGACAGGAAGGGAAACATTCATCTGAGGCACTAACATCCACCAGGAAAATGTGTTTCATGCAAGCGAAAAGTTTTTGCCGCGCTACAGGTCCAAGGTAAACAGTGCTTCAGTTAAGGGGCAGGTGTTCCATCTGAGGCCAGTGTGGGAAGACCATGGGGTCAGGGCTGACGTGGGACCCTCTGGGGATCATGGGCTGCTTATCTCTTTAGTCCTGAGTTTTTAAAACTCTGCCTACATCCTGAACTTCTAATTCTAAAGACACCTTTCAGTCCGGAAATGGCTCTCCATTCCAGAGAACACACATTTCCTGCAGATCCCAATGCTTTGGGGCCAGCTCTTTGCTTGTTTTCTCCTCTATGGAGTCTAAGGAACTTTGCCTCTCAACAACATAATCCAAAGCAAGTGTGAGTCCACATCCTCAACAGCATCCTTCTTCATCGTTTGGGGGAAAAAAAAATCCTTCTTGAACCTGAACCTGATCTGATTTTGATTTGGACTAAGACAGAAATTTCCTTATTAAACTGTGAAAAAATACAATCAAAATGGTCAGCTGTTTTGTTCTGACATCTACCACATTTTTTTTTTATAATCAGTCCAACCACATCCTTTGCCCCGGTATCTTCAGCACCTATCACAGCTTGCTGGCTCTGAAATTGCTCGTGCATTTGGCTTCTTTCTGTTACCCCATCCCTGACCTGATTCAAGCCTTTACCAGCTCTACCTAAACCAGAGACTGTGGCCTCCTTACTGGGCCTGCCCCCGGGCACCCTTCTCCATAAAGCACAAATCAGATCAGTCCCTCCCCAGCTCACAATACATCGAGATAAAGTCTAAACTATTTTCCTGGCACCCAAGGCCCTTGAGTGCTGGCTCTGCCTCTCCCCCTGCCTGCTCTTGGAGTCCAGGAACGCTGTCCTCTTTACAGTTGCCTGAAAACACTGCACCCTGTCAGGCCTCCCCACTGTTCCCACCACCAGACAGAGCACGAACCGCCCTCGAAGCCCTGGCCTAATGCTGTTGTCTTGTCCCTCTGTTTGTACTTTAGACACACACAACCGCATGGTAAGGAAGAAGAGGATATTTTCCCCGGCACTTTCAGGCTAGTTAAGCAGTCTAGTCCCAAGTGCTCCCCGCACTCTGAAAGCACTCCGGTGACACAAGTGTCCCCCTGCCTTCTAACCGTCTGCACGTGCCTAGACTGGGCGCTTCCAGGGCTGTGCACGGTTCTCTGTCTCCTTAGCTCCCCACTGCAGAGCGTCCCAAATGGAGGAAGTGATCACTTTGTTGAACTGAAGGAACACATGGAACACAAACGCAATCTCATTTCTCACTGTTGAGCGTCGTACCCGGAAGTCGGTGGTGGCCCACAAAACAAAGACAGAAAGTTAGCCCACGTGCAGGCAGAATGTGCTTCAGACGGCTGACCGCGCTGCCGTGAGGACGGCCGCGCCAGCCCCTGCCGTCCGGCCGACAGACGCCTCGCCGGCCGAGCCCGAGCCCAGCGAGACAGGCGGCAGCTGCCAGGGCAGCAGGCAGGTCGGGCTGCAGGAAGCAGCCTGACGGCGCCTCTGGGAACGAGGACCCAGATGCGGGCTGTGCGGAAGCTCGTGCGCCGCCCACTCTGCGTTAAACCTCAAAAGCTCGCTGAGAACTTCAGACCGACCGGGCCTAATGTTTTGCTGAAGTCCACTGTCTCACTCTTGGTTTCTTCCAGCTCAGGGCTTTGGTTGGGGGCTGGAAAGGATGAGTTGAGCTCAAACCGGTGTTTCTAGCAGCGGTTCCTAGAGTAAGCCCACCCATGACGGCCAGAGAGAAACACAAGGAGAAGGTGCCGGACTTCCTGCAAACCAGGTGGAGAATGTACAGGTGCTTGGAAAGAAAATCACCTGCCGGATAGAATCCCACCCAGGCTGGCTCTGCGTGTGTGCAGGTGGGGTTAGGTCTCCTTCCCTTGAGGGCTGGAGTCGGGTCGCTGCAGAGAGACAGCAGCCAGGCTACTGGCTGTTCTGGGGGCACCTGGCCTAGAGGAGATGCCCTGGGGAGATGCTCACTCTTAGAGGTGAGGACCTTCAGGGAGGGATGCAGACCCCCATCCACAGCAAGAACAGCCTAGACAGCATCCCGTCCTCTGGACTCCCCATGTGGGAAAAGCACTAATATCTTTTTCCATGCACTTCAAAAATAGGAAAATACCATGGGGGAAATTTTAATACTGACCTGGCAGAGAAAGTTCAGGCAGCTCCTTCTTTAAACAACACCCTCTGCAAAGGAGGCCCTGCTTTGGAACTCCCCTTTTCATGGCCTCATAAAACACTGATTTATTGACCTTCAAAGATACACCTTTATTGTTTCAGTTTTCCTGGTGTAAGAATTTCTGGTAGATAACTGAAAAAGCAAGCTCATATTTCCTTATCAACACGGAGAACATGTTCATGTTACAGATTTGCCATTTTCGGGGGAAGTGGTGGGAAGGAAATAATGCGGGAGGCATTCGAAATATCTGTTATCAACAAAAGGACACTGATCCCTGAGTCTGTGATTCTCCAAACAAAGTATTAACATACAGCCAAGTCTTCCCTCTAGGAGGGGCTGGTGGGGCAGGAAGAGAGCTGGGCAGGTGCGGGCACCCACCTATCCTAGGGCCCTGAGCCCCACCCGGGGATTTCCTCTGCGGGGTCTCCCCACAGGCCTTTCCAGGGACCTGCAGCCTATCTGTTTTTGATCAGTCTACCTTAGCACCTCAACAAGGGCCATACAAGAGTTATCTCAAAAACTATAAATGTTTAATGTCCTGCCTGTCATGGGGTTTCTTGAATTAAGCCATTAAGCTTTGCGCTATCTGTAAAGCCATAAAAAATTTTTTTTCTTTTTTTTGGCAAGATTCCTTTAGGCCTAACCCACTCACACCACCTTCTTAAATAGAAAGCTCTCTTCCCCAACTGCCTCTTGGAATCATTCCTTCTCTGACCCTTGATTTCCTCCTCATCCTCCCGAGACCACTTCAGAAGCCCCCTCCTCCAAAAGTCCTCCAACTGATTCCTCCAACTATACCCTGTCCTTCCCTCCACTGCCCTGTGCTTCTCATATCACAGGCTGAGTAGTTATTATCACAGCTTCACCCGTCTTGTCCTCGACTGGACTGTGACCTGTGAGGACACAGCTATGTCTTCACCTTGTTTGTCACCAGCACAAGGTTTTACATCCCATGAATGTTTGCTGGCTTGGATATGAGTGAATTTGCCCTTAGGTCTTGGATAACTGAGGATACACATGGGTGTGTGATCAATTACCCTAATGAAAACAACCTGCTCCTATAGTTTCTTAACTAGAATAAACAACAGGACTATCAACATAAAAACTTTAAATGTTTTTTTTTTCCTGTATGCAAATAGTCTTCTTATGTCTGAACACAAATTCCCTCACATGTACAGGTGCACAGAGATATCACAGAGATGTTTTAAAAGCAAAACTTACAGCCTTCCAGGTAAGCTGAAATTGATTTAATACAATACAAATGAAACTAAATACAATACTTGCAGATAAAGCATTCTAGAAGCTGTTTCTGCCAACTATTTTATAAAAGCAACACTCCCCACTCCTCACCAAACAGTTCTTCAAGCCTCACCAAGTGTGTGATAAATAACATCAATGGATCACCAATGCAATTCCTTTTTTTGAACCAATACAACAGGTTGGCCAAATAAGCAGTAGTTGAATACACAGAGTGCTTGAAACCACAGTATCTTTGGAGGAAAATACTGCAACATTACATCGAGCTTCACTTTTCAGAATTAATGGATTTCCACTAGGGAGACTGGGCATAAACATATCATTTGATTAGAGCTATCCCAACATCATTTGAGTGTTTCCTGTTTAGCTATGATTAAAAAATGCACATAATTCAAGTAGCCAAAAGGGAAAGGGAGGGGAGGTGGCACTTGCTGAAGATATCTCTGAAAAATAAATGTTTTTTTTTCCAAACAGGTAAAACAATTTTATTTCACAGTTGTCTTTAAAACCACAAAGACACTATGTTCTCCATATAAAAACGTTAGTACAGATAGCTATACTTCCTAGAAAATGATTATATAGACCCTCTTAAAGAAAAATGTACCCCATTATATGGTTTCAGTAAAGTTGCTTGAAAAAAAACTCACTTTTTTAGGACTGATTCCTAAAATGAAAACTAAATGTTTTGATAGCATTTGCTGTTAATGTTAGAACCTAATGTATTTTATACATATATGGATGTAGCCTTTGCAATAACAATGTGAGATGCTTTTTTAAACTGTGCAGTGAGCCGGTTTTTCTCAGGTGGTTAGCTGTTCACTGGAGTCTTGGTGCCTTAGTTCAAATAAGGTAGCACCCTGTCCAACCTGTTGAACACTTAATTAAGCAACACCAGAAGTGCTTAAAACGAAAAAAATTCCATTAGGTTTTTCCGCCTTCTTTTCCTTCAACCACTCCTAGAGTAGAAACGAAATGGACTGAATTTTCATGAGAATTTTCTGTTCCCGCCCACTCCTGTTATTTCTGTCGAGGCCGTAATACCAGGCTGGCATCCCCTCCTTCTCACCCAAATACAGTTCTACAAGTGCCTCTCTCCTGTCTTCACAGGGTTCTGTGCAGTTCTGCTTAACAATGCCAACAACAACCTAAGCCAGTTTTAACAGAGAAGGGAAATCTGAAACTGCCGAAACCCAGAAAACCACCAACATTTACCCTTCCCTCTGAGGGACTTCCAAGTATACAAGACTTTTACAGTATTTGTGGTGCTGGGTTTCCTGCACCTCCAGGATGACAGAAAACCAGTAACTGCCTTTATTTACTTAGAGACGGTACTGACTGATTTAGTAAAGAAATTTTTTAGGGGGGCCGGAAATGTGGACAAGGATCTAGGAAGGTGCTCATTTTCTGGCACCTCTAGCCCTCTTCATGCTGAAGCCCTTTATCAGCCCCGTGATACTCCAGGGGGAAAGGCCCCCAGGGGAGCCCCCGGTGCATCCCCGCCTGGGGAGCCCCAGAATCGCCCGGCACCAGTGAGACTCACCACTGCCCTGCTGGGCCCACCTGCCCCTCCCAGCCCCATCCCGGGCTGAGCTCACGGGGAACAGGGGTGTTTCTGGCTCCACCACTGGCTCAAGCACCCCAGGTACCTTGGTCTCTCCAACTGCAAATACTATGTTGTTCTAACATCTTCAAAGAGTTTCTAAGGATAAGCGATTCCATGTTATTCCGGGTAGATACTGAACTGGTGGGCCTTAAAATCTTTGTGGGGGCAGTCGGAGGGGAGAAAGGAGACATAAAAAAGAGGGGAGCATTAAAAAAGAAATCTGATGTCAGTTTTTCTGAAGAAACTACCAAATTCTGTTCCCATACACGCTCTAGACATCCCCATGAGGCGATGATCGCTCTAGTCTTCAGACAACCAACGAAACAGTTGGGGAAAAGGTGCGAAGCCCAGTTACAAGCCCAAGTTACGGCGAGCTCCTGGGGAACTCAAAATGGCCCGAAAGGAGACATCGCATTTAGGATGGTTACTTAATATGGGTATTGTCTGCGACTCTGAATTTTTCCCTGGCTTTTTCTGTTCGCAGGGGAAGGGGCTGTGTCTACGCCGCTGTGTCCGCAGCGGCTACTCTGAGTGGGCACCTAGTAGGTGCTCCAGAAATGTGAGGAGAATTAACGACACCACCAAAGCCTGCTACTATGTGGGACTTTTGTAAGCGCCAGTGTCTGGGTGTTGGGGTCCCGCAACCACCGCTTCTGCGCCCCAAGACCCCTCCCCTCGCCCTTTTCCACCTTCCACCGTCCAACTCGCAGCGCCGCAGCTTTCCGCCCTCCCCGCCCTCAAATCTTCAGCTCCTGCTTCTCCGTCCAGGTCTCAGGACGTCTGGCAGCCGCCGCGCCCCGTCCTTTCCCAG
The DNA here is from genome assembly GCF_048773025.1 of Camelus bactrianus. NCBI lineage: Eukaryota > Metazoa > Chordata > Mammalia > Artiodactyla > Camelidae > Camelus > Camelus bactrianus. Next base: position 19,839,952 of record NC_133568.1, on the reverse strand, counting down.
CTCCCGTGGAGGCGTCGGGCGCAGGGAGCGGGTGCGCAGGGAGCGAGGGAGCGGGAGCCCGGGCGGCCCTCCGAGGAGCGCGGCGACGGGCGGGGAAGGCGCCCGTGAGGCGGCGGGGGCAGAGGGCGCCCGGCGACCTCCTTACCTGCAGCAGGCCGAGCAGCGTGCAGAGCGCGAGCAGCGCGGGCAGCGGGCGGCGGCGCCGCCGGGCGCGCGGGGCCATGGCGCGGAGGAGCGGGCTGGGCGCCGCGCTCAGCGGCCTCTGCGGCCCGGGCCGCGGGGCTCCCTGGGGCCTCGGAGTCCGCCCGCCCCGCAGTCGAGCCCCGCCCCGCGGCGCCCCGCCCCGGCACCTGTCCCCGCCCGGGCAGCACCCCCCTTCCCGCCGCGACCGCCAGATGGGGCCCGAGCGCGGGGCGCGACGTCTCTTTCCCTCGCGTGCCGAGAGGGACAGGGTGGGACCTGAGGTGCTCTCCGTGCCCGCCGCCCGCGTCCTCTGCCCCACTGGGCGCCCTCGAGCGCAAGTTTGCCTGCGACCTGCCTTAGGGTGCCTTTCACGGTCGCAGACGTGGCTGGCCTGCTTCCCGGGACTCGGGGGCCGGATGCCCGGGGAAGGACAGCCGCCCGGCGGCCCGGCCCGGCCCCCCGCCCGCCTCGACTCGTCTGTCAGGCATCCAGGCCGGGCCTCCCAAAGTGGGTGCCCCGCGTCTGGGAGTTAACGAGGCGAGGATCTCCACTGGGGGTTCCCTGGACAACAGTGAAAGGATCACCCACTCTAGCGTCCGGCACGCTTCGCAATGTCCTCGTCCAGTTTTCCGGTCAGCAGACAATTCCTCCGGCCTCCCCCCGGCTGCCGGCTGCCGGCCGCCGTTGTCTCCGCCCCTCGCCGCACTTCCAGGTGGTGCCCTGGGCACGCGTCTGCCCAGCCTTCGCACAGATAACTTTTTGAGTGAAAACGCTTGTTTCTTGTCAATAGAATATAGTTTGAATTCCTAGAGTTCCAGAGCCATCAACATCCCTTACTTTTGGCCCCGCATGTGCTGTATCTTCGTGAATATTCCATGTGCACTCGAAAAAACTGTATTTCACTGTTGCTGGTTGAAGTGTTTTATAAATGTCAGTTAGGTCAAATTGGTTAAAATACTCAGTGATTTTGTCTCCTTGTGAGAAAGTTGTGGAAATTTCCAACAAAAACTGTGGCTTTGTTTTTCCTTTCAAGTTCCGCCAGGATTTTTCCCCCTACGTGTTTGAATCTCTTGATTAGAGGCATAAACATTTAGGATTATTATGTCTCTGATGAATTGACCTTTTTATCATTATTACATGTCCTCCCTGATCAGTGGTTAAATTTTGTTTTCCGAAGCCTTTGATATTTGTTGTATAGCTACTTCACTTTTCTTATGAATAGCAATTACATGGTGTATCTAATGCTGCGATTTTAATTTATCTATGTCTATATAAAGTGACAGCATATGGTTGGGTCTTGCTTTTTCATTTTATCCAGTGTGACAATCTCTATTTCTTGATTGAAGTGTTTAGGCCATTCACATTTAATGTGATTATAGATATGGTGAACTTTGCTATTTGTTTTCTATTTGTTCCATCTTTGCTCCTTTTTCCCTCTTTTCTTACCTTCCTTTGGATGTTTTGAGTATTTTTAGGTATCTTTTTTTTTCTCTATTGTTAGCTTATTTTATATATCTCTTGCTTTGTTTAGCTCTTGGTTTACAACATGCATCTATGACATCACAGTCTACCTTCAGATAAAATTCTGACACTTCAGGTATATTGTAAGGACCTTAGAACAGCATATTTCCATTTTCCCCTCCCACCTTTGTGTTACTTTAACCATGCTAGTCGCCTTGCTTTGCAACTCTCTGCTTTGCAGCCCGATTGGTGCACTGCCCAGTTACTTTTTGCTTTTGGAAAGCAATCTGGTAGTGTTGATTAAAAAATTTTAAGTGCTTTTGACAAAGCAATTCCATATCATAGCAAAAGAAGCACGTTACAGAGTTATATCATCCCATATTTGTAAACAATGATCAGAAACATGATTTTATTTATATAAGCAAAGGAAGTTTCTGGACAGACAATAATAATAGGAAACACTAATAGCATGCTTACACTTACAAATTCATTTAATCCTCGCAACAGCTTTATAAGGAGTACTACTATTAGTCCCATTCTACAGATGAGGAAACTGAGGCAGAGAGGTTAATAACTTGCCTAGGGTTACTTGCCAATAAGTGACAGAGATGGGATTCAAACGTCTGGCTCTGGAGTGTGAGCTCTGCTTCACTAAACACCAAATTTTTTTCTTCTTTTTTTCAGGTTTTCTTAAAAATTGAACTGTATGTATAGTTGATTTACAATATTTGTTAGTTTCAGATGTACAGCAAAGTCACTCAGTTTACATACTTTTATATATATATTCTTTTCCAGATTATTTTCCATTATAGCTTATTATAAAATATTGAATATAGTTTCCTGTGCTATACAGTAAATCCTTGTTGTTTATCTGTTTTATATATAGTGGTGTGTATCTATTAATTCCATACTCTAATTTATCCCTCTCCCCCACTTTCTCCTTTGGTAATTGTAAGTTTGTTTTCTATGTCTGTGAGTGGTTCTCTTTTGTAAATAAGTTCATTTATATCCTTTTTAGATCCCACATATAAGTGATATCATATATTTGTCTTTCTCTGTCTGACTTACTTCACACAGTATGATAATCTCTAGATCCCATGTTGCTGCAAATGACAATATTTCATGCTTTTTAAGGCTGAGTAATATTCCATTGTATGTATGTATATATCCTTTATCCATTCATCTTTTAAAGCACCAAATTTTTAATACTAGATGAGTTGCAAAAGCGAAACGAGAAACTACTAATTTTAACTTTTGATATTCCTATACTATTTACACTGAGGAAAAATTACTTTTGCATTTTAACTGACAGGTGTGTAAATTTGGTAAATAGATGTTGAAACTCAGGGGAAGTAAGTACAGGAATGGTCAAAAGTACAGATTTTAAAAATGTGTAACTGGCCTACTGTTGTCTTGACTGTGGAGATAGGCTTTCTGGCAATGGTGGTGGTGTGAAATTATGATTTTAATAAAAGGAACTGACTTGTGGGAGAGGGTACTTTCACTGTGGCACTTTAAGAGAAATACCAAGGCTGACTCCTGGCACATTTCCAACATCACCCCCTTCTTTTTTCAAAAAAGATTAGGGGACTTAAAACTTCTGCTTGGAAAGCCCCAGAGGTGAGTGCGCCAGTTTTGGAAGCACTATGAACAATAGAATGTCCATGTTAACATATTAAATCTAGAAAAAAAAAGTTTAATTAAAAAAATGAAATTACTTTTAAAGACTCTCTATATTTACAAAACTATTACTCAAATAATTCAAATATTTTATGAAGATTAATGTAGAATACATTTGTTATCAACAAAATCCACTAAAATGAGCTTGAGGACATTATCTTTCCTAGATAAATAGCATTATTATGAGAAACATGGAAGTAAGTTAAACCAAATGTTATTTTTCCCTATTAAGTGAAGGATGCACACACTATATAGCTAAAGAGATTGTTCATCATTGACAGAAACTAATTTAAATGTTACTTATGATTTTTAAAACCCTCACATTTATAAGCACATGTACAATTAAATTTTGGTTATATGTAATAAATGTAAAATATATTTTAAATAATAGATGCTTTAACATTTATTAAAGTTAAACATTTCCAAATTTTAAAAAGTAACCAGTTGACAATGAATTGTTTTTATTTATTCTGTGGAAAAACAAAACACATTATACAAATATAGGAATCATCAGTTTATTTGAAAACTCTTTTACATGGATAGTGTGCACCTCACCCTGGAAATCCCCGCCACTCCCCACTTCTGCAAGAACTCTTTAGTTTTCAGAATCAAAAAGGTAAAATAAAAGTATGGCTATTATTTTTGTTTCTAGCAGGTGGTTTGTAAGTGTTACATTTTAACAGTCTCCATTTAGGCACCAGAAAACAGGCACAATCTTGTTAATGAAATGCTTATAAATGTCAGCAAGAATGAGAATTAATCAGTTCATATAACTTTTTTCACATGGTGATACAAAAATAATTACTGGCCCAGAGCTAAAGAGAATGTATAAAAAGCAGAGTTATTAGGTAAACAGAAGACTACAAATCTTTCAGTGAAAACTTACTAATAAATACACATGTTTTTACTACCTACCTTGTTATGGTTTGCTCTTCCTCTCACCTCGCCTACATAAAATATTTTTTAAACAAAAGTAAACCATTGATAAGTGTTCACTCACAGATAAATCAAGGTGCAATACTATCACATAATGACACCCAAACATAATAGGAAGACTTTTGAGCTGTACACATGGGCACCTAGCTTGCCTTGGTAGACAAGAATGTTTTTCAGTTCTATAGTTCTATTTTGGTATTGAAAATAAATGAATTTCTAAACTGTAAATGTTGTAGTTATTACATGCTTTCTAGATATTTTGTTATATATAAAATGTTTCAAGTGGACACAAGGATTTAATTTGCATTTCCTCTACTTCTTCCTTAACCCTACCTTAATAATATGATGGAGAAAGTGACTGTTTATCCCTTACACATGAACACAAGGACAAGGATTATCCTTTACACTGATGGCAACGTTGTATTGATTAGGTTCAGATTGGCTCAACAGACAACTGTTGCTGCTATCTAGATCGAGATGGAATGATTTATTTTAAATAATATTTTTATTGAAGTATAACATACACAAAGTGTACAGCTTGATGAATTATCATAAAATGAACACATACATGTAGCCAGCACCCAAATCATATAGTAGAACATTACTGGCACCCCAAAAGCCCCTTCATGTTCCCTTTTAGTCATTCCCACTTATCTTTCTTGATAAATTTAATTATAATACCACTGATTAGTTTTGTCTGCTTTTGAACTTTATATAAATGGAGTCTACACTATGGTATGAACTATTTTGTGTGTGGCTTCTGTTCAATATCATGTTTGGGGGAGTCATCCATGTCGTTACTGTAAAGCATTCCAGTATATGACTGTATCACACTATATTCATCATTTTACTGGTGAAGGATATTAGGGCTATTTCATATGTTGGTGGATTCAGATTGCTAATATTTTATTTTATTTTTTATTGAAGTGTAGTTGATTTACAATGTTAGGTTCAGGTGTACAGCAAAGCGATTCAGTTGTACATATATGTACATATATATTTTTTTAAATTATAGCTTATTATAAAAAATTGAATATAGTTCCCTGTGCTATACAGTAGGTCCTTGTTGTTTATCTATTTTATATATAGTGGAGTGTGTATGTTAGTCCCAAACTCCTAATTTATCCCTCCCCTCCTTTCACCTTTGGTAACCATAGTTTATATTCTATGTCTGTGAGTTTATTTCTGGTTTGTAAATAAAATTTGTATCTTTTTTTTAGTTCCATGTATAAGTGATATCATATGATATTTTTCTTTCTCTTTCTGACTTACTCCACTTAATGTAATTATCTCTAGGTCCATCCATGTTGCTCCAAAAGACATTATTTCACTTTTTTATGGCTCTGTAATATTCCAGTGTGTGTGTGTGTGTGTGTGTGTGTGTGTGTGTGTGTGTGTGTGTGTGTGTGTGTGTGTGTGTGTACATACCACATCTTCTGCATCCATTTTTCTGCCAATGGATATTTAGGTGGTTTCCATGTCTTGGCTATTGTAAATAGTGCTGCTGTGAATGTTGGGGTGTGTGTGCCTTTTCAAATTGTAGTTTTCTCCAGATATATGCCCAGGATTGGGATTGCTGGATCATATGGTAAGCCCACTTTTAGTTTTTTAAGGAACCTCATACTGTCCTCCATAGTGGCTGCACTAATTTACATTCCTACCAACAGTGTAGGAGGGTTCCCTTTTCTCCACATCCTCTCCAGCATTTCTCCTTAGGTAGGTTTATTCCTAGGTGTTTTATTTAGTTATTTATTTTTTGATGCATAGGTTGCTAATATTTAGTTTAGGAAATTCCACATCTATGTTCATGAGAGATTGGCCTGTCATTCCCTTTCTGAATTGGGTCCTGTTAAGTTTTGGTGTCAGTGTTATGCTGAACAAGACTGAAATATATGGAAGAACTTTGAAGAAGTGTATAAAATGGTGTTTTTTTTTCCTTAAGTATTTGGTAGAATTCATTGATGAAGCCATCTGGGCACTGGGGTTTCTTCATGGCATGGTTTTAAATTACAAGTTCAGTTTCTTTAACTACAGAGTTTTTCTATTTCTTTTTGTGTTGGTTTTGATAAGTAGTTCATGTGTTTGGTTTTAAATAGGAATGTGTCATTCCATCTAATCTTTTAACTTTGTTAGTATACAGTCATTCATAAAAATCTCATATTTCTAATGTAGCATTTGTAGGGGTTTCTTCTTTTTAATTTCTAATACTGGTAATTTATGCCTTCTCTTTTTCTTGTTAAGTCTTGCTGGAGTTTAATCAGATTTATTAGTTCAATTATTTAGAATTTTCAGCTTTGTTCATCTTCCCTATTATATGTTTGAGTTCTCTATTTCATTAATTTCTGATCTTTATTGATTCTTCTGCCTCCTTTTGGTTCTTTTCCACCTTACTGAAATGAATATTAGATGACTGACTTTAAACCTTTCTTCTTTTCTAATTTATGTATTTAAAGCTATGTGTACAGCTCCCTATAAGCATGGCTTTAGTTTCAGCCTATAAGTTTGGTATTTTTGAATTTTTGTTATTTAATAAGAGTATTTTCTAATTTTCACTGTCATTTCTTCCTTAACCTATGGTTTCTTTTAGAAGCACATTGCTTACCTTTTCAACATTTGAAATTTTCTAGTTACCTTTTTGTTATTAATTTATAACTTAATTCCACTGTGGTCAGAGAACAGATTATGCAGGATTTCAGTCCTGTGACGCTTATAGAAAAGACTTGCACTGTGACCCCGCTTAGAGTCATTTTGTTAAATGCTCCATGTACATTTGAAAATAACGTGTACTTTGCAACTGCAAGTTCTTTTGCAACAGAGTTCTTCATAAGATTATCAGGTCAAACTTATAATTGTGTTGTTTAAATCTTCTATGTCCTCCCTGATTTTTAAACTGTTTTCCATCAGTTTCTGAGAGGAGTGGGTTAAAAACATAAGAACCTTCTACTATGACTGTGTGATGATATCTCTTTTTAGTTCTGTAATTTTTTATTTAATATATTTTGAAAAAAATTTTTTAAAAATCACTCTATTCTTCCTCTCTATAAGCTTGACATTCTTTTAATAGTTACCTGGAGACTACAACATGCATCCTTAATTTGTTAAAGTCTAATGGAAAGTAGTTTTATTATTTCCTGGGCAATTCAGGAAACTTAGACTGCTTTAATATCAATCACACCCTGTCCCCACCTCGTGTGCTCTTTTTCTTGGGTATGTATCTTTAAAATCCTATAAGACATTAAAAATTTTGCCCATATATCTACCCTTCCTATTGCTTATTTCTTTTTGCATCTCTAAGTTATCACATAGTTTGAGGAAACTTCCTTTTGCTTGGATAACTTTTTCTGTTTTTTCTTTTTCTCTAGTGTGGGTCTGCTGGTAACAGATTCTGTTTTCTGCTTTGGGTTTTTTTGGGGGGAGAGGGCAGCAGACTGTCCAAAAGTATCTTAATTTGCCTTCATTTTAGAAGGTATTTCTGTTGACTATAAAGTTCTAGAGTGGCAGTTATTTTCTGTCAGCATTTAAAAAAATCCAATACCTTTGTTTTTTGTTGATAAGTCAACTATCAGTTTCACAGTTGCTGTTTTCAAGATTTTCTTTTTGAATTTGGTTTTCAGCAAGTTTACTGTAACATACATAGGCTTAGTTTTCTTTGACTCTATCAGGTTTGTGGTTCATGGCCTTCTTGATTTTTTTTTTTTTTTTTTGTCAGTTTGAGGAAATTCTTGGCCATTCTCTCTTCAAACAACATTTCTGCCCAATCTCTCTCTTCTCCTGCCCTGTATGACTTTTACTCTCTTTTCTGTGTTCTGCATTAGGAAAAACAAAATCTCTGCTGCATCCTGTTTCCGGTTCCACATGTAGGGAGCTTGGAAGTCACCACTCTGTCCTGACAAGTAAAAAGCTGAACAAACTGAAAAATCAATGAATCTTCCTAAACCCAAAGAGGTCACAGGGCATGCCACTGCCCCCCAAACTGGAGAGACTGACAGGCAAATACAATCATAAGTTACCAGAGCAGAAACTCATGAGCTATAGCCTCTGTGGGAACCAGGACTGCAGCAGGAAAACCAGAGCTGTAATTGATCAATTGCTGGAGGCCCAGAGTGGACAAGTCGGAGAGTTAAAAACTCCAGTGGGACCCAGTCATACAGCATTCCCTACATTTTGGTGAGTTTTTCCTCCAGGGCCTTGGCCAGGGTTTCACAGTAGGTATCAGAGAAAAATCTGTGCCTCTGGCAGGAGGGGAGAGGGAACAATTTTGAAATACACCAGAAGACTCTGTTCTTCTTAACAAGGCCCACCCTTAGGGAAGCTAATTAACCTCAGAGCCTAAGCTGCTGGGGTATTATCAGAGCCTAACCAGCCTGGTGAAGGGGAAAACCCCACTCCAGCCCACTGTTGCCATTCTGTCCCACCTAAAGGGGGAGAAAAAAATTGAGCAATACCTGAAGTTCACAATCCAGAGGCACAGGCTCACTAAAGGTGGAGAGCTAATCACAGGACTGTAGAATGTTTCTCCTTCCCTAACACCTCACCACCCCATTAATAAAGGCCTATTTACAACAGTTCCTGTTATCCAGTACATCACATCTGGTTATCAAGAAAAATTTACAAGGCATACTAATAGGCAAAAAACAGTTTGAAGAGTCAGAGCAAGCATCAGACCAGACATGGCAGGTACGCTGGGATAATCAGACTGGGAATTTTAAAATGATGAATATGCTAAGGGCTCTAATGGATAAAGTAGACAGTATGCAAGAACAGGTGGGCAATGTAAGCAGAGAGATATAAATCCCAAGAAAGAATGAAAAAGAAATGCTGGAGAGAAAAAACACTGCACGGAAGTGAAGAATGACTTTGATGGGCTTATTGATAGGCTGAACACAGATGAGGTAAGAATCGCTGTACATGAGGATTTATAAATAGAAACCTCCAAAACTGAAGAGCAGACAGAAAAAAGACTGAAAAGCAAACAACAAACAAACAAACAAGAACAGAATACCTAAGAACTGTGGAGCAACTACAAAAGTTATATGCATAATGGGAGTATCAGAAGAGAAGAAAGGGAGAAAGAAACAGAACAGAAAATTGAAACAATAATGATGAAGCTAACAACAGCTAACAACATACTTAATGCTGAGAAACCTGAAGCTTTCCCATTATCCACAGTGCTTTGATTTGCGGAGAGAACAGGGGACCAAAGGACCTTATACTTCCAGCTTAGAGGAACTAACCACTTTCTCAGACTGTCTACTGTGTCATCACAAACCTGCTTCCCTCACTGAACAGAAGCCCAAGCTTTTTTTGACCAGAGGTCTTACTCTTGAGCTACTCTGAACATTCCTTAAAGTTACTTAGTCTCTAACCCTCCCCCTCCACCCCCTGAGCACGTGGGAACTCAAGGTCTGTCTTCAGATTTCTCATCTACATCCCCAACCTCTTCTCTTGAAGGGTCTCTTGTTCATCTCGTATTAATTGAATCCTGGCTACCCCTAAGACATCACCTTCCCCGCTATGCTTTTAAGTGGAGGCTTTTCAATTTTGTTCTCACAAACCCCTGTACCTTAAAGCCTAGAGGTAGAACAGGTATGTTATTTGTTTTTCATTTCTCCTTTCAAAGAAAGTATCTTTCCAGTTCACTTACATATTTTTTACTTTACTGAGACCCATTCCTCAGATTATTTATTTCCCGCCTCGTTCCAGTATCTCATTTTCCTCCTTTCCCAGTTTAGATTCTATGGTCCATCACTATAATCTTTTCTTTGCAAGGAGCTTTAATATCCTTGTCTTTTCTCTTCCTCTTATGCATCCGGAAAAACCCAGACCTGGTTTTACTTTATTGTATGTGTACTTCACATCTGCTCCTGAACAGCTAATCTTGTCTGGAAGAAAAAAAAAAAAAGAACATTGAGTTAACTGGCTTTCTTTAAATTCATAATTACTATTCTCAAATGGGCTTTCAAAATTGCTTGGCAGTCCTACAGTTCCCTCACTTATTAATTCTGCCATTCTTGAAAACAACCATTTCTACCTTCTTTCTTCTCAAACCTCCAATACTTTCCACATGCCAGCCAAGCTAATCTCTTTGCTTCATACTTCACTGAGAAGAGAAGAAATTAAACGGAAACCCCCAAATCTTCCCACCACCACCTCTACCAAATTACCTGCAAGTGTATCTATTCTCTGCTTCCTCTCCTGTTACAGTGGCAGCCAGGCTGCATTTGTGCTCTGGACCTCACCCTCTTGTCTTCTCAAGGATTTCACTCACAGTTGGTGCCTGTTACTGCTGCTGCTTCATCACTTCTTCTCACTTTACTGGTTTATTCTCATCAGCATATGAACACGATCTAATTTCTCTCGTTACAACACTTAACTAAACAGCTCTCCTTGACCTTACGTTCCTTTGTAGCTCCCAGTACTACTGCTCCCCTTCATGGCAACATTTCCTCAAAGAGTTGTCCTCTCTAGTCATTGTCTCTCTTTAACCCACTCCAATCAGGCTTCTATTTCCACCAATCCACCAGAACTACTGTTGAAGTCATCAACGACTTGAATCTTCCAATGGATTTCAGATCTACCCTCATCCTGACTAAGGAGCGCGCTACACTTTCTTGGTTCCCCCCTATCTTACTGTATGTTCCAACTGAACCTTTTACTAGTTCCTCTTGCTCTGCTGAATTTCCCAATATGAGAGTGTCCCAGGGTTCAGATCTGGATCCTCTTCTTCACAGTTACTCTCTCCTCAGGCCATCTCATTTAGTTCCATGGCTTTATTCAAATACTGATGACTCTGTAATTTACAGCTTCAACCCTGACCCCTCCTGAGATGCAGACTTGGATAACTAACTTCTGACTTGACATTTACACAGGTAACTCTCAGACATACCGGATCTGACACATCTAAAACAAAACTGTAGACTGACTCTTAAAACTGGTTCCTTACCTCACTATTGTCATTACCCATTATTTCCTCAGTTTTTCTAGCCATAATCTCATTGACATCTTTGGTTTTTCTCTTTCTCTCACTCTTCATGCCCAACCTGTCATGCCAATTCTACTTTCAAAATCTCTCTCAGAGATGCCTTTTCCCCTCCATTTTTGTCCAAGCCATTGTCATCTTTTGCTTGGGTGACTGCAGCCTCTACTCATGCCCTTTTCCAAAGCTTAAGCATATTTAACCATAATGTAAATTGGACCAAGTCATTCTACTGCTTCAACTATGCGAAGGCTTCCCTTTCTAGCTTCTGACCATAGTGTACAAGGCCCTGTAATGATCTGGCTCGGCTCCTCTCCAATTTCATCTTTTGATTCTCCATCTCATTCAAAATGCTCCAGCCACACTGGTTTTCTTTTTCCAGTTCCTTGAATACACCAAGGCCCATGCATATAATGTCCTTTATCCCCTATTTGCACATGGTTAAAGCCTATTGTTCCTAGTTTTAAGGTACAATGTAACCTTAGGCCTTTCAGTAATCACTCTAATTAAGGTAATCCTCCTCAGTCTTTCTCTCTCAACCTGTTTGTTTCCTTGCCTGGCTGCAAGCTGTTCATTGCATCCTATGCCTGTCACAACATAGGTACTCACATGGCACAACTCTTTATTTACACTTTTATTTACCCATATTTTCTACCTCAGAAATAAAGACATTATGAGAAACAGTCAAATACTTTGCTGAGCTCAAAATGCACAAGACTACACAATTCTTATCAGTATATAATGGCTCTATAGAAAGGACATTAGGTTAGCTTGGAACGTAGTATCAGTAAATTCATACTGTTTTAGATCCTTATAATCATCTTTTTAATCTAACTAGAGAACTTGCATAGAACTGGTACCAAGCTCAACAATTCATTCATTCATTCAATTAATGTTTGCTGAGTACCAACCATACACCAGGCATTCTTCAAAACACTGATTGAAAAGGATAGACAACATTTCCTCTCATGGAGCTCAGTCTAGAGAGAGAGACAGACAAAAAAAAAAAAAAAAAAAAAGAAAGAAAGAAAGAAAGAAAGAAAGAAAATGAGTGCTGGTAAAAACCATGAAATAGAAAAACCAGGCTGATGAGGGAGTTACAGGGGTTACTTAAGAGCTGGGCAGTCAGAAAAGGCCAGCTTGCAGTTTTTATATCTAGTTTTTAAATTGAGAACTATATGGTAACCCACATTGTACAAAATCTGTAAATCAGGACATTTGTTCATGTCTAGTCCTCTGTCATCTTTCTATAATTTCTTGAGGATGATTACAAGAGTTTTTCTGGTATGACAAAGAAAGCAAAATGGTCTCCAAATCTGATATGGAGCATATACCTCCTAAGATTTGAAGACTTCTGTATCTTCAGCAAGAAACCTGGATTTTAACTTTAATGGTCAATGGTTAACTGAAGGGTTTCCTTCTTTTAGGAAGCACTAGGAGCCACTAATTTTCAAGAAATGCTAGTTCTTATTTTGCTTCCCTGAGTATGAAAAGTTTAATTACAAAGAGCCTGGAAGTTCAAACTAAATATCGAAGGAGCTAGTTACTGTAAGAATCAAATGTACACTAACAGATGTGAGTGGAGCTGCAAAGAGGAAAGCTTTTCCAAGTTTTCCTCTTTGTCCTAAACAAATTATGTAATGGAAAACTAATCTATTAAACTAACTTACGCAGAACTTTGAAAATTTTTAGTTTAATCACAAATTTTAGTAAATAAAAAGCAAATTTACCTTCCTAGTCTTCATTAGGTTGGATACTCTGGGAGTGGTTAAAATAGGCAAAACTAACAATCAAAAACTGATTTCTGCCTTCTACTGCCATGTTCGGTAAGTCACGCCTGGCATGGTAACCTGTTCACTTACTAGAAGACAAAAGTATGGGGGAGAGGGTTATCCACACTTCAGCGATGCAGTGATTTAAAATTTTAAATTTCATTTTGACCTTTCACAAAACTTCCAAAGGGCTAAGGCACTTTCAGTTTTACTATTGTGTAATTTTCATAAAGTCTTGTGAGGAATAGAAAGTATGTTATTATTTCTATGCTCTTTGGTGGTAAGACAAAACAATTTGTTATAACTTGTTAGAAAGGTGACTATATTGATAAAATCCATATAAAAATAAATTAGGAAATGATTTACCTTATTAAAGTATTCACTCTAAAGTTCATTATTTAATACATGATGGAAGGCTTCTGAACAGAGAAAGCTAAACATTTAAAGAATTGTCAAGTAATTATCAGAAATAAAGATAAACCACCGATGAAGTCATAAAGTCAATGAGAAATTATTAATACTACTCAACAATGCATATTTTACATAGAGGTATTTAAAATATTGCTAGCTTCTCTGAAGATCCGTACCTAAAAGTATCCAAGGCTGCAAATGCCAACAGTAGAAGAAAGGGCTACTTTTCCAGTAAGATAGTAGTTTAAAAATTTTAAGAAGCAGACTGCTATCAACAAATGACAACCTTAAATAACATTACTGACAAAGAATTTTTTAATACCTATAATGACACAAAATGCCAGTTTACAGACAACATAAATTTTGCTACATTGAAGTCCCTCGAGAAATCTATTCATGAAATGATCTAATTGGAATAAAAATAATGGAGTAGTCTTTAATGAAATAAAAGGAGTTCAAATAGTAAAACAGTCCTCCAATATAGACATGCTTTGGACAGAATTTTCCAGATATTATTGAAGACTCTTTGCAGAAAAGCAAATAATTTACATTCCTTACCACACTGAAATGAAGGAATTATCTATGTACTATCAAAAACACATAATAAAGTTTTCTTTTATATTCTGTTAAGCTTACTAATATTAACTGTTGTGTACTTTATGATTGGTATGGTCTTATACAGTGCACAGGAATTTTTATTTTCAGGTTTTTCTTAAATATACGAACAAAGTAAACCATAAAGAAGGCAATCAAAACAAAGTTTCCTATAGTTAGTCCTGAAGGGAAAATACGAATGATGGGACGTGGCACTCTCTCTCACAGTGTGATCAGAGCACTGATTCCACAGACGAAACGCACAGGAAGCATCCTTATATAAAAATCGTCTAAAATCCAATTCTTTTGCCAATATGCAGAAATCTACCAGATACATTTATTATTTTTGAGTGGTAGTATATATCTTCAATCTGTTAATTTTTAAAGTGTACTGAAATAAAATAGTAACAAAACCAAGTACACTGTAAAGTTACATTAGAACTTTCAAACACATGGCTATTCACATGAAAGGCTAAATTTATTTCATAGTTTGCTTATAAGAGAGTCAACATCCAACATAAAGTTGGAATTCTGTTACCTGGCCAATCTGGGGAATTTTAGGAATTAGAGTGGCTAATTACAAAGCTCTTTAAATATACATTATTTACACAAAAAAACCCATGAAGAAACTGGTAATCAGCCTGAAATGTTAACTACAGTTAGTTATTACTGTTCAAAGATCAAAAAAGTGGATCTAGAGAAAGTTACGTCCTTAAAGAACAAATGATGGTCTAACATAGGTTATCTTAAAAATTGGGTTCATGAAAAGACAATTCAATACACACTGATTTCACCTCCCCAAACTTTATCAGAGACTATTTGAACCAATTTTTTTCTGTAAGAAAAAGAAGTTTGATAGCAACTTGGATTGAGGTCCCATGAAAATTACTTAAATTACTCACAAATTCAGGTTGTTAAGTCCATACGATGTTTCGCAAAGTAATCTTTCAAAGGGGCACTGATGCAAATAAACGAAGGTCAGGGACACTGTGTACAGAGGTAGCTGGTGCTGCCATTCAGTGTTCTTGGAATAATTCAGCAAAACTGGCAACTATGGCACTTTTGGATTTCTGAAAAATTATGCTTGCTTTGGAGCATAATTTCAAATTAACTTTTCATTACTTTGTAAGCCTAGCTTTTATTTGTACCATTTTTACTTATGCTTTAAAAAGACTGAGGATGGGACTTTTACAGCTTGTTTTAGAAGAACATTCTTAGTCTCAGTGATGAGTGTCTGTCTTGTCTTGAAAGAGTACCTATTTTACCAAAAAAAAAAAAAAAAAAAATCAATGTGAAAATAAATGTGAAGTCTTACTGACATTAAGATATTTAACAGTATAATAAGGGAGACTCACTTGAAACATGCTGTGTATCTTGCTAGCTGGTGCCTTTGAAAAAATTTATTAGCATTTAGATAAATGGATTCACAAATTAATAACAATTATCACATTAAAAATACATTATATTTATTCACCAGGTAACAAATATACTAATTTCATTATAGTTCAAACCAAATGAGAATTTAAATATTTTTTCTTTAAATCATCTCTGAAATGTATTTGTTAAATTTTAAATACAACAAAATCTTTTAGTTAAAGTAAACTAAAATATTGGTAATTTATATAGATTGTATTTCTAAAATAAAAGATTAGTATATTTTAATGAATATACACTTTGTCATCTCCTTTTGCTTGGATATAGCATATAGTGTTTCAAAATGAAAATAAATACACGTAGCCAAAATTAAAACCAAAACAAATATGCAAAAACATTTTATTTATAATAGATCAACATTTTTGACATGAAAGGTAGCCACTTTCAATTTCTCAGGAATGCCTAGAATCCAACAGTTTCCAGAAAGACTAGTTAGTTAACAATTATTTCACTGTAGGTAAAAGAAATAATTTCAGAATAAACTTTTTAAATGGCTTTGCCTATGGCAACTTATTTTATAAGCTTAATGTGTGGTAAGCTATCTTTCCCAGGAAGTCAATGTAATCCAACTATGTTCCAAGTGTATTAAACCAGTTTATACAACAAACATGACAATCACGCATTTGTATCAGCTGTGCTCAAAAGAGAATTCTCTTTACCAAAATATTCATTTTTCAAAAAGGCCTCACATTAACCCCTTAAACCAACCACCTTCTTTCTATGTCCAGTACCACTCTGCTACTTCAAGTTGCATTACTTTACAGACAACTGTCAAATTCCAGTGGAACTGTACACTTACTTAAGACTCTAAGAAATATATATCAAACACAAAAATAGTCACTGACTTTAAGGGACAAGGTGATGACTAACTCAATAATAATTTAGCCAATGTCATTTTAGTTTAGAGGGGAAAAAAGCAGCCCCCAAATGTCCTTAACTTGTCTGTACTTCTCTGGAACACAAGGAATGAAAAGATAATCTCTGAAATTAAAATCAGACGAAAACATCTTAAATGTTTTACGTAAATAAGTGTTAATTTCAGATTCAAACCATATTTTCTTCTGTATTTCAATTTGGGGAAAAAAGTCACAATTATTAGCTCTTCTTACTTAAATTTATTTTTGAATATTTAAATCTACTATACACCAGTTTGTAAAATTCACCTTGGGTACCACTCCCCATGTGCTGTCTTTACTCAGGTTAAGTCCATTATATGCATGTAAGTGATGGGGGGGTTTATATAGCACTTAAAGAATATTCATGAAAGCGCTGAAATGTTCGAAGTTTCACTATTATCTACTGACTGTAGGATTTGTAATTCAAATTCATTACAGTATTATAAATACTGTGTGAATGGAATGCACACAATTCCTACAGACACACAAACTGAAGTCCAAAAGGCACAGAGTAATGCTGGTGGCTCTTTCTAGTCAGTTAAGAAACAATAAAAAGTCTGCATTATTCTTTCATAATTTAAATACTTAAGTAATCTCCACTTTAATTACTTTATAACAATGACTTCAAATTTACATTATTTTAAGTACCATTGAATAGCTTAGTGTATCATACAGATATTTGCTAATATCCCATCCAAAAATTAAAAAAAAAAACCTCTTCACTATATATATATATAAAAAAAATTATTCCAAGAGACAAGAACATAGAAGAGGGACTTGGTACAGACTATCAACTCAATTTTCTATCACCACAGTTATAACTCCAAAATTAACAGATATACAGCAATAATCAAAAGCAGTGCAAATATCTTTGGAGGTTAAGATAAAATTATAATGCAAGAACATAAAACAAGGAAATAAAAAAGGCAAGTACTTCAAGTACAAGGAACCAGTCTGCTTGAGGTCCATCTTAGTGTTTACTGGGGGCTTCCTTCCTTCTTTTACTTCTTTCTCTGAAACACATTGGCCAGCATGGCACCTGATGTTGTCAACTGACCCATTTTGTTCAAAAACTTGGTCTTTGTATCTTCACTCACTAAGCTTGCAGCGATTGACATTGAGCTAGGAAAGAAATTTTGAAATTCATGTAAAGCAATTAAAAAACTAAAATATCAATTTTTTCATTAACATTAACAAACATTCTAAACTGGTATCACAAAAGGGAAATTAATATTTATGGAATAGTTTTTTTTGGTATCGTATTAGGTCAGGGGCTTCCATGTTCATCGTTTCTATTAAAGGAAGCAGTGTGGTGTAGTGATTAGGAGCCAGTCTGGAACAAGACAATGTCAGTTCTGTCATTTTCCAGCTGTGTGACTTTGGGCAAGTTATTTAATCTCTGTTTCCATATCTATAAAATGGAGATAATTCTAGGATCTACCTCGTAAGGCTACTAAGGATTACATCAGTGTAAAGAGCTTATTAGCAGTGCCAGGCAGGTAATAGCATGCTATAAATGTTAATTATCCCTTTTATCAGCATTACTTCATTTAATTCTTACAGAAACCTTGGAAGATAGATATTACCTCTGTTTTCACAAACAACTAACTCAAATCACAGTGAGGTGTGGTACTGTGCTGGGTAACAGTCCCATGACATATACTTTTCTGGGGGTTTGGGAGAAGAAACATATCTCTGATTGCCAGCTGCACTAGCCTTGATCAACAATGTCAAATCTTTTTCTTCTTTCTTTTTGACCAACTTTCTGTGTAGGGAGTAAGCACAATCTAAATGACTACTAAATACTGCTGATTTATCACACTATTGAACGGAGTATTGATCAAAGACAATGAGCAGTGAGCGATGTGCAGGTGCTCAACAGATATCTGTTAAATCTAAATCTTGGTCTGAGACCAAGGGCTTCTGGTTCTGCGTAGGTTTTAAAGGTCCGCACTGTGAGTTACTCAGTTAAGTACCCGACCATGATGCCCACCTTGAAAATCTCTCCTTCCCTCTTATGTCAGTATCTCAACCTGGTCTGTCCCAACATGCCTCTGACTGCTTTCCTCTTATATATGCTGCTTTTTCTCTTCCCACAGAGTAATCCTCCATAAGGGTCAGCATTTGGCTCTAGGTTCTTCAATTACAAAACTTACTCATTCTGTAAGTTTCAAGTAACATCTCCATAAGGATGACTCCAAAATATTTATTGAATCACAACACTTTTCATAAAGGTTAGTCCCATATTACTATTGTTTGCTAGATAACGGAGTCAATGTCTCAAGCTTCTTTTTTCATATTTTAACTTTATTTAAAAATTTTTTAAAAATTATTTTTATTTTTATTTATTTAGGGTTTTTTGGGGGGTGGTGGAGGAGGTAATTAGCTTCATTTATCTATTCATTTATTATTATTACTTTTAATAATTACTTATTATTATTTAATTACTTTTATTTAATTTAATTACTTTTAAGTGCTGGGGATTGAACCCAGGACCTCTTGCATGCTAAGCACACATTCTACCACTGAACCATACCCTCCCATCCCCATACCTTAACTTTAGAAATAACTCCTCATTTTTATTTCTTTACTTGTCTTCTCAGTGGTTCTATCACTTTCCTCTCTTCCCAACTATGAATATAATGGCTCTCTTGCTATTTCAAACTATCTTCAAATCTTGTGACTTCATTCTCCGAAACACTTTCTGTATTGTTTACTTTCATTTCTATTGCCAATAATTTACAACTGAATTATTCCAACAGTCTTGGATCTGACCTCCTTGCATTAGTCAGAGTTACCTCTAAAATAATCACTTCTTTATATCACACCCCTTCTCAAAATCTTCAATGGCCACTTACTACCTGCAAGATAAAATGTGCATGACACTCAAGAAACAGCAACTAATTCGTGTGTGTGTGTGTGTGTGTGTGTGTGTGTGTGTGTTTAAACCATCACTGCTTAACTTCTGGACTCCCTTGAGTCAAGTGTCCCTAGTCTACTTGTTCAAATCATTCTCAACCTAAAAATCTCTTTCTATCTCGTGTTAGTCATCTTTCAAATCCTAGTGATGCCTTTCTTTGACACTCTAGGTTTACAGTGCTGTTTTCTTTCTGTAGAAAACAGTGCTAAGTCAAAAGGTAAGTATGATTTTAATTTTGTGGGTCAGATAATACTTGAGATACTATCAAGTCTTAATGATTCTAAGAGGAGAGCAACAATGATGATAAGGGGTCTGGAAATCCTAAGAGTAGTGAAAGAAATGAAGAATGGTTTGGAGAAGATTTAGGAGACTTAACAGATACCTATGTTGTAACAAAAAACAAGAGGTATATAATCCATATGTGCAGAGCTGTATATACCTTTATAGCTCTGCTAATATACATCACAATTACCTGAGGAACTTTTTGAAATGTGAATGCCTAGATCTAATCCCAGTCAGTGATTCTGATTTTCTTCCACCTGCGGTAGAGGACCTAGGCATTTATTTTACAAAGCTTTCTAATAAAGAGCCAATGCATTATAGCATTTTTTTTTCTTAAAAGAGTTCATATTTTTATCAGTATGACAAAGATGACCCCTCCACCAAATGATGAAAATCGGCTTTAGCCAGTAGATACAGGAAGGGAGATTTTAACTCAGGATAAGGAAGGAATTTTTAAAAAACAGAGTAGTTTTAGAAGGTAATATGTCTTCTTAATAGAGGTTTTCAGGGAAATCTCAGGTCCTTCCTTTGTGACGCATAGCCAACCAGCTGCCATTGCTTGTTGATACTGAATCTACAGAACCTCACTTCCGGCCTGTCTCTAAAATGACTTATGTCCTAGAACGTTTCCCTCTCTCTCCACATCATTCCATCTTGCAGATTAAAGGTCACCACTCCTTCTCTTTGAAATCTCTACTTGAGTTTTTGACACTGATTTGGTTTGCCTCCTGTTTCTCAGCTAAGCTCCTCTTAAATGTTGGTCTAATTCCATGTCTGAGCCCCCTTTCCAAGTGAAATCATTCATCCACCTCCACCCCAGTTCTCAGGCTGCACCCCAGATCTTCTGAAAAACTCTGGAGATGGCACTCAGCAGTTTCCAGGTGATTCTGATGGACCCTAAAGCCTGAGAAGCAAAGTTACTAAGGATTAGTAAACTAAGGGTCACAGGCCAAATCCAGTCTGCTGTCTGTTTTGTAAAAAAAAGTTTTATTGGAATGCAGCCATGCCTGTTCATTTCCACACCATCAATAGCTGCTTGACTGCTACGATAGCAGAGTCCAGTTGCACAGTTGGGACAAAGACTGTATGGTTTGCAAAGCCTGAAATATTCACGGTCTTTCCAGAGAAAGTTTGCTGACTTTGGCATGAGATGTCAAAACCTTTCACGTGGCATACAGAGTTCTTTATTAACGGTGTACATCTACCTTTATAGACTTATCTCTATCATCCTCCCATATACTCTGTGATTGATTGATTGATTTAGGGGTTAGGTTTACTTATTTACTTTTAGAGGGGGTATCTGTGGTCTAGCTTTCAATTACAGTTCCCAAAATATGCTTTTCTGAAACTATCGTCTCTTTGCACAGTGCAGATATTTCTGCATGGACATCTCTTTTCTCTTTTCCTTTTGCCTCTGGTCAGAGCGTGAATCAATCTGTTATCTTCAAAACTGGTACATAAAGAGGAAGAAATGAACATTATCTTGTCTTTACTATATAAACTATACCACTTGAAACAGTAGTACCTATGGGGGAAGGTTTTCTTTACTGAAGACTGACAGCTCACAAATAAAGAAGGGATAATATAATTAGAGTAATATATTTTGTAACTGCTAATGAGTTAGTAGATTCAGCACTGATCATTAACAGATGTTAATATCACCAAAAAAGGAGATATGCAGACATTATTCGCCTCACAATGAAAACATACCTCCTCCTGTGTAGCAGTTTTATCAAATAAAAACCATGCCCTGATTCTGATTAAGTCTCTAGATCTAGATTCAACTACCAGATTTATAGGAAATACAGAGGAACATTTTAAACAGCACAAGGGAAATGCAATTAGCAAGATTTAGACTGTGCGAACCTCTACAGGACAAATGACTCATTTCCTTCAACAAGTAAACTGTATGGAGAAAAAAAAAGAAGGGGAACCTATGAATTAAAGGAGACTTAAGAAATGCAGTAACCGTTTGTAATACACGGAATGTTGGATCCTGACTCAAAGAAATAAACTGTAAGGAAAAAACAAACAACAAATCAATATGACATTTATGAAACAATTAGAAATTTGAACAAACGCCAGATAATAAATAATATTAAGGAGTTATTTTGGTATGATAATGATATTATGTTTATGTTTTAAAAAAATAGCACTTACCTTTTAGAGATGCATACCAGAATATGGGAGAGGGTGGGAAGTGGGTATAGACAAAATAAAATTGACTATGAATTGATAATTGTTGAAGCTGAGTGACTGAGCACAGGGGAATTCATTATATTATGTTTAGGTTTCTGTATATTTGAAATTCTCTACAATAAAGCTTCTAAAAATAAATGTAGAAGATTTGAATATCATGGGAAAAATAAGATTATAAAAATGAACTTTTTTTTTAAAAGGTAAAGTCAAATAACCAAAGCAATCTTAGAAAGTTATAAAGATATTTTCTTTTTTAATTCTTGCATGCTAATTCATGAAATTTCATTTAGAATGTATTTCTCATAAAATTTTTCTCAATTTTGATCCAAAAACCTTTCACATTTTAAATAAGGCACCAAATAAATTTTAATATTTAATGTATGACTAATGAGAATTATTTGCTTTAACATTAATTTTATAGATTTTGTGTTCAGAATAGAAACCTATCAAAGTTTATTGTTTTAACTTTCCATTGCTAAAATGATACAAGAGCTCCTACCAATCTAGGAGGCTAAGGAAAGGGTTCTGACTCCCAGTAAGAGGCAGAAGTCTATGTGTGTGTGCTAGGGTTGTGGAGGAGTCTTTATGTGTATGTGTACCTAGCTTGAAACGGTGAAACACTTATCTCTGGTAGTCAGCTTTACAAAGGAAACACCTTTGAGCTTTTTATGCCTAACAGAGTCCATTTAAGATTAACTGCTCAAGGTTACTTCAGTAAGAGTCAAGAGTACACATAGACTATTTGTACATTACTTCCTCTCCTGAAATACCCAACTTTATTCTTTCACACTTATGTTCATATTTTAATTTCACTGAATCTTTGAATTCTAATTAGTTTGGTTAGAAGCATATGACTAGAACGTTGACAAATTTACAATCCTTTATGCAGTGAATCAACTTAAATCTTACAACTCCTGTCACAAACTTCTAGGAACTATTTTCACCAGTAGTCCCCAAATCCTGCTACCTATCAGAACTTCTTGGGAAGCTTTTATTTTATTTTAGTATAGTTGATGTACAATATTATATAAATTATAGGCATATAATATAGTGATTCACAATTTTTAAAGGTTACACTCCATTTATAGTTATTATAAAATATTGGCTATATTCCCTGTGTTGTATAATAGATCCTTGTAGCTTATTTTATACATAATAGTTTGTACCTCTTGATCCCCTCCCCCTCTATTGCCCCTCCCCATTCCCTCTCCTCACTGGTAACCACTAGTTTGTTCTCTATGAGTCTGTTTCTTTTTTGTTATATTCACTAGTTTATTTTTTAGATTCCACATACAAATGATATCATACAGTATTTGCCTTTCTCTGACTTATTTCACTTAGCATAATACCCTCCAAGTCCACCCATGTTGTTGCAAATGGCAAAATTTAATTCTTTTTTATGGTTAAGTAGTATTCCATTGTAGATATACACCACAGCTTCATCCATTCATCTGCTGATAGGCACGTGGGTTGTTCTCATATCTTGGCAGTTGTGAATAATGTTGCTATGAATATGGGGGTGCATGTATCTTTTCAAACTAGTGTTTTTGTTGGAAGCTTTTAAATATACAGACTCCCTGGGCTGATTCAGAATGTTAAGGGCACAGAACACGAGGTAGAGATCTGAATTTTAAATTCCCCAGATGGTTTATGGATTAGCATTTGAGAACCGTCAAATTTAAAGGATTTTCTTGCCTTCCAAATAAATGAGTACAAAGTAACACATTATAAAACACGATACCCACCTATAGAAAATTTACACAGAAATTACGGATAACACAAAGCCTTAAAAAAGAATTAATGTCTTACCCTTGAGGCTCTTGGACAGTCTTGTTCTCTACTTTTTGTTCACATTCTTTTATCATGGAACTTAAAATAACCTGATTTTTAAAAAAATTACTTCAGTGAAATACAGTTTACATAGAAAAATGCTATGGTTTAACATTTTTAATTGAATTTTTTAAATATTCCCAGAAGCTAATATGTTAAATAAGAATTCAAAGTTTTGGCAGTGACTTTGTTAAAGGAATTCATGTTGGATTGCTAGACTAGGTGCAGAAATAGCTTTAAAAGACCTCCATCATGTAACTTAATAATTCACTTTGATTTTCACTAACCTTCCTTCTGAGTCTGATTTCTATTCTCCCAGCAACTAATGTTAAAAAAGTAAAATTTATATACATTTAACATATATATATATATATATATATATACACACACCATGGTCAGACATATTTTCCCAGTAAAAGCTGTCTGTCCCTTTGTCCCTTGCTTTTTCCAGGTTGCAAAAAGCAAGATGCTCTACTTTAAAGTCTAGAGCAGAGGCCAGATATAGGTCTGTGGTTACTAAAATCGGGGATACAATGGGTGTCTAAGAGTTAACATTAACACCACTCTTGCAGGGAGACAGTAGGTAATGGAAAGGGTGGGGGGATCTAAGCTACTCCAGTTGCTGGCACCCACACCAGAAACCATATGGCCCTCCTGAATTTTCTTGGTCCATATTTGTGCATGGAGGTCACTAAACAACGAATACTTATTGTCACCTACTACGTGCCAGGCACGTTTTAGACACAGAGGATGCAGCAAATTAAACAGACAACACTCCCTCCCTGCAGAGAGCTTATGTTCTTATGTTCTAGACAACAAACACAAAAAATAGGTAAATCATATATCAGAAGATGATAAGGGCTTTAGAAAGAACACTGAATAAGGCAAGGGGTACTAGGAGGCCAAAGTGAAGAATATTACAATTTACATGGAGGTATTCAGAGTAGGCTTCATGGAGAGGATAATATTTAAGCAAGAACCTGAAGGACATGAGAAATAAGTGTTGTAGACACTTGGGAAGAAGCTGAGCAAAGGCTGTAGATGGGAGGGTGTCTATCATGCTCAAGCAAGGAAGCCAGAGTGGTGGGTGTAGAGTGAGCAAGGGGGAAGGAAGATGGTGAGGCCTGAGATGTAAGGAGGAGGGGAGCTGGGTTCTCCAGTGCCTTGCAGATTATGGGGAGGCCTTCTGATTTTTTTCCTGCTTTCCCATTCTCTTATCTAACATATTATAGATTTTTGTTTGTTTGGCTATTTTTTTGCATCAGTGTTTTCTGGGAGAGTTTCTGTACTTTTTCTTCTGCTCCCTATCTTCTCTGTTTCTTCCAGTGTCCTCTTTCTTGTGTGTATGTTTTCATCTCTGCTGTGGATGTCAGAAGCGAATTTTCTCAAATGGCTGGTCATCTTGGGATGTCCACTAAAGACTGGGGTGTTAAAATGTTGATTAGAATCTCTTCATGCATGAATAATATCACTTTAAGGTGAATCTGGCACAGACTTTCTGTCAGTCTTTTCCCGCTGAAGGTATAATTCTGGCTGCCACCATTCTTGGAGCCAAGAAGGAGAAAGGTAATGAGGTTTCTAATCAGTAATGATACATTTGACTTAATTTCCCTCCTTTCATTATAGTGCCTCATTCATACTCTCAGCTATGCCTGATCTCCCAAGTCTAGAAAGTAAAAACTAAGGTTTGGAAGGGAATCTGGGAGTCCGTTCCTTTTAAAGACTTTTAACTACTCCTCCTATTTTCAGTCCCACCCTACATTACTGGAAGGTGGGGAAAATCAGGCTTGCTTCTTGTTTGTTCTATTCTATAGATAAACTCCATCTTCCATGCAAAAATCCTGAACAAAATACTAGCAAACTGAATCCAGCTTCATATAAAAGGAATTATATACCATAATCAAGTGGTATTTATTGTAAGAATGCAAAGGTTGATTTAACATCTAAAAATCTATTAATATAAAACATTGTAAGAGAATAAAAACCAATAACCATGTGACCATCTCAGCTGACACACAAAAATCATTTGACAATATCCAACACCCCTTCATGATAAAAATATTCAACGAACTAGCAATAAAAGCTAACTTCCTCAACCTGATAAAGGGCATCTATAAAATATACAAAGCAAAAAGGAAAAAAAAAAAAAAGGAGAAATAGAAAACTCCCAATCATAACTTTAACGTCTTTCAATAGCTGTTAGAACAAGCAGATCGCAAAAAGTTGATACAAACGTAGGAGAACTGAATCATAAAATTAACTGCCTTCACCTTATTGAACAAAATCCATGGATCAATAAAGAAAAGAAATGAGAATCTAATTTGAACTATATGATAATGAAGCTGCAACACAGCAAATGCACGGGATGCAGCTAAAGGAATGAATACTTAGAGCCTTTAATTCATGTACCAGAAAAGTTAGTAAGTAAATAACCTAAGCTTCCTCCTTTAGGGAGTTAGAAAAACAGGAAAATAAAAAAAAAAATCAAACCTAAAGAAAGCAGAAGGAAATAAAGATGAAAATAGAAATAATGAAACTAACAAACAGAAAAATCAACACAGCCAAAAGTTCAATATTTGAAAAGATTAATAAAACTGATAAACTATCAAAACTATTTTATAAAGAAAGCAAGGAACAAGTGAATGTCAGAAGTTAAAAAGGGATAGCAATATAGATCCTATTATAAGGAAAAGGGAAAAAATAAAGTGAAAGTATTAGAAAAGAATATATTATTTACAGATGACTTCTCTACATTTGAAACATACACACAAACAAGAGACATTTTATTATTAGAATTAATAATAAAGTTTCTCAAGTTGGCCAGACATGAGCTGAACATACTTAATATGTATTTCTACACACCAGGAAAAAAGGGTTAAAAAACATATAATCCTAAAAAAGGTAACATTATAACATCATAGCTACAAGGTGACAATTTTTTCAGATGAAATTATAAAACTTTATTGAAAGAAACTGA
Source organism: Camelus bactrianus (assembly GCF_048773025.1). Classification (NCBI taxonomy): domain Eukaryota; kingdom Metazoa; phylum Chordata; class Mammalia; order Artiodactyla; family Camelidae; genus Camelus; species Camelus bactrianus. Next base: position 19,813,401 of record NC_133568.1, on the reverse strand, counting down.
AGGAGATCTAAATAAATATAAGATACAGTATGTCCTGAATAGGAAGATTCAAAATCACGAGGTTGATGTCTCCTCCAATTAGTTTATAGAATCAATTCAATTTCAACCAGAACCTGAATGAAATCTTTCTTGGAACCTGAAAAGATCAAGATAAATTTTAGCATGACCAAGATCACGCTAAAATTTGCATTAAAAAGCTACAGGTCATGAACAGCTCTAAGAAAGGATAGAGTGCTGGACTTGCCCTGTTAGATTTCAGGACTTAACAAGGTAACTGTAATGAAGACAGTGTATCAATGTTACAATAATTGAGGAAGAGACTAGTGGAAAAGAATGTTCCCTAATAACAGACACAGGCATACATGGAAATTCCATTTATGACAGAGGTGGCACTGCCAATCAGTAAAGACATGACAAACTGTTCAATAAACAATAATGAGACAACTGGTTACCTGTATTGAAAACAATGTAACTGAAGCACTACTTCACACCATACATAAAAACCAATTTTAGATGGATTAAGAAGTTGATTGTGACACTGTAACATTAAACATTTTAAGAAGAAAGGAGATAATGTTTTGGAAATGATCAATCAAAAAAAAAAAAAATCAAGTGTTCAAACCAGCCAAAAATGTGAAAAAAAAAATCACAAATTGGACGAAGATATTCATAAAACACAAAACTGACAGAATACTGGTTTTCTGGTTATATAACAAACTTCAAAGAAGAGTAAAAAAGTCAACCCCAAATGGGAAAAATAGGCAAAAAACCTAAATAGGCTTTGATTAATGCACACAACTAGTCAGTAAACATACAAAGAAGGCTCAAGTTTGACAATAATCAGAGAACTGCAAATGAAAACCATAATGAGATACCACTTTATAGCTACCAAATTTAAAAAGTCTATGGATACCAAGTGTTGACAAAGATATGGACAAAAAGGGTATATACTCCTTTACACTCCTATCAAGTCTGAAAAGTGTCCTTTCAGGGTAGCACTTTGATAACCAGTGATCTTAGAGGTAGAAGTTTTGTTGGATTAGTGTGATGGCAGTAAATATAATGTACCAACAGACAGTGTGGAAGTTCAGAGAGTGAGTGTAGACTGGTGGGAGGGAAAAGAGATTTGAGGGAGGGAGGGAAGATTTTGTTTTTGTTCTGTTCTGTTTTGTTTCAGAGGGGAGAGTCAAACATGATAATAGGTTAAAGAAAAGTTGATAGAAAAACAGGTTGAAGACACGGAATAGGAAATAAATGATAAACAGGGTTTTAGAGGAAACAGGAAAATAGAATGAAAAGAGTTATGAGAAAATGGAGACAAAACAGAAATTTTGTTTCTAAGAAAGTTGATGGTCAGACAAATACTGCATAGCATTTTATAGATAAAAAGTATTTCACGTACATTCTCTTATTAAATTCTAATTATATTCAGCAAAGGAGAGTACATTATCCCTACTTTAGAGAACTAAACAGAGACTCAAAGATGTTAAAGGAGTTGCTTAAGATCTTGTAACTAGTAAAAAAATCCATAAAATGACACTGAATTAGATTTTTAAAAATTAAGCACAGTATATCATAGTCACATGTCACACAAAGGAATAAAAGTCTGTATAGGAGATATTAAAACACATGAACACGGCACTGATAATCACAGTGGCTTAATTATCACAGTAGCTTACCTCATGCTCTGGAGAAAGATGTTCCATGTCAATGCGTAAACATCTGAGACCAGGCAAAAAGTGATTAACCATTAACTCCTCTGAAATGACTTGAGACAAGGCAGTTAAGGACATAAAACAAACTGGTAGGTCCAACAACTACAGAAGAATACAAAAGCAGCAGCTCTCTTAAATGATGGCTATGGCACGCCGATCACTCAGACCAAAGAGGCTTCCCTCAGCACGATCCTTATTTGTTGAATTAGTTCCTTATCGAGAGTCAACTGTGTTTATTCCCACAAATCTCTTTGTTACGGTACTAAAAGCACATAATTTAATTACATAATATGTAATTAAAAACATATGAAATAATAAGGGTGAAAACTAAATCATGTAATTTAATTGGATGTTTAAATGAGAATGAAAAGTAGGAAAATTAAAGTCTCCACCACAACCCAAGTTAAAGGTTTTGGAAAAATTGATAAAGGCCAGTTGCTTAAAACACTGCTGTTTAATTGTGTATATAAGACAACTGTTAAAAATTAAGAAAAATATAAAAATCTAGAAAAATGCTGTACCCAGTATCACAAATGTTTCTGGATTCTCTTTAAAGAAACTTAAGCTGAAATTCATAGACAATTGTATTATTAATGTGGTTTATCTAAGAAAGATGATGTTTAATCAGTAGACTCACAAAAGAAATGCCCCAGTCCTACATCAAAAGATTGGTAAAAGAAATTACATTTATGTATTTTAAGTTAAAATAAGTTATCTTAGGTATATACCATTTTCCTGATTTCTTACTTTAGCCATTCTGTTAAACTGACCTACTATTGGTCCTGATTGAATTGGGCAAGACAGCTTTTGCTGTAATAATGTAAGTTAAGTACGACTTACATCTCCTAGCCATATGAATTTTAGTTGATTATCTTGACATTGAAAGGAATCAGGAAAGCAGATATATTTCTTGAGAAAACAATTCACCTTGTTTATTCACATCAATTCTGACACATTCTCATCTATCATAGTTGTTAGCTATTTAAAAATAGTTCTTACTTAATATTATACCATATTAAAGCAAAAATGGCAGTAAATGAGTTCCCTCATAAAGATGCATTAGTCTTTCTGAAAAAAAAATTACAATAAACTCCATTAAGTAAAAAATCTATATAATATATAACTATGGCTTGAAAATATAGTTATAAGTAAATACTATTTGTAGATAAAGCTCCTATAATAAATAGGCAGTGACTTATAAACAGGCAGTTATAAAAATATAGACAACATTTGGTTGAACTAAATCCCTGTAAGATATATAGAGGTCTGCAACTAATGGCTACGTAGTCTTATTTTCTGAGTATGGGAAAGTATCACCAAGATACATCCGTGAGTGACCTTTGGATTAGTAGTTAAGAGTCTGATCTACAGAAATTTGGGCATGGATTGAGAAGCTGAAAATGGCCTTATTTGGAGGTGAGAGGGAAGACACTTTCCTCTCTCTCTACTTACTGTTGGTCCTTTTCCCCAAGGAATCCCACAATCTTTCTTAGGGGCTGGAAACTTAGAGGCTATTTAATCCTATCTGATGTCAGGAATCACCTCTACCTCATCTGTGAATGATGGTCATAAGGCCTCTGACTGCTGACAGGGACAAGATGTTCACTGTTTCATAAGGGAGATCACTGCACTTTTAGACAGCTCAGTTAGAAAGTTTTTCTTATAAACAAAATAGGCCTCTCTGTGACCTCTGCTTGTTAGTGTTTGCTCTGCACCTTAGTTACACAACAGTATGCCTAATCTTTTTCCTATACAACAATCTTTAAAGTAATTCTCAAATTATCTTTTCATCCTTAAGTCATTTCTTTTCCAGGTTAAACATTTATAAAGTCCTTCAGATTTTTCCTAAACATGATTTCTTGACTTAATACTATGCTGAATGTTAAACCATATAGATTTTCTGTGTCCCTATTAAAATATGATGTCGTACTGAAAAGAATACTCTTGTGTTTTATCAGCTCAGGATGCAATGGAACAGCAGAATTTATTTATTAGTGCATACCACCCTGTTGATACAAGTACAAGTTCTGACTCACACAGAACTAACACTTTCAGTACTTGAACAGGGCCTATTGTTAGCATGCCTCTTCCCCTTACTGTATTAGTACAAAGGCTTTTTACCATATTTCCTCTAGTAATATTCTGTATATACCTAAATATACAGTAATATTCCTTCTACACAGATTTTTATGCTCTTTAGAAACCACTGTCTTGTCTACTTGGAAAATTCGGTTTATAGAGCTAAATTTTTGATCTTTTGACTTTCCCACTTTTCCTGAGGCATATTCCTTTAGAAACTCCCTGCTATATAAGATTTTATACAAACTTTCACTTAAGGTTTTAAACATGTAGTTTCACAAAGTTTAGGTAACAGGTATAAATAAACATTAATGCTTTCTTTCTTTGACATGCCAGATTCTGACGCGCCATTATTACTTTCTTGTAAAGGTCCTGTCACTTCTCCATTACTGAAGAGTTCTTCCTTGCTAATTCAGAATTATCACTTCCTCTTTTTGCTTCCTCTATTTTCTCTAAGTTGAAAATGCCAACATGATAAATCAGGAATGATAGTAAGTTCTGCTTTTAGTGGAATTAAACATATAGAAGATACATGGATGGTTGAGACAAAATTATCAAAATACGGTTCCTCTGCTCACTTTATAATCTGTATTATAAAAAAGTGGCTTATATCATCCACGTGAATAGGTAATTTGTAGAATATTCCCAAAATGAAGTGTTCTCAACTGCATATCCAATTTCAAGTTTTAACATTTCTAAAAGGACAAATAGCTCCTTAACAGACAGCATTATATTTCTACTTTTTCTACTGTTTTTTTTTTTTTTGTCAAAATCATAATCCTTAGAGTATGTTGTCTAGCATGTACTTTTACAGTTACATCTGAGTGTTAAGGCTTTAACTCCTGTTTCAATCTCTTATTTCCCCTTTCTTGAGCTATTCTGGCTTTTAATGGGAGAGCCCAAAAGCTGGAGTTTACTCTACCAATCCTTATCTTTACTTCCTTCTTTTTTACTAGGTCTAGGATAGTAAAGAGAACATTTAACAGGATAGCTTAAGTTTGTTGTTCTAGTCACAGTTTTGCTTTTAACTATAAAAAACAGAAGTCACTAATGTCTTTAAGCTTCAGTTTAATCACATATAAAATGTAGTGGTTGACATGGGTTAGATGACCTCTGAGGTTCTCCAGTTCTACCATCACGCAAATGATTAACCATAGTCGCACTGTATTTTTCCAATGGGTGATATCTCGCCAAGAGATATACATAGCATCATAAAGACAGTTAAACAGTTGTTGAAAATGAACACCAGGACACTTATTGCTTGCTTGGTTATATAGCTGATTAACACAGATAAAATTTGAGTCAATGTTTTTAAAACTACAGAACATATAAACACAGAGGACTTAAAGTTACCTTTTAAAATTATGAGATGGCTAGAATAAGGAGTGGGGCAAATCAACTCAAATTTTTAATCTACGTAACTACTTCTTAGTTAACTTGAAGGAAAAAATTCTACTTCTCAATCTTTAACAACTGAGGTTCACTGTTAAGATTTATTATATAAATATAGATACACATTAATAAAGCAAGGATACAACAACAGGAAAGTGCACTGTAGGCTTCAAAAAGATGGGTAGCAATATCCAGTCTTTTAGAATCCACAATTTGTAAGTTGTTCACCAAGGCTAACTTATGCAAATGTGGTATGACAACTGAAAAAAGAAAAAAAAATTGTTACATTTTAATCTAAAACATACTTATAAATTTAAAAAAACAAATTTTCAGTTTATTTTATAAAATTTTATTTTAATTCTGGGATGATTTTAAAAGACTACCCACATCTTACACTTGCTTTTCTTATTCAGAAAAAAAACACGTTTTTCACAGAATAAAGATCTAGGATTTGGGAGAAATAAATTATAGCATGCCATTATAACCTATTTATGAGGATGTACACAGGTCATTTGGCTTCACTGCAATTAAATTTCCCAATTTGAAATATGAAAACCAAATAAACAAATGTAAACAACCTACCTCTTGTGTTATTATCATCTTTATAAATAAGTTTATAAAAATCAGGTATTACTGTTGCTATTAAAAAAAGATATAAATAAAGTATACTTATTCTTGTTTCAACATCAAATTATTTCACTACTTCATAAAACTATTATTAGCTTTAGTTTTTCAAGTTCTTAGCAAAGACCAATGTCAAGTAGCACCGGTGTCTGAGTTTTCAAGTCACTCAATGGGCTCAGTATCTTATATCTCAATGAATGGTGTAAAATTTAAAAAATAAAGCAGCACACTGCTAAAATAAAAGTGATGGCCCAAGAAATGGTAACCATTTCAGTAGCAATGAGCACCCCTACTGCCTAAGATTGTGTTTTCTAAATATCATTTCCTACCAAAACCAGGGTTTCTTGGAGAAATGGCCAGGGTCAGAGATTGTCAAATTGTTGATAATCATGGTCCCTTTATAGATTCTGGTTTGTTGGAGAACCCAAAACAGCATTCATAAGCACATACTTCTGACCAACTGCACTGACTTCTTTCATGTTTACACTGACTTTGTATATCTTTAAGATACAATATCTTTTTAGAAAAATCTCCTGCTTCCTCAATAAACCAGCACTATAATTACAACTTTTATGCTTACTTAGTAAATGGCAAAAAACTCCACAAAAACTTAGGACAACAATGGTCATTTTTAGGGGACTTTGTGACTTGTCAAAATTAATAATAACTACATACTTTAGAGGTGCTCTAAAAAAATAATTAGGAGACAGAAAACTCCAAATATTCATTGAAATCCCAATGAATTCACTGAAACTCCAATTCATCAATTGGCATGCTGAGGTCTCAACAAAATGGTGGCTATAAGTTAGTCTCTTTAAGATTCTCTATTTCATTTCTGCCCAAACCTTCTGAAACTTACCTTCCCTACACTTCTTTATCTATAAACACACGGCTTCTTTATTGATTCTGCTCCTTCTCTGATTTCCTACACAAGCAATCCTTTCCTCAATGTTTTTCTCAGAAATTCAACAACCACATTATGTAATACCCTCTTAAAACTGCTTAACTAGAAAACAAACCTATACAAGTTACTTTAAATTGTAGAGAGAGTTAAAGGCTATAATTAAAGATCTTCCTAAATCTCAGAAGATAAACAGAAATTTACTACAGAATTCAATACTTCATTATATATGTATTATCCTGGGCTACCACATCTTACCAATTAATTCACTTAATTGTTAACCTCTCAGATAGAGATAAATGGTTAAAAGATTTACTAACCTAGATGTGAGTAATTCTACAACTGACCTTTGGTGGGCAAGGAAAATAGGAAATACACAACATAAGGCCACTTCAGAAGCCTTTCTCTTAAGGGCAGATGGGACAAAGATTCAAAACCGCAAACAAAATAAAGATAAATCAATGGGAGACTTTATAAAAATAGATTTTAATAAACTTTCAAAAAATATTCTGGGGTAGATCCAACAGCAAAAGTGAAGGGAATTTTGTCATCTCTTTTTGTAAATGGGATCAGATCTAAAATAAGGGACTTTTGAAAAAAACTGATCTAAAATGTAAAATTGCCAAGTTAGAAAATCTCCAATGTATGATTTAATATTTTCAGACAGTCTTAAAAAGTTAAAGAAATGGAAAACAAACAGTCAAAATTGTTTTATGCTCTGGATAACATAAATGTCTCCTGAGATAAAAGAGACCAAAAGGTCCTGTAATAACTAAGAGCTGGGAAAGATGAAAGGACACTGGATGAACCAAAGTCTTGTATTCTCTAAGAAAAAGAGAGGCAAATATCCAAAAATGCCACTCCAAGGAAGACATTACCACCCAGCAATTCTCTGTCCTTTCTCTAAACTCCTAACTGGAATTATCTGGAAATACAGACAGATAACAATACAGCACCCTTGTCAATATGGGTTCTACTTTGTCTACCATTAGTCTTATTAATACAGGACATTAAATTCCTCAGGCCAAAGTGTTAAAGCAAAAGGGAAGCCAATTGACTGAGGAGTAAATACAGAAGAAAAAAATGTTTTTATCTTAAGAAAAAAAAAAAAAAAGTCTGGTTGTGCCAGAATGTGAAGAAAGATTGTATAAGACATACTTGTGGGTATACAGTAAGTTGTACAAGGCCTCAGAGATAATGGTCTACCACACCTATTTAAGTAGTAAAAACTTATATTCTCAGTCTTTTCTCAAGTCAAATATTAATCGTTACTTTGGGACCATTATGAAAAGAAAATTTCTTTTTTCCATGTGATGCATAAATCTTCCTTTTGAATGTACATAAAAAGGTTAGATCATGTTTTAGAGAGTTACTATCTCAACATGACAACCACCAAGACCTATTGCCTATTAGCTTATTCCTTAATCCAACAACCAAGACTTATTTTCCTCACTTCAAAGCAACTACAGCCTCAAAAGAGTTAGTCAAATCACCTGTAAACCTTATGTTACTGTGATGAGGAACTATCCCTACTGCTAACTAAAATACCAAACCTTTCTGTTAACTAATTGCGAAATATTATTATTTTCTTCTCACGCTACCAACACTATTACCCACTGAAAAATAATCTTGTGATTGTGTTTCTGTAGCTCAATAAATGTTAATGCACTCAACTGACCAAATTTTGAACACTGCAGTCCAAATCCTGACTACTTTTTGTCGATAACTCTTATCTTAAAAATAACAAGTTGGATATACAATAACTAGTCTATGGGAGAATCCAATTTTGTACTAGAAACCAAACTGACTTAAGAAGCCAAACTTGTCCTTTCTAGAGCATGTCAAATTGCTAAAAATAAAAGGACTAAAGCATAACAGTGACAACTGTTAGGCTTTTGGAGTAAAAATTACTGGATACTTTGATGCCAATCAAAGAAATCCGTGTCTTAAAGGCTGAGTCCCACAGTAAAAGTGATCCTAAAGAAACCAGAGAAAATACTTAAGCAGATAATCTTGCAGATCATTTAGTATAAGCCATGTTTTAATACAAAACAATGGAATGGCATTCTAAGTGGAAGAAATGCTTATCTTTCATAAGAATGTGTCAAGAAACACAAAAAAAAGTCCTTAAAAATAAATTAAATAAAAGTTCTACATATAAGAAAAACAGTATTTTGAAATTAATAGTTAAGAATTTAAAAAAATAACTTGAAATTGTTTACGAGTTACTTTTCACATGTCTATAGCAATCTCTATGTAGCATAAGAAACCATTCAGTATTAGTGACACTGATCAATCCACAGTAACAAACTTGTTTCATTTTCAACTTTCAACATGTGAAAGATAAAGTGTAGAAAGGCTTTAACAGACAACAAATCCTCAGAGAAGCTTCTGGCTTTGCTCTTACATTGTAATTCAGGAAAAAAGGTAGAAAAATGCAACTTACACTCATCTCGGAACCTTGGTTCTGCATTAGGCCCAACTCTACCAAATGTTTTTATGATCTCTGTATGCAAAGAATACTGGTCTTGATACTGAGGATCTTCCAGGAAAGAAGCCAGCTGCATTTTCACTCTTTCCAGCAACTTAAAATTGAATATTATACAGTCAAATTGAGTGGCGTTATTAAAGAGAAAGATACACATAAAACATGGCTTCCAGCACTGGATTCAAATGACTTATATCAACATAATAATAGAAATTTTGAGTTAAATAAGTACTTGTTTAGTCTTCTGGCACAGAAAAGGTTTTACATTTTTGTTTATGCTTGTTAATTCATTTTTTGTTTTTTAAAAACACAAATATTCCCTGACAGACTGTAAAAAAACAAAAAAAGACCCCACAATATTTAGGAAAAAAGATAGATTTATGATGATGTTGTATCTAAATTATAATTCTTAAAAAATCATAGCATAAGTTACCCACTTATTCACCTTCTGAAAGCAATGAGTCATTAATGACTTACATCTTACTCATATTTCCCTAAAAGACATTTCTATTTTAGGATTTAAGAACATGTTGAAATTCTGCCAAGACTGCAAGCTTTGCAAAAAGATGTGTTCTTTTTTTTCGCTCCACCAGTGAAACATGTAAGTGAAAAAACAGAAAACATTTTTTCCCACGACTAACAAAGTTGTTTAATTTTTGTTATAAGAAATCTTTATGATAAAAAATTTTACAAAACAATTTATACATACACATATAGATACACACACACACACACACACACATATATAGGGTAAAATGTCTATGAGATGGAAAACCTTGTTTTCCATTTAAGTGGCTAAGTAATATGTCCACAAATAACTTATTTTCTCATGTACAGGGTTTTTCATTGTATAAGGGCATATCCAATTTGATAATAAAGGATAAAATTCTGATACCAATTTTGAGAAGTGCTCTAGAGTTAATTTGCAGATAGAACCTAACAAACTTAAAATTAAATCGCAAGTTTCTGAATCGAGATATACTTTTAGGGAAGAAGACTTTGGTAATCTCCTGAAGCAGGCATGATACAGGGTTATCACAGAGATGCGTGCTACAAAAAGATAAGGCCAGTCTACACGGCTTACAGCTTGATATCAATGTCAGGCAAAGTAATGACAGTGACAAGAATATAGGTACCTTCTAGCCTCCATTTGTGAAACTAACAAAACCTGTCTTCATATTTATGCAAACTGGCAATCAGGAATTTATGTAGACTATCCAGAAGTCTACTGGATAAGAGAAGCCTTTGGAACTAGATCTGGTTTGAAGGATTATTCAAAACTGTAATATCCAGATAGGCTTAAAACAGAACATCTGAGAGTTGGCTTATACTTAATTTTCTAATTGAGAAGAAAGACTAGAGATTTCCTTAGGATGTAAAAATATACTTTTGGTAGGCTATCATATTTTCAAATACTAAGATCCTCTTCCAGCTTGTAACTAAGAAATAAAATGAAGGGCATGATGCTCCCTGCCCCCAACCCCTAGATACCCATATGGTAATGTGGTATCATCACCTTAACAGTACACAGATTAAATAAATTCTAGTCATTTTTTACCTCTCTTTGAATAACTGTTTCCATAATAGTGCCAAAGGCTGGAATTGTGGCAATCCTGACAGAGCTGTTAGAATTAAAAAAGAAGGAAACTGAAACTTTCTTAGAGATAAAAAACCGATTATTATAAAAAAAATGTATCAAAGTAAGTACAAGGTAAATATACTGTATTAGTCTCTAGCAATGACAAATTAAATTAAAAAAAAGCAGACCAAGAAGAATGCTCAAAAAGACAGACAGGATAACTTAAGGTCGCAGTCTGTGAAACTCACAATTCAGGATCACTGGACAAGGTAACAAGGGCCGGAGCAACCCGCTTGTCAACTAACGCTTCACTCATGCCTCGAAGAGTCAGCTGTAAACCAGTCAACATGCAATAAAAAATGGTTTGGTAAACTGGAATGAGAACTGGGTTAGCTGTGACTGAGGATGGGCAGGCAGACTCATTGGCCTTTCTTGGTTTAGTCACCCACACGAGACATTAAAATGTTAAGCCTTTGGTTCATGCCACTATACTTACTGGTAACAACATGTTAGTGAGATTAGCAGAGCATCCCTTCTTGGCTTGGAAGAAATAGTCCATCAGCACGTTTTAAGTTTCGGAAATGTTTATTGAGGACTAATACTACTAATATATTCTTCAATATATGGCCTTCACATTAGGCTTACTGTGAAGGTTGACTTAAAAAAGGATACATGAATAGTTGTATAATAAAGTTTAAAATCAAGTAAGCATAATCCAATATTATTCTTTTAAAGAGATAAATCTGTTCTTCAATGAATTTAAAAGCTGATGGTTATTTCCTGACAGGCGCAGTCCGAAAGGGACGCTGAACGTGAAAGGTAGGGGTGACACTTACATTTCAGGGTCACTGGAGAGAGTTATGAGAGCAGGAACAACCCTCTGAGCTACCAGAGTTTCATTCACCCCCTTCACCAACAGCTGATTGGTCAGCACAGGGGGTATTCACAGGTGATGCATGGAAAGAGCAAACACAATGCCACGGGAAGAAGAAAGGAACAACCAAGAGAAAGAGAGAAAACACAAAAGCAAAACCAAAATTAGAAGCTAAGCAAATATTGCTACTAGAGTGCTTTAAAAAGGCAGAGAATGCTCAGGAGAAAAATAAAGCTTAAACAGCCTAGCAGTCCCCAAAAACAGTTTGTCACCAATTCAATGGCAGTTTGTACTTTTGGTCAAATAGTCTATGCAGTTTCCATGTCCAACTAAAATGCATTTTAAAATAAAGTTTTACTTTTGTTCTTGTTTTTAGAGAAGCTGAAAAAAGACACACTGGGTTCTATGGTTAAATTCTTTAAATGAATCTGGTATAATTTTGTTATGACCAACAAAGTGCAAACTGTACTGTTTTTAAACCAAACTCAAATGGCTGGCAGCCACCACTAAACTGCTTCTGATTGTTCTATAGCAAGTAAATTTAAAGATCACATATGAAAATTCCCCACCTTTTACATCACATAGCTTTCTTTCTTAAGGTACAGCCTAGTGAAAGTACTTATTTCATGTGGGAATCAGACCTGGGTTCAGACTCTAGCTCTCCACTTATTGTCATGTGGCCTTAGATAATCTCTTGAAACTCAGTTTTCTCATCTGAAAATGGTGACAATGTCATCTACCTTAAAGGATCATTGTGCTACTAATTGCATATAATATACTTAAATATTGTGTCTGACAAAGACTAGGCATTCAAGAAATGTGAGTTTAATTATTATGACTACTAAAAGGATATAAAATTTGTGATGTATTTGGAAAATGAAATTAGGAATTAAAAATGTTTTTGGCTGGTCCAAGTAGTTAACTACAAATAGTTCTTTGTTTTGCATTTCTCTAAAAGCTCAAGTAAAAAAAAATGAACACAATTAGACCTACTTCTATAATCTAATCATAAAATGATTCACTTAACAACGAACTCAAAATCACAGAACAAGAGAACAATATTGAGCTGTATTCGTTTTATTTTTATAAAAATCACTGAACTTTATGAGTTCAACAGAGAAGGATAACATCCTAATCCTACATTCTCAATTCCGAATGTAAACACAAATTAACCCTAAATGCTAATCACTTTGTAACAGAATTAGTCCTTATGGAAGACGGAAGATGCCATGAAATTTTTAGTAACAAAAACCCAACACTGTGTGCACGTTAGCCATTCCTCCTACATAAGAGAGCAGAGCTCCTTTTTACGTGAAGATTTTAATTTTACAATAATGTTACTATTTGACAACTGATTCACCTTAGATATACTTCAGTATTCTGAGATATTTTTATTTCAACAGAACCATAGATAATTTGGAAAGGAATAAAATGACAAAGGAGCTTTTGTAACTACCTTAAACATTACAGATGTCAGGTAGAAAGAAAGAAACGGGAAAGAACTCAAACACTATTAAGTAAAACTTTCTTCTTCTCTGTATTATTTTATAAATAAGGTAGCTTAGATTTGAATCAGTAAAGTATATCTTGAACTGTCTATCTTGTGCCAGCCAAAAAGCATTAAAAAAAAAAAAAGGATAATCTAATGAACAGGTTAATTTTTCACTGCCCTGGAGTTTTTAAGTTTAATTTCTTAACTAAGCTAGAAACTCAGAAAGCAAAATTTAAGAGCTATCAATTATTACACACTTTATACACACTGTCATTTGATTTTTTAAACCCAATGAAGTAAGTACAATTATTATCAATGTTCTAACAGATGAAGAAACTGAGCCTTCGAGAAGTTAAACAACTTGTCCAGGGCTTCAGAGACAAAAAGAGGTAGAGCTAGAAAACTGACTCAGTCACATCTGTCTTAAAAAGGCCATGCCTTCTTTTAATTGTTGCCTTATTGTTACCTGCTTATTTCCTTATGATTGATGTAAGAAATCATTATATGAAGTTCTTTCCTGTATCTTTTGGGAAATCCATTATGTCACACTAGAAGTCACACAACAGTCTCTTTTATAAATCAATTTCAATAATAATTTGCTATATCAAGAAATAATACATTATCTCTTACTTAACAATGAGAATAATATGATTGATTGGGTTTCCCCGTTTTGTCTGAAAACTCAGAGCTCAATTTAGTGTTCAATTTCACTAAGTAGCTTATCTTATGTTCCTGGTGTATTCATTTCCTACTTTCTTCTCAACAGCTTCTGGTCTCACATTGTAAAAATTTTAAATTTTAAGTGTCCTGTTTTATATGTTTTTACTTTGAATTAACCTATTTTGGGGGCAAAGCAGGCATAATTGTAAATTGTAAAGCATTAGTATCAAAAATCTTATGAAACAGTTATTCTTTTAACATAATTTTGTTCAGAAATAAGGCTCCCTGACAAGGTAACTTTAATTTTTCCTACTGATGACTTTTACTTGCATGCTCAGTAAAAATCTTTTTTACCATAAATGAATTCGAAAAAAATGTTGAAATAAGTCTCCCAAATTAGACTCAGAAATTAATAATCAATCTGACAGAACACTGAAAGCTGCTTAAGCACAGGTATAGTTTCCAGTCAGCACTGAGAGAAGACATAGAAACCAAAACCAGGTAAAAGCCACATGTAAGAAATAAAGCAGAAAAAATACAAAAACAAATAAAAAGGGAGGATGCTTCATTTTACTCATTTAAATTATTTTCACTTATATGGTTGGTATGCTTCACCAGTATATAAATACATTTTAGAAACAAATAGTTTAAGAAAGAGAAATAAGTTTTGTGGTCTTAGAATAAAGTCTTATGAAGAGTAGATTACAGAAGTAGGATGGCGTTTTTCTTTTTAGGGGAAGAGGAGGCTAAGGAAAGACTTTTTAATGGCAATAACTCTTTTTAGCATACTGATTAATTAAAAATTATTTATACTCAGAAGGAACTTACACTACACATCTAAGTGAATTTTTATTTTGGCATTTATCTTGACAAACAACATGTGATTAGCTTTTTGATCAAATATGTATAATAACTGGGAATAACATGGACAGAGAATTTTCAATCTTCCGATAGCAATGGAATTTTCTTTAGATTCCACAAATATATTTTATAGATTTAAAAGTTTCAGAGGGTATATATTTTAAATAGATCAGTGGTCTATTCTTTAGATTGCAATTTATCTTAAATTATGTAAAAATTCTGAAATTCGGGAAGAAATGTCCAATTCTTCTTATGGAAAGAAAGGCTTTAACATATTTTAAGAATTACATGCATATTAGGGACAATTTTAGTTTGGATAAATATATGTTTCCTAAACTATTATATTATTTTGTGAGGTAACAGCATAGATTAAAAAAAAGAACTCAATAGTGATAATGATAGTTAACATTTGTTAAGCGTTTATTACTATGCGTCAGACACTATTTTAAAGGCTTTACAAGTATTAATTCATTTAATATTAACAAGAATTCTTTGAGATGGATACTTATTATTCTCATCTTCATTTTATACATGAGGAAACTAAGGCACAGAGAAGTCTGACCTTGGCATTAAGTGGCAGAGACAGACACTGAACCCAGGCAGTATGGCTTTATGCAAAGATTCAATAGCAGTAAGAAACACTCTAAACCAATTTTGGTGCTCAAATACAAGTTCCAGAAATATATATATTTATACACCCACATACACTAGGTTATAACACAATTTCCTCTATGATGGATAAAAAGGTAAGTATTCTAGTTTTCATATTACACTTGGGTCTTTTCTAAGTCTATGGGCAGTTAATGTATAGAGATGTTGTTACTTCTGATATGATATGTGAGGGAATAATGAAGTAGGAGTAATCAATAAAATAAGTATTTCCATAATTGCAATAACTGATTTTTAAAATGTTACTCATGGAATCCAACTATATTTTACAACTTTAATGATACCCTGTATTGTTTCAATTTATTTTGGCAGCCTTTACCTCAGTAAACAGAATAGTCAGGAAGATTTATATAGGATGGAAATTAAAGTAAGATTTAAAAGAAATTCTGAGAAATGGAAATAATATTCAAGGAACCAATAAGGCATTCTGAAATATATCAAAGCTAAATTCCTGCCCCATCACACAGTACACAACTAGATACTGTCCAACATCATAAAATATAATCAACATAACATAGTATGAAAAGCCTTTTTTGAGAAATATTCCCACTACCTCTTCCAAAGAAAACCATTATGATCTGAACCAAGAGAAGCATTTGTACACATACCTCAAACATTCTAGCAGCAGTACACCTCACAAGTGCTGAAGTATGGACAACACCATACCATAAAACAGTTAACAATAACTCATGGTAGGCTGGATTTGCACTGGAAGAAAAAAAATCAATGCTAAAAGTGAAAGCCATAAGAACCACGAGAATCTTACTAGTGTACTGAAAAATACTACATTTATGAGGAATATTAACAATGAAAATATTGGCAAAACATACAGAATTACTTTTTACAATTTAATGTTACATCTAAGATTCTTTAAAAAAGGAAATCACCTTATAAAACTATAAACTTTTAGCATATTCAGGAACTATACTTTTAGGTTCATCATTTGCAATGATGATAGAAATTTCAACTCTTTAGTAGCATAGATGTTAAAATTATAAAAATAAAATAAAATTTATTACTTATGAGAAAAGAACACTGGACTAAGAGTCAGATGGGTAAGTTATAACATCTGTGGGTCTTAATTTCTGCATCTATAAAAACTGGGGAAACAATGCATGTCCTATTTATGCCATATAGTTGTTGTAGGATCAGTTAAGACAACTCAAATCACCTGTATGGAAGGGTTTAAGTTGACTGTGAAGACTGTCCAAATGTAGGATAGTATTATTAATAATACGTAAAGTCTGTTTTCAGAAAGGATGAGACAAAACTACATAAGCAGCTAGATGATATGATTATGAAGGACTAAACAAATCAAATGGAACAGAAAAAGGAGCCCTGTGAGCTGGCTTTCACTTGCGGCTCCTTTTTCAGTTTTGGGATACTAAATTTTCTTCAAATCTGTACTTGATTTTATTTCTCCAGTTGCTTCAAAGAAGACATATATCTGTATTCTTTACCCCATTCTTTTATTACAATTGGTTACAAAATATTAAAAATAAGAAAATAAGAAATACGAAAAACCAAAAATAAAAAAAATCTTGTCTCAAAACCAAGAGATTTGGTGTGTATGCCAGTCTTTTTAGACTGAAAATATGTACTCTATAAATCCAATTTTAAAACTTTATATAACTTTTAAAAAACTATAAGCTATAATTTTTACCCCAGTTCCACAAAAGAAGCTTTCAGGCTATCAAGAGGAGCATGAGATAATGAAAGCAAGGTCATTACATCTTCTAAGAATCCAACTAACAGTTTTCGGTCTTCTTCCTACAAGAGGAAAAAGACTGATAATGAATTTCCAAGCAATCAAGTAGTGCTAAAACGATAATTTCCTATCTATAATTAGAAAATTTTACCAAATTAAGTGGGAAAATATCCTACTTTGGAAGCATTTTTATTAAAGATATTTATTAAGCATATTTATGATCACAATGGTACAAAGACAATCTTGATTCATAGATTTAGACCTGTGCTGTCTAATATGGTAGCCACTCACCACATGTAATTATTTATATTTAAATTTAAGCTAAAAATTAAGTAAAATAAAAGATCCAGTTCCTTAGTTGCACTGGTCACAATTCAAATTGTTTAACTGACATGTGTGACTAGTAGCTACCTTATTGGATAGCTAAGATACCGATACGAGTATTTCCATCACTACAGAAAGTTTGATTAGATAGTTCTGGTTTAAAACATAGTAAGGTATATTCTTTTATTAAAATCTATTTTATCAATTTTAGCTTTCATTAATTTTGGCTCTAAATAGTTAAACACAAACTAGTAAAACATTTATTCTCCTAATAGTAGAAAATTGATATCTGAGAAATTATTAGTGGTGAGAAGCTGCACATTTGCTAAAATATAGACCATTATGCTCTTAAAGGAAATAGCTGCACCCTTGATTAAAAAATAATCTTTATTTTTCAATCTTTCTTTAACAAACCATTATTTTGACAATCAGAAAATATTTCTTTTTCTTACACAGCACTCTATTTATTAAAGAATATGTTAGAAAAAGCAAGCCTGCTAAATTTGGAAAGTTAAAAAAATAACAATGTTAAATTAACCTGAATTTGTATAGGAAAGGAATCTGACATTCTACCAGGAAATAAATACATAATAAATTAGAGTCAGGTTTTTTGTCTTTAGGGCTATATTAGGTCAACAATAAACGGCTTCTGTACATATCAACAGATCCATTAGGAAGACTGGATTACCACCTACCATTTTTTTCTACATGGTCAGATTAATTTAGAATTCGGTGGAAATAACGGATTGACAAAAGTAATGATCAGCCTGAATAAAGGATGGATACAGCAATTTTATACAATGCTAGTCTACTTAGACACTGACAAACCAGCAACAGAGCTATGTTGGAATAGACATTCCAGCCATTTTTAGTTGCGTATTAAACACAGCATATATATAAATTTGGAAAACTGTAAATGAAAAAACTGAAGTGTGAAATAAGAGCTATGAAATGTACTTCTAAATGAGCATGGATTCTTTGATTTGAAAATTTACTAAAATACTTTTTCTCAATTTAAAAATTTCAAGACAATAATACTGCTTGTGTATTTGATTTAAAATAGTTTTTATTTACCAAACAGGGCAGTGATTTACCCTAACAGAAAATTTGGTTTAGCAAGAAAAATATTAACAGCTAGTATGTGCTTCCTCAAGCAAGTAACGCTGGCAATTTGTGACAGCTACCTCAATTCACATTTTGTGACTAGCAGAAAACTTCTTATCTCTTTATATATTTGAATTTCATATAGTGACTCAAAAAATATACCTTTATTCACTTATTTAACAAATCACTGAGGTACTACTATGAGGCAAACTTTGTATTTTGTACTTTATTATGCTTTAAAATACTATTTATGGTCAAAATCAATATCCTAACCAACTGCCAGATGTTAAAATGGAAAGAGAAAAATATCAACATCACACTGTTATCATATTGGAACAGCTTCCAAAATTAAAGAGGAAAATAGCATTCATACTATTGTGCCTGGCAATGTGCTAGGACTTAATCTCCATGAATTTAAGAACAATAGAGACAATCTATTAAGGTCACATGATTTAAAATGTTCTAAACACAGGGATTCTGTGTGTATCTATATTATGAGGTAGTCTTAGAAACTAGTGTAGAAAAGAAAAGTTTAAAAGAATATTGTACTGTAACAGAATTGCAGCTTCTATTGCAAAGTATCATCTGATGCTGTAGAACTAGATTTTAATATTGTAAGATGGTTCAAATCTGTTTTGGAAGAAGAATGCAATAAACTGCTGTATTTTGAATTCAAAAGGCAAAAGAAGTTAGGTATTAATGGGGGAAAGTCAGGGAAAAAGGTCCTCCTGTTTGAGTTACACATTCTAATTTTTATAAATTGCTTTATCTTGAGCCCATATTTTCACCTCACTGGTGGGACTGCCTCACACTTAAAAGTGACTGATATGCTTAATACACATCACATGTTATTTACTTAAAACAATATTAAGTAGAGTGAGGTGGTCTGTGTGACCACCAGTGAACCACAGCTGGTTCAGGCTCTCATTTAGTCCCCTCTTTTTGACTCTGGGCTGGGTCCGTGACTTCCTTTAACCAACAGAATGCAGTGGTAGTGATGTGCTAATTCGAGGCTCAGGCCTTCGCCTAGCAGATTCTGCTTTTGCAATTCTGGGAGCCTTGAGCCACCATGTAATGAGTCTGGCTCTGCCGGTCCGGAGGCCCCGGTGGACGGAGAGAGGCCCTAAGACTACATGGATACTGAAGCTCAGCCATCCTAGCTGAGACTCCTACCAACCAACCAACCAAGTGAACGCAGCAACACAAGTGATTACCAGCAAGACCAGCAGAAGAAACACCTAGCTGATCAAAGCCAGTGAGCAAATAAAAAGGCTACAATAAGCCATTATGTTTTGGGGTAATTTATTACATAATAACAATTAAGAATAATAAAGTATTAATAAAAAGTACTTTGCTAAAAATGATGAACAGTATTCTATAGCATTTTGTAGTTTGCTTCATCTAACACATGTGCTTCGTTATTAATAAAAAAAATTATAATGAAACACAAAGAAACTGTTAAATAAGTGCAATCTAACACTTTGAACAAAATTCAAGCACAGAATCACTAAAATTCGTTCGAGATTTTAACGAGATTTATTATTGAAATATGCTCTCCCCTATAAATTATTTGTTAAATAAAATGAATAAATAAATAGTTTTCCTTTACAGGTAACATTTTCACTCACACACACATTAAAAGACATAGTATCAGGTATCTTTCTCAACAGAAAGTGCTTTTACATTTTCCAGTAAAAGAATTTCTCCCTTACCTGAATATAACATGTAAGGACTCCTGTTGCGTAAATGGGGACTGTGGCTTTAGTGAGGACCCCATTTCCTGCTGAGGAATCTAAAATCATTAAAATAATTTTAAAAATCTGAGTATGCCACAAATGTAAAGCAAAAAGTCACAATGCAAATTATATTTAAAATTCCAACCGGTTACAAGTCTTACAAATAAATATTATCATTACTTTGGAAAATGTTTTAATTAAAATATATATCCACTGGTGGTAGTAAAAACAAAACTTAATACTTTCACAAGGGCCATTAGCATAAACATTTTTGATAGATGGGAAAAATTTTAATAACCCAAATGAGATGCTTTGCTCTTATTTGCATAATCAGAAATCAGAGTTTTCTCTCAGACTTTCCCAAGTGCCCACTGAAGTAGGTCTTCATACATTCATTCTTTCAGTTGGCAGTATTCAGTAAAACGTAAAGGCACACAGCTGACAGGAGGCACTAGACAGACATTATGTAACCTGCTTCCAGACATGGATACCACCTAATTTCCAGTACTCTTCCTGCATCCTGTATGAGGATTTTCAGCTGGACAGAACCCTGATTATTTTCACGCAGTAGGGAGCCTAAGTAAAGCAGGGGGAGGAAAAGCATCCGATCACAGGTGAGTGCCTGTAACATTAGTGCCTGACTAATGTAATGTAAGAGATTTTCTCATGCAGCATGTGTGGATAATGTTCAAAAAGTTCCAGAGATGATAATAAGAGTAGTTATTTATAGCACCTCATTTATTGATTTTTAGGCAATGTTTTAAGTGCTTTACATTTGCTTTTATGTACTCAATTTCCTCTTATTTTTTATATGGTTTTAAGTTCTTTTCAGAAAGTAATAAATAAATGAGTTGCAAAGATGTATTTAACAAAATGCCCTGAAGGAATTTTTAGCAAAAATTCCATTTTCACATCAATTAGTAGTATTTGAGGTTTGTTTAGTCTCTTGGTAAGAGGAACTTTTTCTTTTGGGAGTACTGATGTTGGCTGAGTGTGACTGTAGGAGTTGAGAGGTAAATCTGAGGCTAGAAACAAGCTTAAGTTGAATTCATAGATGTAGACTGCATATACATTGGTTAATAATCACTTCCTATATGAACAGCTAAATATTCATAGCTAATAATCCTAAAAGCTATCAGTTTCCAAAATACGTAAATATTATTTACTAATTTATCATCAGAATTAATAACTAACTAAAAAGATAATACCAACTATTAGGTATTCCAAACATAAACCCTTTAGAAAGCTATTAAATATAAACTTTGGGAAGCATTTGTCCAAAAACTCTCATTGTTTTCAAACTTAAAAGGAATCATTTATTCATGCTCTAAATACCTCTGAGGACAGCCCAAAATGGAGTTTTCTAGATCACTCAAATCAAACCATTAAGGTAGGACTGACATAAGAATTATTTATATATTCAAAATCAACCAAGTTAAAAAATACACAGGGACATAAGATCCACACATAAATGAGTTCTTACGCCAATGGTGCTATAACTAGAATTCTTAAGACAGATGAGTGAAAACTATGAAAAGAGGGGCTGGAGCTGCTCATTAAAGCCTGTAGTTTCTTTAAAATCTCATGTTTCATTTTAAAAACATATATGTATATCTTGCATTCTATTTGATTACATTTGTTTTAAGTTTTAAAAGTTTTAAGTAACTAATTATAAATTGGATGCTCTTTACTTTCTACTGTTCACTATCCTGAATACACCACTTCAAACCTACAATGGTTCAAGTCTCAGTTTGAGAAGCTCAGCCTTCGGTCAGTTTGATTACAGTGAAGGTAGATATTTACAATCAAACTGACAAAGAGTAATCTTACTGCCACCTCATGGGAAGGATATTAGATCTGACAGAGCTGTAAAACCAAGGACCTCACAGTATAAATTTTCCTTTTTAATTGTACTTGCTAATTTATTTATATAATTTGCATGTAATGAATAAAGTATTTTTCTGGAGCCAAGAGATTCAATTGTTTTTTAAAAGTAATAATGCATAAACTTACCAATATTTTCTTCAGACAGCCTTAAAATCTCCTGGAACTGAGGTTTTACCTAAGCAACCCAAAGAAAAGATGAAAAAAGTCTCAAGTTCAACAGACCAATCAATGTGTACAACTGCTGCTATTACTATTACTATTTACACATTTATTTTGCATTATATACTATTGATTCAAGTGGTCAAAAACATAACATTCTTAAGAGCCATAGGAAAAAAGAAGAGTCAAGTTACTGAAAACAATACCCTTAGAGATAAAATATTTTAAAAATCAATTCAGGTCAGCAGGCCTTTAGTTTAAGTCACTAAAATAATTTCCAAGATGATTTTAAATTCTGGAAATTACTACCTCTTAAAACCAAACTTGATGACAGAAAGGTTATTTAGGTAGATATTATATGATTAGAATTACTGAAAATAACATTTGCTGTATATGAAAGGAATGAAAATAAAATTCCACTCATTTAGGGTATTCAATAACATATTCATCATGTGATACCCATCTGCTTAGATTAGTTTCTTATTTCAACTTCCTCAGAATTTAATTGTAAACATCAAACACAGAATTTAATTTTAAAATCTTATGTTAGAGCAAATGCTTGTTTCAATTTTTTACTATTAACATTATCACAGATTTCAAATTTCAGGCCACTGAAGTCAACCACTTAACTGTTACATACTAAACTGGACTCCTAATAGCCTTTGTAAAAAAAATAACAGCTACTTCCTTTGGAGATATCAAACAATATTTGCCAGTAGTGATACCAGTAAAATCAAATTATACTTGTTTGCTCACTAGAAGTTAGTGAACAATGTAAAATGATTTTGTTTCTTCTACAAGTAACATCAAGGTCTGGCTTTTGCCCTCCTATTGGTGGGTCAGGCATATCAATTTACAAATTCAGTTTCAAATGAGGTGTACACCACTGTGAAAAGATTGATCTACAGAACCAGACTTACAGAATTAAAAGACACTGAAGCAACTTCTTCATTTCGTACATGAAAAGATTAAGACCAGATAAATTAAATGCTTTATTACAGGACACAAATATAACAGTCATAAGTCATTTTCTGAATTTTGCCCAATTTGCTATACGAAACAGTTTTCCTTTATGTTTCAATAACTACAGATTTAATAGTACAGAACTGCATAAAATTCTTACCTTTTAAGTGTCCTGATTAATATTTGATTATAGCAACTACATCTTTTTATGTTTTTATTAGATCTCTAAAAAACTGGCTTAACAATACAATATGCTAAGAAGACAAATAGATTAACAAGATTTAAGAAGAAAGTGGGACCTCAGTACATTCCAATTTTAATATCTAAAAATATAGAATAACCTGGATAGGCAAAAGTGACAAATAATACCTTTGGTAGTGACTGAAATATGGAGCATTCATCTCAAATGTCTATGCTTTTCCAAGAGCTGGTATCCTTGTAACAAGTATTTCATACAAGTTGCTTTGGTTCTATAATCAGCTGATGTTTTGACCAAAGCATGCTGAGCAAAATGGCTGTTTCTGTGGTAGCTGGTAAAATACCAGAAGCACATTCAAAGCAGTGCAGTTGAGTCCCCTAGCTGATACTTCCTATGCTGGAAAGCTTTGAGATATACCCACAGTGAGTAGATCTTATATCCAAATCTGGATACAAACTAAGCTTTGGCTAAATCATCTTCTGAAAATCAGTAAAGATAAGAATTACTGGCAAGAATTTTCTTTTACTATCATGGTTTTCTTAAATATTAAAAGATAATGAGTAAAAAAAGGACTCACGCTTTTATTTACTCTGTTCTAGCATTAATTAACACATCATAGTTCTGTTTCTTGCATATAAGAAAACATGGAATACAAGTTTTTACCTTAGTGTTTGTGAAAATTTTGCCAAATGTCCGGCAAAGGCGCCAGAAAAATCTGGAGAATTCATGGACACAGGCAGTTGAAGTAACATTAAGTTTGCCAACTATTTCTATAAGTTGTGGCAACCTGAATATGAAAGGAAAGAAAAATAGGCAGAGGATACAAATAAATCAGTGTTTCCTTGCCAATTTCTGAAAAAATGCAAATTTAACAGCCTCTTCTGTTCTGCTTTTCATAACCACTAAAACTGGAATGCAAAGGAATTGTTTGGGACCCTTTGAAAAAGTCTTAAGTTTATATTCTATAAACTTAAATTTTAACCAACTGCCATAAAATATATGAAATCTTAATAGCAGAGTTCTGAGTATGGACTTATGAGACTCAAATCAATGGATCTGATGCTTCACACAAGAGCTCGGTTAACATGGCGTCCATTTTAGCCTCAAAAATGAGAAGTCTGGATGTAGTTTAAAATCCATCACTACTTTTAGACAATAAGGCAGCAGATAGTTCCTTCTGACATAACACAGCAGCACCATCTTCATGGATAATTACATATCCAGTGATATAAATCTCTCCTAAAGATATTTACCATAGATGATGCCTAGTTATGTTTTGCTATTTTAAAAGATGTTTTGTTTTATTTTTCTCTTGGAGCCCAGGCTAAATATGGTGAGCTATTTTCTATTCAACTGATTGAAGCTTATCAAATGAATACAGAGGTAGTAACTTACAACTGATTGACAACCCAAAGTAAACTCTCCCAGCCTGTTGTACCCTCGTGTTCCAGCTGGTAATCATAAAGTTGTAGTAGCACTGCCAATTGCTCACGACTTCCAATAATAGTAGACACATCTTGAAGAGGCGACAGAGGCCGTGGGAACCTAGTCACTATAAACAACAGAAGCAAAATAAATCACATGGAAAATGGCAGTTTGGAAAATTAGCCATTCTGTCAAAAAGAAAAGTAAGATTCTGCCTCCTGATATTTATTTAACTTATTATAGACTTTAAATATAAAATTTAAAATATTAATTAAATCATTTTTGTGAAGAAAAAGAAATACAGTTGATGCCTATACAACTTGGGGGTTAATCTGCCTATAACTTACAGTCAGCTCTCTGTATCAGGTGCCTCCACACCCACAAATTCAATCAATCATGGCCCATGCAGTACGACAGTATAAACTACTGAAAAATACCCACATACAAGTGGACGTGTGCAATTCAAACTCCTGTTGTTTAAGGGTCAATTGTAAATTGTCACATGTGAATAATTTAACAAAACTCAAAAATTAAGCAGATTTTGAGACTAAAATAGTTAACAAACAAATACTGTTATGAAACAGCTTGCTAATAAAGAGTAAAATTTCACTTAGGTTAAATTAAAATTGGCTCAAATGTAAGAGCTCAGCTAAAATATGGGTTTGAATTTGGTTTTTAAAAAACAGAAATAGGGGGAGGGTATACAAATCAGTGGCAGATCGCGTGCTGAGCATGCGTGAGGTACTGGGTTCAATCCCCAGTACCTACATTAAAAAAAAAAAAAAAAGATAAAACTAATTACCTCCTCCTTCCTAGAAAAAAAAAAAGCTTAAAAAATAAATTGAAAAAATAAAATTAAAAAAAAAACCAGAAATATTTGTAATTCCACCAGACCGTCTATGTCAATGCAATAGTAAATATGATTCCTTCACAGAATAAGAAACTAGCAGGTTGATAGCAGGGAAAAACTGTTTAATACCAGAGAATAATGACACAAAATACATTGAAGTTTGAGCTAAATAGGCTTTTTAAGTATTTAAACTCCAATACTAAATGTTTTATTTTAAAAAGTTTGACAAACATTAAGTTAATAAGTATTAAAACAGTGACCAGTAAGATAAAGGAAAATGTACTATAAATATTATAACCACAGACTTATATATACACTTTAAAAGTTTTGGGGGAAAGCTGAAAAAAATTACTTTTAAAATTACATAAATAAAACATTAATATACACTAATGTATTTTAAAATTCAAACATATCAATAAAATTTATGAGCCTATAAATCATAGTTAGATCCCAGGTTATTAAAGAATATGTCTTAGATAGCTGTTAAGTGAATAATGCTACTAACAGCTCATTAACTGTTGGTCAGAAATTCCTAATGGCCCAGTCACTCCTGCATAGAGGTTAACACCCTAAAAAAACACAAATAAAGATGCAGCACTTTCTCAAAACATATTAGTGGCCTAATGATAATGATTAAACTTCAGAAAACATAAAATAACTATAAAAATGCTCAAAGACAAGATGCTAGTGTCTTCCTATGCTGCCCAAGGCTTTTAGCAATATCTTAAGTACAAATGAAGGTTATCCCTTGCTTGTTAAAGTCTCCTATTAGCTATCATAATACACAAGTAAATCAATGAATTTAGGTAACATGGTATCCCATACTATCTGAGGTTTCTGCTTGAACTGTCACTATTTCAGCCTAGGAATCAAACAGATGTGGATGGTGAGGGTATGTATCTGTACTTCATATTTCTATAGCATGTCAAAGCATATCTGATATAATTTCAAACACGGTTAGATCATACTGGTTACAATCTGCTATACTATGATGAAATGTATATTATTCCTTCAAAAGTACTGACAATCTATTGGAAAATGGAGGAATAGTTAAAAGTAAAATAGATATGTCAAGATTTACTGTATGAAAAGTGCAGTCCATAGATTTAAAGCTAGGTCCAACAGAAGCAGAATAAGGTCAGGAAATAAACAAATTACTTGGATAACTCAGTTATAACAGATAAGCAATCAGAATGGTTCAGGAACTTCAAAACATTATTCTATTTAAGAAGACTTTTAAAAATTTGAACATCTAACATAACGATACAGAACGGTCCCCAGAATACCATTTTAATAGGCTGGCAAAACACTATCATTTTATTGTCAAAAATAGCCACAATTATCCAAATCCAGCAAAAAAACAGCTGTTATGACTCAAAGTCTTTAATGTATTTCCCTCTCACTAGAATGTAAGCTCTATGATGGCAGAGATTTTTGTCTATTTTACTCATGCCATTTAAAATAGTGTCTGACATAAATATTAGCTAGTGCTGTGGAACTTCCGTTATTTAAGAGAACACAAATAAATCTTCACTTACAGTAAACTGCATCCCAAATTATACACTTGTATATATAAACAGACATACAGACATACATATATATATAGACTCTAAATAAGGATATAATATTTTCTCATTTCTAATAAATGCATTGTATACCTACATGTGAGTATAACAATGTTAATATTTATAGCTACTGTTAAAAGTCAGAGTCAAATTAAGTCAATGAGAACTAAAAATAAAAGATTATTTTTGGCATGATAAAGACATAATCACAAGGAAAGGTCACATAAATATTAGAAGGAATATGTTCAGGATGGTAAAGCAGCTTTGAAAATTTTCTATCTAATCTCTAGCATGTGTTTGGCAATAGGCAACATTGAAGAATTACTTGTTAAATGAATGAATGAATGATAGCAAATGCTATGGGTTAAACTGTGTCTTCCTTAAAAATTCGTATGTAAAGTCCTAACCCCCAGAACCTCAGAACGTGACCTTATTTGGAAACAGTGCTGTTGCAGATATAATTAGATAAGATGAGGTCATACTGGAGTAGCGTAGACTTCTAATCCAATATAACTGAACTTAGAAAGAAAGGGGAAATTTGGACACATACACGCACAGGGAGAATGGAATGTGAAGATGATGGCAGAGATTGGGGTGATGCATCTACAAGCCAAAGAGCACCAAACACTGCCGGCCAACCCCCAGAAGCTAGGAGAGAGGCATGAAACAGCTTTGCCCTCACAGCCTCCGGAAGGAACCAGCTCTACTGATACCCTGATTTCAGACGTCTAGCCTTCAGAACTGTGAGACAGTAAACATCTGTTGCTAAAGCACTAGTTTATGGTACTTCGTTATGGCATCCCTAGCAAAACAATACAGCAAGATAGAAAGAAAAAGAGAGGGAATCAGAAAGGTGGGAAATTCCCTAGGCAGATGAAGTGCCTTAATGAGTGAAAGAGTGGAACTGAAGTGAACAGCTGTGGGTGCTTCATGAAGACTCATTTTGAAAGTTTGAATTTTCATTCTCCTCAATAACATCATTAAAAAATATTAATCTAATGCTTCCCTATCCATTCTCAGTTTTCCAAGTAAAACTGGCATTCAGACACTGTAAACCACTTTAATGCTGTGCTTTGTGCATTCTTAGACATAATGCTTTATATCCCAAAGATTATAGGTAGTCCAGTTTACTTTATATGAAAACTGCAATTCTAAAAACACTGTTGATTTTTCTCGATGTTATAACTCTTTTGTCTATCAGAAGCCTTTAAGAGACATGGATAATTTCACAAATCTGAAGACGCTGCAAAGGGATCTCATGCATAGTAATAACTTGTCTACAGACATCCATCCTGTGGGTTGGGTACAGTGGGGCTACCAAGTGCCAGGTTACTGGTTAGCTGGACTTTGAGCTAAGGAAATACTGGCTTTTGCTTTCAATTTCATTTATTTCTAAAAATAAATTATATTCCTACTTTAGGGGAAAAAAGACAACTAAGCTGCATATGCTTATACTCCTATCAAAGACATAATAGGAAAGAGTAATTACATTTACCTTCCCCTATTGAAAATAAGACGAACTAGCTGGGAGAAAAAATATAAAGAAAGTGGAAATGAAAAGCTTCATAAACTAGCACTGGTAACTATTAATTCAGCTCTATTAATGAAAAAAAAAACATGTATTCTTGATTTATAACACTGAAAAAAAAAGGTTATAAAAAGGCTCTAGATTAAAAACGAAAAGAAAGTATAAATATTTTAAAATAACACCAAGAGCCTTATCCATAAAAGATGAAGCCATATAGTTTACCTTAGATATCATACAATCTACGACCATGAGATTGTACACATATAATACATTTTAGTAAGTATGCTGTCAATAGTGATTTTTTAAAATTTTAATCATAAAACAATTCTTTGGGAAGCTTAGCTGTTAATATTCTACATCTTCCTTCCATAATTTCAGTTCAGTACCTTCTATCTGTGGCACTTCACCATGAAGCTTGGCTTTGCTGGAGAAAGGTGCATTCTGTAGCACTAATGCAAAGAGAGATGGGATCAAGGACTGCAAGGCAGACAGATACATGTGAAGCTTATGTTCATCCAGCCCGTGCTCTCCTTCCTGAAACATAAGGAGGTGGAAGCTAATTTTAGCCTTTCAAAATTACATATTTATGATCTTCCTTTCTGTGGCAAATAATAAAGCATTTAAGGACATGTATGTTAGACTCACAGCATAACACCTAATGGAGATGTCCATGAATCTTAATGCTCTGAGCATGAAAATGCGAAGAAGCATTAAGGCACTGAGTAAGTAACAGAATCTTTTACATGGAAAACTTTAGGGTGAACATCAGTCATTTCCATTTGTGTGGAACTTCTTTTATAGGTTTTTTCTTTTAAGAGGGTATTATCTTTTGAAATTTTATAAGTCAGGTTAAAGAAATTAGAGTGAGCCACAGGAATCATTTTAAACGCTCAACTGTTCCAGCAGCAGTACTTGCTACTCTCTCTCCTGCTTCCTAACTCCTGTAATAGATCTGGTGACAATTGTATTTGTCAGCATTGAAAGCATTTTGAAATAACTGAATTACAGATAAAATGTAGGAAAAGAAATTTCAAAAGGAAATGAAAGAGATAACAGAAAGAAAAAAAGGGAGTGAAAGGATCAGTATAGTACACAGAAACCGAGTATTACAGTGAAAAATAGAATTATTAGAGATGAAAGCATTTATTGCTGTTCAAATCCACTTGAGCTGTCATTACTCTATTATAAATAACAATTATGCCAGAAATACCAGATACATTAGCTATTTACTATCAAGTTCTAAATTAGTTAATTTCTTGATGGAAGAATTACCATGTGTGCTGAATACTGCAGCTATGTTTAGTAGCAGTGTGGAATTAGCTGTGTTATGATATGGACTAAGAAAAAACAGGGTATGGATAAATTCTCAGATAGAAGGAATGTGAACATTAAAAAAAAAAAACACTTGAACTCCCTAGGTTTCATAAAAACGAGTACTTCAGTCCAGTTGTCTATTTATAGTTTTTTAAACACCTATTTTGAAATTTTATAGCAAAAAGAGCCAATTTTTAAACTAAATGAATACATGAATATACACGTAAGACTATCTACAGAGTAGTAAAATACATTAAGGGTCTGATAAATCCTTTAAAATTGGGGGGTTGAAAGAGCAAGAGACTGACATCAGATCCTGGTTCTGTCATTTGACAGCTGTGGGACCCTGAGCAAGTCACATAAACACTCAGTTTCAACACAAAAATCAAAATAGAATTCGAAGGGTTACAAGAATGAAATAATATGTTTTATATATTAAGTATCTGCCTTAATGGTACATAATTAACAGGTATTAAAGAAATGTTAGTTTTTCTTCTAGACTCTAAAAAGGTCCAGAAGGTTTTTTTTTTTAAGTACAAAAATTAGACCAAGAAGTTTCTATTGTTTCTTCAACTTTTCTTCAATTCATTTACTTGGGGGAGAATAGAAAGTTCATTTTAAAAAGTGAGGACATGAACTACAGCTGTGAAATAAAGTCAAAGCAATTTGACATTGTGTAAATAAGAAAGCTTTAGAGACTCATATTTTAGTTATGTCTGCATTTGGGGAACTGAAGCTGACACTTTACCTAAAATAGTTAAGTCTTCAGAAGAGGCTAGGAAGAGGTAGCATTGTGAATAGTGTATAAGTTAGTGCCACAAAGGTGCTATTTCATTTAACAAAGTCAGATCATGCCCTTTCTGCTCTGGCTTCAGCCAAGCTAAACCTCCTCAAATCACCCTTGCCTTCAGACCAACAGAATCTTTAATGGGTAATTTACTAGAATGTTCAGTTAGGTGGTATTTTCTGTCTTTGTTCCCCCCACGTTGCCTTAGAACACATCATTTAAATTTCTGCTAACTATATACTAAAGGAAGCACTTACCCTGAGAAGTTTTTCAATCTTGTTCAGCAATGTAGGTATAAGATGAGACTGTAAATTTCCAAGTTCTGTAGTCCAGGCGGCATAAGCTGGTAAAAATACTTGATGTGTTGCACTAACTACTCTTTCTGAGGGATCACCCAAGGCCGACAGTAACAATTCAAAACCCTGCCAAAAGGAAACAAGCAAAATGTAGACTTAAAAGAAATTAAATTCTGCCTAATAAAACTGAAAAAGGAGGAGAAAAAAAGTAAGGAAAAATAATCTAAAAACACAATTAAAACATAGTATACATTGCAGTACATCAGCAGACATTTTAAGCCAGAAAGAAAGCCATACATAATCCTACCCTTCCCAATTTCCTTAAACAAAAATGTCATGTATCCACTGATGGGGAAATCAAAGAGAAAGGGTGATAACATGGCATGTCTGTCGCCAATTTCCTGCCACAAAGTTGTGGCAGATACTATAAATGAATCAAAGTATTCTCTCCTCAGAATTGAAGAACTGAAACCAGGCAGCCAACTTCAACTGGTTAAGGCTAACATACCTGTCATCTCCACTATAGGTAGGGTATCTGAATCAGAGATTTGGAATATTATACTATCTGGAATTTTATAATGGAATAAATGAGATTCATTCTGAAAAACACACCTGTTGATATTTGTCTGGATCATCAATGTATCCCATAATGATACCGAGGCTTTTGATCACAGCTTCTCTTACCAAATCTGCCTTATCTTCCATTAACATCTGTTGCAACATTGAAAGAACCAAGGAGCTGCGGATTTCTTTCTGAAAATAAACAAGAACATGTTTTATTATTTAATTAGACCAGCAGCAGAAAAGTATAGAAAATATGACAGATATCCATGTATTTAAAACCCACATTAAATATATATTAACATTTTGCTATGTTTGTGTCTTCATTTTTGAAAGACAAGACATGACAGATACAGCTAAAGCATCATTCTCTTCTACTCTCTCTCTCTTCCTCCAATCTCCCTCTTTAAAGATACTATCTACCCTGAACTTGGTATTAATCATCTCCCAGCATGTTTTTATATTTTTATTAAATATGTGCCAATTCCTCCAATCTTCACAGTGTACTTTTGGCAAATCAACAGTCACTATTCTGCTATAAACAATGACTCTCCTGCCACTACCTGTGCAACTCAGAGAAGAGCATCCAGGAGGGATTACAAAAATCACTCTGCTAATTAAAACATCTGCCTGGGGTAGGAGTGTGGAAACATAAAATCCTGATGTTCCTATTTTTTGAAGAACTGAGAAAAAAAATTCAAACAGAATGATAAAATCTGAGAGTGAACTTTTAAAAGTGCTTTTAAAAAACTGCACTGCTATTCTTAGATGCTACTATTTAATATAATGTCAATCACTGTTGTGTCTTAATTTCACTTTTTTCCCCATAGTTTTATCCTAATTAATGTCTGAGATTAGACTAAACGCCACTTACTGTTACACAAATTCTTGCCCTTCCTTCCTTTTTTTGTACCATTATTGTAATTTGATCAATTTATAAAATTCTTTAGACCTAAACTTGTTTAGGTCATTTTTATATATAATAGTTCAAATAAAAAGATATGACAATTTTCATAAATCTACAGTGCAATTTCGTATGCCAAGTAAGGTCTAAAAGACATTTTAAAATACCCTAGTTTTTGTTTTGATTTTTAGAAACAAAAATATATGTAATTTTAGTAAATTTTCATCATATTTAGGTTAGTGAATATGTCTTTTGGAAATAGCCTTGTTTATTTATCCTTTAGGCTAAAAACTGCCCCCTAAAATTTCTTAAAGTGTATTAAAAGGGCTTTTTGGTTAATATCAGCACAGGCAACAGGAAAGAGGTAAGTAAACTTCAGCTGGGTATTTGCTTTACAGTGATCTAGGCTGAGGGCAACTGTGGCAGTTAGTTTCAGTATGCTACAGGGAACCCACAGACCAAGTCAGGAGGCATTACTCTATTGAAGCCATGACCACACTGAGGTTTTACTGTTATCAGTTAGAGTGGTGTACAAGGCAAGTGGAGTTCCATGGAACAAACATTAAGTCCATTATTAATACTGCTTAGCATCTTACTACTAGGAACAGTATAGAACAGTTTCCTTCTCTGCAAGCATGTGATGTTTATCTCTGTCTCGGAACAATAAATAATAGGATGCTCAAACTCACTCATGCATATACTATATATAAGAATTATCACAACAACAAGATACCAGTTTTCTTAAAAGATAGGAAAACATTTTACAAAAAGTTTGATTATGCCCAGTTCTTGGTGGAGGTATGGGAAAATAAGAACTCTAATGCACTGTTGATGGGAGTACAATCTGTGCTATCTTGGCTGGGGGCAATTTAACACTGTCAAAACTAAAATTGCAAATGCTGAAAGAAGCAAGATACAGAGGTATTAACAGTTTGTGAAATTTAAAAATGCACAGACTCCCATGCAAGGGGTACAGAACATTATATATTGTGATTAATTCTGGGTGAGAAAAACTTAAAAGCTATAAAAATGCAAGCTGGTATGTAAAAACTACTAACTATAGATGTATATCTTTGGTGAAAATGAGTAGGGTCAGGGAAGTCTCTGAGTTTCATTTTATTCTTTTCTATATTAAACAAAAATTTATTTTTAACAAAATAAAAAAATGTTACTGGAAATGACACTATGAATTACTCTTTTTTCTTTATATTTTTCTGAATTAAAAATCATAATAAATTTTATTTTTTAAAAGACAACTGCTTGGCTATTGGTTTCTCACTCTTCACTAAAGAATATGAGGTTTATAGTAAATGCAACATAAATAGTGCATACACTGTTGTATAATTCCAATTTTTGTGCCCTTTTTAAAGAAAAATCTTACAAAAATGACTCTTTAAGGCAGGTGTCATCAAACTTTCTGTAAGAAACCAGATGGTATATACTTTTGGCTTTGGGGGCCAAAAAGTCTCTTATAACGACTCAACTCTGCTGTTGCAGCATGAAAGCAGACATAGAAAATACACAGCGTGTGGTTGTGTTCCAACAAAACTTTATTTATAAAAGCAGGCTGTGGACTAGATTTGGTCTCCAGGCTGCATTTTGTCAAGCTCTGATTTAAACTACAGTTGTTTACAATAAAATAAATTTGTGATGTCACCTCATCCCTCTATCCCTGGACCTATGGGAATATACCTAAAAGGGCACAACAGTCCAGTGGTTCTCAATCTTTCTGGTGGCAGGATTCCTTCAGTCATTTAAAAATTAATGAGCATCCCAAATGGCTTTTGTTTGGGTGGGTAAAATCTATTGACATTTATCTTATTAGAAATTTTAAATGAGAAATTTTAAATTATTAATTTATTAAAAACTAATAAACTCATTAAAGGTTAACATGAATAATAAAATTATAATTTTAATAAAAAAACTATAAACAAAAAAATTAGTGAGAAGAATGATGTTCTTTTACATTTTGTTGCAAATCTATTTAATGTCTGACTTAAAAGAATATAGGTAGATCCTCTTATCTGCTCTGCATTCAATTGTGTTATGTTATTTTGGTTGAAGTATTTAAGAAAATCCAGCCTCACAGAGACATGTAATCGAAAAAGGGAGAAGTATTTTCATAGCCTTTTCTGATAAGAATAGAAGCTGTCAAGCTCACAGTGGTAGATATAAGTTTTGCAAAATTCTTGTTCTCACTTAAAAGTTCCAATTTTATCATTGGCAGTGAATGCTGTCTACTTGTTTCCTTGGAAGTGACAGGCTCCATTTCATTCATTTTCATGAAAATGTCTGCCAAATACCCAAGTCTGAATAACTGAAGCTTGTTTTTCAGTGGTCTGTCACGTAAAATCGGTATCCCACAAAAAAAGCAACTGGTTCAGCTCACCAACTCAAATTATTCGATTACTTTCCTTCAAACAGTCATCATAGTTCAGAATGCAGCAAAAGGACTTGATGACATTATGTTCCATTTTGTTACACAGAATATTAAAAAGATGTACACTGAGGGTCAAAATATACTAGAATTGATAATTTTACTGATTCACCAAGCTCATTTTTGAGTGAAACTGACTTTTTCTGCAAGTGCATGACAGTGAAGAACACAATCATTATCAGTGTATTTGGGTGACACTGCCTTGATCAGTGCACTGGAACTGTTGCCCATTACAGCTTTTGCACCTTGATCAGTGCACTGGAACTGTTGCCCATTACAGCTTTTGCACCAACAGTGTAAATGTCAACACAAGGAAAAAGACAAAAAACATTATGAAAATAATTTTCATCTCATGGGCCTCTTTGAAAGGATCAAGGAACCCCCCTCAAGGGAACGCATTTTGAGAACTGCTGATCCAGTTTAATATATTTATGCTCATGCAAAATCAATGGTTAATGTACCAATCTGTCTGCAATGCCATAGGGTATCAACGTGAGTCTTTTCTCTTTGGCTCATCTTTTTCCTTTGTTAGGACAGAATTTGGATGAAAAGGTATAAGACACCTGAAAAAAGGTTTCTCTATTGTTAAAAAAAGACAAAAAGGTTTTAAAGAAAAAGTTACAATTCTTACAGGAAGGTAAGGTGCCAGTGCTCCACAGGACTCTGCCACAAGTAGTCTTCTTTCAGGGTATTTGTGATTAATCTAGAGTAAAAAATAAATAAACCAAGTATAAACAACATACCTTCCCTTCCTCCAAAAGAGAAATATTTCTCACCACAAATCCTGTTAAAAATGCAATAAAGCTTCTTCCTTTTCCACTTTTGGGGATCCCTATACCTAGATTAAGATTAAGGAAATCAGGGAGAGCCTAAAAAGTGAGGTCACAGGGGTTATCTGTTAAAGAGAAAGAAGATAAAGCAAAGATGAAAATTTGGCAAGGTGTCTAGAGATTGTAGGCTTGCCTAAAACTAAGCTTTCCCTAGGATGTCAGGAGCAACTTTCTTCTTCCCTAGTAACATTAGTATATTTTTTAATTTGGAAAAACCCAGCTACTGGATATTTATTGATATGGTC
This sequence comes from Camelus bactrianus, assembly GCF_048773025.1. Lineage (NCBI taxonomy): Eukaryota > Metazoa > Chordata > Mammalia > Artiodactyla > Camelidae > Camelus > Camelus bactrianus. The sequence continues at coordinate 19,777,245 of NC_133568.1, read as the reverse complement.
TATAATATGTGCCAGGAATGATTCATAGTCCTCTTTTTTAACCTAAGGGATTAGGAAGTAAATTAATTGAAGATTTAACCAGAGCCCCTGACTGGTGTTATGATTTTGTTTTTAAAGTAAGCAGACTTCAAGCCATTCCTGTTTGCATATGCAAGATGATGGGGTTTTACCATTGTAATGACTACACTGAACCATAACAAAAAAATAACAAAAAAAAATGACACATACTGGGTTTTGTTCCCATATGTCTTCTTCATAGAATATAAATCTTTCTTTGACTGGAAAAGAAGTATATCTGTTCTCATATTCCCATATGAAAAGGTGACATAATTCATTAATGTATTGGATGCCTAAAATTAAGAAAAGAAATTATGTAGCAATCTACTGGGCAACAAACTGGAGGTAGGCGGCTTGACAGATATCCATGTTTTACTCAGGTTACAGAAGAGGTGGTTGATAGAGACGTTGATAACTGACATCTCTGAATTAAATTTAATCCAGAAATGGTAATCTCAAAACAAAATGGTTTGAATGTCACAGTATGTTATATGTAAGGTTTGATTTTGCTTTTCTTTAGTCTAGCTCAGTGAGCCTCAAAATTAAATGTACACAGAAAAATCAATTGTATTCTGATATACTGGCAATGAACAAACACAAAATAAAGAAAATTATATCTATAATAGTATTAAAAAGAATAAAATATTCAAGAATAAAGTTTAAAAGTATATAAATTATATTCAGAAAACTATAAAATAATGTTGAAAGAAATTTTGAAAGACCTAGGTAAGTGGAAAGATATCCTAAACTCACAGATTGAAAGGCTCACTATTAGGATAGCAACATTCTCCAAATTGATCTACCAATTCAATAGAATTCTTATAAAAATTCCAGCTGGCTTCTTTGCGGACACCGACAAGCTGATCTGGAAATTCAAGGGACCGAGAATAGCCCAAATAATCTTGAACTATGAGAACCAATTCAAGGGGTTGGGACTTCTTTTGGGGGTGATAAAATTGTTCTAAAATTGATTGCGGTGATAGCTATGCAACTCTGAATATACTAAAAACTACTAAATTGTACACATTAAATAGGTGAATTATATGCTATCTGAATTAAATCTCAATAAAACTTAAAAGAAGAAAGTAAAATGTAAAAACTATTAAAAAACTACACATACATATGTATAACTGTACAGAACTGTAAATTCAACATTGTATATGTTTTTCCAAATTAATCTGACTTTTAATGATTAGAACCTTACCTTAAATTAGTATGCACTATAATCTTTAAAGGACATAAGGAACTGTCAGAGATAATATGACAGTTCAAATACTGAATAATCTAGATATGACTTTATATAATGTTCCCTTCAAATACTGAATCGAGATATGACTCCACTAAATTTTAAAGAAAAAACTGAATACACAAAGAAATTGGAATAGAATTCTAAAAGATCATATACTTTAGCAATATTCCAGAGACTAATATTTTTTCCTAAGAATAAGTGACAATGCTCATATAAATAAGGCCATGGAATTTGTCTTCATAAGTAAGAGATCCATCCTTTTAAGATGGAAGAGTAAGTTGCTTAATGACCTAAACACTAGTCTAGAAAGTCAATGATTCTGAGTTCTAAAGGACTGGAAAACTAAAATTCAATACAAAACCAAAAGTATTGTTAGTAAATAGTGAGTTGAATTATAAATATATAATCCTCTTACATCAAATGTTTACACTTTATATCCTGTATATGTTTATAATATACATAAGCATATAATATATACAAGGTGTTATTTCTATTACCTACCTACACACACGCTTCTCCCTTGAACTCATCAGTTTTTTTTAAATCTTTTTTTGTATTTTATATCTCGACCTGATTCAGATCCTTGAACTCAGCAATTTCTGTATTTTTTGCATTTCATATCTCAGATCTTTGCCTAAACATCACTTCCTCAGAGAGTCCTTCCCTGACCACCTTTTCTAAAATAGTGTTCTCATCACTCTCCATCTCTTACCCTGCTTTTTTCTACATAGTTATAAACTACAAGACATCATTTCATTTATTTGTTTTCTCTTACCTCCCTACCAGAATGCCACTGTCTTTTATTCACTACCATATTCCTAGGGACAACAGTACCTGGCACTGGAACTAGTGTTTTCTAAGTATCTGTTGGAAGAATGAATAAAAAGCAAAGCATCCCAGAGCATTCTTAAGCACTATTAAATTACTGTGCTGGGTTACAGAAATAGCAGTGTAATTTATATCCCACATATTTCCTAACAGTATTTTAAAAAGATAATATGAGCATTTATAATAAATTAGAATATAAAGGCTAGGGAAAAGCTAATACAGTTATTTACCTGTTCCCAACACTGCGGTAGAAGTTCAGCTTCTACACGGGTTGGTCCAACATGACGTGCAAATGCCACACAACCTGTCAGTATCATTTGCCTGAAAAATAATACAAATGAATAAAGACTTTTGTTTGTATTAGCAAATAGAACTGGAACTAAGGGTTATAAGGAGTCAGCTATAATTAACATGAAGTATAATATTTTTGTACAATCAAATTAGACTTTTCCAACAACGGATAGGCTGCTGCCAAAAGAGTGAGTTTCTTAACACTCATCCCTCCAGCAGTGGCAACACCATTTGTGAGATGCTGTGAAGGGATTCTGTACTGGTGTGAAGCTGAATTTGAAACCCTCCTAAAGTAACCTCTCACATATGCATTCTTAGATTACAGTAAGTTTAATGATTCAGTTTCTAATGAACTTTAGTTTCTAGCTACTAAAGCAATCAATGATTATTTTCCCAGTATTTCTACAACTAAAAACTGTGATGTCATATTAGTAAAATGATATTTCTTAAATCAGAATTTTTGTTATTGCACCCAAGATAACTGTAGTAGGTAGCTTCTGACATGGCTTCTAATGATGTCCACCTCCTGGTATTCATGCCATTATGCAATCCCATCTCCTTGAGTATAGACTGGACCTAATGATTTGCTTCTAATGAACAAAATAATGGCCAAAGTGATGAGATTAGGTTATAAAAACCTGCGGCATCCACTGTGTGGGACTCTTTACTGCCTTCTCAACTGGCATGGTTTGAGGAAGGACACTGTTGGAAAGTTCCATGTGCCAAGAAACTGAAGGCAGCTTCTGGACAAAAGTCAATGAGGAACCGAAGCCCTTGGTCCAAAAATCCATGAGAAACTGAATCCTGCCAATGACCAACCATGTAAATGAGCTTAGAAGCAAATCCTTCCCCAATGAGCCCTGAGGTGACTACAGCCCCAGCCAATACCTTAATTAGAGCTTTACAAGATACCTTAAGGCAGAAGACCCAGATTAACTGAACTACATAAACTGTAATATAAAAGTGTTATTTTAAACCGTTTTCTTTTGGGGTAATTTTTTATAGAATAACATATAAATAATACAATAATTTCATTTGAATTGACAGATTTATAACTTCAAATGAGTATAAAATTTTAAATAACACTTTTCACTCTTCAGAATGAAGTTCTATTTAAAATGACTTTAAAATGCAGAATTGTACGCTTTTTTACTTTTGATTGTCTAAGACTTCAAAACAGTAAAACCTAATGAAAAAAGAAAGTATGTTTTCCATAGATATTTCAAAGTAGCCAACTTCAAGGAAAACCAAAATAGAATGTTTAATTCATACTAATTATAAAAGCCTAGGCATTGCTCATTGCTGTTTCTCAAAATATGTCCATTTAATTTACACTGAAAAATGACCTTACATTTCTATGTAGTTTAGCCAAGTTGGCTACAACTGTTCTCTCAAGTTGAGAAAAATAATGACAAACAAAAAGCATCTGGACAACAATAAAGGCAATGTTGAGCCAATGTCTTCCTTGTATACTGCAGTTTCTTCTCCCCCTAACCTTGTAATTTTTATCTATCTGATTTCCCTTTTTATTTACATCATTGTCTTCTATGCCTATTTCTCAACATTTCTTTTGTTTTTCTATTTTCTTATACTTTAGAAAGGCAAAGTGAATAAAAAGAAAATAGGAAAAGAAATTCCCAAGCTTTAAGACAGCAGTTTAGCTGCTTGTTTCCCGCTGAAAATTTCCTAATATCTAGTCATTCATCCCTTACTAGTGTCTTAAAATAATGAGAAGCTATATGCATAGGTTCCGAACATTTGATATTTATAATAAATGAACTCTGGGGAAATTTAGGCATTTCAAACACATGTAAGAAGTATACACTTGTACAAAACCTTCACATGAAATAACTTTAAATCATGACTCATCATTACTATACTAAAGATGTACAAATTTATTCAAGAAAATGTTAGGCCTCTCAAACTTCTTGTTCAGCAAAGATCAAAATTCTAAAAAATATGACAGTTTGAAATACACCTGAAAACAGAAAAGGTCAGATGGCCTATAGATTATTAACAGCATTGGAAAAAGGTTCCTGAGATGGTAAAAATAAACACTATTCCTCTTTATGGAAAAATCACAGGATAAGAACTGTTTGACTACTATTTGACACAGTTGTAGAAATATGGGGTCAGTTATGGTTGTTAGCAAAGAAGTGCCAAAGTGTACCATTTTTGAGCATAAAATTAAGGTTTTCTTAGGATACAAGGAAGCCTGAGATTCACTAAAGAAAAGCAACAACTGATTATATGTCAAACATACGCTAATTTAAAAATTTTGCTTCATTTATTTGTTATTCCTATTATATATAGTTACTAAATTATTAATTTATTTCAATAAATAACTGTATTTCTGTAAGCTGAAAGATTTAAGTGTGAACATAAGTATTTAATTCCTGGTGCATCTTGACCTGAAGTAAGGCTAAAAGGTATTTTTGGCCACCAGGTGGCAGCTGCTAGCTTTACATGCAGAGTCCATGGACATGGGCTATAAAGATGGAGAGGTTTTTGCCTTGCAAAGTAAAAATGATAACGTAGTAAGTAGATTTACAAATTAACTAAGCTACCAAGTATTTTTCAAGGAGAAAATAAGATATTAATTTTCCTATCTAGCACCATCAAATTGTCCTTAGAAAAATTTCAGTTTGGAATAAATGGTATGACAGAATTTCCCTCATTTCTATTTAACTAGTATGTAAAGACTGCTAATGTAGATTAATCTTGACTAGATCCTGAAAGGACATGTTTCTCCGCTTGCTCAGGTATATTTTGGTAAGAGTAGGAAGGAGATATATGCTTATAGAGTTTTAAAGTCCACATGACTTTTTATTCTCATAGTTGAGATTCCTTGTATTTAAATTTTGGGGCTTGATTTGTCTTATTATGGTTTACTTTTATGACTCCCCAAACATTCCCAGAGGAGGTAAAAATTGTAACAGACAGTAAAAAAAAGTATTGAAATTACTTAAAGTTACCTAATAATAAAGTACAATTCTACTGTTTTGCAAAAGTATAAAAAAAAATTTTTCAATTAAGATCGAAAATTATAACATAGAAAAACGTTTCAATGGCTCAATCTTATCCACCTGGTGCTTAGTCTACCTACCCACCCACCAGGATGTTTTGTTCATGTTCACACTTGTACAGTTTCACCTAGTATTTAAAGATCTTACTCTCTGGGGTAGACATCTACCACCGTTGTTTGATCAAATCCCCCTTCTTCCCAAAAGGCTCCCTGACATGCATTCTGGCCCTCGACCACCCTCAGGTGTAACTCATTTCTCCACTCAATCACCCCTGGTTGTGAGTATTTGACTTAGGACTAACCAAAACACTGTATTCTTCTAGCCACACAGAAATTGCTTTACAGATAGCTCAGTGATGCAGACATTCATACATTAAATATTTTATTTCTTGTAAAGCGTAACCATTAAGAGGCCATGCTGTATCTAGTTCATCTGTGAGGAAAAGGAGGAATATTCAGGAATTCTTGGAAATCAAATGTGAAAGATAAAAGCAAAGAAATATTTTTGAATTTGAAGACTTAGAAGACCAAAGCTAACTTAACACAAAAGTGTACAAATTCAACATGAGCAACTGGAATAACAAGAATGAAAACATTACACAGCACCATGAATGGGGCATTTCCTGTTATTAGGAAGAAAAGATGGCATTTCGATTAAATGCTAATCATGATGCCAAATTAGTAAAATTAGTAAGTCAACATTATATTTATTTTCCAAAGAAGTAGTCACACCCACCTCTGCTCATCATCTGGCCTCTTGATCAAATTGAAAAGTATGTGGAGCAGCTGGTCTCTCTCTTTAGGCTCAGGATGTAGGCATGCTGTACACAATATGAGAGGGATCAACTCCTAAAGAAAAATGAAGGTGGAACAGTCAAAGTAAAAATGCATTGCAGAATATTCTTTCTTTCCCCCAGAGTATTCTTAAATGGACATTTAAAATGAAATAAACCTCAGCATATAGAGGAGCAAATTTTAATTCTGTAAGGTTGATAATTCAAGAGAAAACACTTCTGTGTTTGTTGTGCAGAAGGTGCAGATCACATTGTAATAGTTACTTAAGATTCAACTAATTTTTTTCTTAACCAGTACTTCCTAAGGGTCTATTAGTTTTTAAATCCAATAACATTCCATCTTACTATAACCTGATATAGTAGTCTTAATTTTGAAAGTGTTTTTAAACAAAAACTTGCAGAAGTTAACCATATTTTAAAACTTAAAATAGTAACAGAAAATAAAAACTCCTCCCACTTCTATAAGCACAATTAATCTTTCTCAAGATTAGATATAATTAATAATTTTGTACCCTTAGCACCTAACCTAGTGGCCAACAGAAAAGAAGACCATTTCCACAGGTGTTAAATGCTCTCAGTACAACCACAAAGTATCACTAGATATACTTTACGTTGAAATGGAAAATTTTAAGAATATTTGGTGTTGTACTTGCAACACACTGGGGTAAATTCAACATTTTCAAGGAAAGTAACAGACAAAAGTTTATTTCTCTCTTCCAAAGAACTTGAAAATGAAATTAAAGTTGTTTCACATTTTAATTAAATTAAGACAAAATTCTAAAATATATTCAAAAGATATTAGTGCTTTTCATTTTTGGAATAGATTTTTAAGTCTAATGCAGTAAAAGTCCAAAAGCGATAAAATATTTTTGAAGAGAAATTCTCTTATAAAAAAAATATTTTGCAGATATTTTAAAGAAGTCACTATGATGTAATAAAAAGGGTAGAATGATTACTCCCATTTCTTTTTCCCATCTATCTCCCTACCCACCAGAAAGTGCTAACGGGAATGGATCACTATGTAATAATGCATGATACCCTGAGGAAAGCCTACACATTTTCCCATTTTGAAGATACTACCCTAGAAACAAATAATATGCTTTTTAGAGGAGTTGAAACTGAAACTTTAAGGAATGACTAGATGTCCTTTTCCATTATTTCTAATGTCTTTATATATTATTTTAAAATTATAATTACTTGGTATAAATCTAAATTGAAAGTACAAAGCTGTAGATAAGAAGAGCTAAAAATAAATCTGAAAAGCAAAAAAATCTGAAACATTTGTTCTGTCATCTTTCTATTTGGGCATCTCTGTAGGTTTTAGATTAGTGAAAAACTGAAAAGCAAAAAAAAAATTTTTTTAAGTAATTAGGGAAAATAATTTTGAACTGGGAATGGAACAGAGTATATACATGGATCCTATATTGTTACGTAGGGTTTTCACCAGACACCTCATGTGATGCTTGATGGGTAAGTCTTGATTTTGTAGCAGAAAATAAACAATCTTTTATAAAATATTAGGATAGAAGACCATTAATACCAAGGGTCCTTAGAGGATTCCATTTAGGCTGCTAAGAGCCAATGATACTAATGAGAAGACTAATACTCTGAACACATCAGTATATCCCACCTAGACTAGAACCCTAAGGATGAAAAAGGAGTTACTATAAAAGATACTAACAAAATCAAAAAATATTTTATTTGTACTTTCCCTTCATATCAGAGCTTTCTCTCCCATGGGTTTTCTTGCTTCCTCCTAACCTGTCTTCCTGCTTTCCCACTGTCTCTAAATACATACTTTTACATTATCTTATTCTATTCTCTTCCTATTAAATACTCTTTAAAGATAAAGTTATGAAATGTAGGTAAGATATTTGCTATAATTTCAAATATATGCATATACACTCTGTCTAAAATACAGAATAATATTTAGCTTCTTTTTATTTTACTTTATTTTTTTTTTTAAATGGAGGTACTGGGGATTGAAATCAGGATCTTGTGCATGCTAGGCATGCACTCTATCACTGAGCTATACTCTCCCCTGCAATGTTTACTAGCTTCTTTATCTCAAATACAAGTATACCAAAATGATTGTCTTGCTGTTTATTCTTTGTGCCTTATATTATTTTTCCCTTTTTCTTTTTTTAAATCATGAGGCTTTGTGATTCTTAATCAAAGAGGAAATTTATGTCATACATTAATATAAAGAATCTTTTAACTGCAGTATGGCTACAGATGTGCCAAACCAAGAACACTGAATTGGGAGCTAGAAGAATTCCTGTCTCAATTTACTCCTTAGTACCAAAGAACCTAATGAAAACCACAAACTTCCCTGATTTTTAGTTTCCTCAAGTGAAACATAAAAGAATTCATTAAGATTAGTGCAGAAATAAAAAATACTTCACATATATTCTGCATTTTTCTTATCTATTGTTAAGGAGATTGTTAATTTTTCCTTTTGAGATCAAAGTTGGCCTTAAAATGCCTTTTCAACACAGCAGCTATTACCAACTAATTCAGTTGACATGACACATGGGAGAAAAACCATTTGTCAGTCCTTGTCTCCTTGAACTCTAAAATTCTGTGAATTTAGGTCTTTGGAGAAACATTCTTTTCACGTTTCTCAGTCACAGTTAGTAATAATTTATATTGCCATTTGTTTTTATTCATTGCTAGCAAAATTAATAAACATGGGCAGTCACTGCCAATAGTTTTGGGTTGATATGCTATGCTAAGGAGAACTGGGCACACCCTGGCACATTAATGGCTAGGGCAGTTGTAACTCAGTGTATAAAGTATGCCAGATGGTCTCCTCCTCTTATAGCAACAGAGCTGAGAAGAGGCCCAGTCAGTGATGGCACAAAAAGGGGAAAGTGTAGTCTGTTCCTGATAGAGTCATCAAGGATTTTAATTGCTAAGTTATGACTAGCTCCAAATACCCTAATTTCTCTATCATTCACTTATTTATTCACCTCTATTTGTACCATTCTTGAACTAATGACTTCTGTAAGTATGTATCTGCTGTGTTGTACATTATTTACTGTGAAATCACCCTTTGTTAAGCCTCTGAGGTAGTAATTCATCCACATCAGAATTCATTATTTTAAGATCTTATTTACCATTTTCACACTACAGTTGACCCTTGAACAACATGGGCTTGGACTGTGCAGGTTCACTTATATGCAGATTTTTTTCCCATAAACATGTACTACAGTACTATACAATCTGTGGTTGTTTGAATGGAAGTTTATACTCAATTTCTGGACTGCACGGGTGTCAGTACTCATAACTTATGTGTTGTTTAAGGAAGGGTCACGTGTATTCATAAATTTATAGATTTGAATCAGTATTCTTCCTTTGGTATCATCTCTCCAACTGAAGATGTCTAGAGTTTTAAAAAACTTTCCTTGTAATTCTGAATAAAAAATTTAAAAAGTGGTAGCAAAGTTTTCTTCAGAAGACAAGGTGATAGGGGTTAGATCTTTCAATGATTAAATATAAAAGAAATGTATTGAGAATTAGAGAGCAACGTTACTATCATATCTAAAGCTTAGTTTTTCACATTAAAAAATCCTAAGCATATTAGATTTAAAATGTCATGTTAAGAATGAAATAATAACCATGGTAACATAGTACCTATGGCTTTGGTAACATTATATTCAAAAGGAACCCTCCCCCCAATAAAAACGTTACTGTGCCCATATTTCAAGGGAACAGAAATTTTAAATATTTTCAAATATGCTTTAGTACCTCTTAGTACTCAATAAATGTGTATTGAAGTGAAATACAAAATTGATCTCCTACTGATCATTACAGAGGAAATCAGTGTAGTAATACTACTACAGAAGGTACTCCAGTACTTTACTACCATGTTAAAAAAAAGATATTTCTAAGGCCTATAGAATTAATTAATCTAAAAGGCTTAGTAATTTGACTTTACTCAAGGAAATGACTTGTGATTTTAACTATTTTGATTTTTGCACTTTTAATAACAAAGCTAGTTTTTTCCATAGAAGGATCTCCCATCCCGCCCAAGGAATTTTGTACAGAATTAAACAGGAAAGACTTCCAGTATTTTCCTTTCAGTTTTACAAGTAAAACAAAATCACTTCTAATGACAATAAAGAAATCACATTCAAGAGAGTAAGTGTCTTTAGAGTTGATGACATTTGATTTTATGAATATTTTTACCTAACTTTCTTAGTCTTTAAAAATTAGTGTTCAGACTACAAAACCAGAAGGAAAAAAAGAGCACCTAAAAAGGAACTAAAACAATATGAGTGATTAGATGTTAACAGGAAAAGAAATGAAGTAGGAAATGAGGTTAGGCAAATTCTAAAATTAAAAAAAGCATGGAAATGTTGATAAGATAATGGCTCTAAGATCTGAAAGTAATCTAAAACACAAAAGGAAAAGTATTTAGATCAAATGCCAAGGAGGAAATGCTTGAGTACTTCAGGTCAAGAAGCAAAATTCTACAGTTCTCGAAAGGTAACATTAGCCCAATAAATTGTAGTTCATTGCTTACCCTTACTGTTCCACTAAAATTATTTCCTATAATTCAAGCTTCATTAAAAATTTTTCATAGTTGTTATTAAAATTTTTTCATCTAGTTTTTTGCCTAGGAATTAAGCAATAATGAATTACAATTTAAATTCAATTACTGACAGGTGAACACCTCTGACTTAAATTTTCAGTTAAAATTTGTGAGGATGTTGATAGTAATACATAAAAAAAAGAAAAAAAGAAAAAACATTACAAAGACTCACATAAGGAAAAGACAAGGTTACTCACCTCTGGAAAAGTTTTATACTTCAAGGGCTGCTAAAATATCTATTCTTAGAATTATTAATATCTATAATTCCTGAGGCTCATTCTTTAGGAAGCCTAACTAAAATACTTAAATGACTTTCAATTCTGATACTGCTAAACAGCATATAATTTACTCCAAAAATTACAAGACAGACACATACACACATACACACACTAAATGGTAAAGAAGGTGGACCAAGGTTATCTACTTTACTATGTTATCTACTTTTCTATACTTACACTACTATATTACTCTCACACAGTTATAATTATCTGGGGCTATTACTACACATAAGTTAAAAAATTTACCATAGAACAACACGAATGGCAATGTAAAAGAGCAAGTTTAGTTTCTCCGAAGATGGGCAAGTCTTTAAAGGTACTAGCTATTTTTAAATCTCTTAGGGAATTGGTGCTCTTCTTGGCCTTTTTTCTTGTTACAGCTTAAATGAGATATATTTTATATATCATAAAATTCATCCATTTCAAGTGTACATTCAGTGTTTTGTTTTTTTTAAGTATATTTAGTGTTGTGCAACCATCACCTATCTTATCTTGGAGCATCCTACAAAGAAAGCGTGGCCTCACTTTCCATTTCACCTTGCCCCATCCTCATTCCAGGCCCAGGCTTCTACTTTGCTTTTCCAACTTAGCTAGCTGATGCCATGTATTTCCTTGGCATAGAATGAAAATGAACGTTAAATTTAGGTGTACTATTTAAAAATGCTTTTAGAAGTAATCCTTTAAGAAATCTTACTTTTAAATTATAGAATTTCCCCTTCAAATGTATTTAAAGCAGAAATTGTGAAAAATCCACTTCTTTAGCTTATTTACTATATACATATATCAAATGACAAATATATTTATTCTTTAATTTGGTTTGAAAAATTCAAGTTCCTCAACCAACCCATTAATATGAATTACTCCATAAGCCATATACCGAAAATTAGTTCATCTTTTTTTTCCTCCCAAAATAAATACATGTCTTTTTAAATACAAGTTGGTAAAAAGAGATTATCATTACTTCACAGAACATAGGAAAATTTTTTTCACTTTTCATCATCTCTGAAATTGAGATGCACTTTATAATGGAGAGCATGTCATAAATTAATGGAAATCCTTCTTTCTCCAAGGTATGTAATTGTTACAATCAATGGTATTTTTGATTTGAAAATATGGTATGTTGAATTTGGAAAATTCAATAATTGTGACCTGAAAGTTAAGTGAGGATGTTATTTTTCTTCTAAAAACCAGAAACAAATAATACTAATATCTATAGTGACTGTGCTTTCCATTTTTATACAAAATAAAATTTAATCTATTAGACAGTTTTAATTAACCTTATGTCACTCCCTTTAAAATACTGGGTCATAATATCAATTAAGTGGGTCACAAAAACCTTTTTTTCTTTTTAAAACTGTTTATTTAGGTGTGTTCTTTAGTTTTAAAATGTTTATAAAATCCTGTTTGATATTGTCTTCCATTTTAACTTTTGGTAATTAATAAAGGTAAGACTTGGTTTGTAACACATTTATTTTAACTACATGTGTAATTTATCCTGGCACGTGATGTAAAATGTCTTCCTTACTGACAGTGTAGTCCATAGAGTTTGAAATACCTAATTTAAAACATGTTTAAAAACTATAGGAGACCAGATATTATGCAGCCTTAAGAATGAAGAAGTTCTTTATCTACCGAAATAGAAACAAAAATATGTTACATGGAAGAAAAGCAAAATGGAGAACAGTGCATAGAGTATGGCATCATTTGTGTAAGTCATGGAAAGATCATATATTTGAGTTTGCTTATACATGCAGAAAGTATCTCTGAAAGAATACAGTACAATCTACAACAATAGTTGGAGACTTCAATATCCCAGTTTTGATAATGGACAGAACATCTAGACAGATCAGTAAGGAAAAAGAGGACTTGAACAATGTAAAACAATTAGGTCTAGTAGACATACAGATCACTTGAGCTAACAATGGCAGAATATATATAATTCTCAAGGCACACGGAACATTCTCAAGGGCAGACCATATGTCAGGCAACAGACAATTCTCAATAAACTTCAAAAAGACTGAAATCATACAAAGCATACTCTCCAAATCACAATGGAAATTAAAAATCAATAATAGGAAGGAAAATTCACTAATATGTGGATGTTAAAACAACACATTTTAAACAATCAGTGGGTCAAAAAGATCAACAAGGGAATTAGAAAATACTTTGATATAAATAAACACAACATACCAAAAGTTGTGAGATGCAGCATAAGCAGTACACAGAGGGAAATTTATAGCTGTAAATGCCTACATTAAAAAAGAAGCAAGAAAAAAAAAGAAAAGAAGAAGCAAGATACAAAGTCAACAACCTTCCAACAAAGAGCAAACTAAGCTAAAAGCCAGCAGAAGGGAGAAAACAATAAAGTTTAGAGCAGAGGTAAATGAAATACAGACAAGGAAAACAATAAAATCAACAATGTCAGAAGCTGGTTCTTTGAAAAGATCAACACAGTTGACAAACCTTTAGCTGGACTGATTAAGAAAAAAAAGAGAGAAGATGCAAATAACTAGAATCAGAAATAAAGGAGAGGACATCAGTAACAACCTTACAAAAATTAAAAGGATTATAAGTGAATACCATAAACAATGGTTCACCAACAAATTAGATAATCAAGAAATGAACTAACTCCTAGAATCACATAAATTACCAAAACTGACTCAAGAAGAAACAGAAAATCTCAAAGCAGATCAAGCAAATAGACTGAATTAGTAATAAAAAACTTCCCCAAAAGGAAAGTTCCAGGATCAGATGGCTTCACTGGTGAATTCTAAATCACATTTAAAGATTTATTAATATTGATCCTACTCAAACTCTTCAAAAAAAAAAAAAAAAAAAAAAAAACAGACGAGGAGGAACAATTCCTAACACATTCTATGAGACTAGCATTAGCCTGATACCATAACTGGACAAAGACAGCACAACAATAGAAAACTACAGACCAATATTCCTTATGAATTTAGAAGCAAAAATGCACAATAAGATACTAATGCCAAATTCAACAATGCTTTAAAAGGATTGTATACCATGACCAAGTGGGATTTATCACAGGAATGTGAGGGTGGTTCAACATATGAAAAATCAATCAATATATTACACCACATCAGCTGAATCAAGGGGAAAAAATGATTATTTCAATTAATACAGAAAAAGCATTTGATAAAATTCAATATTCTTTCATGATAAAAATACTCAGCAAACTAGGATCAGAAGAAAACTTCCTTAATATGATAAAGGGCATTTATGAAAAACCCAGCTAGTATTACACTCAATGGTGAAACACTGCAAACTTTCCTCATAAGATCAGGAACAGGATAAGGGTATCTGTTTTCTCAAAACAATGTTATTCAAAATTGTACTGGAAGTCCTAGGCAAAGCAATTAAGTAACTGGAAGAAATAAAAACTATCCAAATTGGAAAGAAAGCAGCAAAATATCTATTTGCAGATAACATGATTTTATATAAATCTCAAAGAACCCACAAACACCTATTAGAGCTAATAAATAAATTTAGCAAAGTTTCAAGATACAAGATCAACACACAAATATCAGTTTTGTTTCTATATACCAGCAACGAACAACCTGAAAAGGAAACTAAGGAAACAGGTTTACCTATGATAGCATCCAAAAGAACAAAATACCTAGAAATAAATTTGAATAAGGAAGTGAAAGACTTGTACACTGAAACCTACAAACACTGCTGAAAGAATGTCATTAAATGGAAAAAAAACCTCATGTTCAGAACAGCAATATTCCCCAAAGTGATCTACAGAGTCAATGCAATCCCTATCAAAATTCAAATGACTTTTATGGCAGAAATCAAAGCTGAGCATTAAAATCATATGGAACTCAAAGAGGCCCTGAATTTCAGGTAAATAATATTAAAAAAAAGAACAAAACCCCAGAAACCAAAACAAAGCTGGAGGATTCATATTTCCCAATTTCAAAATTTACAATAAAGTTACAGTAATCAAAATAGTGTAGTTGAGGCATAAAGATAAACATAGAGATCAATGGTACAGAATTGAGAGTATAGAAATCAATTCAAACATCTACACTGAACTGATTTCTGACAAAGGTGTCATGACCATTCACTAGGGAAACTACTTTCTCTGTCACAAATGATGCTGGGAAATTTGCATAACTACATGAAAAGAATAAAGTTTTGGCTCCCTGCTTTACTCCATATATTAAAAAAAAAAACACCCTCAAAATGGATCAATGGCCTAAATTTAAAAGCTAAAGCTGTAAAACTACTAGAAGAAAACATAGGGGTAAATCTTCCTGACCTCCGTTTTGGCAATGGACTCTTAAGATTTGATACCAAAAACACAAGCAACGAAAGAAAAAAAAAAAAACAGATAAATCAGCTTTCATAAAAATGAAAAACATTTGTCCAGCTAAAGACATTATCAACAGTGTAAAGACAATCTACAAGACAGGAAAAAATATCTGCAAATGAAATATAAGGTTTAATATACAGAATTGTAAGAACTCTTACAATTCAAATACAAAGACAAATAATTCAATTTAAAAAATGGGCAAAGGACTTGAAAGAATACACTGAATAGCTAATAAAATTTATTGCAGTGGGATGGTGGCCCAGGGAAAGGGGAAGATGAGTTTTTGCTGTACATCATTTTATATTTAAAAGATGTTAAACCATGCAAATGCATTATTTAATCAAACTCTTAAATCTTATTTTAAATGTTTTATTTAATTATCTAGGATATTGCTAATCAGTCTACTAAGGGACACTTTAATTGTATTTACATTATCAATAAAAAGGCTTATACTGATAAGAAAATATATAAAACTTGAGAAATAAAAAACAAAAGCCTTCAATCACAAGATCTTTTAAAAAATATAGATTTAAGGAACTAGGGTAAAATATCAAATAAAAGTAATCCAATATCAAAAGATGAAATGAAATAAAAATTTTGTCCTTTTATGCCCTGGGATTGGTTTCATACAAAAGCAAAACATAAACTTCATTATTTACTAATTTAATTTCGAGGGAATATAACTCCGGCATATTATAAATGGTAAATTTTCTGGTAAAACAGAATAAGGCACAAATAATTAAACAAAGATAAATAATCAAGTCTTCATGAAATTATAAGTATATAAATATTTTTAAATATAAAAAACTTAAAATCAGCCAGAAAAGTAAACATCATACCACAAATAAAATATATATGTATATGTATATATAAATATGTTTATATATTTATATATACATATATACACTACATCTGATTACTGATGATGCAAATGTATAAATACTTCATGCAGTACAATCAGACTTTAGTGGTAGGGTCTTTTATGATTAAAAAAGGGGAACATTAAAATAAAAAACTTACACTGCATCTCATAACAATTAGGTTTCTATGATATTTTAAAGATTATATTAAGGAAACATAGTAAAAGGGATGCAAACATTAATGCATTGCACGGATTGTTACAAGCTAAAAAAGGAAAAGAAGCTCAAACACCATTCTGCCAGGCAGAACTGCAAAACAATCTGAAATTGGACACTGATCCTTCAAGACAGAAAAATTTCCATACTTATTAATATCTCACAACTGTTTTAAAATATTAGGTAAAATAAAACCATCAGTAAGAAAACAGTCATGTTTATCTTTTTTAAATTAAAAATACCTATAGGAATAAAAATTTTAAAGCTCTACGTGTAAGCTTTCTTGAGGATCAGTACAAATTTCTTGGGCTAGACAGATAATTAAGGATAAGCTTTATACGGGTTTGCCAGTGCACTGTGTATCTATCATACTGTAGGTCCCATGATTTATGATTAAAACCAGTGGTAAATATTAGGAAGATGACAGAAGAAACTTTTATGACACATTCTAAAATATTCTTAACCCACTGAAAAAAATTTGTGAAAGGAAAATTGATGTCGTAAGTTGAATAATCCAAATAAATAATTAAACTTGTTTGTAAATAAATCCATTCACTGTCATTTAAATGAAATTACAGATAACTTTTCACTAATCTACTAGCTAAATATAACTCTAAAGATAACTTTCTACAGTATTTATGGTTTATAACACAGGCAATGTGTACTAAAATATATTTGCTGCTCTATGTTGGATATGAAAAGCATTTGTTGGTAACAGGTTAGCTACAAGAAAAACAAAAAAGGTACTTTAAAAAGTTATTGTAGTCAATATAACTATCCTATCATCATAAGACAAGTGTAATTACTGCCAAATACAATACAACTAACATGAATAGGTAACTACAAGTACATTTAAGAAAAGAGTTACATTACTAGTCCCTATTAATTTTCAACACGAATAGTGTTTCTATAGATGTATCACAAATCATATCAAGAGCAGAGATAAAATTAATTAGTTAACTGGCAATGTAAAAAACAGACAGTGTTCGTGGCACATAAATGGACCTACAGTAATAGTTAGTGTTGCAGAAGCTAATGATGCTTTAAGCAAAATTGGAAAAACATGAATACCATGCAGTTTTACTGAACTCACCTGACAGAGGTGTAAAACCATTCTCTAGGAGCAGAGATGCATGCACAAAAGTAAGAATATGATTGCAAGTAATAGACTTTAACAAAATAAAAATATAACACTAAACTTCAAAATGACAAAAAATGGACAACACGATGAGATTACTGGGATGAAAACACTTTTATGTGTCTCACCTCTCTCTTTGCCAGCAGCACATTAGGAACGATGTGGGGCAGGCAGCGCCCCAGCATTAACATGACACTCTTCTCACTGTCTGCAATCCGAGACACCTAGAAAACCAAAGAATTAACACATGACAATACTAGAGAATTTCTGTGCGTCATGTACTTAAAATTCATGCTTCAGATTCTGTCACCTCTGCTCCAAACACACACCACAAATTATAATATATGATGATGACGATAACAACAACTGTGATCCCAAACAGGATAAACATTTTTGTAGACCAGAAATGCATTTAAAACACCAGTGACAAGCAAGGTGAAGCCAGGGAGGCTCACCAGGCTTCAGTTCTGGGAACAAATACGGATAATGCAGGAGTGGGGCGGCTTCAAGTGTTTTTAACTTTGTTCTCGAAAAGGGGCCCACAAAGCTACAATCTTTGTCTCAGGTGAAAGAGAAGTTTGTATAATGAAGCTGCATGTAAGGGGAGGCCCAGGGAGGCTGACCCAGTCTTACAATGAGGATTACCAGATTGCATCCAAACCATTCTCTAGCTCTTTCATGTTCTTAATGACACCGTGGGACAGAAGCCCAGGAGAGTTTAAGTGGAATGAACTACAAAACAGCTAGAAAGGGAGGACTGAACATAAAATAGGAGAAAAAAATAAAATAAAATACCCTCTCAAGATGAGCCTGCAAAAACAATTACAAAGCACTTGAGGAAAACAAATCTGACAACTAATAAACTCTGCAATCAAAGACAACCAATCCTAATGAAAGAAAAAAATGAAGTAGACTAAAAACTGAAATATAAAAGTGTACACTTGAATTGGTTTTCTAAATTATACCACAAAAAAGCATATAACCATGTCAGTAGACATAACAAATTAAAACTAGACTGTAAAAGGTCACTTTAATACTAAACAAAGCTTTAATCCAAAGACAAAAATAATCAACAACCTTCTTTAAAAGTTTAAAATTTTAGGAACTACTTCTTAGAGCATTATTTTAAATAATAGATTTGTACTTGAAATAGAGTCTTATCACAATTATTTTTTGGATAAGATGCCAAAAAGAAAAACTGAATGTTTTAAGAAAGCTGCAAGAATCTGGTATAATTTACCTCTGATCCTAAACGACTGTCTGCTGACATTCGACAAAAAGAGAGTAGTGCTTGATGGAAAGCAGGAGACAACTTCCTAGAAGAAAATATTCATTGGAAATGGTTCATTTTCTATTAATCATTAACCAAATAGTTACCACTGCCATTTAAGGAGAAAGTAAGTTGCATGCTATACGCAATTCCTACTCTTGCATGAATTCTACCTTACAAATAAATGGTAACTGAATTTCTCAGCCACAAATGACTGGAAGGTCAATTCACTGAAGAATTATTCAGGGGAAAAGAAATCAGCAATAGTTGTTCATCTTAAAACAGCTTGATGTTATGTGAATGAATGATTTGTAAATGATTGGATTCAACCTGAAGTGGAATGGCAGGTCAACGACTACAGTGTTTGCAAAACCAGAAATGAGGACTTTTTTCTCCCCAATTCTGTATGGCCCCAGAAAGGTAAAGAGTGGATACAAAGGTTGACCTAGTATGTTGCAGAGAAGAGTTAAAGTTCTGCAGATCTAAATAATGAAAATGAAAGGCAAGGGACCATGCTTTTGTCATCTAACTATAGTCACTGCAACCCAATAAAAATTAAGTGAATTGAGCGAATATTAATGATACAATATTAGGAATGGTAGCAGACACAGGAAAAAGGCCTAAGAGCAATAACCATTCCCCTCTTTAGCCCAGGCACCTTTGCAGTACCAAAACCTTCTATTGACTGAGGAATAGAGAAAAGGTAAAAAGCATTGGGTAAAATATTCACAGCACATAGAACATAGATTTTATTTATGGGTTTAAGTTGGCGAAAATATAATCTACTTTATTTATTGTCTATTTCTCTTTAATGTAATTTAACTTAGTAATTACTTGTGTTTTGTTGGGTTTTTCTTTTTCTTTTTTTTTTTTTTTTGGTCACATGTACTTTGGTATACGTTAAGCTCATGCCAAACATAAAAATTCAGACATCTGATCTACAAAATAAGAACTGAAACTCTTCCAGTTTGAATATGTACTAAATAGCTGAAAGATGCATTTCAAAATACAGGATCATACTAACCTATTGGGTTTATCAAAATGGACTGTGTTTTTACTTGATGGAGAAGAAAATGGCATCCCTTCTCTTTCTCTCCTGGGGAAAGAATTTGGAAAACTCTCTTTAGGAATAGTGGAATCAACGTCATCAGATTTTGAAAGATGAATATCCTTGTTTTCTCCCTTGTCTGAACTATTCATAACTGAATTTTGTCCACTGTCTTCAGAGTCTTTGTGGGGAGACTGATCCAAAGAAGGCTGAACAGAGTCACAAACTACTGGGCTGGCAAAGTGTTCATTTTTGAGGAAATCCATTTCACTGCAGAGAGAAAGAGAAATTATCAGAAAGTAACTATTTTTTTTTAAACTTCGGCAATAGCATAAACCTCATAATGAGTTTAATGCTTTAAAAGAATAACGTATTAATAGAAAGTGGTAGAGCAAATGATTAATCTTTTCTGTACCATATACAATGATGCTTCTTATACCCAGAAGTATAACTAAAAACTCTTACAAAACATAAAAATGGCTTTATAAACTGCTTTGGATTAACACTTAAATTTCTTCATTTGCAAAATGAGGATAATTCCATCTAATCCACAGAATTATTAAAAGAATCAAATAAATGGGAAATATGTATGAAACTAATGTAAAGAATTTATTTTACTAATACTGACACAACTTGGGGAAAGTAAAAAACATCTTATTCCTTGTTTCCAAGACATAAACGATCACCTGATTATGCTGACTGAATATCTTTTTTGGGGGGGCCAGGGAAGGACAGATTAAGTACATAAAACATTTATAAGAATTTTTTTCAGAAGTATTAGGATATGAAAAATTGTGTCTTCTAACTGAAATGTTATTTTATATATTTATAAAATCTGTCAATATCTTTAAAAACTTTAAGAAGGTTTTTAGAAATGATGATTAAGTACTAACCTTTCAAGTCTTCTGATTTGCTCCATCAAAGACCATTTCTCACTACTTAATAAACTAATTTTATCTTCTAATTTCTGTACTAGCAACGAGTTCTGAAATCAAAATGGGAGAAAAACAGAAACTCAAGATCTCATAGTATGCTTTTACATAGTTTAAATACTTTTTATAGACTTAACTACTTAGTTAATACCTCTCACCTCTACAGCCTGAGGAGTTTCAAGAGTTGGAGGAAGGTTTCCTAAAATTGGTGTAAGAGCCTCTAATTCATCTTCTTCTACACCACTGGCCACATCCACAAGATCTTTCCCAGCCACTTGATGATTTCCAAAATCTCGGTAGAGTTGCAATAAGTCTGGAGGTTTTGGAATGTTTAATCCTACATCATCCCATAGTTCAAAATCCTAAAAGATATAAGGCAGTTTTATCTTGCATCTTTGAGATTAATCTGTCTTAGATGTCAAGGTGCCCCATATACAATCTTTTTGATCAAATCTCTCAAAAATGTAAACTCTTAACTTTAAAGCTTGTGTTAATGTTTAAGTTTGTAAAACATGCTTAAATATTTGCATGAAGTCACAGAATATGTCTAGATTAAGAAAGTCCTAGTTCATAAATTGTATTCATTATTTACATGTAAACTAATTGATGGCATTAACTTTTAGTTTTCCTTTCTTTATTATTCCAACATATATATATACACATATATGTATATATATATGAGTGCAATCTTTAACAGGTAAGCAAGCAATTTAATCTGCTTGCCTTCTTGCTGTAGCTGTTTGAATCTAATTATATTATTAAAAATGCTCTGATAGTCTTCAGAATCCAAATACCTGCTCTTTGATGTCTTGTTATTAAACATTCTGGAATTCAATCTAATATAATTTTATTATAAGAGTACAAAAAGGCATAGAACCTCAAAGCATTCTATGGGCAAAGATTTTTTTAAGGAGCTTTATAAAGTTCCAGAGTTATCAATCACATGCAAATACACTGTCCTACCATTTTTTCTTCCTCTAATACACCAGAATTCTGTAATTTGATATCTTATAACTTATTTATTTATAATTTATGAAACTCTGAGAAACTATGGCATATTCATTTGAATGTTCTGAATATGACACTCTTAATACTTTAAGGATTAATAATAATTGAAAATAGCTATTATTGGGGGTTAAATCCGAGGGAGATGTAAGACAGGTATTAAGTGTGGGCTTTGTATTTGCAAATAATGCGACAGACAAGGGCTTAATTTACAGTATATAGAAACAGATCATACAACATACAAAAAAACAAAAACAAAAACAAAAAAACCCAACTCAATCCAAAAATGGGCAGAAGACCTAAACAAGCAAGTCTCCAATGAAGACATACAAATGGCCAATTAGCACATGAAAAAATGCTCAATATAGCTGATTATTAGAGAAATGCAAATCAAAACTACAATGAGGTATCATCTCACACCAGTCAAAATGGCCATCATTCAAAAGTCCACAAACAATAAATGCTGGAGAGGCTGTGGAGAAATGGGAATTCTCCTACACTGTTGGTAGTGTAGTCTGGTGCAGCCATTATGGAGAACAGTATGGAGAGTCCTTAAAAAACCAAAAATAGATTTACCATATGATCCAGCAATCCCACTCCTGGGCACATATCCAGAGGGAACTCTAATTTGAAAAGATATATGCACCCCAATGTTCACAGCAGCACTATTTATAATAGCCAGACATGGAAATAACCTAAATGTCCATTGACATTGAAATATAGATATAGATATAGATATAGATATAGATATAGATATAGATATAGATATAGATATAGATATAGATCTATAATGGAATACTACACAGCCATGAAAAGAGTAAAATGCCATTTTCAGCAACATGGATGGACTTGGAGATTGTCATTCTAAGTGAAGCAAGCCAGAAAGAGAAAAGAAAAATACCATATGCTATTACTTACATGTGGAATCTAAAAGAAGGACACAGATGAACTTATTTACAAAACAGAAACAGACTCACAGACATAGAAAACAAACTTATGGTTACCTGGGGAAAAAGGGGGTGGGAAGGGATAAAGGAGAAGTTTGAGATTTGTAGATAATAACTACTATATATAAAATAGATAAACAAACAAGTTTATACTGTATAGCACAGGAAACTATATTCATTATCTTGTAGTAACTTATAATGAAAAAGAATATAAAAAGTAATACATGTATGTCTGTGTATGACTAAAACATTATGCTGTATGCCAAAAATTGACACATTATTAACTGATTATACTTCAGCTAAAAAAAAGAAAGAAGGAAGGAAAGAAGGTAGGAAGGAAGGAAGGAAAGAAAGAAAGAGTGTGGACTTTGAAGAAAATTAGATCCAAGAATGAAATTCATATTTTCTCCACTTATTACTGTTATGAATTAATTTGAACCTTGTACAGGTCATTTGTAGAATTGGTATAATACTTATCTCTTAGGGTTTTTATAGTGATAAAATAAAATGTTTATTGAGGTCCTAATACAGTGTTTGGCTTTTTAAAAAATTATTAAATGAATATTACACATATAATTCAAGTATCCATTTATCCATCTATATTCATCCAATATTTATGAGATATCCATCCTGCGCTTAGAATCAAGGATAAAATATTGTCACCATTCAGGGGCTTTCACAGTTAAAGAGTAGTGACATAAAGAAATAAGCAGAATCTAAAGTATCACGAGTGTTATGATTGAAGAACTGTCAATAATTCAGAGAAAGGAGTCAATTTCTGTCTTGAGGTGGAGGGTAAGGAAAAGTTTCTAAAAAGTGATGATCTATGCACTCCCTTGGAAAGGTTTAGGTATTTATTCATAAGGCACATGGCAATGAGAGGATAGGGGAACTAATTATTTCAGAGACAACAGGAAGAATGAGCAAGAACTCAACGCTCTGAAGGAATCAGACACATTCAGGGTGCAAGTGCTTCAGCTGGGCATGATTATAATTAACAGGTGAAAGATAATGTTGGAGGCAGGTAGAAGGATAAGCTAAAAAAAATGTTGAGAATATTTATAAATTTAAAATTGATAAGGAAGGAGTTAAAGCAGGAGGCAGGAGAGATGACCGATGTGAAAAAGAGTGAGAGATTGGGAAAGTGAAAATATTCAGGTGAAAAAGCAGATGTAGCGGGAGCAAGACAGTGACAAAGTTTAGAATGTGGCAGTGGGAGCATGGTGACTTCCTACAGTGGAGTGCACAGCAATGTTACTGGGAGTCGCGGAGCTTTTCATTTATATGTGTTTTACTTTCTCTCAGCACATATAACAGTGTTCAGTGTATAAGTCCTTACAGATTTACCCCTATTTCCTACTTTTTGATACTCTTGTAAATAGTATTTTCTAAATTTCAATTTCTAATTGTTGCCAGCATACAAAAATACAATTCATTTTTGTTTACTGATCTTGTATCCTACAACTTTGCTAAAGTCATACATGAGTTGTGGTATCTTTTAGACAGTCCATAGGATTCTCTACATATACAATCATGACATCAGTGAATAAAGTTTTATTTCTTCTTTTCCAAAATGTGTGCCTTTCATTTCTTTCTTGCCTTTTATTGGCTAGAATCTTTAGTACGAAGTTCAAAAGAAATAATGAGAACATATATCTTTGCTTTATTCCTCACCCTTCATCATTAAATATAAGTAACAGGTTTTCTGTATCTTTTATGAGATTGAGGAATTTCCTCTCAATTCCTAAGTTGTTAGTAACATTCCCATTTTATCCTTTTAATATAAGTAAAATCTGTAGTGATGTAACCTTGCTCATTCCAGATTTTGATAATTTGCATCTTTTCTCTTTTTCTAATCAGTCAGGGTAAAGATTTGTCAATTTCATTTATCTCAAAAAAACTGGTTTTTTGTTTTATTAGTTTTTCTTTATTGTTTTCTGCTGCCTGTATCATTGATTTATCCTCTCGTTTTTATTATTTCCCTTCTTCTGCTTACTTTGGGCTTTGCTTAGTTTTCTTTTTCTAGTTTCTTAATGTAGAAGCTGATTATCATCAATTTGAAACCTTTCTTTTCCATTATAAACATTTTAGTGCTATAGATTTTCCTCTAATTACTGCTTTAGTTACACAAATTTTGATTATTTTGTTTTCATTTCATTCAGTTCAAAATTTTTTATAATTTCCCTTTTGATTCCTTTTTCAACTTATGTGTTATGTGAAAATATTTAAAATCCTCTTAAATATTAAGACTTGCTTTATCATTTATAATATTGTCTATCTTGATAAGTGACCCATATGTTTGAAAATATGCATTCAGCTACTGAAAGATGGAGTGTTTTACAAATTTTACTTATGTTAAGTTGATTGACAACATAGCACAAGTGTTCCATACCCTAAATGATTTTCTATTACCTTGTTCTATCAATTATTGAGAGAGCCAGTAATTGTTGCCTTTTAAGTGGGAAGGACAGACCATTTACATTTGAAGTGAGTGTTGATATGGATGGGTTTTAAATCTACCATCTTGATATTATTTTCTATGTGTCCCATCTATTTTTTTCTTTTCCTCCTTTTCTGCTTTCTTTCTAGCCTCTCAAAGTTTCTTACAAATTAAACATACATATTATTCATTAGTTGATCTTTAACCGAAATTTGTGATAAAACTTGATTAAACTAAAATGTAATCATGGTATAATATTATTTATATAAGGTAAATACTAGTTTCTATCTGTTTTATTCTAACCACCACTTAGTAAGAAATAACTAAATATTTTATTAAATTTAATTTTTGCCAAAAACATTACAATTACCGAGAGAGTAACTGAATTGCTATCTTCCTTAGATAACTTCTATATTTGTTGAACAAACCATGGGATATTTTATGGACCAAAGGAATACACCTGATTTAAAATGATGGCTTCCTGATTTCTACATAAAATACTCCCAGGTATTCATTTTACTAAGGTACAAGATTCAAACTGATCCATTAGCACTAAGAAGTCAAAATATTCCACATTCAGGAGACAACAGTAAACAAACTATCATTTCTTTGCTTACAAAATTTTACCAGGAAAATAATGAGGTTCTAAAACTGGCTCCTATTCAGAGACATAACTTATATTCTCACTCTTATTCAAAATATTTTCTTATTTGCTGTTATCTATTTCTCATCTTAATTATTATAGTGCTATTGGAGGTTTCAGCTAAACTGGAATTATAAGTCTACTTTATTCTTAATCTGTACTACTACTAAGTAAATGTTTTAAAGTTAAAAAAAGCACACTTTATAAATACATGCAAATATATGAAATTATATAGTTACTGGGGAGTTGTAAAAAGCTTTCTGGAAAGAATCTGAAGTCTTTATGTAGAGAGAAAAAATCTATAAGCCAACAGAACACTAGACTGGGTAGGTAAGAAAATGTGTTTGGTAACCTGCCTTATAGAGCTTTAATACATGTGTAACTTTAAAAAATTAAAGAAAGTAGATAAAAGAGAAGATATATTATAAATTAAAAAGGAAAAAAAAATTCAAAAAAAAATGTACCTGATCATCATTTTCATCTGAAAAGGTTATTGATGTCAGCTTGTAGTTATTCTTCAATAAAAATTCATTGACTAAGAAGTTTAGAGCTCTCTTTTCAAGAGGTTTGATTGGCTCCTGGAGATAAAATAAAAGACAGATACAATATTGTAAGTTCTCCTCCTTCAATACTTGTGCTACCATTTCATGTGGAAGATACTTTTAGATCTGTCGTTCACCCACCTGAATTTCAGGACTTGATTTGTAATTTTTTCGTTCCTGTAAAGGAACTTCGTGTTCTGGTGGGAAAAAATACGAATATTTTACTATTTCACATTTGAAAATATCTCAGCTACTTCTACATTGTCAAAGTAGAAAAAGTCTCAAAAAAGTTTTATGTACACCACCTGCAGCCTTTGTCAGGTTGGCTCGGAGGGCCTGAATGGTCTCCTTGGCTTTCCGTAGTTCAAACTCCAGGACTGGACAGGGATTTGGAATAAACACACACAGGCATCCAACCAAGAAAAGGGAAACAAAAATAAAAAAATAAAAAGCAAGGATGGGTATGAAAAAAAAATACAATTTGTATTGAAAACAGAAAGCATGCAATCTTTATGAAACTTGTGAACGCATGCAGCAGAGTTGATTTGCAAGCAAACTGGTGAATGTTTTCCATAGTTTCAGAATACAGGGGACTATGGATCAAATGTTCCAGCTGTCTGACAGGGATGGCTCTATTTAAAAATAAAATCTATGGCATACTCTCATTTAGGTAAATAAAAATATTAGTGATTTAGATGCTTCTGCTTCACTCAGTCTAGGTAAGAAATGTTATGGAATGTTTTCAGGTGACACATTTCAGGGGAAAAGACAAAAATTAGATGAAATCCAAGCAAATATACTTAAAGAAAATCTTAGGATTTAAAAATAAAAGTACTTTTAAATGCACTATCTAGAATAATGTTATAAATCAGTATACAGAAATATTAGTGACTATATTCCTTTATTAAGACGTTGAAAGAATATGTTTTAAATATTTAACAATGTGGGATGTCTAACAATTTTTCTACAAACAAGCATATGCCTTCTACAAACAAGCACAGTTATGTTAAACACATATCTAAAAAAAGTTCCTTTATTTTAGGTTTATTTTAGGTTTCATTTAAAGCCAAAAGATAGAAACAGTTTGTCTTTTAATTTATAATTAAGATCATTCCAAAGCAAATGATTCTGTACAATTCTACAAATATAGTAATTTTAGGATATTGAGTAAAACTAAGTAGAATTTCAAAGTTTCTGACAACTCTTCAGACAGGTATTTATTCATATTAAGAGGTACTACTGAAACTTAAAGATTTCACCTGTTACCAGAGTCTGATTATAAGATCAACAGGAATACAGAGGCAACATTTTAGTAAAATGTTTCATCAGGAGCAAGATTTAAGCATGTATGTCTTTACTGGGAATTTTCTTTAAAATACTTTAAAGTATTAATAAATACTGCTCTGAAGAAAAAGCAAGTTTAGAAGCAGGAAAAAAAGCCATTTCTGTGAAGTGAAGCTGTGAGAAAATAAGTGATCTTTGTCACAACTGGATATTTTTAAAATTACATTATCCTAAATAGTTCTGCATAAAAACTAGCAAATTAAAAAATTTAAAGATGCAATTTTTTCCTGATTGACTAATAAACAGAAAAAAGAAGATGGCAAATGAAATGCTATTAGAGACAACAAAGCTATAAAAATATATGGAAAAAATAGAATTCACTCAGTTTGCATATTTTCATTAAAATAATACTTAAGATATAACTGAATCACATCTAGTACATGAAAGCCAATTATTTTGATGCACAGAATTTCACTGCAGCAACATGGAAGCACAACTAAAAACCACATGACATGTATGCTACTATTTCTTTTTTTGGTAGTCAGCAATGCTGATCTGCAAACATTTCTGTGCAACAAAGTTAAATCAGTTTCCCTAAAACTTCTACTTCTGGAAAATTCTTAGAGCTTGTGTTTAAAGTCAGACTGCACACATTCAGTGTGTAAGGGAAGTACAGAAGTACTTTTCTTTCTTACTTCAAAACTCTAGGTAATTGATTTTTATTTAAGAACACTTCACTATATCATAAACAAAGTGAGTATACATATTACACTTTCAGTATCACTTACAATTTAGTAAGACACATTACAGAACAATTGCAGATCAGAAATGCCCTGCACCAGAATGACAGAAATATGAAAAAAAAAAAAAAAAAAAAAAAAAAAAGAACTGGTTAAAACACAAACTGTAAAAAAAAACTTAAATTTGACTGATGAAAGTTTAGGTGACCAAGAGCGAAACACTGAATGATCAAGGCACAGAAAGCCAGAAAAACCCATGTCAGACGGCAAGAATTTATATTATTATGCACATCTACATATACATTGCCAAATGTCATTAAAAGTTTCCAAAGCTTTGAAAAGATAGTGCTCATCAAAATGAATTCACTCTGCTGCATGTTTCTTAATATGCAATAAAGACAAAGGCATATCTTTGAAGCTATAGCACATCTCTATAAAAGCACAGTACAATCAAGTAATTGCAGTTATGTGAGAAAGAAAGTTTCACAAGAAAGGTCTGAACAGCTATATTTACACATAAATGAATCTATCACTTCTTTATTTAAAAATTATTGGATTAAAGCTCAAAATTTATTAGCTTGTAAAGAGATACACTGTACCAAATGACCTCCAAGTATTTTTCAAATATTATAATTCCTCACAAAAATATTTGAAAATACGTATGTTTTTTAAAAATACTGTAGGAACCACCCGCCAACCTAGTCATCCACTGTCCCAACTCTATACTTGCCCAACCTTGCTAAATGCCATTTTACTGGAACTAAAGTAATAACTATAAGATAAATATATATTCAAATATTGTATATTATAATCTTATCAAAATAATTAATGATTAAGTCAGTATAAGCAACTCTAGATTGGCTGAAACAGTTATTTCCCAGTCAGGGTTGGATAACACTGGTATTACATTGGAGGTATTTGAGTGATTAAAGATCATGCTCTCATGGCTTGGGAGAAAAACAATTGACTATGTGGAGACACCAAAGGTGAAGTGTTAAATTTCAAAGCAGACAAAAATATTGCTTCTTTGTTGCCTCAACTCAATATATCACTAATATTATCTTGAAATATTTGTTAGTTTTAGTTTTTTTGGTGCAAAACTCAGAATATTACATATTTTGGAAGATCTTTCCCACAACACTAATCAGAGTCAAGTATTTTTTTCATTCACATTTTCCTTCCACTATTGAAGAGTTCATATCAATAGGGTTGAATCAAGGACCCTACCAACTCATAGTAGACATGAAACTGAGTTCTTTCAAGTCAGAATTTCTTGGGGTTTTTTTCCCCCTGAATGTAAGGTGATTTGACTTCATAATAAAATACCACTTCCCCATCTTTAATACTTATTTTATTACCCAGGAACAATTCTAAGAAAAGAAAAAAATTCTCATAAGAATACGAGTTAAAATAAAAATCTACTCCTAAAATAATACAAAAATCCCACGACAGTACAATTACCACCCCTCCTGGGTTTACAGAATTCTCCCTGCCTATTATAGACTTAAGAAAGGTAGAATACTGTTAGGCATGACTCAGCAAATAGAAATAAATGAAGGGAAGCAAGATGGAATCTCCATGGTTTGTATAATTTTGTTTTCTATAGTCATCTTAGAGAGAAAGAAATTGCTCTTTCCCAAGCTTTACAAGAAAAAAATTTTCCCATTACTGCTCCTCCTGCTCAGGTACTCTTAGAGCTTCTTATGTCACTCATCTCAAAGTTGGTGTTTCCCAGACTGTCCTCCTTGGTCCTTTTCTTACTCTGCATACTCCACTGGGATGACAGTCACTCTTACAGTTTTAACTATCACCAGTACTCTCAAGATTCAGAAATCTTTAAACCTTTTCCCCAAGATACAGACCTACCTAATTATCACCTGGACATGCCTATTTGAATATTTCATAAATTTTTAATTTGATCCTATATAAATGAATTTCATATCTTCCCCTCAAATCTGCCCTCCTTCCTCCTCCTCCTGCAGTCTCTCCATTAAGGGCACCACCATTTACCCAACTGCCAAACAAGAAACCTAGATAATATTCTTCACTTACCCTGAGCCCTTACTCCTACATTAGTTAAAAGCCCAAACCATGATGATTCCAACCCTTGAATCCTAAATAAGCCTAAAGAATCATCTCTGCAATTGTCCTGGTTCAGATCTTTATGACTTATCATATAACTTATAACAATTTACAACCATATTAAAGGTATGTTGCCTTCAAAGCCTTGTTGGGGCATCTATCCTATTTTAAATCATACAAAATCATAAATAAGATTTAAGTAAGGTTTAAAATAAGAAAATCAAAAAGTACTGCTAACAGTCTAAGTATGAACATCTGTATTAAGGGAGAAATACATAATAATAGGACAAATATAAAAATAGATTTTAAAAACTTTCTTCTGTATAGCACTGGAAACTATGTTCAGTACCTTGTAATAACCTTTAATGAAAAAGAATATGAAAATGAATATATGTATGTATATGCATGACTGGGACATTGCGCTGTACACCAGAAATTGACACATTTAAATAAAAAATAAAATAAAATAAAGCACATTCCCTTAAAAAAAAAAGACAAATAGGCTTATTTAATTCTGATAAAGCTGGATATGTATGCTGCAGGCCAATAGCTAAGGAATGAGAGGGCTACTGATGATGGTTCTTATCCCGGGGACAAGGTCAGGCTATCTCACAGACAAAAATCTTAATATTATTTTAGAATGTCTACTAGATTATGTAGGCTTTAAAAGGCTTCATATGTCTACTCTATTGATGATTGTTCCCAGAAGCATATAATAGTAAAGTTTCACCTACAGATTACACATTTGGTTCAGTAACAGGCTGGTATAAGAGCACTAAAAGTCTGAAAGCTATTCTCTTAGAATAACATGGTTTTCCCTCTTTTCCAATGAAGATGAAAGACAGTGTTCATTCATTCATTCATTTACAATGAAGTATAGTTGATCTACTATATTGTGTTAGTATCAGGTGTACAGCATTGTGATTTGACCTATTTTTTGCAGATTATATTCCATTATAGGTTATTACAAGATACTGGGTATAGTTTCCTGTGCTGTAGAGTAACCCGTTGCTTATCTATTTTATGTATAGTAGTGTATCTGTTAATTCCATACTCCTAATTTTTCCCTCCTCTCCCTCCTCTGGCAACCACAAATTTGTTTCCTATGACTGTTAAGTCTGCTTCTGTTTTGTATATAGATTCAACTGTATTAGTTTTTAGATTCCACATGTAAGTGATATCAGACAGTACTTGTCTTTGTCAAGACAGCATATGTTTATATATTAGCACTATACAGTAAGTTAAAATTACTTTAGCTCCCCAATCTTAGAGACAAGAGTATAATCCTTAGATTTAAAATATAAGGTTAAACTACCAAATATTTAAATATTTTACTCTTAGTTATGCTTAGTTATAACATTTTGCTTTTACATCAATGGTTCCCCGAATTAGAAATAGTAAACTACCTAAATAACGAGAATAATAATGAACCTCTTAAATTTCAGTAAATCTAAAATTTAGATCTTCAAATCGAAATTAAAGGAAAGAAAATAACCATGCGGCCAATTTCTGGGTAGAAGTTATTTTCTAATATGTAACCATTTGAACAATAATACAATATACAAAACTAGATATATTTGGTGAGTCTCTAATAAACTAGTACACCATGTATTTAATATTTAATATATAATATAAAACATATATCTAATATTTACTATATCATATATAACATGCTACTTAACAAATGATATAATTAGGATTAATTAATTCTAAAATTATTTAAATAATTCCCATTTGATTCGTTAATTTTCAAATATTACTGATGTGATTTGCTGTTTTGATACAGCTGTCAATTAATAATGCTTATGACTAAATCATGATTTGATATAGGGAGGTGCATTAAACTCTTCCAGTGATTTCTCCATTCTATTGATATTGCTGTTTTCATTGCTGAATCCTCTCTTAGCTTCTGCTGAACTAAAAACAATTACATCATTTTTTTCCTCAACTCACCTAATACTGTCTGAGATTTTTAAACATTCAATAGCTCTATTCACAAATTATGAGTGAAAACCACATACTGGAATGTCATTTTAATCAGGTCAAACTTCATTCTTAACGCTAAGAGGCAGCATAAGGTACAGTCAGTTGTAGGGTCTGTTGCTGGGCTACATGCATTTGCATCTTAGCTCTGCCACTGAAGTCTTAAATAATCTCTCTGAGTGCCTCAGTTTCTTGGGGAGGGGAGGATGATAATTCTATAACTCAATGAGTTAATACACATTTACAACTGTGTTTAGAATGCAGCAAGTGCTATATAAAAATCAGCATTCACTTTTATTCATAATGACTTATTAATGGCAAACATTTGGTAGGTTTTAACAAACCTGTCCCAGTAAATAGAAGAAAAATTCAACATAGTTGGTCAAGAGAGGACTCCATTATGGATTTTTCCCAATCCTGTATTAATTGCCTTTACAGGCTCCATCTGTCCTATGTGGCATCCCTCCTTTTTCAGGTGTGCCCCCAATTCTGGTGGATCAAAATACCTAACTAATGTCTGTCTGCTTCCTATTTTTCTCAATGCCCTATGAAAACCCTAATTCCTACAAGACATCCAAGAATTACTTTAATAACAAGCCACAGCCTTGAAGGACCAGGGTGGCCCCCGAGCAGAATCCAACTGGCCTCACTTTATATGGGCAGAACACAGGCAGTACAAATAGGTCTTCTGAAGTCTCTGCAGATCCAATGGTGATGCCTAAAAGGCAGAACTGATGGGAGGGTGGAGAGGGGAAGGAGACTGGAACAAGAATCAAGCAACTAGAAAGGATGATGGTCTTCTTTTTTGAATGGGCAAGGTCCTAGAGGCCCCTGCTGGACCAAGCATTAACCCTTTATTTTCTGGTTCAAAGGAAAGTCAAGATAAATTTCTGGAGAGATACAGTGATGGTCAGGGAGCATCCAGGGAACTCAAGACAAACTTTTATTTACCAACCAGCATGGAAGTATTTTAACCAATTTTTAACAATCAGTAGAGTTGTATTGGTATGTAACACATGAATATTACTCAGCCCTGGTTTGGAGGATAAAAGGAATGACGAAGCTAAGGTCCAACTAACTTTGTTCTAAACCATGGCTAACTTACACCTGTTTTACACCAGTTTTATAACTACATGGTTGTAAACTGTTGGCTACAAGCAGAACCCAGCAAACTGTAGGCAAGCATAACCAAAAACTCACAACACCACTGGAAGGCAAAGTTGGGGGTTGGGATGTTCCCTACAGCCAATAAATTAGTACAATAATTTTGTATAATAACTATATAATTATATTCACATACCAAATCGTTGAAGAGAATTCCTCAAGTCATTTTATTACTTCTGGAATGTCAAAAAATCCGAATCTGTCTTTATAATCTTACTCACCTGCAACTCTCTCATCTGTTTCCCTGTTACCATCATCTGAATATCTTGCAAAGTCTAAAGAATCAAGGGTACTGATGCTCCCAGCTCGATCTGTAATAAGGCAAAAAATAAAAGCATTAAACAGATTTTTATTTAGCTGCCAAAATAAAGGATTGGAAATCAATTACCTATGATTTTTTTTCCCAGTTAGTAAAACTATGATTCTAAGATCTAGAAATTCTGTTAAAACAGTAAGGTAAAAATGCTCACACCAATTAAACTACTTTAAAGTAACTCAAGTTTCCCTGCCCAAATCTCTTAACTCCTGAACAATGCACACACAGGGTATATTGCAACCAGCCCAGCTGAAGCAAAAAAAACTGAAATGAAATTTGAGCTGCTGTCCAAGAGTTTGCAGCTTGAGTTCAACCAGATAATTTCCTAATAAAAAACTAAAACAAACAACATTGTTTGAAAAAATAAAACAGAAACCTGTCTTCACAACGTAACACACACATTGTCCACCATACAGTTCAAAAAAGAAATGAATGAGCTGGATTTCATTAAAATTAAAAACTTTGTGTTTTAAATCATTATTAAGAAAGTGAAAACACAAAACCCACAGAATGGGAGGAAATATTTGCTAATCAAATATCAGAGAGTTATATCTACAAAATATGAAACACTCCAATAACTCAAAATAAGATAGCATAATTTCAAAAATGGGCAAAATATTTAAGAGGTAAAGCCAAACCAAAGATAGCATTACCCCAAGTCATCTGTCCACCACATTTCTTTGTTGAGTAACACCTATTATATCACAAGATCTAATGTTATTCAGAATACATTTTGAGAAATGTTAAGTCACTTTCCCTATTATCTGCAATACAAAAATATATTTGTTAAGGGGAATAATGCTTTAGAACAGGGGTTGGCCAGCTAAGGCCTGGGAGAATCGTGGCCTGAGGCCTGTTTTTATATGACCCCCAAAATACAAGTGGATTTTGTTTTTGAAAGGTTGTTATCATTCATTCATTCACTAAACATTTATGAAGCACCTACTCCATACTATTGGTATACCTACTCCATCTACTGCTGGGTACTGTTGTAGGTAATGGTTACAGAGCAGTGAACAAAGCAGATAAATACAATATGCAAGTAGATAAATATAATATGCTGGAAGATGATCAAGTACTATATAGTAAAGTAAAACAGTGGAAAAGGGAAAATTTATTTATATAAAAACATTCTAACTCTTATTAGATCTTTGTGATATAGTTATTTTTCGTTTTGTTTTTTATTCATTCTTAACTAGATCAGAAATTTTCTTTGTCTTTTATATCCCATCTCACTGCCTGAGGCCATGGAAGACTTCCAACAGGAAGTATCTTAAATTGAGCCCTAAAGAATAAATGTTCACCAAGTCAACAAATGAGGGAAAGAACAAACAAGCTTATGGTGTTTTCAAAGTGCAGGACAAGTTTAGTGTAAATAGCAAGGTTCTAACGGACAGAAGCTCCAAAGGGTTAGGCAGGCTAGGGTGCAAAGGGCCAAGAAGGATATAACTCATCTACAAAAGAAACAGACTCCCAGACATAGTAAACAATTGTATGGATACTGGAGAAAGAGGGTGGGAAGGGGTAAATTTGAGAGCTTGAGATTTGCAAATGTTAACCACTATATATAAAAATAGATAAAAAGCAAACTTCTTCTGTATAGCACAGAGAACTATATTCAGCATCTTGTAATAACCTTTAATGAAAAAGAAGATGAACACGAATATATGTATATTTATGCATGACTATCATGCTGTAGACCAGAAATTGACTAATTGTAACTGACTATATTCAATTAAAAAAAATTTACAGGCATGGACCAGGCTGTTAAAAAAATTTAATAAAGTCATTTTTACAAAGGAATCTGCTTCTGTATTAAATTTTACACATGCAGAACTGGTAACTGTTGAACAGTCAGCTTTTAGATTGATCTCTCCTTGGTAAACTCTAACTCAGCCTTCTGTTTTTTTTTCCTAGATAGTACCTGATTGCCTAGCTTTCTTACTCAGAAGACACTGCAAGATTCTGCAAGTGTGGGGTCGTTACTAAAAAAATCTACTGCTGTAGAACCTGCCTGTCACACAGTAAGTGCTCAATAAATATCAACTGTTATTATTTAAAAAAAATCTATTGCTATTTTACTATATAAGAAACTACTCAGAGATTCACATATTCAAATTAGAGAAAGACTTCTTGAACTGCACTCAATACTTGAAAATATTTAATAGCCTATTACTATTTGTCAGGCACCATCTTTAGTGCAGGGGACTGTGTGTCAGCAAGACTGACAAGGTCCCTGTTCTTACAAAATGCTTGACTAGAACAGACCACTGACCTATAAATACACCTGCCTGGTAAATAATTATCATGATATGTTATAAACTGGAGTTCCTAGATCACTATATATACTACCTAAAATTTCCAGCTCTCAAAAATATTAATCTAACTACTTTTCTCCAATGTATTGTACCACACTATAAATTACAGTTTTCCCCTCCAATTTTATAAATATACACATTATAATTATAAAAATAAAGGTACATAGAAAAATAGATAAATCATTTCAAACCCACTAAAATTGGGAAGCTCAGACATCATTAAATTTTTCCGCAGAATTTCCAAATTTTTTTTAACTCTTTTTCCCATGACTTGTATATCTATACAGTTTTGCAAAATAAATGGATACATACAACTTAGTATCTTGCTTTTTTAAAATGAAGCTCATATAGTGAGAGTTTGCCATATCATTAAGGCTATTGATATATACTGCTTAAATTGCTTTCCAGAATAAGTATATACAGCAATTTGAGTTCCATCAGTAGTGCATAATAGCAGTTGTCAATGATTGATATTATTAATCTCACCAATTTAACATACTATAAAATTTTCTTATCTAATTATGCATCTCTTTGATTCCTGGTGAACTTGAACATTCTTTGAAAGATATATTGGCCATCTACCTTTCTTGTGTGTATGTGTGAATTTTCCAATCACTTTCTTTGACCATGTATCTAACATCTACATTTTCCTGATATATTAGTTTATCTGGCACTGCCTAACCAGAAGCTCACTTGAGTACTATACCCTCTACTCTTAGTCACACATATCTTAGCTGCTCATTTGCTATTCTGACGTCTCCAACCTGTATATTAAAACAGTTACACCCAATAGGATGAACTTTTATCAACCAATATTCCAGTGTTGTGATAACACCTCACTGTTTTATTTCTTATTTTCATGGAATGTTAAGGATGATGTGGGCTGTTGATTTCAGAGAAATATTTTTCTATTATATTAAGTATCCATCTAATGTTAGTATTCCAGGTATTCTCTTTTTCCTTCTAATATTTGTAATCATACATAAGGCCTAGGTTAGAGCCTATTTGATCATACATTATTCCTCCATTATACTGTTACTATTTCTCTGAAAGTTTCAAAGAAATCACCTAAGCAACAGCTGCTTTTCCCCTTGGGGAAAGCAAACATAGCTTAATTTTCGACTTGGTATTATGGTGGCCACTGAAAAATACACTGTAATTATTTTTTTCCAAGCCGATAACTTTATATTCTCTAAGAAAAAAACTTTTTAACAAACAATAACTATGATATCATAAAAGTAAAAATCTCCTAATTTACAAAAATTTACTCCAAGTCATAAAAAAATTATTTATGGAAGAAAGTAATCTCAACTTTGATGGGAACTAACCTATAACAGATTTTGCAAATAAAATGTACTTGGGGTTTTAAGACTAACAGGTAATATTACAGCTCCTAGATAAATATGATTCTTTGGATTCAGCCACAATTCTTTTCGAGGGCAAGCAAATGTCTTTCCAAATACTCTAATATAAGAGTAAGAGTTTGGAAAAGTTAGCCTCTTTTATTAAGAAAGACACTACTATTTTCTAATATAAAGTATACCACAAAGCACTTCTTCAAATTCCAGGGTTGTGTAACTTCTTAGTAATTCATTTTGTAACTCAGAAACTGAATGATCAGGAACTTTCATCAGAGTTGGCAAACCAGTAAAACCTGTACGTAAGTTTTATTAAGTCTGAAAACTAAATTCATTATACATGGTGTGACTGTAAGACATGCAGATAGATTTTATAAATCACATATGAAAATAGTCTTATTTTTACATACATTTAATCTTTTAGTACTGATGACAGAATGTACTTTTATAATAGTTCAAAAAATTAGTTTCAGACCCTTGAAAAGGTTATCTTTCATGTAAATTTTATGGCACTTTAAAAAGCTAAATGTATCAGGAAAAACTGACCAGCTGCTAACTGGCAAAAAACATTGCTTAATTAGGTAAACATCTGGTGAACAACTACTGTGTTCAGGTACTGACAGGAAGGTACTGTAAAATATTAAAAAATAATTTTTTAAAGGATAGGCATATAAAAGTCCATGTAGGTGTGTTGTGTATGCTTATATATGCATTAAATGTTTTTATAAATATACACAATAAGGTATTAACAGTAATTAACTCTGAGAAGTTATAATTCTTCAATACACACTCCTCTCTGTATTCTTTGAATTTTTTTGCTCGTATTTTGGTATATTTTCCCCAGAGAGAGTTAATATTTTTTACAATATGAGCATTTTAGAATTAAAAAGTCATGAAAGTACCCAATTCACAATTAAAGGGTAGGAAGAAAAATAATGTCAAGCAATTAGCTTTAAATTCCAATTTGTATAGTAAAGAGCATTTACTGAACCATGCCTAAAAAACCTATGTCATGGTAAATAACAAAGGAAGAAGTATGGAGTAAATAAATTCAATAAACAGACAATAATATTACCTTAAAAGTAATTATATCTAAACTTGAGGTCATGTATGACATTTTAACATGCTGGCTGCTTAAATTAAAAGTGGATCTTAGAGATCTGCCAATGGCAAAACTTACATTTATATTTTCTGATCCTCAACTCTTTTCTAATGTTGGGACTCATTTCACTGACCCTTATGTTCAAAATATTTGAGAGCTGGAGAAAATCTTACAGATAGTCTAACCCCTCATTTTAACTGATGAAAAAACTGAGCTATGCATTCATTCAAAGAATATTTACTAATCCATGATAAGGAGCAGAAAGATAAAATTCAGTAAGACTTGGTTCTTGCCTTAAATAAGCTTATAAACCACTGGAATTAAGTCATGTACACAGCTAACAGTGATACAATTAAATCACTTTAAGTTAAAAGTCAAGCAAGTTAATCTGTGAGCAAGCTAGAAGTATAATTCAAGTCTCCTGGTTTGCAGTCCACTGCTCTTTGCCACAAGATTCCACTGAGCCAAATGTAAAAGTCAAAAGATTTAAATTTAGGAAGAGACAAACACTGAAACTTCATTGACAAACTATTCACTAAAGTTAATATTTCTTTAATGCTGGATGGTTTTACCATAAGAACAGCTTTGAGGTAAAAGGATTATTATTAATAACAACAATAATTATTATTACATTTAACATTTTTTTAAAACCACTTTTTCTGTGCCAAATACTTTGGGCAGATAGCCTTATTTAACCTTCCTAAGAAAGCCCTGCGAGAGGAGTCATTACCATCTGCATTTTACAGAAAAAGAAACAGAGACTATCTAGTGTCATGCAACTAGGAAGTAGCAGAATAGAAATATGAACTCAGGCTCTCTGATGCCAAAGCCTGAGCTCTGAACCTTTAGTGCTGTCGAACAATATGTAAAAGCATGCAGGTTCAGATCTCCTCGATTCCAGCTAAGTTGGGCTTGAGGCTGTGAATGGACACGGAAAGACCAAAGTTGACTCAACCTTCCTCAGGCTATGGAGGGAAAGGCTAATTTTACAAAGGAAGATTTCACACTTTCATACTTACAAGATCCCGTTACTTAAAGATCATTTCTTTAACATAACATCAACCTTTATTCAAAAGCTTGTTTGCCAGGCACAATTTTAGGTGAAAGATAAATAAAACATGGTCTCTTTTTATACTCACGCTACATAAACATTTATAAGACAAAGATATATGAGACATGAAAACCAACTAACATCTTAAACAAAAATCTAGTCAGCTAAAACATGAACAAAAAAATTTCAATAACACTAAATGCATTCACAAGTCTCTATATAATTGATTGCCATAAGTGAGACAGACAAAAAATTACCATAGGTTCAGAGGACTTTGAGATCACTATGGGCTGGAGAAGCTTTAGGGAGAGGAAGGAACTGGAACTTCCTTTAAGGATACACAGAGGAGGAGTGCACAGCTTAGTGGTAAAGCATATGCTTAGCATATACAAGGTCCCAGGTTCAATCCCCAGTACCTCCATTAAATTATAATAATAATAATAATAAAATAAATTAATAACACTAATTACCTCCTCCCCCCTAAAAAAATAAAATTAAACTAAATTTTAAAAAAAGATAGAGAATCTGGAAAAAAGTAATGGAAGATGGAGGAAAAGAATTTCAAGAGGAGGAAAAACAATATAGACAAAGGCAGCGAGACAGAAAAATATAAAACATATTCAAGGGACATTGAACAAACACTGTAAGTACAACAAAAGTTTTGTATATGACAACATGGTTGAAAAGGCAGGAAGAAGCAAAATTATAGGGAGAACTAACTTTATAATGCATATTTATAATAAAATACTTCAAAGTCATTTTTATCATATACTATGCAAAAATGGGAAAAAATTAAAATTGCTAAACAGATTTGTAAATTCTTTTTTCTATAATATATCATTTTGCTAATAAAAAGAGTTGGAAAAAGTTGCTTTGGACAGGAGAAAGCAATTTTAAAAGGTTTTAGCTGGAGTGACATGAACGAATAGCTTTTAAAATCAATTAAGAATAAGGATTAAAGGCACAGGGACCAGTTATAAGGCTAGAGCTGAGGTTCTAAATGTGATCTCAATGCCTGAACCAAAGCAGCACACAAGCACAAAACTGATGGATGATACAAATAACACAGAAAATATGATGACACTACCTTGAGCAATCTTAGTCATCTAATCAGGACCAGCTGGTTTCAGAAACAAATGAACACCATCTCTGACTGCTGGGGAGTTTGGAAATAACAGGTGGGAAAACCCGGAAGGTTACACCCATGACTGCAACTGTGGTGTCTCCTCCTTGAAGCTTAGTCATGTTCCCTGACTAGACCAGAAACTTAGATGTAACCACGCAGCAAAGCTTTAAGATTAAAGAAGAGAGTACATGCTAATTCAGCTTTGGTGAATTTCCTTAGTTGAATTTCATGCAGAAAAGACAATTGAAGACTATATTTGACTGTAATTGGAGGCTTAGTTGACCCTACAATCACATACAGGATGTGCATGTTCTGACTTGGTTTAAGTTGAGTGCTGTGCGTTGTGGACATCTCGATGGAATTAAATGATGTTTTCAGCAGATTATTTACCTCTGCCTTGGCGTGGTGGTACAGTTTGTCACTTTGATTATTTTTTAAAGGATCAGTATAGCACTACCTGACTTGCCTTCTGCATTAAGAAGACTGGCCACTTTGAGTTAATAAGATATACTCTCTAAATGACTTACTAAGATACTTTGACTGATTAAATACTAAAATAATTTGAGAAATTTTGCTTTAAACTGTGCTTTAAAACTGACATAAAACAGTTGTGGTGTAATGGAAAGGATGAAGACTTGGAAGTCAGTGATCTGGTTTGGAATCCTAGTCTTGCCACTGAAGACGTGATAAGAGGTAAAATATAAAAGGGCATACAAATAAAAGGTAAGCCCATCTCTCAACCACAATCATCCTCTGCAACAGCAATCATTGTTGAAGACTCTTTTGTATGTATCCTTTTAGAAATATTCTAGGTAGATGCCAATTCCTCTCTTTTTGTATGTAGATGGAAACAATTCACATATTCTGCCTGCATCCTAATTTATTCAACTTATAATGTATCTTGGTGATCATTCTACACCAGCACATATAGATCATTCTGTTTTATTTAGCCAATCTCCTACTGTTAGACATTCAG
Source organism: Camelus bactrianus (assembly GCF_048773025.1). NCBI lineage: Eukaryota > Metazoa > Chordata > Mammalia > Artiodactyla > Camelidae > Camelus > Camelus bactrianus. Next base: position 19,735,243 of record NC_133568.1, on the reverse strand, counting down.
GTTGTTTTCAATCTTTAATACCTTTACTTACAGAAGATACCAAAAAAATGTAGGTTCAACAGTTTTAATGCAAACAAGCTGTCTATAATAAATTATAGAAATGGAATAGGATATTAAGGAATATGTGTTTTTAAAATGTGATAGATATCACCAAATTACTCCAAAAAGAGTGTCCTACCAACAGTGCGTAAGTATACATTTTGCTTTCCAATCTTTGTGTCGCACATATTTTGATCAAAACTACACTCAGAAGACAATATTGCCTATAGAAAAAAAAATCTGTTAGGCAGAGTCCAGTGAGATTGTAGATTCTAAAATCACCTATTAAAACAGGCAAATTTCATGATATGGATGTTATTAGAAGGTTTACAAGACAAAAATCAATATTCTTAATATTGTAACTTACCAAAGGGTACAAAATGAAAATATCAAACATGAAGAACAATATTAAAATGTGACTAGACATTTTGGTGATATGTTTATAACGTTCATCATTCCACCTTACATTCTTTGGTCAATTCTCTGTATTCACACATCTATCCCTGAAAAAAAGTGTCAATCCTTACTATAATTGAAAAGAATGACTATAATAAGGAGCTATTTTTGACTAGAAAAATTAGAAACTTTAAGGTTGTTGCTAGATACTTTTCTAATGGTAATTCTACTTCTGTACACATATACAGAATATTTATAAGACTCCCCATACAATGCAATAAAAAGCTATCAGTATAAAACAGTTTTGTTCACTTGAAACATGTTAAATTTCAAGAGAGATTTGTGTCAAATGAAGACTTCCCCTCCAAATAAAACTGGCAACAGAAGACTGAAAACAGAGAAACTAGTTCATATGCAACAATGTTTGGGAGCAAAGAATGAACTTTTTTGCTGTTATTTCGTGCAAATTAACAGATAATCCAAGACACTGATATTCAATATAAGGTAACAAAAAAGGTAGATACATGCCAAATACACACACAGAAGTAACATACTATGCAAAATATATTCCTTGCGTTCACATACCAGAGAGAAGATGGTATTTCATGTCAGAAAAAACATGAACTTGTTTCACATTGCACAGTTACAGGACTAGGTGCCAATTAATGGTGGAACAGTGGAGTTGTAGTTCTCATCACATATTTTCCTTGTTTTGCCATTCATTATACGTAAATTCTGACAAAGTGTGGTACATATTTTAATTGCTTTAGAAAAGTGCAAAGTTCAACACCATATAACCAACCGCCACCTGATACAAACAACTGTTAACATTCTTCAGAATTTAAAAAGAAATAACATCTAATGTTTCCTTCCTCGAGGACAAACACAATAATGGATTTAGTGTGATTCTAGTTGATGTTTTTATATCTGTAATAATATATGTTACCTATAAATAACATACAGTAATGTTTTATGTGTTTGAAAATTTACATAGTGGTATAGAACTGTATGCAATGCTCCACAACAGATCTGATATCTGATTAATGGCTGCTAAGATTTCCATTTTATGACTATACCATAACTAATCTTTCCATTATGTATGGCCAAGAGAATTGTTTCTAACATTGTACACACCTTGTTATGCACATTTGTGAATTCCAGATAAATACTTCTATGTGGAAAAACTGGGTTGAAGGGTGTGCACATCTTCAACTTTACTAGATTTTATCAAAATATTATTCAAAGCAGTTGTATTGACACTTTTACTGGGTAGCACAAGAGTTCCTGCTTCCTCTTCCATATCAGGAATACGAAGTGTTGTCAGACATCTTCATTTTTGCTGAAAGGTGGGGTATTGTGAATTGCATTTCCCTGATTACTAGTGAATTTGAGTATCTTTTCATTGGTTTGCTTCTTTATGAATTATCTATTTATATTTTTTGCCTATTTTTAATTAGCTCATTTTCCTTTTTCTTAATATTTGTAGGCATTCTATATAAACTCTATACTTGAAATACTTTTTGACTATTATATATATGTGGCAAATATGTTCTCCTAGTCTATGGCTTGTCTTTTATTTCATGTTATCTTTTTGCATACAAGAATTTTAACTTTGATACAAACATATTAATCTTACTTTAAAGTCTGCATTTTTTATGCCTGAGAAATCCTTATTTCAAGGTCATAAATACGTTTTAATATTTTCTTCAAAAAGTTTTCAAGTTCCATTTCCCACATTTAGCATTTTAATTAATTTGCAGACTTTGTTTTGGTGTGTGTGTGTATAAATATACATATATGGTAGGAGATAAAGAAATAACTTCCCTCCAGGAGACAAATTTGTTGAATAGTCTACCCTTCCCTCAATGATCTGACTCTTTTTCCTATACTAAAGACTCACTGAGCTTGTTACTGGGCTGTAATCTGTTCCTTAGTTCAATCTGTCTACTTCTGTTCTTCTTTGTTTTTGAAATATTTATTTTGTAAATGCCACATATACTGATTTTTAAAACTTGAGTTCCAAAAAAAGATAAGCCCCCTTTTCTTCGCATCTGTTAGTTGTAAAATTGAGTAACTAACCACTGCCTGAGAAGAGAACAAAAGGAAATTACATTTAAAAATAACTTACATGAATATAATTTAAAATATCTGTAAAATGTAGGTGTAATGCCTTTACAGACATAAAATATAATGCATTAACTGTATTATGACATTTTAATGAACCATTACGAAATCATAAATCCAATGTTTACCTTTTAATAATTTATTTTACACTTATATAGACTTACTGCCAATGACAATAAATATTAACTCAGCTGACTCTCACAACAGCTCAAAGAGGTTCTGTTATCCCGTTTTTAGATAAGAAACTGAGGCATAGAGAGATTAAGTAACTTGTTCAAAGTCACAAGGGTTTAAGAAAAAAAGTGGCAGAAATAGGATCCAAGCCAGGTAATCTGACTCCAAACTCTGTGCTCTTAACTCATTGTGTATACAGCTTTTTCCCTTAAAATTAGCAGACCTCTTTGATCTAATTTATGGTGGCTACTCAAATAGAAATGCTATCAGGTTTTCTTATGAATTTCAAGCACAGATACTCCCAGTATGCTTTTTAACTTGTTGTTTTAATTAGGACACCATATATCTGCTAGTCCTGTTGAATCCTATGAATTAGTACTGTCAGACATCACCTATCTTCCTCCGTCTTCTATCATGGGCAAATCTGATCTAGTCTTCTCTCCTTGCTTCATATATTTTTTCTTATAAAAGAAAGAAGTCACTATAAAACAAGTTTTTGAAGCCCTTTCACATATATACTCTCATGTGAACTTCCTTAAAACCCTATGACTAGCAGTGGACAGAATGATTATTGTGCTTTACACAGAACAAGAAGGTTCAAAAAGGTTAAATGATACACCCAAGATAACAGAGCTGTAAGTGGCAGAAGCAGAACTAAAGATCAGACACCAGTACTACAAGTCAGGTGGTCTTCAAAAAATACGCCATGTTCAAAAGTGTAGATGGTGTAGACTGGCACAGACCTACTGTTGTTTTATCACACGTCTTTCCACAGCTACTCTTTTACCAAGCCCATACTTCTCTATTTTATTTATACCAGTGTGAGAGATCTGTCATTTATCTTGCTATGACCCAAATATATCAGCTTTAGAACATTCATCTTCACCCCGTTGTAGTTAAGTGTTATAGTTTGCTCAATCTTAGTAAATACCATTGCTGAATTCAGTTATATCGGGTATTCATTTCTCAGAAATCAGAAGAATCTATTTTTAAAGTGAACAATTTACACTCAACTTGATCAAATTTTCCTGTGCAGATCTCCTTAGTTTGTAGAAATTATATGCATACGTGTAATTAGAATCATCAGTGTCCCATGCTCCAGTGAAATGGGGCCAGCAACCACCTTACAAATTAATTGCAGGTACAAACTTCTACTTATAAGATAAATAAGGGCTGGGCATGGAAGGTACAGCATGGTGACCATAGTTGACAATACGGTATTATGTATTTGAAAGTTGCTCAGAGAGTAGATCTTAAAAGTTCTCATTACAGAGGAAAAAAACCCTAGCTATGTGTGGTGATGGAAGCTAACTAATCTTATTGTGGTAATCATTTCACAATATAGACATATATCAAATCATTATGTTGGACACCTAAAACTAATGTCATATGTCAATTAGATCTCAAAAAAAATTAACTGTACTATTGAAACAAACACTCATATGAGGGAGTTGGAGTAGAGCAATCCTAAACTAATGCAAATTCCCCCAAAAAGTCAACCAAAGAGGCACTGCATTCAAAACATGGCCAAATAGCTAAATACCACTTACTTAACCACCAAGTATGCTTTTAGTATAAATAATTTAGAAACCACATTTTATCATCAAATCTCACAGCACTTATAGGAAGAAGCCAATAAAAACAACTACCTAAAAGAAAAAAATAGGCTATTAATAATTAAGACCTTTCTCAACCAATATTTGTAACTTAAATATAAATAGGCTGTATTTTTAGATCAAGGTAAGTATTCTTTTTCAGTCAATCATTCTAAAACCAGGGGAGTTAAGGAGTGGACACAGTTAAAAGCCACTATATAAAAACAAAGTAACCAATTTCAATTTTTGACCTAAAAATACTATACAAAATGAAAGTTACATCAATTCTGGAAGGTTTTGTTCCCCAAGCAAACAAATACTCACTGTGAACATCATCTCTAACTTTCTTGTTGAAAAAGCAGAAAGTATAATTTAAATTTTTGACAGCAATAAGGTCTGTTTTCCCTGATTAATACCCCTATCTCATTTCCTTTTAAACTGTGTACCACAATGGTCTGAAAGTCATACTGTATTTTCACACAAAAAACCCCAAATGGAACCCTTTTATTAATTGGTGAGCCAGATAATGGTAAGCATGTTCTGAGATGATGTTTTAAACAAGGCAAAATATAAAATAAATAATATCTTCTCTTTACCCTCACTTCCTTTTCCTCACTCAGGATAAAGAGTCTAAATATGGCCAAATAATAAAGTTACTACTTATTCAAAATTTCACCCATACTTGAGCATCAAATTAAAATTTTACTTTCTCCAGAAGAGCCATTTCATTAGGATCACAATCAACAATGATTTTTCCATAAATAAATGTCTACACTATTACCTGTACCAGAGAGGACTATTCTATAGGTCTTTCATGTGTTAGTTGCCTCTCCATCAAGAACATAAACTCAAGGACATGCACTAAACTTCTTTTGGATCCCTACAATCCTTAGTTGATCACACAATTTAATAAATGTATTAATCAATGTAAAATATTTAATACTAACTATACTCAAATCACTGTTTAAAGCAATGAAAACATCTGACTACATTTCCACAAGAATTAATAAGTTCGAAGCTACTGAAAGGCATAGGCAAAAAAAAAAAAAGAAGACAGTCATGCAAGAGATAAATTTAGGAATGTATATGGTCCAGATAATAGTGGAAAGTCTTATTCAGCCAAAAGCAGTGAACTGAATAAACTTTAGAAATATTCTGTTGACATTTTCTTGTTAGCAGCCAGAGGAAGCACTAAACCCAATTCCAATCTAATGGGGGGAACTACTTTGTAAAGTAGAAGAGATGGGAAATTTGGTAGATTGTAATCATGACATCTCAGCATTTGGTAATACTAGGCAAGGAATACTGAGCACAGTGAGACATGTACTCTTTGAAAGTTTTGAGAAAAGATAGGTAAGATAATAGAAAATTTTAAAAAGGAGAAAGATGACTCAAGAAGTCTGTAGGCTCACAAGTAAAATTATTAAATTCAATCAGAAATGACTGCCTCCTGATAAGTTGCCTTATAAAACTTTGAAGGCATGATAAATACGGAATAAAAGAAGTTCATTACTGAAAGGGGTAAGTTACTTGTTCTCCCCATGAGACCACCTACTGTCTCTACTGCACAAAGAACAGGCTCATCCTAAACAATTAAGAGTTCAATTTTGATTATAGCTCTAACACTTAGGGTGGAACCAGCAATCCTCTAGCTAAAATACTATAATCTGCTCAGTGTTAATCAATAGCATTGGTACAACTTTTGTCTTGCAATCTAAATAGAAAGCAAAACAATTACCAAACTGGCTCAATTGGCAAAAGTACAGGAGAAAAATATACAAATAACATGTATTCAGCAAGTAATATTAAATGTAAGATCAAATTAGTTTATCAAGTAGATCTAGCCTGAACACTGCAACAATGTTAAAACAATTTATCAAAAATCAAGACTTCCTTAGAGCTCATTTTATTCAGTTAATAGAAATTCTTCTACTGAAAATATCAAATTTATAAAGCTATAATTCTTTTGATATTTGAATATTTTATAAATGTGGATTATTCCACTAGTTAAGAAAAAAAGATGAAATACAGCATGAAGCCTCCTTAAACTATTTTAAAAAGATCACTATATTAGTATTAAACTAGGTCCAACAGACTTTTAGGTAAACAATTCAGTAAATCTTGCAAAATTAAATTGTTTTTGGACATCATTAAATAAAGAAAACTACTTTTGATTATAATATTTATTATTTTGAGGTATTATGAATTTTCAGATCAGACACACATCAATCAAAAATACATAAAACAAATAAAAATAATGTAATGTTTTAGATAATCCATACTATCAATCTTTATATTGTTTTATCAACCAAAAATACTTATTTAGTATCATAAAGTCATACCCAAATTAGCAACAATTGAATTGAATATAAAGGACCTTTAAAACAGGCAGTAGTTGGGTCCCAGAGAGATTCATCCTTAGAATCCCTAAAACATCATTTGTGTGTTCAGGAGCTTAGTCAAAAATCTTCAAAACATGGTACTAACCACAGTTTTACAGACTTACTTTAGCTTTTATCTATTTTCTGACACTGTTAAAATATTTAAATGCATTGATATTTTGACATATACAATGCATTTGCATTTAAACTATACTAAAGTTTGTGCTATGAATGTCTGCAAACTTAGGAATATTTAAGAAATATTTCTTTTTATGATACCTTTATTAAAATGCAGTCCTGCCATCACAGTCCTGAATTTAAAAGTTAAAATTATAAATAAAACTTCTAGAAGAAAATATAGGAGAAAATTTTTACAACCTTAAAACAGGCAAATATTTCTTATTTAGGACAAAAAGAGTACAAATCACTAAGAAAAACAACCTGATTCATCCAGTATTTGATGAAATTAAAAATCTCTGTTCATATGACACACCATTAAAAAATGAAAAGGCAAACCATACTAAGAGAAAAAATTTGCAAAACACATATTTGATATAGGACTTGGATTCACAATATATAAAGAACTACAACTCAATAAAAAGATATGAACAGAAGTTTCACAAAAGATACACTAATGGCAACACACATACACATCCTAATGGCAAAAAGTTCAGAAGAATTCAGCATCACTAGTCCTCAAGAAATCTCACAATGTGATACCACACCACTCTCACTAGAATAAATTAAATAAAAAGTCTGAAAATACCAAGTATTTGGGGGATGTATAGAAATTGAAACTCTCATACACTAATAATGGAAATTTTAAATGAAACAACTACTTCTGAAAAAGTTTTGACAGTTTCTTATAAATTTAAATATGTACTGATTATAAGACTCAGCAATTCTATTCCTAGGTACTACCCAAAAGAAATGAAAACATATATCCATGCAAAATTTGTATAAGCATGTTCAGGGAAGCTTTATAAATATAAGCCAAAACTGGGAAAAAATACAAATGTCTAACATCAGATGAATAAACCAAAAAAAGGAATGAAGGAAAGGCTACATGCTCTGCAAATGCATTTATATTAAATTTTTAAAAAGGCAAAACTTGTCTATAGAAGTGGTTCTCAATTGGGGAAGTATTGCCCTCCCCTTCCTTGGAAAATTCTGGAGACAGTTTTTAACTGTCATAACTTGGGGGATGGGGTCGGGGTGGCTGCTACTGGTATCTACTGTACAGAGGGGCCGAGATGCTGTTAAACATTCTAGAAGGCACAGGGCAGTAGCCACAACAAAGTATTATCAGGCCCAAGAGTTCAATAGTGCCCAGGCCCAGGTTGGAAAATCCTGTTCTATGGTGATTAGTGACAGTGTAGGGATACTGAATGCAAAGGAAAATGAAGGAGCTCTGGGACAATAAAAATGTTCTATATTTTATTTGTGGTAGATGTTAATTTTCCAAAACTCATTACATTGTACACTTGAAATGGGTGCATTTTATTGTATGTAATTTTACCTCAAAGTTAATGGTAAAAATTATAGTGCCTATCAAATAATATAAAGCTATATAAAATAATTTAGTCCAATTTTTGCTTTTTAAAATACATGCATAGAAAACACAGAAAAGGCAAATACCACTGGTTGGATTATGGATAATTCTGATTTTTTTCCTACTGCTCATTTGTTCTGTAGTAACTTGAAAATATACTATATGAAATACATATGATATATATATTACATAATAATATATTTTTAAGTTATACCTAAAACAACTCCAAATAATAAGAATAGAGAAGTACAAGTACATATGGATATTTGATTATACTTAAATTGTGATTTTTGATCACAGGACTGAAATTATTTAAAGAAACTATAAAAACGTGTAATGCAAAAGCATTACTCTAAAACACTGCTATAATATTTAAAGAGTCTAAATTACAAATATAACTATTTCTATACAAAAAGTTTTTAAGAGAAATTTTCACAAAACAGTGATGTCAAGCCACAATAAGGTAGGCTAAAAAGATTCAGAAATTCTTTTAAACAAGTTATGAAGTAAGGAATAATTCATTTCATTAGTACATTAGAAAAACATAACAGATGCAATTTAGTTCTGTTCAACAACAGGCCAGGAACTGTACAAAGTGTGAGGAATATGAAGATGTCCCTCAAGAATGGACTATCTAGTGGAGAAAAATGATATTGTTAGCGAATCAGATTCCTTAGAGTTAAAGGCTATGGCTGAGGTTTGAAAGTAGTACAATGAAAGAACCAAACAGCTAAGCCTGGGGAGTGTGGGAAACACTTACAAAGATGACATCTGAGCTGGGTCTTGAGGAAGTACTAAGAGCTTATTAGCTTATCAGGTAAAAATCATTATTAGTTCAGGAATCTTAAAGCAAACAAAACATGCCCAACTACCTAACAATTTTGTGACTCTGCTCTTTGTTACACTTTATAGTCTTAAAGGTCAGCATGAAAACATCTTTACCTAAAAAGGAAGATTATCCCATAATATTAAGCAAGTTACACCTGCTGGGAAAATTCCATATTCAATAGAAATCTGCTTATAATTTACCTTGATTGGAAAATGCACTCTTTGCACGTTCACTACATCTAAGTTAGGCAACAGAAGTCTCTGGCACCATTCAAAAGTATAGACAAAAAATAATCAATTAGGCTACAATTTTTAAATTGTATATTTAACATTCGTTAGTAAATTCCAGTTGGCCTCACATAACACACTAAAACATCTTATTACCACCGGTAATCGAAGATGTCTTTCAAAAGGTGGATACTGGGAGTCCAGTATACATCCTTGATAATACATTTTAGAGCCATAAGAAATACTTATAAATATATGATGAATGAGGTAAACGATTACTCTATACTGCTGGCAATGATTATAACTAGGTAAAAAAAGAAACTTTCTAACCTATGCAGAGAAAAAAGCCTATGAGGTGGTGGGACCACAAGCTACACTGCAGGTAGAACCTGCCTGTCCTGTTCCTTAGACTTCCTATAATTCTGGAAATCTACTGAATTAAGGTAACCGAAAGTGAATTACATTGAGTTCACTTAAACAAAAACAAATTTTATGCAGCAGAAAAGCCAATTTTTGAGTGAGCAAGTCATCGCAAAGGCAGTGTCTTAAAGTGGATCAGACTTTGCAGAGAGAGGAACATTTCCTATTCTTTTCTCTCTTTGAGTCAAATAATTACTGCGAACAATTTAAGAGACATAGGTTCCTTGTAGTGGTGATTCGAGTGTGTCGAAAATGGAAAAATGATTAAAGCGATAAACCAGGTTGCAAGGGAGTCCTTTTGGAGTCACGTAATAGCCAGTGAACTAGAAACTCTGGATATTGAATAGATACAGATACCAATAGGAGAGCCAGGAGCAGATGCCAAGTCCAGCCAAGAGTTGGAGTCAGGCAAGGATAAAACACTCACTGCCAGATCCTTTTGCTTCTGCCGCAAAAGACCACCCCCACCCCCCGCCCCAACTTACCCTCTCTGAAACGTTCCTAATATCCGCCCAGTACCTACCCAGAAGTACCCCTTCCCCCACAATAACTTCTTACAACCCCAACAGTCCTGCCGGAGTGACAGGCTGCATTCACTTACTGAGCTGTCCCCCACCCGACGTCGTACTTGGTTCCCGACCTCCTGCGCCTCCAACGCCGACTGCTCCAGGGATCCCAGGCGCCCCCATCCCCGGCGGGGTCCCACTCTGCCTCTCGAAGTTGCCAGGATTGGAGAAGTAGTCACGCAGCCGAGGCAGCTCGCGGCCGCTCTCTAACAGCTCGGTGTGCAGCTCCAGGGCGGTCAGTAAGTATTGATCGCGCAACAGCTGAGCCGCGATCGCATCGATTGACAATCGGGCCGGGGTCTCCCCGGTGCCCCCCAGTGACATCGCCGCCGCCGCCTCCCCAGGGAGCCCTGGTCGTGCACTGCTCCCTAAGGCCACGGGATCCTGGGGCGATAGCGAGTCCGCAGAGCCAGGATCTAGGCCGCCCCCGGAACCGAGCCGAAGCCCTGCCCGCCGCTCCTCGGTCGCTGAAACCTCGTCGTCGTCCTCATCCGAATCGCTGAGGAAAGGATTCACGCCGCCGCCACCACCTCCAGGCGCCATCGCCGCCATCTTATACTGTCAGGAGTGTGGGCGCCTCCCTGTCTGGCTCTGACAGGCCGCAACTTGAATCCCCGCTAAGCCTCAATGGGCACTGTGCACCTCCAAAGCCCCGGCCTGGCCACGTCCCGCCTCCTCACTTGGAGACCAGGCCCCAGGCTCCGAGGCAAACAGTCCGGATGCAGCTGCACCCGCTGCCTCAGCCGCAGCTGCACCAGCAGCCCGGCTCTGCAGGCGTCTTCCTGGTGTACAGTCTCGCGAGAAATGGAGCGTGCCCTGCCCCTCTCCCCGCCCCCGCCCCGCCCCGCCCCCGCCCCGCCAATTCTGCACACCGTGTGCGAAGATTGAGGGCCCCACTCCTCGCTCAAAGGCAAGGCCCCTCCCCCTCCCCATTTGATTGGCCAAAGAAGGTTGGGGGCGGGGACTGGTGTTACGGAGGACTGACCAAAGACTTATCGCGAGACCAGCTGCTGGCCAGGTAAGGGTTAGGGGCGTTACGCGGTTGAGGGGTGATTATGACGGTGGCTTAGGAGCATTCTCTTGGCTGTCCTTCGTGGGCAGAGCTCCCCTCTGCCCTAGAGCTGGGTCCCGCCTTCACGCTGAGGAGGCCTCATTCCTGAGATCCGGCCTCACCTGATAGGCCCAGGTAAAGTCCGGGGACTAGTGCGGAGGGATGCGGTGGCCCCCAAACTGGTCACATGCCGCTGACGCTCTGCTTCACTTTTACTTAGCACGCTTCACTTTTTCTTGCTGTATGCTGCCAACTGGTGACATTTTCTCTGCACGTGTCGCAGGTGCCTAGGGCACTAGTCAGAATGTGGCTTGCTTTCTCTTCCTTGCCTTCCCAGCCAAGTGCCTGCTTGCCCTGGAGGCCTGGGAGAGCGCCTTTTTGCCACCGACTTACTGGTAGAAAGGGCGGGTCGAGATGGGGTGGGGTGGGGTGTGAAAGATGGAGAGAGTAAATGGAAAGTGAACAAAGAGGTTGGGGTTTTACTTGGACGTAGGAATACTCTGATAGCCTCGACTTGGATAACAAACTATTAGCAACTCAGTAAGCATTTAGGATTTAATACACAATTTGCACAACGGGGACCCTTCAAAATATCAAATGCAGTCCTTCAGTGGAGAGAGAAGAAAACTCAACCTCGAGACATTCAGTGACCCAGTCAACTCAACACCACTGATAACTATTCAAAGGAACTGAAATCATTTTTATGTCCAAAGCCATTCTTTCTCCACTATGCCTTGAAACTTTTCTGACTTGTCCATTTAGGTTGGACTCAAGGTACTGACTGTAGAACTTAATTATTTTAAAACTTGGATGCTTTGGACAGTTTTGATATGCTTTATCACAGGTTAGCGCAGTATACTAAGTTCGGAAGTTCAACAATTATCTTTTATGTTGTTTTATGTCATTCCTTGATTACAACTGGAAGTGGCAAAGAGGATGTTAGTTTCTAGTCAATAGTATTAAAATGCTGTTCCTAAGAGCTTCTGTTTTCTTCACGCATAAATTGCCACTTTTGCAGGTTTTAGATTTCTTTGTTCGTAGCTTCTTTTAAACACCAAAATAGAGGTAGCAATAATTATGCTATCAGGTCAGTTACATTACTTTGAAGCATTAAAGTATCTCCTTTAGCTCTGTGGAAAAATAAAAATAGAGCATTCTTATATAACCCTTGGGTCAGATTATTGGTTTACATGTAAGTGTATGCCAACAGTTAAATGTAGGCTTTAATTTCAGTTTACCTAGGCTCAGTATACTAAAATTTTCATTTGAATGTGGCTTAGGTTTTTTGTTTTGTTCTTGGTAGAAGATTTTTTTGACATTGCTTGTACTAAGAATTCAAAATGTTTTTTTACAGAACATTATTAGCTCCTAATGTTTAAATCCTAAATTTTGTGTGTGTGTGTGCCATATATTGAAGAAAAGTATGAAAACAAATCCTGGATCTTAGGAAAAGAGTATCAAAATAGCCAAGGCTGTGTCCTGTTATTTATTTCTTAGGAAAAAGAATTGCTGATCCTTATTGTAATTGAGTTTGCTGGAGAAATTAAAAATGGGACCAATTTCTGGAATGGAGGAATGGGAGGGATTAGAGAATGACATGGAAAGGGCATGCTTAGAAATGGATTGTTTATATACAATATTTCTGTCTCTGTAATGGGGAATTTTAGAAATCTTTTGTATTTAGGGTCCTTGCACTTAGGGTCTTCCCTTAGAGGATTGTGCTTATTAGGTTGATGAGCCTGAAGTTCATACCCCAGTTCTGCCAATTATTTGGTGTGAGACTTTAAAAAATTACTTATCTTCTCTCTGCCTCACCTGTCAAGGAGGTACTGAAAGTACACAGAATTAGGAATGTGCTTGTCATGGTGCCTGGTACCTAGAACACAATAAATACTGTCATTATAATCGGTTATCAATTAACATATAATATTAGTATATATTGAGAATATTTGATAGGTTTTTAAAAATAAAGCAAACAAACCCAATGTCAGTCGTTGAGTAGCTACAGCCAGAAAAACCAATTAAGTGAACAGGCCCCATAGGTAACTAATTTAGGATCTGATTTCTAAAGTGAAAGTTGAAAATAGATTTAAAATATGTTTCCTCAGAGTTGTAAGAAATTGGATGTGGAAGTTCTTCCCATGATTGGCTTGCTGTAACACGTCTATAGTTTCCTGATTGGACTTCATATCCTATAATTATGGACTTGTTTATGTGACCTTCCAAGCCCTTCACAAATCAACTGGCCAGTCTTCTCAGTAAGTATTTTTCTTTTCTACAATACATAAAGGTTTAATTATCAATTTAAAATGTTTAAGAAATAGCACATACTAGAATATTCTTAATTGCTCATCTCTACTTATAATAACTTGCTGTTAATATTCTTAGGAAATTTTCTTTCTACTTAACAAGATTTGCATTAATCTAGATCTTTACAGCTAATATTTTATCACACAATCAGAATAGTCATTGAAGTTTGTATCTTAGTGATGAAAATGTAAAAGATTGCTCTTTTTCAAGAACTTCAGTCATTGTAGTGTTTAAAAAATTTTTTTTTGCTTTACTAGTCTTAAAATAGCCACAAGTAATATTTTAAATGCAAGTTTTTGGTTTATTTAAGGTTTTTATAAATATCTAATTTTTCAATACATTTTTATACACTCTAATTTTTTGACATTGTTTTTCAGTGTGTGGTAAACATCTCACAAGAATAGGCTAAATAACTTTTGTTAGTACATGGTTATGTATATTTAAAAATTTTTAATAGTTATTTGTTTTGGAGGTTTCCATATGACAAAGTTTTCATTTTCACTGAATCTGAATAAAAAGTGATCTTTTAAAGAGAAATATTAAGGAATAATATTGCTTAATTACATGTGCTTGGCAATAATAAAATAAGTAGTATGTGAAGGATGTTATTTTGGAATCACTGCGGTTTTATTTGTAGTAAACGACTTAAATGTAAAAGTTGTTGTTTTTAAGTATCCTAAATCTTCACAGTTCATCTGTATGTTCTGGAGAAATAAATAGAAAAGCAAGGCAGCCTCTAGTGGCTATAGTACATATTACATATACCTTTGAAATGATAATCTAATTAATTTATTCAGCAAACATTTGAGTCCTTACTAAGTGCCTAGGATTGTGATGAGTGCTGGAGAAGCCCCGTCTTGCTGACATGGAAACAGGGTTAAATGATAGAGACAGACATTAATACAAACAGTCAAAGACAGAGCTGTATAATTATAAACTGAAGGAAAGGTTTTGGCATCTGGTTTGGAGTGTTTCAAGGGTGAAATTACGGGAAGCTTTTTAGCTTCTGTCCCTTATTTGTTGCCTCTTCCTTATATTCCTATTGCAGAGGAGGAGGGAGTGAGAAAATTAATTTGGAGGTTCAGTTGGCAGAATTTAGTGAAAATTATGACTATTCTTGTTTTATAACGTTTAATTTATCCTAGTGAAGCAACTGAAGTGTTATCATATCCTGAGTGCCAAGCGTTGGGCCAGGTATACGACATAAATTCATTCTAATCCTCACAACCACCTTTGTAGTTCGTTGGTATTATCTGCATTTTATAGGTAACATATCTGAAGTTCAGTTTATCTAAGGCCAGAATCTGCTAAAGGCCTGACTTTCAAGCCCATCCAGAATAGCAAGTTGCCTTTAAAAAATTTTGTAGACTGTATCCTAATAAATGCTTAAATAGAGTTGTCAAATTCCTTTTTATTTATGGAATTTTTTAATATTTTGGGGATTGATAATAAGTCTCAATCTTCATTCACAATTTGGCAGGAAACTATATCTTTTATTTTTCTATTGCTTTCTTTCAAAATAATGTAAACTCACCTACTAAGAGTTTGATTTAAAAATAAAAGTTGAGTTGCTTCACCATCTGGTGGTATTGCTAATACTTTACGTTTATATGGTGTCATGTCTGTTTACTTCTCACAATACCCTATTATGGAATAGGGCTGACGGTGCCCTTTTTTATGGATAAGTAAACTACGAGAGGGACTTGACTAGGATCCCACTGTTACTATATAACAGAGCTAGATTTTTACGTTGGCTTTTACAGCTTCAAGGTCTCAAATAAAATGTTTCACTACTTCAATAAGCTTTTGAGTAGTGGAAAATTTATATTATCCTTTCACATGAGACTTTGATACTTTATACAGTAAAGTTGTGTAATAGCAATAGGGAAAAGAGAGAATGTTAAGTCCAGGGAGTTATTTGTAAATGCAAATAAAAGTGAGAAATGATATAGATGTTTGTTTATTTATAAGCATGATAAGGAGAGTACTGAGGTTTCCATTGTAAAGAGGAGACACTTAAATCATTTTAGCTTCTGTACATCTAGATGTATACCATATGTACTTCAGTTATGAATGGAGTTCAAGATCTAACTGAAATGAATTAAGTACTGGAAAAATGACTTACTGTGGATAACTAAATATGATGCCTGATAGACAGGGTCCTGAACTAGAGGATGGAAAAAAGTATTGTAAGTGAATAAAATATTATGAATAATTTTAAAACAATGCATTTGACAATTTGGGTGAAATGGACAAGTGGACAGACTACTTAAAAGATAAAACTACCAAAACTCACTCAGCAAGTTGTAAATAATCTGAATATCTCTCTCTATATGAAGAAATTAAATTTAGTTAAAAATCTTACCACAAGGAAAACTCCAAGCCAATGGTTTCATTGAATTGTTATACAATAAAGAAAGAAATAATACAAATTCTACACAAACTCTTCCAAAAAATAGAAGAGGTAGCAACACTTCCCAGTGCATTGTCTGATACCAAAACTAGACAAAGACATTACAAAAAAAGAAAATTATAGGCTAATGTCTCTAATAAATATTACTTTAAAATGCTAAACAATATTTTAGCAAATAAAATCCAATAGTATATAGAAAGGATAATACTTTAAGTAGGCTTTATTCTGGGAATGCAAGCTTTGTTTAACATTTGAAATTCAGTGTAAGTCACCACATTGGGAGACTAAGAAAAAACACATGATCATGATCATGATCATCTCAGTAGATGCAATGAAAGCATTTGACAAAATCCAACATCCATTCATGGTTTAAAACTCCTAACGTATAGGGAGTAAAAAGGAACTTCTTTAACTTAAGAAAGGAAATCTACAAAAACCTGAAAAACTGACAACTTTCACCCTAAGATTGGAAACAAGACAAGAATTTCTGTTGTTACCACTTTTATTCAACATCCCACTGGAAGTCCTAGACAGTACAACAAGCATGACACATAAGAAATGTAGTGATTGACAATGAAGAAGTCTTTTATTCACAGGTGACATAATTATGTCTTTAGAAAATCAAAACACATCTACATAAAAGCTACTATTACAACTTTTCCATATTGCAGGATACAAAGTGTATATAACAAAATCAGTGGTAATTTAAGAACTAACAAGGGGGAATTGAAATTAAAACTACCATTTACAATAATATCAAAAAATGAAATACCCTTACGGATGGCTGACAGAGGCATGAGAAAACTTGAGGGTTATGGGTATGTTCACTGTCTTGACTGTAATCATTATACACTTAAAATATGTACAGCTTTTTATAGGCCAATTATGTCTCAATAAAGCTATAAAAATGCTATGAAGAACATTATTGGAGCACTTCAAAAATTTGGAGTATAGATGGTAGATAAAACACTGATATTCAGTTTGCTGAAGGTGGTAAGTCTGCTGTAGGTATGTAAGGGAGTATCGTTATTCTTAGGAAATAAACACTAAGCATAAAGAGAATAGTGTATGTACCTTACCTTCAAATGGTTCAGAAACAATATTAAGTGATTTTACACACACACACACACACTACACACACACACACACACACACACACACACACACACACACTAGAGGTAAGTTAAAGAGATGCGGCAGGGACTGGAAAGGCAAGAGAGAGAAAATGATAAAGCAAGTGAGAAGAATGTTGCAACTTTCTCTAAGTTTGAAATTATTTTCAAATAAAAAAGTACTAAAAACCTATACAAAGAAATGCTATCACAGAAATTCCTTAGATGAGACACGAAATACAACAGCCAAAAGAAAAATTAATTGACTTAATCAAAATTTAAAAGTACCATTCTTTGAAAAACACTGTTAAAAAATGAAAAGAAAAAAAAAGAGGATTTAAAAAAGTCCATTAAACATATGAAAAGTTGCTCAACATTATTAGTCATCAGGGAAATGTGAATTAAAATCACAGTAGGTTACCACCACAGTCCCACTAGAGGTACATAAAGGGTGATACAATGGATCAGTTTTACTACAGGGTAACTTACTCACAGGATGGGATTTGGTAGACACAGACCTGGAGGCATTTACAGCTGCGCTGTGTACTGCTGAGGGGCCAGTTTTATAATTACCTAGTGTACGTGGGTAGTGCTTGGAAACAGGAAGTGCTTTCCTAAGTCAAGATTTATGAATGGATGGCTGGTCTCACTGGCTCCAGGAATATGTCATCAAAGGTCTTCATCCTTGTTTGGAGGTTAACAGAGCATATAAGCCACTGGATCCTATGGTTATTAAACAGTATCTATTAACTACTGAGCCCTTGATGACAGAAAAGCGATTGACACAGTAGGGAGGGTCAGTGGAATGACTGGAGGACTTGTACATGCCCAAGATGGTATCAGTTATGCTAGTCGCCGTACAATGCTTAAGTTGATGCTTTGGTGTAAAACAGAGTTTGGGATTTGATTCTCTAATCAAGAAGTTTAGATCCACTAGATTAGATTTTTAAACCCCAACAAGGAGGGCCACCAAGTTTTTCTCACACGATGAATTCAACTTAATGTACATCAAGAATAATAATAATAACAGCTAATACTTAATACCACTGACTATGTGGTAGGCACTCTTCTGCATATTTATTTTACACCTATCAACTCAATTGTAATAGCAACCCAAGGTGGTAGGTACCATTATTATCTCCATTTTACTGATGAGGAAACTTAGGTGCCAAGACGTTAAATAACCTGCCTGCACTAATACTTCTGGTATGCAGAAAAGGCAGGATTTGAATCCTGGCAGTGAACTGCTAGGGTATGCACTCTACCATTAGGCCATCCTGTCTCTCAAGGAAACATAACTGAGATCAGGTCTGGACATACTGATCATCTGAAAACGTGTTCAAAAAAGCTTGAGCTCTCCAGTGATGTGACTGGTTTCAGATCTTGGCTCTTTCCCCCATGTGGTCTTTGGAGCATCACTTAGTCCCCATGACAGTCAGTCCCCTCCTGTGAAAATGGGGATTCTCATACTTCATTTTCAAATTCTGGGGATTAGAGCAAATAATGTAAGTGAAGTCCTCAAGCCCAGGATCTAATGCAGAGTTAGGCATTCAGTCAATACTAGCAAGTATTATAACTGGGTACACTTACAGTGGGAGAAACATTGTATGCAATATATTAACAATTATAAAGCACATTATACTTACAATAAAAGCCAAGTTAAATCAAATGGCATTTATAGCAAAATCATAGATTGTCAGCAAAATAAAGTTTTAAAAACACTTAACAAAAGACATCACTTTTAGGTGTGTTAAACAGTTTGGAAAAATTTTTACATATTTAAACATCTGCTTACCATTTAACCCAGCAATTCCAATTCTGCATATTTATTCAAGAGAAATTAAAAAGCATATATACGCAAAGTCTTGTACCTTTACTGTTCACAGAAGCTTTGTTTATAATAGCCAAGAACTGGAAACAATTCACATATCCATCAAGAGGTTAATATAAACAATTTGTTTTACAGCCATATGATAGGTCCTTCTCAGTATTAAAAGGGAACAAACAACTAAATCACAAACATGCATGAATCTCAAAAATGTTATACTGAATGTAAGTGGATACAATAAAGTACATACTGCATGATTCCATCTCAGTGACAATCTAGAATGCTAAAAATTAATCTTGAATCACAGAAGGCAGTGACTACTTACAGTCAGAGCTGTGGGGACAGGGATTGACTGAAGAGGGACATGGGGGAACTTCTTGGAATGATAAAAATATTCTATATCTTGATTCTGAGGTGGTTGGTTATGTGAGTGTATATATTTGTCAAAACTAATGAAACAAAATGTCCATTTTTGTCTATAAGTTATACTTTAATAAAGTTGATTGAAAATTTTTAAAATAGATGCCATTCATTAGATTGCAACAGAAAGAATTTAGTAAGACTTGACCTTAGAATAATTAACTGTTATTTAACTAAGTGGAATGTTTTATGACAGAGAACCCTTTTACTCAAAAAGAAAACCAACTATATGCAGCTAGAGGTAATTTTTATTTAATATGCATATATTAAATTTGTTAAAAAGATACATTAGTGGGTAATTTTTTGGATCTGAAAGAATTATCACAGGGTTCCTTGTTAGCGCTGAAAAGTGGGCTACTAGCTATTGTATTTTTGCGTCCATCTTGATTGCCTAATAACCCTCATATCCTTGAAGACTTGGTTACGCGCCAGTTATTCTTCAAAGCCTTTCCTTGCTTTGGCTGAATTTGTTGCCCTGTTTTTTGTGGTCCTACTATACCTGATAACTGTTATAATGAGGTGCATTTTTTTGTGCCTGTCTTTTTGTACATATAGAAAACAAGCACCCTTTCAAGTGCTGAGCACAATACTTGAGAAATAGTAGGTTTTGAATAAATGTTGAATTGAAATAAGATTCATTTTATCCAAAATTACTTTGCCATTCATTTAATAAGTTCCTTAAAAAACATTGAGCACTTACTTTGTCAGTAGGTAGGACATACAATGGTGAAGGAGATAAGATATCAATCTGTGTCCTTATGAAGCTTATATCCTAGTGGAAGAGAAAGACTAAATTTCAACAACAGATACAGAATATATGATTGTTTAAATCAAGGGAAATGATAGGGAGGAGTCTACTTCTGGGTGGTGGAGAAACCTTGAGGAGCCTACTTTTGAGAAGATGGTATGAAAGGTGAGAAGCCTGCTATGGGAAGAGCCAACTAAAGAGCCCAGAGGTAGTTTGTAAGGAACTGCGAAGTTTCCCTGGATGCAAGACTTCTACTGCCCGAGACAGGAGGTCGCAGGCACACCAGGCGTGGGCCAGCTTCTCTGCTGTGCTCCAGGTTCCAGCTCTTCTTGCTTTCACAGAGATTTTTAACTCCTGCAGTTACTCCAGCTTTCTGCTACAGCATTCATTTCTTCCTCTATTCTGTCATTCTTCAGAACATAAATCTAGTATTTCCTAGCCAAGGAAAACCCTTTATTGGCCCTACATCAATTTTCGTTTAAGGAAAGAACTTTCCCTCTGGGAGTTAGCATTCTCCCAGAGAGCTGTATTCTTCCCTCTGCTTCCCATTCACTTCCAAAGAGGCACTTTAATGGGGCTTACCTCCCACTACTCTGTTGAACTTTCTCAGTAAGTTTAACAGGAACTAAAAGCCGCAGAATCACTCTTTGCTGCCCTGCTCTTACTCCAGTCTTTGAGTGTATCTGACAAAGCTGACCATACCCGCCTCTCATGAAACACTGATATTAATAATAATTTCTATGTTTGAAATCTTGACATTTAGAATATTCTGTTCAATGTCTCCTTTTTAATTCTTCAAATGTAGTTTGTTATACTGTGTGTATTTGAAGTGATGGCTTTTTCTGGAGGAGGGCTTGTGAGATAAACAAGAGAAAAATATATTGCAAGTGTCTAAGTTAATTTATCATTAGCAGAATTAGTATTCAACTGAAAAACTTGTTTCCATATGTAGTATATTAGGAGCCTTAAAGATGTGCATAGCCTTTGATTCAGTGATTGTACTTACAAGTATCTTATGCATATACTGTGAAGTGTCTGAAAAGTTAACATAAAATTACATATAAATTTAGATAAATCACATTGACACTTATAATAATGAAAACTTGCAAAAACCCTCAGTGCTTAACAATATGGGGGTGATCAGGAAAATTAAGATGAGATAGAAGAGAGTGTGGTAATAGTAAATGATGTGTAGGAAAAGGTGGGATGGGTTTTTTTTTTTTTTTAATGGGAAATGTTAATGTATAATAAAGGAAAAAATCTAAATAAAATTGTGAGCCTCTGTGAAAATGTAGAAGGGATAAAAAACTAGAAGAAACTATTAACAGATTTTTCTTTAGATAGTAGAATTATAGGTAATTTTTCTATATATCTAGACTTACCTCAGTGATACTATTTTATATTCAGATTGCCATTATTAAGATGGTGTTTGCCGTGTAGTTGAAGCACATATATATATGTAATATATATATCAGAAAAAGGAGAATACATATTCTGAGGGTGTTGCCTTAGATTACAAAATAACATCTACTCAGTAAGGGATTTTTAATAATTTGTGGAATATCTTTGATATTTAGTTGACTCTTGAGTCTCCCAGGAAAAAAGTAGCCCATAATTTAACCATTTGCTCTATTTTATTTTATTATTTTATGATATGCTTGATTTTGGCAAGATTTTTTTACCAAGTGTTCAGTTTTTTGCCACGCTTTCCTTTCATAATGTAATTTTAGGGCCAGAAAGAATAAGATATATCTGTAATTAAATTAACTCATCTTGGTGTTTTTCAGCTGAGGATCACTATGTGTAACTAATGCAGTTACATTACAAGAAGGACAAGTTAAAGTATTTTGTTGTTGTTTTTAATCTGGGGGGGGATTCACCAACAAAAGCAAATTACAGATTGGCTTGAAAAGCACTCCCATGTGGACTCCCATTGATTTTGGCAGTTAATAGTATACTTTAACTATGATATTTAAATGTTTTACATTGCTTAGTTTTCATTCCCTAAGTATTTGTAAGCTCATCATATTTGTGACTGTATCATTTTGATGGTTCCTGTAGTACCCTGGCACACAATTATACGCTTGAAATGTGCATAGAACATTTTTACTGAATGAATGAATTTAACCCTCTGCTTTTTTGTATTGGTTCAGGGAACTAAGATTAAGAGTTCCCTAATGTAAATCTTTTGAAACACGGAAAATTTAACTACTTTCCCCTTCCTATAATTCTACTGTATGGACAAAATACATGTTGTCTGTTCAATTTGGTGACAGTCAAAAGAAGCTAGAACTCTCCTAAGCTGATAACCAAAAATAAAATTTTAAAAAAGCACATTTAAATAATGGTAAATTCTGAGAATATCAATGGTTGTCCCATGGGTAACCAAAGAGCACTATGAGTTTTATATATGTATGTATATATATATATATATATATATATATATATTTTTTTTTTTTTTTTTTTTTTTTTTACAGGATTTGTCTTGACTGAACCCTGACTCATTTAAATCTTTCTTTGGTTTTTGGTTCTATGTTAGTTTTTATAAGCTTAGTATGCGCTTAAATTTATTATAGTTTATTGGTTCTAATTACTTGTTACACTTGAACTTTTTCTTTTTGCTTGAGTGTACTTTATCATATATTTTATTTCTGTATTATCTCATTATTAAATAATTCTTATTGTCACCACTATAAATGAAGGTTAAGTTGTGGATCATGTAATGCTTTAAAATATTTATTCAGTCCATATGTAGTCATCAAAATAAGTGAAAGTATATATGATTGCATTAAGGCTTACCCAAATTTAATTTTGTTCCCTCTTTTCAGTTTTCCTGAAGATTAATTAGTTACACTGGATATGCTGCTGTACATTATTTTGGGATTGCTCGTACATTTTGTGTTCTTCGCCTCCATCTTTGACATTTATTTTACATCTCCTTTGGTTCATGGAATGACCCCTCAGTTTACGCCATTGCCTCCCCCAGCAAAAAGATTAGTGCTGTTTGTTGCTGATGGCCTGCGAGCAGATAAACTTTATGAATTAGATGAAAATGGAAATCCTAGGGCACCATTTATTAGGTAAGCATCTCAACTGGTATGAAGATATCTCTGGAAAATATTATCCTTTTTTTTTTTTTTAATGTGGGGAAAAGGTAACTAGGTTTATTTATTTAGACAGAGGTACTGGGGATTATTTATCTAGACAGAGGAACTGGGGATTGAACCTAGGACCTTGCGCATGCTAAGCATGCACTCTACCACTGAGCTATACCCTCCCCTCTATCCTAATACTGTTTACCTCACGTTGGGTAGAGGAGGGATGATGAGAAAGAGAATAGGGCACGTGTACATTTGCCTTTGTCTTAGAGATCAACGGGTTTATTTCCTTCTATGAGTTATTTCTCGTCCTGTAGAAGTTGAAATCTGATGAATTGAAATGAATAACCTTAGCTGCTGGCCTAACTTGTCCTAATTTCTGAAACCTGCCTTACAACTCACTATATTATCTTTTATTTTTATAAAATAAGACTGTTAAATTTATAAGTAATGACAAGCATAAATATTATTGAATTGACAATTACAATGGTGTTTAACTAGAAAATACAGACTTCAACTCAAAATACATCTATAAAATATATAAAGCCCTTCCAAGTCTATATCACTATGTAATGTAATTTTGAATTCTGTTGGCTTTGAAAAGAAATGTTTAATTTTTTGAACTTATGGGGCTCCTGCAATCAACTGTTCTTTTTCTGACTTGTGGCAAGCCCCTCAAAAGCCCTTCCTAATGCTGTTGTGGAGAGATGAAAACTCAAGTTAAACTATAGAAAAGTCAAAAGGATTATACCATGAACATCTGTATATCCTTGATTTAGATATAACCATTTTAAACTTTTTCATATTTGCATTTTCTTTCTCAATACACAAACATACACACACATGCTTAAACTTTTATTTTTTCTTGAATAATTGGAAAGCAAGATATTATGACACTTCACTCCTAAACACTTCAGTGTGTATCTCTGAAGAACAAGGACTTTCTTTGACATGACCATAATACCATCATCACACCTAATAACATTTAAATTGACAAAATAGTATTGTGTATATCAGTTATTTCCTAGGTAACAAACCATTTCAGTATTTTGTGGCTTTAAGACAATAATAATGTATTTTTATCTTAGGACTCTGTGGAGTGGTTGGGTGGTTCTTTGTTTCACCTGGGCTCACTTATGCTGCTGAATCAAACTGATGAGAGGTCTCAGACTGGGCTCAGCTGGGATCAGAAAGATTCCTTCTTAAATTTTGGCTGACTCTTTTGATTGCATTCCTTCTGTAATAATATTTTTCCAAAGCCTAACAGAGCATTTGATCATAGTCTGTGAACTATTTGTCTGAAATATCTTTTAGGAACATCATAATGAATGAGGGCAGCTGGGGGATATCGCATACGCGTGTGCCAACTGAGTCTCGGCCAGGCCACGTAGCCCTGATAGCAGGGTTTTATGAAGATGTCAGTGCAGTTGCCAAAGGTATTGTCTATTTAGGTGATTTGGTCTAATGAAAACTTTTTTGCATAAATGCTGCCTCCTTAACACGGAATCATAACATAAAGTCAAGTCTAATTTGAGATACTTTTGACAAGTGTTTTAGCATGTCTAACTCACAGAAACACACACTGGGATTGATTCAAAAATTAAGCTTTAGTCTTTTGTCATCCTGTGCTATTGAAAGAATATGATTGGATGGATCCATGGTTTTCCTTGATGTTAACTCTCAAAAGTTCGAATGTGATTCTATATTTTAGTAAGAAGTAAATTATCTGTTGTAAACTTTTTAAAAAAGAATTGTGGTATAATACATGTAATGAAATCTTTTATTAGAGTTGCATTGTTCTGCAGTTAATCTTCATTGTCATTATTTGAAGAATACTTCTTTAGAGGCTATACTAATACTTCACCATGTATTATTACTATTGTTATTGTTTACTTTCTTTTCTCAATTACTTGAAGGATGGAAGGAAAATCCTGTAGAATTTGATTCTCTTATTAATGAAACCAAGTACACATGGAGCTGGGGAAGCGCAGATATCTTGGCTATGTTTGCCAAAGGTAGGAGTCATTGATTATATTAATTCTGATGCTGAATAGGTAATAAATCAATATGGTAATTTAAAATATATTACTTACTATATTTTATTGATTTTGAAATACATGTTTTTCATATTTAACATCTCTGAAATAAGGATGGGTATTGCAATGGATAGACATGTCAGTTTGATTTTTTCCTTAGTTGTACTTGAAATGTTGTACATTATACAGTTTTTCGTACCTTGGATTTGATGACATGGTATATGGCTCTAATATCTAACAGCTTTTTTAATCTTGGACAAGTTAGATAACTTCTCTGAATTTCAGTTTTCTTTTTTGTAAAATGTGGTAATAATAATAATTTCTATCTCATAGGTTTGTTTTGGGGGATTAAATAAGATAATTCATGTGAAGCATTTTGCAAAATGCTTCTTATGATGCTAACTCCTCATTATGATGATGGTGTTGATATCTGTTTCTTTTTACTTTGATAGGTTACCGTTAAGTTAGTAGATGTTCGTGTAAAGATTTAAATGTTAAAATTCATATTTATAACTCCTATTTTCATGTATTCAAGATCATGCCATTTGGATTTGTTGTATTTGTAGTATTTGTTTCTGTGCATGAATCTGCAGGCGTTAGAACATCTCTTGATTAGAAAATCCATTTACATTATTTTAAAAAATCATTTGGAGTCCATTTGAATTTTATGTCATTAAATGCTTTGTAAGTGGGAGCATTATGGTCATTTCACTTAATGAAAAGATGTTGTAACATTACGCTTAGCCATGGGTGTAATTGTAATAATTGAAATTGTTGAAGATTATTATATGTCATGAAAGCAAAATAAATATTCAGAATTTTCTGTACAATATTCATAGAACATTATTATGTAGGGCAGGTCGGAAAACTCATACTGCTTACCGTTTATATGCTCCCTTCTTTGGAAAGCAGTTAAGCTTTTGGGGGGACTGGTGGTGGTGAGACTGTATTTAGTTGCTAAGACTTACCAAACTTACCTTCCTACTTCTGGCTATAATTGGTAGGACAGGACCAATGCCTGAATTGGAGACAATGCAATAGGACTGTTCCATTTCTTATGGTAACCTACAGACCCACTCAGATTTTTGCTTACAATCTGAGAATCAGAATGGCTGAGCAGTGGAATAATGTCATTATAGCTGAGCTGATGTTATAAGATATTGTCCTTATTTTGTTATATCTCTTCCTTATGACCTGTAAGAGCCCATCTAACTCAGAAATTGACTAAAATGATTAGATTCATAATAAAAATTTTACATATATATAAGATTAATATATATGTTGACCCTTTCAAACTATTTGGCAATAAGCAATATTTTTTCCTTTATATTGAAAAAAATGCACATATTTTATGACTAAAATAATTGAAATTTTTGAATTTTCTTCTTAGTTAGAGAATTGTGCAAAACAAATGATGTCATCTGTTTTAGATTGTACCATACTAAGATGCACAAATTCTTTGAATAGTTTAACCCTTACAGAGAGACAAACTTTGGTGTTTACTTTTGTGCTATTGTTTATTAATTAGCACTGTGACTTTCTCAGGTTAATTAACTCACTTGTAGTGTATTTGTAAAATTAGAATATGTTATTGTGAGAACAAGAAGCAATTGCATATGTTAAAGTACAAACCTTGGTCCATGGCACAGAAAACAAATGTTAATTATTCCTCCCATCTTTCTCTTCCTCATCATAATTCAAAATGCTTTATGACAAATTCTGGTTGCTCACAGAAATATTTAAGTGATTATTTTATATTTTGTGACAGTTTAAAAGATCATTAAATTTTTTCTCTCAAATTTCCTTCTCAGGTGCTAGTGGAAACCATGTTTATACATATAGTTATGATGCTGAAAGTGAGGATTTTGGTGCCCAGGATGTAGCAAAACTGGACACTTGGGTTTTTGATAATATGAAGGTACGTGCTATTGAGTGGCTTATCTACAGCACACATATTTGTATGTACTGTAACTAGAAATTGATTTGTTTGTAAATATGTCTTAATTTTTTCTATTTGTATGAACTTTGAAAGTTCTTTATTATAGCATGCTATTTTTAAAAGACTGGATTCTAAGAAATTACATATTCTACAATAACCAATTAATAGAATTAAAAATTTTTTAAGTTAACCCTTTAAATTCTGTGTTTCGAGAGTCAAATGAACTCTTGACTGGATTCAGGAAACCTGCATTTCATTCCTAGTTTGCTAAATCATCCTAGGTGAACCTTCTTGATCTTTCGTTGACCACAGAACCAATCTCTTACAAGTAGTAGGACCATGTGATTTGCATGAAAGTCTTTTGAAAAATGCTGTTCAAAGCTAATGCATTTATTATAACATAAAGTAGATGTTTAAAACAATTTGTACCTTAAAGAAAAATTAAATAAGCAAAAACAAATTAATAAGTTAATCATAATAAAATGCTTGAATTTCTTTTAGAAATAGAGTTTTTTTGGACTATTTGATAGTGAAAATCATCACAGTTTCACCAGGAATCCAGTAGAATTTGTATTTTCAAACGTTGTGAGATTTTCATCTCAGCTGTGGATATTGTCTCTCTCCTTTCTATCCATTGTTTCTCATCTCCAAATTAAAACTCACAATTCATCTCTTGTAAGAAGCATTCATTGATTGACACTTAATGATTCTTTTTACCAGTAGTGTCTTTTGAACTGACGTTATGGACTTCTCCATTATATAGTCATTTTTGTTAGTTTGTAAACAGTCAGCATGTGTCTGCATTTTCCTTTGTATTTACTTAGCAGGAATTAAGTGCTCAATATATTCTTTGATAGACCGTAGGGCTTTTTTTTATCAGTATCTTTCTCCTTGAAATTTTCTTTTTTCATTTGTCAAATGGGAAAACCTTCAAGTTAAATAGAATCTCTTTAAAAAATAATTAGCAAATTACTTTGCTATCATTTCTCAATATAATCGACTTAATGCTAGCATCTGCTTAAAGGCTCTTGGCTTCTAATTTCACATACATAGCTAAAAATGCTCCAAAATCATGGATTTGATTTCTTGTGGGTTGGCAGCAATCGGTAGTGGCTGGCCTGATTTTATGCCTTTTTTCCTTTCTTTATTTCAACACTACTAATGTTGGTGAATGATACTGACTAGAAAAAAAGATTTTCCTGCAACTTCATTAAATATGCTAGAGATATGTACATTAATCAAGTAATAACAAAAATATGAAGTCATCAACAATGGTAAGTGGTGTAAAGGAAATACAGGAACTAAGAATGTATCTTCAGAAGATTCTGATCTAAACTAGCAGTTCAAGGAAGGCTTTCCTGAGAGCTTTGAGATAATCTCTGGAGGAGTATAGGAGACTAAGAAATGGATGGATCTGGATTGCATGTGGAGAAGAGTGTTTCAGGCCAACAGCATTATGTAAACTTGGGCCCAAAGGAAGAGCCAGCATAAGGGATTTGGGGAACTGAAAGAAGGGGCGTTTAGCATGGCAGGAACACTGACTAGAGCAAGGTCTGAGATCGGGTTTGAGGGGGGTCAGGGTTCTTACCTGGACTTTGTATCCTAGCCAAAGACTCATGCTTAATTCTAGCCAAACAGTTTATGAATATATGCCAAATTCTACTCACTTTTTAAAAATTGTGGTAAAATATACATAAGCATCTCCTGTATTAAGTCTTCCATGACTTCTCTTTGCTTTACCCCACTGGTGGCTTATTTAAAAGTACTCTCCCCGAGTACCTGTTTACATGTTCATGTGTATGTAAGTACAGAATGAATCCCTTTCTTAGAGGGCTCTATGAATCCAGTTTGTCATTATGAAATTAATCATTTTGGAACCATATTTCATTAAGTGGACATTTTTTCTATCATACAATGTGAAGAACAGCCTTTAGTCTCAGGACAAAGGAAATAGGAGGCCATCTGCAATGTTCCAGGAGAGATACTGTGATTGGACTAGGGTGGTCACACATGGGACAATGAGAAGTACATGAAAACATTTTAAAACAATAAAGCATTCTTAAACTGTTGCCTCTAGCACTGCTTTTATTTTTGGCTCTTGTCAGAATAGTTCTTCAGTCTGCTGTATTTTATTCAATGTTATGAGAGCTTCATGAAGTCAAGATCCCCTTTCTAAAACCTTTTTTTATTTGGCCTAATTATAACATGGAAAATAACTCCCTCTCTATCTGAACATAGATATCTGGACTGACAAGTACTTGTGTTGGTAGGTCGTGGGACAAATGTAAACAAAATAAGAGAATTTAATTTTATAGTGATATATCAATTTAATTAAATGTTTTCATCAGAATTACTTTTTAAATAAAATAAATGAACTAAAATGTTTTAACTGGTTTGTTACATGTAGGAATTCTTTCATGCTGCCAGAAACAACCAATCTTTGTTTTCTAAACTAAATGAAGAAAAAATAGTTTTTTTCTTACATTTATTAGGAATAGATACAAATGGACATGCTCACCGACCATCATCGAGGTAATTTTAATACTGTGTTTAATTTCATGGTTTTAGGGAAACGCCTGTTCTGTTTGAACTTTTTAAATGTTATAATGTTTTCTTTGTAATTATCACAATAGAACTTATATTTTAAATAACTCCAAAGTAGGATAAATTCTCATTTATATGAGATGTAGTATGATACACTGGCTAACATCACATGTGCTGTGACTAGACTGCACATTAATGTAAGTAAAATATATCCTGTACATGTATTCCATATTCTTCATTTATCAAGGCAGAGATAAAAAAACTTACATTTTAGAGTATTTTAGTAAATTTTGAAATAAGAAAACATTATGTGGTGTTAATATTTATATCAAAAAGATATGATTACCTATTCCTTATTCCATTTAACCAGAATTGTATCTAGAGTATAAAGCTTTGTATACTGTATTTCATTAGCATTCCTTATGTAAAACAGCAAATATATTTCTCACTGTCGCAGACTGTAAGAAAGAGGAAGAATTCATATTACACTTTTATTCTTCACTTTGAATTTGATTTATGTTACTCTAACTAACTATAAAGCCTATTGGCTAGCTGCTGGTAATGAATACCTCACGCTTCCCTTCTTTAATGCAATGCACTGTTTCAAGTGCAAGAACTTACACCAAACCATCCTTGTTCAACTGTATGGAAAGTTTAAATATAGTTTGTTCAAAACATTATAGTATATTGTAATGTTTTATATCACAAACACTCTAAGGGATGCAAATATTCTATACTTGAAACAGTGATGTGTGTTAATGTGGCAAGAACAATATCGTTTACATTATGAGAGGCATGAGCCTGAAAGTCATCATTATTGCATTTGAGATTTAAGAGGCATTCATTAAAATTTATTTGCTAATCAGTATCTTTTTAAAAACCATTTCTGAAAATTATTTCAGATTTTTTTACTTCTTTAAAAGGAGAAAAAATTATTTTTAACAATCTAAAGAGCTGTGATTTAAACATTAAAGATGAGATCTAAAAGTACTTCATGAGTTACTGACTTTGAATGTCGTAAGTGCTTGTTGAGTAAATTTGATTTTTCCAAATCAATGTAATTAATGTAACTTAATTTGCTCTTCTGTTTCTTTTTTAACAGGGAATATATGGACAACATTAAAATAGTTGATGAAGGAGTGAAAGAAATTACATCCATGCTTAAGGATTTTTATGGAAATGATGGGAAAACAGCCTTTATCTTTACCTCTGACCATGGAATGACAGACTGGGGTTAGTCTGTCTCTAAGTGATTAATGCTTAATGATTAAAGTAGCATTAAGTCTAGCTTGCAGATATCTTACAATGTTGGGAGAGGATTAGATGTCTTAATATATGCAGAGTGTCTAGCGCATAATAGTATGCTTAAGATGTTAGTGTGAAAAAGACTGACCATATATAATCCTTCTTCTAACTATAAAAGGAATACATTCTCATTTAAAATGAGAAATTAAAGTATGGAGGAGAAAACAAAAATACTTATTATTTATCTACCTAGAATTAGCTGTATGTGATGGCAAAGGGGGTGAGTTTAAGGTGGTATTACCAAGGGACCTAGGACTACTGCACATCGGCCCTAGGAGAGCCTGTCCTGCCCGTGAGATTCCCAAGGCAAATGCACTGTGTGCACAGAGAGCAAAACAAGGCAAAGCTGAAGTTTGGGTCCCCAAATCACAATATAGAATTCTGATGAGCTGGGTCCACTTTATAAAGGGTTTTTGGCCATACCAGCCAGAGTGGCCTGGAAGACAAGCACTTAGAGACTTTGCCATCCTCTCCAGAGGTGACCTTGCCTTGACTGCTTGCCTCAAACTTGGGTGGTTACTCCCCAAAGGAGCTTTCCCTGTTCTTTCGCCTTTGGTGCTACACTGGTGGCAGCTTCTCCAAGTTTTATTGTTATTATTCTTTCAACCATAGTCGCTCAACGGATGTTCTGCCGTTTGTTTTTGCCTGGTTGTTGTTGATGCTCAGACTTGCTTTGGGAATATTTTAAAACTAATTATTATATAGAGAGGCAAACATTTGGGAGTGTGGTGGCTAGAATTAGCTATATATGGATCAACTCTTCAAAACTAAGTTTTAAAAAATATTTAGGCATAAGCTAGTTCTTATATACTTGTCTTACTGCTCTTTGTATCTTTCTTGTAGGTTTCCATGGGGCTGGTCATCCTTCAGAGACTTGTACTCCTTTTGTGACTTGGGGAGCTGGAATCAAGTATCCCCAAAAAGTGTCAGCTCAGAAATTTGATGATACATATTTGGAAGGTATAAACATTTATCTTTATTATTTGTATAAAGGTGACATTTTAAAATAAAACCAAAGTTTAACTTTAAAAAATTACTTTTCAAGTTATAGTTTTCATTTTGATATTTGTGCCATTACTATTTCTATGTATTACTTTTATATAGTTCATATTGTTTGTTTTTAATATTCAGCTTAAGATAGACAGTGTTAGTTATTTTCCTTGGAAGTTCAGGTATAAATTTTACTATTCTTTTTTCCACAAGCCTTATTATTCTAGGACTTAGATTAAACCTTGACTCAACTCTTACGTGCAAAGACTGTCAATCAGGTAAATCACACATGTGTCACAATTGATATTTCAAAACTGGACAGATTTTGCTCTGTCTCTAGCACTTTTGAAGGCTCTCTCTGTCACCCAATCCTCCCTTGCTTCTTAATTCATGATGGAAAGGAATTCCTTTTTTTTTTTTGGAGCTCTGGTTATTTTGTAAGGTAAGATATTATTTACAGTTCCAAAATTTTAACTAGTTGAACAAAATTAATTCCTCTTAGATGCCTTTCTTTGGAGTAGTTGCGTCAGACTCATCCAAAGCACTTGTTAAAAATGCCAATTAAAAGGGAATTACAGATTTCTAGACCTTGTCACTAGATATTTTGATTCCATGAGTCTGGCCTAGAAATGTTCTTTTTGAAACCTTCTCCAGGGATTTGGACTCACAGCTGTGTTAAGGTATTTCTACCGTAGAAGACTTTTGGGTTTGTATAATAGAATTCTCTTGCACTTTCTTATTTTTGAATTTATTTTTTTATTGAGATATAATTCTAATACCATAAAATTCATGTTTTAGAAGTGTATAATTGGATGTTTTTTTAGTATATTCACAAGATTGTACAATCACCTCTACTGTCTAATTACCAGACATGTCATCGCCCTCCCAGAGAACTCTCACCCACTGGCATTGCTCCTTATTCCTCTCTCTCCCACTCCCCTGGCAACCTTTGATGTACTTTCTGTCTCTATGGGTTTGCCTGTTCAGGACATTTCATGTCAATGGAATCATTCACTGTCTAGTGTTTTGTGTCAGCTTCTTCCTTTTGGCATAATGTTTTCAAGGTTCATCTATGTTGTAGATGTATCAGTGATTTACTTTTTTTTTATAAATAAGCTGAATAATAAATTGTATATATATATGCCATATTTTATTCAATCATCTTATGGACATTTGTCTTGTTTCCACATTTTGGCTATTATGATAATGATGCAGTGAACATTTGTGTAGAAGATTTTGTGTGGACATGTGTTTTCATTTCTCTTGGACAGATACCTAGACGTGGAATAAACAGGTCACATATTCCTCTATGTTTAATATTTTGCAAACTGCCAAACTACTTTCCAAAGCAGCTGAACCATTTTGTATTCCTATGCTCTGTGTTAAATGGATTAGACTGGGTCTAAATAGAAGCCAGGTTAAATAGTATGCTTATACTTAGGAGACAGAAGTTTATTTTGGCATTTGATTTCTCAGTGAATCAACATTTTAGAACCATACGACTTGAAGAATCACTACAGAAAGAATGACTTTTTCCTCCTGTGAATATTAAGTATCATAAGTTATAAAGAAAGGAAATGTACATGTTTTTTCTTATCAGGGGATTATTGTGAATTCTTAGTAGCTGACTAGTAGAATCAGGATTATATTTTAAACTTTTATCACCTTATTAAATAAGGAAATTTCATCATAAAATATCTTAGAACACTTTTTGATAATACATCTTAAAGTCAAAGAGTCTTAAAATCAAGACAGTTTCAGAATCATTTGTTCTGATTACTTTATTGAAATTTCTGAATTTATGGAAAGATAGAGGAATGAGGCATTTTAATAGTAACTCTCTGCACTATTTTCTTATGTGGGATTAGCATGGTAGGAGTATACAGTTTCAAGTATTTTGCAAGCAGCTGCCATCACAGAAAAAAGAAGAGCTTGGATTGACTAATGGACTATCAGTTGCCTTGATAATTCCTTGGAACAAGATTGTGACTAGTTGTAGTCACTCTGACAGTTGTTACCACTGTGCCTTTTACTTCTGTCTTTCCTTCCTTAGCCTTTTAATGTTGTGAAATAATTATCTCCAAATGAGCATTTTGAAAATTTGATAAATCATCACAGAAAAATCAAGTATTTACTTTTCAGTTATTCTTTTTAAGTTCTAGTTTTAAAAATTAACAGCTCTGCCTTTTTGAGCATCCTTTTTGTTCATACTTGGCTTAAAATTTCCGGTACTTTTTTTTCCACTAAGCATCGACCACTTGTAACAATAAAATTATTTATTCTTTTTAAATTCTTATCATCAGCTTTTGTGTCTAATTGTGTATTTCAGAATGGAAATTGGAAAACTGGAAGAGGCAAGATGTCAATCAGGTATTCATTAAATTTAATCATGTTCAAATTTAATATTATCTCCTATAAGAAGTTTAGACAAAGGAGGGAGGATATAGCTCAGTGGTCAAGTGCATGCCTAGCAGGCATGAGGTTCTGGGTTCAATCCTCAGCACCATTAAAAATAAATAAATAAACCTAAGTACCTCCCTCCCCACAAAAGAAGAAGTTTAGACAAAAAAAAAAAAAAAGTGTATTAATAGTAATGATGTTAAAGGGTTTTTCTAAAACATTTCAGTTACCAAGGGAAATCCTTTTAGTGCTCATATTTTAACCCCAAGTAATCTTTCTTTCGGCAAAATGAAAAAAGCAGCCTCAAGTAAGACTGAAAGAAGACTCCCTCCAAGTAATACTGGCTAATTAGAGAATTATTATACAAATTGAAACTTGCATGCCTGTTAAATTGTTGTGATTTCTTGTCATGGTTGCCCTGCTTAGTTACTTTAAGCACAGTTCTAGTAAAATCCCATTTATGCATTTCTTTCCTGTTAAATGTCAGTTACCGTTTCTTTTTTATTGACACATGTTTTGTCTTTAATTCTACCCAGAATTTTTACAAATGCAATGGAGAGAAAGTGACAAGAGTGTATAGATTACTCAGCCAGAAACCTTACATTATAAGAAAATACATGGCTGACCTAATCAAGTTAGACCCTTAACATTATCTGTAAATATAAAGCACAGAATTTTCATTGTTGAAGATATGCTGCGTATACAGCCATCGTCACTATTTGTGGAAGGCATGGCATCATTGGTATGTGGCCTCCAGAATGGCAGGAGTATCTTACCTTCTCCAGGTTACCTCACGAGCTGACATTCCCTGCTGTGGTGAATAAACCAAGGTCTAGGACCTCATTTTCAGGCCTGTGACTACAGAAGCCTGTTCTTCCTCAACATCTTAAAAATGGTCTCTTCTCTCAGGGTGGATGCTTATTACCCAGGCAAATGAAAATGTATAGAATCAGATAGCAGTCTATTAATTTGCAATAAAAATCGCTGTCAAAAGGATAGGAACGACTTGAAGTCCATAAAACAAGAACATGTTTTACTTACAGCCAGACTGGGTCATAAGCAAAAACTGACTATAGACTCAGCTATTGCTCTCTGAACACTCCTACATTAGATAAGAATTTCTTTATTCATTCCTTCTGCCAACAGTGTTATGTGTCTGCAATATGTTTAAACATTGTGCAACATTGGCATTAAAACGTTGGAACATTAACACATTAACATTAAACATTGTGTAAGGGATAAAATGATGAGTAAACACAGAAACAATGCAGACACAGTCCCTGCCTTGGGAAGCTTATAGTTTAGGGGTAAGATAAATTTTATCATAGGGGTATGATAAATACAAGTAAATGTAAAATTTAAGCTGTGATAAGGCCCTGCGAAGCCATAAGAGCATAGAGTGGGTGTATCTGGTAGACTGTGTGGTCAGCAAAGGCTTCCTGAGAAGTTGAGGACTGAGAGCTTTCCAGGCAGAGGAGCAACACGTGCACAGAGCTCTGGCAGAGGGCACATGGCATTACAGAAGATCTTGAAGAAAGCAGGGTACAGAGCAACAGAGACTGTGGTGTGATGTGAGGCTGAAGGTAAACACTAGACCACACAGGGCCTCATGGGCCCTATGGACTGAATCCTAAAGCTTGGGGAAGCCCTTGAAGTGTTTGAAGCCTGGAGAGTAACATGATCTGATTTTTTGTGAAAGACCTCCTCTGGCTGCAGCATGGAGGGCAGATCAGAGCGGGCCAACAGTGGATTCTACGGGAAGGAGAGAAGGCAATTGGGAGCCCATTAGAGTTTTCAGTTTTCTATTGGGTGGTACTTAGTAAAGAGATTCAGATAGTAAAAGGTGAAAAGAATTGAGGGCCTGGAACCAAAGTCCAACTTTAAATGAGAACTAAGGAAGGTTATCTGCAAAGGAGCCACAGCGAGATTGGAGACACTCAGTTGGAGACACTAGTGTTTCAGGGGCCCAGAAGTGGGTGGTCTGCACAGTGCTGCTGAGAACTCAGGTAATTAGCCATCACAACAGCACTTGTAGCCACCAGCTAGTGCAGGATTGTTATGTCCCAGGTACTTTATACATTGTGTCTCGTTTGATTCTGCTGTAACTCTGTTAAAGGAGAAACTTTTATTTCTTTTTTTAAACTCATAAGGAAACCGAACATAACCTGCCCAAGGTCTCAGAGATCATAAGCAAGTATTTGAAACTGGGCATTCTGAGATCCAAGCACTTCACTGCCTGAAAAGTTACAAAGACTAATATAAAAACAATCAATTAGATTTAGAGAAATGGAGGTGATTAGCTCTCTAGGGGGAACAGTGTACAGGATGACAAAGAGTTAGAGCGGCCTAAGGAGCGATGGGGAGGTGAGGCGACAGAGACAGAAAGCATGGACAACTCTTCTGGAAATTGGACTTTAACATGGCTATTCAAACAGTATTTGAGGTGTTTTATCTAAAGAGCCTCTTGTGTGGTTTATATCTTTTCTGGACTTCCCTGGCTGGCAAACCAACCTCCTTCTGATACATACTTTATTTATTTATTTTATATATATTTTTTATATATATATTTATTTTATATATATATTTCTCCAGTTAAAGTCTACTGTTGCTATTTTGCTGTCTACTTAAGGCATCCTTTCCATTAATGCTAAAAAATACTGTTACATAAAGTGGTCAAGTTTTTAGCTTCTAGAATAAGTTAGCTTTTTGTTGACACTAGTATGTTTTATATTTGGGGCTCTTAGTGGTTTCTTTTGAAATTTAATTTTTCATAAATTCATGTGCCTCTAGCAAATGACATTTTTAGAGATCAGTATCTCGTGTGTATTAAATAAAATTTGAAGGTAATGGATTATAATGAACATCATGGTTATCTTTCAAAATATAGTTGCATTAAATTATTTAATTTCCTTGTTGATATCTGGAGACTTCTTAGAATTGAACTTTTTGGTTTGTAGGCTGACATTGCACCATTAATGGCTTGTCTCATTGGAGTTCCCTTTCCTCTTAATTCAGTGGTAAGGAATAAAATTTTCTTATCGATTCTCAGAAAAAAAAAATTATTGTTCAGTAAAATTTACTTTTTATGTGTCTCTAAATAATCTTTGATTACATTGAAGACTGTATTTTCCTTTATGTTTCTTTCTGAACGTGTAACACCTCATAATTATGTATGTATTATAATGTACAATCTGGAACACAAGCCTAATAAGTTTTCTTTAAAGTCTTTTATTTTCTTAAATGTATATAGATTTTTATCTTTGGATGTTAGTTTTAAGTGATAAAAAGGAGTAAGTAATTTTTTTATTTTAAGCAGCAGAAACTGAATCCATTTAAAGGAAATTTATTCAA
The DNA here is from genome assembly GCF_048773025.1 of Camelus bactrianus. NCBI lineage: Eukaryota > Metazoa > Chordata > Mammalia > Artiodactyla > Camelidae > Camelus > Camelus bactrianus. Next base: position 19,697,395 of record NC_133568.1, on the reverse strand, counting down.
AAGATTTTGGTGGTTTGCTAAATCAAAGGGATGCTGAAAACCCAGGCTGGGAAATGAACAGGAGCCAAGGGTGCTATGGAAACTCAGGAGGAAGAATCTCACCATTGTCCCATGGCAGGGCCGGTCTGCTCAGGGCACCGACAGAAGGGGGCGGCAGCATTACACCTGTTGGACTCTCTGCACCCTGACTCTCAGGAGTCAGATTCCAGTGCTTATTACCGTTGGAGTGGTCCAGCCTGGGCTACTTGTCTGCCCTTCAGTAAGGGAAGTCAGGGCCCCGTTAGAGACCCACTGTGCTACACTAACGGGGAGATTTCTCAGCATAGGATAGAAATGCTGTTAAGAATGGGAACTGGGTGCTGAACAGCTAGAGAACAAAAAATATCCATTGCCACCAGCCTTTCTTACTAGCTCTTCAAATCAAACTTAAAAAAAAAAAACTACTGTCCTGACTATACTTCAATTTTAAAAAAAGGAAATAAATAGGAAAAAAATAATGTCATCAACCTCAGAACTCTGAGTAATATGACCCCTGTAGTCTTAAGTATGTGTGTATGTGTGTATAAACTGAAACAAAAGTTTCACAAAACAGTGCTTACTCTTACTAGGCATTTGTACTCCCATTTTGCTTATTATATCCTTTTTTTTTTTTCTTCTAATTTTAAACATGCTGGCTGTGGCCCACCTTAGTACCTTTTTGTGTGTGCAACAGCTTTTAGTTCATTGCCTACCATACAGTAATCTTTCAACAAATGTCAGGTTTTGTTGAATTTAATTCATCTCTTTTGCTTTATTTACTTTATTATATCTGCTTCATGAGGAAAATAATAGAACATCTATTTCAGTTATGGTTTTTAAAAAGATTTTTTGTTTAATTATTCTCGGAATTTATTCGTCCATTATGTCTTTTCTCTATTGCTTCCTTTGTAAGTCTGTTTTGTTGTATAAGGATAGCCCGAGCTTTGTTGGTACTAATATTAACCCGGTGTTTATTATTTACAGGGAATCCTTCCTGTGGATATATTAAACAGCACTGATCTCTTCAAGGCAGAGAGCATGTTTACCAATGCAGTACAGATTCTTGAACAGTTTAAGGTAAAACGAAACCGCACACAAAAATGGACACTGCTAGTTTTTAAATTGACTATATTAAGTGAAAATATTTGATTTTGTGTTTTAAAAAGTGATTTTCTATAATTTATTATCTTTAAATTTTGTGTATTTGAATAGTGTAAAAAAGTTTCACATCAGGTTCCATGAATCAGTCTGAGGGGGGAGAATTACCTTTGAGGAGAGTCCCTAGTTGTTAGCCTACCACATATGCTTATAAAACCTCAAACAAGTCTTTATCAGTGGAGTTTGCCCCGTAGAAGTAGTATCAGAGGTTGCAATATTTCTTGTCATTCTATATACATTATGATATGTGTTAAGAACTTAAAGAAGTGACCGTTTAACTGAAACTTTCTGTTATTCTTGATAGTGTTAATGCAGCTTGACTTATTTTGTTTCTTAAGAGTTAAAAAAGTATAGTTTAATTACATTCGAGTATGTCATTTTGCAGGCTTGGTGTGCTTAATAATCAACTTATTATGATGGTACGATAATGTTAAATTTTTCTTTAAATATTTATGAAATAATATAGTAGTAACACAATATCCCGTTTATTTTCAAAGTAGTTAACTATCTCAGAAGAACCATTTTCATGGATGTTTATATTTCAAAATGAAATTAGTTAATTTTTTTCTCATTTATAATATAAAATATTTTCATACTTGGTTCCCAGGTGAAAATGACTCAGAAAAAAGAAGCCACTTTACCATTTTTATTTACACCATTTAAGTAAGTTTCTTATTTTTTTAAATTAATTTGTAGGAGTTTGTATTTAATTAATTTGAATACTTGACCCGATAGATTAGTTACTTAGGAACTTTTTCTTTATTGTATACTTTAGAGCAATCTCCCAAATGAAAGCCTCTTCTATTATTTTATAAATAATGAACCAGATGCTGCATACCTTTGAATGGCTGGTCGAGGAAATACAGGGAAGCAGAGATACAGGAAACATTTAGGATAGGAAATGTTTAGGACTTGACAGGAAAGGTGTAGGGATTCTTGGCTCGGTTGATTGGGAAGATGTTCATGCCACTGTGGCTTATAGAAGAATGAAGGGCTGCTATACAAGGCAAGGATGAATGTTACTGAGTTCAACTTACATTTGAAGATACCAGTTAATTAGTTAGGAAGAGAGACTTGGATCTCAAGATGGAGATGAGAGTTGGTTATGAAGATTTTAGAGCCATCGGCATAAAGATGGTAGTTGAAACTGTTACACATTTAGGAGGCTCCAGGGAAAATGTGGAAAGTGGCAGGAAATGGCTAGTGATACAGTTCTGGGAAACACTGGCAACTCCTTGGGCAAAGAAGAGAGCAGATTTTGGTGGGCAGCAGATTTTGTCGTTCCAAATCCTGGAAAGATGTATTTTCCTTGAACTGGAATGTGTAAATTTGAGTCACAAACCTAGCTCTGCACCACTGACGTAGGTGGCTTTACTCAATCTCCTTGGACTTCATTTGCAATTAGCAGGGATTCACATTTAATTAGGGAGGATTTTGCTCTTGACCAAAATAAGTAGAAGTTGTTTGAAATCTGGTTGGTAGGGATGTGAGTGAATGACTTCACTGGAATTATTTTTGCCAACTTATGTAGCAGTTGTGTGGTATTCATAAACTGGAAACTGTTGCCCTCTGAGTCATGTGATTGTATGCTTGTCTGTGTTTGTGTCTGTGTGTGTGTGTGTGTGTGTGTGTGTGTGTGTGTGTGTGTGTGTATAGGAGAGCAAAAACAAAGCAAAATTAGGATTTTGCAAGTTATGATCATATGAAATTAATTATATATGTCAAAGGTAGAATTTATCTTTGAGGAGTGTCCCTAATATATATATAAAGACTAGAAGGCAAGTCTTTATCAATTGGAATTTGCACCATATTATATCATTTAGATATCATATGCATCTGTTTGTTTATAATGTAGTGGTATAATCAAACTGCAACAAAATAAATAAATAAATGAACAAGAAATATATTATCAGTTCTTCGTTTGAAGGAAATACACAGGACATTGAAAGTAACTGAGGGTTACTTTAGTTCAGCTACTTTAGAAAGAATGATCATGGAAACACTCTTCTGCAGGGGGTTTGTGTGCATACTGCCCACCTTTGTCCACTTGGCCTAGGGGCTGACCATGAACTTCTGCTTTCATGTTCAACATCTGCCCGCAGAACCACTGCTAGCTCTGTGTCACCTGGGGGCCCAACAGAATGATTGATTCCCACCCACTGGCTCACCCACCCTACCTCAGACTGGCTGAAAATCACCATTTGCCGAAAGCCTGCAGTATGACCAAAAAAGCCTAAGATAAAACCAAGATTGACTGATGAGGAAATAGATCATTGAAGGAACAGAAAAGAGCTTAAAAATACTAAAATCCTCAGAAATGTCTGAGAATATTGTACCCATAAAACAAAAAGCAGCACAAACTTTACAAAATGAGAAAGAGTACAGGATGCATTTTTTTAAAATGGGAAATGCAACTAAAAATTTACAGAATGATAAATTGTACAGAAATGATCCAAATGGGAGGTAAATCCCCCACATTAGGATAGGAAGTCAACCTCAAATGAAATGAAGAGAATTTTAAGTAATATATGGATTTAGCAAGAAGCTGGAGGTAACACTGGAAGGCATACATTTCTTCATCCCCCGTGTATCGGACACTTCAGGGAAAGGGAGACATTTCAAACTGTACAAGAAGGCGTACTTCAAATATGAAGCAACCTAAGATGTGACATGATTTTGAACAATTGTTGGGCATATAAGAAAGGAAATTTACTTGAATATTAGCATGTAGATCAAGGCTTCAATGAAATAGATGAGAAAATTTAATTGTTGCTTAAAACGTTGCTACTCAATGAACAGTATTTAAGGATAATCATAATAATGTAAACATTGGTTTTCAGCTTTTAGAGTCAAACGTTAGACAAAGCAAGGAGGACTTAATAATGATTATAGAATAGAATGCAAATGTTACCAACCTTGACAATGTATAAGGCTACAGGTTGGGAGGCAGAGGGGGAAAGAAATATAAATGGAATATTAGTGGTGCTGTTGTCCTCATAAAATAGGATGTGGAGATTCCAGCTACAGTGGAGAGAGTGAAATAGAGGTTTAGGTGTTAGATTAATAGTGACCAACATAGCCAACAGAGGAGGTGAAAATAGTAATAAACCATGCTGAGGTAGGAGACAGCAGGAGCAGGCTCAGCGGGGAGCCAACAGCAGGTGCCTCAGGTCATCAAGTCAAGAAATAGTAATAAAAGCATATTATTAAGAAAAATGAAGGCAACTACCAGAATAACAAAAATCAGACACATGTAAAAGTTTTTATCTCTGGGTCGGGGAACTGGGCTGAGAAGGGTAGGGCGGAGATGTATTGGTTGTCATTATGCCCTCTGTACTGTTTCGGTTTTTAAAAAAATTATATGTATAAATTGCTTTGATAAAACATATGTTAAAAAAGAAATGAAAAATAGGTATCTTAATCGTTGGCATGGATCATAAAATCATAAAAGTTATGGGCACAGATAAAAAAAATGTATCCTTCGCTATAAATTTTAGAGTTATCCCGTTGAGTTATATAAAAAAATTCTTTGGTTATTACACTATATTTAGGAAGCAATTTGGGGAGAATTGAGATTTTTACAGTACTGAACATCATTATCCAACATTTATTTTTATCTTCTGTTACGTCCCTAAGCAAAATTTTATCATTTCCCCCCACAATATGTGTTTCTCATTATTTTATTCCTGGATATTTTATGTCTATTATGAGTAGTATCCTGCTTTTCCTATGACGTATGTTCAGTGTACCAGGAAGCACAGTTGTCATTTATCATCCGAGTACAATGGACTCTTTTTTTTTTTCTAATCCAGTGAGTTCCATTTCTGCATCATCTCTTTCCTTCCAGTTACCTTTATATATACACTTAATATCAGCATTGTCCACTTAGAAACTGTATCAAGTAATTATTGGCACATAAACATCATAAAAATGGAAGAATACTGTCGTCACACATCCTTTTTGCAAAACAGCTCAGATTCTTGTTACAAGGAATTGTTCAATGAAGTCCTTCTCTCTTGAATAAATACTATTTCCTTTTTCTTCTTAGAAATATATTCACTAATCAATTAAGTCTCAGAAAATTTATCTAAGATATTGACAGCTGAAAATTCAGTCTTGAGATTTTACTTGTATACATGATCAATTTCACCAGCATCACTAGATTTTAGTTTAATGGTATCTCTTAACCATTCTTCCATTGTCTTAGTCTTTTCTAGCATGAATAATTGATGAATAATATAATAGTTCCTAAGGTGATGAAATAGCAAATGTATCAAGACAAAGGAAAAACAAGATTACTAAGATCTTATCTTAGACTAGTAAAAGGGTCCAGTAGATTCATATGGTAACTGAATTTTCTATTTTATCCTATTCTTTAAAAAAAGTAAATTTTATCTTTGATATTTTAGAGCCCTCTAAGAAAGAATATAAATCATGAAATATTCATTATGACGAATAGAATTGCTCAAAAAACCCTCAAAGCTAAAATTCAGTTTGCTGGACCTTGATGCTATGCTAAGGAATGACCAGCAGGTGGCGCTACACGACTGGAAGAGGCATAAAAGCTTGGCTACGTGTGAAAGTACCTTCTAGGAGGAAAAACACTTTGAATTTGAAAACTATGTACTATAGAGGCCACAGTAAGATAAGAAAAACATTCAAAGAAAAAATTTACATTAAATGAAAAAAGAATAAGTCTCTTAAGAGATACTTTGCAAACAAATGAATAGGAAGGAGCTATTATACCTTGCCAATAGAAGCCAAAACATCTGTTATATTTTATTTAAAAATCATTATATAAATTAAGGGAACTTAAATAAACTTTAACAAAATGTTTTAATGTATTTTCTACTAAAGTGATAAAAGATACTTTGGTTCTCTTTAATATATTTATTTCTTTTAGTCTGATATGGAGTAAAGTTCCTTCCTTAGCCCAAATTTCAATATTGGTTTTAATGTGAATCTTTCTACCACTTCACCTATCTGATTTATTGTTTACTAAAAATGCAATCTTCTGCTTCAAACCTGAAATTCTTCTTTTAAAAAAAAGAACTTTCATACATCACACACCTACATAGGAAAATGTTCATTTACTCTATTATGACATGAAAGATGATATATGATTCTACATCATTGGTCAGTCTAAAGAAATACAAATTATTCTAGAAATAATTTTTTATCTTGCTTTTTTTGTCTTTGTCTTAATATATTTTTTTCTTTAAATAGACATTCTGAAAAGGCATGGAGTAGCTACCATTAGGTATCTCTAAAATGTCATGTGTAAATATAAGTGAAATAACTTTGTAATAAAAATCTGAGTGAAGAAGATACAATACTTCAAATGGCAGCATTTTAAGGCGATTTCACCCTCCAAACACTAGCTCACCCTGAATAATTGATTATGAAATTCTTGATAATCCTAAAACATGATTTAGGTTAGTCTACAATGTTCAAATAACTGGAAAACAGACGGCACAATAGCAATCACTACAAAGAAGTGTACACAATTAGTATTTATTTCTCTTTGCTTTTTAGTTAAGATAACAGATTCTTTTAAAATTTGATATTTTCAATATGAAAGATTGAGTCAATGAAGGAAAGTTTTTCATACAAATTACTCTGTAGAAAGGTTGTGTTGCCACTATCATCAAATATTCTGCCAAATTCTGTCTCTCCTCCCTCTCTGAGATGCCAATTACATATATACATACTCCTGTTCACAATGACATGTTTGGTTGGCTTTTTTAATGTCTTTTCTGGCTGCTTTTCAAGGTTCAAGGAAAATATTTTCCACTGACCTATCTTCTGGCACATCAGATCTCTCTTCTGCTTTGTGTAGTTTACTTCTTTTGAGTTCTTAATCTCAGATATTGCCCTTTTTTTTTTCTCAATTCTAGGATTTCCATTTCCGTTTACTTAAAAAGTAGATCCCAGTTATTTGCCGAAATTTGTCTTATTCTTTGTTATTGAATATATTAACCTCAAGTACTTTAAAGTCTATACCTGATACCATCAATAACCATATTGCTTGTGAGTTTATTTCTGTTGTCCTTTTCAGTTGGTCCCGCTGCTGAGTCTGGTAGTTTTGAAATGACTGCATATCATTACAGATGCCCAGATTCTCAGCCTTCTCCCTTGTGTAGGGATGCCCGAAGGGTTACAGTTTGTAGAATCCTGGATTACTTCTCTGTGGTTTCCTTCTCTCTAGGGTCTGAGCCCTTCAATTCTTGAATTCTCAGCAGCTCTCCAGTACCTTAAAGTTTATTTTTAATTTTGTTTTATCAAGCTTTCTGATTGTTCCTGGTGGGAGCATTGCTGTGCTTAAGCTTCTCCATCATAGCCAGAAACTATGGTTAAATTTTAATGTTTTAATTATTTTATTAAAATTAAGAAAAACCTAGTTAGTAAAATGTGATTGGAAAAATAATACATAGTCACAACACAAATCTCACAAATGATAATAAAAAGTTCCCGTGCCTGTGTTCCAGTCTTAGCAGTCTTCCTGGAGGCAAAGTTGCAGCTTCTTATGCATCTGTCTATATATATCAAGTGTACAGATGTATGTGTATGTATATATCCCTTTTGCTAATATATTTTAAATTTTAATTACAGAATTCTTCAAGCATGCTGAAAAGAATAGAGAATATAACAAAAATCCTTGTACCTATAGTCCAGGTTTAAGAAACGTTAACATTTTACAATATTTCTTTGGATCCTCTTTTTTTCTAAAGAAATAAAATGGTGTCATATACTTGAAGCCCTATTTTTAAAATTTACCAAGTTTAAAAAATAATTCTCTTTTTTTCCATTCTGTCTGATTTTCAAGATTTATGATCCGTGTTGCCACATGCAGATCCCCTTTACTCATTTTAGTGTGTATGTGGTATTCCTATGATTATTCCTTTGCCAACCCCCCTTGTTTTGTTGTTGTTATTTATTTTGTCTTTCTTACATAGAGCTTAAAATACTGCACCTTGTATTCTTGACTTTTCATTTCTCATAATACTTCTTTGTTTTAAATATGTGATACTAAGACTTATTTTGCACCCCTTCACAACTTATGGAAAACTAACAAAAAATGCATAGGGAACAAGTTTATGAGTCTTTAATGTCATAATGCTATAGTGAGATTTGTACGGAACATTTTGATGAATTCCAGACATATTTTGAAACTTTGGCATGTCCCAAGGTTTAAAACAGTTCACTTAGAAAAATATGAATTACACTGATCTGGTTTCCTTGCCTAAGTCCTCTCTATATAACATAATATTTCATATATAACTTGTAATTAATGTAATTAACAAATATTTCTCTTTAAAAATGTTTCTTCTCTCATTTTTTTTTAAGTCTTCACTTGAGAACACAAATTAGCTTAAGTAATTTAGTCTGGACAAACCTTTTTTTCATCTTTTTATTTAGTATAGCAAATTGTAAGGTACTTTAAGAATGACAATGTATATTCTTTTATTTTTCTTCCTTTTTTGGTTTTGTAATATTTTGATAGCATTTTAATCAGTTAAGATTTATCAATTCATTTTATGTGCTTTATACCTTGCTAAGTATTATTGATATTAATGGAAATAATTAATGGCCCACATGGAGGTTAAAACTTAATTGAAGAGAAATAAATTGATCATTATACCACACTAAAGTGCTGATGGTGTGATGTGAGATTTGGAGTGGACCATAAAGGATGATGAAGATTTGATTTTGGATAGCAGAGAGGGGAGGATCTTTATGAACAATAACTCAGATGAGAATGCAAGATCAGTGAAGAATGAAGAGTTTAACTGTTTTATAGCTGAGGGTATATATTTGGGATAAGTGGGAAATTAAGTAGAATAGGAGGAGAGAGCTGTCAGTAGTCCGGGTAGTTTAGAATTAATGAAGTAGACAATAAGATACCCATATCAATTTAAAGTACATTAGAAGATGAAATCAGTATTTTAGGAATCAAAGTGGATCAGAGCAAGGAGAGGGAGCTCAACGAGAAGGGTTGTATGAAACTGGAAAATTTATCTTCAAAGAATGCCTGTGCTCTCTGGCCCAGTGATTCCATTTTTAAGACTTCTAGGACGATATTCTAAAATGTGTGGTGTCTGATGGACAGAGAACTGGATCATGGCAAATGTTTTGAAATAATTTGTTTTTCTGTCATGTGTTCTTGGTTCCTGGTACCTTTTCCTCCAAACCCCAGTGAGTCCAGGGGTGGGGACTTTTTACTACAGTTTGACTGAGTGTTTGGCTTCCCATGAGTTGAAAAATCTGAGATCCCTTGGGGTAGGCTCAGATACTTAACCAGGGGCTCTGTACCACTCTAGAGGGTTTGTAGATGAGCTTCTGGGGTTCATGAATTTTCTGAAATTATATGTAAGATTTGGATTATGTTTATTTTCTAGAGAGAGTTTCAGATTCTGAAAGATGTCTGTGACCCCACCCAAATTAATAACATTGCTTAAAAGGTGTACTTCCTGCGAGTCTCCATCTTTTCTCTTTAGAAGGTGCTGAAACCGAGTAGAGAAAAGATAAGTGATTATCTGTTGAACCATATGAAATTGCCAAAATTTAATTCAGTAGTTTTTGGCATACAAAAACATCAGTTTCATATGATCCAACCTAATATATCCTTAAATAACTTTTTCACACTTTTAAAATGTAAAGGTATTCACTTTAGGAATGTAGGTTCTAGTCAAGCAGTGTATGTTCAATTTTGTGTTTAAATGTACTTACTTAAAAATTACTTATGCAGTATTAGGAGTGTTTCTCCTGTATATTTAAGGTTTCTACTGTGGTAAAACAAGACAAGGAAATGGTGAAAAGAGAAATGAAAAATAGGGGAACCAAAAAATGTGCATATATTTTATATTTGTATATAAATACAAAAAAAGCAGATAGGTTCAAATTGTTCACTGACTTTAATTGTTGGTTAAGCTCTGCCTGGATCTCTTCGATAATGAAAATTCTCAGGCCCTGTCTGGCTCAGAGGTTTAAAGTTCCAAAACAAATCTAGTCTGTTGTGTCTACCATGAGCATGAAAGAGGGCTAAGCATTGTAACCCAGACCACTCGTTTCCTGTTCCATTAATTACATTGATTTAATCAGAATACCTTTGTTAGCCAGAATATTACATTTCTTCCAGTGGTGCCAGTCAGTGATGTATTATACGACTGTCCTGAGTGGAGTTTGGCAGTTGAAACTTTGAGTCAGAAAAACCAAATTTAACTATAAGCCATTTATTGGAAGAATTCAGATAACCAGCAGTGATACAGTTTAGCTTGGAGTTTGTTCATTTGTCTCTTTCTTTCTTTTCTCAATTTTCACCATCCTTTTATTTTCAATCAAGCAAAAAAAAGAAAGAAAAGAAAACAGAAAAAGAAAGAAAGAAAGAAAGAAAGGAAAGGAAGGAAGGAAGGAAGGAAGGAAGGAAGGAAGAAGGAAGGAAGGAAGGAAGAAATGTAATTGAAATGAGGAAACATTTTAAACCTAAACCCTTTTTTTTTTCTTTTGTAGGTTGCTTTCTGATTCTAAACAGATGAACATTTTAAGAAAAGCAAGGTCTTATATAAAACAGAAAAAGTATGATGAAGCAGTAAGTATGCAGACCTTGTGTATGTAAATAGCTGATCCTTCAGGTATGGGGAGAGGCAGGGATGGTGATGGAGAGCAAAGTGGGCAGGCTGGGGAGCTTTCCTGAACACTCAAGGAAGGGTTGAATTTCCTAAGTAGCTGATATAGCCATGGACATCCATCTCTTATTTCAGATCATGTTATAGGTAAATGTTTTTAGGTTAAAACTGGAGATGAACAATTGCCATTTTCTGTAATGAGAAAGTATATTCCAAGCTTCTGTCACCCTACTTATGCAGAATTTTTAGAATGTTGACGTATTTGTACATTGGGAATTAGCTTCATGCTATTAGAAGTCTAATGATTCGTATTGAAGCTTTGACTTTTCCAAGCTCCTACCCTGCTATGTTTTTCATTAATTTTCTCTTTGTTGAATGGTCATATAATTTTAAAGAAAGAAAGAATTCTATTTCAGTTTCTAAAATTGCCTAAATAATACCATGCATTTCTCATGCTTATTTTTGTTACGATTTTATAATGGCAAACTATCCTTCCTCTCTAAAATATTAAGCTATTTTAATAATGTTTTATAGCTGAATTAGGTAATCTGATATGAGAAAGTCAAATGGTATAAATGTGGACATCTCTGTTACTTGGAAACTATATTAGCCATTTCCTTCTTATGTCATCTGAGAATAATTTCCACAAAATGAATCATTTAAAATCAGTACACATCTCATGGATAGTTTACATTTAAAGTGTCCTTATCAAGATTTAAAAATTAATTTTATTCAGGGATTTTTCTTATGCTTTGCAAGAAAGATCCATGAATAATCAAAATGTTTTTGATCTGTCATTTACAGTTACTCTAATTTTAATAATTCTCTTTCCTTTGAAACTTAAATTTTCTTATTCTTTCTGGGTTGCAAGTTACATTTTTCTTTCTCCATAGGTCTCCCTTTGCAAGGAGCTGATTAATCTTTCATTGAAAGGATTGTCCTATTATCACACTTACGACAGATTCTTCTTGGCCTTCAACGTTGTTCTCGGTTTTGTGGGATGGATATCTTACGCTTCTTTGTTGATCATCAAGTCTCACTGCAACCTTACCAGAAGTGTTGGTAAAGAAGTCAAGGTATGTTCAGAAAATATAATGAAGATTCAGATGATGGTGTAAAATCACTAGGACTGAGGGAAGAAATTGAAGCAAATCAACTGTAATGAGTTCGTATAATGTGCATTTTGTACTAAGCTAACTCTTTTGTGTGCTTTTGTTGTATTAGGTCTTTTTCTCAGTGATCTTTATTTCTTTAGTTTGGAAAAAGGTGTGTCAATAACAACCATCCCGTAACTTAAGAAGGCTACGAAGATAACTATAACTTAAATTCACCTATGTCACTAACTGTTGATTTTCTGTTTATTTTTATAATTATTTAGCATGTTATAAGTATTCCATATCTTTGTACAATAAAGGTGGTCAGAAAACTACTTAAAAGTGATATATTTAACTTTATCTGATATTGAGTTTAGCAGTTGGAAAGAAAGAAAATCACTTACTCCAAATATTCCTTTTTTTTTTAAGTAATACATGTTTTTCTGAAATTATCCTTACCTATTTTATCTTTCTAAAATTCTGAAGTACAGATTTCCAGAACTTTCTACGTATCCTCATTTGAAGAATTAGTCCCTAGTTTACTGTACTTTCAATGCCAAAAAAACTCTCCTCTTGAATAATCCTTTAAACAACTGAGAAAATATGACAGAACATACATGGTTTTACTATATTAAAACACTTTAGTCTTTTCAAATATATTGCTGTCATTTACCAGGGAGAATATGCAGCTTCCGCTTCCTTTACTTCATTCTCTGCAGTGGTTATGACCACATCTAAATTCTCTAAAAAGCAATGTATCTGGGTGGTGTATTATTAATAGTCTGCAGATATTTCCAGTGATTACTTTTTTCCATTTTATATTTTATTTTTCTGTAATGGAAGGAAGAATAGTAGTGTTTATTCCATTTTATAGTGCTTTAATGCATCTTAAATAATTTCCCCCAAGTAATTTTCACTATTTGAATGTATGTGAAATTGGATCGAGTAGAAATAATTTCTTATGTACTAGGGAAAGAGACAAAAACAAATGTGTTTCAGTAAGGGATCTATCTAGGCATTCAGCTGGGTATTTGAAATTTATTTTGCCATTTTAAACTTGTAACAGTGCTGGAAGTAGGCATTATAATTTCTCTGTACAAAAGAGGAAACTGAAGCCTTGCAGAAGGCCATTCAGCTGGAAGGTGAAGGGACTGAGATTTGAGTCCAGAGCAGTGTTAGTGCCCAGCACTGCCTTTTTGTGTTTATCTTGATTGGTGTTATTGAGAAAGGATATGATGTCTTTAGATTGATGTGTCAGCAGATTTCATGGCTGATAGTTCTGTATTCATTCATTCGCTAATGCAGCAAATATTTCTCTGAGTGCACAGCACAATGCCAGCTGCTGCATAGGCTGCAGCAAGAGATGTAAAATTCAGACTCTACTCTCAAGGAGCTTGGAATTAAATAAAGTAGGTCAGAAATGTACACACATAACCGCCTTATCAGGTATAGGTCACCAGGCTAGAACACTGTTACAAAAGACAACAACCTAAGTGTTTGACAACCTTAGTATATGTTAAGTGTTTGAATGTGATACAGAGACTATCATTTTAAATAAAGGAAATCTCTCTTTAGCTAGGGTGATGATAACAGGAGAAAGAAAGAAAGTCTTGGTGGAAATCTAATAGTCAGACTATAGGGAGAGGATGAGAATTAGAGCGAATTGAATGGTATAAACAGCAGCAGAGTTGGGGAAATGTATTTTTATGTTGGGTTAGTAAGTGATAATTATTAAACCCCACCATTCCAGGACTATCCTGGGTGTTTCACATGTGTCATTCAGTTAAGCTTAATACCACCCTAGACTTAGTGGCTATAATTCTCATGGGTGGGGGGATTTTGGGTTCAGAGAGATAGTTTCCTTCAAGGGCACACCATTGTTAAATGACAGAACTAATATATTCTGATGCTTAAACTCATGCTCTTTCTACACCGTGATGCCTTCAAAATAAATAGTTCAGTTTGAGTAGAATGTGGGAGGTTTGTTCAAGAGACTAATAAGAAAGAATACTGACAATAAGGATTAGGCTGAAGGAATCAAAGGCCTCAAATGCTTCAGAGTTTAGACTTGATGTAGTGAAGAGTTGGTACGTCAGAGTTAAACCAGAGAAACAGACCGGTAGGATCTCGGTATTAAGAGATTTAGTGTATGGAGCTGTCTTCCGTGACCGTGGGGGCTCGTTAGGTGGGTCCTGAGTTCACAGTCAGGCCATCAGGGAGGGTGGACTGGGACTTGCAGGAGCCGGAGCTCCCTCCACACGGGCAGTTTCTTCTTCAGGGAGGCCTCCGTTCAGCTCTTCAAGCCCTGTAAGTGATTGAATCAGCCCACCCCCGATTGTTGATGATAATCTCTCTTCCTTAAAGTCATCAGATTGTGGACTTCAGTCACATCTACCAGACACTTTTACAGCAACACTTAGATTAGTGTTTTGAATAACTAACTAGGGGCTATAGCCTGGCCAAGCTGACACATTAAAACTTGACCATTGCAGTTGAGGTCATTGAAAGTATTTTGAACCCTTTGGTTCTGTTTGCAAAAATATTCTGATTCTTCTTTAGCAAGAGTTTATAGTTTAGTGAAGTGACACAATTAAGTATTTTCTGGAAGAAGAATAAGTTTCCAGAAGTCTGTAGTATTAATTTAAGGGAGGCATGGAGAGCAAATGGGGGCAAGATGATTTCAGCTGTGCACGTATTAGATCGTGATGCTTGCAGCTCGGGTGGAGGGAGGCTTCACAGAGGAAGCTCCTGCCAAAGTGAAGTCTTAAAGGTGAGTTGGATAGCCCAATAGGAAAAAGGAAAAAAGATGTGCCGAGAAAACAGCAAATGCCAAATGAGGAGTGAGGTAACATGGCTTCTTGGAAGAGCTGCAAGTCACTGACGTGGCGAGACTGTAGAGGGCTGGGAGGTAGTGGGAGATGAGCTCCCAGCAGCTGTTACCCTCCCCTGCCAGGCAAGAAAGCAGAGCTCCAGACAAGATAAATGGTTGAGTCAAATTGACAGCAAATGGAATGGCAACACTGGAATTAAATTTACGTCTGACTCCAAAGTTTGTCACTCCTACTTGACAGTGTCCTCCACGTGATACAGGTCGTTTCTAATTTATCACTATCACAGGCAAGTCTGCAGTGAACATTCTCTTTTTTTAATACACTTTTTTAAAAACATACTTGATTTGTAATGGTGGTACTAGAGATTGAACCCAGGACCTTGTGCATGCTAAGCATGTTCTCTGCCACTGAGCTAAACCCCCCAAACCCCCAACATTCATTTTTCTATGAACGTGATTTGCCACAGCTGCTCTTATTTGAACTCTGTGTTTGACTTCTGTGTACTCCTCTCCTTTGCTTTTGCTAGTTTGGATGTCCTTTGCTTTAGAACTCAATATTCTTATTTTGCCACACACTTTCCTTGTTCTCTCCTTACTTAGTAAAATCTCAAAATGTTAACCCCTTAAACCAAGCCCTGTGATTCTGTCTCCATTTGTATGGTTTAAACTCCTTGGAGGCCAGCACCTGGTACAAAGCATGGCATAGAGGGTGAGACTTAATAACCGTTCATTGGATAAAGGAGTAATCACAATGCACACTCGTGGTTCATTATCAACAGGTGTTTTTGGAGGGCAGGGGGAGGCAGGGAGTTAATTCATGATGAGGTAGAGAATGTTCCCCACTCCTGTTATTTAAAATCCTTTCAGTTTTTACTTCAGCTGAACTGAATTCTTTTTGACCTGGTTTCCTACAAGCAGGTGTTTTTTGTAATGTCTATTACTTTAGGTATCAGAGGATTAGATAATCATATGATACTGTACTGACTTTAGAAAATCCTTCTAGTGCCTTTTTCGGTACTCTTTTAAACTTCTTTTATTTTACTATTCTTAAAATTATGTGAAACCAGTCTTAGCTCCTATAGTGAGTACCTGCCCCAGGCACCTTCAGCTTTAGGGGCTCTGCCTGTCCTTATCTGTGTGGGATTCACCCCTTCTCCCATCCCCTCGCTGTGGGACCTCCACTGCTGCCTCGTCCATCTCCAATTCCAGTGCTGTTCACTGATAGGTCTCTGCAGTGGCTTCGGGGACTAATGCAAAGAAGTAGAAGAGAAGAGAATAAAAACAAAGGTGATACCAGCAGCCATTATTTACGAGGCAGTAGTAATATTCTGGGCACTTCGTTAAATAAGCTCTTTACATAATCTCATTTAAGCATTACCAACCTTGATAGATAGATATGGAATTTTATTCCCATTTTATAGGTGGGGGTGAAATTAAGTCTCAGAATCTAAGTCTTGTACTTGGTTTATGATCATACAGGGAGCAAGTGACAGAATGAGGATTTGAATTCTGATCTGTGTAGCTCCAAACCCTTAATCACTGTGCTATGTTTCACCTTCCTCTTTACAGCTCTGCCCTAGTTTATCCTTGCTTCTTTACTTCCCTTCCGGTGATGTTTTATGCCAGTAGGGGGGAATTGTAAAGAGGAAAAAACTCTTGCTCCCCCTCCCTAACTTCCCCTGCTCCAGAAGGTAATTCTTAATTCTCACCTTAATTAGCTTGGGTAGCAAAGCAAGGGAAAACAGAGAAAACAAGGCACAGAGGCAAGAGAGCACGTCACATGACCCCTCCAGTTCTGTTTTTCCCTCCTGTGCTGTTGTTAGCATTCCAGTTTTCCGTAAGTGTGTTTCCCAGTTATTGGAAGTTCTGTCCCTGACCCCTGGCATCTTTACTCCTGGCCCAGAGCACCTGTGGGCTTGCCCAGCCCATGGAGGGGCCATCATTGGTGACTTACACTGAGGAACTCCTTTCTTGTTTGGCAGGTGGTTGGAAAGAGAAGATATGACTGAATGAACCTACTGTGGTTGGGCAATGGAGAGAGAAGCGTGGGCCGCATGTCAAGTTGAAATTCGAATAGATAGAAGCATTGTTCCAAATGAAGATTAGGTCCCACAGTTTATTGTGGATTAAATGGGCTTTTGTGAGCTAGTCAGTGAACTTAATCAACATTTGTAAAATCGGTGCCGAGGAGAAATATGCTCGGAGTCTGAACAAGTTACTTGCAAACAAGCATTAGAAACTTAGTCACTTTTAAATTGAGAATTGCCTAATTGCAGCAGTTCCAGGCTATCCGGCTTTTTCTTCTATAATGTGCTTCTCCAATGACAGATTTTTTTAAAATGCAGTTCTTACTCATCTAGTTGTAGAGCCATTGAAAGAAAGTAATATATTTCCTTCTCTTCATAAAATCTCTTCTAAAAACCTGTCAGTTAGCATGAGTTTGGAGTGTTTTCAATGTTTTGTTTGATTTTCAGAAACCAAGCCATCTCCTGCCATGTTGTTTTGTAGCTATTGGCATTTTAGTAGCACTTTTCCTGCTGGTTCAAGCCTGTCCCTGGACTTACTACGTATACTGCTTGTTGCCACTGCCCATATGGTGTGCGTTTCTAAGAGAGTAAGTAACACATCTTGCTGTCTCATTTTTCACTTCACCGGCAGTTAAGTCTGTGTTTAAAATGCATTAGTTTCTGTAGCCTAAGTTGTGAAAGATACTTCTAATAACCTCAGGTCTCCGAGCCCTGTCATTTCATCTGTAACAGCATCAATGTTGCATATAAACATCCTTTGTGTTTTCCCTTCTGACTTCATCTTTATTGCCCTGAGGTAGCATTGATCTCATTCCCTTCTTTGTGTATCTTTTATATGAAAATCTGGAGTAAAAATTAAATGATTAATATAGATTGTACTATGCCAATGAGTAACTGGCATTTTGAACTTGTCTCATCCCAGTTTCCAGTGTATCTTCATGCTTCACAAAGTAGTTTATAAGCTTTCATGCTGTGCATTTTTGCCCCTCCCTTCCTAGCTGGCACGTAAACTTAGATGAAGGAAAGTGTGTAATTAAATACAATCTAGTAATATGCACATACAGGGATTAATGGATATTATCACTTATTCTGTGGTTCTGCCTTTAAGTGTTTCCTCACCAATTGGACTTAAAATGAGTTCTTCCCATTATAGAAAACATCAGAGGTAGAGCTCTCATAAGCGTTTCAAGCACTTTAAAACAAAACCACTAAAATACTGGGCTGGTTCAAGTTCATAGGCAGCGAGGGTCACCTTGCAGATCTTGTTCATTTCTGTATTTGCACCAGTAATCTAGAATTTAAACTTAGTCTTGGACATCCAAGCATCCTCTGAGCAAACCAGACCCTGAGAGTAGACCAGGGAATGACAGCCCAGCATAAGGGTATTTTCAGAGTTGGCCAGCATGTTTGCAGTGACATGATGTGTATTTTTATTTTGATTTCTGTTAATTTCAGCGTTGACCACCTCTTCTTAATATCAAAAATTAAAATTAATATTAAAATATTTTAAATATTAACATTTCAAATATAAGGCAAAACAAACCATTGATAAAAGAACATACTATTCTCCATTTGAAAAGATTAGGGTTGCTGGATGTACATATTTAAACTGGATTTTTTTCTAATTTCATTTGCTCTGGTTTAAAATTTTAGAATGAAAGATTTTATCCAAAATTCCCTTCTGAATTATTAAATATTCTATTTATGAAGAACACATGTTTAAATTTTAAGGGACAATGTGATTTTGAAAGTATGTTGTGTTCTATCTTCATCTTTTTGATAGATTATAAAGAAAATAAAAGATAAAAATTCACTTTTCTTCTAGAAAAAATCTAAATGATTTTACAAAAGATCACTGTTGAGAACAAAAGAAACATTCTCATTTTGACTGGTGTTAGCTTTTCTTTCCTGCATGGCACCTTCAAAGTTTTGATAACATTATATAACCATTGTTGTCAATCAGAAAGATGTTATAAACCAAATGATATGACCTTTTATAATTGCCTACTTAATAATGCACTACAAATGCTAAAAATTTTTTTCCAGTGATGAAATGTAAAAAGTACTCAAGTATGTAATACATTTTTAATGGTTATGAATTCACATTTAATTATAATTAGTGTACAATTAGTGACATCTTGAATTGAGTTTCAAAAAGGTTATTTAACCCAGTGAAAAAGTGCAGTTAAGGTTTTCTCTATCTGGATAAGGAGAACTTACCTTTATTTTATTAAGACAGTTCAGATTTCAGTGTATAATTAACCTTGGTGAATTTTCAAAATGTTCTCAGTTTTTAATCATTTGGGTTGATTGGGTTCAATATCTGTAATTATATGTACCTATGTTTATACTATGATCAAATAAAACTCATTTATTGTCATTAATGTTTGTCATTAAAAAACCAAGCAAGTTTTTATGATAATTATCAAATTAATTCAGAAATGACATTTTTCCTAAAATATTTCTAGGTTTCAAAAAAAAATGGTAAGTAAAGCCATTGAAACAAATCTGTTAGAAGTTATCTTAGTTTTTAAAAAAATCTATAAATTAAAAATTCCCTGATTTCTATGCATAAAATTTTTATTTTTTTACTATATGAGACCTATTTTTTTGCATTCACTATAGGTTTTAAATAATCTTCTTATAAATAATCTTGTTAAACAGATTTCCAGTTCTTCAAGGCTTTGTCACATTACTGTTGACCTTCCCTCCAAGTCGTTTTGTTGGATACCTGTTACTCTTTATCCTGGGAGTTGAAGTATTGGTAAGTGATTTACCGCATGACAACATTTTCAGGTCTCTTTCATACACATGTAACTCCTTTGAAATAACCTCATTTTCCCGTTCTTCTTTGTATTGCCTTGCTAGGTTCTCAGTTTTTTCTACCGCTATATGCTTACAGCTGGACTCATCGTGTTTGCAGGGTGGCCATTTATCACCCCACTGTGGACTCGAGCAAAGGTATAAGTATTCATTTTGACATTGGACAGATTCATAGCGACTTCATTTTGATATGTGTTTAATTTAAGGAATCGTTCATTTTTTAAGACAAGAGTAGAATGTGTCCTTATATTAAAGAACCTGCTCCTTTTGACAGGAGGACTGAGGTTGACTTTAAGGTTTCCGTGATTCATGTAGACTTTCCCATCAAAATGAACTGGTCTTGTGGTGATTGAAATACTCGAGACACAGAGCCGATACATCCTTCTCTGAAGCACTTCCTAGACTCCTTTAGTCTCAAATATCTAAATGCCACTGAGGAACTGCCCAGAGCAGTGTGGTGGCAGGGGGGCTATGCTCTGGACTCAAGTCAGTGGAATCATCCCCACTTCTGTTCCTGAGCCACCTCAGTTTTTCTCTGGAAAAGTGTATATTCATGATAGATTATTCTAAAATATAATTCCTCCTGGCTTACTTCCTTTAACTAGGTAGGTAATTAATTACAATGTGCTTCTATAAAGTGTACTGTCATGTTTCCACTTGGATGCTTTTTTTTTTCCTTTTTCTTTTTCTTTTTTTTTCTTTTTTCCCACTGTGATACTTTTTGATGGAGGTAGCCAGAAGATAGAAATAGCTTGTCTCCACCCTGTGAGAGCTTACAAAATGTTCCAATTAATGGGATTATTGATCTTTCTTTTTTTTTTTTTTTTGGTCTTAATCTAATTACAAAGCATTTTTAACTATTTCCCTCCTGGGTTCAGTCATTTGACTATGATTGCAGGCCAGCATTCTTATAGATGTCATAATATACAGTAGAACATGAGTCGAATGAAGTACTTGCTTTGAAATAGCAGACCCAAGCTTAAATCCTGGCTGTCTGTTTTCATTTACGAGTCAAAGGTCTGGTGCCACTTACGCTTTAACACCTCTGAGCTCAGTTTCCTCATCTGAAATACCATGAATAATATAACCTACCTCTTGAGGTTATTGTGAGAATTAAATAAGATAATGCTCATATCATACGTAATACAGTGCCTACTGCATAACAGATCCTTCACAAGTAGTAACTATTACTTTTTAAAGTAAACAGATGTAAGACTTTAGATTTTCCTTTTAGTTTCACAGCCAGGTAGTCTGTGAAACACTGAAGACAGTTTTCTGTACCGTAATTATCTAAAGATAACTTTTTTCTTTATTTTAGAGCACCTCACTGAGTTGGATTTTCTTCTGTTTGCTCCTGGCAGTGTTTCCACTGATGCCTGTTGTAGGACGAAAGCCAGATATCTTTCTAGTGTAGGAACAATATTTTAACTTACTTTCTTTTTAATGCAATTGTTTTTCTCAATCAACACTATGAAATATGAACCTAATCTTGGCCATGAGTTTACAAATCACATGAACAAACTAGAAGTTAAAATACTGATATCAAACCATTAGTCCTAATTTTGGCCCAGGCTCTGAGAGGCATTAAAGCTCCCTGGAGATGCTTCTGGGCCTTCATAAAAGATGAAATTGTGCCAGTGATAACGTAAAATGCAAAAAAAAAAAAAAAAAAAAAAGGTCTAGAGGCTTTTGTGTGTTTTGTATATTGGGGAATCAGTAAAAGGTTTCACATGAAAAAAATATCCTGTTGCCAAAATTAGAAGGTCTGGAAGCCATTGATGATTGATGTAATCTCTATATTTGAGCATGTCCACATTTTAAATGTCTTAGAAAAATGAAATTCTCTTCTAATCTGAATATGAAGATCTCCAGGGGAGGAAACTGTGTACCTTGACAACTTTCCCATGTTTAATCACTTTAACCATTAGAAGATTCTGCATACCGTACATGAATTCTCCATGCTGTGTTATATTTATTTCTCCTCAGTATATCCCAAGTAAATCTGTAAAATAATTGGTTACCTTTGCTTTTAACTTTACTTTTAAATTATCACGTAATCTACTGGCTCTGTGTGTGTATGTATGTGTGTGCTTGTCAAGCGAAATGGTCATTTTTCCATTTAACATTTCCTCTCATTTTCTAATCATGTAATTATCTTTATTACTTTCTTTTGAACTCTGTTAGCAATTTTTTTAGCATTCTAACCCAGTCTTTAGTAGATGAAGGTGTATCTTTTTTAACTGAAGGAAGATTAAACAATATTTTTAAAGTATGTGTTAATTTTAAAGTATGTGGTATCTATAAATTAACACATTTTATCTCATTTCTGTGAGAATAACAATATAGGAATAGCTCAGAAATTATTCTTGGAAGTCAGTTTATTAGCAGAGCCTAAAAAATTACATTGAATTCTAAAACTACCATCTCAGCCATACTTTATTAGTGTTAGTGAAAATGTTTTGCCGCTGTTATAAACTATAAACAGTATGTGCAAAGATGAATTCAAGCACTATTGACATAGTTGAACAGAACTTATCACATGCTAAAAGGAAAAGAAATTATGTAAATGATCCCCATAGAATTTTGCTACTTACCTATTCTAGTAAAGATTACTTCAGGAAGCAAACTTGTTAAATCATGAGAAATCTAATTTATGTTTTTAAAAATTATGTTATTTCTTTCTATTACTTTTTAATTTAAGTTCCTCAGTGATTCAGATTTCCCAGGAGTTATATTTGCAACTTCTTTATTTTGGCTCCTCCTGGGTTATGGAGAAATTTCTACTCTCCATTTAATCTCTCACATCACCTCCCTTCTTCAGAAAATTACAAAGATAGATACATGAAACATTTAAGGATAAAGAAAGAGCAAAAATGTATATAACATGGCTGTAGTATTCCTGTTTCCCCAGTTCTCTAAAGTAAAAATATATTCACCAGTGAATTAAAATACCAAATTACCTTTTTAAAGAAAAGAATGTGGGGGAGAAAAAGCAAAAACAAAGAATCTTAATCATACATGGCTGTATTTCATAATTTTTAATGGAAATCCACGTTGGATATATAACTTTTCCCTCATGATTCTCAAAGCTAGTATTAGAAGAATCAAAACTAAACAAAAACAAAGAAGCATTTTCCTGGGAATTCCTGCTTCGCGTTCCCCATAGCCCTGCCTTGCTCTTTCTTATTTCTCTCATGACCACTGTCCTACATGCCCCCCTTGTGACCACTGACTTACCCTTCCTTTAGACAGAAACAGCTGTGGAAGGCCCCCAGATCAATGGCAGAAAGGCACAATTTGTGGAATAAAAGTGTAGATCCTCCTTTTTGTATGAGTGAGTGGTCATAGAAAATGTATGGTGTAGATACTGATATGTTTGTTTAGCTATTTTTTGTATTTTTTAATACTGTTTTCTGTAAATTTATCAAAGTCAGGTTAAGAATTCTGGTAGTTGGTAAGCATAAAAGTCTAAAAAATCAAATTATAGAAATAAGATAAAGATACTTTAAAAACCATGAGAAGTTACAAATAAACCCATCCCCACAGTATCTTTATCCTAAGATTTTTATTCCTATTGCAACTGTACATTCATTTTGCTGCTTTATCTTGATTAAACCAAATGACTAAGAGGCTTACATTAGAGTAAAATGTCTATTATTTTCATATGATATGTATTCTGTGAATATCTTAAGACAATTTGAAATTGTGAATTTTGTTTTAAAACAGAATGAGTGCAGGCTTGCTGGTTCTTCTACTTTCCCTGTTTGTCGTAACATCTGTCATAAAAAGAAAAGATAGTTTTGTAAATGAAGAGCTGGTGTTACACCTATTACAGGTCAGTTACAGATTTTTAATACTACATTCTACTAATGATATGTTAAAATGTATTTTATGGTTTTGTTTGATTTATCTTGTTCTTAAGACACAATCAAGTTTTTTATTACTCAGTACCTGCCAGCTGAAAAGGAAGTTTTTTGTTTAAGATACATGCTCTGAAAGGTATGAAATAGCAAAAAGATCAACAGGAAGTCCTCCTCCTCCCCGCCTATCCCACCCCTACCTCCCAAAATGCCTAAAGAGCAGGATTTAAGGAGGTGTCAGAGGCATCAGTATAAACAAGAAGTTGAGCTGAAAAAGGCCTCCTCTGGACTGAGAGTCTGTATGGTCCTCATTTGGATTAGGAAAAAAGTAAGCTTCTTTGAAGTGAAAGTAGCCACTGAGTATGTTTATATGAAGAATAGCCTGTGTAAGACTCAGACGACGTCCTAGAAGAAAATGAACTTTACCTTGGTTGGTAGCTTTGGTGTGGTGAAAAGAACTTTGTACTTGACGTTTCCAAATTGAGTCAATTCCCAGTTATGCTGTGTCCTAGACGTGTGATTTTCAGTAACAGAACTTCAGTCTGTTTGTATTTAATCTATAAAGTAGAGATAATATCTAATAGGGTTGTGAAAGATTATGTAATGTTTTATTCTGTAACATGATAGCATTTTTGTAGATAAGAGGGGAAAACGCTTCTTTTTCCTTTTAAACAATAAAAAACAAACCACATCTAGAACACTGATTAAAAAGAAAATTCATGAGTCTTCTCAAAAAATTTACTCAGAACAAAGCTGGGATAATAGTATTTCCAAGAATCCTCTAAGATAAAAATATACAATACTTTGAAGGTGTTCATTCATTCTTGGAGAACAACAAAGAATGTTTACAAAGAGAAGAAATATTTTTGTCAAAGACCCTATCAAGATACTGGAACATATCTTTTCATTTTGAATGGTATACTGCCTGACTTTATGCTAAACCCAGAGAGGCTTTGACAAAATTCACCTGTAATGAGTACTTTAACAGGGGCATATATTTCTGAATCTCATTCTATAAGAGCAAAGAATACCATATTAAAATTCTTACGGACTTTGTAAAAATACCCCTAAGTATAAGGTAAATCTGTTACAAAATTCCTTTTTACATTATTAATTTGCATCAATTCCTCTACTGTGTGCCATGTATTTTCTTTTGATTCCAAGATTTGTGTCTTTTCACATTTTAACGTATCTGAAATGAGAATGTGTCTTACAATTGAAAGGATCCTAGGTTTGTGTCATAGATTTACTGACAGCATATTTTCCTTCTTAGTTCACTAAAAATATAAGAGTAAATTACATATATCTTTATGATTTGGTGATCAGGTTGCTAATCTGATCTCTAAGTGAAATTAGGTTGTTCACAGCCATACTGTAGCACATTTCTTAGATTGGCTATTAATCCACTAACTTGGGGGTCAGCAAACATTTTTCTAAAGAGCCAGATTAGAAATATTTTAGGCATCAGAATAAATGGGAGGAAAGTCACCTAGAACTAACTGACTAACTAAATTAATGTTTTAGGCTTATGGGCCACATGGAGTCTGTTCAATTCAGCTTTACTATTGTAGGGCAAAGGGAGCTATAGACAACACATAAATGAACAGGAATGACTATGTTTCTAAAAACAGGCATCAGCCCATAAGCCATAGTTTACCAACTCAACATTATATATATTCCCTGAAGAATATTGTATCCCTTGCATTCCCAGTACCAGTGAATATTCAGTCCACAAATATGTTTTGAATGAATAAATAAATATGACCATGAGCAAGGGCCAGAGGTGGGAGACACTCAGCCCTGTATGCTAAGCTGTATACATTTCACCCTCTGCGTTTCCATGATTTAAGAAACCTTCAGGATTAATAACAAATATTTCTAAATAGAAACAGTGTGATAATGAATGCTAAAATACTCCTGAAAGTATAAAATGCCTCATTTCATGCTTCTACAAGAATTCTGAGTCTTGGTCTTGGCCACAAGAAGGTGAGCTGTTCCAATTTCAGTAGCATTTAGGCCAGATTCAAGCACTTTGTTCAAGCACTTTCCTAAGTATTCTTTCTAATACGTAAATTAGTGTCTCACCACCTTGTCTTTTATTTGCGTGTTCTGTTTGTTTTCAGATGGTGAGCATGGTGCTTTCCATGTGTGTTGTGTATGGCACCCATAAGAGTCTCCTCAAGAAACAAGGACTGCCTCTGCTTAATCAGACTGCTAGCTGGATGATATTAGGTAAGAGGTCAATCAAACCAAATGAGATAACTTTACATCAAGTCACATCTGTATTGTTGTTATTGAAAGAAATAATTTTGTTGCAGGAAAATAATAATTACCAGCTATTATTTCTATCTCAATGGAATTTGACAGAAAATTAGAACTTTGGTGAGCATTCATGTGTTAATAAGAATTACTTGATGGAATATTTATGACTTGATAATAAGGCTGTATATTTATTTACGCCTAATAAAAATAAATATGATTCCAAGCGAGAAGAAGATTTTGTGAAGAGATTCCTATGCAGAAATTTCATGTCAGTTCATAAATTCTCAGTTCTTAACGCAGCAGTTAAATTTTATCTGTATTTCTCTTGCTGGAAATAACATTGATTAGTTGCCTCCTAATAACATTACACATTTTATAAAGCCAGTTATATGTTTCAAAACATATTCCTCTATAGTACTTGAAGAATGTGCATGTGGAGCAAACAAATGTCATGTGAGGACTTAGCTTTTCCTTCCAGCTAGAAAACAGGAGCAAACTTTAAGTCCAGGTTTTTCATTTTAAAAAAATGTTTGTAATGCCAGTGAATGGTGTGATATGCAATTTAACCTTTACATTTTAAAAGTGATTTTTGTTGTTCATCATTTAAAATGAAGATCTTTCTTTGCCCTAGGTGGAGCTTTACGTTAAAAAAAAGGATTAAGAGATAAGAGTGTTTTTCCTTGGATTGCTCTTAAAATTCAAGCAGAGGCTTAAAATTACAATAGGAAATAGACATGTATCTTCTAAAATTTTAATTTGTTCATTTCCAAACACCCTGGTCAGTGTGTAAGTGGAAGTTATTCTTGAATAATAAATGCTCTTGTTTATATGACTTTTATTTTCACCATGTAAGCTTCATTTCATTACAGGAATTATGTAGGCCTTCCCTTTCAAATTATTTTGATTAATAAAGTTACTATTTACATTCATTCTGCATGACAGTATCAGAGACTGTTGTTTCATTCTAATCAATTGTGTGCAGTTTGTAGCATGTTCTGGCACTGTTCTGTTCCCTGAGAATGATATAGAACAAATCCCCACCCTCCTGGAGTTAATTCTACAGGGCTGTTTGGTGGGGCTAATTTCTAGTGAGGTAACTATATGTAGTGATCTCTCATATGACATGTTAGTTTTCAAATCCACAGAAAATCCAAAAATTGTGAATGGAAACAGTAATATTAAAAAAGGAAATCTTTTTGTTTTACTGCATGACTTCATAAATATGCAGTCATATAGAGCACACACCAGCATGTAAACAATATAAGGCAAATGATAAACAGGAGATCAGGTCTCATAAGTAGCAGCCCTGCTCTTGCTCATCTCATAACCTCATTTCTTTACAGTGTAGCCTGGTTCAACGCCTTAGTTTTCTTGCCTACCTTGGGATAAACTGCAGTGAAGAAGAGAAGCAAAGAAAACAGAATTTGTGTACATATCATTGTACCTCAGTTTTAAGCATCTAAAACTTCTAAAAGGGTTTTAAAAAATAGAAATTTACCAGAATTACAAAAAGTCATCCTCCATGTCACGTTCTCTTCCCTCATCTGTGATTATGAGTGTATGTATGAGTAAATTTTTTTAAACACTGTATTCAATATTTTTATCTATTCTACCATCCTTATATTAATTTTTCAGTTGCCCTAATAATGTCCTTTATGGCATTTTCCCTTTCTTTGTCTTTTATGACATTGACATTTTTGAAGAATATAGCCAGTTAACTTTGGGAAACTTACATATTTACCATGAGTAATGTTGAGACATTCTAACCAAAAACAAGGGATGTCTTTCCACTTATTCAAGTCTACCTTTGTGCCTCTAAAAGTAGTCTTTATAGTTTTCTTTATATTGGCTTTGAATACTTCTTGTTAAGTATATTCCTAAGTATTTTATCTTTTTTGTTGAAATTGTAAATGGGCTTTTCTCATTGTACCTTCTAATTTTTACTTGAGTGTAAGTTGCTACTGATTTTTGCATGTTAATTTTTATATCCTACTTCTGTACTGAATTGTTTCATTTCTTGGGTTAGGTTTACCACTGACTCTTCAGTATTTTCCAAGTATCTGACCATGTAATTTACAAATAGAGATATTTATTTGACCCCATTTTTTTTAGATGTCTTGTGGTTAGTGCATAGAAACACAACTGATTACTGTATCTTGAGTTTATATCTTGCAACTTTACTGAATTCATTAATTAGTACCAGCAGTTTTTTTGTTCAGTCTTTAGGATTTTCTGTACATATTATAGTATCATCTGTAAATAGCGTCAGTTTTACTTCTTCCTTTCTTTTGCCTAATTGCTCTAGGTTGGGCTTTCAGTACTATGTTGAGTAAGAGTGATGAGAATGGACACCCTTGTTTTGTTCCTGATCTTAGAGAAAAAGCTTTCAGTTTTTCACTGAGTATGATGTTAACAGTAGATGCTCTAAATGATAATAGATTATTCACTGCTTTAAACTCACATACACTGTGCCCCTCATACTAACACTACCCAAATTTGTTTTACTGTAGCCTCTTCCTTCGTCATGCCTCTGCTGAGTCCTCTGATTCTCTTTGATCGATTGTTCAGCATTCTTCTTTCCTCGATGTCAACCTACCTACTTCTAAGCACAGGGTATGAACTGTTTTTAAATTTTAATCTTTAGTAGCAAGTTTTAAATGATATATTGACACTTCTCTGAGTATTTAACCTCTGGAAATGAAAAATGTGTGAATCTTGAGGAATAAGTCATAAATATTGTTTACTCTGTAAAAACTGTATATGACTTGATCTGTAATCCTCAGTTTTCTTTTTCTTATCATTTTCACATTATTGCCTATTATCTTTGTGTTTCTGTTTATTTCCTGAAGTTGCTAAAATGTTGCTTAACTACAGTGTTAGAAAGTTCTTATAGATTGTAGAGGAATTTTAAGTCTCAAACAATGACTTACAAGAATTTTAGTTTTTGTTGCATTCCTTTCATGCACTTTATGTTTTTAGTTTATTCATTCTTCTCAGTATATTTTCTTTTACTTTTACTCTTACATATATCATAGTTGAAATATTCCCTTTGATTCAGAAACCTTTTAGAATATTTTCTCCAAAGTTCCAGAATCAATTCTTATTGAAGATTGAAATTTTCTTGTAAAACAAAAACAAAAAAAGAATGACTTGATTTGGCTTGGATTCTGTAGCATTCTCTACAACTCATGGAGGACAGCGACATACTCTCCCCATCTACTCTGAAGGAAAGAATTCTTCACTTGCCTTTGAATTTTATTCCATCTTTCCTTAAATCCTTACAGTGGTGAGAAATGTACATATTACAAAAAACACTGAATAGGACAAACAAATAGAATAACCACGACTCAGACAGTTTTGAAATTTGGTCCAAAGATAGGATTTTGACCCCAATTAGACTACACCTAGGGATTTACTTTTGTGCTGTCAACAGATTATTCCCAGCATAGATGATTTTGTAAAGCCATTTTGGGTCCGAGACTTAGGTTCATTCTTTGGGAAGTTTAGTTTCCTAATTCAGAATTAGAGGGATATTCTCAAAATCTCTTCATACTAGACCCTAACATCCTACATGACCTAGACCCCAGGAGTTCTTATAATCCCCAGATAGGAGATGATCCAGTGGCACACTATACCTCCTTCTCTTACCAAAGCTCCCAGACCTGTCTTTTCCTTTCTCCCACATAACCAGATCTGGGGCATGGCTATGAAGAGATACTATAAGCAACATGGAAATTTTCACCAGTTACCTAATCAGATCTTAAGATGAACTTGTCTTGAGACTTAGAACTTTGAACTTCCAAATAAAACTTGAAGTCTATCAGCATATTCTTACTCAAGAATGATAAACATAATGAGACCTTAAAATCCTTCACTCTTTTCTCCTCTATTAGTGAAATTTCAGGATAAATAATTTAGTTGTAATTGGAATCCATCAAAATGTGTATGAATTAGAATATGCACAAGTTTTTAGTCTAGATAAGAAAGCACAAGGTAAAATCATTTCTCTCCTTATCCACCATTTTGGAGCAACACACAAGTTTCATTAAGATCACACTCAGAGGTTGTCTTAAGGAAGTGAGTAAGTGAATATGTGTCAGCTCCTACACAGTCACTTAATGATCACCAAGCCCTTTTGTTTTTTGAACCTTTAAATTCTAAAGCAATCTAAATCTTTTAAAGATTTAAAGAGTGTATAGTAGATTCAAAAATACAAACAAATCTAGAAATAGATCTAGTTTGCTGGGTTAGAAATAAAGGAAAAAAGGATAATTAAAGTTGAAACTTCAGTCAAAAATATTTCATAATGTAGAGTGAGTTAATCATGTAACTTACACTGGGGATAAGTATTACAGGGTTTTAAATCATCAATTTCATAGTCAAAAGGTACTAAAGCAGATTATCATAAACACATTTAAGAAGATCTGAAAAGCAAAAAAAAAAAAATCACACCTAAAATCAGAATATTAATGATGAATATGACCTTATTAATGAATGTCTTAAGAAATATATTATCCAACATCGATAGTATATTTACCTTTGCAAAAAAAATTAAACAGAGGTAGCTTAAAGCAGCAGTCTAATAATTTCAGTAAGTACATTTTTTCAGTGTCGAATTAGTTTTGCAAAATACAGTCTACCTGTTATTGTTCTACATCACTGTTTTGGACAACTTGGAGGGTTTTTTGTATAAATAAGTGACTAGTCAGGATTATAGGATATTTAAAAGAAATCAGTTTTATTACTTTATAAAAATATAGTAATAGTAATCCTAAATTCTAACAATGCATCCTTGATTAAATGAATAAAGAAGATTCATTTTAAATCTGCATTTAGTTATTTTTATGCAAATGGAAATTATTGTAATACTTGAAAATAGTTCTCTTAAGTTGGTTAAACATTTTCCTCTGAAATTTTGATTCTATTATACCTTTACTTAACAAAATATACAAACTAAATGTCTTTTTGGCGCTGTTCAATTTACACAGAGACTAAACTAGCAGGTCCTAATTTAGTAAGCCTTTATTATGTTTACTGCAAGCCTGTGATGACATTTTATTGATATTTCAGTTTATTAACTCAGATATGCAGACTTTTTATGAGATATTGGTGTCTAAACAAATGAGATCTGATAAGATTGTTTTTATCAGATTTACTCATCTACATTTTACAAAAATTTTATTTCATAGGTTTCGAAAAGAAGTAAATCTGTAACACTTTGTAGGACTATGGAATTTATGTTTTTATGTATTAGGAAAGAATAATTTCATATATAACTGCAAATATTTAAAAAATCATTGTCCTCTTTTGCTCAGAGAATGTACCTTCTTGATTCAACTAATCAACAATTTTTTTCATAGTTCTAGTGTTCTGAACATTAAAAAGACCTGCAGGTGGAACAATTAGTGTACCCCAGGTGTATAACAGATTTGTAAACTGCTATAAAACAAGGACTCTATTTTACAGCGTTAGGTAATTACAAAATACAACAATTAAGTTATTATAAGTTTAGTTGTGAATTGTGTGATAGGAAGAATGACTAGAGAAAGGGTTTGAGTAGGGGAGCTGAATTGGTACCAACAAGAACTCATATGGCAATTGAGCTGAATTTTAAAGAATGGCCCTAGGATATAGGCTTTCTAAATCTTTCTTTTCCAATTATTTTTTAAAATCATTGTAAACATAGTATAATCACATTTTGGAAAGCAGGGATAAGGAGGAAAATCATCTATTAACCCTACCCCTCCTGTTGATGTTCTGGAATACTTTCTTCCAGTCTTACCTCTGTAGTCATCTTTTTAACACAGTATTAATCATAGTCCACATGCTATTTTGTATGTTTATTTTCTGCTTAACATTATTTTAGAAGCATTTTCCCAAGTGGCTCATAGGCTTCCTGACCATCATTTTAATAGATATTTAATACTCAATGATATGGCTGCACCTTGATTTTTAAAAATTATTTCTTTATTTTTGGTCATCTTTTTTATTTCTACTTTTATTATCATAAATAATATTTTGAGTTATGTATTTATGCATAAACTTTTTATATAGTTAGATTATTGCCTTTGCTCACTTCTCAGTGAGCCTATATGTGCGCCATAGGGTCATTCATAGGTGAAGTTTTTTGTTTTTTTTTTTACTTTTGTCTTAAAACAGTGCAAGCTTAGAATATCACCAACAACCTATGAGGGACCTACTTTATCATATATCTTTCACAGTATTTGGTATTTTCATTTTTAAATAAGAATATCAAATGCTATTTTAGTAGGCCAAAAATAGTGCATCTTTGTATAATTTTCTGTACTTGTTTTACTAATGGTATTTTGTCAAGTATGTATTGCCTGTTCATATCCTTGAGTGCTCTAAGTCTCACACACCAAGTGATTTGTGGATGCTGCCTCAAACTAAATGTTTTCTTGTGCCTGATGTTCAGTGTTTTAGTTTTATGATCTGTGATAGAGTTTAAAGCATTTGGTTTCTTTTGCTTTCTCATGTTCAGGGAATAGTGCCATGTGGAATAGAGTTCAGTAGTTGCAAAAGTTGAAAGAAAAATACAGGTTTCCTTGTTTTGATTTGGTTTGTTTGATTTTGTTTTGTAACTTCCAGTTAGGTAAGTAACTCATCAACAAATGCTATGAGCTGGGCCTGTAGTGGTGTCAGACTGACACAGTCAAAGATGTTCCAAACTGTCGGGGGATACGTATAAATAAACGTGTGATTAAAAAGGTGTGATAAGTACTATCATAGAGTGTTTGGAGGATTACAAAGGTGAAGCACTTATCTTAAACTAGGACAGAAAAGGATTAAAAAAGGCATCTGTCACTATGTTGTCTCATGAACGTTTCTCCTTTGTTCACTTTATAATGTCCACATTCTATGCCAGCCCAGAAACGTACCATACATTATTTACTCAAACTGCCCTCTGCATATTAGGTTGTTTTCCTGTTTTTCTCTTCTGTGAGCAATATTACAACAAACATCTTCCTATGAGAATCGTAGTGCACATGTCTGATTATTTTCTCAGGGTAAATTCCTAGACGTGACATCATTGGATTATACTATATGAATATTTTTGAGATTCTCGATGCATAGTATTAGGTTGCCTTCCAGGAAGTATTTATTCCTATGAAGAGAATATGAGAGTTCTTTTTTCATTACACTCTTGTCCACATTTTTTTAATATGGGTAAATATTATGAGTATGTTATCTACCTATTTTTGAATTTCTGTATTCATTTTTTTATCCGTAAGCTCAAAATATGTTTTCATATATTTATTAGCTCTTTTTTTTCTTTTTGATAGGTTTATATTCCTGTATTGCACTCATTTAAAAAAAATTGGGGTTATTTGTCTTGTTCTTCTATGCATATTAATAATTTTAACTCAGGAATTGTCTTTTTACCTTTGTCTTAATGTTTTCTCTTTTTTTATGTGTATATGTGTTACCTCATGAATGATTTTTAATTATCTACTATTATAAACGTAATAATCTCAAGACTATTTAAATTTCAAAAAAAAAGATGGTGTTGGAGTTGATATTTAAAAGTTACTTTCCTTTTCTACTTTCTTTTTCTGGAAAGCCTAGAAAATTTAAATTTTGTGATAATGTGATTTAGAATTATTATGAAGATTGTTGTAATTTTGAGAAAGACCTATCAGTATAAATTCACATTTTTTTTTGGTTAATGTTTTTTTCTTTTCATTTCTGCCCTCCCACTCCCACCCCACCACATCCCACCCCTTAGGTATGAAGCTCTGTTTCCATTAGTATTGTCATGTTTGATGTTTGTCTGGATACACATGGAACAAGAAACCCTGCAGCAATCTGGTATTTCCTGTAAACAGAAGGTAGCTTGTCAAAATCATTGTTGCATTTATTTGAAAATATTAAACTATTCTCTGTCCTATAAGGAAGTTGCAATGTTACTTCTTTGAAAATTCTACTTAAAATTTTATACTGTTTAAGGCATTAATAATTAAGTTAAACTATTAGTTTGTAAGGAAATTTTCACTTACACCAGAAAAGCACAATTTTGTTGTTTCCTGGGCATTGTATGGATTGGGCTTTTCTTAGAGATTATTTGAGAATCTCTGCTGTAAAAAAACATTAATATAGTGAAAGAATAGAGAAAAAAGAATATTCTTTGTCTTATTCTCCTTTGTTTTCACAGTTAATTTGTTTCCTTCAATTTATTTCAGTTGGAAGGATATTTGTGTTGTCACAATTCAGTCTGTGAATTTGATCATAAGATGACATTTGTGTCCCCAGTGTTATTTTTCTCTTTCTAGTTATTCTAATCCAAAATGCTTATTGTCACCTTAGTGATTGTGGTTTCAGTCCAAATCTTAGACTGCTTATTCAGCATAATATACTTCGAATTGGCTAAAAGCCAACCAAACATTAAGGACTCCTTTATCATGCTGAGCTAGAGAGTAAATTGATGTCTCTTGCCTTTATTTTAGAACTGAAGATATTTGGTGATAGAATACTTACAGTTTTACTGAGGTCAGATGAAATGAATATTGCAGAAAAATGCTTTCATAGTTGATCCATTAATTCATCCTTAACTGGCTCTAGTTGAGTTTACAAAGAGTACTTGATAATTTATAATAAATAATTTTAATAAAGAAGAAACTTTTTTGAAGTATGTTGAATAATTACTAGTTTTTAACTTCCAGTACTGGAATAGTAAAACAATACATGAAAAGAAGTTTTAATCAGATTCAAGTAAATGGTCAGACTGTCCTTAATATTAAGTATTCAATATTTTAGGTGGGGGAGGGTGTAGCTCAAGTGGTAGAGCACATGCTTAGCATTCACAAGGTCCCGGGTTCAATCCCTAGTACCTCCTCTGAAGATAAATAAGCCTAATTACCTCCCCTCTGCCAAAATAAAAAAAAACCTACAATAATAAATATTCAATATTTTAATAACCAAATAATCATTAAATTAAAAATGAGATTTATTGTGTTATTTTTTTAATTCTATATTTTAACTGAAAGTAGATATGTCCTTTTCTAGAAAAGGGTACTAAAACATCCTAAGAACTTAGTAGAAAATTACATGGAAAGTGGGAGATGGGGAAAGTCTCCCTTTAAACTTATCCATAAGTTTTTCTTTTGTGGGAAGAGAGGGATTAAGCAAGAGTGCACCCATCTTGTTGGAATTGAGACTTTTTATTTTACCAAAGACAGAAATATTTTGCTTTTTTATACAGAGAAAATAATTTCTCTACAAATGAATTAACAGAAGAACAAAGAAACAGAGAAATGTTTAATTTTATCATGCTTTTTAATATCATTACCATACCTGGGTTTGAGAAGACCAGGACACTGAGAAATCAGGTATTAACAAAGGAAAGAGTTATATAGGGACTTAAAAGTGAAGCATTTATGCAGGATAAGAAAAAGCCCAATTCTTACCTTTATTAGACACATAGCCATACTACAGCTCTGTTCAGTGTAGTGTTAATATATTTTACCTTTTGGGAGATTTTATTAAGGTGTAGTTAAGCTATAGAAAAAGATTTATTGTTGATTTTTTGTTGTTGTCAGTTGAAGGTATCTTTCTAGCTGTTGTAACTTGGACAGTTTGCCTCTGAGGGCAGAAGTAAGCAAACTGTTACTGTTCGTTCCTGTATTTCTTCTTATTCCATAGGTCTCCAGTATCCAGTTTGCTTATAATACCGATATAACCCAGCTTCGAGACCTCTATCTGGATGACCTCCGTAGGGCCTTTTTCCTTGTATCCTTTGTTTGGACTTTAGTTTTAAGACACTACAACCTCCCATTTAATGGACTAAGGAGAGGTGGGAGTGTTTCTGCCTGTTGCTTGAGAGTGACATTATCTTGGAGGCCATTTAATCGCCCTTTCAACCGTAATTTTTTTCATATAGTTTACGCTTAAAAATTTCAGAGCGCTTATAGAGAAGCATGAAGAATGATATAACAGACAAGTGTCTATGTGTGTGTACCTACATCCAAGACACCAACAATATTTTGTCACCTGTCACACGTTTTTAAAAAGTAAAGACATATACTTGGTGATAAATCTTAGTTGGCTAGTTGATTGGTTGAATGCATGGAACCATGAATATATTAAAGGCTCAAGTCACCAACTCAGATGCCACTTTTTCACCGGAATTTGTCATGATTCATGCTTCTTCTTTAGTGTTTCTATACCACTTTTGTATATGTGTCTATAATAATACAATAACTAACATTGATCAAGCCCTTTCTGTGGGCCAGGCACTATTTTAAATGCTTTACTAGCAGTAAGTTCTTAGACACCAATAAAGTTAGTATCTCCTTTTTATTACTGCACTATTACACATGTAAGTTCCAAAATGTCAAAAACATGTGTAACACTTTCTCATTCTCTCTTCAGTTATTCTAAATCATGATCTCTTATTTCTTTCGGAGCCTTCCAAAGAACCTAACACGTTTCACATGTCATGGGCACGCAGCAGGGCTATATGGACTGAAATCATATTTCAGCTGCAAAGATCTATCACTTAAAAAAATTATTAGCATCCAACTACAGATACAATAATCCACCTCCATCATATCATGAGGGGAGGAAAATAGTCATCTTCCCAAGGTTACTAGTGACAAGTGAGGATAACCTCCCAGGCCTCATTGTTCTTAGTACTTTTCTTCGTCAGCCTGATTCTTTCAATTCTGCAAAGAGATACGATGGAACATTCATTTAGAACAATTTATAATCATATGTGTATATGAAAAAGCAAATTACCCTCATGGTAGAATAGGCTTATCTTTTCTAAATGAAAAAGAAATTTTATGAATTCTGACTTATTTTGGCATTTCCTTAACTCCATTTAGGTTTTCTTCTTAGTGACAGCCTTTTTTGGAACTGGGAATATAGCTTCTGTTAACAGGTAATGTTAAGTGAAAACAGCATATACATAACCAGAAAATAATACAAGTTGAGATTTTGTTCTGTACCTTGCTTTTTACACTGAAGGGTATATTTTGGAAATTGGTATTATCGGCACATATAAGTCTATCTGATTCATTTTAGTGACTTCATAATATTTCTTGATACAGTGTTTACTTATGTTTTTGTAAGAGTATTTCAGAAATGAGTTGAAACATCCTTTTTAAAAGAGAAGAACATGCTTTTAAAGTTACAGTGTGAATTCTAAAATCCTTTTTTCTTTTTGTTGGTTCCTTAGCTTTGACCTCGCCTCTGTCTATTGCTTTCTGACTGTGTTTAGTCCTTACATGATGGGAGCTCTGATGATGTGGAAGGTTGGTTTTTTTATTTTCTTAAGATACCGCTTAAATAAAATTATGAACTCATCATGGCATTAAGATCATGTAACATGGGGCATTAAGATTATAAAGTGACAGAGTTAAATAGCATAGGAAGAAGATACCTTCTCAGACACTGCTGGATGGGAAGTAAGACCTTCTAGCTTTACTCCAAAACATAGCTAATCTTTTTACTTTACTCTTAAGCCCATTTAACTTCAAAAAAGTAGAGATTCTCTATTAGTCCCAGGAAGTCCTACCAAAGATGAAGGAAGCCTGTGGGAAGTGTGAGATGGATCAGAACTGCATTGCTCCTCAAGATCTAAGGCTCCCTGAACCCATGTTCCGCACCTGTGAGGCTACCAACGTGCTATCATCTGTTCTCATGATCCATGTACCTAGAACTGATTTATTCATTCAACAAATACGTCTTTGAAGGCTTATCGATACCAGCTGGGTGCTGAGGATTCCAAGATATAACAAATTATCAGCTTTCCAGGGATTCAGACTCTCCAGTGGAATGTAATTCACGTTCTTTCCCTTTTTCTCTATGATCATTAAACTTGTCTTTTTCCCTCTGCAATAGTGCCTGGCACATTTTACACAGTTAGTATATATTTGTTTAAATAATGGAACTAACATCTGCCTAAAATATGATGGCCTTCTATTCAGATCACATAAGTAATAATTGTTAAAAGTATGTGTCTCTTAATAGGATTAATATCCTTTTTTTTATTGCCCTAATACAAATGTAATTTTAAGAAGTATTACTGAGATTAAAAAAAAAAAAGAAAAAGAAAGGTTACTGAGATGTTCATTTTCTCACGTCCCGTTCACTGTTGATTTTTTAAAAAAATATGTATTGTTTCCTTACTCTTCATTTACATTTTTTAAAATGGTAGTTTGTCTTTTCCCAGTTTGTTAAAGATCATGGGTCTTTAATTAAAAAGAAGTTTAAATTAAATGCTAGATCTTTAATCTCTAGTTTAATTCAGTAAGCTTTACTGATGTAATGTACTTGGTGGCCTTCTTGACTGATGTGGCTGGAAGTGAAAGTCCTCCTGGAACTCTGTTTTAGTCATGCATCCTCCACTCGAAAAAGAATCTTAGGGAGGAGGGTATAGCTTAGGGGTAGAGCACATGCTTAGCATGCACGAGGTCCTGGGTTCAATCCCCGGTACCCCCATTCAAGTCAATCAATCAATCAATCAAATTAACCCCCTACAAAAAAAAAAAAAAAAGGAAGAAAAAGAATCTTATGCAGTCTTGAACATCATTTCTTTTACATGTCTTCTCCCTCCCCTCTTTGTTGAAATGTAAAATATATATATATGTATTTTTTTAATTAGTCATTGGAAAGCAGTATGTCAAAATACTAACAATGTTAGCTCCGAATTTTTCAACCAGGATTAATTTACTATATCTTTCTCCATTTTTTTTACACAGTATGAATTTTATGCTCAGAAATAAGTTACTATTAAAATGACAAAAAGCAACGATAAAGCAGCTAAATCACATGTAGACTTGTTTATAGAGTTGTAGTATCAAATAGCCAGATATGTTCAGAGACCTGTGAATCAAATCATCAGGCTCCATAATTTATTTGATTTGGGCATTCTGGGCCTTTCACACCCTCTTGGAAAACTTTGAACATGGTCATTAATTATTATAATAAGTTAAATAGAACAAATTTGGAATAGGCTTTATTTGGAATATTTGTTATCTTTTATACTATATATATGGTTGATGTGGGTTTTTAAATCCATTTCATCACTGTTGTATATGTCATTATTATGGTTTTATTTCAGCATTTGCTTTTCCCTAATATAGATAAAATTTGAGAAATTGAAATACTTCTGTAAGCAGAAATAGTATTTATTTAAAAAAAATTTTCAAATGCTATAGCTATCCATGGCATCATTTGTTTTTCTTTTAAACAGATTTTAATCCCCTTTGTTCTTGTGATGTGTGCTTTTGAAGCTGTTCAGTTAACTACTCAGTTATCATCAAAAAGGTAAGGTGAATATTTACAAAGCATTGAATTTGTCCATTTTTAGGAAATGGGAGTAAATATTTGAGGGTATTTTGTGTGATTGTTATTAAGACACTGTAACATAGGTTGTTTATTATAAAAATGAGAAAAAAATATTTCACCGTTTTAGTCAGAGCTCAGTTGTCATTAGAAGAAATTAGTTGATTAGAGCCTCTGGCAGAAAAATGTGCTTTCTCAACAATAAAATATTATTAGAATATTATTCAAGCTAGTGAGGAGCCCCCCTCAAAAACTGTAACACATAAATGTTAACATCTTTTAGTTAATAACATGTTTACTATAGATATAACCGTGCCTACAAAAAACAAGGGATAGCATTCTGTTTTATTTTGGATTGTTTCCTTTTTTTTTTTAATTGAAGTATAGTTGATTTACAATGTTGTGTTAGTTTCTGGTGTATAGCATAGTGATTCAATTATGCGTGTATATATATGTTCTTTTTCATAATGTTATTACAAGCTATTGAATACAGTTCCATGTGCTATACAATAGTACCTTGTTGTTTATCTATTATGTATATAGTAGTTTGTATCTGCTAATCCCAAACTACCAGTTTATCCCTCCCCTGCCCTTTCCCCTTCAGCAACCACAAGTTTGCTTTCTACGTCTGTGAGTCTCTATTTTGTAAATAAGTTCATTTGTGTCCTTTTTTTAGATTCTGCATATAAGTAATAATCATATGATACTTGTCTTTCTCTAACTTACTTCACTTAGTATAATAATTTCTAGGTCCATCCAT
Organism: Camelus bactrianus; assembly: GCF_048773025.1. Classification (NCBI taxonomy): domain Eukaryota; kingdom Metazoa; phylum Chordata; class Mammalia; order Artiodactyla; family Camelidae; genus Camelus; species Camelus bactrianus. The sequence continues at coordinate 19,657,629 of NC_133568.1, read as the reverse complement.
GTTGCTGCAAATGGCATTTCATTTCTTTTTTATGGCTGGGTAGTATTCCACTGTGTGTGTGAGTGTGTGTGTGTGTGTGTGTGTGTGTGTGTGTATGGTTTATATATATTACCACAACTTCTTTATCCAGTCATCTGTTGATGGACATCTGTTGCTTCCACATCTTGGCTATTGTAAATAGTGCTGCTATGAACATTGCTGTGCATGTATCTTATTGAATTGGAGTTTTCTCCAGATATATGCCCAGGAGTAGGATTGCGGGATCATGTATTTTAAGTTTTTTGAGGAATCTCCATACTGTTTTCCATAGTGGCTACACCAAATTACATTCTCATTTTGGATCATTTCTTAAATATGTATTAGGCAAATGTGTTAACATCGTAGCATTTTACATGGTTTGACATTAACTTCTGGATGTCAATAATTTACATAGTTTCTCAGTCTTGACTTCTGCATTTTTGACAAATGGAATGGGAAGTATTCTTCCTGAGTTTCTAGGAATTTCTAGAGCAGTCAGTCTTAAGCAATCAAGACTCTGGAAGAGAAGCTGTCAACTCAACTATTTGCTTTTTTGAAACGATAAAATTGCCTCATCAGCATGGGACTGATCAGCCTTTCTGAAAGACACTTGAGATAAATATGCAGCTTCTTAGCAAATTTGTTATTTTTGAATCAAACCGGAATATTCAATGCTGAAAGAAATAACTAATATTAGCATAAATTTGCATGTTCTTCTTGATGAGTTTAAGCTAGAACTGGGTGTAGCATTATTATGTGTATTTATAATAAAAAGAAAGGTTTTCTCCCACTGTTTAAAAATAGTAGAAATCTCATGTTTGGTTTAATTTAGCATATTTTTCAAAAGGATATTCACATGAATTTAACATTAAAAGCACTTTTGCTCTTACCTTGTCAGTACCATATAGAAGATAGTTATTTAGATGCAGTAAAAAGCTAGTAAATTACATGTACTTTCTCACATCTCCTGCTAGAGGATGCAAGGTAAAATGAGGTCATATGGGTGAGCCCTAGCCCAATATGACTAGCGTCCTTATACGAAGAGGAGATTAGGACACAGGCACACACAGAGGAGAGACAGTGTGAACACAGAGGGAGAAGATGGCCATCTACAAATCAAGGGAAAAGGCCTCAGAATGAAATCAGCGCCACTGGCAGCTTGTTCTCAGACTTAGCCACCAGAACCATGAGGAAGTTAATTTATATTGTTTAAGCCAGTCTTAAAGTGCCACCCAGTCTGTGGTACTTTGTTACAGTAGCCCTAGCTGACTAATACACATCCTGTGAACTCTGTGAGGGCAGAGATTGTGTCTTTCATTGTATATTTAATTTCATCTAAAACCTTTGTTACAAGGAGTGAGAAAGAAACCAGTATTTTTAGGTACCCACTGTATACAGGCACTGCATTAGGTGCTTTGCATATATTACCAGATTGGATTTTTTTTACCAACCATACAGTGAAGGTAGGTATTATTACCTGAGGTGTATCTTATTCAGAAGATTTCCAGAACATCATCTCTGTCATACAATAAAATAATTTGCTTTTGGAAAACAACATTTAAAAACAGCAAACAAAACTTTAAAAGAGATATTTTAAGGTCTGTTGCATTTAAATTGTATTTATTTTCTTTCTCTTGCTCCAGAAGAGCTGGATTTATAGGGTGGAATTTTTGTTTCACTGATTATGATTCAAAGAAGGAAAAAAACTGTAGTAATTGGAGCTGTCTAAAATGAAGTAGATTCTGTTTCTGAAACCACTGAAGCTACTGCTTGACAAACTATTCATTGGGACGTTACTATGGGAATTCATGCTTTGGATAGAATGTTGTCCTGGGTGACAATTGCATTCTCTACAGATTCTTAATCAGATTACCCTACTTTATTATATGTCTGTTATATCAGATTTGTTTTGAATGCTAATCCTTCCGTAAGATCTGATCAGTCTGACTTACATTTCTGTATTTCAAAACTATAGTTAGAAAAAGTTATTTCTTAAAAAGAAGCCATAAACCTTGACCAAAACCTCACATCTTATATAGAAATTGACTCAAAGTGGACCACAGATTTAAACTTTTAGAAAGAAATATAAAATCCTTGGAATTTGGGCTAGGAAAAGAATTAGACTTGATACCAAAAACCATGATCCATACAAGGAAAAACTGATTAGTTAGACTTCATCAAAATTGAAAGCTGTTAAAAGAGTGAAAAGGCAAGCTATATATTGGGAGAAGATATTTACAAACCACATATCTGACAAAGAACTACTGTCTAGAATATATAAAGAACTCTTAAAAGTCAACACTGAAAAACAAACAGTTCAATTGGAAAATGAGCAAGAGACCTGCAGATGGTATACAGATGGCAAAAAAAGGATGAAAAGATGTTCAGCATCATTAGCCATTAAGGAAATACATATTAAAACCACAGAGACATATTATATGACTATCAAAATAGCTAAAATAAAAAATAGTGGCATCACCAAATGCTGGTGAGGATGGAAAGGAATTGCTCTCATACATTGCTGATGAGACTGTAAAGTAGTACCACTACTCTGAAAAGAGTTTTACATTTTCTTTTGAAACTGAACATGCAACATGATCCAGCAATTGCACGTGGACATTTTTCCTAGAGAAATGCACAGAAAACTGTGTGCAGATGTTTATAGCAGCTTTATTTGTAACAACCACAAATTGGAAACCACCCTGATGTCCTTCAGTGTTTGAATGGTTAAGCAAACTGTGGTATATCCATACAATGGAGTACTACTCAGCAATAAAAAGGAACAAATGGTTGATACATACAGAACCTTAGATGAATCTCAAGGTAATTGTGCTGAGTGAAAAAAGGCAATCCCAAAAGGTTACAGAGTGTTATATAAATGATTCTACTTATACAATGGTCTTGAAATGACAAAATTTTAGAAAAAGAGAACAGATTTGTGGTTTCCAGGGGTTAGGGGGTGAGAGGAGGGTAAATGTGGCTATAAAAGAGTGTCGTGAAGAATCCTTGTGATGGTGGAAACATTCTGTATCTTGACTGTATCAAGGCCAGTATCTTGGCTATGATAATGTATTATAGTTTTGTAAGATATTACCAGGGGTAGGGGGGAACTGGGCAGAGGGTACATGGAACCCCTCTATATCATTTCTTGAAATTGCATGTGAGTCTAGAATTATCTAAAATAAAATGTTTAATTAAAAAAATTATAATTCATGTTCCTTTTATACCATTGAAATAAATATTCAAAGTGTTAAATAACATTTCTGAAGTCCAGTCCATCACTGTGGGACAGTAGCCCATGATAATGTGAAAGTGTTTTTGTCAAATGTAGTATTTATTTTCAGAAGCAAAAATACTAATAACAAAATATTAGGTTATTTGATTACTCTCATTTTGATTTTAATGTGCTTTTAAAATATGCCTGTTGTATTACATGTATTTTTTTTCTTTATTTTTTTCCAGTCTTTTTCTCATGGTTATCATCACATCAGACATTATGGCTTTGGTAAGATATTATTGGATATTCAATATAAATAAGATTGAGAAGCTAAGTACTGAGTTAACCAAGTGAAATATGAATGCATTTCTCTATATGAAATATTTAGATACTGAGTTATAAGTGCTGGCATAATTTACACATTAATTACTTTCTTTTTATATGACTTACGATGCAGTAAGAGTGCTCTTCTTAAGGTGTCGAAAGCCTTTTTACTTGATTTATCCAAATCTGTCATTTTCTAGTCTTCCATGGTGCATTTTGTCTGAAATGTAACTTGCACAGGAAGTTAACAGAAAAAGCTAACTTTAGGTTTAGGTAATACATCATTTTCTTACTTGAAATGTTGGTTTTTGAGCTGCTTCTCAGATTGAAAAAGAAAGGAAAAAAGAGGGGGGGAGGGAGGGAAGGAAAGAAAGAGGAAATAGAGTTTCTGAAATGGGAAGATGTTACCAAGATGATAGCTCTAATGATGAGTTCTAGTGTATTAACAAATAGAAGAACCTATTTTATACCTGCAGGTTCGAGGGGGTTCCCAAAACTACCCCCAGGTTTGATAATTCACTGGATGGACTCACAGAACTTACTGTAGACTGTTACCTTCACAAGTGTGGATTGTTACAGGGAAAGGATACAGACTAAAATCAGCCAATGAAGAGATGCAGAGGGCAGAGCCCAGGACGGGTGCAGATGTGGAGCTCTGGCTGTTCACTCCCTGCGGAGTCAGGACAGCAGCACTCTGCCGGCACTGATGTGTGACAGTGTGCATGGAGTGCTGCCAGCCAGGCTCACTAGAGCCTTAATGGACTTTTTATTGGGGCTCAATCACATACTGTTCCCATGACTGATCTTTAATCTCCAGTCCTTCTAGAGGTAGAACTGATAACACACGGCCCGAAGCCCTGAACATAAATCACATTATTAGGCTGTCCAGTGGCTAAGGTCCCCCAGGCAGAATGCCTCCATCAGGCAGGTTATTCCAAGGACATGGTAATCACCTCCTAGCAGCTGAAGGCAAAGGCCAGACCTCTCTTTAGGTAAGGTTAATTCTTCATGACACAGCATCTTATGCTAGAAGTGACAAGAGACAGCTATTAGGGTAGCTTCCCAAATCAGATTCCTAGTCACTTGATTTGGATGAGAGCATTTTTATGCTGGATTGAACTGCATGTATTTCTGAAATTGACTACACATAACGTTAGAACAAATCAGCTTTCAGTTTTGCTCACAAAGTGGCAAATAGGCAAAGACATGTTAGTAGAAGAGAGTTTAAATTCTCTGATTAATTTTATATGAAGAGTCAGACTGCTGAATTGAACTTAGAGAGCCATGTGTGGTCCGACTTCTGCTTCCTTGACTGGCATCCTGTCTCACCGCTCCCTCCTTGTTCTCTCTTCCCCAGCCTCACCTTGGACCTGCCAAGCTCTACGGACTCTTGATGTATATACAGATCATTCCCTCTGTCGGAAACATACTTCTCCTTAGATCTCCCCAACCTCCCCTTTCATCTGACTCTGGCTTGTCACTTAGATTTTTAGACTTTTTATTGGGGTAGCCTTCCCTTGTACCCAAGTTGGGGAACATTCCCTTCCTCGGTGCTCCTATTCTTGCCTGTATTTCCGATGATAAGACTTGTCTCTCTCACACACACACACACACACACGTGATAATATGACAATCATAAATGTTCTTAAAGAGTTTATCTCCAGGATCTAACACAGGATCAGTAAATATTTGTTGTTGAATAGATGGCATGGCCTCCTTTCACTGAGGCCTTTGGTGTTATTTAGTGTCTTTTATTAAAGTTGGCTGGGTTTTCTTTCTAGTTATTCAAAAATGTCACTTTTGTGTTTATAGAATTGAATGGTAATGCTATTTTTGCCTTTTGGACTATTGCTTGTCTTAGTCCAAGCAAAAATTTCAGTAAAGGGCATATTCTTTTTGATTCCAGTCAGATGATGGTCCTGAGGAATCAGAAATCTGAAAGACATAATCCTAAAACTACATTGTTTTTAGACCAAATATGTATAGGCTTTGCTTTTAATGGAGCTGTATTTTGTCTTATTTTTACAGCATTTTTTCTTCTTGGTCAAAGATTATGGCAGCTGGCTTGATATTGGAACAAGGTAAATTAATATATTCACATAGAATTCTGTAAGAGTGCCATGAAAAAAAGTAACTTGGTATCTTAGCATAGAAGGTGCCGATTTGATTTTTGAAGTAAACATAGTTATTAGTAGCAATTATTTTAAGCCTCTGGAGGTGAGACCCCTCTCTCCAGTTGTTGACATTAACACATTTGCAAGTGTTTTCTTGGGATGATGCGGGGACAGATGTTAAGCCTGAGAACACCGCAGGACAACAGGAAGGTGCACGAGAAACTGCTTGAATCGGGGTTTCAGAGAAGATCACCCCAGAATCTGTGTTCTCATAATCTCTCCATCTCTCTTTAGGACAATGAAACTATTCAAGTTGCAGTGTGAATTTTAGGTGGTGGTTTATATTTCATGTAGTCATTATATACCTCCTAGACTCTTCATTATGGCAACAATTTAACATGTAATGCCTGTAACATTGTTATTTAAAGTATAATCGGAACAAAGCATCACTTTCCTCTTTATTTTGATTTGAATGTCAATGATTGCCATAATCTGTTAAATGTCTTCTCTTTAAGGGGAAGAAAGCAAAGTTGATCCTTTTGCCTTTTTGTTTTCAATTGCATTCAGAGACAGAATACATTTTTAGAGACTAATTTTATTTCACTTAGTCAATATTTATTCAGCACTTTGTGTTGCCAGGAATTGTGTAGGTTTGGGTGAGATATTGGGAGACATCCTCCCCTCTGTTCCCACCCGTCAGGCAGCTCAGGCTTGCACTGCCTTACTAGTTATATAAACGTCCGCCTCCCTCAACAGACGTCTGATTGACTCTGTCATTCCATGTGTGCTGGGCACATAAAAGGTACCCCATAGATCATTAGTTTTATTTTCATTAGTCTCTCAAGTTTGAAGTTTAGGGAAAGTTTAAATGTGTCCTTTTCACCAGCCCTCTGGTCCCAAAATGTCCAGGCAGATCGTATGTCACAGCATGGTCTTTGGACCAGAGCTCCTGGGACTGATCTGTTCCTGCCATTCTTTTGCTGTGAGACCATCGGCAAATGACTTAATGTTTCTAATCTCTCCCTTGTGTCTTGTAGTTGTTGTTGAGTGAATTAAGCCATGTATAGCATTTAGCACGGTGCCTGGCATCAAACAGGTGCCAATAAATGGAGGTGGTTATTATTGATATTATCCTGCAGTTCTATTTTTTATCCTTCGTAGTGTTTCTTGTATTTGACATACCTCTCCTCACTCTCTCCGCAATTTGATTAATTTATTTTATTTATTTATTCCAAACCTAGGTTGGAATTTTGTTTGGAAACTATTCTGACAAAATATAGCATTTTTGTGTGTGAGACTTTTTATTTTATTTTATTTTTAACTGTGGCAATATATACATAATATAAATCTTACCATCTTAACTGTTTTTAAGTGTACAATTCAGTGGCATTAAGGACATTCACATTGTTGTGCAACTGTTACCATCAGTTCCTTAATGCTTTCCATCTTACAAAAAACTCCCATTCCCCCAGCGATGCTGGCAACCACCATTTTACTTTCTGTTTCCATGTATTTAACTACTCTAAGATACTTCACATAGATGAAATTATACTTTTCTGACTGACTTATTTCACTTAGCACAATGTATTCAAGGTTTATCTGTGTTATAGCATATGTCAGAATTTCCTTATTTTTTAGGGCTGAATAATATTCTATTGTGTGAATAGAGCACACTTTGTTTATCCATTTATCCATCAGTGTGCACTTGGGTTGCTTCCACCTTTTGGCTATAGTGACTAATGCTGCCAGGAACTTGGGTGTGAGATTTTTTTGATGGGAGAAATCTATATTGGTTTTGGCTCTAAAGAAGTGCCAAGGGATGAAGAGGATATAATTTTCTCATAAAGATGTGCATCATTAATGTCTGCACAGCAGAATTAATTTATATTACACAGAGTAAGGATTTGATTTTCTCTGATTAGCTTGAGTTTTATCTTTACTTGGCAATTCTTTTCTTCAAAGTACAAATTTCATTGTTATTAGCAGTAATAACATGCATCAAACACAAAACATTTTGAAGTATCCATGATCTGAATTCAAATGGGCAAATACTGATGGCCAGCTGTATGCCAAGTAAGTTACTGGGGATGAAAAGCTTCAAGCTTAATTGGAAAGGCGAGGAGAAATACGGGCGGTGAGCACACAAGAGTACCCTCGTACCCCTCTCCAAGATTTTATTATCCTCTCATTTGACTCATGCGCTGTGTGAGGAGTGACATTACAGTTGGAAGGCATGACTGTCCTAGGTCTGTTCACCCTCTGTCAAAGCTGGGGTCTGGGGCCAGCGCTGGGCCCACATGGAGTAAGGCCATTCCCAGAGTAGGGAGTGACCCATACCCACAAGATCGGAGCAAGGCTGGGTGTTGCAACACAGAGTCCACGTACCCAGCAGTGGGTTATTTGAGATTTGGGCCCTGAAAGACATGCTCCTGGCAGTTCAGAGACCAGGGAATCCATTTACATTCCGTAAAAGGCAAAGCAAGACAAACTCAAACTTGAGTCGGAGGCTCAGTATGTCAGTCAAAGGCTTGCCTCCAGTCACAGCTCTACCACCAGTAACCAGCATTTGTGTCGTGCTGCCGTGTTTACAGGCTCTTCCAACACGTTGTTTACTGGGATCTTTATCACAGCACTGTGAAGCAGATATTATTTTCCACAACAGATAGATTTGCTGCCTCATTAGGACAGTGTGGCCCTAAGGAGATTGCGGCTTGCTCATGTCACAGAGCCTGTGACCGGCTGAGCAGGTCAGGGAGGTGGAACTTTGGTACCACAGTTGTACCACTGTGTTCCCACTGCCCCTCACTGCCTCTCCTTAAAGAGAATTCCCCAGAGTCTTTGTTTTTGTAATTCTAATAGCCTCTTTTTAAAGAGTGGCTTTATGACTAATCCAATCTTTGTGATTGTTGCAAAGAACGATTCACTGCAAAGTTTTGGATAATATAAATTGAGGATTCACAGGAGAAAGAAATATTGATTAGGAGGGAATGAGTCAAGAGTAAGGGCATTTTAGGTCAGAGGGATTTGTTAGATGTACAGAGCAGAGTCAGGTCCTCAAAGAGAAAACACCGAGAGGTAGGAGGCAACTTTCTGCTAGGGCCGGGCTGTCGCGGGGCACGCAGCTGCTAGCAGACAGGCACCACACAGCCTGGCGCACGCGGCCAAGCCGCACGGCTGGCCAAGCGGCTGCTTGTTTATGTCAGAGAGTGAGTCTCACATCGGTGGTTGAGAGAAAAACCTTGTGACATAGAGAAGCCTGTTGCTGGGAGAGTTAGAAGATACGGTTAGAGATAGGCTGTAGTATTGTGATGCTGCTAAAATTCTGAGGCTGTGTTTATGCATGTGCCCTAGAAGGACTTTTGCTAGAGCTGTTGAGAGTCAAGGGCAGATTCAAGGACATGATGATGCAGCAAGAAACCCATAAGCAAGGCCCTGAACAGACATTGTCCTTAGCTGCATCACTTTGCTGACCTTGATTACCTTATACTCAGGACTCCAGTCGAGAAGATTTCTTTTCCCCAGTGGATCCCTGAATCCAGGGTCTTTTCCCCCACTTACCGACTTACTTAGTCTTTTATGCTTTCATTCAACAAGTGCATGCTGAGCGACAACTCTAAGCCTGTCTTTCTAATTACAGACCTTCTGCCCTCTCATTCATCGGTCTAAATGGAGTCATTCATCTCTTGTCAGTTCATCATGGAGCCCATTCCATTCAACACTGTTTTTCCCGTCTCCTTTCTGTCACCTTCAGTCTTTCATCAAAAACTTAATTGGCAGAATGCTCCCCTCAACCCCAGCCCCTCAACTTACCTTTTCTTTTTTTTTCCCTCTCTAATAATACACTGTTTCATCACAAAGAAGAAAAAGAAAAAAGAGAGAAGGAAAAGAAAGGGAAGAAAAAACGGAGGCAGGGAAAGAGAGAGAGAAAAAGAAAACCCCTTTCAGCCTTTTATTTTCCACCTTCTGGCCTCAGCCCTGTATCTACTCCGGAAGTCCTGCCTCCTTCTTTGTCCAAAAATTATTTTCTCTCCTTCACAACCTTTCATGTTGCTTGTTTGAGGATAGTCACCATTTTTCTCTGGAAAATTCTGGAATGTCTTTCTTTAGAAATGTTAAGTTGAACTGTTTTAAGTAATTTAATGCAAACATGTTTATCCCGCTCCCTTCTGGGATCACTAGAAGTTTCCAGGAACTATTTGGAGGACTGGATTGTTTTGCCACAGAAAAACTTATACCCAAATCTGGGAGAAGGGCAGATTAAATTAAGCAGCAAATGAGGAAAGTAAAGGATTACTGAGACAGGTATTAAGTTGATATAATAATTAGTATTAAAATGCCATTTATTGCATTTCAGTGTATTAAGAGTTGCACATATGTTACTTCATTAAGTTTCACAACAATGATGTGAAGAAAACATAATTATTTCTACTTTACAGAGGAAGAAACTGGCTCTGAAAGACTTTCACAATAACATAGCATACCTTAGTTTCATTTTTTTGCATTGTATATACTTTCACTATATAGATCACTTCTTCAGAAAAAAAAATATGGTGAGCACTCACTATGCATAAAGCATTCCCAGGCATTGTCAAAGACCCAGAGATGAACTGGATTGCCTGCCTCAAGACTCAGTGATGCCCTTCTTCTAGGGGCAGATAACTACCGCATCAGAATGTTGGGTAGGGAATTCGAGCACTGAGTGGAAGGTTCTAATGTAAAACTTATAAGGCATATTCCAGCCCTGGAAGGCTATGACTGTGGCTCATGGCCCCTGCATGCAGGGTGGTAAGACAGCGGCTGTAACGCAGGGCAGCATGTGGTGAAGGGCCGTGTGAACACAGCACGGAGGCCGCTTCGCTTCCAGCCTCAGTGACTGAGAAAGCATTGTGCGAGGTCAGCATTTGAGCTGAGCCTTGAATGAAGAGTATACAGTTTCATTTAGGGGACTGAGAGGTTTGGGAAGAGTGTTTCCAACAGGCAGAATGGTTATGTGCAAAGCTTAGAGGTGGAAAAGCCCAATGCGTCTGTATCTGGAGTGTGATAAATAATTTCAGAAACCATAGGTTTTGGATAAAGAAATTTCTAGAAAATAGCCTTTGGGAACCTTAATTTGGGAAACCTAGAATACAAAGCTACAATGTACATTCTGCTGGCTTATAAGTGAGGAGCCATGTTCTTTGGTTCTACTGAAGCTTTAATATTTTAGGTGTTACCTTCACAAGTGAATCATTGCCTAGGAGTTAGGAATCTTGGCTGCCTTTCTTATACAAGTTCATTCCGTGGAGTGAAAGGTGGAGTAGAATGTGTGTCTGGAAATGGAAGCTCTAATTATACCAGCACCATCAGGTGGTTCCAGCATTGTCCTTGGGTGTTCCTGGTGTCATAACGTTAACAGCCTGGCTTCAATTCTCTTTTGATCCCCTGAAGTTATTCTGTACTTCCAAGCATAATTTTTCCCTTCTCTCTTCAAAGTCAGTCCTCCCAGACTGCAGTGATGTTGCAGGACCCCTTACTATGTCACAGTTCTTTGCACCAAGTCCAGATAGCCAACCGTTACTTTTTCCTTGATAATTTTTTCCTTTCCTTTTTAAAAAATTATAGTAATGCATACATAACATAAACATACCATCTTAACCATCTTTAAGTGTACTGTTCAGTTTTATTAAGTATATTCACATTGTTGCATAGCCAACCTCCAGAGCTTCTTCATCTTGCATAACTGAAACTCTATGCCCATTTAAAAAACAACTCCCAATTTTCCCTTCTCTCTGCCCCTGGCAACCACTATGCTACTTTCAGTCTATGAATTTAGCTACTCTAGGTACCTCATATAAATGGAATCACTCAGTATTTGTTCTTTTGTAACTGGCTAATTTCACCTAGCATAATGTCCTCAAGCTTCATCCACATTGTAGCATGTATCAGAATTCCTTTCCTTTTGAAGTCTGAATAATATTCCATTGTATGTATATATCACATTTTGTGTATCCATTTATCCATCAATGGGCACTTAGGTTGCTCTCACCTTTTGGCTATTGTGAATCATCCTGCTATAACATGGTTATTTATTACCTGTTTGAGTCCCTGCTTTCAGTTCTTTGAGATATGTACCGAGAAGTCAGATTGCTGGATCATATGGTAGCTCTATTATTTGATCTTTGAGGAATCACCATAATGTTTTTCATAGCAGTTGTACCATTTTACATATCTACCAATACTGCAAAAGGCTTCCAATTTCTCCACATCCTCACTAGCTCTCGTTTTCCAGTTTTTCTGATAGGAGCCACCCTGATGGATGTGAAGTGCATCTCTTTGTAGTTTTGATTTGCATCTCCCTAATGATTAATGATGTTGAGTATTTTTCATGTGCTTGTTGGCCATTTGTATGTCTTCTTTGGGGAAATGTCTAGGCAAGTCCTTTGCCCATTTTTAAATTGGGTTATTTGTTTTTTTATTGTTGAACTGCAGGAATTCTTTGTATATTTTAGACATTAACCCCTTATCAGATATATGATTTGCAAATATTTTCTCCCTTTCTGTAAGTTGCTTTTTCTCTCTGTTGATTGTGTCTTTTGCACAGAATTTTTTAATTTTGATGTAGTTCAGTTTATCTGTTTTTATTTTTGTTACCTGTGCTTTCTTGATCATTTTAAAAAGAGGCTTTGATCCATTGCAAAACTTGAATTTAATATCCAGCATGACATTCTTCTTGGCACGTGTGTGGTAGCTCCAGGCCTATTCCTTGCATTCCTTTATGCAACCGTCATGGGAATAAGGTGTTCATCAGAGCACAAAATAATAGCAAAAAATGAGACTTTTATGAAGCATAAAACAGACAGTGAGCATCATTCAAACCAAGGGAAATAGAATGGTGCATTAGCACTTGTAGGCTGAAAGTGCATTAATGACCCCTACTCTGTAGCACTAGCAATGAGAAAAGGATGTTAACTCCATGTTTCAGTCGTATAGTTCATTTATGATACATATTAAAATATTATATACTTAATTAATTAATTAAGTGCTGTAGAAATATTTTGTGGTAACAGCATTTTTTTAAAGGGAGCTGCCCTACACATTTGGTGATCATATATCCAGGTTTACCTGGAGCAGTCCTGGTTTATGCTTGTTGTCCTGATGTAATTGTCACATCCTCATCTATACAGCATTAAAAATCTAAAGTGGATGGCAAGAGGATAAAGGCATATCTCGTTAATAAGTTATGTTAAACTTCAGTTTATGTCAGTCCCAGTGCTTCATCATCACACATCTAACTCCCATAGGTTGAGCGGGATGCTTACTGTGAGAGATTTCTCGAAGACAGATATCATAGGGAATTTAAGAGCTCAGTTCTAGTCATCAGGCGAGAGCATTAAACTATCCCTACATTCCCCGCATCCTCTCCTGGTCATTCCTGCTGAAATATCTCCTTGCTCTGCTCTGTCTTCTTTGCCTCGTATTGTATCTTTCAAAAGATGCCCACTGAAGAAAGGAAGATGATAGGGGAGGGGGCAGGGAGGTGGAAGGGTTTGGGATGGAGAAACAAAATTAAATCTGAGTTAGTGGAATTAGGCTTCCTAAATGGAATTGCCCCAGTTGATGCTGCAAGATGATGTTTTTATTGCTGCTGCCGCTCTTGTTGATGAGCTAGAATTCTCAGATCTTTCCTCTGCATCCCATACAGCAGTAATAGTGTACACTGCTGCAGTGAACCACGTGGAACAGGTCTAATGGGGAGACAGTGGTTCATGCATCTTCAGAAGCATCCAATTGATTGCCAGGAAAAGGCTTGGATAGTGGGGAAAAATACACTTCAAGATTCAAAACTAAAGCACCATATAATAGGGTTCACATATCAAAACATCATTATTCTTTTTCCTGAATTTTTTTTTTATGAGAAAGTTGCCTTTAAGTTTTGGTTTTCTAGTTATTCCTATGTGAATATATATTTGAAAAGCCAAGATGTTCTCTGTCATGTTGCAGATGTTATTACACTTACTGGCAGAGTTCCTTCAGTGGGAACCAGGGTTATCTGAATTGTGCTCCTGCAGTGGTTTCTCTTTGCAACAAATTTTATTTCTAAAACCCTTTGTGTTAGTAATACAGTTAATAACTTCAGCCGTTTCATACCTGTTATTCACAGGAATGGAATGTTGTCCTTTTGTCCTCACTATTTTATTGCTTTATAAGTACAGAAACGGTGAGCTCTGTTCCAGAATTTGAGAGAAGATTAGAAGCTAATCACCCTCTGAATATATCTGTGATGTTTATAGTGTGGTCATGACTGCAGTGAGTTTTCAAGATGGGTTGGAGAGATTCCTCACCTATTAGTTTCAGGTTAATAAATAATGGTTTCTTTGAAAATAAAGATTGCATTGCTAGGGCATGTGTCAGTGTATCTGTTTATAAGTAGAGTCCGATATGTTGACAATGCATCTTGGGAGCAAATTTTACCAGAATTAAAATGAGACTCTTAAAGGAATACACTCCGGTCAGTATAATCAACTGAAACTGTGGGTATAAGTTTGTGAGTCTCCGGAGAACCTTGGGCATCGGGTGTGTTTTTCACAGCCATGTGAGAAATATCGTCCCCAGGCCATGAGGCTGAGTGGGGCCGACAGAGCTATAATTTAGTATTTTCTTCATTTGATCTTTTACACTGTTTCTTCATTTATAGCAGGCCGTAAACTTTACAGAGTATTGCTTTTTATATGGCATACTAAGAGAAGTGCATTTTTTAAACTAGAGAAAAAAATTCCTTTGAGGTAATTTTCATAAGTATAAAAACATATTTAAATTTATGTTCTAAATGTATTTGATAAGAGGTGAATAGTCAGCATCGTCAGTTTGAACTGTAGTTTGATTTGATAGTGGTGTTCTTTTGAACAGTAATTGTTTCCTACATGCAGTATTGTTATTCCTTATTAACATACAAATGACAACTGAAGTATCACTTCTCTTTAGGTACAGTGCAAACTTATCATTAAGTTCAGTAATATTTTAATATCCTCCTAAATGTAATAAGTGCCATGAAGTATCTGTTGACAGTGAATCCTAAGCTTTATTAAAATCGATTGCCCATTATCCTAATTGAGAAGTGTAATCAGCCTTTTATCACCCATGGTACAGGCTGAACAGGCCTGCCTGGTGATTCTGTATGCCCCTACACACACAGACCCTGTTCCTCTAGCATCTTGTATCTACACCTTGAGAATTGCTGATTTAAATGATGTCAGAATAGTCAGGGGGAGAGAGTGAGAACAGCTGAACTCATTTCAAGTTGAAATTTGATACTCCTTTAACTCTGCTATGCTGAGATGACGCCAAGACTTGATTGATGGAAAATATCATGAACTGGAATGCCTTAGACTCAATTGCATGAGGATGATGAGCTCAGAACTGTTCCCTGCCAGTGATGTCAGCTTAAATGAGCCAAGAGTCCATGATTTCAGGCTACTGTAAGGAGCTGGGTGATGTGTGGAATACCTTTTATAAATAGACTGTCACTAAATTTGAGGATGGGTCACGTACTTTCTGATTTTACAAAACCTGGTTTGTTAGAGATCGTCATATTTAACGTTTTAAAGTTTTTAAAAAGATTAAAAGTGACAAAAGGCCTAAAAGTGATAGCAAAATTCAGCAGAAAATAAATCTGCTAGAATATAATCTTTACTTTTTAACAGCTTTATTGAGGTATAATTTACATACCATGAAATTCACCCATTTTAAGGTTTTAAATGAAATCAGTTCAGTGATTTTCAGCAGATTTATAGAGTTGTACAACCATCACCACAGTCTAGTTTTTTAATATTTTCATTGCCTTGAAAACTCCCCCGTGCCTAATTCCAATCTATCTCATTCCCATACCCAGCCGCAGGGAGCGACTAATCGGCTTTCTGTCTACAGATTTGCCAGTTTTGGACGTTTCAGTAAATGGAATCATATAATATGTAGTCTTTTACATCTGGTTTCTTCCAGTTGGTGTGCTGTCTGTGGCATTCTTTTATATTATAGCAGGTACCAGTACTTTGTTCCTTTTCATTGCTGAGTAGTTCTCCACTATAAGGCTATGCCACATTCTTTGTATCCTTTGTGTTGTGTAATCTTTTACAGCTGTCATGGCTTTCCTTCATCTCCCTGCCTCCTGACCGCCTTGCCTGGTCTCCCATGGAAGCGAGGTCAGATTGGGCTGTTCTAGGTTTGATCCTCAAAGTTCTAAATTGGGCAGCTTGAATCTCCTCACTTATCTCACCTCTGACTCCAAACTCCAGTCCCCCTGGTTGGGGAATAAACAATCTTATAGCACAAAGAAGTTGTGGCCATTATATCCAGCTTATTGGACTGAGGCTTTTGATCCCAAGGACCATTGCAAATTTTGAAGTGTCCTGAGAGAAATGGAAATGGAATATAGTTGAAGATTTCTGTGGTAATTATGGGCTTAGCCTAAGAGTTCTATGGCTAAACCTACCATAATTTGTACACATAAATAGAAATGTATTGCAAGCTTATTATAGAAAATACTGAAAACACGTAGAAAAAATAAGAAGTCACCCATAATTCAGCATCTCAGAGTTGACCTCTGTCCAACAGGTTGATGTATATCCTTTTAGACTTAATTTATATGCAAACATATACAGGGTTGGATTTTTTTTTTTTAAGTTGACTTTCTTTAACAACCATTTCTCAGTATCATTAAATACTTTTGAAAACATGAAGGTTATTGTGAGGAGAATGGTGTGAGGGGAAATATGGTAGAGAAAGAGTTCAGAAAGACAGCTGACATCACCTATGGCTTTGAAGGTCATTGTAAGGAATTAGGAATTTATTCCAAGTGTAAGGCATTAGACTCTTCAGCAGGGAAGTATTTGATGTGCTTTACATTTTGAAACCACACTCTGGCCACCGTTTGGAGAACATATTGAGGGATCAAGAGAGGGAAGAGGAAGATTGGTTAAGAGACTCTTGCAGTGTCCTAAACTAGAGAAGATGGCAGCTTGGACTGGGGCAGGATTCAGAATGGTGTCAAGAGGTGAGACTTAGGAAGCATTTTGAAAGAGAGGTAAGTAGAATTTGTTAATGGAGTTGATGTGCGGGGAGAAGAAAAGGTAAGAATCAAGGCTGATTCCCAGGTTTTTCTATCTTGAGTAACTAAGTGAATGGTAAAGCCATTTCCAGAGATGGAGAAGGCTCTGGGAAGAGTGAGTTTGATGAAGGTAGATTTGGGAAATTAAGAGCTGGATTTTACATATCAGATTTAAAATGCTGTAAATTAGGATGGTGTTAGAGGAAGCCCTGGGATCTTGAAGGGTTTTTCATTTGTTTTTAGGATGAGAGAAATCACACCTGTGTGGTGAAAGTTATGCTCACTGTAGAGAAGGGAAAATTGGTGATATGAGAGGAAGGGGGGATAGTTGCAAAAGTAAAGTCCTTTTATAGGAAAGTTGGAACAGGATCCAAAATGGAAGTGGAAGGGCTTGTTTCCAACAGGATCCAATGCAGGAAGAAAAATGGACATAGATATGTCTGTGTTAGCAGGTTTGGGGCAAGAAGAGAAGTCCTGTCTTGGCTCTCAGTAAAATTTCCTCCATAAGCAACATCGTCTACTGAGAGGGGAGGAAGGTGATAGAACTTTGAGAAGAAGAAAGGACATGAAATGGTTTAACTTGGAGACTGAGAAAAATAATTTAAGTGTGCAGTCAGAATTGAGGCATTCATGAGATTTATCTCATTTGTGTCCATAAAATTAAAGTGAGCCCAGCCACAACAGTCTTGAGTTTTATCTTTAGTGTATACAGGCTTTCTGTTCCCTCCCAGGGTTCTGATGATTGATTCTGATATCAGAATTATACTTACTTTATGTTTCAGTCTTACCTTAATGTTAATATTTGTCTAGCAATTAAGGATCTAATGTTACTGTTTTCTTTTTAGACCAGGAGTCTACCCTAGCCCAGAACCGGATTTCTAACATAACTAGTTCTAATTCTTATTTTCTAATTAGCCAACTCTTCTTTTCTATTTCAGATTTACTTTTTTTTAGATGAACCAATGAACCTAGAGAAAAATTCTAAATAAGAATGTCCTAATCAGTATCTTTCCAAAGAAAATCTTATCAAACTGTAAAGCTTTACAAGTGGAGGTTTACAATTGAAGTGCATGCTTAGCATGCATGAGGTCCCGGGTTCAATCCCCAGTACCTCCACTAAAAAAAAAAAAAAAAAAAAAATTAAATAAACCTAATTACTACCCTCTCCCCCCACATAAAAAAGGCTTGTAACTATACCAAAAATAAATAAATAAAATCTGTGTAGAATAGAAGGCCTTTCTTTCCTGGCCTTGAGGGGCCTTGCCTGTGGGCAGTTACCTGATAGCACACTGAGGCTTTGCTTAGGTTGGCCTACACCCAGCAATTTGGGGAGCTGCCCACCTTTTGGATTGGAGTTATTGAGAAGGTGAAAGGAAGACCTGCAGGCCTCTTTTCCCCCTAGATGATCACCCTGTTTTGCACGCAGGCACCCAACAGTCATCTTCCCAGATGTCCTAAAACAAGTTCCCTGGGGCTTGTCCTGGGGACCATTCTTGGGTAGGGGGAGTTAAAGTTGCACCAGGACTCCTGTTTGCTAGGGGTAGAGGAGAGGAAAGAGGAGAAAATAAGACCTCCCTTCATCAAGCCAGCTTGGTTATAGGCCTGCTAAAACATTCCCCTTCCCTTTATAGAAGGTATAAAACATCTGAATCTGTTATGACATTAGATAGTTAAATGTAACTCTGATAGGCATTGTAAATAAGTAACTTGCCGATCTGCACTGTAGCTTAGCTTGGGCAAAACTGTTAGTATCACCGTGGAAGCCTCTCCTTTGTTGTACATTTGTCAGATCTATATCGTAAATTTCTTTCCAAATTTCTAAATTTATCAAGCCTTGTTCTGTGTAGACAGTACAATTACAGTGTCTCAGAAGAAAACCTAAACATTTACTATTGCTGATAGATGGGAACTGGGATAAGTAATTTTAATAGTATTCGTTTATCTTTTTCCCAAAGGCTAGGAGATAGTAGCTTTGACTCTGAGATTAATAGAGAGAGGTGTCCTTTTTCTTTTGTTTAGATTCTTTGACTAAAACTTTCACTTCACTGAATTTGAGTTTAGGTAACATTTTTCTTTCTTTGTGGCTGGTGGTTTTGTCAGAGTATTTTTGACTTACGTCGAAATGTGGATGACATGCTCTAAAATACTTAACTTAGGGACGTCCTGGGGAGTCTGTGGGTATTATTCAGAGGGTATAAGAATCTGAGAGGGGAAATTATCTTTATTTTCCTAAAAGCTAGATTTTGAAATCCAGTTTCTACTGGTGACAAAGACACAGGCACTGCTAATACCAATCAGACAGTTTTCTATCACATTATAATTGTTGGAGGGATCTCAAAATGTGATTTATGTTCATCACTACTTATGCAATAAATTTGCTTTTTTAAAATATTTTGATATCTATTTCAAAATCATTGATGTTCTTTGTAATTCTGTGTATTTTATATATATGGTTGACCCTTGAACAGGGGTTTGAACTGCTCAGGTCCACTTGTATGTGGATGTTTTTCAACGGTAAATGCTGCAGTACTTCAAGATCTGTGCTTGGTTGAATCCGTCAATGCCAAACCACACATACTTAGGAACCTTGGATGCAGAGGGTCGACATAAAGGTATAAGCGGCTTCTTGACTGCTCAGAGGGTTGGCGCTGCAGTTCCTGAGTTGTTCAAGGGTCACCTCTGTATTTAGAAGCATTATTTAGAGGAATCTTACACTTTCCCTCACGTGTTCTCTCTGCCTGTAACATGTTTCTTCTTCTCCTTCTGTAGCATCAGCCACTTTGTGATCGTCATCTCCATGACCATCTTTCTGGTGTTTCTCAATGGCCTGGCACAGCTGCTCACGACAAAGAAACTCAGACTCTGTGGCAGACCCAAAAGCCACCTCATATGATGTTGACAAAGCCACCATTCAGCATCCAGATCCTGTTTCTCATTCCCCTTTTAAACTAAAATCTTACCAGGGATTCACTAAGAAGATGGATATTGATGTATAACATATTCTGCTCACATAAAGGAAAGTATGGGGAATTCTGAATTTACAGGTTATCTGGAATAAAGGAGCTTCCACTTTCTTCAGGTTTTGCATGTGTGAAATAGTGGTTATGGCTGTGGAAAAGCGTAGTAAAGCATTCAGCATTTTAATTTTTCCCCTTTAGTTGGCAGCTCCTCTCCCTGATGTTTCAGAGCACCTGTAACAGTCTGGTCCCCAGCTGTACAGCTTCCTGTATTATATGCAAAGGAGAATGTGCTCCTGGGCGGGCAGTACTGATCGCATCCAGAATCAGTGTGCTGGCTGGACTTAAAGGAAATCACCAGGTGGCAACATAAATATTTATCAGCTCTCAGCACTGGTTTTACAAGTAGTTCTATCTACTAAACAACACTAGAAAGACAATCGGAATGTGTTATTTCATTTTTCCTAGAGCTCCAGTAGAAAAATGTTTGCAGGTGCTTTTCATTTTTCTTCAGTATGCTGCAATACTATTTTATGCTTTTTAGTGATGCTTTAGGATTTTTCAGAGTCAGCAGGTTTGACCTTCACTTTTTTTTTTTTTTTTAATTTCTGGATTCTTATGGAATTTCTGGATATAGAAAAGTAGAAAGAAATATTTGGTATTTGTGTCTTGTCCATAGGGAAAGTTTTTTAAATGACTAGTTTTTAATTGTAGACTCAATGTCTGTTACCTCCATATATTTTGTCATGTATTGTTCCAATGGAATTCTTTAAATCAGTGGTCTAATTTTCTGACGATAAGAATCAGTGTTAAAATTGCTTTTCTTTCTGGTTATGAGATTCTAGCCCAAAGGCCCCTCATTAAGTTTAAGCTTCCATTCATAGATTAATTTTAATGGACAAAATATTTTGAGAGTAATTTTTATTTGCATCTTTCATAATGTGACCTTTACATATCACCGTGGAGTTGGCCTTTTGCCCATGGTTTACCCATAGAGTCTGGCTGGTGCTCAGCTTTCTTGGTCTGAGTCCCATTTTTAAAAAATAATTGCTTTTGAATTAAGTTATAGCATCACTAATTCACATTAATGATGAGGAAGCACTCTACAAATTAGTAGATTTTTGACATTAGCAGGTGGGTGAACAAATATAATTTAGGAGATACAAAAATCAGTTTGGCAAAATGTACTTTCTTAATTTCTATTTATGATGAAGTATAGTTACGATTGATTTGTGATAGTACTTCATGGTATACCAGCAAAAGCATTGTAGTACAAAAAAAAAAAAAAAAGGAAAGATGTATTGATGCCAGTATATGACCTGATCAGTCTGTAATATAAAATCTAGGTGGGCAGCTAAGACGTGCTATAGCAGACGCAGTATTGGCAGATGGAGAACCCACGAACTTTCACATCGCCTCAAAGGATTTTTGCTCAGTCTTCACAAACCAGAGAAAACTGACTTTATAAACATTTATTATTTTTCCTTTTATATCTAGTTTTGCCTTTCATCTTTTCCCAGATTTTCACAGAGGAATTAATTTATTTTATTACAACGTGGTAAAAGGTGCTCTGTGCTTTATCTTTATTTTGCTCTTTGAAGCATGTCTTTTTCTTAATTGTTTCAAGTCAATGTGAGTTTACAAAACAGGAAAAGCTCCTGCAGCTGCAGGCTGGCCTTGCTGTACTGTAACTGGCCCCTCAGACTCACCTGGAAACAGAGTTTGCTAAATGGGCCTTTTCTATTGTGCAACTTATCAGAATATCTTGAAGTGTTTTGAAATGCATATTTTTATATTGAGCAGGAGACAAAAACAAAGATTTAAGTAAAATATTTCTGTTTAAGGCATTTACTGTTTCATTCCAACTATAAATACCAGATTTTCAAATCAAGACTTAAGACATTTGCTGATTAACATCTGTTTAAATTAGGAATTGCTGTAAGAATTAAACTGGGCGTATCATGTTGAGAAAATATTGAACAACAAAAAAGCCATGCTATGTCACATGGACCATGAATAAATCTTGGAGGAAAACTCTAAGGATTTAGAGTCTGCAGCCTGTCTAATTTACCAATGTTTTAATTCTCTGTATTGTATTTAATGTGCTCTATTTAGAACACAAAATGCTTTTTATTTTTTAAGGAAATAATGTTATAAGAGGTAGTATATTTTCACAATAATCCCTTCAAAATGGTTTAACAATGATAAAGCTGAACTACATACCTAAAAAAATCTACTCATCACTTACGGAATTATTTCTCATGAAAAACTCATTCCAAATTCCAGCCAACTCAGGTATTAAGAACATGTATGTCTTCCAGCCCAACCCCTACCCCAACTCCATCCCCTACCTTTACACACTTGTACTGGACCAGGGACCTCTTTTCTCCTCCACCTTTTGATACATAACTATGCCATCAAATATGTAATTTCTGATGGAGCAGTCCCAGGAGGGTTGGGGGTGGGAGGGTTGCATGGGGATTGCCTCTAGAGACAGGCAGTAGCCACGGCTTCCTGCTTTCCTGGGGAGACCCAGATGAGCTTCCTGACATACACTCGACGCCTTCTGGTAGGAAGTGGTGGCAGTTGAAGAGAATGAGCTAAACTAACTCAGTCATTTGGAGAGAATCCCCTTCAAGCCGTTCTGAGGACGGCTTTAAGAGAGCTGAGATAACTTTGTAATTTCTCACCTCTTCAGAGCCCTTCTTTTTATTTTGACATTCTCTTCATTTATAAAATGCTTGACAATGGGATTGTTAGGGTATGTGCTCTCTCCTAAATGGTATATAAAGTAAAGGAGAAAGAGTTTATTAGCATTAAAGGAAAGTAAATATTGGCTGTCAGTTTTCAAGCACTTGAAGTTTTAAGACCTGAAAGTCCAGAGGACACTCAGTGTGATGTGTTGAATTGTGGATCCCCCCCAAGAGATATGTCCACATCCTAACCCCTGGAACTTGTGAATGTGACCTTAAAAAGGGTTGTTGTGGATGTAATTAAGTTAAAGATCCTGAGACAAGGATCTTTAACTGAACTGTCGAGGTGGGCCATAAATCCAACTGCAAGAGTTCTTATAAGCAACAGAAGAGAAAACAGCAAAAGGAGATGGCCCTATGAAGATGCAAGCAGAGATTGGAGTGGCACTGCCATTAACCAAGGAATGTGTGGAACCACCACAAGCCGAAAGAGGCAAGAAAAGCTTCTCTCTTAGGGCCTTCAGAGGGAGTGTGGCCCTGCCAGCACCTTGATTTGCGACTAATGGCCTCCAGAACTAAATACTGATCCAAAAGACAAGCACTTGAATTGCCTTTTGGGGATCGGGATAGTGTTGCTGTCAATGAAGACTTTTCCCTCTCTTCCTCTGATAGTAACTTACTTGAGATGCATCCTTGGCCTTGTTAGCTCCATATTCTAAGGAACTAAGAAAACAGTTTTATCTCTTACCTGGAAAATTCTAGCAACTTTATTCTACATGAAAATGTAGATCATTTTCAAAGTGGCATTTTGTTCAGAATTGTTATCCTTCATGGCACAATGCTCTTCAGTTTAAATAATTAGAATCAATATGGAAAACCAATATGGAAAAGGAACAGTAGAAACTTGCTTCTAAAAATTTTAAGCAGAAAATGCCAGAAGCTTTCCCAAGAAGACTCTTCCTGCTACAGCTACCTAAATTATGGCAGGACCCTTCATTGTGCCTGAAATACTCTTTCTGGAAATGGAAGACAAAACAACAGAGAAACACAAGGAAACAAAATAACTATCTCTCAGTAAGGAAATAATAAATGTACTGATTTACTCCACAGAGTGGAATTCAATTCAGTAGTTAAAACTAATGGATTAGATCTACATTTATCAACATGAATAGATCATAAAAACCTAATATTGACTGAAAACAGCCAAGTTCAACTAGATATGTACAGTATGATACCATTTTTATGTATCATGTACCATACCTACGTAGTAAATACATATGGAAGTAAAAGAACTGAAAACTTTTTGATGTTGAGCCTTCTCATCCATGTATCTCTCCATTTATTCAGGCCATTTTTATGCCCTTCAATAGATAATATTTTTGCATAGAAGTCTTATGCAATTTTATTAGCATCCATTCGCAATCTTTCTTCTCATCCATCCTAGACTCAGATCAATGTTTCTTCCTCCGGGAAGACTTCTCTCACTTGTACCCACAAGAGTGGGTGAGGTTTCCCTTACCATCTTTAAGAATGGGGGTTGTGTCTTATTCACTGTGACATGTCCAATACTTATCCAGGGTCTGGCACAGCATCAGGTCCTAGGCTGCACTGGATGATAAGTTTCTGGGTGAGAGTTGAAGCCAGGGTGCATACAAAGATAGCAAGGAGCAAAGGCGAGCCCTGCCAAGTACCAAAATTTGTGGGGCCAAGGCTGGCGTTGTAGAGTGAAAGAAACCAGTGAAAGGGGCCGAGATGGACTAGAGAGAGAGGAAGAGGTTGAGAAAAAGAAGAAATGGCACCCCCAAAGTCAGGAGGGAGAGAATTTCTAGATAGTAGTAAATGGTATCGGCTATCCCAGAGAGGCCAAGAAAGATCTGAGCTGGAGTTTCCACTGCTTGAGGGAATCACTAGACCCCTCAGTAAGAGCAGTGAAGGGGCTGGGAGAGAAACTTGCCTGGAAACAATAAGACAGTCCAGGTCTCTTCTCTTCTTCAGAAACCCAGAGTTTTCTCGTTTGCTAACCTTATTCTTTCCATCACCTTCATGAGTACTTCTATGGTGGACGTAAGTGCTTTTTTAGGTTTAATTTACTTGTATGCAGGATTTTAAAGATCCAACATATATCTGTGGGTGAAAAATGTTGCCTGCCATATCAGTAAACGCAGGATGTTGCAGGCCGTCAAGCCAGCAGTCACTGCAGCCGCCCCCAACTATGCACCCGGGGGGGGGGGGTGGAGGGAGAAAAGCTGCCTATGGCCCTAGACAGTTATGGTTCTATCAAAGGAATGATTCCTCTTGCGTCTTCCCATACGTAGAAAAGTGCGCTAAATTCGTTAACTTGAGATGTCTGGTTTTCTTTAATTAACAGTAATCTGACATTCTGACTACCTGGTTTTTACAGCAAAACTCCTGTATATCCTGGCTCCTCCCTTACTTCTTCAGAGCCGTCCCTCAGAGTTATCTGTGAGACTGTCTTCCAGGCTCAAGTCCACCAAATAAAACATAATTCTCAACTTGTAGGTTGTGCATTTTTTCCGTCCTCATATCTAAAAGCAACTAATTAACATGCATATGCCTATTCAGGCGGTGCTGGTTACCTACATGCTTTGTACTCTGATTCCTTAGAAAAAAGCAAACCCTACTTTTATCCGACACCTGTATTCCGTAAGAATACATCCTGGAGAGGATTCTCCTGCTTCCTTTGAAGAAATAAGCTGTCTTGTTGTGATACCACGCGGCTAGGGGCCGAGGGCAGCCTGCAGGACAGAATGCATCCCCTGGCTGACAGCCAGCAAGAAAACAGGGACATAGTTCTACTGTTACCCGAGAGTCGGTTCTTGTCCTGTCTCAGAAAGAATTCAGAGAGGAAACTCGCAGGTCGCGAAAGCCAAGCGAGGATTTATTAGAGGATTTAGTATTAGGTGATAGTTCGCTCCGAAGGAGAGAGCGGGCAGACAGGTGAGTAGCGGCCCTGACTTACTGTGGCAAACTGGTTTTATGGGGTGTAAAGGTGAAGGGGTGGACTATGCATCGGGGAGGGAGGGGCTTGGGGCCATATTTCCTGCTTTCCACCCCAGCCCCACCCTCCCGAGGGGAGGAGGGAGCTTTGTCCGCGTTTGGCCCTGGCCGGAAGTGTCATGGCGCCGGCGCCTGAGGGAGCTTCTTATCTGCGAGGCCAATTTTATTGAAATGAGGGCATAATGAGCAAAAAGTGACACTCGAGCGGCAGAGTTTCCCGCATTTTCCCACCTTTCTTTGTCTGCCTCTAGAATCCTGTCATCCCCAAATGTGTGGTTTCCTGTCAGTCCGGAGGCTCCTACTTTCCCTTGTCCGCCCAAGGACCGCGGGGGGTTTACAGGATACGCGGTTCCCGCCGTTTCCCGCCTTTGGCCGAAGCGCCCGGTTCTCCGCTCGTGTCTCGCTCTCCGCCTGCGCTAAGACCATAACCGCAGGAGCCGGGGCCCCCCGGTGCCCGGAGGCCTGCGGACGGAGACCCCGCGCCCCAGGGGAGAGCGCAGCCCGGCTGACACCTTGGCATCAGGCTTGTGAGACGCGGAGCAGGAACCGCTCTCCGCCTCACCCAGAAGTCCGACCCACAGAAACTGCAAGATAACAGAAGGGTGCGGCTTTAAGCTGCTAAATGTGTGGTAATTCGTTATGCAGCAGTAGAAAACTTACACATTTAATGACAGTTGCCACTGGAAGTTGACTTAGTTGTCTTCACAGAAATCCTGGTGCAGGTACCTCTCTCCAGAGGGGGTGGGGGCAGGTTGGCCAGTAGCGCCCGTAGAGAAGTCAGGGCTTCCAGATCTCAATGTTTCCTCGCCTATAACAGACCCACTGTGTGTGCAGGCAGCACCTGGCTCCCTTCCTGTCACCCAGTGGGACTGCAGCTCAGAGAAAGGACGCAATGGTGTTACTCTGGGTACCGCTGTTACTGTGAGTAATGACCTGTTTTTTGTCTCTGACCCAAAAGTCCTATGTCTTCTGCCTGTATTGATGAAACTGTGACAAGATACCTTGTGAGCCTACAGGCAGAGTGACACCTCAAACCCTTTCACAGTTCCTACCTTGACATATACTACACTTCGTTAATTTATTCATCTTATAATGGGCTTTGGGGTTGTTTCCTGTTTGGGGTTATTATAAGTAAAGCTGTTATAAACATCTATGTATAAGTTTTTGCATGAACATATATTTCCCTTTCTCTTGGATAAAAGCTTATGAGTGGAATGGCTGGATAATATAGTAGGTGAATGTTTATTTTTTAGAAAGAAATTTCCAAACTGTATTCCAAAGTGTTTGTGCCATTTTTAAATTTACACTACAAGAGTATGAGAGTCCCATTTCCTCCATGTCCTTGACAACACTTGGCATGGTTAATCTTTTAAAATTTTAAACATCCTAATAGGTGTGTAGTGGTATCTCATTGTTATTTTAATGTGTATTTACCTCATGACTTATGTGCTAATTTGATAATGTCATATATCTTCTTTGGTGAAGTGTTTGTTCAAATCTTTTGCCCATTTAAAAAAACCACTGTTTTAAAGTTCTTACCATCTGATTCCATCGTCTCTGTCATTTCTAGATCTTTCAATTGACTGTTTTTCTCCTGGTTGTGGCTAATATCTTGCTGCTTCTTTACATGTCTGGAAATTATTTATTGTATGCTACAGATTACGGATGCTACATAGTTGAGTGTCTAAATGTTGTTGTCTTTAATAGTACTGACTTTTGTTCTGGCTGCAGATCAGCTTCATATTTTCAAAGGCTGGTTTAAATCTTTGTTGGGGCAAGCCCAGAGTAACCTTCTGGGGTCTCTATTGAGTGCCTAAGATCAAGGGCATTGCTCTGCCAGGTCAGCTTTGAGCATCTCCCAGACCTGCTGGAGGCTCCGGTATTGCTCAGCTGTCAGTTATCCAGCGTTCTTTGATCAGCCTCACAGAGTCTCGCCCTATGAATGAGTAGCCTGATATTTAGCCAAAGCCTCCAGGGGTCCCCCAGGCAGCTATCTGGAACTCCCCCTCTGCACAGCTCCCTCCTCTATGTACTTTGCCCTGCACGATCCAACTGTCTCAGCCCATACTTCCAATTCCCATCTCCCCAGTTCAGCAAGCCCCCTGCGCTCTGTTTGGCTTCCTCCCTGTGCCACAATCTGGTGAGTGCCTGCAGTCAGAAAGGGGATGACAAGACTCAGCGTCTTGTGCTGTCTTTTGCCCACCTTCTGAAAACTGTAATTTCATATGTTTTATCTGATGTTACAGTTGCTGTAGGAGGGCTAGTCCAGGACCAGTTAATCTGCCATGGCTGGGAGCAGAATCCCAAATGTGTTGCAAGGGGGAATTTCATTTAGAAAAGTAGGTCAGGGAAGGCTTCCCTAAGGAACAGAGGAAGACTGGGTGACAAGGGGTGGAACAGTGTGTCACCTGGCCACTTGAAGGGGCCACCATTTGCCTCCTGACTGGTTCCTCTGTGATGAAGGAAAAAAAGTTTATTTGGATGGATTTCAAGACGTTTTTCCCTTTTTTTTTTTTTGGTTTTCAGAAAACTCACAAAACTAAAATGTATCTAGACCAGAATCCTGCTAAGTTCCCTCAACTCTTTATATTTCGGATGTGATTTTTCTTTTTCTTTCTTTTTTAAAAAAAGCTATTTCTTTTGTTAGTCTATAAAGTAAAAGTAGTAATGTGATTAATGGAATGTCTTCAAGGAACATTAAAGTTTGAAAATGATGTTCATCTCTGGCAAAAACTGAAATGTAACCTCTAAATCATGAAAGGCATCAGTTACGTAGACAGTTTGTGTCAAAGAAGAGAGCTGACTATGCCTTTTATAACTGTCAGTCTGGGGCAGGTCCCCGACACCTCCAGGCCCTACAGTTTCTTCTGCAAATGAGGAGGTCAGACTAGCTCCTTCCTGGCTCCGAGACAACAGGCAGAGGGCTTTTGTTACATGCACAGGCCTTAGGAATCAGTCCAGCAGCCCTGGGTTTGAACCTCGGCCCTGCTACCCACAATTTGGGAGGCCTTGGAGAAAGTCCCCTCTGGAGCCTCAGGTCTCTCATCTTTAAAACTGCAATCATGTTAAGGTCATTAAAAGGATAAATAATCCAACAAGTAGTATGCTCAGCCCAGGGCCTGACTGCAGGGAGAAAGAAGTCTGTGATAAACCATGAAAAAACTCCTTGAGTGATGGGTGGTAAGGAAGCACTATGCCCTTGTGTACCGAGTGTGGTGCTTCCCCAAGTTCAGGCCGACAGCCCATGTGTAGCCCAAGTGAATGTAAATCTTAAATGGGAAAAGAATCATTCCAACCACTTAAGAAGTGAAGGAGGCAATGATTTCTACAAGGGCCTGGATCAAATAAAACTGTTCCACCGCATGTGCACAAACCAACCCCGGCAGGCCAGCAAATGTAGCCAACAGCTGTTTCTATTTCCGTCTTCAACTTGATCTCTCCCACTCCCAGCCTCCCAGCTCTACCAGACCAGCTGGAGGTCCTCCTGGGGCCTTTATCCAGCGTCTTTTCCCAGGGGAAGCCAGTGTCGGCCTGCTATTCTGTTTGTTCTCAGTGATTCCTCCCTTCTTGACTTCATCTTCTAAGTGCATTATTTCCCAGATGGGTCAGAGTCGGTCCCTTGAGCTTTGAGCTATTCTGGGAGCCTCTGACTGCTCCTCTTTCCAGGTGGGAAGGAATAAAAGTGGAATGTAGGCTCAGTGCTTGTGGCAGACCCTGATGCCTACCAACAACATCAATTATCCTTGTCTTTTTTCACTAGTTGAACCTCAGTTTTGCTCAGGGTGGCCCCCTAAAACCTTGACTTCAACCTTTGCTAGGTGTGGCCAGGTGACATAGTCTGGGCAATGAGATATAAGAGCACGTTGCCTGGTGAGGCTTTTGGGAACCCCTTTGTACAGAGGGGCTGACTCAGCAGGTTGAGTTTTCGTGCTTTCCTCCCACCTTTCCTGGAGTGCAGAGGCAGGGCCTGGAGGTAGGACACTTCTTAGCAACACGGGGCTGAAGGCCAGGCCCGCTCAGAGAAGGAAGGAGCAGACAGCTAGGACAGGGTGGGTCATTGATGGCACCAGAGCTACTGACCATTCCCACCCCACCTACCTCTGGACTCATTATATGAAAAGAATAAAACTCTTGCTTTATTTAAGCCACTGTTTAATTGTTTTTTCCTGTGTGAAGTTGAGATAAATATTTGTTTCTGTTCATCGGAGATGTGATAAACTTTCCAGCATAGGTGCTATTTAAGCAAAGGTCATTACTCAGGGATGTCTAAGGGGGTTTCTGCAGGAGGTGAGGAGTTGAATTTGGCAGAAAAACAGAAATGTTAATTTATAAAGAAAATCATTTGAGATAAAGGTGGCTTCTGGCACCACAAAGTGAAATTCTAATTATCACGAAATAAAATTTCTTTATTATTTTAGCACTTAAGGAAGCTGCAATTCTATATGTATGACATACATACATATGGAGTAATATGATACAGAGATGGTAGAGATAATTATGATAAGTAACCTTTATTTGATACTGCACACCAGACACTGGTCTAAGCAATTTCCCCTTTTATTGTCACATTAACTCTTTTAAAGTAGACACTATTAATTATTCCCACTTTAAATGAGAGGAAACTGAGGCGCAGAAGATTTAAGAAACTTGTTCAGGTCATAGAGCTGTTAAGTGGTACAAAGTAGATCAGTACTTTACTCTGTTGACCTCAAAATCTGCCAAAACCTTTCAATAGGAGTAGTCAGGTATCAGTTAACTCATTTTAAAAAATGAAGAATTTAAATAGTGAAACGTAACACTTTTCCTCAGGGATGCAGAACATATTCATAAAAATAATTTAAATTTTCATGAATAAGCAATTCATATTATATGAATATAAATTAACTTCAATAATGTATTGCCTACGTGTAGAAAAACATAGGCAGACAATGCCCTAAAATAATAGCTGTTACTTCCATTTACTGAGATTAGAGCTGGTTTTATTTTCTTTTGTAATGTTTTCATATTTTTTCAATTTTTCTATAATTTAATTTCTAATTTGATTTTCTAATTTAACTACAATATTGTTACTGTTATAAGGAAAAATATTTATTAGAGACAAATTATATATTGCTACAGTTTCCAAATGCTTTCGGAAAGCTGTAAAAATGACAGCCGTCTTCAGTCCTGCTGAGTTGTTGTGACCCATTCAGTGCCTCATCTGTCCTGCAAAGCCAAATTTAGGGGGGAAAATTCTGTTTCTGGCTGTCAGGATCATCCCCACATTTAACCTCATATCAGGACAGACATCGTGGATAGGATACTCCGTCTTCTGGGATGTGAAACAGTAAAACCACTTCTCTGTGTTGCCCTTTTGGGGGCGCCAAAGGCCAATGCGGGGAAAGTCACACAAGGGTAGGGGAAGAACTTTCCTCGGGCAGCAGAGAAACTGTCAGAAAGACACGCACTAGGAAATCAATGGCATCATTCAGTCCGTGGGCGAAAGACGACCTGTATGAATTTGGGATTAATGACTGATGGCAGGAGACATGTGGGGAGTTGGGGTGGGCCTTCAGTTCTTGTCAAGGAGTTAAGCTTTGGAGAAATGTCCTGAGAGGGAGGTGTCAGGTTGGGGAGCTAGGTTTCTTGAGGGAAGAGGGAGGAGTCTGGACAGGAGACTCAAGGGCAGCAAGGTCACCCAGGGTGCTCTGTGGACAGGGAAGTGTTTGGTAAGGCTCCCGATCCTATATCAAAGAAACCCACACTAAGGCAGAGTCTGGCAGGAAAGTAGTAATGAGATTCTTGGCGGCAGCATTTCAAATGAACTCCGCTGCAACTGGTTTGGAGTTGAGGGTACCAGAAGGAAGAAAGCTGCAATGGGTCACGATGTGAACTGTGGTTATAGATGGAGCAGGGGTTCTTGAGTCTCAGGCTTCCCCTTCCCCTGCCAGTGTGATGTTGGCAATGAGATAATCCTGGTCAAACCAACCAACCAACCAGCCAGGTCATATTCGTTCATCCACAAGCTTAATTCTTCCATTCTTAGCACCTGCTGCTACCACAGTCCTAGGCAAGACTCACGCTGGCTTCCTTTCCTCTCCCTAGCCTCCCTCTCTAGGCTCTCTCTGATTGTTCTGAGACTTTGCTTGTTCTTCTCCAAGTCAGTTTGGATATTTATTTTGATCACATTTTCCATTTCCTTGGAACAACTCTGACTTTGAAAAAGGACAGTGAGAGGGGTAGAGCAGGGTTGGGAAATGCGAAGGGAAAACTGTCAGCATTTGGCAAAAGCCAGGACTTGATGAGAGACAGGTGAGTTAAAATGATCTGGAGGACTTCCTATTAGAAGATGAGTAGCTGGGGCCCTTGGTAGCTCCGTATTTTGTCATCAGTGGTTTTGCTTCCTGTTGTCTTTTGACCTTGGTTAGAAGCGCACAGGGTTCATTCATAGTTATCTTGTCTATGGGCACAAATGCTGGTAGAGAACAAAGAATTTGGCCTTCTGTACAGAAAAGTTCTCTACAGAACTTTTCATACAGATGGACAAATTTCTGACATACACACATAAAGTGAAATTTCTCAACATGACAGGTGGCAATATTTTAGGAGATAAATGACAAAACTAATATTTAGATGGCTTGATTTGAAGCATTAGGGCATTTTCCCCCTTTCAGAGTCAGGCATTCATTTCTAAAATAGGTAATGTGAAGAAGAAAGGTTGACTGGTGATGGACCTCCGGCATCCTGCCCTATAGTGCTATTTCAGTTGATAAACTTGTTCGCAGGGCATCCTAGAAGGTCTGCTTTGAAACAATGGCCCTTATGATGGTTGTACAGGTGGGTGGGAGAAGGACACTATAGGACTGACCTTCCTCACTAAAGGGCCACAGGATACAGATGACTTTATGACTGCAAGAGCCACAGAGATGATCCTCCCAATACTGATCGTGGCCTTTCATTTCTTCTTGTCTCCAGTGATCCTCCTGCGGGCATGCACTTGGTCTTGCCCAATCGCTGAAAGGGAGAGGTGCAGGGGAACTCAGATCCCTTGCTTTGTGTCAGTGCAATTCTGAAGTGCCTACACTGCCAAGTTTTTCTACGGGATCAGGAACAACTGCCCTCTGTGGGATTTTGCCTGAGATCACACTGTTGTTTGGCTTCTTCCCCTTCCTGGCCTGCTTCCTGCACAACCTTGTCTCCCGAAATACTAAATGCAGTGCCTTCCCAAGGTGCTATGCTGGTTTCCCAGGGTACTTTCACAATAGTCCCTGTCTTCCGGCTTGTTTTGGGAACTCCATCCTAAGGCAACATTGATCATCAACAGCTGCGAACATCAAAAAACGAGGAACAACCGGGTGGTAAGTGCCTCCAACACTACCATTGAAATTTTCTTGCCAAAAATGTCAAACCAGAATCTTACCCAGCTTCTAGATGCAACTATCAATTAAGAGGAAATACAGAGGACAGGAAAACACGATAAGCACATGACAGCAGAGGGATGTGATTGGAAAAATACCGACTGAAAGAAATGCTATGAGGACAAATAACCTGATTCCCTAAATAAATTATTTACATGAAAAAAACAGATAGGAAATCTACATGTTAATATAAAAAACTTGAAGAAATATACCAATTAACTACCGCTTTATTTTAAAATAAATATACAGCATCTCATGAGATAGAAATTTGAATGCAATATCTGATACAAAGGAATTATTAATTTTTTCTGAAGTGTGATAACGGCATTGTTATTTTTTTAAAAGAATCCTTATATTTTAGAGATATGTTTTGAAACATTTATAGATGAAGTGATGTGATATCTAGAATTTTTTTCAAATCAATATAGGAAGGAGGAAAGTAGGTGAAATATTGCTAAAATATAAGATTGGCCAGGAGTCAATAATTATTGAAACTGGATGACAAGTGCATGGGAATTTATGATACTATCCTGTCTACTTTTGCATATGTTTGAATGTTTCCATATGAGAAAGTTTAAAATTTCCCCTTGTGTCAGATGGTATTGGAATGTTGGAATGGCTACAAGTATTTTGGTGACTATAAGTATTTTAGAGGTGGAGCTAAGAAGAAGTTGAATTGGAGACAACTTTAGTTTGGGTTAGTGGGATAGATGTATGTGTCTTGTTGTAGTTTATTTTGTGTATATTTGAGTTATTTCTATTCCTCTGGAGTAGGAATGGCTTCAAGAATTACTTCTACTGCCTAGTGTGCTGACGTAACTGGCATCAAGACAAAAGATGCTAGTTAGCAATTGAATCATCATATCAGTGAATTCATGGTCTGGCCTACAGCACCAGAATTACATGAGAGTGAAAGAGAAACAATGTTTGAAGAGCAGTCAGTGGAAAATTCTTCTTATCGTCAGATGTGTAAAATAATACGCTCTTTTGGTAAAATTCAGTTCTTTGATAACTTATCAGAATGGACGTTCTTTTATCAGGAATACAAGAGAATGCAATTATACATATACAGTATATTTTAATTAATTTTTAAAATAGGGATTGTTTGAAATCAAATTTAGCAGATTCTTCTGTGTGTGTGGAACTCAAACTTCTACCAGGACTGTAAACGTCAAGGAAGTCTGTGTGTAAAGGAACCAATTTTATGCACTTTATGCATATAAATGAAAAAGAATTTTAAAACTGTGATCAATCATGCTAGATGGAACACTGATTATTTCTGCCCTTTCTCTGTGGAAAACAATAATACAAAATAATTGTAATATGAAGAGTTGATCAAAAAGTATGCAGCCAAAAAATATAGGGATAAAAGTATTATAGGGGTGTGAATCAGGCAGTTAAATAATTTAGAATACTGTATTATTGATTATATTTGCCATCTTTCAAAAATTATAACGAGGTGATCTCTTTTCACATTCTAAATGTACGTTCATTTTTATATTTATTTATAATTTTGTATTATTTTAATTTAAATTCTGTTCCCCCCTCCCCCATTGTATCAGCTACAGTGGCACTCTGATTTCCAAACTTTGGAGTGCTCCAGGGCTCAGTACTTAAGACTCTTCCCCATCTGGATTTACTCCCTGGGTACAGGTAGCCAAAGTTTAACCAGGGAAGCAGGACCACGATGAGTATTACAGAATGAGATTCATTGTTGGGATAAGACCTTTTATGACTGTGGAAGAAGCTGGGGAAGGAAGTTTCTGAAAAAGGGATTGAAGACATCAGAGCAGAGTTCCCATCCAGCCCTCCTGAAGCTCTGGTGTGGGCACAGAGTTGGAGCTTCCAAAGGCACATCCAGCTGCTTCAGTGGGACCACGGCAGAGAGATGGAGAATCTATGGAAGCTGTTGCTGCTGAGTCTGGCGGTGGACCTCAGGCTGCTGTTGCCAACAGGGCCAGCAGCTGGGAGGAGGAGCTGGATGCAGAGTGGGAAGAGGGGGTCAATCTGGAGCCCACCAGCACATCAATGTCTGTCTCTCTCAACATCTAGTCAAACACTCCTCAGAGAGTAATGATGACTGCTTCACTTCCACCATCCAGTTTCATGCACAGTTCCTTTTTGGGCCATGCTCATTTGGAACCATACAAGGAAGGAGATTCTGGGATGCACAATCTCAGTTTAGCCAAGTGAACATAGGTCAATACCACCTGCTAGGTAATCTCATTTTGTCTCATGGCTTTGACTTCCATCCATTGTCTGATGATTCACAAATTTATAATCCCTTTCTGGCCTTCTCTGAAATCAGATTTATGTCTAACTCGCTACTTAAACCACCACTTGGCTACTTAATAGGCTTTTCAAACTTATAGCCCAAAACTGAGCTCCATCTCTTCTCCCCTGAACCTGTTCTTTCCAGGACCTTGCTCTGAGAAAGAGTCCAGGTTCTCCTGCCAAAAATCTTGGGATTACCCTTTAGCCTTCTCTTTCCCACCCAACAATTAATCTGTCAGGAAATCCAGTGGCCATTCCTTCAAAAAAAAAAAAAAAAAACCCATGATATACCATTTTTGTGGTAGACTGAAAAATTGTCCCCTCCAAAGAGATTCATTTCTGAATCCCTAGAATCTATCAATATTACCTGATATGACTGAAAAAGGGAAGGAAATCCTTGCAGATGTGATTAAGGTAAGGATCTGGAGATGGGAAGATTATGTGGATTTCCAGGTGAGACCTAAATACACTAAATAAATCTCCAGGTGAGACCTCATGAGGGGAGGCAGAGAGAGATTTGGGATTTCCAAGAAGAGAAGGGAGTGTGAAGATGGAGCAGAGAAAGATTGGAAGATGCTGGCCTTAAAGATTGGAATGATGTGGCCACCAGTCAAGGAATGTGACAGCCACTAGAAGCTGTGAGAGGCCAGTGTGGAGGGTGCACAGCCTTGCTGACACCTAGATTTTGACCCAGTGGTACTGGTTTTGGACTGCTGGCCTCCAGAACTGAGAGGCCATAAATTTCTGTTGACTTAATCACCAAGTTTGTGGTAATTTGTTATAGCAGCCACTGGAAACCAATAAAACTTTTGACCATTTTCTCTACAACAGCCCTGTTTCAGAGCACCACCATCTCTTGCCTGGGTTATTGCAGTAGCTTCCTGTCTAACTGATCTCTGTGCCTCTGTCTTTGCCCCACTCTCTGGTGTCTAGTCTCAGCACAGCAGCCAGATCGAGCCCTTGAAAATATGTCAGGTCCTGTCACTCTTTTTTCAAAACTCTTCAATTGCTTCCCATCTCACACAGAGTAAAATTCCACAATTCTTATACTAGGCAACAGAGCTCTATTCAGTTTGGTTCCTTTTTGCCTGTCTGACTTTACCTCCTGCACTCCACTTTAGTAGCATTAGCTTCCGAGATGTTCCTCAAGCCCACTACCTATGACACTGCCTCAGGACATTCGCACTTGCTCTTCCATTTTCTTGGATTGCTCTCCCCAGCCCCACCTCCACTGTAGCCACATGGCTGACTTCTTTACCTGATAGATGAGACCTCTCTGAACACTCTTTTCAAAATACCAGCCCTCCAACCTCACTCACATGCATGTCATAATCCTCTTCCCGTTTTATTTTCTCCATAGTATACAGTAAATTCTGACTTATTTATTTTGCTTAGTTGTTTGTCTACCCTCCATCATTATAACTTAAGCTGTATGAAGGCAGGGATATCTTTTTTTTTTTCTTTCTTTCTTTCACTGTTGTATCCTCAATGCCTAGCAAAGACTATGAGACATAAATGATGCTGAATAATATTTGTTCAAGGAATAAATTGCCTAAGAATGCCAAGTTAGTTTTATATTACAAACTACTCCATTAAAAGGTCATGCATTGAGTTGTAAGAAGCAACCACCCCACTGCTTGCTTGGTTTCATTAATATTCTCTGGAGAGAGTGTGCTTCCACTTTTCCAAATGTCACTCTGGTCAGCGACTGAACCACCTCTTGGGTTCAGTTGTAATGTAAATAATGGGACTACCGTGCATTCCAGAAATGGGGGCCTTCTCTCCATTTCTGGGTTTTGGCCATTCTCCCACTTGAAACTGGAAGGAAGGAATCAAGCGGGAATTTGGTACCCTCTGCAGGGCTTTCCAATCCAGCAGTCTTTGATCTGGTCTGTGTGTCAAGTAAGCAGCATGCCTCTCCCTCATCCCCCCAGCTCTGTATCCCTCTCTCCTAATTCCTCCCCTCCCCCTCTCCCCAGTCACATCCTGTCACAGCAACCAGTTCAAAATTAAACCCAATTCTAAAACAAATGAAGCAAAGGCAGGAAGGGGGAAATGAATCACAAGCATATGGGAATGGTTTTGTTTGAAAGCACGATCAGCATTCTCTGCAAACAAGCTGTGGCCGTATGTGGCAGGGTGGGCGTCGAAGGAGTTTTTAACACACAAGTGATTAACTGTGATAAAGGCTGAGTTTATAAAGAGAAAGCTCAGTAATAATTGGTTAAATAGTAAGAAAGGATACCTTGAATGAAGACTCTCTGTAAGGGGACAAGATATTTCTGTCTTTAAAAAAAAAATCAGAAGATTGCTAAGGGGGTTATCTTTGATGAGTTAAAATTCTTGGCATGGATGAGCAGAAAAACTATGGATGGTATGGTTGGAACTTGTTTCTTGCTTAAAACCTAGGTCACTTGGATTCAAATTTATTGGTATATCAACAGAATCTATTTTTAGAACCAGATCTGTTGCCTCTAGGAGCTTATCCCAAAGGAAGAGAGGAAAGTGATGGAAGTGTGTGTGTGTGTGTGTGTGTGTGTGTGTATGTGTGTGTGTTCCTTTTATTGATGGATTCATTTACTATTTATTGAGTTCGACCAAAAGCTAGGCACAATGCTAATCCCTGGGTATTAGATGGTGAGCAAAAATCATCACAGTCCCTGCCTTCATGGAGCTTACAGTCCAGGGGGAACATAGCCAGTAATCAGATGGCCACACAAACAAATGAAAAAAAACAATTGTGGTGTGTGCTATCAAGGAGAGCAACAGCATGAATCCTGTGTGTTGGGTGATGGGACGCCTAACCCAGTCTGGGGAGTCAGGAAAGGCTTCTCTGAGGTGATGCAGCGG
This sequence comes from Camelus bactrianus, assembly GCF_048773025.1. Lineage (NCBI taxonomy): Eukaryota > Metazoa > Chordata > Mammalia > Artiodactyla > Camelidae > Camelus > Camelus bactrianus. The sequence continues at coordinate 19,619,687 of NC_133568.1, read as the reverse complement.
GCAGATGAGTCCTTTAAAAGAGAGGACAAGGTAGTACACAGACGGTGTTGAAGGCAGAAGGGGTGGCGCGTGCAGCGAGCTGGGAGCAGGCATGGTTGCGGTGTACTCAAGGAGCTGAAAGAGCAATGAAGAAGCAAAGCATCTGGAGCTTGATGGAGAGAAGTCAAGAGACAGGAAAAAGAGATGGGCAGGGGCGTGACCATTCGGTGCCATCCATTTGTTTGTTTGTTTGTTTGTTTGTTTATTCATTATTTTTATTGACACCCAGTGCCTCTTAGATTACATGAAGGACTTTGGTCTTACTCTTAAGGAGAAGCCATGAAAAGGGGCAGTTAATCGAGAGTACATCCCCAGTGCCCGCTCCTGTACCCTTCCATTCTGGGTGACAGAGAACGTGCTGTAGGAGGTAGAAGTGAGAAACATTGGTTATGCTGAATCAATCTTCCATTTGATAAATGTTATGAGTGACACTATGTGGCAGGCACTGTTCTAGGTCCTAGAATACAAAAGATGAACCAGAAATTTACTGATCTCCCCTCAAGGGGATGCAGCACGCATTACGAAGATGCATGAAGAAATAATAAATTGCAGTTGCCATAACACAACAAAAGAACAGTATAGGATGCTCCGAGATCAAATAGCAGGGGTCCTAGCCTTAGGTGGAAGTGGTAGGGGAACCTCAGGGAAAGATTCCTCGGGAGGTTAGGTTGACTAAGTACAGTGGTCCATCCCTTGGTATCCTCAGGGGGATTGGTTCCAGGAACCCCACAGATACCAAAATCCATGAGGATGCTTACAAGGTCCCTTGCCTAAAATGGAGTAGGGTTTTCATATAACCTGTGTACATCCTCCCGTATACTTTAAATCATCTCTAGATTACTTGTAATACCTAATACAATGTAAATGTTATGTAAATAGTTGCTGGTGTGTGCCAGATTCAAGTTTGCCTTTTGAAACTTCCTGGAATTTTTTTCCCAAGTAATTTTGATCTATGGTTGATTGAATCCGAGAATGTGGAACCAACCGATATGGAGGGTCAACTGTATTTATGGGCAGGGTGATTGGAAAGTTACTGGGGATTTCGTAATAGCCTTTTATTACCTACTTCTAATCCCGCTTTCGTTAGGTAACCTTGACTTTCCTGCTTTCTCCCTGTGAGTATAAACGGCAGTGACTGGGTAGGAATCAAGGCTCCAGTGTTTCTGGCAGAAGTGCAAAAGCCCGCTTATTCTGAGCGCCATGTCTGTGAGACATGCGCGGTAGTAAATGAAACAATGAACTATCAGATCATGGGGCAAGTGATACCTGGTTTTGTTCTGTCTCTACATAATCCACCAGGAGGGTCATAGTATTGGTATTTCTAAATTAACACCCTTTTTCTTACTAAACCAATTACTTCCAACGTGTTACAGTTCATCACTCCAAACTATTTTTTTTTTTCCCAAACAGTTGAAGACAGAAAATCCATAAGCAGTTTATCTGTGTGTGATGCTGTTTGCATTTCAGTGCTGTCACCAATTTGGATTTTCATCATTCTTTGTACTTGTAGCCCATTCTCTTCACAAATTAATGTGTTTATGTGAAAACAAGCAGCAATTCTTGTTTCCGTAGGTAGCCTAGAAACCAGCCAGAGCATACTTCCCAGAAACTCTGGGTGTGGTTGGTTGTTCCTGAAGATAAAACCCAATATTGTTCTTCTGAAATGACCTAGCCCTTTATTGAAAACACACAAGCCCCGTGCCTACCATGGAACTGCACGTGGTAATCCACAAAGAACTTTTGTAGTAGGGATCTGAGCTCTATCTGAGTCTCTTAACCCTTTTTATCTGTTTAATGTACTTGATGGTTCTGATTGAATTCCATCCCAATCACTTAGTATATTATCTGGGACAAGTTACTCAAGTTCTCCAAGTTTCCCTTTTTGCTTCAGTACAGTAGGAATAATTATATCTGCTCTGCTATTTTGGTCTAGTTGTGAAATTAAATGAGAAAATATTGGTAAGTATACTTTGTAAGATATTTATGTGTAGGATGCCATTATTATTATACATGAATTGCATCATTGACCCCAATTCTTCACCTTTTCCTGTAACTATGCCCCTGACCGTGTGACTTAGCAAGTCTTCTTCTGAAGAGGAGGGTGTATTTCTTTGCCTCTTGACATTAGTTTGGCTGTATTTTTAGGTTTGGCCAATAAAAATGAGGCAAGAGTGACAGCATGAGGTTCTGAGCTTAGGTCTGAAAAAGTTGGTATGTTTCTGCTTGTTCTTGGGTGCTCTGCTGATTGCGTGAGATGAACATGTCTCTGGTCTGAGGAAGAAGATGAGAGGCATGTGGGATAGAGCCACTAGCTTCCCCAGCTGAGCCCAGCCTAGACCAGCTGACTCCCAGCTGACTTGCAGACACGTGGGTAAGTCCAGCCCAGGTCAGTAGAGCACCCAGCCAAACCATGGGAACTAAATAAATGTGTATTGTTAGAGGTCATGGAGATTTTGCTGTAGTTTGTTACACAGAATTATTGTCGTAAGAGTTGGCTGATACATCATTCATCAACCATACACCTATCCAGCTAAACATCCATTGGTTCACTAAGACTGTGGAATCTTCCAGGTACAAAGATAAGAGATTTCATTTCTGAATAGACTTTTCCTTCTTTCCCTGTGCTCCTTTATGCTCTTCCTTCCTTGGCCTAGTTTTCATAAGCAAATTGTCCAGGAGTTGTAAATATGAAATTCTCTGTACAGCACCCACCTCTGAATAAAAGTCTCAATAGAAATATAACAAATAATGTTTCAGTGAAAATGTGTAGCTCTAACTGACGAGAAGGTGAAGAGTCTGTTAAGATCACATGCTTTCATCTTTATTGTCTAATTTATAGACTAGAGTGATCTATCGTATACACAAAGGCAGAAAGAGTCTGTGAAATTTCATTGAGAGCATTGGTATCACCCAGTTTGGGGAGTCTTTTAGACAAGTCTAAGCTAAGAATTCAGTATAGCACACACATATTGAATATATACCCAGGCAAGGCCTAGTCCTGAGGAAATAGAAATGAACAAGACATAGTAGCTCCTTCTTAATGATCTGTAATGGAAATGAAATGCAAACTGCTCACAATACTGTATCTCATCAGTTCTGTAACACAGCATTTTTTGTACTTTTCCGCACGTTGAGGTCAAGGTGGTCTGCCATGGTTTGGTGGCTAGTGTTTTTCTTTCTTTGTGGTGTACAGGATAATGATGCCGATTGTAATCCATAGCATCCTAGAGCCAAGAAAATACAGAAGTAAGAGCAGCAGATATACCATGTCATTGGATCAAAAAGCAAGGGGATTACTTCTCTCTGTTACTGTAAGGGAAGATTTCGTGGAGGAAGAAATCTTCCATTTATATAAGATGCCAAAATGAGGGGGATTTTAATAAGACAGAATGTGCTGGAAGTAAGTCCACTGTAGATCAATCAGTTCCTCAGCTTTCCATCACCAAGACCCACTTTATCACCTATCCTCTCCTCCAGCCCATGTTGTTTTCAAAAAGATTTTGTCATTGTAAATAAATTTGCATTTATCAAGAGGTACTTTACTTCTGAATTTGATAGCAAAAGCCATGCATTATTGGTAATCAGAGTTTCTAATCAGACAAAATAATCAGTATTCCCGTACTGAGTTAGCATTTTGGGGCCAAAAGCCAAAACACTTACTATTTTAGTTAGCTATTTCAGGGAAATCTATAATTTCCAATTAGGATTTCTGAAATATTGGCAGGAATTAACCCTAGATGGGAACATCATCTGCATGAAAAGTGCATCATGAGAAAATATGTGGACATGGGCCCCACAGGTTGTGATCCTTAATATGGTTTGCTTGGTGCTTTGGGTAAATGAGGAAAGATGAGGGAAGATGAGACAGGCATTAAGAGAGAACCAGTTTATGGAGAGTCCTGAATGTCATACTTAGGAATTTAGACTTTCATTGAACCATCACTGAAGAAGTCATTAGATTTAATACAGAGGGACTAGTAGTATGATTTGGTTACCCCCCCCCAAAAAAAAGGGAAAAAAGAACTCATATATATCACAGCCCAAAGAAGCAAAACCTGGGTGATTACATTTCCACCAAAAGAACACAGACATGCCATAGCTTGTATGCTCATCTCTAGTGGAGTAGCTGCCAACAAGCCAAGTTTGGAAGGAGTGCGTAAGCTTCATCATCCATCCTGTATTTCTTGCATGAGGGTTCCAAGCAAGGTGTTATGTAAGAGCAAGTGCCTGAATTCCTGAGTGAGACCACCTAGGTTCACGTTCTGACTCTTCGTTTTAGTTCCGTGGTCTTATGCAAGTCACTGAAGATCTTTGACCTTCGATTGTCTTACCTATCAGAGGGGAAAGTAATATTATCAATATTTGAAGATATTTTTAAGGATTTTTTGTTGGTTGTCTGGTGCATAGTTGACAGGATTTAATACTTAATTAGTTTCTTTTAGATTGGCTTGATAATCTGAATGTCAAGAGACTTTATGGTGATATAGAACAATAAATTCAGTCTTCTCTCTTCTCACTATCTCATAAGATGCCAAACTGGCTGGTAATCAAGACCCCAAGGAGAAAACATATGCTCCAGACACTAGCTTTGTCTTGGCAATGGTCTGCCTTTGACTTGACAGTAAATAGGAAGTGACAGCTGAATCTGGCGTGGAGATTCCAGGAGGACGGTTTTCCTGGAGGACTTTAACTGGAAGCTCGGGTATTGCAAATAATTATCATGGTTGTAAATATATGAGAGTAGATGTTAGAGGAAGCATCTTGCAGAAGAAAGTCCTGGAATTCCTGGATGGGACTGAAAATGGGAAGTCAGAAGTCCAGGAGTTCAGCATTCTGTCGACGAGATGGTGGCTGCTGTCACCACCACTGTCCCACAGGTTTCTTTAGTGATTCCTTTTAATCAGCCATGTGTGAAATCAGCACTGCAGAAAATATTTTCTCCTGTGAATGTGCTTAAATATATGTTGAATAATAATAATTAAGCTTATTTTGGTCATGCAGTTGTGGAGTGTTCAAAGTGCTTTCACATTTATAATTTAATGTTTTTCACAACGACCTTTTGAGGAAAGTAGGGCATGATTATTGCCCTTTTCCAAATTAGGAATCTGAAATGCCAAATGGCACAGGGAACTTTCCTAATGTTCATGCTTAGTAAGTGGAAAGGACCCCTACCTTTTGGCTTCAATTTGAGTCTACTATGTCCTTGTCCCTCAGTGAAGATTTGTGATTATTTTCCCAGTAGACAATGATAGTCACTATCCATTCCATTTTTGAAGACTTCACCTCTCTCCCCCATATTATATTTTCTTACTCAACAGCTTAACATCAGGCTTTGCTGCTTCTAGGGTCATGAGAGACTAACATTTCTCATCTTGCACAGATTTTGGAGGTTGTCATGGAGAATTGGCAGCCTACCATTTCCTTTTTCTGGTTTGACCACAGTGTTCAGAAAATGGAGACCTGAGCATCTCATCCACCTGAGCGAGATGAGGGTTGAATTACTGAACACCTGGTTGGGGTGAGATCTCATTTTTCCCCACACCTTAAGTGTGTTCACCTTCTAATCTTTACAGACTAGGACCTCAGCTGTAACACAATCAACTCCCTTCCTTTTTCTTTCCAGGGGCTATCAAATGTTATAAAAGCTACTGTCCTTCACAAGAAACAAACCTCTCTTCTCTGGTTCAGAGCATATCGCATTCCTTCCACGTTACTCAGCACTTTACAGTCATTTTGAGACCTAGATCCCCCACCCTCACCCCGTCCCATTTTTTTCCTTCTCATTTTAAACAGGAAATCACTTCTCAGAAACCCTTGGTTGAAGAAAAACAATTTAATTAAATCACATGTAAGACAACCCATGAAAGTTACAATAATGTTTTGCAAAAATCTCACTGTTCTCATCCTTTTACTGGTAACTTTATTTATATATTAACACATGTTATTAGTGATTCAAGTCGATGATTGGTCAAATCACCTTCCCAATGTTTCAAAAGGACTGTTTTGGTTATCTCTACTGTGTAACAGACCATCCCAAAATGTAGTGGCTTAAAACAACAACCGTTTATTTCCTCATGATTTTGCAATTTGGGCAGCCAAAGAAAAGTAATTTGGGAAGTTCTACTCATTTCTTCGGGAGTCTGTCATGCAGCTGTGGTGGACTGGAGGCTTGACTGGGACAGGAATGTTCAAGACTGTTTCTTACTAGGTTGGATAGTATCTTCCCAAAATTTACACTTACCCAGAACCTCAGAATGTGACTTTTTTGGGAAAAAGGATCTTCTCAAATGTAATTAATTAAGATGAGGTCATGCTGGATTAGGGTGGACCCAAAACCAATATGACTGATGTCCTTATAAGAAGAGAAGAGGACATAAAGACACAGGGAGAATGCCACGTGCCAGTGGAGACCAAAATTGGAGTGGCGTAGCTGTAAGAGAGGACCACTGAGGACTGCTGGCAACTAGCAGAAGCTGGGAGAGGCGAGGAATAGATTCCGCCTCAGAACCTCCTGAAGGAGCCAACCCTAATTATGCACGCTGATTTTGGACTTGTAGCCTCTAGGACTGTGGGAATAGATTTTCTATTGCTTTAAGCCCTCCAGTTTGTGTTCCTCTGTTACCTACAGCAGTTGTAGGAAGCTGGGCCAGATTTACCCTCAGGTCTAGTGCCCTGGCTAGGATGGCTGGGTTAGCAGGAGCCTGACCAGGCCCCCCTCTGTCTGTCTCTGTCTTCCCCTCTCCATGTGGTCTTTTCACCAGAGGAGCTGGGCCTCTTTATGTGGAAGCTCAAGTTTCTAAGAGAGTGAAAGCTGCCAGATGCCTTATGGGTTAAGCCCTTATCGCTAGCTTACTTCTGCCATGTTCTATTGATTAAGGCAAATTACAGGGCCAGCTCAGATTCAGAGGGAGGAAATAGACCCCACCTGTTGACGGAGGTGTGCTCAGCACATGCCGGGGTGGGAGGAATTGTTGGTGTTCATCTTTGGAGTCAGTCTGCAGCAGGGACTGTGGCTACCTGAGCTTGAATAGGGTATTTTATTATATCATAGAACTCTTAGTGCAAGTCATTATAATACAGGCTTAACAAGACTTCTTTTGTTCATGACTATTTTACAAACTGCATCCTTGAACGTCAGCCAGCCTCAGCCTCCATATTGGCCTCTCCCAGCTGGGCGAGCAGAAGTCTGGGGGCAGCCCACCCTGAGGTCGCAAGATCTCGGATTCAGCATGGGAGTAGGTGCGGTTGCCCATGGGAAAGATGTTGTGGCATTTTCCGTGGCAGAAATGATTGTTTCTGTGAGGTCAGTTCTGACCATAGGACATACCGCCTTCCCAACTAGAGTTTATAGGGCGATGGTGTCTTTCTGTGAACGACTGTAACTGTTGACACAACCAGGGCAATGCCACCAAGTGAGATGGGGGAAGAAGTAGCTGTAATTAAAATCTACAGCTGAAACTTGACCTGAGAGTTTTAGAGGCCGCAGGTATTGAACTTGAGTTGGCTCGATTCTAACTCCCTCTTCTTCCACTATCACTGGCACAGTATTTCCCAAAGCACTGAAATGTTTGTGGAAGAACTTGAAAAATGCAAAAAAGGAAGCTATAACTTAATGTTTTCTTCTCCTTCTCCATCTAGAAAATCTCTGTTTGATCTTCTTTAACCACAATTCTGAATTTTGTATTGATCATCCCCTTGCTTATTAGGTAACTAGATACTCAGATTTGAATTAAAGGGGGAAACCTAGCTGGGCTCCTAGTTAACTCCAAATCAGTATTCTGCTTAATTGTTAGCATGTGGATTCCCTGCTTTCTGTATATTCTATGAAAGAGTGACGGTGACACTGGGACGATGAGCAGGCTCTGGAAGCAATAGTTGGGTCATGAGAGCTGCTGGGTTTGTGATAAGGCTTCATGAATGAGCAGATGTGGTTGTTTCCTTCTTTTGGTCTTACATAGGCACTGTGAACCCAGGGAAGTTTTAAAACCCGTGCTTCTCATTCTTCTGCTCTTAAGTTGCGCCTTTTTATCTGCTTTTCCTTGGGTGTCTGGGTCAGCTGCACTCAAACTTGAATCTGGGGCTTCTAGAAGGCTGGAGAGTCTAAGTGTTTCAGGCCAGAAAATATGGCAATTCCAGAGCTGTACCAGCAAAGGCACGCAAAGTGATTTGCATAATGTTTTCCAAGAAAATAGCAGAAGCATGGAAAGGCTTTTTCAGGGATACACAAAATCTCAAAAGTAAAGCACCTCCTTGGGACACAGTTGCTTGGAATTACTTCTGGGGCATATAAATCATGCAAATTCTATTATGATCATTTTCATTGCAGACTAATACATTTCTTTACTCTTGGAGAGCTTTTAATTTCATTTCCCTTTTATCAAAGTAAAATTACACACGCATGGGTTTTTTTGTTGTCGTGCAGAAGGTTTAATAAAAAAGTGCATCATTACCTCCTCTCCTGCCACCAGTACAATTTCCTACAATCAACCACTTTGAACAGTTCTCATTTCTAGTTCTTCTGGTGGCTATTTGGACATCTTTTTAAAACATGCTACTTCTTGACTTCTCAGAATTGTTTATTCATTTATCCCTATTGAATTTCTATATTATTTTTTTCTGTTGGCTACAAGGGCACACTCTCTGACATCATCTCTTATGACTTTCCCCCAGCTAGGGACATGCCTTCTCGCCAAACGTACCAGGTGTGCTCCTGCCTCAATTTCCTTGCTTTGTGGATCCCACTGCCTGGAATGCAGTTCCTCCAGACACACATGTGTCCTCTTCCCTTTACTTAATCGTCATATCAGCAAGACAGCTGAAGTCTTAATCCAGACAATCTAGCTCCAGAACTCCTAAACTTAATGTAGTACACAACCTCAAGTCCAGATTAACATTACATTTTTTTTTTCCTATAATTGTATTGAAATAGTCCATGAGTGGACTCTTAAAGTTTGAAAGCCAATCTTCTGGGTTTTTTTTTTTTTTTTTTTTTTTTTTTGCACTGTGTGCTAGGGTTATCATGACTTTCTGCAGGTCCAAAGCCATGACTCCTTTGCCAGTCAGAGGAGACTGTTCCTCACCAACTCTTTTCTTTATGCCCAATTTCCTTTATTTCCCTTTCTGATCCTGGAGCTGGTGATGTTGTGGTCAGTTGGAGCTGGCCTTTTCTCCACCAGAGTGCCCAGTGGTTGTCCCTCTCCCATTCTCTCTGCTGTTATGGACTTATTCCTTGACTACCATTTGACTGGGATCTCAGCTATCGTAGGAGGCATGGCAGAAGCAGGCGGAGTGTAGGAGGAAAGCAAATACCAGTGCTCAGTGGGCCGCCTTGCATTGAAAACCTCAACAAATATATGTGTGTATATATAAACACACACACACACACATATATATATACACATATACATACATACATATATATATAAACACACACACACATTCATACACACATTGAATTGCATGAAGGCAGTCAAAAGGTACTAACTACCAGTAAAATAAATAATTACTAGGGATGTAAAGTACAATATGAGAAATAAAATCTACACTGCCATATGTTATATACGAAAGTTGTATATGAAAGAGTAAATCCTAAGAGTTCTCATCACAAGGAAAAAACTTAAAAATTTCTTTAATTTTGTATCTATATGAGATGATGGATGGGCACTAAACTGACTGCGATCATCATTTCATGATGCATGTAAGTCAGATCATCACTGTGCACCTTAAGCGTATACAGTGCTGTGCGTTAATTATATCTACTAGACTGGAAGAAAAAATAAAATCAGAATCTGGAATAAAAAAAAGAGAAAGGAAAGAAACTAGCTTTTATGAGTGGCTTATCATGTGCCACACACTACAGTAAGTAGTTGTCACGTTATCAGCTGATTGAATTCTCTGTCCCCATCGTATGTGGATACATTGATCTCTATTTCATAGAGGAAGAAACTGAAGCTTCTTAGGTTAAGAAACAAGCCCAAGATCTCAGGTTAAAGGGCTGATGATCTAATAATGATGGAACAGGAGGGGGATTTTAGATGCTTGAAACACCACCCATGTTGTGTAGGGGACCTTTCACTGCTTTCTCCCAGGGGTGACTCAGGACAGGCGACTCAGGATAAATGTAGTTTGAGGACATTTGGGCACGTGGACTCCTTAAGGAGAGGCCTCGGCTTCTGCTTACAGCCTCCAGGTTTATCCATCGGCTGGCGGACAAGCAGTAGTTTTGCATCTCGCTGGGTTGCAACCCCAACCAGAAGATATTTGTCCTTGGGTTTACCATCTTGAAGGGATACTTAACTTTTATTTTTGAGGGGCATAAAAAGTAAATGATGGTGGAGTACATTTTAAAAGTGATGAAAATTGGTAGAATACACCCATGTACTTCCAAACACTGTTTTCTGAAATAATTTCGTAAAATGATGAATTTATAGTTCTCTAAAAGAAACCTGAGGATAGCTACTGATACACACACAGTTTAGAGTTCATTGGATTAGACTGTTCAAATTGACACAAAATAAGGTAATAATAATAATAATAATAATAATAATAATAATAATAATAATAATAATAAGGCCAAGCTCCGTCATTTCTAATGATATGCTGAAAGTTCCTAAGCACAACTTTGATGAAGTCTGGATGTATGGGGAAATATTTCCCAAACTGCCTGACTCTTTTTTTTCCATTAAAACCAGTTAAGTTGGGAAAAATCTTACCTAAGACACAGCTGGAACTGTAGGAACAAAAACTGGTAAAGAAAACCCTCAGGCGACTGTAGAATTACATTCTGTAGCAAACACATTAAAGTAACTTCCAATCCACATGTTACAGCACAAATGAATCGCCTCTGTGCTGTCTTTGGAAATTCAAATTAAGTCCTTTTTCAAAGGGAAAAGAAGCTGCATAAAGCTAAGGTTGACTACTTCCTGATAAGCTCTATTCCCAAGCAGGCAAGTGTGTTGGAATTACTTTAGGAAGGTTGTCAGCTTCTTGTTTTAGTCTAAATGAACTCCTAATATAAAAACGTTCCTGATTTAGACCTTGGCAGTCCCCAGTTTACAGATGGATTGGGTTCCCCAAATTGGATTCTAATCCAGTTGTTAGGAAATAAGAATACAGTTTTGCAGTGAAACAATATAATAAACGATGGTTAGAGTCTCAGACCAACACACAAAACTATTTAACTCCCAATGTTCTAAAAAGAACATTATAGACCACTGTTTTTCAAATGGAAAGCCAAAACTAATTGGTGGGTCATAAAAGCAATTTAGAGAGTGGTGACGGCCTTTTTAAAAATAATGAAATAGGACAAAATGTATAAGAAAAATATCCAAATGAATTGCACGAGGTAAGGGGAGGTACTGTTTCATGGAACTTCTGTCTCAGATGTGCGTGTAGGTGTGTATGTATGTACTGGGTAAAGATGCCAATGTATTTTCTTTTGTGTGAGAAATACTGCAGCAAGCCAAGACTGTTACCACCAAGTAAATGTCTCGTTGTAGGACATGTTCAGAATCACAACGCTGGATGTCAGGATTCCATTTCTGCAAACACCTCTGGTTTCAAGTGATTTGAGCTAATTCCTGTTAAGCAGGACATGGTTTGTCACAATGTGGAAGCACATGTGTGCACATGTGATCTGTGTGTGTGTGTGTGTGTGTGTGTGTGTGTGTGTGAGTGTGTGTGTGTGTAGCTCCTGTATAAGAAGCTGGGGTGACTTGGGAAGGAGATGAGGAGGAGAACAGTGTGTGCTGGGGGTGTGGGAAGTTCTGTCTGGGATTTTAGGGTGGGAGCTGGCACACTTTTTGTGTAACTTCTGAGTTAAAAATGATTTTCACGTTTTTGAAAAGCTAAGAAAAAGAAGAAGCAAATGAGTTAGAAACCACACGTGGCCTGCAAAGCCTAAAATATTAACTATCTAGCCCTTTACAGAAAGAGCCCTTTACAGAAAAACTTAGCGGAACCCTTTTTTCTAGCAGAACAAGGGGCGAGTAATTATTAGGACTCAGTGAAGATAAGGACAACTCAAAGTGCACGCTAAGCACAAAGCCAGACGGATCATGATGCCCTTGGTGAAACTGCCAAGGATCAAGGAAAAGATGAATATTAAAAGTTCTCAGTGAGGAAAGATGAGGACCCAGGAGAAATGACTGACAGCTGACTTCTCATTGACTAAGAGGGACCCCAGAAGCAAAGTGTTAGAACAAATACTTCCATCTGGAATTTTATAACAGCTAAATTATCTTCCAAGATGAAGTGTCAAAGAAAGACATTTTCTAACATAATTCTTCAACAAAATAACTGTTTAAAAAAAGTATTCCACAAGAACAAAAGAGAAAGCCCTGGGAAATCAGGGTGTGAAAGAAATAACAGGAAATCCAGAAATTGTTAAGCTGTATCTGGGATTTTAACTATTGTTTAAAAGTAACTTTAAAAAATGTTTTAAAAATAGGTAAAACTGAGACTAGAAAGCAATTATATGGTGAAAGAGGATATTCGATGATACTTGAAGTATATTAAGTTTCTTGTGGTTCTGGGGAGGATGATGGAAATATTCAAAAATTTTTGGCTATGTTAGAACATTGTGTGGTTAACTATGGATGTTATCAAAAATTCAGAAGTTGAAGGATAATTTTTAACTTCCAGTTTACTGGAGACAAAGAGAAGAAATAGACTCTACAAACTGACAATACAAAAAAAAAAAAAGGAAAGCAGAACGGTTGATAAACATGAGAAGATGCTTTCCCCAACCTGCCACTAGGAAATGAAAATGAAAGTAACGTTGTGACATCATTCCACTCACATCAGAAAGGCATAAATTAAAAAGTCTGACAGTGCCACATGGAGTGAGTGTGAAGCAGTGGGGACGCTCGTGTATTACTGGTAGGGGTGTACATTGTTACAACTACTTCGACAGGAATTTGGGAATAACCAGTAAATTTGAAGATGATTCACTTCTAGGGAACTCTCAGACTTGGGCCCAGGGACACAGAGAATAGAATGTTCACAGCAACATTGCTTGTAGAGGTATGAGCCTGGAGATCTATGAATGTGGATGCTATATGAGGGAACCCTGCAGAGGCACACTTTTATCAATATTATAGCCAAAAAAGAGCAACTGCCCGCTAGAGAAGGGAGAGGTTCTGTCAACACACAACACAAAGAGACAGTGACCCAAGATAAATACACTCAGAACCACAATGAGGTTCAAGACAGCTGTCTACCCTGGTGGTTAGAGATTACCGTCAACTCAGTGTGAAGAGATATTTTGTAATCAAACAAGAATTCATGGATGTAAAGCATGTTGAAATTATAGATGATATTTGCATATGTAATTGGGTAAATCTGTATGTTGCCTATAATATATTTTTGGTCTTTCCCAGTAAATTCCTTTAATTCCAAAGTTTCAAGGTAAGAATTAGAATCCCATTTAAGTGTGATTTGTGTGGGAACTCTTGCACTGAACTGGACCATCTGGTTAAGACTTTGCTGCCTTGGCAGGACTGCCTTACAAACTAAACACGGTCTGGATTAAGATGCTGGTCACAGATAAATGATAATATTGATGCACTTCTCCAAGGTACAGGTCTCTATTCCAGTTATTTATTCCCATTCACTTACCCATTCAACCCACTATTAACGAATATTTACAATATGATAAAGAATACAAAGAAGACTCGAACAAGGTTTCTAATTTGGGGGCGCTAATCATGTGAGTGGAAAGAAAAGGGCACATGAATCGTTGCAGTGCAAGACACTGACCACTGGAAGTTCAGTGAGAGCCAGATGCTCTGGGAGCTGCATAACTTTCCCCAGAGTTTGTAGTGGGTTCTTGAAGAATGAGCAAAAGGGGGTCAGATTTTCTTTTTTACCATGTTTGCATATGAAAAACCACTCTCAATACTTTAACTTAGGTTTTCTCAACCTTGACACTGTTGCTGTTGGGGGTCCAATACTTCTTTGTTGAGGAGGCTGTTCTGTACATCACACAGTGTTAGTGGCATCCCTGGCTGCTGCCCTCCACATGCCAGCAGCACCCTCCTCTTGAGTTGTGACAACCAAAAATGTCTCCAGACGTTGCCAAAATTTTCTCCCCACCCCTGCTGAGAATCGTTGCGTTAACTGATGCTCTTGCTTCTGCTGTTCTTTTTCATTTGTTTTTGCCCTAGCATCTCTGTGCATTGTCCGGTTGGAGAAATGATTTTTTTTAAATTTCACTTTGTACTGTACCTCAGTTTCCCTTTATTTCACTTTCCATGGGGCTGGGGTAAACTGAGGGTCTCTTTTGTCCTGGTCTTAAGACTGTCCCTTCAATCTGTCTCTCTGTTCTCTAAGGGTAAGTCCCTTATGGTTCCCTAACGGGTTTGACCTTGGCCCCTTGACCACAAATTCTGAAGCTTTATCACAGTTCCTCTCTGTTTTGTTTTGTTTTTTTCCTGCTCACCTTTAGGAACATATGTCTCAATTTTTTTCTAATTTTACTAATTTTTTTTGTGTCTACTGTTCTGCTTACCATAGCTGGGAGGGACTATTTATTCTGCCTATATTGTTTGAGAAAGCAATTGCTCATAGCCAAAGTACTGCCATATTATTTACAATAATAGCCAAGACATGGAAATAACTTAAGTGCCTATCAACAAATGAAGAGATAAAGAAATGTGGCATATATATACAACGGAAAATTATTCAGCTACAAGAAAGAATGAAGGGCTGCCATTTGCAATAACACGGATGAAACTTGAGGACATTATGCTAAGTGAAATACGTCAGACAAAGAAAGACAGATAAATACTGCATGATCTCACTTATATGTAGGATCTAAAACAAACCAAACTCACAGAAACACAGAGTAGATTGGTGGTTGCCAGGGGCGGAGGGTGGGAGAAATGGATGAAGGTGATCAAAGGGTACAAACTTTCAGTTATAAGATGAATAAGTTCTGGGCTTCTAATGTATGTTGTGGTGACTATAGGTAACAATATTGTATTGTATAGTTGAAAGAGTACTAAAAGAGTGTATCTTCAGAGTCCTCAACACACACACACACACACACACACACACACTTTCCATTGCAGCTATGTGATGAATACATTAACTAACTTTATTGTGGTAATAATTTTGTAAAAATACATGTACCAAATGATCATGTATGCCTTAAACCTACACAATGTCAAAATCTCTTAATCAATTTGGGAAAAGTGTGTTCTAATTTTTAAAAAATACTTAGGAAAAAGACTAAAGAAACTCATAAAAAATTGAGCAGTTGTATCTGGGTGGTGAGAGTATGCAAAATTGTTATTTGCTTTGCTTTGTTTTAAAGATTCTCCTAAATTCTCCAAAATATTACTTATAAAAATGTATTTAAGAATCAATACATTAAAAGAAAAAAACAAACATACAAATAACAAAACCAAGTACTGCTATTAAAAACTTCTCCATTACTTCTCCAAAGCAAGCCCCTTTCCCTAGCCCTGAATATATTTCCCCTCTGAGATTTCTCTTCCCACAGCTGCTAGGTCAGAGACGAAATGGCCATATTTAATAGACAAATGTGCAGGTCACCCCTCAATGGCGACTGTCCCAGCAGAAAAGCCCTTTCTAGCCCCATTAAATTGTTTGGCTCCTTTCCTTCTCACAATGTGTAGATTACTTTTGTGCTTCCAAAAATCCTTATGGAAACACTCTTAGTCCTGGATAACTAAAAAAATCAACACAATTGATCTCTTTGGCAGGTCCCACTTCTGATGTTCAAGTATTCCTGATGAAAAGAACATCCTTCAGTTGAATAAATACACAAATTATTACTTTAAGAACCCAGGCATCCAATCAGGAGCAATCTATTCATTGTTACGTCAGTAGTTCTCCAAATTTAGCAGGCACCAACATCACCTGGAGGGCTTGCTAAAACAGTTTCCACTGGGCCCCACCCTCAGAGTTTCTGATTCAGCCTGTTGGGGTGGTGGGCAGAGCATCTGCAGTTGTAACAAGTTCCCAGGTGATGCTGCTGGTGTGGCTGACTTGTGATTATGACCATGGTTTGAAAATCACTGTTTCAGATCTTGCTGGTTGTCAACCACTTTAACTGTGGTTTAGATGTCTCTCTCTCTCTTTTTTAAATGACCTCTTTTATTTCTTCTCATTGGAATTTAAATGCTAGTTTTAAGCTTATGAACTGATAGATCTTGCTATTTGCTACCCATGCTCTGTCCCATAAAAGACATAATACTGTCCACTTGGAATCTTTCTATCACTTGCCTCCTTCTCCCTGGACCTTGAGAGAAGACCTCATAGAAGTTTGATGTCAGGTGTTGAGATACAGAGTTACCAATAAAAGGGTCAAAGATTGCCACTGTAACTTTTTTTAGCATCAAAGATTGCTATGGTCTCTTTTTAGCAAAGATTGCTACTGTACCTTTTTTTAGTGCCAAATATTGCTACTGGATCTGTTTTCTGATCTACAGTAGAGAATTTGGGCTTCTCATTTGGACATGTGCCAAAGATACTTTTTAAATTAAATGTAGAAATTACATACAGACACACACTCTAAAAGGAAAAAAAAAAACAAAAAAAAACAAAACTCTTTACAGGGCTGGAATAGGGTTCCAGGGCGTTAAATTGTAATTAATAACTGATTCTCTTGTCTGGCTTCATTTCTGACGTATTTTGGACTTTGCTCCATCCAATGGATGTTCTTATTTAAACTCTGCCATTTCTGGTGCCCTCCTATACTTCATAACTAGCTTCACCTACTGCTTGCTTTTAAAGCACTCATGACCCTAAAAGTGATAAAAAGGAGTAGGTTTGACAAGAGAGGAATTACAGGCTTTAGGAAGTGTTGTTACTTAAAACTTCTTTTCCAGACAGGCTGACAGACTTAGATGCTTCATCAAGTCAGTCCTCCAGACCTATACCACCAAAACAGTATTTTCACAAATATTTAAAACAATTTGGAGAAATAGGACTGGTTTCAGTAATACACATGTTAGTAAAAGGGAAGAGAAACAGGTACCCTCTCCCTTCTCTTTTTTTATATCTTATCTTTTTCAATATTAATTAAGAAAACATGCAGGTCACATTCACAGTTGCAATTCACTTTTCTCTATGAGCTGATTCTTAGTCTGGTTTAATGTCAGTTTTCTGCTTTAACTCTTTATAAAACGTGAATGAGAGTCATCATGTCAGTGGCAGGAGTAGCTGGTCATTAGTTTAACACTAACTGAACAATTCTGTCAATGGGGAGATACCAAAGAAAAGATACCGGTATTTTCTTCAATTAGTTATTATTGAAATCTTTTTCTGATGTTCAGTTCTCCTTCTGAAAGACCGTCTTAGGATTCCAATGGATTTAAACTGATAATTCTTTTATGGAAATATCTAGACTAACAATACTTAGAGAAACCAGAAGGAAAAACAAATTCTGTTATCTGCTTAAAATACTAGAATTCTGGATAATGTTCTCCTAAGGGCAGCAGAAGTGAAAGCATAAATGAGCTTTCAACCAGCCTGCTAAATCTCTTTGAGAAAACTTCTACAGAGACCTCTGGGCAGAGATGGACCACTTAGCAAAACTCCCTCTTCTCCAGCTGTTTCCTGTGCTTCTGGCTCCACCAGGGTGTGTCTGCTAAGTGTTCTTCTATCCATCCCTTCTATCTTTGTTCTTTGTTCTCAAACTCTTCTTCCTTGTTTCTGTACCCACAACCCTCTCTTCTGTCCTCAGCCCTCCAGAAAGCCTCTGGAGATAAGCTAACATTAATGTATTTTCCCAAAGGAAAGATACAATAAAGGAAGGAAAGGGGAGATTTTGGGGATGGGTGGGGAATGGGGAATAGAACTTAAGAAGGGAGGAGCATGATAGCCCAAAGGTGGAAATAACCCAATGTCCATCAGCTGGTGAATGGAAAAGCAAATGGTGGAATACATAAACACACCATGGAATATTACTCAGCCATAAAAAAGAATCAAGTACTGATACATGCCACCACATGAATGAACTCAAAAACCTATGTTAAGTGAAAGAAGCCAGGCACAAGAGGTCACACATATTTTGTGATGCCAACTACATGGAGTCTCCAGAATAGATAAATCCATAGGGACAGAACAAAGATTGGCAGTTGCCAGGGACTGGAAGGAGAGGAGACTGGAGAGTGACTTGTTTCCTTGGTGTGAGGTTTTAATCTGGAGGGTTGGACAGGTTTTGGAACTAGGTAGAGTTGATGGCTGTACAGTGTTGTAATGTTCTAAATATCACTGAATTGTTCACTTTTAAATGGTAAATTTTGTTATATGAAGTTCACCTCAAATTTTTTTTAAAAAATTATTCATCAAAATTTCAAACTCTTAGATTTTATAACCTTCACATCTGCCTTGCTCCTTAATTGTATCCCAAAGAAAGTTCTACATTTAATTTAGATACTAAAGCAAGGAGAGGTCCTGGATTGACCTCCAAATCTAAGTATTGTGTCAATCTTCAATAAAATAGCCCTAATAACAATGGGAATAACAAAGTCACCCTATGAGTCAGTCATAGAACTGGGAATGGATCCCAAGGAACATTACCTTTTAGTCTTTTCTAAATTCTGTTGCTATCTGTCCATGTCCCTGAAACTCTTGACATAATTGAAGATGACTTATCAATGATGTCATCCCCTCAACCAGGAGAGACAACGCGGGGGAGCCTTGAATGTAGGTTACACGCTGCCATGTCCTCTGGATGCTGCTGTGTTCAGATTCAGCTTTGCCCTTGGCAGAATTGTGAAGCAACATAAAATTTGTCTGGGTTGCTCTTAACTCACTCCTTTCTGTATTTTATGACCCTCTCTGAGGCCCTCATTTTTATCCTTTAGATACCTAGAGAGAACTTTTCACACATTCAACCCCCTGTTTCTTATTCTTCCATCCATATTGGTATTTAGAAAAGGTGTTGGCATCATTTCTTCCCTGGGAGTGAATTTTACGTAGGCATCTCCAACTAATATTGTTGGAGGTATCTCTACTTTAATGCTGGACATTTTTTCAGGGTTGCTAAGTGTCCCCAGAATCTTTGGTCAGCTGTTGGGTCCACCTGCACGGTATGCTCCAGGAAGAGGAACACCCAGGTAATTCACTATTGCAGATCACTGTCAAGTTCGTTTGAAGTCTAGGTACCACAGAGGAGAAGTAGTGAAGTACAGTCAGGGAAGCCTTGCAAGAAAACTTTCAACAGATTGTAGACAATTGTAAGTATATAAAAGTGATTAGGATTCTAGCTTTAGCTTAGCCCAGAGGCAAGTTTCTTGGTTCCTACACCTAAAAAAAAAAAAAAAAAAAAATCAAAGAGAACGGTTGACTCAATGGTCCATTTTGGACTAGATCCATTTTAACTCAAAAACAGTTTACCCTCAGAGAGTTTATGAGTCATTTCTATATTCTCCTCTCCGCACCACATGGTATCCACCTGTAATAACATGAACCCATATTATCCTTGTTTATCCAGGTCACAAAGATGAGGCACCAGGTGATGGGCAGCTAAACTATAACAAAAACAATACATCTGTGCTTGCAAATAATCCAGCGTTATCACAACCTCTTTTTTGTAACTTCAAAAGCATTAATTACTATCTAGTTTGAAGGAAGCATACCCCATTTTGGATTGTTCATTATCACCATGGAGCTAAGATGATGGTGATGGAGCCCCTACTTTCTAGGAACATGAGGTGTTATTCGTGTTAGATGATCCAGTTAGTGAGTGTTGTGGACTGCTGGTCAACCAGGATGTCCTTAGAGATTTGTCAGCTGTTGAGTGTCTCTTGGGCGGGGACTTCAGCTTGCTTTGTGCACTGCCTGTTGCTATCTGTCAGGTCACAACCAGGCACCAAAGAATCAGAAGTTTGAGCAAAAATATTTAGACATCTATATCTCACTCCTAATTTTCATGTGTTTTAAATGCAGGCTAAAAACATTGACAAGAATCATGGGCAAACTAGTGTAAAGAAGCCTCTTTAGAATCTTTATTCTTTTAGCAAGACTTATAAAGCTCTTCTATATCTTTCCCTAACATTTTAGTCTTCCGGGTTTTCATAGAATATTTGGCATTAATTTTTATATATCCTCTTTGGGAGTGGGGAACTACATTTTCTCCCCTTCTTGTATTCAATATTTATTTTTCCATTGAAGTTCAACCTTTTGGGTGAAGTTCCTTGATCTCTGTTTGGGAAAATTACTTTTGGGTCTGATGCCAAAACTCTGGGTGACTTTGAAACCCAGACAACACCAAACTAAACACGGTCATAGCACTTTTGCTGCGGTTTGCACAAGTGTCAGTAATGTAACTGTGCCTCTGGGCAGGCCCAGGGAATCTTTGCAAATTAGATTGATCCCAATAAGTAAGTTAACTCAATATTGTACAGATAAACATACTTTTGATTACACTGGGATGGGCATTTGTAAATGCTCTTTCAAATGTTCAAAATAGCATGGTGAACCTAAAGAGGTGAAGTAACTCATCACTTTCAAATCTTTTATCAACACCATTTCAGGAGACGTTAGGGGGTCACACTCAGGGATAACATTTTGGGGTGGATAATTTTTGTGGAATATTTTGTAAGGCTGATTACCTTGTATAACCGAGGGGTACGGTGGGGATGAGGCTCAAAATGACTTACTTTGGGGCACTTCAGCTCCTCTTCCAAGTTCCTAAGATGCTACCGAGAACCGGTTGAGAAAATTTACCTATGACACTGATAATCGGAAAAAAGATGGAACGTGCCACCCTTTCCTCATCTGCTAAACCTCAGACCCTCTATTTACTTCATATTTGTTCCTACTCACCTTCACTCTGTAATGTTGATTGGTTATGGGGTTTTTTCCCCCTCAAACCCTCAAATCTTTAGCACAGTTAAGTCCTGAGCAGGTAAAATAACCCCCAGATTTGGTGGGAGGAAATGACACAGTCAGTATGGTGACCTCCAGGTTTTCGGGGCAAGTCGGTGTGTGTAAAGGTTGCGCCAGATTTCTGAGCTGTGGTCACCAGTGATGTTATCTGTTTAGTCGTATGCCTGGTATATTAGTTATCTCTTGCTGCATAATGAATGGTTCCCCATTTGTTAATTTAGCAGCTTAAAATAGTAGCAAACATTATCTCACACACTTTTTGTGGATCAGAAGCAGCTTAGCTGGTGGATCTGGCTCAGGATTTCTGACAAGGTTGTTGTCCAGATGTTGGCCAGGACTGTGGTTACTTGAAGGCCTGACCGGGGCTGAGGAATCAGAACGCGGCAGAATAGGAAAAGCCTAACCCAGTTCCTCCTTTTATAATAAGAAACTGTTGTTCTTCACAAGACCAGCCTAAGGTAGCTTTTAGGCAAGTTAGCTGTGCCTGTTGATCAAAGTGAGGGCCTCTGGAAATTTCCTTTAGTGACTTAGTTACTAAGATCCGGAAGGCCAAGAGAAAGACCTCTGCGTCTCTCTTTATTTTAAGGCTTTGCTATCTGCAGTGTTGCACAGCCCCTGTACGCCGAGGCCCTTGTGGTTGTATGAATGAATGAATGAATGAATGAACAAGGAGTCAGTTTTGAGTAAGGAGATGGGGAAATTGCTTATGGCCTTTGACGTGCAGAGACGGTGAAGGACTAGAGGGAGCATGAGAGCTCTTTATTTCTCAGTTCAGCCCAGTCTAGGCTCCTTCCTCTAAGTTGGCGAGGATGTGGGTCATGTCAGGTATTGGAGGGGTAAGTGGACCAAACCTCTCCTACTCAAATGCACCCTTCCTCAGGCTCTCGCTGCCAAATTTCCAAGCCAGCTGTCTTCTCTCAGAAGGGGTCTGGGGATGGTGCCCTGTTCCTTACTCCCATGGTTGACCCTGTGTGCACAACTTCCAGAAAGGTCAACAAAACGGAAACAGAAGTCACTTCTGCAGGCTTGAATCAGTAGTGAGGGGAAAACTAAAAGATAAACAATTCTATTTCTTGAGAGGATGGGACAACAGCGAAGAATCAGAACTCAAAGTTCCTTTGAGGCTTTCTTTTTTAGAACGATACTTATTTTGACTGGCCCTTTCCCCTCAGGCTACATTCTGTAATTATACGCACTGACACTGCATCAAATGCCAGCAGAGCTCACCTCCTAGAAAAATCATGGCTCTTTTCATCACGGTTCTAATCTCCTGACTAATGAAGCTCTGTATGTTTGTTCAGGTCTGTCCCAGAGAAGTTTAAGGCAGGGTTGTTCCAGGGCAAGAGCAATGAAATTGCTCACGCGGATGATTTATACCTGAATTTCATTAACCTGGTCTCTCCTTCAATATCTAAGCTCTACAAATATTTTCCACCATATTTTGCCAGAGTTTTCCCATTCATTTGGACATGGGCCAGAGGTGACTCCTCTCATAAAGAACATTGAACATCCGACTTGTAATAATGCATACTTGCATCGTTTTTAGCTGTTTGGCAAAGTGTCTTGAACAATGTGAGCACTTGAAGATTTCAAACTGTTGGCAATAATAGGATCTTCTGTTTCCAGGAACACTGTCAGGCTTCCTATCTGGTTCTGTTTAAATTATACTTGATACTAGCACTATATCTAAGACTGTTTCCTGTAAGTTCTGAGATTTGGTGGTGTGTGCGTCTGAGCGAGAGAAAGAGAGAGACACAGACAGAGAGAGACAGAGAGACAGCAAGAGAGACAGAGTGAGGGTTGATTGCAGTCCCTGAGGGAAATCTTAGACGCAATTGGCATCACTGTCAGAGCACCAAAGACGGAAGTGGCAGAATTAGGTGGGAGTTGGCTGAAAAGTCAGAAAATCTCTTAGGAACAAAAGGCAGCTGCAAACAGAGTTAAGTTAAGGAATGTTGTCTAACAGTACAGGGAAGGAAACATTCTTACTGTAAACAATAAGGGTCCCAGACAATCTGCTTGGTGGTCAAGAGTTCCTGATAGAAAGAGATTGGAGAATGTCACTTCCCAGAAGAGAGCCATTGGCTTATGTGGAAGGTGGCCCAGCAGGTGCTTCCAAAGCCTGTGGCCCTGTGCTAAGACCCCCAACCCCAAACCTGGCCACAGTCAACTTCAAGAGAACATCCGAGGAGTCCTTTATAGCAACAGATGCAGACACCTCATAGCTTTCCTCTCATCCAGCCAGACCAAACCTAGACAAGCTGACAGACCTAGATAAGATGATTAAGTGGGGTCATATTCCTGGTAGGAATTCACACTAGGGGATGAAAACACAAAAGCCAAACGAAGTGAAAAGACCCAGGGATATGTTTCAGAACCAAGATAGAGGGAGGGGATCAATGTAAGTTGATGCTCACCATCAAAACACTAATAAAAGATGAAGATGATAGTACTTACTGCATCCAGGGAAAAACAAAAGCTCGGTACGAGATGATACTACCTTTTGTATTAATATATATGTACTTTGTGAATATCATTTTTATCTTTCCATAGAGTTTTAAGGACTTTATAAAAGTAAATATGTCACAAAAAGCTGTATTTACACATATCTGACTTATAAACAATCTTGCACCAGAGGCCCTGATCCCTGTGACTTCTCTCACCACGGACAGTGACACTGGAAGAACCTGAACGGTTCTCTCTGTGCTACTCACACAGATTGGCATTGCTGGGGTAGAGAGTGACCACATCATGGGAAAACTTAGAAATTTTATAGAGCCTATGATTTCAAGAGTAGATGAAGTGAAGTTTTATGAAGAGGAGAAATCATTTAAAGATTATATAATGGCTCCTTTGCCCTAAAATCTCTTCCTCTGATGTGCCCCGAAGGTGTTGGTTTGCTAAAGATCACAACACTGAGGGACTGTTTGGGATAAAAATGTGTCTTCTGTGGGGAGGATGTTGCAAGCTGTTAGTCATTCACATGTTAGTGGGAATTACTTTATGATGATAGCTTCTCTTCTATTATAGCTGGTATTTGTTATACTGAAACAATGGACTTGTGATGTGAAAGCAACTGAAAAGCAATTGGGTGACTCCCAATTGGAGCCTGGAGTATTTGGAGGGGATAAGAGAGCCCTGGGTTGGATCCTGAAGTAGGAGCAGCTTGAGAACCCTGGAGACTAAGATCAACGCAGAATGCCTAAAAGAGATCAGGACCAAGAAACTTCTCCAGGACATCATATAGCTGGAATACAGAAATAATAGTATAGGTCTGAGGATGAGTCTCCTAAGGTTGCATCTTAGCAGCTGTTAGGATGAGAAAGTTCACCTGAGGTAAAATAGATTTAGAAATTTCTTTGCTGCAGGACTTCCCTGAGCCTTTTATATGCAAATGAGCATTGTGAATATCCAAAAGGGGACTATAGTATTTAACAACTAATTTTACCAAATGTTTGAAGAATGTCTCATAGAACTAGTATACAATAGGACACATTTGGAAGCAATAAATTTACCGTTTATTCAAAGCAACAACATCAAAAATCTTGGGTGGTATTTTCACCCCAGAACCTCAGCTGAAAATAAAGGTGTCAGGTTGGACCATCTGTTTCTTTCTAATTCTGGAATCTATAGCCCATGAGAAATGAGAGCAGGTACCGTCTGAATGAAGATTGGGTAGTGGAAGGATGTAGAACAGCAGCAAAGGCACAATTCAGTCCTTATGAGATCTCTTCAAAACCAATCTTACTCTAAAAACAGGAAAGGACTCCATTTCTGCCTATCCTCTTCCTCTATCCTGGCCTCTCTCCCAGGACCCAGAGCCCAGAGTGTCCTATGCTCTGGGTGCTAATGTTCTCTCTCCACCCAAAATGCTCAGACCTGCCTGGTGTGCTAGTTTTATCTCCTACGTAGCTCTCATATCTGACCCTTCCCTCCAACACCACCATATTGTCCTATTTGCACACCTGCCCCCTGCCACAGTCCTCAAAGTGGTCCTCCCATGTCTCCTCCAGTCTCATTCCAGTTCATTCTTCACATGGCAGGCACAGTTTGAAACACTAATCTAATGATGTCACCAGCACCCCCACTCCACTCTCCCCAATATAATGTCTTCTCAGTTTTCTTACAGCAGGGTCAAATCTCATTACTGAGGGTTGGAAGTCTCTTCTGGTCTGCTCCTTATCCACCTCTCCTGCCTCATCTCATCCACGCTGTCCTTACTCTCTACATTCCAGCCACACTGGCTTCCTTCAGTCCCTCACACTCCCTGCTGCCACAGGGCCTTGACACATGCTGCCTTCTGATTTTGCCATCCTTCAACTCTCAGCTCAAGTCTCATGTTCTCAGGGGATTCTTCTCTGATCTCCCTGGCTAGGTCAAATCCTTCCACAACAAATCCTCACAATACCATGTACTTCCCTTTTTACTTACTCCAGTTACATTATATATCTACGTATGTGACTGTGTGATTAATTTCCATCTTCCACATTAGACAGACCTGTCATATGCTCTAGGAAGGCATACAGTCTTTGTCCCTTGTTGCATCCCAAGTGCTTAGCACTAATGTGCATATCTTAATAAATATGAGGAAGCCAGTCTGAGAATATTGTTTCATTCCATGGCATGAGTGATCGATAGGACCTAATCCCCTTAAAACAGAGTTTTTGCCTGAGGTCCATGCAGTGTATCCATCTCCAGAAAAATGCATGCAAATGTTTGTGCAAACGCATTTTTCTGGGGGAAATTGTCCGTATCTTGTACCATACTCTCAGAGGGGGCTAAGAACTACTCCCCTTCCTCCCCCAAAAGTTAATAGTGGGGTCCTGGGGTTATTTAGATTTTCAAGGAATTTCCTCTTACCCAAATGAATCTGAAATAACTAATACATGTCAAGCATGCACAAGACCAGAGAAGGCCAAGGTCAGGGCCTGGCTGATTCGACTGGTGAAGATATAATGGGACACTCTTAGATGTAGACGGTTTATTAGTTACACAGAGAGTGAAGGGAAGATTAACCGAAGTGCCAGTTCTTCATGGTCCGAATGCCACACACCAAAGAGGATGATGCCAAAACAAAAGGCCAACCCAAGCGTGGGTCGTGAGAAGCCCTGCAGCTGAGGAGCCAATCCTGGACAACAGCTAAGCAGGTATATAGTCTGCAGCTCCATCCTGAGGGGCAAGGAAGGAAGCCTCAGGCCTCCTCAGAAGCTGGGAGGCGGAGAGAAAATGTCTCGTCACTGCCTCTTAGGGGAGGTGAGGAGGGGAAGAGGGGAGCCTCTGAGCAACCCTCACAGGCCTCTGGGGAGATCACAAGGCCTTAAACCAAGACTCAGGTGAGCTGCAGGTGAAGTCTCACCTGCGTGCCCATGTGGGTATGTGCAAGGTGCCCTTTCTTTACAATATGTCAGCAATAGAGGGTGACTATTTCTAGGCAGTGTGAGTAAAGATACAGTCATCTTTCAGCATCCTGGGACCCCCACAGACACCAAAATCCAAGGATGTTCAAGTCCCTTATATAAAGTGACATAATATTTGCACATAAACTGCACACATCCTCCCACATACTTTAAATCACCCTAGATTACTTATGACACCTAGCACAGTGCAAATCCATGTGAATAGCTGCCAGATGTGACAGATTCAAATGTATGCTTTTTGCAATTTTCTGGATTTTTTTTTTAAATGTATTTTTGCTCTGCAGTTGGTTGAATCTGCAGATTCGGAACCTGTGGATTCAGAGGCCAACTGGAATTTCAGCCAGTCAAGCCACTCAACGTGTAGGCAGGTTATTTCTAATGAAAACCTCTCCCCTGGTGTCAGCTGCCTCCAGTTCTGCCTGCTTTTCATTCCTCTAAACACTGAGAGTCTCTAAAAGCTCAAACATTTATTTATCTTTCTGTCCTGTAATGGTTCTCATGATGCTAGCAATAGGCCAGAGCTGTCTAGTTGCAAGAATAGCAATTTTTTGGATTCAGGGCTGGTGTTGTTTTGAGAGAGGACAGTGGGGATGCATTCTGCATTTCTAGCAATTGCTTCAAAATTAAGTTTTCAAAAGTGGAGAATTGTTTGTATTTAAGAGACAGCCTCAGGGCAGTGGAAGGAGCCTGGGTTTTGCTGAGACTGGCGAGAAGGTGCAACGGGGATGATTCATGGGGCCAGGGATGCAAGTCCTGCCTGCCTCCCGTATCTGGTGAGCTCACCATGACGAGGCTTCTGGCTCAGGAGTGGGACTTCTCAAGCTCCTAGGAAAAGTTGAGGGAAAATCCCAGAGGCTGGGAGAAGAAGCAAATTGAGTTCTCTTACAGTAAAGTGACTTAGCCCCAGGTTAAAAGCAGCCCACACTTAGATTTTAATAAGCTTGAGGGTTGGTACTTCTTAGTAATGATCAGACTTTAAAGGAAATGAAACCAACTCATGAGTTTTAGTTCATTTGTTGTATAGCAGAAAGCTCCCCGATTAGTAATGGGAACAGCAGTAGGTAATGTCTTGGAACCAACTGACAAGTTAAAAAAAGGATTTGGGAGTCAGACTGGTTCTCCAGCCTACATTCTAGCTGATAGCATTTCAGTCTTTCTCTTCACAGAACAATGTGTGGCTTCTTCTCTGATCAGGAAAGAGGGTGACTGGCTATTGAAGGCAGTGAGGCCTCCAAGCAGTGTTGACTATGTTCCTCCTTTATGAGAGGGGCTATTTTATATTTAAAGCCATTGACAATATTATCAAAACACACCTGGAAGCATTTTTGGCCTTTGCCATGACAGAACATTTTGGGGGAACTTAGGGGGCATCTTTAGTTGAAATAGTCATGTGTGTCTAAGCAAATGCCCCATGTCTGCCATATTGAACCATACACAGCAGAAACAGTAAATGTTATGAGTCTCACATTTCCTTGGGTAACAGGCAAACATGAAAATAATTGGCTTGTGGCATTGAAGGAGAACCCAAAGCATAGAACCTCGAGAGCTTTGGTAAATGCAATGTGACCAAGGTCTATGGACTGCCAGTGACAGTGATATAGGAAAAATGAATGTAGGTGAGAGGAAGGTGTGTTCCAGGTCCCAACTGAGTTCCTGGGACTCATCCTGCCAAGTGTGGGTCCTTGGCTTCTCACAGGAAAAAATTCAAGAGTGAGCAGTTGAATAAAGGTAGATTTATTCAGAGAGATACATACTTCATAAACATAGTGCAGGCTGTTTCAGAAGGCAAGAGAAAGGCCACAAGGTGTGGGGGTTGGGTGCTCAGTTTAAAGTAAAAGTAGATACACACTCCATAGACAGAGTGCGGGCCGTCTCATTCAGAAGGGAGAGTGGCCACAAGGTGTGGGAGTTGTTAGTTTTTATGGGCTCGGTAGCTCCATATGCTAACAAGTGGGAGGGTTGTTCGAACTACTCTGGAGGAAAGGGCCGGGATTCCCAGTAATTGGGCTACCACCCACTTTTTGACCTTTCATCGTCAGCGTCAGAACTCTCATGGCACCTGTGGGAGTGTGATTTAGCATGCTAATATATTACAGTGAGCGTACATGAAGCTCAAGGTCTACTGGAAGTCTAATCTCCCACCATCTTGGGCCTTAAGGCCTACTGGGAGTTGAATCTTCCATCATTTTGGTGTTAATTGCTGTGTCATTCCTTGAATGGCCATGCCCTGCCCCCTTCCTTTCCATCTCAACAGGACCAACCATCATAGACCCATCTAGAATGGTATCTAGAATAGCTGAGCTATTCCAGGGTGTTTATTTTCAGGCACTTCGAGGCCCACACTGAGGAACCCTGGGCCTCTGGTAGGGTTACCGCCCCTTCAGGCATCCATGGTGACATTCCCAGCAATGCTTTAGGGTGGCTAATGGGGAAATGAGTATAAAACATAGTATTTGGTAAAACTTAAAAAATAATGACATGAATTGGAAAATCAAGTCCTGAAAATGCTTTCTCGGACATGTATTTGCTAAGTGACCTTGACTTTTGAATTTCTTTTTTTTCACGTGTGAAATGGGCATATAATTCTTCTCTGACTTTCAAAGCTGCCATATGGGCTGACCAACTAAAATAATGTAAATCATGTTTGTCAATCTAAAACTCTGATATAAAATAAGAAATAATATGCTTGACCCTGCATGGCCTGTGAACAGAATTAATGAGGATGCAGAAAGTTATTTTATTTAAGTGGCTAAAATTGAGTAGTGTTTTCTTTGTGTTTGTGTTTTGATTTAAACTTGGGGCTTTAGGAGAGCAAAGCCCTGACTGAGCATAGACAAGGACAATTATTTGGAGAGAAAAATATGATTTTGAAACTCACGCCCAGTGCCAGAGCTTTGAAGGCACACATCAGGTTTCAGAGAACGTTGCCTGGTTTCCAAAGAGTGAAAGTGCAGAGATTTCCTTTGCTACTGGTCTATGGTATGAGTCAAAAATAAAACAGGTGATTATTTCTCTCAGATCTCAAAGATGTTGCAAGGGATCTTGCCAATAGAAGGAAACAGGTGGAAAAAAATTCCTCTGCTCCCATTTAAAAATGTCACCCCACTAAAGTAAAAAATCTTTAACAGTGCTTATTCTTCAGTGTAGCTTTGCTTCCAAGCTTGGCAAAGGACATCTTCAAATTTACCTCTTTTCTGCTTAAGTATCCTGATCCTAAAGCCCAGTGGACTGATAGCATCCCTGTACTGTTAGGTTTACATAGACTGAACTTCAATAACTGAAGATGCAAATCACATTGTAGATCATGAGGCACTGCCCTGGCTGGGCAGGATTGATGGGGAGAAGCAGTTATCTACCAGCATGTCAGGGCCAAGCTGGGTGAGCTGAAATCTGATTCTGGTCATGATTTGGCTGAAGGGTTTTGCATTCCTGTTCCTCTTCAGGTCCCAACAAGCTCACTGACTCAAGAAGAGGAGGGGGCACCAATTAGCACATGCGTGTTATGATTAACAATGGAAAATGAATTGAATAAAACAGACAAGAAAGTGGCTGGGGCAGTTTCAGGGGATGCTGCAGAGGCAGAGATGTGAGCAGTCTGCAGGTTAGATTGTACCAGTCTGGGCCATTTATTTCTAAAAAAGGATGGTGAGAGGGACGGAGGCTGCGGGGAGATGCCAGACCACGTCCGTCATCTTGATGGCAACCACACTGCAGTGTTTTGGTCACAAGGAGGAGGAAATACTGTCTGACTGGGTGAGCATGCAGAGAACTGCGCAGCCGGGTGCATCCCAGCATTCCTGTACACGGGAAATACAGGCCAAACGAACAGTGGGACAACCACCCTCCTGTGAGGGGCAACTGGGCCATACTGGGCCAATTCAGTGAGAGGAGTGGCAGGGGATGGGGTCCGCCACGTGCCCTTAGTGGTAGAGAGTAGTCTTTTGAGCCCCAGCTTTGGAGCTCAAGCGTGTAGGTAGTGGGTTTTTAAAAACTTTAAAAAATTGAAGCACAAGTTTTATACAGTATCTTAGTCCATTGAGGCTGCTGTCACAAAATACCACAGATTGGGTGGCTTATAAACAACAGAGATTTTTGGCTTGGTAGCTCTGGAGGCTGGGAAGTCCAAGATTAAGGTGCTAACATGGTCATGTTCTGGCAAAGACTCTCTTCCTGGTCCAGAGCTAGCACCTTCTCCGTGTGTCCTTAAAGGGTGAAAGGGGGGAGGGAGCTCTGTGAGGTCTCTTTTATAAGGGCACCAATCCCATTCCTCAGGACCAATTACCTCCCAAATGCCCCACCTCCTCATACCATCACTTTCGGGGGTTAAGATTTCAACGTAAGAATTTGAGGAGGACACAGACATTCAGACCATCACAAACAGTGAAGTTACATGCAGTAAAAGTTGATGATTTTTGCATATGCACATCCGCATGCAAACAGTCACCGTTTCTTTTACCCCGGGACCCCTGGGCAATAAGGCCACTCCGAGGGAGGCAATTCCAGATTAATTTTGCTTATTTTTGAGCTTCATCTGAATGGAATCTTACTGATATAGGACTCATTGTGTCTGCCTTTTTCACTCAACATTAGTTATTTGAGATTCTTCTTTACTGGAGGCATTGGTAGGTAGCAATGTGCTTTTCCCTTCCTTCGGTACATATTCACTTTTTACTGAGATTGCTGTTTAATGACGAGAGGCAATCATGTGTACATTCTTTAAACTAAAAAAGAAGTTTGTATAAAATTACCTGCAGCGCAATATGAGGGACACAGCAATCGCGTGTCGCGACACAGCAACGAAGCAAACACTCTTGATGTTGCCTGGTTTTTGCTGCGTGTGCTTCTCTGCTTCCCGCGGCGGAATAAGCGTGTCCTCCAGCCTTGGGAAGGTGGCCTTTTGTTCCCAGAGAGTCACAGGCCTGCTATTGGCTAAATCACAGGGTGGTTAAGGCTGTGATTGAAATTTAGGAGACAGCGTTCAATGTCACCTTTGATGATCTAAAATTGCACACAGGTAGACAGGAGCGCCTCCGTAATAGACAGCACACAGAGGCTCATTTTGGGATTATGGGCTCACAGGGTCTTGCCGCAACTGACTGATGTTATTAAACTTCAAGGACCCCTCCGAGAAGGATGTTTTGCTCCGAATAGCAGTGTTCTCGGGGAGATTGTGACCTGGTGACCTCACACAATTGAATTTCTTTCATTTTATAGAGAATCTGAAGCTCCTCTGTATTAAACTGACCAAGAATAGCAGTGCGGTTTTTCCTTTTCTGCTATAGCACATTCCAGGGGGTCGGCGGCTGTGCTTTCTGAGCATAACTGGGGCAAGAGCTTGTGGAAGTGTGATGAGACGAGGGATGCACAGAGTGACGTTCACAGGTGCACAATGAGAAATGCTCTGTCCCTTAGCAAGTTGCACAAAGGGCCCCTGACATTTGGTAACAGTGAAATAAACAGATCTCCTTTTGCACTGTCCCTCCCCTGCAGACCAGCAGCCCCAGAGAGCTAATTAGCCCTCAGCGGAGGTGAGCCATGTGCTCCCTCTGTAGCCACCCCTCAAGCCTGTGGCTTTGGTGCCTCTGGGAAGGGAGAAGGAGGTAGCAGTTCCGGCAGCCCCTTCTTCTGATGCACATGAAAACATGCTCCCAAAGAGAGAGAAACCCTCATCTATGGGAGTGCCTGGCTATTAAAATATGGGAATTTTCCCCTCAAGCTTTGATAAACCAACAGACATTTTAAAAGGAGAAATGAGGGAAAAAAATGAAGTTGCAAAGAGGGGAAGGGAATCAGACTTCAAAAGGACCAACTCTCCACGTAAAGAGCCAATAAAGGGAGAAAACCACAGGATTATAAGTTGGCCAAATTTATACTCCTTTGTTCATGGTAGAAAGCAGTAACTTTCTTGCAGGATTGTCATACCCACCTATACTGATATTGTGAAAGTTAGGCATTAAGCTTTATTTTGTTTGGGGAGTTCGTGTTGGTGGGAATTACCCGAGTTTTTATTACCTTGTGGACCAGACATAGACAGAGTGCCACTATCATTTCTGGTTTATCTCAAGGTGCAAATTCTCTCTCTTTTTCTTTTTTATTTCCCTGTTTCCTGACTGTAGTATGTCATCACCCTTGATCACAATGGAGGCAGAGCAAAATACCAGTTTTGCTTCCTGAGTCCATCCTTTGTTCAAGTTCCTGCCCCGAAGGTGTGGATTTGACCACATAAGATGCTTAGTGATTTTCTGATTCAGTACCATTAATATGATGTTTTATTTTATTTGATGAGTTTTATTTTGATAGGAGTAGCAAATGTTTAATACACAAAGACCCTCCTGTTGTACATTCAAAAGAACTAGAGGAACATAATATTTAGACTTAAAAGTTACTTCTGTCTGGAGGCCTCGTAAAGCTGCTGGAGCACAAATTGTATATCTCCGAAGTATTATACTTTCGTTGTCAGTTTGTCCAGTGAGATCAGAAAACAAGAAGCCTCCAATTCACTTCTATCAGGCTTTGCCCTCAATACCTTTAATTTTTGGATGTAAGGACTAGTCAGGGCACAGAGAAACAGAACAAATAGGAGATTGATAGATAGTAGAGAATTGATGATAGATAAGATGATTGACAGATGATGGATGGGTAGGTAGGTAGATAGATAAATAGTTAGATTTATTATAGGGATTTGACTCATGTGGTAACTGGGAAGTTTCACAGTCTGCTATCTTTAATCTGACGAGCCAGGAAAGCTGGTAGGTTCTGAGTCCAGAGGTCTGGGAACCAGGAGCACTGGTGGTGTAAGTCATGGTCTGAGAGCAGGAGAAGACTGCTGATGTCCCAGCTTAAACAGGCAGAGACGGAACTTTCCTTTCCTCCACATTTGTGCTCCGTTCAGGCCCTCAACGGACCAGATGAGGCCCACCCGCACTGGGGAGAGCTGACTGTTTTACTCAGTCTAATCTCATCTGGAAACATACCCAGAAATGCCATTTTTCAACATTTGGGCATCCTGTGATCCAGATACACTGACAAATAAAAGTAGCCACCATGGTGCCTCTGGGTCTCATCTTTCCCCGACACCCCCTGGTCTGTCGAGGTTCCTGGCCTGCCTTTGGGGCAGGGGGCTCCATAAGCCATGGGGCAGCTTGCAGACCCGGTTCATGGCAGGACGTGGATGGCCTTGTTCTGAATGTGAAGGTGCAGTCCTTGGGCTCATCCTGCTCTGTTAGTAGAGAATTCTGGCATGATCATAGTAGAGATTTTTCCCCCAGAAGACACTTATTCAGTCTTGGACAAATATATTTAGAACATTGGCAGCTCAAGTTGGCATGATTGACACAAGCAGGTAATACCCAAAACAAAGCCCGGGCAGGCTAGGGAAAGCCGTTACCATAAGCAGTCTTCTATTCATCTTTTTTTTCCCCTCTATGAACCGGGTAAGAGAATGCTCCAAGATCTCATACACAGTTATTTATATGCAGTATCTTTTCAGATCATAATACGGATTTGATTTGATTTGACTTATCCAATTTTACCCTGGGTTGGAAAACAAACACATTCTTATTGAATCTAAGCAAATAATAACCATAGTTACAGGGAGTGAAGGGACTTGGTAAAGGTACTTTGAAAAATATTTAACCATTGTTGCCATTGTTTTATTGTTTTACCGTTTTTTTTTTAACAGAATGATTATTCCTTTTTCCCCTCATGATTTATTAATTTATAATCTGCATTAAGATCTTTTATGGAATTTCCCTTACCCCAATCCTGAAGGTCCAGTTGGAGCAACATAGCATTTCAAGAGGGCTTCATACCAGTTTGAACAAGTGTAACCTGTTAAATTGAGGGTTGGTGCTGGATTAAGAAGAAAGAAAAGTTTTCTCCACCTGAGCATTTAAAATAGAACGCTGGCCACAATTAAATCAGTTCATCCCATTCATTTACTTCTAGGGAGTTAATTTGTGTTTTGTTGATCTCAGACTAAACAGTTTATCTCCATGAAGTCACTATTGGAGGGGAAAGTTCTGGGCATCCTGATTCAGTCTCCTTTAATTTTTTTTTTTGGTGGGGGTAGGTAATTAGGTTTATTTGTTTATTTATTTTTAATGGAGGGACTGGGGATTGAACCCAAGACCTTCTGCATGCTAAGCACGTACTCTACCAGTGGGCTATACCCCACTGCTCCCCGGCCCAGTTCATTCTTTTGACAGTCTCATTGAGTGTAGTGGAGATGTTGTCTTATAATGGGGCCCTTGAGTCTAGTCCTTGTAATTTCAACTGTCCCAAGTATCTAGTTCAGTCCTTTCCTGAAGTTCTATATATATATGTATATATTCCCACCCCCCCTTAAAAGACTCAATTTCTGATCTGTGCTTGTAGCAGGGAACTTTAGGTGAGTGTAAGGGAAAAGTAGAAAATATTTGTGGATAATAAGACTCAAAAGTTCTGGTTAATTTATTATAATAACCAACACTGTCAGAGTGCAGAAAGTAGAATCCTCTATTGAGGTGCAATATGCAATGGATTTATAAGGATTTAGTTAATGCTTATCATGAGAGTAGGAACACATTATAAACAGTGAGGGTGTTGTCAAATCTCCAGAGTCTTTCATTTGTCTCATAAAGTGTATTCTGATGGTCATCAGTTGACAACAGTATTTGTATAGAAAAGGGGGGGTCTTTAAAAAAATTAATCGATTTATTGACAGTCATAGTGCCCATCTTTGTAACATGAATGTAACATAACATCCTTATGAACATAAAATTTCATAGTTACCAAAACATTTATATCATTAACATTTTATTTATATGTAATGAACACAGAGAAGTTCAGCTTTTTGACTTGCTATGTTTCATATTGTGGACATAATAGTGTGATTACATTAAAACCAGAGAATGCCAGATTATTTCCATTATCTCCTATGTTAAAAGGTGAGAGAGCAAATCTTTGTGATACCCAGTGGACATCTGGGAAACTCCAAAGATGATGTAGGTATAAGAGATAGCTTTACAGTGTTGGAATTCTGATTGTGAGTCCTAAATTTAGGAAAGGCAATACTAAAAAGAGTTAGAGGAGCCTCAGTCATAGATGTGTGAAGACAAGAAATGGTTGCAGGTAATATATAAAGGAAACACCACAATACACAAAAATGATTATTTGGAACTCTATTTTGAAACTAAAGGCACCTTGTTAAATTTGATACAAAAGTGTGACAAAAACGAGTTACACAGCATTTTACTAAGAAAAAGAACCACTGATGTCTGGATACAGAACACCTTTTAGCTCTTCTCTTTTGTCTTTGTTTTTGTTAGCAGCATTCTATGTACACAAGGATCACTTTATCATTTTAACAGAAGGAGACCCAAGTTCTTATTTTACTCTTTTTGATTACCATCCACGTAGCCATTTGTAGTAAATGATGCACAAGCTTCTTTCCATCGTATGAATAAATCAATCATCATTGAGTCAACTTTGCAAACATTTTAAACATATTTCTTTGCTTATTTCAAATTCATTATATGTAGGTATTATAAGCCCAGGCTCTTAAACTTACTTTTTCCTTGTCTCCGTATCTGTGGTATATCCTGAAATTGTCTTCTGTTATCTTCTTTCATATTCTTGGACGACCAGACAATTTTATTTAGAACAAAACAAAATACACCCATCCTCTTACGTCCTCTTGCATATCCCTCTGCAATGAAATACATCTTTAAAAAAGTTCTAAACGTAGTAAGTTTTTACGTCCATTTTAACCTGCTAACTTATGGGAAGAGTATATAAAACTAGAGGTTTCAGGTGTACAAGACATGTACTAATCGCTTGATTTACTATTAGTTCAGAGTCTTAAAGTTAATTGGTAAGGATATAAAATGGTGCAGCCATTGTGGAAAACAATTTGATTGTTCCTGGAAAAGTTAAACATAGAATTACCATATGACCCAGCAATTCCATTCCTGGGTAATATACTCAAAAGAACTGAAAACAAGTATTAAATAAATACTTGTGCATGAATGTTTGTAGCAGCACCATTCACAATAGCCAAAGGTGGAAACAAGCCAAATGTCCATCACAATTGAATGAATATACAAAATGTGGGGTGGGTGTGTGGGGGGTGTGTGTGTGTATAACGAAATATTATTCCAGCTGTTGAAATGAAAGAAGTACTGATATATGCTACAATATGAGTGAACCATGAAAACATTATGCTAAGCGAAAGAAGCCAGATGCAAAAGGTCCATTTATATGAAATATCCAGACCAAGTAAATCCACAGATACAGAAAGCAGCCTGGTAGTTGCCAGGGGCTGGGGATGGGGAGGAGTAGGGAGTAACTGCTTAACGGTTTGAGGTTTTCTTTTGGGGTGATGAAAACCCCATCTAGTTTTGGAATTAGGTAGAGGCGATGGTTGTACAACATTGTGAATATACTAAACGCTATTGTCTTAGACACTTCAGAATGGTTAGTTTTATGTTACATGAATTTCACTTCAATGTAAACAATAGGGATTTCATGTGTGTATATGATTTCATACATATATATTACAGAATTATCATATTTAACCAGAGTAAACCCTTTTAAAGGACATTAATTATTATAATTTATTTAGTTGGATGAATATTTTCACATTTTTATAATAATGAAAACTCTCTTAACTCATGGGACTTTAAAACATTTAGATTAATTAGGCTTTCCATAATAAACCCAACTTTTGTATAAACTAGAATATTTTTTCTGGTATTGTGATAAAATCAGGAAGAAATATAATTAATTGCTTTGAATTAAAATTTTCACCTTGAGCAAGTCTCTTAAACTTTTCAAAAGATTTATACCTTATGAACATCTATCTATATTTATAAACCAAATATTGAAAAGTCTTTAAATTGTGTTTGAAGTCCCTTAGCATTCTTGTGCTTTTTATCTTGTAACATATAACCAAGGCCATTAATTTATCTGAGAATGAAACTTTTTATTCCTCTGAGGTATAGATGTAGCAAGCTTTTGAAGTTGTTTTTTTTTTTAAGAACCAACACATTGAAAACATTAAAATCTGACTTTTCCGTCTTTCCGGAATTACTTTTAAATTTATTTTAAATCTTTAAAATTATTATTTTAAATTCATATGAGTGCTTCTATATGCCAATGAAGAAAAGTGCTCCCATAAATACAAGTAACTTTGTAATGTAATTTGTTAATTTTCCCCTCCTTTATCTGACCAATTTGTATCCATCAAGGGCACACAACATGAAAGGTCTTTATAACCAATTAATCTCCAAAGGTTTTTTTAGGGGGTTGGGGGAGAAGAAAAGAAGATGAGAGGTAGGAGAAGAGAGGGAGTGGGTAGCTGCACATACAGAATGTGATAAGCAAACTATTTCATTACCTTTCTTTTGCAAGAAGAGAAAAGAAAAAAATTTTTTTTTCTCACACAAAAAGAACTAGCAGCTTCAGTTTTATAACCTCAGCTAGAGAGAAATAATAAGTGGGACACAAAACTCACTCCAGGGTCCAGCCACTGTAGGCCTCAAAGATTGTTTGCCTCTCCTGTAGGCCCAGAAAATTTTCTTGAGTGATGTGCTCTTATTGATGGGGAGATATGCTTGGCTGATGACTCGCCATAAACCCAGTCCCTCAGAGAATCTGGGATGGTGAGGTGGGGAGGTGTTGGTTCTCTTCGGGCCTCAGCTAATCTTCACTTGGGGCCCAGGAAAGCTGGCTCATTGCAGGTCAGTTAGGTACATCCTCTCCTGGGGCCTGATGGCACTGCTTTCTACATGTAATCTTATCCTCAGCCTAGAGTATTTCTAAAACACACCTCTCCTCATTGTATAGGACGTTTGTATTAACATTTTAATAGTCAAAGGTATCAGAACCTCCAGGTCCAACAAATAAACAAAAATCCAGATAAACCAGAGTCCCTGCCACTGGCCACCAGAAACCTAGAATCTCTACTTTTCAGTCATTAATGGGGAATAAATTATTGCCCGTGTTCAAACCATACTCGGAATCAGACTTGATTCAAATAGAAATGGCCAGAAAAGCACAGAGTTAGGAAGGAAAAAACAGTGACAGTAAAGCTCTCTGGCTGCATAAGACTCATTCGGCAAACGAAAAAAGGCACGTCTTTGTTCGCACAGCACGCGAGGTGAGTGCATTCTGAGGTGAAGCTGTTCCGTCAGCTCTGGCAAGTGAAATCTTCATCACTGAAATCTCTTCGCTGGAGACTCCAGCACTGCAAAAAGACTCAGACACAAAAGCGCTTGGAAAAGAAAAATGTATATTTTTTCCTTCACTCTCAAAGTACAAGGGTGTCAGACTTCAAAAGGATTGATGTGCCCAGTAACAACCACAACAGGTGTTTAGTGGAAAAATACCACAAAGCTTACCAAGATGATCAAATTTAGACGACTGGTTTATGGTGATATGACATTTGTCCTTATTATATTTATTTTAGTTTTTATTAGTCTGTACATGAAGGGAAAAGAGAAATTTTTCACATGATTATCATATTCACAAAGTTTGTGTTATACCTGAAAATACCACTGTCAAAGAAGTTAAACACCACCCACCCTGGCCTTTTTTTTTTTTTTTTTTTAAGAAAATTAAGGTTTATGGGACGTGTTCAAATTTTTATTCTCTTGGGAGCTATACTAGGCAGGATGACTTTGTTATTTTTTATTTACTTCAAGGGACAAAGCTGTTCTTTTTCCCTGTGTTGTGTCATGGGCTTAACTGTGATGGAAGCAGGAAAAGTGTCAGTTTTGTGGTTACGACATTATAGTGTTTCCTGGAGACTCTGGGGTCTCCTATTACACTTGTTACATAAAGCCTGAGTTGTGTCTCCCCCAAATTCGTATGTTGGAACTCTGACCCCTGGCACCTCAGAATGTGGCTGTATTTAGAGGCAGGACTTTTAAAAAAAGTGATTCACTTAAAATGAGGGGTTAGATTGTGCCCTTCTCCAATCTGACTGATGGAAATTTGGAAACACAGAGATGCCAGGGAGGCATACACAGAGAAAGGACCATGTCTGCAAGCCAAGGAGAGAGGCCTCAGGAGAAGCCAACCCTGACAACACCTTGATCTCGGACTTCCAGCCCCCAGAACCGTGAGAAAATACACTTCTGCTGTCTAAGCCACCTAGCTTGTTGCACTTCGTTACAGCGGCTCAAGCAAATTAATATAACTCTGCAAGTCCTCCCCAAATTACCAAGCCCTGAAAATAGGGCAGGCTGGCAGCTGGCTGCTGTGACTTACAGATGGACCTTTTGGGTTTGAGTGCCTCTCAGTCCTAACTGTACATTAGAAATACCTGGGAGTTTTTAAAAAGAACAATTCTCAGGCCTCACCTCCAGAGAATCTGATTTAATTCATCTGGGGCGAGTCTGGATCCTGGCGTGGGGTTTGTTTAAGCTCCCCGGGTGATTCTAATGTACAGCTGCAGCTCAGAACCCGTGTCCGCAGCTCCTGGTTTTGCAGAGGCTGCTCTGATCTACCTAAAGCTAGGCTGCCTAAGCTCCTGAGTTACAGTGTTTGTTTTTTAAGCTGCATCAACATATTTTCCAGTTCTGCTGGAGAAACAGGAAACCAAGCTTGTATTCCAATTCGTAAGCCTAAAGTAGGGCACCCTAAGGGCGGCTGAGAGTCCAGTCCTGGGAGCTGGAAGAAGTTTGTCTACACATATTTAAACTAGGAAGAAAGCATTTGGAAAAAATCCATCATCCAGCATTTCTTGATCTTTGAAATGGATTTATACCCTCCTTTAGGACCTTAATATTTGATCATTGAGATCAACATATTTTTATGATTGACTTTGTACTGTGTTTACATTATGGAGAGAGTGGGCCTCGGGAAAGCTTGAGAACGGTTTCTTAAGAGTGTGTCCAATAAGAAAAATGTCCCTTGGAAAAACAAATCTGCATTTAGCTAACTCTGGGAACTATTGCATACTGTGTCCTCTTCTAGTGATTCATAATGCACACTAACATTTTAAGGGATCTGAAAAAAAAAAATCCTACATTAGTTAAATCAGCGGTTTCCAGGCTTCAGGGACCAGGAATTCCCCCACCCCACCCCACTGCGTAACAGTTGTTATCATCCTGCAGAACTAGTGGTCCTTGGAATACACTTCGGGCAATGTTATATTACCTGATTTTTATCTCCAATCTTTTTGGGGGGGTGAGGAATAAGTCCCAGATTTATTTTCGAAATCAATGCTTCATGGGAAAGCATTTTTGAAGCTTCTAAGCTTGAGCTGGAAGGTTTGGCCTGGGCTCAGGAAGGAGGTGCCTCCCTGGCACCTGTCATGGTGTGTATTTCGTGACACTGTGAGATGTGTATGCCCACCTCTGCCACCAGATGAGACAGTAAGAGTGTGATGTGTGCCTGGCCGTGTGGGAGGTAATATTTGTTGAATGAATGAATACATAAGTCATGCTTCTGCTGTGATGGGGCCCTTGTAGCTGTGCCACAACCCTCTCTCCCATCCGGAATTTTGATGTCCTGAAAATTAATATATCTCACTTTTTCTAACAGATTATTACATAGCAAGAGGTCTAGTTGAGGAGGAGAGAATCATTGCTGGTAACTAGCTCTAAGCCCAGTCCCCCCAGAGAATATGAGAGGGAGCGGTAGGTGGGTCTTTGTCCTCTTCAGTCCCAGTTAATCTTTAATGGGGCCCCAAGAAAACTGGTTCACTGCGAGTTAGGTACATCCTTGCCCAGGGCCTGACAGCACTGCTTTCTGTGTCCTTGTCACCAGCCTAGAGTATTTCTAAAACATGCCTCTCCTCATTTTATTCGATGTTTGTACAAACATTTCAACAGCAGAACATTTTCAGTGTATTACTGAAATTACTTTTATCTTCCACATTGTTTCAGTGACAAATGGCTTGCAAGATTATAAATCTCATGAAACAGTAATGTCAAGAACGACCACACTCTTATGCAAAATTCATAAGCATTTTCTGGAAGAAGTTAGCCAGTAGAGACAAGGACTTAAATCGATGTGAGTGTTGTCATTACTGCAGGTGATTATTATTAAACCATCATCTCAATACATTTGACACTTGCCCAAATAATTAATGGCTGTGAATTAACGAGTCACTCAGCATTTATTCAGAGCCAGGCCCTGCACTAGAGGATAAAATAATAGATAAAATAATTCCTGCCCTTGGAGAGTTTCCAATCTAGTTAATTATGACTAGCTATGAGTAGAAGTAATAAATGTATGCGGAAGTAACTTGCTACTAAATGAGGCTAAATAATCTATTTGTGCTTAAGGTCTGTAGTGTTTGTGTGTGTGTGTGTGTGTGTGTGTGTGTGTGTGTGTGTGTGTGTGTGTGTGTTGGTGGGGGAGTTAATCAGGAAAGATGGAGCAGATGGCTTTTAAAGGATGAATGGAGGAAATGTGGTGTTTATCAGGTAAGAGAAATAAGTCTCTAAGAGGAATAGGGACCAAACTCATAAAGGAATAATAGATTTCTGAAGTAAATTATTTAGAATAGCACTTGTACATCCAATAAGGAAAATATGTTACTTTTCAAATACTTTTTAAAGATTTGCTCATGCATTTAATTTTCAAGTGGGAGTGAAAGTGATAGGTGATGAGGGTCTTATGAGGGTGACATCTCGTGCTGTCATATTTGATGTCTGATGAGGAATGACAACTGTCTCAATGGAAGAATTAAACTCATTTAAGCTCATGGTTTCTGTTCTATTGGTTAACAGGAGTGGGAAAAGCACTGACTCCTTAACAGTGATGTGCAGCACAAACCTACATTTCTTTCTAAAACTTGCATCAAAGGCAAAATTTTTTTCCATGCCCCAGGATCTAATGCACCAGAACTAGGAAACAGTTTAAAGCCTGTAACAAGAAAATTGAATTTGAAAACTCCCTAACTCTTTCAAGAAGTTGATAACTATTTTTCTTCCTTTTTTTATTATTATTTTTTAATATTTTTAAAATTGAGTTATAGTCAGTTTACAATGTTGTGTCAAATTCCAGTGTAGAGCACAATTTTTCAGTTTTACATGAACAAAAGTATATTCATTGTCACATTCCTTTTCGCTGTGAGCTACCAAGAAGTTGATAACTTTCTAAATTTAGTCTGCATAAAGTGAAATTCTTGTAGGAGAAAGTGGGGCTCACTCTGCCCCATGGCGGTTTGAGACATTTACAGTTGATATGTTCAGGTGATTATTTTGATGTTTGAATGAAGAAAAATAGTGGCAAACACCATGAGGTGGACCTGGCATGGGGAAGGGCAAAAAGAATGGGGAGAGAGGAATAAAAACTTTTCCTAGTTGCATTTTTATATCCTTGCAATTCTGTTCTATGCAGAAACCCAAAAGGCAAGTTCATATATTGACTTTCTCAAATAGTTTTATATATTGTGAGATGCTAAAACAAATTCTATGCAATCCCGAGTAAAGAACATTGGATTCAGAAAAAGAAAAGAATGATCACATGCTGTTTGATAATCATTTTGGGGAGGAGGTTGGAGAGAGCAGATTACTGATACTCAGAGGGTCTTTTTCTTTGAGAATGATCTCCAGAGTCAGATGAAAGACAAATTGGTATTTAAAGACTCATATTGGTGTCTAGGCTGCTAAATCCTTTGTCGAGGTCAAGGTTAATTCAAACCTTGAGACCACCCTAATCCCTTTCCCAGAGCTCTCTCTTTAAACATCCTAGGTGCTGGCAGATCCTCATCCTTTGAAGGACTATTCTGAGGATTAAAAAGGATACTATTCCTAAAGCACTTACTCCAGTTTCTAGCCCTGAATAAGCGAGAGACATGGCGATTTGTATTTTGACAATTATTCATATCAGATTTGAGTTTTGCAAACAGTCAAAAGTAATTTAGAAGGGGAGTCTGAGGTATAAGGAAGGGGGTCAAGCCAAGACCTGGCATTAGGAGTCCAAAATGCAGGCAAAAAAATGGTGAGGTTAATTCATGTGGTTCATAAACTGAAGGTGAAAGGTTATATTTCACCAAAAATTACTGGAAAAGT
Source organism: Camelus bactrianus (assembly GCF_048773025.1). Lineage (NCBI taxonomy): Eukaryota > Metazoa > Chordata > Mammalia > Artiodactyla > Camelidae > Camelus > Camelus bactrianus. The sequence goes on along the minus strand of NC_133568.1, from coordinate 19,576,357 downwards.
GAAAGCTTAGAAAGTATCCTGAGCGTGAATCTGTGCACACTCAATGTGACAGTGTCTGTGCACACTCTGGGGCACTCTGCAGGGCACCATGGGGTGTTGAAAGGAGAATTTAAAGAAGAGTCAGGGAGGCCTGTGTGGCCAGGGAAAGTTGGAGGTCGGGGTGGGGTACAATCCAGAGAAACCAAGTGATAGGATCCCAGCAGGGGCCCTCATATTGAGGCTGCTGTTTCCACAGGCACAACTGTCCCCCTTGCTGCTGGCTGGTGCCCTGGGGACTAAGGAACAACCCGACTCCTTCATTTATAGATGAGCTGTGGGAACAACTTCCGGAGGTAGCCTCTCTTTTGACTTTGGAGGGCAAAGAGGTTGAATTTGGATTCTGGCTTCACCACTGGCAATTGGGCAAGTTATTTAGTCATTCTGAATTCACTTATCTTTTCTAAAAAATTGGTGCATTTGACATGTTCTTCAAAGGAAATTCTTTGAAGGATTTTAATTTTTTATTATGAAAGTCTTCAATGATTTCACAATTAAACAGAGTAGATACATAATAAGTCCCCAGGTATTCATAACCCTGATTCAACATCTATTCCTTTAAGCCACTCTTACTTTTTTCTGCTTTTACCCAACACCCATAACTCCAGATTGTTATAAATCACAGACATTCTGTCATTTAATCCATAAATATTTCAGTATGAATCGTGAAAAAATAAAGTCTCTTTTTAAAACTATAACAACCATTCTATAATGACACCTAAAAAATATGATCATCAATTTCATCATATCAAATATCGGCTAACCAGTCAGTTTTCAAATTTCTCCATTAGTCTCATAATGTTTTTAAGAGTTGGTTCACATTCAGAGTAAAATATATTTTATACTTTGTGATTGGTTAATATGTTTATTACAACTCTTTTAGCAAAAGATTCTCTCTCTCTTTTATTTTATCCCCTTGCTGTCTCTCTTTTTTAAAAAACGGAGGTAAATTCCATTGTAATTTGTTCGTCATTTGTCTTGTAGAGTTTTTACAATGTCAAGGTGATTTAAAATGTAGGTTTTATTATTGTTCAGGTGTGGTGAGGCCAACAGATCAGGAGATGACTGCCACTGAAAAGAAAATGTGTTACTCACAGCTCCCAAGAGAAGGGGCAGGCCAGGCCATGCAGGGCCACACGGGGAAGCATCAGGGTCAGTTAGGAGGCAGAAGGGACAGGAGGAAAATGTGGGCAAGTGCCTTTATTGTGGTGTCTGTGGAAAGGCAAAGCAAGGCAGGCAAGCAAGTTTAAAACTGGCTAGTTTGAATTTCAGTGAGCTGAGTCATAAGGGCTGTTCAGTTGTCTGGTACCTGGCCCTAGGGTGATTAGGGCAGGGGAATATTGGTCTGGGGTTTAAGAGCCTGAGTTTGGGGGATGTTGACTCTGAATTGGTTAGTTTGTATATGAAAGGTGTGCTCAAAGGTGAGTTCTTTACTATTTCTAGGAATTAGTTAGCCCTGGGAGGGCAGTCTCCCACAGTCAGTAAGGCCCCAGTTATCAAAACATCTGAATAAAAAGATATGCATGATACATAAGATTTGCCTATTGCATCCCCATAATGTCATTTTTTTATCTTTCTCTGTCCCCTGTATTTGTTATAAATTGGTAATGAAATCTGGAGGCTTGATTGGACTCAAGTTTTATTTTTTTTAATGACGTCTCTCACAAAGAACATAATGTCCAATTTTCTCTCTTCTGGTTATGCCAGCAGCCATTGATGAGCAATGACTAGATTAATTATTTAATTAAAAATTACAAAAGAGGGATATTCTGATTCTACCATTCCTTCTTTATTTACTAGTGTGATAATTTTTTCTGTAAAGAGAAATGTCTCCTCATCAACTATTTGGTCACCCAGAGATAGACTGTACAGGAAAGCTAGATAAAGTGCTTGGTTCTTTTCCTTTATTGACCTGTTTTCAAAAATAATATGATGGTGTCCACATCCTGTGAATGTGACCAGTGAGTTTGTTTCATAGATTTAGACATATTTGATCAAGTTCAATCGATTGTATACCTATTGATTCTGAAATTGTTCCATTTTGGGCCACTCAGAGCTTCTTTGAGTTGGCCCCCTCACTCATTTTGATAGAACACCAGTGGTTTACTTGTCTTTTGGGATGAGAAGAATTTCAGGCTTATGTTATTCATTTCCTGCCCCAGACCTGGAATCAACCATGTCTCCTTTTAATAGGAGGCCATATTTAGAAACCATAGTCTCATTGCTTTTTGGTGCCTATAAGGTCATTATTTCTAGGTCTTATCAATGGATAGAGCAAGGAAATACATGTATAAATAATTGATTGACATGTTTATCAAGTCTCCTTGAAGTATTGGTTTCACCTCTCGTTTTATTTCTTCCTTACTTCGTTGTACTCTTTTTTTCAATTTGCTTGTTGGGTTCATACTGATACTTCCAACTCAAATTCAAGTGCTCAAGTTTTTTGTTTTTTGTTTTTTTCCTTTCAACAATACATCTGCATCATCTTTTTTGATGTTGGAATCCCAGTTCCCAACTCAAACCAGCATATCATTTACTCATTTGCTGTATCTCAAAATATACAGACAACAGTCTCAGATTAACGACTGCCAACACTACCACCAACAATGTGATAACTGAAAGCAATTAAATTTTTCAATAGTTCTTTTAGTCCTTAGCTTATATTTCACTAAAGGATGTTCATTTAAATTCTGTGTTTTAGAGTCATTGAAATCATCCCTCTTGGTGTGGTCGTGCTGCCAGCTCGATTCTGCACTAGCCCATTTATTTGCTTCATTTTGTTTTAGACTTTTAAGGATTACGTATTGTTTAATTCAATTTTTTTTTATAGTCAAGGTATATTCAGAGGAACCTATGTTCTCTGTTCTCCTTGCTTCTATTATTTTAGTTTTTGGTGTACATTTTCTTCTTTTTTTTCAGTATAAGCAAATTTTAAAAATATAAGCAAATATTTATATCCCCTGAAAATAAAGATAGCATACTATTCATGCTTTGCTCCACCTTGCTTTTTTCACTTAGTATATGCTACAGATTAGTAAATAGGAATATACTAAATATTAAATAAAATACAAATCCACAGACCTTTATCCACAATTTCCAAATTCTCTAAGCTCTGAAAACCCAGAATTTTATTATAAGCTTGCAGCAAACTTATTTGGAAAAAATCAGATCAGAGCACACATAAAGTTCTTTATTGTCTTTATTGTTTATACTTATGTACATTTATATTTATACATTTTTGGTGCTGGAATGTTTAATATCGTGGGTTCAGCTTCATATAGCTTGATGAAGGTATTAAATAATATCTAATATATGCAATGTATTACTTTCCTGAAACCTGAAAATTATAAATTCTAGAACATATCTGGCTCCAAGGATTTCAGATAAGGCATTCCAAACCAGTAGTATATAACTCACTTGGTAGGTTTCAGTCTTTTTCCTTCTTCCAACACCTGTTTTTGGATTTTTAAAAAAAAAGGATTGTGACTATAGGCCTCAGTCTCCTATTTCAGTATAACCAGGTAAATAATATGATTCTTTCAGTGTGAATTGAATGAGAACCAGAAACCCATGGATTTTCCTTGCACAGGCCAAGCCTGGGTGAGGTTCTAAGACTGCCTCTTAGATATAGTAACTTCAGGGGCAAAGATTTCTAGTGAGCGGCTTAGAAGACTTGGATTAGTATTTTGAAATTTTGAGTATAATTATGAAGCAGATATATTTTAAAGAAAATCTTGGCTTGAGTGTTTTCACAGAATTCCCATACTTTGTTGACCCCTTCTGTGTTATTGTATCATAGAATTTGGGGTTTGAAAAAATATAATAGTCCTCCTTTATCCACAGGAGATAAATTCTGGGGGCCCTAGAGGATGCATAAAGCCATGAATAGTACCAAACCCTTTGCTTTGGCCAGCAGATTGTGAGTGGAAATGATGTGGACCACTTCTGGGATGAAGCCTTAAGAGCCAGCATATAATTTTCCATGTGCTCTTTTTCCTCTGTCACAAAGCCATGATCACCCGGTGATGGACAGGTGGTATGAGTGGGAAATAAACCTGAGTTGTTACAAGCCATTGAGGTTTTGGGATTGTTTGTTCCCACAGCATAACATAACTTATACTGACTGATACCCTTGCCTACAGTCATGCAGTTAATGATTAAGTGTGATAGGGGACCCCAGCATCTGGATGAAATCCTCAAGTTTTTACTAGAGACAGTAATTATCCTTTTGATTTTTGAAACTCACTTTCCTTACCTATTCTAATTTCTGACATAGCTTGAGATACCTAAGTAATAGTCATGAAATTCTTGGTGCTCTTATGTATATGGCAAATAGTAAGTACTAAAGCACTAGCATCTTTAGGTATAGCAAATATTAAGTATTATAAATATGCTCACCATTAGACAGGGAGTGAAAACAAGGTGACTGAGAAATTAGTAATCTAGAAAGTAGAAGAAAGATGAAAAGGAGACAAGAGGCGTATCATGATGGATGAATTTGTTTGGTGTTTTAATTTTCCTTGCTCTGAACTGACAGAGAGGACTTTTGAAAGAAAAGTGCTTTCATCAATCTTTCTCATTTTTTTCCTCCAGAATAAGGAGATAGGAAGGTTTCATTTTATGGGGGAAAAAAAAAAGACCTCTCCTAGGATGGAATTTTTCAAGTTTAACTTTGACATTGTATCTTTTTGGTCTTATATGCTCATATAAATATGCTGAGTTTGAGGGTCAAAAGACACCCTGCCTTGTTCTTCCCCCCTCCCCTTTTCTCTCCCTCCTTATCTTTTCCTTTCACTTTATTAACGGAAAACCCCTAGGGCCAATCTATCATACTAGTACCCAAGTCTGCAAAAAGCAGTGTATTATAAAGGCCCTTGTAGCTCAGGTAGTGACAAGTTTTGGATAGATTACTGAATTCTATATCCTCATGGACTAAACAAGTGTGAGGCTCCAGCATATTTATGCTAATATCTGTGGATCTTTGAGAAAACCAGTTAAGAATGGGAGATGACATGATAATAAGGAAGCTGAGAGAGCTCGCCTCTTCCGGGAATTCTGTTTAGTGCTCCCTGTTATCAAAGAGAACTTGAGTCAGTGTGTCACACACCAGGAACATCTTGCTTCTCCTGTCTATGGAAAGTAGAAAGTGTCTCAGTAAAAAAAAAAAAAAAAAAAAAAAAAAAACTTGCCATGTGTATATACTAGGATTCCATAAACATTTATTGAGTGCCTACTGTGTGCCAGATTTTCTAATACTCATTTCTCAAAATAAGCAATTTGGAATAACCTCAGGACTGGCACACAGTTCTGAATTGCTTGGACCCAACTCATAATTACAAAAAAATGGAAGAGACTGAAAAAAAACCCTTGAAATGTACCAATTTGGCTTGGCTTATAAAGTCTCAATTTAAAGTGTGAATTAGGAAGGCAAGAAAGACCCACAGATAAGCATCCAAATGGAAGAGATTCAAACTGGGCACTGGGATGGTGGCCTCTGGACTTTTAAGCAGCTGAGTGGCCAGGATCAGAAGTGAAAATCCATCAGCTGAGATGCTCATGAACTTACTGACTCACTCTGAAAATTTTTATTACCAGGTAAAACATGCATTTCTTTTGAAGGATGATTATAGTGCAGTGACTGTGATGAGCCACATTCTAATTGACTTGGAAATTCCAAATAATGCAAACAACTTTGTTAAGAACATGGAGCACTTATATGTATACCCACAGCCAGTATTCTCTTTCACTCTCTAGTTCCGACATAACTGTAGGAGAAAATATCCCTGATTCTATCCTGGTGTCAGTATGAATTCTATTCTTTAGTTACCTATAATTTGAGGACAGCAAAATATTCTTTCTCTTTCATCAGCTTTTTCTTGCTCGTGGATATTTGAACAGGTATGAGACAAATAAGTTCTGGCAAGCAATAACTTGCAACTGCAGCTGTTTGGGGAAAAAAGAAAGCAAAGTAAGTTCAGTCCACCCAAAGAGAAGCCTGTTGGCTGTTGTCAGAGAAGCAGGATCAAGGATGAAAGTCTAGATCTTCACCCAACCCTAATCTATAGTTTTATTACTTCCCCAGAGCAGTCTGGAAGGCACAGGGAACCCTTGCCTTACGTAGAAATACTTCTCTGCTGAAACACTAATTGGCCAGAGTTCTCACTTGGTGGCTTCTGTCACATTCTCTTTGTTAGAACCAAAGTACATGCCACACTCAAGGGGAATGAAATTAAGATCCACCTTCTGAAGATAGGAGTAGCAAAGAATTGTGAACATATTTTGAAACTGCTGCAGTAATGAATCGTAGGAAAGAATTCTGTCACTTTGTGGCAAAAAGCTTACTATTTCTGATTATCTAATGTAAACAATTTTCATACATTCTCCATAATTTAATCTTAGGCTGGTCTCCCTTGGCGTACATAACCGAGCACTAAAGAGCATTCTTTCCAGTGATAGGTGACTGGGAAAGAATGAATCTGTCTGGAATTTTTAAAGAAAGCAGAATTTCCCAGTTGACCTTCCTGGGGATGGTTCTAGCAAAGCCACAGTGGACATGCTGCCTCAGCACCACATCAAGCCTGCTCCACTGTCGAATTTACTTGAATGCTCTTAGCTGCTTTCATGACTAAACCTGATTATGTTTTTTTCTACCTTTCTGGGACCAGAAATTTGGGGAATGTGATGGCAGGACCATACATGAAGTGTCACGTTCAGTTCTAAGAAAAATAAAAAGGCAAAGCCAAGACTATCTGATGGAACAGGATGGAGGAGCAGGATGGAGGAGACCTCTAGCTGTGCTGGGTGTGAAACCCTTGAAGCCCTAAGGGCAGTCTGACTGGAGAAAGTGCTGTCATGTCCCCTTGGGCCTTACCATGGGCCTGTAGACTGGCTGAGTTCCAGCAGCCAGCCTGGACATCTCTTTGTTTGAAGGCTTTCTTTGGAAGCTGGAGCCCGGTCTCTTTCAAGAGCAGCCTGCAAGTAATAACTGATGGGGTTTGGTGTATAAACCCCCAGTTCTCTCACCGTTTAGGTGGGATAACTCTGAAGCCCACGTTCTGCACTGACTTCCAGAGTTTCCCAGAGGGAATGAGGTCAGGCTGCCCACAGTGGTAACTGGCTTAATTGCAGACACTCTATTGGCTGCCTTCCCTTCCCTTTCAATTCCCTGCTCCCTTACTGATGTTTCCTAGAACCAGCTCCCAAATGAACTATTTGCATTTGAACAAGTCCTTTTGACAGAGTCTGCCTCTTAGGGAACTCAAATTAAGACAGTGGATGACATGAACACTGTTGTCAGATATTTGGATGACCATCAGGTGGAAGAGTGTAGATTTGTTATTCAAAGTGAAGACTTAGGACATTTGCTAATGGGTATTAGGAGATAGGTTTTAATTTAGCACAAGGAAGATTTCCATGATAACTCAAGCTGCCTGTGATGGTAATTTTATGTGTCAACTTGTCTGGGTCACAGGGTGCTTAGATATTTGTTTCAACATTATTTCTGGGTGTGTCTGTGAGGGTGTCTCCAGCAGGGATTAGCATTTGAATTAGTAGACTGAGTACAAGAGGTGCCCAAACCAAGGCAGGTGGGTATTACCCAATCCACTGAGAATCTGAAAAGAACAGAAAGGCAGAGGAAGAGTGAATTCACTCTCTGCTTGAGCTGGGACATCCATCTTCTGCTCCTTTGGACAGTCACACCACAGGATTTCCTAGTTCTCCAGCTTGCAGACGGCAGACCGTAGGACTTCTCAGCCTTCACAACTGTGTGAGCCAATTCCTGTGATAAATCTCTCATATGTATTGCTTCTGTTCTCTGGAGAACCCTGACTAATACAATTCCTAAAAATGGAATGGGTTTCCTTGGGAGGTAATAAATTCAATGTCACAGGGGGTGTTTGTGCAGAGGCCAGTCTACCACCAGGGATGCATGATTGATATGAGACCTAAGCTAAGTGACTTGGAAGGTCAGGCGTGAGCTTACCATTAAACAGAGGAAGCTGAAAGTTTTGAGTCCTCCTGTCGCACAGGCCCCTTTCAAGGCCAAGCACTGTTCTTGTGTGACCAAACCTTTCTATAGACGTGCAGATCTTTGTGTCACAATTAAGACCACTGACTGTTTCTACTGCAACTTAATTTTTTTCTGAGAATTTCTAGAAACAGAATTTATTAGAATTCCAGGGTTTATAGGTAACACAATGTGTAGCAGTGCTAGACACACATACAATTCTGTGTGAAGTTGTATCTTGTTAATGTATCCCAACATATCCGATTGAATTTTGAAGTATCTGACACACCTTGTCCTGACAAAGTATGGTGGTTCCAGGTGAAATAACATGCAAAATCACCATCAATGCAGCAGACTAGCCTGAAAAAACAAGTGACAATGGCAAAAAAGAAGTTCCTATGGCAAAACCCTTACACTGAGAGTAATTCGATAGCACATGTCAACTGTATTCAATGCAACAGCAGTTATGTAAGTATTTGAATTTCTTTTATGCATTCTTTAATTTTTGATTGAAGTACTTTTTCATAATTATTAACCAGCCAAAATTTAAAATATGACAGAAAAGAAGTACGTTAGTGGAAACCCAAAAAATAATCTGAAATAAAATGGGTATAGTATTTCTTAGCTTCTAAGAATTTATGCCTGTTGAAATTTATTTTCTCCCTTGAAATAAAATTCACTTTTGTACCTAATTTTGCATCCATAATGTTCCCCACCCACTTTCTTTTACTTAATGGGGCCTACATATAATTGGGACCTACTAATGCCTGAGATACTTTTTTAAATTGAAGAATAGTTGGTTAATAATATTGTGTTAGTTTCAGGTGTACAGCCTAGCGATTCAGTATTTTTACAGATTATACTCCATTACAGGTAACGTAATAACATGGCAATGGGTGAAATACTTTTTGATTCAGAGATTCTGAGTCATGAATTCTCTTGCTTCTATAAGGTGAATGGTAGCCATATTCTTTGCTTATCTGATTAGGAATATCCTTTTAGAGTGAAATAGTGGGATGTGTGGATCTCTAGATCAAAAGTGCAAAGAAAATTCCCAGTCATGCTTTTAATAAAATCTTAAAATCCAAAGCCAAAGCTGGCGAGATCTTCTCCCGACTCTCTCTGTGGACTTGTCCCCTTGCAGGGCCATGATTTTGTATGCTCGTCCACACTTTCTACAAAGAATCTTATAAGCTAAAGTGACTCTGTAAGTGTGTGATCAATAAAAGTGAAAGTAGGATGCTTTCAAATCTCTGTAATGAGGACCCAGGGATAAAGAAAGTTGATGATTATACTAATATGTTTAAAAATGCTAATCTGAATGGTCAGCATCAGGAGAAAACTGAACAGCAAGACAATTAAAATTGACCAGTTACAAAAATGGGTTGAACATTTCTTGACTGTAAAGGGAGAAAGTTATGTTGGTCTAGAGCAGAAGTTAGCAAACTATGGCCTGTGGGCCATATCTGCTCCTGATTCATTTTGTAAATAAAGTTTTATTGAAACACAGCTGCACTCATTATTTACATATTGTTTATGACTGGTTAATGCTACAACCTTAGAGCTGGTATGACAGACACGATTAGGCCTGTAAAGCTTAAAATTTTTGCTATCTGGCCCTTTATAGAAACTATCTGCCAACCTCTAGTCTAGAAGTAATCTTTGAGCTGGACAAAGTTAGTCTCTGCGGAAGTTTGTAACATGGATATGAATTGGGGGCGGATTCTTTTTCTTTTAAAAAATTCACAGTAAAAAGGATCTTAATTTTGTAATAGAAGAATTTTTTAAATTAAAAAAAAATACATACTTTTCGGCAGTGAGAGTTGTGAAGCTTCTCTATATTTGGGTCAGGCTATTAGTGATGACTAGTTTGAGTTCAGTCACCAATGGCCAGTGATTTAATCAGCCATGCTTGCATACAGAGACCTCCATAAAAATCCCCAAATGAGGGAGTTCCGGAATCTTCCAAGATAGTGAACACATCCATTTGCCAGGAGAGTGGTGCACTCCAAATCCACAGAGGCAGAGGCTCCTGTGCTCAAGACTCTTTCAGACCTTGTCCTGTGTACATCCTTATCTGGCTGTTCATTTGTGCCCTTTGTGATAAACTGTAACAGTGAGTGGAGCATTTTTCTAAGTTCTGTGAGTCATTTCAGCAAATTAATCAAAAATGAAAGTGGGGGCATGGGAACCCAGAATTTGTAGCCAAGTCAGAGGAAGCCCACTTGCATTTCACCTGCAACTGGCTTTTGAAGTGAGGGCTTGTGGGACTGAACCCTCACACCTGTGGGTCTGATGCTAACTCTGGGTAGTTGTTGTCTGAATGAAATTGAGTTGTTGGACACCCAGTTGGTGCTGGAGAATCAGAGAAGCTGAGAGTCATAAGGACTCTTTCTGATAAGTTTTGCAACCCAACCCGCCCATGTCTCTTGTTTCTAGAACAAGAACAGTTTCTCACACTTAGAGGCTGGTGGAAGGGATAGGTGTGTATGCAGTGACACTGATAAGGAGGGCCATCTCTCTCCTTTGGACTGCTGTTTTCAGATGGGCATCTCAGTGTGAGAAATCAGCGGCCTAAATGAGCAACCATGGGGCTAAGAGTCAAGAAAATAAGGAAGTTATTTATCATGGCCAAGGTCATCTTTGAACTTTGAAAGGGGAAGCTGCATGCAAGATCCCTCGTAGGTACCATACTTAGTATGACAGCCTTGCAGGTATGTTCAAAACACACTGCCCCATCCAGACTGAACATAACCCACTACACCCCAGGATTTTCCCATTCACTGCACATCCCTTCTGGAGGTGGGCAGGGTACCGCAAACATAAATAAGCACATACATAAATATATCTCATCTTCTTTATTTTGTAATATCACTAGGTTGAATCTTATTCCAAGGAGCTTCTGTGCCCTCTAGAATCATGTGTCTGCTCCTGTGGTTCACATTTTCAAGTTTGAAATGCTTCCCCACAAACCATTTTCTTCCAGGTTCTGGGCCTATGAAGCAAAATTAATTCACTTGCCTCTTTTCTGTGGCATCAGCTCAGCCCTGTTAAGCTGGATGCTAGAGGACATGTGTTAAAATGCTCCATGAGAACTAAAAAATGTTTTCCAGCTTGTAAATTGCTTTTTGTTTATTTAATTTTGTCTTTCACGGACTATATATTCAGCATATGCCTCTGGGGTCTTTTATACATTAACAATTCAAAAACCACTGACCTATAATCATATTAAAACTCTCATTTTATCTCCAGTTTACCCATAATAGAATCCTCTTACATGAGTTAGGCAGAAGCCTTGTGAATAGATAATCTCACCTCTAAAATGCTAGGGCTTTGAGGAGTCAGTAGGGATTGTAAATTCAAATTGTGAGCCATTTTATTATTGTACATTCTGTCATTATTATACAATTACAAAGCATTTTAAATTTTATTAGTTAATCTATTTAGCCATCTCCTGATCAGTTTAGGTGTGTTTTGGGGGGTGGGGGGGGGTGCGGTGGGTCAGGATTACTGACCCCACCAACAGGTGGAAATGAAAGCAGTTCCTAGTGAAAGAAACTCCTTTCAGGTTCCTTGTAGGTATTGAATGAGACCTGGGCATCTCACATCTCAATGATTCAAAATTGAAGCCATTTCCACATCACCTGGGGGGTGGAGGGGTTGGTATATGTCACTTCAGCATCTTGTCCTTGCAAAAAAGTACTTTAAGCTTCGGATGTTGGAAGGCTTGGCTGAAATTTGTTTCTCCAGCTAAGCTTTGTCCTTATTAATCATGGAGGTTAGTCCCTTGGCCTGTTTCCGAGTGAAAAACCAAAAGTGTTTTAAAACAACAATTACGCTGAATGTCTGCCAGGTTTTGATTATCCAGATAAATCGTAATGTCATGTTAATGACAGCTTGATCTAAATTTCATTATTCAGTTTTATGGAGAGCTATATGAGGAGAAGAAAGAGAGACAAGTGGAAAGCTGCAGCTATTCATGGCCGTTCAGTCAAACTTCTGTGTGGCTGTTTATTTGATTTGATTTTTGCACAATTATTTAGAATACTCTGTAGTTAAGCCAACTGGGTCATTACAACAGGAGGGGAATCGACCATGTAACAGCTTATTTATTTTGGCCACATTAGGACAAATGAGGTGTTGTGTTAAGGCAACGTAACCAGTTTACTGAATGGGATGATCTTAATAGATGCAAACACGACATGGCGTTATTTATTTTTCCCTTCATGGCTTTGTCAAATCACCGTTCCCTTACCCATCACAGCACCGTGGGCAAGTCTCATGGCTTTTGAGTGGCTTTCAGCTGTAAGAATAATCTCACTTGGGTAGCTGTGACTCAGTTTTCAAGAGTTAAAATGTCTCCTTTAGTCTAAATCAGAACTTCAGTCTCCCATTCAATGCAAAGCTTCTTCATTCCCCACCTCTGGCCTCACCCTCTGGTCAGAGACATAGCCAGGAAAGGCCGGTTCCTTCCCTCTTCTTCCCCCTTTCCTTGCCCTCCCACCATCTTCTTGAAGACCCACTCTGCCCACAGCCTCTGTGAGGGGGTCTCACTTCTGGCCTGGATAAGGAGGAATCTCTCCTTCTGTACTTGATAACTTTCTCCAATTGCTCTTTCCTATTTCTAGTCTTTCCCACCTAAGCTGCAGATGGACTACAGGGGTATTTCTCTGATTGTTCTCAACATTGAGCAGTACTCACAATCATGACAACAAGAAAACTCCCATTAGACATTGTTTGCAGATACATATTTCACAGCACAGGTATATTCCAGTGCAGAAACTTCATTGCATGTGGTCAGAGAGTTTTTTCAGAGACCAGCATAATTCTTGGAAATTCTTTTGTTTACTAGGAAGAAAGAAATCGCTATAGAAAGTGAGATGGGAGAAGAATAGCCAATATTAAGCTTTGATGCTGTTACTTTGCACTGATGGCCTGTGGGACCTGAGGTCCTAGGTGATCTTCCTTGTGCACAGAAGGTGACGTTGGTGCCCACATTGGCACAGGTGGTTCCCATTTCTCGGAGACAGAATCAGGGCCATCTGTCTCTTCTTGGTTCCACTTCTTGGGGAGTAGGTGGTCTGAATACTGCGGAGAGGATACCTGAGCTTTGTGCTGTCTCTGCTTTATTGTTTCTGTTTTCATTTGACTACTCTGTTGGGAACATTAAATCAATGCAGATGATTTTTGAAGAATGTAGTCTAAAAAATTCAATTATTTAGTGCCTGGAAGGGTTTCAAAGATTAAAACTGCGTAAAAATGTGTAAGCATTTATTATTAAAATTAAATAAACGTTTGCTCCATACAATTAAATTGCATTGCCAAAATGGTTTGTATAACTCCTCAAAACACATTTTGTTATTTTTGTTTTGACTTTCCTTAATTCCCCCAGGCAGAATTAGAAACTGCTTTCCTCTGTTGCTCGCATAACTTTTTCCTTATGCTTCTATTTTTGCTAGATTCAATTCAATTTAATTTGATTTAGTTTCATATAACATTTATTAAGTGTGAACTATGTGCTAGTTGCTGTGCTAGGACCTGGGGAACAAAAAGTTGAGCTGTACCTTCCAACAAATACCTAGAGTCTGTGCAAGTGTGTATGTGTATGTGTATGTGTGTGAGTGTGTGTGTGTGAACTGGAATGCAATTAGTTCCCAGGTAAGAACAATATTCAAAAGGCTGAGGGAAAGGAATACCCATCTGTGTTCCAGGTGCTGAAGAGTTCAAAGATGAATGCTTTTGGTTACATTGAATTAACTATGAAAGCTTTCAGCAAATCTGTGGCCCTTTCCTTTTGGAAGGATTCAAATCTTTATGGATGGATGGAGAAAATACTCCTCCTACAGCCCCCTTGAGAAAAGCACAACAGAGAACTATGGTAGCCAAATTTTCCTTTCATTGGTTTTGCCCTTGAACTTGGTCAACTCAGTTTTGCAAACTGGAAATATTTCTGAGGTTTCCAGGTTGTTCAGTTTTCCAGCAAGTGTGCCAAGCATGATGGCAACCTTCTTCCTGAAGTCAAACAGTTTTCTTCACTTGCTCATAACTTGACTTGTTTATTGAGAATTTACTTGTTTATTGAGAATTTATCTAGAATACTAAGCAGTTGGTATTCCAAAAAAAAAAAAACCATATATATATATATATATATATATATATATATATATATATATATTGGTGAGAAATAGCATCCATGATTTTAAAGTCACTGCAACTAGAAGAATTAGAAAGTCAAGATTTTGGTCTTAGACCTTTGAGTATCAGCAGAGATTTTAAAAAGGGAAGATGTTAAATAAACCTACTAAACAAAGCCAAAAAAATTATGTAGTAAAAAGACAGGATAATATTCACAAAATCATTTGCCTTTCTTACAAAGCAGGATACATGTTATCCACATTATAGATATTTATTATTGAAAGTTTGGATTCTGAAAAGGATGAGAAAAACATCTTGTTTACTTCTTATCTATAAACATGTTTCACAGCTTATTAAAAGCTCTTCAGAAGCAAAAACACTTTTTAAACCATTTTTGTGAGGCAGCAAGTTTGATAGAATATGAGGTTAACTGAGTGTAAAAGACCAATAAAATAAATAAATGGTGAGAGATAGGGGTAAAAGAAAGTGAAGGGAAGGATTACAAAACAAATGGGAGTAATTTCCATTTTTTACATGCTCTGGAACAAATCACAGAGGATGTGAATTTTCATTCCTTGAGAATTTGAAAGAATTTATTAGTAAAATGATCAGGTTGGGGAACCTTCTTTGAGAAGTAGTTCTTTAATAGTTTTTTTCAGTTTATTTTATTGTTATTGTTCTAGTACATTACATTATTTTTGGTTTCAATTTTGGAAATTTACATTTTTTTCCAGAAAATTGCCAGATTTTGAAATTTATCAGCATAGAGTTGAACACGGTACAAAATTACATATGCATGTCTATACTAATCTATTTATATTTCTTTCCATGTTAGTTGTTGTATTTTATCATTTCTAAATTTGTGCTATTTCTATTTTTGTCTTCATTTAATTTGTCAGACATAACTTATTTTGCTTATTTTTTCCCCAAATGTAAATAAAGCTCTTGATTTTGTTGACCAGTCCCTAATCTTATTATTTTGGGATTTTTGCCTCTATTATTTTCTTTCTTTTCTTTATTGTAGGTATCACATGATCCTTCCCTAGCTTCCAGATTCAAATGATTATATTTTCTTTTTTCAAATTTTCTTGAATAACAGTGAGGTTGTTTGTTCGTTTGTTTGTTTTTTAAATGGAGGTACTGGGGATTGACCCCAGGACCTCATGCATGTTAAGCACGTGCTCTACCACTGAGCTATGTCCCTACCCCAACAGTAATAAGAGGCTTTAAAATTTTCAAATTTGTTTCTGGGTACAATTTTGGTTAAACACCTTAAGTTTTAATATGTATGGTTCTAATTTCTGTTTCTTCTAAACAGTTTGTATTTTTATGGTAACGTAATAGGGAGGCTAAAAACCTTGTCATCCCATTGGTGTCTTTCTGCAATTAGTTGTCAAGTCTCATCCATTTTGCCTCCCTATGGTCTCTTGTTTTCAGCCAGAACTCCCACCCTAAGTGGTCCTGATCTTGCCGAGAGATTCTCAACCTGGCTACAAATTAGAATCCCTGGAAAGCTTTTAAAAACTCCCTTGCTTGGGCCTCACTCAAGACCAATTATATCAGACTGTCTGGGGTGGAGCCGAAAAAACACCTTATTATTATAAAGTTCATCCCGAGATTCTAATATGTAGTCAGGTGGTGCTCCACTGGAGGATGAGAAAAAGCATTGCCTTGGGAGCTGATGCTGACCTGTGCTTTAATTACGCTGATCTGGGGAAATCACTCACACCTTCTGAGAATCAGTTTGCAATTCTATGAAATGTGATAAAAACATTCCTAGCAGAATGACTGAAGAAGCAAACGAAACAGTGATGTGAAAAGGTGCGGTGACTGTGAAGAAGTAGGTACCGTTCCTATGATTGTCACACTTCCGCGGCTCCCAGTCTAATTCAGCTCCTAAGCACCTTTGTGGGCTTTGGGTAATGGCTGTTTAGCTGAGCCTCTTGCCTCCAGTATCTCTGCCCTCCAATTCATCCTCTACGCTGGGGCCAGATCAGCTTTACTAAGTCACAATCTTCCTCCAAAATTGTCCTGCTTTTCATTTCCTACCAGACTAAGTCTACCACTCTATAGACATCCTCAGGTTGAAACCCAAAGTACTTTCCTAACCTTTTCTTCTATTTCCTAAATTCATACCTTCTGCATCCAACGCCATCCATCTAAGCCAGCCAGCAAACGTTGGAGTTCCTATTGTAGGACAGTATGGATCTGCAGGGAAATGCAAGATGAACCAGAGATATGTGAACCAAGAAGCTGACCATCTAGAAGCTCGTAGAAATGATTACTTTCAGTTATATATAATCTCCAAAGACATCTTTAATTTTCCCATCTCTCTGCCTCTAATTTATTTTCCCATGCAAAATGTACACAATGCAAATTGGGCCTTAACTGGTTCTTGAACAAATTTTGATAAGTGAACATGATGTCATTACTAAGTGGGAGGTTTATTATAAATGGTGTCTATTTCCCATGCTTTTGAGGATTACAAGAGTTGGCAGGGCTGGCTTCATGGTTGTGTGACCTTCATGGACATGTGATCTGTGCAGTCACACAGGGCCCTTACACTCTGAAGACTTCAATACTTGGCTTAACACTCTGCTGTTGCCATCTTGAGATTCTTAATAACTTTGGGCCAAGAAGTGCACATTTTCATTTTGTGTTGTGCCCTACAAATTATATAGGAGGTTCTGAAAGCGAGCAAAAATGTTTGATTATTTATTTATGTTACTTTTGCTATACTGTTTTAAAAAGAATTTAAGGCAGCATAAAAGATGACTCAAATGGAAGAAGATAGGTAGTTTTTTAATGAGGCAAAGGAAAAAACAAAGTTAGGAAGTTAAGATGGAGAGGGACGGAGTTTGTTACATTAGAATGCATGCCAGGATGTCCAATTTACCTACTAGAAGTTGCTCACAAATGTGGCTTTAAGATGTTCCAGCAGCCACTGTGAGGAGGGAGGAATGACCAGTTTTAAGATGCATGGGATCCACGATCGGAGCTAAGGGAGAAGTATGGGTAGTCCTGATAGGACACCACAGGGAAGTCTGTTTCTTGGGTCTTCCTAACTGGGACATGGTACAAGGTTCTTTAGGGAACAACACTGCTGGTGACATCTACACCGTGAACCCAGCAACATGTCCCAGGGCCAGTTCTTTTAATGTACCTCACACAGTGTCAATGCACAATGCAAGGCTTGTTACATGAGAGGGGCTCAGTATATATGTGCTGAATGGGTGAATGAGCGAATAATGGGGAATAACTTGAATCAAATAGATATCTAGCTCTGCTCTGCTCTTCTCATCTCAGTTAATTCAGGGATAGATTTTGGAGAACAGATGGGCTCTCCATATTATTTAGAGATTCCTCCAAAATAAATGCTATTTCTCTTTTGTGTATCAAAGGACACTATCCACAGAGTGAAAATTCTCCCCACAGAATGGGAGAAAATATTTGCACATCACATTTTTGATAAGGGATTAAAATTCAGAATATATAAAAATGCCTAAAACTCAATGAAAACAAAAAAACAAGTGATTACACACACTGTTGTATTGATCATGATCTCATTATGGACATGTACAATAAGTGCTCATGAATGGTAGCTGTCATTACTCATATGTGTAGGGTAATTGTCTTCCCTTGTACGTGTGAATGCACAATTGCTGGGCTATCTTCGTTAGCTTACCTAATACAGGTATGTACTCAGGAAATAAACGGCACTTAGATATTGTTGTGGGCACAACGGGGACCGGTGGTGACATGGTGACTCACGGGTGGTGAAAGAATTCACCAGAGGTAAAGTATGGGAATAGAAAGGAGTTTTTTAGGGTGCACTATCATAGGCAACAGCAGCCACACAGGCGAGGGGTGCCTGCATGAGCCCCAAGGGCCGTTGTTGGGGTCTTTTATCAGGTCGGGTCACAAGGTGCCTGATCGGCTCATGCACAAGTCTCTGATTGCTTGTAGGTGAGGTAAGAGATTTAGGGTCCGTGAAGGGCGGTGGGGTCTGTGACTCTGCAAAGGCAGGCATTACCTGGGGCTATTGATGCAGGAAAACAGATGTGAGGCATGAGGAGGGCTGTGTCCTAGGCTTCGGTTGAGCCCCTGGGAAGTGTCCCACCAAGTGTGGGTCCTTGGCTTCGCGCAGGAAAGAATTCAAGAGTGAGCCACAGTTGAGTAAAGGTAGATTTATTCAGAGAGATACATTGAAAGGCAAGAGAAAGGCCACGAGGTGTGGGGGTTGGGTGCTCAGATTTAAAATAGGTACACACTCCATAGACTTTGAAGAGAGGTAGCTGCGAGGCACCATGTTGCTAGTTTTTATGGGCTTGGTGGCTTCATATGCTAATAAGTGGAAGGACCAGTCTAAGTAGCCTGGGGAAGGGGCCGGGATTCCCAGGAAGTTGGCCATTTCCCACTCTTTGACCTTTTGAGGCCAGCCTTGGGACTGCCATAGTGCTTGTGGGCGTGTTATTCACCATGTTAGCATATTACAGTGAGCTATAATGAAGCTCAAGATCCACCAGAAGTTAAATCTCTCATCATTCTGAGCCTCAAGGCCTCCTGGGGGTTGAATCTTTCACCATTTTGATGTTAATTGCTGTAGCATTCCTTAAATGGCCGTGCCCTGCCCCCTTCCTGTCTCACTGTTGGTTTGATTGGGGAAACACACCTAGTAAAGAATGTCAGGCATCTGTGAGCCTAGGAATGAGGGTCTTTGGACTTTGAAGGACGTCAGTTGGCCCAACACTTAATTCTCCAATATATGAATTTTGAGGGAACACGTTTCAACCCATACCATTGTTAAGAATAGCTGTTGGGAAATCTGTATTCTTGTAAAGCCCAGAGTGAGAATCCTCAGGTTGTGTCTTAACTCTTTACCCTACCCACATCCATCTCCCTCCCAAAGTCTTTATTTTAATGGATTTGGAAATAACCCTAAATCCTCTCTCGCTGAGCTGGAGTAACTGGGTTGTAACAGATTTGTGAAGAAATAACGCAGAGAATATCCCCTGACAAGGTTGCAGGGAGCATCACTCTGTAAAGGACAAAAGAAACTCCCATTGAAGTCATTTCAAATGAACATTTATTAAGCACTGACTGTGTGCAGGGCATGGGCACTCTATTCTGCATGATGCTGTGGGGTGTGCATGTACTGGGTGGATAAGGTGAATAAAGAACATTTCCAGTCTTTAGGGACCTATGTTGCTGAAAAATCAGCCTCTGCACCCCGAAAAGCAAATTCAAACTCGGAGGCAGAGTTTTGAGAGCAAAGAAAAGAGCAGCTTTATTGTTTCTCCCGGCAAAGGGGAGTCTTAGCAGGCTCGTGCCTTAAAGACTGTGAGCCCATCTCGGGGCTAGGGGCTTGAGGTTTTATAGAAAAACAGAAAAGGTGATAACAGTCACAGCGTTTTACAGGGTGCTACATGCCTCTTAACCTCAGCGCATCTTCAGGAGGAACTCCAGAGGGTCTGTCCATCCTTCTGAGAGTATCAGCCTGTTATCCCCTTCCCGGAGCACAGCCTCTGGATTAAAGTCATTCACAGTAAAGAATGAATCAGCGAACAGTTTTGCATCAGGGAAGTCAGTTTGTTAGTTTTATACGCCTTCACCTACTGATGTTGTATATATGTGAAAAGCAATGATGTAAGGCAGAACGCAGGAAGTGCTAAATGAAAGACCAAACAATGGGTCATAAGGACACAAGTTGTCAGAGTGAGGCCAAGCAAACCCTAACGGTGGAATTTGTTTGCTTGTTTATTTATTTATTTATATGGAGGTACTCGGATCCCAAACTCCTGGATGGGTAGCGGGGCGCGGGTATGGCAGATAAGTTATTATAGGTAAAGTTTAGAGTGAGGGCTGCAGGGCATGTGACTTTCTTCTGATTGGTTGGAGGTGAGGTAACAGGGCAGTGTTCCAGGAATCTTGTGCTCAGCCTAAATTTGCCATCCTTCACCTGAGTGGGGGCCTTAGTTCCTGTAAAAGAACTCAGAGATATATTATTATATATATTTCTTGAGGAGGACCCAGGACCTGCCCCAAGGCTGCACTATTGTTTCTTGATTGTTCCTCCTTTGTTTCTGCATTCCCTCCCTTTCCTGATTAGCAACTGAATCTTCCCTTTGGGACTCAGGGAAGGTCTAGGAGGCTGAATGAAACCCATTTCCTACAAACAGGAAATGGGGAGGGGGAGACTCGGAAAGGATTTGCACCCAGGAGGGCCCCACAGGGTCCTGCTTGGTTTCATTCACGGAAGATAAAAATGAATCTGGTTGGGGAAATTACTGAGTGAGCTCTGAAGAGACAGAGGGTCAGGGTGAGAAGCAGAGATGAAAACTCCCTTGGAAACTTTGAAAGCACTGAATCTTTGGGGACTGACAATTATAAATGTGGGTCATGTAGCTACACAGAGAAACAGTGAGGGTGCGGATAAGAGAGAGCAGATCTGCTTGAAATCTTGGGGGCGGGGAGGTGTTGAGGCCCTGCAGGACTGAGAGCCACAGTGTCAGGCTTAGAAGCCTCTTGCTGACCCTGAGCTATAGTAGGAGAGGCTTGGAAGAGAATGAGATGCCTTTAAGCCAAGTCAAATGGAATTGCCAGCATCCCGTGGTTGATGGGTGGAATCTCGGTGCAGAGATTCTGGGGCAGTACTTTGGGTTTGGCTGACCTGTGTCAAGTTAATATTCACCATTTACTGGTCATGTCAGTTTGGGCGAGGTGCTTAAATTGTCTAGGCATCAGTGTCCTCATCTGTAAAGTGAGGATGGTCACACTGCTGCTAAGGTTCCTTTGAGGATGAACAGAAATACCACAGGTAACGGTCAGTGACACCATCTCTGCACAGGCTCAATAACTGTTCACTAACCAAAAAAGGATTATTGTTATTTACTGATTTTGGACTTGATTGATACCCTGTAGTTCCCTTGCCCTGTGGCAGAATAGTCCGTGTTCTTTAAAACAGCTGAATATGTGAACATATCAAACTGCTGTGGACACCGTGAAGGGAAGAATAGGAAGAGAAGGTGGTTTAGGATCTGGTGGGGGGGTTTACTCCAGCCACCCTCCCAGCACTCTCCACTCACTGGAAAGTAACAGCATAGGAAAGACATTAAAGCAGGAAGAGGTAGAAAGTATGTGAAGAACGTCCTATTCAGCTTTGTCCTTCACTGACCTCTAAAAGGTGTGACCTCTGGGTGATGTCAATGGTGCCATTGCTCCTCCTCACCACTAGAGGGTGCTCTGACTTGATCCTCTGGATCCAGAAGCACAGAAACAGATGTTTGGTTCCCTTGAGTTTGAATGATTAGGGCAGAAAGTGGCTAAGAATGGAGACAGTGGGGAGAAGGGGATGGGTGAGGTGAAGTCCAGACCTGAAGCAGGTACAGGGGTGCCCCGTCAACTTGAGTAAGACGAAGGCTGGGGTCGGACTATAAAGAATGGATCCTGGAGGGTCTGGAGCCAGTTTGGGGGACCCATAGGGCAAGCATTGGATCCAGACTTGGGTCTTAAAAAATGGTGGTGGAACTTCCTCATTCTTTTTTCCTTTTATCTCAAAGCTGTGCTTTTGCACTAACTGAGAGCTGGAGCAGCAGGAAAGATAACAGGATAGATGATGGAGGTGAGGGACCATGGGGTAAGACAGGAGCTCCACATCCCAGTCCTTCCCTGGCTGATCAGTTGTGATCACTCCAACCCATTAGGCAGTGAAAACAGTGTCTCACGTTGATTGTACAAGGACTGGAGTTCAGTTCATAATGAGTTCCCTCTACTATACTTACAGCAAAGGCTTACTGGTAGGAGTGAGGTGCTTACTCAACCCCAAACTATACAAATGTGATGAGAAAGCAGCGGATACCTGCTGTTGAGGAGGGTGTCCAGAGGACCATGGCATCATAGTGCAAGCTGACATTTAGCCAGGACACACTGAAATGGCCATATTGTGTACGTCCTCATCCAGATCGATTGGTGGGTGCCTGCTCCTACAGCTGTTGACTGTCACCCCTGCTTATGGGCACATAATTCTAACCAGCAGTTAGCATGTTCTGAATGTGTGTTGTACACATCAAAGATGAGGCTAAAAAAGAAGAGAGATGGCTTTGTTCAACCCATCGTCTCTTTTAGAACAGCAGTCTGGATATGCTTCCTATGAAATCCTTTGGGATTTCCAGAATACTTCAGTATTTTGTTTTAGATGAGGCTTCATTGTCTTTATTAATTAGTTAGTTAATTTTTTAGTGGCAGTACTGGGGATTGAACCCAGCTATACCCACTCCCCCGTTGTCTTTAGATAATACCTGGTTCTAAATAGGTAAGAGATTCGACACTGTGTTAAATATAGTAGCTCTCTCTCATGTAGAATACCTTATCAGAATAATTGGTCTGTTGAGATTGCTTTATGTAGGGCCCCTCAAATAAAAACCAGTCTGGAAATGTGCACTATCTTTAGCAATCATTACCGTAACCTATCTTAGATTATATGTACTTGAAGATCTTTTTAAAATACTTTTCAAAAGACTATATATACTATAAGGTGGCAAAAATCACATAAAGGAAAAGTAAATTTGCAAATTGAGAAAGAAAAACATACTCTTCCTCTCGCATGTTTTTCCTTTCCTTTCACACAGAAACTTCACTTCTGACACTTTCGATCACCAAATGTGCGTAAGTTTTCCCATGACAAGTAATTCTCTGTGACACCAGCTGGGTGTCCTGTGATTTAACTCAGTTCAGACACTATCGCCCTGGAGTTAACATCAGATCCCACCGGCTAAGGATTCAGTCTTAAAAGACTGCCCCCTCCCCAACTTCGACATCAGTCACTAGTCCAGATTGTCACCTGTGCTTCTGACCATTCAGCTGTAAATCAGAGATTCTCTCCTTGAGTTTGGTTAACTTGCTAGAGCGGCTTCCAGAACTCAGGAACACCATTTACTTACTGTTTTCTAGTTTATTATAAAAAGGATACGGTAAAGGACACAGCTGAACATCCAGATGGAAGAGATGCACAAGGCAAGGTGTGTTGGAAGGGGCGCGGAGCTTCCATGCCCTCTTCAGGCCACCACTGTCCAGCACCTCCACATGGTCACCAACCTGGCAGCTCTCTGAACCCTGTACTTTTGGGAATTTTATGAAGAACTCATCACTTAGGCATGATCCACCAGTAACTCCATGTCTAGCCCTTCTCCCATCTTTGGAGAATGGAGGTGGGGGGGGGCGCTGAAAACTCCAAGCTTCTAATCATGGCTTGGTCTTTTCTGGTGACCAGTCCTCATCCAGGAGCCATCCAGGATCACCTCATTTAGAACAAAAGACACTTCTATCACCCAAGAAGTACAATGGGATTTAGGATCTTGATGTCAGGAACCAGGGTCAAAGACCAAATATTGAAACAAAAGATGCTTCTAGTGTTCTCATCACTTAGAAAATTACAAGGGTTTTAGGAGCTCTGTCCCAGGACCAGGACAGAGACATACACACACACACACACACACACGTATTTCCTATTATTTCATACTAATCAACTTGGTTTAAGTATCTATTAGGAAGGACGATATGCATTAGATAAACAAGATTTTACGGTATAGCACAGGGAAATACATACAAGATCTTGTGGTAACTCAGTGAAAAAAAAATGTGACAATGAATATATGTATGTTCATGTATAACTGAAAAATTGTGCTCTACACTGGAACTTGATACAGAATTGTAAAATGACTATAACTCAATTAAAAAATGTTTAAAAATTTAAAATGCCTTTGACTTATTGACAGCACGTGAAAGCTGTCTAAATGTGGCTTCTACTTCCGTGTTTTTTTAAAGTTTTTTAAAATTAAATTTAAAAAAATTGAAGTAGAGTCAATTATAATGTGTTAATTTCTGGTGTACAGCACAATGTCACTATTTAAAAAAATTTTTTTAATAGACTTTATTTTTTTAGGGCAGTTTCAGGTTTACAGCAGAGTTGAGCAGAAAGTACAGAGTTCCCACATAGCCCTCCCCACCCACACATTCATACTTCCCTACCCTCAACCTACCTCATCAGTGTGGCATATCTGGCACAGTTGATGAACCAACATGGACACATTATTGTCAACCAAATTCCATAGTTTACATTAGGGTTCACTCTTGATCTCGTACATTCTATGGGTTTTGACAAATGCATAATGACATGTAGCCACCACTATAGTGTCATACAGAATAATTTTATTGCCCTAAAAATTCCTTGTGCTCCATCTGTTCATCCCTCCCTCCCTCCCTCCCTCTCTTCTGTGTTTTAAAACAACTTCATTTAGGTATCATTTATGTACCACAAATCCACTTGTTTTAAGTGTGCAACTATTACCATAGTTCAGTTTCAAGATGCAGTTTTAACATGTAAAACTCAAACTTGTTAAACTTACCCTCATTATTGGGCTGGATTAAGATCTTTCGGTGTTTTAAGCACGGGGCAGGGTCTGCTTGTTTCCCTGTCCTAATTCTCCTCCGTCTCTGCCTCCCTCCTTCTGGATTTCCTCCTTCTCTCCCTCCCTCTTAGTGCTCTCAGGGCACGGGTTGAAAGATAATCCCTGCCCTCAAAGATCAGGAAGATAGTCATGAAAAGTGATGAAAAAGATGATGACGTTCTTTTGCGGAAGTGTCATCCAGACAGAATAGCTATCCCAGGAATCACGGGGCCACACTTATCTCAGCCCCACCCCTGTTCTCAGAGATTTAAACGTTCAGCTCAATAAACATTTATTGGATACCTGTCCTCTACGCCGTGGGTACAAAGATGAATAAGAACTCATCCCTGCCAGGATTTAAGCAGCTTTAATTCAACCTCAGGTGACTACGTTTCAGTCAGTGTTACTGGCCTGATTGACCCTGTGACCCAGTCCCAGCGTCACGACCCCTGCCCTGAGGAAGTGCAGCACCACTCTTGCGCCCTGTCTGGTAACAGGAAGTCTTTCCCTGTTCATTTCTCTTCTCAAAAGCCACCTGCTCAGTGGGCCCCTCGCTGGCTGCTGAACTGAAATTTCATTCTTTTTCTGATAACTTCATAACCCCCTTCCCTGCTTGATTTCTCCCCTTCCCTTTTTCACTCTCCAACACACAATCTCTTTTACTTACTTATTATGTTGTGTATTCTCAGCTTCTTCCATTAGAATGTAAGTTCAACAAGGGTAGGGATTTGGGTCTGTTTCCTTCTCTGTCCTAACCCCAGGGCTGGGTTCTGGGTCCATAGTCCATACTCAAGGAATATTTGTTGAATAAACTCACGAACATCTGATCCTTAAGATAAGTGCTTATCTTGGGGAGCCAGGGCCCCATCCTGATGACCCTACGTCTTCAAGACCTGGAAGGCTCACTGCCTTGATCCCATCTCACTGGCACAGTGCCTGAGTGTGACGCCTTCGTGAAGCTTTGACCACGCTGCCCCCCAGCTTGCAGCTGCCTGGGCCTAGCTGCCTTGCTCCTGGAACTGTCTCACTGAAGAATCCATTCCAACATGTTGTTGCCTGTGCCTCCCATGACTCCAACTGTTGCTGCCTGCCCCGGCGCTGGCCCCCAACTAATCTTAAGAACTGCCTATCCCAGTCTGCCCCAGTTAATTAACCTTCTCTGTGTGACAGCTTTACAAGACTGGACAGAAGGCAGAACACCCATGATGCTATGTGAATTAAAATACCAGCCGGTGGGAATGAATGACTAAGGGTGGAAGAGCCTACCCCATACCATGCTGGATGCTTGAATCGTCCCAAAGCATTGTTTTGAAAGCAGCTGAAGAAAAATTTTTTAAACATTTTGGAATAATGACCTGATCTTTGAAAGTAGCTTCTCAAAAGCAGTGTTTAACGTCACTCTTGTATAATGATAATATTTCTAGGCTAACCTTTTCTAGTAAAATCTCAGTGTGTTACAACTCATCATCCTATTCCAAACTCCTTGTCAACATCAGAGTTTTCAAGACTATCAGCAGCTTCTCATCAAAACACAATGACAACAACAAAAATCAAATGTTTCTTTTCTTCCCTAAAACTGAGCCTGAAAAGAAAGACTCCCTAAGTCTTCTACTTCAAGAATATACGTCTGCTTTTTAAAAAATTTTATTTATTTATTTATTTAATCAATCATTTATTTATTTAATCATTTATTTATTTAATCATTTATTTTTTTTGAAGGGGTAATTAGGTTGTTTATTTATTTAAGGGAGGTACTGGGGATTGAACCCAGGACCTCTTGCATGCTAAGCATGCACTCTGCCACTGACCTATACCCTCCCCCTACATCTGCTTTTAAAACAGATAGATAACTTCAACTCCTGCCAGGTGTACAACGAGAATGTAACTTCAGGGAACAAAAGGTCATGCATCAGACTTTCATTGGGGTCCTGGAGAGGACTGCCATCCATCAAGCTATATATATGTTTCTTGGTGACCGATTTCTGGAGGTGCTGAGTAACAACACATTTGGAAGCACTATTAACAGGTTTTATTTGCTGGACAAGACAAATAGGGTCAGTTAAGTACATTGTGAATTTTCGTAGGTCACATTGAACCCCCGTTGGTTCATAGGGCCTCATTATCTCTGCAGAATCGCTTCAGTGAGCTATCGGGAGAGGTTAGAATGGGAGATCTTTCCTTGAACATTAGGACGTAAAGACAGCTCTGTTCCAGCAGCCAGGAAAGACTGCACGCCCTGCTGGATAACTAGGGACCATTCAGTTGAACCCTGGTGCTAGAGATCTCCTGGCTTGTTAGGTTGTCAGGCTTAACATTACCAGATTAATAGAGTTAATTTCGGGTTTTCATTCTGCATAGAAATCTTTTAAAAAGGCAACAGAGTACAGAAACCATCCTCTACCAGCGACCTCTCTCCTTCATTCTCCTCTTCTGCAGTTAACACGAGAGGCAGGTCTAGATCTTCTTGGAGGAACTGGACATCCTGAAAATGTCTGGAAGGTAGGAATTAGGTTTCCAGGAAGAGAACAAAGTGGGCCCCGAGGTCCCGGTGGTTCTCACTGCTATAGGACCCTTAGGGCTGACACCCTCCCCACCAGGCGTCCCTACTCCCTGCACCCCATCCTAGGGAGCCAGGTATCCATTCAGGTTTCTTTGGATACGTCCTCCCCTCCACCAAAGCAGGACTCCGCCCTGCCTGGACCACGTGAACTCTTAGGGGCAGCCAGAAAGTACCAGCGGTGACGCGGATACAGGGCAGTTTCTGGTAACGTGACGATCTCAACTCCCTCCTCGCTCGGTCCCCAAGTCCCAGCGGCAGACTGGTCCCCGCCAGCCTCTGTTCGCGTCTCAGCCCCGCCCTCCAGCCCGCTGAGCTCTGTCTCTTTTCACACCTAATTCCAGCTCAGGTCCCGCTCTCACGCCGTGGACAACGTCGAGGTCCTGACCGAGGGTGGGCACATGGGGACAAGGCCGAGGCAGCGCGCGAGGGAGGGTGGGCAGCTCCTCAGCCCGGGGGTGGTCTGCGATTCCGGACGGACAGACTGACGTCCCCGACAAGCGTGGGTGAAAAGGGGGGCGGGTTGTGGTGGAGGAGGTGGAGCCGCCGAGGAGGGGCGGTGCCGCGGGGAGCGGAGCCCGGCCTCCCGCCCCCACCCCTCTCGGTGCCTGAGTCTGGGCGGTGACACAAAAAGCTCCCTCTCGGAGCCGAGCGCCTGGCGGCGGTGTCCGACCGGGAGCGCGGAGGGCGGCGGGGCAGGTGGGGCGCCTCCCGAGAGGCCGAGCCGGGAGCTGGGGCTGCAGGCACAGCCGCGGCGCGCGTCTGGCTGAGCGGGTGGCAGGCGCGTCGGGACCACCCAGCGATGCTGCCGCCGCCGCTGCGGTCACCGCCTCTGTAGCGTGCGCCCGCGCCCGCTGCGGAGAGAGGTCGGTGAGTTTCGGTTTGTTTCTCTGCTCTGTCCCTCCTGGGTCAAGGGTGGCGAGAGGGGCGCGAAGGGATGTCTGCGCTTCCAGGGCGGCAGCACCCGGAGCCAGGGAAGCGAAAAAGGGGAGGTACCGCCTGGTGTAGTGGGGGTTACCTTTTGGACCGTGGAGGATAGTGGCGGGTCTCAGGGATCCCGAAGAGGGGAGCGCGGGACGCGGCGGGGCGGCCCTGGGGCGCGGGGGAGGTGGTCCCTGGAGTTACGTTTCTCCCGAGCGCTGGCGGAGTTGGGCTGGCGGCTGGGGCGGGGAGAGGCGCTGTCGGCAGCTTAGCCGAGTCCTCGGATGCCCCCTGGAGCTGTGGCCCGAGGGAGCTGGTCTCGTGCCCGCGCCGCGCGCGCTCCCCTGGAGTGCACGTGCGTGCGCGCGCGCCCCAGCTGCACCCCTACCCCACACCCCCCGGACAGGCCCCTCGCAAGGCCAGGGTCGAGCTCCTTCCCTATCCCCAGAAGTTGTCTCTGCGACCCCGGGGCCCCTTGGGGGAGGAGAGGGCAAAGTGGCCGGCCAGATGTTGGGGAGATTTTGTGAGGACCCACGCGCCTGGGGCGCCTGCTCCTGGAAGGGCAGCGGCAGGACAAAGAAGTCTGGACTCGTGGGACGCTGCTCGAGAGGTGGCGGTCCCCAGTCCCGCCTAAGGTGGGGGCGGGGAGCACCGCACGGCTTTGGAAAGAGTAGAGAAATAGGCAAAACATAGTGACAGTGACTTGATGAGGTGGCGGACAGAGCGAAGGAAAGGATGCTCGCCAACGCAGCGCTGGCGTGTCTGTCTGGGCGGGTGACTGGGCCCCCGCATTCCCACATAACCGGGTTTACCTAGTATATTTTGCTTGTGCCCCTCGATGTCATTCACTGCCTTCTCGTCTTTCTTTCTTTCTGAGGAATTACCGTTGCTAGTAGAGGTATAGCACCAGAGGGTAACTTGGGGGCGGAGGAGACTGCAGGGGAGTCGGGGGAGGTAGGTGGTTATTTATCCTATGGAGACAATTAGGAAGCGTTACGCCCCCTCCGCGGCCCGCCAGCCCGCCACACCTCGGCGGTCCTCCACCTCCCCTAGTGCACCGTCGCTCCTCTGCCCGGGGAGGATGCTTGGATTTCTTTGCTGCGCGTATCTAACCCTTACTGCATGTTATTTCACTGCAGGCTGAACAAAGCTCAGGCTCAATTGTGCTTCCTGCTTGTCAGCCTCTTGCCTCCCAAACCCGTACCATTTCCACCTGATGTCATCACGCAGAAGGGGGTGAAAGGGACTCGGTGACAGATTCAGGTAACCCCCAATAATCTGGGTAGCCGCCTGGGAGTCTCTGGGTCATTTGGGCCAGCAGTGTTTGCACGGGGGCTGTTTGGGTGGTTTCTGCATGACACTGTCCATTCCTATCTACATGAAGGAAGAGTGGGGACTGCTGAAACTCCTGGTCCGGAGAAAGAAATTGCAAATGACTTTAAACCTTCCTTTTGAATAAGTCATTGAGGGCAGGCTGCATTTGGAGTTGTATACATTCCACCCAGCTCCCTTTGATGAGAATTTTGATTCAATCAACATATGGGCAGTTGTATCTGAATGTGGGGTTTAGATATGTCTGCTTTCTTATCTGTAGTCGTATATTTCGGCTTCAGTCTGTAAGTGGGATATCCTTTGTTGTAAAGGTATCATTGTAAGGATGATTAGAAATGTGACCAGTGCTGAATTAGGGCATTGGTCAAATGTGGTAACCTTCTTATGAAATAATGTCTCTCCCCCATCTCTTCACTGTAATAGCGTTTGCAATATTAAGAGGGACAGGCCAGCAGTAAGTTACTGGGAGGTGGAAGGGAGGGCTATTGGGGGAGCAGAAAGAGAGCAGAAAGAGATCAGAAAATGGAGCTTTAGTTAAGTTTCCATTTATATAGCCATGAACCATTAGGCTCTCAGTCTGCATTTTATCTTTAGGTTGTTGGTTCTTTTCCACAACCTCTGGCCTGTTCTTTTCTTTCCAAGGATAGTTCTGTTTTCATGTCAGCCTACCCAGATTTGGGGTTATCTTGATAAATTTCAGTGGAAACATAACCTTCAGACACATCACCTTGGTGTTGGTGCTGTCTCCTAGAGGGCAGCGTCCTGGCATCCTCCACAAGCATCAGGGACTAAGACTGTGTATGAAAGGGACTCCAGGTTTATTTTGTAGGAAAAAGGGATTGCTGAGGACCAGAGGCTGCTGGTGCTGTTTCTTGCTCTGCAGCAACAGCGCCGTATCCGTGGCAGAGCCTCTCGCCACCGTTCCCCATCCCCCACCCCCAAATCCCTTAAAAAATAAAATGTAAAAACTTGAAGGATTGATCATTTCCGTCTAGGATAGTTTTGTTTGGAAAGGTGACTTTAAAAAACATCAGCAAGGCTGGCACTTACTCTTTTTCTCAAAGCATTCAAGTATCACCAGGAAAAGTAGATGAGTTATCAACTAGTCCCAGCTGAAACAAAGACCAGCGCTTTGGAAAGTGCAGATTTGTAGTGGGGCTAGGGTAGAGGTCTTCTGACAAGTGATTTTTATGTCAGCAGTAATGAGGGGTGTGTGTTGTGTTCCTGCAAGAGGAGAAACCATGTGATGGGATAATAGGGAGTATAATAATGCAATAGAAACAGAGGGTGTGGTTTTGTTTTTTTTTTTAAATAGAAAAAAATAAATACCTCACACACACAATTCCACATGGGAAAACAGCTGCCTGCACATGTAAATGCATGTCCAAGAACAAAGATAGCCATAGTGCAGGGCCAGCTTTCATCGTGGTTTGACACTGAGTCTAGTGATCAGTCATGATAAAGGGTTATATTGATGTTTAATTTGTTTTTTTTTTTAGGTGGAGGCTCCCCACTGCCAGATGTCGGCAGTAGTGCATTTTAGTTTTAGGTTGGAGGAGCCCTAGAGGTTATGAGACCAACTTTTACCTCCAGAGCTGAGTCTTTTCTACAGTGTTCGTTTAATTCCTTTGGCAGATGTTTATCGAGCACCTGATGGAGAATGGGCTCTCTGACAGCTGCCAAGGGGTGGGCTGGGGTGGGTGCGGAGATACAAAAATGAGCCGCATTCAGGGAGCTTTCGGGGTGACAGAGAAGGGAAGACCTTATTCTAATTAAGTTCAGTGGAAGCTGGAGAGAGAGGAACAAAGAAGGGTGTTGGACTTCTGAGGTGGGAGCTAACGATCATTCAGCCTCTACTTGAATGCCTCTTTCATTGGGGCGCTCACTACTTCACAAATGGCTGGACCTGTTGTCAGAAGGTGACCTTTTCTTCATAGTCTTTAAACTCCTCAGCTGAATTCCACACGAGTGGTTAGATTTCACCATTGTTGAGAGGTCATTCTGTTTTCATTCCTTACTGTCTCAGAGTTGTCTGGACCTGTCTGTCCTGTCAGCACCTTCTGCATTTCAAGGTCTTATTCAGGCCCTGCTGCATTTGAATTTTGAAATAAATTCTGCTTTTTTGTATTATCTGCTTTAGAAAACAGATGGGAGGGGGACGTTGATAGGTTTCTCTCTTCTTCAAGCAGTGATGTGTCAGCAAGATAGGTGAGGTTATACTGCGGTAACACATAACCTTCAGATCTCAGTGGCCAAAAACAGTTTCTTTCTTTCCCATGCTGTGTGTCCAACACCGTCAGCAGGTGGGCCCTGCTTATCGTAGTCACTCAAGGACCCAAATGAGTAGAAGGCGTGATCCTGACGTGTGCTCGTGAGGTCACTGCAGCACGGGAAGGGAAGCGGTAGAGGCTCTTGCTCTAACAATGACACAATCTGACCCAGAAGTGACTTACGTTGTTTCGGCCAGACTAGTCCTGTGACCCCATTTAGCCACAATCCAGTATTTCTTGCGCTGAAAAGGGGAAACCTGGATATAGATGAGCAGCACTAATGACTTCCACAAGTGATGGGGCCAAGATGAGTTTATAAAGTGTGTTCCTACTTAGTGCTTCATAGGCACTGAGTGTTATCCGAGTGTGGACTGAATGAAGAAATGATATGTATCTTCAAGAATCTGGTCCTACCCCAACCTGTTCTTTACTAATATGTTGGTGTAATATTTGCTAATTTGAGTGTAAACCGATCATCAAATAAAAAATTGTGGTTTTTCTCTCTTTTAGCCTGTTTTGAGTAGTTGTTTATTGTGAAGTGATAGGCCAGGGGATATTTCTAAGGCTGGTTCCAGGAGGTTCTGTGCTTGGTGTTATGTAATGAGAGGTGCCACTTACAGACTTCCTCTCCCTTGCCATCTGCCTCTTGACAGGCTTCCTGAGTTTGTTTGGTGCGGCCCAGGGTAGAAAAAGATTAGCAGTGGGCCTAGCGTCACCCAGGAAGGAGGTGGCCTCCTGCAGCAAAGACTGTGCAGTGGCTCAGACCTAGAGGAGGCAGGGGAGTCTGGGGTAGCCTTGGGTCTCCCTCTTATTGCTTTGGTATTTAGAAAAAGCAATTTGAAGGAGAGGCATTCTCTTGTTCCAGGGAAAATTGAACACCTGAAGGTTCTGGAACATTTGAACTTCCATCAGCAGCCACATTGACCATGAGGGTGGTAAGTTTTGAAGCCTTCCTTGCCATACTCTCCCTGGAAAAGATTGAGTGCTGTGAAGTGGGAACAGCGAGGGGCTGTGGATTCAGCAGCTGGCGGCTGGTTGAGAGACTTTGCTGCGGAAAGTGCTGGTCGCACAGATATCTTTGTTGTGATAAATCCATACATAGATTAGAGTGTTTAGCATTTGATAAGCACCTTGAGCATGAGCATGGAATTTAACAAAATAGTATTGCTCTGGCTCAATAGTCACCTCTTGGAAGTCATTTTTACAAAGACGGCTCTCCATAGACAAGGGACATGGTAACTGACGGACAGCTCCTGAGTCACAGCCACTGGAGGACATCCGTGTTGGCCGAAGGGTGCAGGGGCTGCCCTCTAGTCCAGCTTCCCTTGAGTCACAAAGTGTTGCACCCATAAGGGGTTCTGCAGTGGAGGTGAGCAGCTGAGAAACCGGCAGGGAGACCCAGATATAGCCCATCCAAGACCTCCAGGAGCCAACTCAGGGTGCCTGGGGTCAGGCTGAGGGCCAGGCGCAGACTGAACAAGGGGGAAAATTCAACCCTAAGGGGCTGGTCTTGGAAGATCTTTGGGAAGCTCCAAAATACATGCCCATATTTTGTTTGGCCTCTGAGTCCCTAATGCTTTATTTTCATCGTGAAGTCGGCCGTCCAGGTAGAGAGAAGACACGTGTGGAGGGTTGCTTGGTTCCTGGCGAACGTCTGTCTCCATATGGTGGAAGCCAGCAGGGAGGAAGACAGTGGTTTTCATGCTCCTTCCCGCACGGCTCTGGGAGCTACACTGTGTGGTCCAGAACAAAATAAGTACTTGTTTTATGTTAAAGGATTTTCTATCTCTAGGTGACGTGTATTGTCATGGTGAGATTTAAGGAGGGAGGCCTCAAGCTGTGCGTTTGCAGCTTGTATTTCCTTTGGGTAGTTCTTGAGGCCTGGGATTTCCTGGCCGAGACCCGAGGTGGCTGCTGAGGCCTGGGGCACATTCTCTGTGGAGTTGTGGGGGGGCCACCTATGACCTGCTGGGAGTGGAAGGGATGAGTAGGAAAGGATGCCTTGTTTACCACTTGATTTATGACTTCCTGCCTGGAAAAAACTCATTGCAAATGTCCAGCATGGCAAAGGTTATTCTAACATTTTACACAGGCTTCCTGGGGGATCAGCCTTCGTGCGAGGAAGGGATTGATCAAATGCAGATGTGCTGCTGGTGGGGACGAAGTCAGGATGAAATGGAATCTACCGACACTGTGCTCTGTGCTTGTGTTTTCTCTTTCTCCTTCCCCCACCCCATCTTATTCCTGCCTATCAAGGAAATGTAACATGTCTACCTCACTTTCCATTTATAAATCCAGATAGTCACCCTTAATGCACTACTTACTGAAGTGCTACAAGAATGGATGAGATTTTGGTAAAAGCTTTGGCAGATACAGAAATAGGGAGCATTATTAATTTTGGTTTTCTGCTTTTCAACAGATTGACCATCCTTAGTCACAGTGACACATCCTTAGTGACAGTTCCCACACCTTCCTTAATTTCCATCCCCACTGCCACATCCTAGCTGAGAACCTTGTTTTTTTCACTCCTGGCTTTCCTATTTCCAACTTCCTGTCCAACTTCGACTTTTGCTCTGCCTGGCTTTATAATGCCACATTAGCTGGGGTGGTTTGCCCACTCGTCCCTCAAAATGCTTTGCATAACCTCTTTCTTAATTCTGGAATCTTCTGTGGTCTACAGTGTCCTCTCCTTCATGATACCCCATCATTAAAGGTGTGACTCAGCTCTTAACTCTCCTAAAAAATTTAACTCTATCGCGTTAACTTGTCGTAATCCTTGACTCCGTCAAAGATCTCTGGCAAAATCACCTTTGTCTCTCATTTTACTCAACATTTATTCATTTGTTCTACAAAGGGCACTTATTATAGATTGCCCTGTATTATCACCTAAGATTGAAGTGTCTTTTTCTTTCTGTTTAAAGGCAAAGGAAAGAAACTCACTCAAGCCAGTTCATGTTAAAGGGAAGTGTATTCAAAGATGTCCTGGGATGTCTTTTGTCATCAAGCTACATATCACAAGAGTCCCAGTAAATGGGACTCTTCTAGTAACGGCTGATTTGGGGGAGAGAGTGGGGGATACAGTTCTTTCCAAGGGGGCTTGCCGGCAGCAGATGTAGAGACTGAAACCAGCAGGATCTCCGTTCTTTTGCAGGTTCCTTAAAGATGAAGACTGGTGAAGTTTGACTCTATTTTGTATTCCCCACCATATTTGTACAAAGTAAGGGCTAAATAAATACTCAATCATTGCTAACACAGAAATGATTTTGACCTAGTGTGATAAAGAAATTATAGAGGGCTTCTGGCCTGTAGACTTAAAGGAAGTTAAGAAGAAAGAAACATATTTTTTAAGAGCTTCCCCTACGTGCATTTATAATGAGTAAATGTTGAATCAGATTAGAGTTGCCAGGCTGCAGTGTGCATACCAATGGTTGGGAGGTAAATATTCTCATAAAGGGTCATCATTCTAACAAAATGAATTGTCATTGGTGGTCTGTTCAGCTTGAATTGGCCTGCTTCTTCCAAAACAACAACAAAGCAAACCAAAAAAACCCTCTTCTTGGCGACATACAGCAAGCAGCATTAGAACTCTACACCCCGCGAGGCCAGCCTACCATCTCAAGGAGCAGACTGTGCTGTTTGGATTTGACACGAGTGGGTCACAGTTACCCACACCGGCTGCCACATCTCCCTTCCTAATTAACTTGTGGCCTTAAATGCCTTTGGGAGAGACATCTGCTTTACCTTACCTCTTTTGATTTTGGAATACTCATTCACATGATAGAAAGTCTTCAATACTCGGAATGCTTGATCTTTACGGATAGTGTTGTTATGAAAGAAGAAATGTGTTCAGCTGCTTGGAGAAAATGGCCAGGAGTACATTAACATTAAAATAATGTTCTCAGTTTGACGGATAATGAATGGAACTGAGATAAATGTCTCAAAAACAAAGTATTTGGTGTGATAGTCTCTTGCAGTTGTATTGCTCTGGGGTAGGTTTGCAAATTGCTTCCTTGCAGGTTAAATGAGCTTAAGAGTGGTTGGAGAGCACATGGATAGATCTCTGTACTTTATTTAGTGAATTTGCCCCATTGTTGCATAAGGCATATGGATTACTGTCATTTTAAGTGAGTAAGAGCTAGTTCACCCCTGCTGGTAGAGAGCCATCCTTAACTGGAGTAAGTACCTGTCCATCGACTCCTGCTCCATCACACTAACTCTTCAGAAACTTAAGGTAGGAATCCATCTATTCACCTATGGTGGTGGGTAAAATAGCATTTGAAACACTGAGCTTCAATAACTTGAACCTCATATTAGGTATACAATTGTGTTTATTAAGTTTATTCAAATATTGAGTGCCTACTGTTTGCCAGGCACAGTCCTGCCCAGTTCTAACTAAAATCCCTGCCTTGCTTTAGCTTAATGTATGAACTTAACTCATAATTTGGTTTTCTGCCCCCCTCTTTTTTGGCAATGACACAGCTAAAAGTGGAGAGAATAAAAAAAATGTATCTGAGCCTCTTCTCAGTTCTTGATTCCTTTCTGTATATGCCTACCTTACTTGATCCTAATTCAGCTGAGTGGGTAAAAACATGGAAATTTTGAAGCAAGATGGATTGGGTTCAAGTGTGAGCTCTACTATAATGACCTTGAGTAAATATGGTCTGACTGAGCTTTGGTTTCTTCATCTGGAAAATGGAGGTCAGTCAGCCTCACTGAGTTATTGTGAGAGGAAGTGAGATCGTTTATATGAAGGGCCTGGCGTGTTCTCCTATGACTGCATGATGGCAGTTCTTACTAACGTCCATTTTGTTCAGTGCTTACCATCCACCAGAATTGGTGCTGGATTCTGGAAATCTTGGGATGAATAGTTATGGTCTAAACAGAAGAAGCTGTTAAACTAGCCAAGGAAATAACCACATCCAAATAACTACAGCTGTAGGCATTTACATGAGGATTTCTTCTGTAAGTCATGTCATTGGAGTCTTGTCATTGGAAAGTCTTTGTACAGCTTTGCTTAAATGGTGTGAACTTGAAAAGGATAGGCCTTCTCAAGAGGAAAGATGCTGTGAGGTTCTGAGACAGCTCCCAGGCAGCCCAGGCCTTCCTTACAGCGCACCAGCTGCTTTTCTCCTGTGGCCTCACTCCTCTCAGGCAAGTGAAGGCCCTCTTGTAAAGGCTCCTCCTTTCCTAGAGTCGGTTTCTTGAGGGCAGGGTGACTCACTGACTTACCTTGTCCAGGATGAAGAGGATCCTTGGGTTGAAGGACTTTCCAGTTTAAAACCAGAACAGTCCCAGGAAACCAGGGACCAGTTGGTCACCCTACTTAGGGGTCCTGTCCTTGTTCTGTGATTGTTATTTGCATCCTGAAGCAGACCCTGGACATTTCACAGGGTTAGAGATACAGCCACCATAAGAGAAGAAGCAGGAGAGAACGGGGCAGGATAAGACTGCAGAAGGCAGCATGGCTTCATCAGTCACTTTATTTATGAATGTTCTTGGATCTTTATTAGTATTATTTAAAGAAGAGAGCTCTTTATAAAGGCATGAAAACTAGATGACAATGTAAAATATAAAGTCAATGGAATCTGTACAAAGTTCCTCTTAGATAGTGGTATTTGCTGTGCCTGGCAGGGCTGTCACACAGAGCTTGGCACACAATAGACACTCAATAAATACTTGTTGAAGGAATGCTGGAATCCGTTTACTCTTCAGGAGTAACTTAGAGAGCTGGGTTTCAGTTCAGACTGGGTTGCTGATGGTTGTAAGATTTCACTCTGGGCTGTTTGATGGCTAATTTGAAAATGTGTAAACCCAGATCTGCTTTGGGTTCCTTGTGCTGATGTCTGAGTGTATTTAGGTATGAGCTTAGGCTTTGCTTGACTTTTTTTTCTTCGTGGAACCACAGGACACCGGCAGACGAGGTGCCTTGTCTTTTGTTTGCAGCTGGGATGCTTCTGGACCATGCCCAAGTCGTACACTTGACGGTAGTGTGGGCTGGGCTGCAGGCGCTTGTGTACACAGTGCCTGGGGCTTTCCTCCCAGAGATGTGGGAGGGATTTCCTGATGAAGCTGTTAATTCCAAGTCAGGGCTGGGGAGGGACCAGGTCTGGTTCCACACTACTGAGTGAAGCTAACTGGAGCCAGGCTGCCATTGGCCAGTGTCTTCTCTTCCCGAATCTTCATCACTAACATGGAGGATTGATGGCAACTGATCTGGCCTTAGATAAGCCACAGATTTTTTTTTTTTTAAGTCTTTAGCTGAGGCCTCAGATGATAATCCTGTTCTGTTTCTTCTTGAGAAGTGTTAACTGTTTATCTGGGGATGTTAGGACCTGTAGCAAATTGCCAGAAACAGTAATTAGCTTGATGGTTACCAGTTCTATAAATCTCATGCACAGAGCACCTGAGGGCAATTGCCAGACATTTATATCACCCTTCCCATCAGATTCCCATGTCATCATGATGTACACTGCGAAATCATATTCATTTATGTTCCTGGTAAGCCAGATTTCTTCCCAATCTCTTACTTCACCTAAGGAAAAGGTAAACAGCCTGTCCATGGAAGGGGAATCTTTGAGGCAAACAGAATTCACTTACTAAATTGCCTTTATTTCTATATACAAAGTGCTCAATATTAGTTCAAAGAGTTAGTGTTTCTTGGCAAAGTCAGTAGTTTACTTTTTTTCCCAACAGGGGAGTTAGAGCTATCAAAAATTATTTGTAAACCTTGAGTTTATATCAAAATAATAAGTGAGCTATTTGAGAATTGCATCTCATGGCAGTCGTGCTGTGTCTGAAGTTCATTGATTTACAAGGAAAAATGTCTTTACTAAGATGTTAAAAAGAACGTCAGATTTCACTCCAAACTTATGATACCTTATTTGTGAAATCTGTCCCTGCAGATGCCAAACTCTTCAATGTGCTCCTTAAAATAACATGCTCTTGGGGTCAAGTCCAGTCTGCAATGGAAATTGAAGAAGACACTGTCCAGACAATTTAGAATTCCTTGTAAATTAGGAGGGCAATGATAATCAATTTTGAAATCTCAGCGTGATTCAGCCTCATTCTTCTGATTGCCTCAGCTTTTGTTTTATTTCTTGTTCTTGACTTACTATGAAGGACATCGCCATTAGTTCTGTTAAAGGTGGGTGGGACTTGACTTAGCCTAAGACCCTAGACGTGGGCTGTTTGCTTGCAATCTGGAATTCTCCCCTCATCAAGGTAGGATGCAGTTCAGAACAGGCTGACTCTCTGCTGGGTTCTGGAGTCCGCGTCCCTCGTTTGAACTTCTCCTTCGAGATTCTGACTTATAAGGAAACAAATTTTTTCCTTTTATGAGACTCTTAAGTGCTAGGTGACTGGTGTCGTTTGATTTAATCTATAGTACTTAACAGCTAGATGCACTTTGTTTTGCCCCAGCTGATCACAGTGAAAATAAGAGAAGAAGTTAGAGAGACCCAACAGTTTGAGGGGGGGGAGAGTGAGTAAAGAGAATGAGGGGGTAAATAATTGTGTCAGAGTATGGTATTTTTAAAAATTTAATTTTAGCTTCAAAATTAAGAACCACCGTTGTTTACGTGGTGATATTTGTTTGTAATTAATAGCATCTTGCCCAAGCAAATTGAAGTTGTTATTAATGATGTTCTGCAAAATGGCGTGGAAGTTCATCCGATATTTTCCTCCCCAAACTGCTGGATCCCACAAGGTATTTCATGACAACTGAAAGACAATTTGGGGTAGTGGGGGAAGATGACTATAGTACAAAGATGGAGACAGTGTTTATTAGATACTTCAGGTGCAGTGCTTAGAGCTTTAAGCACATTATCTGCGAGGCCATAGATCCTGGAAAGTTAGGTAACTGCTTCAAGGTCACACTGAGTTTATG
Organism: Camelus bactrianus; assembly: GCF_048773025.1. Taxonomy (NCBI): domain Eukaryota; kingdom Metazoa; phylum Chordata; class Mammalia; order Artiodactyla; family Camelidae; genus Camelus; species Camelus bactrianus. The sequence continues at coordinate 19,536,768 of NC_133568.1, read as the reverse complement.
CTGGAGCCAGGATATGAACCCAGGCAGTCTGTTCTCTTAACCACAGCCTGGGAGCCACATTAACAAGAGATTAAAGATTGGAAGAAGTGAAAACTTCTTTTTTTTTTCTTAGCCCAGAAGGTTCAGGGTAACATAATTTAGGAAGAGATATGACTTTTGCACTCTCCTGTCTTTGGGAACAAAGATGGACGATTTTGATCAACTATATGCCTGAATCAGCTTGATGATGACTTCAGGGCAGCATGATTTGAAAGACTCTGTGACAGGTACTGTTGGGAAATTTGCAGTGAGATTTCTGGCTATTACTTGAGCTTTGCCCTGTGCTAACAAGTTACTGTGAAGTCTGGTGGTGTGAATTGTTTCTCAAAGGACCCGTTGACTGAAAGCCAGTATGGGGCTGGGAGCTTAGGACTTTCAGGAATCCACTGCTGAAAAATGTTCAAAGAAAAAAACATTTTTTACTACCCCTCTTCCCCGAGTTCCTATTTTCCCCCTAAACAAAAAGGGAATAAGTCATATCCTTTCGTATTGCCATTCCTTTGTTTGTGTAGTTCCCTTTTCCTGGAACCACCTTTCCTTCCCCTCCCCCACTCCAAAAAACCCCACGACAATTCGATGGAAAAGCTGTGAGTATACATTTCCTTCAAGACATCCTTCCGATTCCACATGCCCTATGGATTCTCCTCTAATTCTCAGGCAGAATTAATTTTCCTTCCATTTTTTCTTTTGAATCCCACTTATCCACTGTGTCTGATAATTCTTCATACATTTGCCTCCCCTGCTTCACTGTGACTTCTTTGACTGTAGGACCTTGTCTTGTTTAGGAGTTTGGATGAATGAATGGAGAAACAAACAAGCAAATGAATGAACAAACTATCACTATGTAGACTTGTTGGGATTGATTAGAGTGTATGTTAGAGGAAAATGATGGTAGATCTGAGTATTGATGTGTGTGTGATTATGGCGACTGGCTAGATGCTTACCAAAGTTCCAGCATGATTGACATTTGGGGCTAGTTCTTTGTTGTGGGGAGACTGTGCTGTGCATTGGGGGACATGTAGCAGCATTCCTGGACTCTACCCACTCGATGCCAGTTGCTAAGTTGTGACAATCAAAGATGTCTCCAGACATTGCCAAATGTCCCGTGAGAGTTAAAACTGTCCCCAGTTGAGAACCACTGTACTGGTCTACTTCTTGCATCTAGGTGGGGCCATGAGACTGCTTCTCACCAACAGGAAGTATGTGGAAATGAGAGACAGTTAAGAGTGGGGATCCTTTTCCACATCCATCCTCTTTCTGGTCTGCTGGCCAGCTGCAGGGGGGTGCTGGAGAGAGCTGTGTGGCTCTGGCGTATGACGGAATCACAAGATGGCAGGAGCCAGGGTCCTGAGTGACCATGTGGAGCAGAACCTCCCTTACCAAGCTGCATTAGGATGCAGTGTAAAGAAATTCAACCAACATGGCATTAGGCCAGTGAGATTTGGGGGTACATATTTTAGTAGTCAGTCTACCTTCCCAAACCTTCCCTGACACTTGGGATGAAGAGACTTTGCTGAAGCAGCCATGCCAGTGTTCCCGGTAGTGAGTAAAAGCAGGCATTCTAACCATGGGAAAAGAGAGATTTGTTTTGTTTATTTGTTCTCATGTAGCATTAGTCTTGTTGCTATAATTTTAAAAATTCCTACGTGTTATCAGAAAATAAGATGATGATAAATGTTAATGTGTTCTTCTACCACGCCAATAATTCTGACCTGTGAATAAGCAAGCAGCTCTGAGCTATAAATATTTTTAGTAAAAAGTCATAAAACATCAAATGTCCTAGCAGTTCTCATTTCACTGTGTATGAATGTGCGTCTGCAATGCAAGTTCAAGTTGAGCTTTTTGTAGCAATTTAAGTTTAATGTGTCTTAATATTTTGGGGGGGAAATGACAGATGTTGATACCCTACGGACACAGCTGTTTTCTACACCATTAATCAATACATCACTGTATGATGTGATGGGCTTGGAAGTGGACTCGTATATGCTTAGTCCAGCTGTATGCTGTGGATTAGTGTCCTTTAAAAAGCTGAACCCAAAAGCTTGCTTATCAGACCAAATTCAGTGCCTAGTTCTAGATTTCCTTTGCAGCAATTAATTGTATTTGTGGTTGTGTCTACGCAGCCACTGTCCAAAATGCGTAAGTCAAAGGGTTTCATTTGGCACCCATCTGGATGACAACAGCAGGGTTGTTTGTGGAAGACAATGGCTGATTGTGGGTGAGCTCTTCGGAGGCTGAAGGCTTTGCGTTTGAGTCAGTGGTCTTGGTGCCGCCTCCATCAGCACAGCATTCAGTCCATTGTACAAAGAGCCACCCCCAGTGAATTTCAGCCTACCTGTCAGTCACTCAAAGAACCCCTGTCAGCAAATAGAGCAAATTGGGCTTGACGATGGTAAAGTCTCTTTCTAGTAAAAATCCTGCTAGGCGTCTTAACTACCAAATATCTGATTCTTCTGGGTTTTTTTTTTCCCCCCATATAAAACATTTTTATAATAATAAGAATAAGAGTAGCTAATACAGATGGCACTAATTATGTGCCAGTCTGTAAGTGTTTTGCATATAGTATGTGCATAATTCTCATAATAGTCTTAAGGGAAGGTACTGTTAATATCTCTATTTCAATTTGTCTATTTATAAGAAATTGAGGCACAGAGAGGCTAAATGACTCACCCAAGGTCACACAAAGAGTAAATGCCAGAACTAGGATTAGAACCCAGGAATGACCCTAGAGTATGCTATAAGCCACTGTGAGTTGCTCAGATGTTCCCTTCTGTAAAGGAGATTCACTTTCTCTGAGATGTCCTTTATTTTTATGACTTCATCTAACAGCTGTATATGATGATTAAAAAGAGTTGTTGATATTATTGCTTTATTTTTGCATGAGTTGAGCATAATTTCCCAACTAAGCTGTCAGCGGATGGTCTTGTGTCTTCCATAACTCTTGGCACAGTGCTTCGTGGTAAGAAAGTACTAAATTAGCACGTTGTTTTGATTATTTTCGTATAGAGATGCTCCTTTAGGAGATTACTTCTGTAGGAATAAGCATACATACACTCGAGGAACCCAAATGCCAGGTGGTCTTGGATGAAGTGGCCTTGGACGTCAGAGGGGGAAAGATGACTTCCTGCTGGAGGATTTAGAATGGCTTCATGGAAGACAGTAGCATTTGATGATGCCCTCGAAGGGTAGGTAGTAATCTGGGCATGTGGGCAGGTGGAGTGGACTTCCAGCAGCTTGCAAGGTGGTAAGGGAGGGTGGATCTTGTCTTCTGGACAGCAAAAGTGCTTTATGGCTGAAGCATGGAGTAGGTGAGGAGGACTTGTAGGAAGAAGATTAGAATGATTGGTGGGAAGAGGGGATTTGGGGATTTATTTGGAAGGAAGCCATTGATGGTGTTGGGGCTGAGAATGAATTCTTTTTTGTATTTCCCGCACAATTTTGGATACAGTATCTTCACGGGACTGGTTGATTAAGGGCTATATCATCAGAAAGTTTCCTTTCCTCTCTGGGGGTACTGCATCTTGTACCTGAAATCAAAAGCATAATACTTTAGTTACCTCTTTTGGCTTGGTTTATATTTGTCTGCTATTCGAAAGATGTATTGACTATTTTGATTGATTTTTCTCTTAATGTGCTGTTAAGCTGTGGCCGCAAGGAGACAGTACTGGGGCCAATTGCCATGTAGTTTTGCCTTTGGTTTCGTGGGTAGGTTTTTAGGAACCAAAATACACTTAGAGCCTAAATGGGTCAAACAGTAGTAGAAGCCTGAAATTAGTTTTTACATTTCTAAAATTAACTTAATCAGACAAAATTCATTTAGTACGGTATGAAAAATGGTTGTGAATAAACAATGAAACTATGCTTATTAAGACAGATTAAGAAAATACTTCGGGGAGTACAGCAGCTTTAATTTTCCTTTCTTGAGATTTGTTTACTAATATAATCTCAGCTCTATCCGCCTCAAAAAAAATCCTAGTAATTAGTACTAGTTAGTTCAAATCTGCTGTCCTGAACTCTGGCCTGTTCCATTTTCTCAGAAAACAAGTCCACTTTCCGTGGGTTATGGAGAAAGAACTTGTACTTTTTCAGAGAATGCGCTAGGTAGGCTGACATTCATAACTAACTTCTGAGTTACGAGAGTTTACTACTTTGGCAAGTGATGGCAGTGGGTCTGCCACTGAAGGGGGCAGGGCTTGCCAGTCTTCAAGTATGGAGATTGCAGAATTTTGAGTAAAATTTTAAATATTAAATATCTTTGAATTGGACTTGCACTTTTATAAATGGAAAAAAAAATTGCTAATATGTGCTTGGCAGTCACTAAATCCAAAGCATCCTGTGAAACTCTAGGTAAGTTATCCAATATAGTTCTGATGATAATTTAGAAGTAGGTTTTCATCCCATTTTTTGGATGACCAAACTGAGGCACAGAGAAGTTCAGCAAGTGGCAGAACCAGGATGGAAACCCTGAACCTGATTTATAGTAGTCTTGGTATGTCAGTCCAGTATAACACGGTGGCCTTTCAGAACTTTGCAGTTGTAGTTGACAAGTACCAGTAAAAATAGCTGCTGTCAGAAATAAAATGTACGGACAGCAAGCATCTTCAATGAACATAATATTAAAAATGAAATACTAAACATTTTAGCGTTTTAATTTCAGTCACTCTGTGCTCTGGTCACAGTAGAGTTGAAATTTAATAACCTTATTGTGGCTATTTTGTTTCTTCACCAGAAATCCATCCGGAGATTCTACTGCAAAAAGTAGCAGCTGAAATTATAATCATGGTAATTCTATCCATGACATGATTGTGGAAGTGGAGAAGAATGAGGTTATTTTGGGGGAAGTCCTGTTTAGTAGAATAGCCAGTGCTTTTCAAATGTTGGACAAGCCAGAGGGGAAGGAGGCCTAATTACGGATTTGTAATATATGGTGGAAATGGGTGAGCTTTCAGGAAATTTTGGAGATTAAAAATTAGACTGCCCTGAGTTAATTCAGAGTTTGTAGCCAGACAGTATCAAGGCCATTAGGACTATTTTTGGCTCTGGTATTAAGTTTTTTAAACAAACACTGTTCATCTCTAGCCTGTTCTACGAACTCTCCAGTCCGAGTGAGGGCTGGGAGTAACCGATGTCATCGGGTTTGCAGCACCCCTTCCTGGAGCCTCCCTCGTGGGGTGTTTTCCCTTTTGCTGTGAACACTTCCCGGTGTCAGGACCTTACCACCTCCTGAGTAAATTGTTCCCACTTTATAGTCAGGAAAACATGAGACTAAACAAGGGAAACTGATAGGCCAAGGTGTCTGCAGTTCAGAGGTGGGCCTTGAATTAGCCCTGAAGGAAACTGCCATCCTGTTCAGCCCTAGTCATGCTCCAGGAATCACTCGATGTCAGCCCAGCCGTCCAGCCTTTCTCTCTGATTGTGCACCATCAGTGTACCTCAGGACCCCTTCAATGCACTCACCCTGCAGGCCTGAAGGACCCTTGGCTTTACCATTAGAGATTCATTCCTTGTGTGGTAGAGAAGACGACATGAATCGTGGTCACTTGGTCAGCTGAGGGCTGTACCCCTCCTCTGCTACTTACTTATCAGCCTTGTGATCCTGAGCAAATCGCTCCGTGTCCTCATTTAAGATGAGGCCAGCAGTACTTATTTTGAAGTGTCACAGTGAAGGTTAATACTGATAACTAAAGTGCAGGGAGCCCCTGCAAGGTGCCGGGTGCTGTTTTTAGGTGTTACATATACATTAGCTCACTAATTCTCAGAACAATAGTCTGAGGGAAGGACTGGATGCAGCCCTAGAGAAACTGAATGATGTGTCTGAGAGTCGAAACTGGTACATAGACAATGCAGTATAAATTAGTTCTTTTCTCTCTTCCTTTGGGTCCTTTGTTAAATGAGTACCCTTGGGAAGGATAACATACTCACCTCCATAAGGATGGAGTAGCTAACCCTGTGAAATCAGGTTTCTACCAGCCCCTCTGAGAAGCAGGTGCAGATGAGGGTAGAGGGACGGGTCTGATGGAGGGAAGGTGAAAAAGATGACCGCGAGCTGAAGCATTATAATCTGGGCAGGTCAGCTCTGCTAAGACTTGGGGATGGAGGGGTGGGAGGAGTAAGGCGAGCATCGAAAGCCAGCCAGGAGGCATGGATACAGAAAAATGGTCGGGCACTCAATTTAAACAGGACCGTTTTGCCTCAGATGGAGCTGGTCCCTTACTTTTGCTTCACTTTTCTTTTTCTGGGATCTGAAGAAGTGAGGTCCATAAACATGCTGGTAGGAAGATAGGACTTTGATACTTTTCCTTGGCTGGTTAACGTTAAAAGAACTCTTTTTTCCATATCCTTAAGAGAAGGGGGAGAAAGGAGAGTGATGTCCTGAAGCAGAACCTTGAGGGAGTGGGCTTTGGGGTCGTGCTTGGCCAAGACACAAACACGGGCCTGAACTTTGGACTGATGGAGCCAGCAGAGATGTGAAGTATTTTCCTGGGGGGGTAGGGTTGGAGGTAAGCCAGCTGTGAAGAACCAGGGGTGAGGGGACAGATTGGGGGGGGTACCTGAAAGGAAGGCATGGTCTCCACTCTTTCTTCCTTGGGTAGAGGAAACCAGAGCAGATGAGAGCACTTTGTAGAAGAAAGCTCTGTGGGAGACAGGGAGATGTATGACATAAAGATTTTTTTAAAAAAATACTGTGCTTGTGTTTATTTGCAACAATAAATCCCACCCTCGGGCACTGTGATCAGTAAAGCCAGTTTGGAGCATACAGGCCACGTCGTGGCAGCAGTGAAATTTGGCCACTGACAGCTCCCTGCTGTGCTTCCTGCCCCAGCCTCTTTATAATTCTAAAAGCAGAGGATTAGTGTTAGAAATAGACTCAGTAAAATAATATTCCCGTATTTTCAATTATTTCTTTCCAAGAGAGCATGAGGTTTGGGAGAAACAGAAAGGATGTGATAGGACGAGGTATATGGCGATGCCTGACTTGAGTTGGCAGAGTTGTCTTTTCCCTCATGGATTGAATTGAGAATGAACAAGCTCAGTGTGCAAGTCTATATCAGAAAATACAAATTCTTATTGTGAATCCCATTACACGCTTCCTGTTGTGGCTTCCTGTCCAAAGCACATCTGCTTAAACTCCTGCTCATTTTGTCTTTATATCATTATTCCTTATATTGTTAGCAGTTGAAATTTTGAGGATAGAAATTTCCCTCCCATTTCTATGGATTTCAGCAATTAGAATTTTGTGGTCCTTGAAATGGTTAAGACGGGAGTTACTTAGCTAGTCCCAGTTACAAAGAAATGGAGAACTTGGGATATTCCTAGAACAAACAAGATGACCAAGACATTAGGATGCTCTAAAAATCTTTTCTAAGAACCTCAAATGCTTATGAAAGATCTGTATTCTCACAAACTGTGAATGCTATTTTGTTCTTCTATTTAATCATTAAAGTGGGAAGCCTGAGACACTCAAGAATAGGCAGTTCTTTATCAATCTGCTTTTAAGTCACTTGGGAAAAATCCTGTATGTCCTTGACCTTCTCGTGCAGCTGCCTTTGTAACGCCTGGTCCTGACTGTCCTGCACACTTTTCTGCTCTGCATCTTTCCCCCACGTAACTTACAAGGCAAAATACTGATGTATGCTTCTCATTCATTAAGAGGACGACTTTGAAGTTGCTGCTAAAGCCCGTACTTATCCTTGTGACCCGAGGTGACCTTTCTGAATGCCCAGTGAGTGCCCTACAGGGTCGGCTAAGGGTGACTAGGCTGGACTTACCTCCGTCCTCTGGTCTCCGAGCTGACACTGAGCAGGTGTGGCTGCTCCCCAGACATTGAATAAACTGGGAAGAAAAGAGAAATGTTGGCAAATATTTTAAAAGTCCTCTTCCCTGGGAGGAACACCCCTGTCTGTAGCACAGATGTGTGTTGTAAGCCGACAGCAACACTGGAAGGCCAGCCTCTGCAGTCAGCAGCTTATGCAGAAGGCCTGTGCCGGCTGCAAGGAAAACGGGGCGGTGGGGTGGGGAAGCTCCCCCAGCAGCTCCGCGTGTTACCGTGAATCTCATTGGAAGGTTTTGTATAAGAGGCACCAGGGCATCCAGATTGCCCCCTGGGGATTAATTAAGTTCTAAGAAGGTGAGCAAAATTGGTTTAATACATTGTTTGTTTTAGCTAGCATGTTAGTTGAAGGTTAAATTTACGTAACGGTAGAGTTGTATTTTTATGTGCGTTTTGTGTGCTTTTACTGTACCGTGGGGTTCCTCGGAGACTTTGCCTGCGCTGACATTTGTAACCAGTCTATGGGATTTAGGAACATTATTTTACATTTGAAATGATTACCACGAGTTCCAGTTGTTATCTTTGCATTTGGAGCTGCACTGTCACTGGTATCTGGGTTTATTTGATGCCGAGTTCATGGTCAGGAATAGATGCCTGAGTGGTAAGATGGGTTCCATGCGGAGTCCAGCCCTGTTAACATCAATTTGCCCCATGGTAAAGGTGGCAGAAGAGCTGTAGGGAGTAGGTACACTCCCTCCTTAAAATTAAAACAACAAAAACACTTTTCCCAAATCTCTCTTTGCTCTCCCTCCAGGAAACAACAGTAAAAAACAATCTGAGTTCTGGATTCAGGTTGTCATCTCTTTACTCTTGAAACACATGAGAACTCTTGAGTTCTCCCTCTGAAGATGATGTCTTGCTGATTTAAAATCGAAGCAGTCTTGCTTCATGAGCCCATTAGCTGGCCAGCTGGTGTCTAGGGGTTCTCTCCGTCACGTGGGCACAGTGTTGAGTGCTTGGTGGAGAAAAATGCCCTGACAGGCAGAGCTTTTAAAAAGTGCACATAAACCCTTTCCATCTCCTCACCCCCACTCTGAAGGGTCCTGAGTCAGTTTGGGACAAGCCCCTAAGTCCGTTGTTTGCTTTTACTTTTGTTTGTAACACATTTGTCATGAGACATTCATTAGTTCTAAGGGTTTACAGGCCATCTCACTGTGGTCCTGCTGTGGGGTCACAGAGGCAGATTGTGGAAGAGCCAGAGCTGTCGCCTTAGAGAAGGTCGTGGACTCGAGGGGAGACACATGTGCACCCCCAGTGTCAATAGAAGTAGTGAGTGGTTGATGGAGGGGATGAATGTGGCATTGCAGGAACATAAAGGGGGAAAAGAGACACCCGAGGAGGGGGTCACAGCAGCCCTGCTGGAAGGAGAGGCAGAGGAATCAGCACGTGCGTAGAGTCTGGAAAAGCCAGAGTGGGAGTAGGTGGAGAAGAGGGTTGGTTTGGATGAGGCTGGAAATGTAACCAGATCACCAAAGGACCCGGGTGGGTATGTGGGCCCCACTCCCCTGGTCATAAGGAGTGAGTAGAATATTCAAAGCCTGGGGCAGCGTGATCAGATCATTCAAAGCCCGGGAAATTGGGCAGAAAGTGTAGGTGTGAATCCTGGCTCGGCCAGGTTCTTGCTCTGTAACGTGGACAAGTGTTTTCATGGTCTTTGCTGCTGAATATTTCTCTGAAGTACGGGGACCATGAGGGTGCCATCCCTGAATTGTCCCAAGGGTAAAGGCATCACCATATCACAGCCCCAGTATGGAGTAGCGCTCCCAAGGGCGCGCAGGGATCTGACTCAGCATTTAGGGTAGTACACAGGATGGTGGGAGTGAGGGAGAGACTGAAGATGGGAGACCTGCTTTGCAAGGCTTTCATGGTGGTCTGGAAAGAGGTTCCCAGTGAGGTATGCCCTGGGTCCTTGGTCCTCTGAGCTCCTTGGGAGATGGGGTGGGGAGGGCACGTGGTCAGCAATGTCTCTGCTTCTCCACCCTAGTCTAGGGCATGAACACTGAGAGAAATTTTAGGAGGCAGCATAAACTGGACTTGATGAAACTTTGGAAACATTATATTATCTTGTCTTTTGGACCACAAGGTTTACTCTAGTTCCCGGTTGTTCTAACAGGAGGGTATGTAATTGAATCTCAGCTGGATAGCCTTCCTTGCAAACTAGAAGGAAATTGCCATTTTTAGAGTTTCACACAGGTTTCTTTCAGGGAGATGTGGACAGATCTCATGGGGATATCTGCCTTCGATTTAAAATTAGTTGCCTCAGAAATCCATTGGACCGTATGTCTAAACTCTGACGTTGAGGGAAGTCGTTTCTGAGGCACGAAAGTATTAGTCTATTCTGAACCTCTCTGAGGCAATAGAGACGCTAAGTACTAAATTCCACAACGGAATGGAGGCTGCTAGTGGGGGATTATCTGGGACTTGGGTTTAGACAGTTTGCAAAACAATTCAGCAAAGTCTATAAAGGCAATGGGGGAAAATAGTATTGCTTTTTTGTGCTGCCAACCAGGTTTGTCCCATGGATTAGTAATTTAGATAGGAACGGCCGTGAATCACTGCTCAGAGCTTGCTTCGCATTTAATTTTATCCCGGAAGCAATTTCCTTTCAAATTCTCAAGCTGTAGTTATCATTAATGAATTAAACATTACGAAACCCGGAGAACTACTAATTCATTTTGAAATAAGAAGACATTTAAATCTGAAAAAGAAACCTTAAATTTCTTTCAGTGGTGTTTAATATTTTCAAGCTGACAAAGTGTGGAAAGGCATTTTGCGGGTGTGATTTCCCAGAGTGGTGAGCGGTAGGTCCTGTGGAGTATGTGCCCGACATCTTGGCTGCAGGTTTGGGGTCATGAAAGTCCAGTTTTCTTGGTGACCAGTGCCTGGGCGTTTTCCAGAGGGGAAAGATTAGAACATATGGAAATGTCTACTGATTGGAGTCAGTGCTCTCCACCCACATTTCTCATCCCCAGTGCTTCCGGGCTTAACCCTTTCAGTCCTGCCCTTTCCTGGGACACCTGCCACCCTACTCTGTCCTGCCTTCTTTCCCTTTATCATATGTTGTTTTGGGAAAGGCTTATTCGGTTAGCCAAGGTTGTTGGACACCAGTCTGTGGTGCTCCAGCCTCTCAGACACTCCCTATAGCTTCAGGAAATCACACCCTTGTGTGGGGTGATGGTTAGGGAAAGGTCCTGTGGTCACACCCACGTGCCTGAAGATTTGGAAGCCTGAAATGAGATGGGGTCAGGGGTCCTTAAGTTTCAAGCCTGGAAAATGTGTTCTGGATTTTCTCCTCAAAGACACTTAAAAAGCTGGTCAAAGAATCAGCGGATCGTGTCCATGGCAATGTTATCTGAACGACTGAAAAAGGTAAGGGGGCTCCTTTCAAGGCCAACAGATTTGATTTGTTTTGGACGTGGAAGGCTTCTAGAATGTTTGTTGAACTGGTCTATTTTTAAGACAAGATTTAGGGCTGTTTTTTCCGTCCCATCCCTACTCCTGCGCAACCTTTTCTGGAAAGCCTTCTGCCTTGTCAACAGAAGTTCTTTGCAGGATGGTCTTCTCATCTGTGACTTCATGACCTGCTGTTTCCTCGGGTGTAAAATGAGAAGGAGAGTACTTGCCCTCCTTCCCTGCCACAAAAATGGTTGTGACGATTAAATGAGACCATGTCTATGAAAACACCTAGTGGTACCTTTGTGTAAGCGTGTGAGGCGGACAGGGGCTAAGAGGGTCAGGATGCGGGAGGCAGGACTTTATATGTAAATGGGGTGGGGGGAAGCTTCAGTTTCTACTGTTCCCGCCCCCACCCTTTTCTTCGCCTACTTAGGACCTGAATTAGATAGTCTAGTTTCTTAGGGGAAGGAAGTTTTCTTCCGGGGACCCCTGGCTGTGTCTTTCTTCCTCTAGTTCAACTAGGTAGGTGACCAGCCTATGAAAGATGTAAGCATATACACATCTCCCTTGGCTTACAATGGGGTTACGTTCCAATCAACCCAGGGTAAGTTGAAAATATCATTAAGCCAAAAATCCATTTCCTACACCTAACCTACCAACACCATAGCTTAGCCTCACCCACCTTGAACATGTTCAGAACACTTCCCTCAGCCTACAGTTGGGCAAAACCATTTAACACAAAGCCTATTTGGTAATGAAGTGTTGCCTTTCTCGTGAAATTTATTGATTACTGTACTGAAAGTGAAAAACAGTATGGTTGTCTGGGTAGAAAATGGTTGTAAGTGTTATCTGTCACTGACCCTGGTGATGGCGGGGCCCACTGGGAGCTACACTCAGTGTCGCTGCCCAGCATCACGCGAGAGGGTCACCCTGCACATTGCTCACCTGGAAAAAGATCACAATTCACAATTCAAAGTACTACTGAATGCATATCACTTTCACACCATTATAGAGTCGAAAAATCCAAAATTGAGCCATCCTAAGTTGAGGACCTTCTGTATTTTCTCTTTCCTCTTTGATGCTGCTTCTAAATCAAGAGGTTTTTGTGATTCCTCAGCTGTTCATTTCCTGCTTGCATTAATTTCCTAGGGCTCGACAAACTGGGTGGCTTGAAACAATGGGATCTTATCCTCTCACATTTCTGGAGGCTGGAAGGCCACACTGAAGGTGTCCCAGGGTCACGCTCGATCCAAAGCCCTTAAGGAAGGAGCTTTCCTTGCCTCTAGCAGCTTCTGGTGTTCCCTGCAATCCTTGGCTCGTGGATGCTTCGTTAATCTCTGAGTGTCATCACGTGGCCTTCTCTCCATGTGTCTCTTCTCTTCTTAAACACATCAGTCGTGCTGGATTAAGGGTCTCCCCATCCAGTGTGACCTCCTCTTAACTGCTGACATGTGCAGCAGCCTTGTTCCCAACAAGGCCGCGTTCTAAGCACCAGGGGTTAGGACTTGAATGTACCTTGTTTTGGAGACACAATTCACCCCGTAACATCCCCCTTCTGCCCCTCAGTGATGGTTTGATGCTCATTCACGTCACAGCTTCAAGCCCATTTTCAGAGGGTAGCATATGCCGCCCTGGACAGGGATGCAGCTCCCCACCTCTTTCCAGAGCCAGAGGTAGCTGTGACATTCTGTCTCTAATGACTGTGCCGTGGAGCCCCTGGGAACGTGGTCTGTGAGAGTTATGCAGCACTTCAGAAGCAACTTCGAGTTTGAATTAGCACTGAAACAGCCCTCTCATGCTCTGTTGTCGATTTCACTTAAGTCAACTAAGCCTGAAACCAAGACGCTTAGATGGTGCCAGTGGGAAGTACAAAAGTCCTTCCAGTTTTATTTGAAACAATTGGTTTTATCTGAAGTACCGAAGTGGGAATTTGAACAAATGTGTACTCTGTCCCATTCTGCGAGGGGGAATGAGTTCTCGGTGGCTTCTGAATGGTGCATGCAGGTAACTGGGACGCCAGGGAGCCCCAGCCCTCATCCGTGATGCGGGGTCGTGACCTAGAGGCATCGGATCAGCCCTCGGGGATTAGAAGGTGCCTCCTCGGCCCTCTTGCCCTCGGTAATCGACATAACCTAGTGCGTGAGAAACACAGAGTTCCCCCAAATAGAATTCATATGGTGAGAATGAAGCCAGGTCACCCTGCATCTAGCCCTGCTTTTGCCCCAGTCTTGCTAGTTGAATTTAAGCACATTTCTTGTTAAAATGGGATCCCAGGTTTCTCATCTCTGTGTGAAAATAGTGAAATTTGCTGCATCATGATGTCTGCAAGGCAATTAACAGGTTGCTGAATGCGAGCGACTGGCAGATCTCAAGTAATTAGGGGTGATACTGAGGACAGCCATTCACTAGCTCTGACTCCACGAATAAGTAGATTTTAGGCCCTGACAGAGGCGTTTAAGTAAGAACAAGGTCTGAAATGCAGAGGGTCGGTTGACTTGCTGCTGGTCTTGTTCTTGGGGCTGGCCAGTCCCAGAAGGAGTGCTGTGGACTGGCCTGGTGGGGGCCCTGGGCAAAATCTCCCTTCCAGATACAATGCAGGAGCTGCAGGAAGGTTGGGGATGTGGGGTGGCCCCTTAGGGTGATTGGTTACAATGGGAAGTTGAGGGAGAGAAAATTGGAGACTGTTTCCAGATACGGCAGTATCTTGGGGACAGTCTCCTGATCCTGGGGTCCAGGGATGTAGGGACAGCAGGTCCAGGTGGACGGAGGGATGGAGGGGCAGCCGGGAGCCCAGCGAGCTTCAGACCCAGAGGGCTAAGGATTCAAGAAAGGGCTCACGTGTAGGTAGGGGATCCCTGGGTAGGAAGTCACAGCCGGGCCGGCCGTCAGAGGGACATGAGGGGGTCCCAGGGGGCTGCGCCAAAACTACCCAGATATCTCCACTAAGATTAGGGCTGATCCTAGAAACCGGGGTGGAGGGGATTCCGGTTGTGAGAAAAGAGGGCCGAGGCAGCCCAGCTCCAGGTTGGGACAGACCGTGTCAGAACCTTCGCCCTACCCAGCCCCTCTCCGGATCTTAGCTCTACTTCATTTATTTCAATAGATTAAGTAGCAGAGAAGATCCCAGCCATACGGCTAGACCCATACCCACCGTCCTCAGCACTGACTGGAGCTGTTTTTGCTGCTGCTGCTGTAGTTTTAGTTATCTGATTATTTATAATCACAGGGCTAATGCATCGTTTTGGCAAACACTGCTAAATGTAGATGTTTAATGCACTGCCGTGACAAATTTACTTTAAATGACTATTGATTAACAGGGCCTAGGCTGAGAGGTGTTTTGTGATATGGTATCGTCCAAAAATAGAATGAACAAAGACCCACAGTCAGACTTCTGATTGCTGGCCAGGGCCTGGAAGATGTGGAAGTGGAGTGTGGAATTATTTGCTCCTTTTGTGCCCTGTGTGAGCAGAACATGGCCATGATCCATAAGTCTTGGTCATTTATTTTTTACTTTATTTTTTTCAGGCTTGGTCATTTAAAAGGAGAAACAGTAGGTTGGGAGGTCGGCTGCAGTAATAGCGGCAGACTGTGAGGGTTATTGTCTTACTTGCAGCTACTTGTGGAGAAAACCCCGTGTACGTGGCTGTTGGAAATTTGCTTCATTTTGTCAAGATTTAAACCAGAATATTCCGAGGCCCTGAAAGTTCAAAAGCAAGACCTAGGCAAAATATAGGACAGCGTTTGATATAAAAATTATTTTGGTTTCACCAAGAAAATAAAATCACCTGGACACAGTGTGCAGCGTCCTGGAGGAGGCATTGAAATAAGCAATTTGGTGATCTGGGTTTTTATTGTGACTTGACTTTGGGTGTACCGTTTAATATCCTTAAGCCTCAGTTTTCTCATCAGTAAACTAGAAGGATTTCTACACTTTTTCCCTCTTACAGTGTTGGGGGTAATTCAACAAAAAATGTATACAACAGTGTTTGAAAGCTGACTTAATTATTCATCTTATCAGTGGGAATTATCAGCACAAAGGCAAAAAGTCAGATTCTCTCTCTTTTGTACCTATTTCCCTCCATTTATTTTAATCCTATTCACTCCAGCATTTTGATGGGAAAATGCTGAATTTTCCTTGTTTTACTACTTAATTAATTTTAAATGCTATCCTGAGTAATAGCACTCTGTCTCGATGAGAGCTGTTTAAAGATGGGGAATTGTGCAGAAGGATGTTTGTAAATAATGCTCAGGTGACACCATTGTGATAATTATGGCTTTTTGGAGATGAGTTTTACAGCAAGTCCTCAATTTTCCTGTCACTTTTTTTTCCCCCTGAACTCTCCCACTTAAGCAAGCATATTTGTTCTGTGGCGTTAGCTGTTCAGGGAACTAAATCCCCGAGAGAGCTCAATAGCTCTTTGAATCCACTTTTCATTTTCTGTGGCTAATTTTGCAAGCCCCCAAGAGGGCAAAAGTTGCCCCCCTTCCCCACTCCGAGGAAGGACAGGAGGAGGAAGGTGTAGCAAATCCCCAAACACTCCATCTCCAGCTCCAATGCATAGCCATCCCTGGATCAGTGACCTTGAAAGCTAAGCTCAGTGGCCAGAAGGGCCCTAGTGATGATGTTTCATGTGGGAGCTGCATGCCAGGGAAAGCTCCCCCTCAACCCCATCTCACCCATCCCTTCTGAGACGATACCTGGGAGGCTCAGAGTGCTGGAGGCATGAACAAAGAGAAGCCTCCTGCAAGTAAGTAGAGCACCCTTGCGGGGGCTTTGAAATAAACTCTTAGGACTCCCAGGCTTTGTATCTTTCCCAGGAAAGGGACCCAATGTATATTTCACCATGTTGCTCACCAGCTTATGTGTATTCTCCAGCTTTTAGTTGTTAAGGGTCTCAAACATCAGCTTCCTTGTAGTCTTTTTACTCACCAGCTCAGTTGGAATATAATTTCAAAGAGAAGTCAGCCAGTAAATTTTGTTAATGGATCTGTGGAAGCTTTTGGAGTTGGAATTGGAGGAGCCCTTGGAGGTCATCTTGTCCAGCTCTCTCGCCTGACGAATGAGGACCCTGAGACCCAGAGAAACTGAGTGACTGGTCCAGGTTGTACAGCAAGTTAGTGGCAGAGCTGAGACAAGGACCCAAGGCTCTTTAACTACCTGGAAACATTGTGTGGTCATAAAAAGAATGGGGTAAGGAATCCTCAGTGGGTGTACCCTCTTTTAACTTAGCCAGGTTATTTTTGAGGCTATGATATTGACAAAAATAATGCATCACATGGGCCAGAACATTCTAATTGTATTATGTTTATGGTTAATTCCTGGTAAACCAGAATTCCCTTAAGATGCTACCCTTGTTGAAAATCTTTGCATAGTACATTGGTTCACTTTTCTGAAATAGTGACCCAAACTGACTCTTAAATGTCAGGGAATCTTACTGTTCCCTTAGAATCATTCTAAATGTTGGTTGTAATTGTATGAGATTATAGCTTTAAAGCATGGATTTGGCATGAACACAAGCCACAAAATGTAATCCAGCACACCTTCTCCCCACCACATTAGCTTATTTAAAATATAATATTTTGGTTGTCTGAATTCTTCCACGTGACCTTTACAAACCCTGTTGGCTGTTATTTGATACTTTTGGGGACAGAGACAATGAGTTATCTTGGTCAGGAAAATCATGTAACTTGCTGGTATTATACCAGTTGCATTTTGCTTTTTCTTTTTTTTTTTTTTCTCTTCACCACCATTCTCACATGAGATTGAGCACAGACACAGGCAAGGTGTAAGTTTGGCAGTGAGGTTTGCTTGGCTTGTTTGTTTTTCCCTATTGTTAAAGTGACTGGGATCCAGCCCCTGGTTCTTTTCTCCATGATGTGCAAGTGAGGTGGCGGGGGGAGAGGGGATGGCGAGGGGATGGGAAATCTCCAGGGAACCAAGGGAAGTGTGAGCATCATGTTAGAAAATCCTTCTTGTAGGAAGACTTGCCCACTGCTTTCTGATTACCCCAGCTGAAATCACACCACATTCCAGAGGGCCACTAACTGAGGCACTAAATCCCACCCCCTCAGTCCTCACTAGTTCCCTCACTTGAGAGCAAGCGTGAAAAGAACCATGGAAAATCACCAAGAGAACAGTTTCTGTATATTCAAAATAGATTATTTCAAACATGGAGGAGATGGACGTCACCAATTGTGCATTCTTCTTGAGACAGTTATTGGTATGTGTAGGTCTTAGCAAGTTCAGATTGCTTTGCTCTCTCGAAACTGAGAGCTGGCTTTTCCCCCTCCATATACTTTCTTGTGTGTCTAATCTCTCAGATAAGATATCGTACAACATCGTATAATAGATTGCTGCCTCAATGCCCTTGCTGGTTCCGCCAGACCATAGGGAAGGGGTCTGACTTGAGGCAAGTGTACCAGAGGGGGTGTGTAGAAGTGGAAGTTTCCACGTGGTATCTACTGACTGAGGAGCAGAGATAATGATCAGGGCAGAGTTCAAACACTTCTTGTGAACAGTATGGTGAGAGGCCGGAAAAGAAAATAATATTGCAAACATTGCCTTATCTGGGGAAGCAACAGGAGTGGCCGAAAGGAGTGGGGCTTGGAATTATGAGATCAGACTTAAATTCAGCTCCATCCCAGATGTGGAGCCTGGTTAAGTCATGCATCCTTGAGCCTCAGTTTCAGTTGAAAAGTGAAGGCGGTGGGCAGAGGGAATGGGCATATTGGTCATAGTGGTGATGTTTGCCTTACTATGTGTTAGGCTGGATATTGGCCCCCAAAGATGCCCTTGTCCTAAGCCCTGGAACCCTTGAATGTTACCTTACATGGCAGAAGGGACTCTGCAGAGGTGATTGAGGATCTGGAAATGGAAAGATTATCCTGGATTATCTGGGTGGGTAATCGCAGCGGTCCTTCCTTGTAAGACAGAGGCAGTAGAGGCTGTGAGGAAGAAGCCGTGAGCCAAGGACTGCAGGTGGCCTCTGAAAAGCTGAAAAAGTCAGATTCTCCCCGTCTGACCTCGAGAATTATAAAAATAACTCATGTTGTTTTAAGCCACTAAACTTAAGATAATTTGCCACACACAGGAGCAATAGGAAACTAATGCGTGTGCCAACCTTACAGTTCTTGTCATGGTTAAATGTGACTTTGTATTTATATGTTTGTAAATCTCAAAGTGCTCCATAGTTGCAAGTACTTTTAAAACTAATTTTTGTATTCATCTGGATTTCCAGGTTAAGGTGGTCAAGGTCTGGCAGGAAGACCAGGAGAACAAGAATCAGGACTTTTTAATTATACAGTGAACAGATTGTGTCTGAACATTGAAATCCATGTTGTCAAATAATTCTCAGCTGTGAAGTTGTTCATGGTCATTAACACCTGTGAATCACTTTTTAGGTGAGCAGACAGGTGTGCCCCTTACTTTCTGCACCCGTGGGTCTCAACCTGGGGTGTTCATCAGAGTCATGGGGGAATCTTTTAAAAGTACCAATGTCCGGTCGGCACCCCAGGACGATTAAATCAGAACTTTGGCGGGTAGAACCTGAAAATGGATATTTTTTAAGCCTCCCCAGGTGACTGTAGCCTGCAGCCCAGGCTGAGACCCACTGCAGAGGGGCTGTGTCTGCTAAGATTTTAAATCAATTCTCTTTAAAGCCTGATGAATCTAGATGTTCCTTTGAGTTTAGCGAGAAATGTCCTGCCAAGGACTTGATGTCATCTCTTTCAAAGATATTAGTATATCAGTTTATGAGCTGTAGCGTGTTTCCAGCAGGAAATACGAAAGCATGAGTTAGCCAACACTCCTGAGACACTCGGCAAACAGATTGGTGTGCGTGGTGGCAAACAATTTCAACAAGCACTTTTCTCCCCATAGAGCTCAAAAGTTTTTAAAAGCAATAGTTGGAAGGAGAAAAGGAAGACGTTGAGGCTTTCTCCTCAAATGGTTGAGCCC
Source organism: Camelus bactrianus (assembly GCF_048773025.1). Classification (NCBI taxonomy): domain Eukaryota; kingdom Metazoa; phylum Chordata; class Mammalia; order Artiodactyla; family Camelidae; genus Camelus; species Camelus bactrianus. The sequence continues at coordinate 19,517,545 of NC_133568.1, read as the reverse complement.
CCTGAGGATTGATTAATACTGTTTTTACTTATGTCGTATGTCCTCATGTCTCTGGTCTGGAGGAGAAAATAATCATTTTGGAATTTCTTCCTTTGGAACCACTGTCATCAGAGGCTGTGAGGGCAGCGTTGAAAGTTGCTGTTGCTGCCTCCCTGTGTTCCTGGGTGCTTTGAGCTGTCACGTGCTGCCAAGGGCATCTCTGGGCCACCTGTCACTGAGGGTGGTCTGGCCTCTGACAGCAGGTGATGTTATCTGCCTTAGGTATGTCACAGGGAGGGTATTACAGATAAACTTTTTATAAATCACAAGGTGCTGTGCAATGGTGGTATTGTATTTTGAGTGGAAGTCTGCACTGAAGTTACACGGATGCCAGAAAGCCTGTAGCCTAAGCTCTGTATCCTCAGGATTGGAACGGTTGGTGTCCTTATTTTTTAGGGTTCTAGGTGACCAAGTGGAGGCACTGGCTCAAGGACCTCTGAAAGTCATGTGATTTCTTACTGGTCATTTACTCGGTTGGGTTTAACTTTCTCATCCAAATGGAAACACGAATGCTGGACTACTTACGGCTGCCCTAGGTGGACTTGGGTGTCTTGACAGTGGGGCAGTACTTGAGTGCAGTGCTGGGTTTCATTGTCTCAGTTTAGACCTTGGCTCTGAAGCTTACTGTCAGGGGGATACTCAGGAAATGATTTAACCTCTCTGTACCTCAGTTTTGACATCTGTAAAATGGACGAATAAGGTACTTTTACATAGGGCTGTTGTAAGGATTGTGAAAGGCACGTAGAAAACCTGGCACTGATCTGGGTCTGTCACCATGGCCTCTACTCCTTGAATCTGGGGAAGCTCAGGAGTGTGGATATTTTTTTCTTCCTCTTTTCCTTCCTCCTCTCCCTTCAATAAGTATTTATCGGACACCTACTACTTTTAGGAAGTACACCATGGATACAGTGGTTATGCAAAGTAGATAGTCTTGTCAGGAGCTCAAATGGTTTGAAAGGTTGATTTAAAATATTGATACAAAATGGTGATGGAGAAGGACTGGGCGAGTAAAACCTGTTTGTTTCTGATAGATCAGAAAGGTAAGACTTCGAATGCTTTATCTGCATCAACCAGAGTAAGATGTTTCATATAATTGCGGGCATCAGTCCATGATCTTAGGGACCAGGGCAGGGGAAGGTCACTGGAACGTTGCTGATGCTCGAAGTGGTCCCCTGGGGAGTGGACACGGTTCTCTGATCTGATTGGCCATATAGTCAATCACGTGTCAAAGCAAACATGCTGATTGGGCATTTCCTTTGGCCTGGTGCTGTGCCTGCTGTCAGGGGTCCGTGGTCCCTGCCCGGACGGAGCTCCCTGAGTCCTAGGGGACCTCACAGCTGAGGAGTGGGATTCTTGCAGTGTGGATGCCAGGAAGCTTTCACCAGATCCCTGAGCTCAGAGAAGCATTTTGGGTCTATTACGGTTCTTGAAATTGTTTATTTTTAAACTTGTTTTTGGTACCATTCACAAACAGGTTTACTTTACTGTCATGAATTTATACCTTTTTCATAGAAAATGGTCCCAAGTGAAACCCTCTTTTCCCAAGGTTTCCCTTGGTACGAATTTCTGGTCCTCTCATCAAGTCTATGTAGCCCTGCTTTTTAGCAACATGAGTTTTATCGGTGATTAGAGCTATTAATCAAGTTTGGTGGTGATCATAATAGCCATTTGTGTTATTTTCAACTCCACTTTTCCAGACTGAAAAAGAGAATTGTTTTAAGGACACAGAAAAATTCTAGAGAATGCTCAGAAATTTTGTGCTTTTACCAATCCCACTTAGAACTGCCTATGAAAAATGATAATGAGGATGATAATGATGGTAATGATTGCATTCTGCTTTCCAGCATTTATTCTGTACCAGACAATATCCTGAGGGCTTTGCACACATATTCTCATTTTATCGCCCAGCAGTTGTATGAGGTTGTGATTTCTTAGCTTTCTGTTTTTACAGAGGAGGGGCACTTAGGCATGACAGGGTTGGATACGTTGTCCAAGTTCAAATGGCTCATCAGTGGAAGGTCTACCGTTTTGATTCCAGAAGGGTCTGACTCAGACGTGCTTTCCATAGTATGAATTATTGCCTTGGGCAAAATCCACAGTTAGGGGGTTGGGAAAGAAGAACCTCCGAAGGAGACAGGAAAGATACATTAGCTAATTCACCCCAGTTTGTCCCTGACAGGTTTGGATGAGGGAGTGTCATATTTATCTTGGCGTTAAGGACACTGAGCTGCTGAGAAACTGAGAATTGCCTAAGGTCACAAAGTAAATCACTGATAGAACTTAATCCAGAAGCTGAGTGCACCTCCACCTCATTTGATGAAGTCTCAGTCTACACAGTTGCAACAAGTACATCAATTTAGTTGCGTGGATGATGGAGAAATCCTTTTTGTTTTGGATAATCTGAAATCAGTGGTTAACGAATTTTTGACTTGGATTCAGTTCTAAAACTTTTTTCCCCCTATTTTGGAAAACTGTACAGGCTTCGGCGTCTGCTCAGAGGTCACTTTGGGCAGGTTACTTCTTCAACTCAGCAACGAATCCTTCCTTTGTGTGGCTGTTGGGAGGAGTGGGTGCTAATGACATCTAGAGCTTTGTGGGTATCTGCTATAACTGCTCAGTGATTGGTTGCTTATTATGCATTACTTTGGAAGGGAGAGCAGGGCTCTCAAAACTGTCATTATGGGTCTAGGGGAATCATCAGGCTCAACCTCAAGGCATCAGGAATGGAAATTTTCTTGAAACTGTCTGGTCATACCACATAGCAGTTGCATCTCAGTTTTTCTGTGTTGGGTAATAAAGATCATCTGCTTTGGACAAGGGACTTAGAACTTCAGTTATGAGCTGTTAACCCCTCATGGGGGGGTGGGCAGGGACTTCCCTCCAAAGATGTGGTTCCTAAGTCCTAGTAGATCAATCAACAGCTCACAGTGAGGGGAAGTAAGGAAAGCTCGTGGCCCCCTCCAGCCTCCCCTTCCATGCTCCTCTCTGGACTGGACCCAGGATCTGCATTGGCTAACAAGGCTATGCTGGACACTCTCCATCCCTCCAGATCATTCTCCCATCTTCCCAGACCTTCTTGGGCTCCATCACCCCAGCTTCCTTGCCCTCTGGCTTCAGGTTGGGTTGGGCCACTGGCGGGAGGTGGAAGGACAAGAGAGGTCAAAATATTTCTCTCAGCCTCACATCGCTGCTCCCTCCTTTACCTGAGCCCCCTACCTCTCTCTTAGCTCCTGCTGGGTAGGCCCTGTTCTGAGTTCCATGACCATAAGCTTAGTTACTCATTCTGGTGACAGCTCCCTTCCTGTGCCCTTCAGTCCTGGTGGTGATGGTGTCTTCCACCGTTGTTAATCCCTGGGGGTCCTGATAGGACCCTCAACCCTGCACAGACCTGCAGACAGTCCCTTCCTTAGCTCCTTTCAGATACTCCTTAGGGAACTGTAGCTGTGTCCAGCTTAGGCCACGCACTACAGGGTTGCTATATTTAAATGGTAAGCGTATGGGTATTGCTTGCCTTTTTGTTACTGACTCCCAGTGTTATTTGGGGGAAAATGATGGTAGAGGAATGGTATTAACTTCTTCCTTTGACTATATATGACATATAAGTTTCTCTCTTAAAATATGGAATCATTTGAACATGTGGTATAATTATTAACGGTCAGAGAAAGTGTGAGAACATTGATATCTATTGCAAAATATTGAAAAACCTAGAAACCAACCAGTGTGATGGGACAGAGTCAGTAAGAGCCTGTTCTTCTGCCATCTCCTCGGGCTTTAGTGACCGATGCCCACGGGCAGTGTTTCAGTCGAGTGTCTAGCATGTGCCTGGCACAGTTCTAGATGCTGGGGATACTGCCCCGAGTAAGACACACAGGGAGCTTGTGTTCTGGGGAGCTAGAGGGCGACTCCATGCAGAATAAAACAGGTAGCTCACATAAGGTGTTAGAAGATGATATGGATGCAGAGAACAATAACCAAAGAAGCAGGTGAGGGTTGCTGGGAGGTGTTGCCGTTTGTGAGAAGGCAGTCAAGGGAGACCATCTCAAGAAGGTGACGTCTGAGCACAGGCTTGAAGGAGGTGAGGAAGGACATAACTATATATGAGAAAAGAGATTCTAGGCAGAGGGAATAATGTACCTGGGTTGGAGGGAGCAAGGGTGGGCAAGGGGAGGGGGCCCTAGTGTACAATGGGGCCAGACGGCTCAGAGCCCTGTGGGCCAGGGCAAGAACTTTGGTTTTACTTCTTGTAACATGAGTGACTATTGTGGGGCTTGGGGAAGGTGGTTATTGTAGCTTGCTCTGATTTTTTTTTTTAATTGAAGTATAGTTGATTTACAATGTTGTGTTAATTTCTGGTGTACAGTATAGTGATTCATTTATACATGTATATATTTTCATTTTTATATTCTTTTTCATTATAGGCCATTACAAGGTATTCAGTATAGCTCCCTGTGCTATGCAGTGGGACCTTGTTTATCTGCTTTATATATAGTAGTTAGTATCTGCAAATTCCAAACTCCCAATTTATCCCTCCCCACCTCTGTTCTCTTCTGGGAGAAAGTTTGTCTTCTGCTTTTGTTGTCACACCATCACTCTGGGTGCAGTACCGAGAGCAGACTGTAGGAGCAAAGAAGGGGGCAGGGAGCCAGACCAAGATGTTGCTAATGGTCCTGGTGAGAGGGGTGGTGGCCTGGACCAGGGTGGGGGCAGTGGAGTAGAGGGAAGTGGTAAGATTTAGGACCTTTTAAAAAAAGGCGAAGCTGGTGGGGTAGATGGAATATGAAGTGTGGCCAAGAGAGATCTGAATAGGGCTAAGGGTTTTGCCTTGAGCTGCTGGAAGGATGTAGTTGCCAGGACTGTGGGAAGAGCAAGTTTTGGGGTGGGTTGGGGGGAGACCAAGAATTCCACTCTGGACATGTTAACTTTGACGAGTCTGTGAGAAACCCCAGTGGTAATCTCAATGTGTGACCGTTGTCAATGTCTGAATGGTAGTTTTTAGTTTCAAATTATATCACCCTTGGTGGCTGACTTTCTCGGTGGTGTGTTTTAAGAAAAAGAAATGTTTATACCATGGCCGTAGTGATTTTGAGAGTAAGCCTCCAGGCAGAATATGCAATGCCTATATTTTCCATTGATGCAAAACCATCTTTGCATACTTAACAGATTCGGGACACTTGTGGGAATTTATTCTGAGCCAAAAGACTTTTGGCACTGTTTTCCTAGCCTGACTTGAACTACACCGAACCTTTTTAGAGCAGAGCTGCGTGTTGTGGCATCATGCAATGAGAGTTTCAAGGCAGCCACAAAAGCAGTCCTCATGCAAATGGACAGAGCACATTTAGCAAGGCCCCAATTTGCTTGTGTGTGGAAGCTTTTCTGCCCTTTTAGGTATGTTTTTGCTTTCAAATGTTGTTCTAGCATCTTTGCCTTGTGCTCTTCTCTCCACTTCTCTCTATTTATTTCTGAAAGTTCTGTTCTCTTGTTGACAATGTCACAGTTGATCTCAAAGTGAAGTTAGACTATGAGTCAGAGAAAGATCGCCAGTGTTTCTTGAACAGCTATTATATGCTGGCTACTGGGCTGGAAACCTCCCTTACCCATTTAATCCTTGAAACAATATTTCGAGGTGGGTGTTGTTGTTCCTGGTTAATAGACGAGGAAGCTGAAACCAGGGAGGGTAAATGACTTGCAGAAGCCTGTAGCTAATTAATCATAAGAGTCGAGTTTCCGATGTGGATTAGAGAATTTTCAAGGTCCAGGGGCATCAGCTCTGTCCAAGCAAAGTTCTCTCTTCAGGTAGATTGGTGCTTCTGGATGCCAGTACATTGCTTTGTCTGGCTTCTTACTGAAGCCAGAAGAGGTGAGCAGTGCTAGTATTTCCATGCCTGTTGCCTCTTTCATGAATGTTTCTACAGGTTTACCAGGAAGTATGGTGCATGCCTGTGGGGTGCTCAGTGTTGGTGGGTGGTGCCAAGTCCTCAGGGGGCTTCCACTCAGGCAAACATCACATGAGGAATTACATGGGAGAAGCATGGGAGGCAAAGGAAGGAGAGTGCTCTGAGAGTGCATCGGCGCTTTGGGACCAACTTTCACCCCACCTCAACCTCTAACCCAAAGAGCTGTCCAGCCAAGGAGGTAGAAAAGAAAGCTCCTTGCAGCAGGAACAGCATCAACCAAGACCTCAGGTCAGGCTGAGACTGGATTAGATGAGACTGCACAGATGCCGTGGGTAGAGGGGGAGGAGAAGTGGGTAGACAGAAGTGGTCTGCTCTTCGGTACTGATTCTTGTACCCTTGACTTTTTAATTTCATAATATTGTAGCCACTTTCCAAGATAGTCTTTGGGGATTTTTTTTTTTTAAAGCTTAGGAAAAAGCCAAGAACAAGAGTCAGCATGGTTGGATTGAGAATTATCACATGTGCATTGGCTAAATTTTTGAGCGAGGGGGCTTACGATCAGGTTCACCACGTGCAGGTGGTTATTAGGAGATGGTTTTAACTGGGAGGACCGTCAGCCAGGCTGCTGCTGCTATGGGAAGCTAGTTTCTCGAAGAGTGAGGAGTATGAGTGCTTTAGAGGATAATCACCTAAACTGGGCAATTACTGAAAGTACAAATGAATGTAAGATGAAATGATAGAAGAACTCTCAAAATCTGTCTTAAGAGGAAGGAAAAAAAAAACCCTTCTTGACTATAAACGTCAAACTTCAGCTCGTAATTAGATGAAAGGTTGATGTTTTCTAGCACAAAAGCTCCCAGGTGGCCCGGTCGGTTTGAGTGGCAGCCTGAATGGTACGTGCCATATGCCCAGCTGGCATGGCTGGCGTGTGGGCTTGGCAAGAGATTGCGCTTTCAGAGCCATCCTTATTGTCTCCCTGGGTTTATCTGAGATCCCAAGCATTTCCCTTCTTCTACAGCACAGCCCAAACTGTCATCTCTATAAATGAGTAAGAAAATCATCTTAACCCAGCTGCTCTACTTGCATAAAAATGTCACCAACATGTTTCTGCCCTCAGATCCACTTGTGGCCCCTGGAGGAACAGAGGGAATAAAATGAATGAAATAGGTACTTTGTTACTTGCCCTACATAAATTGTTCATCACTAGGGTGAGTAGGTGAATAAATGCCTTTTTGCAGAGCCATTGAGACTATCTCAAGGTCATCAGAGATGTAAAAAGTAGGATAAAATGCATTTTGCATGTTCCCTTGAGAAATCAAGTTTCCCTACATTGAACTGCCCTCACTGGAGATACAAGTTTTAAGCACATGTGACCCACAGACCCATGCTGTCCTGAGTCTTATGCTCTCATAAATCCCAGTGTTACTGGGCAGATGCAAGATGAATAATTGGTTGGACCGTTTGTGCTAGCGATTTAGAGATAGAAGCTTACCTTCTAGGTAAAACGTGCTGCTGTGAATATACTGCAGACCCAAACATGCTTCTCACACGCGAACAACAAAACAAGCACCCAAAACACACAAACACACCAGAGCTAGTGTGGCTGTTGCTCCGGATCGAGATGGTGACTGCCCTTTACCACATGAAGGATGGCGGAAGGGTCTCGTTTGTATGATTTCCAGTGTTCTGTTACTCATAACTCTTCAGATTAGTTGAGATTTTATAAAGGAAGTTTGCTCATCAATTGGACTTTGGTTTTCACACAAAATGGTAACATCCTTTGTGCTCTGTAGAGTTCTACACTCTGTGCTTTTTAGCCACCTAGAATACTCTATAGGCTTTTAAACAATAGTGGCAATTCTGAAGAAAGTTAGTATCTAATTTGGCGAGGCTTGACTTGAGAAATGGCTAGAAACACACCGTGGACCCAAGTCATTTCTAGCTGGAGCTGGTTTGTCTGTCAGGGAGTGCATGAGTTGAAAAGAAAATAGTTTTCCCAGCCACTCAGGAATGGTTAGCAAGGGACCCCTGGGACAAGCCCACGTGGGCCATTCTAACATCTTTCCCACAGAGCAGGTCGGCAGGTGCCTGGCCAGGTCTGAGCTTTAAAACGCAGGACATTTGGGAGGAAAACCCAACGAAGCCACTTTCATTCTGTGGAGTCAGGTGGTTGTGGTTGATGGGTGTTGCCAGCACCAGTCAGGAAACAGAAAATGACTCGGTGAAGCTCACCCAGGAAGGCACTCAATAGTCAAGCATTTGACCTTTTACCACGAAGGAAGGAATCGGTCAAAGAAGAGCCTCCCGCGGGTCCTAATTTTTGTGAAAACAAGTCTCCGGGGAAACAAAGCCCCTGTGACTCTTGGCCTGGGTCTGACAGCTGCCAGGCTTGTTAAAGAAATGACAGTGGCCTACAGAAAAGAGGCGGGTGGCTTGGTACACAAAAGAATGTGTTCTGCTTTTACATTGTGCATGTGGTCAGCCGTCAATAGAACTATGCTACAAGTCAGAAAACTAGGCCATAGAGGGTCTTTCAGAAAATGTTTAAAATGTGGAATTATTCGGACCCTCATTGTGTCGGCTGGAAAATGGAACAATGGCTTGATCATAACAAATTGTTCAGTAGGAAAAAAATGTAATGGGAATTGCTGGTTAAGTAAATAACAGAGTGAATATGACAAAATTTGTGGTAAAAATAAATGTGAACCCTTAAAAAAGAATCAGAACTGAGTTGAGTTTTGTGGTTTGCTATTACAGTCCTTGTGCCGCCTTTGAAGTGGTGCCTTCCAGTGTATTCCTTGGGCCAAATCCAGTCTGTCCCCTGTTTTTGTAAATAAAGTTTTATTAGAACACAGGCAGGTCCATCCATTTGCGTATGGCTGCTTTCTGCTACAGTGGCAGAGTAGTTGTAACAGATACAGTGTGGACCACAATGCCTGAAGTATTTACTGTCGTCCCTATACAGAAAAAGTGTGTTGACTTCATTCTAGAACTTCGCCACTCAAACGGCATTGGTGATTTACTGGTGATTCATTGGTAATTTATTGGCACATTAAGGCGTGAGAAGCACTGGCCTAGGGCATGCCTCACCTGGGGCTCCTGTGATCAAACTCCGTGAAGATGTAAGCACCGTTCTGTTTGTGTGCATATGTGTGTCTTTCTGCATCTCTTCCCTCTCAGAGGTAGAGGGGTCTGTATCCTTCATCACTTTCTCAGAATGGTTTGTAACCCCCCCCCCCAAATTAAGAGTCATTAGCTAGAAAAGGGAGGGCTTGACTCAGAATTCATGGGCTCATGTCTGAAATGATGGTCACGAAGATCTCACTACACCAAGAAAAGTCAGACCCAGCTCGTGCACATCTATTTATTTATTCTTAAATAAGCAGTATAAGATTTGCAGCCCAGCTCAGCTGTGGGATATGACATTTTGTAACTATTATTAATGGATAAGGGACCATTTCATGGATATTGGTTCCTTGAGCCTTAATAGCTATTGTCATATCACATTGTGGTTCCAGAGATATTTATTACGTGTCTCTCCCACCTTGGAAAAATGAAAGCTCTAAGGTCCAAAATTATAGGCCTTTGTAGTGACTTTTTATGGGTCCCCGCTAGAAATCACTGCTAGTTAGCCTGACAATGTTATTAAACATCCATCACGTATAGAACCCTGTGGGAATTTCTAAAAGTCAGAAGATGGAATCTAAAATGGGCTGAGGCTGACTTCTGATTGCTTTTCGTATGAATGGCTGTTTCATGTACTCTGTGGGTCTTCCTCACCTCATATCAGGCTCCTACAGTAGGTGGGAGGACCAGAGGATTTATATATCACCTCTAGGTTACCTAGATGGACACATGCTTCTGGGGATGGAAGCTGTGCAGATCAGTAGAGGGAGGAATAACAACGATGATTTTAGAAACTGTGGTGTCTGAGGTAGAGAAATGACAGAAGCTCAGAAGTGCAGGACTAGCTGAGAAGCACTGACCTTGGGACCAAAATATCACTCTCACAAACCCAGAAAGGTACATAGCACTTTGCTTCACCACCTAAACTGTTTTTTTTATTTGTTAGAGATTAATGCAAGGTAAGATGGACTACATTAACAAGAATTTAAACACTTTTTGATGCTGATTTTCGACTGAAGTGTTCTCCTCCAGGAGAAGCAGGTCCCCAGGGTCCTAGGTTCTGGGATCTGGAATGGAGTTGTGTTCAGGGCAAGACTGGCTCTCAGGCTGCCCGGGACCCAGGAACTCTGAAAGTTCACCCACGAAGCCAAGAAATTAGAAGCAAATGGTATATGGCAAGAGGAGAGATCAGGGATAATTCATCAAACCAGACCGGAGTGTGAGGCTTAGGAAGAGGAGGAGGAGCTGTTGAGAGGCAGGACCCCAGTTTGTAGGCTCAGCTCCTTGGGGTTGTGGGTTATGAAAAAAAGACAGACCAGTTCAAGATGTAGGATCTTAGGAGACTTTACTGATGTTGAGGCTTGTCTGCTTCATGCGGGCAAGACTTTGGACATTCCAGGGGAGCTCAGAGATTACATATATTTCCTAGCTGTGCCCACTGAAGAGGGTCGGGGAGTAGAGAGACCCAATGGCCTTGAGCACACCTGTTATCCAGATCTTGGTTTCTAAATGCTATTCTGCAGCTAAAAGGAATGAGCTCCTTGGAGAAATGACTGATTCTGAGCCTGTGGAAGGGGAAATATAAGATGAGCCTAAAACATATTTTTGTGCCACAAAGTAAGGAACTACTCAAAGAATGTTGCAGGCATGTCAAAAGGACATAGGAGTCAGCCTGAAGAAGCTCTTAATAGCCAAACCTGAGGCATTTTCAGCATCTAAATAAATATAGCAGTAATGGATTATAACTCATCGAGTAATATAAAATCAGTGAGCCCATACGAATATTAATAAAATAAATAAGGAAAAGAGGACATTGTATCTTCAACAGAAGGTCAACCAAGAAATGTAGAATAAAAAGTAGAATTAAAAATCATCATTTAGCAACCATCATCTAATAGTTAATTCAGGCAAGAAATGATAAAGCAGGCAAATATTAACAGGTAAAACCTTGACAAGGAACAAGATTTACATAGCCTCAGGGTATCTCTCCACAAAATACTTATTAAATACAGAAGAGGGAGGGATTAAAGAGTCACTTTACAGTGGAGAAATCTGGGAGACACAAGTGATAAAGTTACTGTAACACAAGCACCTGCCAGGGGAAGGAGGAAATTATAGCTTTGTGTCTGCAATATCTCCCCTCTCCCCACCAAAAGGTGTATAACCCGAATCTATTCATGAGAAAACGTCAGACAAACTCAAATGGAGGGATAGTCTACAAAATAACTTCTGGTCTTCTTCCAACTGTGTCAAGGTTGCAAGTCAGGGAGGACTGAGGAACTGTTCCAGATTGAAGAAGAAAAAAGAAACATGATGAGTAAATACAGCATGTGACTCTGGATTCTATCCCTCTGCATTATGAGGACATTCGGTGAAACCTGAACGGGAGGCTGTGGCAGTGTACCAGTGTTAACTTCCTGATTTTAATGGTTACACTGCAGTTACGTAGGAAGTATTTTGAGTATACAGGAATAATGGGAACTCAGGTCTGCAACTTACCATCAGGTGGTTATGGAAGGGGAAAATTTATTTGTTTTTTTCAACAAGGTGGTGTCCAAAGGGTAATCATTATGGTTATTGAAGTTGCTGAAGACAGGTTCCAATAGGGGCAAGAAGGATGAAGGTCCAAATGGGAAATTCTCAATTTAGGATAAAGGAACATCAATCTATAAAAGGCTATAAAAGGGTGAGGGTTTCGCAGGAGGGAGTAAGTGGGAGGCATGGAGTTGAGTCATGAGAACAGGGTGGGTTAAGACTTTGATAGATTTAGATGTAGAAGTGAACGCCAGGACCCGGAGTGGAGCTTTGAACAACAGGTGTGCATCACTCTGTGTTCTGTCCTTTGCTGGACCCTCCGGTGCTATCCTAGTGAGTGGTGGCTCTCCCATCTCTTCCTCACTGTGAACGTTCCTGCTACCTAGGGACGCTCTGTGGCTATCCATAGACGCTTTGGAGCCAAGTCGAGTGGGAGAGGTGGGGGGGAGCAGTGGTTTGTCAGGGACTTCAGAAGGATTACAGCAGTTTATTCTAGAAAGAGAGGTTGGTTTAAGCTCACACTGAGGTACATTTCATTTAATCTCAGTTCTCTGGGATTCATTTCTGTTAACGCTAATGAAAATCCGGCTGGCTCCAAGGACAGGCTGAAATGTGAGGATTTAAGTATTACTCCTCTGCCTTTGGTTATAGGGCTGATCTTCAGCGTCTGTTTTGTGATTGCTGCTCTGGTCCCTTGGACATGCCAAGTAAGTGAAAAGCTAAAAGAGCCTGAAATTGACTGTACAGGATTGTTTGTATTTCATGTTAACTTAATTCACCGAAGATCTGAATGCCTAGCCTGTGTTTACATGCTGTGGTTTACAAAGATAAAGAACATGTATTAGAACACATAGAGAGGAACCAGAGTCTAGGGGGAGAATTTCTCGTGAGTGAACAAATAGTTATAACGCATAAGGAGCTTAGTCGGGGCTGACAAAGGGCTGAGGAATTGGGGAGGGGGGAGCCTCCTACTTTGTGAGAGTTATGGAGAGAAGTCTTCGTGTCAGGAGGAACAGTGTATGCCTTTCTTCAAAGAAAGCACAGAGGTGAGAGGAGCCATAAGTTAGAGCGTGTCCTGGAGCCTGGGGGAGGGCGCATTGGAGGATGGAGTCTGTGTGATTATGGGGGCCCTATCAAAGGACCTGTGTGCCACCTCCCTGGAGTCTGGAGGGAAGAGTGCATTTGGGCAGTGTGAGCCAGGAGCTGCACTAGACCCTTTGCCTGACGAAGTGGAGAATTAATCAAGGAAAGCACAGAGACAGCGTATGAGTTTGTTCAGGCTGTCATGACAAAGAAGCACTGACTGGGTGGCTTGAACAATAGAAATTTATTTTCTTACAATTCTGGGGGCTTGAAGTCTGAGATCAAGGTGTCCACAGGGTTGGTTTCTTCTGAGGGTTCTCTCCTTGGCTTGTAGTCGGCCATCTTTCCCCTGCGTCTTCACATGGTCTTCACAACGCCTGTTTGTGCCCCGATTCCCCCCACCCCCAACTTTTTTTAAATTAAAATATACTCAGTTTACAATGTTGGGTCAATTTCCCCTTCTTAATGAAGACACAGTCCTAATGGATTAGGGCCACCCTCATGGCCTCGTTTTACCTTAATCACCTCTTTAAAGGCCCTGTCTCCAAGCATAGCCACACTCTAAGGTACTGAGGGTTAGGGCTTCAACGTTTAAATCTTGTGGGGGACACAGTCCAGCCTATGGCAGTCAAGAAGTTTTATTTTTGTAGATCCTCATGGAAGTTTTCAAAGGGCAATTGGCAGCTTTTCTAGAAGTGAGAGAGGCTTGCTTTAGCTGTGCTGAGGCTTCCTCTCACCCGTAGTCTTAGCAATAGAAGAACTAACTGAACAAGTGGAATGGAGGTGAGTTTTAATATTTCACCAGTCACCCCAGCATCATGACGCTTCACCCCAGGATACTTCCAGCAGGTATCTCCTGAGAACAAGGGCATTCTCCTGCAAAATCACAACATCACACATTAATTCAGTAATGTCATCTAAGATACAGTCCATATTCAGAAATGTCCTTAATCACCATCCAGTTTTCCCCCAACCTCAATCCTGGGTTGCATCACGGTTCATGCATCGTATTTAGGTACCATGTCTCCTCAGTCCTTAGAATCTAGAACAGCCTCCTTAGTTTTGTTATCCTTTCCATGGCATTGACAGTTTTGAGGCGCCCATACCAGCCCTACATGTCTCGTTCCCTCATGATTAAATTCAAGATGAGCGCTTTGGCACAGTACCTCATTAGCGATATTATACTGCATCACCGCAGAAGGAACATGGCACCAGTCTGCTCCATTATTGGCGCGGAGGGGTTGCTAAATTGGATCTTTGGTTAAGGTGATAGCTGCCAGATCTCCCCGTTGTAAGGATGACTTTCCTCTTTACCATTTAATAAGCATAGTTTGAGGAAAGTAAATATTCTCTCTCTTAGCAAACTTTCACCCAGTGATTTTTAACACCTATTGATGATCTTTGCCTGAATCAGTCACTACATTGGAGATGGAAAAATGGTGGTTTTAAAATTTAATAACTGGCTTTTCATCTATAAGTTAGCATTCATCAATTCAAGAGGAATCCCCTCCCCCACTCCTCTCTTTTTTTTCTCTTTTTCTGTATTGTTTTTCCCTTTGAATATCACTATGGAGTCACAGATCCTTTTTGAATTCAATGTCTTATAAAATATTACCTGTCTTAGTCATCTTGGGCTGCCATAATAACTTATATAGACTGGGGGGCTTAAACAACAAACAAACAATTATTTCTTACAGTTCTAGAGGCAGGGAAGTTCAAGGTCAAGGTCTGGGCAGGTTCAGTTCCTAGTGAGAGCTCTCTTCCTGGTATAGTGATGTCAGCTTTCTCACTGTGTCCTCACTTGGTGAAGAGAGGGCTCTGGTCTCTTCTTATAAGGGACTGATCCCTTCCTGAGGGCTCCACCCTTACGACCTCATCTAAACCTAATTACTCCCAAAGTCCCCACCTCCAAACACCATCACATTGGGGATTTGAGGTTCGATTTTGGGGGGACACACCACATTCAGACGGTCATTCTTTTCCATGTTCAAATGTTGCCAAGTGTGGTCAGTGCAGTCTGAGCACCTTCAAGCTGACTCCCGTGGCCTTTGACATGTCCCGATCACTATTACTTGATGGCACTGTAGGATGAACTAGGCTCACTCTGTATTTTCCCTGCCCTAGACCTTGGATCAGCCATTTCCCAAGGATTTCCGGTTCTTTTCAGTGAAAAATAGTACGTAGAAACCAAGATCTAGGAACAAAACATGCTCATTGTTACTGGACTGTCATTGTGTCTAGACTTTTTCAGTGGACAAAACTTAGAAATACACATCTATTATTTTCCATCATGATTGTATTCTGATGTTTCCAGTTTAAATTCAACACAACTGTGTTCCTTCTCAGCTTCCCTCATTTCAGTATTTTTGTGTCTCCCTTTATCCACAGTGAGAAAACCTTGTTTCCTAACAACATCAATATAATTGCTTATTTGCTCTAGCATGTAGTATATACAAAATAGTTTCAGAATTACTACTACATTGGCACCAGTACCACCAACAAACCAACTAAGTGAGTTTCAAGATTGCTTGGCAGTGATCGTTATTATTCTTAAAGAATATATCCCACTAAGAATGTGCAGAGTGTTCTTGTTCAAAAGTTATGTAAATATAATTATGTTGTCCATCTGAGTTCAGTTCACTTGTTTCTGTTTATATTTAATTTCAGGGCTTGATTTTTTTTTCCAGCTTCTTTAAAAAATATATTTTTATTGAAGTACAGTGAGTTTATAATGTTGTATCGATTTCTAGTATATCCATCTTTTTTGATTTAATTATTTTCTGGGATATGTGAAATGTTTCCATGACTCAAAAGTCACAACTGTATAAAAGACAGAGAGGCTGAACTCCCATGTCCTCTCTCTCTGTCCCCACCCATCCACTTACTGGCGACCATTTACATTAATTGGTTTATTCTTCTGTGTATATTTTTGTAGAAATAAGCAAATATGTATTCTTACTCTCCTTCTTAATCTTTAACCTTGCTTTTTTTGCACTTAACAATATAAGCTGGCTGTCATTCCAAAGCAGTTCATAGCCATCTTCTCACTCTTTTGTCTGACCACATGCTACTCCATTGGGTAGATAATCATCAGTTAGTTTCTATGAATGGATATTTAGATTATTTTTTCTCCAGCATATTGCTATTGCAAATAATGGTGAAATGAATTAATTACCTTGTGAATGTTATTTTTTATTTATGGAAATGTATTTTGAGAGTGAATACTTAGAAGTGGAATTACTGTGTTGAAGATAAAGTCATATGTAGCTTTATTAGATAATGACGCATTCCTTTCCTACTGTTTTGTTCTCCCAAGAGCAGTGTTTGAGAGTGTTTTGGGGTAGACTGTTAGAGCCCTTTTTAGTTAGAATAAGGAATTATCAGTGGCCTTCAACCCTCAGTTGACATCACAATCACCCAAGGAGCTTTTTGTAGATATTTACATTGGAACCACACCCCCAAGACACAGATTTATTCAGTCTTCAGTGGACATTATGAGGCATAGATTCTAATTATTTTGTTGAAGTACCAGTTTAACATCTGTGCTTAGTTACCAACATAGTAACTCTTTCCTTTAACAAACTTACTGTTCTGGGAAGAGGTAAATGAAAGCATACTGTTAATGCATGAATCTAATCATGCTCATGATTTCTGAATTGCCTACACATACTGGTGACCATGTAGCCTTAATTTTTCAAAAATGGCCTGATTTCAATTAGTTTTCATTTATTCTACAAGCATTTACTAAGCACTTACCGGCCAGCTGAGGGGGTATTCATTCTGGTCGGGGGTCATAGCGGTGCAGGTAAACAGGGGGCCTTTGAATCCCTCAGTTGGCCAAATACAGGGTGTGTGTAGGTTCTTGCCCTTAAGGAACTCACTTTCCAATGGGGGAGACACATGTAAATAGAATACGATTATTATAGAAAGGGGTCCACAGAGAACATAGGAGTGGCATCTAACCCAGCTAGAGGGGTGAGGGAAGGCTTCTTGGAACTGGTGATGGGCATTTGGGCTGAATTTTTCCATGCTAAAAAGGGAAGGACAGCATCTCAAGCTAAAAGAATGATGTGTGTGCAAAGGCTTAGCGGTGAGAGAGGCACGTTGCTTTTAGAGAAGTGCAAGTGCCTCAGAGTGGCTGGAGTGTGGGCTTCATGCCAGGGCATGACAAAGAGAAGATTGGATAAGTAACCACAGGCCACATCATTTGCTCCAGAGCCTGGTGCATAGGGGATGTTAAATAAATCATTGGATGGTTGATCGCACGAATGATGACTTGCTGGTTTGTGGAATGGAGCAGTTTTGCATTAGCGTTTAAACACACTCAAAATAAAAGGAGTTGGTGTCCCCAGTGTATTTGAGATTTTATCCTGTGGCTAAAACTGATTTTTTTTTCAGTGCAAATGGCAATCAGATTATGAAAGTAGCCATAAATGGGAAGAGTCACCTGGATGATGTATCGCCCCGTTCTGGATTGATGCACAGAAAAAAAAAAAATCTCTTCAAATTGTTTTCACAATGTTCCTGTCTCTTTATCTGCTTATTATAATCCAGCTTCAGGGATAGAAGGCATTTTAAAAATGCATAGTCCTTTTGCCCCTGAGAGCCCTCGGAATGTTTCCATCAGCTAAAGAAAAACAATCAGACTAGACTAACAGGCAGCACTCGTGTTCAGTGATGTTAGCTGCAGAATCACTTCCTCAGGAAATCATGTTGTGAGTCTGATTCTGTGGTCTCATTGGTATTCCATTAGACTGGAAGACAGAGGAATTGTGGGAATTAAAGCGATCATTTGAAGGACATGGGTTCAGGTGGGGAGCTGAAATTAAATTTGCAGTTGTAGCAATGGGTCACTGTGAATCACCTTAGATTTAAGTTTCTTTAAGGCTTTGCTACCTCTTCTCTCCTTTTAACATAGGTTAAATTCGACCTTGTTTTAAGTTACTCAATATCTTGAGAGCATTAGAGAATTATTTTCTGAAATAGACTGGCTGTCTCAATAAACCAGTGTAATCTGATTCCCATGACCTACATCAGCTAATGGTTGGTGAGACATCTATTTTCTTTTAAATCTGTATTTTTTGGTCTTACTCCTATTATTATTATGTCTCTATGAAAAGTGTCATAATATGCATAAAGGAAGGAAACAGCTATTTTCTCTGTTGGTAAAATTCATTGAGTTTAGTAGAAACAGAAGTGGGAACAGAAGGAAGCTTGCTGCCATTGTAAAAGCTGGCATAGAGATTTGAAATATGCTTTACTATTTCTTCTGCTTTGAAAAAAAATCTTGAATTAAGCAGATACAGATTAACTGTGTTGTCATAGGTACTTCTCAAATAAGAGCAGACTGACAGAAGCTCAGCCATGTCAGGCATAGCAAATTACCTTGATGATTGAAAACACATGCTTGATATCAGGCAGGACCCAATACAGGTGGGCCCCATATAGGAGTGGTTTCCAAAATCCTATCAGTTTCGTTTGATTGCCTGAAAGACTCTATTTTAATTTATTTTCTACTTACGAAGTGAATGATTGTTAAATCAGTTTTAAAATTCAAAGACAGAATTTGGGTAAATGAAAAAATATTAACTTCCTGTGTTTAGATACATTTTATGACTATTCTAAGAAAGGTAAGTTATTGAGAATTTTTTTCACAAATGAAG
Organism: Camelus bactrianus; assembly: GCF_048773025.1. Taxonomy (NCBI): domain Eukaryota; kingdom Metazoa; phylum Chordata; class Mammalia; order Artiodactyla; family Camelidae; genus Camelus; species Camelus bactrianus. Next base: position 19,499,205 of record NC_133568.1, on the reverse strand, counting down.
TGAAAGCTGAAACTCAGTAAATTATTGGTAGATTAAACAGACTTAAGATGACAGAGTAGTACATGGTCATTTGGGAAATATATTTGCCTTATTCAATTGGATAGCGGTTTTTACCAAGTAAGACTTGTCAATTACTTTATGTAACTGAACTTTTAGCTTAGGAAATGAAATATTCTGTAGGAGAAACATAGATATTTTTATGTTTTAAGTTATTTTAGTTAGGTGGTATATATATGTGTGTGTGTATGTATTTATTTACACACACATGTACTTAGAACAAAAAATTAAATATCCACATATTGTGAATAACAAAACAGACTTTCCTATTTATTCAAAACCAAAATACTTTAGAATGACATTATCCCAACCAAAAAGATATCAAAAGGATATTGAAAACGTATTGGTAGAAATTACTATTAAGTTTTGGTCATTACTGATTAATTCAGATGTTAACTGACTCTCAATTGTTTAAAAATATGACCTAAATATATTACTTTCCCTAAAATTGAATATATATTGTTGTGATGAAGAAAAATCGCAATACTTCGATAACAAAATCAGTGTAAGAATTGTCTGTTTCAAAAAAAAAAACGAATTGGATCTTAGGTGGCCCATATATATAAATATACTAATAGGTCATGACACATGTGTGTCTCCACACATCCATGCTATATTTAGGATATGTATTTATATTCTAAAAAGGTTACATAATTCAAAAAATGTTTTGGAAGCAAAATATGTTTCTTATTTGATGATGAGACCTTTAAGCTTTAACATTTATCAGGAAAACTTTTTTTTTACAGAAGTCATTTACATGTAAATAAAGTCATTTACATTAAAATAAAATGAATCACTGTATTTTATCTGACATAGAGATTGTCTTTTTACAGTGTTTTTTGCTTTGAGGGTACTTGGTGAGAGTAGGGGGTGATCATTAGTCCTAAGTTTTTCCTTTCAGCCAGCTTACTTTGGGCATGGTCTTGGATGTAGAGATTTGGATAATACATAACCTCACATTTCAGTTTGGGGCTCCTTGGAAAGTTGAGTATTTTTGTTGAGAGTAAGTGAGAGTCAGGTGTGCACTTTAACACGGGTGTTATTTAACAAAGGAGTGCCCACCGTGTACCAAGTACTGTGCTCAGCGAGCTTCATTAATCTGTAAAGCTGTGTCTGTTTACAGAGGAGGAAGGAACGCGAATGAATAAGTAACAAAGGGAGAGATGGTGAATCTAGCATTTCCCTGTGTTGATTCTATAATCACAGCCTGGTGTTGAGTGAGGAAGGAATTTACAAGGCAAGAAATGGCTGTGGGCCTTGAGACAGTCCTTATTTGACAATGTGGTCACCTAATAATCGTTGTAGCCTGGCCCCACAGAACCCTTTACAAGTATTGTATTGTAGCTTTTCACAGGTGAGAAGAATGTGAACAGTTAAGGCTTAAGCTCTATAAACAAACATTTGTGATTCATAGACTCTTCCCCTGCCTCCATTTCTTCCAGAGGGCCTATTAATGAAAATACCTATTTCTTTGTTGTCTAATAATTGACTTGGTGAACTATAAGTTCATATAAATAAAAGTATATTGTAAAGCTAGCTTCCCAATTGTTGTCTAAGTTTCCCATAGAAGTCAGGACTTCCGTAATTAGAACATTTCAGGATGCAGCGTGTACTGGCCATCTCTAACCTTCAGACCCCTCGCTGCATTTCATCAGGGCCACGCTCCTCCAAAATGCTACCTCCATCCAGTGATCTGGACCAGTAACTGGGGTCTTTCCTTCCTTCATCCCTCACTCTCCCCCCTCTCTCTTTACTTCCATCTGACCTCCAAGACCTCTTCATTTTCTCTTCTCTTTTCCTCCATCCCCATGGCCTTCATTCCAGTCTTGCCTACCTCTCCCTTTCAGCTGGAGCCGTGCCAATTCATTCCCCCTCTGTTGCCAGGGGAGTTTAAAAAGGTAACACACGAGGGAATATTACTGAGGCATAAAAAGGGATAAATTCTGACACATGCTTCAACATAGATGGACCTTGGCAATGTGTTTAGTGAAATAGGTCAGACCCAAAAGGACAAGTATTATATGATTCCACTTACATGAGTTACCTAGAATATGCAGTTCATTGAAGAAAAAACGCAGAACAGAGGCTACCAGGGGCTCGGGGGAGGGGAAGGTGGCGGGGGTGGCTTTCATGGCTGTAGAGTTTCTGTTTGGGATGCTGAAAAAGTTCTGGAAATAGCAGTGATGGTTACATGACATTATGAATGTCCTTAGGGGTGAGTATAGCTCAGTGGGAGAGAGCACACTTAGCATTCACGAGGTCCTGGGTTCACTCCCCAGTACCTCCACACACACACACACACAAAAGCATCGTGAATGTACTTAATGCCACTGAATTATGCACTTTCAAATGGTTAAAAATAATGGTGATAAGGCAGTTATGACTGGGATACTTCTCTCCTATGAAGTCCTCTCAAGTCCTATCACCTACGGAATGAAATCCAGGCTCTGAGTAATAGGAAGGGCGGGGCCTTGGAATCCCACCTCTTCCTCCAAATGACAACTGCCGCTTCTGCCCACTCTGGGGGCCTCGGCCTGCCTCAACGCCCCTCGCCGGGGATTGGAAGGAGGAGGGGATGGGCCCTGCTTTGCCTTGCATTCTTCCCCTCCCCATCCTTCCCGGACTTCCTCCTCCTCTCCTTCCCTCTCCATCTCCCACACCTGTTCACTCTCCTCAGGGGGCTGCTCTCTGCTCCTGCTGCCACCTAGTGACCTGGCCTTTCCCAGCCTGCGGGGACAGCTGCTCTGATCATTAGGACGAGGGGAAGGAGGAGGAAGTGCCTTTGGGCTTTGGGGCCCAGCTGTTTCCTCCAGTCTTGCTTTAGAACAGTGTGGCCGCCGAGGTCATGTTTTAACCCCAGCAGTTTCGTCATCTGCTTCTCCACTGAGCTCAGAGGAGGGAAGGACTGTGCTGTGCTTAATTGGTTGATGAGTTCATACTGCTCCAACCCCACCGCCTGGTGTGGCGGGCCAGCCCTTTTTCCTGCCTCGAGGACAGCGAGAGTACCTAAGAGGCAGACGGATCCGGGTGTTCATGTATTTCAGTCTGAGCAGCTGACGAGGTAGGTCCTGTAATGTATTATTGCCTTTTACAGCGATACTTGAGTTGCTTGCTGGAAGCCCCAGGCTCTGGCCCTTGTTGCTTTTTGCATATGCTGTGTCCTCATCCTTGGAGTTAAAATGCCACCTTTTCCAGAAAAATCTTTCCTTGCTGTCTGTCCAGACAGACACAGGTGCTCTTTCTTCCGTTTCTACCTGTTTCCCGCACCTGCCTGCCCCTTAATCCCAGATCGCACTGTGCTGCAGTTAAGAGGACGGTTATCTTTGGCCTCATCTTTTTTTCTCTTCAGATTCCCCCAAACCTAGAATAGTGCCACATACTCAGTACCTCTTTGCATGAATGCCTTTGTAGGAGTATTTGTTACTCTGGAGTTTTCTCTGTGAAACTTTTCCAAAAATCATGATCCTAGGACATCTGAAAGTACCCTCAGAATACTGCCACTCTCCCCTAAATCAGAACCCATAGGTAGGGTTTTTAAATACACAAATTCAAAGGTAGAAAGCAGAGCAGTGGCTGCGGGGGGAAGGAGGGCAGGAGTAGGGGTAGGAAGGATGGATTGGATGAGGTACAAAGGGACCTTTGGGTGATGGAGGTAGCTTGATTGACATAGTGGTTACACAGCTGCACACATTGGTCAAAACTCATTGAACTGTATACTTAAAATCTGTCCATTTTATTATTGATCAATTTTACTTCAAAGTTGACTTAAAAGTCAATATGAGAAAGCAAGAGGAAAAGCCTTTTGGATTCACTGTTTGATTAGGAAAGATGAATGAATGATTGATGGCATTTGGTTGCAGCCCTGTTCAGTATCTGACTTGGCTGTGGGCTGGGGGTTGTATTTATTTTTCTTTTCTTCTTACCTTGCCTAAATGGAAAATCAACCCTCATTGAGTTACTACAGCTGGAAGTAAGAAAAAGCAGAAGTAATGAGCAGACTGACAGTGACTCCCCATGGCGCTTAATTTTAGTACCAATGCCTGTAGGAATTCTTTGCAACCTCAGTTTGAGGCTTAACTCATACGATGAATCATCGATATGGAGGGTAGGTAGGGAGATCGAAGCAATAAACACTCTGCCTAGAGAAAATAATCTAATGAATGGATTTTGAATAGACTTATTTAAAGAAATATCCATAAACCACCCCCCTAGGTTTTTAATGTGCCATTCTTTTTTCAAATTAATATAGAATGTTTTCCAGGTAACTTGAAGAACTCTTAAGAAATACATACTGAAAAAAATTTTTTAATGTGTGAAAGCAGATGAGTCTTAACAATTAGGTATTTTTTTTTTAATTGAGGTAAGACTTTACGTTCCTGTATCTCCATCCAGTCTTAAGATGCCTCAGATTAACGGCGCTCTCATCATAAGTCATACGTGTTCTGTGGCACTTTGAAGGAATGCTCCGTTGTGTTTGGGAAATGTACCCAATGTCCCTTCTTGGGAAATGGGAACCATCAGAAGGTGCTTCTGTATAGGGCTGAGATTAACCTGGCCAAATCTAAATTTGTTCGGCTACTGTGTGATTATGCAGAGGAACCAAGAACTGCATCCAAAGTTCAGACTGCCAGGAGGCACTATCATGATGTCTTTGTGAAGTTCCATCAAGGGCAGCCTTTAATCTGGAGCTGTCACAATGATTTCCAGAATCATTGCTTATTTGTTGAAGTGGTGGTTCCATATTTTCAAGTGTGAAGCAAGTTTGGAGTGCTATCTGTGTTTCCACTAATGGTCTTAAGTACTTGCTGTTGGTGGGCAGGCTCATGTTAGCCGTTGTTAATGTTCTATGCTCAACTCTCCTCCCGTTGTCTGGGAACAGTTTAAAGAGACATTGCGGCTGTAAAGCTGATAATCTTTTATCATCTTCCCCAAGGAATTATGAAAATATTTTGCATTCTGGGGCTTGACAGAAAACTCAGGTAAGTCACTCATGTTAGAGCAGTAAGTTGACTTGAGGGTAGGTATCCCCGGAGTAAATTACTGAATTTAGGGAATTACGGGCAGGGCTGATGAGAAGTGATGTAGATCTGAGGTCAGCAAACGATGTCCTATTGGCCAAATCCAGCTGTGGTCTGTTTCCATAAAGGCAGTTTTAACAGAACGTACCCTCTTCTGCTCTTTGACGTACAGTCTGACTGCTTTCACACTTTGGTGGCAGAGTTCAGTATTTGCAAAAGGGCCTGCGTGACCAGAAAAGCCTAAAAGACTTATCATCTGCTTCTTTCCAGAAAAAGGTTGTGGGTCCCTGAAGTAATAATGGGAAAACATTAAAAAACAAATTGCCTTAAAGTTTCAGTTTGTGCTGGAATTTGTCATTCCGTAAGAAATACGGGACTGCACATGTGTGGATCATATGATGAAAATACAAATATTTACATAGGAAGCGTATCCAGGGCCTCCAGGGGTTCTCTGTCCCGCATATGAGGAGCAGGGGCCACGGGGGCCCTTGGCGGAGAGACGCCTCTGCTTTCCAGGGCGCTTGCCCATTCGGACAGCCTCTCAGTCCTTAACACCTCACAGCTCCTGCCCTCAAACCCTTCCCCCCAGCAGTGACTCAGTGTGCTTCCCTGGCCTTGGGCTGTCTTTAGATTCTGCCTTGTGATACCGCCAGCATCTCTTGAGACTTGTGAGCCCAGAGCCACCTTGCTGTCTGGGATGATACTGGCGTGGGTCAGATGTGATGCTTAATCAAATAAAGGAAAATTCCCTCTGACTCTTCTTGCTCTGCAGTATCTCTGGAGTGGAAATAACAGTGGGCCAGCTTAGGCTCCCTGGGTTCCAATACCCATTCTGGCTCTAACAGCCAATGGTGGAGCTTTGGTTAGTGGTTCCGTCTAAGCCCTATGCATGATCAATTGAATTCATACGATCACTTGAAGAAGAGTCTCCCTCTCAGTGCTTTGTCTGCCCTTCCCCTTGCCTGAGGTTCTCTTTCCACAGAGCATGTTGCACAGTCAGGCTCCTTAAGGACAGACTCTTGCTGCCATGGTGACCCCAATGCCTTGAGTAATGCTTGGTACATGGTGGCTTCCCAGTATATACTTGTTTACCTCCCATCATGTATTTTGCCTTGGTAGATGTCCAACCATTGGGAAGACTCAGGATTTTTGTTTGTTTTCCATTCTTTGACTTTACTTATGTGCCTGACTTGTCAGTTCTACTCAGAATTCTAGGAGTTGGGGTAATTGATCTTTTCCCCTTCACTCTGCCTATCTATTTAATGGCATCTTTTATCACTCCCTCCCTCCAGGGAGCCTGAGGATCCCCTGACAGTCCTTTATATCTCTTCTCTACCTTTATGACCATCTGCAACTTTGTTCTTTGCCGTCATTGGGTGATCAGAGCAAGTGAAGGTGAAGTTGTGTGTCTGATTGATGCCAGCATTAACCTTGGCCTCTGTATGAGCCAGACGGCCATTCAGGTTTCTCCTCAAGGGACCATTGGGGCCACCTTCACCTAGTAGCAAGTTCAGATAATAGGGATATCTTGCTTGGGCTGATAAGTTTATTGATTAGACATAAAATAGTTATTCGTTTGATTGCTGCTACAAATCAAAGTTGTGGCTATTTCTTTTAGGGTGTTAGCTCCCTTTAGGCTCATTCATTAAACCCAAGACATAAAGGAAGAAACTTTTAACGTAAGTTGCTACCCATTTATTTTAGATGTCTACTGTCTCACGTAAACATGCATTTTTATGAGATCATTGACGGTTAATAGTTATAAATAATCTGTCAGGTGTAATAAGCATAGAACAAACAGCCTGACAGCTCTGTCATGTTGTTGGAAACCCAGGCATGTGATTAGCAGTTACTTAGGTCATAGAACTTTTTTACTAGAAGGGACTCTAAGGGATTGTCTAGTCCAGTGTCCTTATTATAGGTGCACTGCAGCTCACGGAGAGCTGGTTTGCTTAAGGTAACCCATCTCCTTAGGGACAGAATTAAAGCTAAAATCTTTATCTCCTGATTCCTAATAGTAATTATTGTCTGATAAATATTAAACAAACCAACAAAAACCAGTGGTTATTATCACTCATGGCAATACTGAAATTTGGCTTTAATTCCTGAAAATGTCTTGACTCCAGTGCACCTTGATTTGAACTATTCATCACCAAGCCATGGATGAGTCAAATTCATTCATCTTTTCTCTACCTCAACTTAAATGAAGTGCTCCTGTGTAAACACATCTTTGGCAACTACGGTTCAGTTTCAGCTACCTGGTTAGTTGCATTTTTGCAGTGAAAGAGTTGGCACTTACAGAGGTACGGCACCTACGCCGTGGCCAGGTCCATTGGGCTCGCAGTTACCCCATTGGTCAGTGCGGGCAGGGCGAGTCCTTTGGGTGTGTGGCAAGTCTGCTGCTCTATGCCCATTTAACCTCTGACCGCTCAGTCCCACCCACTGGTCCCTGCTACCAGGATCAGTCTGCCTCCAGCACCATCACATCCTCTGCCCCATCCCCCTTGGTCACCCAAGACTTTTAAGTAACCGTTTTCACTTTCCAGATTCTTTATATCATCAAATAAAGCAAACCGCAATGCTCAGAGGAGAAAAGAGGGCAACTGTTAAGGTTTGGGCCAATAGAAATCTCATTTGAGATTTGTATGTCTTGGAACACTGCCTCCTCCATGAAAACAGACAGTTGTTTACACCAGTTGGACTTTACACTTATCAGGCGACTGCGTCCTGGAAGGGTTGCTGTCTGCAACCAGAGCACCAGGTCAGCCACACATCTGTCACCACCAAGCCATCCCCCATTCTTGCTGTTAATCGGAGTGTCTGCCAAGATCCAATATAGCAGAGTGATCTTGCCAGCTGAAATGCCAAATTAAATGGAATTGTAATTATTTAATCTCATTTCAAATGTTTACATTTTCTTGAAAAATTCAGTAAATGACCTATATCAGGAAGGCATGCTATTTCAAGAGAGTAAGAAAAGCAGTATCATGACTCGTTTCGTCTCAGACTTCGAGATTTTTCACAACACAGCTGTTGAATTTAAAGGTCTTCGTCTAGACCATCAAATGGAATGAAGCAAGGTCAGGCGGAATGTAGTCGATATCAGTTCATATCACAGTTCTGGGGAGACGCTTCCTTGTTCATGTCATGGTTGCAAATCTGAATCAGAACGTATGAGAAGTCTTAAGAGTATAAACAGAGTAAAACTACCTGGATTACAGTTGGCCCTTCATATTCCCAGGTTTTGCATCTGAAGATCCAGAGGACCAGCTGTACTAGGCCATTTTAAATAGGGGCTTGAGCATGCTTAGATTTTGGTGTTTGAGAGGGGGTCCTGGAACCGGTCCCCTGGGGATACTGAGGGACAACTGTCTATATTTCATCAGGTTTTTTTTCTTTTAATCTTCATATGCCTGGACTTCTAAAAGCAACTGGGAGTATAAAAATTCAGTGTTGGAGACCTTTGCTCTTTTCTTTTTTAACCACCCACTAAATTCGTGGGAGCACTTTACCACACCCAGCCTTTAATAAAGGTGCTTAAAATTACATAGGTTTTTTTAAAAAGAAAAAGAAAGTTTATTTTGTGAAACTATGTGATTGTTGTAAAGCACCAAATTGTCCACTGCCCCCAAACAGTAACAACAATATACACACCCCTCTGGTTCTTGGCATTTCCCCCTCAAACCACACCTCCCTCCATTTTTACAGATCTCAGTTTTTAAAATTATTTTAGAACCAGGGTATGCAGTGCTGTCGAGTTCAATGGTGATTCTAGGCCTTTTATGTGTATGTTTTTCTGTTGACATTATTTATGAAACTACAGTTTTATGAAGATGTGTTTGAACAAAAGTTCTGTTTTGTGAGCCATAGTGTGAGACTGCCCTCCCTTAGCTGCTGTTCCCCTTTGTGTGGTCTAGTTTTTGACCTTTAGTTTCTTTCAAAATAAACCTTAGTGACATTTAAAAATCATTCCAAGATATTTCAGTTTATACCTGTTCTTATGTATGCATTCTACCAAAATACCCTTTCCTTTTTAAATTTACTGAGTGTTTTCTTTGAGCATCACGTCTTGCTCCTGTAAGGAAAGCAACAGGGAACACAGGTTCCTAAAGCAGTTGCCAGTGTGTGTTTGCGGGTCCTACGTTTGAGCAGGGACTCTTGAGTTTCTTTTCTAGCTTACATGGGCCTTGTTTCTTCTGTGGTTGACTCACATCTTTTGAGTTTATGCTGAAAGGGAGAAAGAATGATTCATCATTAGCTTCGGTCCAGAGCCTCATACATTTTCTTCTCTTTACCTAACTAATCATCATCATGACTAATTATGCTACGGAAGTAAACTGGAATTCAGTCCGGGCTGGCTTAATATAGAACCAGGCAGTGTATAAATCAGAGAGGCTGCCATCAAAATGACTTGAGTGGCTGAGCACGGGAGAAGAGGAGCTGTTTCCCCTTCTGCTTTTGTGTGCAGCCCGTGTTGTAAGGCCTCCACTTACTTGGACAGAGTCGGAAACTGAGTTGTATAATCTAATTTTAAGGGAGCTCAACACCAATTAAGTGAACATTACTTGGAACATAAATTTGTGAATAAAATTGCATGTTGGTTTTGTTGAAAAACGACGGTGTGGCAGGTCTTGGGGCCGGGCCAAGGGGAGTACTTGCCTTCCTCCTCCCAGGCGGTTCCACACGGCCATCCTTTGAGAGCCAGGAAGTGCCTCTGGGCGGATCACACCCAGCACTGCGTGGAGCCCAAGTCTGGGGGGGAAGGAGAGATTAGCACCAGGGTTCCCTGAGCCCTTTGCTTCCTGGCGCTGCCTGAACTCACCTGACTTCAGCCACAAACTATCACCCCTCATTAGCTGGTGAGCATGCTGGTTCCAGAAGCTGTATGAGTTGTTCCAATGTCCCCCATGGTAGTAACAAAACAAGGATTAGACCCAAGATTGTTTGAGGCCAAAGCCCCTATTCTTCCCACTCTGCCAAGCTGCTTCCCACATTTTTATATGGAAGGAAGGTAAACGATAAGGAAGGAAGGTTAAGAAAGAAGTTAGCGGTCACTGTTTCCTGTATTGGTGTCACAAAACATTTTTTTGTTCCCAGCTCCATTTATAGAGAAGGTGGTTGTCCCAGGGGCCATTGTTAAGGACAGCTTTATCTAAATTCATAAAATGTCAGGAATCTGTGCTTTTTTGGTATGCCCCTCCCCAATTTTGTCATTTCTGCCACTGTAGTCACTATGGACCATTCTTGCCTCCCTTAACATTCACATCTTCCTGTGATTTATAATATTGAGGCCCGATCTCTATTAATGGGCCTTACCAGTGAGGACAGATGAGCGTATGCCAAGATTGACTAGCAAACTCTGAGTTCTGTTTTTGTTTTTTAAAAAACAATAAATTCACTACCTTCGGTATAAAACCAGAAGAATTCTTCCGTAATTGCTGGCATTTTGGGGATTCCTTCATCCGTTCCACATACCTCATCAGCACGGTCCATACACTTTTTCCTTTCTAAGTGCCTCATTCCACCTTCCGCTTGCACCTGTGGCTAGTGGTCACCGTATTGGACCACACATACCAGACCGTCTGGCTTTGGGCGCCCTAACTTGCTTGATCTGCCCTTCTTTGCTCAGATTTCTCTACTCTGAAAATAAAAGGAAGTGTTGATTGATGTTCCTCCCTCTAAGTGACCATCCTACTGCCTGACATCACCCCACCTCCCAGGGGACTCATACTCACATTCTAGCATCCCTCCAGTCTCCCGCACAGCAGGTGCTCTGCGAAACCATGCTCAAAAATACTAGTGACCTCCTGTCTTTCAGACCTCAAGGTCTTTTCTCAGTGTCCACTCCTCATAGCCTTATGCTGCCCGGAACTCTTTTGTCTGGGGTACGTGCTGGAATGTGTTAGTGGGTTTCCTCCCATGTCTGCCACTGTGCTTTTCAGCCAGGCTTAACTATGATTGCTCTCTAAGGGTCTCTCTCTGCTCTGTCTTATCTGGCAGATACCTCTTCTCTGGGGATGCCACCTAGATCTCTGGGGTCCAGTCCTGACTTTTCTCTGTAATATCAGCCCCCCCATTTTCAGCATCTGTCTGACTCTTTAACCTCTTCCTGAATAACTCCTTTCTTATAATCTTCCCTGGACCTCCAATGGAACATGGCCAAAACAGAACTCATCATCTCTCTCTTCGCCGTCCCTATTTCTCTTAATAATACCACCTCAAGTCAAAGACTTGACCTTTGGCTTCTTCCCTCTCACAGCCTCACTATAACATGCTGCCAGATCCCACTTGACTTCTAGGAGAAGTCCAGACCTTCACTTTCCATCTCTTCATCCTCATCACTACTGTTGACTTCAGCTACTCGATACCGCTTGTCTAATGTTATAACAGCTTCCCAGCAGGTCTTTCCAATCTGTCCTGAGTGTAGCTACCTGATGAATCATTCTGGTACTCCTGACCTTTCTGATGTGTTACCATTGCTCACTGAAAAGTCCCCCATCCTTGGCACCCAAGGTGTCCACCGTCTGTGGTCTGTGGTCTGTGGTCTGTGGCCATCATCTCTCCCCTCCCTGTGGGGTCTGCTCTCCTGGGCTGGACCAGTGGGAGGGTGCTTGCAGGTTCCGTGAGAATTTTGTTTCTTTAAAAAGGCATCTTGAGGGGATGGTATAGCTCAAGTGGTAGAGCACATGCTTAGTATTGATGAGGTCCTGAGTTCAATCCCCAGTACATCCTCTAAAAATAAGTCAATGAATAAACCTAATTACCTTCCCCCACCAAAAAAGAAAAAAAATCTGTTTCAAAGACCTAAACTTAGGAGCTAAAACTGTAGACATCTTAGAGATGGCATCTGTAAGTTACTCCTGCATTAGAAAAAAAATCCCCTAGCCAGTGTCACAGCTAGGGTATAAAAATAATTCTGTAACTGCTCCCCCTTTTCCTTTGCTCATGCTGATTTCTGAACCTGAAAATAACCTGTTCCTGATTTTTCACATCTAAATCCTCTCTGTAATCCAGATTCTTCACTGAGTCATCCTTGATTCCTCCAGCTCCAGTATAGCAGGGATAACTGTATTTATATTACAACTGCTTACTTGCATAACTGTTGCCCTCCAGGCTGGGAGTTTCTTACGGGCAATGTCAGGGTCTTTGTTACAAGGGACAAAAATAAACACCATAATGCTTGACACATGGTAGCTATTCAATAGAATTTGAATGTAAGTGAATGAAAGAAAAAAGATTCAGTCGTTCATTCTTGCCTAACTTTAAATTGCTTAAGAGTAGGATTAGGGTCTGATTCATCTTAACATGCTACTGTAGCTACTAGCATGGTGCTTTGTGCAGGATCGATACTCAGTAGCTATTTTGGTTTTTTTTTTTTTCAGCTTTATTGAGGTATGACTGACACATAAAATTTTAAGACACGTAAAGTGTACATCATTGTGGTGATTTGATAATATACATCATGAAAGGATTCCCCCTGATCTGGTTGGTTAACACATCCATCACCTCACATACTTCTTTTTATGTGTGTGTGAGAACATTTAAGTTCTACTCTCAGCAAGTTTCAATTATGTAATAACTACTTGAATTAGTGGATAGATGAGTAGTTGATTATGAGTTTTCTGAATGCTATATTACTATATTTAATTTAAGTGCTCTTACTACAGCTGAAATAGTTTAAAAACATGTTGCTCTTCAGAAACTAATACAACATTGTAAATCAACTATACTTCAATTAAATTAAAAATATATTGTTCTTTTGTTGTCACTGTTAATTTTTATCAGTGGTTATTTTTGACTTTAAACTTTTTCAGCAGTCTTAATTTTGAATTTAACAAATTATAATCATTGGGGAAGGGTGTATTAATTTCACAAAAGAAGTTAGAAAGAAAAAGTTTCACCTTTTATTGAAGTATAGTGTATTTACAATGTTGTGTTAGTTTCTGGTGTATAGCATAGTGATTCAGTTATATATATATTCTTTTTCAGTATAGGTTATTACAAGATACTGAATATAGTGCCCTGTGTTATACAGTAGGACCTTGTTCTTTATCTATTTTATATATAGTAGTGTGTATATGTTAATCCCAAACTCCTAATTTAACCCTCCCCCACCTCCCTTTCCCCTTTGGTAACCATAAGTTTGTTTTCTATGTCTGTGAGTCTGCTTCTGTTTTGCAAATGAGTTCCTCTGTATAAGTTTTTAGATTCCACATATAAGTGATATATGGCATTTGTCTTTCTCTTTCACTTAGTATGATAATCTCTAGGTCCATCCATGTTGCTGCAAATGGTATTTAGTTCTTTTTTTTATGGCTGGGTCATATTCCATTGGATATATACCACGTCTTCTTTCTCTAATCCTCTGTTGATGGACATTAGGTTGTTTCCATGTTATGGCTCTTGTAAGTAGTGCTGCTATGAACATTGGGGTGCATGTATTTTTTCAAACTAGAGTTTTCACCAGATATATGCACAGGAGTGGGATTTCTGGATTATATAGTAACTCTAGTTTTAGTTGTTTAAGGAATCTCCATACTGTTTTCCGTAGTAGCTGTACCAAATTACATTCCCACAGAAAGTTCACTTCTTAAGAAAAATGTGAAGAGCTTTTCTATTATTGGCTCCTGGTTCTGGGTGTGGGTAAGGTTCTAGGACTAACAATTACTTCTACAATAGTAGTTGAATATAGTTCTTTCCAGAGTCGTCATGGCTCTGTCCAGAGACATGTAATTTGAATGCTTTCCATGGGAAACAGAGTTGGGCAGCCTTTATTAAAACACTCCGGGGACGGAGGAAGTCCTTAAACTCCAGTTAAGTTGAACTAAGTTCTTCTGCTCCTATCAATACCAGGAGGCTAACATTCTTCTCCTTCTCCTTCCCCTTCCTCCTTTTCCTCTTCCTCCTCCTCCTCCTCCTGTTTCTTCTTTTGTGAGGGCTGTCTGCCGGTCTTCTGACAACTATCTCTGACAATAATACTCGATTATGATCAATGAGTTAACAGTATTTGCTTTTGGTCATGTTCATTGACGCAATCCCAAATAATAATGAAATTAAAAGAACTGAGAAATACTGGTGATCCTGTGGGTCTTTTGACCCCTACTGCCTGAAGGTCCATTGTTGTTGTTGTTATTTGGGGTTGTTTGTTTGCTTGTTTTATCTTCATCTCTTTTAAAACCAACCGACAAGAATAACCTTGGTTCAAGTGTTTTGGTGGAAAAGATAACAGATGCCTGTGTGTGCTTCTCTGGTGGCGTCATTTTAATTACCTGTGAGAGGAAGAGCCATGGCCCATATCAAACAAGCGAGCTAGCTAGCTGTGGAGTACCTAGATGCTTGCACCTTGCAATGAATACTTACTTACAGGAGGGTAAGCAGAGTCTGGAAAAGCGGGTCAGAGGATCTAAGAAAAGAAATTTGCTTTTAGGAAATGCTACAAACTTGTTGGAGACAAGAGAATTTTTCCAGTGTATTTAGAAGAAAAATCCAGGGTCTGCTGAAATGTACAAAACAGAAACAGCATACTCCCTCTTTACAAAATATGGGGGCATTGGGAACTGTACCCTCCCCCAGAAGGATTCGGTTCTTTAGAAATGAGCAAAGCATTTGCTGTGACAGGCCATCTGAAACAACTCATTCACCATCCACTGGACATTATGGGAATCCTCAGTCTCAAGAGCGGGAAACTTCCACCCTTTTGAGCCAGTGTCAAGACTTTGGAGCAGTCCTACATATCCGTCAGATATGCTGACGCCTCAGCTTATTTGAAGCAATTAACTTGTTTTGCATTTTTGTCTCCTTCAGAAATGTACACGCTTGAGTATGCTAAATGCCTGTGAGCTCCCCGATCCTCCTGCGACTTTGGAAAGACTCAGAGAAGGAAGGAGCGCGAGTGGCGGACTCTGAGAACAAGCTCCTCCTCCTCGGCCTCGGCCTTCCTGCTCACAGCCCACGATGGAGACGCTCTCCCAAGATTCTTTGCTGGAATGTCAGATCTGTTTCAATTACTACAGCCCCCGGCGAAGGCCCAAGTTGCTGGATTGCAAACACACCTGCTGCTCGGTGTGCCTTCAGCAGATGAGGACGAGCCAGAAGGACGTACGGTGCCCCTGGTGCCGGGGCATCACCAAGCTGCCCCCGGGCTTCTCTGTGTCCCAGCTCCCCGACGACCCCGAGGTCCTTGCGGTCATCGCCATCCCGCACGCCTCCGAGCACACCCCAGTCTTCATCAAACTTCCCAGCAATGGGTGCTACATGCTGCCCCTGCCCATCTCCAAGGAGCGCACGCTGCTGCCCGGAGACATGGGCTGCCGCCTGCTGCCCGGGAGCCAGCAGAAGTCCGTCACCGTGGTGACCATCCCGGCCGAGCAGCAGCCTCTGCAGGGCGGGGCTCCGCCCGAGGCGGTGGAGGAGGAGCCAGACAGGCGGGGCGTGGTGAAAAGCTCCACCTGGTCCGGGGTGTGCACTGTGATCTTGGTGGCCTGCGTCCTGGTCTTCCTGCTCGGCATCGTGCTCCACAACATGTCCTGCATTTCTAAGCGCTTCACTGTGATATCCTGTGGCTGAAGAGGGCTGCAGGGAAGTCTCTCGTGGGTGCCAACTAGGGGTTGAGCAGGTGTTGGTGATGGATCGCGTTGAGAAGATGGGGGGCGACGCTGATCATTGGGTGCCGAGGACTGGCTTCTGGGCTGCCACTTGATTAACCGCAGACAGACACGGAAGGCAGAATGTGAGGTCTCAGCAAGACACCAGGCAGGTCGCTCTGATTATTGGCTTTGAAGACGATTGCATGCATCTTCATAATCATGTATTAAATGGACTGTAATTTATGATTTCTAAATCACGTTATGAGATAGACATATTCTACTTAGACATTAAACTGTGGAAGTGCATACAATGTGATCTTCTCTAAATGTGGTAGATTAAAACAAAGATGCTATGTATCCAAGTAGAATTAAACCTGAGAATCCGTGTAAAAATTCAGCCATGACATGCAGTGCTGATTTCTTTCTTTCTTTTTAAAACATGAAACCCCGTCTTCATTCAGTTGCTAAGGCCTTTTATACTTTCTGAATGGCACCCAAATTAAAATAAGTTAAGCGGACAGTTTTTTGAAGAAAATATCTGAACAAATATTTCCAGTGTGTTGTGTTTTGTCATGTATTTAATTTTCCTTCCCTTGTAATTAGAGCTTGATATGTGTTTATTAAACTGAAAGCCCAGCAGGGGAGCAATAAACTGAGTAATAATGAGGAATGTCTAATCCCACAGGAAACCTACATGCCAATTTTTCTCAAGCCATCTCACAAAATAAGAATTTTAAATGTAAATAATGTGTATTTGTGTGTGTGTGTGTGTGTGTGTGTGATTTGATTTACCTCAGGTTTGGAATCTTTTCAGAAGAATCGTGGGAGTGAGACTTTGTAGGGCATGAATGAGTCCGGGGTCTGAAACAGTGACCACCTCAGGGGCACTGGGACCCACCCTGTGAAGTGTCACATACACGTCCCTTCCAAACTTGCTCCTCTTCTATGTGGTCAAGTCCTGTATTCTATAAGGCACAAATGGAAAGTAACAGAAGATTCTGTCTTTTCTCTCAATTTTGATGTATTGTAGAAGCCATGAGTGTTGGTAACCAAGGACCAATCTGGACTGGCATTTTAAGACAGTCCATGCTTACTTTTTTGAAGGAGGTTGTTCCATGAGAGTTAAACCATTGAGAATTCCAGTTTCCTCTTGTTGGTACAAGTGAGACTATCTCTTGTAGTTCAAAACACGTTTTTATTGAGAAAAATGACAAGACAAACTAGCAACTCACATTCCGAATTTAAGTGGACCAGTTCATCATAAATTCTCAAATATTCTTAAATGTGTAATGGCCTAGAGATGCTTACAAAGAAAGATCTGCTGGTTTTAAATGATAAATTTCTGTACCTGAATGTGTGTGTGTTCAGCCATAGCTGTGAGTTTTACACTTGTCTGCTAGCTTTCTTTACGGAATTCATGAAGTAAGTGGTATGTGCCAAGGCCCCCTACTCAAATATATGTTTATGTTTCATTGGATCCATGAAAATAGGGGAAAGAAAAATAAGCAGAGATGGTTCTAAGAATTAAGGCTAGAAATAGCCCTGTAAGACTGAGATAATTTAATTTACTTATATGCTAACTATTTTACCTTCAAGCAGCACAAAATATGCACATAAAGTGATGCAGTTAATGTGAGATAAAACGACAATATAATGAATAGAATCCCAAGCTAACCCTGATCATTGGCATGAGGATTCGATATAAAAATATGAACTCGGGTTTTTTCAAATCTTTCAAATTCATCATTAGACCTTTAGGAAATGTATTTGAAAGCTCAGACTAGAAATTAGGTTAAAATGCCATTTTATTGTGTAAGCTATTGGGCATTATCCATCAAATAATCTAGGATTTATTTGGTATTAATAATTTAGGTATCATATTAGCTGAATACTATCCTCTATTACGTAACCTAATATACTGTTGGGTTAGTTTCAATTTCTCAAACTCTCCCAGGCTGCCGTGATGCATGTCTGACCTAATTTCTGTTCCTCTTCGAATAAAACACAGAAATGTTACATTAAGAATGCTGCATTTCAAATGGACTCTGCCCTTGCAATATTGTCATGCCATATTCAAATTAATTTTGTGAATGACATTTACATATGTTTATGTCCAGGATGAAATGACCAGCCCTGGAGTGTAGTGTGTGATAGAATTCTGTGTGTTCTGTAGGTCATATATAGACACTAACATATGTGTGTTTCTTAGTGCAAAGCCGTGGAGTACAAATGTCCACGTACCTTTTACTTAAAAACAATCCCGTGCTAGAGCTGCAATTAGGCAGTGCAAAATTAATCAGCTCTGTGATAGATTCTTGGTGTTACAATTTAAGGTACAATAACAAGCAAAATCAGAATTTTTTTGTGTGAGTCTCACTGATGTAAGAACCGTTGTTCAAGTGGGTTCTGCCTGCAGTTGTTCGTTTGTGTACCTGCTTGTCAGGGTGTGCATTCCATGCACACGTGCGTGCATGTGTGTGTGATGTCTCAGCCTGCTGGAAAGAATTTTTATAGACAATGATGTTTAATGTTATTTGGCATCCCATTGTTCTGGCCCCTTTGGCATTTACCCATGACACTAACAACTCATCTACCCCACGTGACACAAGTCCAGTGACACAATCGGCCAGAATTCACAGTTGCACATCAGTGAAAAAATCACAACTGAAAGCACAGAAAGTTAGAGCTGAAAACAACCTCTGGTGGCTTCATTTTGTAGGTGAGTCCACTGGGGCCCACAGAGGTGCGAGGCAGTTTGTCATTCTGTGGCAAAAGGAGGACCATAACTTAGCACTGCGGTTTCCTCTTGCTTCTTCCTAGGCCTGTCGACATCTCTGTCAGGCGATGATCTTTTTCAGGGTGGATGAATACCCTTTACTAACTCAACTATCATTTAAGTTTTTTGTTTTTGTAAATTTATATATTCATCTTAGTTAGCATCTACCTCTCTGGGAAATGAAAGGAGGATTAATTTAGGGATGAATATAGACTGTTAAAAAAAATCATATGATTTGACTTTTTAAAATTGCAAAACATTGGTTTCCCACCCCCCTCCCTTTAGATGTAAAGGACGATGAGTGTTGTGTAAATAGTAAACTACAAGAAGCATGATTTTTCAACTTACTAATGATCTTGACATAAGTAAGAGAATGCTGAATTTGCTAAGTAGAGCCAGCTATGCTATCAAAAGTATTGTCTTTGGAAAATTTTTTCATAATGACCTGGGGCATACATTGTGATGAAAAGGCAAATGGTTCTCAGTTCTAGTCTTTATGATCAGGAAGCTATAAAGTATTTTCTTTAGGAATATAATGAAGTTGACTCTTGCACATGACTTGAGAGGAGTTGGTCCCTTGAAGGTTAAACCATGTGCTGCTGCAGCCCTTGGGATCCTCTAGATTGGCGCCGTTCATTGGAACTTTCTGTGATGGTGGAAATGTTCTGTGACGTATGTTGTCCAATACAGTAGCCATATTGGCTAGTGGGCAATTGAAATGGGATTGGTCTGAGTGAGGAACTGGATTTTGTATTTTATTTAATTTAAAGCTGTTTAAATAAATGTCACACGTGGCTAGTGGCTACTGAACTGGATGGTGTACTTTGCAGGCTTGTGTAATAGGTGTTAATGGAGTTCAGAGTAAGATAAAGAAGACAGTTTGTGGTTTAGTAATATGCAGTTGGCTTAAAAAAATTTTTTTTTGTCCTTTCTGTGCTTAAAAAATATATGATCTCAAGTATGACGGTAAAAATGCATTGATTGCCCTTTGGGGTTATTACTTAGATGCTCTGGGCCAAGGAATGATCAATGAAGCTTAAAGAGTGCTTGATAAAGCCCCTTTCCTGGGATCATTAGCTGCATGTGAATCTATTGTCCAAAAATAGTAGTTAGACAGTAGCTGTAAAATGTTTGACTTGCATGACCTGTACTGTGAAATTGTGTTTAGGGTCTTGTGGCCAAAAAGTAAATGTTACAGAAAAAAAAAGCCTAATGAAATTCCTCTTCACTTCTAGCATCTTACCCAAACTTCATCACTGCGTTAGTAAGGTGTGAAATATAAGAGCAAGCATGTTTTGCAGTGTTCATAGGGAATGTTTCTGTTTGTCCTTGAAGTCTGACAGCTTGTCATTGTATTTGGGGGTAGGCATATGTAGGCATCATTTTTCAGATGCCAGACTAATACATAGGTACTATTTTTAGAGTGAGATTTGACATTGTTTTAGTCTTGCTTGGTTTTTTTATTTTAGTTATCACTGAAAGAATTGAATATTTGAAGCCTTGCACAAAGACACTTTTTTACATTAAAAAAACATTGCCCATGGAATTTAAAGACTTGAAGGTTATTAAAGTTACTAAAATTGCTTTTTTAAGCGAGTAAAGGGAAGCAGAAAATTCAATTCGAGGTGTATTTTCATAGAAAGATCAGACTCTTCTTGATAGTACAGTATTTATTCCAGTCTAGATTTTGATTTGAAAACCTATGCTGTGTCTAAATTGGTTAGTCTGCTTTTCATTGTCTGAAAATAACAAACCAAATGCATTTACTTCAATTTGCAGAATTAGGTTGATTTTTAAAAAAAAACATCTCGTCAATGGGCATGAGTCTTCTTTTTAGCTTGTACTTAAAAATGATATAAAATTTTTTTTTGCCAAATGATAGTTTTTCTTTAGACTTAAGAGGAAATTAAAGGTCCAATGTTTATTGGTAGAGGAGAGATATGCAAATGGTCTGAATTTCTATCTCCTCTTAGAAAAATGCTACCAACTAGTCAGCATTTTGTTTTCACATAAGAACTGTCATCAGTCAGTTGATCTGTCACCCTTGACCTAGAAGGAGAAGCATTCCTTACCATTTCCATCATTCTCAGTAAAATGTTACCCATAAAGAATTTCTTACCAAAACAGAAACTCCAAAGAAGAATGAGACAGTCAAGATAATTCAGTAACTGTTTTGAAAGTGGTAGTCTATTTCAAAATCGATGATGATCAGTTGCTGATTTGTTAAACATGAAACACTTCTTTTAAAAGAGTGGAAATTCAAGCCATTGTTTTTGTTGACACAATTCGCTGTATATAGATATATCTATATCCGTATAGATATAGATATATATGTAGATACACACAATTTAGCTATAATTAGAGTTGAAAAATTAAGTAAAAGTGTTAGTCATGTTTTCCAATGTGGGTTATACAACGTTGAATTTAGATGTTAATTTCTTAACAAATGCTACAGGTTGTATCCATTTTGTCAAACCAACCAACTTTGAGAGTGTCTATATAACTTAGCTCTCGAGACTTTTCAAATATGAAGAAGTAGGTTCTACCATATACATTTTGTTGGAAAGCCATTAGTCATTGAAGAACATTAGCAGGTGGGGCATTTAATTTCTGTCTTCCAAATAACTTTTTTTTTGGCTCTGCTCGAGTGGTTGTGGGTAGAGCACCATTATTCTTGAACTCTTCCAATATGGCTCCGATATTTTCTGCACAAGTTTCCTGGCACGATCGGGCCAATGTTTTTCCTTTTTTTTCAGGATTCACTGCCTGGGGTATCCCACTATATATATATATATCTCATTTATGATGTAGTGGTGCTTGAAAACACTCATCTCGTTAGCTGGACTTTATTATTCTGGTCTAAGGTTTTTGATACTATTCATATTATGATCTTTTTAGAGACAATCAGTAATATTTGGGGCAAAGTACTGAGCGGTCTCTTGGAGTCTGCAACAGCATGTATTTTCTTTGTTTTTCTAGGGGGGTGTTCTCTGATAGCTGTCTTGTTATTCTAGACACTGCTCTAAATTCATCACCACAGGATGTAGGGCTAGTAGCCCATGGGAAAATCTGCTGTGATCTCCCTGGGGTGTGTTATTGGATTATTCAAACAAGAGTTTTCCAAAGGGAAGCTCAGATTTTAATTTGACATTTGCTTTTTGAGACTCTAGATGTAGACCATTGGATATGATGGCGGTAGAATAGCACAGGCTATAAGAAGAAGGAAATAGATGAGGCAAATTGCCCTTAAAAGGGAACAAGTTGATGTCTATATCACCTCTATTTAAATAGTAGGAGGACATGATAGCTGGTGTTTTACACTGTGCTTCAGAAAGTTCCTGGTTGGATTTTCCTGGCTGAGAGACAACCCAGCTCTTAGGTAGATTCTGTATGGTAGAGATGGAGACGTGGCCTTGGGTCGATAGCAACAGATAGGCAGATATGCCCAAAGAGTGAGAAAATATTGCATAAAGGGAGGGAAATCCATAATGAGATTATAGCTTCAAAACAAAATATATAGGAGCTGAAGGTCAATCACTGCAGAAACCAGCTGAAGACAGAAACATGGGACAACTGGAAATAACTTAGCCAAGCACAATGTGTCTTTCCAATATGGCTCACCAAATTCAGTTCAGGATGTTTAAGCTGAAGACATATAGGGAATGTGCTCAGCTGATGAGAGGGTCCAGGGAGGCCCCACTGGGGTGTCAGCACACTAGAGAACTTCAGAACCTACTCTAGAGTTGGTTGCTGAGTCATTACAGACAAACTCTAAAGATGTCCTCTTAACCATGAAATGCAATGCCTGTGCCTGGGGATGTATCCTGACTTGAGTAGGTTGATACTATTGGGAAGACTTGTTCAAGAATATTTTGGTTCTATCCTGCTTGTGCTCATTTATTATAATTTTTTATTCCACCACTTGTTCCTGTTTGCCTCTTTTGACAGTTGCAGGTGGGGAGGTTGGTTTCAGTTTGCGGCGGTTGCAAACTCCCAACGTAAGCAGCTGCAGCACAGGGTCCCTGCCGTTCTGATGGCTCCACTGGTGGGTTCCCTGGCCCTCTTGATAACTAATACTCCAGTCAAATGGCTAGATTAATGCTGCTCAGAGGCTGTTAACTCAAGTCCTTGACATGTTTCATTTACAATTATGTGGGTTATTTATTTCTGAAGCTTTTCTTTTAAAGGGCCAAATAGCCCTACAGATAAATGAGCTGCCGGGCTGTGTAGTAAATATTGTTCAAACGTTGCCAAATATTGACTTCGTAAGGGGGATATCAAGCTGCTGTTTATAAATCTGAATGTCTTAAAAGCATTCTTGCTTGCTCTCTCTGTTGTAGATGGTGTCTTAGCAAGTCCTGAGTTTTCCAATGAACCCAATTTTAATATATGGTATTTTTGTATGCCAAACTGGTGTCTCGTCCTTTGTATATGTGGTAATGTTGATTTTATGACTACTGTTAAACACATTTGCTATGATTAAAATTCATAAAATGATTTCAAATAGACTCATGCGTTGGCTTTCTTCCCCTCCCTGCCCCCACCAGTGAAGAGAAAAAAACTGGCTGGAATTTTCATCACCAGAGACTCTAAGAATTTTAATAGACTTGGGTAATAAAGCAACAAGGAACTTCTGAGCCAAGGATTTTTAGTGGAGGTGACCTTCAAGTGGCTCCTCTAAGAAGCCAAAGAACGCATTTGTAATGAGTAAGCCCAAGCATGCTTTTGCAGTTTGGGTTTTTGTGGCTTCTGGTGGTCCTACCGTTATCCTCCCCCATTTAGAAATGATGCTGTGGGTGTCAAGCCCCAGGTGAACTATCTCTACGCACCTTGTGCAGAATGATTTCATGCAGGTCCCTGTGTAAGTGAGAAGTTCCACGACCTGGCCTCTTGGCTCTGTGTCTGGAAAGGTATCCTTCAACACACATTTTCATTAGTGGCACAGAGGGCATTTGGGGAGCCTTTTTTGATAAAAACATCCCATCTTTCAATGACTCTGAATCACATCAACAAATTTCAATTCAGCTGAGCAAGTGGCCTAATCCTAATTAAGGGGTTATCAATGATCAGATACGCATGGATACCAGTGTTAGCGTGCCCTGGCTCTCCCTGGGAAATTAAAAAACAACCCCTGTGGTTGTAAACCTGAGAGGTTACTGTGATTCAGTATGCATTTCTTGTACCGGAAAAGCAAGCTTTTTATTAGGGGGTCCAGATTTTTGGAAGTATGAAATGTATTTAGCATGTTTTAGGATTTCTGGTGTGTATTTCCCTGCTCTCAAAGAGAGAGAGAGAGAGAGAGAGAGAGAGAGAGAGAGAGAGAGAGTGTGTGTGTGTGTGTGTGTGTGTGTGTGTGTGTGTTAGGGAGCCAGGTGGGAATTCTCTTATTAGAGCTGCTTGCTCTTGCTCAAGCTTTTCTATCAGCTAGAGAGAGATTTGACTCAAAGAAGGTGTGTTTGTTTGTGTGTTTGTTTGTTTTTAAATGGTCTCTCCTCCAGGAGGCCAGCCAGGGCAAAGGAGAAGGGATCCTGGGAGAGCCTTCCATGGGCATCTTGCCTGGGGTAACACACATTGGCAACCTCCTCAGATGACACTCTGTTTGGATGGCCAGTTGTCTGCCAGTGAGTGTTGGGCTAGAAGGAGAGGGTGAGCCTGTGTCACAGCTAAGATCTTCGCCATTCCGGCCCCGCCCTGCAAAGGAGGACTGAGTGTGAGCAGTTGAAGGTCCCAGGGCGATAGTGGGGGGTGCGGAGGGAGTAAGTGGAGCCAGGCCTGGTGTCCACTGCGTGCCACCCTCACCCGCAGTCCTTACACACATATGCCCTCCGAGTACGCAGATGAATTTCCTGAAATGAAACCTGTCTATCTGCCAATGCGTTGTTTTTCTTAATGCTTTTGTTTCCAGCGGTCATTCTTGGAAGAGGAACCGGCGTCCAGTGTCCACAACACAGCACTGGGCCTGGGCAGACAGCAGTCGGGGGGAGGAGGAACGGATCCTAGAATTAGCCTGACCCTCTGCTTTTCTTTTTATAGGCTTGAAAACTTTTGCACAATTTTACTTGACCCAGAAAACGATACTGTTGTAATTGGATTCAGTCCCTCTCATTCCCCAAACCTGCTGCTGCCTACATTTCCCCATCTCTCTTCTCATGATTATACTTGATATATGATAGTCTTTACTATTATTATTTGCAAGAGTAAGTAGATATTTAGATGTGTGTGTGTGTGTACACATACATGTGAATATTTCATAGATTCTTAGTATAGATTTTTTTTAAGGTTGAAAGAATGAGAAAGATCAGAGTAAAGTATTCAGATTTGGCTACAAAGATAAAATCATGAAAGAAATTAGGGAGAAGGAGGCTCCCCTTCAACCCCTCATTCCTTCACTCAGAGTTCCTGCTGACTGATCGCCATGCACCAGGGCTGCTGAGACAAACACGATGGAAACAGGCCCTGTCCTTGTAGGGAAGATGGGCATTAATAAATAAACAATGCTCACATCCAGTGCACGTGCTGTCTGAATGCATGTAACAGGGACGTGGGTGGGCTGACCTGGCGGTGCGGGGTAGGGGATGTAGTGAGAAAAGGTTTTCTGGAGGAAGTGTTTTCTAGGCTAAGATCTGACGGATATATTGGGGTCAGTGAGGACCATTTGGGGAAACACTTTCAAGAAGGGACAATAAGAGACAAAGGAGGTATGAGGATGGAGACAGAGCTGGCTTTTCTTGTCCGGCCCCCTGCCGTCCCACCACGGTTGTTGATATTTCCATGTGACTCCCCAGGCCCCAAGAATGTCCACAAAGGAGCATCTGACAGAAGCACAGCTATGGGTCTGTTTCCCTGGTAGGTGTTTTCATCAGCTGGCACCGTGTGCCGAGCAGGCTCCACGGTCACCTCCTTGTGCTCACATAGCACGCGCTCATGTTCCCCTGCCCATGCCACGAGCAGAGGAAGAGGCCCTGGGATCCTGTGTCTCCAAACATGGGCTATTTGTTTCTGAATCAAATGGATTCAGAGTCTGATGTTGCTGACAACCTCTGTCTAAGGTTAGGGTTGAGAAAAGCATTTCTCCAGCTATATTTTGAGAGATTAATAGGTGGTTATATGAAAAATGTTTTGTGATTGAATAAACTGAGAAAATGCTGAATTAAACAGGTCTTTTTTTTTTTAAATTGTAGAACTTTTCAGAGCATTTAGCCTGTGTGTTAGTTCTCTAGAGAAACAGAATCTGTGTGTGTGTGTATTCTCTTTTTTTCTCTCTTTCTCTTTCTTTCTCTTTCAGTTTATATATACAACTATGCATGTCCCTTTCCCCAACTTATCTGAGTAAAGAATTCATTATTTGCCGAGCATCTATTAACATCTGGTAGAACACCATCTGCGGAATATTGACCTTGAAAATGATTCACAATTTTGACTTACCCCACATTAATCAAAATCTGCCCCCCCCAAATTCATTACGTGTTTATTACTCTGTAATAAGATTAAACCATTAGCTCATATGTTTGCTTTTTAATTTTAAAATTATCATGCAAATGGAAAATGATCCAATACTGTGTTAGACTAACCTTGATGGTATGTTATAAATACTTTGTGTGCTGAAATTCCATGTACTGCGCACATACTACCAATGAAATGTTCTCACATTAGCAAATCATGGGGGGGGGATATGTGCACATTTGCTTTGGTAATAAGGGTCTGGATGATTCATACTTGAACACAGTGCATAGATACCAGAGATGCTTTGGAAAGTATAGCCTAAAAATTCATAAATATTCATTACTACATACTGTGGGGCTAAATACAACCCACAACAAACTAAATTGATAATCATGAGCAAAACCAACAATAATTTGCTACTAAGAAGCAAGAAGAGCAACAATGAAAAAACATGATCATTCAAGGCAGTACTGATGGTGAATACATCTCCTCCCCGCAAATTGTAGGTGTGCAATTATTTGCATATGCACACGTGCAGCAGGAGCTACACATGTTAATAAAATACTGAATTGGGGCCATGCATAAACTCACTAAACTCTAAAACACTAATTTTAGCTTAAAAATACCAAACTTGGCAAAACATATGTAGGCAGTCATTAATGAGTAGATCTCATTCAGGCATTTAAGAAAAAGTTTTGGGGTTGGGGGGGCAACCCATTTGGAAGAACTACTGGCACCCCAGTGGGCAGAGGGCCACACTTTGAGAACAACTCTGTAGGGAATTAGGCAAACAAAGGAATTTACAAGCATATGCAAAACACAGAAATTAAAAATAAATTATTTTTCCATTTCATAGAACATCATTTTAATAGAAACATAAATTTTATGGAACAAAATCAATAGTTGTAGTATAGTAGTCCCCCTCCTTCTCAGCGGGGGATGCATTCCAAGACCCTCAGTGGATGCCTGAAACCGCGGATAGTAACAAAACCTATATACCCTGCGTTCTTTCCTATACATATATACCTGTGATAAAGTTTAATTTATAAATTAGGTGCTGTAAGAGATTAACAACAACTAATAATAAAATAGAATAATAACAATATACTGTAATAAAAGTTACGTGAATGTGGTCTCTCTCTCTTAAACTATCTTATCGTACCAAGTTAATGTCTTTTCCCTCTTGACTAAGCACTTACCCAGCACTGTGGCTGTAACTTTTGTAGTTTGAGGTGTGGTAGCAAAATTAACACAGATTTCTTTTTTCTCCACAATTTCACGGGTAGAAGATTTATTCTTACCACTGATCTTAGCAAGCTGAGGATATGATTTTTTTTCTTTCCTTGAAGTTGAGAACTTTCATCTTTTCAATTAATAGAAGCACTTTACGGCTTCTCTTTGGTATATCTGAATTGTCAGCATCACTGTTCGTGCACTTGGGGGCCATTATTAAGTAAAATAAGGTTTACTTGAACACAAGCACTGTGATACCATGACAGTTGATCTGATAACTGAAACGGCTCCTAAGTGACTAACGGGCGAGATACACTGGACAAGGGGATGATGACTCTCGTTGTGGTACCACTGACAGAGGAGATCCTGATGATACTACCTGGGATCTATCAATCCCAGGTAGGCTGGGATTGCTCCATGATTTGCACTCGCCATTGCATCCAGAGCCTAGTGGAATGATCAAAGCCCCATAAGGACTGGCTGAATGAAAGAGTCTGTGCGTCACCCTGTCTGCCGAGATTACTCAGCCACGTTAGGCTCTGACACTTTTCAAATGCCCGAGGAGGTTGGGCCCTCTCCTTTGCAGATCTCATCACTTTCTGCACTTAGATTCTTGCTATTGCTGTGGGGAATCGTTTGCTTTCCCTTTCCTGCCCATCAAACCCATTTTAATGAGTTGTTCTTGCTCAGCTGTCTTCCTGCAATAAAGTCATTTCATCTTCCTCAAAATGTTCCTGTTCAGGGCTGACTGGCTTGGAAACTTCGCTTGTTAATCAGAATTCACTGATGGCAGGTCCACACCCGCCCTCTCACTTTGACCACCTACAGATGTCGTGCACTCCTCATAGTCCATTTATTTGACTACATGACCATGCTCTACTCTGTTGTATTGAATTGCAGTATGTGGTGTGTGTTAAGGGGGCGGGGGTGGCAGGACCTGGATCAGGGGGAGGCAAGTGAGGTATCTACAGTGGAACATTTAAGGAGATGCTAATTCTCTGAGAACCTCCCGCTCCTCAGCTCTTGGGAGAGGAAGGAAGGATGTGTGTGTGTCTTGACCGTGACTGCACTGAGGGTAAGCTCCACGGGTTTCGCCCGCAGTTGCCGAGGCAGTGTTCTTGCCGCAGTCCGCGCTCACTGCAGATGCAGAAGGAGAAAATAGTCCTCCGAGGGTGCCAAGATGGCGGAGCAGAAGGATGCTGTTAGCGCACCCTCTCCCAGGAATACACCAAGAGAGACATCCATGGACCCACCCATTCACTCAGAACACCTGCTGGACTTTGACAGAACATCGCCTTCTTCAAAAAACAAAATTCCCCACAAAATCTGGTAGGAAAAAAAATGAAAAAGGAAATTAGTGCGGGACCTGTCCCACGGGGAGGGAGCGGCGAAGGAGAAATAGCTCTTATGCTGGGACGCCACCTCTCCAGTGGAGAGCTCGACGGGGACGCAGCGGGGACCTCCGATGTCGGATCTGTGCACGGCAGCCCTTGGCTGACAGGACTAAGTGAAACGGGCACAAAGGGTCCTTGCGACCCCCAGCCTTAGACGCGAGCCGGTGGGCGCGGGCTGGGACTGGCTGTCCGAGCCGGGAGGGGGACTGAGGCCGACCGTGCAGAGGCAGGCTCGGGGGCTGGAGTGTGCTGTGCACCGTGGCTGGGAGGGTATTCAGAACAGAATAGTCCGAGTCCTCCATAAAAAAGCAACACTGCTTGTGTGCATTGAGGGAAAAGGTGTAATGCGGCTGGGCCAAAGCCTTTGTCTCCGCAGGCCCGTGGCACCATTGCTGGCGAGCTCTCGCGAGAAGAGAGGCGAGGCTCAGCCACGGCCACCGCATTGACTGGTGCGCGGCTCCCAGGCGGAGGTGGGGTTGAAATCTGAATCTGTACCCAGAGCTCTGCAGATTCATAGACTGGACTGAGATTTGTTTACAGCCCCAGGCAGAGGGGACCAATTTACTCTGCAGTGTCTTTGTGGACCCACGCCTCTAAGACAAGGGCAAGGAGCGGAGTTCTGGCACACAGCGGGGCCAAGGGCTGGTGCCGCTGTTTCCTGTGAGCCCACTTACTATGCACAGACGCGGCGCTGGGGATGGCGCAGACCTGGTAGTGCACCGCGGGTCCAAATGTGTGACTGCATGATCACTACAGTGGACCCAGATGTTGGCAGATCTGCACTGCTAGCTCTGAGGGCTCAGAACCTGGGGGACACCAGAGCTGAGTACTGACATTCCCGCAGCTAAAGTGGGGACAAAGGCAGCATCAACAAAGAGTTTTTGAAGTTCTCTAACCCCACCTACTACCCACTGCAGCTCAGAAGCGGGTCTGGAAGCCTCCATTCCAACAAAAAGGGGAACAGACCCAGCCCCAATCAGGGCTGTGACAGCTGCAGAACAAACAGGAGGCCCCGCTCAACAACCAGGGCAGGCTCTGATCACAACACCAGCCACACCCCCAATCAAAGGGATAACAGCCAACACACACGAAAGAAAGATGTGGCAACCATCCATATAAAAATAGACCTCACTACATCCATAACAGTGGTCCCAGAAGAAAAGGAAAGAGAAAAGGGAATTAAAAACGTATTTGAAGAAATCATGACGGAAAACTTCCCAAATTTACAGAAGGAATCAGATATCCAAATATAGAAAGCACAGAGGGTCGCAAACAAGAAAAACCCAAATAGACCTACACCAAGACATCTTATAATCAAGATGGCCAAAATTAAAAATAAATGATTCTAAAGGCAGCAAGAGAAAAACAGTTAGATACAAGGGAACCCCCATAAGGCTTCCAGCTGATTTCTCAACAGAGTTATAGTCATTTTACAATGTTGTGTCAATTTCCAGTGTAGTGCACAATTTTTCAGTTATAAATGAACATACATATATTCATTGTCACATTTTTTTTTGCTGTGAGCTACCACAAGATCTTGTATATATTTCCCTGTGCTATACAGTATAATCTTGTTTATCTATTCTACAAATTTCGAACTCCCAGTGTGTCCCTTCCCACCCCCACCCCCTTGGCAACCACAAATTTGTATTCTATGTCTGTGAGTCATTTTCTGTTTTGTATTTATGTTCTTTTTTTTTTTTTTTTTTTTTTTTTTTTTTAGATTCCACATATGAGCCATCTCATGTGGTATTTTTCTTTCTCTTTCTGGCTTACTTCACTTAGAATGACATTCTCCAGGGACATCCATGTTGCTGCTAATGGTGTTATGTTGTTGGTTTTTATGGCCGAATAGTATTCCACTGTATAAATATACCACATCTTCTTTATCAGGTCATCTGTTCATGGACATTTAGGCTGTTTCCATGTCTTGGCTGTTGTAAATAGTGCTGCTATAAACACTGGGGTGCAGGTGTCTTTTTGAAGTAGGGTTCCTTCTGGATCTATGCCCAGGAGCAGGATTACTGGGTCATATGATAAGTCTATACCTAGTCTTTTGAGGAATCTCATACTGTTTTCCACAGTGGCTGTACCAAACTGCATTCCCACCAGCAGTGTAGGAGGGTTCTCTTTTCTCCACAGCCTCTCCAGCATTTGTCATTTGTGGACTTTTGAATGATGGCCATTCTGACTGGTGTGAGGTGATACCTCATTGTAGTTTTGATTTGCATTTCTCTGATAATTAGTGTTATTGAGCATTTTTTCATTTGCCTATTGATCATTTGTATTTCTTCCTTGGAGAATTGCTTGTTTAGGTCTTCTGCCCATTTTTGGATTGGGTTGTTTGTTTTTTTCTTATTAAGCCACATGAGCTGCTTATATATTCTGGAGATCAAGCCTTTGTCGGTTTCATTGTTTGCAAAAATTTTCTCCCATTCCGTAGGTTGTCGTTTTGCTTATGGTTTCCTTTGCTGTGCAGACGCTTGTAAGTTTAATTAGGTCCCATTTGTTTATTCTTGCCTTTATTTCTATTGCTTGGGTAGACTGTCCTAGGAGAACATTTTTGAGATGTATGTCAGATAATGTTTTGCCTATATTTTCTTCTAGGAGGTTTATTGTTATCTTGTCTTACGTTTAAGTCTTTGATCCACTTTAAGTTTTTTTTGTGTGTATGGTGTAAGGGAGTGTTCTAGCTTTACTGATTTACATGCTGCTGTCCAGTTTTCCCAACACCATTTGCTGAAGAGACTGTTTTTATTCTATTGCATGTTCTTGCCTCCTTTGTCGAAGATTAGTTGACCAAAACAATATCTTGTAATAACTTTTAATGAAAAAGATATAAAAATGAATATATGTATATATATGCATAACTGGGACATTATGCTGTACACCAGAAATTGACCTTTATAACTGGCTATATGTCAATAAAAAAGAAAGAAAGAAAGAAAATAACCCCAATTATAAGGTGGTACTTTATCTTCCCAGCTGGACAATCTAAAAAAGAAAACTGCAATTTAGGCTGACTTGACTACATAAACTTTTATAGGCATAGATGTCAAATGTTTACTTTAAATATAATTTACCTTAATTGTACAATACATTTTAAATCTTACGTGATTTTTCTCTTTTTGCCTCTTAAAAGATGAGTTCTACCAGGTGACTTCTATAAGAATCTAAGACTAACAGTTTCCTCCTATGATAATGGGGATGATAATAATAGTACATGATTGATAGGGTTGTCATGAGGATTAAAGAAGTTAATGCAAATAATGGACTTAGTGCCTGGTAGGTTCTGGGGGTCTCAACCAACGATGATAACATGTATATGTGTGCATGTGTTCCAGCTCATGTGTCTGACCCAAGTAGAAACTCGTCATTCAAAGTGCATTAGGAAAGACAATAAGGATGTGAAAATTTGGGCTACTTCCTCCTTTAAGAGGGGTAACTTTCTGAGATAAAACAACCTTATCTCCTCTTTGGGCATGTACAGTAATTGTCAAGTAACTGTCACTGTCACTTTTTAAAAGACCTGCATTCAAATCTCAGTGGAGGGGCTCTAGCAATATAAGGTGAATTGAGGTTATGGAAAAAGGCAGTGAGGAGACAAAGCTTCAAAAATAACAATGACTAACTCTGTGCAAATATGACTCCCTTTATTTCTTGAATTTTTTCTTGCTTTTCTAGTGAGTTTTCCCCCTCCTCTTCTTGCTTTTTCTGAAACAAAAAGCCTGTCTCTTATTTCATTACAGTTTCCACTTTACTCTTCAAGACTGGATGACTTTAGGTGCATCTAATTCAACTGGATTTATTTGAGGAGCTCAAGCACTAATTTATTTATTCCATTTATTTTTGCAGCACGCCCATTACCTAGGGATTCTGAGCACATATAAATGATCTGCTTGGGACTGGCAAACAAGAACTGGTGATGGATGGATAGTGAGCAAACAGTCTAAAAGCATTCGTCAAAAAGACTCTTCCCTTCCAGAAATGCTTGGTTAAGCAGGTTAGTCTTGCAGTTTTCTTGGATCCTGACATTTTAGGTTCATGCTGCTTGCCTTTTTATTTTGACATACACAACAAGAGGAGAAGTCTCTGGGTGAGGGTGGAACAATCAGAGAGGAGTCCCATGCAGGGCAAGGGTGGGGACCAAGAGGTGAGGGGTGCCCCATCCATTCTGCAAAGGCTGGGCTCTGTCCCCTGGAGGTCTATTTGCTTTACGATTCAGACATGGAAAGGCTCTGGGGTGGATGAATATGTGTGCCCTTGAGAAGTCTCGAGTAGTTTCAACCTGTGTTCAAGGAGGAAAAAAAGAGAGATGCCAGTCCCTGCTAAGTAGGGATGGGAGCAAACCAGAGAGGAACCCAAATTGAAGATCTACTGAAGGTTCCCACTCAGGAGAAAAGTACTGACATCAAAACGATCAAAGAGGAACCAGAATGCCGTCTTCGTTCCTCCTTTCAAGTCCTTCCCTGACAGAGGAGGCTGTTAGGACAGCACACCGTCCCTGTCACTTGCTGTTGGCCTTTGAGCAGGTCACGTCATCTCTCTGGGCTTGTTTTCTTATCTGAAAAATGGGGAAGTTACAGTATAGGTTTTCAAAGAATGTTCCTTCAGAGCCCTGGGGGCCACCAGGGGAGGACCAGGGGAAGACTGGCCGCGCCAGCCAGTAGGCTTATATTTTATCAGGTAGAAGAAGTTCTGCTAGAAGAAATGAACTTGGAAATCACTCTTCTTGGTGATTTCTAAGGTGTTTTCCAGTCATTTGCTACTTTTTCTCCAGCTAGGCTTTTCTTACTAATTCAACTGACTGTGGTTTGGGTCTGAACTCGAGGTTTTGGCAGTCTTTCCCATGAGGGTTCAGGAAATAGATCACCAACATAACCTTCTTGAAGGCTGTTTCCCTGCCAGATTGTGGCAGGTGTGCCTAGAGGCCATTTGTCATTTTCACGGATTTTGATGGGATAAAGTGGCTGACTTTAGAAAAGCAGCATCAGAACAATGTGGCTTTGAATGGGGCTCTCAACCCAAAGTGCTCTCTAAATGGAAAATATTATTACAGCAGGACTAATCCCTTTTTACAGAAATAAAACACAGACCCAGTCGTATAAATACATGGGCAGAATCAGCCAGATTTGACTCTAAATGGAAAATAGTTTTTGACAAGTAGGTCTGGGAGCCACAAATAAATGAACTAAGCAAGAGGTGGAAGATGTGACTTTGCCTTTTGAAGGGACTTGTGTTTGGGATGCAGGTGAGTGGAGACACCGAACACAATGAGTGTGTATGAGTGGGCTGAGTAACAGCTCACCTCCCAGCTCTGCAGATGGCAGAGGAGCCTGAAAGCAAAATAAGCCTAAATGGGTCACCAAATGCTTTTTGGTTGTCCTTAGTGATCAAGACAGATCTTCTCAGCCCAATCAACCTCTTCATCTAACACAGAGATTTTACAGATTTTTACCCCCACAGCAGGGAGGAGGTAAAGGCGTCCGGTCAGGCACCACGTAAGTCCTTGTTATTAACCGTGCCAGAGCTGTGTGTGTGGATAAGTGGATCCACCGCTTATTTTAAAAACAAACCAGAAACAGCTCTGCATTCCTTCTCATTTGCTGGATCATTTGTGTCTAGGTCAATGACTTAGAGAATTCTACAGACTGCTAAAACTTTTATCTTTCTTTGAAATTTTCCATTCCTCTGATGGAAAGCTCATTGCCAAGCAGACTTTGATTTCCTGGGGACCCATAAATAGGGAATTTGTTTTGAGCTGTGATGTTGGGGGTTGAGGGGGGCTGGAGGATACACCTGGGCCAGAGTAAGGAGATTTGGGTTTAAGCTGAGGCTTTGTAGCACGTTATCTGTGTAACCTTGGGGAAGGTGACTCCACTTCTTTGAACCTCAGTTTCTTCACCTGTCAAATGAGGGTGAAAACTTACTTTTACTACCTTACATAGTCACTCTGAGGATCAAACAAAATAATGAAGTTTGTGAAAATAATGCAAAAAGCTTAAAAATATATTATGTTGGATGAAATACTTCAGTTACTAGTGAATGCTTATTAAATACCTGTTAAATTAATGACTATAAAGATGGAAAGGAATAACAAAGCAAGCACCACATTTGTTTATTTTTCTTCTACATCCTTGTCACCAATGCCCTGGTTTAGATGCTCTTCAGGAGATCCTAATCAGCGTTAGCAGAGGCTAACGTCCTTGCCTTCTACTCTACCTCTGCCACTAGCTTTGTGTCCTCTTCACTAAAGCTAGTGTGTTTTCTGAGCACACCCATCTCCTGATTCAGCCCTTCACTGGGTCTGCCCCATCATTAAGACCAGGGTCCCGGTACCTGTGTGAGCATCACACACAGGGCTCCTCATTCCTCCCCCTACCTACCTCTCCTGTCTACTTTTAAGCTCCAGCAGTGTTAAAGGACGTTTAATGCTCCCTGGATGTAATTGTCCATACGCTGCCTCTCCTTCCATGCCATTCTGGTCTGACTGGGAAACTCCCACTCAGTTTTCCAGGGTAGGTGTCACAGATGCTAGGAAGGGTTCCTGACAGGACGGAAGAGGGTTCATCAGTGTCCCCTCTGTGGTACCTGGAATCTTACACACTGCTCTTCTCATGCGCGTCACTCCTGTAGAGCTTGTTGGCTTACGTACGTCGCTCTCCCAGCGGACTGTGATCAGCCTGTAGGGAGGGATTTTACATCTGTCTGTATCAGGGGTCTGGAGGGAGGGTTCTTCTATCTTTTCTCCCACCTGGACTCCTTGTACAGTGCATGGCTGTTGAAACAGTTGATGCTCTCAGGAGCTAATAAACACATGTCAGGATTTCTGCTCATACACTGAAAGGCCCCATTCAAGGGACTGGATTCCTCCTTTTCTCCCCTTCCTCCCTCTGTTCTATTTCTCCCTCCTCTCCTAAATTCCTTCCAAATATTTCTTTCAACTTTCTTACTAGAGTTGTCACTGTGATCCTGTTGTGCAGCGTGTCCTCTGCTCCCAACCTTCAGTGTGAAGGCAGAGGATGGGACCACCCCCCCAGACAGCCACACCCGGGCTCCACGGTAGCCCCTTCTCCTACGGCTAGTAGCCCTGTGTCCCTTATCAGTCCCTGGTTAATAAATAATACTTACTAACAAAGACTTATAAGTTAATTATTTAGATTATTTTTTAATTATTTAGACTATATATATGGCATACATACATAACCAGTCCTAGTTGTTTCAAGAAAATGAAATTACTAAAAGTTTTCTGAATAAATAGGTGCTACTGTGTTCATGTATACTCATATATAAAATACTGGATATTAGCATACATAGGAGTTCTTATTATCCTCGTTTTTCAGATGAGGATTCTAAGGAACAGAAAGTTTAAATAACATTCTTTGGGTCATACAAAGAGTTAAAGGTGGTACCAGGGTTCAGATCCAGGCAGTCTGAAAACGGTAGATTAGTATAAATCAGGATCCTTTCTCTTTAAGAGAATTAAAGCTTTGAATGTTTTATCCTTAGTGGTTTTTATGCTAAAGAATTGTCCTTTTTGGATATATTTACCACTAAAATAGGGGAATGGGTGACGGAAATGTGGGGAAAGGAACAAAATAAAAAGTAGATGGGATATTTGCTACAACACGGACGGACCTTGGAAACATGTTGCTTAGCAATACAGGCTGGACACAGAAGGACAAATATAGTATGATTCCACATACATGAGGGATTCATAGTAAGCAAATTCATAGAGACAGGAAGTGAATGGAGATTACCCTGGAGTAGGGGGAGGGGGGAATGGGGAGCTGTCGTTTAATGAGTACCTGGTTTCCACTTGGAATGATGAAAAAGTCCTGGAAATGGACAGTAGTGATGGCTGCACAACCTTGTGAATGTACTTTAATGCCACTGAACAGTACACCTTGAAACGGTTAAAGTGGTAAATATTACGTGTATTTTACCTCAATAAAAAAATAAAAAGTAAATGGGGAGGACTGTCAACAGTTTTATAATCCTGGGCGAGAGCTTCCTCCCGAGGCAGCCGAAGAGGCATTAAGCGTGATTGAGGGCTCTGCCATTTGCTCTCAGCAAATAGAGTTTAATTAATCACAGCCAACCCTCTTCAACAGCTTGCACCAGCCTGGCGGTGGCTCAGGACAATTACTGTTGACAGAGTGAAATTATGTGGATGCGTGTGGTGGGGGGACATATCTTAAATTTCCTCTTTAAAATTAAGGAATTATGCAAAGTAAATGCACTATATCTAGTATCCACTTAACCAGGGTTAAATATATTCTGCATAAAGTGAAACTGGAGTCATTTGAGATGCAGAGGCTTGAGGGAGAGAAGAAAGGACCTTTCCCAAGCTGTCCACCTCGCTGATGGGGTCGGAGCAGCAGAGCAGCCCTCCAGTTCAGGCAGGAACTTTTTATTTGACCTGTAACCCTGCTTATCTTAGTTATCAATATTTTATTTTATTTTTTAAAATTCTACTTATTATTATTTATTTTTATTTATTTATTTATTTTATTGGCAGTACTGGGGATTAAACCTGGGACCTCATGCATGCTAAGTATGCACTCTACCATTGAGCTATACCCACCCCCAAGTTGTCAACATTTTAAAATCTGGTTATTTGTTACAAAGATCTAGATTGCTAACTTTTCTTGAATAATCTGAAGGTCCAGTAACATGGGTCCCACACACCCACACAGCTGATGGGTAGTAGCTGCCCCATCTAGATGGGGCATGTGGAATTAATAT
The DNA here is from genome assembly GCF_048773025.1 of Camelus bactrianus. Classification (NCBI taxonomy): domain Eukaryota; kingdom Metazoa; phylum Chordata; class Mammalia; order Artiodactyla; family Camelidae; genus Camelus; species Camelus bactrianus. The sequence continues at coordinate 19,461,950 of NC_133568.1, read as the reverse complement.
TTCTGTCCTGCCCTAGTGTCACTCAACTCACGTCTTCTTCTTGGCCCTGTGGACGTTTGAGTTCTTATCTCAGGTGCAAGACTCATCTTTCTTTTCTCTCACCTCCTCAATATAAGACTGCTCAGCCTCCCAGTCCCCCCCCTTGATAGCTCTCCATCTCTATGGCATTTACTGTGTCTACACCACTCTTAGCCCTTATCAGGTATTATCTTTTATAATGGAATACCAACATGACAGAAAGTTCCAGATTTTCTGATACAGAAAATATAATTATTTTGCACAATTATCTTTTTATTTTCTGCTTCAGAAGATACAATCACTTGGACCCCAACTAGGTTGTAAGACCCTCAAGTACATAGACTACACCTTAAAACATTTGATTTTTCTAATATCAAGTAAGGATTAGATTGGTGTCAATTATGAATCCATAGATTTGAGAATGTCTTCAAGAATAAGGATGACTCATGAATTCAGCTGGTTGGAGCATCATGCTAATGTACTTCATCCTTTGGAAAGTCAATCCATTTGCTGTATCCTGTGGTCATGGATCATGTCTCATCTTCTGGCCAATATCTGTTCTTGTTCAAAGGGCAGAAAGACTTATGGGCTATGCAAATCCATCCTTCAGTCCTGGGGAAGAATTCATGGCTCCTGGGTTGGTCTTATTTTTGTACAAGGAGCCCCTCCCTAAGACAGTAAAGTCTTTTTTACCGAAAGAAGATAGCAGCTATTTGTTTTTAAGTTTATATTACAATATTTTGAATGAATTGATAATAAATTAATGACTATAACTAATAACTAATATTACTTACGTGATAAGGAGACTGGTGATTTGGATATGAAGAAAAAAGACCATGACAATCAGCAATGTTAAGATAGAGTGAATAAAATTATTATTGAGAAGTCACAGTAATTTATAGAGAAAATTTTTTTGATCTTTAAAGAAAAAATGAAACCAGAGAAAACTGTTAGGAAATTGAGCTTCAATGTCTTGCCCCTTTATAGTTTTAGTACTTTCTGGTAAAGTCAAATTTGGATAGTCCTTGCTTTGCAGAGTACCATATTAACTAAGACACATGCATGTTAGAATCATAACCTCATTTTGCATGGTTCCCATATGCACAGGTTTTGGTAAACATGGTACCGTGCAAAGTGAGGACTCCAGTGATGTCTAGTAAAGGCTGGGACTTTCCTATTATCTGCAAAGAATGAGGGACAATCAAGGAAGATATGAGGACATTTCCATGACCATTGAATTAAACTGAAGAGTATATGTTGTGAGTTACTTAACATTTCAAGTGAAAGAACTGTTTTACTTTGATGGGTTTGTTTGTAAATGCCAAGACTCTCCTCTTCCTTCTGGGTTTTCATATAATCTACCTAAATACAGTTTGCATTAGTCAGGATGTCTGGGTTATGCTATAGTAACAAACGCAGATCTCGTGGCTGAGCACCTCCAAGCTTATTTCCCACTCTTGCAAAGTTGTTTGTGGGTTTAGACGACCCAGTCTAAGACAGCTTTTCTCCAAACCATCCTGTAGTTGTTGGAACATATCACCTCCTCAGTTGATGGAGCAGGGGAGGAGGGTCTCACACTGACAATTAAATGCTTTGGCCTGAAAGTGATATGTTTCACTTCTGCTCCAGCACATGGGCTTGCCTAACTGGAAAAGTGAAAGAGAAGTGTTATCCTCTCCTATGCCCCAAGGGAGAGGTGGCCAGGAAATGGGTAAGCACTGCATGTTTCCAATCCCTTTCTGAGTTTTTTCAACTGACGATTAGATACCAGAATTGTTTAGGAAATAGTCCAATTGTTCTCTATAAAACTGTCTTTGAGGAGAAGGCAATGAATAGCATTACTTTCTTAAAAAATGCAACTCAGGAAGAAAAAAGAAAAAAAGAGGTCCTCATTCATTTATTTGTTCATTCATTCATCAAATATCTGTTGGGTGCCCACTGTGCATACTAACTAGATGCTGGGATCCAGCAATAATCAAAACACACAAAAGAGGCTCTGTCCTCTTGGAAGTGTATTTTTGTGGAGAAGACAGACAATAAAATAAATTACAAGAACAATAGGCATATATTATAACTTCAGATGACAGTTAGTGTCATGTGGAAAGTAAGGCCCACTGAAGAGATGCAGTGTGATTGAGGTGTAGGGTAGGGTGCTTAGGGAAAGTCACAGTGAGCACAGTTTTGAATAAAAAATTTTTTCCAAGTACTAATACCTGGCAGGCACTGTGGGAAGTGGGATTGGGTGGGATTATGTTACAGATTGTACTCCCTAAAGATTTTACAATTGAGGAAGGAGATGGAAAATATGTGAACTATAATCAAGGTTAAATATGATTTTTTTAAAAATAGGAGTTAATATTTACTGACTATCAGCTATATGCTAGGCTTTGTGCTAAATACTTTCAGTGGTTTAACTTATTCAACCTTCACAGTCACAGACTACCTCAGTTTTCAAAAACACAAATAAACATAAACAGTCATTCAGAGAAGGTAAGAGATTTGTCCAAGGTAACACAGCTAGGAAGCAGAGAGCTGGGGCTCAAACCCAATTCTCTGCCTCCAAAGTTGTGCTCTTAATCATTGTGCTCTGTTGACTTCTTTAAATGTAGTAATATCGCAACAGAGTTGTAACTGAATGGTGAATCTACTACTTAGGAGAAGGGAAATTAAGGAAGGCTTCTTGGAGGAAGTGGCATTTGACCTGGGCCTAGATGAATTACAGTTGTCGTTTGAACAACGTGGGGGTTAATCTGCATATAATATATAGTCCACCCTCCATGTCCAAGGTTCCTCCACATCTGTGGATTCAGACAACTGCAAACTGTGTAGTGTTGTAGCATTTACTCTTGAAAAAAAATCCACATATAGGTGGACCCATGCGGTTCAAACTTGTGTTATAGAAGAGTCAACTGTTCTAGAATTCAAGGAGAGGACATTTGAGGAGGTTCTAGTATAAACGAGTATGGAGTCAAAAAGGCATAGTTCGGGTTTGGGGAGGATGAGAAATTTGTGTTTGACTAGAATTTCTGGAGAGAAAGAACAGAAATAAATTTGGAAAGAAGATTTGAGGTCAGATCACAGAAGGTCTTAAATGCCAGGCAAAGAAGTTTGAACTTGTTGAAAAAAGCAATAGTAGCTACTGAAACTTTCGAGCAGAGAAGTAGAAAGAGTAAAGGCTGTGTCTTAAACAAAATTAAACCTGCCAACTGTGTGAAGATTGGATGAGACTGGGAACAGTCTGGCCAGGGAGATGGATTAGGAACCCTGAAAATGGCAGTGTCAGTGGAATGGAAAAGTATGAAGAGAACAATCATTTTAGGAGTAGAATGGATAGCATTTGTAATGAATATGGGAGGGGAGGGGAGGAAATAGGGAGGGAAGAATAAAAGATAACTCAACCCGGTGAAAAGTCTAGATAATTTTTTATTTTCTTACAATTTATACTTTATTTCTGCTTCTAATACTTATCTTTGATCCCCAGACAGGAGTCAAAAAAAGAACGTTATTGCAGACTCTCTTTGTGAAATTCAGTGAATGTCAATGGAACAAAGCTACTTAAATTATGACCTGTAAAGCTTCAAATCTCTTCTCCCAATGAAAATCTCATTAGCCTGCCATTTGAAAAGTAGTGCATTCAAATCTGACTTTGTTTGGCTTGTACGGTTTGATCCCTTTAAAGTGATAGTTTTTTAGGAATGTGGCAGGAAGCCTGAAATTTCAGTTAGATAAGCCAGAGGTTTACCTGTTGGAGGAGAGAAGGTATTATCTTCCTGTTGCTAGGTGATAGGTCTCTAAAGCAATAGTTCAGTCTTAAAGGATCAGAGCTCTTTTGAAATTTCTTTTCTTTTGAAAACAAACATCAATTTAAAACAAACCCCAAAGGCCCTGCTCTGGTTCTGTAAGGAATAAAAAGACCTGCCTGCCATAAATCCACAAAACCTTCTGCTCACCCCTTCCCCAGACTAGAAAGCCCTAATTTACATGAACAAGCAGCCTTTACTGTATCGATAGAATATGGGTAAGAATAATGACGACCAAGATTAGTGCCTGGGGTCATTCTCCTTGCTTTGTGTGCATCACAATTCTATTCTGTCTATCCTATTTTTCTTCCTTTTGATGGGTGGGGTGATAATTAATTTTAGTGTCAAGTTGGCTAAACCATTTTGCTGGTTGTTTGGTCAAACACTGTAGATATTGCTCTGAAGGTACTTTTTAGATGTGATTAACATTTAAAGTGGTAGACTTTGAGTAAAGTGGATTATTCTCTATAATTTGAGTGTGCCTCATCCAATCAGTTGAAAGCCTTAAAAGCAAAAACTGAGGTCACCTCCAAAGAAGAAATTATCCTCAAGAGTGCAACATGGAAACCTTGCTTGAGTTCCCAGCTTGCTGCCCTGGGGAGCTCTGACTCAACGCTGCAACGTCAGCTCTTATCAGAATCCCGCCTGCCCGCCTGTCCTGCAGATTTCAGCTGCGTCAGCTCCCACAACTGTGGGAGCCAATTCCTTAAAATTGTGTGCTCTCTCTCTCTAAAATATATGTCCCTATATCTATATCCATATCTGCATTTCTATATCTATACATATTGGCTCTGTTTCTCTGGAGACCCCTAATACAGATGGAGAAACTGAGGCTTATGTGGACTAACTTGTTCAAGGTTACACAGGTGATGAATAGTAAGTGGTACAAGCAGCACTCGAGGGAAGTCTGTTCTCCTAACACCTCCACACTACCTCCTGCCCAAGGATAGAGAGTTACTCCTGAAAATTATATTCAAACTCAATAACAAAGCCCAGAGGAATCAAAATTTTGAATAAATTTTCCAAATAAAGAAATACACATGCTAGAAGAGACTATTCTGACTCTTTCTACCTAGTTGCATCCTCTCTCGTTTCTGAGGGGAGAGCTCCAATCTGAGCCTGCCCAGGAGGTATGTTCTTCTCTTTTTCCTGAACCTTTCTCCCGACCTGGTCCCATGAGTTCCAAGTCTGCAATCCCCTACAAGTGGCTCTCACAATGATTCACTCATACTTTTGGCTTAAGGAAGAGGAAGATAGTTTGGATTTGAGTCCTGGGAGAGAGAGATTCCCAACGGTATCACAAACATCTTTCTCTTAAAGATTCAGGGGCTTGGATAGTAGGGGTGTATATGAAATTGATGAAGCCACTTTAAGATAGGAAAGCAGAGCCCCAAGAGGTGGAACTTAGTACAGTCTAGAGGATGAAGGAACATGCACCTCCAGGTCCCAAAACTACAGGAAGGTGAGTGATGCTGCAGGTTCCATCTTCCCTGGACTATATTCACTGGGAACAATTAGAGCTAAGGGAATCGGGGGCCCAGGACCAAAGGGGGAACTTTTCTTATGAAATAGTAGTTTCTGGGAGATTCTTACCTTGAAACCTGTATCCTAGTAATGGAATGTTGGGGTAGACTGCACAAATGGCCACAATAATTAATCCTTCTCTGCCCTTGAGTAGTTCCCTCTCACACTGACTCTGGGCTTGGCCATGTGAGTTGCTTTGGTCAGAGGGACATAATCACAGACTTGAAAAGTTGTTTTTAACACCTAAAAGTAGTTGACCTCGCACCAGTTGACCCCAACACATGAGAATGCCCAACAGAGAGCCTGCTCTGAGATTGGCTTCAGCTGAGCCAATCTAGAAGAAACTCTGGCTGATTCACAAAATTTTGAGCTAAATAAATGGTAGTCGTTTTAAGCTACTTCATTTCAGGGAAGTTTGTTTTGCAGCATAAGTTAACTGGTAAATACTAGTGCCTTTCAGTAAATATATCATTTCTTCCTAACAAGACTCTAAAACATGTCTGTCAGCTTAAATGGATCCAACACTTTCATGAGCTGCTCACCTTGTAAAGGAATCTGAATTCATTTCTTTTTTTATACCTTATATGATTTATGACTTATTCTTCAACAATCTAATTGTTGCAATATGCTGGTATCAAAGCATAGTAATTTCCTCTAGAGCAAAAATTCAGCAATCAAGCATACTTCATAGTGAATTTTAGTGTCCCTTGTATCTTGATGTCAGTGTGATAAAAGGCCATAGTGATGTCAATATTAGTAATGTTTAGAGTTTACATATACATTTCCAGAAATATACAACCGTTGTTAAGTAGACAATTCCAATAGTATTTCTGCAAGTGGAAGAGTATATATTCTAACATGCCACCAGAATATAAACCCTAGAAGAGCAGTTCTATTGTTCGTTTGGTTCATTGTTTACCCACAGCACTTAGAACCTGGGACCCAGTAGGTGCTCAATAAATACTTGTTTAATGAATGATAATGGACCCAAAAAACTTGATTAAGTGTGTAGCCACCTTTTGGATAGTGTCAAACCTTTTTTTCATTATTTTCTATTCTCTGTCATATAGATTGCTGACTTCACTCTATTTAATTATCTTTCCAGCAAGACTATTATATTAAAATATTTAAATAACTCCTTTTTAAAAAGTAGTATGTTAATTTTTCCTTCTGTTCTGCAAATTATCAACCATTTTTCAAAGAGTTCTAGATTGCCACTGTGTTATCTCTATAGTATTATCTCTATTTGTATTTCTTTTAATCAATCAAGGAAGAGAGTCCTCCAAGACCTGTAATAACTGATAAGGCCATTCGTTATGCAACCTGAAGGCACAGACTAGAATGGTGACAGAATCATCTTCATTTGAATGAATGCCAATCACATTCTCAAGCTTGGGCTGTTACTTTAAGGAAATGTATTGAGAAAAATCCAGAAGAGTTTGGGCTGTGGTTTAATTAGAAATTATTTTTTAGAAGGCAGATGAATTACAGCTGTGGAGGTAATGTTAGCACTACAGCTGAATCCTCAGCCCTGCCTGCATGCCTGAATCACTCTGGGCATTGAGAAGTGTTCTGTATGGTATATGGGTATGGTTACATGGGGACTCTGGACTCTGCTCAATTTTTCTGTAAACCTGGAACTGCTTTAAAAAATAAAGTCTATTTTGAAAGAAAGTAACCAGCACGCGCGCGCACACACAGATACACGCATACACACACTGGTGTACTGAAGCCTGGTCCCCAGACCAAAGGAATCAGAACTTCTGAGGCTGGGGTCTGGGCATCTGGATTTTTTAGAGTTTCCTAGAGGCTTCTCAGATGCGAGACCAGATTTGTGAAGAATTGCCTTAAAAGTCCTGCAGCTTTTTTCTGGCTAAGGGAAGTAGCCCCTTGATTGCAAGTGGGTAAAGAAGCTTGATTTTGCTTTAAATTGTCGATTAGATGTTGAGTGGAAATGATGTCTAGAGGTTGTTACAGGTGCAGAATTGAGCTCATGTCTGGAAATAGGGGAGCACTGTTAAGCAGTGCATTTATCACTATTGTGCTCACACGCCAGTCGTCTAAGAAAGCTCTGTTGAAATCAGCGATCCTCTTTTTTATTAGAGCCTTGGCTGCCTGTTGGTGCAAGATAATGGGCTTGAATTTAGCAACTATGAGGACAATGGGTTCAAGGAGACAGTCCGCCTCCCCCGCCATGTGTATAGTGAGATAGTCTGGGGGTTGGCGCAGGGTCCTAATTACCTTAATAACCAAGCATCCTTCACAATAAACTGCAGGCGGGATCTTAATTAATGAGCTCAATTCATCGGAAGCAGAGTCCACCTAGTGCACACAAGGGACGTGTATCTATCAAGCCAAGTGCAACGTGGGGCCTGCAGAATGTGTTCTATTAATGCCACTTAACGTCTTTTATCAGAGGCTTTCACAGCACTTTATAAACATTAACTCTTCACTGCACCCTTGGGAGAGTTACTGATAACACACTGGCTATCCCAGCCAGCGCATGTCAGCCTTGGATCACGCCAGGAGATCTGACTTGTCAGCAGCTGGCTGGGACCTGGATCCTTTGGGCTCTACACACAGTCCAGGTGGAGTGGGGTTGGGGGGAGCCTGGAGAAGGAAGGAGCAGTGGCTGGTGGGGGAAGAGAAAGCATAGAAGGTGGTGCTTCTGGTCCAAGTTCTGCCTCACTTTGGGACCTGAGGCAAAATCTCAGATTCCAGTGTCTCCACTGAGAAATATAGGTGATGTCTCTTCTTCCCAGTTTGAAAGGACTGTTCGAGATGTGTGCTGTTTCTTTCAGGGCTCTGCTTTCTCCTCTGAGCCCTGAACTGTGGTTTGCCCCTAGGCAATACAGTGTAGAGTGAAGAGTCTGCTAGACCTGAGTTCAATTTCCAGCTGTGTGGCCTCAGGCTGGTTACTTAACTTCCCTGGACTGGAGTCTCCCCACAACCCAGAATGGAGTTTATAGTACCACACCCCACAGGGGACCCTTGTAAGGATTAGGTTAATGGAGGATTAGGATCCTCATCAGGATTCTGTAGGCACTTTTACATATTATGCAAACTGCTTCAGTGTCAAGAACACAGTTCTCAACAAATGTGACTCTGTTGCTGTTGGGGTTTCCCTGATCCATTGGTGGATGAGTAGAGTTAGGAGACCATTCTGGAGTCCAGCCGAGAAGGCATAAAGGCCTAGTTCAGAGAAGTGGGTGGGCTGGACAGCTATTTAAGACACCATGTGTTGGTTTGGCTGCCATTTAAATCCGTGGTAGAGGTTTCAGAGGCCTCCCTTTCGGCTCCTGTTTTTGTCCCATCCAGGGATTCCCCAGTGTTTTCATTTCCGAAGCCTTCTGTCACAAAGTACCACAAATTGGGGGCTTAAAACAACAGAAAATCATTCTCTCACTGTTCTGGAGGCTGGAAGTCTGAAATCAAGACACTCTAGGAGGATTCAGGGAAGGGTCTGTTCCATGTTTCCCTCCGAGCTTCTGATGGCTGCCGGCAACCCTCGCTATTTGTTCGTTGACCTGTAGCTGCATCACTCCAACCTCTGCCTCTGTCTTCATGTGGCCTTCTTCCTTGTGTCTGTGTCCAAATTTCTCTCTTCTTATTAGGACACCAGTCCTTGGATTAGAACGTAATCCAGTGGCCTCATCTTAACTTGGTAACATCTTCGAAGACCTGTTTCCAAATCAGGTCACATTCACAGGAATGACTCCTGGGAACACATCTTTTTTGGAGGACACAATTCAACCAACAACACCTTTTAAGAGGTTTCAGTCACAGCACAGATAATTCAATAGTCAGCAGTGTTGTTTCATGAATTTTATTGCCACCCCCCAACCACATGCTGTCTTCCCTCCAAGCAGTGTGGGTAGGACGGTCTTAGCAGGTAGGGTCATGCATCTTCCCACAGGAAGTGAGTGAGCCAAGTGTTTCAGCTTTGAAGGGGCTCTGAAAATCTAGATCAGCCTTCGACAGGCTTTGGAGGAGGAGACAAGGTCTCCTTAACCAGCTCTTCCAGGCAAACTGCAGTTGACTGCCTCCTTGCTACTTCACGGGGCTTTGGGGTATTAAAACTGATGCCTTATCATCTAACAGCAGACATCGTTCCTGGGGCTTCTAGAAGTAACTTACCACATTTGCTGATATTAAATACACAGTTTTACAACAAATACAATTCAAATGCTTCAAAAGCAGACTTTAAAGAGCATATACAACACCAGGATTACTACATCAGTCCGAAACATTTATTACCAACGTTTATTGTCAACTCATTTGAATATTCAAATCCTTTTTTTCCAAATGCACAGATCAGACCACCAGTAAAACACTTCCTTTTGACACACTATTAAACTTATCAGCGACCTCCCAGATGGGCAGAATGTTATAAAGTTACTTCTCAGGGGAACTGGCCTATCTGAGTATTTTCCAATTTCCCCAAATAGGTAAAATGAACCTGATTATGACTGATGAGAAATAGGCATGAAAGAGAGGGAGAAGTAAAAGGTGACATGAATTTCTGGTCTGGATATTTAATGGTAATTCTGCCATTTCAACCAATGTCATATTGGAGGAGGAGTTGGTTATGAGTGTGGTGGGGAGGGGTCAAAATGAGTTCAAATTGAAACATGCTGAGTTTGAAATGTATGTGGTTCATCCAAGTGGAGAGGTCCAGGGGGCCAGGAACTATGGGTGCAAAGTTCCAGAGTGAGATCTCTACTGTAGATGTGGTCTCAGGCATCATGATGGTAAAGACCAAGGAGTGGATACAGTCATTAAGAAGGTGTGTGGCATGAGAATAAAAGAGAACCCAGCACAGAACTGGGGGTTGGGGGCAGGGGTCCAGCACATGTGCACCGGAAGAACAGCCATCAGGAGCCTGAAGAGGAGAGAAGGGAGTGAGACCTTAGGGTAGCAGACAAATGGGGGTCTGGTGTGACAGTAGAGGGGTGGAGACCATTTAAAGGAGGAGGAGGAAGTTGATAGAATAAACTGCTGCTCAGTGGTCCAGCCAGGTAAGAATGAAAATGTATGCGTTGCATTTTAGGAGAAGGGATGATTGTTGATTGAGTGGAGAGCTTGCCAGTCTGAAGGTAGTGGTTGGGAAGTGAAAAAATTGATTCTACAAAGTATAGAAAATTATTTGGAGAATATTGGCTGGAAAGAGATGGGAGTTGCTGAGGAGGGAAAGATGGCTTGAAGGTCCATGAAGGAGAAAGAGACAGGATGATGAATGGAGTGAAGCTCCTGAGAAGGCTGAGATGATGGGATTCAGAGTCTTGGACTAATTTTTTCTTTTAAAAAAACTGTGGTGAAATACATTTCATATAGCAATTACCATTTTAACCATTTTTATGTTCAGCTCAGTGGCAATAAATAGGCAAATAATAAGCAAAAGGCTGAGGCTGGAAAGAACTACTGAGCCCCATGTCATCCCAGAAAGATGGAGAAACTTGCTTAAGAACATACAATTGTTTGGTGGCAGGGCTGGAATTTGAATGCAGCACTCCTGACTTTTGGACCAATGCTTTTCTCCTTATACCACACGGCTGAACGGCTTGCTGGTGATAACAGCAATTTCAGGTTGAATTTGCTTCAACTTGAAGTGGCAATTCACAGCTCTTACTGCTCTTTGTGTCCTGCAGTCTCCAGCCAACTGAGCATCTCTGACACCAGCTTCTTGTCCTGGACCCTTTGCTTCAGGGAATGGGGAGCACAGTCTTGAAAGTGACCCCAGAGATCCTCCAGCTCCTTATTGAACACCTCCATCACTGGGCAGCTCATGAGCTCAAAGAAGCAGATGAACCTACATGGCCACCTTAGTAATGGCGTTACATTAGCTATCAACTAGGTTGAAATGAGAAAGTCATATACGACTTGTTTTTGGAATGTGGGGAACAGTGATAACCAGATTTGGTGATAATTAGATGGTCAGAATGAGTTTTAATCATTCATGTTGTAATGATGACCAGTTGCCAATTAAGCTTATCACTATTGGAGGCTAAGTTGCTTCTCAAGAAACATAGCTCACCCGTAACCCCTAGAGATGCTGCATGTTGAGGACCTTGCACTGACGAAGCAAAACAGGTCACTGTGTTTGTTTAATGATTTGCTATTGTTAAATGGCAACAGGTATCTTTGCTAGGATTGTGGACACAACAAAAAGATGTAAAATCAAATACAAACCTCTGAGTATTTAAGGCTAAGTCCACATTTGCCTTAATTCCTTTGAACAAATGATGATTCTCTTTAGTTTCATGTTGCCTCCTTTTCCATGTTAGCTCGTTTACATTTTCCAAGATCTTAAATCTCTAATGTATCTTCTCTAAGATCCACACCTGAGCTATTACTATTCTTTTTCTAACATTGCCTTGTAAATCGTGTAATTGAGCAAAATTTTCCAGTTTTCCCATTTAAAAAAAATTAGCAATAATTGTATTCCCTAGGAGACAGGCAGCCTGCTAGATAAGAACAAATTCAGCATTCTTTATTAGTGAGATGAGACAATTTTGTATCATTCTAGTAAATAATATGTACTGTGACTTTAAATGCTTTATTCCCAACCAGTCCCCTCTCCTCCACCAAATTATCACAAAATACTGGTTTTCCCATGGAAAATTGTCAAGATCCTGCTGCTATTGACACTGCCCCTCAAATGATAGGACAGACCACATGTTCTAATCCCATTGCTCATAAACTTGATGCTACAAATTATTTGTAAACCATAATTCATTTCTAGACGTCGTTGTCATAAAATGACTGTCATAAAGCAAGGTATATTTTCCCATGGGAACCATATTATAATTGGGGGTTACATTTCTGATCCAGAAAGCAATATCAAATAAATAATGGATATGCAAAATAGGTATCATAAAATCAAATATACAAAACTATTAACCTCTTCAATTAATTAAAGTGGTAATGCCTGTAAATCGGTCATAAATGCATGGTGTGCATTATTCAACAGGCTCTCTATGGGCTATAAAGTACACAAATAGCACATAAAAATTATGAGTGACCAAATCAGAGATGTGAGCTAAAATGGAAGGTGAAATTCACTCTAAGTCATCAATTAATACTATTTCTATGGTCCTACTAGGTTATGGAAAGAAGTTTCTCTGGGGGATATTTGTATTACAAAGTCTCCATAATGGTTTCAGAGAGAAAGTCTTGGGTTGTATGAATAGTGTTATTTGCGGTGGGGCTGGGTGGAAAGAGAACAGGACTGGGGTTCAGGCCACTTGAATTAAACTCAGTTGCTTCCTACAAGGTAGGTAATGTACAAGGTGCAGATTAAGTCTCTGCTGAGGCTTTGGGACCTCAACTTCCTTAGCTACTGAATGAGATGTTGGGGTAACAACCTCCAACTCTAAACCTCCATGATTCCGTCACCTAAAGGAGCTTTACGAGGATGATTTAGTTAGCCGGGTTTCTTGAAAAGCTGTCTAAAGTTGTTTAGCCTAGTATCTTTTATATTTTCCTGGATGAATTCATCTCTAGCAAAGAAAAGGGATTCAGAGTCCTTCCATCCATTGTTGGGGCATCTGAAAAGACGTTCATAGTCCCTCTGCGTGGGGATGGATGTGGGATGAGGCTGAGGAATGGGAGTGACATCTTAGTTTACTCAAGATGACAAGAAAGCACAATCGAACTCCCTTTTACCTTCTGCATCCTCCTGATTTAGAGCTGCATGTGCGGCTGCTTGAGATCAAACCATACAAAGATCACTGGAAAACAATAAGCCTGCTATGAACAAAATGTTTATGTTCTCCCCGGATCCATATGTTGAAGCCCTTATCCCCAGAGTGATGGTATTAGGAGGTGGGGACTTAGGAAGACGATTAGGTCATGAGGGTGGAGCCCTCGTGAGTGGGATTAGTGCTTTTATTGGAAGCGACTTGAGGGAGGTGATCTTTCTCTGCTTTCTGCCGTGTGAGGGAGGACACAGCAAAGAAATGGCCACCTGAAAACCAGGAAACAGGCCCTCACCAGACACGGGAGCTGCCTTTACCTTGATCTTGGACTTCTCAGCCTCCCAGACTATGAAAAATAATCTTCTGTTGTTTAAGCCACCAATTCTATGGTATTCTGTTACAGCAGGCTGAAGCCACTAGGGCAAAACTCTGTGAATCACTTTACCAGATACACGGTTGAACACTGTAAAAATTAATTCCACTTCATTAGAAACCTGCAAAAATTAAAGGAACATTTCCATTTCTGGCAGTATGCTGGCCTTGATAGCACACTGCTTCTACCTCTGAAACTATTTAAAAATTATCTTCAAATGCATCAGTGAGCTAGCAAGAGGGAGGAATACTCAGACACCAAAAGCTAAGGGGAAATTTTAACCTATAGAAGTAAGTGGAGCACTGAATCAACCTTTCCTTTTGAGTGAACTTGAACTTGGTTTTCAAAGCCTTGTGGGGACGGTAACATTTGACAAAGGCCAGGGTCCACCCAAGGAGCATTTAATTAGAGGTCTCATACATAAAGCTGAGACTCCAAGGCTATGTGCTGAGGACAGTGATGAATCAGAAATAAACTTACACCTGGGTTGGTGGTGGTGGTGGTGAGGGAGGGGCTATAAGTAAACTGTCTCTTTTGAATCTTGGAGTGAAAAAGGAGAACAAATTTTTCTTGAGAATTCAAAATTTTAAGCCTACCTTCACACATACTTGTTGCCAAGATTTGCAATACTTGGTAATTCCTAAAACCTAAGGCAAGAGTTAAAGTAGTCCACGATTCATCTGGCAAAAAGAGAAATCCTCTCTGGAGAAAACGGTCTTCGATGCAGGCTTCAAAGAATTCCCAAAGATAAAGTTCTAAAGAATGTGAGTACACAGTGAAAATTATAAAATTACAAGGAAACAAAGCACGGCAAATGCAAGCTAGCAGAAATAACAGATAGTAGAATGAGATACACAACCTCAGATGTTAGAAAGAACAGACACGGAAAATAAATTAGCTGAATGTTTAAAGAAATAAAGGAATGGATTGAAAATGTGTGAAAAGAGCGAGAAATTAGAAATTAAAAGTACTAGAAGAATTTAGAAATGAAAGTCCTCATAATTAAAAACACTGTAAGTTCACACCAGAGTAAATACAACTGAAGGGGAAATAATGAACTAGAAGAAAGACTCAGATAATCTAGAACGCAGCACAGAACAAAGAGACTGAAAACGTATTAATCTAGCTCCCACGTTTCTTAACTTCTTTTAACTAAGTTCTAAAATAACGACTCATTGAATTCCAAAGAGGAAGGTGAAAAATAAATGGACAGGAAATACATAAAAAGATAATGCTTGACAATTTTCCATGGTAGCTTGCTTTCAAGAGGGAGGGAGAGGGGGCGACCTAAGACGGGAGCCACAGTCTATTTGTAACCTACTTGCAGAGGTGATTGCCTGTCAGTTTTGAGGTATTCTATTCACTAGAAGAAAGTCATTAAGCCCAGTTTACTACTCAAGAGTGTGAATACTGAGGTGGAAAACATTGAGGGCTGTCTTAGAAGCTGCCTTCATTAGTCATCCATGAAATGTGAATTAAAATCAAAATGAGTTATCACTGCACATCTATTAGAATGGCTAAAATTGCAAAAAAAAAAAAAAAAAAAAAAGATAATACCAAAGTTGACAAAAGTGTAGGACAACTGGAATTGCGGGTAGGAATGTAAAATAGTACAAGTATTTTGGAAAACAGTTTGGTGGTTCTTAAGCAGTTAAATAATTCATCTAGTCATTTCACCCCCAGGTTTGTACCCAACAGAAATGAAAACACATGTTTACACAGAGACTCATACATGAATGTTCATAGCATGTTTATAACAGCCAAAGAAACTAGGTACAATGCAATGTTGCTCAACAATTGAAGAGAGAAACAAATTGTAGCATATTCACTCCATTGAATACCAACTGGTAATAAAGTAGAGTAACTGTTGATAAATGCAGTAGCATAAATCAATCTCACAATAATTACGCCGAGTGAAAGAAGCTGGATCCAAAGGACTACTGTCCTATTCTACTCATATAAAATTCTAGAAAAAGAAAACTCATTTATGGTTATGATAAACAGATCAGTGGTTACCTGGAGACAGGGACGGAAGGAGACAGAGTGCCAAAGGGCGTGGAAAAACCTTTGGGGTGATGAAAATGTTCTGCATCTTGATTATGCATGGTGGTTTCACATCTTTAAACTCACTGAAGTGTACATTTTAAATGTGCAACTTTTTGTACTTAAATAATACCCTAAGAAAGTTGTAAACAGAAAAAAATAGAACAAAGGCCAAAAAATTTCAAGACAAAAAAGCAAAGCTGAGTTTACCACAACAATCCTTGACTAAAGAAAGTTCTAAAAGATTTACTTTGGCTAGAAGGAAAGTGGCCTTTCATGAAACATATGAGGTGCAATAAGGAATAATAAGCAATTGGTTAATAATGGATAGATCAAGCAATCATTAATCGAATGAAGGGAAAAATCATAATGTTCGATTTTGGGAATTGAAAATATAGAAGTAAAATGCTTGTCAATAGCACACAATTCAGGAGGGAGGTAATAGGCGTATGATTGTTTCAAGTTCCTCATATTACTCATTAAAGGATAATGAATAATCTAGTCTTTAGATAAATTTAGGCCCCTAAAAGAATGTAAGTATAGAACTTCCAAACCAACAGAGAGAAAAATGGCATAATTAGAGGAAGAGTAGTAAGTAAAGAAAAGCATGAAAAAGGTGGGCAAAATGAAAAGCAACTAGGAAGATGACGTGTTTGTTTTCTGCAGCTGCTGTGAGATTGCCACAGACTCCGTGGCTTCAAACAGCTCCCGTTTATTCTCTTACTGTTCTGGATCTCAGAGTCTGAAATGAGCTAATATCAAGCCGTCAGCAGGGCTGTGTTCCTTCTGGAGGCTCTGGGGGAGGATCTGTTTTCTAGCCTTTTGCAGCTACTTGAGGCTTCCCTGCTGCCTCAGGTCGTAGCCCCGTTCCTCCATCTTCAGTAAATTTGTGGCACGTGGCAGGGTGAAGGAGGGCACTTGCCACCACACAGGGACACTCCACATCTGCTATTCTTCAGTCTCGTAAATTGCAAGTGTGAGAAAGTGTTGGATGAATGGTAAACAGAGAACCTAGGGACCTGCAGTCTGCATGGGGGTAGGAGTCCAAGAACAACAGCTGTTAGCAGCTGTGACCTTCTGAGAAGCCGGATTCCGGCCACTGGGGAAGGGGGCTCAGGGTCCTCTGGGATGCTGAGGTTGGGTGCAGTATATCCACCAAGGAAGCAGGAGCTCCTTCTCTGGTACGTCCTGGGTGCCTGGGTCCTTCATTAGATGATCCAAGTGCCTCTTGTCGCATTGATGGAGGATAAAAAAGAGGAAAAGCACAAACACAATAAAATACTAGAAACATGAACGGGGACCTAACCCGAGGTGCCCCACAGATTAAAAATGTAAGAAAATACAGTAAAAATTCTACCATATTTGAAAACTTAAACAAAATGGACATATTCCTGGGAAAATACAATTTATACAGAAATAGAAAACAAGTCTGAAGGAAGCTTATCTAACATATATTTTCTCCCTATGACACACGCTAGCCTTCTTATTCTTAGAGACACGAGACAGCACTTCAGCTCTATCCTTTGGGGCAGTTTGAAGCAGTGGAATCACAAAAAGCACAAAAATGTGAAAAATGTGACACTAAATAGACCTCGAAAAGGACACGTGTTTCCAGCATGAGAGTTGCAACATGAAGGTAGAGGTTGCCTAGTTTGCCCTCAGCTGGGAACCTGCAGATGGGGAGACTCAGATTTTTTTCCACTCTGCACCTGTGCACATCTGCAAATGACTGCAGAAGTGCTGTATTGATTTTTGGCCTTATGGTTAAGTTTTAGCAAGCAGGGAAATTTGCAAATATGGAATCCATGAGCAATTAGGTTTGACTGTATTCCCTTTAAGAGCAGAGGGAAGACAATGGTGAAGGTCCTAGTTAGATGGTGAGATTAGGACAAGACACAATTTTCTTTTTATATCTTTCATATCTTTAGATGATATGATAATGTACATAGCACCCCCCCAATCTATAGTAATTTTTACAGTTAATCAGAATTAGAAACATTGCCTAATACAAAATGAGTATATAAAAATTAATCTATTTGTATACATCAGCCATAAGCATTTAGAAAATGTAATTTAATAAAAGATACCAATATTACAATAACTTTGAAAATATAGAAAGTACCCAGGAAGAAAACTCTTAAAGAAAGGGCCAGGTCTTAATGGCCAAAATTATTAAACTTTATTGAAACACTTCTACAAAGATGCCAGTAAGTGAGGGATATTCTGTGTTAATAGATGGGAAGAAAATTAGCAGAGAAGTCAGTTCTTCCCAAATTTATAGCAGACAATGGAATTCCACATAAAACCAATGGATTTTGGGTTGTTTTATTTTGTTTGAATTTGATGAGCTGATTTGAAAGTTTATATCAAAGAGCAATAGACCAAGAATAGCCAAGAGACTGCTGAGGAACCAGCTGGTGCCTTGCTTTACCAGAAGCATAACAAGAATTATTACCATGATTGGCATTCTTTGGGAAGACAAATTGATCAATGGAACAGAATCAAGTGCCCAGAGACAGACCCAGATATATACAGAAACTTTAGGCACTGCTGATTAGTGGGTAAAGGACTGACTATTTTAAACAATGCCAGGGCAGCTGGTGATTCACTCAAAAAATAATGAAGCTGAGCCCTTATCACACACTACATAACAACCCATTGCGGGTGGTTTAAACACTTAACATGTGAGAGGCAAAACCATAAAACTTTTTAGAAGACAAAGTAGGAGAATATTTTTATGACCTTGGTTTGAGGAAGGATTTCTTCAACAAGATAAAGATCAAATTTTGATGAGGGTATATAAAACAACTTGAACACCTATATACTGCTTGTGGGTATGTAAATTCGTGTAACTACACTAGAGGGTAGCTGGCATTATTTAGTAAATTTTAAAATGTGCGTAGCCAATAACCTAGTCATTCCACTCCTAGGCATGTTTCCTAGAGAAACTCTAGCATGGGTGTAGCAGGAACGCATGTTACATTGGTTATAGTAGACCTGTAATAGCAAAAACTAGAGGAAACTGGCATTTCCATTGACAGTAGAACGGTTAAATAAATTGTGCCATATTCATGTAATAGAATACCATAGAGCAGGGAGAGGACATGAATTGCATTACACACAACAATTTGGATGGCATGTAATATTGAATGAAAAAAAGCAAATCTCAGAAGAATACCTGTAGCATGATTACATTTATATAAAATTTTAAGATGCTAATTTAGGTGTATTGCATAGGAATACAAATATGAAGTTAAAACTATAAACCAAAAAAGCAAGAGAGTGGTCTCCAAATTAAAAATAATTCTACCTGGGGGAGGGGCTGAGATGGGCAGGAATTTAAAGTGCTTTCCTGTAATGGTAGCCCTCTTTTTCTTAAACTGGCTTGTGGGTTATTATGTTGCTATTCTTTATACCTTACCCAAAGGCCTATTTTTTGTGTATACATGAGGCATTTAATTAAACAACTAAAAAGAAAAGAAAACAAAAAAACAGACAACAAACAACAAAAATCTTCCAAATAATTGCCTAAACAGGCAATATATTGTTAGGCCTTGACTGATAAGGAAACTGACCTACCATTTATGTATGAAGCTATTGTTGGCCTTTGATATATGTCATTTTATTAAATTCTTTCAGTGGTCCTTTGAGATATGTCTGATCATCCTATTTCATAGAAAAGAAACGTTGAAGGTTAGAGAGGTTTCAATACCTTGATTGAAATAAGTAGTAAGTGATGGAGTGGAAATTTACATCCAACTCTCTCATTATAAAATCCACAAAACTTGTGTTCTGAAATCTTGTAAAAAGCTCAATCAGGTGGAGAAAATTGAGACAGGGATTTCCTTTAGGCAGTTCTAGAACCGGGGACCTCTTTTGAATCAGCAGAGAGGCCAGGCATCGACCCTGGCCCTGCAGCCACGGCCAAGGGCAGATGCCCGAGGGAGAGAGAGAGCAGTTGTTTAGGAAAACGGAGGCCATTTTCAGTCCAAAAAAAATGTGTGCAGCCCCCAGAGGGGATAAAGTGTGGCCAAAACGAATAGAACCGAGCTTGGTCTGCAAGTGAGGGAGTGGAACCACAAAACAAGGGTCGTGTGGCACTTCCAAGGTGAGTAATGCTGTTAACGTGCTGGGAGGTGGCAGAGCCCGTCCCTGGCAAAACCCAGCGATGCTGCAAACAACAAATCCTGCCTGCTGTCCCAGGAGGCTGCTCCCCACAGATAAGGCTGCTGGTCAGGGCAGGTACCCCGTACCCCCTACTTTCAGACCCGGCCAATTAACATGACTCATGTAGAAGAAAAACCTCTTCTCAGAATTTAATCTTTCAACAGTGACCTGGGATGAAAACAATTTCGCAGAGGTGATTTAGGGCATAAGAATTCAGCAAGCAGCAGAGATTTCTGATGCGGCATGTTTACTAGAAATGTTGCAAATGCTTTTCCCATTGGGTAGGCCTTACTCTGCATGGAATATTGTCAGAAGTCTGCATTTTCCGCTTTCCTTTCCCTCTGTGGCCTGGTTTACTTCCAGTAACTGCCTCTTCTAAACTTGCTTTGCACGGAGGAGGGGAGGTGAGACATTTCCCTGAATCACGGCCTTAACACACTTAGGTTTTGAAATGAGACTTGTGAAATATTCAGCGTCAGTTAAATCTTCCTGCATTATCTGGATGGTGAAACCTCAAGTTCTGTGGTGAGTCGAACTCCTGGACTCTCATTTCTCCTGTCTCCTGAAATTGCCTTCAAAGTAGAAGAGCCACTTCATCCCCCAGATTTGAGGTGGCAGCTCGGTGGTGTTCGTAGTTTTTCAGTCTGGGAGTCTCACTCCCCAAGTTCTGCTGACTTGCCAAAATCCATTTAAAACTTGCTTCCCCCGCCATCATCCCCGCAATAAAAAGCCCAGCTTCACTTTACTTCACACCATATAATTGAACTTTCTGGATGAGAAGTTGCACCTCAGACATTTAGCCATGGTTTTCACAGTCAATAAATGAATAAATTAAAGAGCTCCTGACAGCTGCGGTTTCTGAGTTGAAGAATCATTTTGCCTCAGTCATCTGACTTCATTTCCCACCCTTCCCTTTAAGGCGGAGGTGAATTTGGTGGGTGGATACAGTTTCTGTTTTTTTCCGATTAGAATGTAAAAACTAATATTTATAGTTAATCAGCCACAAATAATTTCCTCATAGTAGCAGTTTCCATACTTAGAGAAAGTCCAGTGGAGCTGTGAGGGTTTCTTGTGCCCAGCTTCTGAATTTTTTTTTTTTTTTTTTTGGTGGTAAAATAGACATAACAAAATTTACCATGTCCACCATTTAAAATGAAATTCTGTGGCATTAAGTATATTTACAATATTTTGCAACCATCACCAGTATCTATTTCTAGAACTTTTTCATCATTCCATACAGAAACTTTGTACCCATTAAGCAATAACTTTCCATTCCCCCTTCTTCTCAGTCCGTGGCAACCACCATTCTATTTCTGTCTCTACGAACTTGACTATTCTAGGTACCTCATATAAGTGTAAATTATATTAAATATAACCCTTCTGTGTCTGGCTTATTTCACTTAGCATGTTTTCAGAGTTCGTCCATGTTGCAGTGTGTATCAGAACTCACTCCTTTTTATGGATAAATGTATTCCACTGTGCATATATACCGCATTTTATTTATCTATTCATCTGTTGATGGACACGTTATTTACAAGAGCCAAAAGATCCACTTTTTGGCTCTTGTAAATAATGCTGCTATGAATTTTGGTGCACAGGAATCTGTTTGAGTCCCTGCTTTCAATGCTTTTAGGCACATGCTTAGGATTAGAATTGCTGGATCATATGGTGATCCTATGTTTAACTTTTTGAGGAACCAGCCCCTTATCTTTAAAGGTAAGGAAGCAAAGGATCAAAAAGGACCAATTGTTTTTCAAGGCCATACTTACTAAGAATGTTTGATTATTATACGCTTTTTTTCATATGCTTCTTCCCACCTTCAAGTGTATCTCATGACCTTCTAGAGGGCAGGAAGCTCAGTTCATATTTATATTCCCAGTGATTAGCTGTGCCTGGTACATGATCAACTTTCAGAAAATATAATAGGTGTTTATACAACAACATTTTTTAATGGAACTCCTTCAAAGACTCAGAGCAAAGTAATAGATGGCAAGTGCCCTCAGGTTCCAAAGTACGGTGTAAGACCATGTATGCAAATGAGGTTTCTATAAGCCTATCTTGTGGCCTTCGGCATATAAAAGGACTGCGGTTGAAGATGTCAAGAGAATTTCCTTGGATGTGGTTGGTGATGTGTTATGGCATTTTCCCCTTCACCAGGGTGTCACTACTGGGAGGAGGCTGGGCTTCTGCTGATGGCAAGGTAAAGATACACTGTAGACCAAATGTAGGCCACTTGGAAATGGCATCCTGCCAGCAAGAAGCTGGAAGTGCACTTTTAGATGCAGAAGCTGATGAGAATGTCCTAAGAAGACAGCTGGAGGAAAGCGCTCACCTTTCAGTCAAGAGAGCTGCAAATGGACATTTCTAGTAGGTGCCCCATGAGAGAGTCAGCAGGGGAATTGCCCATATGCACAGAACATGTTAGTAGATCTTGACAGGAGCAGCTAAGTAAGCTCTTTTCAAAGCTTCTTTTTCTCCCCAGTAACTTGCCCCTGAATCCCACCTTCAGGCTACCATCCTGAAGGATGCAGAAATCTAGGCTGCCTGGCTAGGGGAGATTTGAGGAAAGGCAGAGAAACCAGTACGTAGTCAACCCTGCCAACCCTTTATCCTGGAGGCTCCCAGCCAGAGACAAAGCCAATTTGCAGGGGCAGGAATGTTCAATGAAGTTTGTAGTTTCATTTGTTAAACTGACGAGGAAATTTTAGTTACTCAGTGGAGGCTATCCTTGATTCTAAAAGTGACTGGCAAACTTTTTCTTATCAAAGGTTGCCTGACAAAGACCTGGGATCTCGCCAAGAGTTCATCCAAGAGCGTGTGGGCAGGAGCAGCTCAAACACGCAGTGAGGAGAAAGAATAGAGTTGTTTTCTGCTTCTGTCTCATCAAGTTTCTCTTTCTCAAAGCTCAATTTAAAGTGCATTAGAACAGGTTCTTGTTTTGAGAAAATTATCCATCATATGATAAGCTTAGTCAGGCTAACATAAATGTTAAAATTATTTGCTTCTGATTGTAACTTAATTGACTGGATGTGGCAACACTGCATATTTTATGAAAGAATGCTTTTGACTCTCTAGCAGCCAATATCTAGTTTAGTAATAGTGTTTCAGTTTCCTTGTGGGAAATTATTTCTCCTCCATTTAATAAAGTTCAGTGAGACTGTTACTCAAGATGTTCAGTCTTCCCCTGGCCAAGGGATGGGATAGTGGCCCCAGCCACCTTGGAATTTAAATTTTGAGCAGAATGAGAAAAAAGACATAGTTAAAAGAGGTAGCACTCTGGTGAGATTATAATAGTGATCTAAACTCTCTGACCCACCACCCTCTAGATCCACATTTCTAGACTTGATTATTCCAGTATCTGAACCACCAGATATACTGCCAATACATTGCAATAATTATAGTCTCTATTACTTTTAACCAAAGGAACCTGATTTGTGCTGATTGGAAGTTGGTATACATTTATTTGTGTCACTGATTAACACAGAAAAACAAAATAAGTTTTTGACAAACTTATGGTTGCTAGGGTGGGAAAGGGGTGGGAAGGGATAAATCAGGAGTTGGAGATTTGCAGGTACTAACTACATGTATAAAATAGATAAACAACGAGTTTTTATTGCATAGCACAGGGAACTATATTCAATATCTTGTAGTAACCTATAATGGAAAAGAATATGAAAATGAGTATATGTATGTATATGTGTGGCAAAAACATTTTGCTGTACACCACAAATGACACAACATTATAAACTGAATATATCTCAACATAAAAATAAGCTTTCATTTAACATTTGCAGTTTGGCTTTCAGAATGGAGGATGAATGGGGATGAATGCTATAGAAGGTAAATGGGGTCATGGTGGGCACTGCGTAGAGAAACAATGATTAATAGGACAGGCATGTCCCTGGTCACATGAGGCTCACAGCGTAATGGGGCATGCACAGTCATAAACAGCACGTGTTTCACAACTATGATGGGGAAACAAACAGGTGCTATAAGAACACATTGAAAGGCAGGGAGGGATTTCTGGAGCAGAGGGGACTGTAGGGTAAGAAGTAGGAGTCACTGGCAAAGTGAAGAGGGAATGCTGGTAGGAGTTGGGATGGACAGGACATCATTTTACAGGTAGAGAGAAAGAAGTCCAGAGTCTGGTAGAGCACAGAATGCCTGGTACCTTCAAAGACCTGAAGGAAGATCTCTGTTTCTCGGTTTTGGAAACTCATAAACCAAGACATTGACTGTGGACATTTCCTGAGAGGTTGGTGGAAGGGAAACGCCTTAAACCTCAGAGAATGACTCTCTCTTTTGTGCAGGGAACTTTAGAAGCCTGGGCCAGCTAGTGAGAGTAAGGAAATAGTCCTTTGTGAGTTGGGTTGGAGGGAACACTTCAAAGACCCACAGTCACTGCCTTTTTAACCTACACTTAAAAATGGTTCTGCCAGGCTGAGTACCACCAGAAGCAGAAACTGCAATTCCCCCTAGAGTAGTAGATCCAGCCATTTTGTTTTAATTCAGTAAGTTTGGACCAGAGTAGAATAGTAATTTAGGTTCAGGAGGTGATGAAGCAGGCAGTCAGTTCTACAGATAGAAAATGGCAGATCTGGGACCATGTGACACCGTCTGGTGACTTTGCTCACTGCCCGGCCCAGTGGGGGTGAGGGGTAGGACACCTAACAGGAACGAACAAATGACATCATGGTTCCCAAATTTCTTGTCTCCGCAGATCCCTTTGAAAACCCAGAGTTGAAAAATTCGAGGTGGGAACTGCTGAACAAGGTATGTTTATAAATACTGATTTATTTGGGGGGAATGCCATGTAGAACTAGTCAAATGGATCATCTTAATGTTTTGAGACAAACAGACCAGTTTCCACAAATACTGAGCACTGCCCCATGACCAGCATTGTGTTGCTACTCGAGGGGATCTGAAAAATAAATAAGACATTTATCGTGACCTTCAGAAGCTTATCTCACAGAAGGGCACTTGAGAACATTGCTAGATCTCATTCACTCTTTCGGACAAATTACTGTATAATGGTCTAGGGCTGTCTGTAAGTAAGAACACATTGTCAGCCTGTGTTATAATAAATGGAATAAGTGAATTGTTGACGGTATGGCATAAACCTGATATACCATTATAATAGGAATTCAAGAGGAAAAAAACCCCTAATATTTATGGGCCACGGGCTTGATAAGCCTCATTTCATTTAATTCTCCCTGCAGCCTTGCAAAGTATACATGAATGGCCCCATTTTACAGAAATAGCAACTGAGGCAAAATTAGGGAAATTGCCTCCAGTCACTCAATCAGTAATATCAGGGCTGAGTGAGGAACCGTTGTCTCTGGTCTCCAGTGTCCATGCATTTCCCACAAGACCACGCTGCTCTTACTGCTTCCAGCAAAAGGGTTCTCCCACGATCTCATCAGCTGCTTGCTGTACTTCCCCAGTGTTTCTACAGACCACTGAGATTATTTAAATCAGTGATAAGTGTATCGATGAGAGAGGCTTCTGGTGCATATTCTTCTGTTTGCCTATCCTAGATGAGACTGGATAGATTTTGATCTGAATTATTGCAGGAGAGTTGGGGCTGCTGTGTGCCCATGAGTCTTTTGCTGTGATGAATCACCACTCTGTGACCCTAAAAAGTCAAAGTTGACAATAATCATTTATTGTAACCAAGAAGGAAAAAACCTAATACTGGGTGAATGATAACTATGGCTCTGAATAGGTATTTAGATGATATATACTCTACTGCAGTGACCCCTAGTTTTTAACACTTCTGGGCCACCCGTCTTCCCAGTCATCCCAAGTGTGTTACAGAATCTGACAGCTGTCAGCCCTATAGCAGTAGGAAGTTGCTAGAATATAGCATATATCCAATAGGGTTGTTGTTTTTGTTTTTTTTTTTAAATTGAGTGCCTGAGTGCCCTAAACTATGCTAGTGACTTCCTTTGACCCTTAACCTTTACAGAATCCCCAGGTGGTCGTTATTATCCTAATTTTCAGGTGAGGAAATGAGGTTTAAATAGATGAAGAAACTTCTCCGCATTTTCACAGGTAGCAAATGGCAGATCTGGGATTCCACGTCACTGTCCGGGGATTCACTTGCTGCTCTCCTTAAAAAGAGGGTGAAAAGAAACATTGAGGTCTAGAATGCCCAGGGAACTGGTTATCAACGGGCGAGTCCTGAAAAGATAGTTGTTGTGGACTGAACGTGTCTCCCCCAAATTTATATGTTGAAATCCTATCCCCTCAATGTGATAGTTTGAGGGGCTGGGCCTTTGGGAGGCGATTACATCATGAGGGTGCAATTTTCATGAAGGAGATTAGTTTCCTTATAAAAGAGACCCCGGCAGCTCCTTGCTTTCTGTCATGAGAGGACACAGCGAGACGTGGCTGTCTATGAACTGGAAACAGGTCCTCACCAGACACCCAACGTGCTGGCTCTTTGATCTTGGATTTCTCAGCCTCCAGAACTGTGAGAAGGAAATGTTTGTTGTTTAAGCCACCTGGCATGAATGGACTAACACAATGGTGGACTCAGTTGTAAATGTTAGTTAAACATAAATATGTTTTTCTGTCACTTAATGCCCTGTCCTGAGCAGACCTCTGAGCTCCTTTCCTACAGGGGCTGGTCACCTCTGATATAATCATGTGTCCCCACTACTGCTTCCCTCAGCCCCTTTCAGAGTCCTCTCTTCCCATTTGTCAGATGGCTCTTTGCATCCTCAGAAGGGGTGCTCCCATGGAAACTTCCAGGGTCTTCCTTACTTGGAGCAATTATTTAAATTTTCCTTTCATTCTCCCTGCACCTACTAGATGTTTAGGTCCTCAAGAAACTCAAGGTCAAGTGGAGTGTCGGACGTCTAGACAATTGATTGTAATGTGCCTCACAAAGGTAGATTCAGTCACAGATTTAGTACCTTATTAAGAACCATTGAACATTGATGGAATCTCTAGTGATTATATTATTTATGATTGGTGGAATCGCTAGTGAAAATTAATATTATTTTATTATTTATAGAGGGTCATGTCCTATAACCATAAAAAGCGTTATTTTTAGCATCCTCAATTGCCTCTTGGCTGGTCAGGAAAAAAATCTTTTTCTGAAATTCGTTTATCACAAGTTACTTACTGCTTTCTATTTCCAACGATGAATCATCTTTATATGACATTTCATGTTCTCAAATAGCCTCTGGTGGCAATGGGACTGGCCTGTCCTTTCCTGGTGCTGTGAGGGGCTTGGTGGGGTATCATTTTTGGTGTTTTAGTAAGAAGATTCAGGAGGAATAATGCCACGTATAGATAAGCTTGAGTTTTGTTTATAGCTTTGCCTAAGATTGAAATGTAATCTCCAGTGCTTTAAGCAGTATAACAAGCATCTTTGGATTCCTGGACATTTTCACAGATAGAATTTGGGAAACTCATCTGGCCTGTAGTGGATTTGTGCCAGATAGTGAAACAGAGCACAGGGTTTGGGAGGAAGTCAGCCACAAGCAAATCTTTTCACTTTCCCCTGCAGTGTTCTGAGCTGTGGGGTCTTGCTTCATTAGAAGCACACAGCTTCTAATGAATGGATGTTAATAAGAGAATTTAGCGGTTATTGGTCAAATCATCTCTATGCCCTATTTATCTAAATATTGAGGCTGTTTTGTAGAAAAGCCAGAACCTGCAACTGTATTTGCTGAGCAAATTTCACAGCCAGGCTATGCATACCAGGAGTCAGTGGAGAACACCAGGTTATTTTCTCCTTTCCAGAAGAGGGGAGAAGAAATAAGAATATGGCCTGCCAGCAGAAATGTGGTTAGGTGACGTAGAGGCAACAGATTTTTGCCATTCTTTATTGCTGATTTCTGGAAACAGCCAGTCTCTGAGGAACAGAAGGCGCAGGGCCCAGAGGTACTGATCAGGGAGAGCAGGTTGTGCCTCAGTTTCTCTAGGTGTCAGACAGCTGCTGGAGCTGGCATGCTTTCTTCCTTGCACTCTTTCTTATCAGGATTCATGATTAATGATACAATTCCTGGAAAGTTCTTAAAGCTTCTCAGGAGAAGGATCACATTTAAATGAATTACAACAAATGGTCCAGATCCTTCCAATGTCTGGATCCCTTCTCTTTGACATGAGCTCTTTTAAGAGCTATATAAACTCTTGCATAGCATGAAGATACTTTCAGGACATTTCAGTAAATCATGGAATGCACTCATTTATTCATTCATTCAGTCGTCAGTGAGCATTGCTTGAATACCCATTGCGTGCCAGACACTATGCTGGCTAACATATAGGGGTTAGTAAGAGCTCTAACAGGGTTCCTGGGATCACAAGCTGTCCTTGTGGTAGAGTGTTTTGGCATGAAACGTTGCGTTTATTCTCACAACAACGTGAGGAAGTGAATATCATTGTTAGCTCTATTTTACTGATAAGGACTCTGAGGTCACGTGCTGTGCCCTAGGACCTCTATGTAAAACCTACCCCCTCCAAATTTCATCCTATTTCCAATATGGCATGTTGTATTTTCACTTTATATGAACTTTGGTTACTAGATTTTAATCAAAATAGACCAACCAAAGTCGATAAAAAAGTTAGACCCTTGGCACTGCAGGATTTAACTTTCTTAGCTTTGACTATTTGCTAGACTATTCTTGGACACCCTTAGCAAATGACATGGAAGAACCATGACTTAGGGATTTAAGATGCTGAGACATGATCTGAATCTCTTACCCTAGGAGGCCAGGGTGTGGGGCCAGTCCCTTATGTTCAGAGTGTCTTGCCAAGCATCCACATCTCAATGTGACTCTATTTCTTTATGTTTTCATTTATGTGTTTTATAGGGAAAATGCAACAGTGGTCTGCCAATTAGCAATAGTATTTATGAATTTTGGAACTCAAGAAAGAGTCTCAGGAATTGTCCATGGTGAATGTTAATATAAAATTTACAAACGTGTAAACGAACAGCTTCAGTCTGGGGACTTGGAGTTGGAATCTGATCTCCTCATGGGCCACGTCTTCTCAGCCATTTGACTTGCCAGAGCCTCTCCTACTGCTCTCTCTCCTCACCTTAGGAACAGGGCACAAGGCTCTGGCTTGTGTCACCTTTGATGGGAACTTTCGCAGTCATACCCTGTTGTGCAAAACCTTCAAAGAGGTTCCTCTGGGCCCTGGAGGTGTCCACAGCTCCCAGTATTACCTCTACCTTAGTCAGAATGGTTAGCTGGAGCACTGTCCATTCAGGCTGCCATAACAAAATACCGCAGACTGGATAGCTTATACACAGCGGCAATGTATTTCTCAGAGTTCTGGAAACTGGAAGCCCAAGAGCAAGGTGCCAACATGGTGTGTTCTGGTGACAGCATTCTGGTGACAGCCCTCTTCATGGTTCATAGCCAGCACCTTTTCCCTGTGTCCTCCCAGGGTCCATGGAAGGGACTAGAAACCTCTCTTGTATAAAGGCACTAAGCCCACTCATGAGGCTCCGCCCTCTTTTCATGACCTCCATCATCTTTGGGGGTTAGGTTTCAACATATAAATTTGGAGGACACAAATATTCAGACCATAGCAGGTGGGCACTGCAGGGAATAGGGAGTTTTAGGCAGCCTTGGAGGTTTGCGATAATTTTCTGTACTTACCTGTCTGTGATGAGATTAGTAGGATGAGCAGGTCTTTCTCAGATCTGTGGCATTCACATCTCCTTTGTGCTCTTTATTGCTGATAGGAGGCTAACAAGAGTATGATCTCTGACCCTAGAGGCCTCATTAAACATTTCATTTCCATAAAATACCCCATTTGGAAGAATTTTGATGGGAATGAAGTGCTCCAAATAATGGATTTCAAAAAGTCTCTTCATTTGGAATAGACATTAGTAAAATGAAACTCTGTAGCAGTTAAAGTCTATTTTAGAAGAGTAGGAAAAAAAAAAAAAAGGAAAATGGGATTTACAGCCACCCAGCTCCAGAATCACAAAGCAGAGTGTAACATAGTGGATGTGAAGCAGAGAAGCAATAGCTTAAAGACCAACACAATCACTGTGTCCAAAAACTATTCCAGTGAGTGGAGCTCATGGCCATTGTGATGCAACAGCACCATATGCTGTGCTACAAGGAGTAGTTTTGGGGAAAAAAAAATCTCATTTTTACCATTAATCACCTATGATTTCAAGCATCAAATCAAGATGCTGTGAAAATATCCTTTCTGACCACAGGCGAATTTTCTTATAACTATAGAGTTTAATTTAACTAAATGTATACCTGTGACCCTCCTTGGCTGCAAATAAAGGTAGCACTTAGATTTATTTCTCTTAAAACCACCTGCTTTGGCCTTCCTTCTTATTACGTGTAAGAATTTGGAAATGTTTTTCAGAGGTCAAGAGCAAATGTGTGTCATATCCTGGAAACAAATTGAAGGTTGAATAACTTCTGTTCAGCTCCCTCTTTGTCCAAGAGAAGGAAGACCAAAGTTGACCTAGCCGAGATGAAATTAAGGAGAGACAAAACAAACCACATCTTATTTTGTACGGCACCGGCCTCACCGTCAGTACATGATAGAGTTTCAGTGCTGGGCCTGAGCGTTATCAAATATTGTTTAAGAGCAAAGAAAAACGCTGCTCCTGCAAATGTGAATGTCTAAATACTAAATCAAAGCTTTCTGCAATCTTGCGGAAATGCATAATGAGATTTCCCAACTGTCAATCATTGTAATTCTGACAGCCGCATTAAGATTCTGGCTTAATGTGTACTTCTCAATAACTTGGGCCCCCGAGCAGGTGTTGTCCTCTTTAAAAGACAACTTTCAGACTATCAACCAATTTCTTCCCATCTGCATAGGAGGAGGCAACCCTCGGTGGTCAGGCATGAGTGAGACCACATAGGAATGGGGGCAGATACAGTACTGAAATTTTTTCTTCTCTACCTCTACCCATTGTTCAAAAGAATGATGATTTCCTACTGCAATTCGTCTTAAAGAGGGACAATTCAGTGCAAGACTGTCTAATCAGGAAAGGAAAAGTGTTTGAACTTGGGAGTTCTACTGTAATTCCAGTAGAAAGATCTCCAGTTACAGAAATTAGTTAAGTGTCTGTTCTTGGTAACAGAACATATTTACCGCTACCTCTTTTGAGATAATGAAATGCCATGTAAATGATCCTTTCTCCCGGGTGAATCTGAGCAGACAGCAGACTCTCTAAGGTTCCTATCATTTTGCAGAGCCTGAAACTGTATCTGGTAATCACTTCAAGTCTCACTAGGGAAGAACAGCAGGTAGGAAGCTATTTGGGATTTATAGTGCCACTTACTTCTATAGGCAAAACCAGAGTCATAAAAAGCAAGAGGGAGTTCTTGAGCCCTCGGGGATGAGTAAGGGAATAGACTTTAAAATCCTGATTTTTATTACTCTAGACAAAAGAGGGCAACTTAGCCTGTGGCTAGAAGACTGCGCTTCAGCCTTTCTCTGCCTACTTGCCTCCGCTGAGCTCAGACAGGTCTGCTGCTCTTTCTCTCTGACTCAGTTTCCTCACCTCTGAAGCAGAGCTAGCAATACCTGGCAGGCTGTAGCATCGCGTGCAGGAGGCTTAATAATACAGGCTGCCATCTTGGGGCTCTGAAGCTTTGTAATGATGACCAAGGCTCACTCTGATGGCAGAGGACTCAAACAGAAAAATGTAACATTCTCCCATTCCTTACCCAGATTGGTCCAGGTTCTACACTCTGTCTGTTTCCACACCATTGCTCCCACTCTGTTCTCACGGATCACTTCGTCCGGGGCATCGAAGGTGGGTGGTAAGGGGAGAAAGGGATGAACACTAGTTCAGTGATCTCTGAGCTTTTCTGGGCAAACTTGATCATGACCATAGAGAAACCTCACTGCTTTACACCCAGTAGAGAAGAGTCCAGTCTGAAGCAGTGAAAAGGTCCCAATGTGAGGCTATTTGTAAACCCTTCTAAATGCAGAAAAATCTCAGTCCCTTTGTCTCCCATCCTCTCTCCCTCCCCCGACAACCCACAGAAGGAAGAGCCCTCCTTTTGGTCTTGGAGTCTTTCCTCTTCCTCTTGCCAGTGACCCCCTCCCTCCCTGACAAACACGCATGGCTCCCTCCTAACACAAAAACACAATCACGTGGTGAAACTTGGTACGCCTCCGAGACAACCTTGCTGCAGTCCTTCCGCTCACAGGGCACAGAGGGCAAGGCCCATCGGAAAAGCCTGGGCTGGAGTCAGGTTCGAACCCTTGCTTTCTCTTTCCGTGTGTATCCAAGGAAGTGACTTGCCCTCTCTCCCCTCAGCTAAAACAGTAGCACGGAACAGTGATAATAATGCCTGCAAGAGGCACGGGGCTGAAATGAGATCATTCATGTGCTCAGGTGCCCAGCAAAGGACCTGGGGCAGGGAGGCAACTGTGTTCTCCTCCTTCGACGGCTGGATGTGTTGGAAGCGTGGTTGGGACCTGCTGACTCTTCTCCCTTCTACTTAGCCTTGCTGCTCGGGCTCTGGCAGGAGATTTCCATTTTTGTTGACCTTCTGCCCATGTAACAAGAATCAACACTGACTCTGCCTAGAAATCTTGCCTGCACCGGTTTTCATGACACAGCAGTATCTCGTGCAGTTTACAAAGCCGCTCTCAGAGTTCCTCCCCAAATTTAGAGTCAAAACAGATGACCAGTGCCCTGCTTTCAATGCAGGAATCTGTGCTTGCAGCCCCTGCATCCTTGAGTTCTGATCCTAGGATCTCTGAAAATCCTTATTTTGGGGTTGGGGGGGCGGGCAGACCGAGTAGCTTTTATTTCAATGCTTGGAGAGTGCACTGTACTAACAGAAGCAAGCCCTGGACTCACCCTCACAGTCCAAGGAGCCACAGATCTGCTGGACTTGTACCGGCTATTTTGGAGTGAGTCAGAAACATGAGGTCAGCACAGGGTCTACCTGATGTCCCCTGCTCACCCTTGTTGGCTCATTTGGAGCCTGTTATTCCTACCGAGTTCCATGCCTTCATTGTCCAGGAGAAACTGAGGCACAGGGATGGAGTGGGGGCGGTCACCTCAGGCTAGCACAGCAGAGCTTGGTACAAACAAGGGCCTCCTGTCTCAGCCTGAGCCACACCTGAGGCCTGTGGACTGTCTGTCTGTAGACAAGATGCCAAACCCTGTGTGTTCTATATAAACAAAGGTGTTTGTGGCAGAAAGGCGGGAAATAGAGTGGTTAGGCCAACTGGCAGCCAAACAATGGGTAGAAAGAGAGACAGGAAACCTGGTGTGTAGGTGAGACAAGAGAATGGGCGAAAAATAAATCAAGGGAGCAGGAAGACAGGCTGTTCGGGGCAGGAGCCCGCAGGAAAGTGTGTGATGTGTGAGCTGGTCGGTGGCCACCAGCGCAGGAGGGAGCTGAGGGGGTTTGGCCGCATGCAGAGACTGCTTCTTCTGCTGTTATACTGGAAACTGAGGGTCGGACCTGGAATGTCGGACAGAAATCTCTGCCAGCTGTAAGACTCTCAGCACATGGATAGGGAGGGAGGGCAGGTGTGTGGATACCAGCATCCCCCTCCTCACCTCCCATTGCAAGTTGGAGGAGGAAGCAAAGGAAATGTCAGAGGAGAGTTTTGGTGATCATTTCATAATATATAAAAATATTGAATCACTATGTTGTACACCTGAAACTAGTATAATATTGTATGTTAATTAGAACTCAATTTAAAAAAAAACCCCAGATTCAAAGACCTTTGGGCTCAGAAGAGATGATCTAATTTAACTCCTTCCTTTAGAAGTGAGAAAGCTTCAGCCCAGGAAGGTTAGATGGCCTTGAAGCAGGTCTCTGGGTCCGGGCGTGGGAGGCACTCTGGATCCCTTTCCTAGTTATCTAGGTGTTGATTCATCTGCAAATACCCTATTTCCCAACAAGGTCACATTGGCAGATACCAAAGGACTTGAACATTTCTTTTACACAGATGCAGATGCTTCCCTCCCACACAGGGAAGGGGGCCATTTGAAGATGCAGGCAGAGAGGGAAGTCATGCCTTTACAAGCCAAGGAGTGCCCTGGATCGCCAGCAACCACCAGAAGCTGGTGGAGGGGCATAAAACAGACTCTGCAGAAGGAACCAGCCCCGCTGCCACCTTGATTTCAGACTTCTGGCCTCCAGAGCTGTGAGATGATACATTTGTGTTGCTTTAAGCCCCCCAGTTTGTGACATTTTGTCGGGGCAGTCCTAGGGCACGGCTCCAATGGGCTAAGGAAAGCACGTACCTGTGAAGGGCAGAACTTCCTTAGAGATGTAGCTGAGCACACGGCAACCGTTGATGCTTCCCATAGAGCCCGGACCCACCTTCTACAAGTTTGAAGTTAACGGTAAGGCCTGGAGAGGTGACAGGGGACATGAGGAATGGGGCAGAGACAGCCAGGACTGAGCTGAGTGTTGTAACTGCCCCTCTTCACAGGTTCTGTACCTGCGTTAATGGGCATCTTGACCAGTGCTGCTCCTGATCTGACTCTTGCTCTTGGGGGAGGTGCCACGTGGGGTGCGACACTCCTAATCGGACTACAGGGGCTTCTGCTCCATGACCCTATCTGATCTCCTAGCCTGGAAGTCAATGCCCCATGGATCTTCTCCCCATCTCTGTGGCAGCTCTGTCACTCAAATCCCACCCCCGAGTCTCACCCCATGCACCCATCTGAAGGGGGTCCAGCAGGGACCCTCTTGTAAATGTGACCATGTCTTGCCACTCATGGAACCCACAGTGCACATTCCTCTGAGGCCTCTGTTCTGTCCTGGACACCAACAAAGCCCGTTCGTTAAGGAGGTTAGAATGGAAGGATGTGGGTGACAGTCCTTGATGCCATAATAAGAAAATATGAAACCAAATAACTGGTTTACGAAGAACAGGCCGGGGCTTTAGGAAGAAGCCCCTAAGCCCCCAAGCTCCTCACAGGGGAAGGGGTGGGAATCCCTGAGCCCCAAAACGAGGTGGTTCCTTGTTTCTATCAGGCCTCCCCAGTCTTGGGTCCTATCCCCTTGGCTCCCACCACTGTTAGCAGGTCACTCTATTACTGTTACTCTGGCTACCTGTGGAATTGAGACCGGTGGTTCTCCAAGTGTAGTGGCCTTTTTACTCAGATTTCTGAGACCAGCTCCCGGGGGGCCACTTCTGGAGGTCCAGGGCCTTGCATGTTTGAACTGAGTTCTAGGTATTTTCACTTGGGTGGTCCTCATACCTTAGACATCGTTGTCCTGTGGATGATTTAGAGCCTCACCCCCCGTGTGGGGGATGTTGGGGACAGTGGCAGCCAGTGGAAGGGACCATTTGACAGCTCAGTGGTTCTGTGGCTTCCCTTCAGTGGGGACCTCATTGGACAAAGCTGGGCATTGCTCAAGAGCCTATGGGCCCCTTGAAGACTTCCAGAGACATCCAGGCAGAGACACTGGGGGCTGTGGTTATAAAACTAACTGGGGCAGCAGTGCTGTAACCATGGCCAGATGTGACGTGGCAGGAATTTCTCTGCAGGAGACAGCGGGAAAGAAGGAGGAGGAGGGAGCTGGCAGAAAAGGAGGGGTGTCCGGGGCTCTGTAGGGCTGCACCCTTGCTGGTCCTGTCAGCGATTCCGTTCACAGCTCCCTGGCCACTGTCCTGAGCCACTGCCTTCCCATCTGTGGGAAGGATGCATCTGCTTCCTATGTAGAAAGTTTGCATCTACTCAGAGGAAGGAAAAAGACAGGTGTCAATCCATTCAGGCTACTAGAACAAAAACACCCGAGACAGTGGCTTAAACAGCAAACATTTATTTCTCACAGTTTTGGAGGCTGGAAGTCCAAGATCAAAGCGCAGGCAGACTTGGTTTCCTGGTTCATAGATGGCAGTCAGTCTTCTCACTGTGTCCTCACATGGCGGAAGCGACAGGGGAGCTTTGTGGGGTCTCTTTTATAAGAGCACTGATTCCATTTATGAGGCTCCACCCTATGACCTCATCACCCCCCAAATTCCTAGTACTATCACTCTGGGGATTAGGTTCCAACACATGAATTTAGTGGGGAACACAAACATTCCATCTATAAGCAACAAGGACGGAATGAAAAGCTCCGACTCTTTGGCCTGCCTCCTCCGGGATCTGCCTCTGGTCACTCAAACCCACTTCCCTGCTCTAGAAGGAAAGAGGGGGCATCATTCCATATCACGAGGGCGGTGGAATGAAGATGCACTGGAATTGCCCTAGGCACACGTTAGCCAGTCCCTCTGTGTGTCTGACTGCCTATCGCCTCTCCACATCTCACCCCGACTCCCAGTTAGCATGGAGGCTGGGGAATGAGACTCCATTTCTGGAACCAATCTCAACAGGATGCCACTGGGGGCTGCTAAGGACCCTCCATGCTTCATGTGGGCATCGGCTCCTTGACCAGGGAGGGTAAGAAAACAACACCAACGTTTATTCAATCATTTGACCTCAGGAGTGTCTCCCCTATTCCTCTAAAAAGGGAAAATCAAAGCCATGTAGAGTGGAAGCCAAGATCAAGTTACTTTTGACAGTTGTTTCGCCTCTGGCCATTTCTTCTAAATTCTGAATCCTTGCCCAGCTGTATCTGGAACTATTAAAAGATAAACAGAGGTATATTCAAAGTTTTAAGAGTTAAAAAAATTTTTTTAAGTAAAATCTATTCATATCGGGCCAGCACCAAATATGAAGAGGTTAGGAGCGCTCCACCAATGGGAGCTGGGGAGAGAGGCCGAGAAACAAAGCGAGGAAATTGTTGATTGGCTGCAGCTCAAAGTCTAGTTTTTTGTGACTGGTTGTCCTCAGGTTTCAATTTCTTAACCTTGAGGCGTTTACAGGCTTAGGTTTTGGCTTACTTACACAGACCGCCATAGCCTTATGACCACGTCCGTCCAATGCCTTGTTGTTTAATTGATGTCACAGAGCCCTGCAAAGAGAATTGTATGCTGAGTTGAAAAGATACTCTTGTTTTAATTAGACATATGTCTCGTCTGTCGCCTGGTGCTGACAGCAGTCACTCTAGGTTTTCTTGGCTGTGACAAGAGATGGTGAATAAGGCAGGAGCTGCCTTTTCTCATTCGGTTTGGTCCGTCGAGTTAGCTTGGTATTTCTTCATGGTGGAGTTGCTTATTCAGTTATGCAGACGGGCAAAGCAGCGCCATTGCGAAGGGCATAGACCCTGCAGCCAGCCTGGGTTTGAATCCTGGCTACACTGCTCAGTGGTCTTAGGATTTGACAGCAGACGAACCCTCCCTGTGCCTCAGTTTCCTCCTTTATAACACAGAGCTTACTAATGGTACTTGTCTCATAGGGTTTCTGTGAAGGTTAAATGAGTTAATAATATAAAGCACTGAAAGTAGTGCAGAGCACATCATAAGAGCTTAAGGTGAGTCGGGTTTATTTCAGGTCATGCTTTTCAAGTCGGTGCCATCTCTTCCTGCTTTTCAATCTGCTATCAGCAAGCAGCAGGAGTAGCCATCATTGTCAGAGTAACATATTGTGATCTGGTCCACAGCCCCCACTTTCTCCCTCGCAAAACATCACTTAAGGAAACTCTTCTCGTGAAAGTCTGCAAAATATTGTTCTTCCTTCAAAATACCTCCTGCTCCATTATAACCTTTCTGAGAATGGAGGGACTGATAATTGCTTTTACAGTCAATTCAGTAAAGGTGCATCTTTTTAATTTTTCCACAGAGCAGCTGGAATTCTGTGTGCACAGTCTGTGTTCCTGGATGTCTTCACACTTGTGCCTGGGTTTGGGGGTGGGGGTGCTTGTTCTGAGGACTCAATGACATCATTCTCATCAGGTGCCAGCCCGGCATATTCTGGACGTTCCATAGAAATATGCTCTCATCCTCTGCCCTTCCGACCTGTTTACCAGCCTGAGCTATTACTACAGCCGTGGCAAGACTCCCACCGGGACCCTGCCCCACGGTGATGATGACTACATAAGGACAGTTGTTTCACACGTACAGTCTAATGAGCAAGGAGAAAGGAAATGCATATAATAAGATTTCACAAGTGAAATGAACACCTAGATCACCAAGGAAAAACACATTGAATTGGTAGTCTATGTTCCAGAACCGTGTCTGTGAACAGTATCTTTTCTCTTTGCTAGTTTCCCTTTGAGGAAGTTGCTGCACTGGGTGGAAGGGGTGACACTTCATAACAGTTCCTGATCCCCTGGCTGATGCTTGACTGCTGAGGGCCCTTTTGTACCCCAGGGTCACAGCAGATGGGATCAGCTTATCATTGCTGTTGCCTGTAGCTGCGAGTCTGCTCCAGAAGCAGCCCTGGCTAGGTCTAGAAAGCACACAGACAGAGCTCATCAAAGAAAACAGAAGATGAGTCCACGCTGATTTCTGAGAACTCCAGGGGCTCCTGGAAGGAGATACTTCCTCTCTACACTGCTTGGACCCTTGCTGTCAAAAAATACGGTGGGTCTTCTGGGAACTGTCACCTAAAAACCATACCGCTCATGTGCGCCAAGCAATGCTGTGCTTTGTCCTGGCTAGTTGCTGAGGTACTAAACCAATTATTTGTAGACACCTGCCTCTGAGGATCCAGCTTCTCCGAAGCATTTCTTCCAAAGCTGTCCTTTCTGCCCCTTGCTTTCTCGTGGAAATTTATTCTCCTCTTTCCCTCCTGGGAAAACTGTTGCCCTTTTAAACACATAACTTTGGCACAAGCAAAGAACCATCCACCTAAGAAAGCACAGCACTCAGAGAAATCTATATAAACACCATGGTTCCCACAGCAAGACAACACCTTCCACGTATCCTGGCACTGGGGCTGTACAGCTACGCTTGGTTATTCAAGGAAGGGTTTTGAACGCTCACCTGCTTCCTCCCATTACAAACTCCAACTTATTACCTGCCTCCTACGGTTCTCATTCGCTAGGGAATAACTTTGCATCAGGCCTCCCAAAGGATGGTAACAGTGGCCCCAGAAATTCAGGCCAAGGAGTGCAAGGGGAGCCAGATGGCTCTCTCTTTCTCTGGTGCCAAAATTGTGGCGATTCTCTGAATGTAAGACTTTCACACAGAAGCTAGAAAATGATTACCCAGGCAAAGAGATTTGTCTTCTTTTCAGAGAAAAAAAAAAAAATGACCGGTTATGGTTGGGATCTGTGCCTTTGCACTGGTTGTTAAATGGTCCTAAATAAAGACCAGGAGCTAATCTGCCCAGAAGGTCAAAGAAGCTTTCTGACCAGGTGGAGCCCAGCCTGTTCTTGAGTGAGGACACGTACTGGTGGACACGCTTTGTTGAGTCAGAGCGAGAAGAGCATGATCTCTGCACACTTCCTGCAGCTGTTCTGAGCTTCCTAGAAAGTTCTGCTCTTCTGTTGGGAAATTGTCTTAAGCTCTGCTGTAGATGAAGAGGTAGGAACCGTCTGAAAGGCACCCTAAATATCTGTTAGGAGACACTGACTATTATTCGTGTGTGTGTGCTCCAATTTGTAAGTGAAAATGTTTTATACAGGAAGAGATACAGGTACTTTGAGGCAATCGTTTCTGACTCTGGGCTCTGTGCTAACGGTTTCTGGCTGCAAGACAATGGTTGTGTTCAATTTCGGTTTGCAGGAGAACTTCCTCAGGAAATGGAAAGGTCTGCTTCCCGAACTTGTAGGAAGTTTGGCAGGCACCTTCTTACTGAGGAAGGCATAGTAAGTGTGCTCCAGCCCCTATACAGACATTTCAGCGTCAGTAAGTGTGTCCCATTATGGCTAGAGGACAAACAGCTGCTCTAAAGGGTGGAAGTTAAGTAGAAAAATACGGAGTCATGTGACTGTGTAAAAACCTGGAGAATTAGGTTTCTCTTACCAGGGGAGTCACAGCACAGCAGAGAGCATCTCGCGAGGAAGGGAGGCTCAGGAGGAATCTGGCCAGTGAGAAACCCCTGATATTTGATGGGACGGCCACGAGGCTTGGAGAACGGGGTGGCTCACGCTCAGTTTTATGGCTACAGGCAGTTTGGACGCTGCGCTGCTTCAAGGCGGGTCTCTCCATTGTCTTAAACCTTTAGTGAAGTCGGCTTCAACACAGAGCTGCTGGGTGAATGTATTCGGAAGAAAATCGGAGAGAAGAGCAGTGTCCCAGGTCTTGGGGAGAGCTGTGCGAGAGAACAGAGAGACGGTGGAAACATAGAGCCTAAAGAGCCTTGAGCAGTGGCTGGAACTTGCCTGAGAACTTGCCAGAATCTTGACTTTCCCATAGAATTTAAGATCGAGGCATTAAGCCAATTTTGTCAATCCCAAATGACAGTGACCTCAGCAACTGCAGGAATCAAAGCAGAAAACGCATGAGAGACACAGAACATGACCCTTAGTAGGTCCTCAGCGACTGGAAACTGAGATTAACATGGTGGTTGCTATTGAACACCATTATTTTTTAAATTGCCAAGCATGTCTGTTTTGATAAGGAATTCTATTTTTTTGTAAAATAAAAAATCCCACTCTCTTTTGGTAAATTATGATCCTAGATGTTTGCTTGTTGGATCATGACATGGTCAGATCCCAGTTAGGGCCACTGCCTGGGAGCAGCTTGTTTGAGTGTCAGGACACCTCCTGAGGAGACGTCATCCCGCTTGCGCTGGACTGGAGAAAGGCTGAGGTGATATCTCAAAGGCATTGGCCAAATGCGGGCCAAATCCAGCCCATGGCCTGGATGAGAGTTAAATAATTAAAAATAAAGAACCCCCCGCCAAAACTAGGGAATATGGGACAGAGTTGTATGAGGCCAACAAGGCCCAAAATATTGACTATCTGACTTTTTATGGAAAGTTTGCAGCGCCTGGGGTTAAGGCTGTGGGGGCCTTTAGACCCCACTGGTGGGGAGGAGGGAGAAGGTTCCCGGGGGAAGGTGTCACAAGCACCCTTAGCAGCTCTGGGTCCAGGGAGGCACCTTGTGCTCTAAACCTGCCAGTGAGTCTGGTCCAAGCACAGGGCTTGGGAACAAGTCATCCTCACATGGCTCCACAGAGAAGGTCCAGGGAGGATCTGGAAGCCGGGTCTCAGGGCTGAGGCCAGGAGATGCTGGTAGGGCAGATGCACCACTCCTACGCCCCTAGACACCCTTGTAGGGAGCCTCTGGCAGGGGCAAGGCCCCATGTGGGTGGTCTGCTTCCACTCCGCCTTCTGTCTGAGTGCTTGGTTCGCCATCTCTCCTCACTTTGTCCCACCACCCACCTGGGAAGAGAGAGGACACCCAGCCTCCAGGCTGCCCCAGATCCACTTTTTTTTTTTTTTTACATTTTTTTATTGAGTTATAGTCCGTTTACAATGTTCTGTCAAATTCCAGTGTAGAGCACAATTTTTCAGTTATACATGAACATATATTCATTGACACGTTTTTCTCTGTAAGCTACCAAAAGATCTTGTGCTATACAGTATAATCTTATTTATCTATTCTACATATGCCTGTCAGTATCTACAAATTTTGAACTCCCAGTGTGTCCCTTCCCACCCCCCCACCCCCTCGGCAACCACAAGTTTGTATTCTATGTCTATGGATCTGTTTGTGTTTTGTATTTATGTCCTTTTTTTTTTTTTCACATTCCACATATTAGTGATCTCATATGGTATTTTTCTTTCTCTTTCTGGCTTACTTCCCTTAGAATGACATTCTCCAGGGACATCTGTGTTGCTGCAAATGGCGTTATGTTGTCATTTTTATGGCTGAATAGTATTCTGTTGCATAAATATATCACATCTTCTTTATCCAGTCATCTGTTGATGGACATTTAGGCTGTTTCCATGTCTTGGCTATTGTGAATAGTGCTGCTATGAACTTTGGGGTGCAGGTCAGACCCACCTTTATTCACCCACAGCCTAGGGGGATGTTCTTAGTCTCCACATTCAGCATTTGGGGTTTGGAGTGAGAAAGACTTCACATCAAAATGCTGTTTTGAATCATTTTCTCCTCCTGGTGTTGTTTTGTTTTTTTGGTTTTTTTTATTTTTTTATTTTTTTTTGGCATTGCAGGCATTCCTGCAGAGCAGAGTTTGAATAAAGGTGCCTTCTTCTCAGGGGAAAAATCCCATTGCCTCGCCCAAGGCTGAGCTCTAGGCCAAAGCACACAGCAGTCCGGGGGCCAGTGCCGGAATCAACAGGTGCCACCTGGCTGGGGCCAGCTTACAGAGTCGGAGGTTGTACTCCAGACAAGCTCTTGGTGGCTAGATGAGTGACTGTCCTGGGCCCCTTGAGGGTGGGGACCTAGCAGTGATTCTGGGGGTCGAGGGACCAGTGGTGGGCAGAGGGGCCTAAGCGCGGGCTCAATGTGCTAGAACTGCAGGGGTAGGACCCACCTCTGGGATGCTCACAGTCAGAGCCACTGTGACTCCTGGTTGGTATCTCCCTGGCATTTTTCAGGAAGCAGAGAAGTCAAATTAGTTGTTGGTTGTTTTAAGCTCTCTAACAGAAGAGACCTTGTCTGCTTTATTCCCTGCTGACTACTTCTGCCTGTAACAGTGCGTGCCACACGGAAGACACACGAATATCTGTTGGTATTGGGCAAGTTGGAAGCTCTGTTTTTAAAGGGAAACCAGCTTATGCTGTAAAGAAGGGGCAGATCACTACCCAGGCAATGTCTGGTGCAGCAGTCTGTTCCAGAAACTCTTTCTCTCTAAACCCAGTCACGGACTTCTTTGAGCCCCTACTGTGTGTTTGACGCTGTGGGAGAGAGAGAGAAGTATAATTGACTCAGGTCCTTGGGCTCTAGGTGAGAAAGAGACTTGTGTTCCAGCTGACTTGACTCGCCCGCTTGATTACACCTTCTGTCTGGAACTTGAGTTTCAAACCCACTTAATTGCTTGCATGCAGTTCCTGATTGGAGGATAAGGTCATGCCTTAGGAGTAAGAATGCCCTGGGTTCCAGTCCCAGCTCTGCCACGTCCTAGCTGTATGACCTTAGATGAGTGATTTAAGTATTCTAAGCTTCGGTTTTTCATCTGTACAATGGAGGTAATAATACTATCCAGCTCTGAGTGTTATGAGGAGTAGATGAACTGATGTAGGTGATGTACCTAGAAGAGTACCAGAAACAGGGTAGGAGTTTAGTGGAATTTTTTGGTCTTCTCTGCCTAGAGTGCACAGCCTAACCCTCCCCTCTTTGTTTACAGATCAGCTATCATGATGCCCCTTCGGAAGGAAGCTCCCTGACATTTTCCCTCGTGAGTGCCTCCTTTGTGTTTCCATTGCAACCTGTGCACATCTCTGTCCTTGAACTCACTGCCTTGTATTATTGTCAGTTCCAATGTCTGCCTCTTGGCTGGACTGAGAGCTCCAGGGCACTGTTTAACTTAACTCTTCCCCTCCTGGCTTGCATGGTTTTTGGTTGTGTTAGGGGTTCAAGTGTTCACTGAATAAATGAACGAAAAGGTAATATGGCATTACATAAGGGATAAAGGATTGTTACGGATAATCAGAACTTACTTGAGGTCAGAGGAAGGAGAGTGAGGCACTAACACTTGTGGGATATGTTCAAAGAAGAAGGAAGGATGATTTGACAAGGAGAAGTGAAAGTCTTTGTATGGCATTGATACGTTATCTACACACATATATATATATGTATATATTTTAAAGGAACTCCATTTAACCAATGTGATGATGACGTGTATTTAAGTTTGTTTAATTGCTCTCCTAGGCATAGTTATTTAACACTTGAAGTTTCCTAGTACTCTTAGGTTATTTAGGGGTAGTTCTATTATATTCCAGAGGCCGACACCAAACACTTCAGTTATACTTATTTCCGGTGAACAACAGAAGGTGTATTAACAAGCATACTGGGGGTTAGGTTATTTTTTTGTTGATGGAATGAGTCATGATTGTTGCATTGGTTAGATAAGTTGTCAGGCATCCTTGCCTTCGCATGAGCAGAGTATAAGCAGCTCGTGTCCTTTGGAATGGCCTCCAGGTCTTAGAATTCCACTAGATCCTGTGTCTATCTGCTTAAAGAGAATTCTGTTATCTGACCAATTAACTGAATCTTGCTGCTAGCTTCTTGTCACATCTGCTTCGAATGAAAGGATGGAGAGTTGGGACTTTGATGGGCTTACAAGCCAGGCTGTCAGATGTTCTCTCCTGCTGGCTGATAAGCCTCTCTGTGTGTCAGAATTCAGCCCTAGACTTGCTTTTATTGTGACAGGCCACCTGGTGGAAAGGCAGCGGGAGAGGAGACTTATGGCCCTCATTCCCTCTAACCACGAAGGCCTCCAGAGGCTAAAAAGCTAATACCATAACACCGAACAGCTATTGGTTCAGGTCGACTTGAATGAATAGGTTAGGAAGGCAGTGGTAGCAATGAAAATGGAAAAGCAAGAATGAATGGGAGAGCGAAATTATCAAGACTTGGTCACCCATCAGATATGGTGGCAAGAGAGAGGTTATGTCAAAAAAAAGATCATATGTACATGGAGATATGCAACGTACATTTAATGCCACTCATCTGAGTCCCACAATCATCCAATGGGGTGCATTAGGCAGTTATTAGAAACTGAGGCACAGAGCCCCAGAAAGTGTCATTGACTTTCCCAAAGTCACATGGCCAAGAAGTCATGGTGTTGGGATCCAGACTCAGGTTTTCAGACCCCAAGTCAATTTCTCTTCTCATCATACCTCATCAACTCAAAGGTTTTGAGACTGGAGCACTGGGAGGAATGGGAAATTGGTAGAGAAAGTAACCAGGGCTGTGTAAGAGAAAGAGGAGCCAAGGGGAGGATGCTGACTGTGAAAGATGGAGGGGTAGCAGCCCTTAGATGAGGTGGATTGGCCCCTCACAGGTGTGGCCTTTCACCCCCATGATGGGTGCTGCTACAGTCTGAATGTTTGCATCACCCTTCCTCCAAATTCATGTGCTGAAATCCTAACCCCCAAAAGGGATGGAATTAGGAGGTGGAGCCTGTGAGAGGTGATTAGGTTGTAAGGGTGGAGCCCCCATGA
The DNA here is from genome assembly GCF_048773025.1 of Camelus bactrianus. Taxonomy (NCBI): domain Eukaryota; kingdom Metazoa; phylum Chordata; class Mammalia; order Artiodactyla; family Camelidae; genus Camelus; species Camelus bactrianus. Next base: position 19,417,432 of record NC_133568.1, on the reverse strand, counting down.
ATGGGAGTAGTGCCCTTATAAAAGGGACCCAAAGAACTCTTTCTCCCCTTCTACCATGTGGGGTATAAGAAATCTGTGATCTAGAAGATGGCCCTCCCCCAACCATGCTGGCACCCTGATCTCAGACTTTCAGCCTCCAGAACTATGAGAAATACATTTCTGTTGTTTTTAATCCGCCTAGTTTGGGATACTTTGTTATCGCAGCACCGACAGACTGAGACAGGTGCTGACGCTGACTCTGCACAGGAGAGTCATGGCTTCTCTGACCCACAGTCAGCCTCTCCTCTAAATCTGAGAACAGTTATGTGTGGAATCCCAGGGTGTCCGTATCACCTGCTTTCCAGGTTGCAGACATCCTTGGAGCCTCCCTTCTGTTTTACTCCCCATACCCCCTCCCCTTTCAGAGATAAAAACGGTCTTCTGCCCCCTGACTTAGCTTGGGTAAAAGGGTTTTCCATGCACCAGGCAAAAGTAAAGGAAACCGAATTTGCAGAACATATTTTCATTGGACTTGTCACTGTTGACAGTTGGTGACTCTTTGACTGTGAAACAACATGCCCTTTGTGGTCATTTGGGGCTGCCTTGTTGAACACAGCCTCCTATCTCAGCATCTTCCTGTTGTTTTTAAAAATAAGCCAACAAATAAGATAAATATCACGTTCTTTACTGTTGATATGCATAACACCATAGAACAAAATCAAACACAAACCCCCCTATTTTGGCTTTTTATTTGTCATCACTTTAATTTAGACCATCAGCTCTCCTGGGGAGCCTTGTTAAAATACAGATTCCCAGGCCCAGCCACCACTGGTTCTGGTTTTGCAGATATAAAAGAGAGACTGTCTTTCTCTCCAGAGAGTCAGCTGTGTTTATGTTTAAGGAACCTTTGCTCCTTTGTTCTAGGACAGGCTACAGGCTTGAGTGAGGATAGAACTTTCCTTGTGCTGTTTGCCAACGTCCATGTGGTCTTGTTCAGTTGGAGCCACTCATTGGATTAGTAATAAATTGCCTTCAGGTCTAGGCCAGCTCTGTTCTCCACGAGTGCTCCCCCAAGTTTTCTATTTGGCTTCAGCCTTCTGTTTCTAAATTGGCCTTGGCAGAAGTAGAAGATGCCTTGGAGACATTTCTGTGCCCAGTGTACAACTTAACTTGGCGCGGGGCTCTGGCCAAGAGAGCTGATGGGCGAGAGTATGGTCTGGGCTTCTGAGAGGAGTGCAGGAGGAAGAAACTGACCAGGGAAAGAGATAGCAGAAAAGACATTTCTAAGGTTATCGGAGAGGTGCAGGCAGAATCTGACTTCAAGGCATAAAAACACAGCTTGGGGGAAAGAGCTGGAGAGATTCCCATTTCTATATTTTAACTCTTCTTGCTTAAAGCTTAGCTTTCAGGTGAAATGTAAAAATTCCTGGGTGGGTTGTGTAAATCTCCTTAGACCCTTATACCTCAGGGTGAATGAATGTATTAGAGGTTTCCCTGAAATCAGGAAAGGAAAGAGAATGACGATTAGGTAAGAAAAGTAGAAAAGGCAGGGGTGACTAGGGGTCAAGAAGACAAACTGCCTGGATATGGGGAGGGTGCAGGGCACAGAGGCAGATGCACACGGCAGGCTGAGAACACAGGGACCTGGGCTGACACGTCTTTGGGAAACTTTTCACATGAACACCTTGAACTTGAATGAATGCATGCATCTCTGACACCCTGAGGTCTTTATTTTTCTGGTGTCCCTCAACAATGTTTTTTTTAAAAACATGGAGAAAACTTAGTAGTAGACCATATGTTTAGGTATATGAATTACACAGGACATTACTTTGCCATCTGACTCTCAATTTTTACTGTGGTAAAATATACAAAACATAAATTCGACCAATTTAACCATTGTTAAGTGTGTAGTTCAGAGGCATTAAACATATTCACATAATTGTGCAACCATCACCACTATCCATCTCCAGAACTTTTTCATCATCCCATACTGAAACTTTGTGCCTGTAAAACACTAACTCCTTATCTCCCCTCCCTCCAGCCCTTGGTAACCACTGTTCTACTTTCTGTTTCTATGAATGACTCTAGAATTTTGTAATACGGATCCTCCAAGATACAACTCACTTGCCCATACCCTATAAGGATCTCTCTCTCCTTGGGTAAAATTAATGTGTTCTCTGGTGTGTTTTAGCCATTTATGTCTCCAAGAGTCCTTTGCTACAGGGTCATCTTCTTCACTTTTCCTAGCCAGAAAGCCAAACTGCTTATGTATCTAGAGAAGTCTGTGAATCTCCAAGCATGGAGTGGGAGAAACTGGCTTCTCCCAGAAGTCCCAGAAATCCATGAAATACTGTGTGAGTGCTTGAGAGGTGGCCGTGGTCACTGGGCCAAGTGTAAGCTGTTACTTCTATATTTTCCTTCTCCTCTACCTCTTCCACAGAGAAAAACAGTAACAGATGAGACAGCCTTGGCAATGTCTGTTCCCTAAACCCTCCCCCATACCGGGGCTCCTCCCATCCCTGTGCTTTGAAGAAAGCCCCTCTGGCTTCTGCCTTTGTCCTTTGCCTGACAGTGCCCACCTTCATTTGGTAGGGGCAGAAAAGAAGGTCCTTGGGCCCATCACTCATTTGTAGGAGAGTTAGATCAGGTTTCTCTGATTAGGACCTGAGCATCTTGGCAGAAGACAGGTGGGACTACTCATCTGATTCGTCTTGAGACATCTCTGGGCAGCTCTGGTTGTTTAGCCACACACAGGATGCTCAGGACCCATTTGATTTAAAACCCACGGCAGATAGCAAGGCGAATCACTCCAGCTCGCTTGGAAATTGGCTCTCTCGCCAACCCTCCAGTTCTTAGGGAGGCAGGTTCAAGGTAGCTAATAAGTAACCTGGTTGTAATTTTTATTTAGCTACGTGAACTTCACAGGCAGCTTAATTGTAGTTGCATAAGTGAGCCATGTAATCACAAATTGGGCCTTTTCCATCTGTCAACTGCCACCCAGAGAACTGCTCTGAGTGGGGAATCCTCATTTGGGGTTAATGCTGAATCAAAGGAGTTTTCAGAACAAGAGAGGAGAGCAAAGCACTATTTTTTGTTTTTTTTTAAGCTCAGAAACCTTGAAGATCCGATCCTGTTTGAACCAACAGCCATTCTCAGGTTCCCTTCTGGATTCTTCTGTTCACTTGTCAATGGATATCTAAATCCCAGCCACCGAGTATCGATCAGCTTCCTGGTTTAATTACCTAGCCAAGCGTATTCTCAGCCAATCAATTTTGCTCCTGAAATGCCAGTGCCCTGCTTCTGGGGACGGAGGGGGATCAATTAATCCTTGTTTGCTTTTTAATTCCTGTTCCGAACATAGTACACTCACACACAGGTTAATTTTTAAATCCACTCTCCTCTTACTTCACTGCTTTCTTTAATTCGCCCTGGAAACCCCAGTGACACTAAAACCCTATCAACCTCTTCTTATTGCTCATGCAGCCTCATTAAATAGCTTAGCAAATACCTGACCTGGTCGTTTCCCAGAATTCTGCTGGTAGCAATCGTCCAAAGTCCCCTTAATTTTTCTGTTCCCTCAGGACAGAGGTTTTCAGGAACTGCTGACACCTCTCCATCCTAACCTGGCATAGAAGGGAGTCGGGGAGCTTCTTTCTGTATGCCGTCTGAGGGTCTGCTCCCAGGTCCTCCTTCTTGGCAGATCCAGCAAATCTGTGAGCCCAGATCTAACTGAATTTCAAGAGATTTAAGAGCCGAAAATATGTATCAGGTATCAGGAGCCTATGGACACAGAGATGAGCCCAAGGGTCAGGCCGTTGCATCTCCTTTGGTAACGACCATTCTAGGCATGTGAACAAAATCTCACCCTTTTCATTTAATGCTGATTTTCACTTATACTGGGGTTTGGAATGTTTCAGTAATACCAGGAATAGCAGTATGACAGTCAGCAGAGGGGAGATGAGTCCCGCTACCTTGCCTCCCAACCCTGCGCCTCGGACCTCTCTGGGAGTCCCAGGAATCCATGCGCTGCATAAGGCGCTTTGAGCCCAGGCCCCGTGGTTCATCTCTTGGCCTGTGGAACAGATCTGTCGAAGGTGTGGACTTTGATTCTGGTGAGGCTGCCAGCCTCGTTCGAACACGTGGACTTCCAGTGCAGGTGGCTTGGGCAGAAACTTGAAGTGGAAGATCTGTCAGCAAAGCTTTAAGGAGCTCTACTGGGAATCTTTCATAGCATCTGAGCATCTGCCTGTGTTTGGCTAATGTGTGTTTCCTTTCGCCTGACAGAGTGCACATTGCCTCCAAACTAGGAGAGGGTCCCCTAGGGACGGGCATCCTCCACGCTTTCCCAGGATCTTAATGCCGTGGGATTTGGAGGCGTTCAGCTTCTAAGCAGTTCTAAAACTCCAGCGAGGAAGCAGGCATTCAACATTTGGGGGTTTTGATCTTACATTTTTCTACTGGAATGTTTAATATGATACTTAAAAATAAACAGGCTAGTAGATCTTTTTTCATCAGGCTATTCATAAGTACTGGAAAACTCCTAGGAACAAAAACTTCCAGTCCTTTCTGGGATCACAGAGAGAGGCTAAGCGGAGACTCAAAACAAGGCTCTGGTCTTCCTTCCTGGTCAGGTACACCTGCTCCCCAGTCCCACAAGCCATGACTAATGCAAATCTGACCCATACAAATTATTCCAGAAGGTGCTGATAGCATGTTCGAGACGTGGAGGAGGTTGCACTCTGCTGAAGACACACGTTAAGCGGGAGCTCAGACTAATACACGAAGCAGGGACTCAGGGGAGGCGAGCAGCTCCCAGAAGAAAGGCTTTTTGTTTCCAGGTTTATGGGGCTCCTGTGGGGTTTCATGGTGCCAATTCTTGTGATTTCCAGGGTTTCTATGTCTTTCCCCTCATCTCTTTCCAGTCTTGTCCAAAAGGCCACGAGGAGAGAACAAGAGTGGAGGGTCATTTGTAAACCTAAGACAACTGATTTAGAGTTAAAAACAAAATACTAACCCTTTAGGAATGGACCAGGGTCCTTCTTCCATCACACATGAAAACATTTTGGTGACTTCAACAGTAAAAACTATTTTAAAGTATCTTACATACATACATGTTTTTGTTATAGGTTCTGTACCTTTAAAATCCAGCGTATTCAGTTAACAGTACTTTTGGTTTGTGCAAAATCTGATTGTGCAAACCTGTCTGGAAGGGGACAGTTGCATAAGCTGGGACATTATGGTGCTCATTTACTGGATGGTTGGCTGAGATTGAATGCATCAGTGTACCAGTGATCCTTAGGGTAGGAAAAAAATCCTGTGTACATATAAACACACACATTGGTTTGTTTGTTTGCTTATTTATTTAATATACTTTGTCTTAGTTTGAATTTCCTGAAAGAGGAGCTTAAGAAATACTTGCCTGCCAGTCATTTCCTTGGGAGTGTACCCATCTCAGGGAGCAGGAGTGAGGGACAGAGCAAGGAACAAAGCAGGGAAAGCCAAAACAAGGATGCATTATCCAGCTGGTCACTGCTACAGCATCTGGTGCTCAGTCCTGCTGGAACCTTCCGAGAAGCCCCCTGTGACACTCTCAGAACTGGCTGCCCAAGGGTCCAAAGGGGGATGAGAAACTTTATCCAAGAGTCCTGCTGCCATTGGTCACAGGGGCCCCACTGCTCCCCAGTCCACTCTAGGTGGCTTGTACGAGTGGGAGCAGCCCCTGGTCAGGGTGGGGGGCTCTAGGAAGCAGGAGCTGAGGGGAGGAGACTCAGGGCGAAGCTGAATGTGTGGGAAGTTGGGCAAAGCTGAGTGGACCCAGTCCCCGTAGCAATGGCTGGAGCACGGGGTGAGGCCAAGAGAAATCTGAAGTGCAGCTGCATAAATGTGCCTAATATACTCTTTTAATAGGGGGGCAAGGGAGATGAACAGGTGAGTGGTCCAGGCTTTGGGGATTCGCATGAACAGGAGGCCATATCCAGACCCCAAACCCAACACATGGCTTGACAGGTACAAATACATTTAAAGAGACAGGAGGTCTATTTGGTTACTGGCCTCTGAACTCCAGGGAAAATATATTGAAAATTGAGACCCTCTTGAAATTTTGAGAATCGATATGACTTCAATTGTTGATTTAATCAAATGAGAAAGAACTGGGGCTGATAAGGGGCAAGTCCTAGAGCAGAAGGACACAGGACATCAGCAGAACTCAGTCAAGCCTGAACCATGGCTCGAGTTCCCTACAATCACAAATATCTGACCCGGAAAACCTTTGAAATGCCGAATGGAAAGTGATGCCTCAGCGTCGTTTGGAATCTTCCTGCTGGAATGGGTCTGAGGTGTTTTATGTTTTACTTCTCTTTTATTTTTTTAGCTAAGAAAAAAAAAAACTTTTTATTGTAGTAAGAACACTGAACATGAGATCTCTCTTCTTAACAAATTTTTAGCATACATTATTGGTGATTATCGGTGCAGTGTTGTACAGCGGCTCAGCTTATTCATCTGACTTAAGTGAAACTTTCTGCCTGTTGGTTAATAACTCCCCATTTCTCCCCCAGCCCCTGATAGTCACCATTCCACTCTCTGATTTTATGCATTTGACTATTTTAGATTCCTCTTATCAGTGGAACCATGCACTACTTGTCTTTCTGTGTCTGGCTTGTTTCACTTAGCATAATATCCTCAAAGTCCACCTGTGTCACACATAGCAGAATATTCGACAGCATGGGTGGGTGGGCCTCAGCTCCCTTTCTTGAGGAGGAGGGGACCCAGGATCGGGAGACAGAAAGTGATCTGCCCCCAAGCTCCCACTGTTTGTCAGCAAAAGAGGTGGGAACGAGAACCCGGTAGTGTTAGTCAGGGAGTGTCCCACGGCAAGGGAGAGAACTATATCTTGAACAAACTGGGGGCTGTTTTCCCATGTGAGAGGCCAGCTGGCCGGGCAGGGAGGGGTCTGTGACTCTCTGGCCTTGCCCTCAGGGCAGACACAAGACAGTGGCTGCAGGAGGGCAGCCCTGGGGCAGGCGAGGCCTCACAAGCCCTTTCAGCAACTTCTGCTTAAATTGTGTTTGTCGGAATTACGTCATGGGGCCAACCTTGACGTAAAATTATATTTCCCAACCAAGAGGCTGGGAAATATAATTTCTTCAGCTGGGTGCGTTACCACCCTAATTTAAATCCGGCCTCTCTAGCAAGGAAGAATGGGAAATGGTTATTGTGTACATGACAGAGTTCAGAACATGCTACCCCAAAATATGGCTTATTGAAGAACATTTTAAGCTAAAGGAATTTGAGACATGGCAGGTGCAAGAAGGGCTCTCTGACCTCTCTGGTGTCCCCTGGAGAAGCTCATAAGACCCTTGTGTGAGAGGTGCCCTCCCAGGATGCAGAGGAACAGAGCATCCCCATCTCTGAAGACTGAGTAATAGGAAAGAACAGGCCTTGCTAATCACCCCCACCCCCATCCCTAATTACTACCCTCAGCTCATACTCTCTTGTCTTATCATGTTTTTCCATGGCTTTTTTGACTCTTCATCAATCATAATATAAAAACACTGAGGTTAAGCCATTTCTTTGGGTCTCCATTTCCTCATGAAGGCTCCTGTGTCCATAACACTTATATTGAACGACTTCATATGCTTGTCCCTTGTTAATCTGCCTTTTGTCAGCCCAACTTACAGGGCCCCAGCCAGAGAACCAAGGAGGGTAGTAGGAAAAAGAAGTTCTTCCTCCTCTACATAGCCCTCCAACATCCATGTTTTCTCCTTCTCTGGATATCTGAGAAAAGATAGATGGGATGAAAAGCTGGAATAAATGTGATCTCTCTGGGATGTTTAGCTCCACGTATCGCTGACCGATCCCACTAAATGTTGGATCTTGCCTTGTGTTTCCAGCAGAAATGCTTTTCTATGAAATGTCAGTGTTTTTAGTAAAACAATGGATATCACAAGGCTCCCATTCACATGGGAACTTTCTTCTTCTTTTCTTCTCCAGAAGGCTGAAGCAGTCAGAGAAGCTGGTCCCTAGAAGAAATTAGAGGTAGTGACACAACATGCAGAGGTTGAATTGGGAGCAATTAGGAACAGTTTCCCTGTGAGCAGCTTTGTTGCTTTTGAGACAATATTTGGGGCTCACCATGAAATGCAGAAGCTGAGGTGTTCATCTGTAGCAGGAAAGAAACAGACCAATGTTCCAAATACATGTTTCTGCCTAAAATTGCAGAAGCTACAGAAAACAAGTAATGTAGGAAAGAAAATAACTGGAATAAATAAAATGCAAGAAAATCAAGAGATGGCGAGGAAAGCAGAGAGCAGCTTCTTTTGAGGCCAAATCCTGGAACACTGCGTGTTGTTTTTTCCCTCCCCCTTAGGCTGGCTACTGTTGTGTAGACAGTAGACACTGTACTGGTTTGCATTTCCAGGGATTCTGAATTAGAAAATTCTTATTTGTCAAAAAATAAGGGCTTTTTCATGCCATAGACTGACAGTTATTTCATAAAGGACTAGTATTCAGAATATACTTTTAAAACTCCATAATAAACTTGATTAAAAAATGGGCAGAATATCTAAATAGAAACTTCACCATGGAAGATGTACAGATAGCAAATAGATACATTAAAAGATGCTCAATACTATTCATTATTGAGGAAATGCAAACTAAACTACACCGAGGTGATGCTACATACCCATTAGAAAAGGTAAAATTAGCGAGACTGACAATGCCAGGTGTTGGTGAGGTTGTGGAAATACTGGAACTCTCCTGTACTGTTGATGGGAACGTGAAATGGTGTGGCCACTTTGAAAAAGTTTGAGTTTCTTTCAGAGTTAAACACACTCCCTATATAACCAGCAATCCCACTTATTATTATTTGTAACAGTCCCAAACTGGAAATAATCCAAATGTCTATCAGCTGGTGAATGGATAAATGCACTGTGGTAAATCCATATGATGGACTATCACTCAACAACAACGAGGTGTGAGCTACTAATACATACAACAATGTGGAAGTATCTCGCAAGTATTACGCTTAGTGAAAGAAGCCAGACACAAAAGACCAAATGTTGTGTGATCCTACTTACGTGGGATTCTAGAAAAGACAAACCCAATGGTGAGAGAAAGTGGATCTGTGACTGCCAGGAGCTGCAGATCGGGGGCATGGGGGTGGGGTTGACTGCAAAGGGGCACCAGGGGACTTTGGCAGGGATGGAAACATTCTAGATTTGATTGTGGTGACAGTAGACAACTTTGCAAAGCTATCAAAATTCATCAAACAGCACACTTAAAATGATGAATTTTCCTGTGTATAAATTTTACTTTACTGAAGCTGATTAAAATGTTATACCTTTCTGAATGTTGCTTGACAGCTTTTGGATAGGACGTCAAAGGAGAGCCATTTGTCAACCATGAGGACCCGCAAACATGCAAAGGCTGAGCATTCTTTGCTCCCAGGCACAAGAACCACAGCCCGAGGCTTGGCACTTGGGAACTTTCCCACCTTGGAGGTGAGGACAGCACTGGGTCAAGGAGGAAGAGGCAGAACCAGAGTCAGGGCCTCCCTGGTGAACTCTCAGTCATAAAGACACATTCAGCAGGATATAAAAAGGACATATCCTCAAAAGGATATAAACATGAGCTCATTTTAAAGATTTTATTTCACTTGTAATGGGAACACCAGGCAGATTACTGGTTATAACCGGTAAGGAATAAGATGAAGAGTAAAGTAAAGAAATGTTGAAACGAATATGCAAATAGAGGCAAAATTGTTTTTCCCTCAAGGAGGAGAGTCATCCTCCCACCAGATGGGAGTCATTTGTATGTGTATAGACAAGATTATCTTGCATGGCTCAGATCATTCCCGCAGGATCAGCTTCAGATCGCAGGGGAAGGGTATGCTATAGGCAGTGTGTAATTTTCTACTGAAACACACATTTTTTCCTACCTGGGGACTCTGGGAAGTCTTCCTGGAACCACACTGAAAGGTAGCCGCCTTTTTGCTGTAGATTTTGCAGCTGCCTTTTCTATCCCTCTCTGTAGGGTCTGTCTCTACTCTCAAAGTGAACACTGCAGTCGCATTCCTTTTCCCCTGCAGAACTCATTTGTTAAAGAACACTTGAGTGGAGTAGAGATTTATTTTTCTGAACACCTTGGATAACTTTCCTGCCCCAAGTAGCAAGTGGCCGCTTGCGGACCTATCATATTCCCACTGCCGCTTCGGAATGGCATCACCTTTGTGAGGGTGGCGAGGGAGACCTCACTCAACGCACAGTACTTCCTCAAGGTGAGGTTCTTACCTCTCCAAGCCATCCTGTCTTCCCCATTCTCCAGGCTCCAAAGACCAGAAAAGGGTGATATATCACACTAATAGGCATAGTTTCATGGCTTTGGAACAGAAATCCTTGCTTGCAAAACTTCTGTATTTTCTTGGACCAATTTTTATAACAAATCCTATTCCCCATACTAATAGTACTACCTATAAAAAGAGAGTTGAAATAAACTTCCTACATAATTTTAAGAATTTTATGCAAACCCCAAATATCTGAATAGAAGACAGATGATTTTCAAGTTTTAAACTTGTGGTGTGGTTAGAGTGATTAAGAGCAGGAAAAGTAATCAGACCTATTTTGGATTAAATCCTTGCTTTCCCATTTACTGTGACCTTTAGCAAATTACCTCGCCTCCGAGAGACTTGGTTTTCTCTGCACAATGGGAATAACGTCAACTTTACAAGGTTTTATGGGGATTAAATGCAAGTGCTTATAAAGCACTAGGGATGGTGCCTGGAATATAGGGAGAAGGTACTGAAATAATCAGCTGTAAGTTGCATGAACAAGGTGAGCAAGTGGGCGGAGGGGCAGATTATCTGTTTTGTTCACTGTGCTACCACAGTTACTGCCTGGTTTTTATATTAAGGTTTACATGTGTATAGACTGAAAGCCAATGAACGCAGTCATTATCTCAGTCTTACACAGTCTATTTACGTAATAAACTCCATTACCATATCTAGTAGCTTGAACTTCAACCTTTTCTCCAAACACAGCCTACTGTGGAAACTCCTTTTTGTTTTTCTTATAGCCTCTAGAATCGTGGCACTTTGTATCCTCAGCTACTGACACTTCTCCATGTTTGTTTTGTTTATTATGCTCATGTATTCAGTAAAGATTTATTCAGCACCCTTCTAGTAGCGGACAGATTGATGAACAAAATATGATCCCTGCACTCAAGTTACTCATGATCTAGTCGGGGAAGAAAGTCAAGATAAACAGTGATTACAATGTAGGGCAAATGTTCCATAACACGAATGAGGATAGGGTACCTGGTAGCTCACAAGAAAGGCTGCTGCTGGTGAAATAAATCAGACACAGAAAGACAACGACTGCATGATCTCACTTTTATGGGAAATCTGAAAAAGCCAAGTTCATAGAAACAGAGACTAGAACAGTGATTACCAGGGGCTGGGAGGTGGAGGAAAATGGGGAGATGCTGGTCAAAGAGGACACACTTCCAGTTTTAAGAAGAGTAAGTTCTGGGGGTCTGATGTACACGATGGTGATTATAGTTAATAATATTGTATTATATACTTGAAAGTTGTTGCTATGAGAGTAGATCTTAAATGTTCTCACCACAAGAAAAAATGGTAATTAGGTGATGTGAATGAGGTTTAAGACTATGGTGATAAGCATTTTGCAATGGATAAGTGTGTCAAATCAACACATTGTATGCCTTAAATGTACACAATATTATATGTCAAGTATATCTCAATAAGGCTGGAAAAGAAAAAAAAGGCTGCTGCCTTATCCTGGGGGTGAGTCAAAGGGAAGGCTTCTCAGAGGACGTGTTGCTTAAGCTGTCTTGAAAGGTGTCTTGGCCAGGAGGAACTGGTCATGGGGAGTCCAGGTAGAGGGCATGTTGAAAAATACAAAGATGTGGACAGTAGATCTTGTTTGATTAGAATGCAGATAAGCATTTGGGAATGCTGAGATATGAGATCAGAGATATAGTAAGGGTCAAATCACGAAGGTCTTAGTAGTCGTGCTAAGTATTTTGAACAGTATACAGAAGATGGAGGTGAGTGGTTTAAAGCTGGTAGTGATATCAACCAATGTGAATTTTTGAAAATAAAATTCCAGTGGCAATATAGAGTAGAAGAAGCAAGATTGTGTGTAGAGAAAGCCAGTCGGAGGAAATTGCAGTCATTGGTGAGAAATTAGGAAGGCAGTGATGGAGGGATGAGTTCATTGCTTTAAGAAGTAGAATCTGGTGGTCAATTTGGGGTAGATGAGAGGTAGATAGAGTCGATGGATAAGTCAAAAAGGACGTCCAGGATGGTGGTTTGATCAAAGTATCAGCATAAACAAGGAAAGGGGATATTAGAAAAAGAATATTGAGGGAAAGAAAACATTTAGCCCTGAGGACGTTGCTCTTACTAAGTATATACAATATCTAAGTGGAAACAAACTGTAAGCAGATGACTAAATGAGTGTAGAGCCTGGAAAAGAAGATTATAGGTAGAGTTGTGTCCGTCATTTGGCAAAGCTGTTTGTGGAAGAGAAAGCGGAGTCTGGATGAGGTTACCCAGGATATTTGTGGAGGGCATGGAGAGGGAACCCAAGGGAACACTAAGATGTGGGAGACAAGTGGGAGAAAAGAATCAGCAGAAGAAACAGAAACGGTAGCCAGAGGTAGAATGAGAAACAGTAGCGTGACTGAAAACTAACTAGAAAGAGATTTTCAAAGCAAGGAGTCATTAATGATCTGAATTATTACACAAAGGTGAAAAAACAGTAAGTCTTGGGAAGAATCCATTGTACTGCTTGCTGATGACTAAGTTGCAGTCATGTTATCACAGATAATTTAAGTGCAGGGATGGGGAATGACGATCCTGCGGTTAGGAGTGAAGTGGAGGTGAGAAGGTGGATTGCAAGTGCTGGCCACCACTTCCAGACGCTTAATTGTGAAGACGAGAAAGTGAGAGGATAAGAACCAGAAGAGGGCGTGGAGGTCAGAGGAGGGTTGTTGTTTCTACTGGGGGCAAAGATCCGAGGATGTGTGCAGCAGAGGGAGGAGAGCCATCCCAAGAGCCTTAATTGGTAGGTGAGGAAAACAATGAGTGCTCTGACCAAGGCAATGTTTCAAGCCTGGACTTGCATTTAGCATCTGACAAAGAACAATATGGAATTCTGTTTACTGCAGGAATCAAGGGAGGTGGTGAACTCCAGAGGCAAACCTGATGGATCTGGAAGAAAGGAGAGCCTTGGGGCGTGTTTTCCTTCTGTCTTTCAGGCTAGTGTTAAGTGACAGAGCACAGGGCTGGGTGATGTAGGACCCTTGTTCTGAAAGGCACAGAGTTGTTGCCTTTTCACTCATACCCTTTAAGAGATCAGAAACTAGTACAACATTTTAAATGAACTCTACTTCAATTTTAAAAAATGGGTGGGGGGTTAAAAGACTAACTCTGGCTCAAAGCAAGTTTTGTCTGGGAGTGTGAGGCCTCCTGGCTCTGACACGGGATGTGAACCTTCTCTGTTTCCAGCATCATCTGCGGCACAATGAGCGCTTTCTCCTCTCCTGGATGGGAGTCCTGAGAACAAGCTGGGGCACCATAAGCAGATGGGTATCGAGAGGGATTATTCAAATTTGACTTTGCCTTTGGTGTAACAAAATCCTGGGGTGTTATGAGCAGTTTTTGGAAACATTTCTAGGTTATTATGAAAATCAGAGCTGGGTTTGAGTTTCAGGGTGAGAACTTATTGATAATTACTGGCATTCTGGTTCTGTTTCCATAGCAACTGGAATCATTTTATATTATCAATTGTTGCCAAGAGTCTGGGCAATGATTCCACATGGTTGACACTCACTGTCTACAACTGCAATTCACCTTTGTTTCTGGGGACATTTAAGGTGTGTTGACCAGTGATGTGAGTGACCTTCACCGCATGTTTGTGAGCAGATGTGCTCAGTTTGCTGTCGTTTACTTCGGACTGTATGAAGTCATACGTAAGCTGTACGCTTGGCTTAGGAAGGGCTAAGAAGTCACATTTACTTGGTTTCCCAAGAAATTTTGCTCGTTTGGTAACTTGGAGCTCCCGTTGTGGCTGCCAGACCAAGACTGTTGTGAAAGGCCAATAATCTGATCTAAGGACGTTCTGCTCCCTCAGCTCGGGTTCACACAGGACGCTCCCCAAGTAGGCTGACCTCACACTCAGGGAATCCAGGAACCTTCCAGGCATGGCATTGCACACTGTGGGCCCAGGGCTTCAGATGTGCACTTATGAGTGCAAAGAGCAGAGCTTCAGTGGGAGTGCATGGCCCCCCAAGAGCCCCACTTTCATTTGATCCTGTTTTCTCCTTTCGCTACTGTCTTGTGTCTCCAGCCTCATTCTTATTGACAGTCTTTACTTTTATGTCTTTTCTCTTTGTCACCTCCTTGACCTGTGGCAATTGATTTCTCTCCACCACTTCAAACCACCCGGCCCCTTGAAGCTTGACAGATGCCCTCTTCACTGTCACCATGTGGCTTTTCCTCCAGGCTTCCTTTTTTCCTTTTTTTTTTTTTTTTTTAAACTCTCCTTTCTCCTTTTTTATTTTGAATTTCCAATTCACAGAGAAGTGAAAAGAATAATACAATGATACCCATATGTCCTTTACCTCACTTCACCAAATTGCCAACATTTCACCACATTTGCTCTTCTAGTGTGTGTGTGTGTGTTTGTGTGTGTGTGTGTTTGGCAGAGTAATTTGAGAGAAGGTTGTGTTTATCATGACATTTCACCTAAATGTTTCAGCCTAAATATATGAGCATGGATCATCTAAAATTTTTTAAAAAGTCATTCACTACAATACATTATTATTTGCAAGGAATTTAATGTAGATTCAATAAGATCATTTAATAAACGATCCATATACAAAACCCTAAATTGTCCCCCAAAATGTCTTCCAAAGTTTTGCTATTGTTACTTTTAAATCCAGGACCCAAATAAATTTCATGCATTGTCTTAGATTGTTTTGTTTCTCCAAGCTCCCTTAATCTAGAATCTAGAATGTTCCATTGTCTTTAGTGAAATTTGATGATAGTTAAAGAGTTCAGGTCACTTGTCTTGCAGAATGTCCTTCATTCTGGGTTTATCTGATTGTTTCCTCGTGTTTAGATCCAGATTAAACATTGTTTCATGTGGTGTTTTGGCAAGAATACCACCTAAATGACATTGTGTACTCCCAGTTGCATTGCGTCAGGAGGTACACGTCAACTTTGTCCCATTATTCGCTTATATACTTGTAACTATGTTGTTGTCTGCCAAATTTCTCCATTGTGAAAGTATCTTTTTAGCATTTGAATTAACAAGTATTATTTTGAGACCATGTGACTGTCCCGTTTCCAACTACTTTTCACCCAGTGGTTTTAGCATGCATGGATTATCTTTGCCTCAACCAATCATTGAATTGATGGCTGCAAAATGGCAATTTTCTAGTTCTTTCTACATTTATTGACTGGTGTTTTAGGTGAAAAAGAGCCTTCCCTGATCCTTTTTTTGTCCAGTACCAGTACAGACTCATGATTTCTTTTCTTTTTTTTCTATTTTATAACCCATAGCCATCATTACTCTTTTTGATGCTCAGATCAACACCAACATGGCCCGTGGGAGCCCCTGTAAGCCAGCTCCTGTGTCCTTTGACATAGGCCCACTTAAGCCTTTCAGCTCTTTCTTGCTTTCTGGCTCAAGACATTCCATGCTGGTCTTATACTTTCCCAGACCTGGGATTAGCCATGTCTCTAAGTGTTCATTTTATCTCTTCTAGTCTTCTAGCTTCCCCTGGAACACTAGGTTCTGTTACCTACAGCCTCCTCCTTGAAGCTTTGGTTTCATAAATGTTGCATTTGTTTCAGTCTCTCTCTACCTTCGTAACTGCTCTTTCTGATTCCTGTGTCAGAGTCATTCATTTTTCAGACAGTGAAATGTTTGTTATATGACAGGCACTGTATGTTCAAGGCACAAAGGCAAAGAGACCACGGGCCCTGCCCACAAGAAGCTCACGTTCTCAAGCTTCTAGCTGGGCAAGCTGGTGATTTATCATCCAAACAGGACACTTTGAAAGTGAAAAAAGGATACTATAAGTAATTATACTGGGACAAAAGACATAAATCTGTACTGTCCAAGGCAAACCAAGAATGATGTCATTGACTCCTAGCTGATGCCCTGCCTCTAGGTTTCCACTGTCTCATTCACTTTCTTAAACATAGCTTCCAGCATGTAATCTCCATGTACCCAAATCCTGTGGCTCTGTATTTTAAGAAGTCAAGTCTCTTATCAGACTTACAAGGTGTTTTAAATCCGATTCCACTTCCCACTCTGCCTGCCATGCTCACGCTAGTCTGGCTTCGAGACTTGTGAGGACAGGAGTGCCCGTGTACTGTGCATCAGTATCTAAGGCATCCTGCACAGCTCCAACACGTGGCAGGTGCTCAAATATTAGCATGTTTAAGGAGGGCTCTTAGCTTTCCCCTGCAGGTAACATGCTCACCGCCATCCATCTTCCAGCTTCGCTTACCTGGGATGCCTTTCCATCTCTATTAGACCTACTTGATTCCCACCAACTTCCAATCAGATGTCAGAGTGAGTATGTACGCATTCTTCCACCTTCCCTCCAGCTGCTTAAGATGAAATATTGCTTTCAATTTTTAAAAATACACAACCTCACTCCAAAACAGGAGGACATCCTCTATGAACCTGAATGTAGAGGAAACTCACGGTGGTGAGAAGGGACATTGAAGTCATAGGGCCTCTGGAACTCATGACCAGACAAGGGTGGTAGGCACGGGACTTCAGGGGCCTCTTGGGAAGGTCTGCAAAGCTTCTCCTCCTCCTGGTGGGACACTGGAATTCTTGCAGGAAGCCAGAAGATTGGGCATGAAATAATGCCACTGGAGAGCAAAGGGGTAGGTGCCCCACTGGACATGAGGAGACCCAAGAGCAAACAGAGGCAGCCTTGCAAAATGGGAGCAAGGCTGTGCCACCCAAACAGAGCACTACCTACCAGGTGGGAGTCTGTGACGGTCAATGTGATGTGTCAACCTGGCTAGGCCCTGGTACCCAGATATCAATTAAACATTATTCTGTATGTTTCTGTAAAGGTATGTTTTAGATGAGGTTAACATTTAAATCAGCATACTTTGAATAAAGCAAATTACCCTCCATAATGCAGCTGGGCCTCAGCAGTTGAAGGTCTTGATAGAAAAAGACTGAGACCCCTGGAAGAGGAGGGAATTCGGCCTGCAGTCTGCCTTTAGACTCGAATGGCAGCTCTTTCCTGGGTCTCCAGCCTGCCAGCCTATCCCACAGGTTTTGGACTTACCATGCTTCCACAGTTGGATGAGCCAAATCCTTAAAATCAATCTCTAGCCATCTGTTAATCTTTCTGTACCCACACATATATAAAATCTGAATCTACATCTATGATCCATATCTATATCTATACCCATATCTATGTCTGTTGGTTCTGATTCTCTAAAGAACCCTGAGTAAACCACTCAATGTAGGAAAAGCCAATGTTTCCAGATGGAGGATATTAAGGTTCAAAGAGCTGAGCAGGATAAATCCAACAATAACCACAACCCTCTACACGTAGGTATAATCATTCATTTATCAGTAGCTGTTTATTGAACCATTAGGCACTGTTCTAGGGGACCCAGTGGAGGAACCCATGTATAATGTACGTGTGTCGTATAACACGCATACATTACATATGTAATGTAAACTCAAGTGCAGATACATGCTCTGGAGGAAAAGTAAGTCAGAGCAAAAGACTTTCAGAGGAGCAATTTTAGGGAAGGGTTGAGGAAGGTCTTTCTGAGGAGGTGGCATTTAAGCAGAGACCTGAACGAAGTGAGGAACAAGCCAAGTAGAGACACAGTGAAACCGCCAAGCAGAGAGAACAAAGGAAAACCTTATGAGCAAGCAGCCAAGAGTCCCCCTCCCCGCCAAAGAACGGCCATCGGGTTGACAGCACTGAGAGTAAATGCTAGAAGGAGTCTTTCCCCAGGTGAAGTGCCATCCAGGGCACACCCGGGCTGAGCGTGTTGTCCCTCGGAGACCCTTGCTGAAAGAACCACTGAACGACACCTACACTCAGGAGGAAGAAAACGAAGGCAGAAGATAGGGGATGGAGAGGCAGTGGTGAACAAGTTGTTAAAATATGTTGGATTGGCTGTCCAAGATAATAAGCTAATTTTTCTTGTGTATTTAAAAAACCCTTGTATGCGATATGTGAAACGAACATTTAAAAGATACGAAGTGAGGGAATGTTTGGAGCGAAGTTCAAGTGCTGAAGGCCCTTGTCTTGAGGAGGAGGAGATTAGAGGTTCTGAATGAATTTCAATGGGCTTAGAAAAGCACGCAGCTCCCCTTCGTTCTTCAGGCTGAGATTGGCTCGAGCCTTCTTGGTGAGTCTGCTCTAATCACCCAGCACCCTTTCATTTCTCTTCTGAGCTCCTCCAGCTCTTACAGTCTGTCCACGTCACTGTCTGCAAACTCCGAACGCCCAGGCGCCCAGATCCCGGCTGATGAATAGGCAAGGGTGGTGTTGGGGAAAGGTGCCTGGCTGAAGCCCTGTTCTGGCTCTGCTGCTCACTGGCTTTGTGAGCCCGGACACGATACTAACTTCTCCAGGCTTCAGTTTTCTCTGTCAAGTGAGATGAGGGTGAGATGCATCCCAGCACTATGAGCTGTGTCTGGTTCTTCCACGTCTTTCCTCTGTGTCCTGGAGAGGAGCTGTCCAGAAAGATCATCGTGTGACTCAATAAGAGGGCAGAACCAATGAGAAAAATACAGGTAGCTCCACTTTTTCCTGTCCCCTCACCTCTTCTCTCATTCCTCTCATTCCTCTCTTGCATGAGACTCTCAGCCAGTCTTTCTAGAATTTGGTTCCCAAATATGGCCTGAAGTGGATACCCTTGACTGGGCTGAGGCCAAGGGGTGCTTTTAGTCACTAGGCCTTTCCTTCTGCTGGTGCTCTGGGCTTATTATTGGTGTTTCCCATCAGTTCGTTACTTTGTTGCATCTTCTCTTTGTCTTCCTGTCCCCCACTCAGTGCTTTCTCCCTGGATTCTGAACCAATGACTTAGTCCAACCTTTGAAACCCGCCTGACCCACTGAGCCCAGCCCAGATCCCGCAATTCTGCCCTGGTGTCCTGCTTTCAGATGCTTGCCTCTGCCCCAGCTGACACCTCCCGGGGCTTGGGTTACTCCCTCATCCTGGGTTGTCAGCCTTTTCTTAGCTCGTAGATCCCAGATGCTCACTCATCTTACATATTGTAACAAGACAGCCAAAATCATATCGTTCTTAAAAGTAATGGCCTTAGAAACTGAGATATTGCAGATTGTTTCAAAAGTATATAAAAGTCCATCTCTTTACTGGTCTGCTGTCTTCTGGTGGTTTTCTCTACAGACTCAAGGTCAGGTATGAACAAGGTCACAGGGGGTGGTGCTGTGGTCGAGAGCAGTCAACACTCTTCTCACAAACATCACAGCATTGATTTGGTTGTAGGCCTCCACCTAGGCTCTCTTTGCTTCATTCCACACCACCCTCAGGCTTTTAACCAGAAACAATGATAACCTTTTATCATTTAATGACAACTCCTCATGGGCCAGATTTATATTCCAAAGTATGACCTAATCACAGAGGCAGTATATAAGTTATCCATTGCTGTGTAACAAATTACCACAAACTTAGCAACTTTCAGAAACACATATTTATTATCTCATGGTTCTGTGGGTCAGAAGTCCAGGCTGGATTAGCTGGGCCCACTGCTTCAAGAACTCTCACAAGGTGTGTGGGCTAGGGCTTCAGTCTCATCTGAAAATTTGACTGGGGAAGGATCGACTTCCAAGCTTGTGTGGGATTGGTAGGATTCAGTTCCTGAAGGGTTCTTGAACTGTGGGCCTCAGCTCCTCACCGCTCATTGGCTAGAGGCCATTCTCAGTTCCTTATGTGATGCAGTCATGGAAGCAACATCTGGCCACCTTTGCCATACTCTATTGGTTAAAGCAAGTCATAGGTCCAGTTGACAATCAAGGGAAGGGACATGAATACCAGACAGCAAGGATCATGTGGGCCCATCTCAGAATGTCCACCAAAGGCAATAAAATAGAGTGGTGAAGACATGGACTTTGGAGCTGTCTGCCTGCTTTCAAATTTCAGCCGCACCATTTAGTATCTGTGTTTCTCTGTGCCTCAGTTTCTGCATTTGTATAACAAAGATAATAATATTACCTCCCTGACAGAATCATTGGGAGGATTAAATGAGTTCTATTTAAAGTGTTCAGAGTGCCTGACTTGTAGTAGTGCCAAGTAACTGCTAGCTCTGATTACTCTTTCTCTTTGCTGATGTTATTTCTAGAGAGGCAGGGGCAGCACAAGGGCAGTGTTTGCCTTCTCTCTGAGATGATAATGGTGCTTGTCAGCCATTTCCACACACATAGCACGTGCACATAGTGGTTTTAAGATAATTACAGATAAGCAGCATGTTACACATTTGACAGACTGCTTCCTATTGATTCATGTTGAGTTCCTCAAGGGGGAAGTGGGATGCCACAAAGGGCAAGGAGAGTGGCCAGGGCCAACTGCTGTTCAGACAGAAGGGTCTCTAGGGACAGTTTGATACTGTATAAAGTGGTTTCATCTTTAGGAACAGTTAAGATTGGGCCATCAAATATTTATGGGCCTTTAGCAGGGGCTGCTGTCTTTCAACGGCTTGTGAAGTCCATTATAAGAGTTCTGAATGAAAACTGTTGCCTTTGGAAAAGGTTCTGTGTAGAAGGCGGTCTCTGAAGACATTTTAGCTTTTTTCTTTCTGTTTCACTGTTCTAAATTTTATTTATTTATTTATTTTAAATTGAAGTACCATCAGTTACAATGTGTCAATTTCTGGTGTTCAGTGCAATGTCCCAGTCACACATATACATGCATATATTCATTTTCATTTTTTTAAAATTACATTTAACTTTGTAATTGAAAGAGTAGATGGAATTGGCCCCTCTGGCAGTCTCCAGGTGGAAGTTGTAAGAATTTCATTTATAAAAGTGATGTGGAATATTAGGAAGAAAAGCAAGTTTGGAATAAACCCAGAAAAATCTCAGTAAGTTAGGCAATGGAAAAATAAAGATTTCAGAATTTAAAGCACAAACGTAGTTGGAATAACCATTGCAATTCACTATTTTCAAGAAGTTTGGCAGGAGACAGATTTTTGTCTAATACTACAGCAATAGTGGAGGCCCAGGCAGGAGGTGTCAGCCAAGACAGATGCAACACCTGTTACTAGGATAAATGACAGACGGACAGAGCTGAGCTAGCATACCTTGAATGCTCTGAGTGTATCCATTAGGATTGCATTTAGCTGCAAGTAACAGAACATCTAACTGACAGGATTAAACAAGTAAAGACTTTGTTTACTGCATTTGTCACATGCAACAGGTCTGGGAGTAGATGATCCTGGACAAGTGAAGCAATTCGAAATGTTTACAAGGACCCAGTTCTGTTTATCTTCCTCCTCTCCATCCATAAAGCAAGTGGCTTTCATTTTCACAGTCTCCAGAGGGCTGCTGCACCCCCAGCTGTCATGCCTGTTCTAGGAAAGAAAAGGAGGGGGGAAGAGGGGATGAAGACAATGGGCTGAGGGGCTGTGCTAGCTGAGTCTGTCCTTTCAAAAAACTTTCCTGAAAGCTCTGTCCAGTGACTTTTTCTTTTATCCATTGGCTAGAACTGTGTTACATAGCCTTTTAGCCACAAGCGCACCTAGGAAAGAAAACATTGAATCTTTCCATCCTGTATAGTAGAGGAAGGCAAGGGAAAAGAGTTGTGAAGGGTTTCGAATTTCCAATCCACAGAGACAGTAATATCTGGAATTCCATGTACTTCCTGTCACTCTTGTTTGCATGTGTCTGACTGAGTTTTCAAACTAGTTCCTTTGTCTACATGCAGGAAGCCAGTTGGAAATGTTTTTATGGGGTATCAGAGAATTGGGTAATTTGATGCTAGTAATCAGCTGAAACATGTGTAACAAAGAAAGACTTCAATCTGGTCACACTCATCTCAATGGCCACAAAAAAGTTTCTACCTCTAAATCTGGGGCCAGTCATTTGAACAGTACAGCTTTTAGTAATTTGTGCCTTACTGCCTAGCATTCAGGAGGAATGAAAATAAAGATTGTCTTGCCCACAAGAGCCTGTCCTCATGGAATGGAAGCCATGACTTGGTTTTATTCTTCTAGAAAACCCCGCAGCATCCAGCTGGCACAGGGCACTGCGCGATCAATACCTGACTGAGCAAGTGCACAGCCTCTGATTTGCTTCCCTCCCAGGGTCCCAGGCCAAGGCTAATAAAGCAATCCCCTTGCGTGTCACATTACGATTCTGCAAGCTGCGATGCTACTGCTTGGTTTCCATTGGAGGAGTGTGTTGCTTGTCAATAAATGCAGCATAAATACCTCACTTTGAATCCTGGTGAAGCACCTGCTTGGTTGTAGGTATCACTGAATTATCTCTCTTACATGGGGAACACTTGCTAACTCACTTTGACCGTAGCTATTCTCATTTTGCACAATCAAGGCAAATTGCAGGGATCTCTTGTTGATGCTAAGACAGAAGGACAGAGAGAAGAGGCAGGAATGTGATTTTCCTTTGGGAGGGGCATGTGATAAAGGGCATGGGTCACCCAAGCATGGTGGTGATGGAAGGGAGAAGGGTTTGGTTGGGAGGGGAAGCTCAGTCTATAAAGATTAAATAAATGCCCTGGCCTGATTCCCATTTAGGAAGATACCAAATCTTTGAGCAAAATGCCTAGCTTGATCATTAAGCAAGCTTGCAGAGTGTGTGTGATGAGACTGAAACCTAGTGTTCACTCAACATTTGGTCAAATCACGTTGGCCCTTGATTGATAAGAAAAATAAAATGCTTAACTGAACGCATCCTATAAATGGGAGGAGAGATTTTTGAAAAAACTGTTTTATCAAAAGCGCTGTTTTTCAAAATTGTATTACTTCTCTTGTCCCCTCAGCCTCCGGGAACTGTAATCCTTTGAAGGCTATTGATTTCCTTGTATTTGATGTGGCAAGTCACGCCTTCCCACGACTCAGTTAGAACACATTTTTTCCAGTGGGCAACGATCTTGATCACATTAACATTCGTGAGATGAGCCTGTGTCCTACATGTTTTTTAATAAAAGAGACAGAATCCAGGGATATTATTCAGTCGTAGAAGCTCGTCACCCTGGGACAACATTACTATTGCAATTCCATTAAAAGCCCTAGCAGTCGGAAGAGAAGTAGCAATAATGAAAAATTGTTGCTTTTAGGCAAAAACTAGAAAGTGCTTGTTGTGAATATCGTCTCTTGACTGCTTAATCAAGAGTGGAAGCAGAGCTGCTCCAGGCCACTTGAGATGCTCCAGAGATCCACAAGGAACGGCCATGATGACTAGGCCAAAATCTCACTCGTAACGGCGGGAGGTACCATGTTACTCTTCTATATTGTCTTTCACAGCTTCTGTGCCACCCCTAGGAGGGCCCAGCTCCCAGGTCCACACTAGTACACCCCCTCCCCTTCCTTTGGGACATCACATGAGCATTTGCCAAGCATAGTGTCCAGATGTTTTCTACACATTATTTCATTAAATTCTCACCACAAATCTAAGAGGAAGGTACTGTAACCGATTACATAAATTAATGTCACTAAGAATCACACCCAAGGTTATTTTGCTGTAAATGGTGGAAACTAGAGTCCAGATCAGACCCCTATATTCACAGTGATAGAGAAACACTCTCATGGACAGCGTTGTAGTAGCAGGAGCTAAAAAAAAAAAAAAAAAAAAAAAAAAAGCTCAGTTGGTTAGAATCCCCCTGCAAGAGCAGGCTGAGAGCAAAGAGGGCTTGGTGTGAAGGATGGCAGTGTGACTGCTGACTAGCTGGGTGCTCGTGGAGAAGCAAAGGACAACGATACCCGCCAGAAGTGAATGCAGGCTTGTACTCTGCTTCCTGAAGGCTTATCATCATCTCTTTGATTTCTACCCTTCTAGAAGTTTTCCCTGAGTCTTTCGCTCTGGAGTAGAATTTAAACATGAGAAGAATAAACCCTATACAGAAGTTTGCTTCTTAGTCAGAATGTATGCACAAGGGAAATAGTGATTCACTGGTCCTGATTCCCCAGGTTTTGTCCTTGGATGCACCCACAAGCCCCCTGTATCATGACCCTGTCTCAGTAATGAGTCATAGTCTCAGTCACCTCAGCTGCCGTAACAAGATGCCACAGACTGGGTGGCTTAAACAGCAGGAGTTTATTTTCTTGCAATTCTGGAGGCTAGAAAGTCCAAGATCAAGGTTCAGTTTCTAGTGAGGGCTCTCCTTCTGACTTGAGGAAGGCTGCCTTCTCACTTTGTCCTCACATGGCAGAGAGAAGGCACAAGCTCTCCGGTCTCCCTTCTTATAAGGACACTAATCCCATCATGGGGGCATTTACCCTCATGACCGCAACTAACCCTAATGACCTCCCAAAGGCCCCGTCTCCAAGTACCATCACATTGAGGGCTAGGACGTCAACCTATGGATTTTGGTGGACACAAACATTCAGTCCGTAATAGTCATTGACAATGACAATGGTTTTCTCAGGCCTAATGCTAAGGGTGCAACAGAATCACTTATTCAGCGTAAAGACACAATGCAGCTATCAGGAGGCGAGCCCAGGTCTGCAAGACTGGGCCACAGCCAGCTTCAGGGAGGAGGACTCCAACATAGGCGTTCGCAAAGGCTGCATGCTTCATCCACATCCTCAGGCCCAGTTGGCTTAGTCTGTTCGGCTGCTCTAACAGAAATACCGTAAACTGACTGGCTACAACAACATGCGTTTCCTGCAGTCCTGGAGGCTGGAAAATCCAAGATCAAGGTGTCAGCACATGCAGTGTCTGGCAGGACCCATTTCCTGGTTCACAGCTTCTCACTGTGTCCTCACGTGGTGGAAGGAGCTCTCTGGGTCTCTTTTATAAGGGCGCTAGTCTCATTCACGAGGATGTCACCCTTATGACATAATCACTCCCCAAAGGTCCCACTTCCTAATACCACCACATTGGCGGAAAGGATTTCAACATGTGAATTTTGGAGGAGCCACAAGCACTCAATTCATAACAGTGCTGCATCCTATTTTATGTCCTTCTCTGGGCATCTGATTCCTCCTGGTTCTTCACTGAGCTCCAAGGATGGTCAGAAACAGCAATTCTTCTTTCTCCGTGTCCTGTTTGCATCCTGAGCTGGACTGAGCCCATCCCTGGCAGGCAGCAGAAGGGCTAAATGATAACCAACTGGGTTCCAATCCACAGAAACCAGTTCATCTGGTTGAGCCCCTTCACCACCCCCAGTTGCTGACTCTGCAGCATTGTTCCCTTTGGGCTGCTTAACTCTTGTTCCTATTCCTTCCTCTTGAGTCCTTGGGTTTATTTTATTATTCCTTGTCTTTCTCCCAGCCTCCTGACTGACGTTTCAACCATCAAAATGTACATATATATATATATAATTCACATAAAGAGACTTTATGTTGAGTAGACATCCCAAAAGGACATAGAAAATACAGAGGTTATCATCCATCTTGTGAATGGGTTTTTATTGAAAAGAAGGCATTTTCCCCCCTTAACCAAAGAACACTTGGTTACAGCATAATGAATAATTAAAAAGCCTCTTCTTGTGATCAGAGTCAGGAGTTTTTCTATGTTCAAGTTAATCCAGCTCCTCAGGCAAAGGAAAATCCTTAATACCAGTATAACATTTCTGGTTAATATGAAATCTCAATTTCTTGTATTGAGTGGTTCAGAAATGACTGTGTAGAGGGAGTCATAGTAATGACCTCGGGGTATTCTTGAGGCGAAGAGTCTTCCCAGTGGTCACAATGGCCATTTTGGGGTAATCTGATACAGTACCTCAGT
Organism: Camelus bactrianus; assembly: GCF_048773025.1. NCBI lineage: Eukaryota > Metazoa > Chordata > Mammalia > Artiodactyla > Camelidae > Camelus > Camelus bactrianus. The sequence goes on along the minus strand of NC_133568.1, from coordinate 19,391,504 downwards.
ACTGAGGGAAGAGGACATGAAAAAGGACAAAAGGGAACTGGAAACTTAGCCTGGAATGTAGTGCTTTTGTTTAATGAAAATTACTGCTTTCTTACTTCTTTGAGAGTTCAAAGACCTAGGGTGATTTCCCTAAATGGTTTCAGCTAACCTGGTACAGAAGGGAAGATGAGAATTAATGGCACCCTCGCTGGAAAGTTTAAAGTCCAATTCGCTCTCAGTCTGGCTGAGTTTTGTTAATTCACCAATAGGATTCTGGGAAGGCAGGCAGGCCAAGTCGGCAGTACGGACTAAGTCAGAATGAAGAGCACAGCGAAAAGCAACCAACCAAGGTGATTTGTTCCACATTCTGACCCACGTGGCACAAAAGCCATTACCGATTTGTTACCTTGTTAACAGGCTCCATAAGAAACTCAGAATAGTGGCCCACTTACACTACTGATTAATTTTCTGTAACTTAGGATACTGTAAGTAAATGGATTAAAGAACCATTTGATCTTCAAAAAGAGGTTTATGGTTGCTTTGATGATTAAGTACCCAGGGGACACAATGGATTATCATGGATAATGGATTAGGAGAAGTGGGATATTAAAACTGAACGCTCCTCCCTGGCCATGTTTGGATGGTGCTGAGAGGTTAAATGGGGACTAGGTTAACCCTGTCATCTACTTAAATGAGCAGTAGAGATAAGCAGAGTGAACTCAGTCCACCCAAGGGAACCTACTTTCCTCACTTGTTGGAGAAAAATTGAGCCTCTTGTTGGTGGAGCTTTGAAGTGTAACCTCCATTATTTCAGGCTATATTCTGGGGAAAGTGCCTTCACAAGTACAAGTTCAGAGCTGAAGATGCACTCTGAGAAAAACGGCCTTTGTTTGTTTACCAGAGGTTTACCTCTGCCCACTGAGTCTCTCTCACAAAATATCAGCCCACGGAGAAGAGTCTTGTACAGAAGACTCTTTGGGCTGGTTCCTCCATCTCCACTCTAGTCCTGTGTTTCTTCTGAGACCACATTTACTCTGATTTCCCTGCTGGGAGAAACAGTGATGAAGAAGTGTCATGGAACAAGAAGTTTTTGGGGCGAGAGGGAATAAATATATACGCAGTAGCCTAGTAAATCCTTAAGACTGTGGATGATTAACATGCATTCTCTGCCCTATGAGTGACCTAGGAAAGTGTAATTAATAAACCAAAAATGTTGTTAATGCCAATATGAATCACCACACAATTTAAGGCAGAAGTGGAAACCCAGTAGCTTCCCAGGGCCAGTGCAGGAACAGATGAGGAAATGAAGCCAGGCATGTGTGCACAGACATTCACTGGGTGTGGTGGAGGTGGTGTTAACTAACTAGCAAAGATGCTTCTTGTAAGGATAACGCTATTCAGCTTCAGCTAATTGCCGTTGAGTAGGAATGTGAGACCCAGTGTTACCAGATTTCCCCATTTCTCCAGAGAAGATAGAAATGTGGATTTTTTAAAATGGGAAATCTCTCCCCATTAAAAATATCCACAGGCTGAATTTACCCTGAGGGAATCCAGTCTATATGATTTTTGCTTAAGGGGTAGCTAAGTAAACCACAACTAAAGTAATGATGATAAAATCATACTAACAATAATTTATTATTAAAAAGCAAGAATAAATGAAATATTTAGGTGTAGATCTAACAAAATGTGCAGAGGACTTGTATGCTGAAAACTACAAAACACCAATGAAAGAGACATAGCTATGTTTTGGTCTCAATTGAAAAATTCAATGTAACTAAAGATGTCAGTTCTTCCCAAATTTACATACAGTTTTAACATTTTTCTTGTCAAAAACCCAGCAAGATTTTTTGTAGGTATATATAGACAAGATTACTTTAAAATATAAAAGGAAAGGCAAAGGAACTAGAATATCTAAACAATTTTGAAAACAAAGAATAAAGTTGGAGGAATCACTACCCGATTTCAGGTGTCTTTAACATAGCTACAGTAATCAAGACTGCATGGTACTGGTGAGGGAATAAAAGGATAGATGAATGGAACAGAATAGATAACCTAGAAATAGACAGATATATATGATCAACTGATTTTTGACAAAGATGCAAAAAAAAAGTCAATGGGGGAAGGATAGCTTTTTAACAAATGTTGCTGGAGAATTGAATATCCATGACAAAAAAAAAATCACACCTTATACAAAAATTAACTCAAAATGGGTTATAGATTTAAATATAAAGCATAAAATTAGAAAAATTTCAAAATATAGATTTAAATATAAAGCGTAAAATAAGAAAAATTTCAAAAGAAAACATGGAGAAAATCTTCAGGACCTAGAACTTTATGAAAAGCTCCCAGACGTAACTCCAGATTTTTTGACGAGTTGGACTTCATTAAAATTAAAAACTTTGCTCTGGGAGAGATATTGTTAAGAGGATGAAAAGACTGGTTACAGACCAGGGGAAAATATTTGCAAGCCACTTATCTGACAAAGGATTCATGTCTAAAATACATAAAGAATTTTCAAAATTCAGTAGTAAAAAAATTGTCCAACTAGAAAATAGGCAAAAGACATGAAAAGGAGGTTCATCTAAGAAGATACACATATGGCAAGTAAGCATATGAAAAGATGTTCCATCTCCCTAGCCATTAGGGAAATGCAAATTTAGTCATATCACTACATACCTATTAGAAGAGTTAAAATTAAAAACAGTGAAAATACCAAATGCTGGCAAAGATGCAGAGCAACTGGATCTATTATACATTGTTAGTGGGAATGTAAAACAGTACAGCCACTCTGGGAAGTAGTTTCCATTCTGTAATAAGTTTGTATCGCTTTAAACCACAGAAGTTTGTGGCGATTTGTGACAGTACAATAGGAAACAAATGTTCAGTAACTTGAATGGATCTTCAGTGCATTATGCTGAGTTTAAAAATTCCACCTCGAAAAGTCACATACTGTATGATTCCATTTATACAACATTCTTAAATGACAAAATTGTAGAGACTGAGAACAAATTAGAGGTTATTAAGGGTAAGGGGTGATGGAGGAGGGAGTAGATGTGGTTCTAAAGGAAGAACGTGAGGGAGATCTTTATACTGATGGATTGTTCTGGATATTGACCATGGTGGTTGTTACAAAAATCTACACATGTGATAAAGTGTCCTAGAACTGGGCACACACATTGTGACAATGTGAATTTCCTGGTTTTGCTACTGTGCTAGAATTATATAAGCTGTAACCAACTAAGTGTTTTCTGAAAATATGTCTTGGATTCTATGTATCTGTGTAAACATACACATCCTGAAAGTTTTGCTGTCTGGAGCCTGTTGTTATTACTCCATAGGTCTAGTGAACTCAAAAGTGGTCATTTTAATTCATGAATACCAAATCTCAGTAATTCTTTACTCAGCAGTTTACTAGTGAGTAGCTCTTAACTGCTCATAAAATATCTGACAAAAAAAGTCTTTGTATTTTTGGTTCAGCTCTGGTCCACCAAGAGGATCCTGGGCTACTCATTAAGAATCCCTGTGTTGAGGGATTTAAGCAAGTAAAATAATGTCTAAAAAGCACTGGCTTAAATTCAGAAGGACCCTGTAAACTGGGTGGCTTAAACAACTAAATTTATTTTCACACCCTTCTGGAGATAGGAAGTCGTAGATTAGGCTGCTGGCATGGTCCAGGGGGACTCTCTTCCTGGCTTGCAGATGGCTACCTTCTCACTGTGTCCCCACATGGCAGAATGAGAGAGCACCTTTTTCTATAAGGGCACTAAAACCATCATGAGGGCCCCACCTTCAAGACTTCATCTAAATTATCTCCCAAAGGTCCTGTCTCCCAATATCATCACATTGGTGGTCAGTGCTTTGACTTATGAATTTGGGGAGGACACAGTGCAGTCCATGGTAGACCCTGAAAGTGGGTATTCCAAGTCTGAAGGGACAAGGAGAAAATTAAAATTTAAATTCCTAAGGAGGTATTTTAGTGCTCATAGCTCTAGGCAGTTCTTGGGAGCTTGATAGAAAAATCATCTACAAAGGGAAAATATCTTGTGAGTATAAAATATTTTCAGTACACAGATATATACTCCCAAGGATTTTATATTTAGAAATATTCAAATGTCAAGTGTGGTACTGGTGTTTTATTTTGTTTTTTGTTTTTTTAATCTTTTCTGCTGAAAAGTCTTTGAAATTGGATCTGGGCTTAAATCCCTGTTCTGTGTATCTTTAGGTGTGTTAGCCTAGCAGGTTGGAAGAGGGAATAATAATATTGCATATTTGATTGTTATTAAGTGTTAATTGAGATGCTATGTGAAGTGCCTGGGGCATTGTTGAATGCACAGTTAAGTGTGATAAATATTAGTTCCTTTCCTCTTCTCTCTATGTTATTGTCTAAAAAGGTGAATCCCCTTATTGAAAAATAGGATGTATTTCATAAGTGGGAAAATGGATGAAAGATTCAAAGAGATGGAAGAATTGCAGCTGGAAGAGAATCGGTACTGAGAATCTGCAAGGGCAACATCTCGAGGCAAGAAAGACTCCTGAAAATTGGAGGTGACATACCAGATATAACACCTCCAACTTGAAATGACCCCCAAACTGACAAGGTCAAAGATTTTTAAAATTACCTCTCCATGGATGATAAACCAGGATACTACTCCCGCTAAATTAATCCACCCAAGTTAAATAAGCCACCAGGGCTGGAAATGGAAGCACTATTTCAAGTCTGAGCACATTTTTTTTTTTTTTTTCCAATTTGAAGCAGAAAAGAAAAGTCATTTCCTTCTACATCCGTTTAGCATTGCTTTTCTTTCTTCCCTTTGTTTCTCCCAATAGGACATCGTTGCTGTTTTCACACCTTTTAGTGTAAGCTTCACCGGGCAAACTAAAACCGTGTGCAGAACAAAGCAAAGTGGGGGAGACAATGGGCCACTTGAGATGGACATCCGCTAGGCTGGTATTACTTTTTACTTTTAAAAAGTTAATCCAGAGTTGTGACTAAATAAAAGAGTAGACTCAATTTAGAGCAGACCATGTCTTTTTCCAACTTTATTGCCTTTGTTAAGCTTGGTGGTCTTCGGCACAGATGTAAATAAGACACATCTCCAGAGTGTTATGGGCAAAAACTCCATCCAGGAATGGGAATGGGAAAAACTGCTTTTTAATTCATATTTATAAAATACCTCCTGATATTTTAATCACTTCATTATCTTAGAGTGGGTTTTTGAAAATTCTTCCAGATACCAGTTGATCTGTTATAGAGCATCATATGCTCATCTGAGTAGCGGTCATTTACCCTTCTACCCCACAGTGGTGAGTATGTCCCTCTGGTGTTCCCCACCACAGAGATGATGCTCTGATTCACTTTCTTCAGAGAATAAATCTATACTCACTGGTGGCAAGGGGATGGGGTGGAGGTTTCCACTGACCCCTGGGTCTTTAGCCCCAAGCCACTCCTCAGCTTTCTCTGATGCCCTGTACAGCCAAGCCCTGATCTTTCCTGAGTTTTGCAGAGCAAACTGTCTTGTTTCTCATCATTGCCTCTGTGAGGGCAGGTGGATTTATGCTTTCTCTGTTAGCCTAAATGAGTTTCATCCCTCTGTTCATTTTTAATCCTCCCAAACTCAGTGACATCTATTGTCGGCTTTCATCCCTGCTCCTTTTTTGTCCTTCTGACTTTATATCTTTTTTTTTTTATACCTTTACTTATATATTGATGGTGTTTCAGGAGGAGACAGAGACACATTTTTTCAGTCTACCATATTTAAATAGAATGCTTAATTAGCCTTTAGAAGCCTTTCTAACACTCTAATTCTGTGTCAAAATTGATGCTGGCAATGAAGTGGTATGGAGAGTATCCAAAAGTGGGAAAAACAATAAAGTGAGAAACGGAATGCTGTTGTTTGACCAGGGATGTTCTTAGATATATAAATAGATTTTGAATGCCAAGGACAGATGGGGAACTTTTTTTCCCCTTTGGAAGGTTATTCAGCTTTCTAGTTTTTGGAAGATATAAGTAATCAAGTGTCAATGTTGGGGGGGTGGTGCTAATTCACTTGAATGAGAGAGAAAAGAGGAGACAATGTGGAGAAAGAAACACATACTCAGAACTGGGGCACCTGGTTTGGTTTAGACACAGCTTTCTACTCTGAAATTCTGTGTAAAATTATTTTAAAAATTATTCATAGAGAGGGGGAAAAACCTCTTCAGTGAAAACTGAACAAAACTTGGTAGAGAAAAAGAAGACTTAAAAATGAGGATGTGGACTTATGTCTGCAGTTTACTTTGAAATATATAAAAATGTAAGAAGAGTGTAGAGAGGAATGGTTAGATGGACAGATATGGGATAAAGCAAATAGAATAAAATATTAATAGTACAATCTAGTACAATAGTACGTATTCACAGAATTCTTTCAGTTTTACTATGGATTTGAAATTCTTCATGGTATAATGTTGGGGGGAAAAATGAGGATTGTGGTGAACAAAGACAGCGATAAAGAAAACAATCCTTCTAGACATAAATTGAGTAGTAAAGCAAGCCCAGAGAAGACATGGTTACTCAGATTTTCTTGGAGAAACATATTTGTATGGACTTCTAGCATTTTTAGTCTAAAGGCTCTGAAATTGATGCTACATTTTTATAGCCACACGTGGTGTTGCTTCTTCCTGGCACTTGCCCCTCAAACCTAAAATTAAGACAAGGGCTAGATTCAGCTCAAAAGTAGGTGCTCCCAAACGTAGCCTGGGCATTCAACAAGGAGGAAGTGATATTGATTCTAGTGCTGTAGAAGAAGGTCAATTTCCTGATGTGCTGATCAAGGAAGACATGTTTTAAGTTATCCACTCTATCACTGTATAATGCCTAACTTTGGAGTCTCAGTTAGCAAGTTCTGATGACTAGAGCATAGTGCTAATGAAATCCAAGGAGTGCTGGCGAAACGGCCTTTAGCCTAAAGTGGTATAATTCTGACTTGATATCAGAATTGTGGGTCCAGTCATCACATAGATCAGTTACCTCATATGAAGCCGTTATCCCATGGCAACAAATGCAACCTGATTCTAGAGTTATCTTTTGCAGCGGTGAACCTTTGTGAGAAAGGGTATAGCTGAAATCAAGTCTATTTAAGCAAGTCTGTTACTTTTGGAAAAAACTGTTCACTTCTGGCCATAAGGAGATGTTTGTTAGGATTGACTTCCCAGGTGTATATGAGTTCATCTGGGTGGTAAACAATTTTCCTTTCAGAAGGAGACTATTTTAATAAAATATTTTATTAAACATTGACAGTATTTTTGAAAGAATTCAGAAAGATTGCCAGAGGAGAGACTCTATGCAGACAGAAATAGTGAATGTATGTGCTCATGTGTTGTGTATGTTCATCTGTTCTCATGTTCCAAGATGCTGCTGCTGTTACTTGGGATATCGTGTGACTTGGCACGTAGCAGTCTTGTGTGCTGTGATCACAGAGCTGCAAGAGATGCTGTAAGTGCTGGACTGACGTTTTTGCTGACATGGAACCTATTCATTAGAGAATAACTTCACAAGGATTGTCTGAACATGTCGATATCTGCCATCCACGCAGATAACTCTTTCATCTTTCTTGAATTTGATGTTTTTCAGACTTTAGGAGCCCCAGTGAATTTAAAAAAATGGTTTATCTTTCAAATATAGCATATTTTGAAGGATCTTTGTGGCTATTCTAACCACTGATCAGAAGGAACTACTTACATGTTGGAACTCGAAGAAAACTTGATTACATTAGTGCAAACTCCTCATTTTATAAAGGAAGAGATGGAGGTCCCAGGATGTATGTGGCTTGTTTAGGATCGAGGACGTAGAAAGTACCAGCACAGTCACTTTATACCAGCTCTCTGGTCACGGATGGGCAGTTTTTCACCAATACTATTCAAGACAGAATTTCTGTTCCTGGTTTGGAAAAATTAAAAATAGCTTTGTTCATACTTGTTAGAAAAAAAAAGCTTTCAAAAAGTAATGTTTACAATATTAAAGATAAACAACATGATTAAAAATAGGCAAAAGATTTAGACAGACATTTCACAAAATGTATGAATAGTTAACGAGCTCATGAAAAGATCCTCATCATCATTAGTCATCAGGGAAATGCAAATAAAAATCACAATGAGCTATCACTACATGCCCACTCAAATGGTTTAAATTAAGAAAGACTGACATTACAAACACCAAGTTTTGGTGAGGATGTGGAACAAGTAGAATTCTCACACCCTGCTGATGGGAAGATAAATTAGTACAATCATTCTGGGGAACTTCTTGACAATTTTGTATAAAGTTAGATACATATTTGGGAAAAGCACATTTACCCAAAAAGGAATGGAAACATACATGCAGATAAAGGCTTATACGCAAATGATCATAGCAGTTTTATTTGAAATAGTCAGAAACTGAAAGAATCCAAATGGCCATCTCCAGGTGAGTAGATAGATTGTGGTATATCTAGGCAAAGCTATGCCCAAGTCCTAGCCCCTGGGACCTGCGAATGTGACTGAGATAATAGAAAATATATATTGGTCTCTGCCCTGGTTCCTAGCATAAAGTTCCTAAAAACTTTGTAAATTTATAACTGATAAGAGCATTGTGGAGGAAGAGGGAGAGGAAGGGATAAATTAGGAGTTTGGGATTAACAGGTATACACTACTATATATAGAACAGATAAACAACAAGGACCTACTGTATAGCACAGGGAACTATATTTAGTATCTTGCAATAATCTATAATGGAAAAGAAGCTGAAAAAGAATATATATATGTATGTATAACTGAATCACTTAACTGTAAACACACAAAAAAAGAGAGAGAGAAAAAAAAATTTTTAAAGAGCCCTAGGAACATCTTTGTTCTAATATTTGATCTTTGTTCATGACACAGAGTTCTGAAATTCCTTGAAATTTCCTGGGTGATAGAAATGTCTTTTGTTCTAAGGAGGTGACCCTGGATGGCTTCTGGATGGGGGATGGTCACCAGAAAGACCAAACCATGATCAAAGCTTGGAATTTTTAGCTCCACCTGTCATTCTCCAGAGAGGAGAGAGGGGTTGGAAATGGAGTGAATGATCAATCATACCTACATGATGAAGCCTCCATAAAAATCCCCAAAGTATTGGGTTTGGAGGGCTTCCAGGTTGGTGAACACATGGAGGTGCTGGAGAGTGAGGGGCCTGGAGAGGGCATGGAAGCTCCGCACTCCTTCCCACACACCTTGCCCCGTGCATCTCTTCCATCTGGATGCCCGCCTGTATTCTTTACCATATCCTTTTATGGTAAACTGGTAAGGAGTAGTGAGTAGACCATTTTCCTGAGTTCTGTGAACCACTCTAGCAACTTAAACCAGCGAGGGTCTTAGGGACCTTTGATTTATAGCCCGTTGCTCAGAAGTGTGGGCAGTAGTCTGGACCTGTGATTGGCAGCTGAAGTGGGCAGGGAGGGCAGTCTTGTAGGACTGACACTTGTGGGATCTGGGTAGATAATGTCAGAATTGAGTTAAATTACAGGACTCCTGGCTGGTGTTGCAGAGAATTGCTTCTTTTAGAGAAAAATCCTCTACACACCTGTTGTGAGAAGTGTTGAGAGTGCGGGAGTAGTGTCAGGAAGGAGAAACAGGAGGAGGACTGGGTTTTTCTCTCTTTGGTGATCTGATTTGGATATAAGGTCTCGCAGATGTAATTAAGGATCTCAGGATGACATCATCCTGGATTTACTGTGTCCTTATAAGAGAAAAGACACAGAGACACAGATGCACAGGAGAGAAGGCCACGTGAAGGTGCAGGCAGAGATTGGAGTGATGCTGCCCCGGCCACAGGACTCTAGGAGCCACCAGAAGCTGGACAGGCAAGGAAAGGTTCTCCCCTAGAAACGTCAGAGGGAACGAGGTCTCACTGACACCTTAATTTGGACTTCTGGCCTCTAGAACTGTGAGAGAATAAATTTCTGCTGTTTGAAGCAATCCAGTTTGTAGGAATTTGTTACTGCAGATGTAGGGAACCAACAGACTTACGATTTCATTTATATAAAGAAAATGCAAATGAATCTATAGTGACAGAAAGCAGATCAGTGACTGCCTGAGCCTAAGGGTGGAGGAAGGGATGGACTGCAAAGGGGCCAAGGAAACTTTGGGGGGATGATGGAATGTTCTGTATTTACATTGTGATAATGGTTTCACAGGTGAATACACTCATCAAATTGTACTTTTGAAATGAGTGCATTTTCTTGTACATAAATTATATGTAATTTTTTTTTAAAGCAGTGGTTATTTCCTAAACCCAGATGATCTTTGGAAGTGGAGAAGATGGCTGTGAGAATACCCGTGGGTACAAGTTTTCCTCAGTCAAACCTCTTCCTAGAGAAACGTAATGGTGTCATCGCCAGCTTGAGAGTCGGACTTGCGTCATAGCTGCCTGAGCTCTGTATTCTGTAAGGATGTTAAGGAAGTGACAACAAGGAAATTGGTCTCATTAGATTATTCAGTTTTATGTTTTTCTTTTACTTTGCAAAGTTCAAAGTCAAGGTTGGAACTTTTTTTAAAACAAATTAAAAAGAGCTATAAAGCTATTCATTTCAGTTCCCTCTAGTTTCCCCAAACAGAACAACACTACTTAGTGCAATTGCCTTTGTTTGTGTGTGTGTGTGTGTGTGTACGTATGTGTACAAATGTCTGAGAATTTGCAACACTTCACTGAGTAAGAGCATTTAGACTCTGCTGGGTAAGGTGACCCTTCCTATCACCTGATGCTTATAAATTTCCCAAGAGATCCCCCTCCTGCTACTTTAATACCCTCCACCCTGGGCTCCTCACAATGAACTGTTTGCATCTCCTCAAACCTACCAGAGGATGTGATTCAGAAGTCTGGAGTCTGAATTTTTAAGAAGTTTCCTGATTCTGAGGTAGCAAGTTCATGGACAGTACCTTGAAAAACAGTGACCTTGAGAGACCTCGATGAGCACTCCCTAACTTCGTTCTTGGGCTTTAGGAATTTCACCAGGAGCTGTGTCATGTTTCCATTATCTGGAAGTCAGTGAACCCTTTCAATCTGCTGACTCAAGTCTTTTTTTTCAGACAGGAAGTTTTTTCTCTACTACTTATTTAATTATTAACTCCCTTCTCTCTGTTCCATCTTCTTCTTTTTTTTTTTTTAATGGGGGGGAGGTAATTAGATTTATGTATTTATTTATTTAATGGGTTACTAGGTATTGAACCCAGGACCTCATGCATGCTAGGCATGCACTCTACCACTGAGCTATACCCTCCCCCTCTCTGTTCCTTCTCTCCGGTCTAGACCCCTACTCTTCTTCACATGGAAGGTCTTCTGGATCTGCCTTCAGGTTTCTTCATTTTGTCCTAAGATTTCTATCTTTTTGTATTTTATCTGGGTGGCAACGTATTTCTTCTGAATTTATTCTCGATTGTGATCATTCACTTTTACAAGTTGTCTATTAAATGACTAAGTATAAAATCAGACAAAAATTAAATGAAAAATTTTAGGTTTTAAATAAAAATTAATATTATATATTTTGGGTTTCACAAAGTCTTTTTTATTTGCCTAATTTGATCTCTTTGAGGACTCTCGTTCCACTTATGCTGAAGTTCTCACCAGGCTCTTCCATCAGGTCTCTTCTGATCAAAACTGCCGGTTACAGCTGGTCACTTTCGTCTTCCTCCTCTGGTTCCTGAATACGCTTTTCTTCCTTCCCCTACTCAGGGCTCCTCTAGTGTCAGAAATCAGGCCAGGCTCTTCAGGTCACTCAAGCAGTGTGAAGCCCACCACCCGTCCACTCCCCTGAGGTTGAGATTCTCTGCTGAGAAACTCTGATGTGGACTCAGGACACAAGAGACCATGATGTTGAGCTGTGAAGCAGCAAAGGAAAGGCTCAGAAGCTCTTGCTTCGCTCTGGAAAGTCATTTTTGGGTATGACATTCCATCTCTTTGGAATATCTATATATATCTTTGGAATATATACATACATAGTATATCTTTCTTCTTTTTCTTAATTCTATGTCCCTTCTATGTATACAGCTCAACATAATGTGGCATATCATTATCTAAACTTCTGTCACTCCTATCTTTCTGTCTCTATATCTCTATCCCCTTCTTTTTCTTAATTCTGTGCTGAGCCTGGGACTCCCTCTGCTTGGGAGAAGACCTCTGCCCTAAAAATCCCCATGGAGTTGTCCAGGCAAAGATGCATGTAGGATGAATGGTGCTCAAGCCTTCATCTGATCTAAGCAGAAGGGACCTTCTTGCTCATTTGCGGTCCCAACCAGCTCATCAGGTTGGGAACCGCCTACAGATTTACGGCCAAAACGTTGGCCAATAATAGCATGTGGACTGTTTACGTGTCTTCTCTGCACACGCCCATCAGGAACCTGGACTACAGCTGGGCAGAAGTCAAAGACCCTGATGGAGCTTCTCTTTGTGCTCAGCTGAGCATCACTAGCCGATCCAAGCATGGATTCCTCGTCCTACCCCCCCCCCCACAAAACCCTCATCTCGACATTTCTTTTAGTCTCTCACTAACCAAGCAATTCAAAGAAGCTTTTTGGGGAAGGGAGCTTACCAGTACCCAGCTCCTAATTCTACAGCTAAGGTTCTCACTACAGAGGACAGCAGTAGAATAAATAAACAGAAGGAAAATACTCAGAGCTGTGAATCAGCCCCCTGAAAGAGGGTAGAGTGAATCTGGTAGTCCAGGTAGGAATCAGGTTTTACTCACTCTCATTACACAGCTGAATGCAGGCTTGGTGAAGCCCTAAATGAACGGCTGCAGTTGCTAATTGTTGACCTGATTTTTGCATGAACCACAGTTCTGTTTCTGAGCCGCTGGATCAATGCATAACCTAGAGGCTGAATCAGCGATTACACAAGGAAAACAGCAGGGTCCTCTTTTGAGATATATTAAGGTTTTCAGGTCAGGGTAACATTTTTACCTTTTTAATGAGAAAGAATGTTTGTCTGCTTCTCAGTTCAACACCAGCTCAGAGAGAGGACTTCTGCCCCAGGGCTGAGTGTTAACATCCTAAGGAGATGCCCTTTCTGCGGCTGCTTTTTCTTGGTCCAGCTGCTGCTTGGTTTCCCTAGATCCCTGAACCGGTGGGAGCTGGCAGGTCTAGGAGACAGGAGTAATAACTGCTGACTACAGGGGCCAGCTGGATCCACAGACTCGCCAGTGAGAGGAAGGGAAGGCATAATGGTTTGAAACACATGTGAACCAAGCTCTTCCTGTTCTGGGTTTAGTTGCCTTACTTTCCTAGGAGCAGTCTGAGGGCAACCAAGTGTTGGACATGTCTGGATTCTCAAAATGCAGGCTGGGCTTAGACAGAAGGCATATAACCCTCTGAAAACCCTTTGTAGACCGTTGATGCTTGTGGCTCTGGAGATTCCCCCTTTTCTAGATGTTAGCACCCCTGGTGTCAACTTCCATGGTTCACCTTCTCCAGGTAGATGCTGGCTATTTTTCAGAATTTTGTCCTTGGCTCAACTCTAGCAATGGTTTTTATATAGACAGAAAAAGTGGACAGAAACTCAGATTTCTCTACTGACCTTTTCTAAGTTGAAAGGTGAATTTCACAAAATGTTGTCTGTGCCTCTGAATCTCTTTGGTCCCTTCAGTGGACAAATGACTATCAAGCAGAAACCTTTTGCTGTTGACACACAACTCCAGGTCTGCCAGATAGCCTGATTTGTATCTGTCACTGAAAGGCAAAGAAGCTGAGTGTGAACTCCTATGGATGGAGATCATGTTTTAAGCCTTTGAATCTGTCTGGTTAGAGGCTGCCTGCCCTGCCTGGGCTGCTCAGTGTATGCAGTGGGTTTCATTCAATGGAGAGGCGGGAAGAGGATTCCTGCCAGAGGACAAAGCACTCAGGGAGCCACGTGAACCCGGTGCTGGCACTTCACCGAGTCCATTTTCAAAGCAGAAAGAAATTTCATAGATGTAATTTAGAGGTCTGGGTGAAGGGAGGGGGCGGAGCAACTTCAGCCGGCAGCTGTGGACCATTTCAGGTGGTGTGCCGAGCTTTTGTCATATCTGTACATAACACTCCAGTCCTATACACAGGGCAGACTTTGTTAACCTGACTTGTCAGAAGTTGGGATTTAAGTAGTGTAGCATGCTTACAGTTACTCGGGGGTAACTCTGCAGGGGTGGTCTTCCATTTTCTCTACCCCTAGCCCAAGCCTTATAAGGGTGATGAGTGACAACTCATGGCTTTAAGGCACATGGTCTGTGCATGGACAGTTCAAGGCTCACCTCCATCACTATCTTGGGCAAGTCATTTGAATTTCTTGGTTCTCTATTTACTTTCCTGTAAAATAGAAATGTCCCTTGGAGCTCTAATAGTCTCCATTTCTGCTAGTCCCCAAAGGATGAAATGTGCTACCAGCTTACTCCAAGATATGACCTATAGCTTTGCATTTCAACAGGCCATTTCTTGAGTGGGTTGTGTTAAAATTGTCAACCTTGTAGGACCAAAAACAGTTCTGCAAAAAAAAAAAAATTCTTTTATGATTTTCTTCCTTGACTTATAGTTGAAAAATGCCAGGGATGACATGGCACTAAAAAAAAAAAAAAAAAAAGTGCTCAGGAAAATTCACTGAACTTTTCCCCTTGGCCCTGTGCTTATTTTCATGTCTCAGTGTGTTTCAATGTACAACTGAGTTGTTAATGTTTTCTGTTTAATAAACAGAACATCTGTAACCTCTGCTCCTGATGTTCTCGGTCAGTGTGGCTCTCAGTTAACAGGGAACTGGTTTGAACCGCAGACCTCAAGGTCACTTTCAGTGTTCTTTCATTTGCATTCTGCATATGATTCACTGTGTTAATGCTCTCTCTGAAAACACCCGGCTTTAAATATATCATTGCTTCCTCTCTTGGGCCCAGGACAAATAATGGAGCCCACGCCACATGGAGTCCTACGCTGGGTTAGCACAATGCTTCATATTTGGGGAGCTGTGTTCCTGGGGCTCAAAGAGTGACATTCATTTAACCTTCAAAAGTAATCCTCTGAGAACTGATAAATTAGCCTCCAGGGTCTGCCAGCTGCCGAATGGACTACTTTGGCATCTAGACTTGAGAACCACAGGAGTCCTAGGGTAACCCAGGCTTTCTTCCGAGCTTCAGTAGGGCCTAGGCTGCACAGGGGATGGGCTGGTTCTGAACTCTGCCTGAAAGGGACATCTCGAGAGGCAAGAGAGAGCTGGTTGGGGGCCCTGCCTATCAGTGAAGCTCTTGCTTTTCCCAGAGCAGATATTTGGCACAGTTGTCTCGGTGGAGTTAATAACATTGGAAGAAGGATGCACAGGGGATCCTGACTTCCACAGCAGTCACCCCTCCCTTTCTATAGTTCGCATTTTCTGTCCCCAAACTTCCCACCTCCCCGTCCCCATTGTCACTCGGAAGGACTTGTCACATTTTTGCTCACTATATACTTTTCTTCTCAAGTGGTTTTATTAGATAATCTATTTTTACATTTTTCTTTTACATTCACGTTTTCAGTTTTGTCTGGTGTGTTTAAAAACTTCAAGGAGTTCACAGTAACAGTCGAATCCCTTTTCTAGAGAGCTTCTTCCTTCAGGTGATTTTCCAGAGTCTTCGGGTTTCCACGCTGATTCACTCAGCGCAATTTATCAGCATCGACACTCTCACTTCCTTTCCTGCTGTGTAAGCAGGCACATTATTGGTTATTTTCCTTAAACAGAAAATTATGGTAGAAAAATTTTAAAAGATCTACAAGAAAGTAATATGCTGGTGACTTCAACTGATACTTTAGGTAGAACGTGTAAATGGACACAAAATAGTTAAGCAATAAAAGAATATACACAAAACAAAAACCACAGCTCACCGGTTGCTGTGCACAGAAGGATTTGGGGGAAAGGGGAAAGTAATGCTGTGGCAATGCGAGAAGTAAACACAGGCTAAAGGTCTTGGACTAAGCAGGAGAGAAACTTTAACGTGGCCCAGAACCTGAATTAGCTCTTCCTAACCTTGGTGTCTTCCCTGTTACCAAGGAGTTTATGCAAAATTGCAAACAGCCTGTGAGAGTTTTTGGAGACTTTGATCCTTGATATGCAATCTAAAGATCGAAAGATTATCTTTGCTCTCTAATTAAATCTCCTCTAACCTTGTATGGAGCACTTGCAAGGTGAGTAGGCAAGATCTAACCTGTTGGGTGAGGTAGATTCTCAGGAAGACTGGGAGAGGTCACGTCCTGCAGAGGGGAGACGTCTATGTTTGTGTTTTCATCAAGAGTTAACTGAAACAGACGGAGAGTGAAACACATGGAGTGTATTTTTTTCCTGAGATACTGATGCTGACGGGAGTAGCCCTGAAAACAATTTCAATCTACCAGGTTAACAGGAGTGTCTGTTTCCATAGACAATTAAAAGGACAATCCGTTGTCAGGACCATATATTATATCAGCACCGCAAAGCAAGCGACTAAAGGCACAAAATCATACCATGACTAAAGCCCAAGGTAATGTGTCAGTCCAAGCATTTGTATGAGCTGTCTTTCCCTGAGGAGGATGTACGTGAGGTTCCAAGGGTTCTTCGCGATCTCCTTTTTCCTTCCCTTTGGTGTATTTGCTAAATAGTTCTATGATGTTAGGGACCTTGCAGATATTTTGTGCAACCAGTTCACTTTGAGGAAGTGGAAGCCTCAAAGGGTTAAGTCATGCCTTCGAGGCTGTGCAGCTAATTAGTAGCGCAGAAACACTCCCCCGCTCTGATGCCTGGAACCGCGTTTTACACCCCGATGAGTAATCCTCGTTGACTTTGCTCTGCTTTCCTTGTGCCTTTGCTGCAGTTCACATGCTGCAAAGTGGAGATGAAGAAGTCTTCTTTCACATGAAATATTTCTTCCTTCTGGGGAAAGATGGAGAGAGCCTGGAGCAGTAGATGAAGCCGTCTCTCCCAAGGTGGGGTGATTGGAGGGGACCCCAAATTACCATCTATGTCAGTTTCCTAGGGCTGCCATAACAATTGACCACAAACTTGGTGGCTTAAAACAGCAGAGGTTTATTCTGTCACAACTCAGGAGGCTGGAAATCTGAAATCAAAGTGTCTGAAGAGGAGGGGAAGAATGCTCTCTTGCCTCTTCTAGCTCCTGGGAGTTGCCAACATCCTTGGAGTTTCTAGGTTTGTAGCCGAATCACTTCACTCTCTGCTTCTACGTCATGTGGTTTTCTCCCTGAGTGCCTCTGTGTATACCTTTCTGTCTCTTATAAGGACCCTGTCATTGGACTTAGGGACCTCCCGAATCCAGTGTGATCTCATTTCAGTCCCTACCTTGATTCCATTTGCAAGGACCTTCTTTCCAAATGAGGTCATATTCTGAGGTTTTGGTGGACACGAGTTTTGGAGGGACACTGTTCAACCCACTACATCATTTATTCTGAAATAACAGCTAATAGCTAGAGCCCAAACCTAAAGCATTATATAAAAATGAGGAAATAATTTTTTTTCTGTTTATGGAACCTTGTGATGGTCCACTGCAAACCAGAAATTCCGAAGTTAAAACTCCCTTGCAAAAGGCTAGAAGGTAACATTAAGCACTCAATAAAGGTTTAAGAGAATAATATATTTCTAGAGTGTTCTCCTGTGCCAGGCATCAGTGATTTACTTGGCCTATTTCATTGAATCCTTTCAAAATCCCCGGGAGGCTGGCACCGTCATGGTCTCTACAAGTTAGGGAACCGAGGTTCAGCACGTCTGAGCACGCTGGCCAGCCTTACACGGCCGAGCTCTTAGTCTCTCTGCTGGCTGCCGGGCCCCACACCTCTGTGTGTCTCCCTGTAACCTGTGGAGAAGTGGAAATGTGACCACCGGATGTTGAAAATGATCGGTAGTCGGGGTTCCGGATCTGACGGGGCTGATGGCTTAGGATGGGGATATTGAGGCAAGAGCTGATCTTGGAAGGCAGGCTGCTTGAGGTCACTTTCTATCTTAAGTGACAGCAACCACTTGAGTGATACCAATCCACCACTTAATAGCCATGTGCATTAGTTTCTTCTTGCTACTGTAACAAATTACCACAAGCGTAGTGGCTTTAAACAACACAAATTTATTATCTTACCATTCTGGAGTTCTAAAATTGAGGTGTCAGCGGGGCTGCATTCATTCTGGAGGTTCTAGGAGAGAATTTGTTCCTTGCCTTTTCCAGCTTCTAGTGTCCACCTGCATTCTCCAACATGGGGCCCCTTCCTCTCCTCACTCCAACCTCCACTTTTATTGTCACACTGATCCTCCTGCCTCCCTCTTTAAACAGCCTTTTACTTGGACCCATCTGAAGAATCCAGGATAATCTCCCCATCTCAAGATGCTCATCTTAATCACACTGGCAAAGTCTCTTCGCCAAGAGGGTGACACAAAGGTTCTGGGGATTAAAACATGGGCATCTTTGGGGGACCATTATTCTCTTGACTACACTATGTCATCAGGGGTAAATTACTTAACCTCCCTAAGGCTCACTTTTCTGTTCTAAAAAAATGGGCAAATAATGGTGACTTAATATATTGAGCCATGGTGAGGATTACATGAGATTATTATGAACGTATGGCATGGACAAGTTAAGATAGCTGCTGTTAATAACATCACTAATGGTTAAGTCATGAACCAGGAGCTATTGTTATGAACTAAGGTGACAGAGTGTCCTTGGAGTCTGTAGGGTGATAAATATGGGGACGGTGGTCTCCACCCAGGACTGAAATACATGACAGGTGCCCTCATTTTGCATGTAGGCAAAGCAAAGCTGAGTGAGGTCCAGCCTCCTGGAACTGGCAAATTGGGACCTGGGAAAACAAAGGGTTTTCCAACTCTACTGAGAGTATTTCCTCTTGTGCCTAAGAGAATTCTGAAGATTTTAAGAAAAATTGAGTGAAGTATCTAAGCCGAGAGACTCCTTTGTGGAGGTCCCCCAAAGACTGGGAACAATTGAATTCAGGCCAAATCAAAGGACACTGTGAGGCTGCAAAGTAATGCCCCAGACTGAAGTTTTACCTTTGAGAACTTTGGAAACAGTCTCTGACTTTTCTAGCATTGAGCCAAACGGCCTACAGTAGCACAGCACCCCCTGGCTAATTTATTTAGATACAGAAACTGACTCAGAACTAAGAGTATCTGCCCAACCCCAAGTCCCCTCCCACCATCGCCTTCATCCCCGTGAGCGCTCTTTACCTGTAAGTGACGTGCGTGGTGTGATTTATGCAGGAGAAACTCAGTCCCCAGTGCTCCCCTGCCCCTCCATCTCCTCACTATGAGCTCCTGTGGGTTAAGTCTTCCAGTCTCCAGGGGAGCCTTGCTAAAATGCAAATACTCTTGACAGAGTAACACTCTTGGGCTCCACGGGAAACTTTAAGGATCCTTTCGTTCAATATCATTTTATCAAGGAGGAAACTGAAGAACTATGAGGATTTAGGGCCAACTACAAGCTTAGAAGAGGCAGTCACCCACCACACAAGACCACCCTGCACTTCTGATCCAACTGCAGATTCAGGGGGTTCCCAAACCACGCTCAGATCAGATAATTTGCTAGAGAGACTCACAAAACTCACTGAAAGCTGCTATATTCGTGGTTATGGTTTATTGCAGGGAAAGGCTGCAGATAAGATAGTCAAAGGAAGAGACACTCAGGGCAGCACCCAAGACGGTTCCCAGTGCTAAGCTTCTGTTGTTCTCTTCCCATGCAGTCAGGACACACCAGTCTCCCGGCATTGATGGGTGATGATATGCGGGGAGTACTGCCAGCCAGGGCAACTCACGCAAACCTTGGGGTTCAGAGTTTTTGTTGGGGTTCCATTATATAAGCATGATTGATTGATAGGCCATGTGGTGGATCTCAGTTTCCAGTCTCGAGCCACCTCTGGGCATGACCCAGAGCTGTCACCTAAATCACATCATTGGTCTTTCTGGGATGGCCTGTCCTCACTTTAAACCCAAACACTTCTATATGGATTACCCCCTAGAAGTCAAGGGCAAATCCAGACCTTTTTGGGGCAAGGTTATATTCTATACTCCATTATCCTGAGTTGATATGAATGACTCAATCAAAGTCACATGGTTTAGCCAAAATATTAAAACTCAGTAATCCTTCAGTGTCTTCAATGATCAGTACAGAAGCAATATAGCATAGTGGTTAATGGTTTGGATTCTGAAATCAGACTGCAGGGTCAGGCTGCAGCTCTATTTACTACTGTGTGACCCTGGACAAGTTCCCACTTGCTTTGTGCCTCAGTTTTCTCACCTATAAAGTGGGGATAATAATAAAACCTAACGTAGAATCAAGACATGCAAAACACTTAAAGCAGTGTGTGGCACATATTCAGTCCTTGGTTACTTTAGTTTTTAGTGTTATTAAGCAGAAGAAATGTACAAATAAATCATAAAATAAAATGTATCCATAATTCTCTCGTCTTCCCACATAACTGACAGAAGGGTATCTGTGTTTCCAAACCTTTTCTATTCATAAAAAACAACAACAAACATCATATTACACATAGTTCACAATTTTACTTTTAACCTAAGATTTTAATCAACCATTTATTACTTCCACATTTATAAGAACTGTTGAAATTGTATAATTATTGAATGAATGTGGAAAAGCTGAGCAACAAAATAACTACAATTTTTGGTTGCACAAGCATTTACTACGTGAGCAGTTGAAAGCCACCTGGGCTAGAGAGATGGAAAAGTCCTTTTGTGTAAAGTCACAGTAACAAATGTGTGTCCCCCAGACAGTCCTGCTCCAGCTCTGTGATTCTTTCAGCACATAGGAGAATAGTATTTGTCAGGAAGTGTTGCTTTCTGAACGTCGAGGAAGGAAAATAACCTTGTGGAAATTTCTGCTCACCTCCATGGCAAATTTCCAGTTTTCCAACTGTGCAGCAGCAAAATATTGTTTTTAGCTGTTACGACTAGAACTGAAAAGAGTTGTGTAAAAAAAAAAAAAGAGAGAGAGAGAATTATGTTCAATCAAGGGGAAATTTGATCAAGTTCCTAGTATGTGCTGGGCACTGGGTCACCTGGAGGAAAACAAAGTCAAGGAAGACCTCGTGTGGGGGGGCCTGGGTCCCCCAGCCTACTAGGACATGAATGCCCAGGGCAGCACAAATGACATGCTAAATAGATGTTCAGCCCCAGAATGTGGTGCGGTGTTAGAAGAAGCATTTAATTCTGTCTGGGCTCTATTACAGTGAAGATACTGGGCTCTGCCTTTGAAGATTTCTGGGGGCACCCTGGTCAGAGAGGGCACCTATTCTATTAAGATGAAAGCATGACACCACAGGAGTATCCAAGATTGGTTACTGCAAGAAAGAATTGCTGAATCAAAGGCGGCGAGACATGTGGTCACCATCCAAGGGAAGTGACCCAGTCATAGGCGTTTCCTCCTCACTCACGTGAGAGAAATTAATGTGTATCTTTTGCGGGGAGGCAGGTGGAAGTGCCTTGAAACATTATGCTCTGACAAAAGCAACTCTTTCCTCCATTTCAGATAGAGAGCTAATTGCTTAAACTAAGAACAACAGGCATTTACAGAAGCACTTCTTACCTTTCAAGGGAGCTTGTAGGGTTATCAGCATGATTTGTGCTAAGAGCAACCTTGTGGGAAGGGTAGGATGGGTGACATGAAACCAATGAGGACAGGGAGGCCCCAGGTCGTGGCTGATCTTGTAGCATGCTTAGAATTCTTTGTATTTCATCTCATAAGACTCAGCTCTCTGGATTTCTTTTTTCTTCCTTCCTTCCTTTCTTTCTTTCTTTCTTTTTTTTAATGGGCAAGAGTCCAAACTGCGAGGCACACTGGCACCATTTACATTTTAAGAGGCTTAAATTTTCAATTTTCTTTTCCATTTCATTGGAACATTTTAGAAAGTCGCACCACTTTTTATTACACTGAATTCTGAACATATCTTACCACTTTGATCCCAACCCCTGCGGAGCCTGGGCAGGGCTGGACTTTGAGGGAGTCGGTGAGGATAATGAGAAGCACAGCAGGCAGAGAATGTTCCGTCAAGCGGAAGCAGCGAGCCCGACACTCCCAGCTGGGGGGACCCCGCTGTGCGAGGGAGACAGCAGGCGAAGGATCTGGATACTGGGTTCCCGCAGCCCGAGTGCTCACAGCCTACCTAGCATGCCCTCTGCGGCTTAGGACACTTCCCAACTTTACCTTGTCCCCCAGAGCGCTGTCAGAGGGCAGCCTCCTCTCAGCTGAGGCTGATGAACGGCATAAGGCTGTGTGTCATTGGCTTCCGTGACTGACACTGATGGCATCTCCGGGCTGGATTTCCATCTGCATCTGGCCCTCATTAGAGTTCAGGAGGAAGAGTTAGTGGCTCCATTAAAATTTCCTAACTTATTTTGGTTTCCCCCTTAAGCGACTGCTTAATTGGCTTGTTTCCCTTGAGACCAAACATTTTCCTGTGGGGGGAGCAGAGAAAATTAATAACTTCTGGAATATAGAACCATTGGGCCAGGATTTTGGAAAGCAATCTCCTCTTTCTGAGGTTCTTCTTGGGAGGGAATCTTGGTTATCACCTTAGCGGGCCTAAGTCCTGCATCCTAAACGTTGCCAGAAGTGACCTCTGATGACTTCCATGTCTATCAGTTGAACAGGTGGAAAACGAACAAGCAACGAAGCCAACAGTGAAAAAAAGAGAGACCTGTGGTGGTAGGTGAGCGCTCCCAAGTTCAGGCAAAAATAGCCTATTGTTCCTGAGAAAGCTCAGAAAACGCACACACAAATCAACACCATGTAGCTATTTCTCAGCAGTGATTTCTTTGTCCCTGCCATCAAGTCATCTGCTCTTTTGAGTTGACAAACATGAAGAATGTGCACAAAAGGGGTCTTCACCCAGCATTGTGAGCTCACCCCTCCATTCGAGTGTTCTTTTGAGTCTATTGTGAGTAGTTTACCAAACAGTGAAAGACAGTCTGCAGAATTTCTATTTTAAGTAAAAATGCTTGGTTTCGAGTTTTCCTGCCTCTGTTAACAACTTGTTCAATATTGTCTCCTCTCCCAGGAAAATCATTATCTTGGTGGTTGATGCTAGGACCTGTTCACCCCTGCCTCTTCTTTGCTCCTTTCCAAGTCAGCCATGCACATTGCTTTATTCAAATGTTCGCCCTGTATTTACTGACCCGCTCTGTGTCCTGTGAGAACCTGAGAGAAGTCCAGGGTGACTGAGGACTGAGCAGGAAGCACAGGGCTCTGCAGGGACTTGGGAGTTCTGCTCATTGAAGAGTTCAAGCAGTGCAGTGAGAAGAGGTTAGGTCGAAAAGGATCACTCTAGCTGTTGGATGGAGAATCGATTTGAAGAAAAGGTGTCTGCCACAAAAATGGAGTAACGGGGAGTGGGGTGGGGATTCAAGTTCTGTCTTGACGGGAGAATTGACAGGACCTGCTGATAGATTGGATGGGAATCGCGGAGAGGGAAGTATAAAAATGACTCTTTCCCCTCTGATTTATGTCCTGACTGCTTAGTTAATTTCGCTTTAGGTGACCTTTCTCCTATGACTGGGTAACGTGTCTCACTCCCGGGCAGAAATGAGCTGAACTGGTTCTTCTACTCTGCTCCAGGACCTTGACTGGGAGAGGCAGGTCGATGCCACGGGAGATTTCTCTGGCAGAATAAATACCTGGAGGTTTTTTTTAAATTCCAGATCTTATAAAAACTGTGAAATTATTTGGAGGTGACTGAATTCACATGCTGTAACCATGATTATTTATAGATTTTACATTATATGTGGTGAACAATTAGAGACATAATGATTTCGGTTATAAATATCAGTTCCTCTTCATGAAAGAGTTGGCTTAAACTCTGTATTAGTGTCAGCTAGGAAAGGGTTCTGTCCTGAAATTTGTTTCTCCTCCAGGTCTGGAGATAATTTTGTCTGTTTGGTTGGTTGCCCTGTATTGGCTTGCTCCAGGATGTCTGGGGAGTATTCACGTCTTGATTTTTGGCCTCTCAGGAGTGACTCTTTTCTTTTTGCTTCGGCAAAGAATGTCAAATGCACTTTGAATAGTGAATGTTTGTCAGTTGACTTTCACGGAAGATTTTGCTTCTCTTCAAAATGCTTTTAAGATTTCATTGTGTATTTTATTAGTAAATAATCAGAATTAATAAGAAATGTAATAGGTACTATGCATCAAATGGCAAGAAACTCTGCTTACAGGGGTGTCATCGTCCTTCTTCCAAGGTCATGCGGTCAATGAGGGGTAGGGACAGAATCTGAACCCAGGGGTGCCAGTTTCAAAGCCCTAGCCCTTGGCCATTGCCTCCAGCGGCTGAGGGAGGTTCCCGGTAACCTGAGACCCCTGGGCTGAGGTTTCCTGTGGTGGCCATTCTCTGGGGTGATCTGTGATCACCATGTGCTTTGGCAAGTGGAGGGGCATTCTAAACCACCTAAGGAGGAAACAGCGGCTTCCTCCTTGGCAGCCCAACTGAATTAATCTCTTCCGGGTCTAACATCCTGCGGGTTACTCCACATCCTCTTCGATTTTATTTTTCTTTTTTAGTCTTCCTCAGTTACATTAAAAAAGAAATCCTTTTCCCCCACTTTGTCTTAATCATTCCTTCTCCAAGCCAAAAAGGACAATTGAGTCATCATGGCTGATAAAAGGAAGAGTCAGGGATGCAGTTTTATAAAAAAAAAAGAAAAAGAAAAAGAAAAAAATCCATTCTAGACTTAGTTCTGCCATATGCTTACTGTTTCTTAGATTCTAATTATGGATATTATCTTAGATAAACCATTAACTGCTTCTTCACGTCAAAGCACAGTGGCTGGTACAAAACAGGTACATAATCTATGGCTTTGAATCTAATTAGGGGGGTGTGAAGCCTTCATTCATGGGACAAACATGTACTGAGGGCCCTCTCTGTTCCTAACACCATGCCGGGGGCTGGGGTGCAAAGATGAGGCTGAGATTTAGAACATCCAGGGTCATCTGACTTGGATTCCGGTCTTGCTCTGCCCCTTTCTAATTGTGAAATTTGGAAAATTACTTTATCTCTCTAAGCTTCCGATTTCTCATGCAACAATTGGGGCTAATCCTAGGACTGTTAGGAGGATTCAATGAAGATGTATATAAACCCCTTAGCACAGTGCTTGGCGCATTGCAAGCTCTCAGTCCCGATGATATTACACAAGCGAAGATCAAGGGGAAATGAAATACACCATGGATGTACTTCATTTCAGCAAGCGAATATTCACATGCACACACACATCCGTACATGGGGGATAGTGATTTTTAATGTTGGATAAAAGAATATATATTCACTGTAAGATTATATTTATGAAACAAAACAATCCATCTTCTATGGAGTACAAAATGTGGGAAGTCAAACTCAGCAATGTCTTTGCGGCCGCAGATTCGCAGAAGAGAGCAGGGATGTCCAGAGTGGAAGCAGGAGAGGGGACAGCATAAGACAATATCTGGAGGTTAAAATTTCAGCTTGTCAGAAGAGAATAAGAGACCTTGAACCAAAGGCTCTCAATGTCTCTTGGTGTTTCCATAGTATATGAATCTACTTTTAAAAAAGGCAGATTTCAGTTTTGATATAAATTTAGACAGTGCTGCAAACCACAATTAACTGGATTTTCAGAGTGAAGACAGACATGACCCAGTGATGTGTGAACAGAGAAGTGGCTGGACAGGGACAGGCATGGGATCCGGCCACTGCGACAGCTTTGCTGCTTGGTGGCCACCCAGTGGCTGGCGTTGGGCTGAGGTTTGTGTAGAGTCCAGGGCAGAGCATCTGAAGGATACAAAGAGTGTGGGCCAGAGTCCTGAGCACTCAACATGGGGTGACCCAGAGATCAGGACGTTCCTACAGGCAGGCTGAGCATGACAGCAGAGCATCCGGTGGAGGTGGTACTCAAAGTCCAGCAAGATTGGCAACAACAGGGAAGAGGGTCCGTTTGGGCTCGGAGAAGGGGACTCAAACATGGTGAGTCTTGTTTATAGACTTTGAAGTCTAGTCCCTACAAAACTCAGGTCTTTGTGGCCACAGGACAGGACTTGTTAAGGCCACCTAGAAGGACCCAAACACCTTTATTTAAGAGCTTCTTAGACTGGAGGTGGGACTGGACCTGTACGTAAGGGTCAGATGTCACTTGCTGGGAGAAAATAGAGATCTTCAGAGGCTGGGAAACACAGAATTCCTTCTAGAATCTGCACAAACAGTTGCTACTCTTGTCTCTCCTTCCTATTTTCTACTTATTTTACTAATGCTCATAGTGCTTTACTTAGTAAAAAACAAAACGTAAATCTAACACATGCTGTTAAAACTACTTCCTGCATCTACTAACATATAATCGGAAATATCCCAGGCAGCCCCAAGCTTCAATTGAATTTATTGTTTTCAAAACACAGAAGCCATAAAACCAACTTCATTTTTTAAAAATAATTTTTATATGTTGTTTCCTGCAAATTGACAAATTGAGGACAATCCTTTGCACATTTTCCAGTTTGGGGTTTGGAAAGCAGTGCCTGTTTTTAGGAGTCTTAACAAAGAGCATTGTTGCTGGGTTGAGGAAGTGGTCACATGGGTAACATTTTTCTAATGAAAAATGCATTCCAAATTTGAAACAGCCACACTGGAAGTTCCTTCCATGCAAGATCTCTTTGGAACACACCATAGTGCGAGACACAGAGCCTTCTGCAAAATGGCGCTCAGTCTGTGTCAAATGCGGTTTCAGCAGGGAAGGCGCTTCAAGCCGTGCCTCCTCCCAAACTGGAACCACTGAGCCCGAGGGACTTTATCCTTGAAATCAAAACAGGGCCAACCCTGCCCAAGGCAGCACACTGGCCTTAGACCTTCGGCCTTTCATGCCTATCTAGTTTAAGCCCGCCTCTTCCTTTGAACAGCATGCCCTGTTTTGAGAGGGGAGGTTCCCCTAAATATCTTCAAGTATTTGTCCAGCCACATCTCCCGCAGGTGGAAGTGCCCGCTACTGAAATGAGACCAAGCAACGTACCATCGTCTCTCCCTCAGCCCCTCGGACCCTCCTCTCTGCCCACATTTCCTGTGTGGTCAGTGTCATGCCTATCTCCCTAGGTGTCCAAGTCAGCATCACAGAGCCATCTTGCCCTCAAGGACAAATCTGTGCTTCTGTGCAAAACTATGCATCGTCTAGAGGACGCCCCTCTGAGTATTCTGAGTCCACGGGGCCCATTGCACCACTCTGTAAATCGTGCGTGACCGCCAGAATGCAGAATGACTCTTAGCTCTGGGTGTGCCAAGTCTGTCCTGTCTCGTGGAGGTCCCGACTCCCCTCCCCCGCTGTGGGAGAAGCTAGTTCTGCCTCCATCTGCACATTCATTTCAATATTCCTCCTCTATAAATGTGTCTGTTTTTCAATTTCTCCCTGAACCAGTTATAACATCTGCCTGCTTCCTTCTTTATGAGTGAAATAAAATCTTTAACTTGTGTTCATTTTATATCTTTATGAGTCATGATTTTTACTTTTTTTTTTTTTTCAAAAATTACCTTTCAGCACTGTCTTTTTCTGACTCGCCTCCTTCTTACCCTTCATTTTGTTCACTCTGTCCTCTCTGTCTAAATGTCTCTCCAGTGTATCTCTTTCCCTGCGACCCCCACTGCTGCTACCCCAGTTCAGGTCACAGTCATTTTTCCCAGTGACAACTGTAACAGCCTCCTAGTTGACACCTTGTTTCCAACCTTGTCCCCTCCTCCCCCACCTCCCCACATTCTATTCTACACACTGCAGCTCCTTTTTAAACTAAAATCTGAACCTATCCATCTCCTGCTTAAAACTCCTCAAGGGCTTTGCATCACCCTAGCCCACTGGCCATGTGAAGAAGTTGGGCCTTTAGGCTTCAGTGTGTGCTGACCCCACTCACATCTCTACCTCCCACACCCTTTCCTCTCCAGCCTGCAGGACAATCACTATTTCTGTTAACACCTTTTAATTCCTCGCTGACTTCCGGGCCTTCTCTTGTGCTCTTTCTTCCGTCTGCCTCTCTTCCCCAGCCACTTCCACGGGGCTGGCTCCTAGGTACCCATCACATCTCAGCTTAGATGTGTCAGGGAGGAGAATTTTTTTCCCCTGCACCCTCCTAGGCTCAATGTCTAGGGCCTGGGAATCAAACTGAAATAAGACAGCTTAACAAGAGAAAAATCATTTTCATTATGCACCTTGCATGGAGATTTATGGAGAAAATGGGGCTCAAGGAGGTGGCAGATAATTGGGGCTTACATACCATGTTAAGCTAAACAAAGGAAAAGGGGTTTGGGGCTCCTGAATAGGGGCAGAGAAGGGGAGGAAATGCGAGATAAATGAGGATCATCTTGTTATACACGTGAGTTGTCTCCTGAGTAGCTCCCTTCCTGGTACAGAGACATCTTTACAAACGGAATTTTACATTATAAGTGTGAATTTCCTTTTCAAAAGAAGGCATTTCTACTTTATTTTTAGGCAGGTGGGGAAGGTAAAGAGCTTTTCCTACATCTGCAGGTTCTCAGTTGCCTTTAGCTCGAAATCATCCATGTGCCAAAGGGGCATATTTTGGGGTGATGTATTCCGGTACCCCTCAGATGTCACTTTCTATGAGAAGCTTGTCTGTTTCCGTCCTGTTCTTTCTCTACAGTATATGACACACCGGGGGCTACACTCTTCCCCGTACCCCAGGGCTGATCTCTGTAGTGACATGAATTGTCTTAACTCTTGTAGCCACCAGTGCCTAGTTCAATACCCCAATAAGTATTTTCTGGATGCACTGACGTGGGGCCTGGGCACAGAGTGCAGCACAGGAATGTGGTGGTGATTTTGTCCTATGATGATTTTGTACTGGTTTTAAACAGCATCCAGAACTCATCCTCCCCAGTCTCTTCTTTTAAACAGAGAGGTTAATCTACGTCCTTGGAGCTCACAGCTGGCATTGCCGCTTGGCCCTGTAAGTGTAACTCAGATCAGCTGTAGAGTCCGGCTTCTCCAAGTGTGGCCTGTGGGGGGAGCCTCTCTGGCATCCCCAGGGAGCTTATGAGAAATGCAGAACTTCAGGCCCCACCCTGGACCTCCTGAGTCAGAATCTGCATTTTAATAAGATGCCCAGATGATTCAGATACACATGAAAATTTAAGAAGCGCTGGCTGAGACCCCATATTTACTAACTGGATGATCTTGGGCAAATTACTTAACCACACAGACACTTCAACTGTAACGCCGGGCTTCTTACTTCCTATGTACCTCCCAGGGCTGCTGTGAAAAGAGCCAATACACACGAAATGCTTAGAAAAATGGCATTTAGTAAGACCTTGACAAGTATTAGCTTTTGATAATATGACAGCAGACCAAAGAGTAAGACAAATCGTTGGGATGTCAGACACCCTTGTGAAGGGCCAGCCTGCAAATTGGTGCGTTCTTGTGAGCCCAAGCTTGAAAATCCAGTTTGGAGATATATTTCAAGGAGTTTATTTTATTAATGTTTGACTCTCTCACTTAGGAAAGATTCATTTATTTTGTCGTCGTCTTCAAAAAAGACTTTATGACTACAGCAGGAGCGGTTAAAAGACAAGGCCAGGTCATCTGGCCTTTTTGAGAATTGTTCTATGTGAAAATATAGAATACTGTGCATTTTTTCTTGCTCACTGTCAATTCCTCATGGTGTCACGTGACTCCCTTGGCCTCTGTTTCCTCTCTCTTACTTCCCTGTCTCCTCTATTGCCCCTATTTGGCCCTCACTCACCTTACCAGATAGTCATTTATCCCACTGGGTTTCTCCCCCTGTGAACTGAGCTGTTCCCTGTGACCTGGACTAAGAGCCTTCAGACTGGGGCAGGCTGGTGGCCACTCGCTGCAGCAGTGGTGGAGAAGCTGGACCAGACTTGGGTGGCAGTTCCTGTGTCTTTACACTTTTGCTTTCACCAAGCTATTCTGCGGTTGGCTCAGAGCGTAGACTCAAGCTGACCTTGAATCATGATAAAGCCACGGTAACCTCTGTGGCTGTGTGGAGTGGGGAAGGGTGAGGCTCTAGACAGCTGTTGAGCTGCCTGTGATGTCTGCCTCTGAGCTAGATCTGGGGCATATAGAGATGAATGTCCCAGGGGATGACTCCGAGAGCTTGCTCCATGATCTGTGATGTTATCAAGATCAAGAGGACTAGAACAGGTTATTTTGTGGAAAGTTCTATACCATGAAGTAGGATGGGAAAACTGATCATCTCACCACTAAATATGTTGGTATGTATCATTCTTTTTCACTAAACTCATGCTTGATTGCTCTCTTACCTGTCTATCTGCCAATCTTCATAATTTTTGTTACATAAATGGAATTGTTACATATGTATATCTTATTCTACAACTTGATTCTCTCACTTAACAATACATCACAGGCATTTTTCAGGTTAGTATTTAGAGCAACACTCCATCCTTCTTAAAGGGTACACGGTGTTGTTGAATGGATGTACCATAATTTATTTGATACTTCTCCTTGTATATGTCATGATGTACATATGCAAGAATTGTCATAGAATAAGTTTCTAGATTGGATTTATTAGGTTACTAGGTATGCATGTGTTAAAGTTGAAGAGGCAATGCAGAAATGCCTTCCAAAAAAATTCTGTACCAATTTATATGCCTACTAACAGTATGTAAAAGTTCCAGTCTCCCCTCCAACCCCTACTTAAGCTTTTGTTTATCAGTATGAGGAGAGATGTCATATTTAAGATTTTTATTTCTTTAGTAGATTGGATATCTTATCACATATTTTTTTTTTTAAAATCATATATTCTTCTGCCATTTGTATTTTCTCTGGGAATATACAAATGTGGGCTTTGGGGGGGGGTTGGGTCCTTTTCTTAAGTTTGTATAAGTTCTTTGAAGAGTATGACCACTGACCTAATGTCTTATACATGATGCAATATCTTTTCCCCATCTATCTTTTATTTTTAATTTGATTTTTTTGGCCTCATTTTTAAAGGCTTCTGCCTTTTAAAAAATATATTATATATTCACATCTGCACATTTTCCTTGATAGCTTCTGAATCTCACGTCTTGTTTGTGAAGGTCCCCACCCCCACCTCAAGACGATAAAACTTAATACAGAACCTTAAGTTCCATACATATATATAGGAATGATTCAGTTTGGTTCAGGAGTACTATTTTATTAAAAAAAAAAAAAAGCTACTGAAGGCCTTGAATTCACAGGCAATACATGTTTGTTAAACAGTTAAATGACATTCTTTAAAAGGAGGTTTGTTTACCAAAACATTGATGCTAGACTGAGTTCTCCAGACTAGCAATAGTTTTGTGAGTCTTCTCAGTCATGTCATTTGATCTTTTTCAAGAAAGTGAACTTTTGAAAAAAATTCTCGGTAAAGCTGAATGTACTAAGGGTATATAGATGGCGTCTTTTTGCTTTTTTTGGTGTCAGTAACTGTCGAGCTTCTTGGTGCAGGATTCAGGGTCTGGTCATCTCCCCACATCACATCCAGGGGGCAGAGTTTTTCAAGCGAGGGTTCTCAGACACGTTGCTGGAATTCCAGGTGCTGCAGTCTGGGGACTTGTGGGGGCCTGTAAGAGGCCTCTCAGGGAAGGTACCATGAGACAGTAAGAGATGGTACAGTTTAGGGAAGTAAAAATGAATGATGGATGAAACTGGCTCATTTTAGACACTACATCCTGGACAGAATCATACCCACATGTGCCGGAGATGCCTTCTTCCAGCCAGCCGTAGCCTCTCCTCTCCACATTTCCAGCTTTGGCAACAAAAGTGCCCTTCTAAAGCAAAGACCTTTTAAATATTTCATGGCCTTCCTCCTTGGATATTCTGAAGGGCTCAAGGGAACCAAATCAGAGGACAGTTTCAGAAGGCCTAACGTGGCCTGGTGCCTGGTTTCTCCATGGGGTTTTGGTAACCACTAGACCCCACATATGTGGGTGTGAGGCAAACAGCTGGCTTCCTTGAAGATGGGTACCGGCTGGCCTGAAGCACCTTAAACTTAGTCTGAAAATCGCTTGGGGATCTAGCTGACACTTACCTACTGATCTCAGCCATAGGTGGGCATCAGAGTCTTTGGGGATAAAGGGTTCAGGGTAGGTGGAGAACCGCAGAGAATCCTCCATGTCTCCAGGCTGAGCCTCCTCCAACCCAAGACGGCCTTCCCATTTCTGTTTGGGGGCAGCACAAAGCCTCCTCTGCCTAAAAATACCCCTGTTCTCTCTTTCCCTCTCGCCTGCATCTGGTTGGGTTGCTCTTTCCTTCTACGTGAAACTCTGCCCTCAGAGTGGCCCCAGGGGAGCAGGTGGGCATGACAGAGGGAGAAAGGCAAGAAACGAAGGTGAACCAGGGCAGACAAGGAACAGCTGCACATTATAGGAAAAAGCGAGAGCCCCACTGAAAAGTGGGCAAATAATTCACACGGACAAGCAATTCACAGAGCGTATCAGTTTCCTCCAGCTGCCATAACAAAATGGTAACCCCAAACTGGTGGTGGGCAACAACAGAAATTTACTGTCTCAAAGCTCAGGAGGCTAGACGTCTGAAGTCAAGGTGTCACCAGGGCCAAACTCTCTCTAATGACTGTTGCAGAAGGTTTCTTTCTTGCCTCTTCCAGCTTCTGGTAGCCCCAGACATCCCCAGCTTGTGACAGTTCAGCTCCGGTCTTTGTACAGTGTTCCTCTTATATCCCTTCACGTGGTTCCTGTGTGCAAATTTCTTCTTTCATAAAGGACATCAGGCATACTGGATTAGAGCTTATTCTAACGGCCTCATTTTAACTTGATTACATCTGCAAAGACCCTACTTCCAAATAAGGTCGCATCCTGAAGCACTGGGGGTTAGGACTTCAGCATGCCTCTTCACGGAGGACACATTTAGCCCGTTACACAGAGGAGGAATTTCAAAAGCTCATAAGGTTGTGAAGAGATGAGCAAAACCATTAGCAATTAGAGAAACGCACCGTAAAACAGCACTTTTCTTGTATTCGACTTGAAAAAGTTGGAAAGCTAGCAATGCCAAGTGCTGTCTGGAATGGCAGGACACAGAAATACTTGTGCTCTGCGGGTGGGAGGGAGTGTAGCCTGGAGCTGCCTTTCTGGAGAGCAACCTGGCAGTACTTGGTTAAATTTAAAATGTCCCAGCAATTTGGCTTCTAGGAATGTATCCCAGAGAAGTTCTCACACAGCGCCATCGTGAGACAGGCACAAAGATGTTTATTGGAATCTTATTTTTGGTGGCAGGGAATTTTTCACATGTCTTTTTGTGTGTGAGATAAAATGTACAGAACTAAAATTTACCATTTTAACTCTTTTTAAGTATACAGTTCAGTGGCATCAAGGACGTTCACATTTTGTACAATTATCACCAGCATCCATCTCCAGAACTTTTTCATCATCTCAGATTGAAACTCTGTACCCATTAAATAAAAACTCTTCATTCCCCGCTCCCTCCAGCACCTGGTAACCACTATTTTACCTTCTGTCTCTATGAGTTTGGCTATCCTAGGCTCCTTATATATTTCAGTTACTCAATATGTATCCTTTTTGGCTTATTTCACTTAGCATAATGCCTTTAAGGTTCATCTATGTTGTAATGTAGATCAAAATTTTATTCCCTTTTGTGGTTTAATAACATTTTACTGTATGCGTATATTGACTTTAAAAAAAAATCCGTATTCATCTGTTGATGGACATGGGTTGTTTCCACCTT
This sequence comes from Camelus bactrianus, assembly GCF_048773025.1. Lineage (NCBI taxonomy): Eukaryota > Metazoa > Chordata > Mammalia > Artiodactyla > Camelidae > Camelus > Camelus bactrianus. The sequence goes on along the minus strand of NC_133568.1, from coordinate 19,357,843 downwards.
TTGGCTATGGCGAATGATGCTTCTGTGAACATTCGTGTACAAGTATCTGAGTCTCTGCTCTCCATTCTTTTGGGTACATACCTAGGAGTGTAGTTGTTTGATCATATGGTAATTCTATGTTTAAGGACTTTTTGTGGAACTGTCACAATGTTTTCTAGTGCACCATTTTATGTCCCTACCAGCAATGCAGGAGGTTTCCAGTTTCTCTACATCCTTACCAACACTGGTTATTTTGGGTTTTGATTGCTTTTTTTTTTTTTAACAACAGCCATCCTAATGGGAGTGAAGTGGTATCTCATTGTGATTTTTGATTTGCATTTCTCTCATGAGTAATGAAGTTGAACATCTTTTCGTGTGCCTCTGTAATTTTTTAAAATGAATGTTGTGTGTGTGTCTGTAATTGTTTCAAAATAAAAACCTTGTATCTATCATATAGAGGTCTATCTCTCTACCCATGTATCCATATATCCCACACAATAATACCATTTTGCTAGAACACATACAAATAAAAAGACACTGATTTAACAGATTAGAATGCTTGCCTGTGAGGAGAAATGAATTTGGAGATAAAACTTTGGAGATAAAGATTTGGAGATAAAGCAAATAAACAAAGCAACAGAGGGCCATTTAGGGGACAGCGATGATAATGTGCTATGAACTGAGGAGAATAATTAACTCCCATCTTTGCATATTAAATCCGAAAAAAAGAAAAGAAAAAGGGAAAGCATAGAAAAGTTGTTTTTAAGCCCACAGTCCTTTCTGGTCCTGCCCTGTCTTCACCCTACAGTGCTGGCTGCCATCTAGAAGCTGGTCTGTCTTCCTAAGCCCTCAGGCTTCCTTCCCTGCAAAGGGAAGTCCCAGCTGGGGAGCAGTGGAGGTGTGGGTCCTCTGGGTGGTCCAGATTAGAGTCCACAGGAACCAGCAGTCCCTGGCTTTCTTCCCCTCCCCGCTGCCGGGTGCTCGATGACCTAGGGCCTCAGCCTCCTCTTCAGCGCAGTGCAGGAATGCATCCTCTCTAGGGCCCCCTGTCACATTCTAGGACCCTAAAATTCACTGTGCGCCCTGGACTTTGTTCCTCTCCCCGGGCCAGCAGAACACCTGGGTGGCTCCTGCCACACTTTGTACTGTGAGCTGCCCAAAGGAACTACCCTCATTTGCAGGTGGAAAGAGGGGACAGGTTGTTCTTGAAAAGGTGACTTCAACTGGTCTAAAACTGGGGAGGACACGAAAGGAAGTTAGTTTTTCTTAGGAAGCTGCCACTTAGACAGCTTCAGCGGTGGTCCACTGCCAGTTGAGACCAGCTGGTACAGAAAGAAGGAATTTATGCAAGGGTGTCATCAATTTTTTAAAAGCTCAGAGAAGGTTGCCCCACAGGTTGGAGGTTGGGGAGAGGAGAAAGGCCTGTTTGTTTGAACACCATTCAAATACATGGCTTCTTCTGAATAAATACCTCTAATGGCACTTTCCAGAAATCAACTTTAATAGCACGTATGTGTGAGTCTCAGCCCAGAGTGCTGTGCTGGAAAGGGTGCCAGCTCTTCTAAGAGCAGCTTCCCTCACCAGGATGCATGAGAGAGGACTGATCTCCATTATTTACTTTACAGCAGGGACACTTACCATTCTGTTCCACTTAGGAAATGAGGAGCTGGAAATCTTTTAATTAAACAACTTGGATTGTTTGTGGGGTGAAGACTGCCTGGTGCTGAGCAGAGGGTGTGGCAGGACAGCAGCTCCCCCTCCAGGGGAGCCGCAGGGTGGTGGGCCCAGCCCGGTGGCTTGCAGAGTTTACCTCTTTGAACCTGCAAAACACCTTGGCTCCAAACTCAACTCAGCGAAAGTCAATTTGTGCTGGAGGAAATGAATTTGGAGACTAGAGGCAGGACTTCTGGGAAATTACAGGTGATAAATGCCCTGTAGGAGCCGGAGGTGGACTTTCTTCTTCCTTAGCATCAGCACTCAGAACCAGAATGACAGACAAGCCACATTAGATGCAGGGGGAAATAAATAAATTCAGGAATTCAAACTCCACTTCCCAATCTACTTCAGAGAGCCTACTTTCAGTATATAAATCAGCACTGGTTGGTTTTATTGCCATTTAAAAAATTGCAAAAACAAAATGTAGGGAAAAAATGAGAAAGGTGCATCATTGGAAAAAAGAACTATAATGTGTATTGCTTTTAACCAATCTCTCAATTCAACAGTCTTTAATGCTACTGGAAAACCTAGCGTGTGCATATGCAATGGTACATTTAAGCAAGAATATAACAAAATTACCATTTTTAACAGTGACTCCCACATATGCTGGCACATAAGGGGATGACCCCAGAATTACACTGGCTGGAATTTGTACCTATTGGACCTCACAATTTTTAGGAAGTACAAGAAATCACACAGGCACAGTGGCCTTTGGAGAGACTTTCAACAGCCCTCCCAAAGCCAGCAGAAATGGTGCTTTCAACCTGGGTTGAGGTGCAAAAAATTGAGTAGGGCAGCCAGCCAGTGTGTGCATACACGCACACACATGCACGCGCGCACACACATGCACGCGCGCACACACACACACACACACACAAACACACACAGTACATTGCTTGGCATGGCTGGGCTGGTGCTAGGTTCACCTCAGTGAAACCCCACCAGCATTCTGTGTGAATTTTCCATGACAGTAACACTGGGTGTCACCAGGAGAAGGTCCAAAGCTGCTTAGTGAAATCAAAGAACCCAGGGTCGTATGCTCTTCAGAGCATGCATGCTGGGGGCTGTGACAGTAACTCCCTGAAGAGAAGGGAGGAAAGTCTGTAGTTGAATAGGTGGGGAGGGGCTGCATCTTTTGTGTCCCTCTAAGAAATGTTCCTCAGCAGTGAAGGAGAGCAGAATATGCCACCCCCAAAATGTGCCATTTGGGCATGTGGATTATTTTGAGCTGAAGTCCATCAGGACCCGGCAGACTCAAGAAAAGCTATCGCCTCTCCCTTAACTACCTAAAGGAATTTAGATCGGCAGCCTGACTCAGAAGTAACTTTTTATCTGAATGACCTTTCTATATGGCAGGGCAAACATCTGTGATCAAAATCTCTTCTGATCATCCTGTGAGTTACCTTCCTCCCCTTTGAACCCCTAGGTCCCATTTCATAGATCAGGATAGCATATAAACCTCATTTCCCTGGCTGCCTTTGGGTCTTGTAATTTTACGGGGATCCTGTATGTAGACAATTTTTAAAAATTGTTTTTCTCCTGTTAATCTGTCTTATGTCAATTGAATGAATAGACCAGCCAAAGAACCTAGAAGGGGAGAAGGAAAAATTTCCCCCCACAACAGCACATTACCATGGTGGATGTCCTGCAACAAAGAAACCAGATTAACTTTTAGATGGTTTACAAGATAATCTTCCAGGAAATAGCAGTTTGCAAAATGCTGTTGAGGGGTCAGAGATGGGAGGATTTCTTAAATTTGAGAGGGTATTCAATCCCTAAAATATGGCCAGGGAGCACCTAGGTGGAGCCCTCCCTGACTCCTCCTTCCTGTCTAGGTGAGGAAGGAGCAGGCTGTGTGGGTTCCTGGGAGCCAGGAATCACCTACCCAGTGATTCCTTAGTAATGGCCTTGAGAAATGTAAATTGCCCACTTGAGACAAACAGGCACCTGGAGGACCCCTAACTCCCACCTTTGCTCAGCCCTGATGGGGGACTTCCCACAGGTTTGAGTCTGGCAGCTCAGTCTGAAGGAGGGCAGGGGGCACCTTTGAGCTCTCCCAGTTTTAGCCCTGAAGGTCTATGGTCTCAGGAGCCCCCTCCATCCCGGGCAAACCTGCACATTCAGTCACCTTAGCTCTCTCTTTCTGGAAAAAGCAAAACATTCAATTCAATCTCGTTTTGTAAAGAAAACAACTAGAGGCTGGCTGCAAGGTCTGCCCTTATCTTGGTAATTCCCTCTCTGCTTGTTTGTGTTACCTCTTATCTGTTTCCTGGTAGTAAATGTCTTAGAAAATGGACTGTGGGCTTGCTCTGGGCTGGATAGGGCGCAGCGGCTGGGACACCAGGGCTCACTCTGCTGCTGGCTTAGAAAAGCGGAAATCTCTAAGGCTAGAGCGGCTGATGGGAGCTTCCGAGCAAAAACGGCTACATCGTGGGGCCAGTGAAGAGGAAGAACAGGGTGTTGTAGGAGCTGGTCTGAGTCCTGAGCCGCCTGAGGGTGGAGAGCCTTCCGCAGGGCTCTCAGCGTTGCCCTCTGAGGTGAGCTCCGGCACCGTGGGTCTTTCGCTCCCCCCCGCCTCCCCTCATCAGACCCTCTTTCCCACTGTGCACTCGGGTGGATTAATCCCATGCTTTGTGTGATGTCAAGAAGGGAGCAAGAACCTGGGCCAACACAGTAGTATTTGTCTTGAGCTCTTCTCACACCACACTTCTTTTCCTCCCTCCCTCCCTCCCTCCTTCTTGTCTTCCATTGTTTTTATTTTCCTTTCTTTTTTAGGGCTCAAGCCCTCAAAGCCCAAGTGTCGCTACTGGCCCCATGTGTATCACTGATGGAAGAACTCAATCCCAGGGTTGTCTTGCAGAGAACCAAAGACCTTGGGATACACAAATGGAACCGTGGATAGAGCCGGAAGGCCACTGGTTAAATAGTGTTGGCCAAGGTCACACGTGTCAGTTGGGGATAGCCTGAGTGGCATCTGGGAAGCCACGCAACTCTGGCTAACTGAGGATTTCCCTAAAAGAGGACACCTTGACCTTGTCTAGGTACAGTGAGCTAGTGCAGGTCTTTGTCTTCAGCTCCGATGCCCACGTAAAGGCAGGACTGTGTCTGTCTTAACTTGAATTTTTAATGCTTAGAACAGCACCTGGCCCATATTTTTTGCAATATATAGGGGAGTAAGAGTCACATCACAATTACCTGCATATCATAATTATATATGCATCATATGACAATATTTATTACATTTTTTACTGTATGCTAGGAACTATTCTAAGTATATGTGTTATTTTACGTATTTATCATAAACACTTTATGAATTATCACCCCCATTTTACAAACGAGAAAATGAAGGCACAAGATAGGCAACTTGCCCAAGGTCTGTGGCAGAGTCAGGATTTGAATTCAGGCTGTCTGGCTCCAGGGCACTATTATGAACCCTTATGTGTCTCCCATTTATATGCACCTGTATTTCCTCGGAGTATAAGAGCATCTACTGTTAGCACAATGAAATGCACTTTAAATCTAAAAAAGTAATACATTTTGGTATCATTTTTTGACTACTCAAAACTATTCCAGCGTTCCTTAATAATCTTAACTACTAAAGCCCCCATCAAATAGGGTGTACATGTATGGCAGAGGGCAATGTTTTGAAAAACAGTAATGTCTATTCCTCTTTTGCCTTTTTGAGTACCAGACTGTCACCTCGTTCACCCCAAGCATCCATTTGCCTTGGGCCCAGGGAGGGAGCGCGTGTGGACTGGGAGGTCTGTCATATGACAATGTGAAGGCTGGGAAATAGGAGATAGTGTTCAGCCTCTGACATGCAGAGGAGAATTAAGAAAAGATTTTTCCAATTCATTCCACTTCCCACTCATTTTTTTTTTTCCTTTAACAGGGTAAGGCCAACTCTGGCTAACCCAGCCCATATAGTTCTCCTGCTGAAGAGCAGAGATACGAATTGATAGTGAAAACTGAGACGTATTGCCAGATGACGGAAGGGAGGAAAGCCTGATTCTTCCAGCCCCAGGGGATTACAGCCCAGAGGGCCTGTGGAGGGAGGTAGGAGACCGGAGTATGCTGTGTGTACCCAGGTTTTTGCCTCTTTTGACTCCAGTAAGGAGAGAGAAAAGCCAAGAGCAGAGGAGGGGCTCTGACAAACCAAGATGCTTATCAGGACTCTGAAAATATCTTGGGATCAATTCTGAGACCTGCTCAGCTCACCTGGGAGACAGCTGTGCCCGTTGCTCTAGTATGGGAGGCCCTGGGTTGAACTATCCCTGGCTTTTGGGATCCCATGTTGCAGGAGGCTGAGCTGAGAGCCATGGGACCTTCCCTAGGCCCACAGGGGGAGGGTACAGGGACATGAGAGCTGAGGATGGAATTGGTGGAGGTCTGTAAGAGCAGAGAACCGCCAGGATAGCCGGCTGGCCAGAGGCTATAGCAGTGAGGGTCGAAAAGTTTGGGGGATGGTGGTGAGCCAGTGTGTACCTCCAGAGCAGTGCCCAAACCAGGGAAGACCAGATCATACCTTACGCTAGCTGACGAATTCACCCGAGAATGATGGCAGAGCAAACAGTCACATGTTTCTCCCCTAAACATCCAGGGATCGTCTGCAGGGGAGAGTCTGGGGGAATTTGAAGCTATCTGAGAGCTGAACCCTTTTATTCAAGACTTACTGGACATGTTGTAAAGTATTGTTGACATTATTAGATTGGACTTAGTTTTAAGCAGGTTTGGACCTTTAATTAAAATTTCTTAAATCGTAAAAATCATGGGAGGGAGGCCAGATTACTTATGAAAAAAAGAAAAAAAATTACATTTTCCCAATGTGCAGGTTAAAGTTTACAATCCTGATACAATACATACACCGAGGCAGGTAGGAGGGGGAAGAACATTCCTCTACCCTTCAGATGTTCTCTTGGCTGCTCTAATAATCAAATCAATGTGAAACAGCTTTAAAAAAAACAACCAAATTTAATTTTGTATGTACCAGAATCTCACATACATAAGAGGTTCAAAGACAAAGTTAAGAGGAGGTACATATGCCTTCCGAGCTAAGGAATGGGATAGGGGCCTGGAACTTCCAAGAATGGGGGGGGGGGGGGTAATTTATAGGATGAAAAGCAGAGCAGATGTTGGGCAATTAGATGTTTACCCTGCCGTACTGCTGGGCCACTCAGTTAAAATTTATCTCCAGTAATAAATCTCCTTGTGGAAAAGACCCCCAATTTATGTTCCTCCAGCTAGTTAAGGGAGGAGCAGGTTTTTTACTGAAACCACAGGGTCTCAGTTGCCTTCAGCGCGAAACAATCCTCATGCAAAAGTGGCACATTTTGAGGAAGCTTATCCTGAACTTCTTTAACATCAAGAACCCTGCCTGTATTGATGCTTCTGTCTTCACTCTGAATTGTATGTGTCTTTATTGTCTCACTTATTTTCTTTGCTAGCAGCCTCCACTCCCCGAAGGCAGTAGTTGTCTCCACTAAAGAGAGATGCTCTGGTAAGGGGGCCATTGGACTGACAGAAGAATGGGCCAATCAGTGACAGGACCGTTTGGCATTAAGATTATTTTGCCTCAAATACAACTGAGAACTAGTAGGAAAAGCTCTTTACTGCCCCCTCTTAACTGGCTAAAACTAAACTCCTTTTCTTCTACTAAGCCTAAGTTGATATATAAGCCCCAATCAGCTGGTTGCCTCCTTGAGTTTTTTGTTTTTTGTTTTTTGGGTTTTTGTATGTGTGTGTGTGTGTGTGACTCCTGTGAATAAATACATAAACTTAATTTTTTTTTCTCTTGTTAATCCATCACTATGATTTGTGGACCTTGCCAATGAAAAAGACTTCCTCCCTATACCCTCATTTCCCAGCCCCTGGCAACCACTAATCTGTCTCTGCAGATTTGCCTATTCTAGTTTTTTAATCTAAATGGGATCATACGATGTATGGCCTTTTGTGTCTGGTTTCTTTCATTTAGTATAATGTTTTCAAGATTCATGTTATAGCAGATATCTGTGCTTCATTCCTTTTTATAGCTGTATAATATTCCATGGCATGGAGGTACCATATTTTGTTTCTCCATCTATCAATCAATGGACATTCATGTTGTTTTCATTTTTTTTGGCTATTCTGAATAATGCTGCTGTGAACATTTGTGTACAAGTTTTTGTGTGGATATGTTTTTAATCCTGATAAGTACATACCTGTAAGTAGACATGCTAGGTCATTTGGTTAGTCTATGTTTAACTTTTTAGGAACCACTAAACTGTTTTCCAAGTGGCTGTTCAATTTTGCTTTTCCACTCGCAGTATACGAGGTTTTCTAGAGTCTCCACATCCTTGTGAATATCTGATATTGCCCCTTATTTTGATGATAGCCATCCTAGCGGATGTGAGCTGTACCTCATTCTGTCAGACATCTTTTTGAAGGTTTCTAATAACTAACTTTTTGGGTAGTTTGCAGACATTTCTGTAAGTTTCTCATGTTCTTCTTAGCATTGCTTCATGATTCTTTTTTCTTTTAGTTTTGTAGTTTACTGCTATTCTACACTTCATGACTCTAGGATAAATACTTCTATTTAGATTTTTTAAGCCAGTGACTAATCATATGACTGTATATATAGAGTAATTTTAATTGCTTTATATATGGAGTTATTGATCCTTGAAAGCCCTAAAATAAAGTTACCACAGGGCCCTAGTGATTCCCTCCCTGGTGGCATGAAGTAATTTTTGTGTCCTGTCACACTCTGTATGACAGATGTGTGACCAAACCTTACTCTGTTAATAACTTTACTTTTTAATTGAAGTTTTACTCGTCACGGACTGAGGGACAGGTTATATAGCTGATTCTGAGTTAATTACAAGTGCCATTATTTTTTATTTGCAATTCCTGAGAAAGCACTAAAACAGCAAGTTAAGTGACATTTGCAGTGGGACTGTGACTCGATTAGTGTTTTTGAATAAGAGGCAATAGTAACTAAGGTCACGGCAACCACAGAGACAGCAGCATGTGGCAGCCTGGCTTCAGCAAGGGCTCTTTTGCAACATATTTCCAAGGAGGGGGTTGAAGGGAGACGGGATAAACCAGGTGGAGGTTTGCTACGGCACGTCTTTTGCAAACCAGGAATGGTAATCCTTGAGACTGTCTTAAGCAATTCCAACATCTGTTCACCAATCTCCATTTTGGGAGCTCAAAATTCAACATAAAACATGTTGGTCCTACAAGGTAGTACTTTTAGTCCACTTAACAATGGCTGTGAAGAGCCAGGCTCCTGAGATTGAAAACCACATGCAAATCTTAAAATCTTACCTGGGTAAGAGGGTGTGCTGGGGGGAAACTCATAGCCCTTTCTGATTGACTTTGCAAACCCAAGCCCATAAAGTTCCTTCCAGCCGAAGAGTGAATGTGCCCTTCCTAAGGATAAAAAGATTAATAAGGTTTCAGCATGATCAGGTGACTTAGGTGTGATCCTGCCAAGAGGGGTCCTGGGTGGGGCATCTGGTTCTCACTGTAGATTTCAGTTGCTTGTATCACCATCTTTCTAGAGCTGCAGGTACTTAGACCGCATGGGCCCTCGCCTCTAGCCTGAGATTTTATACTGGTAATAGAAAATTTCTTTAGGGAACAAAGGAAAATTTGATCCAAAGGGTGAGATGTTACGAATATTAGGAACAAAAGGGGTGTAAGAAAGGAGGGCCAGATTAATGTCCTGAGTGCTGTTAAAATGGACATCACACCATCCTTGAAAGTGAGGTTACTGGAGGAGGGAGACTAGGTTTGGAGATGGACTGACCGTGTCTGGGAGTCATCCCCTTTCTTCTGTACCTCTGCCTCCTCACAGTTCTTGGCACCCAGAGGCCCAACCCTTCCCCAAACTCAGGGCAGTGTAGTCATTTGCCTAAGGATGCTTCTCTGAGCCATTTGTGGATACTTTCCCCACAGTTTGCAGTGATTCTATTTGGCATCATGAGGCCAATGAAAAGGCCTTGTGTCTTCTCGAAATTCATACGTTGAAATTCTAACCCTCAAAGATGAGGGGGGCCTTTGGGAAGTGCTTAAGTCATGAGGGTGGAGCCCTTGTGTATGGGAATAAATGAGGCTCCAGAGGGATCCCGCCTCCTTCCACCCTGTGAGGACACAGAAGGAGGCACTGGCTATGAACCAGGAAGAGTGCTATTACCAGAACGCGACCATGCTGGCACTTTGATCATGGACTTTTCCAGCCAACACGCATTTGTTACCATCTCCAACTATCTTGTCTCAACATCCATGCTTCAAACCCCACTTCATCAAGTCTTTCTTGTCCTCCCTCTTAATTCCTGTAGCATACATCTGTACTAAGCATTGGGCGGTCTTAGTCCATTTGGGTTTCCATGACAAAACACCATAGACTAGGTGGCTTAAACAGCAGAATCTCATTGTCTCATGGTTTTGAAGGCTAGAAGTCTACGATCAGGGTGCCCTTAAGGTTGGTTTCTGGTGAAGCTTCTCTTCCTGTCTTGCAGATGGCCACCTTCTCACTGTGGGCTCACATGGCCTTTCCTCTGTGTTTGCACGTGGGGTGGGGGCAAGAAGAGAGATCTCTGGTGTCCTTTTTTTTATGGTGTCTCTTCTCATAGGGACACCAGTCCTATAGGATTAGGGCCCCACCTCTACAACGTCATATTACCTTGATTACCTCCCCAAAGTCCCTATCTCCAAGTATAGACACACTGACGATCAGGGCTTTAATGTATGAATTTGGGGGGAAACCACTGTGTCCATAACAACAAATAATTCTAAGGACCAACCAGCTCTGATCATCTCAGAACAAGCGTTTGCTGGTTCTAATTTTTCTAATTCTTTCCAGTCGGTCCTGAGAAGGGCAGAGGTGGGTCTTGCCTTGGTGGTCTTTTGCATTTTCTGGGAAAATAAAACGGTGGGAGAAGTTCTCTACCATTCCTGCTTTCAGGAAACACTGGACTTAGTTAAAGTTCAACATCAACGAAAAGCAAAGGCATCTAAATTACTTTGATTGATCATCCTTATTGTACAATTTTTTTGAGCACACAACCCTGACATTTATTTATTTGTTCATTTATAAGTTCTATACATATACTATAGTCCTGCTATATTATGTTGTGAAATATACATAAAATGGTAAAAAATAAATGAAACAAAAATCAAATAATTTTAAGTTAAAAATAAAGAAAAATAATGAAACAATTTGAATAATTGCTTCCTACACTCTACTTTAGAGACCACTGTCCTGGTGTCAGTCTGTAATAGGAAAAAAAAGTAACGAATCTAGAACTACTAATTGTAGATCCTGGTTCTTCATTTACCTTTTGTATCATCTCTGAGTTGCTGAGCTTCAGCAAAATAAAAGACCCAGGAACCCCCAGGTAGTTCCAACAGGCTAAGATTCCTGATAGAGCTTCAGTTTGTTTTGGTATCAAATATATTTTGATGAATATACAAAGAATACTGTGTCTTTCAATAGAGAGAGGGCAGGCAGAGGAAAAAGGGCGGGGGAATTATATTCTATAGGAAGCCAGCCAGGGCTTTGATTTTTATCTTAAAAAGTCTTACTTAGCATTCAAAGCCAAACTTTGCCCTTTGGTTATGAAAATTTGCCAGTAGCTCCTTATGGTCACTGACCTTAAGGACTGTTAGAAAAGGAAAGCTAAATTTTATTTACTTGCAAATGAACCCAGGCTCCAGCTTGCGGTCTAGTCACTTAGGTGTGAATTAAAACACCATTCCTGGGTAATAGGGTTTCACCTTGGGGGAGTCCTGGGAAAGAAAGGAAAAGAGCCTGGCCCTCTGGAGTGAAGCCTCTGTTATTGTGCTAATATGCCCTGAGCAGGTGTGGGCATTGATTCTCAGCTACACCTTCCTTTCTACCAAGTTTCAAGTGCCTGTGGTTGGATCACAGGGAAGGACTCACGTAGGTTCTTATTCTAGACTCTTAAGAATAATTTTCAAAAAAGGGTAAAATCACAAAGGGGTGTCGCCCCACTTCTTTTTAAATGTGGAGGCTCCAAGAGGGTCTTTTAGAGCCTAGACTCCAGAACTCATGCAGCATCAGCTCTATCACATTTAGTTGATCAAGAGATAATCACAATTCATTCTGCGTGCTGGATAGGAAGCCAGCAATGCTCTGTTGCAAAGCGGTGTGCATACTGGGCTAGAAGGAATTTGTGGCCATTGACTAATTCACTAGCAGGCAGAGTGATATAGCATATGAACTGGGGGATTTCTGTGTGACGGGATTGTTCCTCAGAGTTGTCATCATTTTGACCATCGTCAATATCATCAGCTCTTACATGTGTTCAGACTTTCCTGTGAGCAGGACATTCTTCCAAGCAAGTCATAATTAACTCATTTGAGCAAAAGAAAATCTGTGATATTGGCAGTTATTCTCATTAGAAACAGGTTGTAGCAATCATGTTAGGAAAATGATTTTATTTTAATTAGTTGATTGTTTAATTAAATGAATTTTTATTGAGGTTTCTACCATGTACTGGAGACATGATTGAGTGTGGTTTAATCTCTCTGAGCTTTGGTATTTTAAACTGAAATGGATGCAACAAAAACTTCAAGGTCACTTCAAGTTCTGAATATTTCTGAATGTGTTCCTATGGATTAAGTATCATGGATCACTTATACAAATATACTTACAGCAACTGATTTTCTTAGTTTCATGGCTCTTCCCTTTATTGTTTTCATTGTTGAGAAATATTCAAACTGATTTATTTCATGAAATATTGCATATGATTGAATTGCACACTGGGAAAAGCTGAGCTGAAAGCAGAAAAGGGTTCATGTCTACCATTTTTCATATTAAAAAAGAGATTCCAGGTCAAATAACCTAGAAAATTGGGAGGATGCTAGCCTTTCCAGTAGAACTTTGATCATTTTGAAACTGCTAACTTCTCTGTCTTCTCTACCCAGTTCCCTAAATGTTTTAATGCATTAATCTCAATGTACTGTTTTGGATAACATCTTTTAAAATATTCATATAATGAATGAAGTATTGTTTACTTATTACTTTAATGGACTCAGATCTTTAACTCAACTACAATTTGAAATAAACTTTGTTGGTATTTTCTCAGCTTTATTGAGGTAGAATTGACAAATAAAATTGTAAGACATTTGCCTTACATAGTCTTACATTTGTCTTACATTGTCCACATAAATTAGACAAAGTGATGATTTGATATATGGGAAATCCCTATGGGAGAAAGCTTATCTTTGCACTAATAATGGCCCATTTCAAAGGGGCATCCTTTCAAATGGGAGTCTTCAGTGCTTCTTTAAATTTGGGTTGAGGAGACAGGTGTATGAGGCAGGAAGGAGGCCAAGGATGTTAGGACAAACATGAGCAGAAGGAACGGTACAGGGCTTTCTCAAATGTGTGAGCCTCAGGTACCCCAAGAACTCAATCCGGAAGTTTGTCATTAATCTTCTCCACCTGCGGGGAGCTCTTAGTTTATGTGAGCAGGACCACCCTTTCTTCTAATCTAGACTGAACTCATTCAGGGGTCTCAAAGGGAGCACAGAAAGTACCATCTGAAGAGTAGCAAAGGATGCCACCCCAAAAGATGCATCTTTGGCATAAGAATTATTTTGAGCTGATTGTTTTGAGAAACAGCAAACACGAAAAGTTCTGAAAACACAGAGCTTACTGTTGTGTTTGAGAGCAATGAGGAAGGACGGGAAAGCCTGTCCTGATGGGTGGAGCAGAAGGCTCGCTGCCCAAGCTGGGAGTGAAACGCGGCAGGAATGTGGGTGTTTAACAACCTGTTCTTGTGCATGTACATCAAACACAAGCTGGGATCACTCACTGGAGAGAACAGTACATAGAACAAAGGCCTGGAACTTCAGGGCTGCCTGATTTATGAAGTATCTATGCTGTCAGTCATCCTGCCCAGGTGAAAATAAAATTGGCTGAGATGTTACCACCATTTTATGGACACCAGGAGGACATCTTAATAAGGTGACTGAGTGGGAGGGTAAGACTGGGCCAGCATCCTTGCACATGTTGGAACCGCAGGCCTTGTATGATGTGACTTATGAAGCACTGTTTCAGTTACTTTCACTTCCCAAATAGAGGTTGGCTGGTAATTAACAACAACAACAACAAACCCTGAAAACACAGTAGAAGTTACCCTCTTGTAAGCGAAATTTACTTTTAGAGAGGAAATCTCCACTTTTAGGGATGTCTGTACCAGGAAAAGAAGGATGGTTCTAAATCTTAAGAGAATCTTATCAATGGAAAAGGCATTGATTTAAATCTGAATGACAAACCTTGCTTCTCCTAGTAGCCTCCCCATAACTGAACTGCCCCTCCTCACACCTTTCTTCTTTTGCCTTTAGCTGAAGATGGTATTTAAGCTGGAGTGCTAAGTCATCTCTTTGAGTTACTTATTTTTCTCTAGATTTCTCCTATGCATACATGAGTTATACATGTTATTAAACTTCTGTTTATTTTTCTCTTGTTAATCTGTCTTTTGTTATAGGGACCCCAGCTGGTAACTAAGAAAGATATAAGGGAAATTATTCCTCCCAACACATACATCAAAAACTTTGCTAGGATTTGTGTAATCTCCAGCAAGTCCAGACTCAGGCTAAAGCATTTTCTCAAACGACAATGCACTAGGCTGACTAATTGGCTGGGGTGGGCAAAGACTCCCGGTTATCAGAGAAAAGGTTGCTGCTTGTTTTAACTCCACCTCTCCTGACATGGGTGGCATTTCTTTATCTCAAACTGCTGAAATGAATTCATACACTACATCTCCTTAGGGCTTATTCGGATTGGTTGTCTCTGGGCAGGACCCGTTCAGCACTTTGTCTGTGCTCATAATTTCAGCTTAAGAGAACCTCTCCAAATTGCACAGACATGATGGAGTCCCTTCTATCAACAGCCTTATCTCACTCGTTTTGTGCTTTGCTAAGGAGAAGGAAGCTAGAGTCCCTGCTACATGTAAGAAAGCACAGGATTTTCCCTATGGGTCTTAGCACAGCAGAAGCAAAATTATAATGAGAACAGATACTTGCAGATTCATCGAAGAATTTTTTGAGATAAAACTACTCTGAGGAAAGAAATTTCAATCAACACAAATTGATTTTCTAGGAAAAATTGTTTATATTTTTCTCCTCCTCTATTTTAGCATTGGGTGTTTTGACTATAGATTTAACTTATGCCACAGGGGCAGGGCATGCTTTGATTCTGTCTAACACAAGTCTTATTGGGAACAGAAAAGTTGAGAACTAAAAAAGGTGTCCATACCTGAATGGATGAGAAATGAATAAGTTCTTCTGGTGCAGGTACCATGTCTTATTCATCTTTATGCCCGCTGAGATGACAAGCCCAGTCACTTGTACATGGTAAATGATTGATAAAGGTTTACTGAGCCGAGTTATTGCAGACAGGTGAGTCTTGGGACTTGCTATGTGCTCTTAATCTTTTGAGATGATTGTCAAGGACAACCATGAGTCTTTTGGGGGAATGTGTATTCATTCTCATATTTAACTGTGTTCCTGAAGGTTTGCACATGGTTATTTATTCAACATGGCATAAAATCCAAGGACATAGTTCATTTATCTTCTGCTTTATTTAAATTAGACTTAAGGAAAGCTTACTCAGCTTACTCCGTTAATAAATAACTAGTATTTTCAGAAAAGAGACTTAGATACTGGGACAGAGAAGGGCTTATTCAAACCAGATACACTTCTAACATCTTAGTGGGTATCGAGTACTGCAAACAGTTTACATTAGCAAGTTATGGAGTAAGTTTTAGATGTTGCTCTGTCTTGAAGTAGTGAAATGGCTAGATCAGTGATTGTTTCTGTGACTCCTATCAGAATTAATTTTCCCCCCATTAAAGTTATGGCCAGTAAACAACTGGAAACAGTGTTTGTGATAGTCATGCTTGAGTAAGTATGTAGCAATATAAAGTGGATGATGCAGACTGGAAGATAGTGGTCACTTCTCCACTCAGGATTTATTTTCCTTGTTTTTAGATGAGAAAATAGCTGTGAAGATTTCTCAGATGAATCTGATTTCTTGGAAATACAAAGAATTGCTCCCACTGATGTGCTCTGGAAGTGCAGCGGTAGTTGCTCGATAGATCATGAGCTGACATAACATTTCCAGGATGGAGTGCTGGCCTTTATCAGAGTCTCAGCGGAGAAGGAGGCTGAGATTGAATATAAGACTGCAAAAGAGCTGACTGCTGAGATGCTCACCTTTGCATATAAATTTTAGGCCCTTTAATAACATGAAATGGTCTGTGTACATTAAAATTCCACGTTAGACATTTGCTGGCTGTTAGATACCCAGGTGAGTAAGGGATGAAAAACACAAGTTAATCTATTTCTTTATCGTTTAAAAATTGATTTGAGGGATAGAAGATGCTGCAATTTGCTTTAAAGATCATTCTTTGTGACTATTCCCTGCTTTGATTTTACACATACAAATGCATGTACAGTTTTCAAAAATGAATTGCAAGTTTGTAGCTCTGTCCATTTAGGTTTCTTTTTTCCCAAGACTCCTTCTATTTAGAGGAAAATGGGCAAGGCACAGAGAACCCTACTGTGGGGCCACAGGTGAAAGTTAGGGTTCCTGTGGAGTGGAGTGTATGGAGAGAGGAAAGATCCTGAAAAAATGAGGGCAAGGAGAAGGTGGATGGTGGAGGGTGGACTGCAAAGCGTTGGGAAAGCATGATCAGGTGTGAGGTCAGGTCCAAGATATGAGGCCAGGCTACTTGAGTTTTCATATATCCCAGTGACTCTTGTTCCTGGATGCAGCAAGATGAAGACATTCTTTATTAAGAATTCCCACTAGAATTTTTGGGCAAATCCAGATCTGCATCATATTTATCTTTGCATCTGGAATCTGTCCTTTGAATCTGCCTGTGGGCAAGGCATGTTGCTTGGATAAATCTGGAATGATCCATGATCAAGGTCATTCCATTTCATAGTAAGTACTTTTGGCAGGGCAACAGATGTACTGGTGGATACGAGAAGAAGGAAATAAAATCTCATTTTAATGCATATGCATATGTAAGAAGTTGTATTTGAGGCAGGAAGCAATTCCTAAGAACTGCAAAGCCCAGTTAGACCTTTATGCATTTCTTTCTGATTTTCTGAAGACTTTTTTTAAAGAAAATGAGGTAATTTATGTAACTAATTCAGAATGATCAGAGAAAGTAATTCTAATAATCATAATCATAATCATAATATCTAACATTTAATCAGTTGCTAATACGGGCCAGGCACTGATCTAAGATGTTAACTCTTGACTCCTATTTGCAAACTTATAAAATCAGAAGGTGTAAATAGAGACCAAAAAGTCAGATAGCTGGGCAGTTCTGTTTTCTTTAATTTTATTTATTTATTTTTTTTATTTGGGGGGGGGGCTGGAAATTTGGGAGAATTTTTTTCCAAAAATCTAAAAACTCAGTTCTCTTAGAAGAGTTCCTGGCAAGATGTAAATGGCACTCCTCTTTATTAACATTATAAAACACAGCACTTAATATATTAACTGATGTAGTGAACCTGCCAAAATTTCACTGAAGTGCCAGAACATTTACCAGCCACCTCTTAACTACTAATGACATCCCCTCTGGGCTCATGAGCATCCTGAGGGCAACTTGCTCTGCTTTCTCCTGTCCTCGTTCTGCTATCCTCATTGTCTACTAAGTGAGACAGAGACTTTCTTTTCTCTTGCATTTAGAATGGATGAAGGGTGGGTGGGGCGGGACCAGAAAGAGACAAGAAATAGGAGAAGGAGAGGACTCCACCAGAGCAAGAGTAGGAGCACTGGGAATTTTGGTCGTTTAACCAAAATAGGCAGGTCAAGTGGTTATATGTAAGCAGAGCCTGAGCTGCATTTGGGATTATCTGGGGGGCCTCTAAGTATGAGACTGATTTGTGTATTAGTTTCCTACTGCTGCTGTAAAAAATTACCACAATCTTAGAGGTTTAAAACAATACAATCTCATTCTTTTTACAGTTCTGGAGGATAGAGATTTGAATTCAGTCCTATGGGATTGAAATCAAGGTGCTGGCAGGGCTGGTTACTTCTAGAGGCTCCAGGGAAGAATTCATTCCTTTCCTCTTCTTTTTTCTAGATGCTACAGCCATTCCAGTCTCTCCTGCTGTCCTCATCTTACCTTCTTCCTCTTTTATAGTCAAATCTTTCTTTGCCTCCCTCTTATAAGGACACATTACTGTCAGTACTTAAGTAAAACACCCAGGATAGTCTTCCCATCTGAAGACCCTTAACTTAATCACATATGCAAAGATCCTTTTGCATATAAGGTAACATTTACAGGTTCCAGGGATTATTAGCCTACTAGTGGTTGGTCAATCAAAATGGCTGACAAATCATCTTATAGAGCTGCTTTCAGATTGGGAGGGTCTACACTCTTGCCACTCTTATTCAAATAGTTTTAAAGTCCTAGCCAGAGCAATTAGGGAAGAAAAAGAAATGAGGCATCCGAATTGGAAAGGAAATAAAACTGTCACTATTTGCAGATGACATGATTTTTATATATAGACACCCTAAATATTCTACCAAAAACCTTGTGGAAATAATAAATGAACACGGTAAATTTGCAGGATACAAAATCAATATATAAAAATCGGTTGCATTTCTATATGCTAACAATCAGCTAGGAGAAAGAGAAATTAAGAAAACAATCTCACTTACAGTCAGAGCAAAAAGAGTAAAATACTTAGGAATAAATTTAACCAAGGAAGTGAAAGACTTGTACACTGAAAACTGTAAGATATTGTTGAAAGACACTGAAAACACAAATATATGGAAAGACACTGTATTCATGGATTGGAAGAATTAGCATTGTTAAAATGATCATATTACCTAAAGCAATCTACAGAGTCAGTGTAATCCCTATCAAAGCCTTAAGGACATTTTTCATAGAAATAGGACAAAAAAATCTAAAATTTATGTGGAACCACAAAAGACCCTGAATAGCCAAAGCAATCCTGAAAAAAAAAAAAGAATAAAGTTGGAGATATAACACTCCTTGATTTCAAACTATATTAAAAAGCCACAGTAATCAAAATAGTATGATATTGGCAGAAAAACAGATACATAGATCAATGGAACAGAGTTGATAACCCAGAAGTAAACCCATGCATATGCAAACAATTAATTTATGACAAAGGAGCAAAGAAGATACAATGAAGAAAGGATAGTCTCTCCCATAAATGGTGTTCGTAAAACTGGAAGCCACATGAAAAAAACAAAAAAGAAAGAAAAAAAAATAGATCACTATCTTACACCATACACAAACCATGTGATCTAACAATCCCTATTCTGGGTATCTATTCAAAGACTATGAAACACTAATTCAAAAAGATATATACGCCTGTATGTTTATTGCAGCATTATTTATAATAACTAAGATACGGAAACAACCAAAGTGTCCATCAACAGATGAACGGATAAAGAAGATATGAATAGTACTCAGCCATAAAACATAAATGGTAATTTGTCATTTTCAACAATATGGAGGGACCTTGAGGGTATTATGCTAAGTGAGGTAAAGTCAGATGGAGAAAGACAAACACTGTATGATTTCACTCATACATGGATTATTAAAAAACCAACAAAATACATGAGCAAACCAAGCTAAACAATAACAAACAGCAAGACAGAGATCAGAGTAGTGTTTACCAAAGAGGAAGGGGTGGAGGAGAGGGCAAAATGGGTGAAGGGGTCAAGTGTACGGGGACAGATGGAAACTAAATTTTTGATGGTGAACACACTGGAGGGTACACAGAAGTAGAAACATAATGTTGTACATGTGAAACGTATATAATGTTATAAACAAATGTGACCTCAATAAAAAAATCTACTGAAAAAAAATTGGGAGGATCTAGAGGTCTTGGAGAACAGTGGCAGTAATATACCCTTATCCTCTGGAGGAAACATGATCAACCCTGAAGATCAGCTCCCAAGTTTTTCCCTAAATTGATTTAACTCTATGTCTGGAGTTACGTGGGCCAAGAGCAACCCTCCTTTATTATGGTCTGAAATGCAAATGTATTTCCAAAGTACTATTGGGAACAAAAACCCTTTCTCTCTACCCTCTCATGTTTGATGCTTGAGGGCCTGCAAATTAATTTGACAAAAGAGATTGGTAAGAGCAAAAAATAGTTTTAATACATATATACATGCACAGGAGTTCACAGACAAATGTGACTCAAGGAGGCAGTTAGAATTGGGGGCTTCTGTACCATATTGCATAGGGAATGAAGAGGGGCAGGTAGGCTTTTTGGGAGAACAAATAAATTCTCGGGGGGTTGGGGATAGAGGGCACCGTGGAAAACCAGAAGATGAATAGGCCCTGGGGGGAATTTATGGGAGCTATGATAATTTTGTGGCAAAGTCTTTTGAGTGTGGCGCCAACTTCTCTTCAAGAAAGCATTAGAGTTGCTCTGGGGAGGGGATTTATGACAATCAAGTTCTTTGGGGAGGCTCTGCCTTTAGGCAGATAAGGGATTTCAGGAACTCAGATGTCTTCAGCTTAAAATACTTTTTATGCCACAGTGGCTTACTCTGGACCCTTCAGTACCTGTAGGTCTGCAGGGTGTGTTCGAGCCCAGAGGTCCTCACTCTTGAGTCTTATGCATATGCCATGTACGTGTTCCTCGTTAACACACATTTACATTTCATGGAGAGAATAGGCACACGTTTTTCAGCTTTTGTATCAGTAGGGCTGTCTTTTTAGAATAAAAAATGTGTATGAACAATTAGATCATAGAGAAAGAAAAGCAGGGAAGAGGACAGATTGTCCCAGAACTGAGTCAATAATCCATCCTCTAAGGTTAGAGGGAGGCCGTTTGTGGGGACACTCTGTTGCTGTCTAAATCCTCAGGCTTGAGGGCGTCCGCCAGTGTGTCCTACTTTACTTCTCCCTGGTCTGGGTCCTGGGTCACCTCCTAAACCTTTCTGCTTGGACTTAATACATCTGATCAGGTTTCCTTGTAGGAATTTGGGGGTTAAATTGTTCCACTGTTTAAAAGTGTGTACCCTTAATTACATAGTTCTCATGTATAAGCCTTAATAAGGTGATTAATAATATTAGGAAAATCTTCCCACTTCCTTTGGGAATTCCATAGCAGTGAGTCACTAGAAAGACATCCAGGAGAGGGGAGGAGGTTGGGTCCCTGGGCTCATCATTCACCTGCACGTCTGTTATCTCTGCCCAGCAGATGAGCCAAGGCAGCTGTCAGACAGGAAACAGGATGTTGGGGGATGGGCCCGAGGAGTCAGGAAAATGATAGAGCAGTGTGGGAGGGATCCAGGTAAGGGAGTTTCTGTGATCAGAGCCACCGTAGCACCAAGAAGTGAAGACTAGTTTCTTTCTGCTGCCACCCTACCCCACTACTGTCGCCAGTCACATTCTAAATTGCAGGCTATACTCACTGCCTTTTATTTTAAGGGAACCCCAGGAGTGTCACATACATCACACACAGAGGTATTTTGGCAGAGAGTGATTTTTTTTTAATGGAGGTGCTGGGAATTGAACCTGGGACCTCGTGCATGAGCACTTGCCATACCACTGAGCTATACCCCCACCCTGTCTTTTATTTCACTGTTTAGCTCTTGAAAGCTGGCTTCCACCACCATCACTTTACTGAAATGTCTTCTCATCAGCTTTCGCAAAGGACCCTTTCTCCGCCCCAACCTCCTTAAAAGCGTATAATGCCAATCATGCCTTCTCTGAGATTGTTAATTGTTATGGGTTGAATTCTGTCCCCCCACCCCCAAATATGCAAAGTCCTAACCTCCAGTACCTACAACTGTAACCTTATATAGAAATAGGGTCTTTGCCAATGTAATCAAGTTGGGTGGGATTATTAGGTTGGACCCTAATCCAATATGATTAGTGTCCTTATAAGAAATTAAACAAAGACACAGAGAGAGAAAATAGTTATGTGATGATGGAGGTAAGATAGGAATAATGCAGCTGAAAGCCAAGGAACAGCAAAGATTGATGGCACCAAAAGGACTGAGCAATAAGAGGCAAGGAAGGAGTCTTTCCTACAGATTTCAGAGCGAGCATGGTCCTGCCAACACCATGGTTTTGGACTTCCAGCCCTCAGGACAGTGGAAGAAACAATTTCTGTTGTTTCAAGCCATCCTGTTCATGACATTTTGTTATGGCAGCCCTAGGAAATTAATACACTAATCTTTAAAATATTATAAACCTGCAGAGTCCTGAATGTCCTACCACTGTCTTGAATTTATTACATCTAAAACTAATTTCTGATCAGATCCACCCCAGTCCCAGCCACCTTCTCATTCACCTGTCTTCCTCATCCGCCCACAGCTCAGTGATCCTACTGGTCTAGCCATCCAAATCTGAAATATTGCTATCTTATTTTGAGTCTTTTTTCCCATCTTTAACCAGTTGCCAAGTCCTACTGATTTTACCTCTGGTCTCACATTCTTTCTAATTTGTCACCAGTCTGATCACTCATCTGGGCCACAGACCCAATTTCCCGCCCCGTCTAATCACTCACTACTGTTCGTTGTACATCTCTTGAACTGGGCTTCAGCAAATGCTGCAACCTTGTCTTGTGAGCCCCCCAGGGGACACAGGAATTTTCAGTCTCCTGGTCTGGGATCCACCTGTCTCCAGAGACCTGGGACAGAATAGAGGTGGCAGGCCGCCAAGCATCAAAGAACATGAGGGCTCGGGGGAGAGAATGAAAGCCAAGGATGGGAGGCCACAGCTGGCTCTGGTCACTGATCATTTCCAGTTAGGTCTGTGCCTTTGGATTTGGTCTGATCCGTGGAGTCTGACCCTCATTTCATCCTTTCCTTCCATAATATTCCTACCATCCCCCTCCTGTACCTGCACCTCCCATCCTGAGCACTGGGGAAATAAAAAAGTCCTGCCAACAAAAATAACCCTCTATACCAATACAGAAGATAGAGAACGTGATTTATTCTTGTGTAGACGTATCAGATTACATACAGGCAGGCAATCTGCGAGAGACGACTAAGTCTGCACAGAAGTTCGCACAAATTTACACAGTAAAGTAGAAGAAAGAACAAGTAACATTCTCTTGTCCCTTCCAGAGACAAATGAATGGACCTCAGGACCTCCTGAGCTAATTTCAGAGGTATGTGCCTGCAGTTCCAAGGGTCAGAAGGCCTATGACCTTGCATTGTAAAATCAAAAGGTCAGGCCTATTATTGGAGCTATTATATTTTCAAGGAAACATCCTAAAAAGGGGGCTGGGGAGGCAGCCACCTACTTCCCTTTTACTAAACAAAGACAATTTCATCATCTTACCCTCGTAGCAATGAATTCTTGTGCATTCGATACACACTATTCCACAGACTCAGGAGCGGCATTATCTTCTGTCAGGACATCTGCAATCCTGACTCAGCCCACGGGAGGGAGAATGCTTACAGCTCAGGTGAGGGCACCCCGTCCTCCTAAGGGCAATCTAGATGCTACAGGGTTGTCCTACAGCTGGCTCTACAGTGGAAGTTTGAAAAAATTAGAGTGCCTTGGCCTCTCCCCTAGGTATTCAGATTAGTTCATCTTGGGTGGGTTGTCGACATTTTATAAAAGCTCCCTGGAAAATCCTAATGTACAGCCAGGTTGAGACCTCGGATCTGTCAGAAAGACTTGGTGTCAGAATCTGAGAAATGCTTCCCAGTCTCCCTGTTGAATAAATGTCTTTCCTTGGCTTAAATCAAAATTCTTCCTCGAGCTAAGTCCATCAGAAGCCTCTGTTAGAATCTGGACCTGTGGCTGATTCCAGGGTCACCTTGCAGACCTCAAGCTGGTAGTCTCTGGTCAATTCCTAAAGCCTTTTCAGGGCAGGTATCAGGCAGTAACTATCATGAACTAAGGGTTTTTGATGTGCTGAATCCATCTGGGGGGGGATTTCCTCCATAAAAACAGTAGTAAACCTGAGCCTGGAGAACCATCACACCTTAGAAATTTTATTTTATTTCCTTTGGATCTATAGGAGAGGGAAATTTTTTTTTTCCTTCTACTTTTGAAATAAGTTTCTGGGCCCGCGATGGAGATGCTCCTGCCTGGGCTGCCACGTCAACAAACTGAAACTTAGATGTCTTTCATGCCCATCAGTGCTCTGCTGGACCATAAACACAGTATACTCGGTCAGCCAGTCCTCAAATGCCAAGTCTGTTCATGCCATCTTTGGACTTCCTTGTTCCTCTGACTCAGCTACCCTGATCCAGATTGGCTCATCAGTTACCTGGGAAACTAGAAGAGGGGCATGGCCTTGTAGCCCCTCAGGCTAAGTACCTTCAATGGGCAGAGGTCTCTCCTTTGTTAAAATATCAAAAGGAAGCCATTCTGATCTAAAGATTAGAACAATCACTAGCTGGAGAGGGGGGAGGGGGGGCATTGGAGGGGAGGTGGGTGGCAAGTATGTCGGTATTTACTGATTAGGCTCTATGGTTAGGAGGGAAGTTCAGTCCTGTGTGTAGAGTGTAGGTGAAGCAGGGACTGGTCAGTAGGGGATGTACAGAGAACCAGCAAACTGCCATCTTGGGTGGTCTGATCATATAGCACCAAAAGAGGAAAAGGAGTTTGGGGACTTCTGGGTGGGGGATGTGAGTTACAGAAGGTGACCAGGAAAAGTATGGTGAACAAGATCAGTTTTGTTATACAGGTTTAAGTCAGTGTCTTGATGAGTCTTTTGTGATTAAGGGTTATCCTTCTCTTCCTGATACAAAGAGGGAGACACCCTTATAAATGGAGATTTCCTTTAAAAATGTAAATTTCTATGTTCTTTCTTCAGAGCTTCTCTTGTGTCTACTGATTATTAAATAATCAGTTCAAAATAATCCTTACGATAAAGAGTGGCATATTTTGGAGTAGCATATTCTAGCCTCTTATAGTTCTCTGTGCATCTGAACATATTGATTGGTTCTGTTGCTGAAAGATTGGCCCCCATACCTGATGAGCCACAGTGAAACTCAGAGACAGGGTCTTAGTACATAGAAGAAAAGAGACAGTTTTATTACTTTGCTGGGCAAAGAGGACTCACAGCAGGCTGGTGCCTTCAAAACTGTGAACCCACCTTGGGGATGGGGCAGGGTGATTATACAGCCGTAGCTCAAACAATAAAACATCATAACAATCATCAGAATCATTTTCTTATCATAAAACTCAGAGTGGTGTCATGGTGTCTCCTGGTGACCAATTCTATAGAGGCTAGTGGTTGTCACTTTTTCGATCTCTTTATCTCATAAGCACCCAAGGTGTGGTCTTCTTGGTAATTCAGGCTATTTTGTAAGGCTACAGTTCCAAGGCCTTCTCCCTGGAGAACAACTCAGAAACCAAGTATGATGATTACTTTCAATTACTGGAATAAAACAGAAACAGTAAAATCAATAGCTTTATTTCAACAATGGGCCTGGAGCTGTGAGTAGCAACAGGTCAGTCAGGTTAGTTGACCATTTTAAGGGCGAGCATAAGAATAAACAATCTGTTGGCCTAAATGCAGCCATTTTATTAATTCTCCATCAGTTCCACCAGATACAACCATGTTCTTGAATGTTCAGATTAGAAGGGCATCAACAGACATTTAAACACAAAGGAAAATGACCATTTGAAGTGGTAACATTTGGGGCAAATTTGCCAAAATTTGTGGACATTCCCCCTCTTTTATGTAGGGTTAGGAATGTTCACTCATAATATTTGGGAACAACTTGAACTTAATCTACAGCGTACTGAAGGGGAGCAGAATTTGGACCCCAAAATATGCTTCTTTGGCATAAGGATTATTTGGTACTGTTATTAAAAAAAAAAAAAAAAAAAAACCACAGGAAAAGCTCTGAAAATGGAGTAGAAATTACCCTTTAGTGAGAGACATCTACATTTATAAGGGAAATCGCCATTTGTAAGGGTGTCTCTCTGTACCAGGAAGACAAGGATGAAAATCTCTTCTAAATCTGTAGAAACTCTTATAAATTGAGAAGGCAAAAACTTTCACCTGCATAACAACCAAGACCTTGTTACTTGTTACCATGCTTTTCCTGGTCACCTCGCATTAATAAGCCTTCCTCCACCCATCAAAATCTTTCTTTTGTTATTTGCCTAGGATGGCATTTAAGCCGGTGGCCTGGACCATTTCAGGGACATACTCAGTTTTCCTGGGTATCTCCTATGTATACAGGAGGTATATGAAACTTCGATTTGTTTTTCTCCTGTTAATCCTTCTTTTATTACAGGGGTTTCTCAGCCAAGAACCTAAAATGGTAGAGGAAAAATTATTTTTCCTCCCCTGCAATACTTTCTGACACTTTTTTTTTTTTTGACTTTTGTAATTGAAGTACATAGTCTTTTTGTGTGTGTGGAATCTAACTGCTTAATCTCCAGTCCTTCAGTCTTTAAAACATCTTTTCTCCCTCAAGAATATTGCACCCCAAATATCCCTCTTTGACACATGGACTATTTTGAGTTCAAGGTTATTAAGAACAAGTAGATGCAGGGAAATCTCTAAAAATAGGCATAAGTTATCATTTTGTAAAGGAAATTTACATTTATAAATATAATTTCCATTTGTAAAGATGTCTCCCCACCCTGTACCAGGGGGAGAAGGACTTTTAATATGTCATCAGTGGAGAAGGTACCTACTTAAGTCTGCATAACAAATCATACTAGACAACTGTTTTTTCGCATACTTTTATTTGTCACCTTCCCTTAGGTGCCTGGGGGGAGGTGCCTTCCCATAACTTGCCTCCCACACCCAGAAGTCCCAACCCCCTTTTTCTTTGTTTAGTTCTAAGACATCTGCCTAGTTCTCAATCATCTGTCTGCCTCCTTGAGTTTCATTTCTTTGTGAAATCACCGTGCTTACATATGTATTTAAGAGTTTTTTTTTTTTTTTTCTCTTGTTAATCTGTCTTTTATCAGTTTGGCCCCAGCCCATGAACCTAAGATGGGTAGAGGGAAAATAATATTTTTTCCTTCCCTGCCAAACCTCCAGAAGCCACTGGGTCCTTCAGCCTCTCCATCTCTCCTCTCTGTCTCGCACACCAGACTGCAGCAAGTGAAACAGGACGGGGAGAGCTGCTGTGGTTCCTCAGTTAAAAAGTTGCTCAGCGTGAGAAGGGGTGTGAGGAGGCAGGCATTGCGCCCATCAGGAGGCGCGGGGCCCTCACCCAGACTTCCTCGGGAATGAAGGAGAAATAATAGGCAGCTCACATTTGCAGCCAACCGGCCTGGGTGGTGTCCTTCTTTGAAGTGAAGCACTCAGAAATCCCTCCGGGGCAAGACTGGTTTAACAAACTGGAGATTTGGGTGGCCTGTCCGCACTTTGGGGGCAGCTTTGGGAAGCTAAAGAAATCAAATCAACCCCCTTTGCAGAGTTGCTTCTTCACAACTCTACTAATATGCACTCACTTGCTGATTTAAAAAAATCCGATTATGTAATGTTAAAAATGTCACAATTATCTTCCTTTGATAATGGCCTCAAGTGGGGTGATAAATCAGCCTGTGACAGAGTTGATAGAAAGGCTCTTTGTCCCTGTTTTTGAAATAAAAATGGGTATAACCTAAATGTACCACCTACTTGGTTCTTAGGGGAGTCTAATGGACTTTTTTTTAATGTAAACTGGATACGTTCATAATAAGAACCACCCATTTAGGTATGATCTTTGTTAAAGCAAATAAATGCAATATTGCCATTGCTTTCTTTGGTTTTTGTCAGAATGTTCCAGGTTTAGATTTCTCGCCCTAGAGGTAACAGGGTGTGTGTACAGGGACATTTGGCAAAACTGTTCTGCAAATTCAGCTGGGTGTGCTTCTGAACACAGGAAAGTTTCCCATGTTTCTTTTTGTTATGAATTGGGAAGGCTATGTTTCCAAGCCTGGGCATAACTTCCACATGCCAAACGAAAACACAAACAGGCAAACAGATAAACACAATTTTCTAAAAAGTTAAAAACATAGCAACAGGAAGGCCAGAAGCAATCTAATTTCAGTAATATTTTCAATAAATTAATGGCTTGCATTTGTGGCAGCAGACACTTGGAAAAGATTGAGCTGACAGATGGGCACAAATAAAGCCACAGGAAAACTGGGAAGGATGATAAATATTATCTGCAGGCTATTTTCATCCCCCTTGTTAATTAACCATCCTGCTCTTTTACAACAGCTAAGCTTATTTTTCTTTTAGTCTGAAACTCTTTCATTTCATACTGTTTGCTTTCAAACTTTCTCATATTCCCCTCCTGTGTTTCTTCGTATCGCAAACCTGCTTCGATTTTCAGTCCTGTGTTCTTTCCCACTTTTCTTCCAGTGAGGTTTTGGAGGGGATAAAGCAAGGACGTTTCCTTTACCTCTTGTCAGCTTCCTAACAATTTTCTTGCTATTAATGTCCAACAACTTTCCAGCCCCAGGGAATACAAATTCCTTTCCTTTTCTATAAATTGTTGGGTGCCGTTCTCACCGCCCATCACTAAAAATACAACACGGCGTATTGATCTCACTCTCCCTCTCGCTCTTTCCCTCTTAGAAGAATTTGACAAATGAATTGGTCTGCCTTTTGTCTCTTAATGGTTTATGTCTTCTGATGTCCAGTTTGGCAGCTGGGCAGGGTCATTTAGTTGAAAGAACATGGGCTTTGGAAATAGTCAGCCCTTGGTTCATATTCTGGTTTTGTGTCTTATTAACTGGACGACCTTGGGTAAGTTCTTCAGTCCCTCAGAGCCAGTGTCTTTATTCCAATAATGATTCTATCTGGGTTTGCTTGAGGGGTCGTCAGGGAGATGTGACACATATGTCACTTCTCTGATAGCAGAATTCTAGGGATGATGGCAATCAAGGGGGCGTTAGGTCAATCATGACTTTTCCTTATGCAGCCTTAATACCTTCCTCTTTTCCTGCCACAAAGAAAACACAGTTGCTGAATCAAATGAGACTTTTCCATTTTTTGAAAAGCTTTAACTGGGCCCAATTCCTTAATAGGGCTCTTTTTTGGCCAGAGGAGATTGGATCTGTGGTTGTTTGGTTCAGCAGAAATCTGGTATACCTCCCCTGGCATCCCTGCTCTTCCCTTTTATTTTCAGCTGTCAGGGGGTTGTGGGGAAGGCAAGAGGGAGAACAGAAGGTGACGCTGGGATTCTCTTTTCTGTGCAGCAGCCCAAGAGTGGTGGAAAATCAAAAAGCTGTAATGAAACTCACTGAGGAGTTGTCTGATTTGAATAATTCAGATTTCAGCCAACTAGCACTTCCTCAGAGAAACCTTACCTGACCATATGATCAAAACTAATTCCCCCAGTCGCTCTCCAGTCATTATTCTGCTTTATCATCATCACAACAGTCACCACTATCTGAAATTACTTGCTAATGTATATGTCTACTCGTCTGTGTTTTTTGTTTGTTTCTTCCACTGAAATGTTAACTCTATGACAGCTGGAAACCTACTTATCTTACTTTCTGTTATAGCCTCATTGCTTGAAGCAGTATGTGGCAAACCTAGGTCCTCAATCTGTGTGATACATAAATAGTTAGGCTACAGATCTCACTAACATGTTGGAAATCATCCTGGCATCTATCAAAAGAAGAATGTAGCAAAAGATCTGGTTTAGGCTGGGCTCAGCTAATCTCAACTGGTCTGTTTATGAGTCTGCCGGTAGAGAGGGTGGCAAGGCAGTTTTTATTAGATTCTGACTGCACCCCTAGTTTGGCAGTGATATACTGAACAGTGACATGATTCTTCAGGAAGAACCAGGAAGTAGTTCAACACAGGTTTATTTATTTCATGGAGCAGTGATTGACACACTGATCATGCCTCCCTATTAAAACACATTCTGAGCTCATCTTCTAGAATACTGTTCTCTTTTGACTCTTTCAACCTCACTAGCACCCTGTTTTCTTCATCTCCTCAACCCAGAATCTCTTCTCATCTCTATCAACATTCATCCTCCAGGAGACACGTCACATAACCTCAAATACTTTCCTATTTCGACAACCCGCAGATTTGTATCTTCAGCCCAGACCTTTGAATTCCATACATGTATTTCCAAATGCCCCTCTAATATCTCCATTTGGATTTTGGGATTGATTGCATTAATATCCACACCCTTTGCCATCTGACTTTACATTTTCTCTCACTTTAGAGGCAAGGAAGGGCTGCTCTTCCTGCCACCCCTGCTGAACCTGGCTTAGCTATGTCACTCGCTTTGCCAGTAGGATGAAGTAGAATTCATGGTGTGTAAGTGCCAAGCCTGCCCCTCAGGAGTGTGTGTGCTTTTCCACTTATGTGTCTCTTGTGCTTCCCCACTGCTGTGAGAAGTCCAAGGCCAGATTAGCCCTCAGGTCCCAAGAGGAGGATGTGAGACTTAGAGCAGAGCTTCCCAGCTAAGAGGCCTCAACCAAGCCAGACCAGAGTGGATCCCCAACTTACCTGGAGACAGGTAACTTGCAGACAGGTAATGAGTGAACACAGCTGAGATTCGCTGAGTGCAGCCTAAAGCAGCTAACCCTCATTAACCATCAGCACTGTAATAAATAACTATGGCTTTAAGCTATTGAGGTTTTAATGTTTTTAAATTAGTTTTAGATTTAATTTGTGCAGTATAAATTGCATATATTTAAAGGGTATAATTCATTGCATTTTGACTGTATATACACTGCTGATCGAAAACGTGCATTTCATAAAGGCAAGGATGTTATTTTGTTACTGTTGGAACTTAGGGGCTTGAAAATGAGCGATCCAAGATAGAATATTAACCAGTATACAGCAAACTGCTGAATTTTAGAATTTTAAAATCAATATTATAATTTTTGATAAACAGAAAAATTCTGAATGTGCTCCATTTGGAGAGTAATATGTTTAAAATATTAATTTTCTGGAACAGCCTAAATGTTCAGCAATAGAAGAGAACATCCAAATGTTGGGTGAGAAAGTAGCCATTACATAACTGCTTTTGGGGATGATATGATATAATAGGTAAAAATGTTCTGGAATAAGTTTTTTTTTTAAGTAGAATAAACAGTGGTGTATGTGATATTTGTAATGGAAAAAATAAAGGCAAGAGAAAAAAAGGAGGCCAAAAAAACACAGCACAATTTTAGAAAGCTTGTTTCTTAGTAGTGGAATAATCAATTATTTATCTTTTCCTCATGCTCTTTGGAATTTTTCACATTTTCTATAAGTTTATTTTAAAATAAGCTAGTATATTTTCTAGTTCTAGTGGCAACTACATCTTTGCTCTTCCATTTATTTAAGAAAGAATAATACGTTTTTTCCAGGCCACGTAAGGCCCCTGATACCTAGATTGGCATGCTCTCCTCTGTTGAGAATGACTGTAACTAGTTCACTTGCTATTTCCTACCACCCAAGGAGAGATGGTCAAGAGAGGTTAGCAGCACCACTTATGGATACTGAAGTGTGGGCTCAGAGGAAGGGGCTTAATTCCCCTCGGTTGGGCAGCAGTAACTGAAACACGGACCAGAGCAGAAATAAGCGGAGACTGTTTCTCCATCGTAAATCCATACCCCTCCTGAGCGGCGTGGGAGGAGAGAGGTGCTAGGGGCGAACCTGCGTTTGGAGTGATCTTTATTCCGTGGAGAGTGTGAGCCCTGCAATTGTTGCCTTGTAGACGTGATACGAGACGATGATGGGTCTCTTCCATCTTCTGAGTCTGTACGTTGGCCACGATGGACTTCAATGAAACATCCCCTTCCTGGCTCCCTCTACTGCCCCCTGGGATGGCAGCCCTATGGGGTAAGTACACTGAAGAACATCAGTGTAAAAATACCAGTGAAATCTTAAATCAGGTACAAAGATAAAAATATATCAATCATGCCAAATTGAAAAAGAAATTGTCAAGAATCATGTAACTTAAAAGCTGATGAGCAGGAGGAATATTGTAAACTTGTTTACATTTTTACAACATGGCTTGCCACTTTAGCTGGTAAACAGAAATACCAACCTGGCTTTGCAGGAGCCTCTAAACCATGCTGTTGTTTACATGCAATGGAACTCTTGCAAGTGATTTTTTTTTTTTTAACCCTAATGCTATTATTTTAGCATTCACTGTTACTATCATGTAAACTATTTTTACGACCCATAACAATGTCATTCAAGTAGTCATAAAGTAACGATGTAAGTGCTCATGCTGAAAAATGCGCCCCCAAATCAATAGCTTTTGGAGGGATGTTATATATGATAAGATGCCAAGCAGAGTAAACAACCACGATGAAACATGGTGCGGTTAATATGGGAGACAGCATTCTGTGAAATATTAGATATAACGCCGGGAACAGGAAAAGCGGCTTTAAAGCAAAAATATGTTACAACTTGTAAATGTGCTCTGAGAATACATCTGTCTTATTTTATGTTTATTCCCTTGAGAAAATCATTCTTGAATTATGCAAGTTCGAATTATACAAGTTCTTGTGAGATGCATCTTTTGTATGAAATAAGACCTCCCCACATTTTTATGACCAGAAATCATCCAACTTAAAAAAAAAAGTCAGTGTTGCTGGCACTTAAATAAACAAGTTCCAGGTTATCTTTTTAATAGGAAAACTGCAGTTTTAGATTATATAATCCATCAGTTTGAATTGCTTAGAAAGTGCTTAGCTAAGTCCCTTGTGCAAATAGGTGTAAAGGAAATGTTTTTTGGTGATAAGAATCGGGTAGTTAATATTTCCAAAGCATTTTGCTCAGACATGTGAAGAGCTAAGTTAATTTCTTTGAAATGTTTAGGAAAATGCACCGTTATTAATCTAATTCAGCTTCCTATTAATGCAAAACTCACTGGGATGTTACAGTGTAATGGTCAGCTGTCGAGATGATTTATGCCATTTATTATTTTTAAAAGGAGGGATGTTTTGCATTTTTTTTTATTTCCATGTGATAACCTCAGCAGAATGAAATCCCATTTCTAGTTTCCACAGTGCAATAAAAACAGGTTTGGCTTTTCAAGTTCAGCCGTGTGATTTGTGTGTATAGTTTCAATTTGTGATGTGTCAGCCAATGAACAGCTGATTTAATGACAGTTAAGAACCTCTACTCCACAGGAATGACTGAAGAGATGTTCTCTAGATCAATAGTATTGCCTGGTTTTACCAAGGAAATAAATCATTTTGCCACAAGGTTGCCAAAAGATGAGGGTTTTTTTTTTTTTTTTTGATCAGTGACACAAAACTATGCTGCCTTGGGAGAGACCATGAGATCTTAGACTATCCATCAATTCAACTTTAATTAAATCTCATTTAATGGACTACTGCCTAGTAAAAAGAACATGGAAAAGAAAGTCGTAGTTGAAGCACATGGAGATTTTCTTTTACTACAAATGGCTAGTTCACTAGGGCGGACGGTGATGGGATATCTTGCTGTAGCTGTCTGAAGGAGAATTTGGACTCATAAAGGGAAGTCATAGAGACACACCCTGGACGGTTGGGAAGAAAACAAGTATCCACATTGTGAACTGTATGTGGGGGCCACGTGGCAAGGAACTGAGGGTGGCCTCCAGGAGCTGACAGCAGTCCTCGGCAAGTAAGTAGCGGTCTCAATCATATAGCCACAAGGAAACCAACCCTGCCATCAACTTGATCGAGCACCCCAAGCCTGGGATGAGAACTGCAGCCCTGCCTAACACTCTGACTTCAGCCTGCTGAGACCCGAAGCAGAGGGTTCAGTCAGGCTGTTCCTGGACTCCTGACCTGTGACAATGATGAGGTGATAAATTTGTGGTGTTTTAGGCTGACAACTTTCTGGTAATTTGTTACACACCCAAGAAAACCCAAGATGATACCTTTTCTCTGGGTGGCTAACGGCCAATGAATGATCTGATCTGATCTATGTGCGAATATACGACCTGGTTATCTTGGCCCTGGTTAGAATAACTCTAACAAAATTAGTTCCAGAGCTCCCCATAGGATTGACTGGGGTTCTGATACAGCTGGTGAAGAGGTTCTGACACCCAATTCCAATGTATGTATGGGGGTTCCCCCATACCATCAAGCAGTGCTCCATCACCAGTTGAGTGTCCTACAACTGAACTCACTTCTGACGCTGTGTACTTGGAGATCACATCAGATTCCATGGATTAAGGGTTCAGTCCTACTTTAAAGATTTAAACGCTCTGCCCAGGAATCCCGCTCCTGGGCATATATCCAGAAGAAACCCTACATCAAAATGCACCTGCACCCCAATGTTCATAGCAGCACTATTTACAATAGCCAAGACATGGAAACAGCCTAAATGTCCATCAACAGATGACTGGATAAAGAAGATGTGGCGTATTTATACAATGGAATACTACTCAACCATAAAAACCGACAACATAACGCCATTTGCAGCAACATGGATGCTCCTAGAGAATGTCATTCTAAGTGAAGTAAGCCAGAAAGAGAAAGAAAAATATCATATGAGATCACTCATATGTGGAATCTAAAAAAAAAAAAAAAAAAACCCAACACAAACAAAGCATAAATACAAAACAGAAATGGACTCATAGACATAGAATACGAACTTGTGGTTGCCAAGGGGGTGGAGAGTGGGAAGGGATAGATGGGATTTCAAAATTGTAGAATAGATAAACAAGATTATACTGTATAGCACAGGGAAATATATACAAGATCTTACAGTAGCTCACAGAGGAAAAAATGTGACAATGAGTATATATATGTTCACATATAACTGAAAAATTGTGCTCTACACTGGAATTTGACACAACATTGTAAAATGATTATAAATCAATAAACAATGTTAAAAAAAAAAAAAAGATTTAAACACTCTGTCTCCAAACACAATCACCTTCTGAGGTGGTTAGGACTTCAACATAGGAATTTGAGGGAACAGAATTCAGCCTATAACACCAGGATGTAGACTTTTAGACTGTTGCAATCATGCAAATGCAAATCAATGAATTTGATATATATTTCAAAATAATTTCTGTTCTCAGGTCACATACATCATCAACTCACACCAAAGGCATAGCATGGGTTGAAGAGAGCATCAGGCTTGTAGAGACGAGGCAAGCATTAGGGGCAGCACAATGAGTGAGCAATGCTGGGAAACGACCAGCTGCAAAATCCTCCATCAGCTTTGGTGTAAGCTAATGACCCAGGTGAGGAGTGGAGCATCAGGTATGTCCTCCACGTGCCTTTTCCTCCTGCACACCTTCATTACAACTTCTTCCCATACTGGCCAGTAGAAGTGGCCATCATAACCCCAAAACACTGCTAGAACATGTCATTTTGGAAAATATTCATAGATGTGTGTGATTTTGTAAAGTGGAAAGGGCAAGGAAAACCCAGCCAAAGAGTGTAACCATTTTATTATAATAATAAATCAAATTTTATACAAAAGTACAGCAAATGGCCAGGGCTCAGTTTTTGCTGTGTCCCGGGGAACTATGCTATAAAGCAGGTTACTGTGGAAGGCAGGGTCAAGCTTAAATGATCTGGAGGTTATAGTCTTGTTTCAAAGAAATTATGGACCAGACTAAGAATATATAATACATGAAAAACCACAACATCTATAAACCTTTATAATCATATAAATAGTAAAATTATGTCCAAGGTCATAAAATAGACATAAATGTACCTGCGATAAAAGGGACACTAATATATTAGAGAATATACCTATGTTATATTAAAAATACTTTACTATACTGTAAATTTGACTCATTTTGGTGTTCTAGCTGTACTAAGCATATAATTAACATTAAATTTGTTTGACTTATAATTTTGAGGTGATTTTGAGATGTGCTTTGGGTAGCTTATTTCTCAAAATCTCTCAGTAATACTGTTCATGACAAAAATGGCAAGTGGAACCGTAATTTTTTTGTTTTTTCTGAAGAGGTATCTCCTTGTAGTTAACCAAGGAGGTAATATTCTCGGGGTTACTCTCAAAGTCGGAATGGTTCTTTTCTCTGCAGCATCTTTATATTTAAAGACAGACTTCTGAATTGTGTAGATTTTGAGATGAGCTGTCTGTTGAGTCTTTTCTTCTTGTTCCTCTTGGTTTCGTCTCTGTCTGACTTCCAACATCAGCTGTCATCCAAGTGCCATATTTTGACTGCTCCAAACCTTACCCACTTCCTGTTTCTGGAACCTCCTCCCAGGCTGTGTGTTATGAGGTGGGAGATGGGGGCATGAGGGAAGAGAAGCAGGGTCCTTCTTCTTCCACAGATCCTGAGTTTGGGAGAGCCCCCCTCCCTGCCCCTTGACAGCTTGAGGGAGAAGACTCGGGCTCTGCCAGGCTGACCCTCCAAATCTGGGACTGAATCTCCAGGGAGTGATGCAAAGATGCAGGGCAGTTGAGAAACAATATCCCCTGGTGTTCAGAGCCCACAGCACCTTGGTCTTGAGTGTCCTTGGAGGCAGTGCCAGCAGCTCCGTCCTAGAGCCATTCCTCCCACTGCCCAGCCTTGCTGGGTTCCTGACCATTGTCCAAGCCCAGTTCTTCAGTCATCCTCTGGAGTCTGTATGCTACCCGGCATCCTTCCAGCAACCCTCAGGTTAGCTGGAGCTGGTTTCTGTGGCTTGCAGCTATCTTTGTGCAAGGAGTTTCAGCAGGTGAAGCTAGGTACAGGTAGGGGCAAATGTCTGTGTGAGGAATGCAGGGGGAGAAAGATGCTGAGAGGCTGACATGATTCTCAGGTGTTTTCTTTCACTCCTGGCTGCTGGTCCTGCAGTGGTAACGCTGGACGTTTTTTGTGGGGGCATCTTCATGTTCTGCTTTGCCAGGGGACCCGAGGTCCCATGGTTCTTACTGACGAGCTATTTCAGGATTCTCTCCCCCCCCCCCTCTCTTTCTGTGTCCTGCTCACTCAGTGGGCACTAAGTCATGACCCAGCTACAGATCAGCGTGGCTGTCCCTGTCAACCAGACACATTTAGATCCTGCCTTCTGTTATGAACATCTCGGTCTGGGTATTTGGATCCAGTTCTCATATCCATAACTCTCTTCTTCCCATCTTTTGCGGAACTTCTCTTACTGAACCCTTTTCCTCCCTTCTGGTATCTGGCCTCGGCTGGGGAACCCTGAGTGCAAAACAGCAGTTCAAATCTTAATAAGAAGGAGGAGAGGTCTCAGTGTCTTTCCTCCCTGTGTTCCTCATGCGAAGCCCCCACCCTCACCTGAGCAGAAGAGGCAGTGCCAGCTTAACACTGAAGTCATTAAAGGGCCACTCTAGAGATTTATTCAGAACATAGAGGTTGGCTCCAAAGGTCCACAACCCAAAATTTACCAGCAACCCCTAAATGGCAGTTTTCTTGTGAAGATAAAGCAAAGATAGTAGAGGATCTTGAATGTGAGCATTAAATCAGCCTCGGGGCCTTGGTCCCACTCTGCTTAATGGCTAGACATGGGTGGCCTCACCTGGAAAGAGGCAGGTCCTAGTTTTCCTTAGAAGTTTTGCACCCAGCCCAAAGTATCTGCTTACCCGCATCTTTTGTGGAATAAATGGACTCTTCCTCCCACGGTCTACAACCAGGAAATGAATTCCCTTAGTTATCTACTCTGGGAAGGTTTTAGCACCAGTGCAATCTAACCAAGGGGTTCCCAGCGATGCTTTGAATTCCAGTGACGCGTCTATCTATTCATTAAATTGTTTCAGAACTGGGGCTTTGGCTGTATCATACTTGCAAAATTCATCAGAGTTGGAATGATATAAAACAGAATGCATTTATTAATTTACAATGTGTCATTACCTAGTGCAGCTATCTGCAAATGGCATTCTTTTCCTGGGTATTTCCCAGGTAGCTAAATTCAGATCGGAAGGCCACTGGGTGAACATGTAATTAGACTCCAAAGGGAGCTATATGTCCCGAAGGGATATTTCTAACAAGCTATGAAAGCTTAACAGAAATACCTTTTGTCTCTCTAGGGAGAAAGAATATTTCTGTTTGGTGATTGAGAGAAAACGGCACAGCAGCTGAAGCTTGATTTGAGGGCTTCCAGCTTTCATGTTGTATGTGTTTAATTTTTTCAATGCCCTGTCCTCCCCCGAATTCAGAAAGCCTCTGCTGCTCACAGCAGTATTGGATAATGTATTTCTACTTGGGTATGAATTCAAATCTGCCCATTATCTTTCCAAAACATTTTACATTTTGAAGTTCACCTCAAAATACAGATCCTAGTGTGCTGCACCTTAGACAAGGACACCCAAGGATCCGTGAGTGGGGGGAGTGGGGAGCAGTTCTCCATCAGACCGTCCCATGTGATCAGATTCCTACCCTGTCTCTAAATAAGAGTCTGTTTCTGCTTTAAAATCCAGGACTGTCTGTGCGGAGTTACATAACTGTTGGGTGTGTTTTCTGGAAGAAACACTGACACTGTTCCTCAGCTATGTTTTTCTAAACTCCATGAGGACATTCACTCATCTTGCCTCTTGATTCTTCAACTTCCTAAGTACATTTCCATGCCAGGGCTCCTTCCTCTGCATAGAAAACCCTCCCTGTAGGGCCCCCACAGGGCCCCTCACTTCCTTCAATTCTCTGCTCAAATAGCGTCTCCTCTGGAGACCTCCCCGACCACCCATCCAGAATGCCGGCTCCTCACTCTAGCTCTGGACCCTCCTTTACTTTATTCATGGCATTTGTCACCAACTGCCAGTGCACTGAACATTTAGTGATTTACCATCTCCGTCTCTTGCATGTTAGCTTCTCAAAGTCCGGAGTGCTTGTGTTCATCACTGACTCTTGGATCACTGCCAGGCACACGGTAGGCTCTCAGTAAACATTTGGTAAACAAGTGGATGAATTAATGAATGGATGAATCCCAGGTTCACAGGTCATTTCTCCTGGATTTGTCAACTGGGCCCATTCTTTTCTTTGTCATTCCCTTCCTCCCATCTTTATTCTTCCAAAATAAGCATTTATTGGGGCCTTGAAACCCTGGAGTAGAAAAAGTTCATTCTGGAATGGTTTTCTATGGACTGACAGTGGTATCCATAAATTCTCACCTTCCTCCTTCCCGTCTGGTGGTTTTTTCTGTTTCTAGGTTCTCCACATTTTAGGACCTGCAGCTCTCAGTTTATTGATTATACCATCGTCTTTTCCATCTGTCTGGAACGATGACAATAGTGAAAAGACTGAACTCCTAAAGACAGCAGTTGTCTGGGTCTTATTCTCATTTGAGGCCCCAGTGACTGGCACACCAAAGATATTTAGTAAATATTCATCAAATGAGTGGATATGAATGAACAGTAGGACACTGGATAAGAAGAAATCTAGGCAAGGCGCTTTAGGGGCAGAATGTGTGGAAAAGCAAATGCCTAGCAAACCAGTTTTTAAAACATTATGGACAAGATTAATTTCCTCTACTTAATTCAAGATCCTTTTCTACTGCCCTTATTTAGACAGAAAGGGAAATGAGAACAAATGTACCGAATCATTGTTTCATATCTGATCATTAGTTATAATTTATCCAAAACACAAGTGCTGTAATTTAGCTTCACAATTACTGTCATAATAGTAAATCAGGAAATGTATAACAATAACTTTACTTTCCCCCCAAGTTCATTAATTTTAAAATAGCTGATATACATTCATATGTTTAAAAACTTTAAAAATAATATCCAGTTAAAAGTTAGCATCTCTTTCGCCCCTGTGTTCTAGTTCCCGTGTTGCAATCCTTGGTATAGCCACAGTTCCCAGGTTCTTATGCTGTCTCCTAGCTTATCCCTACACAAAAGTATATTTATCTATTTTAAAAAATGGTAGTATATGACACTCATTGTTTTTCATCTTGCTCTTTTTGTTTAAAATACAATTTAGAGATTATTCCATTTTATTGCATACAGAGCTGCCTCATTTCTTTAACAGCTGGGAGTTATTCTACTGCACACATCTAGGATACTTTAATCTTTTCTCTACTGATACATATTTAAGTTGTTTCCAATTATTGCAATTACAAGTAACATCGCTTTATACATGGGCAAGTGTAACTGTAGGATAAAGTTCTAGAAGGGGAATGGTTATGTCAAAGAGCATACGGATTTGTAATTTTGACAGGTAATTCCAAATTGCCTTCCTTGAAAGTTGTACCATTTCCACCCATACCTGTAATTGCTGGTCTTTGGTGATAATTCTCATTATTCATAGAAATGTTACTATTTTCTTATATCTTCTCCAATAGTGTGTTATTAAGGGTTTTATAACTTGCCAATCTTTCAGGTTAAAAAAAAAAAACCCAATCTCACTGTCATTTTAATTTGCATTTTTCTCTTTAGGAAGGAGGTTGAACATCTCTTCATAGGTTTAAAATTCTTTTCTGTTTCTCTTGCCGGGAAAAGTTTGCACTTATCTTTTCCCCATTTTCCTACTTGGCTCTTTTCCTAGTTATTGTTCACTTGTTAGAGTTTTTATATATTAAAAAAATAGTGAAAGTTATTATTGCTGACAGTGGTTGACTAGGGTTAAGGCTGCTGGAAAAAAATCATCAAACTATACATTAAGAACTTAAAATTTATGTCACTTTGCAGCTTCTAAAATGAATATGTATTTAGAAACCTAGAATAATATTCAGATTCTCTAAACAGTAATTGAGAAAGTTAGTGCTGGTGCCTCATTGTGTAATTCATATATATTGAGAGTTGAAGGAGATCTCAGGTTATCTGGTCCTACTCTCCCAGTTTATAGGTAAAAGGGCAAGAAAAAGTGGTCCTTCGGCTGCAACTAACAAGAAGCCTCAAGAAGGGCTCAGACTGGCTTGCACCGTAGAAAGTATATTGGCTCACTTAAAAGGAAGACCAGAGGCAGTGCAGGCATTAGGGCTGATCCAACCAGCTCAACAGCATCATCAGTGACCCAGGTTACGTCCCACCAAATGGCCATTGCCGGTACCAGTCCAGGGCTGCTGCTTCCTGCTCCTCCAACAGCAGAGAAAACGCTGCTTCTGTAAAGCTTCTCACAAGAATGAGAACAAACCTCACTGGAAGTCTACAGCAAACCTCTTCTCATATCTCATTGGCCCTTACAATGAGGTCACATGACCCTC
Source organism: Camelus bactrianus (assembly GCF_048773025.1). Classification (NCBI taxonomy): domain Eukaryota; kingdom Metazoa; phylum Chordata; class Mammalia; order Artiodactyla; family Camelidae; genus Camelus; species Camelus bactrianus. Next base: position 19,317,170 of record NC_133568.1, on the reverse strand, counting down.
ACTGAGCCAATCATTGGCAAGGGGACCTCTCACCCTCAGAACAATCAGGACCACCCCTGAAGCTGGCCAGCTTCCAGTGAGGTGGGTGGGCTCTTAGGTTGGGGCTAGGTGGCCCCCAAATGAGGAGTCCATGCTATGTGTAATGTCATGTAGAATGGCATTACTGAATATCTCTTCATTGTTTTAACTTGATGGCACAAAGAAATAAAAGATTCACTTGAAATCTGTATGAATCAATGTTCTTCAGAGAAACAGAATCAAAACTATATACAAGGGGGAGGGTATATAAGCTCAGTGGTAGAGTGCATGCCTAGCATGCATGAGGTCCTGGGTTCAATCCCCAGTACCTCCATTAAAAAAAAATAAAGAAATGAACCTAATTACTGCCCCCCACCCCACAATTTTTTTTAAAGTATATACAAACACAGCATAGTCACACACACAAATACACACATGAAAAAAGGGAATTATATTAAAAAATTGGCTCCACAGTGAGGCCGGGCAAGATTGAAATCTGTAGGGCAGACCGGCATGCTGGAAACACAGGTAGGAGTATGTCTGTCTTGAGACAGAATTCCTTCACCAATAAATCTCAGTGTTTGTTAAGACCTTCAACTGATTAGATGAGGCCCACCCACCTTATTGAGGGTAATCCCCTTTACTCAAAGTCAACTGATTATAATCCTTAATTACATCTACAAAATACCTTCACAGAAGCAACTCAGCTACTGTTTGACCAAACTCCTAGGCATTGAGCTTGGTAAATTTGACACATAAAATTAACTATCACATAATTGTCATTCTCTAATCCTGTATTTCCTCAACGTTTCTAGCTTCAGATCTCCTTGGGGTGAGTGATGTATGTATGACTTCAGAAACATCAACCTTACAGCAAGGATGTGGCCACTCTAGAACTCCATGAATCATTGTTTCTCATACTAGCCCCCAGCATCAACAGAGATGTCCCCGAACACAGATGGACTCAGCCCAGTTTTACAGAGGAGACTACTCTTCCACTTAGACTCTGATTCAGATTTATCCTATAGTGTTCTGCTGTGGGGCGGGGACTGGAGAGAGGTTTTCTTTAGTGTCTGCAGTAATACTAATGAAATCCACGACCCAGGAAGTGCACCAAACATCAGGACCCAGGCTCAGCAAAATAAGGGGAAAAAAATTAGGATTAGAAACCTTTAATCAGGTGTTCTGTCCGAGCCAGCCTCTGGCTGATAAACCACTCATCCGATGATGAAGATGGTGTTGGCGGGTCACTCCTTTGACAGCACCTGTGAAAATACACAGTACATTGTGGGTGTGTGGCTGGACAAATATTCTAGAGCAAGTAAGGGGATTTTAGTCCAAACACCTCTCAGATTATTCAAGATCTATTATGGGTGTTACTGGGTTGTTACTAGATAGTTTACAAAATCTTTTTCCTAATCAGAGATTTCTCTTCCTTTTTGAGAAGGGGATAATTTTAGCATGCTGATAATTTTTATTTTTTTCCATGCTGTGATAGTTCTTATTCATCTCAAAGTTTAGGAGTGTTTAGTTTAGGTTGTTCCTACCCCTAAAGCCATTCCAATCCAGTGGGCAGAAATCATGGAATTAGTTAGTTCTCTTTGGAGGCAAAAACAAACCAACCAACCAATCCTCCATTAATTCTGAGTGGGAGTTTTGAGTGAAAGGCTTCTGATTGGCTGTCATTGTTTCATCCTGCCTTATCTTAGAACTTTCTTTCTAATTCACTGGAGACAAATAATACAGGGTATTGGTGGGTGGGTATGTTTACACGAGGGTGTGGAGGGAACAAAGGGACTTTGGGGAGCAGCCAAGCTAGTGCAATTTAGGAATTCTTGCCTGGTGCAGAGCCAGCCCGAATAGTTTCCTTAGTTCAGGTATTTTAACAATTAACTATCAAAACAAAAATAAATGCAAGGTAACTGTTTTCCCTCCCTGATCATGTCTCAGATCTGGAAGCCCCTTCCTTCTTTTATTGGGTCCCCTTAGCACCACACTGGATGTCCCTCTGGGAAGGGACAAGTGTCCTGCTATGTCATATTGGTTCCCACCCTGTTTTAAGCCTGGGATGGGGGAGACATCGGTGTCAGGGCCAGAGACACTATTTCCACCTCCTGATGAATCTGAGCTTCTTTCTCTCTGATAGACAATCTTCCAAAAATACTCCTTGAGAATTTTCTAGGGATTACTGTCCTCGTAGAATGCACTGTAGATGGGAGACTAATTGTTTTTGAACATCTATCCTGGCTCTTGTTAAAGACATGAAACGTTGGAAGCTGGGCGTGTTGTGACCCGGTCTTCCAGGCCCCCCAGCTGTTGCTGCAGTGCTTCTAGGCTGCAGGTGTCGAGGCACAGCCCGGCTCAGCTGGATGGAGCTGGGAGGCTGGGCGGCGCTGGCCGCAGAGACCAGCGGAGGAGGAGACGCGCCCTCCTGTGGCAGAAAGTAAGACTGCCCGCAGAGACAGGCGCGCCCTGGGCGCACAGAGGAAATGTTTTCTCTGCAAGTATCCTTTCCTGCAGATGTAAACAAAGCAAACCCAAACTTCAACCTCTGCTGCTCTACCACCTTGACTTACTCTTTCTCAGAGGGGAGAATGATGGACACCAGGGAAGGAAAAGAAAAGCTAAGGATTTTCCAGCTTTTGTCCACTGCCCCCTCTCGCCACTTACTTCCTCCCAGCCCACTGGCTGACCCAAACCTCTGAATACCACCTGTCCCGTTTAGCCTTCTTGTCTCTTGTCTTAGTGCTTCATTTGTCTGCCTTCTCCGCCCGACTGTATTTCCTAGAGGACACGGGTCACATCCTAGTTATAACCGCATCCGGCGCTGCATGTTCCTTACAGCCTTTGCTGAAAATAGGCTCACAGCATATCCAATAGCAGAGAGGAATTTCTTGGTCATCTGAAAAGAGTCCCGTATAATTGTCTGATTGCAAGTTAGGATGGTCGTGATGAGCCAAGAGCAAGAGGCTGATTTTATTTTATGTTACTTTATTTTTTTTTTAATCAGGCTGATTTTATTTTGTTTATTTTAATGAATTAATCTATTTATTTTTTAGCAGCCTGATTTTAAATGTTGGTTCTACCAACTGCCTCAATGGACTTAGATTTTACACAATGTCCTAGTTCAAGTGGTTTCATTTGAAACATTCCTTTTGTCTTTGAAACAACTGAGTGAATTAGACAGGGTAGATGTTACTATTCTTATATTTAAGGAAGAGAAATATTCAGAAAGTGCAAATGACTTGCTCAAGGTTGCTGGCCAGTGAATCATAGCTCACACTTGTTCCTCTTGCCTCTTTGCCCACAGCTCTGACGTTCTTCCTTCAGGCCATGTTTCAGGACTCACACTATCTGGGTAAGTAAATGACCGCCATGTTCCTGCTCAGGGTCCTCAGGGGGAGTTGGGGGTAGCTCTCTTCCCCCATCAATTTTGGTCCCTTCCCCAGCTGGTGACTCGGGCATATGACATATGAGTATATGACATCGGGCAGGTCATTGACCTGTACCTACATCTTGGTCCCCTCATCCTGAAAATAAAGATGACAGTAGATGCCAGCTGCCTCGAATGGTCTTGTGAAGATTAATGAGACGATACAGGGATGTGCCCTGAGCTCCTGGGATGAAAGGCTTAGCAGAAGCACAAAGTCTAATTATAATTTCTTAACAGTTTCAAAGGAGCCTCTGGGAAGGCTAGTTCTTGCTTCTAAATTTGGAGAGGATGCCTGTGTGGGGTGGATGCTTTTCTCTCTGGGGGTCATCCCAGCAGTCTCCTGCTTCTGCTGGTTTTCAGGGCTCTGCTGTGATCCAGCAGCTCTTGACTCTCATCAGCAGTAGGCGTTAGAGCCCTCCAAAGACACTGCCCCCATCGTCCATGCTCATGGAACAGAGCAGGGAAACCTATTTAGGACACGCATCAAGTGGGCTTCTGTTAATTTTAGGGAACTTGGGTGCAGTCCCTAGTCTGAGGGTAGGTGTGTGCTATAGAGCAACAAGAATATAAGAAGTCTGCTGGGACCTTCCGGGAAAGGTTCTTCCTCCCTGGTAAGATGAAGGTCCGGAAGAGAACGTGTCCTAGCCCTGTCCTCTGCATCCTGCCCTGAACGAGTGTAAGATCTGATCCTTGGGGCAATTGTTGCCATCTTGCAAGCTGAGAATTGTAGCAACACTGGCCTGCCACCACTGAGCCACTGAGGCAGTGTGGGAGTTCTTTTTCATGAGAAAAAGAAATCTTTGCCTAGGTCACCATCGGTCCACCTTTCTGTAACTTAAGGACAGAGATTCCTAGCTGCCATATGGCCATGTCCACCGTGATGTAGGCCAGGTCCAGGGGGTAGCTGTGGTTTTCTGACCTGAAACGTTACTGTAGTGGTTTCAGAGCACTGGATTTTACACGGAAAATCTTTGGCTTTGCTCACTTTCTACCCTGCTTTGACTTCCTTCTGGCCATTCTCTCCCCCAGCTTCTCATCAAATGATCCATCCTGAATGCGGGAATAAAACCACCTCAAACGAGTAAGGAGACAAGCTTTGTCTCTGCTCTTTCCCAGCCAGATTTCCGGAGCCCCAAGTCGCCCCAGCTCTCTACCCTGTTCTCACCCCTGTCGGTGATTCCTGAGCCAGGCATCCCCTCCCTCATGCCAGCCTCCCTCTTTCATGTTCTCATTCTTCAGAGCCATAATTGAGGGTGGCTTAAAGTGTTACCTTCACAGGTGGCACTGACATTTTCACGTAGTGGAGACCATTCTGGGCACAGATGTGAAGGAGCCAGGTAGGTTATCACTGCCCTCCAGTGCCCTCTTCTCTTCTGTCCTCTACTCATAAAACTTTTCAAGTATCTAGTGCTTTCTTGCTGTTCAATCAGTAGGGTACCATTCTCCATTCCAAGGGACTCATCTTATTTCTGAAATGGGAATAACAGTGTTGTGCTGATCAGAGATCGAGGATTCTGTCTCTACTCCCTTTGGCATCTATTCTGTGTCTGCTTGGGCACCGTCAGAGCTCTTTTCTTCCTGGCTTTACAAAAGTTTCCATCATTTCTGTGCCCTGATCAATGCTGCAGTGGAAAAAAATGTCTTGATAAAGAGTTTCTCTCCCTCGAGGTATTTACATTTTCAGAAAGGACCTGTAAGGGAAATGCTGAGAAGGTAGAGACCTTGCTGGAACCTGGTGTGGACAGTGAACTCCACTACCTTTGTGACAGTCCGTTCCTGGTACAGGTAGAGGAATGTCCATCGAATGATTTGGATTCGGTCACCTCAAATTAGCTAAGGCCTTCAACATTTAACCATTAGCAGTGGAGGGGAAATAATATGAAATTCTTGCCTCAGAAAAAGCAAATCTTTGAAAGCAAATACAGATTTCTTAGCCACCTCTGGGGAAGGGGTTATCTTCCTGAGACCAGTAGGAAACGAACAGATATCTTCAGATACTTAAAGGAATGATAACACGGCTGAGCTAATTAAAACATCCCTCAAATAGCAGAAATTGGGACGATTAATAGTGAAAGATTAATTTGTTTGTCTGTCAGGGATATGATTTCAAAGGATGAAGCTGACTGGAGAGCCTCCCAGGCATTAAGTATTTGGGGAGAAGACCTTAAATCGGCCTTTTCTGTGTGTGAGGCAGAAATCTGTGTTTTGGCTGCATTTTAATATAGTGAAACTTTGTCCTCACGAGATTGAAATGTGCTGGTTCTTAGGTAATTAGGACTCCTTTCCAGCCAAAATGAGAAACCTGGCTTTGTGAAATGCTTGGAAAGAAAGCAGAGTATATATAGAAGCCAGTGGATACCTGACCTGGGAGCCAACTCATTAGGACGAATAACAGATGAGTAAGTAGTTCTGTTGAAGGCCGTGGTGTGTGGACACAGTCATTGGTGACATGACTGCACGCACAAGGAGTCTCACTTTTTCAGGTTAACTTTTACTTTTGCCTCTTATGTCTTAGGTTTGTTGTTTTGCCTTCACTGATCTAAGGATGTTCTGTTGCTTCAAAACCCCCAAGTCTGGCTCTGGTGATTGGCTGTTGCTTTGGTTGCCCTGATGTAATTATTGATGTGAATGGCATTAATGGACCGTGGAATAGTTGGCATCCATGTATGGATGAACTGATTTAGACCGGCTACCAAAGTGACCCAGTTTGTTGTTTGGTAATTGGTTATGAAGTGAGCCAACACTTACAGACTTAGCAATTCAGTCGTCGTACATCGTAAGAGACACAGAAAGAAAAGGAGTGCTCTACAGTGTGTGTTCTGTACTTTCTTAAACAAATACTGTGGAGGCCCTGCTGTGGGCCAGGTGCTGTGCTAGGTTCTGAGAAGGCGTCAGAGGCGGGATTAGAAGGTGAACAAGAACAAAAGCAAAAATAAACAAATGGGACCCAATTAAACTTAAAAACTTTTGCACAGTGAAGGAAACCATCAACAAAATGGGCAGAGGACCTACTGAATGGGAGCAGATGGTGCAAACGATGTGTCTGGCAAGGGGTAATACCCGAAACACATACTCAGCTCATGCAACTTAGTATCGGAAAAACAAACAACCTGATTAAAAAAATGGGCAGAAGACCTGAACAGACAGTTTTCCAAAGAAGACAAACGTGGCCAACAGGCACATGAAGAGATGCTCAACGTCACTAATCATCGGGGAAATGCAAATCCAAGCCACAATGAGATATCAACTCCTGCCTGTTAGACTGGCTATTGTAAAAAGACAATGAATAATAAATGCTGGGGAGGATGTGGAGAAAAGGGACCCTTGTGCACTGTTAGTGGGAATGGAAATTGGTGCAGCCACTGTGGAAAACAGTAGGGAGGTTCCTCAAAAAGCTAAAAATAGAGCTAACATACGATCCAGCAATTCCACTCCTGGGCATACATCCGAAGAAAACAAAAACTAATTTGAAAAGATACACACACCCCAATGTTCATAGTAGCATTATTTAAAATAGCCAAGACATGGAAACAACATAAGGGTCCATCAACTGGTGAATGGGTAAAGAAGACGTGGAATAGTACTCAGCCAGGAAAAGAATGAAATGTTGCCATTTGAAACAACACAGATGCACCCGGAGGATATTATGCTTACTGAAGTAAGTCAGACAGAGAAAGACAACAACTGTGTTGTTTTCATTTATCTGCAGAAGCTAACAAGTAAAACGAATGAATATAACAAACAACAACAAAGAAAGAGAGGTTGAGCAGGACATTGCTTCTGATCTTGACTGGGGTTCATTTGGCTAAAGAAGGGTTTAGGCCCCATACCCTATTTTACCCAACTCAGGAAGGGGTCTGGAAAGCATTAAAGTTTAAAATGCAGGAATGTGCAGGAATGTTCAGGACCACTGTGTAAAAGCTCAGCATAAAAATGCCAGGCAGGCTGAGGCTTGGGAGAAAGTATAGTTAAAAGTCACTCTGTTTACTTCCTAATGTTGTCCTAACAGTGCCAGAATTGGGCCGCATAAAACATCAAGGAATTGAATCTTTCATAGCTGGAGGCCGGAAGTCCAAAATCCAGGTGTCAGCAGGGTTGGTTCCCTCTCAGGGGTCCAAGGACCGTACCTGCCCGTGCTTCTTCCTAGCTTCTAGGGGTGGCTGCCAGCCTTTGTCGTTCCTTGGCCTGTAGCTGCATGACTCCAGTCTCTGCATCGGTTGTCACGTGACCACATGCCCTCTGTGCCTGTCCAACTCTGGGCACAGTGCTATTTTACTCTTTTATCTCGAAAGTTTGTGCCATTAATTTTGAGGAGAATTGGAAGAAGGTACATTGATCAATGAAATCCACTCTCACGGAAAAAACAATTGGGCACATGTATTTTTTGTGAGATGCCACTTGTCATCGTTCTATGACATCATTCTTAGAGTACCGGTCATACCAGTTGGTTAGTTTCTCTTCCTAAGGGAAGTAAACAGTTTTTGCCATTGTTGCATTAGTCAGGATAGGCTAAATTATACTGCAGTAATAAGGAATTCCAAAATCTCAGTGGCTGAACATTAAGAAAGTTGCTGTGTCTGTTGTGTGACAGCTCTCATTTCTAGCTCAGGCTGCAGGCCAGCAGGAAGACCCTATTTAATACAGTCACTCAGAGACCTAGGCAGACAGAAGCTCCATCTCAGCCCAGACTTTCAAGATCACTGCAGCAGGGGACAGGGAACTGGCAGACCCCACACTGGCTGTTAAGACTCCTGTTCATGTTTCATTAGCTCAGCGCAGTTGCCAGACCGGATACAACCATAACCCGGTGGAGAAGTTCAGGCCCGCTGTGTACCTGGAGAAAGGGTAATTAGAGTATTTGTGAACAGCCGTAATGCCTACCGAATTCAGATGCCAATTTCTTCAGCTCCAGGGTCGTTACCCATTGACATCACCATTCTTTGCAGTTTGGGAGAGGGAGCATTCTCCCCTGCAGAATGGAACTTTGGCCAATCAACTGAACCCAAGGCTGAGCAAACTCTTAGACCCACGGCCATGTGTAATAATGGAAATAATAAGAGCAAAGGCTTAGAACGGGACAAAGGATATGTGGTCATCTCTTGAATAGTCTTATGATAAGTATTCAATCATTTATAATTATTTAATACAGAAGTTACAAAGATAATCTTTCTACCTAAGTTTGCAGTTTATCTAGTTTATCTGTTTAGGCCTTATAGAAAACTTAGCCAAGGATGGTCAAGTAATGCAATTAGTGTGAACCTCATTTAGATGGTCACGTTCCTCCTGCGTTGGCATTTTTGAATCTAGTCTATCTTTGGCTAGAGGGACCCTGTAGAGACTTCTGTCTATGCTGTGAATTCCTCTTTCTGCAACTTCAAGTGTCTTTTTGTTTTTCCTTTTTGAGATAAAATTGGAGAGCCCCATCATTTTCTTTTCCTTCACAGGAAAGTGTTTAGTCAGGAGGGGAAACAAACCAATTAGGATGGTGCTAAAGAGTGATCCCTAATCAAGTTACATTTTAATGGAGCCTCAGGATTTACCGATGAACTCTTAACAGTGAGGACAGCACTGGAACGAAAAGAGAAAAAATAAGCACTAGTCTTCCATTTCAAGAAGTCAAAAAACGTTGCCCTTTTTTTTCTTCTTCAAAATTAAAGGATTGCACTGGAGCAGTTTCCACTGGTGCTGTTATACATCTGCCACAAAAGAACAACTCTGAATAATGAACAGCCTACCTTCACAGCAGGAGACCAAGCTGCGGAGAGGCTCTGGATAGTGATGTACTTAATAATTAGAAATATGAGCAGGAATTGACCTTCCAAGTTGGATATATTATTATTCACTTTACCTGCTCACTGTCACAGTGGGTGCTGTCACAGAGACTGTGACTAAAAACCCTGATAAAGATGTCTCCGCCAAGTCCCATAAATAACCTATTTGCCAATTGTGCCTGAGGTGTACATGGCATATGCTTAGATCCCTGTGGGAATCTGGATGTGGCAAGTGGCTTGGAGTTTACAGAGAATTTGTACCCAGTTTGTAGGTAAGGGACACACTGTACCTAAGGCAGTGGGCCAGTGTCCTCCAGAAATAGCCACCTGCTCCTTAGAGAGGAGATTAATGTGGGCTACGTGCTATCCCTGAAAATGAGGGGCCATCCAATGCCATCTATTTTTTAATAGTCTTTACATATGTAGTGAAATATACACGCTTTCAGGAAAGAACATAAGACTGAATTTCAAAAGCATGACTCTCCCTGTTTGAGGCGACTCACGACGGCTGTCCTCACCTGGTTTCACTGCCCACCGGAAAGGCCAGCCTTCAGGCCTCAAGGTGTAGAAGGGATATTAACAATTAGCGGTGAAGGGGGTGTTCAGGGCTTATTACGTGTTATAGTTCCCAGAGGAGCCAACAGCATCACCACCCAATGTGAGTTTTCACACATGGTTCCGTGTCCTTTTCTGGTTTAAGGTCTGTGCTCTGCTCATGATTTCAATGTAATAATTCGTGTGAAAGCACCTGGCACAGTACCTGCAGACAGTAGGTGCTCAATAGTTGGCAGTTTCCCTCTCTGTACCCTTTGCTGCAGCTTAGCAGCAGTGACGTCAGCCTGGAGCGCGCAGATGAGGCCTGAGTTCCCTCTTGGGTGTGATCAGTAGTCATCCTCAGGTAATGCCTTGCATTTGAGAATCTCACCCTCCTCCGGCCATCATGTAGTCCAATAGCCCAAGTCTCAAGAAGGCATTGGCAAATGTAAAAATTTGAGGTTGATGAGGCCAGTCCTGGAGGTACTCACCGGTCCAGACAGTGCCCCGCAGTAGGCCAGTGAAGACCAGCAGTTAGGATGAGTGAATTTCACTGCATATGGGGCTGGCAGGGAAACACGCGATTGCATCAGCTTCCTGGGGCAGCGGGGGAATGTCAAGTACAAGAGGCAGAAGGAAACCACGCAGCCTGCTCTTTGAAGGTTAATTCTTTCGCTTTGCAGGGCAGCTCTCCACCTGCGGAGCCCAGCCGAGGGGGAATTCACTGGCGCGGTGCATATGCTCCATATTGCAGCCGAGTGCGGGGCACCTCTCTCAACCCTGGCCTTTTGCTGTGGTGCCTGAGGACCAAAGGGCACTCCCTTAGCGCCGCTGTCAGCAGCTCCCGCCTCCGTCCCTTCTCCGTAACCTCTGCACCGCCCACAGCCCACATCGGTGGGGTCATATGAATGGCAGTGTCTCTTCTCCGCCATCTGGTGATTCATTCTTCCCTCCCCGCTGCCTGGAACCGTGAGAGCTGCTCGCAGGTTGCCAAGTCAGATGGAGAGGACGGCTGCTGCCTGCGACCCGCCAGACAGCGGGGCATCTTCAGAGCCCTCGCGACACGCTCCAATCACGTGCAACGGCTGAGTCGAAATAAAAAAATATCGCACCAAATGAACACACTAATTAGTTAATTAATTAATAAGCGACTTGGTGTGTGTATGGGTTATAGATCCAAAGAGACAGGGACGTGTGAAGGATTCATACTGTTATTTTTTGTGTTCAAATAGATTTGAAAAAGTACATCATAGGGACAGGGTATAGGTCAGTGGTAGCGTGCATGCCTAGCATGCATGAGGTCCAGGGTTCAATCCCCAGCACCTCCATTAAAGTCAATAAATAAACCTAATTACCTCCCCCCCAAAACGAAACAAAAAAAGTGTTTCACGGAAGGCTTGTATTGGTTTCCTAGGGCAGCCAGAACAAATTTACCACAAACTGGGTGGTTTAAAACAACAAAAATGTATTGTCTCACAGTTCTGGAGGCTGGAAGTCTGAACTCAAGGTGTGGGCAGGGTTGGTTCCTTCTGGAGGGAGAATTTGTCTCATGTCTCTCTCCTGCCTTTCGGTGGTTGCCGACAATCCTTGATACTCCTTGGCTTATAGATGCAGCCCTCCGACCTCTGCCTCAGTCGCCACATGGCGTTCCCCTCTCGGTCTCTGTTTCTGTGTCCAATTTTCTCTCATAAAGATACCAATCATTGGATTAGGATTCACCCTAATCCAGTGTGACCTCATCTCCATTTGATTATATGTATAAACGAAGACCCTATTTCCAAATAAGGTCTAATCACAGGTAGTGGGAGTTAGGACTTGAACATATCTTTGTGGCAGATACAATTCAAGACTCAAAGGCAGTGCAGTTAAAAAAAAAGAGTAGCCTTTTTCAATAAATGAGGCTAGAACGATTGGATATACATATGTCAAAAAAAAAAAAAGAGCTTCAATTCATACTTAACAATCTACAAAGGTAAACCCCAAATGAATCATAGACCTAATGTAAAACCTAAAACCACAAAAGTTCTAGAGAAAAATGGAAGAAAATATTTGTGATCTTGGGGAGGCGAAGATTTTTCTTTTTAAATGACACCAAAAAGACAATCTATAAGGGAACAAATTGATGAATTGGATTTTATCAAGACAGAAAACTCCTGCTCTTCAGAAGACATTGTTAAGGGAATGAACAAGCCACAGACTGGGAGAAAATCTTTGCAAAGTACATACGTGAGAAAACACTCATATCCAGGAAATAAAAAGACATTTTAAAACTCAACAGTAAGGGAACAAATAGCTCAATTAAAAGTGGGCAAAGATCTCTGGATACTCCACCAAAGAAGATATTTGTGGGGAGCAAATAACACATGAAAAGATGTTCAACATTACTAGTCATTAAAACCACAAACTAAAACCACAGTGAGATACCACAACATTCCTGTTATAATGACTAAAATGAAAACAACTGACCATACCAAGTGTTGGTGAAGATGGAGAGGAAATGGAACCATATGATATGCTGCTGGTGGGAATGTAAAATGGTAAGAAAGATTTTGGAAAATAGTTCGACAATTTAAAAAATGAGAAGAAAAACACGTACCTACCATAGGACTCTGGCCATTCCACTGCCAAGCATTTGCCAAAGAGAAAAGAAAATATATGTCCACACAAAGACTCACACACAGATGTTCTTAGCAACTTAACTTGTAACAGCCAAAAGCTGCAAACAATCAAAATGACCATTAACATATGAATTGCTATGGACAGAATTGTGCCCCCACCATCAAATTCATATGTGAAGCCCTAACCTCTAATGTGACTGTATTAAGAGTAAGAAAGTAATTAAGGTTAAATGAGGTTATATGGTTGGGACCCTAATCTGCTATGATAAGAAGACACACCAGAGAGCCTGCTTGCTCCCTCCACCATGTAAGGTTTCAATGAGAGGGTGGTCATCTGAAAACCAGGAAGAGAGTCCTCACTGGAATCTGACCATGTTGGCATCCTGAACTTGAACTTAGGGCTTCTAGAACTAAGAGAAAATAAATTTCTATTATCTAAGCCACCCAATTTATGATACTTTATTTTGGCAGCATGAACAGACTATGTGAATGAATACATGGATGAATAAACAAGTTGTGGTATATCTATGTAAAAGAATACTGCTTAGTAACAAAAAGCAACGACTAATGATACACACAGTGGTGTGAATAAATCTCAAAATAATAATGCTGAGTGAAAGAAGCCAGACCCCCTTCCCCCAATACAAAAAAAAAGAGTACACATCGTATGACTCCATTTATATAAAACTCTAGAAAATGCAAACTTATCCATAGTGATAGCTCATCAGTGGTTGCTTGCAGTTGGGGAGAGGTGATTGGCAGGGATGGGAGAAACATATTACAGTGGGGTGTGAGAAGAATTTTGAGGATAACATATATTTACTATCTTGATTGGGGTGATAGCTTCATGGGTGTGTACATATGTCAAAACTTATTAAATTGTATACTTACCTGTAGTTCATTGTATATTAATTATTTCTCAATTAAAATATATTGTGTATCTGTTATATATCAGATATTTTGCTATGTATTTTCATGAAATATTAATTTATTTCTGAAAGTATGGCATGGTGGGAATAAAACTGAATTTCAGAGAATAATATACCTCTGGAACAAGAATGTATTCTATAGAGAGGTGGGGGAGGGAAGAGAGAAAAGACATAGTGAATAGAATCCAAAGTGATTCCTGGGACAGAGAGGGAGGAGGCAGGGTAGAAAAAAAATGGAAAGGCAACATGGCTGATTGTGTTTTCCAGCAATGGGCACATTATTTTTTCTTACAATGTAGCTCTGATACTCTTTCCATTGAGAGGTGGAGTCTATGTCCCCTCTTTTTCGATAAGAAGAGAACTGTGACTTCTTTGGAAGTAATGCTATATGACTTCTGAAATCACGAAAGGTGATTCAGCTTCTGCCTAGTTTTCTTGTGATGTTCACTCCTGGAACCTAGACCCCATGATGTGAGGAAGCCCAAGTAGCTATGAGGAGATCTTGTTGACAGCTCCATCTGGGGTCTTAGCTGATAGCCACATCAACCACCAGACATATTGGTGAGCAAGTGTTTGGATGAGTTCAGTCCTAGCCCTTGAATCACCCCAGCTAAGGTTCTGACATTGTGGAGCAGAGGAGAGGTGTCATTAATGCATCCTTCCTGAATTCCCAACCGACCCACAGGATCTGTGAGCACAATAAAATGATTGTTGTTTTATACCACCATGTTTAGTGTCTTTCCAAGCAGCAATGGTAGTGAAACAGTTGATGAGGAAGAGGAAGAAGTGGAAATACTAAAAGAAGAGCTAGAATTCAGCCCTTCTGAAAAATTAGAAAAGACTCATAGCTAGTTTTATTTGCCTTTTAAAGTGGATACTCTCAGCGAAGTGATCTAAGGTTTTCTAAGATGGGAAGTAGACCTTGTCATCATCATCATCACAAAGGTGGCCCCAGCAGCTAAAATAGTGGAGTGGAAGAAACACCCACATCATCAGTTATCCAGCAATCATTATAAAACCAAGAGTTTGGACAGACACATGGGTCAGGATTTGCCAGCTTCCTGTCCCAGGAAGAAAGACTTAAGAAAAATTGTGGTTTTGATTGATGTTATAGTTAATGACACATACTATAAATTAGTACTCATAATTTTTGCACCACATGAATCAGAAGAGACAGTTACGTCTCATTAGCAGATCGTTTTAAAAAGAAGATTTCTTGATCTAATTTTGTCTACTCCCTAAATCAGAACCTTGACCCTTAGGATCAAGCAGAAGCCTTCCAAATCCAGGTATTTGTACATAAAAATATCTTGAAGGTTATTTACCTCTGTTATGAAGATGACATCTTGTTCAGAATACAGTTCTAAAAAGAGTCATTTGATTTCCACAGATGCTCCTTTAATAGCCTTTAATAAAGGTAAATTAAAGGCTATCTGCTTTAACCTGTTAACAAAGAAATGGCTGAATAATTTTACAGCTCTCTTGCTTAACCTGCTCACACTCAGCATTCTGTCTGGTGGTGAAGATGTTTTATTTGCTGAGGAACCAGCATTTGTGGTAAACTGTGGCAGTGGAAAGGGAATCTTAAAACTCATTTGGAGGGAAGAGTCTCTTTTTGGTCAGAGCGTGAGCTGAAATGGAGCTCCTATTCTGTACTTCTCTCTCACTTCCTGTGTCACACCGTTAAACACCCTCCTAGGGACCAGAAGCTCCGGGAGATTCTGCTTAATCACTTCACACCCTGTATCATGGGGGACCACATTTGCGGGATATGGGGCATGGTAACCCCCTGTGGTTAGGATAACAGCTGTTCTGAGTTTTTAAAACATGCAACATAGAGTGAGAGAGTCAAACAATGATCCCCAGGGCTAGTTACAGAAAGGAATGTTACAGGGTTAATTTGCCCACATTCACATAACTGCTATATTGTAAAGCCTAGTTTGGACGAGAATTCATGCTTTTTCTTTGCTAAGTTTATTTGTACATCATACTTCACCCTCAAAGAGGATGTACTTGAGCTGCCTTTCATGGAGGAAAGGGTTAGTATGCTGAAGGTTGAAGATGAGAATTTGTGCGGCTGTTAGTATACCACATAATAAAGTATGAAGCACATCTTGCTGGCTCCCAGACCCTTGCTAGCCTTCTCACATGTTTCTGCCAAAGTGTCTTTTTGCTGGAAAAGAAATTCAACAACACCATTCTACTGATGGAGTGGACCCCAGGGCAAGCGGGCTGACAATCTAATCTTTGTATGTTTGAGAAAGAGTGACCATATACCAGAGGTTCTCAAAGTGTGGTCCCTGAACCAGCAGCATCAGCATCTCTTGGTAACTTGTCAGAAATGCAAATTGCCCCAGATCAAGTGAGTCAGAAACTCTGGAGGTAAGGCCCAACAAGCTATAGTTTAACAAGTGTTCCAGGTGATTCTGACACACATTAAAATTTACGAATCTCTTGAGCTATTTTTTTTTTTTTTTGACTGGGACATTGTGCTGCTATACACCAGAAACTGACACATTGTAACTGTACTTCAATAAAAAAAAGTTTTTTAAATTTATGAACCTATAGTCAAGACACTCAGAAAACTATTTTTGTTTACAATTGTGAGGATAATTGTGTAAAATATTCTTTAATAATAGGATGTCAAAGAAAGAGATCCTTTCCATCATGTACCCATTAAGCATTAAGCACTTACTAAACACTCACTGTATGCAAAGGGCTCTGTTAGCTACTGTGGGTAAAGGAAAAATGAATAACATATGGTCCTAGTCTCCTGTGACCTCATCCAGTATTGACAAGATGTACAAATCTGATGCATATGTGTACATATTTTTGGTACATACTTGATTTGCCAGCAGAACAGAGATGGAAGTAGCACAGGGGCCTGCTTTATTGGTGGCTATGTGCAATACCCTCTCACAAAATGAAAAAATATGGGCTGACTTCACCATTGTATTGTTGATGTTATCAAGCCAGCCTTTGTTCTTTTCAGAGACGGGGGAGATGAAGAATGTTCATGAAAAGCTTAAGCGCTTCACAGTTTAAACCATACATTCATCTGGTCAGTGACTGAAATAGAACGCACAGCCTCATACATCTTTAGTGTTGCCTTTGCTTTATGAATCAGCCACAGCCCCAAGAACCTGAGGCTAGGTCAGGATCACAGAGCCATCTGTTGGTTACCTGCTCAGCAATTAAACAAATGTGCAATAGACCTTCCCTTCTATTTAACTTTTATTAAAAGAAGTGCTAAGGTACTGAGATGCAGTACATCATATTTATTACCAAAATTATTAACAAATATACAAAACTTATACATGTAATTTTCTTACATCCATTTATTCTCTATAATACTGACTTTTGTTCAAGTAGGTTATCTACAGTATGTAAACATCCCTTGGATTGACCTCACACAGATTAGGAAAGCCCTCTAACCCATGCTTTTATCAGATACTTCTTTTTATTTGGCTTCCATTTGTTGCATCTAATCTTCACATTTGGCACATGGAAGAGATATCTACAGTGCAAAGAGGCAGATTTTCTGGTTTCCTTCTGAACAGTTTAGCAGGGGCACAGTTAAAGGGCCTGGAGAACAAGAGCACTCTAACTCCATGGAAGTGGATTTGTTGTGATGCCAACGACTCTCGGTTCAGCCATTAAACTTGAGCTTAAAATCAATGCCTCTTCCTTCTCCCACCCACCCCCACCCATCCCCCATGCAAGGCCAATTTGGCCTTAACCTTGTCTTAAAAGAGTTAAAAGAAATTCCATCCATCCCAGATCGAGTAGGTTAATTTCACCGAAGAAGACTATTTCAGTGTTCTTTTGTGTGGGTTGGTTTGTGCGGTGTGATGAGCCAGCAAAACTCTTAAACGGAAAATAAAATAAGATTAAAAAAAAAAAAAAACATAGAAGAATAGACTTTTCTGTTTCCCATTGCCACCTATGTATTGAAAAGCACAGCCTCTTTGAGGCAGCAGTGTCAAAGGCCTTGGTGAATGGCAAAGAAAAGCCAAAGTTGCCATACTGAGCCTTGGACTCCACGCCTTTGAATACAGTGTCACACAAATTAAAAAGAAGAAAAGGTCATTGGAGATTCTGCCCCCCTCTTCCTGTGTTTCCTTTTGACTATTTAACTTAATCTAACCCGGTAAAGCTGATCCAGAGAGAGCTCCGTCCGCCCGCTCAGCCCATCCTCTCTCTCCAGGACGGTATTGCTCTTGTGTCGGCCGCGCCTGGTCCGCGAAGCCTCCGCCCGCCCGGCACGGCTGGGTTTGGCCCCGCGCCGGCCTCCCGGCTTCCGTCACCACAGGGGCGCTGGCCCCTCCGACGCCCCGTAGAGCTCCGCCAGCTTCCGGAAGCGGGGCCCCCAGTCCGTCAGGAAGTCGAAGCTCTGCTCCGAGTCCGACGTGGCCGACTGCAGGGAGCTCAGCGAGCCGGCCACCGAGCCGTCGCCCTCGAACATGTAGGTCTGCAGGGAGTCGAAGGGCGGGGCCCACAGGTCCATGTCGGCCTCGTAGAGCTTGGCCAGCACGTAGCTGTGGACCGTGCTGTTGACGGCGCACGTCTGAGGCACGTAGCGGGAGAGGCTCTCGATCTCGGGCAGCATGTCCTGCCGCGTCTTGGGGGCGCCTCCCGCCTGCGCCTCCCGGGGGTTCCACATGGCCGCGATGTCGAAGGCCTCGGTGTCCTCCTCGCCGCCGCCCTCGTCGTCGTAGCGGACGATGTTCTCATGGATGTTCTCCTCGTCGTCGATGATGTACGGCTGCTTCCGGTGCCTCCGCATGGACAGGATGAGCAGAACCAGCACTGCCAGAGACACAGAGGACAAGGTAGGCAAGGAGGAGACCCGGCTGCGTGGGCCGCGACTAGAGCTCTTCTTGGTTAGCACAGGTAGGGGAAAAGGGTAAGCTCAGAGGCAGCGTTTGGGTGTTTTGCACCACAGGGTCTACCCTGTTCTCACTCGTTCTGCCGTGTCGGCTGGAGGTTTGTAGCAGGTGACCCCCACGTGACTTGATGCCAGGTGGTTCAGTTAGAAGTGGCAATAAAGTCTCTTTGCATCTCCTTACCACTTTGAAATGTGTGTGAGTGTGTACACCCAACCACCCAATGTAAAAATCTCACCAACAAAGCACAAAGCCTTGTGGCCCGCCATGGCGTGTATGCTAAAGATCAGGTATGTCTTCTGGCTGGATAAGGAGAAGCAGACATTTCTTTATTGTGATGTGAAAATCTTACTCTCCAGGCGAAATCCTGCTTTTTCAAGTTAGCATGTGTATAGGAGCCTATTCTAAATAAACAACTAACCCTTGAACCACATGGGTTTGAACTACTGGGGTCCACTTAGGTGCAGATTTTTTTTCAATAAATACATCTTACAGCACTACATGAGCTAAGACTGGTTGTATGAATACAAAATGGTGGATACTGAGGGCGACTATAGGTTATCCGCGGATTTTCTAGTGCAGGGCAGGTCCGCACCCCTGACCCCACCCCACTGTTGTTCAGAGGTCATCTGTAGTCATATGTTCATGTATATGCATATAGACACATATGTTAAACATGAGCCAAAGTCTTAGTCTTATATTTCTTCCAAAAACTAAGAGCAAAATGACTACCATTGCCCAATTAACTCAGATTCCTCGGAAAAGCTTTCCATGAGAGAGATGGTTGTGACTTTCTGCATCCAGGGATGTCATGGAAGGGAGGGAATGAGCAGTGACGTTTTATATAATTCATCATGTTATCAAAGAAGCACCACACTGTTAGAGGTACCCTTGCAGGCTTGGATAAAATTTTATCCCAACAAATGTAATTTTTTTTTTCCACTAGGGTTTAAAGGAGAGAGAGAGATAATTCCACTGAACTGTTTTTATCTCTGTGAGTGAAAATGTTTTCCAGGAAGTGTGTTGAGGTTTTAGCTGTAGTACTGCTATTGATTTTTTTTTTTTTCTGGCATGCTTTGTTACTGCTGGTGAACAGGGACAGCTTGAGAACACTGCAAAATAAGACCCCCGTTTATCCAAGGAGGGAAAAATGGCATACAGTCATATGCCTAGTAAGACTATGGACGAGCTTAAACAAAATCACCATAATGGCTTTTAAAATTTGTATGTGGAATGTGTTTTTGTAAATTGCAGTTACTGTCTTGAATAGCTCAAGTGACAAAATACACACGGAAAAAACAATTATGTACTCTTGTATATTATCTCTTTGTGCAAAAATATAACTCATAGACTACAGGACTGTAGGGTTTCAGAGAAATGAACTGTTTGGGCCATAAGGAAGTGGAGGCTTGAACTGGGCATCAGAGGCTGGGGTGTGATTTGTATGACGGCACATTGGAAAAGCGGGATTCTAAGTGAACTTGCTGTGTTTGGGGGATTCAGTAACCAGTTACTAAACTCAGATATTTTTTAGCCACTATCCGAAGCAGTGAAGGAACAATGTTGACTATGACATGATTTCTGCTTTTATAGTTTTGCAATCTAAGGAGATGATAGACGTTACTAATTAATATGAATCAGGTGGTAGTAAGAACTATCGTAGAGTTACAGTTGTTTAGAAGCGAATACAGAAGCAGAGCCAGTTAATTCCTCTTAGGGGACTGGGAAGACCTTCACACAGCTGACGCTGAAGTGATAGGTGTGGTATTTTAGAAAATGCTGGGAAACAAAATTAGGAAAGTCTTGAGTTTCTACTGAAAGAAATTCTGATGATAGAGAATTACACAGTTTATAGAACTCTTGAAAAGTAAAGATTGCTTGCTACATATCTTATTTTTTAGGTAATCTGATCTAAATAACAATAATTTTATAACCTCCTGAAAATCAAATTTTGGGAAAAAACCTATTCAGCTGAAAGGCTTCCCTGACAGGAGAGAAGCACTTCTGGGAATGTTTATTATGCACAATATAGGCACTGTGCATCGGGCCTATGAGATTTTCCAGGAACTAGATACATATTTGACACATGAAAAAAATCCATAGTCAAAGTTAACATGTTTATTTAATGGTCCACAAAATGTAGTACTTCTTTGGATAAATCAACTGTAATTCAGTCTTGCTCAGTTTTATGAATTATATTTGCTGTGGGATGTACACTCTCAGAAATGAAAGTGCCTAAAGCTGTGACGATTTCATGACAGCTTTGCTCAGTTTCGCTCCTGAAAACTGTCTGTTTATCCTGTACAGTTCAAAAGACAAGACATAATGGGTTGGGGGTTGCACAAAATAAATTGCTCCTTGCACACCACTTCTGACTTGAGAGCCTCTTCGTGCTAGTCTGTTTAAATCAGTCTTTCTGTAATGATGGCTCCTTTTACTGTTTGTGGGCTAGGGTGAACTTACAATGTAGACGTTTCCCAAAGAAGAAGTAAGGACAGCCAGACTGGAAATTTCTCCTAGGAGCAAGTTTCTTCAAAGGCCTCTTGCAGGTTATCCTGTTACGCACTTGAGGATTCCCAGTGCCACCTTATGGACGCTCGGGGAATTGCAAGAGGGTTTTATTTGTCAATACAGAAAGGGACCTGAAACTCTTAACAGTTCTCTCTGATCCAGAGATCCAAGGACTTAGAAAGGTTACTTCTTTATGCAGTTTCTCCCCGTAGCACTGAACTAAAACAACAGAATTAAACCACGTGTATTTTTAAATGTTTTGGGGGAAGCGTATTCCACAGACCTACTAGAAATTCAATCCAGCACTGACATTTTGCAGTCAGACCGTCTTTCTTTGGTCTGACTCAGTCTTTTGGTGTGGAAGTAAACCTGAGATAAGGGCTTAAGTTCTAATTTAAATCCCCAGTGCTTTACTCTTTTCCCTTATAGAGTGCTAGGATTTCTTTCATATTGAGTAATGTTACGAAGTCTGCTTTTCTCTAAGCAAAATATTTATACTATGATTTAGTTCAATCAAAAGGGTTGGGAGACATGTATAGATATTTCTTTGGTTTCAGGAGTTGGTTTAGATGTTTTATTGTTTGTTTTTCAGTGTGGATTTTGAAAACAATAGCATGAATGGCCTTATGTACTAGGGAGCTGGGTGGCTGCTTTGCAGATGACTTTAGATGAGGAAGAAAGGATCCTCTCCCCCAACAGTGCTCTCCCACTGGCCTGTCATCATACCTTTTTATTTCACCAGCAGAGGCACACTGGCGCTGCTTAGAGGCCATGGTACCTGGAGGGGGCACTAATGCCCCCAAACAGCTTATCCTCCCAGATGCACGTGGTTCGCTCTGTCAGTTCTTTCAGATCTCTGCTCAAAGGTCTAATCAGTGAGGTCTTCCCTGACCACCTATTTAAAATGTCACCCACCTGTGTCTCCTGTTCTCTGAGGACTCCCTGTCCTTTCCCCCTTCTCTTACCATTTACCACCTCCAGAATCTGGGGATGAATATTTGGAAGAAGGGCTGTGCTGCTCAGATACAGGGGTGCACAGTGCAGGGCCTGCCTGCATTTCAGTCCTGGCTCTGCCTCTGAGATTTGGCCTTGGGCCTGCCACTACCTCTCTGTGACTTGGCTGCTACTTATCTGAAAAGAGGGGGTTAGAAAAGCTCATCATCTATCCTGCCCAAAATTATCATCTTGGTTCTAGAACGTCAAAATGAACTTGTTTTGTTTTGAAGTAAGCTGTGTGAAGACTGGGACATTTCTGTTTTATTAATCTAGAATGGCATTCTGGCCCATAGTAGATGCTTGATAAATAAGTATGCTTTGATCTGGTCAAAGAGGCCATGAGTTCCTTCAAGGAAGGGACTCTCTTCAATTTCGTTACTTCTCTCCAGCGTTACTCTGCCACCTTTTCAGTAAGCACAGTGTGGAAAACCAGCTGTGGACAGCTGTGCGAGGGTGATAGGGAACGGTATCTAGTCAGCACTTGCAGGTCCCTACAGGCTAGAGAGGAGCCACTTACTCACCTAAGAGGACAAAGATGCAGGCCAGGATGGCAATGAGGGCGCCGCGGCTCAAGCTGACTGGGAGCATGTAGGCCTCGGGGCTGCAGGACAAGACGTGGCCGCTGTCGTCACAGCTGCACACCTGGATGGTCAGCGTGCCCGTGCTGCTCAGCACTGGCTGCCCACTGTCCGTGATCAGGATGGGCAGGTAAAAGACACTCTGCTCCTGCTGCCGGAAGCCAGACCTCCTAGTTAGAATCCGGGCAGTGTTATCTGC
Organism: Camelus bactrianus; assembly: GCF_048773025.1. Taxonomy (NCBI): domain Eukaryota; kingdom Metazoa; phylum Chordata; class Mammalia; order Artiodactyla; family Camelidae; genus Camelus; species Camelus bactrianus. The sequence continues at coordinate 19,294,697 of NC_133568.1, read as the reverse complement.
AGAAGACAGGTTCCGGGATTGACAAACAGAAGAAGAAAGAGGAGGGGGAGAGGAAACTGGAAGAACCGACAAGTGAATAAATTGGGGGAATTGGGGAAAGCCGGGGGCAGGAACCTGGTGTGCAGAGGAGAGGGAAGGGGTAGCATCCCGGGAGGCCTTTGACTACAGCCATGGCAGGCTTGTCGGGATCAGCAACTGGAGTCAGAAACCAAGATTTTTCCTTGCTTCTAGGCAAAACCCTGAGGTCTAGGAGAGAAACCCTTTTTGAGAGTCTGTCTTACCCTTTGTGACATAAAGTGCCCAGGGCGAACTGTCAGACTTCAGATCTAACTGAAATGTCCCTGGGAGAGCTTGACAGAAGTAAGCAATCACTGGCGACTTGTGGTGCCCGTTAGTTCTTGCTCAGCAGCTCTCCAGGGCCCGGGTGCTGCTTTGTGCCTCCAGGAAAGGAATGCTGAGAACCCCACGTGGCTGTGGCAGATTGCTTATCTTTGCCACTTTGGTTGGAATTCTCATCTTTTGCTATTTTCTTCCATGCCTTTGAAATGTGTTCACCAGCTCCTGTGCTTTCTGATGAACCTGCTCATTTAGCAGAAGCTTATTTGAAATCCCCTAATCATGTGACACACCCTGTAATTTCCTGCTACTTGGTGGTCTGAGTTTAAGCAATTAATGTGAATTTAGTGAAAATTCAGTACTACTTTTTTTCCCCTTCGTTTTAAAGGGGATTAGCAAAATTGTTTGATGTGTTTCCACAAAGCTGATGTGTGTGTCTATATATTTGCCTAGTGTAATGTTTTGGAATCTTTTATTTTTTCATCTATGTGCTCAAGTTTTCTTGAGTGGGTTTGAATTATAAATCAGATATATTTTTTGCAGAGCTTGTATCTTTTTCAGCCAAGGAAAGGTTTGAGAGATGTTTTAGAACATATAAGCAGTGAGTCCCAAAGCTGACATCATCAGTATGGAAGATCTTCTGGATGTGTTCACATTTCACGGGGAAGAGTCTAGAACTTAAAAAATTCTGAGAGCCTAACTAAAGTAAACATTATTCATACCGATATCAATATTTCTGGATATAATAACTGATTATACTTTTCTACCCTCTTTGAGTGTGGGCATGTCTGTATGATTTGCTTTAGATGATGAAAATGAGCAAAAGTGATTCATGTCACTTCTAGGCAGAAGCATGTAGTAGCTGGTATGTGATTGTCATGCCCTCTCGCCTTGTGCAGCACGTGGAAGAGCAGTTGAGAAGGAGACACACACAACCTGGGAGCCTCTACACGGGCAGCTGTCCTTGGTCGCTCAGACCCACAGTCGGCTTTATGTGAGCAAGAAACTAAGTTTGGTTGCATCAAACCTCTGAGATTTTGGTGGTGTTTGTTCCCACAGTGTAACTTAGCCTGTTCTGACAAAGCCGTTATTCCTTAATTTACTTTTCCACTTCCTCCTCCCCCTGCTTTTCCATGGTAGCGGTCATTATATTGAGTGCTTATGTGCTAGGTACTTGGACTTTTGTCTAAGTTGGCAGTTGGTTGCCAACCTGAAGGTTGTATCCATATTTCTCCCTACTGCACAATCCACCCTCTTTTGTGTTTTCCAGATTTAATAGCTAAGTACTATTAGTTCTGCTTCACTGTTTTAATTTTTTTTTCAGAAATCAAATTTTTCTCAAAACAGAAATCTTTTTTATTTTTATTTTTCATTTTAATTGAGGCCAGTTCATGACACGTTAGAATCCCAGACAAGAACTGAATTTCATGTAAGTATTACATCATGCCTACTACACATCAGATATTTCTTGATCTCAGAATTTCTTAAGATTAAAGAAAAAAAATCAGAGCATCACATTGCTGAGATTAATCCTAGAAAAAAGCTGGCATAGTCTAGCCATTTGTAAAGTTTTTGTTGAGTGTAGGAATTAGAGCTTGAATAACCCACTTGGAAGTAGTATCTGTTTCCAAGGTGACAATTTTTTTTTGTAGCTAAAACAGAAGGTCCCGACTTCTAGTCCCAATTTTAATGCTGTTTACTCTCTGATCTTGGGCCATTTGCTTTCTTTCCTTATCTATCAAATGAGACAATAAGAATCAGAGAGGTTAGTAACTTCCTTAACATTTTATAAGATTATTGATAATGTCAAATAAAGCTTTGGGGATTTAAAAAAAGTAAGAAAGACTTTACTTGAGATAGTGCACTATCGTGTTCATAAATCAATACCATGTTTTGGGCACAGGAATTGGGGGGCTTGACAGTAGATCCACCACATCAGATACTGGCCAATTTTTAATGAACCTCAGTAAAGGATGGTCAAGGGTAATTGTCATGAGCAGATTAACAGTTCATTCTTTCTACTGAAGTTGTGCTGACGTCTGTTTTGGAAAACCTTCCAAGAGATAAGTCATTTCTGTTTACAGTCATCGTGTTCCAGTAGCCCATCTTTTTAAGGTATGGGCTTCATGAATTGGTGCCCAAAGTCATGGCTAAGAAATTTGCAGCATTTTGCTGCATATTGTTTCTGTGTTGATTCTGACAAATATCAGAGTGAAGGAATGTAGTGGCAATTAGCTGAAAATTTGAAGAAACAGTATAATGTGTTATTTTTTGCTCCAGGGTTTCCACTCTAAAACCAATCCTGAAGGGGCTGAAATGACTTTTTGCAGGAAGGGTTTCCAGGTGAAGTCTATAAATGAATACTTCAAAATTTGACCCAGTAAAAATATCAAGATATTTAAGTGAGGTACTTCTGTTGTTATAATTTATATTACTCTTCCTTTCAGAATTAGCACAGTGATTTGATGATTTCATGTAGAAGTTTAAAGAGATGATCTGGAAGAATGCTTCCCATTTAGAAGAAACCAGGTTTGATATTCCCTAGTTTTAACAGCAGAATATCATGTGGGGCGGAGTTAATACTTTAAGTTTCAAACAGTTGATGTTTGAGACTAAGACTGGGTATGCCTAAATCATGACTCTTTGTTGCCCTTTGTTTAGATTGTTATAAAGTGATAATATTTTAGAATTGGAATAAAAATGAGGCTACTGCTACTCAGGGAGGTGATCCCCTCCCTCCCAAGGTTAGAAGCTATTTGAGGGCAGAATTAGCAACAGAAGGGTTCATTTGATAGCTTTAAAGTATTTTTTCACTTGCTCTGAGCTTCCTCTGAAAATCCTCTGGCCAGAGAACAAAAGCCCCTCCTTTTTCCATCTGTGCCCAGTGAAAAGTGTGTGAGGTCTGTGAACTCCTTAGCTGATCTGAATGCTTTGGGAGAAGAGGGGTCCAGGATTTCATTTCAGCAGAGCTGTAGTGGGAAGCACTTTCTGGAATAAGGAACCCCACCTGGCTATTTCTGAATTGTTCCGAAGTAATAAAATTGTTTCGGTGCTGGAACTACTTACTCACTGCGTTTGTGGATTTGCCTTTTGCTCTCTGTTACTTAGCCTCTGTCTCCCTTTTGTTCTGGGAGCTTTCCCCACTTTCCTGCTTTGATCCTTGCTTAGGAACATTCCCTCAGGTTTCTCTCTTTATGTAGTCCTCTCTATCACCTTTCTTAGGAGTCTTCCCACAGTTAAGAAACATACAAACATGGCTGCTCTCCGGGGTGAAGGGAGAGCCAGCACTCAAACTCCTATGAACTGACTGAATGAATGAAAGATTCAGAATCAGCAGAGGACGTTCTTTGTCTTTGATGTTCTGAAACAAAACTTTAAAAGGCCATACAAATTAGCATTAATGTCTTCCCTGCTATTAAAGAGCAGGTGACCTCTGACACAGTTTGCATGGTAAATAGTAACCCACAGTGTCCAGCCCAGGCTGTAGAGAACATGGGTGGCCCACTGATTACCTTGGTTGTCCCTTACGGTGAAGTTGGGGTTGTTAGCAGCCTCGGGAGCCAGGCTGTAGTAGAAGTGCTGGCCGCCGTGGGGATCGTCTTGGTCCACTGCACTCACTGTCTGGACCAGCTAGGGGAGGGCATGAAATCAGGGGAATCAGAGTCAACAAGAAGAGTTTCAAGGGCAGATGAGACCCCACACCCTGAAATCCAGTAGCAGATTGTTTTACCTAACTAGAAGGACATCCTGAAGCTTCCCTGGACAGTCAACTGTGCCATCACACAGCTCAGAACTGAATTTTGGTTTATTGTTGGGCCTGAATATGTTAACAGGCACAGGGTAGATGTTACCTAAACACCTTAGATGTTAGGTGTCGACATAACGTACTATTCTCTCCCCAAGGCTAGCCATTTTTAGGCAGTCTAAACAAAGACTTTGAGTAAAAGAACTGCTATGCCACAAGGTCTTGCTTGTTTCTGTTTTTTGTCCTCTCACTTCACCTTCCTTTCCTCACATTTGGGTTAATATTCTACGGTCAAATTGCTATTTTTGAGAGGCTCCTATTTAAAAATGACCAATACCTAGAATGAAGGAAGCAGATACAACATTGACTGTGTCAGGTTAATGGAAAACAAATGGAGAGGATGGGTCCCGGGGAAGTCACTCTTTGTTGGCAGGAAGGGCAGGAAGGGCAGGTAGGCAAAGTGTAGAGCACAAGACTCCCGGGGTGGGATGTACAGAACAGACTAGAGCCAGTAGCAAAGCTTGGGGTCGAGGAGAGTGAGAGGCGGGATGGCTTCCTCTTGAGCTCTTTGGCCAAAATTTTGCCTTTTCCACAACACTTTTCAAAATAGTAAGTTATCATGAAGGCTTTGAAGACCATGATGAAAAAGTTGCTAAAGAAAGCAGTGTGAAATACACAGTTGAAACATTGGCAGACAGACTTGGGGGGCCACAGAGAAGGTGTTGAAGGGATGGTCTCCTTCCTTTCTGTTTGCTCTCCTACCAACCAATAGCGCACACTCCCCCCACCCTTCTTGGGCCTGGCTCTGTAGGCGCGACACTTCTGCTGTTAGAAGCTGGCTGTTAGCAGGGTAGAAAATGGAACGTTGAAGGTCACCTGGAGGGCCGAGATGGGCTTGCTTAGTCTGACTTTCTTCACCTGTAAAGGGGGGTTGTGCTCCCTCACCAGATGCTGAAGATTATGTAACAGAGGACGAAGCTTCCTGCAAGGGGCCTGCTGGTGAACACGGTGTTGCTCAGATCCCCCCACTGAAACACTTGATGCCTTCAGCTATCAGTCTCTGGAGATTGTCTCAGTTGCTGAGAGCCACCTACCCACAGTCACCTCGTCCTTCCTCATCCTCCCACATCCAGTGGCTGCTGTGATAGCATAAAGGCCTGGCCCTCCCATCTCAACTCAGTGAAACCCTGGTTCTAGAATTCCGTGGAGCCATCCAGGGCTGTTAGTGCGTCTGCACCGCAGCTGGACTTCTTCTTTTGCCCAGTCCTGCAGAAGCTCTTCCCTTCCGCCGGTGTTGGCCCCAAGGGCATTCCTTAAAAAATATCTTAGCCCAGAGCTCCATCTCAGGATATGCCTCCTGCTGAACCCAACTGGCAGCTGGCCTCTGTTGAATCTAAAGGTCAGGGGAGTGGACTTGTAATAAAGGAGAGGGATCAGGAGAGCGCTGAAGATAAATTTGCCCCACAGTCCGGCCTGGTGTCAGTGCTGTGCACACGTGAGGGTCACCCCACTGTCCCATCCCTGCTGAGACAAATCCTGTACATTCCATCTTGCCTAGAGCTCCACTCGTGTGAAGACATGTTTCTTGATGTCTGTTATAAACAGGTGATTGTGTATAACTTGGGCAGCAATTGGAAAGTCATTTCAGGTCATCTGACCTTTGAAGTGTATATATGTATATTGGTGAGGTGGGGACCTGGGGTTGGTTACAGGGCTGTAAAGAACCGGTGAGCAAAGAGACTGCCTCTGGGCCCAGGTTAGGAGCACCAGGGCCCGTTCTCCCGCCCTCCACTCTCCCGGCAGGTCCAATTTCATCCTCAGCCCCACTTGCCATGCAAGATTCTGCTCAGCAGTGTCATGCGGCCCTGAGCCAGCACCAGGGATTTGGTCTGATTTCTTTCTGGGCTTCTTTCATGGCTGCTTGCTAAGAGTAAAACACACACGCAGAGCTCAGCAGATGCAAAGCTGACCGTGATGTCCGACAAATCTAACACAAGGAGGCCTGATTCTTCACAAACCAGACGTGTCTACTGAGCTGTGTGCTTTTGCAAATCTTCAAAACATGCCCCAGAGCCAAAATCAGAGGAGAATTTTCAGTATCTTGGGCTAAAGAAGAAATATGACAGACTGTGACAGACTTGTGCCTCATGATCTGAACTTGAATTCACAGATAAACTGTGCTTCAAAGGACTGTATAATAGACCCTTAAAAGACGTGTGCTCCACAAACAAGACAGGTGGTAACGTGCTATAAACCTGTCCTTCTCGTCTGAAGCCCTTTAAGAAAGGAAATGTTTCATTTTTGAAGGGGGAGAGAGTTTAATTTACACGCTACTATTACTCTTTAGAGTCTAGATTAAAAATAAGTCTCTTGTTATAATATAAAGTGTTATGTATTTGTCGTAACAGTCTTACATAAAACAAAATGTATATGTAGTATTTCTGTAATATACATAATTTGTTATATTAAAATATAAAAATTATTAAAATAAAGGCCCAAATCCCCTCACTCAAATCTCAGCTCCTGTAGCACAGTAACCATGGCTATTTTTGCATCCTGTCTCCCAATCTTTGTTCACATACAGATATATTTTTACATTACTGCAAGTATGTATGTGTTTTTATACCTCCTTTCTTTGCTCATAATAACATAGATCATTTCTTACACTGAAAAGTCTTCATTGTAACTTTTATTAGCTGCATAATACTTCAGGTCATTCTAGGCTAGAATATCAGTAGATACGGGAGTAAAATTATCTCAGACTTGTTGAAAAAATTTAGGTGTGCTATATAGACCATTGCACTGAGTATCAAGAATCAATGGATGAAATCATTTAGATCAGAATCACTGCAGAACACTTTTTTCCCCTCTGGGGGATGGGAGTCACTTTTTGTTTTGAGTAGAATGGTTAAGATGTGTTGAGTCAATCTTTGGTGAGTTCAGGAAGCGAATATAAGTTTTGGTTGTAGAGACAGAGTCTCTCTGCTGAAGGATGTGGGAGGTGAGGACGAGAAGTGAAAGCAGAAGCTGCATTCTAGTGAGAAACCCAAAACCTGAGTCCTTATCATTTGCACCTGAACCGCCCCCAGCCACAATCCACAGGACCATAAAATATGCTCTGGGGGAAATAAATTAGTAGGACTGTTACGTAATCTGTTGGGTCATAGGTAGAGAGGAAAGAGTCTTTAAAAAGCAGGAGCGGAAGAGGGGAGATGGCCTGTGCTGTGGGGTATGGACGAGTGGTGTGGGGCGGGCAGCAGCTGGTGCATACGCTAACACACGGCCATTCCAAGCACACTTAGGATGTTTTTCAGTTTTCAGTTACACTACTTGGGATTTAATCAACCAAATACTCATTTAAGTTTAAAAGCAGACTTTAAAAAATAGGCAAATACATCTGAAGATTATGGAACTAAAGCTATTTCAAGTAAGTAGAAATTTGTTCCTTCAGATGCTTTTCCTCTCAAATCTGACACGAGTGGTAGTAAGAAAATGAGTGTTTGAATTGAGGGAGGATTCAGAGTAGGCAGTTCTAGGTAACAGAGTGTTCTGAGAATAGGGCAGGCAGTTCCTAACAAGATACTTGTTGCCAGAAGTTAAGAAAGGGAGGTGGGAAGATCTAAAAAATAAACTTTCCCGACTGCAAGTATTTCCAAAGATTAGTGCTAAACTGAGGAAAAGAGTCTTCTTTCTTCTGATATTCATGGTCCCTCATTTCCAGGATCCAGGGCACATGTTATTACATTTGGTTCTATACAGTTCAGTTACAAGGTGGGTGACTGCCTTGATTCACAGATGGGTAAGCCACCTTGATTCACAACCTCATTTAGATCATAAAATGTAGTAGAAGCTCCAAGTAGTTTCCTTAACAAATAAACCATTGCAACATGATGTACAGAAGCTGGGAACTCTGTTTTGTAAGCTTAGTTTCTGGAGTCTGAGGTACTTTGATGGCAAATTTTGTTATCTGTAACAGTCATTTCCACATGTTGGGGGCTAACCAAGGTGCACGCCTCACAGGCAGCCTTACCTGTCCCGCTTTGGCGTTCTCACAGACAAAAGCTTCATAGAATCGGGGGAACTCTGGGGCATTGTCATTCACATCTAAGACTTTGATTGTGACAGAAACACTTCCAACCTGGGAAGGATTGTCTAAAGAGAGCACAAACAAAACAAAACAAAACAAAACAACAACGACAAGGTAAAGAGGGTTCATTATTGCAAGAAAACAGCTCTTTTGTTGAAATAGGTATTTACCTTTTCAGCCTGGTTTTTAAAGGAATGGATGAAGTACATGGAGATAGCAACACAAGGATGGCAGGGCTGCCTGTTAAGAATGTGGTAGGAACACATGCTTGGGCAGAGCAAGGCGTGTGTTGGAGAGTGTGTGTAATATCAGGAGGGTGAGATGAGGGGTGAGGCTTGCGGGGAGCAGTTATCACAAATTGGACCTTAGAAAGAGGTTTTGAATCTCACTTGGCTCATTCTTCAGGTTCTAGAATTAAAGGCAGGTCAGTTCTGTATTCTGGGCTTGAAGCAGCCTGTTTCTAATCAGATGCGTACTGTGTAGCATTGCTTGACTTTATTCCTGTGTAATACAGGTTTCCCCTACTTTTTCAAAGTTCCCTTTACACCATTTGCTTTTAGGAAAGACCCACATTAGTACTTGTTTTTGCTAACCAAAAGAAATCCAAAGAGGATTTTCACTTTTATGGGAAAAGGCGAAAAGCGAAAATAGCATTCAGGGTTTGTGTAGCAGTGAGCCGTTACAGAGGCGGCGCACGCCCTGAGCTGTGAGTGGCGTCCACAAGCTCCTTCCCTAGGAACTGCGCTTAGCATCAAGCTGCCGTATCTTTGAACTGTGTCTGAGCATCTGTGCTTTTTATTTTGTGCATCCACTGGCAAGATGAGTCCTAAGATAGTTCCTTCTTTGCTTTTCACCATTTTGGCTTACAAAACATTTCATAGGTATGCTCTGCTTTTGGATAGCAGGAACAACCTGTAATCAGTTCTTTGAATTACTGTGTTTTAGAAGGTTTCATGTTATTCATGGGATTGCAGATAACACTGCACATTCATTTCTGCTTATGGACTAGGGAGATATTAGAGGATCAAACATACACCAAATCTATATCTTGGGCTCGAGCAGGAGAAGTTACTCATAGTCACTCACGGGGAAATGTGTTCTTTTGGTCTGTCTTTTGCTTGGTATTACCACACAAAGATAATTTCACAGCCCCAGTAGTGCCCCTCCTGTCTTCTTCTGTTTTGGCCACCGTCCCAAGAAGACAAAATAGAAATTATAAGGCCCAGAAATTAAGCTTAGTAAATAATTTTAAACCTCAGATTGCCTCATTCTTCTGGTTCATTCTTTTTCTTTTTTTCCTCTCTTAAGAATATCTGTACTCTACTGTGTTTTCCCTCCAAATATTTCTATTGCTTGGTTACCGTAAGGGCTGACATATTTAATTTGTTTTCATTATAACTGTGATGGTACTTGTTTATACAAGGGATAATGAGAAATCCAGAAAAACATAAGAAAAAATATCATCCAAAGTCCTACCACCAGAGACATCCATTATATGATAAGTGTAATATTACATGTGTCCAAACTCTCTTAACACACACACACAAACACACACAGCAGTTAAGCTAAATACAAAAGTTGGATTTAGAACTGTAATATTTTGCGGCAAGATTATCCTGTGTCATTGAAATAAGCTTTGAAAGCATGAGTATTAATATCAACATGATATTCCCATTTTACTGTATGGCTGTACCATAATTTATTTGGGAAACTCCTATTATTAGACATTTAGGTAATTCCTCCCTTTTCCCATATTTTAAAATAACAATGTGGCAGACATTTGGGTACATAAATCTTTGTTAATATTTATGATTATTTCCTTAAGATAATTATTAGAAGTAGAATTCTTGAGAAAAAATATAGGGATATGTTGGAGAATCTTAATACAAAAGATTAATTACCACATTTGCCTCCTGAATGGCTGTACATACGTCTGCCAGTACATTAGGGATTGCCTTTTCCTTTAACCTTTGCATCAGTAAGTGTCATGAAAAAAAATGGAATGTAGTAGTATATAATCTTAATTTGTGTTATGTTTACAATAAATACGTTAATCTAGTTTTTATTAGTTTTAAATTACATTTTTAACTTTGTGTTAATGAATCTGCCTTTTGTTGTAAGAGGTATGTATGTGTATCAAATTCTCATATGCATTTTTGTGTATATGTGTGTATGTAATAAGAATGCTAGGTTTTAATGCTTCTTTTCATCCTGTAATAATATTTTATACTATTTGTGCATTCCTAATCTTACTAAAGATTGAAAACCTCTTATATTTCTCATGAATTATCCCTTTTCTGCGTAGAGAAGTCTAGCTCTTTGGCTTAAGGATGCTGTTTTCTGTGCCATTTTTGGATGTTTTGCTTGTTTGTTTTTATCTCTAGCACAGGACTAGATGTAGAGAAGATCTTCAATAAGTATTTGAACTAAATACTTTTATTTACTTGTGTAAAACAGGATTTCCATTTCTTCCCGTAAAGAATATAATTCTTGTTCCAACAAGCTGTAGAAACTTCTGCATTCTGTAATGCTTATATTTTGCCACTATGTGGAGACCAGTTTATTGTGTTACTTACTCATTTCCATGGCAAGGACAGTGATGTTATGCCAGGAAAACTCTTCCCTGTCAAGGGGTCTTGCAGTCATTAGGGCACCTGTTGTAATGTCAACATAGAAAAATCTTCCAGGGTCACTGCTTCTGTCAATGGAATATCTGTAAAAATAGAGGTGTAAACACATCATTTTATTTGGATAAGCATACTACAGCATATTACATGAGAGAACTGGGTGTATACCACGTGAAACATGACTAGTTCTGAATTATGGGCACTTGGAAGACTGATACTGTTTTATCATGTCCCCAAACACCGCCTCCGCTGAAAAAACCCAAAACACGCAAAAAAAACCAACAAAATATTACTGCTTTAATTTCTCACTCCTAAAATGAGTTAAAACATGGTGCCAAAGACTTAGGGCTGTTTTAAGCTATTTAAAAATCACTTTCAGCTATTTAAAGTGTAAAACTTCCCTAAGGCTCTTGGGACACTCTGAATGTCAATCCCTGTGTATCTTTGCTCAAAACAAATTTTATGCAAATAAGTTCAGAAATGCTAAATTGGAACTGGAAAAGGTATAGTTACGTGGTTCCAGTCCCTGTAATTTATATCACCTATTGAGGAGGAGAGATTTGATTCAGGTCCTTTGTAAACGTACTAATGACCAACGTGATGGCAAACACACTACTGGCATTCACTAGGTGGAGTGTCCTTATCTATGGAATATTTTTAGCAAGATGGACTAGGTCTATCTAGGTTGCTCAACGTAAATAAGCCTGGAATTTATGAATTTATGGGGCACAGCTTGCTGGAAAATGTCATGTGAGCTGTGTAATTAATGGGATATCAAAAAGCAGGTGTTCCATAACCAGAATGGCTCCCTCTGTTCTGGTAATGCACTTTGTCTGATGCTTACACCTTTCATATTCAGTGTGGACCAACATGCCTCCTTATACAGGAAGAAGGAGGATCTTTACAGGCACCTACACCTGACGGTTTCAGACCTCTCTAACGAAAGAATGCTTAGCTCACATTTTGCTGTTGTCTATATCCTTTGAATCCTTATTTACCTTGATACTGGGTAATATCAATAATTCTTGTTGAATCTGATTTGTCAGTCTGACTCTTTGTGTTATCTCACCTGAGTTATCCTACCTGGTCCGCATCTTGGGAGATTCACTAAGCGGAGGGAGACTTAGGCAACTGTATGTTTAAAAACCTCCATAAGGGGTTTTGGTATGCAGCCATGATTGAGAACCATCCTTGAGAACCTTATGTGGTCCTTGGTAATGGCTGGTAGTTACGATTGTTGCCATTTATTGAATACTTGGCATTTATCTGTAGGACGTAGGTATTAATCAACAGAAGAGGAAACTAAGAGAAGTTAAGTCACTTTCATAGTTATACAGCTAATAATAAAATTTAAAGCACATATGTGTTTATATATAAATATTGCACATATAATTATGTATAAACAATTGTATATAAATGGTTGTGTGTGTGTGTGTGTGTGTATATATATATATATATATATATATATATATATATATATATATATAAAAACTACTGTGATATATTGGGTTCAAAATTCTTTTTAAAGTTGCCAGCAATTGCAGTCTATATCTTAAAAGTTGTTGAAACTGGGAAATATTGCCATTTTGATGAAAATAAGCAGTTTCCTTAGTGCAGTTTTTCAGACTGAAATCAATAATGGTAGGTTATGACTAGTGAAGAAAGAAAATGGGATAGAATATATGTATGCCAGACTATTACTTGCACTAAGGGTACATATTGATGGTAAAACTTTGTTGCAGTATATAAAACACACACATATATAGAATATACTTGTATGTGTATTATTTAGTGAAGTGTTTTGTTTCAAGTATGCATTTTTTCCTGCAAAGATTCAGGATGATGGTTCAGAGAATTAGGAATTAAAGAGAAAAGTGACTAAAGGCTAGAGAAGTTGGAATCATTTCAGTTATAACTCTCCAAGAGTTGGGAAATTTAAAGAAGTAAAATAATGCCTCTCTGCTTCTGACCCTATTTAGTGAACACTTATTGTAGTCAGGCACTGCTCCAAACATCTTACATATGTTGATTCATTTAATCCTCACAGTAACCCTGTGAGGTATGTACTGTTATCATCCCCATTTTACAAGTGAGAAAACTGAAGCGTGGAAAGGTTAAGTCACTCGTCAAGGTTGCACGGCTGGGAATCAAACCTAGGCATGTGGAATGTGTGAGGTTGCTTAAGGAAACAAAACCTTATCTCTTTTTGAAGATAGATTATGTCATGATAACAAGCAGTTGACTATTTAATAAAGAATAAACACATGCCTACAAAGCTCATTTAAAATTAACAAGATTTTCTTTTTACTAGGTGTCATTAGTGATTTAGTTTTAAAGTTTACCAGCTATTTTAAGAGTTGAATTTATCTTAGGAAAAAAAAATACTGGTTGGCTCATGACAGTCTTTTCCTTCAGCTCCCCAAACACTGAGAAAAGCCAGCCATTCAGCCCACAGAGCCATAACCCCGATGGCAGCTCTCCAAGCTGTAGGCATAATGCCGAGGGGAGAGACAGCTATGATGAAGCGGCTTTCTGCATTCAAACCTGCAATGCCACAGCAAATGTCACAGATGGTATGGGAGACAGAGTGATGGAAATAACTAACTGACAGAACCCATGACAGGACTGCCTGGTGACACACTGGGAGGAAGCACTGCGAGCCTGCCTCCCTCATCAAGTGGAATCCCTTTCCGTTTTCCCAGGCTTCCCAGGCGGGGCCTGAATTGAGGCAATAATAGCATTCATTACTCTTGAATGGGACACTGGGCCAATTTTCAGGAGGCAGGAGAACAAATTTAAAGGTGTGGATACAGATGGAAAATGAGGAAATTGGGACACACTAGTGAACTATGGAGGTGTTTTTCCTTTCTCTAACCATAATATTCTCACCTACTATGGGCAGAATAGGGCTAACATGCACATACAAAGCTGCCTTCAGTGAACAGTAGCTGGTGCTCCTTGAGCTCCCTGCTTACTTGGCTGAGGACAATCTCTGAATTTAGGAGTGTTTTGAAAGTACGAAATCATGGACAGGCTCCCTGAATCCACACACAAATTCTAGGAAGGCACAGGAGGGCAGGCTGTTTCCATACCAGTGGAATCCTGTTTCACTTGCCAAATAGTTCAATTTCTTACTTGCTGAAAATACCTTGAGCACTTATTAAGAATTTAGGAGATCCAAACATTGTTTTTTCATGTATATATAACTAAATATGGAGACCTAGTTTTCAACTTTGCTAGTAAATGATGACCTGAACACACTGTAAACTTTCTAGGTGTGAGATTATAAAAGTCCTGATAATCTTTTTAAAAAGGTAAATGACCTTTTATCCATAGCATTTTAACTTCAGGTGATATGCTAATTTTTGGGTGATTTAATACGTCTTTTTTTTTTTTTTAGGATTATGAACCTCATTTATTTGTAATAAAAATGCAGAAGATAAATTAGATAGCCAAGTCGCGTATAACACATGCAAATTATTCTAAAAGAAAATAACTTTCATAGGAAAAATAAGGATAACATGAGCAATTTGGGAAATGATAACGTAGGAAAATAATTCCCAAATGCGTTTGTTTTTAGCCAGAGACTTGACTTTTAGGTGCTCTTTCCTTTGAGAATCCAGGACCCCCGATGTTCTACTTGGGTTCAGGGACCATTCGTTATTCCTGTGGGACAGTACAAAGAGTAGAGACTCCATATCTAGCAATATGAATTCTGTTCCTTTGCAGCCGAAATGCAGAGGAAGAATTACCTCCTGTTCTGAGGAGTGGAGTCTGCTTTACCCTGTGCCTGAGTGCTGGTCTTGTTACCTCCAGGCCTGTGACTGTTGCCTTATCCTTGCCAGTTTTTCTCTCAAGACCTATAGTGCTGTCCTCGAATAAGCCCAGGGGATCCTGTTGTGCGTCTCCTGCCTGTTCACTCTTGGCTTCCTCCTGACCAGGATCTGTTGGACTAGACACGCACTCCTTATGGACCTCCCTGGTGCTAACTGCCTGCCACGCCAGCCAACTGGTGGTTTTCGATGGCTCATCATCTGAAGCAACATTTCCTGTTAGCCAGACAGGATGCCCTCATTTTTGTGTGCCTCATTTTGCTCCATGCCAGCAGTGGATCTAGGCCTGCTGGTGTTTCTCTTTCCTTCCTAGTTATATGTTGAGATAACGACTTTAGTCCTGAATAACGCACAGCCACTCTAGGTAGGGGTTTGTGTGTATGATTCTGTGTGTGTGAATTTCCTGACTGCCTTCAGTCTCTTTTGCTTATTACTTAGTAGTGTGACTCCTGACAAAACCATATTTTCAGTGCTTATCTTGTAGGAGTCCAGAGTTAGAATCTGGAAAGATGAGGTGGAAGTATCCACTGGACATTTGATTGACCCTTTTAGAAATGGGATCTGATTTTTTTCAAGCTGTGCTTATTTTATTTCAAACATTTTCCCTCCATAAAGCTTTATTCTCTAAAGTTTTCCCCACAGTATTGTCTCTGATATGACTAGATTAATCAGAAGACCATGTATGTGTGTGTACATATATATATATATATATATTCTTGGTTCCTGAAAATAGAAACCTAGAATTGATTTCATTTATGTTGCGGTTGTTTTGAGGATAACACGGTTTCACTAACTTCTTCCCATCCTATTATACATTTAAAAAGCTTAAGGTTCAAACATCACTTCTATAAAGTTGGTATAACTCATAAAGATTAGTTGCCTTCTAAAGAACGAACATCAGAATTCAGACAAAATAATTTAAGCCATTTTAATGTCTAAAAATGTAAAATGTTTGGTAATTGGTTAGAGGAAGCAGATCTCCCCCAGCATAATCTCAGGAGAGAATCATCTTTATTAATCTGCAAAAGCACATTTTAATTAAATACAAAATAGCACCAGGTGAGGGAAGTAGCCAGCTGACAGAAAAGGCCTTTGATAAGTCAGGGTGTGTTTAAAATGTGCTATCTGCATTTAGCCCCAGATCCATTTGTGTGGCTTTCAACAATTAATGTGACAGATGGCTTCAAACAGGCTTGGAATCCTGATCTTTTGTGTCAAGCTTCAGAGGCTTGGCAGTTGCTCTGGAAGGCTGAGGTGTCAACCTGTCCACCAGCTGTTTGCACTTTGGTTCCAGAGTCAGTGGGAAATGGCTATGGTTATAAGAGCAGCTGTCCGCCCCCTTATTGAGGGGGAAGCATGTAGCCTAGAATTTTTAAGTTTAAAACACACTTTGCAATAGAAAGCCAGTCTGTATGGGATCAAAACTGTTGACAACAGTAGTGGTTTCTATGTCTGTACAGAAATAATGTGTTTGTATATGTTTTATATGTTTCTTTTTCCATTTTTTAAAAGTAAAAAGCCAAATGCTCTTAAAAATGAAAAGAATGTGCAGTGATAACCTTTATATTTACCACTATGATTCAACAATTTTTAATGTTTTGGCATCTATGTGTCTGTGTATTTGGTAATATCTGGGGATGTTTTATGTTGTTACAACTTAGGGGGTGCTACCAGCATTAAGTGGGGAGAGGCCAGAGATGCTCCTAAATATCATCCAATGCACAGGACAGCCCCACAGAAAAGAATTATCCACCCTCAAATGTCAGTAAGGCCACAATTGAGAACTAAGGGGTATATGTATTGCTGAACCAGTTGACTGAATTGTAGACATAATGATACTTTTAAATAACATGAAAAGGCTATATCATTTAAGCAGAAAGAATTTAAAGAAATAGAAGAATCTTCAGAGATGGAAGAACCAGAGAGAAAAAGTACTAGAAAACTAGATACAAGGGAAGGGAAGATTCTAGGACATAAGGAAAAGGTGGAATGTGTGGGAAAACCTGATTGAGTTGTTGGTCACATCTGGGTCCTTGGCAGAAATGATCTGTATGGTTGTTCCAATCGCCACATCTTCAGGTGCCTCCACAAAATAAAAGCCAGGTTCAAACACAGGGGGCTCATCCACGTCTTCCACACTGATGTGCACTGTGGTTGTGTCCTGAAACGGGCCTAGGTTCAGAAAACGCATCTCTAGGTGAGGATTGGCTCCCTCCACTTTTAAGGTGTAGCTTTTCTTGCTTTCAAAACTCAGGGGCTGAAAAGTAATGACAGGAAAATTGATTAGCTAGGAGCATATATGTCAGAATTTTGAAGGATGGTCAATACTGATGGCTGATGGATAGATTCCCAAATGCGTTAAAACTATGGAAAAGGGGCAAGAGGAAAAATAGGGGGAATTTTTCTTTTGTTCCATTGTTCTTGGTCTTAATGTCAGTTCCAACAACTTGGGTGACAAAGATAAGGAGGATGCTAGATGCTTCAGAGATAGTGAAGGAGGCCAGTTTGCTGAGTAAGAAAGCCACTGTACCCTGGGCAAGGCTGACTTTAACTTGTCTACTCTTTAATTGGCGTGGCCACCTTATCTTAAAAATGTTTGTTCATTTGAAAAGATGTCATGATAATTAAGAGAGAGTTTGAGTTCTGTTTCAGAATATCCATACAACTGAGGCCGAGGCTTTTCTGTTTTCATCTTTAAAAATAGAGTACAATACAAAAAAAAAAATACTGATTTTTTTTCCCCCAAGAAACTATCAATAAGCACCTCACAGATTCTCAGGGCATTGAGTCAGGTCAGTATTTATGTATTTAGTTTGTCAGAGACAATCTCTTTTAAATATATACATTGGTATATTTGTCAATGAATATATTTAAAAACCCAATCCAATGCCTCATTTCACAGTTAAAGACACTGAGACCAAAAGGGTGGAAGACTAGACTAAGCTGACGTGGCTACGCTGTGTCAGAGTAGAAATGCTGCTCTAGGTTTTTAAATTCCTCATTCAGGGCTCATCCACATAAATTTAACTTTGTCTAATAAAATCCCATGTCATAAAATGTAGCTTTTTTGATAGTTCCTTTTTTGGATCTCTTCTTACCTTCAGAATGTTTTATGTCAAAATAAATACAGCACTTCAGGGCAGGAAGTGTATTTGAATGCTGTTTCTTAAAAATAATCCATTTTTTTAAACTGACAAAAATGTATAAAAGTTTTAAGCAACACTTACCTCAAAATATCATCGATAATAATAAAAAAAAGTCACACAGAAAGGAAACCATAAACAAAACAAAAATAACCTAGGGACTGGGAGAAGATATTTGCAAATGATGTGATCTACAAGGGCTTAGTTTCCAAAATATACAAACAGCTCATACAGATTAATAACAAAAGACAAACAACTTAATCAGAAATGGGCCAAAGACCTAAGTAGACATTTCTCCAAAGAAGGCATCCGGATGGCCAGCAGGCACATGAAAAGATGCTCAACATTGCTACTTCTTAGGGAAATACCAATCAAAACTGCAGTGAGGTACCACTTCACACTGGTCAGAATGACTATCATCAAAAGGTCTAAAAATATAATTAAAAGCAATTAAACTTAGGTGCCCTAAAAAAACAAGTCTAGAAATAGTAAGTGCTGGAGAGGGTGTGGAGAAAAGGAAACTCCTGCACTGGGAACTCCTAACTCCCTCCTACACTGTTGGAAATGTGAATTGGTGCAGCCACTGTAGAAACACCAGGAACGTGTGAGTTTTGGTTGCTCCATATCCTGTTGGGTGTGAAATGCTATCTCATCATGGTTTTGATTTGCATTTCCGTAATGCCTACTTATGTTGAGCTTCTTTATGTTTTCTTGAAGAGTTCTTTATATATTTTATATTCAAGTCCTTTATCAGACAGGTTATTTGCAAATCTTTTCTCCCAATCTGTGATTTGTTTTTTCATTCTTTTAACAGTGAAGAGAAAGAACTCTTAACTTTGATAAATCTTTGGTTTATCACTTTTTATTTTGTAGTTTGGGATTTTGGTGTCATATCTAAGAAATTTTCACCTGATCAGGGTCACAAAGATTTTTCTCCCATGTTTTCTTCTAGAAATTTTATAGTTTTAGTTTTTCACATTTAGGTAAATGATCTAATTTGAGTTAATTTTTGTGAGGTATGAGTCAAGGTTCCTTTTTGTGTGTGTGTGCATGCAGATATCCAATGTTTCTAACTGCTGAAAGAGTAGACTTTTTAATTATTGTTAAAATTTCTTTTAAAATAAGTTAGTTATTGATTTTTATATTAAGATTATTCTCTCTCAGTTAAATAATTTCATTATTTAAAATTTAAAGAAAACATTGCCTTAAATATCCTAAGCTTTAAATTGACTACAATTGATATATGAGTTTGACTTTTCTCTCTTGAAAAAATTTTCTATCTATTTTTCCTTAGCATCAGTGAGTTTCCATATTTATAATAGTAAATCAAAGCATAGTAATGTCTGAGAACTCAAGTTCCAAATTCAAGAAGTTTCCTAGAATTGGAGCACACAAAAATGAAAACTCATTATATCCTTGAAAATTGAGTAATGAAAAGTGTGGCAAAAAATAGTAATGCAGCTTCCCTAAGCAGAATTAATTGTTCCCCCTTCTTTTCCCATTGTACTTTGTTTTACTTCCATTGTGGCTCTTCTTATTTTGTATTATAAATATTTCTTTCTGTGTTGGTCGCTTTCACAATACTAAAGGGCAAAGACTATGACTTAGAATTTTATTCCCCAGTGCCTAGCAAGGGCCCAGAACCCAAAAGGCAGCAATAAAATGTTACGTTGAACAGTGCAAAGGTTTTTTAATGTGAGAATTACCGTGTACTAGTTGAGTGAGTGATGATATATACAGATTTTATGTTACCATATTTCAGTGGTTCAGTAATATGCAAAGGTATACATCTTTTCATCTTTTGACATTTTTGAAATAGGGATGCCTCTTCAATTGCTGTAGGCCAGCAGGAGGTAGGATGTGCTTGTCACTGTTGGTGCTAGCCAACCCTGGTCAAAGTCCTTCATGTTGTACTTAAGTTGAGTTCTGCACACTGTTGGTAATACATGTGTTGAACATTACTGCCTTCTAAAATGTCTTCAGAAAGATTGCATTATGATTCAACATTGAAACAAAAGTTGTTGTGTAGGCAAAATGGCATGGAAACAACAGCAGGGAGTAAATCTGATATTAGTGAAGCAAATATGTCTGTGTCTGCAAGAGCTTTTGCAGACACTACAAAGTAAGGAATGAGAAAGCATTATATCATTGAAGTTGGCAAGAGTTTTTTTTTAAGTGGTATATAAAACAGTGGTAAGATTTACAATTCACGGCACCTTAGGTTTGATGAAATACAGAAGTTTTGTGCTTTGTGGCCTGCCTAGGAGGAGAGTGGACTCAAAACTATTGTTTATTGTGTTCTGAAAGATGGAAGACATGCTGAAGAAAAGATCATGCTCACATAGAATAAAGAACATTCTGAAAATTAGATATTTCAAGTTATCTTTAAAGCATTTAAATTAAAAGACTGAAAATCAATTGATTGATTACTTAAAAGCCAAAAAGACACAAGGTACTGGCTAGTAATCAGTGTGGTTTTATGAAGACCCAGTTCTATCAATTCAACTTAATTTCTCTTTTTGAAAAAATATGTGCTTTTTAGACAAATAATAGGCCTTAGGGAAATAAATCAAAAGCGGAACTTTTGTTTCAATTTTACATGACATTATTAACGACAAAGTAGGAAGATGGGTGTGGATCAAGCAACTGAGTGAATGTTGTTCCAAACATAGATATCGAGTGCTCAATAGCCTCTAAAGTATTTATTAAATTTGACTTGTCCATCTACTGAACTTATTGACCTCTTCCTTAGTTCAATTTTCTGGCACCTCATAAGTTCATAAGAGAAATACAAATGACCGTGGTAAAATTGATGTATGTTTTGATTAAACATGGATATAGTTTTAGCAATGACAGTGAAAGACAATGTTCTGTCTTACGAGGTTTAATCTGCTCTCCAGGTAAGGAAGCTGGAGAAATGACATTTTGAGGTTTCTTTCAGATACAGTCTATTGCTCTACCACCCTGAACTGATCTCATCATACACAAAATTGTGATAGTTCATATTTTTAAAATCAATGGCTTGCAATAAGGTCTAAAATATAATCTAATAATTTAATATAAATTAATATTATTGTGTTAGTATTTAGAATTATCTTATATATTAAGATATAAAGTAAAATCTAAAATGTATCAAGACACTCAAAAGTTCTTTTTCTGATTGCTTTGTTTTTTTAAAGATACTTTTTGCATTAAAGAGATAATAATTATCCAAACTTTGAGCTTTTACCTTGTTTGTAGTTGCCAGTCATGGTAAGCAGTGTATTATTAATTTTTCACTTGAGGCATGCCACATAATAGGGGAATGTTCTTAATCTTATGTCATATACCAAATTGGTATTATTATTTCTTGTCACCTTTTATAATTCTAGCATGCAATATTAATTCTCAAAGAATGCAAATAAATAAGAAACTGCAATATTTAATTTATATTCAGATTTATATGATGATTCCAAAGTTAATCTCAACATTTTGCACTATATTGAGGTCATTGTATGCTGGTTATAAAGATTTCTCGTTGGAGGAATGCTGGATATATCAGTTCTTTTGCTGTATTTGTACCTTAAGTAAATATGGGACAAACGTGAATTCTTCCCTTCTAAGACAGTGTTAATTCTACTGTATGGAACAACATAGAATAAAGTTGTTATTAAATACATTAACTGTGCCACATTCTAAGTTATGACTTCGTTGCTTTTGTCAAGGTCATCAGTGACCTCCATATTCCTAAAGCCTGTGATGAATTTTCAATGTTCTTACATAAACTTCAGCAATATTTGTCACAGGCAGTCATTCCCTTCTCTTGGAAACAGTTTCTTCATATCTTCAGGACAGCACACTCTCCTGATTTTCCTCCTGCTTCCCTGGGCTCTCATCAGTCTCCTTGCTCTCCCTGACCTCATCACGTTGGGGTGACAGGGCTCATCTTACTGTCCTCTTCTGCATCTGTGCTCAGTCCCTTAGAAAAGCATTCTTTTTTATTTGCTTTAAGTACCATTTATGACTCTCATATTTATAGTTCCAGCCCAGAACTCTTCTCCAGATTCCACACTCTTATAATCAACAGCTACTACACATCTCCACTTGGGTGTCTAATAGATGTTGTAATCGCAACGTGCCAGAAACTGAACCCCAGTTATTTCCCCATCTCAGTTAATGGCAGCTCTATTTTTGTTGCTCAGATGACTCCTCTTTTTCTTTATACCCTCATCCAGTCTGTTAGGAAATTGTGTTGGTTCTACTTTCAAAATATATTCCAATCTGACCAGTTCTCACCACCTTAATACCCTAGACTAAGCTACCATCATCTCTTACCTGGATTATTGCAATAACCTTTCAGCTAGTGTCCCTGTTGCCATCCTTGCCCTCTTATGGTCTTTTCTCAACACAGCTTACAGAGTAATTATTTTGTAATGAAAGTCCAGTGATGTCACACATCTGTTAAAATCCTCCAGTTCTCCGCTTTACTCAGATTAAAACCCTAAGTCCTTATATGTGCCTACAGGGTTCTACACAGTCTGGCCCCCTTGCTATTTTTCTGATCTCATCTCCTACTAGTCTTCCCCTCCAGCCTTACAAACCCCCTTCCTGTTCTTGAAATAAACTAGGCAGCATCCCACTTCATGGCCTTTGTACTGGCTGTTCCTTTTCCTGGACCACTTTTCTCAATATCTCCATGTCCATTTCCTCATCTGCAGGGCTGCCATTTACAATTCTCACTGAAAGTCACTTACAGGGCACCTCCCAGGGTTGCACATTGTCAACCTGCCCAGTTCTGTGCTGTGACTCTGCCCATGTGAAGTCTGCATAAATGTCACTTCTCTGTGAGGCCGATCCCAACCACCCAATTAAATTTGAAGTCACAAAAGTTGGCTCTTCTGATCTCACTTTACATCCCTCCTCCAGAGCACTTAATACCTTCTGATATACTACTTTATTGACTTACTTGCTATTTCGATTGTCTTCTTCCCCTCACTAGAATGTAAACTTCAAGAGGGCAGAGGTTTTTGGTGGTTTTATTTAGTCTCTACGTTAAATGCCTAGCACAGTACCTGACACATAGACACTCAACAAGTGTTTGTTGAATAAATAATTCAAGGTATCTTGGGCTTTAAAACTTATTTAAAATAGAGGAGAAGGATGATTAAATCAATGAAGTTTTGAATTAATATGTTTTATCAGATATATTTATTAGGATGTTAAAACTTCAGTTTTTTCAGGTTTTATCTTTCAGCTGAGTATGCCCATATGTGCTTTATGCCACAGAATCCATTGCTTACATTTAGAAAATTTGTTAATGTATTACGAAGTGAAGTTTCAAGTGATGACATCACTTGGCAGCTATGTTTGATAAAGCTTTCCAAGCCTAATTAGCATCTATGGGTCTTTAGCAATTAAAATCCCTGTATGTTAGTTATTGATTAATAATAATAGTATAGCTTGCTTTGTGGTATACTATAGTAAAAATGAGGTTATACAAGTGCAAATATTGGTTAAGTCATTAACATCATTAGGGAATTAAGCTACAACAGTTTTTGTTTTGAAGTGGTTGAGTAGTGAGCTAGGAGAAGTGACATTTTTATGTATTTTTATCACGACTTCGTATCCTTTCTGTACGATGATGACACAGCCAGTGTTTACTTGTAAGTAAAAGGAGGAAGAGTTTTTTTCTTAATAATAGGAAAGAGGGTTTATCAGAGAATTTGAAGCACTACATTATTAGTACTGTAACAGCCCTTACTAATATCACATACACATTCAAGCCTCCATTGAAGTGATTTGGGGAAAGGAGTTGGATTACCTTCTTCACAGTTATGATGCCAACTTGGAAATTGGGATCTGTGTTGATGTCGAAGGCATCTGCTCCATCTCCATCCACAATGGTGTACTTCATCTCCGCATTGATTCCTTCATCCAAGTCCTTGGCAAACACTCTCCCCACAGTAGAGCTAACTGGAGCTGATTCCAACACACTCATCTGATAATGTTCTGTGAAGAAGAGTCAGAACACGCAGTTTTGGTAATCTGTCATTATGAAAAAACGCCTCCTCAGTGTTACATCATATCTGCCATACAGTGCAAAACATCTTTTTCTTGGTCCAAAAATTAAAACTTAAGTTTTACAGATGCAAAACTGAGATCCAGAGAAGCTGAGCAAACATTATTGGGTCATAGCTTGTGCCGGCTGTTCAGTAAGGAGAGGCCAGAATACCCTGATCATGATCCTAGGAGTGGGACAGGGTAAAACCCCAATTATTTCTCATCTCAGTGAATCTACCTTCAGAGTGGTAGGAAGTACCTTGCTTTCCAGTCTTGCAGTCCTTCCTAATGAAATATTTCTCCAAAAATTAATATCTTCTGAGAAAGATAGAAAAAACATTGTGGTCCCAAAGTGTATATTTATTCTGTTCACATTTCAAATGCCCGCGTTTTCCTTCGTGGGCTGGCCAGTGTGCTCAGTGCTCCTCTCTACAACCACCTGCCCAGATTTAATGGTTAACCAGTGATATCTACAAAGGAGGACCAGCCATGGAGAGCGAGCTCCACCAGTTTCCTGTGTTATCCATCAATGCGTCCTTGCACCTGGGACTACCTACTGGCAGCTTCTTTATGGACAGACCCCTGATGTTTTTTGTTCTCCTCTTTTTCAGAATAGAATACACTCAAATCTCTCGCAAAAGTGAGAAGCTCAAAGCCAGTAATGTTCTCCTTTTCAATTTGACATCCTGAATTCACTAATTCAGTTCATTTTCATCCCCATGGAGTTGTGTTTTCATTAATTTACCTTCTCTGCGGCTAAACTGTTTGCCATTTTTCATTATTTTGTCAATCATAATGTGAATGACTAAATAATAAAATCACACAATTTTTCAGTATGTACATGGTCTCTCTTATTCTGTTATGTATTGCAAGCTGTGGGGATGTGGACCTGGGAAGCTTGGGATGTGAGGGCTCGAGTTTCACAAAGATTAGGGGAGGCTGACAGCACCCAGGTGGCTCGCAGCACCCTCCATTGTACGGGAGAAGAAACGATGACTGTTCTTTGCTAGTATAAGCCAGGAAATTGTTAGTTTGCACTAAACAGGCAGGCATTTGGATTCCTTGATCTTTTTACTTCCAAAATTGTTGATGGGTTAGACTTTGCTATTACACAACATGTTTGGGAAGAGCAAACCTGTATTTGCCTATAATTTTCTCCAGGAAGCCTATGTGTTTAAACAGACATATATATACAGTTTCTACATATATTAGCCTGAGGTCTTGATATTCCATTATATTTGGTTCACTTAAAGGTGATTGAGCTTGTTCAATGTAAGATAGTAGGTGTGTCATTTTGTCAGCATCTGATAATCACTTATGATAGCAGTTGCGAAAAAGACGGAAAGTGAGATTTCTAGAATGAAGAATCAGAAGATTAATAATGCAGAAGAGTTCATGCAAGGTTCGTTATGGAATAATGAGATCATTTAAACTTAGTTTTAGCAAATAGAAAAGGAAAGATTTAATGGTGAGATAAGAAAATTTAAAAGTCCAAAAATAATGACTTTTAAAGGAAACAGATAATGTGTGAAGAATGCTTGGAGACACAGAGATGACTTTTATACATTTCCATTTTTCCTGTGCAGCATAATCCATGCTTCCACTCTATTCTAGATTCTCCATTATTTAAAAAAAAAAACGTGAAAACTCAAAATGTGTGCTTTAGAATGGGGTTAAGATGTTGGCTTGTAGGGCAGATCTAAAATCCCAGTTATCATTGTATTGTGTATATGCTCCTGTGAAGCGACCATGTGTGGGGAGATACAACTTTCCTGCAGTTACATCCATATCTACATACTTAGGAGCTATGTAATAACTTCATTCTTCTTCTCTTTTTACCTTCATCAGAGATACTGTCTAGTGTCAAATTACGAAAGCCAAGTAGGATAGTTTAAGCCTGTTCAAGAGTCTGTGGTCTACAGTGTGCGCCATGTGAGCCATTCATGAAATAATGAAGATAGAATTCACAGGGTCAGCAAAGCAATTAAGACACCAATCCACATGATGTCATAAACTGTTCCATGACACATTACTGCTCCATAACAGTGACCCAATCAACTTAGTAACCTACTCATTTGCACCACTTGTGAAGTGCTTATCTAGTATCCCGTCTTGTAGTTTCATGAAATTTCATGAGGACTTTGTGTATACCAGTTGGATGAAAACATTTGAATTCTCTTCCTGTACTTACATGGATAAAATAAATGGTTTACATGATCTGGCTGATGCAAAATGTATCTGTTCAACTGATGATCTAGTTTGGCTCTGTTTTTAGTTTAGTTGTTTTGTTGAACCTGATTCCCCTGGTTAAGTCTCACTTGGAACTGTGTCTGCTGCTGTCACTTCTCCAGCTGCTCCCTTTTAGGCATCTGCTTCTCAAATTCACATCTCCATTCCTGGGCTCTATTCCACAGTCATAGTTGTATATTCTACCTTCCTTAAGGACATTCAATCTGATTGTCCCGCTGTCACTTTATTTTCAAATCTGAATTTGTCGTCTTCCTTCCCTGCCACTAGTTCCATTATGCATCCTCTGTTTCTCTCAGTAGTACAATTCTTCTCCCTGTTACCCAGACTTAAACATCATTGTCATCTTTGACTCCACCCTCTGCTTTGGTTCCTTTAGCCAAGAAATCAAGAGGCTGAAATCCCTCTTTTGTTAATTGTCCAACTCCACTCCTTCTGCCATTTCCTTACATCCTTATCAGTTCAAATCTGGACCACTCTAAATGCCTCCTGATGGACTCTCCTGCTTCTAGTCTCCACCCCTGCCAACCAGTTCTGTACATGGTTATCAAATTAGCCTTCCTTTATGTCTCTCACTTACTCAAAAACTTTGCAGTGACTTCCATTAGAAATACAATGCATCTGAAACACTAAAGAGCAGGTCTCCATTTTAGGGATCTTTGAAGACAGAATTACATTTGCAACTTTATGTCTAGGTCTTTATATTCCATGCCTAGAATGTTGCCTGAAACAAGTATTTTTTGAATGAATGAATCGCTTCCTCTTTCTGAAATGTTTTCATTCTTCCTATTTGAATCCTTTTTATTCTTCAGTCCCCTGTTGAACCCTCATTCTTTTATGAAGCCTTCATTCATCTTAGTTTATTGTGAAGGCTTCATTCTGCACTAATCAAGCGGCACACAAATACTGCTACTTGGTTAACTTTTGATGAGTATCAAGTATGTTCTCCCCATTTGGATTTTAAGCTTCACAGAGGCAGGGACTGGGTTTCAAGCATCTTGTGCCCTTCATGCCCAGGGCCCTTGCAAAGCAGGCACTCAGTACCTGCTTGTGAATTGATTGGTTAAGGTGGTCAGATGGGTCACTGTGTTCACCTGTAGTTTTGACTTAGTTTCTCCGCATACATTCTCAACAAGGGCAGTAGTGCATCCTTGGGGGCAAAAAGGATTCATGTTAGGGAAGAGATGAAAAAAAATCTTAGACGTTACAATGATTTCTGGCTCTCTAAATTTCATCCCTACCCAACAAAACCTTATTCCTTAATATTTAATTTTATGAGGTGGCAGAGTAGGGCATGACAATCAAGAAAAAAAGGTCTAAAAAGGCTCCATAGGGAGGTGATAGTGAAAAAAGTGAGGAACACTGGTGGAGTGCTATGGGAAGTTGGGGCCTACAAGGGAAATGGTTATGTGAGAATTGCATGATAAATGTTGGGAAGGAATCCATGCATAGTTGAACTCAAAGAGGAACTCAGACTGGCCTTTGTCGTTCACCTCTGTCACAGGTGCGTCCCTCTGGCCTGAGGTCTGTACTCTCATTGCTTAGGTACTCACTCTGGGGAAAGCGGGGCGGGTTATCATTGACATCCAAGAGCGTGACGTTGACCGTTGTGGTCCCAGCTAATCCTCCGAGCTGCCCTCCCATGTCCTTGGCTTGGATAATCACTTCATAGTATTCTTTGGCTTCTCGGTCCATATTCATGAGTGCTGTCCTAATTACACCTGCAGGATAGAAATGACTTTGTTTTTGAAAACAAAACCACAAGTCCAGTTTTTAAGTCTGGGTTGTAAGCTTTTCCCTGGTGCCCTGTTAATGCCTTGATGGGAGATGCAAGTCCCCTGTTTTATTAAATTTGAGGTCAGAATACCAGTTTCTAAAAAGTGCTGTGCTTAAATAAAGGGTGAATAAGTACTATTTCAGCAGGAAGAGCCTGGTGGGCCGATTTCCTCCGGCAACATTCCTGAGCAGGAACAGGAGGTGGCAGCAGTGGTTCTCGGACAGACGGGGGTATGGCGATTTCAGGCTGCTCTGTCTCACCAAAGAAAACTGGGGCGTTGGGGCCAGAAAACAAAGCCTCATAAGTCTGCAAATCTGTGATGGGAGATAACTCTCCTTCAGCTCTTTCTTTCTTCAGCCCTTGGAGCCCTTGCAGTGGGAATGGCTCTTCTTCAGGCAACTCACTCCTAGTCTGCCTTCTCCTGCCTCCCCGGTACCTGTAAGCAGGGTTGGAATTCTGATTTGATTTTCCTTTTGTTATGTGTCCATTCTGTTTTATTAGGTTCTGCTTACCTCTGTGCTTCACCGCATTCCACGAGCTAAGACGTGAAAGAAGCTCTGTGAGTTGTTTATTTTTAACACACGCACGAGATGAACTTCCCCAGACAGTTACGTAGCAGCGTTTCAGTGTGATGATACGGTTTCATTTAAGAAGAAGGGTCTAAATCAAAATCCTGGGAAATGTGTTGTTTTGATCCTGCCAAAGATGTGCGGGACTGTTTTATCTCCCTTTTAACCTTCCCGCTTAGAAAAGTTGACTTCTGTACTCTCTAGGCAAAGATTAAAGGCTTGTTTATTGCAAGTTTACAACATGACCCTTGGCTAAAAAGACTTTTTGTATGCCAAGGGGAGGAATTGGGACCCACAAACCTGTCTCCATTTTAGTCCTGTAAGGTATATTTTGCGTTATAGTAACAACATTCTAAAGTGAAATATGCAGCATTTTCTTTTTTTAAATACCCTATGGGCATGGCAATAACTATCTTTTCATGTGTTTTTGACCTTAACACTATAGATGCCCCGTGGGAGCTGTCAAAATAATGTAGCGTTCCTCTTAGGATGTAAAGGACACATTACCCTCTTCCTGTCTATATTTTTCCTCCCTGTGGGCACCCCCTCACTTTCCCTCCCTCCGTTTGTAGAATTGTTGAAGTTACTGTTTTATAGAAGTCCCTAACTGCAATCTTTTTTCTTGCCTCCTACTAATTTACACGCCCTCACTTCCTACTTTTATGATACAATTTTCTGAATGCCTGGTTTCCCTGAGGACTTCTGAAAAAAATTATATCAGGTTGCTAATAGAAATGTGTTTTTTTCTACTTCATATAAAGGAGTGACTTTGAGTGTTCGGCATTGACTTTACCTCTGTGTTTGTAAGTTTCTTTACTCAAGTTTTTTGTTAATTACTCTTAGGTCCTCAATTTATGTAAAATGGGGATAACAACACTTCCATATATTGCACGAGTTCACAAGATTATTGGGAGGCTCATATGTGGTAATATTTATGAAAGCGTTTTAAAGGGGAGAAATTCTGGCACAAGTACAAGATAATGATATAATTGCTCTGCCCAAGTCAGAAGTATTAAAGGGACTCCTTCATAGATAAAACAGAAATTCTGTAGTCAAAGCTCTCAGGTAAAACTGAAAACAAGACCAAACAAGACAAAACCCCCAAAACCAAATTGGTCTGCTGCTTGTCTGTTGATTTGTCCTTTTCTAGCACATTGTTCCTTACCCACCCAACTCTAAGCTGTCCTCCCTGTGAGAACATCCCACTTAGCACCTCCTTTTCTGGGGGCCACATCCCATGCTCTGTGCTCTCTTCTCCTCTCATTGAAACCTGTCTGTCCCAGTGTCCATTCATTCTGGCCTTCCTCTCTGCTCAGTGCAGGGTGGTTCAGTGCTAAGCACATCTGAACGCACGTCAGAGGACTGACCTACAACCAGAAGCACTTTGTTAGGTCTCAGCTCCCAATTTCCTTATCAGTTAAGTGAATGGTGATGGACTGGATGATTCCCCTAAGGCTCTTTCTAGTTTCAAAATCAATGATTCTAGTTCTGTACTAAGCCCAGGTTAAATGCCAATCCTCTTAGATCTTGGAATTGCAAAAGACTTTTCTCCCTGGGAATAAATACAACCATAGAATTTTTTGAAGGCTAGTGAGGAGGTACTTTTGTGAAGGCAGTTCTTTTGGCCTCTCCAGTCAGACCCTATACGCTGTCTATGCATCATGCTGCTCTTACCCACAGGGCAGTGCTGGTTTGTTCTCTTAATCCCAAAGCTTAGAACAATCTTCTCTAGTTAATACACTCCCTGAAGAGTTCTTAAAAAGGAGAGTTGGGTCTGTCATAAATAGCAGTTACAGATTATTAGAGAATAAAACAAACAGCTCTGACCTGACTGTGAACATCACATACCTGTTTTGGAGTCCACAGAAAAATATGGCTGGCCCTGGAGGATGCTGTACACCACCCGGGCACTGTTCCCATAGGTTGGGTCATCAGCATCTGTGGCTGTCACCTGGATAACAGAAGTCCCTGAAGAAGAGAGATGGTGGAAGCCTGTTTAAGTTGAATGACTAAAGACTGGATGCAATCCCAAATGGGCAACTTTAAAACATTTGCAGATGTTATGTCTGCTTCCTTGGGGCCTCTTTCTAGGTCAAGTTTCTGTAACTGCTGAGTACAAAAATACCTCTTTAGTCGGGCTGGGAGTTATTTGTGTTTTAAATTCTTAATAACCGGTAGGGACAACACAGCCTTTGGGCCCTTCATTCCTCTTTTGATAATACCGAAATGCTTCTCCCTTATGAATCAAACATTGTCTGTCTGTCTGTCTGTCTGTCTATCTATCTACCTACCTACCTACATACCTATCATCTGTATTTTCTTTTGCTTTTTAAGAACCAGAACTGAATAACAATCCTAGGTTATTATTACTATTATTTTGTACTGTGGCTGATTTCAGTGTCTAAGTAGCTTCCTGCCTAAGGACTTGGTTGCCATTTTTGGTACAGTTTTGTAACTTGTGAACTGTTCTGCATACTCTCTCCTTCTCCACGTTTAGACAAGAAGAACTTGTATAGAGGAACTGCTGTCTGTGAGAATCAGTGAATCTCCGCCTTACCCACTGGCGACATCTCTGGCACAGTGGCGACATAAGGTCCATCTGGGAACTTGGGCTCGTTGTCATTAATATCTTGGATTTTAATGATGAACTCTGACTCTGGCTCCATCGGTCGGCCTGTCCGCCTGTCCAGGGCTTGAGCCCTTAAAGTGTACTGGGCCCTTTCCTCTCGGTCAAGCCTCTGGATGGCGTGGATGTCTCCTGTGGTGTCGTCGATGGTAAATACGATGCCTGCGCCTTCTCCTGAGAGGATGTATTTGATGGATCCATCCCCCCTGTCCATGTCTGAATGAAGCTGGGGAAAAAAAGCACCAACACCTCATTTATGGACACAAACGGGTGTCATAAATAAATTAGTTTTTAGTATGGTCCACATTTATGATCTCTTTTGAAACAGGAAGATTTTTTTTTCACTCAAATACTTAAATTGTCTGCCTAAAAAGAACTAATATGCATTGAACATGGTTGCATCAAACAACAAATACAGGTTGATGAATAAATGAAGTTTCTCCACATCACTCCTGAACTTAGTACTGTTTTTTAAGTAACTCTCCCTGAGACGTATACGTGGAAGGTGTGAGTCCCAAGGTGACAATAGGAGCAAGTCTAACAAGGAGAAATCCAGCATTTCCATTTAAGTAAATAAAAAAGGACAGGCCTAAATATTTTAAAATTTAAAAAGTGTTGATATAAATTAAGTTTTGGAATTGCGAAAACTTTATGACAATTCAAGTTGGCTAAGCAGCTGATGAAATTGTTAATAAATAGGCTGCAGCCACTGTACTGGAAATGCTCAGTGACTTCTGGGGGCTCTTGAAATTCTCTCAAGTCCATAGTTTCATTCAGTAGGACTACGTTTGCTTATGTTTCATGTATCAAAATGGAATTTTACTGCTGGTTATTGTTCTTTGCATCAGTGTATCTCTCCTTTTGGTAGGCCCAGTTCCTGGCCTCTTAGTTGAATCACTCAAATCTATATGTGGATGGTTGTTATGTTAGGAACATGCTTTTATCTGCTCTTTCAACTATGTTTCGTCTCAGATCGCTTTGTAATGACTGTCAAAATGAGTCCCAGGGTACTGTTTTCATATTAAGCCTAGAAATAAACTCCTCCATCTCTAATTATAGACAGTGTATATAGGTGAACCTTGGAATTCTGTGCTATCTTATAACAGTCTTGCTCTATGGGGGCAACAAAAATTAGTCACACTTAACCACCTCTAACTGTTGCTGGGGTTAGCACTTTGCATAGTTCAGTGATGGAGTTTGTGAGATTTAGTTTATAAAACAGACAACCAGTGTTAGGTTTACACCACAGAGGCAAATGTATCTGGTCTGAACATGATCCATGTCAGTTATAAATTGAGTGCCCTTGACAAATTATTTAATGTTTATAACTCTCAAGTTCCTCATATTATAAATGTAGAGAACAATATTAATTCTTACTTGGAAGGGTTGTTGGGATCATTAGAAATTAATATATGTAAAACACCTAGCACAGTGTCTTTCCCATAATAGGAACGCTTTAAATGGGGCCCATTATGTTGATGATGTATGTGCACAGAGAACAGGGCATTAATATGCCCAGCTCTTCTCCACTCCCTTCAGATCCCCAGGAGTGCAGCAGAGATGGCAGAAACAACCTGTTGGCCTTTTTATTAAACGTAGCCCACTGGTAAAAGCTGGAGAAGGTTGCCTGAAGCATTGCTGGGACAGTGTTAGCCTGAGGATTAAGTGGCACGGACACTAAGAAGACACCTCAAAGTGTATTCAGAACATCCTCAGACAAGGATGGGTTTGGAGGTTGTGGCCGGCTTTGAGCTGATCTCCAGTTGACTCACAGCCAAATCACACAGGCAGCGATTCTGCTGCCTGGAGGAATTCAGCTGTGTCTTATCTAGAGAAGGAAAATGAGAACAAAACTGACCAAAAAAAAAATGCTGTGGATTTTTTTTTTCTACTTAAAGAGTTCTATTTGGAATATAAAGTTCTCACATTTCCTTATTCCATACACAGTATTATTTTTTTCACAATCCAAGTCTTCTATTTAAGCAGCCAAAAAAGCAGAGGTGCCCAGCTCTTATTATGTGGAATAGAAAGCCGTTTTATTTGGACCTGGCCACAAAGAAATTAAAATCCATTCCATCTGGAACTGTTTTCCCGGGCAGGAGAATGGAATTGAGAGGAGGAGGACAAGGATCTAAAGATTTTTTATATTAAAAAAAGTATATACTTACGTGTGTTTACATATATATTTGTCATCTAAAAACTTTTGTCCTATGAATCCTAAAAAAAGGTAAGCATCCTTGTGATCATCATGGGCCAAGTTTAAGTGCTCTGCCCATGGCAAGTACTTAATAAGTAGCAGAAGGCTAGAGAGCATTGCTGCTGTGGCAGTGTTTCCATTTCCTCAGGAACAACCTGGGTAGCTGATGTCAATGGAGTCTGGGCTGTATTTTGTTTTTGTCTGTACTGGGAGAAGAATTTGAGGAACTCTCTAGCTTGTGAGTTCCTTGAAGTCAGAAGCCATGTGACTTTGATCTTAGTGTGGGTCCTCATGTGTAGCAAATGCTCAGTAAAATTTTATTGAATGAATGGTGTAGGGTGTAGTATTAGGGTTAAAGCTTTTTAGTGAAATCATGTTACTGTTGTCTTAAAAGAGTTAGCAAGCATCTTTCAGGTAGACTCTGTGTATGTGTGCCTGTGAGCAAGAAAGGGGCAGGGGGAGTGAGAGGACATCCACAGAGAAGCAGGAGGGGCTTTGTATGAACAGAAAGAGCACCAGCTATGAAAAGGGCCAGGATCTGCTTACACGGAACTGATTTCTGAGAAATACATCGTTGACCCTTGAACTACGTGGATTTAAACTGCGAACGTGCACTTACATGTGGATTTTTTCAATAGCGAATACTACAAACAGTACTACGGGTGACTCTCTGGATGCAGAACCACAGGTACAGAGTAACTGTGAGCATGGAGGAATCGTGGGTATGGACGGAGGGCTGTCTTTGAAGTTATACATGGATTTTCCATGGTACCAAGGGTCAGTGCCCCTAACCCCTATGTTGTTCAAGTGTCAACTGTAATTGTATCAGTTCAGGGTCCAGTCAGGGAACAAAATCTACATCAGCTGTTTTAGCAGAGAGACTTTACAGTGAAGGATTGAAAGGGAAAAAGGGAACATTGATGTATCATTGGAAAGATAGTAACTCCAGGAAACAGCTAGTGCCCCTCTGGCTTGGGGCCTGGGAGAGCAGAGAGCAGAAGTTAGGGCTCTGAGGATCTAGATGTTTGGAGGAGACTGGGCTGGAGGGAGACCTCTGAGAAGGGAGTCCTTCCCCCTGGGGCTGGGGCTTCAGGAGTTTAGAAGAGGTGCCCCCAGCACCCCCTCCCATAGAACTGAGACTCGGACTTCTGAGAAGGGGGTGCCATCCATCAGTGCTGACATTTCTCAGCAGGTGTGATGAGGTTGGTGCTGCAAGTGTGCAAAGAATCCAGAAACTGGCATCAACTTCCTCCTCCCTCTGGTTCTCATTCTAGTACATTCTCCTGTCAGAACCCAACAGGAGCTGGTTGGAAAAGGAGAAATTGTGGTTTGCAGTGTCCCAGCCCCAGCATCGCAAAGTGGATTATAGACCTGAGAGACACTAGCTTAGTAACCAGCACCGTAACGTGCATGTAATATTAGGGCTTACCGGCCATAGAATACACATGTGGTTGCAAAAATTGCAAAGGAAAGATATTAACAGCTTTTCTCCACATCACTCAGCAAATTGGCCCTGCAATAAAAGTATGTTTTATGTTTATCCATATTTAATTCAGCTAACATTGACTGAGCACCAGGTCTTCAGAGGAAGGTAAGGAGCTTCTGGACTGGAGTTGGCACACACAGTTGTGTACATCTTGGGAAAACAGTTTTGTTATTGTAGACAGAATAAGATGGGTGGATATCCTCCTTGTCCTAACAACTCTTTGGTCTATGAGGTTTTCAGCAAAGGAGTAGTGAATGATGGGAAGTACATGAAGATTATGAAAAATGTTAAGCTCAAGGGTGACTTTCATTCCTTTGGCCATCTTTCATAGGGCCTCGTATAATTCCAGGAATGCAGTTAGTGCTTAAAATTTGTGGTTAGACAGCTTCCGTGTAGTTGTTAACCTCAGCGTGACTTGGGACCACAGATTCGTGCACAGGCACAAGCTCTCTGCATCGCCCTCTTTGCATATGTCAATATAATCTAGCTTTACCTTGACACTGCCTCGTCCCTGGAAGCCCAGTGTGGATTTTATAAGGCCATACCAATTACAGCTGATAATTGTTGCCATACTCCTTTCTGAAATAAGCAAATACTCAGGCCAGCTCTCTAAACAGACATCTTGCAGAGCTCGAGGTGACAAGCTGAATGCCCCTCAGGGAGAGGAAATGTAAATGTAAGGTGGATGGATTCTCTTTCAAAAGAAAGTAAAGAGGAAGAGTGACTGCATAAGTGAATATCTAATTATCTTCTTCATGTGGAGGTGACATACCCAATCCAGGGTAAAAGCTTACACTGCTTGCTGGAGTGTTGCTTGGACAGGATGACACCCACCCTAACACCATTGACTATTCTGTGTATCTCTCAGGGCTAGATCTGAAGTCATGGCCATATGCAGGGCAACATAAAGGAAAGCCCGTGGCTTTGGTGTGAGATTTCCTGTTAACTTCTGTGTAACTTTGAGCAATGAACATAACCTCCCTGAGTCTTATTCCCTACACTAATTATCTAGGAGTGTACTTACCCCATAGCACTGTTCAGATGATTAAATGATCTGCTCTATGTGAATGTGACTGAGACATAGTACTGTGGTAGCCCAGAAAAATATTGGGTACTCTTGTCTTTCTGCATTTTTGTATGTCCAATTCTGTGCTGGGTACTAGGTGTTAGGGAAATATAGGGAAGGCCAGGGATGAGATCTCAGTTTCTACCCTTCAGAGAAAGGAAGAGGGCTCTAAATTTTACATACACAAAGCAATTATTGAATACAAAAGTATTTTGTTAAATTTATTTTAGCAGTAGCTATGTTTCTAGTTGGAAGAAATGTTTTACAGATATCAAGTTGCTAGAAATCTTTGGAATTCTGAATAGATGGAAGATGTTTTCATGATGGAAATGCCTTTAAGCTAGATCCCTGAGAAATCTGAATGTGATTGAACAGAGAGGAGGTGACAGCGTGTCCTGGGCATGGTGGTAGCAAGGGCACTGATCTGGGGTAGGGACAAATGTGGTGTGTTGTATCAGGGCCATAAGGAGACCCAGCTTGACTGAGATGAGGGCAAGATTTGAGAAATCCTAGGGGAGGGTTGGATAAAGGAGGAGGACTCATTTTCTGAAAGTCCTTGAACTATATGCTAAGAGCTCTGATAAGCAATGGAGAACTGCAGTGCTTTCTTAATCAAAGGAGTGACATGATGGAAAGGGTACTTCAAGGAGATAAATGTCCTGAGTCCCAGGGGGAGAGCTGGGAAGATTCTCCCTATGGTGCCTGCTTGGCTAATCTAATCATGAGGAACAGAAGGACCACAGTAGTTACAGCCTGGAGAGCATGAGGTGTATCTGAGAGAAACTGGCAAAGAGATATTGACAGGATGTAGAGACTGGTTGTGCATGAAGGAAGAAGAGAAGGAAAAGTAGAAGTCACAGAAGATTCACAGGTTTTGAGGCCGAGAGATTTGCAGGTGCATTAGGTATGCATTACTGAGCTGCTGAATTCCCATAGTGAACTCCCTGTACTATCGCTGCCACTACTACTACAGGGTAACGATGATTAAGATATTACTCTGGACCACGTGCTGTGCTAAAGCACTTTACATGTGTTAGCTTACTTAATCCTTACTCCACCATGAGGTATTCACTAGTAAATATCTTTTTGAGCACTGTCTATGTGACAGGTGCTGTGTTGGGCCTTGTGAATAAAATGAGAGCAATGTCCTTGTCCTCACTGAACTCACGGTCTAGTCTAGGGCTTCAGACAATACACAAACAAATATATTTGTATATAAATAAACAAATAAATTAGATACTCTAGGTTGTGATTAGAGCTGTGAAAAAAAAGTAATGGTAGTGTGAGAGAATAACAGAGGGGCGTATGGTCAAGGAAGACTTAGATTCAAAGTGAGTCCGAAAGGATGAAGAGGAGCCAACCATGAGAGAAGCCGGGGAAGAGCATCTCATGATGGGGGAGCAATAAGGCAAAGCTTGGCAAGTTGTAGGAGCTGACAGAAGGCTGTGTCCCTGGAACATGAGAGCAAGGGCAAGAAAGAGTAGCATGCGACGTGGCGGGAGTCCAGGAGGAGGATCGAGTCAGAGAGGAATGGCCTTGTAAGTGGTGGAGAAGAATCTGGATGATTCAGAGGACAGTGGGAAGACATCAAAGGATGTTAACCGAATGATATGATCTGACTCACATTTAAAAAGATCGTGTGTGGAAAATGGGTTGGAAGGAAGGGTGGGTAGACGTGTTGAGATTGATTGGGAGTCTAGGTATTTGCACAGGTGAGAGAGAACAGTGGAAGTGGAGATGAGAGGAATGAAGGATTCGGGATTTCTTTTGGCATAGGACTAGCAGAGTTTGCGGGTGGTGAGAATGTAGGGGGAGTGAAAGAAAGGGAAGAATGATCACCAGGTCTCTGGTTTTAGGAACTGGGCGATAGCAATGCTAACTAACATTGGGAAGACCTAGGGCAGATGCGGTTTGGGAGAGAAAAGGAGAATTCTTTGCTGGATATGCCACATTTGGGAGACCTCTGAGTCATAAATGTGGAGTGGTAGGGTTTGTAAGTCTGAAGTTCAGACAAATGATCTGAGCCAGAGATGGAGGTTTTGGATTCTTTGATCTAGGGGTGGGATTTAAGACTGTAGGGATGGCAAATCTGTCCTTACAAGACCACCAAATGGTTGGGTCAGGGTGAAAGAGAGGACTGGCAAAGAGGCTGAGAAGGAAGGAGGCAAAACGGAATTGTGAAGGTCATGAAGCTGAGAGAAGAATGTGAGTCAAGAAGAGGGGACTAGGCAGTGTCCAAAGCCACTGTCCATAAAATGAAACCATCGGGTTTGGTGGTGGAGAGGTCCTTAGG
This sequence comes from Camelus bactrianus, assembly GCF_048773025.1. Taxonomy (NCBI): domain Eukaryota; kingdom Metazoa; phylum Chordata; class Mammalia; order Artiodactyla; family Camelidae; genus Camelus; species Camelus bactrianus. The sequence goes on along the minus strand of NC_133568.1, from coordinate 19,256,626 downwards.
ACCGCTGAACACACAACTTCAAGGCAGAGTGGGGACAACACAGTACCAAGTGGCCAGATAACTGGGTTGGGAAGTGGGTGGGAGTTGAGGAAAGAGCTTATGTGGACAACTCTTGGGAAGTTGTGGTTCTCTTATCACCCTTATTAGACATTTGAGAAAACAGGCAAACAGGGCTTAGTGACCTGTCCGAAGTCACTCTGGAAGCAGTTGGCAGAGCTGGGTTTTGAACCCACATGTATTTGACTCTGAAACCCACACTTAGCCTCTGTGCTAAACAAGTATTTACGTTATTTGAATGAATTATTTATTTTCTAATTAGTTCCTTGTTTCCCATTTTCTGTCACTTCGTTGCTTTCACAAAATGGTGTGTGATTAACATTGAAATAAAGTAAACACAGGAGAAAGCCTGGATTAAAAATGAAACGATAGATAAATCAAGGGAATTAGAGTATAAAGTTTATAAATATATTCATTGATCGTCTCTGACTATCCTAAAGCGCATGTTAGGATCTTCTGAAATGAATGTTTTATTCTTTTTTTTCCATTAAATTTAAGCCTCAGGCAATACCTGTGGAAATGCTTTGGAAAAAAAAAAAAAAAGCGAAAAACCCTCTACTCCTCCCTTTGCGTCCCTCAGTTTCTTTCTTCCCTGTCCTGTTTTTCCAGAGGCTGCTGCTGCCTCTGCGGGGACTTGAATGATTCTTGCAGGGTCCATCATTTTTCCTCCAGAAAATCCAATTCCTAGTTTTTCCCACTCAGAACAGAGGCAGGAACAAGGAGAGAAATCTTTCCTTTCTGACCGGTATCTGACACAGCAAAAATTAAATTTCAACTGTCAAGTAACATGCTACTAGTTAAAATTGTTCTCAGGTCTCAGACTATGTGAGGTGTCATATCCAATTCATATTCGTATTCGATCTCAATATTCGATACCCTGATGATTCTCTTTGGCAGTTCTTACCTTGCCGACATACAAAGGGTCGGTTCCTGTATACTCTTCCAGAACAAAAAACTGGTTCCAAACCCAGCTCCTCTTTGTCCGCAAGTGTGACTGTGGCTTGTCTGACAGGAGCACTTCGATTTCGCCTGGCGGTGTTGGTGTTCCTGAGAGAACGGTGGTCGTAAGGTCCATCAATCCCCAGAAGTACAAGGACATGCCGAGTCCAAGCCAGCTCTTTGCATTGCTCATTCTACCAGAAGTCCACATGGGATTGCCAGGTTTTCAGAAAGTAAAGTCCAGGATGATAAAGCCACTGAACTTGAGTATTTTCCAAATAAAAAAATAATAGTTTATTGAACACTGATGCTTCCCAAATGAGGTCCTGATTGAAGTCAATCCGCTTGAAGTTGACTTCCTGTCAAGTTAAGGAAAACACAATGTGATGATGTCAGATTCTTTCCTTTGGGCTTGTGGCAAGTTTTTAAGAAAAATATCAGTAAATATTCAGTTTTCTACTCAACAGATTAAAGAGTCATAACATGTTACTGCTTTAGAAGTGCTTGAGTAATAAATAATATTTTGATAAAAAGAAGACAGCTTATCTTGGCATAATCAATCCCAAACCTTTAAATATGGATTTCAGAAGTAATAAACTAGTGAATAAATTTCTTCTCATTGGTAGCTGGAGGGTTATGCTGTATTATTGATTGGCTTGAATTAATAGTGTGCTCTTTGAAATATTTATGATCAGACAGCCTCCTAAACTCTTAAAAATAACATTCATTTCCAAAATTTACAGCTAATAACTAATATTTTCATTAGCCCAACTGCTTCTCTTGGCTTATTAGAAAATCAAAATGAAAATCTGACTACTTTTTTTGCTACCCACAATTATCTTCTGCCTACGCCATGTTATTGATAATATTAGGAATCTTGGACTTTATTTATAAGCACCCATGGATCACTTCTGACTTTAATCATTCTCTGGGCTCATGGTGGATTCAAGTTTCACACTCTACTGCTTCAGCTCTGAAGCACTGTTAGGGGCTGCTAATGTGACCTTTCTAGGATTTGAAAGGTCAGTTAATCATTATGTCAGTCACAGTAGATTTCAAAGTGCTGTTAGTTACGTGCTGCTGTGGGCACGCTAAGGGAGTCTAGCCAACAATTTTTTTTTTTTTTAATCTGAAAGACTCATTTAGGCAAAGGGATGTTGACTTCTACCCTGATGTTTTATCAGTCAAACTTCTTTTTCTGCTATCAGGTCAGATTAGCTGGTGACCTCACTCCTGGACTACGACCTCATCAACCTTTTCTTCCTTTACTTTGGCTGGGTTTAATGAGGTGGCATAGCACTCAAGCCACTCTGTCAAAATGACTAAAATGTCTTCTGTGGGCTTCATATTTTCACTGTTAATGTGAAGAACTGCTATCACCTTCTGAGAACAGATGTGTTTATTTGGGGATTTCAGACCTATGCAGCTAAGCAGTGCTCCATTTCTACAAATGGTTTAGAATGAATGCATTGATGCTAACTCGATTACCACCTTCCACCTGTCCTCATCAGAACTCATTTTAGCTTCCTCTCAAATACTCACTATTGAAATGAACAAAAGAGTTTAAAAGATATCTTATAATCATCTCATACAATATGCCATTTCATTTTTGTATTAGAAATCACTTCAATGAGAGCTGATGAAGAGGCAAGAGCTGGGGGACACTATAGAATTTCTGTGACAGAATGGGAGGCTGTGCCTCTTACCAGTTCTAGCTCTAAAGGCAGGTTGATTGTCAAGTAAAAAGCAAGCCGAGTGTGCCTTATTTAGGGCGGCGTGTTTGTTAATAAAGAACAATGGTGTGCTTAGAAGGTGGGTTAGCAGGTATTAGCAGTTCCCTTTCTCTTTAGGCTGGTAGACAGAAACCCAGCTCATGTTCCTCTGATCCCTTCTAAGGGGAGACATTTTGGAAGGAGGAAATTTAACCCAGGAGATGAATTAATGAAAAAGATTGGTGAGAAATAGCAATGCTGTTTTAGGGACCTCGAAGATGAACCAAAGGGCATTACCAAAAACAAAACAAAACAAAACAAAACAAAACAAAACCTCCTGCCAGAATGAATACTGGGATTGGGATTGGTAACCACCATGGGAATAGCTCATATGTTGTGAGACACAGACCTGTCTGTAATTTCCCCAAAGAACACTAGACTAAGGGTCAGACACTTTGGCTCCTGGTTCCATCTTCATTATGTCTGACTTCTTCACTCCTATGAACTTTCGTTTCTCATCTGTTAAGTGCTGGATGGTGGTTCTCCCACCTCCCTCACAGGACGACCATGAGGGCCTGTTGGGATGCTGTAGGTGAAAGTATTCTGTAAATCACTAAGGTGTCAACTGACATTTGAACAGCAACATAAGGAGAAATTACCTGGGTCATGTATGAAGTGGGGGAACTGAGCCTTGAACGTATCTTGTGGGCACTTTTTGGGCCAAAATTCTGAAAGGGCCTAATGTATATGTGTATTATTTTACAGCTCTCTGCGTCTGTGATAAGTACTCTTGGGTGATATAGTCTGGCCCAGCCTAATTCTGTAATAACCAGAGACTGTTTTTTTGTTTGTTTGTTTGTTTTGATGAGGAAACTTAATGAAGGACTTGCTATTGAGAACTCAGTAGAATAGAGGAAATTCTCTTTTGGGGTTGCATTTATCAAAGGTAGAGCTCAAAATACATACTCTATTTAATGTATTTCCTTCAATGTGTGTGTTTCATATGTAGACATTTTGCCTAAGCATTATTTTCCATGGTTTTGATTATTTTCTGTGGCTACTTTTACATCTTGCTTTGAGATTCTAAGTGAGCAGCTGCCTCGTGTGTGTGTGTGTGTGTGTGTGTGGCGGTGGCAGGTGGGTGCAGATATCCTCTATCCTGCTTCCATTGGCTAAATTTTCAGGACAGCATGAGATTTGAAGAAATTTCAAGGGATTTTAAGACTGTCTCTTATATTCTCCTATCTCTTACAAACTAGACATACCTTCTTGCCAATTAAACCTCCCCATCTTTACCGGTAAGTGTGATCTGAAGAGCTCAAGAAAAAGAAGGTGTTCTGTGGAGTCTTTGTGATGAATATTTTGTAGGCCATCCGGTTGCCTCAGCTTTCATGTCTCTTGCCCACCTTGGCTTCCTGCACATTAGCGCAAAGCCCTCACATTTTTCCCTTTCACGGGACACAAACAAAGTGTCTTTAGGATGTTTAGGACCTGTGGAGCCCTTGGGGACCCTGTCACAGCTCTAGTGGCCCATGTGCCCCATCACGTTCCCCCCGACACACCTAAAATTGCAAACCCACAGTGCCTGTAAACTCTTTCTGTGGTAAATAACTTGATGGCTACAGTTGATTGAAATGCACTTTATTCCTGCTTTCGCAGGGCAGAATGGATGAAAAATACTTCCTGCCTAACTTTTCAGAAAGTAAAATCTAGGTTATCCAATAGTTACATTATTCTTTTCACAATTAGAGCTATTTATACAAGTGAGGGAAAAATCAGTTCTATCAGACATACTAACCAGTTTGCAATGATTATAAATAAAATAGTTCTCCTATTCAAGCTTTTTTCCTACAGGATAAGAATAGCAATGATGTGTTTGAAGGTAGGCTAATTGCTGTTGTCCTGATAAAGGAAGAGACTAATGTATGTATATATGTATATATAGACCCGCTTTGGAAGACCACATATGCCATAAGAAGACTACATTAGTGGAAATTGACTTCTGTGTTGAATGAGTCTTTTAAAAGTTTTTTTTCACCCCATCCTGCCTGAAGAAACAGCTTGTTAATGAACACAGTAGGAAGAAATTAAAGCTGTACATAAAAGTGTGCTCTCAGTGAATTGTTTATTTCATTACTTAAATTTGTTGTGATATTTAAAATGCAGGGGGAAGGGATGGTTACTGCTTTCTCCTTGAAATGAACTGGGCTTTTATGGTCTCCCTCTGATTTCTTTCTTCATTATTCCAGTTTTCCTGAGCTTTTGATGGCTAATAGAAGGACTACTCAGTAAAGCTCAGATGACATCTCTACAGAAACAGAAAGTCAGTCGCCTCTGCTAGTGATTCCCCCTGAGAACCAGGGGGTGTTTTAACTTTGTGATGTGGCCTCATGCCTTTACGGAAGAAAATACAGGCAGTGGTGCTGTGGTTTTAGGCAGCTAAACTTCTTAAGCTATCACTTTTACTTACAAAAAGAGCCTAAAAATGTACTTAAAAAGAAAAAAAAACTTTGCGAAGACCCTAGATATCACAGTGAAATATGACAGTGTACTGTAAGGTGCATCAACATTAAATCGGAATACAACTCAGTGTCACAGCAGCATCCCACCTCCCAGTCAAGCATCTCTCTTGAGAAATATGAACAAACCTGTTTTACTTAGGAGTCAAAATCCTTCAGTTTGGAGTACAGAATCCATAGAGAACAGGTGATGACATAAATTGGATTGAAAAATTCACATGATGATGGTATCTTTGGAATATCCACAGTTCACAGACAAGAAGATTCCCACTGGGAATCCCATAAAGAAAATATTTTCAGTGCTTCTGTAAAAAAAAAAAACTCTCAACATTCCTGAATCTGTATGTGTATGTCTGTGCTGCCAACCAAAGTCCACCACTGGGGATGTGTTTTGGAAATGGTGTACAGTATGGTTTTCTCTCTGGAAGGTGAGGCAGTTCTCTGACCGGAAGTCTTTGATTTGCTACAGATGTTCCAGCTCAATTTTCTCCTGGGCAGTCATTAAGTGAGTAGAAGCTCCAGTCTTCTTTTGTGGCTATCAACTCACCAGCCTACCTGAAGCTACCCATCTAAGGAGGCGACCAACCCCATGGAACCAGAAGAGGTTGTCCAGGTACTAACTAGGTTTTCTGGATTTGAGCTGTGCTCTGACTTCCACTCCCCTACTCCACATCTTACCTGCCTCATAACACTGCCTCTGACCCCAAAGTTAACATTCCTGAAATGGGATATATATGAAAATCAGTGTGTACATTTCGTGTGATCACATTTCCTCTCCCATCCCTCAAAGAAGCGGTTAATTAATTGATGGTCTGTCTAGAGTTGAAGAATTATGGTATTACTTTTTTTTTTTAAATTGAACAGAAGAATACCTAACTTCCTTGGAGATTTCTTAGAAAAGGTGGTCATCGTTCTTGCTTATTCTAATTTTGATTATTTATTTTTTTTATGAATTCCTGCTTCCCTAAGTTCCTCAAAAACTATGGAAATTCGGAGCCAGGATTCAGAGGTTCAGCTGTTACAGTGTTCAGTCAAGCTGTGACTGGTCTCTGAAATCCTCGCTTTGTCACCACTTGTTCTTTTTGCTCTTCTTCCCACAACCAAACTAGTTGAGGAGAGCGAGTGCTGTTTTAAGACATTCAGAAATGGAACTGTGGGGTTGCTGTGGCTGAGGGGGAGGTAAAGGGTGGCTTATTGAAGAGTTTAGGAACAATACATAGCTTTATATAAAAGTAGGGGTGTGTGAGTGTGAGTGTGTGTGTGTGTGTGTCAATGTGTGGGTGAGAGGAATATAACAGAAAATGGTAGAAAGCTTGAATTATGTAATTAAGAGCTGTCTCTGAAAAACCTGGTAAGTCCCATCATAAAACCTGCTTTGTGTATCCTGTATATACGTTGACCCTCAAGCTATAAATTCCCTAGCTTGAGTCACGAATAAAGGAATTTCCACTTTAGAAATCCTTTTGCTAGAGTTCATGCCCAATTCTTCTTTGCTTTTCATTCTCATTATAATCAATTTTTCCAGTTGAGGGTGTCCCATCTTTCGTTTCATATCCTCCAAGAATGGCAAGTAGATTCTTACTGATCCTTTCACACATACTTAGTATCTGGTAAATGTTTTAATCCTAAAGGAGCCAGGAAGTTTTTGACCTACTTTAGCCTTCCTCCAGTTTTCACTTTTAATCAAGCTAATGAAACTACAGTTCAGTCTATGGGCAGTGTCTTTGACTCCAGTTAGATAAGAATGGTCAGTTTTGATTTTTCAGACTTGTCTCACATGTTCACTAATATCTAGTCTTAGGCAACACTTATAATTGCATTATATTTGTGCTTGTTCATTAAAAAAAGAATGTGTTTTAAATGTAAGTCTTTGGCTAAAGTTCTTCTTTGATAAGAAATTACAAATAATCACTACTGAGTACTTTCTGTTATAACTTTGACTTCCTCCACAACTTGAGGCAGGTAGGACAATTCTGTAGTCTTCCCTGGACCATAAAGATTAAACCATGGGAAGAAGAGTTTGGGGGCAAAACTAAGCTTGTTGTCTAAAATTAAGACAGTTTATTAATTTGATAAATACTTGAGCATCAGATATATTTAATCAAGGAATGGTTTGTGAAGCCAAACAAAACCGAGTTTCAGTTTTAGCCCTAACATTTCTTATCTGCACAATCTTTAACAAGTGACTTAACCTCTTTCAATCTCAGTCAGCCATCTAGAAGTTGAAACATCCTCTAAAGGCTTCTGAGCATGCAAATGTAACTGTTCAAATCTGTATAGCAGCGATGCTGGAGAGGACTGGAGAGGGGTGGGAGACTCGGATGGGAATTCAGGGAAGGCTGGTAAGGAGACCTTCAACCAGGGATCGGGCGGAAAAGTTTGTGAGATGTCTCAACTCTTGAGGAGGCAGAGTCTCCAATACTTGCAAACTGGTCAGATATAAAGGAAGCTGGGTGCAGGGAAACAACGAAGGGAAACTTCTGTGCTTAGGTTACAGCAGGAAGGTGAGAGGAAGCACTAGTTAGAGGCAAGGTAATAAATTTGATTTTAGACTTAGGGATAAAAAATTCATCCTTCTATGCCTGATTATTTAAAGAGGCGAGAACTTTCCTTCTCTTTTTAGTCCCAAACTTCAAAGCAGCTTTGGGCATAAAGAATGTGAACTCCTTCCTCTCCCTTTAGCAATTCTCGCCACTCCCCAGGCGCACACACTGAATCCAGGCTCCTGACCTGCAGCTGGGCCTGCTGCACGTGGCTTCCTCTAGCTGACTTGAACTTCAGCTCAGCTAAGGATGTTTTGACCTGTCAGTTCTCACATACTGTTCCTTTTACATAATCCCGACTCACATTGGAGTCGTGGATATTTTATCTTTCATTCTTCTGATGTATAAGGAATGCACACAAAAAAGACTGCTGGTTAATCTGTTCAAGGAAAAGAAAAACTCCTGGAAAAACAAAACAAAACAAAACAAAACAAAATAAAACAAAAGGAAAATCTCATTGATGTTTATAATTTATTCTGTTAAAGGAAAAGAGAAACTTGTCTTCTAGGACATGCTTTCAAGAAAAAAATCTCTCTTTTAAAGAAGGGAGCATAATCTGGAATCAGGGCATTTTGGTAAGGTTATTTCCAGCTCTGCTGCTCGATGTGTGACACACTGGGTGTCTCCTTAACCTTTCTGAGCCTCAAATTTGAGGATAATAATCTTCTTTAAAGGATTATCAGATTATCATGACCTAATACTATAGAATAAGTCCTGTTCTTATTTATATTTACTTCCTATGTGTTTCCCCTTTTGTCTATCTTTTTTTCAAAGTACCTTGTGAATTTCTTGTCTTGGCTTTTCATTATTTAGTATTGTAACTATTTACTTGTCCCTTTTTTCCCCACACTGTTAGCTCTTTGAACACAGATGGTGTCTTTTATCCTTGTATCCTTGATACCTAGTACAGTATTTGACACATATTAGGTGCTTAGTAAATATTAACTGATTACTAGTGTATTTTTCAGAATAGAAAAGTGTTCAACTGCTTGATATTATTATTCTTTCTAGGCCTTCAAGCTTTTAACTTGATTTAATTAATATTTTTTCCATACTGATTTTAATATGTATTCTTACAGCAATGTATTAAGTGGCTTGGGTAATTACTATAAAGGCAACAAAAGTCAAGGAAACTGAGTTTTTACGAGTGATATTTCTGTTCTTGGACAGCAAATATAATGAGCCTTTACATGTCAGAAGTGCTCTCGATGTTGGCATCACTTGTAATGTAAAGAGTTCTTTGTAGAGATGCTTGGAAACCTTATGAGGAAATTGGGATTTGAAAAATTACAGTGGCCTAAAATTATATGTTTTTCAGTTGTTTATTTAAAGGGATATGACCATGAAGTTATCTCTGGTGGTTTAGCATTTTTCTTCCTTAATTTTGGGGGGGAAGGGGGTTGATATGAGAAAATCTTTTTTCTCTAATTCTTTTCAAGGTCAGCCTCTACCTGTTTCTTTGCCATTCACCCTCCACTCGAGTCAAGTGGGAAAAAGTAAACTATGCAATTTAGTAGAACACATAGAAAAACAAAATAAAAAGTACTAAGAGAAGATGCACGTGAATATTATTTTTACAATCCTGAGTTGAAGAAACCTTCCCCAAGTATTATCAAAGGTAGTGAAGGAAAATTTTGATAGATTGAACTAAATAATTATTAGAAATTATTATATTTTTATGTGTAAATATTAGGCAACATTCATGAGAAAACAAAGGCTTATTATCCTTAACATATTAAGGAATCTTTATGCTCAATGTTAAAGACAATAATCAAATAGGCACATGAAAAAATGCTCAATATCAGTAATTAGCAGAGAAATGCAAATGAAAACTACAATGAGGTATCACCTCACACCAGTCAGAATGGTCATCATTCAAAAGTCCACAAATGACAAATGCTGGAGAGGCTGTGGAGAAAAGGGAACCCTCCTACACTGCTGGTGGGAATGCAGTTTGGTGCAGCCACTGTGGAAAACAGTATGGGGATTCCTCAAAAGACTAGGAAGAGACTGACCATATGATCCAGTAATCCCACTCCTGGGCATATATCCAGAAGGAACCCTACTTCAAAAAGACACTTGCACCCCAGTTTTCATAGAAGCACTATTTACAATAGCCAAGACATGGAAACAGCCTAAATGTCCATCAACATAAAGATAAAGAAGATGTGGAATACTATTCAGCCATAAAAAGGCAACATAACGCCATTTGCAGCAACATGGATGTCCCTGGAGAATGTCATTCTAAGTGCAGTAAGCCAGAAAGAGAAAGAAAAGTACCATATGAGGTCACTCATATGTGGAATCTTAAAAAAAAACAAAGAACAAAAACACAAAACAGAAACAGACTCATAAACACAGAATACAAACTTATGGTTGCCATGTGGGAGGAGGGTGGGAAGGGATAGACTGGGAGTTCAAAATTTGTAGATACTGACAGGTATATGTAGAATAGATAAACAAGATTATACTGTATAGCACAGGGAAATATATACAAGATCTTGTGGTAGCTCACAGTGAAAAAAAATGTTACAATGAGTATATGTATGTTCATGTATAACTGAAAAATTGTGCTCTACACTGGAATTTGACACAACATTGTAAAATGACTGTAACTCAATAAAAAATGTTTAAAAAATAATTTTAAAAAAGATCATTCCAAAAGAAATGATCAAATGACAATAAGAGAAATTCATGAAAGCGGAAATAAAATGATGTATAGTATATGACAAATATTTACTTTCACAGTTAGCTGAAGAATAAAACCATTTCACCGTATTGAATTGAAAAACATTAAAAAATAAGCTGGCAATGTTTCTGAGAATGTGGGGAACTGGACATTCTCATACACTTCAGACAGGTGTGTAGATTAACAAAAGCTTTCTTGAAAGCAGTTTTGCAGTGCGTTATGTGTTTAAAATGAATATACAGTTGAGCCTAAGGAAAAGATTATAATATACATTTTACTTGAATTTAAATGCATAGATATTTATTACAGTATTCTTATTACAGCACAAACTAGACTAATCCAGATTTCCAACAAAAGATGATTTAAAAAAATGATGATATCCATGCAAAGGGATACCATGCAACTCTGCCTTTGAAAGAAGGTCAAGAATTCGTTTAAAAGCTGTCCTGAAAAGCACCATTTATTATCAGCTCCTTAACACGTTGTTCCCACGCACCCTTCAATTGGAGTAACAGAATTTAGCCACTTCATAGTTTTATTAGAAAATGGAAAATCTACTCTAGAAATACCTCAGAGTGAACTAATACAGTGAGTCAAGTTGCATTAGAATTAGCTGATCAGTCACTAGGCTGATGTTGTCTATTATCTGTGGATCTCAGTTACCTTTATAGAAGGTATAGTCTGTTAGTCTGTAGAAGGCATTGTCTATAAGTCTGAGATTCAATTCTCTTCTCCTTGGTACCACTTTGTATCTTGGATCTCCCCAGCGGAACATGCTCAGCCAGACGCGCATAAGGGTGATTATTTGATCTGTGAGGCTTCAGCAGCAACTTGCCTCTACCTATATCATAGTAATAGAATCGTGGGGCAGAGATTGGTTAAATGTCCTCATTCTTCTGGGCTGTTTTTATCCCCTGATCGTTCTTCAGTAGTGTTCTCTAGCTTAGTAACTGAAAACACCTTTCAAGCAAGTGTGTGAGGTGGTCTTCATGTGAACTCTGAACAGGGCCCCCCTGCCCCCCAAAAGTCTAGTCCCATTAGGATTATGGAATATATGCTGAAGTTTGTAATTCTTTGGGAAGGTCTACAATGTTAACAAGTGATACATAAAAAAAGATTCCGAAATGGCCCAAGATAAACTGGGCAAAAACTAAGTCCTTACAAGCAAAGTAGAATCATCCAGAAGTGACCAACATTCTCAAAAGTGAGAACTGTTCTGAATCCAGGATCTTCTCAGGCCTTTCAGGCTCATCAGAATCCAGTCTAGTTTTGACATCAAGGTCCCCAGCTAGCCTCATACTTGGACCAAAAGGCACAAATGTCTCACACATCGAGGAAAGGGGGAGCCACTCCACTGATCCGCCATCATTTGACCTGGTACTGAACCATTTTGCCACTAGTTCCTGATTTCTGGCTAGCTATTGCTATGAAACAAATCACCTCAAAATGTAGTAGCTTAAAACAGCGATCATTGTGTTAGTTTTTGTGGTTTCTGAGTCAGGGATTTGGATGCGTCTTGGCTGGGTGGTTCTGGTGTGGAGTTTCTTAGGCATTTGCAGACCCATGGGGCTAGACTGGGGTGGCAGGGGTCTGGTGCAGCTGGAGGCTGCTGGGACATCTCTGTCTGTTCACGTGATTTCATGTAGTACCTTCATGTGTGATTTCTACATGGACTAATTTGGGCTTCCTCACAGCATGGTGGCTTCCATGAGGGCAGGTGGACTGTGTGTATAGTCAGCACTCGTGTGTGAGTCCCATTCTCAAAGCAGAAGCCGTGTCACCTTTTATGACCTAGCCTCAGAATCCTCTTAGCTTCGCTTCTACTACATTCTGTTGGTTATGAACCACTAGCAAGTCCACACACACAAGGTGAAGGGAATCAGGCGCAACCTCTTAATGAGGGAGTGGCAAGCTCTAGAAGAGCCTGTGGGATGGGAGGTGGTATTGTGGCCATCTTTAGGAAATACAGCTGCCACACCTGGATTGTCAGTCAGGCCATTCAGGGTCATTGAGTTCAATGTGAAAGAACTTTTGTAATCTTAGAATAACAAAGGCAAATTTTTGTATTTAGAAGGAAATTGGGAAGGGGAAACAGTTATTCTTTGGTTTGAAAAGACATACAGAAGAAGTTCTGTCCAAATGACCTAATTTCCACTTAGGACTGGATTATGTCATACAGAGACGGGTGCATCTGAAGGAGGGAGCTCTGTGTGAGCTGGGTATACAAGACTCTTGATTATGCCTTTCCCAGGTGTAACAAGTGAGACCGTATAGTTCTGACTGTTCAGTTCTGAGTGACTGGAGAATTGTTATCAGTGGGTCATTTTGAACTTCAGTGCAATGACAAGTACTATTATACAGGAATAAATTCCATATCTAGTGTTTAATACTCATTCACAATTTTATGGCTGTCTAAAATTATGATCAGTAATCACTGAGATTTTACCAAAGTGGAACAAGTGAAAATGATGGTGATAAAGGATGTGGCTTGACTTCAGACACATGGCTCTTTGGAGAAGTATTAGAATGTAAACAGAGCAGTGATGAATACAGTAAAATCTAGTAACATCTAGAAATGAAAACTCATTGAACAAGCATAAGGTTGGTGGGTCACTGTGGATACCATTTCCTTCCAGTTTGACTCCTGATTTTTTTCTCTGTTGGAGCCCTTGCTCTGCTTTCTAGCCTGGGGAATGAATGGCATTTCCAGCAATTCAAGTAGAAATCTAGAAGTCAGACCCTTCTGTCCCTAACGGCCCGCGCCCCTTTCTGATTACTTAGATCTGTTGAATTCTACCAATTCTGCCTTCGAAGTCTTTCTAAATCTGTCTTTCCTCTCCATTCCTGCAGCCCTTGCCATACTTCTGGTGTTTACATTTCACACCTGCACTCCTGCAGCAGCCTCCTAACTGGTGTCCCTGTTCGAATCTGTTCTTTTATCAGGCAGAGGGATCATATCTTATCAGGCCACTCACCTACTAAAAGATCTCTAATAGTTTCTCATTTCTGAGCTGATAAAATCTGAAATCCTTGACCAGGCACTCAAGGACTACGTGATCTGGCCCCTACGTACCATTCTAGCCTCATCTCCTGTCCCTGCTCCCCTTACTTTTTTGTCCATCGAAATGAACTACAGATCCTGTGTTTTAACATTTTCATGCTTTTACTCAGACTTGAATGCCTTTCCCAGGACCTTCTGTGCTTAGCAATCTCTCTTCTATTGAGTGTTTATTAATTATTAGGCCAGTTTTCTGTGCCCCCATCCCACTCTGTCTATTCCACTGGCATACCTCCTGTGGTCTGCTTTCCCTTCTAGCCTGTGAATTCTCTGAGGGTAGTGACTGTCATCTGTGTATCTTCAAAATTAGCACAGTGTCGGCACCAAACAGGAATTCAGTAAAACATGGAATAGAATTAAATAAGAAGTGAACAACAATTCAGCAATATAACATTCTCATTTCGAAAAGACTCTTGGTACTTGCATGGCAATATTCACAAAGTAGGATCCCAAGGAACCACCAGGTGGGGCTGGGGTCCTTACCAGAGCTTTGTCAGTTTCTGAGAACTACAACCCAAGGAGGATTGGGAAGTGAGATGCGAGCTGGAGCAGGTAAAGAGGAGTCATCAAGGCCCTAAAGATGAAACCTACAGTATCCAAGGAACGAAATCTTTAAGGCTGGAGGAGAAGAAGTCAAGGTTCAGCTCAATAATGATATCCACATTTTAAAAATTCCTCTTCACCTAGGAACCAGGAACAGAGAACATGGCCTTAATCAGTAGCAGAAGGGATTTAAACAAAGATTTCCTTGACAGTAAAGCTTATAAACTGGGACAGGTTAAGTTGGAGATGAAGAAACCTGCCCTTTTAGGGGGCTGGGGGTTGGGGAGATAGAGGTAAGAGACTTCAGGGGAGAACTTTCCCATTGAGTTAAGTCTGCCAAAGATTGGGGGTAGAATCAAAGGGCCTTGAAGTCTTTTACAAATCCTATAAGTCGATGATATTTCCAAGTTCTGACTCTACATCATAGTAAGAAGATTTCACTCATTTTTTCCTAGGAGAAATACTGAATTTATAAGCATACAAGGAAAAGAATTAGTAGTCCCTCTCTGAAGAGCAATCAGTTGATGATGATACTTGATTCTAGCTATTTTTACTTTTACTTGCTGTAAAATATCAATAAAGAAAAGAATTTTTTAAAATGACCCGCTGACTGTTCTCAGGTAACACTTGTGGCAAGATAGGATTGTTAGCTCTGCTGTCAGGAAAAATTGTGTGCCTCCCTTGCTTTTATGCTGACACTTTTCCCCGTTTATGACATTTAAATACCATACAGTAGTCCACAAAGATGTTCACGTGTTATTAGTGGAAACTGCATTAGCAGTTAAAATTCCTGTGTGTTCCTTTTCTGTGTCGTTAGAGGAATTGGGAACCTTTGGAATGGAAAATGTTCCTGTGTATCTTTTGCAAAATTTAAACTTACTATTTCTTTCTCCTAGAATCCCTTTGACCTTGCCTATACAGTAAAGAATCATTAAAAGAAGCCCGTATAAACTCTTCTTATACTATAAGGCTAAGAATAGTTTAATAGGAACTGATCCACAGCTTTAATCCATATTAAGGAAAAAGATTTTGCAAATGTTTTTCTTCAAAGTTCTAAAAGTAAATGAAGGCTACAGAAAGAGTCTAACAAAAAAGCCTTATTAATGGGAAAGAAATTCTGATAAATCAAACTGATTCCAATCTTAATAGTCAATTTAAATAATGGAATTGGTTAACAGCATCAAATAAGGATTAAAGAAAGGGATAAAAATCTATTTCCACAAGTTGTTTCAAAACAAGACATTCACTGGCTAATGCCATATTATATCAGTCTGATTATACTGTACATAATAAAGCATGCCCTACAATAAAATCCTGCTGGGAGATGTGTTTAATCAGATGCCTTTGATATTATTTGAGCAAAAGCTACTTCGGATTCAAAAGACTCAAAGAGAAAAATCTTCAGCCTCTGCAATCAATCTTAATCCACTGTGGATGCTCGCGCTCTGTACACACCCCATCCTAACCTGCTCCCAAACATAAGCAGGAGCTAACTGGTTGAGATTTCACATTTGTCTTTTCACAAGTCATGAACAGAAATTTGTTTTGCTTAACAACCATGTTCCACCTCGACAGTTCATTTCTAAGCTTATCACAAATCAAGATAAAGATTTTCTGTTGGCAGGAATTTTAATGTTCACGAGTGACTACAATTAACATCCACCCCAAAATAATTTAAAATTACTATCTTAGCTAGCTTTGTTTGGCTCCCACAGGAATTAAATCGACACATTCATTTCCCAAGACAATCTTTCTATGCCACTGACCGATTTTAAGCCAAATTTTGTGAAGATATGTCATAGAAATAACATGAAAAGTTTTATAACTTACTTTTCTCCTTCTTCCACGGAGTGTACTATTTTTGCATTTTCCTGAGCTTGCCACTTTAGTTGTGGAGTTCACTTCATGCTGCCAACTCCCACTGTATGTCAGAACAACTTAAAGTGGTCCTCCCTTTGCCAGTTTGAAATTGGTCTTTAAATTATAATCAGCTCCAAAGGAGGCTGTTGGATGTAGGGGATTTAGTCCAGTAACTCTGAGGCGAGAGGGCTCCACACGGCTAGGGCTTTCTTTCCCTCTCTGCCAGTTCCATGGGGTCGAGTGCGTCTCTGGGGGGAGACAAGATCCAGTCAGCTACGAAGTTGCTGATGCAACCCAAAGCTACTTGGGAAGGCAGTGAGAACAAAGGCATCACTTAGGTTAGGTGATTAGCAGCAAATGATGTATAGGGGTGGGAGGGAGCCTGGCGTATACAAGGCAGGGGGGCTGGCAGTTGCCCTTGCCTAGATGGGGAAAGGACAAAGAATGCTGTCCCTGAACATTTGAGGCCCTCGGGGATTTCTTAACAGAATCAAGCAGCAAAAGACTATTAGGAGCCGTGTACAGTCAGAACTAAAGTTCCCTGGACGTGTTGGCCTCACAGTCAGCTGAAAATATCTGGTGGCAGATACCTGTCAGCTACTTAGGTATTTCAGAAACAGAAGATAATGGGAAGGCCAACAAATTGCACGTCTTTTCCACTTACCATTGCTTAGTGTTTCCAGTAAGTAAATGCAGTATCTCAGCTGAGCTGCTCTTTCAGATTATTGTTAATTAAATAATACTCCCTAAGAAATCTGTCATTACTGGCAGCCAGGAGTGGGTTTGTTGAGTTTGCCTGAGGCTGTTAATGCTCCAACAAACGGGCTCTTAATTGCCGTAGGAGGTAATTTCACTGGGGATTGTAGTTCACTTTTCCCAGCAATTTTATGGTATATTTTATATCTTAAACTTTTCCTTTTTGTATCTGTATCTGGAGTTCCCTAGGCCAGAGGGATCATTCTCTAATGATTCATCCATTGAGTTAGGTATTCTCCGTAATAGAAAAAGTATATGTTGTTATTGAATGTCATTTCCCCCCTTATTTTCCATTATGATTAAAGAGAAACAATTAATAACAGATTTAAAAATTAACTTAATTTCGCCCTGTTCACTTCAATACTCATTCTTTGAAATGAGTGACTTTCTGGAGAAATGATTTCTGGTATGTCACAGATGTAATTCTGACATTACCGCTTGTCAGCTGTTTTCCTAGTGGACAGGAGTGCTGGACGGTGGAACGGTTAGTGTTAGATATAGTTGAAAAGGGGAAAGATGAGGGCATTTGGCCCCTGAGAGAAACATGTGCCAGGGCCTAGAATTTAAAGTGACCTTATCTTCAAACATTTTCCTTCTGTTCATGAGCAGAGAGTAAGGACAAATATTAAGAAAAAGTCACCCCTTTTTCAGTGTTATAAAAGCCTCCATATGCCATTTCAAAAAGAAGTGCTATTTCAGCCTTTTCTTAAATGACCTCTTTTTCATCATAACGTAATACACCTTTTTCACCTTTTGATGGGTACTTTGGTTTTTTCATAAAGTTACATACTTGTTTCAGAAAAGTTACACTTTAGAATGCATCTAGGTGGTATTTCATCTTAATCGTTTCATTTGATTGAATTAATGTGCAGCTGGACCTTAGTGAAGGGGAGAGAGAGAGAGAAAGAGAAAGTGAAGAGAGAAGCTAACAGAATCCAGCCTCCAAGCATAACTTTCTCCAGTTTCATATTTCAGTATCATTGTAGTAAGCTTTATCTGTAATAGAAGCATAATTCGGCTAGATAGTAGTAAAACATGTGTATCTACGTGTGTATCATATCATTGATTTACTGTCCTGTGGTCACAGTAGTTTCCTTTCTTCCGTCTTAGCCAAGTTCACGTTTTGTTGTCTGCTGTCACTTGATAATCTTTCATTCTCCTTTTTTTTCTTTTCAGGTTCTTGTCTCTCTCTTTTTCCCATTAAGATGTGAATGGGCAGGCATCTCGGCCAATATGTCTATACATGGCTGAATACACTTGGAGAAAAGCAGGGTCTCCTTTTGTCTGGCCCCTGGATGGCTGTGTGTCATTCTGCGCCGATGGGCAGGGCCTCCCTCACAGTAGGAACCTTGCAATAATTGCCAGAACGAATTGAGCTCAGGCTTATCAGTTCCTCTCCTTTTTCAGTTGGAAAATGGAGGCAATGGAAGAACAAGGCCATTTTTGACCAATGACAATACAGCATAGAAATAGATTGGCTACAGCCAGTGCCCAGTCGTGTTGCAGACAACAGTCATGGGATATATAGTGTGTGCAGGGATGATGAGATGCGACCCCACAATCCCCAGGCTAACCGTGCCTTACTTTCCCCACACTCTCTGCGCGTTCTGGCATACGCTCTGCACAGACAGCAGTTGGCGGGGAAGTTAGTGGAGCTTATGCACAGGCAGCCAGCAGAGGTGAGCACACATCGATGTGACTGGCTGGCCTTGTGTTCTTTTTACATCTGGTGAAGAGCTGCAACACTCAAATTGTTTTCACCAGGGAGCAGTGAGGAAAATAGTCTTTGGTAAGAAAGCTGAATACAGGCAAAGGAAACCCATTTAAAAATCAATTACATTTTTTCCCTATGTACTTCTTTTTATCAGAATCTCTATAAATCATTGACAAATTTCATATGTGACATTGACAGACAGTCTATAGATTCCTCTGAGTGTATTGTATATTTATATATGTGAGTGACTACATGTTTTTATTTGTTCATTAATTGCACAGGTATGTAGGTAGCTGGAAACTATAATGTACGTATGTAAATGCAAACAGATACAATAGCAGAGGTGATTTTCTCTTTTTTAAAAAATTTATAGTCACACTCCACAGGTTAATTCTAAATCTACAAAATGCCACAGGCTCACTTCCAGAAATCCTTCCCCCTTAATGAGAGACTGTGTTGCTACATGTACAACCAGGGCTGTGCACTGTGTTGTGGCTACAGGACGGTCGGGAGGCAGGGCTGGACGAGCTGGGCAGCCAGCCTGGTGTATGAGAACTGCTAAAGCAGCCAGGCCACCTGTCTGTGTGACAGTCCAGCCTGTATTTTTAAAATAATGTTATTTAAGTAAGCATTTGGGTGTGTGTGTGTGTGTGTGTGTGTGTGTGTGTTCTCATTCATCAGGGGTTAGGCTTTGCTCAGCTGCTTCTAAAGCAACTGGAAGTAGACAAGACAGGGCACTAGAGCCAACTGAATGCCTTTCCATCTGCCCTCTGCTTTGCTTGGAAATAACCAGCCAGACCAACGGTTTTTGCTTTGTTCGTTTTTTTCCCCTCTGATCTGAAGCGAGGCTGACATGAAACAAACATGGCATTTCCTTTTGAAAATTGGATTCTGAAATTGGCTTCATCTCTCCAGAAGCACAGTGCTATTGCAGTTGCTTCCCGGTTTTGTGAATGTCACGAACAGTTTGCATATAAAACTCCAAATTTGGAGGCAATTACCGCATTAGGTTTTTGCAATTTTGGGGGGTTGGGGGAGGTGTTTGGGTGTTGGTGGTCATGAAGGGATATGCTGTAGTGAGAGGGATGGAAATGGTTTCCTCTGAACAGAAAGGGATGAAGAAAATAAAGGCACAAATTCATAATAAAGAACACCTTTGTCTTTTATTAGCAATTTTAAAGGAGACACAGCAAAATATGAAGTCATGCAAATGTGGCTTCTTGAAGAACATCATTAGCATCATGCACAGGCTGTAGTTTGCAGTAAATGGCCACAAGGGCCTCCATAGGTCATGGCCTGTGGCCAGCTCACTGCAATTGAAGTGACACTTACAGTAAGGCCAGTCCCCTGGACACGATGTATGAGGTACGGATGACAGTACATTATCTAAGCCAGTGGCGCTGTAGCGGTTTGAAATTGGAACACTTTTAATGGAGCGAGCAGGGGGAAAAAAGATACTAGAAGAACACAGACCATTAAAGGTCTCCTAGCAGAGAGAGACTAAATATGCTTATGTTTAAAAGGAGAGGTGAGGAAAAGAATATTCTTAGAAGAGAGTTACCAACATTCTTTAATATTGTTTCCTCCCTCTCCCCAAACACATGTGCGCACGCGCGTGCACACAGACCCACACAATGAAATGAAAAGAGATTTCCCTCACTCATAACGTCCTTAGCATATCTTGATGTCTTGAATCTTTAGGAGACATAGGGAAGAAGAGCTATTTTAGGGTGAAATAAGGATTGGAGAATCCTGGCTACCAAGATTGTCATTTCCGTTCTCCACACATGCAGTGAAACGACGAGATACGCAATTTTAACTTGATTTTACTTTGAACTTGTGAGGGATCCATGGCTGCTCTCATGGACATGGTTGAGGTATATTGACTCAATAATGAGAGCATCACCAAGGAGGGCCCTGTGCTGTCTGCAAATCAAGTGCAGGCAACTTGACCTACCATGCAACTGGATTGCCTGGGTCCTAATCTCAGCGCCACTGTTTATAGGCCATGTGAATTTGGAGAAGTGTTTAACCTCTCTGTGCTCCTCTTTTCAAATCTGTGAAATGGAGCTGATAGTAAGTAGTTGGTACACCTACTGTGTAAGTCATTGTAGGTAAAGCACTGGAAACTGGGCCTTGGCACACTGGCGGTGCTCCAGGAATGCTGTCTATCAGCACTAGTGAGAGAAGCACTACAGGCCCTGGGATCAGGCAGAATCAGGTTTAGATTCTACTTCTGTGCTTGTTTTGCAGATTATTTTATCTTTCTGATGCCTCGAGAGAGTTTTTCCAGTCCACAGAGTTGTAGGGTTTCTCTAAGGATTACATCATCTCGTGTATACAACATGAAAAGCTTAGTGTAGGGAACGTAATAGATGCTCATTGAAAGTTTAATTCTTTCCAAAAGCAGAAGAGGTGATACACCAGTGGTGCAAACTAGAATGTTAGCCTTCTCTCATAACCGTTTGGATCTTTTCTTCCATTTTGTGGAGAAATGAGTCTTTCTGACTTAGGGTTTCACATCAGCTGTTGGCCAGCAGTGGTGATGTCCCTGAAGATACTGAAGTTTCAAACCCTGTGTTTGGTGGATAGTGGGAATAGAAGCTTGTTAGCAGAAGGATGTAAAATTCCACCTGGCTTGTCAAAAGGACACTATTCTTGACATATCTGGGGGGAAAACAGCGAAATGCCATAAACATTCTTCTTCATTGTGATTATGTAGAAATTGTCAGATTCTCAAGAGGAAGGGAAGGAAAATTATGCTGCATAAGTCTCTCCAAATAAAGAAAAAATATGAAACATTTTCCAATAAAATAATTTGTGAATAATTCTGATGATAAAATCTGACTGGGGATATCTTAACATTATGTCTCCTCAATGGCAGACTCATTCATTATGTATGTAGCTTCTTATCAGAGACTGCCCCAGACATCTCTGGGGTGCCTGTGCAGTATGTTTCTGACTTGCGTAAGAACTGCCCTCTCCCCCAACGGATGGGACCCTGAGGCTTTATTTGTAACAGAAGACTCTGCCCTTCCCCCACACCAAAGCTGTGTGGAACAGAGGTGGGGCCGAGTGAGTCAAGCTGGGCCACGCAGGTTCTCCTTCCTGGGAGTGTGGACTTGGAACCTGCAGGAATAGCGGGATGCTCTGTCCTGTAGCGGCAGCGCGGAGTAAGTCAGGTGGCCAAGAGGCTCTTCCTCCCAGCTCCTGTCCCCTGTCCGTCGGGAAGCTCAGCTGAGCTTCCTGCCCTTGGATTCTCTGAGATACCTCTGTGACTGCACTTCTGCATTTTCTTTGAAACCAGCTTCACTGTGCTGTACACTAGAAATTAACACAACATTGTAAACTGGCTATTTTTCAGTAAACAAACAAACAAAAACAAACCAGCTGGAGGGAATTTTGGTTCCCTCGGAATGGAGCCTTATTAGCAGGAGTTGTATCTACCTCCTGGGAGACTGGCCTCAAGTTGTGGGTCCAAGGAAAGGTAGTTTCTCGATTTTCAGAGTTATTCCTGTCTTCTGACCCCTAGACTGCTTCAGACATCTTTATTAATAAGGCGCACTGCAGATGGTAGAGTCGTAACAAGAATGGCCTTGGAAGAAACAGCAGTGACGTCGTGAGTGGCATATTCTGTAACTTTCTGTGACTGGAACATCATGTCATGGAAAAATGTATGAATACTAATTTTTAAGGAAATTCTCTGTGATGCAGCATTTAAGTGAAGTAGTAAGTTTCGACTGTAAATGTTAAAAAATAAGCTTGAACATTTGTAGAGAACTAAGGTAAAATTCTTTCTTTTTTTGGTAAAAAGGTGGTAGAGAATCACTCTCAGAATTATTTTACCTGTTGTAAACCTTGCATTTGTATTGACTTAAAAAAGTAATGGATTGCTATTCAAACAGTGAAAAGAAATTGTGTCTCCTGAGGAATATGCCTTCATTCAGCTTTATGTTGTTTAGGTGATGAGTACAAATACTTCCCAGGCAGATCCCTGAATCCGAGTAGGTTGCTAAGGTCCTGTGTAGAATTAGGAGGGTAATTTGTACTCATTTTGCACTCACAGGTATCCCCTTTTATCTGTTTTCTGGATGCTTTGATCTGCTGTGCTGTTGAACCTTCTAGTTTCATTTCAATGTTATTTTTTAAAATGAGCTATTAAAATTCACCTGGTTTGATAACAAAATTCCAGGCTGTTAATTCTTCTTGAAAATTAAGAACCATTTTATTTCCAAAATATGGAAGCTTGAAAATGTTCTGGAAATCATATGTCAATTTATTTTTTGCAAACCTGGAAACACTAACCAGCTCCAGGATTCTTATTGCCGGTTCTGTTTTATTTTCTTCAGCGTGGTGGGAAAATATGTATGTTACTAGCAAAAGGTTCTGTACAGTTAGAAGATGGGAATGGTACCATTCTTAGTAAGAAATGGCAGTTGTAATTATTGGATGCAAAGTTATGGTCGAGAGAGGCCAGGGGCCCAGAGGATGACTAGAGTTAATAGATTTTGTACTGTTCTTTGCTTTTTATGCCTTGCTTTTCAGTAGCTGTAGGAGTGCACACGTGGAAAATAATGAGTGCTGGTGCCTGTTGACAGTGACCCTATTTTTAAATTCAATTTTAAAAAATATCAGGGGATATTCTTGGGCAACCAGGGCAACTAGTTTATTTCCAGTGAGCTCTGTGATGATCACGCTTAAAATACTCTCTAGGATTTACTTGGGAGTTGAAGTTATTTGCTAGTACAAGGCTTATTTTGAAGTGATTGATTCCATTTGTGGATATTGTCATTTCCTGAAGTTAGTTATGAATCAAGATGTTGTTATACAGTGATAAATACTGTTGAGGATTTTCCAAATATGTTCAGTGGCTCCATAGATTTTTTAGTAAGAATAATTCACATCCAGACCGTGATGGAGGGTTCCAACTGGTTTCACCACAAGCTCATCTTCAACTTCAGCTCTGTGCTTGGTTCATTAATGTCTGTTTTCAAGTTGGAGAGGTCTGGCTATTTTTCAGTCTGATGCTAATGCTTCCTCCTAGTCCCAAATGTGGATAAATGGGTGTGGTGGCTTTCAGCTTCCTTGTGGTATCATGTCGCAGCCCACATTCACTCCCATCCAGTGTTCTGATCAGGGCTTCTGTGGTGAGGATGATTTTGATAGGCACTTGTCAGCTCCAGGAGCACACCCTGCCCCGGCTGGTGTGCCCAGACTGCTAGGGTTGAACAGTGTGTGAGTCAAAGCCTCCAGAAACAGATGGAAGGGGATATTCCTGGTCTTTGCTAGCAGTGTAATGAGGGCGAAGGGAGGGAGTGTTGTGCGGAGGGTAGAGGAGGGAGGCTGGTGGGGAGCATCCGAGTTGAGGGGTACAGCTGCATCAGGACAGGAAGAACAATGAGGAAACTGCAGGAAGATGTTAAACTTTTTTTTTTTTTAACCTTGTTAAACCACTAAACTGTTCTTCCCTCAGATGTTCTCTTGCGTTTTTTTCTTTTTTGGAAAGTTAGGAACCAGTGACCATGCTGCATAAGCAGGAAAACTCTGAGCTTACATAAAGCGTATAATGACGTTATCAGTAAAATTTAAAAATGAAATTACCATAGTGGTACATATGTAATTACAAACACTTCTTATTGTGCTATATGGTGGTAACGGCAAGCGAATCACATAAACAGGGTAGCTGGTGTTGCTTTTTTAATAGGGAAGGGAGCTAATATTTACTGAACCCCTAATATCTGCTGGGCTCCATGCTGAGTGCTTTACAGATGTTATCTCATTTAACATATAGCAAAACAAGGCATTTCCCTTGTCCAGTGTGGGTGGAAGAGGGAGAAGTTACGCTTCCAGGCCTTTTGGAAGACCCAGGATTCTCTTTCCTTTCTCAAGGGCACATATTTTCCTGATGGTTCAGGGACCTTTGCACTCTCCCTGGTTTGAGAGCTGGACCTCCTGGGCCCTGAAGTCTTAGCCACACTTGGACACAGTGAAGACACAACTAGTCCCCTCCAGCCAATCAGCCTTACCTTCAGGTTCACTAAGGGCTGGGACCTGACCCGGCAGCCTCTGCTTTGGTCTCCAGATCAGAATTCAGTTTGACTACAAGGAAGCAGAACCCAAAGCGACAGCTCCTTTGAGTTTGAGGGAGTGTGAGCAGGAAACTTCCTGTAACCCCCAGCTCTGCTGTCTGCCCCACCCTGTGAACTGCCACACAGAGAGAGACAAAGAGAGGTGAGCATGTGCTCTGAGAGGAGACACCTTCCCGCCCCTCCTGTGCCCTTCGAAACATGTTTATTGACAGTGCCTGACATTTCGGTATTTAGACCATGGCTTTCTATCCTTAGGAATTAGGGAATTCTTTGAAAGTCTGATAATAATCTAGATTTAACTCCCCAGAAAAATATACCAATATTTACACTTCAAGTGAAGACTACTTGATTTAGAGATTCGTGCAGACGACTAAGGAAAACCTCTGGGAGGATGGGGAGGGTGGGTAAGGAGAGCGTATCAGTCACTTATTCTTCAATAGGATTATTTTATTCATTTGCTTGCCTGAGATGTGCTTAAGACAGCAGGAGCTGAGGAGAGGAGGCAGTGGGTGGTAGTGGTAAGAGATCATTTTGAAGTATGAGACCTTGTAGGGGAAGGGAGGCCCCACGGGGGACAGTGATGGGGCTTACAGTGCAAACTGTGGGGGTCAGTCAGTCAGGCTGTGCAGCCTTGCAGTGTGGTCCATGGATAGCGGCACGGGTGTCACCCGGGGCTTGTTAGAAATGCAGGATCGCCGACCCCACCTCAGTCATACTGAATCAGAATCTGCATTTTAACAAGGTCTCACATTCAAGCTTGAGGAGCATGGGTATATATTGAGGACACTAGGATAGGAGTGGGGAGCTTGGGTTGAGATTAGAGGAAGCCAAAGACCGGGAGTGGTGCTGAGGACGCCCGTGAAGGTGCCTACAAGGAACAGGAAAGGAGCCCAGACAAGAGGAGGGGAAGGAGACCATGGAAAAGGCCCTTGAAGTGGTGCTCCAAGGGGAAGGGGGGGAAGTTGTAAGTCTGGGGAGAAAATGATGTATTTAAATACAGGCACAGAATTGTAACAACAACAACAAAAAGAGTAGTTTACTACAGGATGTTAAATCATGAATGGTACATAACTTAGTGTGAATTACATTTTCTAAACATTCAGCTGGCATCGGAGAACTGTCATGGTGAGTTATTTATGATATGGAGTAAGTTATTTTAGGCAGGTTTCTGTCTCTTCCCCTAGATGAATCTTTTGAACTCATCATAACTTTGTTTTCTTGAGCCACAAGCCACCCAGTCAGATGGGTTACTTAAAAATCTCATATCCCTACATGCCCTTTTCTCTTTTCTAAGAGGATCTTTATCAAATACTTGTTGGACACATTACATTAGTAACTGTTGCTTGATTTCTAGCTGTTCCTTTGTTTTCCGAAGAAGGCAAATAAAAAAAATTATAATTTCTAGATCAGAGAGAGAGAATAATACTATCATTTTGGTAAAGTTACAGGTTATATTCCTTCACTGAAGAATGCTGGACATGTGTTATTGGTTGTTATTGTGTGTCTTCCTAAAAAGATATGTTGAAAACCTAACCCTTGTTGCAGATATAAACAAGTTATGATCAGGCTGTTAGGGTGGGCCAAAATCCAACATGACTGGTGGCCTAATAAGAAGAGGGGAAGAGAGAGACACGGGGAGAGTGGTCATGAGAAGATGGACGTTGGAGTGATGCTGCTACAAAGCCAAGGAACTCCTGGGGCTACCAGAAGCTGGACGAGGCAAGGAAGGCTCCTCCCCTGGTGGCGTGGGGGGAGCATGGCCCTGCCAAAACCCTGACTTTGGACTTCCAGCTTCCAGAACTGTGAGACAATAAATTTCTGTTGTTTTAAGCCACCCAATTTATGGTATTTTGTTATGACAGCCTAGGAAACTTACACACCATGCTTAATTATTCTTCTATAGTTAGTAATCATTTAGATCTAGTTTTGAATGAGTTCATTAGTATTGTACACTCATGTTTGAGACAGAATAGACATTAGTCCTTAAAGAAACTAAAACACTGTCTGAATTAATACTAAATTCAAATCCCCTACTAGTAGAGCCTGTTTGTATGATTTGTATATAATCTATATATGCTATGGTTCAAATTTACCTTTTCACACAGTGCCAAAATTGCTTTTTCTTTTAAAATTAAAAAACTTATTTGTAGTATTTTAGTAAAAATATAAATAACAATGCCATACAATTCATTAACACTCCCTGAGGTAGCCTAAATAAGATTCTAATTCAAAAATATTGAAGATATATTTACTTCTGAATCAGTGAATTATTTAAAAACCAATTTAGAAAGTATTTCAATAGTGTCTGACATTAGCGGCTACTGGTGTCTAGGATATCTGATTATTGAAAAAAATGTCAAAAACATAAGGAAAACACAATTGGCTAAGGAAAAAGGAAATTGCAAAACAGCTTATAGCTTGTGCAAGAAATACACCATATGGTCAAGAGATGTCAAAAATCTCAAGTTTATTTTGAGATCAGAGTCAGTCTGATCCTGAAAATTACCTTCGGGAAAGGATGGTGGAGCTGCCAGTCCCTCCCGTGGGTGTGTGTCATGAGTGGGGCCCAGGCCTGTGGTAAAGTGCCCGGAGGGTAGCCGATCCTGAGGCACCGTCAGCTGGGTAAGCACAGCCTTTGTGGTGGTGGTTGCCTGTTTATGTTAAGGTCTCCTTGTACTGCAGGAGGTTTCTGTGATTGGCTGCTCCACTTAAATTAGATGTGTTTTGGATCCTGCTACACCTCCCACTTTTTGTATCTTGCCTATAGTCTGTTGTTTTGAACTCAGTGCCAGGAAGACTAGTTACAAAAGTACCCAGTGGAGCCTCAAAGATGGCTCTGAGATGTAAATATCATTGCAGAATTACATCAAGGTCACTTGTATTTATTTTTTCCTAAACAGTTTCTTGACTTTAAAATGCCTTTGGAATTTCCAGCTCAAAATTCTAATTCCTTTCAGTGAGCTCAGTCTCTATGCAAAACTTGCTTCCCGCCTGCCAAATTGAAAGCATCTGGATAGAATACTGAATTTAGGTCATTTTTTTTCCCAGTGTGTCCTTCTTAGGAAGAAAGGAAATCAAATCCAATAACATCACACAGAGAAGAGGGTAAAATAGTTCCAACAAGAGCTTTTTGTTTTGACCGTTGGTTGGAATTAAATGTGTGGCACCTCCTCTCTTCCCTGTCTCTGCCTCTCCTACCACCAGATCTCAGTGGTTGATTGGAATTTTTAAAGACGTAGAGCCTTTTACTTTCCATTATCTCTATAGCACCATTCTCTGCTAAGGGGGAAGACTAGAGTATTCCTAGTTAATTCCTGAGGTTGATCAAGGCGGACTTCCGCGTCTTCCCAGTAGAGGATCTGGGCAAGGTATAGACAGGGCTCCTCAGACTTGAAAGTGCATAGGAATCCTTGGAGGGTCTTGTTAACGTGCAGATTTTAGTAAGTCAGCCTGAGGTGGGGCTTGAACTTTTGCATTTCTAAAGAGCTCCTAGCTGGTGTGAAGAGCTGCTAGTTGATAAACCACGTGCAGAGGGACAAGGAGTGGCCCGCCTCGGCAGGATCTAGCTTCAGGCCCACTTTCTTTGCCCAGTCTCTCTCCTGTCACCTGGCCATTTCTGGGCTTGATGTGTTGAGTGCATATAGGATTTAGCATTGAGTAATGTCTCCCACACACGAAGGTAGTTATACCATTTCCCTTTCTCTTTATTCCAGTTCTTTCCCTGTTAACTGAGAGTTCAAAATTAGTGCACAACAGAAGCTTGCCATTACGGAGAAACCATTTTTAACTGAATAGAGAGAGAGAAAACAAGGAAAGATGCGTCTCCACATTGAACCTATATTCTATCATCAGAGAATTCAGAATATAATTTTAACAGGGGTGATGGTTTCTTTAGTATTTACGTAGCACTAAAGTAAGTAATAGTTAGAATGATAGCAAATTGAGGCATATTTAATTCTCAGCTTTCAAGTGCTCTAAATAAAAGTGATTATAATAATATGACCCAAACTGTTATATCCCCAGCAGCGTTTAAGACTGACAAGATGTAATGTTCCATTTAGGAGCTATCATGGTACAATTAACTAGATGGTATTAAAAAAAAGTTTCTTAAAACACTTAAAGTTGTGAAGATATTCAGAAATGGATCTGTGCTTCTCAAGTAAATACAAAGACTGCAGTCATTTTAGTGGGTAATACAAGAAATCAGCAAGCCCAAATTCTGGCTCCCCATGGTTGAGATTTAAGGCAACAAATCTATGCTACTTTATGCAATTAACATAAAATATACTTAAATTTGGAAGATTTACTCTGTCATCACCTTCCCACACAACAAACACAAATCCTGGGCTAATTTGCCTTCATTAATTCACATACCATTGCAGGGCTGACTTCTGCTCTGAGATGCTTAAGCACAATCTGCCTTCAAATTAAGTTACTGCATACGGACCCTTTAGCTTCTTTTTGGCTCCTGAAGGAATCACAGGTTACACACATTATGAGCCTTTCAGCCTGATTCTCTAACCCTGAGGGAGGCTCTATTGATGTATGCAGAATCAAAGAGGTTTGCAGAGAACAGTTTCTTGCCTCCTCTGGCAGAGCTCAGATCCAGCTGCGTGGCTCTGAAAGAGAGAGGGACGTGGTGGGGCCTCATGGGAGAAGCGATACTTTCCAAGGTATCTCCTGACCCCCCTTTCCCAAATGTTGTAGGAATGAGCCTAATAAATTGTGATGGAGGGCCAAATAAATCGTAAGTAATTTAAGGTGTTTTGGAGTTGTTTTTGGAAGTGGGTATTTAGAATATTCCATGATTCTCCTTAAACAAGGAAAACGCTATTCTGAGATAGAGTCTATAATAGGTGATATATTAGTTCAATATTATAAGCACTTAATATGACCTAAAAGGGGATGGAGGGCAAAGGAGACGGTTATAGAGGATGAGAAGGCACCAGCTGGAGAGAGTCTCCTACCCACAACCAGGCAGACGGAGGAAGGAGAAACAGTCATGGAGAGAAGATGCAGAGGCAGAGGAAATGACAGGCAGACAAACATAGCGTCATGTTTATTTAAACCCTTATGATATGCTCTATGTGTGTTTTCTTTAAAAGTGTTCAAAGGAAGTCTAGTTCCTTTGCTCATAAAAGGAGTCAACTGAGGACCCAGGTAGTTCACTGGAGACTGCATTTTACAGTGAGCTATGTACCATACAGAAGAGGAGCGGTGGCAGTGGAGGCTGACCAGGAGATGGCAATGGAGGCTCCAGTCTGGACGGAAAAGGGGGAGGGGCAAGGAGGCTGGAGAATCCTCAGCTGCCTCTGTTTTCAATGTTGATTTGACTCTAGAGAGCATTCAGTTCCCACCCAGATAGCTAGATCTTGCCATGTGTGGTATATTCTATATTCTATATATTTTTAATAGTAGCCCCAAAGAAGAAAAAAAAAAACATATTCCCTTCTCATGATATGTGATCCTTCCAGCAAGTCTGTGACGTAGATGGGACAGGCATTAATACTGATGTCATCTAGTCAAATGGCAGATGAAGAAATGTACTGGGAATTGAATTGCTTGGAGAAAATTACCTAGCTGGGAAGAACAGAAGTGATATTCCTGATGGCTGAACATGGAATGGCTTGGCCACTATGGTATTTTGAGCAAGTACTTTAACCTTTCTGTGCCTCAATTTTCTCATCTGTAAAATGGGGATAATAGTAAGAGTACCTGATTTTCAAGGCATTGTCAGCATTAAATTAGATGGTACAGCAAGCACTTCAAATAGTGTCTGGCAAAACTCTTATAAATGCTAGCTGGTATTATTGTAATTATTAACAAAGACTAAACCATTCAGACCCAGTGTTCTGGATTTATAGCCACAACTCCTGTCAGTAGACCCTAGTTAGGCAACCAGTAAGGCATCAGTGAATAACCAGAGGTTATCACCTCTTTTCCAATTCTGGGAATGGTACAAAGACAAGACTGATGTTCTGTAGTGGGAGAAAGAACAGAGTTTTGGGCATAACAAGGGTCTGTTTAGAAGAATTTCTGATTGTAAGAAGTTCTACCAGAAATGGCTTTATTAATCAAGGGATCTTTAAAAAAAAAAAGATTAACCATTTCCATTGCAAAATGTCTCATCCAAACCTAGGTTTTTGTGGCTAAAACTGTCTTGCTCTCAAGGCATCACTTACCAAACTTTGGTTTTTATTGTTTTTAAGTAGTTTTTTATGTAATTATACAGTTCTGTTTAACTATGAATAGTTTTTTTTTAAACATAAAAGCAACTCTTTTAAAATAGACAGGAAATCTTTTAAGCATTGAAAAAGGTTTGGCTACAGGTCTTAACGAGCAAACATGAGAAGTGCATCATTTGGTGCCATTACCTATGAACAGGAAATAAAGGTAATTATAGGTCTGGGAAAACTTCAGAGAGGTATCTACCAAACCCTGTGGAGGACACAGAATACCTTATATTTGATTACCTGAAAGAAGGAAAGAAAAAAATTTGAGCCTGTTACCATCAAATGTGCTAAAATTTATTATCTAGCAGTCACGTGGATCCCACACCTACCTAGGGGCAAATGAGAGGAATGGGACCACCCAAACTGTAGGATAGAGGATTGATGTTAGCAACTTACTGTGGAATGGGACCACTCCAGTCTATATAAGCTTATTAAATGATAAGGTCATAGGAGTTCATTCTTTAGAACTCTGTAGGGAAAATTCTATAGTGAAGATGGGTGCAGAATTTAAACTTATATGCCTCTGTTAGAACATTTTCAGTAATTTATTAAATATGCTTTCTAAAAGGAATGCTCATCATGAAGGTAGTGTTAACTACAATTTATTTAACAAATATTACTTTGAGATAAAGGGTAATTTTTTGGATGCCATTTAGCGCAGGATTGTATGGTGGTTGTTCTTTATGGTAAATTACGATTTTTTGCTTGCTTATCTAACTCAAGTTCTCATAAAATCTTCACATTCCCACATTTGGCAAGTAACTGTATACTTGCAGAATCTCTTACAAGATGCTAATGTGGTCAAAAGAATATTATTAACAGAACAGTATGAACTTCCAGTTGTTTTATAATTAGCCATATTGAAGAAGCCCAAAACATGGAATAAATTACTCAAATTTATCAAATTATTTCATCTTAAGATGACTTAAGTGTGCATATTCACATTTAAAAAGAAGAGTTGACCTCTTTTCCAAAAACTAATTTCATTAATGGCCCCAGAAATTTTATCCTGCAAACTGTCCTATTAAAACTTTTACCCATCAATCATGCTTTTTAATTAACGAAACTACAGACTTTATTTAGATTTCTCCAATTTTCCCACTAATGTCCATTTTCTATTCCAGGATTCAACCCAGGATCCCACACTGCATTTAATTGTCATGTCTCTTTAGTCTCCTTCAATCTATGACAGTTTCCTGACCCTTCCTTGTCTTTTGTGATGTTGAACAATGATCTAGCCATCATTCTTGTTGGAAATGGCTTGCAACTATCCTTTTTAACTTGGTTTTTGGTGGAAGAGTTTTGTGTTTGTTCTAAGTAGTGGTAAAATATCTGTGATAAATAGTAATTTTTAAAAAGAAAAATATGAAAAATGCCATATAGAAAATAACATAAAAACAATAATATATAATATATATAGAATCATGAAGACTGAAAATGTGTAGGGCAAATACGAAGAAAATGGTAAGATCCTAACAATGAATATAAAATAAAAACTGAATGAAAGGAGGAGATATCACTGGAATACTATTGGGAGGGAGGTTGGAAGAGATTTTCAAGTTCTTCTGGTATAACTGGGTTGTTTGGGAGAACTAGTGAGTGGAATTTGCCCTTCTAGATACTAAGTGCGTTTTAAAACTATAATAATTTAATTGTTATGGTATTAAGGCCATAATAAGAAAGATCAATGAAACAGAACACAAATTTCAGAAATAGCCAGCTACACATAGGAATTTAGAATACAGTACCTGTGGTATTTGAGCGTCTATGGAGGGAAAACTTCTCAAAATATAAACCTTAAACAGTTGTGTGCCAATAAATGTTTAATGACCAGCTCTCTGAAAAAAAATGCAGATATATATATATATACACACACACATACACATACACACATATATACACACACATATATGTACATAAATATGCATTTTACTATTATTAAGGATGCATATCATACAATTTACAAACAGAAAAATACACAATGCTCTTTATTTTAAATGTTATTCTATATAGTCGGTTGACTTTTTCAGAATCCTTTTTCTTGATTTTTTTCCCTAACTTTGAATTTGTAGTCCGTATTTAGCCATGATTTGACAAATGGAGTTGCATCTCAATCTGCTAATTCCTTTCCCAATAAATATATTGTCTCTAAGTCTTATATGTGGCTTATTAAAAAATATTCTCACCCTTGTATAAATTATTACCTTAAAACTCAAGTTTCAGCACAAAATCAAGTCCTGATTTATAGCACTTGGTGATTTCTGTGGTGTCAATACTACTACTGTGACCCATTTCAAGCTCCCATAGTAGTCACCGAGTGTGGAGTTGGGAGGAGATGTGAAGTAGTGCAAGACTGTGATACTTTCACTGTCTATGTGCCGTAGTCATAACTGACTTCAAGAGCATAATAGTAACATTTAGTAAAGTAATTAAAAATTAGTATGCTTTGAGTATTTATTGCTTTTGTTTTAAATGTAATTTACTTGTAAATTCATGTAATTTGAAAATAATGGCTGTATTTTACAGCTCATTCTCAGAATTCCTGAAACTTTGGCAACTGGCTTTCAGAAGCTGTTGAACTCTTACTCCACACAACACTGTCCCTAAGACAGGACCACAAAGTAAAAAATTTGAAACTTCCTGAAATATTTAAACCATAAGCAAACTTAAAAAAAGCTACAAATAATAGAAAATGGGTTAATTACCTTTATGGAAGACAATTTAACAATACCTATCAAAATATAAGATTTACCGGTTCTTTAATCAAGCAGTTTCACTTTTCGTCCATCCAGTAATTTGACAAATTTGCTGAGAATATATTATGTTCCAGGAAATTCTAAGAATTAATTTTATAAGCATATAAAGATTTGTAATGTAGGAGAGTTGCCACAATGTTTTTACGGTAACAAAGCGTTGAGAAACATAAATGTTTATCAACAAGGGATTGGTTAAGTAAATGATGGTTTATTGATACAATGGAATCAGTATAAATATGAAGCTATAGATCAGTGTTCATTGTAGTGGCAGTATATCCGTGGTACATTTAAAGGGCAAAATCAGCAGGTTTTTAAGAGTGTGTTTAGTATGATTCCATTTTGTAAAAAAATTATATATCTATAGATGTACATAGTGTGTAGAGAAAGTCTAGAAGGATCTGCACAAGTTGATTATAGAGGCAAAACCTTCTGTTCTGAATAGATGGTTTTATAATGAACAAATATTACCTCTAAAATTAAAAGCAACAATCCAACTCTGCATGAAAAATTGCTGAGATAAATACATCTATTTCATAGGATGAAACATGTTCTAGGAAAAGGGTTTTAGACTTGAGGCTAAAAGTCTTTTTTGTTAAATTCCTTTATTTTTTCACTTTTTAAAAAATTGAAGTATAGTCAGTTTACAATGTTGTATCAGTTTCCTGATGTACAGCATAATGTCTTGTTTAGCATTCATAGAACCATTCTCTCTAGTTGGGTATCTGAATAATCTCATAACAAAAAGTAAAAAAATTACAAAAAAAAAAGAGCTTGAATTTCAGTTTAATTTTGCTTTAGCTATGTGACATTGAGATAACTGTCCACTCTGAGCCTCATTTTACTTTCTGAGAGGCAGGATAGACTTTGTTCTTTACATACTGGTGCCTTTAAGCCAGTTATTTGCATGTTCTGTTGTTTAGTTTCTCTGTCTGAGGGAGTGATGGTAACAATGGTGATGATGGTAATAGTAGTACCTATCGCATAGAGTCATTGTAGAAAATGAATTAATGTTTATTCATTTATCTAGTTTTAGAGGCAGTACTGAGGATTGAACCCACAATCTTATGCACACTAAGCATGTGCTGTACCAGTTGAGCTATACTCTCAACCCTTGTAGTAAATGAATTAAAATGGATACCTGGTATTTAACAAGTATTGATTATTCTACTTGTCTGCAAAATGGGATGATGGTGATGACAATGATACTAAATACACTTGGAAGGTTTGTTATAAGGATTAAATACTTAAATAAAATACTTGATACCTAGTAGCTATTCACCAAATGCTAGTTGCATCTACAGTGGAGTAATACAACAAAAACACACCCCAAGTATGTTTTCTTCGACAGAATAACCAGTGTAATTTATTTGTCTCACCTCACCTCTAGAAAATAGATAACAGAAGATTGAATGCAGACTCCTGATTTTGATTCATTGGAGAAAATATGCCTTCTCTGTTCAATTATCCAATATATTTTCCTATTTTAAAATCTGGACTGTCTTTTTAAACAACACAAATATTTCTATATAATATTATTTCCAGAAATCTCTAGTGGATCTTTGTAATTCTTTATTATTCCATTAACTCAAAACAATTTGTACTGCCTCGCTTGATACTCTCTGTAAGTGGAGGGGATGCAGTTATGCTGTTTTAAATAATTGAAAGTGCTATGTCCCCTACCACCTATCCATTCGTGCAGTATATTCTTCCGTGTGCGTGACTGTCGGATGCCAGCACACTACCTGGTCTTTTAGCACAGAGCCATTAACCATGTGAGGATCAGAAACGGTGTATACATTAATGACATATTTTAATTTAACACATGACAGCAAGGGAAGGCTGAGTGACACATCATATTTAGTTACAAATAAGGGAAGAACTCATTGCTTAGGAGTGTTCAAGTCACAGGTGAATAGCAAAAGATTTTATTCCTTCCCTGACAGAATAAATTTATCTCCTTAAAAGTCACCTTTATGCTTTCTACTTAACATCAGGAAGGCTACATTCTGTATTTCAATTTTATGTGGACAAGACATTAATTTTAAGTGAAAGACATTGTTCTGTGCTGGAATTAAATGAGGTCGTTATTGGTTTGAGTGCTAAAGGTGTATGTGTGTAGTGGGTTCAGGCTTATGTTTGAGTTTAATGAGAAAAGTGCTATGTGAGTATGGTCCTCTTGACTTTTTTGGCACCGAAAGCAAAATATAAATGGGGCAATGAAGTTGAAAGCCATCAGTAGCCTTTCTAAGTATCTGGAGTCAGGGTGTACATCTGATACCAGATAGGGAATATGTGTAAGAACACATCGGTCCTTTCTCAGTCAAGAGATTGATATGACCACTTAGAATTGATTTTAGATAGAGGAACTTGAAAAGCATTAACTTCTGCCATTGAGAAAGGGACTTCAGAGGTCATTTGGTTTAAACCAAAGTTTAATCCTTCCAACAGTAATGTCTATCCACTTCTTAAACACCTCCAGAGAGAGATTTAGCCACTCCTCCTGCAACATAAGGGTCATCGAATTGGCAGAATAGAGAGAAGGTGATTAGAACAGGATGAATATTTAAAACAAGCTTCACACGTTCCATATCTGAGAGAAAATAAATGAGGTTTTGTTCAAATAAGGCCAAGAAGACCAGTTCAGCTCTATTCAGGGAAGGTTTAGGTGATGGTAGAGGAGCACAAGCTGATTATAATTCAATAGTGCCTCGCTCGCCTTCCTGCCAGAGCCACACTTCCTGAAAGAGAACTTTATATCATTTTCACTTTCTCACTTCCCATTCACTCTGCAACCTACTAATAGCTGGCTTTTGCTCCTCTAATCAATTGAAATGGCTTTTGAAACTCACCCAAACTGTTCTTGCCAGTCCATGGACACTTTTCAGGCTTATGTTTTTTGACCTCTCTGCTGTATGTGAGAGAGGAAGAAGGTTCTTGCAAGTATTCTGAAATGCACATGTTCTTTCTCTGTCTACTCTTTCTCTTCCTGACGTGTTCGTCCCAATACCATTCTACCCCTCCACTTACACTTCATTCTTGCCCTGAGCAGTGTCAATAGGGCAGACTGGAGGCAGCATAGAGACTGGCACATGGTAAATGCTCAATAAATAGAAGGAATAATAATTATGAATATAACAATGACTGTTATAGGTCTGAACTTATTATGGCCACTGGCAGGAATACAACAGACTAGAAAATTCTGAGCCAAACATTGAAGCCTTTGAGGCAGTTGGAGGAAGGTTGTGGTAGAAGGTGGTGATGAAATTTTGGGAAGGATGATATTAATAATATGTCTCA
Organism: Camelus bactrianus; assembly: GCF_048773025.1. Classification (NCBI taxonomy): domain Eukaryota; kingdom Metazoa; phylum Chordata; class Mammalia; order Artiodactyla; family Camelidae; genus Camelus; species Camelus bactrianus. Next base: position 19,219,861 of record NC_133568.1, on the reverse strand, counting down.
AAAGAAGTAACTTTTAAATGATAAGAGTAGAATAAAGACTTACAAAAAGCATTTAGAGTGACCTCTTTCTTCCACTAGTGCTGAGAATATGAGGAAATAGACTAAGGAGATTAGAAAAATAGTGAATTTCTAAATACTAGAAAAGGCCACGAAACTCCAGTATAATGGATCTAAAATTATGAGACAATGAGGGAGGTCAAGAGACTGAAGGAAAAGTAGTATGACTGATCAGCAGGATTAGTTTTAGGAATTTTAGTGAAGAAGAGGGAGATTTAAATCTCTCAGTCATTCAACAAACTCATGGTCATATCTCTGTTCTCTGCTCTAACATTAGCCACACACATAGGCTTGCACAGGACTTGAGGTCATTCCCTGGTCCTCCACCTTTGGACTGAATCTCCCTTGAACTTCCTCAGATAGGTTAATCTATTCTTAAAAGACTGTCAGTCAGTAATTTACCAGTTCAATGTCTGGGAACCCTCATTCTAAATTTTTCCCATATCTACCAACTTCAGTCTTTTTTTTTTTTTTACAAATATCCTGGCCTTCAAGCATTTCTCATAGCATATTCAGTGACTATTCAACATCTCTTTTGACTTGAACATGCAAACAAGGTATACTCAACAGTTCCTAAGAAAGGTACATGTCAGCTTCTGGAAACATTTTTAAAAAGTTGTTTTATCTATCTAATTAGCATGATGTTTGCACCTGTCTTATACACCTTTGCTGTAACATCTTTCATTCATTTGCGGAGTATCTACCATTCACTAGACACTTGTCCAGACACCCTGTCCTCCTCCTGGAACTTGTAACCTATGATGGGGCTGAGGAGAGGGTGGCAGTGATGAGGAGACAGACAATAAACAAGAACAAGTTCTACTAGAAAGAATATCCATGGCGTGCAATATATCTTGGCCAACTATGAGCCCCAAACTCTTAGGTGACTGAGAGAGTACAGGTGTTGGGTATGCTGGGAGAGGAGGAGTAACTGATCCAGATGGTTGACCGCCTGCTCGCCCACATTGTACACTGGAATCCACTGGAGTACAGGCAGGTCCTACTTCCCTGGCTTAGTCAGGGGCCTTCTGCAAGCAACTTTCTAGAGCTTACAGGAATTCTTTCTCCTCTCCCGTTTCCCCTCTCTCAAAGGGTACTGGGCTTCAAGGAGACAAGGCACTGGTCCATTCAAGTGTCCGAGACAGCATCATGAGAAGGGTCCCTGAAAGCTCATCTCTAGAGTAATGCTCCGCAGAATGTCACCCATAAGGACATAAAGAGCTAGTGCCAGAACATAAATCAGTGCCCCGTGTCCTATATATGGAAATTTTCACTATGGAGGAAAATCTCAGCTGAACTAAATGGTGTTTATTGTTGGCTTCCTATCTTGCCGCAGATTGAAACAGTTTGTGGACAGGTGCTGATCTGTGGGCTACACTTTGAGAAGCAGAGTTCTAAAGTATATATTGTAAAATGGGGATCCAAGTTGCTGCATCCAGCCTGCAGATACATTTTCTTTGGGCTGCCACTGCTGTCAACATTTTAAAATGGAAAGATTTCATATAAAATTTCATATTTCCAGCACCTCTTAATCACGCCTTTATTTTGTGTCTCTTCATCATCTGATATCTTGGGGTTCCACATTCCTACATGGCAACAGTCAGATGGACTGAGAAGTGACTACCTATTTTATATAGGGGATGTACCTCCAAGGAGCCCAACAGACTCATATTTATGTTGCCTACTAGAGGCAACATTTTATTTCATTACCCCTAAGAATCATGAGGGTCACTGAACAAGCATGATTGTAGCTCAGTCCTGGGAGGGAGAAGAAATGGGCTGGGGTGTAATTAAGGATGCCCCTCCTCTTCCTTCCTCAATTCTTCCATCAATTCATGGAGTCTTCTCTCGTACCCTCTCCACTGGAAAAGCACTCAGAACTTACTGTGTTGAGCCTGCTCAGCTTTGAGATTGGGAGAGGAAAGGTGAATGTGCATATGCTCTTTTGTGTACAGCAAAGTCACAGTTCCAATCTGTCAAGCACCATTTTTCCAGGAACCTGGGGAACCTTTAGATCTATAGACCTGAGGGCAAATTAGTGAGGGGTAAGAGGATGTCTCAGAGGGCCAGCCCTGCATTCCACTGCTAACTGCTCAGAGGTGAATTACAACTAACCTTCCCAAGAGAGGAGGTTATATCAAAGTACTGCTTTAGAAAGTGCCTTTTGGTTTCTAATGGTTCAACGATCTTCTTGTTGCAGAGATTCTCGTTTCACTGCTCCCTCTAATCTTTACAAATTTTACAAAATGGTGTTTGATCTGACTTCTTGAAAGCACACAGTGGTCTCTAGTTTTAGTCAGATTTCTGGATGCTATTTTTTCATCAGTTTAAAGCCTTGAATATATTTTCCTCTGCCTTATGAAGTATACTAATTAAAATGGAAAATTATTAGTGAGTACTTCTGATGCATATGACTTGACTTTGGGAAGCCCTCATTTAGCCAGACATGGATAAAGTTCTGGAAAACCACCTTAATGTTCTAAGACAAATGCCCTACCTGGCACATCCGCATGGCCAGCACTTTGTTTGGTGCTTCCTGAGTTTTGTTTGCATTTTCTTTGTTTTTGTTTATTTACTTGCTATAAGATTATGTGTCCTGAAATGAGAGAGATGAGAGGAAACTGGGTGCAGAGGTCACTTTTTCCTCAATCTAGAGCCAATTGAATTTAGAATTTAGATGGGAGAATACAAAAACAATAGTTTGTAAGCTCCACATAAACAGGAACCCTAATTGGAGGTGGCTTGACAGAGAATGTGTACATAAAAGACTTAAAATCACATTGTAATCAATTTAGATCATACACTTTTGGGAACATAAGTGTATAAATGAAAAATAAAGCATTCTCACTAAATGCAAAATATTATACGAAATAAACAGAATAGAAGAATGTTGAAGGGACACAAAGGAAGAATCAAAGTTGGGTACTATAAATGCTGAAAGGAAAGTGGTTTTGCCAAAGGTACTAGATCCCATTGCTATCAGCATGACTGCATTTTTTGGACACAAAAATCATTCAATGTTTCTTTGTCTCACCATCTTTAGTGCAATATATTGAATACTTCCGTGTGCAAAATTTGTATTTATTGCTTCTTTGGTTCACCTAATAAAAAACCAGACAGTACCTGGAAGAGCTCCATCCTTTAGTTTGGTTCTTTCTTAAGTCCTGCCTTCCCTGTGTGTAAACCCTCCACTATGTGACTGCAGCTCTTCCCTTAAGCAGTGGAGTTGGTTTTTTCTACTTTGAATCTGGGTGGCCTTGTGACTTGCTTTGGTCAGTAGAATGCAGAAAAAGTGACAGTGGCCTCAAGCAGAAGTTCAAAGCCTAGGCCTCAGGATACCTTGTGTACTTAGAATAAGCCTAGTCTGCTGGCAGATAAGTGACCTTGTGAGGCAGAGCTGAGTAAGCCCATCTGTCTCAGCCAAGCTCCCAGATATGTTGAAGAATCCAGCCAAGATCACAAAATGTTCCTAGCTGGCTTGAAGCTGACTACAGATGCATGACTAAGTTCCATTGAACCTAATTGAGGCCAGAACTGTCCAGCTGATTTTAGTCTTATTAGTGATTGTTGTTATAAATTGTGAGTTTTGTGTTGCTTTGTTACACAGCATGATAGTGGCAATAGGTTACTGATACAGAGAGAGTGTGTCACTCAGCTTTGACTGCAATAAAGCCATGTAACAAACAACTCCCAAATCTTAGTGGTTTACAGTATTTATTTTTCTTTTTTTATTTCCCTCATACCTGTTTCAGGCTGAGCATAGGGTTCAGGACTCTTCTATGTATCTCTCATTCTAGGATCAGGGGCTACTCAGGACATGGTTTTCTCATGACAGATGGCAGAAACGCAAGACTCAAGCCAGACTATGCAAGCCAGTTGAAAATCTTTGTTTGCATCATGCCCATTAACATTCTGCTGGACAGCGGAAGCCACATGGCTAAGCCAGAAGTCAATGTAGCAATTAGTTTACTGACACTGCTGGGGGCTCAGTGAAGTCACATGGCAAAGGAAATGATGTGAAATCCTATTGTAGGAAAGAAATGAAGAATTAGGAATAATAATTGACTACAGGGAGAATTATTCAGAAGGCAAAATGAGGAAACTGTTTTCTGAAATACTTGATGAAACTTATTAATACAATAAAGAGTTTACTCCAGAAAAAACTAAAATAGCCTATAAAAAACAGGTGGCAGGTAATACACTAGTGTAGATGTGGGATTTTTTCCCTGGAAACATATGTTATTTGGAATAGGAATATGCCAAAAACATTTTCATTTTTCTTGGTAAACTCACCTATTGGTTCCTCTTTATGTTCACCACATTGGAGTGGTTTTATACTTTTAGTCAGATTTCCTAGGGTTTACAGCATTGTAAAAATAGGAGAATATCTTTTTTCTGCTCTAAGAAATGGTGAAACCAGCAAAAAGTCATATATGTGAGTGTAGGCTAATATGCACTCTAATTACAAAAATGCATTTTTAGTTTGAACTGTAAAATGAATCGAAACAATGAAACAAGAGAACAGATTCATGCTATTATAGAAATACAGGACTCTACCTTGTACATAACAGGCTACAGAAAAGAGTGCTCCACACACTCCATTTATATGGCACGTTGTGCTTTTCTCTGACAGTTTCGGAATCCACACATTGCTTTTTGTTGCTTCTTTCATTGATTAAACCTTTCCTTGAATACTGCCACTTTGTTGTTTAGAAAGTATGGGGATCAGAACATTTTTTTCTTCATTAAAAATGAATATATACCACTATCTCAGTATCTACAACCATCAGAAAAATTGATTTGAAGTAACATATTGAAAAAAAATGAAAGTACTATACATGTTTTTGGTTGGTTTGCCCTAAGGACTTGTCCATTAAAGGTGACGTCTGTCTGTCTGTTTGTCTTCCTGTATTAAATGTGTTGGGGTGTCTGTGGCAGGAGTACATGTGCTGGGGAGAGAATCGGGCCCTTTGAAGAATTGTTTTCCACCTCCCCTGTCTTCTCTGAATCAATCCCTTTCTTTTTCTTGTCAGCATTCACACACTTGAGCACATCTGATGTCAGGGAAGAAATCCATTATGTCCCTTGGGAGCAATCAATGTCAGAGGCGTTTAGGGAAAGGGAAGCAGGAGACACAGGCAGAAACACGATAAACGGTAGAGAGCTAGTGCAGAACCAGTGCATGAGGAATAGGTGGAAACCAAGACGTCAGTGGGTTTGAATGTAGAAGCGGTAGAGACCCACCAGCTCCACTGAAGTGCACCTGTTGAGATACCACTGATCCCACATCTAGCTTCAAAATATTTACTCGCGGTTGTCCGCCACACTTCACTCTACTGCCCAAGTCCTCTGCTTGCTTGGGGCATCGGTACCAAATAAAAGCAATTTAGACAATTCTGCCCTGAGATTCTCTGTGTTTAACATTTCATCCAATCCAACCTGAAAACGCAGTGCAGCTAAAATGAGTAGAGAATTCACTGAAGGGGAAAAAAGAATAGTAGAAAATAAATTCTCCACTGAATATTCTTGTGGTTTCAAAGAATGCCAGAGCTGGGAAGGAACCTAGACACTGTCCTGTCCAAACTCTCATTTTGTAGATGAAACTGATGTCAGAGAAGTACAGTGACTTGCTCAAGATGATGCGAACACCAGAGCCAATATCTGAACCCAGGCTCCTGACCCTGGGGCCAGTGCTCTTAACCCAGGACTTCTTTTCTGCGTGGCCCCTTTAAACTATTTAACAATGATTTTTGTGCAAGGAGAAAGCAGGGAAATATGGCAGTTACTTTCTATGGCATCAGCAGAGTTAACGAATCCTTTCAACATGTGGTCATTTTAGTGCGCCCATTCAGCCCTTCATTTAACAATATTTAATAACGTCTGTTGTAAGTTCTGTATATTACATAGTAAGCCACAGGGCCAATAATATTTTATGCATTCTCATCAAGAGTGAAATTGTAAGGGCCATAAATGGCCTGATGGAAGAGGATGATGAGCACGGCAGCTCACAAATCACGTTTCCTCGGCTCAGAAACCTGAGTGACTGTGGACATGAATTTTCCCTGTCTGACAGGCCCACCGGGAGCCACCTGCCAACTGGGCAGAACATATGAAGACATCTACCATTTACGTTCTGTTCTGGTCAAGGGATGGTGGTAGCAATGGAATGTTTACCCTTTGCTGCACATCAGTCTTTGCTGCTCGCACGTATTGAGTATGAATAGTAACAGCTGAACGCTTACTAAGTGCAGGACGCTGCGCTAGGTACTTTTTAGTCATGTGTTCATTAATTCATTTCTATTAATTAATTTATTCATTTTTTTCAGTCATTCAACCATCATTTATTGAGTGCCTACTGTGTGCCAGGCCCTGTTCTATTTCTTTTTTATTCCTTACAGTAACCTTAGGATACAGGTGTGCATGCTTATTCTTCATTTTCAGAAAAGGAAATAGACTTAGAGGGGGGAGTAAAATGTCCCCAAGGCGCACAGCTATATAGTGTGTAAGTCAAGATTTAAACCCACAAGCAGAGCATTTAACTCCTGGCTATACAGCCTCCCCGCCATCAGAAAGTCCTCAGACATAACTCAAAACAGGAAAAGCTGGATTATTATTTGTTTAGCGAAGGCTAGTTTTAGGTGTGAATAGAGTTAGTAGTTACCCATGTGGTAAAATTTGTAATTCTTGGGAGAATCCTATGTCCTAGATAGTTTCCAGTTAATGCTGTGGTGCCTAAATCCCACAAATGGAAATGTCTTCTTTTAGATTATTACACTGATGACTTCCAAGTGTACATCAGGCTCTATCTCCAGTTCAGAATTTCTACTAAAAGTAAGACTGCATTTCCAGAAGCTTTCTAGATGTTTCACAGGCATCTCGTATTCCAGGTGTCTAAAACCAAGCTTCGTTAGTCATTGGGAAATGCAAATCAAAACCACGAGGAGATGGATTGCACTTTACTCCCCATGGGATGGCTAGAAAAAAAGGCGGGCAGCAGCAAGTGTTGGTAAGGACATGAAGAATTGAAACCTGCTGGTTCATACACTGCTGGTGGGAATGGAAAATGGTACAGCTGCTTTAGAAAGAACATAGCATTTCCTCAGAAGGTTAAACTTGGAGTTGTCATACAACCCAATAATTCCACTCCTAGGCATATTTCAAGAGAATTTAAAATATATATTCTCACAAGCACTTTTATATGAATGTTTATAACAGTATTATTCATAACAGCCAAAACAACTCAAATGCTGGTCAGCTGATGATTAGAACAACAAAATGTGGTCTAGCCCTACAATGGAATGTTTTTCAGCAATAAGAAGGAAGTACTGTTATGTGCCTCAACATGGATGAACCTTGAAAACATTGAGCTAGGTGGAAGCAGCCAATTACAAAAGACTACATGTTTTATTATTCCATTTATATAAAATGTCCACAATAGGCAAATCTATAGATATAGAAGGTAGATTAGTAGTTACTTAGAGCTGGTGTAGGACGTGTGTGAAAATGGAGAGGCTCATGTGTGCAGGATTTCTTTTTGCGGTGTTTAAAATGTTCTAAATTGTGTTGTGGTTGCACAACTATTTGAATATGTTAAAAACCACTGAACTATCCACTTCAAATGGGTGAATTATATGACATGCAAATTGTATGTCTAGAAAGCTTATGTATATTTTTAAAAACAGCTTGTTCCACCTGTTTCCTTGTTATAGGATAATGGCACCCCTCCTGCTTTCCCTGGCTGTGCTGTGTGGTTCTTTGCAAGGGTCAGCTTCCTGTTCATATTTGTCCACTGCACCCAGCATCGTGCCTGGCCTGTGTTAGGTCCATTTTACCATATGAATTATCCCAGGGAGGAGAGTAGCATTTTCCTCCACGCTGGGGAAAACCTGGGCAGGATGGGGCCCTTGGGAACCTGGGAGAAATGGGTGCATTGAAAGGAGGGAAAAGAGCAGGGTATGGGATAACAGAAGGTACTGAGGACATCTCGGTACCTATATCACAGCTTGTCTGAGGTTGGCCCGTGTGTAGTATATAGTGGCACCAAGAGAGGCAGTATCATATCAAGGGCAGAATGTCAGCTCTGCTCAAGGTCAGAGATAGGAAGTGATGGAGCCAGGCTGTGAACCCAGATGGGTGGCTTGAGTAACTACCTTTCTCCTGCAAGTCTCTCAATTTCCTGATTTGTAGAAAAAGGATAGAAATGCTTCTAGGAATCATGAAGGTATAATGAGAATGCATATAAAGTCGTGTGTAATATGGTGAAAATGCTTTGTTTTTATATTATTATGTTGACTTTGAGTCCTGTCCTCAGTCATCATCACAGTAAAGGGCTGAACATAGGAACTCTACTGTGTTTTCTTTCTCAGTCCTTATCGTGACACCTGAGAGAAAGTATTCTGAGAGAATAATGAAATTGTAGAAAAACTGGAATAAGTTCAATTACTATTCACTTTATGGGTCAAAATGTCCACTTACAGCATGATGTTCATTTGTGTTATACTAATACTTTTCATCAGTCTTAGCCAAATAATCAGTGAGCTTCAGGAGGGTTTGATTCTGGGTGCCTGGGCTGGGACCTGCTGTCACTGCCAGCAGATGGCTCCAGGACAAGTACCACAACATTGGGACAGAAGTGATTAAGAGCAGAGCTTTCGTGTCAGTCTCACTCTAACATCTGTTAGCTGTGTGGTCCCGTGGTAGGTGATGAACCTCTCCAGGCCTCGGCTTCCCTGTCCATAAGAGTCAAGTCAGCATAATAGCTCCCTCACAGGTGTCTGGGGGGAAACGTGGAGTCAGCATATAGAACATTTATTACAATGTCTGGTGCTCAGTAAGCCCTTAATAAATGTGCTTTATGCTGAAGGATACTTTGACGATACTTTGTCTATATAGCCAATAAACCAAATACAGATTTCCATACCACATTTCACAGCAGTTTGCCTCCAGACCAGTTCAGCAGGTATTTATCATTGCCCACAATGCCAGGGACTGTGCTTTCTGTCCCTTCAGGGACTTCTAATAGATGAAATGGACCAGTTAACTTACAGGAAGATTTATACCACCAAGGCTCCTTTAATTGATTCATATACATCATGTTTGCTTATTTGTTTTTTTATAGAATGCTATATGAAAATGTATTCAGAAACATACAGACTGCTTATGAAATATATCATATGTCATATTGCAAAGGGCTGTTACTGCTATACGTCAGAGCCCTAAAAAGTACGTATGCATATGCGTGTCCTCGGGTAATTAGCCCGCACACACTTTTCTCCAGGGAAGATCTAGTCAGATACTGAGGAACTCAGTACTTTCTCTTTGTGTTGTATTGATTCTACCCCTGAACTTGTTTCTGAGGTTCTGTTTTCTAAGAGTAAACGGAAATTACATTTTCTGTGCTGTTTTCTGGTTTCTTGTTTCTCAATTACGAAAGCCAGTACAAGCGGAATCCCTGCTGTTGAACAGCATAAGCAACAACAGCAGGGACAACAAACCGCAGTCCCCCAGATAGAACAGCAAACCCACAAAGAGGCAGTTGCTCAAATAAAATGATGAAAACATCACCTTAAATATATGCTTTGGTGAGCAATATTATATTTAGCTTGTGTTATTCCTTGGAGCTCATTAGGCTTCTTGCTCAGTCCTAGTCCCTGATGGTGCATCTGGTTTGAAGAGCTGGAGTCATAAGAGCAAGGAGCTGCCAAAGACATCATTGGCCCAGACTTTTTACTTTGTAGTGGCCCCATTTCCATGTGTGAGACTGAAATGAAAGAATGGTGATAATTCATAGGGAAATGATCATTCTCAGGGAGTTTCTAAAGTAGTAGTAATCTGTGATATTCATTACTTATTTTTTAACATATGCTTTTCCTCATTATATTTCAAAATTAAAAATGCAGTCCAAAGAAGTAAATACCACAAATAACAATGCAGATCTATATTTGATCACAAAGAGTTTTTGCATTTTGTTGAGCAAAACACCAGGTACCAAATTTGGAATGTTGGTATGATCTTATGTTTGACGAAACATGTATTATAAATAACACCTACCATTTATTGAGCACCTATTCTGTTCTTGGCACTGTGCTAAGCGATTTATATATATTGTCTTGTTAATCCTGAAATAAATAATAACATGATATATTTTAATAATATATATTTATCCCCATTTTACAGATGTGAAAACTGAGGCTTAGAAAGGTTAAGCAGCTTGTTCAAAGTCACGTGGCCACTATGCGTGAGAGCCAGGAAGCTCTTGACTCCAACAGTGCTCTGTACATTACACTGCCCCTAACAGATACAGAGAAAAAATACATTAAAATGTTAATAACTGTTATGTACGAGTGTGGAATTTTTTCTTTTGGTCTGTATGTTCTAATTCTCTGCAGTGAGTTTATTTGAAACATATAACAAATGGGGGAAATAAATTGAATTATAAACAACTTTTTCCTTGCCACAGCATAAGGAGGTGAAGGGAGAAAGGAAAGACGACGGGGAGGTAAAAAGAAAGTAAGATAAGGGGAGGAAGAAAAAGAGAAGGAAAGAAAGGAGGGAGGAAGGGAAGAAAGAAGGTAGGGAGAGTGGGAAGGCTGTCTTCCTAAGGTGGCTGTAATAGGGTACATGTATGCAGCTCTGTACTATCATGTCTCCTCTTGGGGATGGCATTGAATGTCATCCAGCACAGAGGACAGGAGCAGGGGAAAGCATCCTTCAGAACACAATGGTTTGGGAAAGGGACCTCCACACATTTAGAACACTGTGTTCTTTCCAGCCCCGGAAAGTTGAGTATTGCAGCACTGAACTGGGTTGTGATTTATATTAAAGACCATATATTCTACAAAATGTAATTATTTAGCAAGATATTTTGAAGTTTTTCAGCAGAAGACTATTAGCTCCCCCCAAATTTATCGTGTTTAATTGTCGAGGAGTGTTTTGGACACTGGCAGTGGAATGGGGCAGAGTAAGGATTAACAGCGGGGATGGTAGTACTGTTACGTGGGAGAGCACACGAAACACGAGGGCGGCGGTGGGGCACAGTAGGGCAGCCGTGTAGTTTATCTTTCTAAATGAAAGGGGATCATATTAATCATCAGTTGGGACAGCATACGTAATTAGGACTGTCCCTGACAAACTGGGAAGTTTGATCACCTTAGAGAAGCCAGGTAAGACAGCAGTATCAAGAAGCTACCAAACCAGATAAAAGACATAAATATAAAAAGCAAAGACAAGCTTTAAAAAAAGTCCAGCCTTATTAATAATCTAAGAAATCCAAATGAAAACAACAAAAATGTTTCTTTTTCCTTTTCAAAATGGCGAAAACTGTGTGAAAAATAATAGAGCTACTGTTTATTGAATGCATATATATGCCAGGTAATTTCTAGGCCTTTTTAAAATACAGTTTTTATTTTAAAATCTAGCACACTCTGATTTTCCAAAAGTTCCCTTGTTTGCCTGTGTATAACAAAGAAGTCACAGGCTTGTGGTTCTCTGCACACATCCATATCTCCCAGAGATTCAGATAAAACCCCCATTACGACCCAGAGTCCCGTGTAACACTCTCCAGTGCTGTCTGCACTAAGATGTATTGCTGGGTGAAGTGTTGTGGAGGCTCATTGAAGTTGGGAGTCACTGTGGCGTAGATAAGCGGTGATCATAAAAATAAAGAAAAGGGGAAGGAGGCATATTGTTGAGCCAGTGGCATGTTTTTGAATAGGTGTTCTAGCTTAAGCCTGTGTCAGGCATGTCTGAAGGGCTAGTGGGTCCATTTTATTTGAGAGAACAAAGGGAACTGGGATGACTTCATCTCAGAGGGTGAGATGAAATGCACATCTACAGAGACTTGGGCTGGTGTCTGAGAGGTGGGATTCCATATAGAGTCCATTGGTGTCCTCCCACCTCCCACCCTGTGAACAGAGACTTCAGTTCCGTTCAGGGGAGATGAAGCAAGCACCGTGGAAGAACAGACAGAAGCTAGGACAGCTGAGATATTGAATCAAAAGGCATCAGTATCAATAAGGCTCTTCTATGGTGATGGGAAAGGGAACACTTGACCAGGTAGCGGGACCTTCCTTGTTGGGTGCAGGAGACTCTAGTGGCCATCAGTGGTTGAGCTATCATTTACCTGTATGCGGAACAGAAGACACCATCACAGTGAAACATCTCAAAGTAGGAGGAAAACAACCGTGATGTCCCTTAGGCATCAAGAGGAGTAATTACGTACACATGAGACATCTTCCTGGACCACCTAGACCTCATTGGTGGAAATATTAAGGAGAGAGAGGTCTGGAGTTGCAGTAGCATGGGTAAAGCTAGAGCCCAACTGATGCTCTGACTTGATTGGAGATTATATTTTTATGCCACCCTGACACCACCCCACCCTATACCCAGGTGGTAGAAAGGATGATTTGGGAATTACAGGTTTTGTTCCTTTTATTCCTTGAAAGGGGCTGAAGGTAGAGAGGAAAGAATGTCTCTTCTTTTTGTTCTTACCGCTTTCAATGTTATCAGCGCTGGTGGCAATCTTGTAGCACCTGATGTAGGTTTTGTTCTTCCTTCTAGAGTTTGAGTTTATGTAAAAGGCTGTATCTTTATCCTTCTGTCTTTGACACGTGATACAACACCAGAAACAAAGCAGTTGCTCAGCAGATGCTTGTAAATGAAGGTCAGATGTCTAACTGGAAGTGGGCACTGTTTCAGGTGCCTTATTTAGGTTTAATTGTAACCTCTACTGGGATTGAGTTTTTGTAGAGAAGGGGGAACCTGGACAGCTTTTCAGAATTTGCCCTTTAGAACCACAGAGCTGGAGTTTTAAGATCATCAGTTTAGTGCTGCACATAGTGTGGTTGATGGACCAGGGCTGGTCCAGGAACTGTTTGTTACTGGTCTGTGATAAAAGTACAGAAATGGAAAGCATTTAGAAACTATTGTAGTAATTTGACATTGCAGGAACATCCAATCCTGTGCTCATTTTTCTAGTACTTCATATTGGTAATAGTATTACAACAGTGTTGGTTTATGAAGGCTCGGAAATCAAAGAAACAAAAAAAGTCTGTCTTTTTGTCAGTTTTGTAGTTCAGCGTTCTTCTTCCCCAGAGAGGCACAGGGGCTGAGCACATGGGCCCTGGAGCTGGGCTACCCAGGTGGGAATTCTGAGTCCTCTGCTTTCTAGGTGGGTGTCCTTGGGCAAATATTACTTAATCTCTGTTCCTCCAGTTTCCTATTCTGTAACATTCCTGGTACCTACTCATCGGGTTGTAATGATAGAATGAGTTGACACATGCAAAGCAGTTAGAACAAAGCCTGCCTGATAGTAAATGTTACACAGTTATTAGCCGTTATTATTTTTACAGATGAAAAACAGACTCAGAGAAGTGAAGAGAGTTGCATGAGGTTACATGGCTACTCAGATCTAGATCTCCACATGTCTCGACAGATTCTTGTTTCTCATTGTTTCCTCTTTTCCCCGAATATCCCCTGACCATCAGTAATACTCTTCTCTTAATTCTTGATGCTCTCCTCTCACTGCTCTGACGCCTAATTTGCTCTTTGCCCCCTTCACTTTGTTTATTCTCAAAACATATTTTATCATTGTGGTCTCAGTCGGGTCCCTGCCTAACCCACCACAGACCAAATCATTGCTCTCCCACGTTCTGGGCTTTAATTTCCCTGCTGGAGTCATCCCAGAGATGAGCAGGGCTAGTTGCTGTCCTGGCAGAGCACACAGACCCTGCTGCTTAGCAAAACAGCGAGGACGTGTCACTGGAACACTGCAGCAAAGAAGAGCAGTGACTGCGAATGTTTATAAAAGTGATGACTGACTTTCCTGCAAAGAAAATGAATCACACAGCATGCTGCGGATGCAGGCCATTAAGCCAGTCCTTGTGGGACAAGCAACATTGACCTGTCATGGAAAGAACAGTAGGAGACAGTGGACAAGATGTTTTAATTCTCCTCACACTCTACTTATATGAAGAAACTGATTTACTGTGAGACTGGAGTTAGAGTGTCTTACTTCTGTTTTGTCAAAAAGGCAAAACAAGCAAACAAACAAAAACTGCTCCTTTGCCCATTTACTAGGTCTATTAAAAAATTCTGTATTTCTAGAAGATCAAGAATGCCAGTTTCCTCATATAATTCCCCTCCTCCCCCAAGGCTTTGAAAAACCATTTTCAAACCCTTTCTAAATTTTATGTCCTGGGATCTCTTGTATGCCATGTTGTATTTCTTACAAAATGATCTAGTGAGGGCTTCGTGTGTGCCAGGCCTCTTTCTGAGAGCTTTCTTTATGTTAACTCATTTGATCCTCACAGCCGCCTGGGGAAGTAGCTGCTCTTTATTCCCGTTTTAGGTCGGGCGAGAACGATGCAGTGCATGGCAGGTTGTACATGCTCCGGGCAGGCCTCGGCTGGGCTCACCTGCTCAGCGCCGCCTGAGGGGCAGCAAGGGAGGCACTGGGTCCCACTGCCCCGCAGCTGCCCCCCTACCCCCTTCTTCGTCGTTCTCTATCTCCTTCCTTCTGAGATTCCTTTTATGTGAGAGTAGAGGACTGTACTTTCTACACTGGGGCAATGAAGGGGTCATCACTGGAAGTTCCCACTACTTCCTGCTTGAGAACAAATCTGAACAACAAAGACTGGGGAATTGTAAATACAGAGCCTGCGGTCTGACATGAACACCTCTAGGCCTTGGCTTTCCCCTCAGAAACACAATCCTGTTCTTGCATTTTCCGTAATGTTTGCAGGAGGAAGGAGGGGCGGGCAGAGGGGGAGAGGAAGGTGGAGAGAGGGGAGCAAGGGGCTGTTGAGTAATGGGAGATACTGCAGAAGCTCTGGAACCTAATTATTAACCCTGTCATTGATTAGCTTTTTCATTGCTTGTTAAAAAATGGAGTGAGAATATTGAGGAATTTCCTAAAATGGTTTGTGACTAAGGGCTGGATTCTTTTACCTTTCTTTTACTGTTGGAAAGGAAAAATATTAAAGGAGGAAAAAGAAACATGTGATTTAAAATGATACAAGCAGAAGGTGAGCTCTTGGCTGTTTTTTTTGGGGGGGGGGGTTTGGTTTTGTTTTTTTGGTGAGTTCTTTTATCAGGTTGGATTCCAACATTATTCCAGTGATACTATTAAGTCTACCTCAAAGCAAATGTCAAAAAAATGTGCATTCTGGGAAATGTTTTTCCAAAGACTACATTGACTAATCTTAAATCAATGCTATTTGACATTAAATAAAATTAGTATATACAGAAGTCTAGATGGATGAGATCTTAGTAATCACTGTATGTTTTATAAGCTCCCATAGTGTGACAGATGTTGTATTGATTGGGAAGGGCATTTTCTCTATCCTAAAGAAAATGAAGTCTAACTTAGACACAAATAATAACCAGCACTAGTACTGCCATGTTGCCCAATCCCCAGAGAAATAAGTTTAAAAAAATTTTTTTTTTGGTTTCAGTTGGCCTCCCATTCAGTAAACATCATACAAGGTGAGAGGTGAGTTTTCAACATCCAAGTGCACAGCTGTAAACATGAGTTGAAACACTGGCATATACTTGAATTTGCATTGGAAGCAGTTCTGGAAGTCATCTTGCATGGCTTTTTTTTTTTTTTTTTTTGGATAAGTATAGTAAAACTAGGCTAAAAAGGGCCTACTTACCAGAGAATAAGAAAAAGATAAAATTGCAAAATAATTACAAACTTTTAAAAACGGTTAAAATCTTTAAAAGTGAGACTGTTATCTCTTAATATATGTTACATCCTTTAATTAATTTTGGTACTTTAGGAAACAATAAATCACTGTCAGACTGAAAGAATTTAATCTAGTGGTTGAACATGAAACATAGTCCATTTTTTAGCATTTGGAAGGGAAATATAAACAACTTGCATTAAATAAAAGAATTTTATAGAACTTCAGATTTATAGAATCAGATAACAGAGCCTTAAATTTGGAAATTTTATGGGGAGACAGGGAGGAGAAGGGGCTGGAAGTCTGAAACACATCATGATTAAACAGTGGCTCATACTGGCTAGATGTTATAATGTAGCATAGAGCTGTTAAGTTAAAAAGAAAAAGAATTTTCTGGAGAGAATCAGCATGGACTTAGTAGATCTTCAGTCCTGTGATACATCATTTTCAGGGGAGTCAGGACAGAGGGAAGACGGGGCGTTGGCGCTTGTGGGTGGAGCAGAGATTGTTGACATACAGATGGGATTGTGCTCTCTGAGTATAGTTCACAGAATAGTGGATTCTCCACACCAAGGAATGAGTCCTCAGACACACTTAGAGAAGCTGAAGATCGAAGAAGACCCAGGCTGTGTCACCACCACGCTAAGCGCTCTGATGGAGACTGCCTTGGCAGGGCTGACAATGGGGACACTAAGGGGGTAGAGACCCTTCCCTGAGTATTCTCCCTGTGCTCTGAAAACCTCCTCTGCTTCTTTCAAGCTGACCTCAGTCTGTTGACCACATCTTTCGTGGCCCACTTCTCATGTGACTCCTGACCTGCTCAGGATTTGCCCTTGTCCTCTCCCACTGAACAAAGCCATCGCATATCCATAAAAGTGATGTACTTTTAACAGCAGATGAGCTTACTGGATCACTCACACTTTTTCTAAAGTAAAAACATAATTGTCAGTTTCATAATTTTGCTTAGGATGGATGCTGTGGGTAGCCATTGCATGTAGTAGCTAGTGCTGATTGTGATGCTGAATGAAAGGAAAGAACAGGAAGCAGTAAAGCCAAATGATAATTACAAAGTTGTGTTTTTAGTTAGTAGGTAAGCTGGTCACTTATTCACAAGGCCTACCCTAAGCTACAAAACTAACAATTTACTTTTTTCTCTCTTTTCTCCTGCTGCTTCAGGGAAAGTTAATTTATCTAGAAGAAGGGAAAGAAGAGTTGCAGATGTTTTTAATTCACAGAAAATATTTCCTCCTTTGCTAATTATTAGCATTTAGACTCAGGAAAGCAAACAAGCAAAAGTAATAGAAAGGCACATTGCTGTCTGTCCAAAAGAACAGTAAAAAAATACAGTCGTTGGAAAATATTTCCCCTACTGTTTCATAGAGTAAGTTTATGTTAAATGGATGAGTCATGAAAATTTTATTTATGAATTATAGGCCCTTTCATACTTACTAGCTATATCTATGAAATATGACCATTTATTAAAAAACATATTTAGAAATATATTTGATATATTTATAAATATGTAAGTATGTATTTATGTGTATACTATATTTCATATAAATACAACATTTAACAAATACATATTTTTATTCTTATTTATAATGTATTCTGTGAAAAATTTCCATTAAATCTCATGTAATCAAAAGCTCACAGTGTGATGATCTTTTTCAGAATCCTGGCTGCCATGCTGAGTATTAATATTTCTCTGAGATGTGGAAATAGTTTAGGTTTTCTAAAAAATGTAATTTGCAGTTGTAACTATGTAGTTTTCTTCTAATAACAGCTTTTCTCAAAAACATAGAGCAAGGGTCAACAGAAATGCCTGACTAACTAGAAAGCAGTTAGACAAATTCTCATTAATTTGGCTATTTAATTTTTTTTACTTGTAGCAACATTATTTTTCTAGTAAAACACTAATTTTCTAATTCAAGAAATAATATCAAGCAGGGGAAGATGAGGTGGAGAGACAAAAAGAGGATTTGAAAAGCCACAAAGTAGCTTATAAAGAATCAACAGTTTTCCTTTTGACTGGAAACTGTCAGTTGCTTTCCTTGCAGCTGTTATCAGATGTGCTCAAAAGACTATTCTAAAAGAGAAATGAAATATATGTTTAATTATGGCTTTAAGCTTATGTAGGAAATCACTCTTCTGTCACATGGAGCTAAAGAACTAATGTTAATTTAACATTGCACTAAGTGAAATATTTTTCTGTGTGTGTGTTACCATCCTGATTCAGGTCATGAATGCATGGCCTCAGACCCATATTAATCCCAAATCAATATGCTTCTTTTGTTATTTTCAATATTAAGCATAGTAAGCATGGTAGTGTTTAGATTTTTGAAAAGTGGCTTGGAAAATGAGCTCATTTTATGATATGCAGTCTATTGAAAGTAGAATTTCTAACTATTCAGATGAAAACTACTTTTAAAAAAACTCACTGACACTAAATAAATCAAATTCAATTTTTCATTGAAATTGTTAATTCTGTGTTACCATGTGCCCCTTTGAAGAAGTAATACTTACGATAGTTTACATTCTGAGACACCCACATATCCAGAAAAAGAGCTGGGCTTTTCCATAGATATGGACATGATTAAACAGTGAAATCGTTAAGCCCCATTGCTAGAGACTCAGAGATCCTGGACTTCCCTTTTGGAATATGGAAGTAGGAGATGCTCGCCTCTGGTGATAATAGTGAATTTACAAAGATAATAAGAGAGAATATTATGAATTTCATTAAGTGAAATTTATATTCATAGTCAATAGATTAGATTACACTTTTCCTATGTTTTTAAATGAACTGTAGTCAGTTTACAATGTGTCAGGTTCTGGTGTACAGCATAATGTTTCAGACATACATATACATACATATATTTGTGTCCATATTCTTTTTCTACACCACTTTTTTTTAGTATATGTGCTGCCGAATTGAGCACTACACCACATTTTTAATGTTCTGAGTTTCTGCTGTCTTCTTGCTATCCTCTGTTGTCCTCCTCTGCTTCATTTACTTACAAAATTCTTGAATGTTTTCTTTGGACACCATTTTGGTAACTCACCACTCTTACTGTTGATCAAATAATGCCAAACTTAATCACTAGTTAGCTATTTAAGTTTGAAAAGATCAAGTAATGGCCCTGACCTGTTTTTTTTTTTTTTATAGTGGGCACATTTTTAGAATGAACTATTCAATAGAAGTTTTGAAACACTCGTGATGATGCCTTAGAGCCAGTATGAGCGCAGCAGTCCCTCATTAGACTATAACCTCCACGAGGGAGGCATCATTATGTCATGTGCATCACTGTAGTTCCGGCCCCAGGACAGCACCTCTCACCTGAAATATGCTCAAAAAGTCTTTTGAAAGAATATGTGAACAAATCAGGGCAATGCAAACAAATATCAATTCCCGTCTTGATGCTTAGGCTTCTCATTTGGTAGACTATGTGATACTTACTATGCAAAAAATATACCTAGATTTCAGCAAGATGTTGATCAATTTGTACTGATATCTTTCAGGGGAGGACAAGTATGTGTTAGGTCACAGCTTAGTTACTTCAGAGTCTGGCCCACAGTGGTCACTCAAAAAAAAATTGTTGGAAAAAAAATGAAAGCTTCTGGAGAGAAGCTGTATGACATGCTGTGCTCCTACTTAAATCTTTCTCATTGAGATGAATGAAGACATTCATAAATTAGCAGACCTAACCAGTTCACAAAGAGCTCAGTGGGCTGATGGAATAGATAGGAAGTGAAAAGATGAAACATTAAAAGAATAATGCAAATGCTCAGTACTTAGCTTCCAGAAGTATAAAAAATATAGGCTGACAACGATGTAATTTTCCAGTAGTTAAATATATAATATAAATTAGACTTCAGATACAGTTGATTGCAAACTGAATGTGAATCAACAGTGTGTTACGGCTACTGAAATATAAATGTGATTTAAGGCTGCATTAATAAATGATTAACTTTGGGTCTGTGGTTCATGAAGCCTCTGACATTCTATGCATATTGCATGTTTGTGTACTTTTTTTTAGGAGAAAAGGTTCATACCTTTTATTAAATTCTTAATAAGAACAATAACTCATGAAATATTAAGATCTACCAGTCCCAAAGAAGATAGGTAACAGTGCTATTTTGTCCTGACACAGGTTGGGTCAGAGTACAGTTGTGCCATTATAATCAGTTCTTGGAAATACATTTTAAAAGCGACAGTGATAAATTGAGGTGTCTCCAGGAGGCAGGCTGGGATAGTGAAAGGTCTAAAAACCATGACCCATAAGGGTAGGATTGAAGGAGCTAGAGGGCTAGGTTTGGAAGGAAAAGATTTTAGAGATATTGTAAATGACTTTAAAAAATGAAAGGTTGTTTTAGATTAAGAAAAGGCACAGATACTGATAGTATGGAGTACTGATGAGAATGTGAGGTAATGGAGATTCTCAGAATCTGATAGTGGGCGTGAAATGGAATAGTTGGGTTGCATGGCAATTTGGTATGATCAGTTTTTTAAAAATACACATTTGTAGGTCATTTAGAGAAATTTTGTACACAAGTGCATATGCACAAAGGTACATATACAGATAAATTTACAAGGGTATTTACTCTAGCAGTTTTGTTAATTGCCCCAAATTGGAAATATCCTAAGGGTTTACCATAGGTTTTATCCTTGATACAACTATCGAATACCATGCAGTGGTTAAAATTTAAGAGGCAGATCTATAGGTTCTGACATGCAAAAATATCATCAAGGATTATTAAGTGAAAAAATGTATGTTGTATATAATATATATATATATATATATATATATATATATATATATATATATATTATAATTTATGGGAGCCCCCCACAAAACAATACATTTCCCTATGTACATAAAGAGATAAAAGATCTGGAATGATTCAAATCAAGCTGATAATGATAGTTCCCCCTGTGGGATTCAGGGAGGGTCAAGGGGCTCTTTAGTTGTATAAATTACAATTTTTACATAAAAATATATTCAAGTAGTCTTTTAAATAAGAATGAATAAGTAGAAGTTATAAATGAATAAAAGTGAATAAATGAAATTTTAGAGAATTTATACATGGAAAAGTGATTAAATTCCTTTTTCTATATAGTTCCAGTGAGGAAACAGGCTTGTTTTAATTCTGTATTAGGAAGAATTTTCTAGGATTAGAAGGGTTTTAAAGTGAAATTGGTTGATAATTATTGGCTCCATATTCATTTCAATGGTTCAACCCTTCCAAGAATTGAAACAGAGCTTAGATAACTAGCCTCCAAAGATGTTTTTAAAATAATCATCCTATTCAATGGAAAAGATTACTTTTAAGCTAATTTTCAATTTTGTGAGTTTATGGTTCTATGGCTAGATAATGTCTAAGTGCCTGTGTAGATATAAATTCCAAAATTCTATTTTAGAATTCCTTGGCCTAGCAACTAGTTTTTTATCTCTCCCTATCCTCAGTTTACGTCTAAGATCTTATCTCCTTTCATGATTTTTTCACTTTAGCCTAACCTTTCCCAAAGTGTGGGAGGCACACTGCTGGTCATTCAGGAGGTGATTTTAAGTGCTACATAAATACACCATTAAATGATACTGAATCATTAAATTATAAAATCATTGTGGGGGGAAATTGTTATTGCCCTTTTCAGTACTTTGATTGGAGTCAAGTTGAAGAGAAAATCACTAACATTTTTCTGGTATTTGATATTTTCCCTTTATAACCGAGTGAGAAGCTTTTGGGCTTTAGACTTTAGTTATCAGTAATATATATCTATTTATAGTATTATTTTTTCTTGTATTACCTTCTGTTCTTTGGTGGTTGTGGCACAAAATATTCGTTACCTACCCCAAGTCCATTACTCCCTTCTCCTTTACTAAAGGAGGCTCTTTGTTATTGGTAGTGGCAATGTGTCCAGCTAAAAGACTGTAATGCCTAGCTTTCCTTGCACCTAAGCCTGGTCACATGTTTTAGTTCTCACTGTTGAGATAAGCAGAAATGCCATGAGTGACATCTAGGAAGGATGCTTAAGGAGAGCATGCTTGAGAGATGTACATTTTCTGCCCTAGCTTCATTCTTCCTTTCTGAGAGGTTTATCTGTTTAAGCTGTTGTTAGTTTAGGAGGGTATATAAAGGAACACAGTTCTAACTGATATAGCAGATATGTTGTTTTTCTAATTATGTCAGTGATACAGAATTTACTTCTGTAATACATTTATTTCATTGGTATACCACAGGGTCTCTTGGGTCCAATTTTAGTTTTAGATTTTATTTTTGAACAGGTTTAACTATTTGTAAGGACTGATACTTCATGATTTTTATTTTTTCATCCCAGGCTTCCAAAGAACAAAGAGAAAATTTGTAATTTCTTTTAAATAGGGAAAACCCCTCTCATTCACTCTTGCAATTACTATATGGGTCTTTTAAACACTTAGATTTACTTTTTGTAAATCTAAAACATAATATGAGATCTTATTATTATCATTATTTTTTATATCTTGGAACATTGTGCTAGTTCATTATCTTAGAATTATTTAATCATTACTCATTGATTATTAACAACTAGGCCAAACTGAAATAACAGGAAAACATAAGAATGGTAGAATACCCTAAATTTGAAGTTCTCCAAAGAACGATATAATAGTAAAATAAATCATTGTTCTTCAGCTTTTTTATTATGTTGCCCAAAGGATTGTATCATATTTCTGGAATGGTATAGGAGAAGACTGAAGACATCATCTCTGTGGTGTCCGTTTAGCTTTCATTGAAATGGTTGAGAATTTAGAACTTTACATTTGTGCCCCAAAATGGCAAAGGAAAGAAGTAGATAGGGGAAGCTGGTTTAAAATTATAAGATGAATCAAAATATAAACGGAAAGAGGCAGACCATAAATTGATCATATAAGCAATGTTTGAGGTGGTTAGTTTTCAGATGGAGATGTCTAGCATGAATTTTCGCAAATTTAAAAACTATTGAATGAACAATTTATTTCTAAGAACACAAAAGAAAATAGGATATCTCTCATCCAGTTTGTCATTCAATTGAGGACTTCAGTATGTTTGTATTTTGAGACAAGACTCACAAAAAGCATGTTTGACAGTGCTATTTCTTCTTTTATGATGCTTGTGCTCAAAATTTACTTGATCAAATGAGGTCTTTTATGATTAAATTCTTATGAAATTTTAAATAGCTAAAAATCTTTCTCTTTATTTTTCTGTACTTTATTTGTAAAATGACTTGTATAAAAAATTAAAAGGGCCCATTGTACTTAGATGATAAGCAATGATAACTATTTTTCCCAGTGTACTGATGGTTAACTGACAATTGCTAGACAATTAGATAATAAATACGAAGTTAATAAAAGTACTTAATAAATGAGCTAGAATAGAGCAAAAAATAAATCACAAAAGAGGTTTTACATTTATAGTTTGGGAAACATCACATCAAAATCTATTTTCTTTATTCTGACTTTGACTTACTAAGTGATGTTTTTGTACATTTGTCGATATTTTCCCTCTATTAATTTTTTTTTTTACTATGAGTAGTTATTGTTTAATAAGTGTGGAATTTCAGTTTGGAAGGGTAAAAAGTTCTGGGAATGAATGGTGGTTCTGTTAGCCCAACAATGTGAATGTACTTAATGCTGCTGAACTGTATGTTTACAGATGGCTAAAATGGTCAATTTTATGTTTATTTATATTTTACCACAAGTTAAAAATCTGAAAATTCCTCTTTGGTAATCATGTATATTAAATAACTCGAATAGAATTCAATAGAATGCTTTGATTAATGATTGGTTTCATTCTTACTCATGCCTTTATTTTGGGTGTTCTACATGTTTTTGGACAGACTTGCTATTATGTGGAAATTGTCCTATATAAATATGCTTATATAAGAAAGCACATACAGCATGTAGAATCCTAAATCACTTCATTTTGACTCTTGTGTACAGTGAAATCCATATCAACTTAAGCACACTATATTATACTATTTTATTTAAAATCTATCTATATCTTTCTATAATTAATATATTAATCTAACAAATGATTAAGTACCCTAATTCCTGTAATTCATTTGGGGCTACTGTTTTGTACAACATGAGGGTCATAGGAGGCTGATATATATCATATGACAGAGATGAATTGATTTTGGTGAGTATCTTCCTTTGTGTTTCTCCAGTTTCTGAGTCAAGCTGCATGTAACAAGATTCTGAGCTCTTCTTACAGTTGAATATTCAGTATCCAAGACCCACTAGAGTCCAAACTTTGCATCTGTTCCTTACTTGTCCAGTTTCCCACTGGTTTAATTTCACCCCACATTATCCATGTTGCCATCCACACCTACATCTGATAATATTTTATATTTTGGTTTCTGGAATTTGACAGAGGGGCTGTGAAGTCCACAAGAAAACTCATTTATAAGAATTTAAATAAAGATAATTTTGAATAAGACCAGGAGGCGTGAGAATGAAAGAGCTGAGGAAGAGAGAAAATCATGTCTACATCAAGATTAAGTTTCTCTTGATCTGCTGACATTTATTATACACAAGTTTCCTCATAAACTAATTTTCTTAAGTACACTGCATTATACTAACATATGTGGAGTTTGCATAATGAACTGTGACACAGGAAAAGTGTTTTATATGTTCCCTTTGAAATTTCTTTCTATTTGTATGCTTCATGTTACTGTCACATTTCTAAGTAGACTCCAGTTTTTCCTAGGAAATCGAAATACTTTTGTGCTCTATTCATTGCGGGGATTTTCCTGCAATTAAAAAAAGAAAAAACATTCCCACCAATGGGGTCCTTTCAGAACACCTACAGAAGATGTAAAAAATATATTGTAGTGCATTGTATTGATGTCAGCAGAACTGTGTGTTTTCACCCTGGTGTGATGTCAGAACAATGCATTGCATCTTTCACTGTGCCAACTCACTGGAATAAAAGACCCATTCAGAGAGGAACCCTTGGATGGTCACAGTTTTTAGAAGTTTTTGTGCATGGCTGCACAAGCTTATAACTTTAAATTTTTCTTACAGTTCATTATATTCTCTTCCCATTGCAGCTTAGCTTTCGTATTGAAAAGTGAATATTTTTATACATAGCAGCTGAAATGTGTATTCACTCTTTGGTTAAAAAAATAGACATGTTTTGTAGAATGATTGTATCCTAAGGCTAGCGTTAGCACATTTCATTCATGCTACTTTCTAAAACCCCTGGTGTTAAGATTGACAGCAGAATGTGGACTTCATGGATTCCACCATACAAATTCCCAAACCCCTCAACGATAAGGGATTAACAGCTGTGAGTGTGGATGGTATTATGGATGTTTTGGAGAGGAATTTAAAACATTTTGTATTTATATATATAAAATAAGGATAAAGCATTTCATTTTAGGTAGTTGGGGTTTGGGGAGAAAGAGAAAATAAAGCACTCTGCCTTAGTTTCAGAAATTCTTCTCCCTCTCCTAACTCTTCATTTTGTTGTTCCTGTTCAACTTTTATTTCCCTAATTACAGAAGTCAGTTGTGATTGATGAAGAAATTGGAAAATACAAATTGAGAGAATAAATTAAACTACCTTGGAACCCCCTTCCTACTCCACCCAGAGAGGTCATTGTTAATGTGTTCATGTGTGGCCTTCCTTTGGAGTGTATATATTGCAAAAATAGTTTATACTAAATGTGATATTGTAACCTCGTTTACCATGAACCTTTTCCTATTGGAGTAAAAAGCATCATTTTGAATAACTGTGAAGTATTTCATTATAGACATACCGTAAGTTTTAAAGCAATAGCTTGGTTATGACATTTATGTTATTTTTAGTTTTTATTCATTTATTTATAATAAAAAATTTTAGTTTGATTCTGTACCCCCTGTCGGCTTAATCACTGTGTCTCTGTCCCTCCCATTTTCCCCAATTGATGGACTATAGGTCTATTCCTATTTGTTTATTTTCCTGTTATAAACAAAACTGCCATAATCACCCTTGGATCTTTGTGTGCATGTTGAGTATTTACATAATATAACTTCCTGGAAGAGAAATGTCTGAGTAATAGTATTTGTGGCTTTTAAAATTTTAATAGATATTGCCAAATTATTGTTTAAAATGTAAGAATTTATACCTCTAAAACGGTGTGAATTCCCATTTTCCATACCCTCTTGAACATTATAAATAACAAAATTGTACCGAACTTATAGGCAAAAATTCACATATAACTTAATTTTCATTGCCTTATAATTAAGAAGACTAAGCATCTTTTCAATGTTTACTGTCTATTGCATTTCCATTTTAGTGAATCATTTCCTCTTTGAATCATTTATGTATTTTCTACTAAATTATATCTGTATTATTGATTTATAGAAACTTTGTTTTTTATGTCTGGCAAATGTATTCTTTCAGTCCATCAATTGTGTTTTAATTTTACTTGTGGTATTTTATTTTGCCATACAAATATTTTTAGTTCTAGTTCAAATTTTAGTCATTTTCTCTGTGAATTCTAGGTTTTATGCCTTTGCTAAGAAAGGCTTTCTCCTCTCAAAGTTTCTGAAATAGTCTCTTGTGTTTTCTTCTAGGGCTTTGTTGTTCAGATATTCAATCCATTTGAAATTACTTTTTGCTTAATGATATGAGGAGAGGGGTCTAAGTTTCTTTTTTGCTCAAGGAATATCCAGTTGTCTCCAAATCATTTCTATTCCATACCATCTTTTGCCACTCATTCCAGATACCAACTTAAGATACTAAATAGTCATATCTGTTTCAATTTCTTTCTCTATTCTGTTCTTTATTCAAATATGCTGCTTTAATTTTTATACCCTTATAGTATGTTTTGCATCTGGAAGGAAGAAAAAGACATTACTTACTTCCTCAAGTGAAATTACTGGATCCAGTGTTATGCACGATATAAAGGCTCCAGGAAGCCTGTACCAGTTTATACTCTTACTAGTGGTTAATGCAAACGCTTATTTCACTTCACCTTACACTTGCACATACGTATTTCACATAGTTTACATATATTTTTTAAATTAACAACTTGATAGGTGACAAAGTGTATCTGATAAACTATTGTACATGTCTTTGATTACTAGCAAGGCTGAGCTCTTTTCTCATACAGTTACTCAGTTTTGTAATTCTTTAAAAATACTTTCAGTTCAATTTAGTGTGCTCATACTAGGGAATTTGTATGTTTCAGTAACAGCTCATGCCTTAACTGAGGAGAACACAGTGGTTTATCCAGGGGCAGGAGAATTCTGAAACCAAGAACTAAGGAACTTCCTACCACTAGGTAAACAAGATAACAGTACTCAACTTTTTTCTGCTCAATTTAAAAACTATATTTCTTGGCTTAGTAAATCCTCTCAGCAGCACTATGAGGCAGGTGTTATTGTAACCATCACTTTCTAATGAAAAACTTGGGCTCAAGAAGATACAAAACTTGCCCAAGTCCACATAGCTAATAAGTGGCCCACCTAAGGTATGAGTTGGAGGAGTGTAACTTCTGAGTCCAAATGCTTCCTGAAAAGGACTCCTGAGTCCGCTGTTACTTTCCCGGGTCAGCCATGAACGCACGCTGGAGTCTGCCCCAGGGTCAGGCCAGCAAAGACAGAAACAGTTGCCTGTTTCTTTAAAAGTCTTTGGAAGAGTGGAGGTAAGAATGCTTTAGACCTCACTTCTCCACAATGAGAGCTCTGAGGAAGACTTTGTTTATGGTGGCAAAATCACATTATCAATGCAAATATTTCTAAGCAGTCATTTCAGATGTTTCTGAGCATAAAATGCTATGAAGGCATAGCATAAGTCTCTTGTAAAAAGTAGTAATGTTCTCAGTCTCCATGAAAAGGCATCCTTACCTGGAAAGGGGTAGGTTGTAATTACTTATTTTTTTAAAGTACAGAGTAGTAGGTTATTGCTTTGTCTGACTTAATTGCGCTCACTTAAGCACAGTGAAGTTTTAATGTGGTGGATGAAGAGCTGATACTAGAATTAGGAATGTCATTTCTGTCATTTTTCTTATTAGTATTATCTTTTATATGCACTTGTCAATTTTGTGAAGTTTAGTTAAAACGAGGTAAGTCCACCTGATGCAATATAACTCTAAATAAAGATTAGACAGGTGGTGATATTTTTTTGGCTTCCACAATTGGCTAAATTAAGAGGACCAAAAGGTTTGGCTAGGGTTCTAGTTAGCCCTTTATTTCTTACTTGTTTGCTTTTTAAGATTTAGGAGTAACTTCTCGGGAGTGTAGAGGAAGAAAATGAATCCAAAACTAAATATTGGTAAGAAACAAGTCTCACACATGCAGGTTGCATGTGTAAATTAGGTCTAAACTAGGGTTTGAAGTGTCTAGATATGATCCCTGTCCTTTACTTCTCACACTCAGTAGATCTCCAAATACTGTCAATTCTGTCTGAAAAATATGCCTTCATTACTAATCTTCTCCATCTTTGCTGCCTCTATCTTCCCTCTCCCCTAATCAGAATATTAGTAGCTTAAATGATATTTAATGTAAATAAAAATTTTAATTTGGAAATAATTTTAGGCCTATAGAAAATTTCCAAAAATAGTGCAGAGAGTTCCCATATATCCTTCACCCAGCTTCCCCTACTGTTAATGTCTTACATAGCCAATTAAGGAAACAAGGAAATTAACATTGATGCAGTACCATTAACCAAGGTAACAGACCTTATTCAATTTTTAACAGTTTTCCCACTAATTTTCTGGTCTAGGTTCTAATCAAGAATCCTGCATTTACAGTTAGTTATCAAGTCTCTTTAGTCTTCTGCAATTTGTGATGGGTCCTCAATCTTCCTCTCTTTTATGACCTTGACTTTGTGAAAAGTACGGTTAGTTCTTTTGTAGAATGTCCCTCAATTTGGGTTTGTCTTTTCTATTCTACAGTTAAATTCAGAGCACACATTTTTGGCAAGAGCTGTGACAAAAGTGATGTTGTGCCTTTCTCAGTATGTATATCAAGGGGGCTAAATGTCTCCTTAAAGATACCAATTAAATCATGTCACAAACCTTCAGTGGGTTTCCATTTCTCTGAAAGTCATATACAAACTATTCTAAAGACCCTACAAAATCTAGTCTCCTGTGGACTTTAATTCATGCCTTGCAAGGGTGAATATAAATGAAAATAACAAGTTTAATCCTCCCTGTTGAAAATAAAGGAAGAGCCTTCCTCCCACTCCCTATTCTTAGAGCACTTACTTTAGAGAAGTTGAATAATTGTGAAATTCTACTGTGTCTTTGAAATGCATGTAAATCTCTTTAAAAACTAAATTGACTCTTGCCAGCTTTTGGACCCAGGAATGCCTTTCTCAAGGACTTAGAACGGTCTCTTTGAAATGTCATCATCCAAGAAGATAGAGCAGAGCCCCCATTGCCCAGTTTCTTTGGGAGGGTAGGGGCCTAACTTCAGTGGGTATGTAGCTCCAAGTTACAAAACTACTTCTTGCCATAAAGAAAAGTTAATTTTTCCTTTGGATAAAACCAATTAGCTAACACAGATGGTCACCCTAACTACTAAATAAATTTAGGAAGAACTATGTATGACAAATGGTGCTGTCAAGTCCTCTTACTTGACTAGTTATTGTTTATCTCAAGAACATGTATGTAAAGAGTTGATCTGCTTGGCTCTGTGAAAGGATATGTCTTGCAGTCTTTAATCTCTTAGCAGATTGACTGTAATGAGTATCACATTCTGGCTTAATGCTGATTCAATAATGAAATTATTTTCTTTCTCTTCTGAGTTTGTGGAGAGGTTTCCTGCATTGGGAGAAAAATTTGTTTTTAATTATATTTTCCCAACAATTCTCCATTGACTCACTGTCACGTTTTAAAAAACACCAAGTTGCTGCTGTGATTAACCTCCACCTGAAATTCTCCATTCTCCTCCACCTTTTGGTATAAGCGAGTTTTCCTGTTTTTTTTAGGACTGAGCTCAGATATAATCTCAACTTTTAGAAGTCTTAACAAACTAGTTTTAGCAGTGTTTGTATTTAATGAACATGTGAAGTAATATAGAGGATGCAACACATGAACACAATACATGACTATACCTTTGTACTTCAATAAAAATAGGTCCAAATGCTCGTTTTTCAAGTAGGAAAATCTGCAATGTTTTTTTAAAAAAAAAACCCACTTAAATATTTTAGGAAACCTTTCATGTTAAGTCTGGATACAGCTGGGGCCATTTGAATTGTAGCATTGACTAATTGGCCAGTGTGAACATCAATTAGTCCTGAATAAAGAACAGGAGAGGAATGCCAAGAGGGAGGAAGTGGGGATTCAAGATCATTTAGCAAATCTACTGGGACTCTTCACATCCCCACAGAGGAAGCTTTAGGGGTTATGCTGACATTTGACGGAAGGCTGAGAACGGTGTTTCTCAAACTTGGGCCTGCATTGGAGGGCTTGTATACAGGTTGCTAGGCCCCTTCCTCAAAGTTTTTGAGTTGGTAGGTCTGGGGTGGGGCCCAAGAATTTACATTTCTAAGAGTTTTCCGAGTGCTACTGCTGCTGTTGCTGCTGGTCCCAGCTGCACTTTACTGCTTTAAAGTGTTGTGTGACTAGAAGACTCTGATGGAATTTGTTTAAAACCACCTTTTGGGAGTTGACAATGCTTCTTTTTAAACATTAAACAAATGTTACAGTTTTTTTTAATTCCAAAAAAAAAGGTCTCTTTTTTTTGCAGGATCCCCTTCTCAGGTCCCCATCTCTCTATTTCCACTCTTATTTATTGAACATGTACTAGTTACACACATTAGTTCATTTAATCCTTATAATCATATACAAAGGTAAATATTATTATCTCCATTTCACTCAATGAAAATTTGAGCTCCAGGGCAGTTTGATTACTGCCCAGTGATTCACACCTCGTCAGCGGTAAAGTTGGAATCTCAGCAGGGCTATCTGATTCCAGGATTAAGCCTCTTTTCACTATGCTGCTTCTTAGCCTGAGAAAATTCAAACTAATTTTAATCTAAGACTAATGGAGAAACACCTTGAGGTGTCATAAGGTTAAGGCAGAAATTACTCATCACTTTGAGATTAGCCTGATCTACGCAGAAGGCTGGTTAAGATTAAAAAAAAAAAAAAAAGATCGTAATGTGAAGTATAGCACCTAGGTGCCTTGTTACCCAAGAGAGATGGTGGACTTGCTTACCAAGAGGGTTGAATTATTTTAAAGTTACCTCTAGCAAAATCTCATTTCCTCTATGAGTCTGAGTAATTTAAGAGAAAAAAAAGACAATTGACTTTTTTTTTTGGTATAATTGCCTACATGAGTCAATGAATTCTCTATCAAGAGACCCTGAGACCAAAAGAGGTTCTCCTTTATATCTTAAGAATGCATGGATCACCTTGAAAATCTCTGAAAAACTAGTAACAAGAAGCAAATGACTGAGTTCATAATTGTTTCCTTTTCTCTAAGCCAAAATTGATGGCGAGTTGGAAGGCACTGAGATCCATTGCACACTGACACTATTTATAAGGTCTTGATATTTTAGACTTGTATTGCACCATTCATCCTAGGATCATAAAAGTGGTTGTTAAAATTTATACCATATTAGTCTGATTAACACTGAGATGGGTAAAAATAAAGGATTGAGGAGAAATATTTATTTCACAAGGGTAGGGACTTTAATATACAGAAAGCTGCATAAATCTGCAGATGTTCTAATTAGATTCAGCTGAACTGCTTCAGAATGCAGGATAACATGGATTTACTCTGCCAACAACTAAGAATAACTTTTCTGATGCAAAAAATGTTCAAGTTTCAATATTGAAACATAAAATACCCCAGCCCAGGGGAAATATTCTTTTCACATCAATTTCTTCATTGGCTCACATTCTTGCAGCACTTACATTACTTCTTTATTATAAGACTTAAACAGGATTTGCTACCTGGTACCCCAGTGGTACTCTTCTCAAACCATAGTGCCTGGAATCTTATTTCCTGTTAATAGTTAAACATTAACCTTAGATCACTAGAATACCAGCAAGCAAGTTATTCATATGGCGCTTAATTTATAACTAGGGAACAGTTTAGGCTATGAGAAAATCTGGCTCATAAAGAGGATGACATTAAGGAATCAAGGGATGTATTTGCTAGGGTATTTTTGTCAGCTGATTTCCATTTTTTTTCTTGAATGTATATTGTTTTTTAAACTCAAGAAGTTATCTCTGTATGCTGGCAGGGTTAAATCAATGTCATTCTGCAGTCAGAAGTAGTTCAACAAATCTTACCAGCACACTTGTTGAGGACCAAGTTACAGCCAGGGGAAGGCAAGAACCCTCCTCCATCACAGGAATCCTACTTGATTCCCAAAGGCATAGGATCCCTTTGGTACCTGCCTTCAGAAAGTCCCTTCAGCACCAGGTTTTATATGTCCGCAGAACCTGACTGTCAGATCCAGCCAAATACTTTTATTTAACTGTTTCAGTTCTTGGAAGGCAGGGTGAGGGAGAAAGTTCTTTTCAAAGTATATCAAGGGGGAAATGTGAGAGAGGCTGTGTCTAGAATCTCATGTTCTCTCTACTGCCCCTTAGACAAACCAACCTTGGGTCAATACTCTCTCAATTATATTTGATAAGCAAGCCAACCCATTCTCCTTAATTAAAATGTTGGCAGACAGTCTTCATGTGAATTTATGCCAAAGATTTGTTACAATCTCCTTGTTTTATGATTTCTCATTTTTAATAGTGAAAGAATAATTTCATAAACCCTTCTGGAGAGTCTCTGTAAACAACAGTTTTTATCTCCTTTATAATCTTTGGATCTCTGTGAATTTACATTGCCCAAATATGCTGTGTTTTAGTTTACTAATAAAAATAATATAATTAATTTGCAGGAAATTGATTTAAAATAGATGTTACCATGTTGTAAGCATTAGTTTGCAATCTTAGGAACAATGAACATAAAAATCAACATTATTTATAGACTTACAAGCTACCTATTACTGTAGAATCTGAGTCAGGAATGTTATAAACTATATAGACCTATGGCCCTGAATTTACGTTTAACCTTTATTTGTCTAGTATTAAGTGACATTACCTTGTTTCCCTATTAATCTTAAATGATATTTAAAAAAAAACTGATCACTGATATAAAAACAAACAAACAAAACTGGTCAGTGATGTAAAAAACCCACACAGTGCTTCTAACAGAGAAGGAACTCAGTAAATGTGAGTTTCCTCAGCCCATCCTACGTCTGCCTTTTTATTTCTTGGGCATTTTTCTTTTTCTTTTCTCTTCCATCAAAGGATATGTTGTGAATAAAAAAGAGATCAAATTGAAGTAACTTTATTAGAATGATCTGCAGTGCATGATAGAAGGTACTATCGGCAGATGAGTTTTAATCTGGGTAGAATGAGTACAGGAATGAGTAGTGCCTATTCTCATTCCAAGGCAGCTGTCTCTACTAGCGTGGCTAACGGAGGTAGCGCTGCATGAGTGGCGGAGTCTACGTACCGGAGCCCGGAGACTTTCCAGGGAGACTCAGCTACTCGGTGGTGATTGGATGTACTCAGTCCCAGAAGGCCAGCCTCTCAACTCTCAGGATATGTCCCAGTGGCAACTACTTCCTCTTCCCTTGACTCGGGCCCTGGTCATCTAGGCTTCTAGACTGTGATAATAGTATTTCAGTCTTTATTTACTCAGTTCATATTGAATGTCACGGGGACATCAAAGACTGACCCCATGTCATCCTTTGATTCTCAGTTCTGATATTCCCCAAGCTAGGTTTCTTTTGGGAAACTGTCTTACTGGAAGATGCACGATTTTGTCTCTATCATATGCTCCAAGGTGAATAACTTGCCCATTACTCGCTAACATTGATACCACTCGACAGGAACACCTGGCTCCTGTGAATTGAGTCTTAGAAATAAAATTGTGCTGGTATTAGAGTTATGGGTGTACTTAAATCTGGTGGAAGAACTTTAGAAATAGACAACACCCTTATGGGAAGAGAGAAGAGTCGACATTAAGTTCCCTTTGCCTCTTTTGAACTGAAGGAATTACACTGTAGTCTCAGGCTTTCCTTCACGTCTAGATTTCTACACTTATTCCGTCTCCCTTGGTTTGTTTTCACTTGCACATAATCTCAGCTATATGGCGCATATCAGGGTCCAGTTTTTGCCTTTAAGTCTTTCACAAGTTAGCTGAAGAAACAAATGAATTTTTAGATTATTATCTCACTACCTATATCTACCCCCATGTTAAACAGTATCTACCTCACTTTGTACGGTCTGGCCTTGACAGTCTAGACGGAGTTAATGCTCATTAGCAGGCTGGAGAGGTCCCCTGGATCTTCTTGGCTGGGTAGTGTGATGTCACGGTTTTCCTTTTCTGATAGAATTTGGAAAGAGGCTGAGACCACAGGTCAGGGAGAAGGACATGCAACAGGAAGCAGCCCTATTGTCCCCTCACTTGGTAACAGTCTCAGTACAGCAACACATTCAGCTCCCAGGATAAAAGCAGGTGTTTTGCTTTAATTAAGACCAACAAAGACTTTTCTGTTCTCAATAGGCTTGTATTTTTAGACACTAAGGTAAGGAGGAAGAGAACATTATCCCATTCTGTGCACAAAAATAAAGATTCAGCATGAACTGCATAATTAAGAACTGAAAGGGGGAAAATGCAATTCAATTAAAACTGACAGAATAATACACGGAATCAATGGCTTTATTTGGTGTTTAATGATGATACTGTTTTCATTTTATTATACATGAGTCATAACCAGCCTTGCCTTAGTTTAATTGTATTCCTTACAGAGTAAACTGAAATATGCAATTTGCAGTAGACTCATCAATTAAAGAGAGACTTATTTAAGAAGATCATAAGTTGATCCCTGAGACTGAAACTAAATTTATTCCATTCCAATGTATCAGTTTATTGGAATGATGAAAAAATTTAGGCAGGGGTGGAAAGAGGCATTGGTAGGAGAGATGAGGAGCAGTGTGCAAAGGATACAGCCTGATTTTCATGAAAAAAAATAATGATAGTAAGTATGTTTTCCAGTGGAGAAAATGATATGGCAATATATTTTTGATCCAGTGAGCTGAACGAAACACAATGAGATTTTAGGCTGGAGAGGAAATGCTGGATTGAGCTGCCTATATAAAATGAATCATGGTATTGGCACAAAATCAAGTGTAACAGGGAGGCAGCATTTCTATATATGGCCTTATGGCCATAAAGATTTTAAAATTGGGACATGAGACCCAAGGAAAGCAGAAAAAAGAGGTAAGTGTTAGAAGTTAGGCTACTTGAGTACGTCATGTATTAGCGGTGGAATAGGAACATTTTGCTGTTAGACACATTAATCAGAGAAACCTTCTCAGATGTTCTACTCAGTAGGATAGATACCATTGCCAACGCTCTGTGAATGCAGCTGAGAACCTAACATGAATTAGCAGTGAATACTGATGATCATCAGGTCAGAAACCCACAGGTTGGTCATAGAAAAATGCATACATCATATGTCTTTAGTCCATGAGTTGTGTGGGTGAAAGTTTTATATTCCCCATGCTTGACTAAATTTCAAATGTGCTGTATTAAAGGACTTTTACCTGTGATAGCTCTGTTCTCCTCGAGAGCTGAAAATGGATTAAGTCTGGGGAAACAGTAATTTTCCCCCTTCTCAAGCTAGGCAAATGGGATTGTGGATGGCTTCACAGAGATTCTGGTGCCCCAGCATGGCACCAAAGCCCAAATAGTTCTTGGGTCTCTAGGAATATAAATAGTGGAGAGAACAACCAGGTGTGAAGGGATCGTGCAGACAGCCACAAGGGATGTCTTGGGGAGACTTTGTGTAGAGGAATAGTAGATGCCCTTAGCAATGTCTTGCTACTATGAAAGCTCTTTCCTGTCCTCAGAAAATTAGTCCAACTCCAGGAAAAGCAGAGTTGCTGATTGCTGGGTATGAACTGCCCACTACTGCCACAGAACAGAGACTCAGAAAGGAAGTGGAGTAATGGAAAAATAAAGTTGACCTCTTGCACATCTGAGCTTGTGGAGTGAGAATCTTACTTGCTTTATGTAGTGGCAACTTAGAGCTTTTGTAAAAATTCACCTGCTAGCAAATATTCACACCGCAGGTTGATTATGAACTCTTGCTTGTACAAACCCTAGATTTAGAGCCAAATCATTTGGAGGTGACCACTTGTGTAACTTGTGGGAGAGCTGTCAAACAGAAATGAGGTTGACTCTCAGAAGTCACTGTTGATTTTGGAAATATCAGTGGACTGTGATGAGGCTGAGTTTGAAAAAATACAAGAGAATGTTTTAAATCTTCTGGGCAGAAAAAAAAAGGTGGTCTTCAGGAGAAAGAGAGAGTAGGTCAATGTACCCTTAGAGGTTTTAAAAAAACCTTATTTTAAATTTTTAGTAAATTAAATTATTGATTTTTAGAAGAATACCTAGAACGAGTGAGTTTTGAATATGATTTTTATAGTTTCTAATTTGGACTGTGATTTTTCTTAATGAGGTAATAGTTACTATTTTAGGAAAAGAAAGGGCAAATTTAGCAGTACCAGCCAAAATGAGTGTGCTCTTCTTTAGTCTAAGAAATGGCTGTCAGGGTAAAGCTGAATTGAATGGTGCTTGCTCCTATTTTGCCAGTGATGTACCCTTCTGAATACACACATACACACACACACACACACACGCATGCACGCACGCACGCATGCACACAGAGGTGGAGCTACATGCCTGAGAAGAGAGTGGGGAACCAGACTTCATTGTGACGCTGATACGTAGACTTAGAGGGGGCTGGTTTTTAAGATAACTGGAAAAGTACATACTCTCCTTTAAAATTTTTCATGTCTTTTGTAAAAAGACATGATCATTTTGTCATAGAATATCCCCATAAAT
Source organism: Camelus bactrianus (assembly GCF_048773025.1). Classification (NCBI taxonomy): domain Eukaryota; kingdom Metazoa; phylum Chordata; class Mammalia; order Artiodactyla; family Camelidae; genus Camelus; species Camelus bactrianus. Next base: position 19,183,246 of record NC_133568.1, on the reverse strand, counting down.
AGATCCCACTTCTGGCAACGAAGACATAAAGGGTGTTCTGGGGAGGAGTCTCAGGAAAGAACCCTAGAGTGGAGGTTAAGCCTTGGAAGGTACCCATTTGCCTCTTGAAACAGACATCTAACATTGGGATTAAAGACTATGACTAGGGATTGGACTGGGAACCAGCAGCCAGACACAGCTACTTACACACACCCAGTTATGTGACAGTCAGCAGAGTCATGCCTGTCAACATATTTACCAGGAACAACCTTACTGTTATATGGATAACTAATGCAAGGGAGGGGAACAAAAATGCTAAGCCCACTGGCTCTATAAATTTATCTAGCATTGTTAACCTGGTTGAGTACTGGCATGGAGAGGAAGAATGCTAGAGGCAAATGAAGACGAGGAAGATTGACAAATACCGAGAGTGGCATCTATGGATTGGAAGTCATGGGAGGTGATAGAATTTTTCTAATGAGAGCATTTGTACAAGTAAGCAGAACAGATTGGAGGCTATGATCAGAGAATTTTGTTTTAATTAGCAAGTTGGAGAAGGGAATATACAAATGAATGAAAATCCCTGGCTTCAAGGACCTGGAGTTTGAGGAAGGAGGGGGAATGGGTAGAGTGAAAAACACAGATAACTAAAATACAATTAGGAGCTTATAAATGTTATATGTGAAATACAAGCAAGTTATCTAAATTAAAATATTATTTGAGAAGGAGTATGAAGTCCTGGTCTTAATTTGGCTTTTTGTTGTTGTTGTTATACAGGTAAGGAATCTTATTTCTAGGAATGGCAAATGACGTGATGGTCTACCAGCTCTAAATCTGCTTTTTAAAATTATACCGTGTCTATAAACAAACTTGCAGACCTATTTTCTGCTATGTCAGATGTCTTTGAAATGTATTATTTAAATAATTTTTAATGTAACTGGCCAGGAAAAAGATTACATGAGTTTATAAGCACAGTGGAAAATAATGTGTAAAAGAAGTCACAGACATTTGTACCCAGTACAAAATGACTGAGCTGTTGACTAAATATTGACTATAAATCTTCAACCGCCCACTATGCACAGGTGCCAATCTGCCTACAGTTACACAAAATTTATATAATACATATTTGATGCTAAAATACACAGTTAAGTTTCTTGATTCCTTTAAAAATAAAGTCATTAGCCACCTTGAACCACTATAATCTTCTTTCTTAGTGTCATTCATCTTCCTATGTGAGATCAGAATAACCTAATTTGGAGAAATGAACTGGGTTCTACAGGAGGGCTTGGATTCTTCATTACATTGGCATATAAACCTTGATTATTGCCCATGCAATTCCAAATTAAAAAAATACAATATTGAGCTGATATCTGTGGAGTGAAACTTGATAATCACGGGGAGCAAAATGTCTTCCCTGAGTTTCATAGATGATTAGGGTTGGATTTGATGGGTTTTGTGGTGTGGAAAGCCTAGGAAAAGAGAGAGGATGAAGAGGAAATTGATCTTTCCCTTTGGGGTTTATAGTGAAATTTCCTCCAAGAAAGTGAAACTATCTTAGGACCGTGGCAGGACACACTGAGAAGGAGAAATCTGGAATCAATTCAACACAGAATTTCTGATTTACTGTATGCAAATAGAAAATAGAACTGGCTTTGTTATTGACAACTTTTAGGAAATTAGGGTTCTGGGTTAGAGATGGGTCTTATTCTTGACATCAGAATTCCCGAGGTCCTGTAAACTTGACCCAGACGGTGATCCTGTCACAGGAGATGAATCTTCCATCTTGTTTGTGGCAGTGAGGAACAATAACCAGACAATGCATCATTGATCCTCTGATTTGAGAATAAATAGTAGAAAAAATACCTCACCACTTTTTTTTTTTAAGGGACTGTGTTGTAGAGCAGTTTTCGGTGCTCAGCAAAATTAAGCAGAAAGTCCAGAGATTTCCTATATACCCCTGTCCCCACACTGCACAGCCTCCCCTCTTGTCAGCATTCCCCACCAGAATGGTGTTTTTGTTAAAACTGATGAACATACAATGATGCATCATTATCATCCAAAGTCAATGGTGGTTTATGTCATGGTTCACTTGGTGGTGTACATTGTATGACAAACGTATGATGACATGTCTCCACAATTGTTGTTTTATACAAGTAGTTTTACCTCTCTAAAGATCCTCTGTGCTCTTATTTACCTCCCCAACTCTTGACAACCACTGATGTTTTCACTGTCTCCATAGTTTTACCTTTTCCAGAATTCATATAGTTGGAAGCATACAGTATATAGCCTTTTCATATTGGCTTCTTTCACTTGATAATATGCATTTAAGTTTTCTTTGTGTCTTTTCATAGTTTAATAGCTCATTTCTTTTTAGCACTGAATAATATTCTTTTGTCTGGATGTAACAGTTTGTTTATCCACTCAGTTACTGAAGGACATACGGTTGCTTCCAAGTTTTGTCAATTACTAATAGAGTTGCTATAAACATCTGTGTGCAGGACCTAAGTTTTCAGCTTCTGGGGGTAAATACCAAGGAGGGCAACTGCTAGATCTAATGATGGGAGTACATTTAGTTTAAGAAACCACCAAACTATCCTCCAAAATGGCTATACATTTTGCATTCTCACCAGGAATGAGAGTTCCTGTTGCTTCACATCCTTGCCAGCATCTGGTGTTGTCAGTGTTCTGGAGTTTGGTCATTCAAATGGATGTGTAGTGGTGTCTCATCGTTGTTTTGATTTGCATTTCCCTGATGACATGGAACATGTTTTCATATGCTTATTTGCCATCTGTAGATCTTTGGTGATGTGACTGATTATTACTTTTATGGTTCAAAATCTGTGATGGATGTACTTATTTTTTAAAATAATAATCAAGAATTAATTTTATTTCTTGATGCTCTTATTGATTTTCAAGTAACAGAGTAACAAATCTTTATTCTTTCCTTTCCTTTTGCCCTCCCTCCCTTCACTCATAAGATATTTCAGTGCCAGATACATGTTGGTCTCTAAATTGTGTTTAATATGTATCAGTGGTTCATAATGATGAAGAAAATGGAAATGGTCCTTGTCCTCAGCCTGAGGAGGGAGATGGATCATTACGATATAATCCACAAATATATAATTGCAAACTGTGATAAGGTGATTAAGGAAAAAGAAAGAGAGCTATGAGGGTATGTAGAGGGGGCGCCGACCTAGGTTTTGTGGTCAGGAAAATTTTCCTGAGGAAATGGCATCTGTGCTGAGCATTGAAAGATGCAAAGGTATCAGCAGGCATAGTGTGGGGATGGGTGATGCAGGGAGGGCAAGAAGGTTCCAGACAGAGAATGAATGCAAGGGATTGAGGTTGGAGTGGGTCAGGAGGGATGGAAGAACTGAAAGAAGGCCGCTGGAGCTGGGAAACCAGAGCAAAGGAGAGTGGGGCAAGAGAAAGAGCTTCGAGGAGTAGGCAGGGGCCAGCTTGGTCAAGGGTAGTGGTTTTTCAGTGAGGAGTAACATAATGAGATATTAGCATTGTAGAACTATCCTATGGCTGCATGTGGAAATTCCCCAGGAGGAAGACTCACGAGGAAGCCAGGGCTTGAGGGGGTACAGGAGAGAGAAGACGTTAGTTGGCACCAGAGTACTAGGCAAGATGAAAGAAGGGGACTGATTCAGGAAATATTTAGGAGGTAGAATAGCTCTGTAACTTTTATTTTACACTTGACATATTGTGAATAACTTTCTATATTTAAAAATTGAAGGTCCACACAGGTCTCCATAGAGATGGACTGATAATGACATATTCAGTAATATCCTGTTGATAGACTTTTTTTCAATTATAAATGACTCGGCAAAGAATACCCTTTATATGTTAGTTGTCTGGCTATTCCCTTAATAGATATTTTACATTTGATGCCAAACTAACTTGCAGGACCTTTGTATCAGTTTACTCTTTCATAAGTGCTTAAGAATTCTGTTTTTCATCCCCTCGCCAACGCAGTGTATTGCCAATACTTTTAATTTTAGCCGGATTTAATAGACGAATGAAATTCAGTATCTTAACTTGCATTCGTTTTTGATTGAAGCATAGTCAATATACAGTGTTGTATTAGTCTCTGGTGTACAGCATAGTGATTCAGTTATACACACACATACACACACATACATATTCTTTTTCAATATAGGTTACTACCAGATATTGAATATAGTTCCCTGTGCTATACAGTAGGACCTTGTTGTTTATCTATTTTATATATAGTATTAACTTGCATTGTTTTGATTACTAATGAGACTGGCTATAATTTCACATGTTTACTGAGCATTTATAATTATTCTTTTGTGAATTTTCAATTTCCTTTGCCCATTTATCTGTTGGGATGTTCTTTTCCCAGTTGATTTGATATCACTTTTTTTGGTAATCCTTTATCATATATATGATGTAACAATGTTTGCTAGTTTTTTGTTTGCCTTTTAATCTTGTTGACAGGGTTTTCTAGTTTATTTTTTGCTTGTTTTCAACATATATATTCTTACATCTTTAAGTCGTTGAGTCTGTCATTAGTGTTTTTCTTTATGGTTTTAGTTTTGTTAATATACTCAAAAGGCCTTCCTCCCTCCAAGGCTGTAAAATTATTTTCCAATACTGTATTTTCTACCATGAATTTATTTGGTATGAGGAGTTAGGAAGGGTTACTTACTTATTTTGCAAGTACCTAGGCAGTTGTCCCAAGACCTTTTATTGAATAACTAATATTTCCCTCCCTGTTGAAATGCTGTCCTTTATTTACAAAATTCTCAAATATATTTGAGCTCAATTCTGAACTCTGTAATCTGTTTCTGAGCTCTCATCCTGTGCCAGATTCACGCTGTTTTAATTACTGTTATTTTGTAACACAGTTTTTGTATCTTGTAGTGCAGTTTTACCTACATTATTCTTCTTTGTCAAGTCTTCCTAGTTATTTAAAAATATTTGTTCTTTAAAATGGGTTTTAGAATTATTTTGCCACGTTACACACGCAAAAAATCCTTCTTGCAATTTTGGTAAGGATTAAATTGCATGTATAGATTAACTGTACTCTAGCATTATGGGTCATTACCCATTTTTTCAAATGGTGGTTGAAAGAGTTTAATTTTGGATCAAGTAAGAGTTAGCATATATTGTGACCCATCCTTCAGAAATATATGAGAAATTGGCAAGCTATATATTATTATGTAATTATGAAATCACTGTATGGTTCCAGATGATTTATTTACACAAATATTCACTGAGTCAGGCAGATGGTAGGTGCTGTCCAAAGTTCTGGGGTTGGTGAACAAGCAGGATCTCTTTTCTCACCTTCTAGAGGGAAGAGAAAGTGGAGCATGCCTTCGACCATAGATGCCAGTGGGGGTAAGGGTGGGAAAAACATAGTGGCTTTAGACAACTCTTTCCAAAAATATTTGCTTTGAAACAAAGAAAGGAATATGTGTGGCAGTTGGTCATAGGGGCAAAGAAGGGCTTTGTTTTGTTTTGAATATGTGAGACACTAGAGCATATTTATATGCCATAGAATGATCACCAGAAAGGGAGAAAATATACAGAAGAGAAAGGAGATGCCTGAAGGTTCCAATTCCTTGAAGGTGACAGTAGGTGGGTGTTTCCCAAGTGGAGTGTTAGCTTTTGGTAGAAGAAACAAATTAATACAGGAAATTCAGTGAGGTGTGCCCGATACAGGTAATTTAGTGTTTACTCTGGTCCTGAAATTAAAGGGGTGCTTTTGTATAGGCAGTAATTAAATTCAGAATACTCTGCCTGTATTCCATAAAAAAATGGAGTATTGTATGTTACTGTTAAGCTTGGATGTCATAACTTCTTTGAAATTCAACTGTAGACTGTGTTGAAATCCGTACTTAAAACAATGTCTGGCACATATTTGATACAATATTTATCGAATAAATGTGCAAACTAATGAATGAACTAGTTTTATATTGCTGAACAAAATTTTCATACTGTACAGGTGATGTCAAATCTACAAACACTTGTACTGATTCTTACTACTTCAGTGTCAATACACATATTTATTTAACCCTTCCACGTGGTATGGCAGAAAGGGTACTGGGCTTGGAAACAGAAGACTTGGATTTTATACGCCCAGCCACTTTATAGTTACTGAAAGTGGTGGAATTTTTAGCTACTCTGGGTTTTACTTTTTTCATTGTCATATGAGGCAATTGGATAAATCAGTGGTTTTCAATCCTTTGAAACTACTGGGCATCTTCTTCAAATAGAAGCTTTCTGGATCCCAATATGTAAAGCAGATAAATTAGGACTCCTCAGCTGAAAATGGGGATGTGAGAGAGGGACCCCATGCATTCAGCAGCAGTACCCTTCATTCTGTTTCCACCTGTCCTACATCTTGTTAGGGGGCCCTGAATGGGGATCTTGGAGCAAAATCTAGAAACCTAATTGGATTATCTCTAAGGACTTTTTTTTAAACAATTGCATAACTGATGACATGTACATTCTGATATGATTTAAATATTTTTGTGAAATAAGGAATACATAGTATTTATTAGTATGTCTTTCATGAATGGGGAAACTGAGGTTCAGGTTTTTCATTTGATGTAATCTCATGGCTAGTAAATGGAGGGGCTAGGATTAGAGCCTCAGGCTTCTGTGCCTTGTTCAGGCAATCCTTTTGTCACTGTAAAATGATTTCCTCTAACTGGCTTTATGTTCACTCAGTGGAGTCTCTGGTTAAACTATTTGAAAGGATTTCTGCCAGAAACTATTACTGTATACTTATATTACAGTTCACATCCTCACATATGTCATAAAATCATTTAAACATGCTTTTCCAAATGTTGTTCTATACCTGAGTTAGCTAAGTCACAAAACCTTTAATCAAACTGATAAGAAATAATGAGCTGTGAGGAGCCATTATAATTTCTCAAGAGAAATTTCTAAAATGTAAATCAAATGAATTGACTGCACATTTAAATCTGTTTAATTTTGAAATCAATTTCATTTTTGAAATAATATTAACATTGGTACAGATGACGTATATAGATGCATTTAATGTGACACATAGTAAAATAAGAAATTAATCCAGATGCATATTGAAGAATTACAACTTAATCAAGATTAAACATTGAGTTGGGATAGGGTGACATTTGGGGTGACCACATCAAATAAGGGCTATGATCTCAGATTAACTGCCCTTCCCCTAGCATGTCCTGGACTTTTATGTCTGAGTCTATTCATGCTGACTTCTGCCTTGAATGCTCTTCTTGAGCAGATAGAAATATTACTCATCCTTCAAGGACTGTTTCAGAAGCTGCTTCCTCGTGACGTTCACTCAACATTGTGACGTTGGACAGAATTAACCTTTTCCCTCTTGGTGCTCTCCAAAACTTTGTACTAGGAGGATAGTGCTCTTTATACTGTCATATACCTAGTGGAAAACTCTCTGTCCTCCTTGCTAGGTTTTTAATTTCTTCAAGGGCAGAGAACATTAAGCATTTTAAAGGTCTGTTTGCTCTGTTATAAAAATAATACGTACTCAATGAGAGAAAATTTGGAAAACACTATGAAAAGTTACATTGAAAAAGAACCACTTCATTGATCCATTGCCCTAATACAATGTGTAGAATCTGAAATACTTCATTCTATTGTTCCCCCCACCATAGACAAATGTTTAGTTGGGTAGGCATTGTTGATGCTGGAAGGTGCTAGAAGACTATAAATCCCTTTCTGTCTTTTTTAACTCTCAATGTCCAGGACAGTCACCTGGAAGACATATATTTATGTCTGTGTCTATGTATACATACAGTTTTCTATGGATATTTAGAATAAAGAGGGGATTTACTCAAAGCATGGACAAGCTTGCCTAGACAGTATTGCACGAAGGCACTTGACTCTGGAAATCTCATCAAGAAATTTAGTAGAGTTTACTGAATTCCAACCCTTCTATCAGGTGAGAACTGCTGCTTCTTCGAATTGAACAAATGGACATGTATCCCACAGAGGGGCATCGTGCCCTTGTAGGTTCTCACAGCTAATGGTCTGAGGGTGACTGGGGACAAGAACCATGGCTCAGTGACAGTGTTATCACTACACATAAGAAGGGGTTATTTACACTTTGAGCACAGACTCTGGCAGTTATTTACCTCAGGCTTCCCACCCCTCTTTTTCCTACTTCGTTTGGCAGGACCTACAATCTGCTACAGTTAAGAAAGCCAGGCTCCACAGCGGGAGAGGCATGCTTGCTTTGGGGACCATACTGATACTGATGGTCGTGCATTCGTTTACTCTTAATGAACGTCACCACTGTGATAAGAGCTGTTTTATTTGTGAAAGTTGAATAGAAGTGTGGATGAAAATAGATGACTAATACTGAGCTCCTTGCTGACGAAAATAGAGAGTCTCAAATTTTTCACCTGTAAGATACTGTTAGTTGAGACTGTCTTGTTTTTTATAACATTTTTTAAGAATAAAAAACTCAGGCAAGTTCCCTATAGGGACTTTGGAAAATGCAGAAACATATGAAGATGTAACTCAGAATCAACCATACAGCTACCGCACACTGATAACTATTGTCAACATTTTGATGTATTTACTTTCCATCTTTTTGTATTAATATATAGATAGATAATTAGAATTGTATTATATATAAATATGCTATCCTTTTTTCATTTAGCTTTAGCTATTTATATTTTGGTGTAGATCATTTTTATCTTATGTGACTATTCAAACAGCATTTTAGAAGTTAGCTTAATATCCTGTCATAAGGATGAACTAAAATTAATGTAACTACTCCTCTATTGTTCAATAGTTAGGCTGGTTCCAGTTTTTTCAAAGTTAGATACAGCATTTCAAAGGGTATCTTTTTATATAAATTATCCAAACTTCTAATTATTTCCTTTGGGTACATATGTAATGATTTGAACAATGTTTTGAACAATATTTTGAACAATTATTTGAGCAAAGAGTGTGAAATGTCTTAGAGTCTGTATTTATTGAGAAGTTTCTGTCCAGAGAAGTTTAGAGACATTTGCTCTCCTACAAGTAATTATTCCAATGTATCCTTAAAAAGACTGTTGCCTTACCTTTTTTTCCCTAAGAGTATAAGTAGTACATTATGATGAATTAAAGTCCAGGTTTGGAAATAAGGTGTTAGACAGATTTTTTTCAGTGTCTCTAAGCCTTGATTTTTAAATGGAGTTCTGTGATGCCATCATCTGGATGGTATTAATAAGACGGTTAAAGGAGATTATGTATCTAAAGCACAGCATAGGGCCTGGCACATAGAAGGTGTTCAGTCAATATTAGCTATTATTTTTTTACTATTCGTAGGAAAAGGTGGAAATTTTATGAAATCCGTTTTTAGTATCTATTGAACAAATCATGTTGGAGTTATCTCTTGTCTGCTAATAGATTCTTATATTGATGGGATAAAGTACTTGATTGCAGTAGAATGTTATCTTTATATGTTCCAAAATTTGATTGCTTCTAGTTATTTTTTCAAAAGTAAATATTGATATGAGGCTTTTAACAATCCTTCAGCTGGAAGTCACTAACTCAAGCAGTTGGTTATTATTTGGAGTCAAGGCCTAAATGCTAAGAGAATCCTAAACATTCTGTAAGAAAATAAAATCATTATCTCATTGACTTATCTATCAGATATTTATTTAGTGCTTACAACTGGAGTTGAAGTATAATGTCAGGCAATCTTCTTGGCCACAAAGACCTAGCAGCCCTTTTGTTTAGATTCTGTAAGACTTGTTGGGGATGATTCAGTGAGAAAAGATGGTACACTGTGAGAGGGTGCACTGTAAGAGGGCACACTAAGTTTTCTTGGCACAGGGCTGGCATTTCTTTCTACTTTTAGAAGATTTATTCCAAAGATTGAAATGTTGAAGACTCTATTAACTTATTGTCAAAATTAGGCTGAATTAGGACCATTAATCAATACAACTCTTATTTTCTTTTTCCTGATGAGGTACAATGAAAAAGTTATGAACGATGATGATAAATTGTTTTAATCTGCTTTTGGACTCAAAATTGGGTGCAGCATTTTCTGAGTGATTTACTACTTTAAAAAAATTCTGTAAAGCAGGGATGCTGACTAGCCTGAGACAATATACTGACAAAAATTTAGTAAGCAGTTTCATCCATTCTTTATAAAAATGCAAGAACCATTGCCCCCTGCTTCTTTTGACTAAGGAAATAGGAATGAATAGATTGTTTTGTCGTTTCTTTTCAGAAAAGAGAAGAAACACATCTGTGACAGATTTGTGTGCGAGGTAGGGAAGCTTTGTTCTGAGAGACAAACTGCTAGGCTGGATCTTTATATCACTTAGAAACATTTGAATCGTGTCCAGGTCTTTGCCATCCTAGGAACATCCACTTAGGCTACGCTGTCCCATGGCCATGCTCAGGAACCTTTCAAAAGAACCTGTTCCCTGTCTCTTATTTCAATTCTAAAGGCATGGAGGAAGAAAGACTTCTTTTAATATACTGAAAATAACATACCCTTAAAAATTCTGAATCTAAATGTAGTATCTCATTTTTTCTGTTACTCTCAGTGGAATTCCAGATACATAAATATTTCAGACACCTAAAATTTTTTTTACCATGAGCACCAGATCTTTTAAAGAATGTTAACAGTTTTGATTGAACAAATTCCCAAAGGTATTTCTACTTCTCTTTAAAAACAGAGGATATGGGGATAATATTTGATGATTCCGTCTTTCAAATAAGCACTGTTGATGATACTGTGTTGTAATAATAAAAGTGAGTGCTTCTGTGGTCACTCGGTATGGGTCTGGCACTGTTCAAAGTGCCCTACAGCATTAAATTATTTACTTCTGCGTTTACTTACATACAACTCTGTGACTTAGGTACAATGATTGTCTCCATTTCAGAGAGAGATTGAGAAAGTTGATGAGCGCATAAGCTAGTTAACAGTAGAGCTGAGGTTCAAACTCATGCAGCAGAGTCCAGAATCTGTGTCCTTAACAACCACATACTGCTCTTTCTCTGCAACTTTCATGGTGGATCCCTCCGGGCTTGTGAAGTTCGTTTTCCTTGCTGCACATGTTGTGTTCTTATATCTGTATGCTAAGGTATTTCCTTAAGCTTCTTTGCTGTCATCTGCTGTTTCTCTCCGTTTTCACTCTTCTGCCTGTCAGTTTGCTGCTGTTCATCAAATTTGGGCTTGGGAAATCAGAATTTTTAAAAAAGTATTAGAATTGCTCATTGTCATTGAGTAAGAACCTAGCATGCTTTTTTATGATAAAAGTGTGTGAACATTAACACATGAATCTGTGGATTTTTTTTTTTAATCTCTGCAATAGTCTTGGTTCTGGATAAGGAAGAAAATCCAGTATTTTGTAAGTGCCTACTAAGAAGAACAACAATGCTAGTTCTTTATTGAGGATCTACTGTCACTCTGTATTAAATACTTAACCTCTTTTACCTCAGTTCAAGCCCTTGCCAGCTCCTGAAGTGGGGACTGTATTCCCCATATTCACAGAGTCAGGAAGTAGGGCTCAGAGAGGTTAAGACACTTGACCAAATTCACTCAGTTAAAAGCTAAGATTCAGGTCTAGGACATCCTGAATCCAAAGGCTTTGCTTTTCTCATTCTAATCTTTTGCCCTAGTTATTACTCTATTTTCTTTAGCAAACATTATTTCTATTTAAATATGTTTGCTTATTGTCTGTGTAATCCCTATGTGTATTTAGAAGTATGTTTTGAATTGTAAACTTAAGGAATAAAGTGGTCAGAGGCTTTATATCAAGGATAGTATAAGAATTTTCTGAAGGGTTGTTTTAAACATTATTCAGTGATATTTGTAATTCTAATAGCAATGAGATAATGGATTGGCATTAGATGTGTCCTAAAGTCTAGAAGTCCAGCTAGCCATTGTTGTGATGGGGCATGGCTTAGGGCCAGGAAATGGAAATGATGACCAAGAGGCCAAGCCAAGAGACATTTTAGATATGGAAGTTATGACCATAGTAGGAGGTAGTGATGAAGGAAAAGTCAAGAATGTCTTTGAACTTTCCAGTTTATTTGAATTAGTAAAAGAAATTGTATGCCCTGAAATATGTAATATAAAAGATGTAACCATTTTTGAGGGGAAAGGTGAGTTGCATTTTAAACATTTTGAATGTAATGATCTTGTGGGACATCTAGGAAGAAATGCTTGGCAGACATCTGAAAATAAGAGTCTGTTATCTCATCTTTATAGTTGAGAGAGATTCTGCAGGTTCCCAATGAGCAACTTGAATGATGTTTTTGATGGTGGATTGTCAGGTGTGTCAACTCTCCAGCATCCTTTCTCCCTTGTCTTTCTTGAAATCACTCAGATTTTCCTCTAGAGAACTCCTCTTATCCATTCTCAGCTGAGTTCTTTGAATGGGACTAATCCACCCTGCACTCAATAAGTAAGCCTTGAGGATTTAAGCTCATCACCACATCCATCTCCTGAATTTCCAGGATCGATTTTATCAGTTAGGATGCTTTGGGCTGCAAGTAACAAAATATTTCTCTAAAAACATCATAAGAGACAGGAGACTGTTTCCCTCCCCACAAAAAGATTTCTGGGAGAAGGTGGCTCCAAGGTTTTTTTGATGACTCAACAAAGTTGGTTTCTAGATCAGCCTCTCTAAGATTCTCATAGTCACAAGGTGGCCTCCACAGCTCTATTACTTCCTTATATAATAACATCAAAAGAAAAGTAGAGAGATTAGAGTTGTCTACCTGAATTTCTCTCTATTATTAGAGAGGAAAATCTTTTCCAGAGGCCTCCAGTAGACTTCTCTAAAGGTTCTGTTGACTGGAATTACTCATGCCCTAAACTAGTCACTAGAAAAAGTAGTAGTATTACCATGATTGATTTAGTCCAATTATAGTTCACCCCTTAAGACTGAGGAAGTAGCCTACTTCCCTGAACACACAGCTTCTCCATTCTTAAACAAAATCAAGTTTCTGTTATTAAGGAGGAAGGCAATAATAGCTATTGGATAGTCCACATACAGAGTCTGTTGCATTGGGCATGAGGCTCAATAAGACATAAGCAGACCTTTGTTGGAGCATCCTCCTTACAAGCTAACCTCTTTGCTCTTCCAGAACACCTAAAAGCATTCTCCTTCTGTGGACTACGTGACACATGGCTCTGATTTCTAAACTGCTGCAGCCAGTATTGCTGCTGAGGGGAGTGCACCTGAGGATAAAGACAACACACAGAGCAGAGCATAGTTATGAGAACCACAGTGAAAAACAGCGAGAGCCTCAATATTCAGTTAATTTCTGTATCAAACTATACCCGAAGCTGGTTATATTCCAGAGTATCCAGTTATAAAATAAAAGCCATTCTCTATTTTGGTTAAGCCATTTTAGGCTGGATTTTCTGTTAGGTGCAATATGAATAAATTTTTACAATAAAAGGGTTGGGAATTTGGGCAGCAAGGCTGCCCTCTCCTTTCCATCCTAACAAGGAGTCCAAACCTCAGTTTCAGTTAAAAATACTATTTTTCACTTTCTTCCCTGCCCAAATGATTCTTCTAGACAGTACTCAAAGTAAGATGCCCTATCAGAGATTAAATGAGGCATTCATAGCACATACTTTTAAATCCATGATCTACTCTGGTTAGACCTAAAAAATAATGCCTTACCTGTGAACACAAATGTCAGTGTGTTTCATAACCTTTAATTTCAGCTCCAAGCATCTTTGTCCTTTTTGAATGACTGGCAACCTGATGATATTTTATATTCATTTTTCTTTGAAGAGTGATTCAGTTTAAATTAGGCAAATAGGTAAGCAAAAACTGCTTTAAACCTGCTTCTTCAAAATGAGCAATGCCCCTGTCCTCAGGGGCTGTCAGATTTATATCCTTAGATGAACAATAATTACATTAATATCTTTAAGGGCTAATTAGCATTTTATAGTAAACACATTGTTCATCACACTAAGGGGAGGGATGACTGTATCCTTTCTACAGAATAATTGCTTTTCAGAATCAGAACCCATTTATCTTACTTCAGCAAAACATGCCACCAACTGAACAGGAAATACTTCTGTGCTGTTTTTTTTTTTTTCTGAGCCTGAGTCTTGTTAATTCTTACAACAGAAAATGCAAAAATTCAAACAGGAAAAAATGAATTAACTTTAGTTTCTATTTGTGTGAACCAAGAAAAGCAACCAATATCTTGTCATCTCTTCTTCACACACTTCGCTATTTCCAGTACTTTTCCTACTTAATTTTGCTACGGTATTTCTATCTAACGGACATGAAGGTTGAGATCACACTTCCTCCCTCAGTCTCAAGGCAGTGCAGGCAATTGCCATGGTTACTTCTTTATTGCATCAAGTCCTGGAAATACACTTTGATTTCGCTTTAGATTTTGCAAGCTCTAAGCTAATTGTGGATAAATCCAAGAAGACTTTTCATCAGGATATTGACCCTCCTCCCCAGAAGCCCCCTTACGGGTGTGTTCTCTGCCTGCAGCCACTTTCAGTACTTCCCTTAACCCACAGTTGCAGCAACTCCAAATCGACAGTCTTGTCAGAGCGAATGATCTAAAATAAACATCCACTTGTCTGCCTGCATTATTAATCCTGACAAGGATGCTTTGCCTGTATCAACCATGAACTGATAGTCCTTAGAAGTACTTTCCTCATTGCCTTGGTCCAGCAGCAGAAGGAGAACAGATACAAGGCCTGGAGTTTGATTGCTGCTGGTTCATGACATTAAAATGAAAATGAAATTGAAATGAAATCAGCAAAAGCATACCTACCTGCTTTCTCCATCTCGGTAGCCTTCTTAATGGTAGCAGTTATCCCATTTAAGCAAAACCGTCACATTAGAACATCCCCAACAATAACCATTTTATATACAAAGTCCCAATGAGGGAGACAGTTATAAATCTCAAGGTCACAGTTTTTGCAGGCTAGGTTTCCCCTCTGATGTTTTCTTAGCTATGTAATGAACACTGAAACCTTGGTATCTTTGGGATTCATATAGGGAACTATTTTACAGTACCAAAAACTATTAGTTAATAATAGAAATTCTGTCTCTTTGGTCCCAAAGAATATTTCATAGGTTTTTCCTTACTCTTATTAAACTATGCTGTGAGCCTGAAGAATAGAGAAATGTTGCTAAGTTTGTTTATTCTATATCTTAAGACCAAGGAAACCCTATGAAGGAATTTTTCTATTAATGCTTTAAGGTTTGGTGCCCTCAATAAAGCCATTAAAACTTCAACACTTCAACTTTCCCAAAGAGTCATAACAAATTTTTTTAAGGGAGCATAATGTTGTTTCTAGGCTGCTGAAATGATATGTGCCTAGCACAAATTAAGTAGAGATTGCTTGATTATTAGGCTTATCTGATCAATTAAAATAGCCAGTTGGAATAAAAGAAATCCACTCTTGTGCAGTAATTATCTGAACTGATTGTCTGTATTACAATCTGTGTCATTATCATTTTTATACATCATTTCAAGAGATACAGACAGCCTAAAAGCTTGCGAATTAGGTTTTTTTAAAGGAAAAAAATCTAATTGTGGATGTTATTCTTGAATTTTTATTTTATATCATATTTATCTAGGTATTTCAGAAAGTCTTTAATATTATGAGAAAACTACTGAGAGGGAGAACAAAAGGCCACCATCCAAATTTATCACAAGATCTTCTTTAATTGTTACATGTTCTCTCTTAGACTATATGTGGTATATATTCTATTCCTGGTCAGTAGCCTTGAGTGTCTTATATTAATTGTGCTTGGAGTGTGGCTGTTTCCTTAAAATATATCCAAAGTGGCACCTAAGCTGAAGTGCCAAATGCCAGTCCTTTAGAAATTAAAACAACAACAGCAACAACGACCCTGTTTTCTTCATTATCTGCCTGATATGTCTGTCGTACTTGATCTCATTCAGAGCTTTTACCAAAGAGAATGAAGATAATCATCAGGCATGTTTGATTTTACATGTTAACTTGACTGGGCTATAGGGTGCCCAGATACTTGGTTAGACATTATTCTGGGTGTGTCTGAGAGTGCTTCTCTATGAGGTAACATTTGAATCAGTGGACTGAGTCAAGTAGATGGTCCTTTGCAATGTGGGTTGGCATCCAATCTATCAAGGGCCTGAATAGAACAAAAAGGCTGAGTATGGAGGAATTCATTCTCTCTGCCTTTGAACTTTGACATTGATCTTTGAGCTGGGACGTTGATCTTCTCTTGCCTTCAGACTTGAACTCGGACTGGAACTTACACCATTGGTTCTCCTGAGTCTCCAGTTTGCCAGCTGCAGATCTTGGGCCTTCTCAATCTCCATAACGTAGCCAATTGCTTATTTTATATAAATATATATATGTATATATATATTTGCCTGGAGAACCCTGACTAATACATCAGCTAACTAAAGTCAGCATAATTTTGAAAATGAAGCTATGTCATAATTATATTGTGTTGTTTTAATTTTGAATACTCATAAAATTATTTCATCTGATCCTAGTAGAATGAACCTGTAGTGAGCAATCTGCTATTTAGCATTTTAGTCTTCTCTGAAGTGAGCAGAGTTCTTTTGACCCTTGGGAATCTGCAGGGAAGGCAGGGGCATCAAAAGAATAGATGACTAGATTCCCTGGACATGTTCAATTTGGCAAAAGGTAAAAATTTCTCCTTCTTGGGCAGACCCTTCTTAAAGGGAGACCTTATATTTCAAAATGCTAACTAAATAACCCACTATTTGTTAGGATTTGGACTCAGTCTAATCCAGAAGATAGTAAGTGATCTAATATATGCAGGTCTCTGGGGTGAAGAATAACATAGATCCAGTATACAATTTCTTCCCTCAAATAAAGAATTTTGACCCACATACAAAAACAGATAGACAGGTGGGAGGAGGGGCAAGACAGGGGAAGGGAATTAAGAGGTACAAACAACTAGGTATAAAATAAGTCAGATACAAGGGTATATAATGTACAGCACAAGGAATATAGTTAATATTTTATAATAATTTAAGTGTGGAGTATAATTTTTAAAAATATCAAATCACTATGTTGTACACCTGAAACTAATGTAATATTGTTAGTCAATATACTTCAGTTAAAAAAGAAACAAATAAAAGGCAATATTGGGGAATCCATAATAAAGTGCTCAAATAAGCACCTGCTGGCTTTCTCTCAGTGCTGTTTTCCCCTTGTTGCACTGCAGTAGAGTTTATCTCGGTCCGTGATTGCCCTGCCAAATACTACATTTCCCAGACTCCTTTGCAGCTAGAGGCAGCCCTGAGACTCAGTTTTATCTGCAGTGAAATGTAAATGGATGTACCAAGTGTGACTTCTTCAAGTAATTGCCTAGAAGGCAATTGCAGAAGGAAATTGCAGATTTCCTTTTCCTACTTCCCCTATGAGACCCGTAGCCGGGAAAAGGGATGTGCGTTGAACTCAACTTTGAAGGAATACATGTCTCT
Source organism: Camelus bactrianus (assembly GCF_048773025.1). NCBI lineage: Eukaryota > Metazoa > Chordata > Mammalia > Artiodactyla > Camelidae > Camelus > Camelus bactrianus. The sequence goes on along the minus strand of NC_133568.1, from coordinate 19,165,822 downwards.
GAATGACCTCATGGAGCATTTCTGCCTCACTTTCTAATTGTTATAAAAGAGAAATAAACTTCTATTCTGTATTTTTGTTGTTGTTATATCAGCTTAGTCTTTACCCAGCCCAGCTAATACAGCCAAGAGTCCTTTTAGTGGTACCCTAGCAGGATCCCTAGGTTTACGCCATTGTCCCTTCTGATACCTCTTCTCCATAAATAACCAGCTCCATGCCTGCACACACCTATTCCTAACCATTATCTCTCTGATTGGCCATCTTTAAGGGGCTGCAACATCCTGAAATGGCTCACTTGTTATACAGAGAAACTTGTAAATAAGTTAAAGTTAAACCTCCAAAGAGATATACGAGATTTGTATTTTACCCATAGAGAAACTGTCTGCAAAATAACCTTTCTTACCAGTACAGCTCAAGTCGTAAGGTTTTTAGCATGTTTATGTTTCTCTTATCTTCTCATTCTGTCTCTTTGTCTCTGTCTTTCTCTCGCTCTCACACACACAGTATGTGTTTTAACAATAATGAATTAGAACAGCTAATCACAAATCCACTAAGAGGCGACTTTTTTTTTAAAGGAAAGATCAGATTAAAAAGTTCAGTTTTCAAGAGAATCAGCACCTAAGAAACTATCCATTTATGTTTCATATTTAATGCTTGAAATCTATCTCAAAGATAATACCAAAAATACTACTGGTAGTTTGGAAAAATAATAGATGATGATATCTTATATTCAAATGTAAACTAAAACACATACAAATGTACGTGTTAAAATTCATCATGGCTATATATCCCTGATTCTTTTTCTTTAGAAAGGAATTGATTGGTTTATTAAAATGTTGCTTTTAGAGAGTTGTGTAGTGTTGCCTTGTGTCTTTTATACATTTGATAGTAAAATCAGGATAAGGAACAAACTGCTTTGTATAGATCTGTGCATTCCTTTGATGTGTGAACAGGATCTGCTGGAACAGACTTGGAGGTAAGCTGATTTCACACTTCATGATTGCCCTACGGGGAATCTTGGTGGCCCTATTCTATTTTAGGGATGGAGGGCACATACCAGTGTGCTATTTTGAGGCTTCATTTTAAAATATTTGTAAGCTAGAACTGCATTCCAGCACTTCATTATGTTAAAAAGCATTCATTTGATGGATGATATATGGTATTCAGGTCAGAAAATAAAATATGTTTAGGTGCATTTTATGGTTCCTTATATGATCAAATGACTCATATTTTCAGTAGATACTTAAGTCAGTAGGTAACTCCTTCCTATACCTCCTCTGGGTGTGATTTGAGGCCAGACTGCTTCCCCATTTTAAAAAGAGGTTACAGAGCTAGAGAAAGTATTTATTGATTTATGACCAATTAATATATTATTTGATTTATGTGTATTTATAAATATTTGTTAGTAAATTATACAATATTTATCCCATACTGTGGGTTCAGACATTCTCAACTAATTTAATGTTTTTTCTGTTTTTATAAAGGGTCCACATTAAAAGAAGCTCTTTAAGTATTGCTAAAGTCACCTAAATTGGGTGGACAAAACTGATAAATACTAAGATGTTGTACTCAAGTGGATAGACCAGGGAAGCGGCACCCTTTCCAAAGGCATAAGACCTATGTCTTTCAGTTGTGCTTGCTTTGTGTAGATAGGTCCAGAGTGACCTAAATCTGAAACTATAAGGACATGAATCTTCAACAGAGAACTAGAAGCCATAAGAATCTAAAAACTCTGAAAGTATTTAGAAATAGTCTAAACAGAAAATTTTGCATGAGTTTTAAAAAGGGTGGGTGTACAGTTTTGTGTAAAGTATGAATTGATCTCTTATTAATGTTTTGAAAAACAACCACAAGTAGAATATAACAATATTTCTCTCCAAGAAGGAGTTCAATTTTTTGAAATTCTAATCTACATTGATGTGCTTCTATATGCCTTTTTGTAAATAGTAATAATTTTATAGTTACAGTTTCTGTTCAAAGGACTAGACCTAAAGTTTTATGGTTTTGTTTTCTTGTCTTTGAGATTGGAAAATTACCTTTTAAAGAGTTACAGGAATTCCCCCTCCCCCATTTGATTTTGTTAGTTATGCAGATATAAAGCAAATATCTACCCTTTACTTTCAGGAAGTGTCGACAGCAAGACAATTTAATAAAGATGCTTCACACAAAGGTGTGAAGAGTTTTGTTAAATGATGGAGATTGGGTATATTGCTTACGTTCCTACAGAGTAAAGGTGGTGAAAAATTTACCCTTCTCCATACACACAGACTCTAAATTTAAATACAGATTACTCTATGCCCTGAAATTATGATTTGATCTAGTTAAGGGTCATGAGTTAGGTCAGGATTCAGAGAGAAGAGCCCACCTGATTTTCTTGTCGTGTCATCTTAGCGAAAAGATTGTGCCAGCGGATTGAAGACAATTTAGACGTTGGGAAAATTGTACTGACAGACTTGGGCTTTTGTTGTTCAGGCCATAGTGCCAAATCAGTCCCTAGTCTTTGAGGATGTAGTTTCCCTTGAGGAAGATGGATGTCTGGGGAGAATGTTCACCTCCTCAGACATGGATTAAGACGTGAGGTGGGCTTTGGATTGGGGAAGACAGTTTCCTCCACATCTGATGGGGGCTCAGTTGGTCCCAGATGCCAAGGCAAGGAGGTGGGTTGTGATTTGCTGGAAATGAGTGGTTCTGGTTTCAGCAGATTTGTGGCCGTACGCTTGAAAATACTCATTCTGGTAGCAGCAGTTATGTTTTGTGTTATACTTTCTTCCATCATCTCTAAGCTTTTATTAAAGGCTTGATCTCACATGTGCAGTGTAGAGCCAGAGTCTGTCCCATGCTTTGGAAAGAGCAGCCAGGAGAAGTGTAGTCAGTAGCTTGAAGAGCAATTACCATGAAAGGAACATGGCCAGCAGAGTGGCACTCCCTTTGCTGGAACGGAAGTCCCCCAGAACTTATTAGGGAGCTTTTGAGGGCAGCAGCCTGAGAAATGATGGGTGAATCTGACAGGGGACTAATTCTGGCAGTTAAATGAAGGCATCTCATGCAATAGTAATTAGATATAAAATATAATCTGCTGGGGTCAGGAATATATAGGTTTTTATGCACAATAAAAGTCATTCCTATTGGAGAGAATTAAAATGACGCAAAACAAAACAAAAAAACAAAAACAAACAAAAAACCCCAAACCAAAAGCAGAGTTAAACTGAGTTGGGGTAAGATAAAAGAAGAAAAGACTAAAAGAAAAGTAAATGCTGCCTTAGAATTACATTATGTCAGTGATGAGGGATTGATTTGGTCATGGAATTATGATGGACGGAGCTGAGAATATATGACTTGATGTATTGGAGGATGTTGCAGTCTAAATCAGGGGTCCTCAAACTTTTCTATAAAGGTCAAGTAGTAAGTCCTTCAGGCTTTTCAGGCCAGTCAGTCTGTCACAGCTACTCAACTCTGCAGTTGTAGCACAAAAGCGACTGTAGACAAGCCATAAATGAACAAGTGTAGTTGTGTTCCAATAAAACTTTATTTATGGACGCTGAAATTTGAATTTCATATAATTTCTAATGTCAGAGAATATTATTCTTTTGATTTTTCCCCGTACAACCATTTAAAAATACAAAAATCCTTTTTAAGAGTGTGAGGTGTATGAAAGTCAGAGGTGTGCCTGTGGTCTAAATTAGAGGTTTCTTTTGGGGCGTATATTATCCCTTAGGGAGCATTTGGGAAATTTTATCTTCTTGTGAAGTCTTTCCTGAATATTTACACACTGAAATAATGCTATTTTATTATAAAATATTTACCTTTTAGTAACAAGGCATTATCAAATTAGAAATGAGTTAAACATTTGAATGGATCAGCAGGCACAGAACATGTTTTAGCATGGGTATTCTCTGCAGAAAACAAAATCTAGGACTTTGAGCTTATGGGGAAAAGGGATCCTGAGAAATTTCTGGAGAGCTAGGAAAGACAAATGAAAATTAATAGTATAATGTCCATTATTTCAAATTTTAAAACGAGTGAAACATCTTCGTGAACTCTATTTAGTGTGCACTGTTTATACACACATATTTACACATGCACAAATATCTAGTGAGTGAAAAATACAAGGACTTCTACAGATTCTTTCCTGATTCTGACCTCCAACCTCATTTTTCCACAGTGATAGTTTCTCAACTTGCAGTTCTACCCTCACAGGGATTTTTAAACACATGACCTTCAAGTATGAGGAGGGAATGGCTGCGATTGAAATATTGTTCTTGAAGTCAGTACATTTGTGAATAACCAAGCTATTTACAGGTAGCATTCCTCTCCTGGAATCATCGATAAGACATGTTGACTAGGAGCAGTGTGTATTCCTATCCCGTAATGAAAGAAGGGAGACCATTTAGAAACTATAAGGCCAATAATCTTATTTGTCACAAATTTAGCTGTAGGATATAAAAAGTCATTGCTTTCTAGCTCCTAATGAGCTGTTTTCATTTGGCCATTTATTAGCCTTTCCTGAGACTAAGCCCTCTGGGCAGCTGTCAATCATTATTGTGTAATGACACATAGGGCATGGGTATTTTGGGGACGAAAATTTCATTTTTCTCTTTAGTTCTGTTAAAAAGAAGTTTTTTCCTCCTTATATCCAAGGAAATGTATATTTTATACCCATGCATATAAATGGATTACAAAATATGTATGACCTCATTTCCCTGAGTCTAGCCTCCTCAGTTCAGTAAACGCCACATCCCAATTGTATAGATGGCAATCCGGGAGAAAGTTGTAGTGATTTACTATACAACACTTATAACAAGACAGAATCCTTTTCATTATCACAGTTAATTTTTTTTCAGTAGGAAACAAAAACCCAAAACAAGCCAACCAGCACTAATGAAGAAATACTGGCCTGCTGCTCTGTCTCATCGGTTACAATGCAAGGCTCTTTGATTAATGAGAAGTGCACAAATACAGCAGGTTAATTGCAGGTTACTAATTAGCATTTTACCCCAAACCTAGAAAACACAAATGCAAGGGAAGATCTCTCTTTTTGATGAATATTTCTTGTTCTTAAAATTCATTCTTAATCCAGAAGATCTGATTGGAGATTATAACCCTATCAATAAAGAGTTGTATTAAAAAGGGTGCTTTTGTTGTTCAGTAGATTTTCTTACCCATCAATAATTACTGCTGGAGCTACCTGTCTTGTCTAATCCTTTTCTAACTGGAGAAAACACCACTGTTATTTTAAAAGAATGTTTTGATGGTGGTTTTCAAGTTAAAAATGGATCTGTCATTGAATGTTTATATTTTTCAAAGAAGATATTTTTGATGTTGATGCACTATTGGAAGAGTAAATATTGTGAAGAAAAGTAACATGGTGCTCATATAACATCAGTTAGGAAAACTATCCTATCTTCAGTAGGTATTAGACTTAACTGAACCTAAATCATTGATGTACCCACTTTAAAACAACTAAATTACTAAATCAATAACACCACAAATGCTTTTCTGAGAAGGATATGCCAGGCAGCAAACATCCTATCAATCTCAGAGTACCCTTAGATAAGATATGCTGTACTCAAGATGAGAGACTTTGTGTTTTCCTTAGCATAAAGGACTCACTAAGGAAATCAAAAGAACAAAACAACAGAACAAGCACTCTGTAAAGTTTTGACTGTCCTGATGAGAGCAGAAATCCTTAATTATAAAAATTTACAATTAAAAGACAGCTCTTGGAAATGAAAGTTTAAACATGGCACACATATCCCTTTTAAAATATATTACCAGAAACTCCTAGGCTTAGCATATAACCACTAACATATAAGCTGGATATTTTTAAACAGAATACTTACTTTGAATATACATTATGCAAAGAGTTATATACTCACATTAGCAGTATATCCTGTAACTAAAGAGGTTAGAAGTTTATAGAGTATATCTTCTGATTCAGGGAAGCCGCATGGAGTAGAGCATGAGCTTTGCAGTCAGCAAACCTGAGTTCAAATTCTAGTTCTGCATCTACAATCATGCAGCTTCTCTGAGTCTCAGTTTCCACATTTAAAGCTTCTACCTACCTACCTCATAGCATTGTATTTGAAATACATGTATCAATCTCATACATGGTAAACCTCCATAGTAAGCGGTGCTGCTTCACTTTTTCCTCTTGCTTTTTTGTTTGAATCAGTGCACAAATTATAATTTCTACAGAACATTTTCAGGTCCTAAGAACTATTTGTATTTTATGATTTATTTTCAGTAAGAATTATTATTTATTATAAATTAGATTTATAAATTATTAAATGTGAGGCACAGCTTTTCTTTGGGACTAACAGAATGGGAAAAATGATTTATGGAATTTCCAACTAATTTTGAACTTATTTTATTTTTCTGCAAAAGAACAAGTCCCTATTTTATCTTTTTCCAGGATGGCTTTATGTGAACTCCACATCTTGGTTATAAATTTTGCCTCCTTGTTGACGTTTGAAAAAAAAAAAGTTTGCCTTCTTCCCCACAAGAATGTTTTTGGAAGTAAAATTTATTAGTGTACTTATACTTTAAATGCAGTTGGTTACTAATTTTTTATTAAGAGAGACAATATGTTATATTAGCACAATAAATTTTTTTTAATGTCTGTTTTTTAGATGTAATAGTATTAACCTAAAGCATAAAGTAGTCTTCTAGGACTTTTGGCCATGTCCACGAATACTTAAATTTTCAATTGTTTCACAAATATTATTGTATTACATCTATCTTTATAATTTCTAGAAGTACCTAATTAACCCTAAAATGTATTTTGGCCCTATTTACATTTAACAGTGGCTTCACCCCTCACTGAAATAGCAGTTCTTTCTAATAGTCACCATTTATCAATTATTTGAAATGTCTGAGGCATCAGCATATAGCAAATACATCAAATTTCCTAACAAACCCTTGACATTAACTAAAAAAGAGAAGGTGGGTGTGATTGGTAGAATAATCCACCCCCCTCCCCAAGACATCCTGGTCCTTATCCCCAGAACTTGTGAGTATGTTATGTTATATAGCAAAGGGCGGATTAAGGAAGCAGATGGAGTTAAGGTTGGTAATCAGCTGGCCTTAAAATAAGATGATTATCCCGGATTATCCAAGTAGGACCAAATTAATCACAAGGGTCCTGTTATGGGTGAATGATGTCCCCTCCAAATTCATATACTGAAGTCCCAACCCCCGTTATCTCAAAATATGACCTTAGTTGGAAATAGGTCCTTTGCAGAGATAATCAAGTTAAAATAAGATTATTGAAGTGGGTCCTAAATGAATATGAGTGGTGTCCTTATGCGAAGAGGAAACTTGGACACAGGTCCAGAAGGAAGATGATGAGAAAACACAGGGAGAAGACTGTCACCTACAGGCTGAGGAGAGGGGCAGGGACAGATCTTTCCCTCAGAGCCCCCAAAATGAACAGACTGCCAACACCTCGATTCTGGACTTCTGGCCTCCAGAACTGTGAGAAAATAAATTTCTCTTGTTTAACAGTCTGTGGTACTTTGTTATGGCAGCCCTAGCAAGCTAATACAGATATTTCAGATATGAAAGAGTGAGGCACAAGAGTCATAGAGAGGTTCAATGTGGACAAGACTTGACTGCTGACCTTGAAGATGGAAGGCGCCACGAGCCAAGAATGCAGGCAGCCTCTGGAAGCTGGCAGAGACAAGGAAACAGATTCTGCCATGGAACCTCCAGAAAGGAATAAAAGCAGCTCTGCTGACCTCTTTATTTTGGGCAAGTGAGACGCGTTTCAGACTTCTGAGCTACAGACCTATAATAAATGTGCACTGTTTTAAGCCACTAAGTAGTAATTTGTTACAGCAGCCATAGGAACCTTATACAGCGAGTGAGTTTAATTCCTCATGGGTATGAAATCTGATTTCCTTAGTATCCTGCTTGGCTTCCTTTTGTTCTGGTTTTACCTCTTGTGGATTCAAAGCTTCTGGGCTCTTGCTCATTTCCCCTGTCTGCTATTTTGGAGAACGTGTAAAACATTTTTAAAAGAACTTGTCGTGCTTCTCTTCTCACTTTCTTCAGAACTGCAAACTCTTTTAGGATGTTCTCTTGCTCTCCATAACAGAAGATGTTTTAAAAATGTGCACCTTTTCTAAAAAGGCTAGAGAAGCCCTTTATACTAAGACACACAATAGACCCATTTTCTTATTTCTCTCTTCTTCCCTGAAATTACTTTCCAATCCCGGATGTACCTCTGAAGTCACACCACAGATGGCCATTAGTATATTAAGAATTAGGAATTGATTTTACCATTTGTGTCCTAATATATTCATCCTGTATTCCCACAAATCTCCTCAGTAATTCCACAGTTTTTCACAGTAATTTAGCAGTGTGTAAAGTAACAGTTATAGATAATCTTTAGGTAAAATACAGCCATACAAGAAGAGTTTTTTTTTTTTTTTACACTTTGCTTTGTCTCACTATTGGAAATGAAATTAGAAAAAGGAATTATGAAAAGTTGTGTGTCTGTGCAGCAGCACTGTACATTTCCAAATAAAATTCAGATTTTCCTAGAATAAGCTTTACAGCAAAAGCTTTAATGTTATGATTAAGCCATGCCTAAATCAGAGATGCTGGCTACTCATTATAGGCTAATTTCACAGTAAAAATGAAGAAATTCAACTCCCATTATTTTTGTAACTTCTATCAGTTGCTATTCTTTAAAAACTATCAAATACCTGTTATAAAAAAACATAGGAACTATGGGCATGCCCAGTTCTTTAATGCGCGTCTTACAGAAGTGATGACATATTCATATTTAAAATATTCTTAATGGCATAACTGATGTACTTTAATAAGTCTAAGGAAACTTAAAATGGTCAAAAGAAGGCCATAAGGGAAGCAGAAGCCCTTTCTTTATAACTTTAAAAAACATCCTCAGTATTTGCAGTGCTTACCACAAACACTGACTACACTAATGATACTGGTTCAGATTCCTTGCTTCATACCAAATGGCAGAATGTGAGTTTATTTTTCTCTGGCCCCTGACATTTACACAAGAAATGAATAATATTTAGGATAAGAAAATTCAGGAGGCCAGTTTTATAACCAAATGAAATTCCAGAATTTGGTATTACACGTTAATTGATGCAGCTCTCACAGTCATTTATATTTATGAATGATAATCATCAGAATGAAATTAGATTGTGTATATGGAAACTGTAAGAGGCTTGAATGTGCAGTGTTTCAAGTAGTATTTTTTAAATTTATAAATGTAACAATAAAACTCCAATATTTCTACCAAAAAGTTTTTACTTAAGGAATTTTAAATACTTTATAAATATTAAACACATAAATCCTCCAAGGTCAATTCCATTTTGTAAGGAGTTGAAGATTTGCGATATCTAGTGTATGGCCAAACATTGAAATGTTGAAATGTGACTTACTACTTCAGTGGCTTGCAAGTTTGTAGAATCCATGAGTTCCAAGAAAACGTTTACTTGCTAAGGGACTCTGTTTCCAGGAATCTGTAAACTCACTATAACTACAAGAGTTTTTAGGTTTGGAAAATGTAACATCTCAGCTATATAATCAACAGCCTCCTTTCTCTGATACATATTTTTGAGAACCAAAAAGTAAATTTAAAAAAGAGTTGGATGTGTGATTCTGAGTTGCCAAGAGGGAGTTTACAAAATTTTTTCATTAAAGCTCATATTTTTACTCACTGGACCCTTTTTACTCATGGGACCATTACTGTGCCAAAGCATCTGAAAAAAGTGTGGTGATCTGGTTTCCCTGCAGATTAGAAATAGCTGAAACTCCAAAAACTTGGAATAGGAATTTAAAAACCTACAGCATCTGGGACCAGCTAATAGAGGCAAACAGCCTTGCAATCCTGAGTAGAACCTAAGGGAATCTCTTGTTTTATAGTCAAGCTCAGTAAAAGATGTTTATAGTGGTATCTGACTCTTCATTGAGAGAATCTTTCTGGAGGCGCTGCCGTAGTCATGGTAAGGGCAGTGCTGATTCATTCCATAGAATTTATTGATCCCTTCCTCTGTGTGAAGCAGAGGTGTCCATTCAGCCAGTATGTATCTTTTGGTTGGAACATTTAGTTCGTTTACATTTAAGGTAATTATCAATCTGTATGTTCTTATTGCCATTTTATTAATTGTTTTGTATTTGGTTTTTTGTAGGTCTTTTTTTATTTTTCTTATTTTGTTCTCTTTTGTAATTTGGTGACTATCTTTAGTGTTATGTTTGGACTCCTTTTTCTTTTTTTTGTGTATATTGATTATAGATTTTTTGGTTTGCAGTTACCATGAGGTTTTGGTATATAAGTCTGTATACATATACATGATTGCTTTAAGTTTCTGATCTCAATTTCAGTTGCATTTTTAGTACTCCATTTGTACTCTCCTCCCCTCATGATCACTTTTTTTTTTAATATCATATTTTACATCTAATGGTTTTGTGTATCCCTTAGCTGCTTATTGTGGATACAGAGATTTTACTACTTTTGTCTTTTAACTTTCCTAGTAGTTTATATGTGGATTTCCTACCTTTACTGTATGTTTACCTTTACCGATGAGCTTTTCCATTTTGTAATTTTCTTGTTTCTGGTTTGGCCTTTTCCACCTAGAGAAGTTCCTTTAGCATTTGTTGTAAAGCTGGTTTGCTGGTGTAGAGTATTCTTGGTTGTAGATTTTTCCCTTTCATCACTTTAAATGTATTGTGCCACTCCCATCTGGCCTCCAGAGTTTCTGCTGAAAACCAGCTGATAGTCTTATGGAAGTTCCCTGATATGTGATCTGTTGCTTTTCCCATGTTGCTTTTAATATTCTCTCTTTAATTTTTGTCATTTTAATTACAGTGTGTCATGATATGTTTGTCTTAGGGTTAATCCTGAATGGGACTCTGTATTTCCTGGATTTGGGTGACTGTTTCCTTTCCCAGGTTAAGGAATTTTTCAGCTATTATCTCTACAGATATTTTCTCAGGCCCTTTTACCTTCTCTTCTCCTTCTGAGACCCCTGTAATGCAAATATTAGGTGCTTGATGTTGTCCCAGAGTTCTCTTAAACTGTCCTCATTTCTTTTCATTATTTTTTTTTCCTGTTCAGTGGCATTAACTTCTAGTACTGTCTTCTAGCTCACTGATTGATTCTTCTGCATCATTTATTCTACTATTGATTCCTTCTGGTATATTTTTCATTTCAGTTATTGTATTCTTCAGCTGTTTGGTTTTTTTTATTTTCTAACTCTTTGTTAAAAACTTGTAACTTCTTGCATCCATTCTCCTCCTGAGTTCTTTGATTATCTCTATGATCATTACTCTGCACTCTTTCTCCGGTAGATTGCCTCTCTCGATGTCAGTTCTTCTTGTGAACTAGTTTAGAACTGATTTATCTTGTTCCTTTGTCTGGAACATATCCCTCTGCTGCCTCATTTTGTCTAAATTTCTATTTGTATTTTTAATGTATGTGGTAGGTTAATTATGTTTCTTGACCTTAGAGAAGTAGCCCCCTGCAGGAGATGTCCTGTGCACCCCCTTCTTGTCACCCAAGGGCCAGGGGCCAACTGGTCCCAGTTTAGGGTCTTGCCTTTGTTTGCAGACTCATTCCACAGGCTGCAGGATCACGGTTTTCTTTCTTCAAGTGTCTGCCCCCTGGTAGGTGAGGCTGGTCTGGAGGCTTGGGGAGGCTTCCTGGAGGGAAGGGCTGGTGCCTGCCCACTGGTGGGTGAGCTGGGTCTTGGCCCTCTGGTGGGTAGGGCTGTGTCTAGGGGTGTGTCTAGAGGTAGCTGTGGGCTCAGGAAGTCTTAGGCAGCCTGGGTGAGATGTGTCCCCACCCAGTTAGTTGTCTGGCCTCAGGTGTTACAGCACTGGAACCTACAGGTTATTGGGTGGGGCCAGGTTTTGGTGCTAATGACCCAAGCAAGATGTCAGCCTCCAAGAGAGTTCATGCAGATGAATACTCCCTGATATGTCTGCCACCATGTCTGTGTCTCCAGGGTGAAACACAACTGCCCCTGCCTCCTTAGAAGACCCCCTCAAGACCAGCAGGTAGGTCTGGCCCAGGCTTCTATGAAATTACTGCTTTTGCCCTTGGTCCTGGTGAGTGTGAGATTTTGTATGTGTCCTTTAAGAATGAAGTCCCTAATTTCCCTAGTTTTGTTGAGCTCCTGCATTTAAGCCCTGCTGGCCTTTAAGGCCAAATACTCTGGGGACTTCTCTTCCCAGTTCCAGACCCCCAGGCTGGGAGCCTCTCCCACTTCTGTGGGAGAACCTTTGTAATACAATTATTCTCCAGTTTGTGAGTCACCCACTGGGTGATATGAGATTTGATTATATAGTGAGTCTGCCCCTCCTACCCATCTCCTTGTGGTTCCTTCTTTATGTCTTTAGTTATAGAGATCATTTCTGGTAGATTCCAGTCTTTTTCATCTATGGTTGTTCTGCAGTTAGTTGTGATTTTGGTGTGTTTTTGAGAGGAGGTGAACCCCAACTCTTCTGCCATCTTGGCCAAAGAACTAAACAATTTCTAAAGCATTTGGGAGTGACCTTTTGGGAGGGAAAAATAAAATTTAGCTGTTTTAATTCTGCATGTTAGCTCTGGCAGTTGAGATTCAAGCTTTTATAATGGGATTATTCACAGCTGTTCTCAAACTTGTGTATCCAGGAACATTATCCAGGATAGATCACATGCTGGGCCACAAAGCAAGCCACAGTGGATTTAAGAACATTAAAATCATATCAAATATCTTTTCTAACCAAAATGCTATGACATCAGAAGTCAACTACAAGAAAAAAAACTTCAAAAACACGAACATGTGGAGGCTAAGCAATACGCTACTATACAACTAATGGGTCACTGAAGAAATCAAAGAATAAATTAAAAAAAAATACCTAGAGACAAATGAAAACAAAAACACAACTATCCAAAACCTATGGGATCCAGCAAAAGCAGTTCTAAGAGGGAAGTTTTAGCAATACAAGTTTACCTCAAGAAACAAGAACAAGCTCAAATAAATAACCTAACCTTACACCTAAAGCAACTAGAGAAAGAAGAAAGAACAAAACCCAAAGTTAGTAGAAGGAAAGAAATCATAAAGATTAGGACAGTTATTACTAAATGAAATAGAAACAAAAAAGGAAAGAAAAGATCAATGAAACTAAAAGCTGGTTCTTTGAAAAGTTAAACAAAATTGATAAACCTGTAGCCAGACTCATCAAGGAAAAAAAGAGACAAGGCCCAAATCAATAAAATAAAAAGTAAAAAAGAAGTTACAACTGACATCACAGAAATACAAAGGATCGTAAGAGGCTACTATGAGCTACTATATGCCAATTAAGTGGACAATTTAGAAGAAATGGACAAAGTCTTAGAAAAGCACAATCTCCTAAGACTGAACCAGGAAGAAATAGAAAATACGAGCAGACCTATTACCAGTATTGAAATTGAGTCAGTAATTTAAAAGCTTGCAACAAACAAAAGTCCAGGACCAGATGGCTTCACAGGTGAATTCTACCAAACATTTAGAGAAGAGTTAATACCTATCCTTCTGAAACTTATTTCAAAAAAATTATGAAGAAAGACTTCTGCACTAATTCTATGAGGCTAGCATCACCCTGATACTAAAACCAGACAAAGGTATCACAAAAAAAGAAAACTACAGGCCAGTATCACTGATGAACAAAGATGCCAAAATCCTTAACAAAATACTAGCAAACTGATTCCAACAATACGTTAAAAGGATCACACACCATGATCAAGTGGGATTTATCCCAGGGATGCAAGGATTTTTCAGTGTCTACAGATCAATCAATGTGATACACCACATTAACAAACTGAAAAATAAAAGCCATATAATCATCTCAATATATGCGGAAAAAGCTTTTGATAAAATTCAACATCTACTATGATTAAAAACTCTCCAGAAAGTGGGCATAGAGGGGAATATACCTCAACATAATAAAGGCCATATATAACAAACCCGCAGCTAACAGTATACTCAATGGTGAAAAGCTGAAAGCATTTCCTCTAAGATTAGGAACAAGACAAGGAAACCCACTCTCACCACTTTTATTCAACATAGTTTTGGAAGTCCTTACCACAGCAAGCAGAAAAGAAAAATAAATAAAAAGAATCCAAATTGGGAAAGAAAAACTGTCACTGTTTACAGATGACATGATACTATACATAGAAAATCCTTAAGATGCTACCTAAGGAAAATCTTAAAGAACTACTAGGGCTCATTGATGAACTCAGTAAAGTTGCAGGACACAAAATTAATATACAGAAATTATTTGCATTTCTATATATTAATAACAGAATATCAGAAAAAGAAATTAAGGAAACAATCCCGTTTACCATCACATCAAAAAGAGTAAAATACCCAGGAATAAACCTAACCAAGGAAGCAAAAGACCTAGACTCCAAAAACTATAAAATACTGTTGAAAGTACTTGAAAACCACATAAGCAAATGGAAAGATACACTGTGTTCTTGGATTTGAAGAATTAATATTGTTAAAAATGACTATATTTCCCAAGGCAATCTACAGATTAATTGCAATTCCTATCAAATTATCAATGGCATTTTTCACAGATCAGGAACAAAAACTTTTAAAAATTTGTATAGAAACACAAAAGACCCCAAATAGCCAAAACAATCTTGAGAAAGGAGAATAGAGCTGGGGGAATCATTCTCCCTGACCTCAAACTATACTACAAAGCTACAGTAATCAAAACAATATGGTACTGGCACAAAAACAGACACCAATGGAACAGGATAGAAAGTCCCGAAATAAACCCACACACTTACGGTCAATCTATGACACAGGAGGCAAGAATATACAATAGAGAAAAGACAGTCTCTTCAATAAGTGGTGCAGGGAAAACAGTACAGCAACATGTAAAAGAATGAAATCAGAACATTTTCTAACACCATATACAAAAATAAACTCAAAATGAATTAACAACCTAAGTATAAGACCAGATACTATAAAACCCCTACCGGAAAACATAGGCAGAACACTCTTTGACATAAATAACAGCAATATATATTTTTTGAACCAGCTCCTAAAGTAATGTAAATAAAAGCAAAAATAAACAAATGAGACCTAATTAAACTTAAAGGCTTTTGCACAGCAAAGTAAACCATGAACAAAATGAAAAGACAATCTACAGAATGGGAGAAAATATTTGCAAATGACATGACTAACAAGGAACTAATTTCCAAATTACACAAACAGCTCAACAAACAGCTTTTTTAGTATGGAAAAAAAAAAACCCCAAACCAAACCAAAACAAAAACAAGCAGTCCAATAAAAAAAAATTGGGCAGAAGACCTAAATAGACATTTCTCCAAAGAAGACATCCAGATGGCCAACAGGCACCTGAAAAAATGCTCAGTATTGATAATTATTAGAGAAATGCAAATCACAGCTACATGAGATAACACTTCATATCAGTCAGAATGACCATCATTAAGAAGCTACAAATAATAAATGCTAGAAATGGTGTGGAGCAAAGGGAACCCTGCTACACTGTTGGTGGGAATGTAAATTCATGCAGACAGTACGGAGGTTCCTTACTTTATGATCCAGCAATCCCACTCCTGGGTAGTTACCTGGAGGAAATCGTATTTTGAAAATATACATGCATCCCAGTGTTCATAGCAGCACTATTTACAATAGCCAAGACATGGAAGCAACCTATTGATGGACATTTATCCAATCCATCAACAGATGAGCTGATAAAGATGTGAGATATATAATGGAATATTACTCAGCTGTGAAAAAGACGGAAAGAATGCCGTTTGCAACAACATGGGTGGACCTAGAGATTATCATATTAAGTGAATTATGTCAGACAGAGAAAGACAAATATCATATGATATCACTTGTCTTTGGAATCTGAAAAAATGAACTTATTTACATACCGGAAATAGACTCACTGACAGAAAACAAACTATGGTTACCAAAGGGGGAAAGTGGGGGAGGGATAAATTAGGAATTAGGGATTAACATATACACATTACTGTATATAAAATAGGTAACAAGGACTTACTATATAGCACAGGGAACTATATTCAGTATTTATAATAATCTATAATGGAAAAGAATCTGAAGTATATATATATATATAAATAACTGAAGAATATATATATATATATATATATATATATAAATAACTGAAGAATATATATATATATAAAAAACTGAATCACTTTGATGTACACCTGAAATTAACACAGCATTGTAAACCAACTATATACCTCAATTAAAATTTTTTAAAAAAATTTAAAAAATCATAGCTTAATCAAATTTTTGTTTGTTTTTGCCTAATAGTTAAGTTAAAAATACAATTTAAGACATTTTAATTAATTTAAAGTAATTATAGAGATGGCCTGTGAGTTGAACTAAAGGTGCAGTTGTAAGCCATTCTAACAAGGTCACACTTGGCACTACACTGTTTAATCTTAACAGCACTGTACTGTATGATGAGCTTTACTAATAGTGTCTTTTTCATCTTTCTTTCTTTCTCTCTGTCTTTTCTTTTTAAAAATCAGTATGAAGAATCACTCAGGGGAGGACTATCCATCTCTTTTCATTTAGGTCATGAAGTTACACACCATTGAAGGCCAATTTCTCCTCTGTAAGCTACCACCAACTCTGATGTAATAAAAGGCTGTTAGTGCCATCCAGGGGGACAAATTCCCTGACTCATGTTTTAAATAAGATAAAATAAAATTTTATAGACTTTGATCATAAGTCCACAATAAATCATTATTCTCTCTGTGACTTATAGCAGAAGCCCAGAAAATAAACATCACCTTAAGCCACATGGGTATTCAAGATGTACACTCTTTCAGCTAAAAGGACAAAAATAGTTGAAACATATTGAAGCATGCCTTTTCATTTGTTAATTCAAATAATACCCAATACATTAAAGGAATGCTATGTATTTTTATTTTCCTGATGTTTCTTACTCATCTTTTCCTAATCTTAATTCTTAACCCTGGGAAGTACTCCTTTGTTCTGCCCCGTATAAATTAGCTACAATGCATGCTTGTTATGTTATATGAAGGGAAGCAGAATTCCTTAGTAGGAGAATTTTGGGGTCCATAAAAAGTACACTGCCCAATAAAGAGAGTCCCACCCAGGAGTCTGGTAAAAAGCTTTGCCAACATGCCTGACAGCCTTGCTCCATCTTTAAGCTACTATTGCTTGCCTTCGTCCCAGAGGGCTTTTGGGATGTTTTAAATATGCTCTTTCTGATAACCCAAGCTAGACTGTAAACTCCCCAAAGACAGGGCCAAATATCTTCTTTTTGTTTTCTCCACAACTCAGACACAGATCTGGGCATGTTAGGGGAGCAGGGTGGACACTCGTTAATTAATCATAAAAGGTGCGTCTGCTTCCTTTCATTTCTGAACCTTGGATCATGACGATGGCAAGAACAAGGTGTAGAACTTCTCCAGGGCATTTACATCTTCAGAGTCTCCTGTCTCAAAGCCTTTGCCTTTGTGAAGGTTGGTAAACTATGAGTTTTCTCCCAGTTCACTTCCGTCATTGGCTAAAAGTGATGACATTTTTGAGAAGCTCTGAATAAACTGTATATGCATGTGCATATTATATAAATATGGATATTTGAGCCAAGACTACTCTGTGATGTCTACCATGATTACTTAAAGTTGCTGCTTCCCTTGCTCTCACACTTCCCTTCCTCTTCTTTTAGTCTGTATAGCACTTATTGCTGTCTAATGTGTCTAGTTTAGTTATTTTGTATTTATTAGTTGTCCATCCCTGTGAGAATATAAGCTGCTAGAGGGCTGGGATTTTTGTTTATATCCTTAACACACAGTATAGTCCTTGGTGTACAGTAGGTGCTTAATAAATGTGTTGTAAATTATGACAGAGGCGGTGTTTACAAGTGGAAAGGACATGGGGTCAGGAGACCAGCAGCTATCTAACCCTGGCTCTGCTGATAGATAGCACTTACGCAGATTTCCCCCCACACCCCGCTGTCCCAAAGTAGAGTGTTCCTATGAAGCCTTTCATAAGCTGTGATGACGTAAATTGGAGAAACAATTACGTTAAGATGCATCTTGTCAACCGACATGCAAAATAAACTGATAAAAAGCGCAGGTGCTCACAGACACAGTTCAAAGCTACGGAGGCTTGATGCTGAGATGCTGAGTGTGTTTCCTGGGGAGGGAGCTTGGTGGCGCCACTGTTACGGCTGAGGGTGTGCCATGCCTCTATAACTGCTGACTGCAAAACAAACGCTGAACGCTATTTTCAGTTTTCACCTTTTTTTTTTTTTCATAAAAGTGAAAACCCTCTTTGGATTTCCTTAGGTTAGTGAAAACAGGTACTATTGTAGGTCTTTTGTAAAAGTGAAATGGTGTGAAGTGAACTTTTAAAAAGCAGGGGATACCTGTGTTTTTAAGTCTCTGTTTCCCCTGTCTGTATAATGGAAGGAGAGGTGTGTGTGATCCTTAATGTCTCTACTGGCGTTAAAACCTTGCATGCATTACAAGTAGTTTTAAACACTACAGTGTAGTGTAGTTTTAAACACTACCGTTGAACCATGCCCTAAAAATTGTTTTCAAACATTTCTTCCTCATGTTGGTAGATTTTCTTAAATTTTCTGAAATTTGATTTTTTTAAGTGATATTTTTGAGTTATGGTAGGAGAGAAAAAAACCTTTCTTGGAATAAGGGGCCACAGGTCCTGGTACTAGGTCTGCCTGAAATTTGCCATCTCACCTTTGGATGATTCACTTGACCTCTCTGGAGATGGGTTTCTTCTTCTAAAAATGGAGATTAACAATAGAAATGTTGAACTCAAGACCAAGGGAATATTTGAAAAACATAAAACACTGTGCAACTGTAAATTAATATTGTAATTATTATTATTATAAGTCTGAGGGTCGGCTTAGTTCAGGGCATCTCGGACTATCTGTGTCAATAGATCAGTTGCTTTTATTTTCTAACCTATTATGTTCTGACACTTTCATACAAAACAATAAAAGAGACATGCTAGAAAAATGAAAAAAATTGAAAGTACAAGCCCCAATTTAAAATTCATTTTTAGATTTAATAGATAAGCTATTTCTGTGTCAAATTGCTATTGTTTATAAACAGAACCAATTTCTCCCAATTTCTATACTTGGGTGGTCACGGGTCATTGCTGGGTGCCACTTAGGTGGCCTTTGAAGAGTCTTGTTTTATTACTGTCACCAATGAATGACTGATCAGAGGAGTGTATTTTATTTAATACTATATTCTGTTCTTAGCACAATGGTTGTTAAATTTTCCTTTATGCATGTATTTCAAGAGGCTAATTAACTTAGATGACAAAAGTAAGTAAATTTTTTCTTTGATTATATATATTTTTAAACACCTTTGTTGTGGTATAATTCTTGTATAGTAAACTACACATATTTCAGATGTATAATTTGATGAATTTTGATAGATGTATACACCTGTGAAACTACCATCACAGTCAAGATGGCTAACATGTCCATGACTCCCCAAGAGGTGCAAATTTTGAACTCCTGATTTATCCCTTCCCATTCACTTTACCCCCTGGTAACCATAAGTTTGTTCTCTACGTTTGTGGGTCTGTTTCTGGTTTTTAGATAAGTTCATTTGTGTCCTTTTATTTAGATTCCACATATAAGTGATACCGTGTGATATTTTTCTTTCTCTTTCTGGCTTACTTCACTTAGAATGACAATCTCCAGGTCCTTCCATGTTGCTGCAAGTGGCATTACTTTATTCTTTCTTATGGCTGAGTAATATTCTATTGTTTAAATATACCACATCTTCTTTATCCAGTCATCTGTTGAAAAATCAAGTAAATTTAACAATAGAAAAAAAGAGGGGATAAAGGCACTGATAGAAAAAAAAAACACTGTAAAATCATCTAGAAAGACATTTTATCTTCTCATTTAAAATTTTCATTCAAGTGTACAGCACTGCTGGAATGTGTTAAATATGGTTGGAGGATGTCCTTGAGTGCACGTTTTTAACCCCCACCTCCTTAGCTCCTTCTCCAGGCTTCTGTTACCCCCGTGCTCCTAGCCAGAGAGAAAGGCAGCTCAAAGCCGTGTGAGAAAGGGAGTGGAATTTGCTTTTGCAAACTAATGGAAACACTTGTAGGCACCATCCAGGGCTTGTTAGAGACATTCAAAGAAGTGGTCTGAATGATAATTAGATGAATTTTCCCCTTTAATGATAGAGTGCCAAGAACTCAGGCTGAGATTTATTGTGCACATTTGCTTGAAAATCCTGAGGCATACATACATCATGGTGGCTTCTCCACTGGTAACATTAAGTGTGGTAAATACGGTATGTTTCTGCAGAATGCAGCTGACTTGGTAAGGGAAAGTTCTGAGTGTAGAAAAACCTTCATGGTTTTGATGGCAAGTTAAGGAAATGATTTCCTACCATTTCTCTGCCTGTGCCCAGCCCTGGGGTAAGCAGAGTTGGAAATGTGTTGGCTCTTTTTGCCTGGCTGTGCATTGGTACTCTTTGCTTCTTCCCCCTAGAATGTTTCTACCTTAATCAGTTAAGTTCTTATTCAGTCTTCAAATGTCATCTCTCTTCTGAGGCCTGCATCAATGCCACTAGGCAGAGCATGTAGCTCTCTTGTCTCCAAATGCTCGGCACAGCCTAGCTGCTCAATAAGTTGCAGCCCTCCTCTCCCTGTGGCCCCAGCCTTGCATTTCTCCATTATACACTCACCACAGGGGGTGGAGGCTGCCCATGCCTCATTCAAGGGACTGAGAATTTCTATGGCAAGGATTGTTTCTTTCACTTTGTATTCCCTCCATAAATGTTAGTGAATAAAACATTTCATTCGTTCATTTATTCATACATCCCAGTTGGCAATTTAATATCTATTATCATATCCATTATCACCAATTTTGGAGAGCAGGGTTAACTGGCAAGGCATGAGCCCTGCTCCTCCCTTTTGCCCATGTAAATAATTTGGGGCACCTTTTCTCAAAGTGTTGGCTGCAGATCAGCTACATCACAACCACCTGAGGAGCTTGTTAAATTCAGGTTCCCAGGTTCCACATCCCACCCATCGAACATCCAGTCTTAGTTTAGCACTATTTTTACTTCTACTTCCATGCTCTCACCCTTATTCAGTGCAAGTAGATTGAGATGAAAAAAATGATTGCATTTTCAACAAGCTCTATAAGCTCTTCAGTGATTCTTGCACACTCTAAAGTTTGACAGGCACTCTTTCTTTGGGATGTTGCTAATGATTTTTCTATAATCTCTGGCAGAGTTTACCTTGCTCAAGGGAGAGCTGCCTGTGCCTGTTGTCACTCTGTGCACAGGGATGAAGCCACAGCCTGATGCTAAACTCAGGGCATCAACAGGGAGGCCCCAGCACTTACCATGGAGTTGGGGCTGCCATAGAAACAGCTGTAATGACGGATGATGCCTGATCACCAGTGACTGAACCCATGGCTAGAAAGGTCAATTTTGGTTCACCTGTAAGGAACAGCCTTTGTTTTCACAGATGTTTAACTCTCCTTCTCAGTATTTCCAAATATTCATGTCCCTTTAGAAAGAAACCCTGGAGTTGGAAGAATTTGGTGATTTTTTTAAAGAAAAGTGTACATGCCTCAGGCTTCTCAAGAAAGACATATCTCAGTTAAGCACTATTTTTGCTTCTACTTTACCCAGATAATCTATACTCCGCACCCTTAGTCAGTGAAGTTAGAGTGAAAAGAAAAATGAATTCTTAGAAGATTGGTCATGAAAGGCTCTCATTTATGCCTATGAGGGAAAGGGAAAGGGAAAAAGATTTCTGAACTTGGTGTATTTTTTTCTTTTTCTTTCTTTCTTTTTCTTTTCTTTTTTCCCCTGCTCTCCTTGCTTTTTGTCCCTGCAGTGGGACAAGTGAATATAAAGGAAAAGCAAAACAAAACAAAACAAAAAAATCTTTAGAAGCTTTGAGCATAATAAATGTTAAATCTTTGGAATAAGGAAAATGGAGCCCCTCTATAATGCTCTGCAAAATGTATCATGAGAGATGCAAAAATGAGATGGAATAGGAAATTCACATTAAAATCATGTACTATATCTACCAAGTTTGAGTCAGGGACAAAAATTAGTCAAAAATATTTGTGTTCCAAGATTTAGAGATTTGTCTGACAGTACAATGTGAAAATTCAGTGTTTTAATTGTTTACTTCATAAGGGATCTAGATATGTTTGTGAAGAATTATTTAATGTATTCTCTTGGACTTTAACACAGAAGAGGGTGTAGGACCAGTTTTGAATAATAATCCTTAGAATACAGAATCACTCAGAAAATATGAAAAAATTGTTCATGGTACAAATATTTAGAATAATTAAAAGTAGAGGCTTATAAATGGTGGGATTATGAAAAACATCCAGTACATATACAAAGCAATTGGAAATAATTGTCTCAAATGCGTTTTATGACCAAGAAGGTCATGCTTACAAAAGCCAACTAAACAATATGGAAATTTAAGAAAACATGAAATGTAATTTAAAAATTCAAATAGGATCAAGCAGCGTGATGCTGTTACTCATTTCAGAGTCAAAGATGAGTGACTAAGAATGCAGTGAAGAGATGGGTTGAAAATTTAGGACGGGTCAAGAAAACCATTGATTCATTCATTAAGTCAGAATCAAACTATTAACTCAGCGTCCCTGTACTAGGCAATGTCCAAGGCACTGGATGTAGCAGGGAAAAGACAGAAAACCCTACCATTACGGGATTATGTTCTAAGAGGGGGTAGATAATAAACACAAAAACAAAAACAATAAAACATTTCAAATAACAAAAATGTTATAAAGAAAATAAATACCAACAACAAAAACAAAACAAAATACGAGAGAGAGAGAGAGAGAGAGAGAGAGAGAGGAAGCGCAGCTGGAGATGGGGTGAGACTTTGTTTGCTAGAAGCATCGGATAAAGCTGCCTGAAGGAGCTGGCAACAGTGCAGAGGCTGAACAATCTGAAGGTATGACCCACGCAGTCATTTGGAAAGAAGAAGTCAAGGAAAAGGACCACAAGTGTTAAGATCAAGAGATAGCAACGAAGAAGGGGTGTTCTAGAGACGGAGAGACTAGAGTGGCTGGAGAATGGAACAGAGAGATGAGGAAATGAAGTAACAGAAATCCCCCAACACTTGATTTTTCTTCTGTCACAGTAGCCTTGTGAAGTTGTTTCAAAAGAGATGATGATTACTGGGTGGGGATTCTGGGAAACTGACTGTTTTCCTGATTAAAAGTACTTTCATCCTTGCTGTTTCTTGTCCTTCTTGCCTGGAGTGTAGACATAGTACCTAGAGATAGAGCAGCCATTTTGCAACTATGAGGACAAAAGCCACTTGCTAGGGTTGGCAAAGCAGAAAGTCAGTGAGAATTTGGTTCCTTTATGACTTTGAGCGGTGGTACCAGCCCTGCGCTGCCAACTTCTAGACTTTTTATTACATGAGAAAAAAAAATAAACCTCTTACTTGGTTAAGGGTGAAATGCTTACCGCTCTTGCTTGTTTAAGTGTTTAAGCCATTACAGTTGGCTTACTAATTCATGTAGCTAAAAGTGTTAATGGTCAGGGCCAGATAATATATAGGATTTATTTGCCACAGTAAAGATTTTTGCATTTTATTCTAATTGCAACAGGAATCCTTTAGAAGGTTTTAAGCAAAAGAGTGATAGAATCTAGTTTATTCTCGGAGAGTATTCTATCTGCTGTGTATAAATAAGATAGCAGCGATGCAAGATGGAAACAGAGGGGACAGTTGGAAGGCTGTTGTAAGAGATTATGTTGTCCCTTCCATTTGTTTTATGACAAGTATTTTGATATAGTTACGCCTTCACAAATTGGATGTTACAATAGTATTATTAGCTAGACTGTTTGACAAGTGCCTATGAGTCTGGGAATATAGGATTAGAGGCTACTCTTTGTAGCATATACTTCAAGGACTTGTCAGCAGTGCAGGGATACTTGGGTATCTCCTTTTAGCTTGCAGATGTTTAAATGACGAGAGTTAATTAGTGGTTATGTACTCTGTCTCCCTGCCTGATCCAGCTTATCCTCACCATTGTAAATCCCCTTAGTTTTTTTTCCTCTTTTTTGTTTCCCTTGCTAGGGATCATTAAAACATTAGCCAGAGCTGTCAGCCCAACTAATTGAAGGCCACCTGCCTTAAGGATCATCCTAATGAAAAACAAGCAACTTAGAAAATTGATCAAATTGGGTCTCTTAACTGCCTGTGAATTGCTGTTAGCTTGGGAATTAAAATAAGGATCAAAATAAAATAACATATATTAATCCCACAAATTATGGTTTAGAAAGTTGTTTTCCCATTTATATCTAGGCTGCAGAGGAAAATAAGTATTTTTAAGAGATAATATATTCTTCATTTTAGTATTATTTTTATAGGTCAATAGAAGTAAGATTTTGTTGAAATAATATTTCACATATTTACACCTGATGACAAATATCTGATTTCAAGATTAAGGGAAAAATAATCTACATGAGAAAAACATGAAAAAAATAACAGAAGACATAAATGGAATAATACTACATAGCATCTTAAAAATGTCTTAAAAGTAGAAGGGGGATTATATACACTTGTTACATGTTGTAAAGGACAATTCCAAAGAGTTTATTTTAATCATTATTGATAATTATATTTTCAACGGATATGAGAACCTTAAGTGTTTCTTTCTAAACTTATATCTAGCAATAGAGCATTTGAAAGCTGAAGAACTCTTGCTTCAAGTCAGTCTGTGTGGACTTTGAGAGGTAGACTCACTCCTTACTCCTACTTTTGTGGAAGAGGTGAGCTTTGAACAACAGTCAGAGAGACAGAGATCAGCACTTAGATGAGAAAATGCTCAGGGTTAGAAAAGTTTAAGAATGGAGAAAGGATGTGTAACTGTGTGTGTCATACAAGAGGGGATACTGGGGGAGAGGAAGCTTGTTTGGAAGCAGATGGAGGAGAAGCTAGTGCTGCTCTAAAAATTTTGGGCTTTGTTCTCTAGACAATTAAATGAATGTTTCTAAGTTGGACACTGATGTATCAAACCCTTCTTTTGTAGGGGCCCACATCATGGAGGTGACTGGAAGTGAGGGAGCAACTGTCAGCAGGGTAACTTGGAGTAAAAACCATTGACAGCGGATGAGGGTTACTAGCGTGGAGGCCATCTGGGAGAGCATGCTGCCTTCTTTATGTATTTGAAAAGCTGTTCTAACAAAAGGGGTGAGAATTATTCTATGCTGTACTAGAGGGCTGAAATAGGGTTGGAATGTATGAAGGCAGATTTGGGATCAATAAAAATGAGTAAATTTCTAATAATGAGAATTTCTCTGAATGGAACAGGTAGATAACTTGTAAAATGGTCAGTAAGCCTTTGGCCACCTAAGATTTTGTGCTGGGATGTTACAGGGAAGAGTCCAACTGGCTTCTAGATTATGAGATTTCAAGAGCTGCTCAAAACAGAGAAAGGAGGAGTTAAGAGTTGCTAAGTTTTAACTTTTGCTAAATAAGAATATTAAACACCCCCCCAACCTAATCATCTAGTATTATCACCACTTAAGAAAGGGCATAGCAGCACCTCCGCCCCCAAAATAGGAAGAACATAATTTTAAAATAAAGAATGGTCCATTCCCAAGAAAAGATAGTGGTTACCCTGATTTCACTTCCACACCCCACTCCCCCCATGATGTGGGCTGTGCACCTCTGAGAGCTTTGACCTCCCTCTTCTCCTCTGAAGCCTGACTAATGCTAATAAGCAGTGATATTTAAGTTGAAATAATAATTAATGTTTGTTTAACTCTGAGAGGTAGCCAATGTGGTCCAGCAGCTAAGGTAATTATTATTTCTTCAGTTTAGATTGGGAAAGTAATTATTATTGAAACGGTATTATGATAAGTCCCCAGGAATTTGACAGAACAGAAATGAGCTGGTGGTCCAGGTACAGAATGATATAACAATTAGTACAACAATGTCATTTATAAAGCCTCCAGAAATAGTAAAGAGAGAAATACCAGCCACAAATAGTTATCATAGAGGGTGAAACTGTCCATTTCTTTATTATCATAAATCATGAAGTTTCATTGATGCATATTTTATCATAGCACTCTCGCCATATGTGACCTGAAGTTTCCAAGCGTATCCCCAGGGACCACAGTTAGTGACATAGATAATCAAGAATTCCTTTTATGCTCCTCTCAACACTGCTGCAGCTTAGATTGAAATTAGCATCTTTTACAATGAAATACCAGTTGCTGTCACAAACAGACATGACAGCTGGAGAGAGGCCTGCTTATCCAGTTATTCTTCATGTGTTCAGTTCATTGTGGTTTATTAAGACGGGTACTGTAAGTTCCTGAATGAAGAGACATTGAGTTTTTGCACAGTGATTATCATTTGAATAAAAGCATTGAGAGGCTGTTTTCAGATGGGATTGGAGGGGATATGATAAAGGTCAGAGATCAAAAAAATCACCCTAATAAGCATCTGCTTGAAACTATAATCATTTAATTCTCTCAAAAATGTCTTTCTAAGATGGCTTTTTCTCACTTGCATAGTTTGAAACATTATTTCCCACTGTAGAACCATTTTGAGAAGAACTTGGTAACTGCTACTCAAAAGGCATTGAGTACCTACTATGTTACAGGAACTGTGCTGGCAGCTTCTACATGTTATCTCATGACGTAGGTGGTCATGACCTCAATCTTGTGACATAGGGGATAGGAATATATTTTAAAGAAAGACATCAAGTTACTTGATCAAAGTCACACAGCTCATACATAGATTTAGGCATTCTAAACCTGATTCTTTTTAAACTACCTTATACCACCTTTAAAAAAATCATCTTTTAAAAATTCAATTGTGCAGTTATTTTTGTTGACTAAAGACCATATAGAGCCAAACTACATGCAGTTTCCATCTTCTTCTGATAATATTTGCAGTTAGCATTTATTGTGTGGTTCCTATGTGTTAGGGAAGATGCAAATGCTTTGTATAGATAATCAAATATAATTCCTTTGAGGTTCAGCATTATTACTTTAAGTTTTCAAATGAGTGAACCTGCCCAGAGAGATGAAGTAACTTTTCCAGGCATTTAAGTGACTTGCTTAGGGAGAATCAGGAACAGTGATTTTTAAAGCAACCGGATTGCAACATCTGTCGGCTAAACCTCCAATCAGTGCTGCAGGAGCTTATCATCAAGTGAGGAGAGGGACACCCTCATCCACAGAATGTGGGGTGAGTTACAGTCAGTGGTTCTCAGTGTGTGATCCTGGGACCAGCAGCATCAGCTGTACCCAGAGTGTCTGATTCTTGAGACAGAGCACCTAATAAGACAATATTGCTATGTTATGTCTTCTGAGATTTGTTAAGGAGTTTGCATTTCATGTTATAGTTAGAGTGAAATTACTGACAGCTATTTCCTGTTCTCCCACCTCTATTTCCCCTCCTGGATGCCATGAAATAAGGTGAGTTCACCTAAGTACCAGAATGCTTCTTTGTAGTGAAGAGAGGATTGTGAGCTGTGTGAGAGAGCCAGCAGATGCTAATGAGCCCCATTTCCTCTTCCTGAGCAGCCAGGAAGAGTGCAGTTCCCAGTCTCCCTTGCTGTTCGCTCGGGGTCATGTGGCAGGGTTCCGGTCAGAGAGAGGCAGTTGGAAATGACATCTCTATTTTCATTACTGACTATAAAACATTCTGAAAGATCCTCCACACTTTCTCTTTGCTCCTCTGCTGACTCTGGGCAAAGATTTCTGCCCTGAGTTGAGGTGTAGCCACAAGATGAAAACAGCCTGAATGAGTCACTGCTTGGGGAAAAAGTGGTCAGAAGGTGCAGCTGACATGAAATTGAACTGTGATGTGAGCAAGAAATAGACTATCACTGTGTTAAACCACTGACATTTGGTGTTTTTATTACAGCAGCTCTTACAGCAGTGGTCTTGTCCCCTCACACTGCACCCTTTCTCTTTCTACTGCATAACAAGCTTCAGTCACCCACTTATGGTTCCTTTTGATTGAGGAAGGAATCCTGCTTGGAGTCACCCTCCATCTGTATCACTACCTTAGCATGCCAGCTTGAGATCCCTGGTAGTTCAGTCCTAGAACCAAGGGGATTATTGAAGGGAGTACAGTCTTGTTAGAAAGTTAAGTGTCCTGCTAGAAGAGGATGGAGGCGTGGAGAACACCAATATTTTTAAGCTAGAAATTTAAACAAAAGTGACAAGGGATAGACCATAAAGCAATACAGCAGGGAGAAAAACCTGGTTTTGTTGGGTATCTTTTAAGACTTGACGGCAATAGACTTTGCTAAACAACGTGAAATTCAGTGGCCACCTAAGCAGTACAGAGGCACTTTGGCAGGGGGAGGGGCAGGGGGAGCACTCTTTGGTACTGGCAAGAACAACAGTACAGGGTCTTGGAGGCTAGTCTCAGGTTAGTCAACTGCTGTGTGACCACTGGGAATGTCACTTAAACTCAGTGGGTTCAAACAGCATTCAGGGATTCCTTAATGCTTGAGTCAGTCTAAATGTGACAAGTACCTGAATAAGCTTTACTGGTTGAAATGCCATTTTTATGGACTGCATGTATATGGCTGCCTCAGATTCATATGTTGAAGCCCTAACTGGCCAATGTGGCTATTGGGAGTAAGGAGGTAATTAGGTTAAATGAGGTCATAAGGGTGGAGCCCTGATCCGATAGGATTAGTGTCCTTATAAGAAAAAACACCAGATCTCTCTCTCTCTCTCTCTCCCCTCCCTTCTCTACCCTCCCCCCCCGCAGCCCCCCCCCCCCCCCCCAGAAGAGATCGCTGGCACCCTGATCTTGGACTTCCGTTTTCACCACCCAGCCTGTGCTGTTTTGTTGTGGCAGCCCGAGCAGACTAATACATAACTTTTCCCTGATTCTCTAGTCTTCCATTTAAATCTTCAGTTCATGTTCATTTGTGAAGATACAAACCAAACTACACTGTGGCAAGCCGCAATGTGAGGTTGATCAAAACCCTCAATTTTGATATTGTCCTGTCTTCTATCACATGCCCGTGGAAAGTCAGGAGTTCATACAGCACTTTGGCCTTATTCGGGATGTTGCTGTATCTGGATTTTAGTCTTGGTCTACAGAGACACGGCTTGAATGAACATGTTCTGATTCTCAGTGCAGAACCTGTAGGTGCTGAATCTGTAGATATTCATGGAAAAATAATCGTCACTGTACTGTGTAGGAGTGACTCTAAAAAGTGCATGCTAACAACAGTGAAAAGGGCATACTTCTTTACATGGCAAAAACAGAACGGAGTCATTATGGAATCTGTAGGAAACACTCATTAAGAACTCAAATTCCTTCTAAATTAGCCTATTTTCTGGAAGTCTAATATTCGTACACCTCATCCTGGGAAGACATATTCAGAGAATGACAGCTTGAGGTTCAACTTATAAATGCGTATTTAAAACTGCTAATGGTAATGAATTTCTCCAGTTTTCCCCAGAAAGTGCCAATCTCCAGCACCTAAATCCACCTGCTCATTTTGGATTTGGGTTAGATTTGCTAGAAGAAAGCAGATGGTGAAAGTCAAACAGAAGATTTTTTAGCTGGTAGGGCACAGAGAACAGATTTGCCAGGATGCCACCTGGTGCCTGGAATTCAGAGATGGAGACATGGTTAGTTGTTCTGGTAATTCTGTTGTTTGTCCCAGCCACTCCTCAAGAGCCCACATTTCAACCCCTGCAGTTTTCAACCTTGCAGCCCACATGCAGTTTAAAAATAAATCTTCTTTCACCAACTTATCACAAGGCTATACCTAGATTCCAAAGAGTAAACACAGAATGTAATTATTCATCTGTATTTTTAAAAAGCTGAAAACTTTCCCACTCTCACACAGTGCTGCTTCACTGCCCCTTCCCAGCACCCTTCCTGACATCCCCCTCTCTCCTCCTAGCGCTAGTTGTGCTCTTGTGCCCCTCGGCTTGTTCCTTCGTGGCTCTTCCTTTCCTGAAATGGCAGCAACCATCTGGAGTTCTCCTTTTCCTGTGGCTGCGTCAGTCAGGCAGTGAGCTGAGGGAGGGTGTGCTTAGAATATTCCCAGCACTGAGCTGGCCCCAGCAGAATGTTTCAGGGGTGTCATAAAGCCCCAGGCCTTTGGTGTCGACCAGTCCCCACCATTCAGAGTGGGGAAAGGAAGACACCACGTCTCTGCTTTGAAGGAGCTGTGACTCAGTTCGGGGAGAGAAAATATATACCTGAGACAAACACCATCATTGGTGAAACAAGCATCAAACATGGTGCAGAAATGGAATTTAGTGCAGGGGAGAAAACAGAGCCTTGGGGTGCGGCAGAGAAACCTATGGCTAATTGTAGTCTCCTCCCATTCAGCAAGATAAGTTTTGAATCATCTTTTGGGAAAAAGGATCAGAGATCATTCCAAAGAAATACAGTTTCCTTAAGAAGTGGGGGTGATGTGAGCAAGGCTGTGGCAGAAACAATCCCTAACAGTGGAAAATTAAGCAAAGTGACTTCTTTGGCATGGAAAGTCTCTACTTTCATTTAAAAATGTTTGTTGAGACTTAAAATATTCCAGGGGACCAAAGAAATAATATGAAATCAGTTGTAGCCAAGAGAAGGGTTGTTGGCAGATGGTGCCCAAACATGAACTAGCACATGTGAAATTAATTTGCAAAGGCGAGGCTCTCTTCACCCAGAAGGTACTTTTATTGCTAGAGTCATCAACTAATGAAACGATATTGGGTTCTTTAAATGCGTGGAACACTGGAGGGAGGACCATCGATAATAATTGGCCAAAAAACCACCATGAATTTTAAGAAAACATTAGCAACATGTCCATCTGAAAAGGAAGAAAGGCATGGTCTCTGGAATTTCTCAAAGTCTCTAAAAAGCTACACAAGGAGTTCCCCCCCTAAATGATGCTGAGAAGACTCCAGATTATCCTGGAGGCAGGCCCTGGAGGAGAGGCTAGAGAAGTGATAAGACATGATGTGGCTGCTCCAAGAAAGATCATTTCTTCAGATTTATTGACAGCATCTCATCTCCTTAATTATAGCTTTGTTGACAGCTATTCACTTTGCATGTGCAGTATCCTTTTGAAACAATTTGTATTCCAGCTTGCCTTGGAACCAGAGAGATGTCTGAGATGGTGTTTTTGTTTTGGTGTTTTTGATGACAGTAAACAGTCTGGGGTCTGTCAGACCTGGGGTTGTGTCCCTGGGGCAAACACTTCCTAGGTTAACTCTCTCAGCACCAGCTCCTATTTCTTGCCCTCTGAGCCTCATATTTTTAAAATCATGAGCGCTCTTAGGGAACAGGAAGCAAGAGCAAGTATACGATCAGTGAACCATCAGGTGATCTACATACTTAGCAGAAAGCCCAGTGCTGGTCTGGTGAGTAGGGCCCACAAGCACCCCAGGACAAGTAGAGGGGAGTGAGCTGAGAAGAGGGGGGGAACAAGAGAAGTTTCGAAGCTTGGGCATCTAGACTTCACTTATAAGTTTCCTACCTTTTTAAAAACTGAATTGCTAGACCCCCGGACTTTCCTGTATTCAAGTCAAAGGCCAAAAACACAGCCCTCGTCAACTATAAATGATTTGGAATCGTTTAGGATTTCACATCATCCCGACCTCTTCTGTTCTCTCAATTAGTGTAGATAATGATCATTGAATTAAACTCTGCAATTAGCCTCATATCTACTTAGATTCCCCTTTTGTGCCAAGCCTCAAAGAGAAATGTATATGTCAGACTTGCATTTTATTTTAGTATTTTTATGTTCCTTGACAAATTCTACTTATACTCATAAATAAAGAATACTTGTCAGAAGCTATGCTTTTCAATTTTTTAAAAAACAATTTTTTTCTGGGCTCCTTCCATAAATTGTTTATTGTTCAGTATGGCTATGACTTTTCAATGCAGTTACTTATTTTTGATGCCTCCAATTTAGCTTAAATACTTCTTTTACATAGCACCGAATGTATGAAAGGTCTCCTTTTGTCTTAAAGATGTGAGAGTTATCTTTGGTGTCTTCTATAGGACATTAACAATGGTGGCATTAGGATGGGGAAGGGAAGGTAACGTCTCTGTAACTTGAAGGCTGCTTATCCTAAGGAAATGAACTCCTAATAACGATGCATTTCCTCTCTGCCCTATGTCACATAAGGCCAAGCCTTAGTGGCCACTCTTTTTCTCCTCCGTGCATCATTTATTCCTGCCCCAGCTACTCAGATCCCTTAGCCAGTGATGTCCAAAGGTGCCATGGCTTAAGACTAGCTGCGCTTCTCAGAACTATGAATGAGGCTAGAGATAGATGCCACGTGGCTTTTGACACACGCTGACTCAAGGAGCTTGAAGTCCGGGAGCAGATACTGGGAGCAGCATTTGCCTGGTACATTCTTCAGAGCTTGTAAGATGTCTCTTTTGCAGGTCAGTGCTTAATTTATTCTGTCTAAATCTCCTGAATAACCTATCAGATCCTCCATTCTGGGTAGCTCACATGTGATTGAAGGGGTGCTTTCAGGGTTTCACGCTCTATGTTCCGTACTTCTTTGAGTTGTAGAGATGTTTCCCATGACTCATGTTCATTTAGGAGACGTCTTGGTCCTTGATTTAGAATTTTTTCCAGCATGAACTATATTGAGAACACTCTTTATAATGGTTTCCCCCTATGGAATAGTGTAAAAACCGAGGGGGAAATTTGTGAATAAAACAACTTCATTCCACTTCACAAAGTCATATAAACGTTCTTCAAGCCACAGTTTGACACTGTGGAATGACGCCCTGGTGAGGATATGTTATGATCAGAGGCTCAGCACAGTTATTTTAGACGTGAGCCTCGGTGGGCTGTGAACATGAAGCACAAGACGATCTCATTGTCGGCAGATGACCCCCATCACCCACGGATGAAGAACAGGCTTTTCTTGGTACTGCAAGCCACTGGGCTCGGCGAAGCCTCCTGCCTTTTGGCAAAACAGCCGCCCCAAAGAGAGCTGCGTAAGATACCGTTTTAAGTCCTATGATAAGTGCCTGGACCCCCTCTTACAGCTGCACTGATTCTTTGTAAGAATGATAAATATGGAATTATGGACTTCAGTAAGTGCTGAAGTGCATGTAAGCACCAGAGTAGCAGTAAGTTTAGAAAGCAAATACTGCAGAGTGTCTTAAGTCTTTAACTGACTGTTGTCTAGAATGGTGGGCATGAAGCAGTACCGCCCAAGAAGAGGAAGTCACCAGACTTAATTTGCAAAGTTGAAGTTATCTTCAATTAAATCTGAGTTACAAATGAGCTGAATCTCTGCTAGGCTGTTTTAGAAGCTATCAGCATCATTTTGGCACTGAAATAATAAAAGCAGAGAAAGTAATTTTAAAACCAGTTTGGTTTTATGAAATATTCAGTAAGATAACTGTAAGACAGAAGATCATCCAACAAGATAATCGTGATCAGAAGAGAGCACAATCTCTAATGATATCAATTGTCTAATAAAACTTGACCATTAGAATTTCCTAAATTTGTGGAAATTCACAGTCCTGTTCTCATATTAGTACTTCCAGCCTGGAGGCCTGGGTTCTAATTCTCTAATTTACAGAATAATGTCTGAAATTCCAATATCAGTCTTTCTTCTAAAGACATCTAAACCCTCCCCGACTCCCCACAAAACCCTATTTTGCTTATTTACTTAAAGTCAACTTATTGCAATTTGCATTATTTGAAGGGAGCAACATCATGGAGAATAAAAAAACAACAAACTTTAAAATGATGTATTTTAATCTTTGGAAGGTGTTTTAGGTATTTACATTTAAATAGCCATATTATGTCTCAAGCTCTAGAAATTGTCAACATTTCAAACAGAAAAGTGTACTCCTGCTGAAAGGGTGGGGTGGTGTGCTTCAATAGTTATAAAACTGACTTTGTAACTTTGGACTGACTCAGGTGCAAGTTAAGTAAGGCTAGAATTACTAGCTATGTGAGCCGGGACAATTTCACTCCTCTGTGATTCGGTTTCCTCAGTTATCCAGTGACGGTGATACCAGATACTAGTTCATGGGGTTCTTGTGAGGAAAAGATGAGCTAATGCTGGTGACTGCTTTACACAGTGCTTGGCACACAGGAAATCACCCTTATTCCATATGGCATGTGGTAAGGTTCTCTCTCCTGCCTATTCTATTTTAGTTACTCCAATGACTCTGAATATATGGATTAGAGAAAATATAGATCTTTCTTTTATTAGCAGAATTATATAGAGTAATTTACAAGGTCAATAAGAGCCTATGAGAAGGAATTCATACACACTGAGGGCTGGAAAGAATCCTGGAGAACGTCTGGTACACTCTCCCACCTGTTTGGGCTCAAATTCCCGTAGGCTAGTCATCGTCATGCTCCCCTCTGATGACTGAGCCCTCCTCACTGCTTTCCAGGGGAGCTCAGGTAGGACAATTTGTCTTACGCTGGAAGCTCATCATTATGCTGGCATAACATTTGCTTCTCTGTGGTTTCCATTCAGGGGCCCTCATTTTCTTCTCCATGGCAATGTGGGATACATTTATTTTCTGTTTCACATGAAGATATTCCAGATACTTGAAGGTGACTATTATGGCCCCTTGGGGTCTTTTTTATGTCAGGTCGGCCATTTTAAAGCCCTTCAGCCATTCATCTGAAAGGCATGTTTTTAGGTTCCTTCAGGCCACTGGCTGTTTCCTACAGATACAGCTTGGGTAGAGTATGATGAGTGGAACAGAACAGGACATGTCAGGTGCCCCCTGACCAAGACAAAGCAAAGGTAGGACCGACTCATCCCTGGAAAAAGTGGGTAACAAGGGCCTGGGGTTGAGTCCCAGCCCCGCTTTGCCCTGGTTGTGACAGGCCTTGGGGTTGAGTCGCAGCCCCGCTTTGCCCTGGCTGTGACAGGCCTTGGGCTTGCCGCTCAGTCTGCACACGGTTTATTTTCCTCACTGGCATTGTTAACAATAAATTTCATCTTATTAGATCTGGTCCATTCTATCAGCCTTTTTGATCATATTTCTTCATGTAATGTTTTCTCTATCCCTTTGGTTTCATTAAATTTATAGATATGATCGCATATTATCATGTGCACATCAGTGCCACTGATTAAAGAAAAATGTAATCCATATCAAGTCCAGAGGCCTACGGTAGAACATCCAAAACCTACACTAGGTTAACCATATTTCATTCATTTAGTAAAGACGTATTTATTGAATACTGACTACATGCTAGGCATGAGGGGATATGAAGATGAGCAAAAGGGTTGCCATGCCTGTTGTGTTGGAACCTGGAGTCTTGTGGACAATCCTGTTATTTGGCATCTTGAGGTGCTATGGCTTAAAACTTCCTCAACCATTATACTGATCTTTGTTGATACAGAAATATAATCACAGGGATCTCTTGATCACACCATTTGGGCCCCAAAGGAAACGAGTTTAGTAGGAGCAGAATTGATATTAATAAATTCATGTTGACGTAGTAATTTTTTCTCCCAAAGTTTTGTCTCATCATTTTTTGTTTTTTTGTTTTTGTTTCTGTTTTCTTTTTACAAATTATCTCTATGGGGAGGGTAAAGCTCAGTAGTAGAGCGCATGCTTAGTATGCATGAAGTCCTGAGTTCAATCCCTAGTACCTCCATTAAAATAAATAATAAACAAACAAACAAACAAACAAACCTAATTGCCTCCCTTCTCCCCCACCAAAAAAAAACAAGGAAAAAAAGTGTTAAAAAAAATCTCTAATGTAGCTAACATAACCATGAGACTTATCTATATTATTATTTGAAAAATGAATGACCTAACCTTAGGTTGAAAATGTGTGCAACATGAACAATACATGGAGGTTGAATTTTGCTCTGTGCCAGTGGTTGTCCAGCTGGGGTAATTTTGCTCCCCAGGGACCTGGACAACACCTGGAGACATTTTTGGTGTTCACAGCTGAGAGGATGTTACTGGCATCTAGTGGGTAGAGACCAGGGATGCTGCTAAGTGTCCTACACACACAGGACCACTCCTTCTCACTCTTCCAATAAAGAATTAAGAATTATCTGGCCTCAAATGTAATTAGTACCAAGGTTAAGAAACCCTGATGTAGGGGAGGCAGTGTAATTGCATGATTAGAACTCCAGACTTGGGAGCCAGAGAGTCCTGGGTTCGAAATCTGCCCTGGGTGACTACTTAGCCTTTTGCTTCAGGTTCTGCATCTGCAAAATGAATATGATAACAATACTGACTTCCCAAAGAAGATTAATGAGGCCGTGCACGTGAAGCACTCAGCACGGTGTCTGGCCCAGGGGAAAGGACTTAAATAAATAGTGGTTATTCATTTTTATTGCGCTTTCTGCTTTCTCTCTGAATGCAACACATTTTAATTGACACAAGCAAACTATATAGATGTATCCAAAGACATGGACAGCATTTCTGTATTATGAAGAAATCTGTTGTTTTCCTGTGTTTAAAGAAGCAAGCCTCAGTAATTTGATCTCCGAATGTCCACCAGCCCTATGAACTGGATGATAGCCTCTGTGCTTAGCTGCCTGAAGTATTCCACTGAGGTGCAGAACTGCCAAATGGATTAATTTTTTAGTGACTACTCAAGGATTTTATTTCCAAATATGAGCATGCTTCGTACTTTTAGGCTGCAATAAATTTTCCCAGTATTATTGAGATGAGAACATAGGCTTAAGGATAAAGGTAGAAACAACCATAACACTTTACAACTATAATGTTAATGAAGACATACTTTGATTGCTAGACACTGTTTGCTTTAAATATAATTTGTAGTGTGATTGATAACAAAAGATCTTATGTAATAGTTATTTACAAGAGGAGCATCCTTGGGATTTCTTGCCAGTTTGTGCAAAGTATGGCACAGATTTAGTCTTATTTAATGTCCAAAAAAGCTTACAAGACACATGCTCTCAAGTGTGGCTTCTTTCAGTGATATGGTGATGGTGCCTTTGCAAATTCATACTTCAGATGAGGCCTAGGATGTAGGGAATCAAGGGGTTTGAAAAAGGCATATTGGAACTTGTATTGTTTCTTGCATTAGAAAAAGAAGATAAGTGAACCTTTGGGTCTGTGGATGGGTGGGCACAGAGATGGCTGTAATGTTCAGTTGGTTTCTCCCCCAACCTTAATAGGTGATAAGTAGGTGATACACCCATTCTTCATGTCTACCCAGAATATTTGGAAAAAGATTGTAGATGCAAAGATTGAGTGTTCACTTCCATCTGTTTTGATACTCTTATCAGAGTGCTAATAATCTTTCAAATTAAAAAAAACATGTATTTAGTTGCCTTTAGAAATTACTTCTAAATGAAATCCCTTTAGCTCACTTCTAATTAAATTGCTAAATGAAATGACTTCTATTGGTTTTTGAAAACAAATGATGGTAAATACATTTATTATTCATAATATGTGCAAATTAATCCATATTAGGACTTGATCAAAGTCATTGGCTTTACAAAATGAAACAAAATAATAATGAATATGATATAAAATGTACATTATTCCTTCAGGAAAATATTATGTATACAGTAGCTTTAACCACAAATTTTTATAAATACATCTAAAATACTTATGCACACTTAAAATGTGTATCCAGCAATTTATACCACCTACTATCTAATAAATTCTCTTTTAACTTATTGGTGGAAAGTGGAAACCAAAGTTTGGTTCCCTCCAGAGATATCGGCTAGAGAACAAGCAAGCTGCACTGCACATCTTCCTGTGCTATTTTGACCATAACCTTAGCTCCAATCCTGGTAAACAAGTGCCTCTGGGAACAAGGGGTAATTGAATCTTCATGCTAATTCTAGCCTGGTTCTCTCTTGACTATTGGCTCCCAATTATGCCAACATATTACACTAGGTACTGTTCTCTAGGAAAACACTAAGACCACCTTGTTCATTCAACTAAGGTCAGACCTAAAAGAAAAAAAGAAAAAACCAGGCTGATGCTTTACCTATAGACATTTCAGTTCATATGGGCATCTGCTTTTCATTTTGGTAGGAAGGTTAACATAGCTTATTTTAGTTATAAATCAGGTGCAGGAGCAGAAAAGTGTCAGTGTATTGGCCACATGTCATTTCACTATAGGTTTCTCTCCTCCCACAGGATGTTGGACAGTGCTGCAGTTGCGTGGTTGGGCTTGACCATTTGGCCATATGTCAAGCGAGCTTCTGTGACAACCAGAGGTAGCCATTGCCGTGGAATGAAATTATTATTTTGTTAATTACTCTTTACTTAGTTGCAGAGAATATGCAGCCACAATTAGTCTAATACTCAGGACTTCAAGGGTAGAATATGTGTGATGATTTGTTGCGAATAATACCCATTTGGGGAAGTGCCATCTTTATTATGAAGAGATTCTGTGCATTTTTAACAACTTAGCTATACATAAACACATTCAATATTTAGGTAAAACTTGAAAAAAAAGGAAAGCCTTTAAAGATTTTCCTCTTTTCCTTCCTCCCTCATACCCACACCAGAAAATTGCCAGTAATTATGACTATTAATCACAGGTGTATCTTGCCAGTTTAGGGAAAAGAATTTGAAGTAACAAAGTCAGTTCAAGTATTTGACTATTATAGATTCATCCACCTTGGAAATTCCATTAGTTCCATTTTATTTTTCTTGTAAAAATGAGACCAACATATATTATTGAGAATCTGCTATGTGTAAGACTCCAGCTAGGAGCTCTGCGACTATGAGAAACATCTCTTCCATACAAGAAACATCTCTTGACGTGGCTATGGGATTAGTCCAAATAAATTCTAAACTCCTGATTAGATTATCAAACATTCTTACAGATAGCGAAAACACCCCCATTTCAGGAAATGCTGTGCACGTTTGTCATTTGTACTCTGCATGACGTTTTATATGACCAGCCCTTACTGCTTTGGAAGAAGAAATGAGCAGTGGTATCGTTATTACTTTACTCTGCATATATTTAAAAGATCTAACGGTTTATGGCTTCCCTTACTCTTTTATTGTAGGTATTCATTGATGTATTCCCATACCAAATGTTCTCTCTTTTATGATTCCTTAAACTTATAAAAAAATTACACATACCTTTAGGGGAATTGGACCATTTCTGTTTTGCATTGCACTTGAGTAATGCTTTGACTTGAATATTCTTAGGGTTCTAAAATTAAGTTAATCCATATGTAATTAGGAATGTTCTTAACTAGACAGTCCTGGTTAGCAGGAGATTGGCAGATTATTCTGAAAAACTATTTAGCAAACTATGAATAGCAATTAAATGAGAAAAGGCTAAATTTCTCTTTAAAATGGGTTGTTTCCATAATTTAATGTGGCAATATGATTTTATATTTTTAATTGCTATAGACAGTGCATTTCGTAAAGTAGAATTTTGTCTTCCGAAAGCTAGATAGTTCCATAATTTTATACCACTTATGCTTTTTAACACTTTAGTCAGTATTCTTCCTTTGCAGTCCCTTTTGATTCATGATGGGTAAAAGAAGTTAGAGGTTAGTAAGGGCAGTGTTCTACCTCTTAAACAAATTGAGACAAAATGAGTATCTTGGAGAAACTAAGTGTTTCTCTTTATGAGACTTTATGACCTTATGTAATTTATTATGCTTTCTTAATATCGTAGTGCTTTTATTCCCAGAACAATTATACTTAACATTGACACTAAAAAATGCTTCTTTTTAAAATTCAAATAATGAGAACTTTGCTCCATAGTTTGTGTCAATATTGGGATTCAAGGAGGGTTTGAACCTAATGAATACATGGTTCTTCCTTTCCCCTACCCCAGACACCAAGTGCTTAATACCCTCTGGGAGTCCCTTACTCATTGTTTCATTGCAGAAGTCATTTCAGAAGGGATTTATGACAGTTCCATCTTTTAGTAAATAACAATAAGCCACAGTCTCCTACCTGTAATAACTGTAGATGCTCAGCTGCTTAGAATCACCCTTATCACTTAAAATATGGTTTCTTTTGTCTCTAAATTAGTATGAAAATACAGAGGAGGCTATTTCTTCCATTAAATGTGAAAGATTAATCACTGGGCAATTTGTTTCACAATAGAATATAATGAAATGTCAAAAAATGGAATACTTACTTCTTAAACCTTATATGTCTGTGAAAACAGTGTTGGAGAAGCAGAAAAATCTGGGGCTATTTGCACAGATTTTGACTGAGCTGACACTAAGGTTTGCATCTACAAATCTATGAATTAATACTGGAGTTACCCCAGGCATTCGTTACTTCTGTAGTTTCTTAGGCTGATTTTAAGAGATGAGAAATTTTGTCCACAGCCAGAGTAGAACTTGGAGGGGGAGAAACGGCAGCAATGGAACTCAGATCACCAGCATTTTCTGTGTTCTGGGGATATGAATATGCTTTTTTTTTTTTTAAACGAATCAGGATTTTCCCAAGTACCATCAGAGTGAAACGAGTGAAGATAAAAGTGATCTGTTACTTTTCTATTTCTCCCTTGCTCTTATTTTTGCTTCTCTGCACTACTGATTACAACACCACCAGATCAGAATGAACAATTAACTGTCTAATTATTCTAGTCACACCAGCCCACAATGAAATCTTTATTCCGTGTTTACAGCAATCTTTGGCAGAGGCTGTCTTGCTGTTTCTAAACTAAGAAGAACTGCCCTTTGGCTCCTCTCGGCATCAGCTGCCTTGGTTTCAGCCTTGGATGCCAATAATCAGACTTCTTTTTCTTCCAAAGTGGACATTTTTTTTAGGGTGAAAAGACCTATTCTCATCACCCTCCCATATATTCTGGCTGATTTATGTTCTGGCCACTGCAGCTCTTCCTTCCGTATCTCTTTACATTTTTCCTCTCTCCATAGAACACCACCAGGCAAAACCTCCATTTTAAGTCCGAAACTGTAAAAAATGCTTCACCAAACAGTGCTCACTACTATGAGGGAAAGAAAAATACAACTACTGGTTTATGAGTAGAGGGAAGTCAAGGAAACCCTTCCTGCTTTCTACACGGGTAATTCTCTAGCTCAAAAGGCATTCAATAACTTCTCCACCAGGGGAAAACTGTACCCACTTTTCAGTGGCTCTCTTGATTACTTCCAACTTTTTACTTAAATTTGCCAACAGCTGCACATCTCTGAGAGGCTTCAGAACTTGGGGCATATTTAGAAATATATAAGGGGCTGAGAGAGTACATCTGAATCTCTTTGAAATGGCAAGGGGAAACTACTGCACTGTGCAGACAGGGATGGAGAAGTTAACAGCAATCCAAAGATAAGAGGAAGGCAGTTACCTTTACCAAAGGGAGGAGGGCAGGACACCTTGGTTAGTCTTCTTTGGACCATCTGATGGAGTTCCCATCCTGCATCTGAGAGCAGACAACAGCCAGTGTTGGGTCTGTTGCCCTATACTGCTCAACTGGTTTTTTTTTTTTCCCCCAGAAGAATGTTTCCCTGCTCTGCAAGGATGATGGCATCTTTCTTCCCATTCCATTCTCCAAACTCTATGTGATGGTTCCCCTAACAACCCTTCCGTCCTGCCCCTCAGCCCCCAGCACTTACTACATTCCCATTGCCTCTTCTGTGAGAACTGGGTCATAAAATTTTACAGGGGCGAAAGGTAGAAGGGGGCGTCTCAGTAGTGTAAACACTGATTAAATTCCCAGGCAACTCTCCCCATATGAAAGATAATTTTTCTACAAGTATGCACAAAAATGTCAAGAATGCTAAGTCATTTTTATGTTTGTACTTTCCTTTTCCATTTTAATTCCACACTGCCACATGGCACACATGCTAAAAATGAATCTCTGTAACCTGCAGTGTGGCAAACTTTTCACATAACAGTAAAACCGCGTATTTTAGAGACTGTCCTTTCCCAGGATGCTCAAAGCATTTTGGGAAACAAAATTAGATCATCTCACCACAACTGTCCTATTAGAAAGGCATGGCTACTCATGCATTGGCAATAGGGAAAATCAGAAGCGCTGGCAAGGAAAGGTCATACCAAAGTCAGTGACAACAGCCTAAGTAGACTCTGAGAGCTTGGTTCCAATTTATAATACTTCCCATTTGCCTCGTTTGTCTCTCTTTTTTCTCTGGCAGGAAGGGATGTGGCCAGCGAGGAGGCTTGACCTCATCTCCTGCACTTGGCTTAACTCTGACATGCTGTTCTCCCACAGTCTTGCCCTGTTTTCTGCGTCATCAGCTGGCCAAGCCTGTGCCCTGGAGCAGCTCTGACCAGGGGCCAAGCCAAGAGGAGGCGACTGCAGATGCCCCTGTGGCTTCCTCCGGTGTTGAGAACCTGAGTGTGCCCCTGCCAGGTAACATGCCCTGTGGGACAACGAGGGTTACACTAAGAGAAAAATTAATTTCCAGATCGTAGAAATACTTGAAAGGAAAAAGCGCAGTCAGGTATGGCTTCAACACTGGCAATGCCCCCACCATTCTGGAGCCAGAAGAGGCTGAGGAGGGTGAGCCATAGAAATACAACACTCATCTATAGTGTTGGTGCAAGCACATTGTGAAGTTGTGACTTTTTGTTCTAAGGTAGATCCAGTTCCTTTGCGGGGTCCCTGACACCGCACAGCTCTGAGGGGTAATTTTCTTTGATGGAGAGGAGCATCAGAGACCAGAGGGGTCAAGGGATAATTTATTTGAGGAAAGGCAGACTCAGTTTCCAGGCGACATGTAACAATCAGAAGACAAAATCCTTCCTGGCATTCGTACCAATAACGACGGCATTAATAATAGTAATAATAATGGCACAGTAAACTCCGAACCCACTAGGCGACCAATCCCTTAGTGCTCTGCCGCCAGCGCTCTTACTTTCTGCCTGGTTTTAGCAGGGGAGGGTGGTGGTGGGGAAGGCTCTGGCGCTGCCTCCGGGCTGCCCTCCAGGTTCCAGCCTCCATCCCCACCCCCGGGGTGGATAGTCAGGCAGAGGCTTCTCCTTCATCCGAAGTCCAGCCTAGCCTCTCCCGTTGCTGAGGGCACGTTGGGACTCCGCGATAGTGTTTCCTCTGCAAATCCGCAACTTTCACCCTATCTGACCCCCTCGCCAACCCCTCATCTCCGGCTCTCCTTCCACAGTAACTACCAGGAGCAAAACCCAAACAACCGCGCGCAATTCAGAGCTTTCCCTGGGAGTGTCAGGGCCCGGAGACAGGAAATCCGGAGAGTTGGCGATGTCCGGCAGGTGGCAGGGACGCGAGTCACCACCACATTCTCCTCCCACGGACGAACTCGGGCACTGGCGCCGCGCGAGGCGGGGACTGGGACCGGCCCCGGCCCCGGCCCCGCAGGCTCCTGAGCCTCCCCGGAGCCTTGGTCTCTGGTCCCCCTTCACGGCGCGCATCCTCGAGCGGGGGACGCGGCCAGCCCTCTCCCACCGGCTGCTGGAGGGAGGCGCAGCCGCCCCCGGGGCAAGCGAGGGCAAAGCCTGGGCCAAGCGCTCCCGCGAGCCGCGCTCCTGGGTCTCCGGTCCCCACCACCCGGGCGCGCAGCCCCGGCTGCCAGCGCGCCGCGTCCTCAGCCTGCCCTGCTGCGCTCCAGCTTTCAGAGAGAAGCTCCCCAGCCCAGGCAGCTCTTTCGCGTCCCCTTCCCCTCAAAGTCCGAGGAAGTCTAACTCCGACCCGCTCGGAGAGAGCTCGGTGCGGGGCAGGACCGCCCGCAGCGCCCGGGGGCGGCTTCCCGGGAGAGCGGGCTCCGGCGCCCTGCGCAGCCTGGTGCGGGCGCCCGGGGACAGTCGCGCGGGCCCCCACCCGAGCTCTCCGCTTTACCTGGCACGGCCGGCGACTCTCCGCGGACGTTCGGTCCAGACTCCTCCGGGGCAGGCGTCCGGCTCACATCGCTGCTTCACCCACCGGGC
Organism: Camelus bactrianus; assembly: GCF_048773025.1. Taxonomy (NCBI): domain Eukaryota; kingdom Metazoa; phylum Chordata; class Mammalia; order Artiodactyla; family Camelidae; genus Camelus; species Camelus bactrianus. The sequence goes on along the minus strand of NC_133568.1, from coordinate 19,121,971 downwards.
AGCCGGTGTCCCGCTGGGTCCCTTCGTCCCCGCTCTCGGCGCTGCCCCCGCCCCCCACCCCCCTACCCCCTCCGTCAAAAGTGTCACAGCTTTTCTGCCTGCGGATCTTTCGCAAAGTCTCCGCGCAGTCGTCAGGAGTTGGGCTTCGATGGCAGGCGCGCCAACCCCACCGATGCCCTGCCCCGCCCTCCCGCGGTCCCCTGCGCTCCGCCCGCGGAGAAGAGCCTCTCGTCGCGGTCACCGTCCCCCGAGCGTGGCGCGCGGTCCGCTTCCACTCCCTCGCGCCTTCCCCAGCCGGAGTGGCTGCCGCCTGCCTGTGCCGCGGGTCCTCATTCCCCTGCTCATGAATATTCTGACAGAGGCTAATGCCGTTGAAGTAAATTGAATTAGCCAATTGGTGCCAGGAATGTGCGCTCCTTCCTTCTGAGGAGCTGTCTGGAACCCCACCAAAAGAAAGCAATTAGCGTCCGGTTGGCACCCTGTGGTTTAGATCAGTGAGGAGCAAAATGGGTTAATTCTTTAAATGCAGTTTAGAACCGTATTTAAATGTTTAAACTCCTCTATTGGCTGAGAGAGTAAGAAAACGTTAAGAGGGAGAGAGAGGAAAGGTGATGGGTAGGCAGGCGTAGGGGGAATATCTACCCCCAACCTCCCCCTGAAGAGGAAGTGACTGTGCACAGATTATGAATTCTGGAGGAGGCAGTTGACAAGAACAGTAAAAGATAGGCAACCAGGATCTAAAATGAGACGGTATCAACCTGGGTTTAACTTTGACCTTGAGGATGCTGAGGACTCTAATACTTTTCAATAGGAGGGGTGGCGAGAGATGGCAGAGGGAGAGGAAAACTTCAGTCATCTACTTTTATGATTTTCTCCAAATGTTCAGATTGCCTTCCTTTGTCCTCATAGCGAGACCACAGAGTTTTAAAACTTTGGTTGAAGTAGGGATGGGGTGGAGGTACCTTAAAGGTCAGGAGTTTCAGAGGAGGAAGCAGAGACCACCCGTGAATGAAGAAATCCTCTCAAATCACACAGTGGCTCTGACGGGGCGGTTCTAGAAGGCAAGTCTCAACTTTAGTCCAAGCTTCTTGGTCTGGGGTCAGACAAGGTGGACAGGAGGAACAACCTCTGTCGTCGTGCCTCCTACCCTGGAATGCCAGCTCCTTCACAGTTACCGATTACAACTTGGGTTTAGCCAGCTGGGGAGTATCTTTGCCCAGTTCCGCATCCACATCTCTCTTTATAAACCTTAGGTGCTTTTAAGATTTTCTCCCCATCACTGATTTTTTAAATACAGAAAGTTATTTTGATTGAATTGTTACTGAATGATCTATGTGTATAAATAACTGATAAAACTGTGTGTGAGTAACTGATAGAATTCCCACATATGCCAGTAGAAAGCAGTATCCTGGCAAAGGCAGTTGTACGATATTTTAATAGGTTTCAACAAGGGCTAGAATTGGAGCTCACAGTAATAACAGTAATTATTAATGTAGAGCAGCTAATGTTTATCAAGAACTTGGTATGTGACAGACATGCATTAGGCAAGTATCTCATTTAATCTTTCCAACTACACTATTCAATGTATACTATTGTTTCCCCATGTTAATAGATGAGGAAGGTGAGGCTCAGAAAAGTAAACCGTGTGTCCAAGTCACATAGGTCATAAGTGGTGAAGACACTTTGACCCCAAGCAGACTAATTAATATGCTTGAGCCTTCAGGTCACCAGCAGCCTATACTGCCTCCTTATCTTAAAAAGAGAACCAGCCTCTTGATGTTTTATTGAAGTGACTTGTCCTTGATGATTAATTTCTTACCAAAATTTAGAGGGAATAAGGAGGGTTTTTTTTTTTTTTTTTTTGGATGGTATGGTTAATTTTACATGTCATCTTGATTGGGCCACAGGGTGCCTGAATATCTGGTCAAACATTATACTGGGTGTTTCTGTGAGGATGTTTTTGGATGAGATTAACATTTAAATTGGTAGACTAAGTAAAGCAGACTGCCTTGCCCAGTGTGGGTGGGCCTCATTCAATCAGTTGAAGGCCTGAATAGAACAAAATGGCTGACCCTCCCCTGAGTAAGAGAGATTTCTCTTATCTGATGGCCTTGGAACTGGGACATCAGCTCTGCAGATTTTGGGCTTGCCAGCCTTCATAATTGCATGAGTCAACTCCTTATTTTCTGTCTCCTGCTGGTTCTGTTTCTCTGGGGAACCTTGACTAAAACATGTGGATATATTCAGTAAAAGCTACTCTTTGTGAAATTCTCATGAATGTCTGAATATTTCTATCTCCCAGTACATTGTCTGGTACATAGTATATAATAAATATATCATTTCTTGTACTTAAGATTTTCTAGGCCTATTATTAGTAAGGGAGGAGCAATTATATTATATAAAATATTTGATTATATGTTGTTATATATATCATATATCATATATAATTTGGATCAGATATCATCAGATTTAAATAAAATTTTATCTTTGAAGAACTAAAAACAGACTGTAATAGGTTGGGTTAAAACAAGATTTAAAGATGTAATATGGGGGGAAATTTTAGTATTACAATTTTAGGGGTAAAAATGATCAGGTTAAATCTCTGAATTCAACAGTTGTTGAATACCTATTAAATGCAAGGCACATTTCTATTCAGATATTTTCTATTGAAGTTCGCAGTTGAATCACTTAAAACAGTTAAGAATCTGCCATATTCTATTCTCTGAAACTTTGGGTAGTTTAAAACCCTTTGTTAAGAAACTGTATACTGTTTTATCCCTGTATTAAATATTTAAGATTTTCCTCATCACGATTCCTCCCTTACAATGCTCTGTTGGATCCTTCTTTTTACTAAGAGTATCCTCTTAGGATTTAGAGGCAACATTTCACTGGAGTCTTCAGATGTTGGAATGTTTATTTATATGAATATGTTAATGTGATTTTAGGGCCCATAAAACGTTATCAGAATGAGTGCTTTCCAGTGAGCTCTAGCGATGCAGAGGATAGTGTCAGGGAGGTACCTCCAGAGTCTGAGGTGGGGCTTCAGCACTGGGTATGGGGGATGGGCAATCTTGGACCAGCCATTCACTTTTAGAGCAGACCTGGTTGGTGCTTCTACAAAGTGGAAATAATAATACCATACTGATTGGGTGCTTTGCTATTTACAAATTGCTTTCCCATATGCTCTCTCATTCTGTCCTCCTGGTAACCCTGTGAATTCAGTATTGTTATCCATATTTTAATTGATGACGAGTCTCAAGCTGACAGAGATTCAGTAACACTCAGAGCTTCTCTTGGGAACAGATAGAACAGAGACTTTAATCCAGTGACAAAATCACCTTCTCAGTGAAGCCGTCTTTGACATCTCCCTCTGTCCAACCCTCGTCCCCCGCCGCTGTGCACACACTCATATACACACACACTTCTTTTTCCAGTAGAAATACAGTCTCTTCCTTTGTTCCCCTTTAGGAGTTCTAAGAGGCATAAGGAAATAATTAGAACACAATTTGTTGTCTCTACAACTAACCAAAAGCAACCTGAAGTGAGGAACCTTGTCTTAATCATTTTTGTATCCTCAAATTTAGCTTAGTGGGAGGTGCTTAGAAAGCCCACCAATACCAACTCGGCACACTTTCGAAAATGCGTCCCAGTGACTTTACTGGGCCGTTAGGATTGAATGAAATAGTTGGCAGGTACTTGGGAAACTTAAAAAAATCATATAATGATATTATTATTATTGTAATAATTAATATTTTTCAAAAGTAGAGTCTGAAGTAAATATAAAAAATTTTAGCCTTGACCTCTGGCTGAAAAACTCCACGAGTGAGAAAGCAGTTTGATAATATTGTCAGCTACTGTTATTTAGGACATGGATGGATAACACTTGCTCAAATTATAATCATCTGGTTAATAGTAGTACTAAAGTGGCCCATTAAGCAAGGCGGTATTAGTCTGGGAAAGGTGAGTGAATGTGTGTGTGTGTGTGTGCGTGTGTGCATGTGTGCAGTCTTCCTGCAGTTTGAAGAGCGTTATCTGTGAATGAGCAGCGTCAGCTGCTGGTATAGCTGCATTTCTCTAAGGCAAGGAGCTGCTCTTCTCCTATGGGATGATCTTTATTAAGAGCTCCCAAGGTCACAGAGTTAATGACAGAGCTGGGGCTCCTGATCCTTCCTTGCTCAGTGCTATTTTCACTACCCTGCGCTGACCGTGATTGGCAGCCGCTGCCCATACGGTGTGGTTAATGGTTTTACAACTGAGATGAGTGGTATGCAGCTCAATACCTCGTTATAATTAGTCTCCTGAGTCAGCTAATACCCTTCTAATGCAATTTCATGATCTAGATTATTCAGTATTACCCATTCAAGGTATTTTTGGATTTGAAATGATAATTATTTAGTAGAACTGAAGACATTGATACGCTAAAAAACACTTTTGTGGCTTCATAGCTTGTCTTACCATACACATTCATCATGAAGCAGTTGTTTTGGTTAAAAGCATACACACATGCACATTCAAAAAAAATCCAGAATTCCTTTTAATCTACAGATTCTTTATTTTTCTGTAGCATTGAGGTGCAAATCAGATGATGCTTCTAGACTGATTGACTAAGGCCTTTTGAGGTTCTGTGTTACTTTACTTTTGCTTTTGTGTAACACACACATCCATTCTGTCCTTTGAATTTGTGGGTTAATCAGTGACTCTCGGTCATCCTCAGAAGAAATTGGTTCCCTCACTGTCGATGTCTGTCCATTCCTGTCTGTTTCACTATGTCTGTGACTAGAATAGAGGAAAATACACCTCCCACCATCACCTCCAAGGAGAAACAGCCAGAGAAGCAGCCAGTGCTTGTGACAGCGTTCGTGAAGATGACGTTGCTGGTCCATTCAGTTGAATCTGATGAATACAGTAGCCTTCCTGTGGGCAAGCTGCCGGGCTAGGTACGGTAGCTGTTTCTAAGAGAAATAAAACCAGTGACTGCTCTCAAGGAGGTTATAATCTGGGAGAGGGGCCTTGATATTTAGCAAAGTAAAAGGTCTATGGCAGAAATGGTCTGTTAAAGAATAAAAAATTAAGTGCTGTGGGAGCCCTGGATGGAGAGAGATTATTTTCCATGGAGAAGGGGTAGAAGAATGTTCCATGAAAGGCCTGGTGGTTGCGCTGGGTTCTGAAGAATGGGTATTACTTGGATATGGGGGAAAGGGCAGAGGGACCATCAATGGTCAGAGGGGGAGGCCAGGGAACGCACAGGGCGATCTGATGGCCTGCTGTGATTACGGTCAGCCCAAGTACCTGTGACACTCAAAGGACAGACCCCTGGAAAGGTAGGGGGAACCCCGAGGGCCTTGGATGGTGTGTGGAGAAATGTATATGTTTTTCTATAGGCAATGAGGAAGGTGTTGCTTTGGAGCCAGAGAGTGACATCTACAGCTGTGTTTACATCTGAGGGTGGAACGTTTCCGAGGTGGGAGACTGAAGGGAAGGGGGCCAGCAGGGAGACTCGCAGTAGCCAAAGCAAGATGTGATAGTGGCCTGGGCCAGGAGTGTGGCAGCTGGACAGGGAAAAGGGGAGCAGAGGTAGAAAAGAATAATAGCATGTGGGTCAGCAGTACATTGAAATATTGAAACACTGTTTTCTGCCTGTCTTGGATGCTGCTGTCCCAACAACTCTCTCTCTCACTCACACACACACATACACGCACAGGCACACCCGTGTAGACACACGTGTGCACGTGTACATGTGCAGTATACACACAGTGAGCTCCTCAGGAGTATGGTTTGAATTTTTTCCCTTTGTGTTTCAGCACCTAGCACAGTGCCAGGCATTTTGTTGGCACTACATAATTGTTGGCTAAATGGGATAAAAAAAACCAATTGATGTAGGGCATCAGAGAAAATGAGGAATTGCAAAATATTGATCCTGGCTAGTGTTGGATTTTTGTAGGCAAACTACAGAGATTCTCCTGCATCCCTTATGCTTTGGCATTGGGAAAAAGAGCATGTCTGGGGCTGAAGATGACTTCTGATTATAGAAGTGTCTGAGAAGATGAAAAAATTTGGTGGAGCTGATGGCGGGCACAGCTGGAAAACTTCATGGCTAGAATATATCTCCTCTCTAAGGTCTGAAAAAAATCTCTCATGTGAACTTCAGGACGTTTTATCAGGGTTTCCTTTTAATTCTTTAGAAGGGTTAGGGGACAGAACAGTGGTCCCTCAAAGATGTCCAAGTACTAATCCCAAGTGCTGTGGCTGTGTTAGGTTACACAGCAAAGGGGAATTCGAGGCGCTAATCAGCTGGCATCCTAACAGGGGGATTATCCTGGGTTCTCCACATGGGCTCAGTGTATTCACAAGTGTCCTTAAATGCGGAACAGGGAGACAGAAGAGGCAGAGCAGTGTGATGTGAGGACTCTGCTGGCCGTTGCTGGCCTTGAAGATGGGAGAAGGGGCCATAAGCCATGGAATGGGAGTAAACTCTAGAAGCTGAAAAAGGCGAGGAGCATTTTCCCCGAGATCCCGAACACAGCTTGAAACTTTGATTATATTCTCGTGAGACACTTCAGACTCCTGACCTCAGAACTGTGAGACAATCAACTGGTGCTGTTTTAAGCCACTAAACTTGTGGTAGTTTGTTACAGCTGCAATAGAAGAATAACGAGTGTGCTTACTATTTTGGATTTATTATTATGTATTAGGGTATCTGATGCCCCAGACTGCATGAGCTATGTTGTATGATTTCCTAGATTCAACTACAGAAATATGTTTTGTTATAAAATCCCAAATCTTGGCCTGAATATAATATACGTGACAGCTTTAGTGGTATGAAGGCAGAATGTATGTTATTTGATTGTCTTTCTGTCTGCAATAAGGAGTGATGGTCTTAACTTAAGCTTCCTGTGCGGTCCCTTAGATAGTCCTCCTGGATAGGACACTAGCATCTCCAGTTGTGAAACACAGCATGAATGCACAAAAATCACGATGTGTGTCTATAACCCCTTGTCTGAGTCACCCAGATTGTGCTTTGCTGAAACAAAACAGTCATTTAAAAATCTTCATTTTTATAGTTCACTTCCATATCTTTTGGAAGAATGTGTTCTTACTTTCATTACTGTTATTTATATTACAAGTGTCATGTGAGATGATTTAACAAAGCAAAATGATAGTAATAATAAGATGAAATGTATCTCCATGTAGAAAATGTAAGTTGTCAGTAACTTAGGGGGAGTTTCTGTGTTTTAGCAGTGTGCAGGTTTGGGTTTGGCCTATCATTTACTTTTCATGCTTTATCAAAGAAGAGAGTAAATGGCAGGAAAAAAATGTTTGAAATATATTCACTGTTCAATTTGCGTGGACACTCAGCATGACACATATGCATAATGATCACTCCTTATTCATAACAAATCCTTTAAAAGCTGGGCAAGGTGCATGTTATTTTAAAAACCACTAATTCCTAAAATTAGCATGGACTATAAATTAATTTCTGAACATAAGCCTCTGGTAAGTAAGTCCTCACAGATAGCACTACTGCGATTTTTGGTTTTCAACTGCACCAAATGTTAAGAGAACATAAAGCAGCCTAAAAATAAGGTATAAAATAGGATGACTAATTTTATGTGGAGAGGTTTTACAGATGAAAGAAACTCGATTTGCCAGGCCCTTTGTAAGTAAAAACTGTGTGTTATTCTTGACATTATTCTGAAATCCTTAAGCAACAAATAGTTGCGAGAAACGGTTCTAAATATGCTTATTGATAACCTATGAAGGGCAAAATTGTACCTGATTTAAATGAGAGGATTAGTGTTGCATCTGGAAAATTCATAGCCACTCATAACATACTTTTCTTTCATTGACAAAAAAGCATTAAGAAAGTGAGCGGAGTGGAAGGTCCTGGCTGCCCCGGGAGTCTCTCTGTCTGAGTTTGAGTCTTGGCCCGGCTACTTGCCAGTGACCTTGAGCAAGGTCATTTATTTCATCTTGCTGTGCCTGCATTTCCTCATCTGCGAAGTGGGCATGAATAGTACTCCCTACCTCATAGGATTCTTATAAGGATTAAATTAGAATATCCATGATAATTGTTTGGCACCATCAGGTGATAGTTAGCATACATTAAAGATGATCCACTATTATTAAAGAAAGAGTTACACGTGTGTTTCTATGCATTTTCATATCTTCTTTGTCAAAAAAGGAGATTGAGATAATTGTCTTTATTATCATTTGTATCATTAAAATAAAACCACAGAATTTTCCAATAAAGGGGATCTTAGAGACAGTCAAACTCAGCCCTTTCATTTTATTGTTGAAAAAAACAAGTATAGAGGGCCAAAAGAACTTACCCAAAGTCATGCCATTTTTCTTTTCATGTGAATTCGTGAACCAAATCATCTTTACAGAACCAATCAGTCTGATTCTTGCTCTTGCAAGGGAGTGCAAGCTCTGTCAGTGTGGGCTACACAGAGGGGAGAGAAACAAAGGAACGGAAATTGAAATGTTTTTCACATGAGGGTGGTGTGCACTGAGCCCTCCCATTGAGAATATTTGGACAGAGCCCCTTTTTTCTTATAGGAAAAGTGGTGAGGTCGTGAATCTATCACTGTTTCTATCTTCAAAGGGACCTTAGGCAAGTTCTTCATTTCTTTTGATTGCGTTTTCTCATCTATAAATGTGACATCTGATCAAACTACCTCCTAGTGTGGTCAGGGGCTCAAAACAGATTCAGCTGTGAGAGGTGTACCAGAAAGAGGCTGCAGATGTTACTAAAATTGCCAAAGTGGCCCAAGAAGCAGACGAAGGCAGTTAGAGCTCAGGGTGGGTCCATTTCCTGCAACTTCTTGGGGTCAGTTATCTGCATGAGTTCCCTGTTTTGGAAAAGAGGCTTTTGGATATGACTTTTTAGCCAGATTAGAGACCATTACGGTAGGAACTTGGAAGCAGAGAAGACAGCAGAATGCGGAAGAGCTGGCTAAGGGTGATGAGGGGTGAGGAATAAGAAATGCGGAAGAGAAGAAGGGAACGATTGCCATCCTAATGGCTGCTTTTTCTGTTTTGTCTCTGATGTATTATAGGTAGAAAGGAATAGAGTAAACAGAGAAGTAAAGAAAATCTAGGAAGAAGAAGATAGCACCACAAACATGCTGTCAAAAGAGCGTTTGTTGCAAGGATTCTTTTTACAGAGGGTGGGAACAACTGTCCAACAAGTGACTATGTGGCTGGGCACCCCGACTGTCAGCTCAATTAGGAGGTACCCAAGGGAAATATTTTTCAATAAACCAAATTTTTCCCCAGTAAGAACTTTGATGTGAGCTTTAGATCAATAGAGAAGATGGATTTATTTTGGAGATCTTACAGGAGAAAAAGGGACAGGACTCTTTGGAGAAATTTGTTGGGATTTTATTTTATGTAGTGGGTTTAGGACTAAAAATTCTCACTATTCTTTCCAGAAATAAAACAGTGGGATTGAAGCAATTGGAGCTTCTTTTGGGATGGTGGTATTTTTGGAAAAGAAAAGGACATATTTGGGGATATAGAACCAAACCCCAGGGAAGATGGAATTAAAACTACACTCCAGGAATTTTTCACTTAAAGAACAAAGAAGGACTACAGCTTGTGTATGAGAAAGCTTGGTGATGCTGATGATGACACCAACAGTAATAATATGTAGCATTTATTACTCGTTTACTATGGGACAGAGATGGTACCTAACATCTGCATACTTCAGATCATTCAAATTGCATCACCCCATTTAAAGTGACTGCTACTACTATCCCCACAGATGAGGAGAGTGAGGCTTATTGAGGTTAACTAATTTTACCAGGGTCTAAAGACAAACGGATTATGGGTGCAGTTTAAGAAATTATTCCAGCAGATATACCGTTAGCAGAAGCTTTTCGGGTGTGGAGAGCAAGGGCACAGCAATGATCTCCTTATACAGATGATGTAGAGTCTTTGTGCGGAAGAAGGGCATGTCTGCAGCTGTTCGGGAGGGCAGCCCAGAATGAAACCGGAAAGGACAGAGCTGGTGCCAGCTGCCCTTACCGATGCAAGGGCGCCACCTAGAGGTGGAAGGCGAGATAGTATGAGGGGCCACAGAAAATGCAGGGAAAAAAAGACAGTAGTGGAAGGGCAGCAAATCCCATAGAGATGAATCAGAAGACTGTCAGGGACAGTGCCAGTGAGAAAGTTCCTGCTGAACAAAGGAGCTGGGAATCCTTTGCCCCAGAAAGGGCAGGTCCACAGTGGGAGAAAGGAAAGGAGGGACCTTTGAGAGTCATGAACTGGGGAGACCCAAGACAATGAGCATGATTAATCGGTGGAACATGGGACCCTAATCCTCGAGCTGAGAATAAAGGAGAGGAGAAAGAGGAGAAGAGGGAGGAAGCCTTGGGAACCTAAGAAAAGTCATCTGTGCCTTTCGCAGTCTCTAAGGCAACTAACTCAGGAAAGTAGGACCTTAGTGAAGCCAGCTCCCAGAGGCGACACCAAGCGAGGTGTGGAATAAGGACAGGGTTCAACAACCGGGCATTCTTGCATATTAAATAATTAGACCTGTGGTTTGATAATACTTGTCAATAGGATTAAGTTTACAGTTAGGGATGGGCTGGTGAGGTTTGGAGTTAAGAGTTAAGTCAATGACTGCTCCAAAGGTGCATGAGCCGAAATCTGGGATGGAGGCTCTGTGACAGTGAACTTCAACCAAGGGAGAAAGGTCAGGTTTGTAAACGTATTGAATACTGAACTGTATCTCAGGGGAAAAATAGAGAGCTGGAATTGAAAACAGAGAGTGACCAATGGAGATTAGGATTGAGTCAATGTGGGGAAATAGACTGAAGTATTTCTCTCTCCCTCTTTCTCTTTCTCTCTACACATACACAACTACACCCACAATAATAACAGGTAACATTGACTGAGTGCCTGCAGTGCTCCAGGAACTGTTTTAAGTCGCAGGCACTAACTCCTGTATTCCTCCCACCAATCCTACAGGTGAACTGTTACTATTCTTCATAAGGACGGAGGCACCAACACCAGAGAGGTATTGTGACATGCCCAAGGTTCCACAGGGAATAAGAGATAAACAGGAATTTGAACCCAAGTGCTCTGATTTCAGAGCTTATGCCCTTTACCACTAAACCATTCTGTTTCTCAGTGCACACTTACACACCTAACTGCAGGCCAGAATGGATTGCCATAATGATGGATGACTCCTCAAAATCAACAGTTGTATATATAACAAAAATACATAAATTGTGACTGCAAAGTGAGCAGGGGTTCTTTGGGTCTGTCTTTCTCTTGGCTGCATTAGCTGGGCAATTGCATTAGTTATCAGTAGGCACACAACAAATTATCCCCAACTTAGTGACTTAAAACAACAAATATTTATTATGTCAGTTTTAATGCATCAGGAAGCCAGAAGTGGCTTTACTGGGTCTGGTTCAGAGTCTCTCCTGAGGTGAGAATTACACCGTTGGCTGGGGCTGCTGTCGTCTCAAGACTGTGCTGGGGGACTATTTGTTTCCAAGCTCACTCGTGTGGCTACATCCCAGCAAGGGCCTCTCCGCAGGCTGCCTCAGGCAGCTGCCTTCTCTTTCCCCGAGACTGCTTCACGACATGGCAGCTGGCTTCCACCAGAGCCAGCGATTCAAGAGCAAGACCAACAGAGAGTGTAGGTGGCAACCTTTTTATGACCTAACCTCCTTCACTTTTACTGTATTCTTTCAGTTAGAAGCGAGCTGCTAAATTGAGCCCGCACTCAAGGGAGGAAATTACACAAGGTCTTGAACACCTGGAGGGGGGTCGCTGGGGAACATCTCGGCTACCACCATAATCACATCCCCTTCTTGGTGCTCCGTCCTCTTCCTGTGCCTCCAGCTCCACTTTTCTCTCTTTCTCTCCCCACACTGAGGGTGGCCATTAAGGCTTCTTTAATAACTTCTCTTTTTCTGCCCACCCCTTTGCTCTGTCCTTGTATGTCTTTTTGTTTTTTTTTTTTAATTTTCACACTTTGTGTACTACTCAGTTGATATCCTACAGGCCTGTGGCTCCCAACATAAACTCACTCCTAGATTTTTTTTTAATCCTTAGCTCTGACCTCGTCTTGAGCCCCGACCTGATTCACTGCCTGCTGGACACCTTAGCCTGTTCCATAGCCAGTCTGGCCAAAGAGACCAAGTTCATCACTCACATTTTCTCTCCCACTAGTTTTCTCTGTCTCTGAGAATGGCCCAACTGTTCACCGAGTTGCACAAGTCAGAAATCCAAGAGACACTCCTGGAGTGCTTTCTTCTCAGTCATCTTCAATGCCTAGTCAGGTATTATGGTCTGTTCAACCTAATTCCTAATTGTTACTTGAAGTTATACCCACTTTTCTATCCTCACAACTACCTATCCCAATTAAGGTCCTCTTCATTTCTTTTGTGGGTTATTAAAATATTAAAATAGTCTTCTTTAAGGACTCCCTACTACATTTCATCTCTCCTCAAAACAGTTATCTCCAAAAGGCAAATCTGATCAAGTCCCTCTTCTATAAATGACTGTATGCTGGCTTTCCATCACCTACAGAATGATCTCTGAAAGAGATCCTGGTATGGAAGAACCCTGGGCTGTAGAATTAGACATAGTGGTTCAGTCCAGCTTCCACCATTGATTAGTTGACTGAAGTTGGATACATTTTAAAAAATCTTTGAGCCTCAGTTTGTTCATCCATAAAATGGAAATAATGCCTTCATTGCAAAGCTGGTGAAGTGAGATAAATGGCTGGATTGTTCACAGATGGGGGCTGTTGTTGCTGATGGGCTGGCTGCATGGTTGGCTTTATCTTTGTTAAGGCAAATAGCACATGCAGTTCCCTGAATGCACCATCCTCATTCCCTCCACTCATCTTTGACTTTGAACATGATTTTGTTTTTCTGCTTGGAACGCTCTCTCCCATCCATTTTCCCACTCACTCTGTGGCTTGCTGATTGGTAAACTCTGGCTTCTCCCTCAACACGTCACCTCCTCTTCTTTTGGGACCTCTTTGATCACTTCTTACTAATGGAGACCTCTTGGACCTACCTCTGTGGTGGTGTGTGCTTCATTGGATGCAGTTGTTTCTTTGCACACCAACTGCACAATGAATGTTGAAACTGCGAGTGTGGACAGTAGGTCTCTTCATTATCTGTATATCCCAGTTACCTCATACAGCATCTCTTGGACAGAGATAGTAAATCGGTATTTTTTGGAAAAACATTTCCTAACCTCTGAATGAATACTGCTTTTTCCTTATAATTTAAAGATAATAGCCAAATTAATTTGTAGAGTCTGGAAAATTTAGTTAAGATCTTTGGTGGAGGAATAAGTTCACTTTAGAATACGTTGAATTTTTTTTTAAAGCAAAAACTATTTTAAAAGATCATGAAAGGGAGGAATATGTCTTAATTAAGCAAGAGAGAGAATGTTTATAAGATAGGATGAGACTAAAGGCTTTCAAAGAAGAAATTTATTTGTATAAGAAAACAATGAAGAAATTAGAGCATGAAGAACAGGAATCAAAGAACAGTAAAGGAAAATTTATCTGTAGGATGAAGTTGATTGAGAAAGAAGTCAGGCAATAGCAAATCCATCTGATTTGAAAGCAGAGAAGGGGGTCCTTGACTGGAGAGGAAAACAAATAGATCAGATGGTGCTGAAAGAGTTAGTAATGTGAGTAATGAAGTGCTTTTAAGAAGTGTTTTTAGAGTAGGAAGAGCTGCACTCTGAGATTAAAGGGTTGTGGAGAAATGATGGAAGGAAAGACCAGAGAAGTAAAGCAGTTAATGGCAAAGAAATCTTCAGCCTCTGAAAGTGGGGAAGAGGTGGAGTCTCCATCGGAGGGAGGGTCAGCTGGACTTTGTCCTGATTCAGGTTCCTTGAGAGGCCCCTGCTTTGGAGGATTTTCCTGGTCATCCCACTGTTTTTACTGCTTAAGCCCAGATCACTCCATAAAGTCAGGCTCACATACTCTGGGCTTGAATTACGGGCATAATCCCCAAGAGAGAATGACCTAAGAGGGTCTGAGTATGTGAAGGTGTGTGTATGAGTGCTTTAAAGGAAGCCAGTTAGTTTCTTGCCGTTGAAACAGGGCTACAAAGAACATTACTGATACCATCTTTTGAAATATCATTTACTGTCAGCTCAGAGTTATCCATGTGATCAAGTTCTGAGGGATGGCAAACAATTCTAACTTAGATGGCTTCTTTCTGCACTTTTGAAGCCTGGGTGAACAGGTGGCAGTTCTTCATGGCCCGCGGGAGAGGAGTGAGATGACCTGCAGGAAGGAGAGGGATAAGGCAGGTAGCAAGATGTGATTTCATCGATGCTTCCAATGCTGATTACACAAAATTTGTGGGAGAATTCTGCCTACCGGAAAGCTTAGCAATGCCAAAGAGTGTTAAACAGGTTTCTAAGCACTTCCACGGGTCTTGTTTATGTGGCGGCAGACAGATGACTGATGTTGGTCTGAGGGAGGAAGCAAAGGAAAGTGCCAAAGGGAGGAATTTTACTAGGTTTAGACTGAGAACAACTTTTGGATGTAGTGAACACAGTTTTTCTTTAAGATCATTCGAAGCTGTGGGTGCCGGCCAAGTTCCTGTAACGTATGAAGAGTCTTCACAGACGGGGAAGGCATCCATCTTTACTCTCAATGGCGGAGAGGGAAAAAATCGCAGGTATAAGAGGTGTGTCATAGCCCTTGTCATAGTGTGGATTTTAGACTTTTTTTCAGGGATCAAAAGCCATAGAGATAACCAGTTATCTCATATAAGGCTAGTAGATTGTAAAGGTGTAAAAGAAATATCAGGTAGCCTAAATCCCATATTAACATGGCCAATGTCCCACTGGTAATAAGAAAAAAAAAGGAGTCAGTATTTGAAATGTAAGAATTATGTCAGGAAAACTGACTGTGTGATCCTCAAAGGGAAAAGTCCTAAAAGTGTAAGAAAAAGGAAAGTGTTGAAAATTCATTCAACAAGGGCAAGGAAAGTAGGAGTTTGGGCATGTAGTTTAGAGTGATTAAAGAGGCAAAATTAAATAGAAATGGAAATAAAGATGTAGAAGAAATAAATATTGGACATTCACATGCCATTATTAGAGAACACGTATTTAATTTTGTTGAAAATTTCATGTTGAGCTCTGTGGGAAATCTGGGCAAATTTAATGGCACATTTTGCTACAGGCATAAGTAGTGGTGAGTTGCTACCGGATTTTGTATGATTGTTTGTTAGGGGAGGGGGATGCGATAACTAGGGGCACATTTCTTGTCTTACCTGCATGGCAGAAAGGAATGTCTGCAGGAGAACAAATGTTTTGGCAAGCAGGAAGAGACAGGCGACTAGAGGGATGTGGCGAGGGAGACAATGGAACAGGGAGATAGAGGCTAAATGTCTTAAACGGAAAGCCAGCAAAGTTTCACAAAGAAGTATCAAAGAAAGTTTGCACTTACAAGACAGAAATTGAGGGATTTAGACTGAGAACATTCAAATCAGCCTTAAAAAGCTTCAGGAAATAGAAAAACTAGGGCAAAGAGTCGGCGTCGTAGACGTTGTTTTATACAGCAGGTTTCTGCAGGAAGCCGGCGTCATATTCCCGAGGAGATCCCATTCACCCAGCAAGAGTGTCCGGAGGAAGCGACAACAACATCCTGTCTCCCCAAATATCACACAGCAAAATATTGGGTTTTTTTTATATCAGCAGGCAAGATTATCAGGGAAAGAAGAGGCCAATAGATGTGACCAAAAGGTTTCTTTTTCAAGAGAAAGAGCCTGAGAACAAGATCTGAGGTGGTAACATCGCTTTAGCCCAGTATTACTTAAATGTGGAAGACTATGAGTGATTTATTAGACTCTAAACATACTAGTAAGATGGAGAAAACAAACAGAAAAGTACAGATAGAACAAATGATGAATTACATAAAATGGAATATAAGCAGACTGAGTTTGTAAGAAATTATGCAGCATATTTCTAGAAATACAGTTTGGGGAAAATATAAATTGGTAAATTGTATATGAATTATTTTTTATAATTTAGCTAGTGATAGGAAATTCAGGGAGTTATTTAAATAAAAAACACAAACACAAGGAATTCTCTAATATTTGGATGTCCAGGGCTCCTAGCCCCGTATGGATCCCCACATGATAACATTTTTGTGATTAGATATGCTTAAAAGTAAAATTTTTCTAACCGTAATTTTAATTAGGTTTCTCTGAAAACTCAGGCATGATCTAGGATGGCTGGAGATGCAGCGTGCCACTCAGGAGACTCCAAGAGACCTGTCAAAGTTAGACATAAATAGAAAAAAATGAGTGACCATTTCTGTAACGCATACTTGATCTATGTGTCAAGCCAAAATAACAAACAACAACAAAATCCTGTCAACCAGATATTTCATTTCTATGACACCCAGACTCATTTTTTCCCCCACTGGAATTAGAGTATTTTTGTCTTCACTTGGAAATGTGCTCTAGTGGATTATGCTCTAGTGCTCTAGTGTGCTCTTTGGATTATGCCAAAACAAACAGTTAAAACCCACTAGAAAGTTTGTTCCTTTATTAATATAGTCAATAGTAACGTCTATTAAGAACAAACAATGGGCTCCAGTTTGGATAGACTTTATGAGAATAAGTAGTTGAAAACTGAAGCATCTTAAGAAGATACCGTGTCTAGGAGGACGGGCCTCGGATAATACGAACACAAGCTGATGGTACGTTTGTGACTTCTGGTAAGCGTTGGGGATGACTAGACAGCTTACCATCCAGAGTGAGCAGGCATATGCACCTGCCGGCTGTTATCACTAAACCAGCTCTTCTCCCCCAAGCCTGCAGAGCTGCAGGTCAGCCGGCTGCAGGACCAGGAGCTAGCTGGAAGAATCCTGGGCTGCTATCTTGTGGCGGTTGTTGGCTGAATCTGTTGCTCTGGTCTCAGGGCTATTCAGTAACAGGGAGCATCTCTTAACAAACCAGCTGGTGGACTGCGAATCTGGCTACCTCAGGAAATGCATGCTTAGCATGCCAGGGCACTGTGTGTGGTCACCCTGGAGAATGTGAAATTCAGCGACAGCACGTTCCTTCACCCACCGTTGGTGTGAATGATCGGGCAGGGCGCTAGGGCCCTGAGGAGCATCTCCAGCCTCATCCAAACCAGGCACACCATGTAGATTGTCTGTCACCATCAGTTGCCTCTTTCAGTTGGACTTGGTCACTCAGATTGAACTTCTGGCATTGTTAGAAAAGGCCAAATCCTGTTTATTTTATCTGTTTTTAAGAGAGAAATAGAAAGAAAGAGAAACTGGGAGAAAAATCAGTCTTTTCAATAAACCTGAAGTTCATGTTGAAATACAAGGATAGCAGCAATAACTACAGAGCTCTGCAGAAATCAAAATTTTATTGTAATTCCTCCAAAAAGTAATCACTCAAAATCCTTTTGTGCATCTTTTCAGGATATAGAATTTGGGGCATTCAGACGAAAGAGTCACCAATCTTTAAAGAATAAAGGATTACTGCGACAGGGACAGGAGAAACAGCAAATAATGAATATGATTAACACATTAGCTGATATTTTTTACTATGTACCCTGGAAATATTGCCAATCGGTACATCTCTCTTGCTGGTGAAACAGATGAATGTGATATTACAACACCCATCGCTGCCCAGCAATGATTGCCCTACATTGTTGTGTTCTCTCTCAGAGCACTAGGCAAGGATTTTTCATTAAATGCATCATTTACAGCTTGCTGCAGTGGTTCCACAAAGTCAATACAGATCCTTAACAGAAAGCAAAGAATGAAGCGTGTGAGAGAGAAAGAGAGACAGGGTGTAGGTCCAGTAGTCGTCAGGAGCCCTGGGCGTGCATTCCTCCCATCCCAGGCTAACTGCCAGCGGCTTTGATCGCAAGCAGAGGGGAAAGGCCTCATATCTGTCTACCGTGATGTGGGCTCCCTTGACAGTGGGGTTCTGGATCTGGGAGAACAGTGGGAAAGAGCAAGCAAGTACAGTTTGGAGGGGAGTTAGCAGACCAGCTAGGACTTTCTCATCACATTTCATCCCCAAGGTAACAGGAAGTATTTTGCTAAAACGGAATAAAATGACCGTGAATGACTCCTAGCCAGCAATTATCAAGACCCACTGAAAGGAGAGGCATAGTGACGTTCCCTTTTCAAGCATAATTTGGGCATCAGTCCATGAAAATGTGTGATGGTTTAAGCTGACGTTTTATGAGCGAATTTGCTTTAACTGGTCAGAGTTCTGTAAAATGATGCCAAGTATACATCAGTGCCTCAGATGATAATCCACTTATTTCAGGAGCAATTTCTGGATCCCTACTATGTGCCAGACACTGTGTGAGGGAAGAGGGAGTAAAAATAAGTAAGAAGCAGTCACTGTCCTCCAGAAACTTGGGGTTGAGCTAGAAAACTATCACAAGGCTAAAACCATAGGAACAAGGCACGTGTCAAGAATTCCTGACAAATAACTGTATTAAGGTAAATGTTGTGTTTACAAGGACCGAGTTGTATCAGAAACTCAGGAAATTTAATTCATCAATAAAGTATGTCTTAATAGAAGGGAAAACTCACTTGTGATTATTATTATCATAATTGTGCTTTATATAGCCTGGTCTATTTATAAAAATGAAACCAAGAGTTTTCTTCTACAAATACTTTGAAATGTTTTAATGATTTTAGTTGACTGTGTTGGTAATATAGCAGGCCAAGTAAGCTAACTGTGAGTTCAAGGAGAAGAGAAGTAGGTGTCACCCCCATGGAAATTAGTCCGAAGACCTTGAGTTCATTCCTGCTCGTTCAGTCTTTTCAGTTTGGTTTGCTTCAGAATCTGCTTGGGAAGGATTCCTGAACGTGTCCATAAGGAAAAATGCTTCCTAGAATACCATGTTTTTAGGGCAGTTTTTCTCCTCTTTTTCAATAACTCTTGGTGGTTTAGAAAACAGTATGAAGGGACAAACCCATGGAGTATTTATGGAGAAAGAGAGGACACCAGGAAAATACCATTTTAAAATAAAAATCTTTCACCAGCACAGATTTACTTTTCCAATGGGTTCCGGCCCCAGCAGCCAAGGCATCAGTGAATCTCTAGGAGAGATTGGGTTCCACGGGTGCCTTCAGTGCTTTCTACTTGGCCCTGGTTTCTGAGAATTTACGAGAAAGTCGAGGGAGCACTCTGGTGAGTAGCCTATCTGATCTGAAATAAAAAAAATAAAGGAGTGAGGATTCACAGGGGACATCTGGCGGCTGGCTGCTATGTCTTTTAAGTTTGCTTCTTTGTTCTCTTATGTGCTCAGAGACCCAATTATGGTTAAAACAACCAGCTTTGAGCTGGCACGCATGCCAGCTTGGCATACGCAACGCCATTGAAAGCTCTGTACTTGCCGAAGCAGATCCAAATGTTTTTTGTAAAAGAATTTCCCATTTGGACATAGGGTTTGAGAGTCCTATTTTTTTCCTTGTCTTTTCTTTAATATTTGGGTTACAAATCTATTATTTTACCCATTACCTGTAGTCTTTGGTGGAAGATAAAAAGGACAGTGATTGAAGGTGGAGAGAAAGGCAAAAGGAAGTGGGATTTGATTATTTTATAAAAGTCATGGGAAAAGTAGTAGGGATGATGGCATTTGTAGAGCTACTTAGAATAATTGTCTAGTGTCTTGTGAGATTCAAATATGGCTTGTAGATTTTGTTTGTTACTGGGCTTAAACCATTCAATGCAGAATTTCATTTCTGCGTTTCTTAAATATGAAACGCTCAAACCCACAGAAACAGAACTGCTCTGCTGTCACTAAATTATGTATTTCTCATTTAGAAAACTTTCTAAGTTGACTATAAATAAACTCTAGTTTTGAATAAATTAAGACATTTTTTGTTGGTATTCTCGAGATGCCCAGAAGGTTTCAAGGTTTCAGTGACTGCTTCTAAAGGTAAAAACTTTACAGTGAAAACATTTTATTCATCTAAATTAATTTTATCTTTTCAAGGAGGCAATTTAGTCAAAATAACATTATGGACTTGTTACTGAGTTCAAGCTTTACTGCTCGCTGCACAACAGGCCAGTAAATTACGAGATGAGTTGTTGGGGCCAGGAATAATGACTTTATTTAGAAAGTCAGCAGACTGAGTAGATGGTGGACTAGTGTCCCAAAGCACCATCTTGCCTGAGTTGGAATTCATGCTTCTTTTATACTAAAAGGCGGAGTAAAGTCAAACACGGCCTGGTTCTGGTCAGCCTCCAGAGGAGGGAATGTGTTCATTTCTTCCTTCTTGCGGTCACTCACAGGTGAGCCTGGTCAGGTTGTTTCCTGAGAGCTAAACAAAGGTATTTTAGCTTAATGCTTATTATCTAGGAGGCAGGACTCCCAGAGATGGGCCGTTATGTATAATTTAAGTTTATAGGCAACTTCCCTTTAGTGATTAACTTTTAGCAAAAGCAATAGAACACAAAGGTTTAAGTAAGAGAAACAGACCCAATACAGAGTCAGATTTGTTCTTCTCAATTACAGACTTTTCTTGCCTTATCAAAACCTTTGCACATTTCACACACACACACACAAATTTTAAACTATAAGAATGGTACACAATGATAAGAAGATCAAGAACAAGAACAGTGCCAGTTATATTAGAAACTTAATCAGTATCTTTTGAATGAATTAATAAATGATAATGATGGACATTTTTCAGATATTAAATATGTAGCAGGTACTGTGCTAAATCTCTTTTTAAGGACAGCTTTATTGAAATATAATTCACATATTTACAATTCATCCATTTAAAGTGTACAATTCAATGGTTTTTATGAAGATCTTCATGGATATGTGCAACTGTCACTGCAGTCAGTTTTAGAACATTTGTATCACCTCAAAAGAAACCCTGTACCCTTTAGCTGCCCTCCTCCTTTCCCTCCACCCCCACTGCCAGCCCTGAGCAACCACTCAGTCTCCTTTCTGTACAGTTTTCTTTATTCTGGACCTTCATATGAATGGAATCAGTGTGTGGTCTTTATAACTGGTGTCTTTCACTTAGCATAATATTTTCTTTTTTTTTTTTTAACATTTTTTATTGTGTTGTAGTCATTTTACAGTGTTGTGTCAAATTCCAGTGTAGAGCACAATTTTTCAGTTACACAGGAACATACATATATTCATTGTCTAGCATAATATTTTCAATACTCACCCAAGTTGTAGCGTGGATCAATACTTTATTTGTGCCCAGTATCTTACATGCAATTAATTACCACAACAGCCTTCAGAGGTGGGCTCTGTTCTACTTCCATGTAACACGTGAACAGAATAAGCCTCATGATAATTAGGTGACTTGCCCAAGGTCACACAGCTAATAAATGTCCAGAACCAGCTCTCTTTAGCCATTCCTCTGTTGGTGAGAAGCTTCTTCTGTCTTGGGCAGCTTGAAAGTTTGATGTCCTTCTAGAGACAGATGCAGAGAAGGGTCTTGGGTATTCCCTGTTGTCATCGGAGCTGTCAGGGGAGAGAGCAGGGCCATAATGGAGTCCCTTGGTGCCAGCTGAGATTTCATTCAGGAAACGTGAAGTATATTCAGGGTGCCCTTTGGAACACAGGTTGCTGTGAGGAGAACTGAAATAATACAGAAATAAAACAGTGAGAGGTTCTTCTTGGGATTAAGGTCAGAATTTTCCCTAGGGCAGTGAAAATAAACACACTTTGGGAACACAGACTCCTGGTTTGCTGTCAAGGTAATGTGCAAGGCAGTCTGAAGTGGGAGGAAATCATTCTGGGTGGTACAAGAAAAGACCTCTCCCCACGCCTCCAACACCAGGAGTCTCATACGTGCACTCAGTTCTTACAGCCTTCACTCATCAAAGTGAAACATGTTAACTATTATAAATCTCCCCCAAATGTTCCTTTTGTGCCTTTTTTTCCTTTTATTGCATCTCGCTGATTTAAACCTTGTTTCACTTGCATGAGAAAGCTGGGTTAGAAAAAGGGTGGAGAAGACAGTGATGTCTGGACTCTTGTTTGCTCAATGCTATGAAGGACCTCTAATACCTGCTCAGTGTTATGTGTTTGAGTAACAAAAAATGAAAGAACTGAGGTTGGGTAGAACTGTCCTGGAATAGCATTGTGGTCTTCAGAGGGAGAAGCTCTCCTAACTCTGAAATCTCTGCAACCCTCGAGGCAGTGGATGTGGGGGAAATGTCCTCCCCAGCCATACTGCCTTCCAGGAAAATCGATGCCCACTAGACTTGTGTTGTGGTCCCCTATCCAGGGTCCTGCTCTAGTGGACTGCCATAGAGCACCAGATTTCCAAGTGACACATTTATCTGCCAAACAGTTCTCAAAAGTGAAGAAATACATGGAGTCTTACCCACACCAATTAGTCAGTTCTCAGCAGTAAAAGACTGATTGTGCATTTTGTTAATTCATCAAAGGCCCACTGGGCATCTGTCATGTGCCAGCATAACTCCAGGCACATGGGACACTTGAGCTACAGATCCCTGTTCTTGTGGAGCTGATATTCTGGTGCTCTAGGAATGTCATGGACCTTGCTTTTTCACTCATTTTTAAAATATTCTGGTGCATATGTAGTTTTTAGGCATTTCACTGATAATTTGAATCTCCATCAGAGGGAAAGTTGGGATGGTTAAAAAAATTTGAATTCATTTTGCTGTTTCAGTTCTGTTAAAAAGAAATTATATGGAGTTGTGGTTTCACCTAATAGACAAAATGCTGTTTTTACCTTATGCTCATATTTCAATTATCTATGCTAACCCTTACGCCTGTTTCCATGGATAATAGCTGGCTTCACTTCTGGAGCTTATTCTGAATGGGTTTCATTTTCGTTTTGCTTCAATATCACTGTCAAAAAAGAATTGGGAGATTTCCTCAACACGTAAATAGAGAGGGAAAATATTTTATAGTTCCTTTCTTCAGAAGGATGATCTAGATAAATTTGTACATATTTTATTTCTACCCATCACAGCACTGCACAACACAAGCCACTTCAATTACTTCAGCAACAAGCTAGCAATGCAACTTTATCATTTCAATTTTTCATCTTTTCTCTTTGACTTGATGTGTGTTCTACGCAGTATATCAGCAAAATCTCATCAACCCCAGCCTCCTTTAGGCTAATAAATCTCAGTCACAAATTAATCTCACACAAAATGAAAAAAGGAAGATCACAACAGGAAAAAGCTAATGGCCACAGTCAGTCACCACTGTATTTCCCAAAATAAATACTCTCAAGCTGCACTGTGGGAGTTTCAGATTCTTCAACCAATGTCAAACTGTTAATCACATTGGGCTGTTGCCTCATTGCTTTGACCATCATGGTTCTGTGGAAAAAGGTGACCTTTGGGTAATTGCTTATTCAACAGTTGAAGTCTTTGGTGTCCCAATCACATTGGTGAATTGTTCATACAACTTAAGCGATGATTATGTTCCCACTGAACTTGGATCTTTTACATCAGTCTTCCTGTTAATGTAAGAATTGGGAACAATTTTGTCATTAAGATGTAAATGTCCCTTCAGACACCTCGATGGATCTGGCATCTACTCCCATGGCAGTGTCAGGTCCTTTTACTCTTTCTTGAGTGGGAAACTGGCTGATGTTAAAAAGTTTCCAGGCAAGAGCCTACATCACCATGTATAAAGAGACAAAAAGTCATATTTTTCAATCATGACAAACTACTAAATGTCAGAGAAAACGGAAAAAAAAATAGGATCTGAATAGTTTATTTCTTTTTTCTGTGTCCAAAGCAGAGGCCAATGTTATGAGACGATACTGCAAATGAGGCCATTCAAATACAGCTTTGATTGCACCAAGTATGTTTTGTTAAACATAAATGATCTCTCTGGAGAATTTTGCCAAATGAGTGCAGTACAAATGTCATCATAACCAAGGGCATGGTTACCTTTTAAATAAATCTTAAACCAGAGTCACCAAAATATAAATCTTATTTATAACACATCTGTGTTTTTAGAAGTTCTAAAGTGGGTTTTGTCACAGTGTACTAAGATATTTGTCACTCAGGGGAAAATAAGCCCTAAATGCATTCTTTAAAATATTGGAGAAATTTGGACACTAATTAAAATTATATATTTGAGGGGCCAAACCCAGGTTTGTTAACAGTCTTTGAAGTCACTAATTAAAAATGTAAATCATTAAAATATAAACACATGATGTTTTCTTTCTCTTTTGACTCAGTACATGAAGCCATCAGATTAAATTGTCTGCCGAAAGTATTGTATTCAGGGTTAGCACCTGCAATTAAGTTTTCTGCCATTTATTTCTTCAGTTCTCCCATTAATTGTAAAAAATAATTCAGAGGTGGCCCAAAGGAGACAGGGTGCTGGTGTCACAGACAGCCGCTGATGTAACTGCGAAGTGTTCTCGTTCTTTTCTGCATGCCTTGGTTCTCTTTCTCTCTGTCTCTTTATTTTCAGCATAGAACTGAGGCAGCCAGTGACAACTAGTTCTTTGTATCTTCTTTGTTGTCGCTCCTTGGTTCCCGTCTTTAAACTTAATAAAGACTGAGACTAAAGATTTATAGACATCTCAAGGAACAGAATAGCAATTGATATCTCATAGGGCCAATGAATGCCCGAGGGGAGCAACATTACAAAACACAGACGATTCCAGGATCAATATGTAAACAAATATGGTGGACAGAGCTGCTCCGTCTCCAGTCTCACGGTGCTCGTCTGCTGACTCATTCCCAACATGATGAACCTGTAGCTCCACAGGACTTTTTAATTTATTCTTTTGGTCCTTTCTTTTTTATTGGCTGTTTTCCTTTCAGGACTGGAATTTGAGGCCTGGAATGTCAAATGATCCAGGGATTTCTTTTGACAAAGCCAGAATTTCACTTTCTTAGTGCTACTCTGGGATTATAAACCGGATACCAGATGAAGGCTTTTCCTTACCCAGTGAGATCCCGGAAGACCTTTCTGTTAGATTTCGCTAGATGCCCTTCTGCCCATGAGTATTTATATTTCAAAACAACAAGGATACAGAAAACTTATTTATGGTATCAAAGTCAACCCCCTAGTATTATTCACTTAGATTATTTCAGATTCTTAACTGATATATATATAATCTCAGTTAAAATATATATATAATTAATAATTTTTACATGTTTAAATTTATATAGAATAAATTTTGAAAATTAACTAGTAGAATAAAGGATATAAGTATGTTTTACTTTTATACATTCTGCCTAAAATCTCCTCCAGAAAATCTGTGGACATTTACTCTTTAAACAGCAATGTACAGAAATAGCTCTGTAATATTTTTCGTTCTGAAAAATCACCAAAAATTTAATAGAAAGAAGAAAGTGAAGAAGAGGGAGGGAATCATGCCTTTTTTGTTGTACAAAATTTGTAAAAGCCAGAGGCCAAAAGAGATCATTTTTTTTCTATGAAGTTTTCAAGAATTCCTCTGTGAAATAATTTTCCTTTTAAAAATTTCATTTTGATTTATTTTTTATATTCCTTCTCATCCTTTTTTTTCCCTTCGGGGTATCCTTTAGGGCTTTTCCTATATCAGAAATAGCTGTTGTCAATAGTCTTCCACCGTTGGAAGACTCCTCCTCTGTGGAGTTGGAAGGAAGCACTTGTGGGCTCTTGCCCTTGATCAGGGAGTGTCGTCCAATGGTTTGGACATCGCCTGAGTGGTAGATGTATACAGGTTTAAGTGTGAAAAAATACTTCAACCATTTCTAGTTTTCTCTTGATAATAATGCTATATTTCACTCAGGCACAACAGTTTGAATCTCTTTGATTGTCTAACACCATCTCCACTGCCAGCATCCCAGCCTAAGCCACCACCGCCTCCTGTCTGGGCCACCATGATGACTTGATAATGGCTTCTTCCTGCTTCACGCTTGCCTGCAGTCCAGCCTAGGTGGTCTGTATAAAGCCCAAATGACATCACATCTCTTGCTTGCTCTGAATCCTCTGCTGAATTTCCATGCCAAGTGGAATACAATCCTGTCTCCTTTCTGGCCCTTGTCTGATGCTGTTCTCCTCTCCTCTCTGCTCCCTGTACTTCTTTCTGGCTCTGTCCTCTGCCACGCTTGTTCCTGTCTTAGAGTCTGTTCTCTTGCTGGTCCCTCTCCCTGAACACTTCTCTCCCAGTTCCTTGTGAGGCTGCTTGATTCTCACCATACAGCTCTCAGCTCGTGTCACCTCCTTTAATGACCTTCTCAGACTTCCTTACCCAAAGTAGCACCTTCCACTCACCACTCTGTATGACATTTATACTTTTTTTTCTCTTCAGAGCATTTATTAGGAACTGAAATTATATTACTTATTTCTCAGTTTATATGTCCCTTTCCACATTCACCAGAGGAATGTAAGCACTATGATGCAGACATCCTGTCTGCTGTTATTCACCAGTATCTAAAACAAAACTGACACTCATGAATATTTATTGAATGAATTATCATTGAAATCTCCCTCTCCCATATTTGATCACTTTCCTTATTCCATTGATTTTTTTCTCCCTAAATATTTCTTGTGTCTATGTTCTCTATTTTAGTCGACCTTTATGCCCTCAGTCCTAGACTCCTGGATGAGCCTCTCAACTCACCTCTCCATATTCCTTTTCCTCTAGCTTCCAATTCTTCGTGTAACCTTCTTAAGAGAGTATTTTGGTTATGTGGTTTTCAGGTTTAAAACATTAGTGGATTTCCATAGCGTGAAAGCACCTGGGTGAGCTGTCTCAACACACCTTCCTTTATTTTGTCTGCCCAGTGCACATACATCATGACTTTTGTTAGATTTGCTTTCTTCTGACCACAATAATTAGCATATGATCCATGACCCCGTTTCTCTGGACTCAGAGTTCTTCCCTCGAACCCGTAAATTAGCATTTGAAGAGAAAGTTTCTTTCGTTTTGCTGGGTTGGGAAGCTGGAGAAGCTGAGTCTCCTGAAAGGCCAAGATCCCTGGCCTCATGGTCGTAGCCCATCTACAAGAAGACAGAAAAGAATTCAGCACACAGCAGATATGAGAAGTGATTGCAAGAGTGAGCAGAATGAGAAGGAAAGAGAGAAGAAGCACTGATATCTATCATATGAGTGCTTGGATCCAGCTGTATCTGAATTCAGCTCTATCCTTTACTTATCAATTGGGGAAGCCAATAAATTTCTGTTTTTGAGAAAACTAGTTTTGGTTTGGGGTTCTGGCACTTCCAGTCAAGATTTCTGATTAATATGATGTGGCTTTCAAACCCTTCAGCAATTTGATCAGATCTTCCTTCTCACTCTCACCTCTTTCTTCTGCTCTCCATTGTTCTCAACACATCTTCCCAGTTATGGTTCATACTCCCCCACCTCTGGCTTTTACTCCTGCCATTCATTCTCATGTATGGGATAGCTCCTCCTCTTCTTTCTGCCTAAGTCCTTTCTGTTTTTTAAAACTCAGGTTAAATTTTCCCTTCTCCACGGAGTCTTGGAGAAGACAGCCCACACTGATCTTCTCCTCCTCTAAATCCCTCTATTATTTCTTGTTTGAAACATTGCCATATACATACCACCTTATGATATCGCTGCTTAAAATCATTTATATTGTTGATTAGGAGGTCAAAAATGCAACTGCCTGTAGGGGTCAGGAATTTGATGTAAATGTGTGAATTGGGCCTGTATAATATGATGCAGAGTTGTGACATGTTGATTGGAAAGGTGCATATGCTTCCTAATTGCATTCTAATTTAAAAATTTTAAAAGCAGTGTGCTGACCAAATGAGGCATGCAGGTTGAATCTAGTCCCTGGCAATTAGTTTGCAACCTCTTTACTTATTTATAATCATTTACTTTTTAATGTCTGGTTTGTCCACACATTTCTAGGACACTGAAGCCAGGGACCTTGTATTGATACATCTTTTATCTCCTGCCATGCCTGCAGCATAATAGCTACTAAGTATGTAGCTGTTGGTGGATTAATGGTACTGGCTGTGCTATAACGTTTATTAACTACATTGTTTTCCCCACCATCCCTCCACCCCCAGCCCTTAATCAGAAGTTACGTATTAAAGAGGAGAAATCAAGGTTGGCTAGTTGTCTTTACTTTCCTTTAGGGGACCATCAGTATCACATTCCTTAGAAACGTCATTTTGGAAAATAAATTTTTAAAAAGTTTTAAGAGGACAGTATCATTTTCAGGTTCACAGCATGTTTTTTTCTGTCCACATGATCAGTCAATCATCATGTTTTGAAAGTGGAAGGTGACCTTACAAATCAGGTATTCCAATCTATCTCCCAATGCAGAAATACTGTTTATAAACTGCAACAAGGTAGATGGCTTCTACTTGAGCATTTCCGGGTATTGGAGGCTCAGTCCTTTGTTGAGAAATCTCATTTCCTCATAGAGCAGCTCTAATTAGATAGTCCTTTCTCATGACTAGATTAAACCGACGCTCTTAAACTTGTACTTACTGTTTTTAGTTCTCTTTAACAAATACACAGCATCTTCTTGTTGCAAACGTGCACAGATATTCAAGAAGATGAATGAAAATGTAATAAAAAGAAGTTGTACAAGCCAAACTTCCCTTATGACTTGAATTATCATGGCTTCTTAAGAGATTGATGTAGGATGTAGGAAAGATGGACATTGTCACAATGAACTTCTAATTATACAGTGTTCAGATCTAGGAGGCATTTTCAGTACCTAAAGTTGTATGATGCTCCTGACTCCAGAAGCTATTTGCTACTATCATGATTTATGTACTCAATACCACCATTGCCTCAGTTTTCAAAAAAGGCAGGTAGCATGCAATTCTACCCTCCACCAGCAGGGGACAGTACTGGGGTCAGCCCTTCCAATTTTTCTGCCTTTTTATTCTCCTCTCTAAAACACTCTTAGCTGGAGGCCCAGAAAGCACTACTGTAGGTCTCATAAGTATCTCCTGTTGAGCCTCTTTCAATTTGTTCTGCTTTTATTAAGATAAAAACTGAGATTTTTGTAAACGCCCATTTTCCTTGATTTTCCATAGCTTAAATAATCTGTATTTACTCAAGGCCCATCTATTCTTTGGAAGTAATTTAATAATTGGTATAGAAAATACCATATGATAGGTTGTGATGTGGGATGATATGAAACAATACTTACTAGTTTTAAATTTTATTTAACCACATCTTTCATTTTATGCATTATTTACAGTGTAGGGATTTGGTATCAAAATGCTGGGCTGTCCAGTGTTCTCTAGAGATCTGAGTGGAGGCTTGAACTGGGGGACTTGTGACATCCCTATAGACAAATGAGAGCCCTTATTCCCAGAGTCACTTCTGATAAAAGAATCACAACCACTTTTACATGGATGATGATATCTGTTAGGAGTTTTTCCCTGACACATAAACATGCTAAGCTGAGTAGTGGAAGTAGAAATGACTCGAATCCTAGTTAATGGTCCACCCAACTAATAACGACCACGCTTAGCTTGAATGATGCTTGTTCTGGTCCCCTACGGAGACAAGGTGTACTCTTCCGTTCACCCCAAATTTGGTTTGGATGTTGAAACTGATGATACCACATGTGCCCCAAGAGGATGTGGAAAGGTTTATGGCTCACACACTGAAGCTTTCTGGGGAGAGCAAGGGAGGTTGCAAGCAGGTCTGAAAATGAGGTGAGAGAGCCAGACAAGGAGATGGGCTTGGCTTTAATTGTCGTTAGGGCTGGGTTTGAGGTGAAGGTTCCCTGACGTGGGCTGAGGCTTGCATGTTTGAACTTCTTGCTGGCACCAAAGAGGGAACACCCAGGCTTTCCAGGTTACCTAGATACAGAGCAGAAGCGGGGAGAGGGGCTGGTGGAACTTGAAAGCTGTCTCCAGCCAAATGTCAAAAATGAATTGGACTCTATGTTACAGCGCTAAGTTGTACTTTTGGGTATAATCCGACTTTTCTTGGCAGATGCGTTATTCCCAGGATGAAGAGCTCACAGGCCTCCTGCTAACTGCTTCCCTTTTTCCTCTTGCTACTCTTCTCTTCCTGGTAGGATCCTTCCTGTACCCCAACCTCAACAGAAATGTAATAGTTAAACTTTTGCCTGAGACTCTTGCTTCTCTTACTAAATTTGGATTCCTATTTATATATATTCATGTTTAAACAGATACGTTTGTACTATGTGTGTGTGTGTCTGTGTACAAACTAGAGGGAATTCAATTTCCCCTTTTTTCCCTTTTGGGTTGGGAGTGTGTATTGACTTTGTGGAATCACGGCTGTGGGTTGTGAATGATGAATGAACAACATCCTCTCTGCTGGAGGAAGAGGGGCTGCAGAGAGAGCTGGAAGTGTGCAGCGGCATTTTGCTCTGTTTTTTTTTTTTTTTTACACTCACATTGTTAGCATGATCTTTTACTAAAGCTGAATCCCTGTGTGATGCAGTTTGGAGACTGGGTGTTGAGTGGAATGGAATCGCTGCAGGGACTGTCATGCAACTGAAAGGAGCACCATTCACAGTATGTTCCATACAGATACAGCCCAGAATCAAATGCCTTCTGAACTTGTAAGTTTCAGAAACCATGAAGGAGGCACTAAAGAGGAATTTGACTTATTCAGAGATT
Source organism: Camelus bactrianus (assembly GCF_048773025.1). NCBI lineage: Eukaryota > Metazoa > Chordata > Mammalia > Artiodactyla > Camelidae > Camelus > Camelus bactrianus. The sequence continues at coordinate 19,091,428 of NC_133568.1, read as the reverse complement.
ATCTGACCCCAGATCTTCAATAGGGCTTTTTGGGTTGTTTTTTTTTTTGTTTTGTTTTTTTTTTTTGAGGCAGACTGTTGTTTTCTGTTGTTCTTTATGCTTGTTTAATTTCAGATTTGTTATCTTTCTCATGAAAGAAGCTCTGGATAAATGTTGGGCAAAGAAGCTACTTCTCACTCATTCCTTAGAGTCAAAAATTATTAAAAATAGAAAATTTGTTGAGACAGATTATACCAAGTGATTAAAGGCAATTGAAATTAAAGTTTAGCACAATCTTACTAATGATTTTAAAATAATAAAATTAGAATCTGTCAAGTGCCAGGTGCCTTAAGAACAGAAATCACACAATTAGACAAAATCTCAGGTAAAATTTACTCCATTTCAACTAATTCATCCATAAATTCAGTGTATCTCCTGGGCTTGGACATGGAGATACATGACATAGATTACAGTGGAGTGCCAGCTTCAGAAGTGCCCAAGACGTCCTCCTTTGCTTGACGATTCAGGATGGGCCCTTGGCTGACTGTTGTTACTTTCACAAAGATTATGTGCTCACGTTATCATTCTTGCCAGTGTGAACACAAAATGTGAGAGGCTGTTATAGTCTCTACCATAGCACCCTTTCCCCCTGATATTTTAAAATCATTCATGTGTTTTTACTTAGCATTGGTTTAAGGCTTTACACTGGGAGGACACTGAAATTTCTCTTGTTAATCATCTTTCAAGCAAGCCGGTGAGACAGGGTAGTTCTCCTGGCACTGTCTCGCACCTGGGGACACAAAAGCAGAAGGAGGTTATTGGACTTGGACCAGATCATAATATTTCTCATACCAGAATGAGAACTAATAGCTCAGGAGTTTCCAGTCTGTTGTTCAGCCAGCTGGCTTATGTTCCTCCAAGTCCTGCTATTTGTATAAACTCAAGAGGACCGTTAGGTCCTTGAAAAGTACATATTAAATAGGTAGCAAATCAGAGGAATAGGTTTAGCTCAGCACCATCTCAAGAGAAATCCTCTTCTATTGATTACCTACTATAGAGTTACTTTCCCCCTTCACTCCTGTTTTATATTTTTCCATATATAATGCAGGAAAAAAAACTTCTATGGGAAGTTAGCCAGATGTTTTAGAGAAAAAAAAACTTCTGAAATATCTCTGTAAGATCTTCATTTTGACAGCTCCAAGTATTAGATTTGGGAGCTAGAGAGCCAAGAAATAATTTTTTCAAACTAGGAGGCAGTCAGAGAAAAGACTAATAGCAGAGGTGATAAGAAATACCCAAAGGAGGACTTTTTTTTTGTGGTGCAGAACTTGGTATGATTAGAGCATCAGGCAAATTTGGATGTGATAATGCAAATAATTTATAAAACCTTTACATAGATATGAACTAGAAGCTTTATTAGGAAATCAAATGTCCATGATAGGACATTTTTAGCTGCTTGGCAAAAAGCCTTGACCAAACAAAAGGAATTCAGATGCTTTTGGTGACAGCTGATGTGGAATAACTTTTTATAGTACATGTTCTATCATGTGGCACAATTTGTGAATTTTCTCAAAAAAAAGTGACAGTCAACAGAGGCCTGTGTTTGTGGGTTTTATCTGTAAAAATAAAAGAACAAGGTTCCATGGAAGACAAAATTCACAACTTATCAACATTCAAAATAGAAACAAGTTTCAGTGCTGTTTTAGGGAGGATGAATGAACTGAAGAATTGTTTGTGATGAGCTTCCAAACTTATAGGACATAGTTTAGAAAATAAAAAATGCAGTTTTGTATTATTTGTTCCCAGCGTTAGAAAGTAGCCATAAAGAGAGTTCTAGGGAGCCGTAAGGCTGTCCAAAGACTTTCTAGATAAAATGAAATTCTTTTTATTCCCTTTGGAGATTCTTAATTGCAGTAGAGGACTTTCTTCTACATGTCCGACCTCCCTCTTGTCTTGAATTATCTATTCTTCCTTAGGGTTTCTACCCATCTTTCAAGTCTCAGCTCACCTTCTACCTCCTCTGTGTAGCCTTCCTTCCCTGGTTACTCCATAGGGTAGAACAGATCACTCTCAAGCCTCATGCTTCACTAGAAGGAGTTACAGAGATCAAAATAACCACTTACACTCACAGTTATAGTTTATTACAGGGAAAAGATGCAGATTAAAATAAGCAGAAAGAAAAGGCATCTGGGGCAAAATCCAGAGGAAACCATGTGCAAGCTCCCAGGTGTCCTCTCCCAGGGGAACCATATGGATGTGCTTAATTCTCCCAGCAGTGATGTGTTATAACATCTAGAAAGTGTACCCATGAGGGAAGCTCACCTGAGCCTTGGTGTCCAGAGTTTTTGTTGGGGTTTAGTATGTAGGCATGACTGAACTCAACTACTTGGACTCCAGCCTCCCAGAACAAAAGCAGACACTCACCATAAAGCACATTATTAGCACCAACTATCTGATCAAACTGGTACTGGGTGTCTGGTACTGAAACAAGGTTTCAGGCAGACAAAAGCATTCTCATCAGGCAGAATGTTCCAAGGGCCAATTATGAAGTAGGCTTTTCTTGGGAATGTGCAAGATTTGCGTACCCAGGCTTGCTGAGTTCTCTCTTTCCCAAAAATCCCACACCCCTAGTCCTTGGCCTAGGCTCTGTTCATAAAGTGCTTGCATTTTTCTGAGCGTCTACGTTTAATATAGCATTTACGTAACAGATACAGTAATAGTGGTTAGCATAAATATGCTTAACATTTGGAGGATCCAGTGTGGGCAGGGATAGACTTAAAGAAACCAATTCATCCTGTGTAGGCATGACATATGTTTTCATATATTTGTACTAATTTGGTTACTTGTACTTGTAATAAACTTGTGTAGAACTAGCAAAGGAGTTAGCTGAGGCTTAGCTAAATCCAGTTCTTCCTCAGGCCGGTCATTTTTCATCAGTGGTACATACCAGAGAGGCTTTAACTCCATCTTTCCATACATTTGATCATCAATATGAGTATTAGTATGTAACTTATTTCCATAAGGCAGTTGAATCTCACTGATGATGCCAGCTTTGTACCATATTGCAATGTAGTCACGGGACAATTTAGTTTTATTACAGAACAGATCAGTAAGAATTACAGAGGTATTTTCCATGTCTTCCCAACAGATTGGCCCTTGCCCATATACCAGATATTATTGTGGACAAGAATCATTAAAACTGGCCACTGTTTGCTTACTTCTGGGTTCCAAGTCAGCTGGGGACAAGGCCAGCTCAAAGTATTGTATTGAGATAGTTTTCCATTTTGTGCTCTTGTATAGCTGAGCTCAACTCCTCCCTCCTATGGAGAGGATATGAGTGTTACTCAGAACAGTTCCTGTCCCTGTTAACTGTACCGTAGGGTATATCTTATTCTGATCCGTTCTTGGGGTGAGAGTGGTCAGTGTGCTTCCATGTAAATTACAGTTGCCCAGAGAAGGTCCCTAGGTTTGGAGATCCATAAGATCTCATAAGTGTACCCTTTAAAGCTCTGCGGCTGGATGGAGGGCCATTGTCTCATGGCTACTTCAGCCTCAGTCTGTATTGAAATAGTCAAGAGGTGCTGGCGGGTCAGGATATAAGCCCTTTCTCAGTGTTGGGTCCTAGCATTCTGCAGCATTATTTTCTGAGTTAGCCTGAAACCCATCACAAAAGCCTTGTCATCTTCAGGCTGACTCCCAACTCTTGCTTTCCTCTCGTGGCAGAATTCCCTCTAGTGTGCTTATTCTGCTTAAAACGTCCATCCTTTTCCTCTGAATACTGCTCCTCATTAAAAGTGAATTCAGCTTGTCCTGTGATGTCTAGACTGGCACCTCTCTCCCTTAAAACACTTTCTGGCTCATGAGCTATATTTTTGTTCAATGCAGAATACACATTGCTGCCACTGTGTACTAATGGCCTGAGTGCTGTTAGTGTTTTGTATCCAAAAATGTGGGGTCTCTCTTGCTAGGGCTGGACAAGTGGTGGTCACACCTAGATGTGATGTAGTTCGAATGTGCCATGAGGCCTCCCAGTGCCTTCCTCCCATCAGGGTTGGGCTGCTCCCCAGGGGAATTTGGACCCACTACGTGAAGCCTACTACTTAATTCTCATTAGAAATTCATTGTTTTTCTATTCTGTTTAATAGCTTTCCACCCATGAAAATGCAAGTAGTAATGTACTGTACACAGCACACTGGCATGTCGGGCATGCAGCTTCTGTTTTGTTGTGACAGGTTGTTACTTCCCTTCAAAATTCCCCAGACAAGGGGACCCTGTGTCTCTATGTTCAAATATGCACAGATTCCAGAGGGTCCATGGCGTGTTTGCTCAGGAACCCTGATACTGCGTTCTGCTCTGGTGACAGAGCTGGAGGGCTAGCCGGCTTCCGCAGTTCCCCGTGTGTTTAGGTGGGGAGTGAAAGGCCAGTTTCCCTCCTTCATCCTCCTTCTCCTTGAGTGTTTCTCTTGATTCCCATCCTTTGTCTTGGAGACATAGGTGCACCTTCTTTTCTGCTCCCAAGGGCACCACACTCTCCCTTTAGGCTGTAGACTATTTCTCCTGCTGTCTGAATTTCCATAGGGAATTCTTAAGCTGGTTGGAACTGGCAGCATCACATAGTCACAGCATCCTACTGACTTGGTCCTGTAGAAGGGTTGTGCTTTTACAGGTGGGTTCCCATGAAAGCGGCATTTTAACATTTCATATATCAAATTTATTTGTTCCACAGGCAGAGAGAAAGAGCTGAGGAACAAAACTTTGTGTTCCTTTTAACCTGGTTCTCCGATACTAACGTTTGTGGCCAATTTAGCAAATTTGAACATTATTACACTTGAAAGAGATGGAAAAGGGTCAGTATTTCTTACAGCTTCTTTGGCAATTTCAGGTGGGAGGACTATTTAATATTACCTTGCTGCAGCTTCAGTTGCTGTAATCATTTGGTATGCCTGTTATGAAGTAATCTGTAAACCAATCCCCAAAGCTAAGTGGATTTGAGTCATTTTCATTTTTATAATTACAATTTTATCATTTCAAGGAGGGAAGTACTGGATTCAAAGGTGTCAGTCATGTCATCCTCTCTAATTTAACTTAGCAACTTTCTTTCCGTAACTATGTTAGTCAGAGATCTGTGTCTGAATCTAGAGCTTTCTCGCATTGAGAAAATGTAAAATTTTACCTCTGTTTTTTTAATAACTGCACAGATTTGGGGTTGACATATCAATCATAGTCTGTTGCTTACAAGTTTAGGTGCAATGAGAGCTTGACAGCAGAGATGGAACATTTCAGTCACCGAGCTTGGTTCATAGGTGCCTCAGGAAGCAGGGACTTAGAAATCTCTCCAGGTGACTCAGGTGAAAACCATTTTGTTCTAAATGAAATATTATGTAGTTCATTGATGGCCCTAAATAATAATTGCAATTTTCCCATTGCTTTTGAGATTTTTCTGTGAAAATTACCTCAGCGCATCCTTTTCACAGTCGGAGTGCCCTAAAGAATAGTCGTAGAGTTTGTGACATTGCCAGTTATTTAGAAATTTGAATCCGTGGGAGTGGTCTCCTGTGGAGCCATTAGCCAACTAGATTTTGGAGAACAGACATTGTGTCTTGTTTATTATCATATTTCCACTTCCTAACACATAGGGCCTGCTCTGTAGTATGTACTTAATAAACGTTTGCTAAACGAAATCAGATTCCTGTACCTTTTGAATGCTGACTGCTGTCCATGTATAGTTCATTTACATGGCACAGAAACACTTGTAAGTAGGTGCTATTATTATCTCAATTTTATGGCTGGACAAACTGAGGCACAGAGAATTAAGTAACTTCACCAGGTAAGTGGCAGAACTAGGATTCCAACACAAGTTGTGGGTCTAGAGCATGCATGCTTGCCCACTGTACAACCTGCCACTCTGCGTAAGTCTAAGTATAGGATGTTCTATTAACACTGGAGAACTACACAGCTGTATCTTCCTGGGGTGCAATGGTGAAGGGGGTTAAAAGGTACAAACTTCCATTCATTGGGGATGTGATGTACAACATGACGACCACAGGTAATAATTCTGTATTGCATATTTGAATGTTGCTAGGAGAGTAGATCTTAAAAGTCCTGATTGCAAGAAAAAAAGCATTTTATAACTATGTATGGTGATGGATGTTAACTAGAAAAAAAAAAGAGATCTTTGGCAGACTGAAGTTTTCCAACGCAGGGTCTGTTGTCAACAGTATTTTATCAACAGACGTTTTCCTAAAAAGTCAAACTTTATACTGCCCGCGTGAGGCTTTATAATCCATTCTTATTTTTTTGCTTAGCTGTATGTGTTTCCCTCAGAAGGTTCACATGCAGAATGGTGCAGCACCTGGGGCCCTGTGCTGTGCAGTTATGACTCTCTCACTATAATTGGGGATGTCTCGCTTGCCAGTAGTCCTGTTGAGCATGGAATCACACCAGGGCTTACTTGGGAAGGACTAGTTGCCGGAGGCCTAAACGAGAACCCATAGCTCTGGACTAATAATGTCGTTAATACATAATGAAAAGAAAACCCCATTAGGATGACAGGTGACTGACTGACTGACTTAGAGCGGGGCAAAGAGCCAAAGGAGACAGAAGGTAGAGAATGTGCAGACTTTTACACTGAAACAAGTAAACTAGGCTTCAGAGGAGAGAAAACTGAGAAAAGGAGGAAAGTGGCAAGCCCAGCAGGCTCAGGAATAAGGCGGCCCACATTTATTTGAAGGGCCAGGAGGAAGCTGTCCGTGTGAATTGTAGTGGGAGGCTGGAGGAGGACTAGAACAACCCCCACCTCCACTTTTCTGATTTTTAAGCCTCAGCCACACCCAGAGCTGACGCAGAAGTCCTCAATAAAGTGCGTAATGCCCGTGGATCCAATTCTTCGATGGAATCCTTTGACACATCATGTTGGAGCCTTCCCCTTTTGATAATTTCAGTGATGTAGTCTCAGAATGATTCAAAACGACATTGTTATCTCTTTCAACTGCCATGAAAGGACAACTGCTGTAATCTGCCTGGTCAAAACTGCAAGCGTTCACCCATTCATTCACCACCCAGAAAATATTTATTGAGGCTCCAGGTTAAATACATAAATCACTGAAGCCAGAGCCATATTGTGAAGTTACAGCTCTACTGCGAAAAAACCAGCTACTTCATTTTTAGAGCACTTGTTATGATCTGTAGAACTATTTAGGAAATAACTTTGGGGTTCATATAAATCCAGCTCTTAAATCTGTACAAAGACCATCCTTGCAGAATTTCTGGATCTGTTTTCTGTTCCTCTAGGCTAAGGCCATTTTCTCTTACTTCTCTGCTCATAATTCAATTGGCACATTTATACCTGGATTCCATCCTCAAAACTAGGACAGTCTGGGTGGGGAACTTCCTGCAGACAATCCTGTGTAGCCAAGACTACGAGTGCTTTGAAAGGAAGAAGAATGAGGGAAGCAAAAGTGAAGTGAGAACTGAAGGCAGCCCCTGGGGAAGTGGATGACGCTTGTTGCTGAAGGAAAGAGGAACACAATTACAGAAGTGGCAATGCTCAAGGGAGAGAGAGGAGCAGCCTGGGGAGTGGGGCAGCAAGAAAGCGGCAGAAAGTTTTGGTGTTTTGTTTTTCCACTGGGCTCGCCTGGCTTTCCCCACCACATGCATGTGCCTTGCCATCCAGGGCTGTGTGGAGAGCTTTCAGGGCCCTTAAGATGCTCCCTCATTTTCCGCACGCACCCCATCTGTGACCACAACCTAAGGCTAGAAAAGGGGTAGTTTTTCCCTATTGCTTCCTACTGAGACCATCACTTTTAGGGAGAAAGCCATGTGACACCCCTTCCCCCTCATCCCCAATCCAAATAAAGACTGCTCCCTTGGGGTGGCTTGTTTTCCAGCAACCCCTTCTCTGGTAAGACTGCCACTGCTGTCCACTGAGTTGAGGGTGAGGTATGTGGCCAACTCCAGGCAACAAGGTTGTAGACCTTGGTCTGTTCTTATCTGAAGCTCTAGTGGTTCTTCAAGATTAAGTGCTTTACAGTGTGTTATCTGCCTTAGGTCTATTTCCAGAGCTGGAAGAGTTGTTTTGGACAGTTTTGACCAGTTTTGCACTTTATTTTTGTGAAGATGATTTGCTGACCTCTTTACTCTGACTCAGTGGAATGTCTCTCCTAGTATACTTTTACCAGCTGTTTTGTTTTCAATCTTTCTGTCTCATTTTGTTTTAACTTATTTTTTATGAAAATCAAGAGTTGGGTGTTCCTTTGTGATCTAGTGTTAAGAAGTTCTTTACTTCTTTTTAGTAAGTGAATTACACGTATTTATATTTACTGATTTGACACATAAATTGTATTTGATCTTTATTTTAATTTTTATTTTATTTATTTCTACACTGAACAGTCATGTTTCCTTTTCCATTTTCTTTCTCTCTTTTTCACAATTCAGTTGTAATAATTAGTATCTTCTTAGTGTTTACATTTGTATTGCTGACTTATGCTTATGTTTTATCATTTTAATGATACTATCAGATGAAATCCTTTGACTGTTAACTATATAGGTGAAATAATAATCTTCCTGTATATCCTATCTTTTAACCTCTTTCTTCTCCAAATAGTTGTATGATTCCTGCATTGTGGGGAGATACGATATTTTCAGTTTCCTTTTTTACCTTAATCTTCACATGTGTTTTATTCTTAGTTTTACAGTTAAATATGTTAAATTCCCATTGCCAGTTCTTTTAACTTTTTCTTCCCTAGGTATTTCTTGGTTGGTTAAAGCTGGTTTTCCAGCGTAGTGCTCAAAAAGAAACTATGAGCATCATGCTCCTTGCACACTTACATGTTCAAGCGTTTGTCTGTGTCTTTGCATCTGGAGCTTCCACGAGTGTGTACTTACTCAGTCCTTGACTTACACTTTCTTTTCTTGACTGTCTTTTCACGTTGCCCCACTTCTGATGTTGTATGTTTCTGTTGAAAAGTTCGAGACCACCACTTTGTGACTATCCCCTTTGTAAATAACTTAATCGTTTTGCCTGGCTGCCTGAAGTTCCTGTCTTTATCTTCATACTCCAGTGCCTTAACCAGGATGTATCTTGTTGTGAAGCGCACTGACAGGTGCACGATGGGCCCTTCGGTATGGAGGTTCAGGCAACTCTTCCTGAAGTGGGGACTTAAACAGTTATTCTGTTGAATTGTTTCAGTATTATTCTTTAACATCTCCAATTATGCATATTTTGGATTTGCTTTGGCTAATTTTCATAATCATTTTCCCTCAAACCCTTTTAAACTTTTCCCTTATTTCATCTGCATTTTTTCACTGTATTATTTCTGTCCTTTGTGTCCCTAACAGTGTTGTCCAGGGGGTCTATTTGTTCAGTGATTTTTGGTTATTCCATTGATGCCTTTTCCCCTCCCTTTTACTGAGTTCTGAGTTCTACCAGCTCACATTTTAATTTCTTCTGTTGTCTCACCATCTTTTACCTGAGTTTTGCATTTCTGCTTTGTGATCTTTCTTCAGAGAGGTGATGTTTTAGTTCGCCAGTATTGTCATAACAACGTGCCAGAGACTGAGTGACTTAAACAATAGGCATTTATTTCCTCATACTTCTTGAGATTAGAAACCTGAGATCAAGGTGTCGGTAGGGTTGATTTCTTCTGAGGCCTCTTCCCTTGGCCTTATAGATGGGTATCTTCCACTGCTGTCTTCATGTGGTCTTTTCTCTGTGTTGTCTGTGTCCTTATAAGGACACCAGTCATGTTGGATTGGGACCCACCTGAGTGACTTCAGTTAGCTTTACCTCTTTAAAGATCTTATCTCCAGATACAGCAACACTAGGTACTAGGGGTTAGGTCTTCTAGATGTGAATTGGGCTGAGGAGACGCAGTTCAGCCCATCACAGGTGATTACCTTGTTGAGTTATTATCTTTTTAATTCTTGTCAAGTTATTTATTTATTATTTTTATCTGCTTTTTTGGGACTAGATGTTCTGGTTAAGTATTCTTTATCTAACAGTAAAATTTACCTTTTTTTCCCTCACATTTTTTACTTACAGTATTTTCATATTGATTCTGTTGGAATTTCTTTTATATTACTCATTGAATGAGTTAAATTTTCTTGAATTGTCTTTTTGTTTAGGACACCTGCGTGTGTGTGTGTGTCAGGGCGCTGTGCACGATAGCCTTCCAAAGGGTCTCTCCTGCTCTGATCACAGAGAGGGGCGGCTTCCCACCACGATGGCTCCTGAAAGGGAATCATTGGGGTGGCCTTCTCCCTGTTTCTCAAAGTAAAATGAAACCCATCCAGGAGACTTCATTCTGTCAGCCTTCTCGCTTCCACTGCTGCATCCATTTTAAAAAACCAGGTATATAGCCTTGATGCTTCTGGACGAGGTTTCACTTTTAGGAAGTTTGTTGTTGTTGGGTTTTTTTTTCCCAATACTTTATACGATTTATATCATTGGACCCTGTCAGTACTCTTAGCATTTCCTTTCTGCCTGATGTCCTGTGTGGCTTTAGTTTTCTTTCTGCTAATTTTGGGAAACTTTATGTATGTTTATGAGTCGGTAGATTATACATTTCTCTTAGTTTTACTGAAAAATAGAGTTTTAAGTTGTTGGAGTTTTTTCTCCTTGAGTTTTAGGTTGAGAAATGGGAAGGTAGTTCTCACTCAGCCACGTTTATGATGGACGTCAACTTACTGAGTGATTACCGTCTGCTAAACACAGGGCTAAGTACTGCGTATATATTATAGCCTATTTAATTCTCATCCTAGTGATAAGAAATAAGATGATAGATATCACAGATTAGCTCTTTAATCTGCGGTCTCTCCCCCTTTTAGGATGTTATAACTACTATAGCTGAGAAGTTATTCTACATTTCTCAGACTTCCTTACAACTCAGGTTTGTGTGTGAACTGCTGTGCCTCCGTGCTATTTGGAATCCAGATGGGAGGTGAAGTCCACGTGCTGTTGCTTCTGCAGGAGTCATGGTGGAGGCATTTGCTGTGCAGCAGTGATAAGAGGGTGGATGTAGAGAGGGAGAGTGTAGGCATCCATTTTCCGGGGGTGTGTTCTGAAAGCCTGCGGTTACAGTAGCAGTTTTGGATTTCTAGATCCTCGCAGAAGTTGTGGCACGAAATTAGCAGTTGGGACAGTGGCTTCCTGATTCTCTTGATTCCAAATTGTGCCAGAGACAGCAGCTCCTGTGGAGGGCCAGTGTTATGGCATTGTCCTTGTGGTGTCCCTTCCGAAAGCTCAGCCCGGAATACGCTCCTCTAGCCCTTCCTCACAAACTCTTGTAAACTCCTAATTCTCTGCACTAGATTTCCATCTGAATATGCTGTCCAGGATGATTTCTGATATTTGAAACTGAACAAGGACTGGTAGATACTTTTGTCCCCATTTTATAGAGAGGGAAAGGCCACCAAACTAGTTAAGAATGGAATTATGGTTTAATCCAAGGTTGTCTGACTCTAGAATCTCTCATCTGATTATTAAGATTGGTCACAAAAATCAAACACTTTTGAAGGGTTTACTATGTCCCAGACAGTGTTCTGAGCATTTGAAATTTGTTAACTATAACCAATCTTATAAGCCAGGTGTTTTTTTTAAAAAGTTAGCTTTATTGTGTCGATAAGATACTAAGAAACATAAAGGCTGAGAAATTTTCCCAGGGCCACACAGGTCTGCTCCAAAGTCCAAGTTCTTAATGGCTAGGCTGCCTTCATCTCAAAAATGGGTTTGCCTTTATTCTACATTTTGAAGTTTTATTTTTTTAAGTTACTTTTAAGATTCAGTCTTAACTTTGTGTACAGATACAAGTTTTATATTTTATAAATACATCACTTTGATCCTATTCAAATTCTTCCTACTAGAATATTCTGAATAGCTCTTTAATATGTTGCCAGTTATTGGAAATGGCACTGTCATAGAATTATGGAATATCAGGATTGGAAGAAGGCCTATTAATTATCTAGTTCAAGGACTTGAACTCTCTGTATAAATTTTTTGCCTATTTATCAGTTATTCTGGGAGATTCAGCATTTCCCCAGACAGCCATTCCGTCTCCAGCCAGGATCTATTAGTAAAGGCTTCCTAAGACTGAACTAAACATGCCATTGTTTCAACCCCCATTTATTAACTCTTGGTATTTATTAATACCAGATATTATTTCTCTTTCGCATGATAGTTCTTCAGATATTTGAAGACGGTTATCATGCTTCCTGGAATCTTCCCACCTCTTCTCTTTAGGTGATGTGTTTCCATTTCTTTCAGCACTTTGTTAGGATTTCCATTGACTTCCACATTCAGATTGCTCTGAATTTACTTGTCAAGCCCAAATTTAAAGTTGGCTGTGATTGGCAGTGAACAGGACAGGACCTCACCACCCTTGACTTGGATATTGTTGTGTTCTTCGAAGGACTACCTTGCATTATAGAATCGTATTGAAATTAGAGTCAATTCAGTCATCTAACCCTCTTCAGCTCATGTGCTGTTAGGATTGTCTCTCCCACCCTACACTTCTTTGGGGCTGTCCCCCTTGCTCTGTCTGTTCTAACTGCAGTGGATTTCTCTCAGCTGGTTGCCAGGCCATGACCACATCTGCCTGGGGCCTTTACATGGGTTCCGCCTCTGCCAGGCTGGTGTAGTCTTCTTTTTCCTGCTCCAGCTCCCCTCACCCCTCTGTTGTGATGTGTTCCCATTTGATTGGTTATTCCCAGAGCACCTTAAGGTTTTCTGTGTATACATTTCCTCTGGTGGGCAGCCTTTCCTGATTTTCTGTTTATGTTAGGTCTCCTTAATACACACTTTCAAGGCTCTGTGCTTCCACCTTTATGAACTTATCTCACTCAAAAGTGTTTTAAATGTATAATTTTCACACAAGATTAAGAGCTTATGATGTTTTTACCTTTCTGTTCCTAGTTCCTGGCACACGTTCAAAATGCATATATTAACTAATTGGTAATAATGGGAGTTCAGATAATTTCCATTAAATATCATGTTGTTGGTTTTGACCCATTTAGTTCATCAAGATACTTGGGATTCATGTCTGTGTCACTCAGAATATTTGCCATTGTTGCTAACAAATTTGGTTAGTGTGTCATTCATATTCTTATCCAACTGATGGCTAGAATCTTTTATCTTAATATTACAGAGCTCCCTTCAGGCTGATGTCAGCCCTCTGAGTTATGTCCATTCAGATAAGATTGAATTCACTTTGCCACATGACCATTCAATTCACATTTCTTTAGTCTGTCTATATGATATCAAGACAGACATTAATTGCCTTTTTTGAATTTTTTTAAAAGAAAAAACGAAATACTATTCAATTCCTCTGAAATATCTTGTCTTCTAAGCCCTCAAAAATCAGTCTAACTTAATATAGTAAACATGCAGCTGGCTTCTAGTAAACATGGTTTCTTTTTCTAAGCTCTTGTTAACTAGTTTTTAAATAGAATCTTGCTTAAGATTATGCTCTGTAATATACATATGTATAACTTTTATGGAACCGTTTGAGAATGAGGTAGACAGTCACAAAGAAGAACATTTTTATAACTGTACTATGTTTATCAGTCTCAAGAAATTTATCATTAACATATTATTAAATATATGATTCATATTCAAACTTACCCCATCATCATGGTGATGTTCTTCAGAGCAGGATCCAGATAAGGCTGACATGTTGCATTTAGTTCTCATGCCTCTTCAGTCTCCTTTAATCTGGAAGTTTCACTGCCTTTTGCAATACTGAAAATTTTTGAAGAGTTCAATCCAGGTGTTTTTCAGAATGTTTCTCAATTTGGATTCATCAGATTGTTTCTTCGTGATCAGAATCTGGTTAAACATTTTTGGCAAAAATACCACATAGGTAATGTGTTCTGCTCCATGCATAACAGGAGGGGACAAATGATGTCTGTTTGTCCCATATTGGTAATTTTAATTTGATCTCCTAGTTAAGGTGGTGTTCAGCAAGTTTCTCCACTGTAAAGGCAACTTTATTCATTTGTATGCTCATTTTTAAATTAGACCTCTATGTTCTCCACAACGTTTCCTTTTCGTGACTTTTCAGGAATGTTCGTTTGCACTCTCCGTAGCAGAGTCACCGGATCTCCATGGGGAGTCTCCACGGGGAGAGGAGTTTGACTTTCTGCTATTCTTCGACAAGCTCTTCACCAAACAGCTCCACTTCCCTCTTGCCACTGTGTGTTCTGTGTATCACTCTGAAGACCAGTCTCTCCTGTGGAACAACTGTGAGCAACAGAGTGAAGCGGTTTCTCTCTCCCTTTGTTGCCTATCAGAATGTCACTGAGAGCCCAAGCAGCTGTCCCGTGCTGTATGTGTCCAGTTCCATCCCATTCAATTCTTCTACCAGTTGTTTGGATGCCTCTGTCCTTTGCCCACTGGCTTGGGAGGCAGAGTACTAAGTACTTCACTTTGATTATTAGATACTACAAGTGGAAATAGGTACTGTGCCTGCCCATGTGAAGCTCGTATTCTGGGCACCATCTTTCAGAGACTAGAGACCCAGGACAAAAAGGCTGTTTTATTATTAATTCAGTAGTTTTTCTGAGAGGTTGACTAATTCCTCATTTTCCCTTCTGATCTCTTCTGCCTTATATTCAGTGGCATCCCTTAGTTGGAACTGTTTTACAAAACTCACTCGGCAGTCATCTTCTGCTTTATCTTATTGGAAGGTTCTGTACTTGTGACCCTGTTGACCACTCTATCTTTCTAAAATTTCTTTACCCTCTTGGTTTTCCAGACAGGACACTCTTTTGTTCTCTGACAAACAGTTGACCGTCTCTGCTACACTATGATTGTAAGTTTTCTCAACATTTATTTAAGTAATTATTTTGTCTCTTAAATTTGGCATGAAATGCATTATTGCATATATATTTAAAATTTTTTTGTTTTATTTAATTATGGAGTCTTCTCATAGGGCAGAAAACTTCAGAACAATTCATTAGAAATCCTCTATGCTGTCAAAGAAAAACTGCCTTAGACAGAGTTAAACAGGCAAGGAAGGCTGTTGGAATAGGGGAGAGAGATTGAGCTCAACTCTGCTGAAACAAAAAGTGAGAGGATTTTTAAACTCTGAGGTGAACTACTGGAAAAGTACTAGAAGACATTAGAGGGGAGCTTGTTCAGTGGGATTAGCCCATCTGTGTTGGCTAATTTCTCTTGTCCAGATTAGGTTTCTCCCCTCCCACAAAAATTGGGAGATAGAGGTGCTCTCTTAATGATGACATTTCAAAGGATTGGCCCCCTAGGTCTTTAAAAAAGAAATTCCTGGGTTATACAACTGGCAGGAGGCTGGGGAAAGATTTATCTACATTTCAAAGGGGCAGAGAAAGAATTTGCATTTACAAGATTTTTTTTTTTTTTTTTTAAGTAAATGGTCTAAGAAAAGGGAGGTCAGGGGCCCATAGTCAGGAAGAAACCTGTCTAAGGTTTAGTCAAGCTGAGGGGAGCATTAAAGCCATTTTGATCAGTGCAGAGTTGTGGCTTCTTGCATATTTGCCAATGCAAAAATTGTCATTGGCTCTGCATTTTGAAACAAGTTCCTGCTTGTACATAGAGGCCAAGGTGAACAAAAGGGAGCACTCCACCTGAAGAGAATATTAAAGGAAGAATCCAAAGACGTGGACAGAAACTCCAGGTTCTGTGCTGGGAAGACAGGAGGCACCATGGCTCAGAAATTCAGTTTGTAATGATTTTGTTTCTGACCCACGGGAGGCTTTAATCTTGCCTCTCTGTGTTAGGTACACAAAGAAAGCATTTTTATGTTTTTGTGTCTTCTAATTAATTTAACTTTGAGGCCAGAGCCTTTAAGCCTGAGAAAAAACGTAGTGGTTAATTCCCACCTTACCGTCTCCTTCTCCCCATGTAACTTCCCTGCTGGCCTTTATGTAGGGTTTTATATGCCCTTCCTCTCATGGTACCTGTATTTCCGTGTTTCAGTCCTGCCTCATAGTATAAAACGCTCTTACACTGAGGGTGTAGTTTCATTATTTTAGCTTTTGTTCAAATGACCTTGAAGTGCCTGTAGAGAGAGCTGAAAATTAGTAAATATTTAAATGACTTAGATTTTTATGATATTCTTTAATTTTTTTCAGAGACTTGATCTTTATTCTTCTTCATTTATAAATTTCTGGGTCTGGGCTTACTCAACAAGATAGCTGGTCTCCTGATTTCTGGTAGACTACCATTGTCTTGAGCATCTGATGGGCATGTAATTGCTCGTTGTCTTCGTCCGGAGCCCCAGAGAAGAGAGGTTATGCAGTTTGGAAACATAATTTACTGTTTCATGATTGTTCATTTCCGCCCAGATGCCGGCCCCTGTCTAAATTCAGAACTTGTCTAAATGCAGATCACTGGACATCGTGGGGCCTGTTTGAATATGAACAAAGTCGAAAAATCTAATACTGTGATCATTCTTTTCCTTATATTCTGAGGACAAACTGAAGTTTTATGCAGAATGATGTGTCACTTCTTGAGCAAACACCTCCTTTTTCTCCCCTTCTTCAAGTCACCAGTTGTTAACTATTCAGTTTCTTCTCTTTCAAAATTTTTGTTCTAAATTCTTTGTTTGCAGTGAATACATAAGAGTAAATATCTAAATAAATACTTGATTTACTAATATTAAGAAAGTTTTGCTAGCACTGAGTTATGACTCAAGCGACTCAAAACATTTGTAAAACATTAATGACCAGTATATTTTTAACTAGCCTGTGACATAGATGATAGTAATTGTTTTGGTAGGCTTCTCGAGAATAGGAAAACTCAATCAAAATGCTGTTCTTTTCTGTGAGAAACTGGAGACCTTATAAGAGGATTGGTAGTTGTGGACTAACTTCATTGAGGTCTTGTCTCTGAGCAAATATATAGAATAATTTAGGGTCAGTTAACATTAATTGAGTGCCTACCAAATAACAAGTAATATCGTTTTACTTATGTTATTTCATTTAATGCTTCCCTACACTGTAAGCAGTGGATAGTATCTCTGTTTTACACATAAATAATCTAAGTTGGAGAGGTTAAATGAGTTTTCTCAAATTTACACAGCCAGAATTAGCTAGAACATTTTAGACCCTTAATAAATAGCTATCACATATTAGCCTCTGCTATCCCAAATAAGAGCTTTACAAAATGTATTATTTAACTAGTATAAATCCACTCCTTCCAACCAAAAGTATGATTATTACCTCCACTTTCCAGGTAAGCTGAGTGCCAGAGAGGATAGAATGGTGCACTTGAGATTAGACAGCTGATAAGGGGCAGAGTGATGATTGACCCCAAGAATGACAGTTCTGACCAGCTGGATGGTGTTTCCAGCATTGTCAATAAGGCACTTGGAGAAAATGAAGGACGAGCTCAGGGTCAAAACAGTGGGCATCATCCTCCCTTACAAGATGGAGTGGACGTGGTGGGTGGGTTTGGGGGAGATTTCTGTGCACACTGCCCTGTGCCAGGTGATCTGCTGTCCACAGCTGCTTCTGAGTCCTCCTGGGGCTGGACTGTTTCCACGGAAACCTGAAAAGGTGTTGGAAATTTGTATATAATATTCTGATTCTTATTGACAAGGAGGAAAGTAAACACTGCAGTTATCTCTTCTGCTCAGACATGGTTTCCTGCTGCTCCAGCCCCAAACGAATTGGATTTCAGGGCAGCTGGTCAGTGGGGCTCAGCCCTCGCCTCTGTGTGCTGAACTGGAGGTTATGACTCGGGGCCTTTTCTAATCTGTCTTTGCTTTCTGCATCGTGCACGTATCACCTTGGTTATTAGCACTTAGGCTGAAGTTTGAAAGATTTCATCTGATTTCAGCTTGTGGATCTTCCCTCTGTTAGTAGTGTCTCCTGTTTCCCACTGGCCCCGATCCTCGGGTGAACTAAGATCACATTTTGTTCATTTTGGCCTCGGTTACGACCTAGCATGATGGCATAGTGGCTGCAGGGATAGATGCTGTGCCCCTGTGATGCCTTGTGCAGGGTGTTAAACTCCTAGTGCCTCCCTTTCCTTGCCAGCAATTGAGGCTGGTACAGTCATAGTACTTACATCACGAGGTCTAAATAAGAGAATACGCTGAAAGTGCTAACTGTTGCCTTGTAAGTATCATGTTCAAATAGGAGAGTGTTATAAATGTGTCAAGAAATATAATTAATATATAAAAGAACTAGAATAATTAATAAAATACTTAGCAAATGTTAATTGAAAATCTATTGTGTGAGAGACGACATGCTGATCAAAAATGTGTCTATTTTGTCTGTGCTCTGAAGGATGTTACAATTTTTAAGATACATAAGTCATAAATATGTTTGAGAGTCCCAAACCTGATAAGACCTAAGCTTTGTGAAAACATAGGGGAGGAAGAGAGGAGTTACTTCCTGCTGATACAATGAGGCAAGCGTCATTAAGCAGAATGGGGAGACTGTCAATTGATGGTATTTGGTTTTTGGTGGAAGACATCACTGGCAGAGGAAAGCATCTAGGCCAAAGCAAGAGGCAGTTTATATTCAGGGGATGATGCGTTCTGATAGGCGTCCTGCTGGAGAGGAGTGAAAGCCACTTGGATTAGTATAGAAACTGTGACCACAGAGAATCAAAGATAATAGTCACATACGGTGACAGGGAAGACTGGCCTTCATGGGTACTGGACCAAGGGCTCCAGACTGCTCTCCTCATCTCTGCACTTCTGCTCTCCCTTCCTTTGGGAGGCTTTTTCTTCTTACTCATCATTTCTTTCTCTTCATCCCTTCAGCTTGCTTTGGGAGTTGATGTAATCTTGACTTTATCTCTTTGAATCCTTTCAGCTTCAACACCTGATGCCAACCACTCAGCTTCTGGGCAAATAATATTCACATTCCTTGGAGGAATCTGCTTGATCATCTCATCTCTTCTCATCAGGATAAGGCATAGGCCACTGCCGGCCTGCAGATTGATTGCTTTGGGTCAGCTGCTACCCTTTGTCCCATCAGCTGTGACCAGAGATGGCAGGATCATGTGATATATAATATAACCTCCTAAACATCAAGGGTAGTTTTCCTTAGAACTGAGGTGGGCCTGACAAAGTGCTGAGGCTTGCTGCAGCCACTGTGCTGGGAAGGTTGCCAGGGCTACAGATAGTCATTTGAAAAATTCAAAAAGCAATGTCGCTTGAAGTCCTGAGAATGGATGGCATCACTGAAAAAATAAATTTAAAAAATGCAGATGACGTTTTGGGAATAGCTACATGTATGGGTGAGAAGTGGCCGAGGTTTTTAAGATAGAGGCTAAGGTGGTGTAAAAAGGCACCCGCTGTCCCTGAAGAGTGGCGGGAAATACGCAAGGGCGCCCCAGCCACCTCTGCAGCTGCGCAGAGGAGCGAGCCAACACAGGCCGGACCTGCTGCCGGCCAAAAAGATACAGACGAAGCAAAGAAGCCAGCAGATGTATTTCTTGCCCTTCTTCCTCACCAAGGACTATTTCAAGAAAGAGTAGTTTCATAGGCTTTGTGGAGACAACTGGCGAGATTGAGCAGCCAGCTGTGTTGGTTCTGAAGCTGTGGCTAGTGCACTAACACAGCCCCGTGTTTTGACTCTCTCTCATTTTCTCCATTACTGCTTTTCTTTCCCGTTATTTTTGGGTTTTCCCTCTTCATTCCCCAGAGCTTAGCTAATAAGGTTTTCCTGGGGCTGTTTTCAAGGGCACCTTGGGTAAAACACCTTCACTGAGTGTACTGACCGCTGCTCACAGCCCACTGGACACCCAGAGCCAGTAAGGTCAGCTCTAGTCTTGTGCTTCTCCAGGTGTGGTCCTTGGACCAGCAGTATCAGCATTATCCAGGGATTTGCTAGAAATGCAGATTCTTAGGCTTGGCTAAGAGCCTTGCTGCACCGACTGAATCAGAAATTCCAGTTGATTTTAATGCATGTTAATATTTGAGAACCACTGCTCTAGCCCAGGGGTGGGCCAACTCTTATCTGTGGGCCAGCTGCTTCTTTTTGTGAATAAAATTTTATTGAAACACAGCCACACTCGTTTGTTCACTTATAGCCTACAGCTGTTTTTGTGCCACAAGGCAGAGTTGAGTGGCTGAGACAGTCTAAAATATTAACTGTGTAGCCCTTTAAGAAAGAGTTTGCCAGCCCTGCTCTGGTCCAGCCCTGCACTTCTGTTCCCTGTGGTGAAGTATATCTTTTCAAGAGCCAGTGGCTCTCTTTCCCGAAGTTGTTTGTGCCAGTTGTTCTTGTTATTGCCATCCTTTAGCTGAATTCCACTTGTATCAACCCTTGTCATATGAATTCAGTACAGAAGAAGGGGTTTGAGGTTTTGTCTTCTTGAAAATTAAATCAGATGTTCTGTAGAGGCATGGGATGAGTAGCCAAAAATCTACTACTGTAAAACTACGTGTGGACAATCTAACCATAAAGTCCTAGAAGGAAACAGGACAAATCCAGAAGGATTTTGCATTCATTTTGTCTCTAGATTCTGACTCTACTTTAAAGAAACCAGAACTGGAAACTGCAGGAAATGCCTTAGGGGTGTGGTTTAGGAAAGAATGGTCTTTTAGAACATCTGTCAGAGAAGAACCATACTCAAAAAAAAAAAAAAAAAAAGGCTTAATCCCATAAAAAAACATTGGTGAATAAATATTTATCATATTTCAAAATTTATTAAAAACACAAATTTTTATGAATTTTATGATTTAAGCATTAAATAACCTTCTTGATTGAGTAGTCAGGATACTGACTAAGGCAGGTAACAGGGCTTCTTTTAGGTATATTAAGAGCACAGTGTCCACATATCATGCCCACAGGCACCCACAATTCTATTTTTGTCCATCACCAGGGTAGTAGAAGAGTTTCTCAAGTGTTCTTTGAACTCATGCAGGAGAATCACCTTATTAAAATGTAGATGTTTGGAAAGATCCCAGGGAATCTTAAGTGTAATAGCCTCCATGTGATTCTTACACATGCTGAAGAACCAATGGTACAGAATAATCACCTATTTAATTATTTACAATTGAGTCATTAAATACCATGCAATCCAAACTCAAAGGACTATATGAGAACAGTTAATGCTTATCTTCTCCTAATTTCATCCATTAAAAACATGTTATTGTGTTATTTGTAGCCCTCTTTAAATTCCTCTGGTAGCAAATGATGGATAAATAAGTAGATGGGTTTTAGTCTTGTACCTATTTACTCTATAAAAGCCTCCACTGGACAGTGACTTTTAGTAGTTTGAGGAATCCCAGAGTTGAACTGTCTAAACCCTAGAGCTATAAAAGTATAAAGTGTAAAATAGAATATAGAAGTATGCATGAATGTACATATGAACGTGTAATAGGATGTTAGCCTTAAAGTTTTGTCCAAGGCACCAAAATAGAATAGATGTGAAATTCCAAGGTACAGTGTCAACTCCAAGAAGGAATTTCAGTGTTGGTGACTGAGAACTCAAGTCAGAATCCACAAGAAGACACTCTGGGTGGAGAGAGCACAGAAGAGTTTCCTTAACTAGATCTCCTTGGGACTTTATTACTGTCTTGGGACGATGCTGCCTCCTGTGTCAAGTGGGGGGCAGGGAGGGACCTCTTGAAAAGCCTAGTTTCCTGGAGTTGGGGGCATTGAGGTCTGGTGACTGACTCACATTTCAGAAAGCAATAGCAACATGGAATGTGATGTGGATGTCAGGGGGCAGAAAACAAGAGGAGGAGGCAGGGGCAGGGGAGAGGGAGAAGGCATTTTGGAGGCATTTAGTTATGTTGCTGTCACCTGAGTATTTTCACCAACTCACTTGAAGCAAAACCTCACGAGAAACTTCTTTGTAGCAATTGTGACAACTCAAATCATTGTACCATGATGTCAAAAAATTATTTTGAGCACTCAGGAGCTTACATCATTTTTCTGAACGTGGCACCATAAAAATTGCCATCTTACATCACCTGCTAAGTGAGCTTATATTTTTACTGTATTCCAAGTTTGAAAATTATACTAAAATATTCACTTACCTCTAAATCAAGCCAACTGCCTGTACTGTGTATTTCCGGTTTGTTGTTTCTGCTTTCTACCTTTTCTCACTCAGGTCTGAGGGTCTGCCTCAGGCTTCCTTGTCTTCTGGCTTCTGGTAGCATCAGGGCAGAGGGCAATCAGAGTGAGATCAGGGCAGCTTTCCTCAGCTTTCACCCTGAGGGGCTCCCCGTGCTGACCAAGGACCTGTCCCTGTCTGGTCCCTCCTCCCAGCCTGGGGATGAAAACTCGTATCTGTTCTAATGGGATTCCCTGTTATCCACTGTGGCCTCTCACACCTTGTACACAGGTACGAAACTTTCCTCAGATGACCTAATCTGTGTCCCTTCTGCTTCTTGCCAAGACCCTGGTTGATGCCTTTTTTGTTTGTCAGTTAGCACGTAAATGCATAATGCAGACTTGAAACATTATTTTCATTAAGAGAAAAGGGTCATAGGAACCCTAGGTTTACTTATCTTTCATTTCTTTCTAACTTTCATGTTAGGATTTGAGAATGTCTGTTTCTTACTCCATCCTAGACTTTCCTGCTGTTTTCCCAACTTAACTTTGAACTGAGGCAAAACCTCAAAGTTCCAGGGATAACTTTGGAGAGGGGAGGGGATGAGAGCAGAGCCAGGACCTTCATCGGAGCTTCCGCCAGAACAGCTCCCTTTTCATCTGCTCTCAAGGTTGAGCTTCTTTGTAAGAGTAAGTCTGTAAGTTTGATAAAAGAATTCTCCTGTTTAAAATGTGTGGAAAATCAGTAGGTCAAGGTATGGAATATTCCTTTTGAAGCGTAAATCACTGATCCAAAGAAGGTAACACATTATTGGCCATTACCAATTAATCAGAATCATTCCCGAGTAAGGCTTAGGAGTGTGTAGATCTGAGCTGCATTCGTTGGTCCTCCTGTTTGCAGAGAGTCAAGGAAAGTGACATGGTCCCACTCTGAAAAGACAAAGGATGAGTTCCCCATGTGAGGACAGAAAGATCCTATACCCATTTTTCCCCTCACACTTAGAATGGTCGAAGACAAGGGGCTGCATCACAGCACAGAAATGGGCTCAAGCGGAAGCAACGCCTGATGACTGGCACTTGGGCGGTTTGTTATGAAGGAAGAGACTGGTTGAAACTAATCACTGTCTGATCACCGTTTGTCACCTGCAAGCTGGTAATCACTCCTTAGGCGTCCTTCCTCCTCCCTCAGTCCCACATCCAGTCTCTCACTGAGTCTGTTCATCCTCCTTTTGAATCTGTCTCAATACTGTTGCCTCCCTCCACGTTACTTCTTCTGCTGGGTCGTTCTTCTCTTTTGTCACTGGGCTTAATTTTTTAGGACTCAGTTAAAAAGTTACCCCTTCAGAGAAGTCTTCTTTAAATCTTCTAGTTTAAACCAGTCCTCAATTATGATCTCTTATCATATTCTTTAGTTTTCCTAAAGAGCTCCTGACATGAGTTTTAATTATAATTTTTTTTTTTTGTGGTTGTGGGACTAGTATGTGAATTTCTCCATACTTTTACCTTAGTGACGAAGTATGACTCTCCTGGTTACCCTTGTATTCTTGGCACAGAGAACAATGTTTGGCATAGAATAGATGCTCAGTAAATATTTATTAAATGGATGGATTAATCCTAACCTTTCTCCCTTTACCAACACTTCCAGATTCCTGGTCATGTCACTTCTATCTTCTCTATCTCTCATAGCCCACTCCTTCCCACCATCTGGGCCATCACTGCTGTAGGTTTTGCCACACCGTCTCTCACCTGGACCACCTGCCTCTGTGCTGGACTCCCTGATTCTCCTTTTGCCTCTGCCAGGGCATCCTCCACATCATAGCTAGGGGGCTAGTCTTCTCCCCTCGCCCTCAGTAGAATGCCCAAACCCTTTAACTTGTCTGAAGGTTCTTCTTGATTTGACACCTACTTCCTCTCCAGCCATATCTCCTGGTTTCTCTTCTCCAGACATGCAGAACTCATTTCTAAATCTTTGGCTCCTATTTTTTTAGTTCTGAACTTGTGCATAGGCTGTTTTTGAAGTCTGAAATCTCCCTTTCTTCATTTCCTGTCCTTCCTTTTCATTCTCTTTCCTCTTTTCTTTCCATGGCTGATCCCTGTTCTTCTTCCAGGGGTCTCTTAGATATCACCTCCTTTGGGAAGCATTGTTTGGCTCTAATGGCCACACCCAGATGTCACTGTCCCCTCTGTGGCTCTAAGAATTCCCTGTATATTTCCTGTCACAGCACTTTAATACTGTCTTCCCTTTGCGTGTTGACTTGTCTTTGTGTCTCACTAGATAGTAAAGTCTGAGGTAGCAGGTACCAAGCTGGCCTTATGCACGGATGGAACACTTCGCAGTGCCAAGCACATAGGAAGGACTTCGTAAGTTCTTATTAATGAATAAAGGGAAGGAAGATTTTGGTGAACAGGGGCTAGGGTGCTGTTTTAGACATAATAGAAGTAGACAAGCCGTGAGAGTTTCTAGGATATTTGTTTGTTTGTTTGTTTGTTTGTTTCTCACCTTTATTTTTCCTTCCTACTTTTACAAGCAGGTATCCAGACCTTGTAATTCCTTCCCTCAGGAGAGGCTTAAAGTGGGTTTTAGTCAGTAGACGTTTAAAGAAAGAGGGGACTGATTGAAACCAAGGGCTATAATTTTTTTTTTTTTAAGGAGCCAAAGCTCTTTGAAAAATTCATGCCACATACTTAGGGAGGGAACATAAAGAGGGGGTTTTTCGGAGGGGAGAGTGAGAAGAAGGCAGAGATTCATCTAAAGTGGGTAAGTGGGAAATATCTCTGAGTCCTAAGAGTGGAATTCCCTTTGTGGTGGGGTCGTGAGAAAATGGCAAGACCTTGAGGGAAAAAAGACTGTACAGTAAGTCTGGGAAGTGAGCCTGTGGGGCTGCTCGCATCTCCAGGGACATGGGAGACGTTCTTTGTGGGACCTCTTACTTAGAGGCTGTGTAGGGAGCTAAAATAAACAAACAAAATAAATGTGTCCGATGTACTGTTAACATAGTTAAAAGCTTTTTCTTTTAATAAAGTTCTTTGAGGGTTCGTGTTTCAGCGTTCAGCCGTATTTGCAGTTGTGGTATCTGCCTACCTGAATGCCTTCCTGGGTTTTTAGGTCTGGTCTTAGGAGGTAACAGAATCTGTGTGGGTTTTTTGTTTGTTTGTTTTGTTTTCTTACGTGTATCTCTGATATAATGGACGTGCTCTATTTTTCAGAAGAAGGAATTACAGGCTAGAGCAGTTCAAACATAAAAAAAGGCCATAGAATAAAATCAAAACAACTGGAAATAAAAACATCCCAGGCTTTTGTAAATCTTTTTCTAATTATGTAACTCCTGTTTGCTTTCAGATAATTAGACCCCTTTGGACTATTTCCGTAGTTCACTCATGTATTCATAAACATTTATTTTATGTCTACTAGTATAAGCTAGGCACTAGGGATTCATAACCAACCAGAGTAGGGACACAGTACATTTGAGACCAGGGGTAGATATTTTAGTTCCAAATCATGTTTTTAGAGTGGAATTTCTTGCATTCTTCTTTGTCTAAGGAGGTTTATTTCATCCACAGGGGTGGTTTTAGCAAATGTAATGCTTTCCGGTGACACTTTTACATCTGGATAATCCTACATTTTTGTAGCTGACATCAGTGATGGTTACCATGGGAGTGAACTCTTCTCATCTACTTTTGCCTACTCTCCTCTCTCCTTTCTGTACTCTGACAGGAGTGAGTATGAGTGTGTCTCCATTTTTATCCCTCTTCCTTGAAATAATACCCACCCATTGTTGAAATAGATTCAAAGATCGATCACATTTTCATCATGGAGGATAAATCACCCTTCTGATAACTAATAGCATTTATTTCTTTGGAGAATTGATAAAAATGACCCATGAAGGCATATTGAAGGATCTAGATATAGAAGCTTCTAGAGTTTGAACAAGCTAGCTATAGAGGATACGTAAAACACCCTATGACATTAACTTTGCATAATCCCTAAAAGCCATACTACCCAATCCATGTGGAAATGATTTCCAGGTAAGAGTTCAGTTTGGTTTCACATCAGCATCTTCAATGTCCATAAAAATTGCTTCCTTGCTTCATAATTAGGCCACTAGGATGCTAAGCAAAGGAACAATAACAGTCTTTAAAATTTGAAATCCTGAACTGAATTTGGCCTTATTTGAATATCTCTTAGTTAGAGCCTTTGTCCCCAGTGTCAAGTCAGACGTAGGTACTAACTTTGAATTTTGTTGATCCATTGAGTTTTTTTCCTTTTTGATTTGTTCCTTTCCAATCAAATACTACCAAGTAAAAATAAAAACAACACACAAACAAATAAACAAACCCCCAAAACAAAACACCAGGACCATCCTGGTTGTAGGGTGCTTTTAATCTGGTAATGAGACTATTACATATCATATAACATATACATCAAATAGCATTAATATTGTTGTCTTTATTTAGACAGAACATTATACAGAACATCAGGAACATTACTGACTAGGTTCATTTTTTCTTACTAATGACTTTTAAAAATAGACTTAATAATCAAAACGCAAATAAATTAATATCATTCATGGCTGCTTTTTCTTACCTCTGATGGGAGCACACTTCTGTTGCAATGAAAAGCTGTAATTGCTGGTAGCATCAGTGTCAGATTAAAATAACTCAGTGCCATATTCTTATTTATGAATCACAATAATAATATAATTTAAAATGTTTCTTTTCCTCTGCAGGGGGAATAATGTACTGTAACATTAAGCCTAAAAGCACTGCTCAAAATCCAAGAGCGTTGATTCATTGCTTTCCTTTTAAAAATTTTTTTCAAGGCTAAACTACTATAATTCTCTTTTAACTGGTCTTCCCACTGGGCAAATATAACCTCCAAGTGGTATAAAACTTTGCAGCTCATCTTTCCATTTGGAAACTAGCTAAATCTGCATATATTCTCTTCAAGGAAGAATTTACCTTGCCTTCCAGGAAAGCTCCATGGTGATTTGAAAATGTTATCATTCAGTCTTTAGAACTCTGAAGTCTGGCTTCTACCTCCAGGACCAGCAGATAGTGCGTACCCCACAGCGGCCGTACCAAGAGCCTCGTAAGGACTCAACACTGATCAGATAGGTTTTAGTATTAAAGCTTTTGCATTTGTTGTCGTGACACCTGGAATGTTTATCTTTTAGCCAAGAAATATTTGCCAGTCTGTTTTTAAGTTTCAAAGCAAGATAAAAGACACTTTTTATTTGAGCATGCTACATAAAAGTGTCCTAACTAGGTTTTTCAGTTTTGTTTTTAAGTTGGAAACTCCATGGAAATAAAAATGGCTCTAGAGGGAAGAAGCAGTGTGCCAAGCTGGAACCTAGATTAAACTGGTGTGGGTTGTTGAGGCTGACAGTCCAAATGCTACCTTAGCTGGAGTTAGAGGGCTTGGTGAGTATATTGCAGAGTTTGGAATGAAAATGGATTGAATGCTCATGAAAAATGCCAAAAAAAAAAAAAAAAAAAAAGCACTAGCAAGTCCATTCAGTTCAAGATAAGATGTGTATTATAAACATTCATAAAGAAAACTTTGTCACTTTGCTTGGGATTTATCTTGGATCACCAGGATTGTAAACTCAATCAAAAAATCCAAATGTACGATCTCATGCCTCACTCATCCTTTACATAGCGCTTGGATGTTACCTTCTCAGTGAAACCTTCCTCAGCCCAACCCTCCTCCTCCTCCTCTGATCTCACCAAAGCCCTGGGCTCACACCGCTTTTATAACACCTTTCAAATGATGCTGAGCTTAGCCGTTGAACAGCTTCTTCCTCTCACTGGAACATCAACAGTTTGGGGATAGGAACCCAGTCGTGTTCATCTCATCTTTAGAGCCCAGGGACCTCTCTCACGGCTTAAAACATTTGTTGATTGTTAAATTGATAAGTGCACACATCAAGTTTAAGAGGTACTAGCTTGGAACATGAATCAAGGGCCAGAGCTGCTCATGAGATGGAGAGGTAAGTCGTTCTAAGACCTGTGTGCCTTCATTGAGGAGCAGAGGGGGTGCCTGGGAGTTACCCAGCTCCTATTATTTTTGTTCCTTCTGGTCTGATGGGACCAGCTTGGGTCAGGATTACTGACAGGCTCAAGTGGAAACTGGTAATGACTCTGGAATGTCTCTGTTGCCCAGAAGGTCCTAGTTATTTTGTTAATGCGGCTATCATAGCTGCCTGTGGCCTCATTCAGCCCCTGGTTCGTCCGTATAACAAAACGTTACCCCACAGAGGTTCTGTGGCTGTGCTCTTTATGGGAAGTGGTCTTATATTGCGGAAAGAGGGTGCCAGCTGTGTTACTCAGGATCTGTGTGGCCTTGACCAAACTACATACTTCTCTGTTTCTATTTCTTCATCAGTAAAACGTGGCTTAATCTATGTAGTTCACAGTGTTGCAAGCATCAAGGGAGGTTAAATATGAATCAGATCAGTTACGTTGCCCTGCACGTTGCTGTGCCTCCGATGAAAGCTGCTTTCCCTCGGGCTGCACATCCTCTCCCACGCCCATTCTCTGTGGGATGCATAACATTTCTCTCCTGAATTGTATGTGCCTTGAAAAACAAGGGTTCTCCAAAGGAAAGGATCGTTGGTTAGGGTGACTGCAACAAAATAGATGGGCTTCTTTTTTTTTTTTTTTTTTTAATTGAAGTGCAGCCAATTACAGTGTGTCAATCTCTGGTGTACAGCACAATGTCCCAGTCATGCATGTACATACATACATTAATTTTCATATTTTTTTCCATTAAAGGTTATTACAGGGCCCCTTCTTAATCCCTTTGTTCCTGCAGAGTTGGATTCAGGCAGGAGGTCACCAACTTCATCAGATGCATCTTTGTGGGTAGACATGGTTCTGAATGATAGCGATGGCCTTTGAATCAAGTTGGCCTCATTGGGCTTGAGATTCAGGGGAAGGCGGATGGGTGAAGGCACCATCATGAGCAGTGTCCAGTTCTGCATAGCGTAGGAGGAGTGGTGGGTACAGTCAGAGCGGTTTGGTGCCATCAGGCCAGTGAGACGACATTCATGTTTAAGCAAGGAATGCCTTGGTCCTTGACTCCAAGAAACCTCAGCAGCCTAGATGTAGAGTAGAAGGCCCACAGCTGTCCTCTCGTGGCCGCTGACTTCCCATGGAGTCAGTTGCTGGTCTCCTTGGGCATCAAAGGGGCATTTGTCTTCTTGGAGGAATTGTAGCAAATCAGTTCGACAGACTAAGACGACCACAGACGCAAGCAAGGGAGGGGCCCAGGCAGCCAGTCAGAGAAAGAGGATCTGGTGGTGGTCTCAGGAGGTATCTAAGCAGGAGGGCAAAGCCCCGTAGGAGGAGACTGCTTCTTCCTCTCCATACTGCCGAGTCTAAGCCAGTTCATTTAACGTGATAAATGCTAAATGAAAATCTCATGGCTGAAGCCGTGAATTCATGCCAGGAGAAATAAGCAGAGGGAATCAGGAAGGGATCAGAAGTGAGCTAGGACTAATCAGCAGTAGGTTCACCTTGTGGGAGGCCTGAGGGCACAGAGGGCGGTCTGGACCTAAGTGAAGGCAAGAACTCAGACTTGGAGGAGTAAGACGGAAGCTCAGTTGCTACTGTGGGTACAAGACCGAATCTCACAGGTGACATACATGGGACGATCCTAGTTACTGGGACCTGGGAACAGCCTCAGGGTATATTCTGAATGGAGTCATTATTGCTTGGTTCCTACTGAATATTGGGCAAAGAATGTTACATACATTTAAAATAAAGCCAACAACTTCATATGTGAAGTAGTTTCTATTCTAAGTTTTTGAGTCAGATGCATTAAAGTAGAAAGGAAAAGTCTTTTGTAGTTAATAGGGTGTACAGTAGCTGACATTTTATTGATCACAAGGTGCTGGTCAAAGCGCATTACATGTGTTAACTGGTTAATCCTTGCAGCTCTGTGGAGCAGATTCTGTTATCCTCTGTTATAATAATGACATTGAGGCCAAGAGAGTTTAAATAACTTTTTTTAAGTTAGTGGCCCCGATGAGATTTAAATTCAAGTCTGGCTTCTGGATCCATTCTTGTGCCTACTGTTCTATCTTGCACTTTCCTTAGAGAAATACTGCACCGTCATCCTTGAAATTAAGAGTTTACAATCATTCTTTTGCAGCACAGTTCCACTATGTGTGAGTTAGGTGCTTCTAAATTAAGCAAATAATTAGACAAGTGTTTACTTTGTTTGGCTGTTAGACACAAGTAGTAAGTGATCACCCTCTACGAGGAAAAGACATTCTAAAGTTAATAGGCCCATGTATATATTGAATTTGTAAAACTGTAACATATGTATTTGACTTAATTGATTAAGGAACTAATAAAAATAATACCATCAGTTGCTTTCTCTATTGCCGGTAATATTAAACCTTTATGGCATTCTTTGAAGGATTGATTTTGGAAACTAGGGAACTCTACCAAGCTTTAATTATTATTGCATTTTAAAACAGGGAAAAGTTTTGTGGCTAGCTAGACTGTCTTAAGGGTAAAAGACATTTACACTAATTTGATTCTTGTGGTAATTTATTTTAGAATTCTCAGTGGTAACATTAATCTTCAGTAACTTATTTGAGGTGACATTGGATTTCAAAAGAATTTTCAGAAGAATTTTATTGTAGTCCAATGTGAATTATCTATCTTTATTTGAATGTTAAGTGTTGTAAAACAGTCAATTTTACAGAAGCAAAAAAGCATTTCCAATAGCCTAAAAATTTAAGGAAAATTGTTGGCATTTGTTAAATTCATTTTATTAATTTTCACTCTTTTTAATAAGTTTAAAAGTAAATCTTTCATAATATGGATTTTTATGTAAAATTCCAGGATCGAAACTAGTTTTAGTGAAAATGAAAATGTGTCCTAATTATGACGTTATTTATTTCTGCAGTGGCAGCACTTTTACATTTGACTATTACGTCAAGCAAGTATCACCTGAAAAGAAAGTAGCCATTGGATTTATCACTTTGATATCCCAGGAACATGGAACCCATTCAGGGATAATATTTTCCCACATGTAATAATTGTGGTAACAGGTTGATGAATAGACCATAACAGTGTTGGACTGAAAATCTAGATTTAAGTCATGTTAGACTCCTGTAGAATTTCTAGTAATTAGGAGAACTGAAGTGTAAGGAGCAGTGTCACCCACAAATCACCCCTTCATGACAGTAGGTTAGGGTCGCCTTTGCATTCCAAGTAACGCCACGTACTTTCATTTTCCCACAAAGTTATATATGATGAGACATTATTTCCCTGTGAAGACGATTCGTAATGAGAACTTAGGTATAATTCATGCAGGCTCATATCTGGGCTGAATTAATCTGCCCACAAGTAGTGAATGATGGGGTTTTTTTTTCAGGTGTTGGGAAGGCTATTGTATTGGAACAAGCTCCCCAACAATAGGGGTATCTCTAGGAATAGTAGAGTTATAATAAAGTGATGGTGCAAGGCCTAACCTATACATGGATCTGTGGAATTTAACTTTCTGCCCCCCTCCACTCTTTAATGACACTTCAGTTGTGTTGATTACCTCATGAGGTACAACTGGGTTTGACCTTCTTCAGCAATACGTTTTGTAAAATACCTATTTCCTCTTTTTAGAGAGGCACAGCCTCATGCTGGAGTGAACTAAACCTAGGGTTCAAATGAGAGGAGCCTCCGGTAGCTAAAGATGTAGTCCCTTACTTTTAACCTTCGGTAGCTTCTGAGTGTCCATGTGAACCTAGGGATGATAGAGAGATAGGACAAGATTTGGGAACCTTGGTGGATTTTTACTATTCTTTGTTTACTGAAAACTATAATAATTTATAAAGCACAGCTTAAAAATTGTAATGACACATCTTTTGATTGGTGACTAAAAACGCTGCATGTATATGGAGAGAAAGAGAGAGAAGAGGGAGGGAGAGAGAAAGAAATTTGCAGCAAGGGTACTTGCTTTGTGGTGGTGCATAATCTTTACAATCTGGGAGCACTTAAGAGCCATGTCTTCATGTCATCAATGGCAACCCATGATATGGAGAAGAAAGCTAATAATCTGAGTCTAATTTGTGCTTTCATCATTCCTTCCACAATTACGTGGGGTTACAAGATGCAGTTTACTTTCCAAACTAAACTTATCTGACTGTGTTTTGAATTTTGAGGGCTTATTGATTATTTACTCAAGAAGCAGAGTGGACCTAGAACTGTTTCTTAAGAAAAATCCTGCTATTCTGTAAAATTATGTGTAATTTGTGGCTCTGCTGAAGGGCTTTATGGTCTGCTGTGTTGTTTTTTTTAAATTCTGTCCATATTTCACATTTCAATTTTTATGTTTTTTGTCCCTATGTATGTGTGTTTGCTTGCATGAACTTATGCATACATTTATGCGTTTATGGTATGGCTCTCCTGAAGACAGCACCAAATCCTTTATGGAATGAGATGAAGTATAACTAAATAATGTACATTTTCTACCAACTTATTTAAAAATAGACATCATATCCATTGTATTCTTGTGTCCATCTGATGTTGTATATGTCATTATCACATTGTAAACACATAATCCTTGGATACAAGGATGCAATAAAACCTCAATTAGGTAACAAAACATCAATTAACTAAGAGATTTCTATCCGTAGTGACAATCAGTGGTTTCACATCCACTGAACAGAGACATTTTGATGGATGGTTTAAGCGGGGAAATTAATATTTGTAAGCATTATGTACACACTGTCATAGGTATTTCGAACATTTGTTGTCCTAGTCAATTCTCACAAGCCTTCCCAAGTTAATTTTATTTATTGCAGAAACCTGGACTAAGAGTTTTATTTAATTTCCCAAGGTCACATAGCAGTAAGTTACCAAAATTGGGATTAAAACCAAGTCTTTCAGTCTGAAGCCCAAGTCTGTGCTCTCCACGATAGTGTAGCATGGAAGCTGCCTCCTCCAAAAGCCAACATTTAGTTGCTCCTGGAAAACCGAACATGCAGCTAACCCTAGAGGATTCATTAGTCCCTCCAGTGGGTGCACCCTGTTCCTCCTTCAGCATCAAGGCACACACTCCCCAGTTTCTGGGAGTGTTGGCCACCAGTGCCTCTCAGTTGTGTTCTTCTCTAGGATTTATCCTCCATTGAAAGACCTTCCCTGTCCAAAGTCGTGTCCCCTGCTCCCTTGGTTGATGTGGCCCTTTGTTTCAATGTGAGACAACTCTGAAGGGCTGTCCCCGCTCCAGGGATCCTGCGATCTGTTGAAACTGAATCACCATTTAACTCCTCCCTCTTCCCATCCCATTTCCCCCACTCCTTTATAAGTGAGAATACACCCCAGGAAATCTCCTGCATAGAAATCTCCTTCTCAGAGTCTGTGTCCCATGACCTTCACCCTCATTCATTTGTTTGCTTATTTGTTCGTCTTAGTTATTTATCCCACCATCCACCAGATATCCTTTCATTCACCATTCATTTATTCACACACCAAAGACTTATTGGTTACCTAATATGTGCCAGGAGTAATAGAAAATCTGGGACATGTTTTTATAGTTATAGCTAGCTTGTCATGTAATAGAGATAAGAAAGAAAGAAAGAGAGAAAGTAGGAAAGAAAGAAAGAAAAGAAACAGCAAATAATTGAAAACATCTAAGGTGTGAAGTATTTCGAAACATTTATTAAAATCCTGCTTAGGCATCCACTGTGTGTCTTGGAAATAAGAAGCTACATTTGCTTTGTAATTGCTTGAATCATACATCTTTTACCTTGATTAGCAATTTCAATCAACCAAGATATTACAGAGCATTTTCAAATAAAAAGCTGCATATTTCTCAACCTGAAGTCCTCTATTCAACCTTTTAATTTTCTAAACACTTTTGATTTGCTAGAATTGGGTGGTATTCTTTCTTATAAAAATATTAATTTCTGTAAATTGCAAAACTCTGCAAATATGAATAAAATGAGATATTTAAGATATTTTTTAGTCTTTTATATTTTTAATGTTATTCTTGTTTTGTATCCTTAAAGTTCTAAACTTACTTCCCTTTTGGTCTTATGTTTATCTATATCTGGATGACAAAATCTACTTTGATATTAAGTGTGCTTATATTTTTAAACATCCAAGCTGCTTAAAAAAATTGTCTTGGTCAGATATCTGAAAAGCTTAAGTTTACGTGAGAGCTCAGACGAGCTATAGGCTACTTTCTTACGGTTGGTTGAGATAAGCCTGTTGCTAAAAGGTAGAGTGAGTTGAATTGGCGGAAGCAAAGTCTGCTTCCATCATGAAAGTTTTGTGAATTTCCATTCTAGAAGGCAAGGTGGTCTTCTGTGGCATTTCATGATCAGCAGTCTAAATCTATCACCTTTGCTTGATTTCTGTGTTTCGCCAGACCTGCTTAGTCCCTGTGGGATCTCACCTTCTGTTTGTTCTGTAGTTCTCCTTCTGCCAAACAGTTTCCCTTGCTGCATCACAAACACGAAAGCCAGTCAAAAGAGGCTTTATTGCCATATTTAGACAAAAATACAATATCAGAAATTATAGCGAATGCTTTTGCTTCTAATGGCTGCAAGCGGCTGTTGCCCACTTGCCATCTGGTGGCATGTTCTGCTTTTTCCTCTCCCCTTATGGACCATGTGGTAGTTTCTCTCTCTCCATTCATTTTATCTGCGGCTCTCATCCACTTCAGTCTTATTAAGAGCATCGTCAGAGTTAATCATTATTGTGTGCAAAGTATTTGAAAGTCCTTAGGAAGAGAAAGGACATAAGCCCCTTATTCTGAATGAACATTCGAAGGCCACACTGGAATCATCTGGGAAGGAAAAAAATAACATCACAAGATTGCCCTTTCTGTGACAAGTTGCTATTTATCTAGATAATGAGATGCATTCTCAATAAATCATGTATATTAATTTAGTATGAATTTACGTGGCTTTATCAAGCTATCCTTACAAGATCCAAATATAGTAACATTAGAAATATACTTTTTAAAGGCTCTGGAATCAAAGCCAAACATGGACATGCTTCTATGTTGTACATTGATATTAATGGCTTATTCACATTTGGATTTACACATGGCCACCCCTGCATTTGCAGCAGAGAGTATCACCTGGGACGGTCAGCTAACAATGGGCACCACCACTCTACCGCCCTTGAGAACAGGAAGTGAGGAGGAAGCATGTAGCTACTGAAATTTACAAAAAGAATTTTAAGTAGGCAGATTTTAATTACCCCAGAATAGAACTTGGCCAGCATACCAAATTGTTCTTCCTCCTACTCATTTTGGAATTTCTGAAAAAAATTACACTGAATTGGTGCACATATTTATATTCAAAAATGTATCTGGATTTAGTCCATTGCACTTGAGATTAGAAATTAACAACTTTAATTGTCAACTATAGATCTGTAATTAGATTTCAAACAGAAATTCACATATGGCTAAGGCATCTGTAAGTGAAAACTCTCATCATACCTGGCTGATCAGCTTGGATAGGTTCTCTGTCTGTCTATCTGTCTATCATCTTTCTCTTCGTCTATGAAATTACCATAATACCCAGAGAATCCTGAGTAGAGTGGGTTCTTCTTGTTATTTTTGCCCATTCCTCTGAAACAGTGTTTCTCAAAATGCAATCTATGGGCCATCTACTTCAAATTTCCTGTAAGAAATTCAGATCCGTGGGCCTCACCTGGACATACTGAAACAGTCTCGGAGACCTGAGTCTGGGAACATGCGTTTAAATGCATGCCCCACACACATACTTCGGGAGCATGTTGAAGTTTCAGAACCCCTGCTGTAAAGTACACATGGGCTGAAAAGGCCTTCAGATCTGGTACAAATCTGCAAACTAAATTATTTAAGAAATAGATTTGTTGGTTACAAATAGTTTGAAAAACCTGAATCACAATAGCGTCCTCCCATCCATTCTACTTGCCCTCCACGACCAGGCACCCTCTTGAGTGAGGTGGTTAAACCAGCTCTCTGTCTCTCATTCTCTCCCTCTTTTCCTTTCCCTCTCTGTCTCTTTGTTCTTTTATTCTCTGAGATTTTCACATGTATGAAGGCACTTACTTGTTGAGATTTTTGTTCTAGGTTATGGGGTATCCTCCATTTTTTAGCAGCTCAAGCGGTGGGAGAGTGCAAAGCCCAGAGGGCTTTAGAGTGGGACAGACTTGGGTCAAATTTCATCTCTCCTGCTTCCCTTCTGAGTATTTTTGCGTAGTTTAGCTAACCCTTTTGAGCCCTAGGTTCCTCATCCCTAAAAAGGGACATGACACCACCTTTGCAGGGTTGTTATGAGGATCAGATAAAATGATATATCCAGAGAGTTCACAATATTTTGACAGTGCTTAATAATAATTAGTCATTGTTTCCATTTTGCTTCATGCTAGACAAAGGTGTTTCGCTAAGACAAGGTGGAGCAGAGGCCCCTAGATGAGTTTGATCAGGATATTCATTGAGATAATCACTTGCCCCTTGAGACTGCATCCTCTCTGTCACGTCCCCAGCACATGCTCGTGCACACACATCTGGTGTTGGACAGGGTCTGGCTCCACCCACGTCTCCTCAGTTCCCTTTTAATGTTCTGTGGACTTCTGTGCCCATCGCTCCGTTTCTGCATGCTTTCCTTCAGGTGACTCAGCCCTGGGACTGTCCTCTGAGTCCTGCCCTTGATGTAGTGAGACTGCTTTGCTGTGCACCCAGGGAGCAGACAGTGCCTAGAGCTTTACATCTCTCCCCTCTCCCCTCCAGGGATTGATGCGTGACTGTGGAAGCCCCCCTCCTTTGCCTGGAGATTGAGACCAACTCTGAGGTGTAATCTGCACTCCTGAGTTCCCTGCATGATCAGGCTGAGGCTCCGTCTTGTCCCAACATCTCACGTTTGCTTTGCTTCTTTCTGTGCTCTGCCCTGCTCCCTCCCCTGCCCCTCCCCCCACACTTACTGGCTTTTTCTGGGAGCACGCCTTAAAAAAAATTACTTGTGCACAAACTCTCATCTCAATGTGTGCTTTTGGGTTTCCTCACTAAGGCGCATGCACACATCCTGGCAAGCAGGCTTGGATTTTGCAGAATGCGCCCAGTTCTCTGCAGCCCTTTAAAACACACAAACTGGTTTCCATGTTTGGGTCTGAGAGTTTAGAGCAGGAGTAGGCAGAGGCCAGATAGTAAATATTTGGGGCTTTGCTGGCCACATATAATGGTCTCTGATGCTTTGCTGACTCCTGCTTTGGGATGTATTTCCCCTGGCCTCTCCTCCCGACTCACTGTATGTTTTATACTAATGTCTGGCTGCCCCGCTACTGGCTTTTTGTTGCTGATGATGGCTAGCCCAGAGTGAACGGTGTGCCCTTCAGTGCCTTTACATTTCTGGGGATAAACTGAACTTACAAGGCTCAGCTTTACGGCCACCACCTGGGTCATTGGCCCAATTTCCTGATAGCTATTTGTTTGTGTTTTTTAAGTTACCACTGTTTGTATCTTAATGATCCACAGCCATGTTAATACCAGAAAGACAGAATTTAGATCTATGAATCCCACGGAAAGCAAGAAATACCAACACCCAGGAGAGTCATTGGTATTTTGTAGTGTTTGCTTTATTGTTTTGCCTCAAACTAGCAACCTTCACTGGCTCGTTGACATTAATCCTACTCTGATACCAGTTTATTTACTAAGTGACAGAAATTCAGCATTGGCTGAGGTGAGAAAGGCTTATTTACATTCAATAATACTTGACATCTTTGCAATTTTCCCTTTTCATGACAAAGGGAGAATATTTACATTAAAAACACATCAGTAACCTGAGTAATCTCCTTGAGCAGACAAGGATACATAAAATCAGGATGCAGGCTAAGAGTGATGGGAACACAAATGTAGTACAGCCTGTTTTAGAGAAATTTTAAAGCAGTAAGATTAAAGAAAAGCCATGCAACATAATTAGACCAGGGAACTCAAGAGCCTCTGGGTGGTCTCCAGCTTTATCTTGATGAGGGGAATCATTGTTTGAAGAATGGAAAGAAGTCATTAACTACACTGGAGATTTAGGTCATTGCCATGAAGGAGTTAAGGATGTCTGTAGCTGCAGAGATGCTGTAATATATCTGGAAGTAAAGCTTTTCTAAAAAGTTGAATTTTTATGTAGCATAAATTTAAATTTTGTCATCAAATAATTCTTTGGCTCTAAATAAAATCAATATTGGTTTGAGACACCCACAGAATAGGCTGCATTAGAACATTGGAATATAATTTGTACTGTAGATGTATCCGCAATTCTCTCCACTTGTCTTGCATGTGACAAAATGAAAATAGTAGGGTTTGGGTATATCTCTTGGAAGCTTCTAGGGTCGTCATATTTCCCGACTTTATTTATTTTGCGGTAGACTTGGGGCTCGGGCACATTGGCAGATGCATGACGCTTTGGGACACATCTTAGCAGTGAAGGCTGCTGGGCAGAACTGGAACAAGTTCCATGTGGGGCAGATATCACTGGTACTGATAATTCCCTGGCACAAGTCAAAATTTTCTCAGTGCTCTGCCCTGGTTATCTGTGGGAGCTGACCTTTTAAGCCAAAACCAAGGTGCTAAGTAGCTGTTCTGGAAGCTTTTGAGCGTAGGAAATGTTAAACTGCATCTCCCTCAGTAGACTTCAGTTGGACTTAAGCAAAGACAGAAATAATCTGGATAAAGTCCTTGATCTAGGCTGACATCTTTTAATACCAAATACAAGACTCCTTTTCTGTTAAATTATCTTCACGGTGTTTGGGGAATTCCAGCTTGAACTAAATGAAAAACACTTCACTGACTGTGTACATATGTGAACTATTATATCACCATAATACATTATATTTCCCAAATCATAAATGAATTGGCTTTCATGTGCGGCTCTCTAGTGTCTGCTGAGTACCTGACTCTCTGGCACGTGGGGAGGTCCTGGACTTACCAGGCTCTACTTGCCAGGGCTGCACAGGGGCAGCTCTCAAGTCTGAGGTCAAGCAAGAGACTACGAAGATCTGGCAGGTGCCTCTCAGTGGTGCTTCTGTATCAGAGAGGAGATTCTCTATAAACCAGTAATAGTCTCTGGGTGAAAAGCAGAGGGTCAACCATGGAACAGGCTGAGATGGAGTGAATCATGGAGGCAGGGTCCAGGCTGCATAGAATACACCTTTCATGTCAGGTTAGAAATTCACTAAATAAGTGAAGTCTTCAAGTGGTAGGCTCTTGACAGACAAGGTTAAGTTTGGTTTTCATTTCCCTAAGCTGGAAATAAGAATTTCCTCTATGGTTCATGTTCAGATATTCAGCATCCTTTCCTCTCTGTTTGGGGGAGAGATTTTCTTTCTGATAGAACACTTAATGATTTTCATTCAAGTATCAAGCGTGAATTATCCTACAATATTGTCATCTCTGAATCTTACTCTCTATCTTTCTTTTCTATGTATTCTATGTGTATTTTCACAGCTTTCATTGCTTATATAATAAGATCCATTAACTCTGTCTGTTGAGGCTTTTGGCAGGGAAGGACACTCAGCTCAGCCTAACAGCACTTCTCACATGTGTTCCCAACTCTGACAGTTTGAACTTGGTGGTTGAGACTTTCCCCTTATTATTTGTCTGTGAGCTCAATATTTGTCTGTGGTTCACAGGTGACTTGAGGAGTTGGAAGGGAAAATCTTTTTGTGAACAGTTAATTTGGCAGCATTTCACAGCCGAGGAAGAAAAACATCATATTTACAAATGACGTTTCTAAGCCACAGGGCTACATCTATCCTTTGTGTCTTAAGCGCAGAAGGAGGGAGAGTGAGACTCCAGTTTGTTCTCATAGTAAAGTCACAGAGGTCCCCTTCCATATCCGTCTTATTTTTGCACATCCTGGTACCAACAGACAAAAGCTGTTATTACAGAGGGTGAAGCTGATAGCTTTTAATACATCACATACACTAGGCTGAAAGCATAATTGCTACTACTTTTATGTGCATTTTACAGTGAATAGTAATTAGCCTTTGGCCCATTACAGTGTGTGAACATGGAATCACCCACCTGCTCTTGCCACGTCTCGTTAACTTAAACTATGTGCCTAAAGCTTTATCAGAAAACAACTCCTTCCCCATCTCCCTACTGGCATGCTACATTAGGTAAGTTCATTTAGCAAAGTCACAGACTTGAGGATGACTGTCTCCCAATTTGTGCTCAGAGCACAGGGCAAGGTCTTTAAAGTGCTGATATTTACAGCAGTTGGTCTCCATCACGTAGCGTTTTGGAAATAAAGACGCACCACTTCCTTTGAAGACCGAGATACCTTTAACTTTTGTTTGTGACATTTTTTTGTTTGGCTTTTCACTGATTTATGAAGATAGTTTGATAACCGTGTTACAAAATCAATGTGTATACTCAGTCCCTGAGAAAAGGCGGGTCGATGATAAATAACCTTTGCTGATTTGCAGCAAAAATTTCCCTTCGGAGGAAATGGGACCTGAGGTGAAATAATCAGGGATTATCATCAAATAAGCCACAAAGGAGAACTTCCCTCCTTGTAAAGTAAAAGTAATGTATATCTGCACAGTATGGAAGTTAACAGAAGATGGCTCTGGTGTAAGGCAGGACTTATGATCTCAGAGCTAGGAATGAACTTGGAGAACATTTGGTTGAACCCTGTCAGTTTACAGAATGGGAAATGCAGGCTTAAAATGTAAAGTTGCCTACGGTTGGAGAAAATACTTTCTTTTAAAAAAAAATATAAATGTATTTATATGTTTAAGCAACTCCAGCATCCAAAGGAAAGTTTGGTGACACTTTAAAATATGCATCTGAGATAGAAAAGAAACAACTAGTGTAATTTTTGGCTTAGAACTATTCCTCTATGGAATTCTGCCATTGCTCTACTTCTGTAGATGGTGATGCTTTTCTTGCCAAGAGGGAGGAATGCTTTGTTACCAGAAGCACCAGCCACTGGCTAGTTTTTAGGTTCTGAGCTCAAATACATGTGTTAGGCATAGTTTCTTATGGCTGTTGCAATAAAACCACAAACTTAGTGCCTTGAAACAATGCAAATATCTTCTATTTCTAGAGGTCAGAAATCTAAATTCGTTCTCAGTGACCTCAAAATGAAGGTGTGAGCTGAGCTACCTTCCTTCTGGAGACTCTGTCTCCTTGCCTTTTCCGTTTCAGTTCTAGAGGCTGCCTGCATTCTCTGGCCTGTGGCTCCTTCCTCTGTCTTCAAAATGCATCATTCCCACCTTCTCTCATCACAGGATCCTTAACTTAATCACGTCTGTAGAATCTCTTTTACCACAATGATAACAAAGCCACAAGTTTCAAGCCTAGGATATGGACATCTTTGGGGAACGTTTATTCTGCTTACACAGTAGGGCTCTGAAAAATAAACAGGGCCTCAAATAATGCAGGCAATTTACAGCCACGTGTGGCCAATGATGTTGAAACAATGGCCCCACCTACAGTAGCTGCTCTGTTTACCTGGTTATTTGTCAGGAAGGCTAGCGAGTCATCCACCAGGGTTCCCCTCACCGGTCTCTGCATGTCACAGCTGCTGTGTCACATTGGAGTAACCCATCATGTAACGTCACTGAAAGTACAGGTCGGGAGTCCTAGACAGCTGAAAACTTACTGCAAAGAGGCATTTGTGAATTATGCTTGGTGTGATTGTCAAAATGATGTAGAAGCCATAGACAGCTTTCAGTTGAAGCCCTAATATTAATATCTTCAGTAACTAGAGATATATAATGTTTGTACTTCAGAGAACATAATCTTTAAAAATCCAGTTTGAAAATCTTCTAACTTATTTGTTTTTTTGCCTGTGAATTGAAACCCAACTCTTCTACCAAAAAAAAAAAAAAAAATCAGTCAGGACAAAGAAGAAACATTTCTATATAGAGTTTCTATATATAGTTAACTAATTACATTTGTGGTTCATTAATATCTTGTTTATGAAAAAAAAAATCAGTGCCAGACCTTCAGGGTTCCTTCTAACTCAGGGGGCTGCATAAAATTATCTCAATTCCAAAAGCATCTAAAAAGGTTTGGCATCCCTTGGTAAAGATAAAACATCTCATCATTATCAATTAAAAGACTCCTGAAGTCTTTGAAAAGAGGACTTGTTTGCTTAAAATACGTGAAGGTCATGCTCACCCTGTAATAGTCAATGAGGAGTAGTCATTTGTTATTTTTAAACAGGCTGTCATTTAGCCATTATGAAGATGAATAACATTTGTTATTAGCTAA
Organism: Camelus bactrianus; assembly: GCF_048773025.1. Lineage (NCBI taxonomy): Eukaryota > Metazoa > Chordata > Mammalia > Artiodactyla > Camelidae > Camelus > Camelus bactrianus. The sequence continues at coordinate 19,049,238 of NC_133568.1, read as the reverse complement.
TAATCTTCCTGTTGATTACAGAGAAAAGACACTTGCAGACACCTTGTGTGCCTTTCTTCGTTGCTAGATTAATGCCTTTTGATTAAATTCTGTAAACAAAAATTACGGTCTTTGTTTTCCAAATTTCAAGACCGGCCTCTAGGATGCTAGACCCTGTCTTGGTCCATGGTATTTTGAGTTGCATATGCTATTTGCCTACTGTTCATGCAACGTTGCAAAAACAAAGTTCATTTTTTAATATCAAACAGATTGTCAATGGATCATATGCTGCCTCTATTAAGGTTAGATTTTGGATGTCTGCCTTCTTGAAGAGAGTTAATGAAGCTATAAGTTACCTGTGAGCCTTCATTTGGAGTCAGGCCTAATTATCTGGATCTTGGCCACATTATTGTCCGAGCCTTATTTCTAAAGCAGATGGAGTCACTCAGGAATGACTTCATTTGTATTAATTTGTTGCACTGTCTCCTGCTATTCATCTCTGAAGAACTCTACAGCCTTTGTCACAGACAGCAGGAAAAGACAAAAGAATTTTAGTCGGAAATGAAGAGAGAGATCAGCTTTCGTCCACGGATGCTGATATTCCAACCTAAAGGCAGTTAAGCTGTGGCCACTTCAGGGCAGTGGGATGGGGTAAGAGGAGAATTATGCTGCCTAAGATTCATGAGCTTGCATTTTTCAGCATAAGTCAGATCACAGACATACTGATCCAGCACTTCCAAAGGGAAACTCTCTGGAGTTTTCCTGTTGTCAGTTTTTCACCTGACTTTGGAGTGTCCAAGGGCCAGTCTGAGGGAAATCTCCACCTTGGCTGACTCAGAGCATCATGTAGCTTGCTGGAAAGAACAAGCCCTTTGTTATTAACAGATCAGATACAGGATCACCTGGTTACAGCCTAAAGGGTCATCACAGTTCTACCTTGCACTCTGGCTGTGGTCATCTCCAAGGGAAATAGCATGTAATAAACTCTTACTTCGTCCATGTTCATAAACTTTCTGGAGAGAGATGTAGAGTTAGGCTTCAAAGATAAGGAAGAAAGTTTGGCTTTTTCCTTGACTAATTTTGATTAGTGGTAGCTTTTTTTTTTTTTTTAACTACTACTATTTTGGCAACAAGGGATTAAAAATGCTCCATTGCTTTTATATGATCAACAGGATATGTCAATTTAGTATAAAATGTCTTAGATAAAGAATAACAACTTTATTCAATAATCAAATTGCTCATGGCAAATACATGAAATCTGATGATTCCACTAACTTATTCTAATGGTAAAAGATGCATTTAGAATGTGTCTTCATTGATATCAAAATATCTGAATGAAAGTTAAAAAAGAAAGTAGACCATCAGAACAGTAAGTATTCATTGACTTGAAGAATTCAAAACACAGAGGCTGTTTCGTCAAAGGAAGTTTTTATTTATTTGTTTTTTAGATAAATTCCTTCAAATAGTAACTTCTAGAAATTTCTGAGATTATATTTCCAGTTTCCATTAGAGACCCCTAAACCAGGAATCAAAAAGACAGCTTAGTGTATGACGTTGGTCTTGCTCTGTGTATTAATTATCTAGGGCTGCCATAACTGGGGCACTAACTGGGGAGGCTTATACAACAGAAATTTATTATTTAATCATTCTGGAGGCTGGAAGTTCAAGATCCAGGCATTGGCATTGAAAATTTGGACACACACACACACACGCGCGTGCGCACACAGAGGAGAAGACATGTGAAGATGAAGGCAGAGATCAGGATGATGCTTCTACAGGCTGAGGAACACCAAATATTGTAAGCAAACTGCCGGAAGCTAGGAGACAGACGTGGAACACATCCTCGTTCCCAACACTCAGGAGGTACCAACCCTGCCAACACCTTGGTCTCTGATTTACAGCCTCTAGAACTGTGAGAATATTGATTTTTGTTGGGTGAGCCATCCAGTTTGTGAGACTTTGCTATGGCAGCCCCAGCAAATTGATACAGCTGCTGCTTCTGTGGTTCATATTCCAGCTCCTCGTAGCCCTCCTCTGTCCGTGCCATCTAAGTCAGCCCTCTCACAGGTCCTCTCTTACACATCCGTTTTTCTTTTCTTTCCATGTTGCCAATTATTTCCTTTGTGTAAAAGGTAAACTCTTTGATAAGGGACCTGTCTTCCCGTTTACCTCTAGGCTCCCAACTCTGAGAACCAGGCTGGCACAGAGTGGGCACTGAATAAATGCTTTTTGAATAATGAATTATTCTATGATTATTACCTGCATTGTATCTCTTCTGATATAAAAGAAGACTGCACCAAATGAGTGGAAATATCGTAAGAATTAATTTGCAACAGGCTGAATATATCAAAAAGATTTTTTATTTTATAAAAAAGGTTTTTTTAACAATCAGGCTATAAAATCTTGGAATATCTCTTTGAATTTTAGTTTTGATTTAAAAAAAGAGAATGGCAACTAGGAACAACTAGTAACATAACTGAATTGGTAAAGGAATTGCATTTAAATAGAATTTATTACAAAAATGTAAAATAAACCAAATCGCTCCATCTATTCAAGACATCTTTTATTTGGCTTTCTAAAAGATGATAATTTAATTTGAAAAGATCAGATGTATTGATTGAAATATGATTTCTGTGGTACTTAATGGAAGAATGAGGCAAATGAAAAGGAAATTTATCTTTCATACTTGTTAATATCTGACTGGAGAATTGTGTAGGGTTAGTCTTAGTTGTAGCATAATAGGATTTTTAAGCCTGATATATATATCTAAAAATTATATTCCTTAAAATTATCTGGGTAAGATATCAAAATTCCTGACACCCAATATTATGTTGCCAGTTATGAAGTTTTACAGAAATCTATAATAGTTTGCAGCTGACAGTTCTATGCACTAGAAAACTTCTTAAAGAAACTTCCATTGATACTTTCAAAGGATCCTGTACCTTTTATTTTTTATTTTATTTTAAAAATTCATTTATGTATTTAAATTGAAGTACAGTCAGTTATGTTAGTGTGTCAATTTCTGGTGTACAGCATAATGTTTTAGTCATACATACACATACATGTATTCATTTTCATATTCTTTTTCATTAGAGGTTACTACAAGATATTGAATGTAGTTATCTGTGCTGTACAGAAGAAATTTGTTTTTTTATGTCTTGTATATAGTAGTCAATATTTGCAAGTCTTGACCTCCCAGTTTATCCCTGCCCCTTTTAATTGAGAAGTTGCTTATTGACACTTTACATTAAATCTAAACATAAGAATTTGGAGACTCTCATTTTTAATGTGTATTTGTATTGTGGTATAACCTCACACACACATCACAGTAAGCATATAACTCCATTAATTTTCACAAAGTTAACATATCAGTGTAACCAATACCAGAACAGGAAGTAAAGTATTGGTAGTTGAAGGGCCAGTTCAAATGTCTTGACCATTTTTCTATTGGCATCTTAGCCACCTTCTTACACATCCTGAGTGTGAAGCCTTGGTTGGATACAGAGCTTGCACAAGCTTGCTTCATTTTGTGGCTTGCTTTTTCGGTCTTTCGATGGTGTCTTTTATTAATAGGCATCTTTTATTCCAATTTCACAGTCTTTCACTTTAGCACTTTTTGTGTTCTGTTCAAGAAATCTTTGCCTACCCCAAGGCCTTGAAGATACTTTCCCCTTTACTTCTAAAGGCTTCATTGCTTTACTTTTCCTCTTAAGACGTATGACTCTTCTGGATTGATATTTAGTGCAAAGTATGGCCAAAGTGTTATCTCTGATTATCTCTTGGGATTGTGATTATTGGTAATTTTATTTTTCTTTAACATTTTTACTATTTTTCCAATAAAAATATCTTGTGTTACAGTTTTAAAGGTGAATTAGTCACCATTCACTGCATTATCTGTGTCACAAAAAAATCTTGAAATCTCAGTGAATTTGAACAGCAGATGTTTGGGTTTTTGCTTACCTATGTTGGTGACTGCCAGTAAGTGAGTGTGGGTCTTACCCAGTTTGTGGTTATGGGAGTTGAGTTGTGTTCTGTGATTCTTTTCTTTCTAAGCCTCAGGCTAAAGAAGCAGACTCTCTCCGTGGCAGATGTATGGGAGCAAATAGTCTGGCAGAAACCTTCAATGCTTCTAAGTTTCTTTCCACTGGAGGGTAATACAGGGCGTGTCTGGCTGCCCACATTCTACTCCATGAGCCAAAGCAAATCACATGACTGAGGCCAAAGGCAATGGTGCAGAGAGAACTGCTGGACGAGAAGAGGGGAATGGAAAATTTCAAATATTATAATCTATCACGAAGACTGTTTTACAGTGCCACAAATCTTGTACCATTTCCTCCTTGCTCTAACTTCCTCAGCACGACTTTCAAAGCCTTTTATGACGTGGCCCTAATCGACAGCCCAGCCTCAGAGCCCAGCACGTTTCTATACACCCTTTGTGATCTGGTCACTTTGGACTGCTCACGATTCCACGAGCATGACTGGCGTTTGTAAGCCTGCCTGCTCTGACTCACTTCGTGCACCCTCCCCCGCCCATCTCAGGGACTAGTGTCAGAAGATTGCTTGATGTTTCCTGAACGAGCCACACTCTTTCAAGCCTGAGTTCAGTTATTTCCTCTGCCTGGGATGTGCTTTACTTCCCTCTTCTCTAGCCTCTTGAAATTCTACTTTTTCTTCAAGAACCAATTTTTCTGTGAAGTCTTCTTGTATTTTTATAGTCAGAATTTAACATTCCCTTTTCTTGCCCAATTATAGCAGTAATTGCAGCCTCCCTTAGTTTCTAGTCATGTGCACATGCACTGGTCTCTCCCAAGGGTTATGTGAGCTCCCTGATGGCATTTTTGTACTTCCTGCATTCCCGCTAGAGCAGAGCAAGCAGTTAGTTCCTTGCACATAGTAGGCATTCAATTGGAGTTTGTAGAATTGAGTTGCACACCATGGCCATGAAAAAATATTTTAAAAACATTTGGTGACTTTAAAAAAGAATCACAGAGTTGTCAACAGCGAAAACTTTGTAACTTCTAAGAAAAGTTGCCAATCAGTGAAGCAAAGAACAAGTCAAGAATCAAGTACAGTTTGCCCTTCAAGAACCAATGACTGACAACAATAAAGCTACAAGTGATTTATTACCTTCTTGAGGTGCATACATTTATTTTGCTCAAGGTGTGTATTTTATACCTCCTAACAGCCTTGAAGAGGGTTTAAAAAAATGCTCTCTGACTTTTATGCTTCCCAGGTCACTCTGGTGACTCTACCTGGTGGAGAGGAAGGAATAAAAGTAAGCTGTAAAGGCACACCTCCCATGCTCTTGGGGTTCAGTCTGCCTGCTTTATAAAAAATACACCTTACCTGCTAGTAGTCTGAATTATTTTCAGTGGTGAATTAACCTTTAAGCTGATTTCTCGTTATCTTAATTAAACATTAAGCTGATTTGTATATTCATTTGAATGCTTTTCTCATAAGTTTGCTAGAAGGACCTTTTTTGGCTAATTTTTGATCTCTGACATCAGCATATATTGTATCTTGTATTATTTCAAATGCCAATTTTATCCACAACTGTTTTTAGAATAATGCTTTTCAAAGTGTGGCCCATGGACTGGCTACCAGTCTTTGAGCTGTTTGATAGCCATTCTTAATAACAGAAGGGGCTTGTGCCAGAGTGTAAATTAGCTGTGCCATGAAGCACTCCATTTAGTTCAGCTGACTTTTTTTTTTTTTCATAGCAAGACTTTATTGACGAAGGAAGCAGTGCCTTGACTTACCTTGTGACACAAGCTCCTTGTCTCACTGTGGGCTGGCATTCTGAGCAGCACTGCTGTGGACAGCCTGCCCTGTGCATGTGTGATGTGCCCCTAGTCACTGCTAATTGAAGCTAAGTAGGCTCGTGGCCCACTCTATCCAACAGTCTCTCTTCCTCCCCTTGTCCTCATTCTTTCCCCATCTGTTTCCCTCTCTGTAAGAGGAACTCAAGGGTGTGGAGATATCTAGATGTAGACGTCAGTTTGTGGTGGATGTTTATGCTGAAAGGTGTTAGTTGGAGCCCATACCATATAAGAGGAAGCCACAAGCGAGGTAAAGGTCTGGGTAGCAGAAGCTATGAGGAAGCAGGTGAGGGCAGGGATGGGTGAAAATTTCTGAAAGAAATACAGAAAAAAGCTATAGAGGTGTCAGGCATGAAAGGCCACGTGATCCTGGGAGGACACACACACACTGTCTCACACACACACTTGTGTTTTCCAAGGAGTCCCATCCCCAGGGATTCTGATTCAACAGGTCTTTAGTGGGGTCTGTTAATCTACATTTTTGTTTAAATGAATGCTCTCTTTGCTCCACAGGAGATGACACCGGATAGCTCCATGTTTGGTACTTTCTTGGACTGCACCCTATATGGGTTTTCCCTTGACTGATTTTGATCTGTATCCGTTCCCTCTAATGAACTGTAACTGTGAGCATAATAGTCTTCAATGTATTCTGTGAATCCTTCTGGTGAATTATGGACCTACACATGGCTTTGGGGACCCCTGAACTTGCGCTGGCATCAGAAGTGAAGGTGGTCTTATGTGTGGGCTGTTCCCTCTAACTTTTAAGTTGGCTAAGTTTTCACATTCTTCCTAATCAGTTACTGTCTGTATAGTCTTGAGGAAGCTGCTGAAATTCACTCTGCTTTCTTCTCCATAGCTGTAAAGTGGGTATAATCATAGTACCTACCTCATTCGGGTTATGATGGAATGATACAAATATTGAACACAAGTCCAAGTTAATTAATAAATGTAAGTTTAGTAGAATAGTGCATGACCCTATTATGTATCTGTATTCATATTATGTCACTGTCTCTGTCACTACCACTCTAATCAAAGCCACTGTGATCCGTCACTTAAATTCCTGCAGAGCCTCAAACATCTCCTTCTGCTTCCACTTCCCAAGCCTACAGATTAGTTTTTAAACAGTACCTAGAGCAAGCTTTTTCAAGTACGTCATTTTTCTTACAATGCCCAGGTGCTCTTGTATCATGCTTAGCATAAGATCCAAAGTTCTCACTAGTTCCGCTGCCTCCTCAGACCCTACCCATCTCTCTGACTTTATCCTTCATTGCTATTTCCCTTGCTCAATGCACTTCAGCTAAAGTTTCTGCCTCCAACACTCTTCTTCCAAATCTGCACATACTTTGATTCTTCACTTTTTCAGGGCTCCACTCAAATATTGCCTGTGGAGGGGTTTTTGCTGATCACTTTATCTAAAGTAGAATTCCCTCTCAACAGCACTCTGAATTTCTTATTTTCTTCAAAACCACTATAACTTTCTGAATGTAAATTGTCTATTTTAGATTTATTTGTACATTATTTTTTCCCCACGGGGATGTCAGTTCTATGAAAACATGGATTTCAGCTGCTTTTTTCGCATGTAATACCTGGAATATGTAAGATGCTCAATAGTGTTTGTTGAATGAATAGCTAATTGATATACCAGGAGAGAGGGAGATCTGTTGTATTCAGCAGGACAGTTCTAGCCCCAGACGCAAGGCCTGGCACGTAGTAGGACTCAGTCAATAGTTCTTGACTAGAAGCAATAGCAGCCTGAATGTTCTTTATGGAAGGATAAAATAATTAGTTGTTCCCAGAATTTATTCTTAAGCTTTCTTTTCCTGGCAGGCTAAAAATGAGATTCCCACTCTTTTGGGAAAAAAAAGAATATAGCTCTTATGAAATTATTGTAGTGCTTTTCAAATGCCACTTCTCTTTTCTTCCCCCTGAACGAAACATTTAGACTGGTAAATCACTGCAGCTATATAAAGACTCTAAAAATTATCATTAAAAAATAAAAGAAATCATAAAAAATGAGATCTGTTCACCCACTGTTTTACGAAATTCCAGGTTCAACATAAAACAAACTGTGAAAATTACATATTCTATTCTCAGTGTGCATGTGTGTGTGTGCATACATATGTATAAGATTTTATGGTGTACCCACCATATAGCTGAAAATGCCCCCAATCTAAGGCATTATATGAGTGCAGGAATGAGAAGAAAAAAAGAACAATCTGTCTGTCTTGGCCTGCAGCTTCTCCTGCTCAGCATATGGAGGCCAGAATGAGCCTGGGCATTACTTGTTGCGATCAGAACCCGCTGCCCTAGCAGGAATGTCAAGGAAAGATTTTCTTTGAATGATGGGGAAGGGAGTCTTCTCTGTCATGGTTCATTGTCTTTTATTTAGAAGAAGTAGGCACTGTTTTTAGGGAAAGGTCTGCAGCTTCCTATCTGCAAGCAAAACCTTCCAGTATTTACAGTTATGACACTCGATTTCATGCCGGTAAGTAGATTTATTGAGAGAAGAGAGGAATGGAAGAGAGTTGAAGGAGGAAAATTTTTATGCAGAAATTAAGCTTGAAAAAGCCTAGGGAAATGGGAAGTGAGGGGCACCAATGAAATCGTTACCTGAGATTCAGATTCTCCAGGTGTAGGTTAACTTCTAATGACGTTACATTGCTTGCTCTTTCTAACGTGGAGCAGGTCCTGCTGTGGAGTCATGAGTCCTGGATTCTTATTCTAATTGACTAGTATTGTTACTTGAGAAAAGTCTTTTAACTTCTTGAGACTTTTTTATATGAATTATGAGGTATTACTGTTTTCCCATCTACCTCACTGGGTTGCAAATAAGAAGATATATGTGGAAGAATTCTGCAAACTATAGAGTGCTAGAACATAAAGTGTTTTCATCTTCTTAGTCCCAAACTTAGAATTCTAAGTGGAAAAGGTAAAAGCAGTTAGCAGAGGGCTTGGGATACAGAAAACACACAGGAGATGTTAGCTGATACTACGATGATGATTACGTTATTCTTTCATTAGGAGCTGACCACCACTCCATCGGCATATTACGGTATGAACCAGTAATTAAACAAAATTTGGTGTGCATTTTGCCTTCGTAGCACATCTCAGTCTGGACAAGTCACATTTCAAGTGCTCAGTAGCCACATCGGGGTATGGCTACACTACTGAAGGGGCAGTGAAACCCTCGAGACATAGACCAGAGAGATGTGGGACAGGGGGAGAATCCACACGGGGTGCCTCCTAGGACCCTCGAACTAGATTTTTGCATTCTCTGACGTCCTTCCTGTTGATAAATATGTCATATCAAGTATCTATAAAGTAATTCCTTGTCTTTGAGGTTAAAAAGTATGTTGATCTTCTCTCCATTCTTTCTTAATATTCTAAAGTTTCAGAGTCTTTTGTTGTTGTTTTGTTATTTACATTTCCAACAGCATTTAAATTTTCTCCATTACCCTAGTGCCATCAAGTAAATTTTAGAAAATGATAAAAATGATCATAGGTGCATGGTATTTTCTTTTTATAGTCGAAAAATACATTGAGGGTAATATTTCTTCCTTTTCAATGGTACAGATTTACTTGAAGGTATTTTTACATATGATAGTCTAAACTTTTAGTATTTTTATATGCTAAATGTAATTGGTTTATTATAGCCTTTCATTAAAATGTGGAGTTGCCATTAAGAAAATTAATAGAAATTGTTCTTTTCTTCACATTTTAAATGGAAAGATAATATTGGTTTGTATTGCTTTATGCCATGGCTAGCAAGCTATTATGTAATGATGGCTCATAGTATTTTGTTATCTTGAAAAGGCTATACTGTGCTTTAATAGGCAAATCCAGTCATTTCTTTATTACAGTAATTCCTTGAAGCAGAGTTTAGGATGAAATGCAGTGACAGTTTTAGTTCATTCATCCATTCATTAAGAGAAAAAAAATAGGCTTATTATCCATAGGTGAGTTCCCTGAGGAAGTGTCTTTCTATTTTGTTTACTTCTGTATCCCAGATGCTTAGAAAAGTGCCTAACCAAGAAGATATTCAATAAATATTTGTTGAATGAATACACTAGTTACTGTAAATAAAAGGTTCATTAAAAAATGCAAAGGGCAAATAGGGCATTAATTTGAGCCTATGCTCTGTGCTGGGCTCTTTGTAAAGGGTTAGGGTTAGGTTATAAGCTAAGATTAAAATTTTCCAATTAGGAATTAATGCAACATACACATTTAGTTCTGGCTCCACCATGCATCCTGGCATTATGGAAAATACTAGCCGAATTTAGAAGGCTATTGTATAATTTTGGCCAGTTTATTGAAACTGTTTTTCTGTGTCTCGTGGGGAAAATGAAGGAACCGAGTCGGAACTGAACTCAGTGGTCCCTTTCAACTTTGTTGTCACTGAATCATAGTATTGCAACTATTCCTCCTATTTTGGTGTCAAATTTGATACATGTCTTTCTTTCATGCCCTACTCCCAAAGCATTGTGAAAATAGAGACATCGACAGTTTGTGATGTACCAGAGTGATTGCCATTTAAAAAATGTAAATGACTATCATTTTGAATCTATACGAATACAGGGTGAGGAGAGTTGAATTTCAACACTAGCTATAGGTTGCATACTGTGGTATAATATAATCAAAGAATGAAAAATCATAAGGGAAGTAACTCCTTTCATAAGTTATTTATTGAATGTTTTTCAGTGGATTAAGAGAGGGTGACACACTGATTCCCAAATGATGGCAGGCTCTGTCATGCTCCTTAAATGGGTGACTGTTTACAAGTGTGGAGGTGATGCCCATTCACAACTCACCCTCATAAAGAGTGTCTTTGTCTAAGAAAAGAATTGCACTGTTGTTTCATTTCAAATGTCTGATTCTGATTCTGGAGAATTATTTTGGAATCAGAGACATTTGTTGTTTTGGAAAACCTGGCTAACCAACACTTTAAGAAAAATAAAATCATGACTTGGTTTTTATATCTAAAGGGTGATATATGACACTCAGATATTCTGTTTTGTATCATGTCATGTTTTAAAGTTCTGCTATAAACTGAAGGCTTGAAAACCTTCATAGATGGTTATGCTTGGGTGGAGAGAAGTGAGATGCCCACCTGCTCTGCGCTGGTGGCTTCCCCGGAGCTAGTCAGTGTGCTGGCCACCCCCGCCCCATTCCCCAGACCCTCCAAAAGAACATACTCTCACATGTCAGTGCCAAGAAAATAAGGTCAATATTCATCTAAATAAATTACAAAATGTCCTCGCTGTGCAGTAAGCAGCCAAGCCTGGAGGAGCCACGCTGAGGTCTGAGTTAGCACCAAATGTGCCGGTTCTGTGGCAGAACTGCTTTCCCTTCTTTGCTGTGGCGGGAGAGGGAAGGCTGCTGCCACTGGGCTTCCACTGCCATCTTTGCTGACAAGATTCAGAGTGATGGTGGCCTGCAGCTTCATCAACTGAGAAAGGCAGAGTAAATTGGCAGCTGCTGTAATGGCCAGCGTATTTACTTCCCTGCCTGACTCCTTTTGGAAAAGAACAAGAGAGCGTGTGGTAATGAGTGCCTCCTTCTCCGACTTAAATGGTCATATGCATCTTCTCTGTTGACCTGTTGATTGTGTTGGTTACGCCTCCCTTGATTGTCTGGGTCTACAGTGATCGGCATCATAAAAACAGTTAAAACACACAGCCGTGACTGCAAACACTCTCAGCATAGCTGAGGCCGAACAGACCAGAGTACCAAACAGATCGCATTTGACTCTGTAGTACAGTTTTATGTGTAATCATGACAGATGTTCAGGGAGATTATCCTTTTCCATCTCCCCCCTGCTCCCTTGAAACGAGGTTGTGTCTAACTTGCTCTAAAATAGCCTCTCTTTTATAAGCAGTTGACACTTGAGGCCATCAACAGTACGAAGTCAACATTCCACTTACCGAGCATTTATTTCCCCAACAGAAGAGGCTCCTTTCTTTCAGGCCAGTAGTGGGCTGCCCTGCTAGTCCTGCTTGGCTCTTTATGCCAAGAGCTGCCCGATACCAACCAGAGGCAACTTCAAAGCTACTCTATATCATAAGGAAACTTTAAGAACTTGTCCCCTGTAACAGTTGCATCCTGGATAGTAAAGATTTTTTTGATGTGTATTTACTTCGTTGCTAATCTCCCTTCAGGGGTTTAGAAGTGAACAGGCATAATAAAATGCTTCGTGCTGTTTCACTTCAAATTTAAGGATTGCCTGCACTGCATGCCTTCTCTAGACTTACTTGCTTATCTCTAAGTAAAGACTTTTCCCCCAAAGTTCTCAGTTCCAAAGGATGGTTGGAGAGCTTTCTGTTTGACACAGGCATTTATCAGTCAAATTGTGGCACCTTGTAACACCACATAATGTCAGATGAACTTACTCAAGACTGGAAAAAGTCAGAGAACAAGGGAATAAGGAACTCTTCGGAAAATTTTTTGAAGGAAGGAGTTGTAGATCTATTTGGACAGGTAAATAATGCCTCTATTTTGTATTGTTTTTCATTCCTTTCAAAAACTTCACTAATTCCTGGCACTTTCTCGTAATTTGTTTGCATTTTCTAAGTTAAGGAAAAGGTATGCTTTGGCTTTATCTGGAAGGCACACAGTTGAAATACTAAAATTTTTCCTATGCAGACGTAGTTAGGTCAGGAAGAAAACAAATCAGGCCACTGACAAAGAAGGAAAGCTTTCATAGTTTCAGTGCAGGTCTTAGGGTGCACAGGAATCTAATTAAGACCATCTCATTGCCTCTGTGGGCGATCCCTTGAATTACAACGCCCAGCAAAACAGAGAGTACAGGGTAGAACCTCGCCAAGGGTCTGAGTTCTGTGTCCCACGAAATACCTTGGTTACTGCTTAAGTGCCACACTGTACATGTTCCTAACCTGTGAGCAGGGTTAGGAATCCTTAGCTTGGAAATTTACTGATGAACAGGACAGTAAAATCATCCAGGTCAACCTGTCTCATTTCAGCAGTGGAAAACATAAAGTCTAAAGGACAGAGGATTTGTACAAAGTCACAAAACAAATGAACAGCTAGAAACTAGACCTCCAACTTCCTTGAAAACGATTTCTTCCACCAGGTGCTCAAGGAAATGATTCCCGGAAGACTGTTTTGTTTTTGTGTTTTTGGAGGCCTCACACCATGTCATACTACACCTGACATTTTCTAAACTGTTAAATCGTGTGGGTAAAACAGGAGATCTATTCAAACCTGTTTTCACTGGTCATTTATATCTCCATTAAATCCCTTTACTTTTTAAAAATGATCTTTCTCATAAATTCGGCATAGTTCTAATTCTAAGTGAAAGCAGGCCATCAGTTTTAAGTTGACTTCTGAGTTCAGGTACTGGAGTGTCTGCTCTAGGAAGATGTGTCTTTCCTAGACTTTGGGAGATACAAGATTAGCTGCTATGTACCGTGGTCTCAAGGGGCTTACAGTTAATTTTGGAAAGTGAGAAATCTATGGGAAAACAATGAAGAAATTGCCCAAGATGATATATAACATGATGTTGGATTTCTGGAAGCCTGGGAAGACTTCATGGAAGAGATGAAGGTGATGTGTGGATCATAAAGAAAATGGACCATCTAACCAGCTGTGGTAATTGATCACACAGCCACAGAGGGCTAGCTAATGTACTCCTGTTATCAGCTGTGAATGGATTGATAGCTACTCTCTTCGGTCATTTGCATGCTACCCTGGGTCCCTTCACAATCACTGTTCCTGGATGGATGGTAAAGGGCCAACTCAGGTCTTTCCACAACTTTCCAAAGAGCAGGAGACCATATTAGAAATCCCTTCCTCTTCTGTCAGTTTTAGCTTTGTGTTTTCAGTGTTCTTCCTCCAGTGATTGAAGCTGAAGTCTAGAACAGCTTTGCATTTGGGGGCAGAAGAGCCTAGCAGAGTTTAGCTTTAGGATCTGGGCATAAAGGCTAGTTTCTCCTTGCCAGAAGTTAGAAGAGGGCATCTTGATCCTTAATTATGAAATTAATAAAATGACTGTTTGTTAAAATGTTCCTCCTGTGACCTCAGCGGCTTTCACTACTTATGCCTGTATGAGACACCCCAAAACCCAGTCAAAAAGCAGAGGAATGCATTTAGCATAATATAGCTTATTTATAAATTAGTAACTGGGAACTTCAGCTTTCATAACAAACTGGTAAAAAGTTATCCTACTTGAGAATTTTAATAAAACCTTCACCTGATTGGTCTCAAAAAATTTCAAGGAGAAAATGCAGTGAAATTGAAGGCTGAATATGGTAGCTTCCTGGCTTTATACTGGCATTAGTTTGTTAGCAGAATGAAGCTTGCTAGGTAGTGCTTTTCACTAAGAAGCCTGAAATAGATTATAGGTTGTTTTTTCTATCCCTGAAGTGTTTTTTTTTTTTTTTTCAGTTGCTCTCCTGAGAGAAAATTGAGTGTATGACAGGGAAGACAAGTATGAAACCTCTCATAGTCCAGGCTTGTGTTCTCAAGACATTTTCCTTGATACATGAGCCTACTCATTGAGTCTTTCCTGGAGTTTATTTATTTGACCTTGTTCCCCCAGACTTAACTACCTCCATTAATCAATACTGCGCTTTTCCACACTGAGTCTGCAGAGCTCATCAAGATGAGAAATTTTTAATGTAAAAATTAAAAAATTAAAAATTAAAAATTCCCAGGCATATACATAATCCTTAGAGAAGTAGCAGATCTGTTACTGGCCAACAACATATCCACAGACACTTGAGTTTTATTTTTGTCTCTTCTTTTAGGATTATTGAAAGGATTGAGGTGAGAAAGAAAGGGTTACACTGAAGCTTATTAATTTAAAGAATCTAGGATTCTTCAGGAGCTTAAGGAAAGGTCACGGTTCATTCTTTGTTCATTGTATCACTTACTCAATGAACTCCTAGTATGTTCCGGGAACTTGGTTCTTGAGCCATCATGGGAACACAGTTGCCCCCGTTGATGAGGAGGTAACAGTAGAGGAGGATGAGATACACAAGTAAATGGTCAGTTACAATAAAGCTTGATCAAAGTTACAGTGATGATAAGTTCAGTGGTATCTAACTTTGTGTGTAAGGAAAGACTTTCTGTTGTGAGAATGAATGAAGGCAAAGCCAAAGAAGCCTACTAATGATTCATCTGACTGTGCAACCTGAACTAGCTCTGTGTAGCCCACACAGCGTAGCATCCTGTATCAGCTCTGCCGAAAAAGTGCAGGTAGGCTTGAGGGATGAAATAGACGTGAACAGGATGAGGAGGGAGAGCCTGAGCTCTTCTGGGCTGTCAGAATATCACATTTTTATGCCACCATTTCTTTACATGTCTGCATAGTTTAGTTTTTACTTTGTTTTCAAAATAAAATACATTTTATATTAATGGACACAACATGCATTTTGATGTTGCTACACCTGTAGAAAATATCATTCATTCAGAATTTATTATGCATCTACCATGTACCACTGGGACTTAGGATTAGGAAGAAGATGTACTGTCTGGTAGGAGGGAGATATTTTGAGTCTTAAAACAAAGATACTGTTTTATCATGTATTACATGATAATATGTATGTATATATGTGTTCCTAAATATACGGTCTTGAGTGTGATCGTTTTCGATTTGTCGTCTTAGCTAGGCTAAACTCTGGGCACAAGAGAGAGGGCTGCAGCCACTTTGTAGCATACACACACCTTCTAGGTATTCAGTCAAGCCCTAATCTAGGTGCTTCTGTG
This sequence comes from Camelus bactrianus, assembly GCF_048773025.1. Taxonomy (NCBI): domain Eukaryota; kingdom Metazoa; phylum Chordata; class Mammalia; order Artiodactyla; family Camelidae; genus Camelus; species Camelus bactrianus. Next base: position 19,033,717 of record NC_133568.1, on the reverse strand, counting down.
AAGGGATATTGCAGATGTAATGAAAGTCCCTAATGAGTTGACCTTAAACTCTAGAGATCATTCTTGGCAAGCCAGACCCTTCGAAGGGACTGGGCTCTTCATGGCAAAAGAGATTCCCAGTAGCAGTTGGGTCTGTAATTGCTCTCCCTTTGCTGGATCTGCCCTTCCTGCCTGCCTGTGACAGCAGCTCCGGCCTGTGCCTCTGGGGCTCCAGTTTGTGCTCTTCCCTTCCTGAGTGCCTGCCTACAGAGACCAGAAATGCTTAGCCAGCCTCTACGGTCGTGTAAGCCAATTCCTTGCAACAAATCTCTCTCTCTCTCTCTTTCTCACTCCCTTATATATACATATATCTGTGTGTGTGTCTTTTGTTGGTATATATCTGTGTGTGTGTGCGCGTGTGTGTGTGCATGTGTGTGTGTGTGTCCCCTGTTGATTCTGTTTTTGTGGTTGAACTTTGACTGGCACACAGAGATTTTTGAATAATACTATTTCTTCATTGATCATGTATTTTTATGCTCAGAACAATGATCATTGCTTGTGAAATTGGGCAGGTGTTATTTCCTAAATCCATGCAAAAATCACCCAAATATATTTCAAGAAGTCTGGTTGGCCACCAATGCATGGTCTTTGCCCAGCATCTTTGGTGAAACTGTGAAACGCGTCTGACCACGAGGTGAATTATCCATGTGATGCCATTGCTCATGCTTGCAGCTTTCTCTGGCTCTGTTCTGGAATGGTGGTCTTTCCAGCTGGCTGGTTGGGAAAAGGAACAGCATGCCAAGCTCTGCTGGAACATTTTAAAACAACATTGCATATAATGTAATTAACTAGGGATGACTGAAGACGTAATGCCTTCACTGGCCAGAGTCAAGTCTAAGTTGAACCCAGAAGCTTCATCTTCCTTATAATTTTCAAGAGGAGAAAATAAAATTTGTGGAAAACTTTCAATTCTTTATTGCAATCCTTTTGATCCCAACAAAATATAGAGACTTCTCTAAACTTATTTGATTTCGTTTTTGTAGCTTTGTTCGTTATTTCTTTGTGAAAGAAGTGTACATTCTAAAAAAAAAAAAGAAAAGAAAAGATAAAATGAAAGAAAGGAATTAAGAAATATCCTTAATTGTACTGGAGGTAACTATCGTTGTGACCATGTTTTTGCAGAGTGTTTTCTGTGTGTATCTAAACCATCCTTTCCCTGCTCTGCTGTGTGTCATAGGTAACTGATGCCTAAAAACTCTTTGATTCCCTTGCCAAATGGCTTCTGGTGGGCAGGTGGAAGGAGGGACTTAGGCTATTTCTTGTCAGTCTTCTCTGTTAAAGGGTCAGTGTCCCTGGCAGTGGTCTTGGTTCCTATAGAGAGCCCCATTCTCTGTGCTCACAGGGCAACCCCTGCTTTTATTCTGACTCCTTTTGGATGATCCTGCTTCTAAGATCTGATAACACTATCTCCAGCCTTAGGTGTGGCAGTGAGTTCCCCAGGTTGCTATTATCTGGTTTCGTCTTTTCCTAGTTGTCCTTTCAATCCTTCCAACACCTTAATATTAGTTCCCACAAATGAAATTCCTCTATTAAATAGCCTGACAAAGGCAACCATAGCAGTCCATTGATAAATCTACTTACTTTCCTAATATGTTGTGAATGCTTTTCCATGGCCATATATTGTAAGACCGACATCATATTTTTTTTATCATCTTTATTGAGTAATAATTTACACACAATAACATGTACCAACTTTAAGTGCACAATTTAGTGAGTTTTGACAAATAGTTAACAGACATGTAACCACACTGCGGTCACGACATAAAACGTTTCCATTACTCCCCCTAAACTCCCCTGTGCTCTTGTGCAGTCTGCTTTCTCCCCATCCTAGCCTTTTGCAACCACTGACCTGCTTTCTGTTGTCATACTTTTGCTTTTTTTAAAAAAGTATTTCACGTCAAGGGAATCATACAAGATGTTGTCTTTTGTGTCTGACTCTCTTCATTTTGCATAATGATTTTGAGATAAATTCATGGTGTGGCATGTATCAGTATTATTCCTTTTAATAGATGAGTAGTATTTTATCATGTAAATAGATTACAGTCTGATTTTTATTCACCAGCTATAGGACATTTGGGTTGTTTCCATATATATATTTTTTGCTATGATGAATGAAGGTTCTATGAACGTTGGGTACAAGCCCTCTTGTAGACATGTATTTTCATATATTTTGGGTAAATAGGAGTGGGATCATTGTTTTATAGCCATTATATATTTAACAGTATAAGAAACGGCCAAACTGTTTTCCACGGTGTTGATGTGACTTTACATTCCCACCAGCAATATATGAGAGTTCTAATTGCTTCACACCCTTGTCACTAGTCTTTGTCATTTGTCCATCATGGTAGGTATGTAGTGGTATGTTGCTGAGGCTTTGATTTGCATTTCCCTAGTAACTACTGAAGTTGGACATCTCTACTTGTGCTCATTTGTCATTTGTAGATCTCCTTTAGTGAAGTATCTGGTACAACATTTTGCTTCTCTTTGATATTCTGATTAAATTGTAATGGCTCCTGTTACATTTTGTGTGCATGTCTTTCCTCATATATGTTTTGCAAGTATTTTTTCCCACTCAGTAGCTTACATTTTTCTTTTCTTAACATTGTCATTGAAGAGCAACATTTAAAAACTTTAACCTTAATCATATTTTACTGGCTATATGGTATTCCATCTTAGGAATACATTACGATGCATTATCAGACTTTCTGTTTCCGCTTTACCGCCATAACGACACTGTTTTGTTCATCCTTGTATTTGTATCTTGTGTGAGTTATTCATGTCATCTTACTCGGGAGAGTGCTACAAATAATTCAGGATTATTGTGTTTTTATCTGATGCAAAATAAAATGTTTTTAATTCAATGGACTTTCCTTATATTTTAATTTTTCACTGGGGCTCAGAAAAAAAGCAGTCCCTAAAATCACATTAATTTTTTTCTAAGGTAAAATTCATTCTCTTTCTCTATTCCCTTTTAACCTGAGATTTTGAAATTTCTGTTAAAACTGTTGAATACTGTAAATATATTAAAATTTCTAACATGTTAAAATTCTACTAATGCTTCTGGATAAATGTGTCTGCACAGTTGAGCATACACACTTACTTAATTAAACAACAGTAAAGGGATCTTTACAAGTGCAGTAGGACCAATAGAACGAGACAGAAGATAACAACAGAAATGGAATCTTGAATTTTTTTTTAAACATGGAAATCACATGGAGAAGTAGTAGCTGATTAGCAGAGTGGAGGAAGCAAGCCTGTGGGTTTTAGAGGGAGATATTAATGAGAAGCCAACTGATTTCCTTTGCAGAAACATGGAACCTAAGAATTAGCAAATGGTAGGGGATTTGTGTGTTTGCTTGCAGGATTCTTATAGCTAAACATAGATCCTCATCAGGCAGAACAGTGGAGGTTTTATCCTCAGAGAACTGACAGGCCCCTGAGAATAAGCCCCTAGATACTTTGAGGAAAAAACAACTTTACAGTCACTGCAGTGAAGTCCATTTCTCTGACTTCTTCAGTGTCTACTTAACTCATTAGTGCTCCAGGTTAAAAATTAATGAATGATAAATAATCACAAGACTTTTGAGGAAAGCTTTCTCCCTAAAAAAGAAAAATCATGAATCTGTAAGAAGCAGAGTAAAAGAACATGTAAAGAGGCCTTTAAGAATATTCTAAGTTGGATAAATGAAACATACTAATATAGCTAATAACATGAAGATGGTATAAAATAGATATTTAACTGTCAAAAAGAGCTCTTGGAAATTAAAAAAAAAGAGAGAACAGTTAAAATTAAAAAAATAACTGAAGAGTTAGATGATAAAGGCAAAGAAATATTTCAAAGAGTAATGTGAAAGGACAGAGGAGACTGAAACCAGAATAGAAGTTAGTAAGTCTTACTTATTGGATTATAGAAACAAAAAACAATAAAAACAAAGTGAAGGGAGTTATGATAGAAATAATACAAGAAAACATTTCCAGGCTGGAGGAAATAAGTCTCCAAATGTCAAGTGTGGCACAATGAAAGGAGCTAACATTGTCATGAAGTTTTAGTACCTTAGAGATAAAAAGAAGATCTTTAAGCTTCCAGAAGGGGAAAAGATAGTTCACTTGCAAATGATCTGAATGAAACAAGATCTCTTAACACTGAAACTGAAAGCAAAAAACAATGGAACATTTGTTATAGTATTCATAGTGAACATGATTTTTAGTTTTCCATCAAGGATAATTCAAAGATGTTTTCAAGCATGAAAAACTTAAAACCCGTAACTTTAACACTTATTTTCTTTAAAAATTCCTGAGGATTACACTTGAGCAGAATAAGGAATAACCCAGGAAAGTGAAAGTCATAGGATTAACGAAAAGGGGACCCGACACAGGAGAGAGCCATGAAGGCGCATCCAAGGATGTCAGTAAAGGGAAATCCTAGGACCACTACAGTGTAGCAGGGTCAAAGAGCAACCAGTCCAAACTGAAGCAGGTATTTGAGGGGCTCTGGAAGGAAAACTACAGGAGGTAAAAAAAGCAAACTGATGGATAAGATTATATATACACAGAGGAATAGATATAGATACAGACAGAGATAGAGATAGAAATCATACATGGCTTTGTATAGTGTTTTTCCAGACATGATAATGTAAATACTACCCTTTATTTAATATATGTTAATATATTAAATACTTATATAGTATGACATTTTATTTAATATATTAACACACACATATATGTATTAAAAGTGTAGAGGTAGGTGGGTACGTGGGATGATGGTGGTATATGAGAGATAAAAGGAAGTTTACAGATAATACCTAAAATTGAGAAGTTAAAAAATAGAAGCAAATGCACATTTTTAAAATATGGAGATAAATAATGGAAGAAATAGCTAAAAGCATTAAAAGCTATTGGCCCTGAGGGAGTGGGAAATGGTGGTGGGGTGGAATGAGACAGGATTTGCTATTTTTTCATTATAAGACTCTTACTACAATGTAAATTAAATACACGGATTACTTTGAAAAATTCATTTTTCTAATGATCACATTGTACACCCTAAATAAATAAAATTTTTATTTAAAATTTTAAAAAATATGTATTTTATATATCTCCTGTTATTATTAATTTCTATCTAAATTAATAATTTCTATCTAACTTCCTGGGGCAATAAATGAAATAAAATGAAAATCTTTTGATGAATCTTAAATGTGTTTACTTAAATAAACAGTGCTCATACTGCAGCAGTAAAATTCCTTTAATGTGTTCCTGATTTTACACTATCATTTTTATGATTTTAAGTAAATCACAAATCCTAACAAAAGATCCATGCAAGTCATTTGAGTTAGTAGTTTTAGACTTGACTTCTGTAACATTCCCTCGGTATAGACTTTTAGATTCTTACTGTCCCTTGGCTGTGATATACAGTAACATTTAGTTTCATGCAGTGTGTGTGACTAAATCTTAGCAATTGCCCAAAATTGTCTCTTGGCAGGAAGAAAGAGTAGCCTATATATTTGAAGTTATTGAATTACAAAAGTAAATAGTGTGATTTCTTTCTCAGATATGGAGTGAAACAGGTACAAAAACCCCATGTGTGGACATGATGATAGAGCAGGTTATATTAACCTTTTCAACAAGACATTTGGGACAGGCAGTTAATCTATGAAGCCATCAACTGGAAAAAGACATCAAATCCTTACTGCTCTATTGGAGAACTGTCTAAAATGATATATATGTATATATATTTGGGTGGTAAGAAGGAGAAGTAAGACTCGTTTTGGAAATTAAAACAGTAGTGCCTTCACCTTATTTGTGAAAAGTGGCTCTAAAATGTTCTTCCTATTTGATGGGAGTGTTTTCTCCACTGTGTCTGCCGTTGGTTGGATGAAATTCCTAAATTAGGTACTCAGCCGTAAGAGAATGTAGCAACTCTGGGAATCCACAGAACTGGCTGCTTATATTATTTATGAGAGTTGGTATTTGAAACCAATTATTAGAAAGCTTAAATGGGCAGGGAGCTTTGCATCGGATCAAACAAAAGTTCTGATTTTCATGCTGCTTATTTCAAGGCCTCTAGATCATATTGACCTGAAAGAAAGTTTCATATCAAAGAGACAGGCCTGTTCTGAACTGTTTTTATTCTAAAGGTTAGTGCAGCTATTGTATCATGATAAGAAGATGGAGAAATAGAATTAAAGTAAGCACTGGAGGAAGTGCTCTCATTGTGATTATAAAGCCTGAGAAAAAGCTTTTCAATGGAAAAGGAAAAATGACTTTATTGCTTGAGAGGGAAAGAAAATACTTTGTTGGAGTTTAAAAAAAAAAAAAAGAAGAGGAAGCAGTCAAGAAAGCTCTAGAGGTACTCTGAAAGGAGGTTGGAGGGCAGTGCTGAAAATCCCAAAATGATGAAAAGTGCTCTGTGGTTCAAAAGACTAAATCAAAAGTTGACTGAGAAGTTTAATGGAACTATGGATTCTGATCTTAATTTCTCATGTCCTCAGTACATACAGTATTGCATATTGCATACTCCTGTAATCTGATGGATGGTGGTACAAATCAGAGTAATTCAATTTGGAGGGGGGAGATAGAGGATCCAGATTTTGTTTTAATTTAGTTAGAGGTGTTCAAGTTGAGCCATAGAATATTCTCTGTGGATCCTTTCCTGCGTGCAGATTTTTTTTCTAGGTAAAGGGAAGATTCAGGACCATTTTCTTGTATCTGAAACCTGACTGTTGCTTCTGCCAGTGAAACGTTACTGTCTGCTCATTTACTGAGCTTAGGAGTTGGCTTGCTTAAGCTTCAGGGCATATGGAGGCAGCAGGATTCCCAAAAGAACCCTTACAGTTTCATATTGGCAAACCTCAAAGCAAAAGCAGAATGTGGGCTTACTGTGAACTGAGAAGTGCAACATCTGGGGACATAAATGGGCAGTTTTTAATTGGCAAGCTCAACAGTCAAATAAAATTATAATACTGTTTGCCAAATTTGGTTCATGAATGGAGATAGATATATTAAAATATTGGGACGTAAGTGATTTTGTACAATAACTGTTTTCTAAATTATTTTAAGTTATGATAATGTAGCTACTTTTCAAATGTGGTGATTTTTCTGTTCCAAAACATTTGGATGGTCTCTAGGACAGAGTTGCATGACTCCAAATCATGCCCTCTTCATCCTAGAAAATCATTAAGTGAGAAAGTCAGGACTGGAATGCACTGGGATCCATGCTAGGTCCCCCCTTTTTTTTCCTACCATTTCTTTAGGGTTAGTTTTTGAGGTTCCCAGTGGAAGGACTAGGCGTCTGGATAGACCGACTGTCTCCTATAATCTCCTTTGTTTGGTCTAAAGTCCTCTGAAAGAAGTGAGAGCTTTTAGTACTTGGAGATATGCCACTGAAACATCCCTTTCTGTCTTTTCCCTCCTCATTTCCTCCTTTTCCTTCCTCACAAGGCCTAGATTCACACCAAATATAAAGGAATATTAATAAAGTCGTGTTAAAGGAGATTTAATATTTAAAATGAATTGGTATGAACACAGAAAGGCACAAACTTAGCACCTGTACTTTGCTAATCATCTGATATTTCCTGTTTAAGGTAAAATAGCCTAGCATGCCTATACTGCTGCAAAATATGCTAGCTGCTTCCTTCATTTATGGCCTCAGCAATTTAGTTTTAGAAAGTAACTTCTATTTTTTCTACATCTTTCCCATATGACTCTAACTTCACTAATGCATAAGTTTAAAAAACATGGACCCTTTAAAGCATAATATTAGTATTTTCACAATATTGGAAGTCTTGGACTATCGAAGGACATGGACTTGGGTGGAGACACGAGAAACTTCATCTGTGACCTTTTGTGTTCTGAGAGCCTAGATCATAAAAGGAACTAATTGAAGGGAGAATAAAGGTAAGATTATAGTCAATGAATTTTTAATGAAGGTTTAATTTTTTCTTGCTCTGTGTTGTACCCCGACATTGCTTCAATGGTATAGTGGAGTTTAAGTAGGCACAATGGTTTCTAAGCTTATGGGAGGCAAATATTATTTGTACTAACTTTGAATTATCTGGTACCATAAGGGACCGTGGCTACTGGGGATGACTGGATTTTAGTACACTAGTCCCTTCCAGGAAGAGGCATGTTTTTGAGAGGTGTATGGGTTTGCATTGCTTTTAAAATACTCGTTTGGCCCCAGTATTAACCTTGATAAGGAGCCTCCCTTTAGAGGGAGTGAATTCTGAGTGCCGATTCCACCTGAGACTGCCGTTTATTAATATTTATTCATGCTTGCAGTCCAGTAGGAATCAAAGTTATGTTCTTGCCCGTTTTCAGAGTCACCATTTAAATCAGTTATTGGTGGACACAGAATTTCCCTCAATATAACCCAACAGACATAAAACATGTTTTGTTATTTGGTTCCATAAAACATATTTCCTCTCATTTTTCTCTCATCTAACTTGCCCCTCCCCTGAAATTACTATGGTTTTAAACTTTTTCTAAAGAAAAATCTTTTTTGTATTGAAGCAGGGGCATATCTGCTCCAAGATGGCTTTAGTTTTTCTGGGAGAACAGGTTTTTAAACCAAAATCTGTGTGTTATAGTTTTGTGTTAAAACACCAAATGAACTTTTTAATATTTGCCAATAATTGTCATTTTGAGAAAACCATATGATGTTACAGGTTGAAGTTCTTTAAAATTACATGAGAACCTATTACAGTTCAAAGACAAAGAAATACCATAGTTACGACAATACTAATATGTATACAGTCAAAATACAATGTATCATGGCCTGCTTTTTAATTTATCATGAGACCTCTTCTGTCACAATCTTCAACAGGCTGCACCTTTTTCTTGTCTGCATCATGTAAGAATGGTGCCATTTTTTTTTTCTTTAACAGACAGTAAAATGTCACTGGTAAATCATTACCCTCATCACCTCAAATAACTCAAAGCTTGCCTGTCAAAATGCAGGAAAGGATTCACATAATTACAAATAGGCTTATCATCCCCAATCTCGGGAAATATTGGATGGTGCCAGATAGACTAGCATCCCAAACTCATTTCAGATGAGGAGAGGAACGGTTTTCACTAGGTAGAATATATCCCTTGGACATGACAATAAGCCTCCAATTTCCATATCGCACAAGTGATACCGTTTAATTTTTTCATAGTGATCATAGAGATAAACATCTAGTCTCCAAACCAGCCTTTCTTATGGACAAAGATGCGTATTTGTTAGAAGTCTTGGCATTCCTTCTGTGTCCAGGAATGAACAGAGTTATTTGGAACCCCTGAGTTGTTTTCCAGCCAACCAGTGTACCAGCCGTAGTCATTCATTGCCTTCATTCCCAGCCATATGACAAAAACAGACGGGGCTGGTGCTGTATCTTGTTCCTTGTGCTATATGCTAATTCTCTTCAAGCCAGAATGTTGCTAACTGTGCCAAGCGCATCTCTCTTGTTTGGTTTTCCTTTGCATAATTTCTTTAGTTTAGCATCCACGTGGCTCTTGCAGTGAATTTCTATTCCTGTTTGGAATAGTCACTGACTTTTCCATTGGTAAATGTGCCCTTACATCTGCATGGGAAGCCAAAAGCAATTAGTATTCCAGTTGAGTTCAGATTATAGCAAATGATAAAAGCATATGGCCAAATACTCCTTTTATGCCAGATTCTACTTACTAGTTTTCACTTTTAGAGTCAATGAAGAAATCAATTCTGTCGAAAAAGATAATTTAGTAAGAAAATCCTTTACTCTATAACTGTAATTATAGATGAGTGATTTCTTTTGTAAAAGAAGAAAAGAATCTAAATATAGTAACTCTCTTATAGATCATTCAACAGAACATTAAATCTCTATGCAAACAAAAACGACTGTATTTTCATTATTTCTTACATAGAAATTCACGAGAGAGGGATTTGAACATTCTTTCTTCCTGACTAAATCACTGTGATATGTCATCGTGGTAGTTTACATACAGAAAAGGGAAAGCATTGTAAAAATGTTGAATAAAGCAATAATTTAAAAACTGGAGGCTCTTCTTCCAACACATTGAGTCAGTCATTAAAGCTGCCATCTGTGAGCTGTTTTAGAAGACATTGAAGTGAGCTGCCCCTCAATGTCTTTGACGCTATAGCAGCTACGTTCTGACTGTCCAGGTTACCTGCTTAATGACCTGATTATCAGTATCTGCTTCATGTGAATTCTGCTTGAACATACTCAGGTATTGCTCACTTTGTATGGAAAAACGATTGTTTGCTGGAGAGTGAGTCTGCATTTCATTAATTTTATTATTCTTTCAAGGCTGTTTTGCTCTTGGTGTACAACTTTAAATTATTATAATGCTGTGCTTTGGTTGGGATCCAAATCATGAATGTGAAAATATTTTATTTATACAACAATTAATTGAAGGGATTTAATATGTTAAATAAGGTGTTGAATTTTTGTACAGTTAAATCCTAGTGACTTTAACCTTAGCATTCTTATTCAAGTTAAGAGAATTAATTAGCCTGTTTGCTGCACCTTCTCTCCTGTCTAACCCTTCAATGCATGGACATTCCAGAAGCTCCTGCAAATGCTTTCCTCAGGGAGGAGGGGAGCCTGGTGGTAATTAAGCATGAAAATGGAATCAGATGCACACTTCCACTGATGTATTTGGACAAATCTCATTTAAACAAGCATCTTTGAGTCAAAAATCTCTTTATAAATAAGGTATTGACAAAAATGAAGTAAATGAAAAGCTTAAGCATAGAATCAGATACTTTTAAAGTTTTAAAATTATATCATTAGCTGATAAAACCACCAGGCTGAATGGGTTAATACCCTCACACTTCACCCACTTGTCCTCTCTTCTCTGGAGGGGATCCAGCTTGGATTGATATTAACACTTTTGTTTCCTAAATAGGGAATTTTGACATAGGGCTTATTGGTCCAGGGTAGACGGGGCTGGTGAAATGATTAAGTTATATGGTTCACTATACTTGTTTTTGGTGACCAAGTCTATAATTTTCATCAGATTCTCTAAAGAGCTCTTATCCTAGAGGGTTTAAGACCACTATTCATCACCAATAAAAGATCTCAGTGATGACCATGATAAGACACATTTTGTCCATAAATTTCTTAGCCCATTTCCAGTGCTCAAATCTGAAAATTAACCCTTTCTGAAAGAGTCCATTATATTCTCTCAGGTTACACATCTTTAAAAATTCTCACTTGTTCAGAGGCCCAGCTGGTCCCAATGTCCTGAACTAGAAGTCGGGACATCATTATTGCTGTTTTTCACTTAGTGATGCCCAACCTCCAATCAACCAATCACGTTGTGTGGATTCAGCATCACACACAGCTCTCAAAATTTGCAGTTTCTTCCTGTCTTCAAACATCCCCATAATTTCTCACTGAGATTGTATATTATTTTCTTCTAAATGCATCTCTGTACACAATTCAGGACAAGTGACTTTTCTAATGTACAAATCTGATGCAGTAACAACCCCTGCTGTTTAAAACCTCTGTGCCTTGCATCTGTTCTCTAACGGAGATATTAACAAGTGACACAAATGCAGAAATTCTCATGATATAATGTGTGACATAAAGAATGAAGAAGAGTTGATATTTTTATTTTCTATCACTTTTAAAAATTAATTCTGGCAGTAGAACAGCCTGTCTTTCAATGTGCCATGCCCCCTCAGTGACAATGCAGTATGAACACTGATGAAAAAAGTTTGTCACATGGGAAATAGCCACATAGCCAACTTGGACTGGTAGGACAAAATTGTTTCCTGTCATGGATTTCCAGAGGAAGTGATGTTTATTTGAGATCGTAAAGGAGTCCTTTGAGAATAGAAGGAAAAAGAGTGTTCTAAGCAGAGAAACAGCCCAGACCACTTATCTCATTATTACCCTGTAATTGTCTGTCTCCCACACTAAGCTATAATTTCTTGAAGTTAGGGACAATCTCATATGAAATATTCAATATATACTTATGGGATGTTCACTCCTTGCGGTAGATTGAATAAAAAGGGCCATAAGCCTTTACTCCTCCCTCTATTCACATATTTGTAGTGCCTCCTATTAGAGGCAGAGTCCACTCCCTCTCTCCTTGACCTGAGCTGGTTTAGTGACTTCCTTTGATCAGTAGAATGTAGCAGAGAATGATGTGTCAGCTCTGCCCCTGGGCCTCAGGAGACTTTGCAAGCTTCAGTTTCTCTCTTCATTCCTTACCCAGCTTCCCTGTGAATAAACCCAGGCTAGCATGCTGGAGCTGAGAGATGACACAGGATCATCCAGTTGAGGTGATCATAGACCAGTTAGCCTTCTGTTGCCCTGGTTGCTGATTGTAGCCACAAGAGTAAGCCCAGGATAAACCAGAACCACCCCACTGAGCCCAGCTCAAATTGCTAACCCACAGAATTATACGCTAAATAAATTATGACTTTTTTAAGCTACTGGGCTTTGTAGTGGTTTGTTAGATACTCACAATTAACTTATGCAGCATTTATACCTGTAAAGCAAAGTCAATCTTGAGAAATGTCATGTTTAAATGTACTAGGTGTAAATGAATTGACTGGATTAATTTTACATCAGTGGCTTATTGGACTTAAAACTACAAACTTACAATTTGGAGATGGGAAGTTAGTTGGTAATTTGTAAGTCAATCTGTCTTTCTCTCTCTTTTTCCCCATAAAAGAGAATTTCATAGCCAGCCTTTCTTTTTATGCTCAGTTTTAGCCAATAGTACACTGGATAATAAGAGCTTGATAAATTTTGATCAAGTGTTTTGACAGTATTGAATATGTAGAATCATTTTAAAGAAAACAGTTTTAATATTAGAAAATGTAATGTTGTTAAATCCAAGAGTCTGAGCAAAAACATTTTTTTCGTAACTTATGTATGTTTATCCTTCTTTTGATTCACTTTTAATTAATTAACCAACCATTTAAGTAAACAAGCATTTGTTACAAGCTGGACATAGTGCTAGGTTTTACCGTGGGGGAAATGAAGATAAGATGAGTGTTCTCTTTATGCAAAGCTTATAATTTATTTTGGGTGTCAGACATATGACCTTGAATTATAAATTATGAAACATGATCTTGAGCCTTGAATTATAAACTGTAATTTCAAGCAGAACAGATAAGGACATAAAAACAAAAGTAAAAGCAGGAAATGAAGAGAAAAATTATTAATCTGACTGGAGACACTGAGACTTTGTGGAATAGTTGGGTTGAGTGATCAGTGGTGTTTTCATAGGAAGAGAAAGCTGAAAAAGACATTCTGTGCTGGTGTATCAAAACAAAAGCATGAAGGCTTTAGAGTATATGACGCACTTAAGCAGTTAGGAGGGGTGATATCCAGGGCTTGAAGGGCTGAGGAGTGATGATAAAAGAGCCTTTTTTATGTATTGACCCATTTCATATTTTTTAAGAAGTACATGTGAGATGACTTAGAGACAACAGTGTAACCACCTTTTCAAAAGAAGACTTTGGGGGAAGAAAATTAGAGCATTGGCATACCTGGAGGGGAATTTAGGGAAAATTATAAATTATTTTATTTAAAGAGAGGAAATTGTATAGCATGTTTGTAGGATAAAAACCATTACCCCACAGATGGGAAGACTGAGGGTGAAGCTGTGAAATACTTGTGGAAGAAAAGTTCATGGGTTGGGAGGGCTGGTAGGACCTAGAGGACAAGTTGAGGGATCTTCTCTTTTGAGAAGTTGGGGGCAGTTCTCCCATCAGTACAGGAGAGAAATCATAGGTGAAGTCATACAGTAAGAAAGGCTGGTAGACAAGTGGTGGGAAGGCCTGTGATGGAGTTTTAGCGCAGTGTGGGTCGTCAGCTAGTTCACATTCTGAGTCTTTGGTCAGTGGTACGGGGACTGCTCTTTCTTGCGGCACTCAGTGGTGAAGTGTTCTGGGGGAGAATTAGTTGCACCAGTTGCACATGAACTGTGACAATCCTTCTAACAGTGTCCTTTCTGCAATTCAGAATTACTTCCCATTCCCACTCCTTAGTTCAGGCCCTGCCTCTAGTCTCTACGAACCTGTTTCTACCTTCCATACTGAAATCACTAGAGTGATTTTTATAAAGCACACCTTTTCAATCATTTTACTGTTATAAATTTCATTTAAAGTATGAAATCCCCATAATATCAAATGCACATTCCCTACCATTGTACCCAAGGCTGTTCTGTGATGCCTACCTTTTCCACCTCATGTACCAATTTTCATCACTATAACTTACTGGAAAATGAGGCTGTTGTGCTGATAGTTCCCCCAGCATCTCATGCTGTTTTATGCTTCTGTGCGCTTGCCATATGCTTGCCTCTCTCAGCAGCGGCAGGTATCCCTTTATCTGTAGGTTGAAATCCTCATTCTGGAATCATCTCAAATGTTATCTCTTCTGGGAAGTCTGTCTTTTTTGCTTTGCACTTCCATAGTATCTTGTCTCTTATATGTTATAATAATTGTGCAGCTCTGGAAAGCAGATCTTTGGTTCTCTTTCGTCTGTTTATCGCCACATCTAACATAGTGCTCAGAAAGTAACTCTTTGATCAATGCATAAACCATTGAATGAGAGACACTGAGGTTTTGAAGTTCCTAGTGTGGGCAATGGAGTCTATAGACAGAGATGCCATTAAACATGATAATAAACACGCATGGAAATTCAGGTATGGGGAATGGGGAGAGGAGTGATAAATATGACTAAACAAACAAGTTAGGGGTTTGAGTACCCAAGTACTCAGTGGTGAAGTATTCTAAGGAGAGAATTATTCTGTGGCGAGAATGGGAAGCTATTCCATGTCTGTAGCTGAAGGGCACGTACATGATGCTTGAGGAAGTCACCTTAATACCATGACTCTGTTGACAGTACTGCGTCCATGTCTCTTTCTCGTTATCAGAATAATGGGATCCAGAAGGCTAAGAACACCAGTGAGATCTAGGGGGAGGGGATCAAAGTGCCTACCTGGCTTATTTCTTCTCTAGGCTTTAAATGTGAGAGGTCAGGAAGTTCTTGTGGTTCACTCACTGTCTAATTCAATTTGCTAAACATGTTGGTTCTTATTGTCAAAGACATGAGTGGCAGTAAACAAGGTCAACATGCCTGTGGGCCCTCTGCACAGCTCCCATAAGAATTTGTAGCAGGGTTAGTTGATAGGAGAGTCAGGGATTCTCATGACCACCATAATTTGGCAGAATAGGGCAAATACATGCACAGAAGACTGGGATTTGGGAAACAGACTCTTTGTGAACCTCAAACTGTGGAAACAGCTGTACATTTCATAGACAGTGTTCCACGTGGAGGGAACATGGCTCCTGTGCTGGAAAGGAGGAAAGGCAGAAGCATGTTGGCAGGATGTGAATTCATTTGCTGGGCCAGGACAGGCTCTGCAAGAGCAGCTGCTTGTCTGCTGGGGAACATCCCCCGTGGAGGCAGGAAGACTCTAGTCCTGGAAGGGATGGAAATTTGTTTTAAAGGCCAGTGGGGGCTCAAACCAGCAAACTTCCATGGTGCATATATTTGGATTTGCTGACTGGCATGAGTTCACTACCCTGGATTATCTTTTCTGTTTTCCTGACTTTTAGCCAGAGGTGGGAGGTGGACATGTTTTTCAGCTTTTATTATGAGAGTGTCAGTTTGGGAATACAGAATGTTAACCACAGCAGGGCTTTTGTTATAAGGAGTCTTTTCTTGACTTATTTATCACCAAATTACTTATTGCAATTCACAGTCCAAAGTGGATTTTAACAGAACCAAAGTTTGTGATTCCTTGCTACTGAGCAAACCCAGTTCCTAGAGCCAGATGAAACTGTGAAAGTTTTCTTGACCAATGTGTGTGGTTATTTGCTTGTGAACAGAAGATTTTTGTTTGGGTTTTGAGTAGATCTCTAGGAATTCAGGGAGAAACAGGATCAATGAAAAAAGGGATTATTGAAGTCCATGCAAAACTGTGGAAAGTTACAGCAGAGTCAGGAGATACTCAGGATTCAGAAAGTGAGGCTCATCCTACTCCAACTTGAGTGGTTTAAAGTTTACAAAGCCCCGCTGAAGGGGTAAGGTAACATCTGAGTGACCTAAGACCCCAGAGGAAGGAGGAGCAGCTCTGATGGAGGTAGAAAAGAGGTTAATCTAGAAGTGTTTATTTTAACCTTCAAAATAGGAGAAGTTGCTCTCATCCTAGTGAATTTTGAAGCTAAGGAAAGCAGAGTTTGGGAGGAAAGCAGTTGGATTAACATGAAGGTTCTCATGGTTCCTGTGGAGCCATGCTTGAAAGAAACAAGAGTGCAATGTTAACTTCGGAAACCTGTGGCGAGAGATTCCACTCAGATGTGAACATAAAGGGGAGAGTCCCCTTTGTTAACTGGAAATTGCAAGTTGAAAACTTCTGAACAAGAGTTACGGTTATGGGAATGGCAGAATCGGTCTGATTTTGTATTCTGGTGGAGAAATACTGAAAGAAGAGCCAAAGATTGGAATTTGGAGGGATTGCATATTATAATGTGGATTACCCCCTTTGTAGGAGAGGAGTGCAGAACAGAAATTTCTCTCAATTCTATGTTGAATTCCAGGAAAACATTACTGGATGGAATAGCTCCATTAGGCAAGGAATTATGTATAATTTTATGCACACAAATGGAAATGTTCTGCATATATGATCATCATCTCTCATGGGCATTGTCACCAAACATCAACATGAGATTTCTTGGTCTAGACTTCAAGATAACAGAACTATGCTCAAATTACAGCCTGCTAAACTGATCATGTTTAGTTCTGCAATTTCGTGTGTTTCCAAATCTTATGGATGCTATTTATATATATTTTGACAGCTCCCGGGAACTTTGAACAGATTGTGCTCAATTTGGAGGCGTCCATTATAACTTCCAATGGGAGTGTCCAAGGCTGGAACCACCACAGTCTGCAGGTGCTCGAGAAGAGACAGAATTCATCCAAGGTGAGACCCCTCAAGCTGGGATGGAGCTGCATAAGGAGAATATTCAGTAGGACAAGCCTGCTTTGTGTCAAATACTGTTCCGTGTGCTCACAGTAGAGATCCTTGTCCCCTGGAACTTAGGTTCTAGAGGAATATGGTAAAAAGAAATATGTGTTGGGGAGAAAAATAGGAGTAGGGCTCAGGGGATTAGGATGCTAAGGGGAGAGTTTGGGGACGGTTTGCAGTGTTGAATAGGGCATTATGAGTTGGCTTGGTTTAGAAAATGGCATTCAAGCAATGACTTGAAGGCATGAGGGGGTTAGCCTTCTGGGGAAGGTGTTGTGGGGAGTGAGCCTTCCAGAAAGAGGTGTGGACTGTGTTAGAGAAACTTGAAAGGCCACTGTGGCAGGACTGGAGTGAGAGAGGGAGAGAAAAGCAGGAGATGAGATCCTAAAGCTGTTGAGGAAAAGTACACCCAACCACGAGGATTTGCAATTTTCTGTTAGCGAAACTGGGAAATTCGTCAGGAATCTGAGGGAAGGGATGACATGACTTGACATATTTTAAAAGGATTATTCTTGAGTTTGTGTGTAGGGGAGCAAGGGTAGAAGGAGGGAGGCTCTTTCTAGAGGTGGTGAAAAATGGCTGGATTTCAGATATCTATTGAAGGCAGAGTGATAAGATTTGCTGATGGATTGAGATGCAGTGCAAGAGAAAGATGGGAATAAAGTTTTTTTGATGTGAGCAACTGGAAGGAAGGAATGACCCTCTGCTGCGGTTGGGAAGGCTGTGGGTGCAGAAGGTTTGGAGCCGGGGGAAGACTAAGAATTCAGTTAATGAAAATGCTGTATTGTTACACGTGTTTGCCCATTTCTGACACTTGGGTCAAAGAAGGTTTATTTTGATAAACATTAATTTCTATGGAAACAAAGGAGTGACTAGTAAAAGGAGGAAGACTTGTGGTACCCTAGGACGGGGTATGCTTGGCTTATTTTATAAAGATGATGTTGTATCTCTTGGATAAAATGTTACCTCTCAGCCACATTATAACTTTTCTTAATACACTTGATTCAGTTAAAATTGAGATAGAAATAAACACAGGAAATATGGCTTGGAGATCCTGTATGTTTGGGGAGAGCTTGAGAAGCAGATTAAAATCATGCTTTAAAGAAACATTTCAAAAGATCTGTGAAGCTGAACTGTCCCTCCTGTCTGTCCCAGGAATAGTGGGGATTATTACAAAAGTAACCTCGCACAATGCTGAAAAGACTTTTATGATATGATGCCCATTTCCTTTCTTAAGGCAAACAAGAAGCCCAGTCAGACGAGCAAAATGTGCCAGATATGCAGGGATGTCAGTGGCAGTCTGAACTGTAGGAGGAGAAGAGCCCAGGACTCCTTCTCTTTCATCATACTTCCCTAACAGGAGCACTGAAGAATCAAATCTGGGCTATAAAACATGTGAGTAGAGCTTTCTAAGGGAGCAACAAAGATGGTTCCGTGTCTGGGGTCAGTGCGCAATGCCTTTTCAACAATTGATCTGTTCTCTTGAAGCCCTATGCAGTTGGTGTGGCAAAATGACCTCTTACTTGGGAGAAGTTACCTGCACCATTGGAAGGCTCAGCAGGCAGCAAGAATAAGACACCAGGGAAAGTGGGCTTTGGTCCCTTGTGGTTTAGGGGTCATTTCTCTCTATGCTTCTCTTCCTGCTGGATGCAAGGGTAGGGAGCCAGATCCCCATATACAATCCTGCTTTGATCACTAGATGTAGTAGTCAGGTCTCAATCCCAACTCTACTCCCAAAGAACCCCCGGTAGACAATTACTACACCTTCTAATATTGGCTAGAAGTTCTAGGAACGTAATAGAATGAAGGATTAAAAATCTAATACATTAACATATTCTGTATAAAGAAATATAATTTTATGTAATTGCAGATTGCCCAATGCATAAATACATTAATCTATCTTATTTTTAAGATAATGAATACACCTTCAGACTAGAAACACCCAATGTCCTCAATTAACTATATTTGAACAAAAATATCTTCAAATTTAAAGCAGATGTAATCTCTTATATGCTCATAGTACCAACTATGTTTCTTCTTAAAGCTTCTTATCTGATTTGTTTCTCCCTTCAACGTTTTAGAGGCAGTGATACACATAACTCTAGCCACATGACTATTGCTATAAAGATTTAAAGGGGCACAGTTAAAAAGACCTCCCACATGGCTTTGAAACGGTAATATTAAATACATCTGAGTTCTGCACAAGTAATTAGCCATAGGCAATTAAATATGGTTCCCTTGATGACTATAGCCCTATTCCAGGCTATGTGGGAGACTCAAAACTCCCTGTAAATAAAAGTGGGATTATTGTCATTTCAAAGACCAGAACTGAAAGGGGACCCCGCGGGTAGTCTGTCACCCACTAGCTTGCACATGTGACTGTGTAAAAATAACTTTCTGAGGGCAAAGATCGATGGCTTTCCTTAAAGAAGAACATAGGGTCTCAATAACTAATTAGCTATGTCTCTCTGTTCCTGTAATTGCAAACCATGCCGGAATCAACTCTCTGAAAGTGTGAAATAGCTCTTACTGTACATGGCTGGCTTCTACCGCCGCCTTCTATTTTCACACGTGGGATATTTCTTTTCTATGGACCTCTCTCGTTCAGCCAAAAATTTACATAAGAATTCTTTCATGTCCAAAATACAAATATAATACTCTTCTCTAGGGGGAAACTAACACTTGTAAGAAGAGCATGAGGAAAAGGTTCAGGTTAAGCAGCCGAACGTTAGAAGTCAGGAGCTCTGGATTCTTCTTTTTATCTTCAAAATAAACCTGTGTCAATCTTCATTCTGGAATAGACATCTCATAATTCACTGCATTTTTTTAAACCTGCTAATTGATACAATACGATGCACATCTCTATATATTATCAACTCATTAAAAGGATCCATGCAGGCAAGTTGGTTTAGAAATTGAGTGGTTTTATCATACTAATAGTTTTAAATAGACAGCTGAGTGGAAGTAACATAATGATAAAAAGATAGACTTATATATTCATAAAACTCCACTGCAACTAGCTGAGAAGTGAAGGAAAAGGAACCCTACCAGTTAACTTGATCTACTAATACCAAACATTTTCCAGTTGCATGATTATAGCAATAGAGCATTGTCTTCCCCTGCCGTGTTCACGTTGGCTGACAGTGTGTACAAGGGAGGCCACACTTCATACATAGTCACTACTGCAGGAACTTTTAAATCTACAGTGTTCTGTGACGACTGCATGAGTCCCTCTCATTCTGTAGGTCTTAAATATTCCGTCTTCAGGTTGGTCTTTGTTGATACCACCCTAATCTAAAGAAGCCTTCGGTCTGTCTAAGAGTTCTCTCTTAAAATCACTTTGTTTCATTCCTTCAGAACACTTATCACAATTTTTAATTATCTCATTTTTAAAATATTCTTTGGGGTTATTGTCTGTTTCTCTTCTCTAGAATGAAAGCTGCAAAAGGACCTTGCTTATCTTGTCTATCAATACCTAGCTCAATGCTGGGCACATCAAAGACGCTCAATACATAACTTCCAATTATATGGATTAATGAAGAAAGAAGATAGAACACTGTCAAGGTCAGTCAATAATGTTAATAATTGGCCAACTATATACTGTTGTGACAGGGAAATATAAAGAATTACATCCTCCAATAACTTTTATATGGAAATCAGGCACATTTAGTTGTGCAAGTATCCTCCTAAAAGCTAGGGAAACAAGAAAAATAACTTTATCATTCCAAGCCTGATTTCTGTTTTGAGAAGTGATTCAGCCGGTAGAAATAATTAAAGCAATGAGGCATCACCCTGACAGAGTTGGACTTGTTTCAAGCAGCTGACAATGACCAAGTGCTCATTGGTGGTTACATCAGTCTGCTGGTCATCGCTGGGCTGCAGCGGCCCCAGGTGAGACGCCCATCTCCCACTGTTTGATCTGCCCTGCTCACATAAAACGCCCTTTGTTTCTGTGCTGAAAGTTTCCTCCAGGCCTTATCTTCTTCCTCATAACTGAGCCTTGTTCATGGGCCCCAGGTCCCTCTTCTGGCTCAAGAGAATATGGAAAGACATTAGTGAGAGCCAAGTAATTTTTAATGATTTGAAACAGTAATCATTTATTTGCTCTCAATTCTGCAGGTCAACAATTTGAGCAAGGCTCAGCTGAGATGGTTTCGTCTCTTCTCTGCATGGTGTTGGCTGGACTCATTTATGCATTCTGAAGGTAGGCTGGTGCTGGCTTGTTCTTCATGGCTTGAGGCATGTGTCTGACAGTTGCTTGGGGCTGTCAGCCAAGGTACCTTGGTCCTCCTCCATGTGCTCTCTCCACATGGCAGCCGGATCCCCCAAAATGTAAGATCTAATGCACAAGCACTTATCCAGCTTCTGTTTGCATTGCATTTGCTAATGCACCATTGACCACAAAAAGTCATACTGCCAACTGTAGAATCATTGAGGGAGGGTATTGCAAAGCTGTGGGCACCAAAAGTGAGTCATTAAGGAAACAAGCTAGATGATGATGTTTGCAGTCAACGAAAGACTAGGAGCTGTATCCTTTACAGACACTGTTATGTCCTGGAGTATAATTAAGATAGACCAGCCCAGAGATCATGTAATGAGAAGAAGAGGCACAAGAAGGGCTGGTTTTGTGTTAATGCTTTCATGTCTGCGGCAGTGTCCCCTGATAACTCATTGTTAGAAGTGTCAGTATGAAACCCAAGGCAGAATAAAAAGGCTTGTTAAGTAAATCCTTGCTGTAAAAAAGTGATGCCACCAAATATTGGAAACAACAACTCACATTCATTCTGAGGAACAAAGAAGAACACATCAGGAATTAAAGAAGCATTTGTGGCTACTTAGAAAATCATTAGCTTAGCAAATCTTTCTCATGTAATTGGTATTTGAGGCAGCTTAGTGGAAAGGGATCTTATTTTGCTTTTATTAAGCATCAAATATTTAATGCATTCATATAACACATTTTGAGAAAAATCATCCTTATCCAATAAGCAATCTTGACTGCGCCATGCTATCAAACTTTATTACTCATTTTGCAGCCATGAGGGAGAGTTCATAGTTTTAATGAAACAGGGTATATTTTGATTAGCATAGCAATTTTTAGTGAAACATTTATAGTATTCTAAAATGATTAAGTAACAATAATTAATGTGATATTCATTCCTTATTGTAAAATAAAGATGGTTATTATCATTATGCAGTGTAAGATAAAATGGGTTGCTTTATTCAGAATCAAGGCATGAAGTAGAACACACAGATTGTACAAAGCCACTTCCGTAATCTGTTTCCTGCTCACTCTCAGTGTTCCCGTGTTCTCTAACAGTGCAGACATCACACAAACCCCAGGTATTTCCCATATGTTACTAGAAGCCTATGGAGGAGACTAATTTCTTGAAAAAACAAAGTGAGACAAAATCTCCAGAGGTGAAGGCAAACAGCTTGCTGAGTGCATCTCTCAGTGACTGATGAAAGTAGGTTAGTTGACAAGATAACAGTATCTAATCTAATCTAACCATCCAGGAATCATTATGTCAACCGTACCTTAGCAGAGGACATAGAACAGCTAATGTTTAACATGAGTATTTGCTATGTGCCAAGAACTGCCCTGATTACTTCATATATGTTATTTCCTTTAGACATTGGAAAACTCTATGTCTGACAACTGATGCATGATATTGTTGACTAAGTGACAAAAAGGTTCTTAGAATTTCTCTGCCATCTTATATGTAGATAGCAGAAAAAAAAGGATGAAAAGAAATGGAAAATGAAACAAAGAAGGAAATGATTTTTATATTGCTTTCTCCCAAACTCCTCCATTATCAGTAACTTATTAATATGATTCCGGATTTCCTTAAAATGACAATCTGCTACATCGCTAACTTTAATATAAACAGACCATAGGGTGAAATAAACACTTAACCTTTTAATTTTGCTTCTTTGTGGGCATCACCAAAATTATTTACATGTTGAATCTACAGTTTGATAACAAATTTTCTTTTGAACATTATATGCTACACTCTTGGCAAATGGACATTTGGATAGTTTCCAGTTTGGGGCTATTGTGGTCATGCTGCTATGAATATTCTGGTGTGTGATTTGGAGAGGGTACACATTTTGGCTGGGTATATACAGGAACAGAGGACATGGAAATGATCAGCTTTTGTGGACACAGTCAAACAATCTTCCAATGTGGTTGAATCAACTTTTTTTCTGCCATTGTGTACGAGAGTCCTGGTTGCTTAACATCCTCACCAACACTTAACAAATGTTTACCTTTTCATTTTAGCCATTCTCCTGTGTGTGTAATGGTATTGCATTATGGTTTTAATTTCCTTTTCCCTCAGGGCTAGTGGAATAATCACTTTTTCTTATGTTTATGGCTATTTGTCCACACTGGGTTGGAGTTTTTAAAGAGCACATTTATTTGCATGAAGGGAGGATACACGGGAGAGTGGTACTTTTTCTCCATAGCCCCAGCCAGGAAAAAAAAAGAGAAAAAAAAAAACCTGGAGGCTGTCTTTTTTTGGTCTAGCCTGGTCATTTGTTCATATTTGGCAAATAACCTGGAAGCAGGATTAGGTCCTACCATTGGCCAGCTGACTGCTCTGCAGTATTCTGTTAACATGACATTTATAATAGAATTGTCTAGATTTGTTTCTTTAGAGTAAGATGGTACCATGTATATTTTCTACAGCTTCTTTTCCATACAATAGTATAGATCTATTTCATTCTATTTAATAATTGAGCTGTACTCAGTAGTTCATTTCATAGAACTTATCCAACCAATCCCTTCTTGGTGAATATTAAAATTATTTCTAGTTTTTTAAACTATCATAAAAAATGCTTCAATGAATATTATTGTAAATTTGTATTTTTCCTGTGGGTAAATACCTAAAAGTGGGACCTCTGGGTGATTCACATTAAAATTTTTTTTTAATAAATACTGATCAGATGTCCTCCAAAAAGATGGCACCAATGTAATAGAGTAAGAATTCTCTGTTCCTCATAACCACACCAATATTGGTTAATGTCAGTGATTTTATTTTGCCGGTTTGCTGAGTGAGAAATAATATCTATTCTCTTGAGTTTATTTATGTCTTTTATATTTTTCTTCTATAAATTAACTGTTCGTATTCTTTGCTCAGAGTTACATACTTCGGTTGTTTCAGGGGCCTTTAGATGAAGTAAACAAATGAACTGGGCCAGTGTAAAATAGGGGATGAAAGAATAATTCTGGCAAACTGAAAAAAGGCAGGCCATGCCTAAAAACACTCTCATTAAAATTCCAATTAGCAGCTATTAGGTTATTTATTTTTTCCTAATGTTATACTCAGTTTCACAGAAGATTACTGTTTATCTGTTGCCTCATCCATTGCAAATATTTTCCTTTCACCTGTTACTTTTTTATCACTCCTTCCGCTATTTGTCTATGTTTTTACTCTTTCAAAAGAGCAAGTTTCATTATATTATGAATAAAATAGATTAAAATTTTTTTCTTGCAGAATAGAAACATAAGGCTTGATTTCCAGACTAGAGCATTATTAATCTCTTTCTTTTTAAATTGAAGTATAGTTGATTTACAATATTATGTAAGTTTCAGGTGTACAACACAGTCATCCACAATTTTTTTTAAACTTTTTTTTATTGAGTTACAGTCATTTTACAATGTTGTGTCAAATTCCAGCGATCCACAATTTTTAAAGATTATACTCCGTTTATAGCTACTATAAAATATTGGCTGTATTCCCTGGGCTGTACAATCTATCTTTGTAGCTTATTTATTTTATACATGGTAGTTTGTACCTTTTAATTCCCTATCCCTAATTTTGGATAGTGTTTTAGAATTACATGTAAGTCTTTTCTCCAATTTTAGTTCAATTTATATTGTTCTTCTTACATGTCATTAGATGAAATGTTTTTGTCTTTTGGGTTAATAATTAAAGGTCAGCTATGAAGAGCTTGACCACTTCTTCACCTGGGACATTGAAAAAAATTCAAAAAGAAGTGTCAGTGATTTTAAAAAGTAAAATGTGGCCAGTGCCATGTTAGAGGAAACTTCATAGCCTTAAATATATGAAGTAGGCTACGCTGAAGTCTTATGTTTCACTATATTCACCAATATCCACAAAAACAAGTGACAGCATTTCAGTAGATTCTCATTAATCCTGGCTGTAGTTGTTTGGAACTTTCAAGGGATGATAACAGGATAACTATACTTCATAAATTCTTTATAAGCTGTAAGACTGAATTATATAAACAAATTGATAGAATATACTTATTTTAAAACCTTATTAGAAAACTTGTTTTAAGCACTCTCTGACAATTTGATACTCCTGTTACACATGAATAATTTGTGTGCTAATTACTGATAATGTGTATCAATTGGCAAAATCAGTTAGCACTTAGTTAATGTAGTTTAAATGTGTGTGTGCATGTATATGTATTTATAAAAGTAATACATGAATGCTATAAAAAATTAGAGCAACTTATTTTTATATGGTAGTAAAAATGAATGTCTCTTTTCCTTGTTCAATTTCTGTTTTCTCAGAAAGCAATTACTGTTAATGCTTGCTTCTGTATACTTCTAGGACTTTCCTATACACGTATATTCATAGACACACTACTTTTAAAATTATAAACCTGGCCATATAGGTGCAGTTTTCAAAAATATATGAATAGGATTATATTATGTGATTTGCTGGTTTTGTTTAATGTGTCTTTTTGATCTTTCCACATTTGCACGTGTGTGGTCTCATTCCTTTTAATGGCTACATATTCCATGTATATGCATAATGATGTATTTATTGGTAAGTATTTAGC
Source organism: Camelus bactrianus (assembly GCF_048773025.1). Taxonomy (NCBI): domain Eukaryota; kingdom Metazoa; phylum Chordata; class Mammalia; order Artiodactyla; family Camelidae; genus Camelus; species Camelus bactrianus. The sequence continues at coordinate 19,007,893 of NC_133568.1, read as the reverse complement.
ATGTTTGTAAAGTTTTACTTTAATGCTATAATTACTATTCTTAAAGACATTCCTTTGAAAACCTATGAATATGTACACAAGTACACGTTCTCATCTACATGAGTGAAACTTTCTAAGAAGAGATTCCTGGAAATAACAATTGTTTAGTCAGGGGACATGTACTGAATTTTTCTCTGAAATGCTCTCTTTCTCTATATGTCCACCCTCTCCAGAACTTCATGCCTGATTTCCCATAAAGTATTCAATGTAATTATCGTCGATCTTTGTAATTCTCATAAACTAGTGAGGTTGAGCATCTTTTCCTGTTTTTATCATCTGTGTGAAGCTTTTTCTTGGATTTCCCTTTTCCCCAGTAAAATAGTTTTAGTTTAAATTTACATATATGTAGATATAGTTCTACATTTGTATGAGAATTTTTATTTTTCATAAACTCAAAATACAGTATAAATGACACAGATGGTGATTCTTTTGCCTCTCCTCCTCCTGTCTATGCTTACAGGCTACCTCCTAGTTCCTGTATAAACAGGCACATTAATTTTTAGATCATCGAGTCGTATTTTTGACAGGAATTCATTTCATGGTCACTACCCTGCATTCTGGTTCTTCCAAAGGGCATGCCATTTCAGTGGTCTCCCTCACTGTTCAGGGACAAACAAATACATTTCATCAACTGTATTGAAAAAAGTAAAATCTACTTTTATTTTGCCTTCCAAAACTGATACTAAGTGTTTCAACAAACATCTTTCATAAAACATGGCATGGAATCACAACTCTGACTTCTGTGTTTGGATACATGGCATGGATATGGAGTCACTGTATGGATATGGAGTCACTGTAAAACAGATGCTATTAAATTCTTTAAGAAGGGCTACACTTTTTTTAAAAAAAAGAATTGTCATATGAGGACATGAATGTCAAAAAGGGAGATATAAGCAGGGATCACAGAGGAGAGAATTGGGAAGCCTGGATTTTAGTTCCATTATGGCACTAACTAGTGACGTGTTGGTTGACTTCTATTTGTGGTATGTTGAGGGTTGGGTCTGATAATCCATATGGTTCCTGTTGTCTTTCACTTTTTGTGCTACACAGTCCAGTTTTATGCCTGTGCCTTCTTAGTGTGTTGGTGTTCAGAATTTAAGTCGTCTGTTGAGGTCAGTGAAAGGATGGTCAGTTATGCCCATAAGGAGACACGAGGACCGTGGTCCAGAGGGCAGTCTGAGGTATGCAAGCAGCACTGTTACCAGCCATGCAATATTTTTTGACTCTTTATTGAAAACAGCATTTTTTCAGAGAATTGGAGACTGCATTAAATACTTCAACAGGTATTCAAATGTATGGAGAATTTAAAGCTTATTTCAGCAGTGAAATTTGTCCGTCAAAATGACTGACACCCTAACAATGCCAGACCTACATCTTCATTTATCATTTGCAGGCCAACCATTCCTTGTCATATGTAAGCTGACCTGATGTAAACTTTTAAACTTCAACAAATGTAAAAATATGAATGTGAAAAAATATTACAGTATTCTCTTTTGAAATTGGTCATTCAGATTTTAAAATGTGTCTTAAACACTTTAAAAGAAAGGCTCCTCCCATTGGCATTCCATTATTTAGAATCCTGAGCTCTCTAACTGCTCTTGCTGCAGTGAACCTCCATGCTACTGTCAGGTCTTACCAACACACGGAAAAATCAAAATCCTGAGTGGAATTACCAGACCTATAGATGACTACCTTAGCCATTAAATCATAAAAGATTCAATTTTCAAGAGGTGGAAACATCTCTGCTTGTGCAGATAAGTTTACTTCATTGAAATTGTTATTTTCATGACTGAGGCTGATCCAACAGAGAGTTAAGGAAAAGTGTCCCTAAGTGTAAATATAACGTGAGCACAGCAAGCTACATACTAGTACTTTTTGAAAAACCCTACATTGGCAAAATATGTATGTTTTACACATATTTTACGTATTACCAAAAAAATGACATCTCATGTATCTATCAATATTTATATATAAAAACAGAACCCCCAAACCTGCTTATGTCTATTTAAGAAGCTGTGTCATGGAAGACTTTTTAAGAAAGTACAACCTTTGGGAAAAGCAGAATTAATGCTATAATAATAAGCTCACTGAATATAAGTAAGTGAGTGGAGGCCATTGCGAATTAATTGATATGTCAACATACAAGATTTTTGAAGGGAATGCACTTTGCTTTCAAGAGAGACAGCATGATGGAGAGTCAAGAATAGCTGATAAATTGTTGGAAGATGTAAATTCTGGTGCTGGCACTGGCACCTGCAACCTACATCAGTTTACCAAAGTAATCTTTGTGGGCCAAGGTTTTCTTATTTGTAAAATGAGGCACTGATGGTTTTTGAAGTCCCTTCTGTCTCTAATGTTCTGATTCCAGTATTCACATTCACCATGACAAATTCTCCAGTGCAAAAACAAATTCTTCCAGCAACCAGCTGGAAGCAGTTGAAGCACTTTGGGGAGCAACTATGATATTCCCTCTCATTCATTTATTCATCAAGTGTTATTAATTATTTAATGCATTTCAGGTATACTCTAAGCATTGGGAATAGAAGATGAATAAAATACAGCCCCTGGCCCCAAGAAACATACAATCTGCTAGCAGTCAGCCTCGTAACAGAAGGGTGCTCTAAAGGGTGATGCATGCTCTGTTAAAACTCTGTACGCAACATACAGTATGCAAGGGGTACACCTGAGGGAGAAATCGATGCTACCGTTAGGTTGTATACAGAGGGAGCTGATAGAAGAGACTTAGACAAGAGGAGCAAATAATTGAACAATCTCTTAAAATACGAGTTCACTAGAGGAATGGATAGATGGAGTGGGCAAAAGTGGGGGCCTGAAGACTGCACTGAAACAGTTAGTTACTTACAGTAAATAACAGTTGGAGGCTAAGAGGGAACATAAACATTTGATGAGTTAAATTCCACTTGGTATATCAACACGGGGGAATTGTGTTTATTAATTAATGTGCTGATCACCTCTGAGGTGTAGGAAGTTGTTCACATCACAGAAGAGAGTGGTGACTTACTCAGTCCTTTTGAGGGAATTTTTAAAAGGGAGCTTTGTAAGTTTGAAGTTAGCTGCTGCTTATTTTTTTTTTCCCTCTTCTCTTGTGCGTGTAATGGATCAAAACATAAAAAAGAAAGGCATTCCTGTTTCATGTATTGTTTTAACCTAAAGAATGAAGAAAATAGATTGCTTACTGCTGAACTGTACCTTAGTACCTAACTATATATACAGCAAAAAGTGTGCTTTATCAAATAATAATCCCAACAGAACAGATTATGACTAGCAGCTTAATGTTTGTTATTTAACAGCCCAAAGTAAAAAGCGAGCACTAATGCTAGAGCAAGCTGGTCATTAACCACTGTAATTTCTTTGGGTTATTGGTATTGTGTCATGAGCATATATAATGGCCTAACAGTTTTATATGCCGTAGACAATGTATTTACTTCCCTTACCTTACTGAGATGGTTCTTATGTCCCTGCAGAGGCTGCCCTTGCATGAAAACATTGGAAATGATAATGGACACATTATTCTTTTTATTGGTGTCAATCGTTCTGATGAGGGGACACATGAATGTGGCTTGTGCCCTAATAGCAGGGCTCCCATGTTCCCCTTGAGCTGCTTAGTTCTGAACTTCATGTGAGGCAAACACATCTGTCTTATCAGACTAGGCTGTAAGCTCCTCTGAGGGTCATGACCTTGGTGTTCTGATTTTTTTTATTATGTATGTGCCCTTTGCCCTCCTTCTCTTCTCAGAACCTGATGGAAGACTTCAGGTACCCGTAAAATGACACATTCCAATGTTTGCTAAAGCAGTAGCATAAATATACAGCACCTGATATGTCTGTGTGAAACAAACTAGTGTTTCATGTTCTTGACATTGGGATGTGAGTTTTATTCCTTGGTAGATTAGCCTGAAGTTAGCCAACCTTGAATTTGAATCTGGTTCTGCCCTGGGAGGGCAGCATATGTTTATTGCAGGCCTGTTTATATTCCATGCATAGTATCCGAATGCATTCTCTCATTCAGTCCTTAAAACAACCATGAAGCGTATGCCAAATAATCTCCTTTATAGATGGGAGAACTAAGGCACAGACGTGTTAATTCCCCAAGTTCCCACAGCTGGTAATTGTTGCAGCTGGGATACTTTCAAAGACATTTTTTCCAGAGCTTGTGCTGTGCTCCGCTCCAATAAGCCACGATTCCTGTGTGCCCCTGGGTAAGTTATTAACATCGCTGAGCCTCCATTTTCCCATTTCTAAAATTGAGAGTGCGGTGGTTAATTTTGTGTGTCAATTTGTCTAGATTATGGTGCCCAGCATCCCAGTTTAGATGCTGCTGTGAAGGTAGTTTTAAGATGTGATTGACATTTCAATCAGTGTACTCTGAGTAAAGCAGATCACCCTCCATAATGTGGGTGGGCCTCATCCAATCTGTTGAAGGCTTTAAGAGAACAGACTGATTCTCAGAAGAAGAAGGATATTTGCCTCTAGACTGCAACGTAGTCATTTTACCTGAGTTTCCAGACTTCAGACTCTAAGACTTCAGACAACAGCAACTTGCTGGTTTTTCCAGCTTGCCGGCCTGCCCTTCAGATTTCAGACTTGCCAATCCCCACAGTCATGTGAGCCAGTCCCTTAAAATAAATCTCTCTCTGTGTCTCTATATTTGTCTGTCTCTGTCTCTTTCTCTGCCTCTTTCTCTCTATATATGTACGTACACACACACATACGTATATACATATATTCTTCTGGTTCTCTTTTGGTTTCTCTGTAGGCTGACTAACACTGAGATTAAAAATACCTATTTCATGGGTATAAAAATAAATATTAAATGAAGTAATTCAGTACAGACCCCTAGCTTTACCCACCACTCACGAGTTTTGTTATCTGTTTCTCTTCTACTTTTTGTCTCTTTCCCTACTGTCTTTGTTCATGTTTTTTTCATATTTTTATTTCTCCTTTCTTTTTCCTTTCCTCTTTAATGAAAGAGGTTCTTTAATGCATAGAAATAACATCTTTTTTAAATTTACTATCAGCACAAATATTCCATTAAAAGTAGGGTGATATTACATGCATATTAGTGCCTACAGTGACATTTACATGTTCGCTTTCACAAGTGAGTAATGATAATTCATCTACACCACATGGCTGTGAGTAATTGCTCCCTTCTTAAGATAAAGGTTAGAACAGTCTGTAACCATCATAAGTTATTCGCTGTGTGGATAGTTTCAAAATACATTTCCTACAATGTTGTTCTATCTCTGTTTTCATTTAGATAGTCCTCATTTTTATGCAACACAAATTTTACATTGGAAAAGCATTTTATTATTGATTTCTTCACTGGATAAGTACTATGGTGAATTTGACACTTAATTCACTCTTCCTTCCATAGCAAGTTAGAAAACGTCAGAGTTGTGAAGTCTCAGCATAGGCACTGAGAATGTGTCTCGGGGTATAAGCTGAGGGAACGAGAGAGAGAACAGGAGGGAGGGAGAGGAGACTTGAGAGGGCACCAGGATGGCTCTTTTATCACTTAAACTATTATTACCATCGAATTACTGAAACATGGAATGAAATTTACAAGAAATAAGGCTTAATGCCGAATACCCTTGGGGAGGTAGCACATAGACCAAGTTCACACTATGATGTCAAGTGTACGCCCCTCCAGGGCAAGGACTGTGTCTTGATAACTACTGTAGTTTCAACTGCTAGCACGTAATAGGCACATTATTAGTATTTTAATTGGATAAATGATGCTAGAACCAATTCTGGAGTCTGAGTTGGATGAGTAAGGTAGGAGTGTGGATGTAGTGGAAGTTTGGCAGCAGAGGTGGGGAAATTGATGGTGTAGTAGGGGTCAAAGAAAAGAGTGAGAGAAGCTTTGCAGCAGAATAAGCAAACTTCACACACTTCATCATTCTGCCAAGAACAGATCAGGACCTTGTCCAGCTTCCTACATCTATTTAGCTCTTAGCTATGGATTAAGTCAACTGGTCAGCCAGCTACACTGCCAGACACAGATGCTCCTGAAGTAGGAGCAGCCCCTGTGTTTAGCCCAGGAGGCAGGCAGCCTGTCGGGATGGCAGGCATCCAGTGACCATGCACCGTGGCTTCCCCTGCCTGAGGTCCTGCTCTCTGTAGCAAATGCAACCCCCGTGCCACTCCTTAGGCAGTATCTGTACTCACTGCTGCAACGGTCTCCTGAAGGAGTTAATGCAGCTTCCATAAGGGGACTAATTTAGAACCTGGCAACAGCTTAGCCACTGAAAGAAATATGGCTCATTGCATGCCAGGTGATATAAATTAAAGTTAATGTTATATGTGATGAAATGTCCTTTTAGACATTATGTGTAATTTTGAGTATTAGGAAGTCCTAGTAGGCTATTTTTTTTTAGAAACCGGGCTACAAGATTTTCTCTTATATTTCTTCTTTTAAACAAAGCACCAGGAAAAGGTTATATGAATAACCATATTTTTAGCATAGTGGGTAGACTAAACATATAAAAGCTTATTAATAATAGACTGTGAAAATATCTATCACAAAATACCAGCCAAAAGGTTAGCATGTATTGTATGAAAAGCTCACACTTTTTTTTTTTGTTTGTTTGTTTAAAAAAACAGTGAAACTTAAGGCTTGCTTAAGAGTTAGCATGCATACGGAGAAATATCCAACTAGGCTACAAAGAAATTATATTTAAAGCATCTATGAAATTACCTCATACTCTAGCTGTGTGAACTGGAAAAATTACTTAATCCCCCTTCTTCAGGTTTTTCATCTGTTCAATAAGGTAAAAATATGGCACAGGGATACTGTAAGCATCTATGTATTTTTATGCATGTATTCACTAGACATGAAAACTGCTGGAACACCACCTGGCTCAGAATCAGACTCAATATGCTTATCTGTCATTATTATTATTACCCCAACTTTTAAAAAATGGTAATACTCTATACTGAAAAACATGTTGTAAAATGTGCATATGCCCATATCGCAGCTATCAGTATAAATGGGAATAACCTTTTTGGGAAATTACTATGAAAATAGGGTTTAAGAATTGTAGACTTTTATACTCTGGGTGCAATAATTGCAATTAAAGTTATTTATCCTAAGGAAAAGAATTAAAAGAGAAAATGGTAGCTGTGTACAATTTACATATCCCTCACTCTACTACAGTGCTTAAAAATGTTTCTTTGTGAGAAGGAATATTATGGAATCATTACAAATAATAATTATAAATATTATTTTGCTAACCAAAAGAGCCCACATTAGTATGATAAAGAAAATACTGCAAATACAATATAAAATGGTCCTTGTAACAAAGATAATGTTTTATAATTTTTATTATCAATATTTTCCTCATCATTTTGGCCCCAGGATACAGGGCAGGGCAAATACCTTCTCAGGAAGGAAAGGAAAATAACACAGAGGACGGAAGAAGGAAACCAGTTCTCTTCCCCTCTCAGTCTATCAAGTATGGTCATTTGGAGACAAGGAGTGAAGGGAAATATAAGTAATGGGGCCATCCTGTCCCTGACCGCCCACCTCCTCTTCAAGCTGAAATCTTGGAAGAAGTGGGTGTTATTGGATACAATGATGGCAAACAAAAGCAAAGAGCCTTTTGTGTCCTGCTTTCTATGTGGAAGTTGGGGTGGTGGAAAAAGAGGAAGTCTTTTTAACCTTGTGGTAACATGATGCATTCCCAGCAGGATGGAAGTGACGGCACAGGGAGCCCTGGTGGGGAAGCAGTTGTGAGCTGGAGCTGCGAAGCCACCCTTGGCGCCCCTTAGCCTGGAATGGGTCCAAAAGGGTGAGACTGTGCAGTATGCGCTGTGAGTGAATAAGGCAGCAGCCAAGACGAGAGCCTTTCGTGAAAGGTTTGCCTTGAGGTGAGGATGCTCTTGGCACGTAATCCATGGAAGGTTTGGTTCAACAGGAGCTACGTCAAGGCTGTGACTAAGACCCGGACGGCTGAGAGCTAAGGTTGTGTCAGGAATAGGGGAAGGCCGCTCCTCTTCACTCCGAGGGGAAAGAACAAATCACAAACATATCACCCCTTGCTGAGTGAACCAATGTGAGGGACGTTTGGTGGGCACAGAAACTGACCTTCCAAGAACGTCCACGTCTCAATCCGTGGAACCTATAAATACGCTACCTTAGCAGGAAGGGGTGTCACCGTCACTTTCACAGATGCGGAGACTGAGGTATCAAGGAATTAAATAGTTTGCCAAAGAGCTTGTGATTTTTAAGTTGCCGAGTCAAAATCTGGACACAAACAAACCTGAAAGGATTTGTGAAGACAGTTTGATTTATCTTATTGACAGGATTGTGGATTTGTTTTTTTTTTTTTTTTTTTTTGCTTTTTTTTTTGCTTTAATTTTTGTTAATGGCAAAATAAAGCCATGATCACACTTCTTTTCTTTAATATTAGCAATTTCCAATCAGTGAAGAAATTGTATCCCAATTATCCGCCAGGGGCGTTTGAGAAGCATGTGCTTTGCAGACAGACACTGCTGTATCGGAATCTTTACTCCTGCGCTTATTAGAGATGGTGAATCGAGCAATTTACTTAACTTCTCTCAGTTTCACTTTTCTTATTTATGAAATGGGGCTAATAATACCTGTATTGAGAGCCTTTTCCAAGTTCAGTGCCTGAAGTGTAGTCACTCAGCAAGTGCTCTCTCCTTTCCCCAGCAGAAGCTTTATTTTGGTAGTTTTCAGAACCATCAACCTAGCTCCCTATTTAAAACTATAAAACTTTTGGATGTTAAAATTGCAGATCAGCCAAAAAATCTGTGTCACTCACAACATACCGGAGGTGTTATATACTAGGAACACTATTTCCATTGTACGTTCCTGTTAGTCCTAACATTGCTTCCGTGGGGAAATGGAATCCCAGCTACAGCTGGTCCACAGAGATACGTGCTGTGGGGCCCCAGGGTGAGACTTGCTCTCCCTCACTACCCCACCTCGGCAATGACTCTCCATTAATAATGTTGAAAATGTCCAGCCGGTGGTGGGTAGGAAGTGAGAATAGGATTAAGAGGGGGGTAGGACAGAGCTTTCTCAAACAAGAGATTGGGTCGATATTCCTGGACAGTTTTACTCAGTTCTCTCTCTAGCTGATCTAGAGAAGATAAACGTTCTCCTGGTGGTCGCATCATGCCTAAAGGACCACAGTGGGTTCTTGGGCTCTAGAAATTACTGTGTATATCTCTCCTTGGCAAACGTAGGTCATTCAGAAAATGCAGTACATTCAGTGGATTCTTGGAAGCAACGTAATGGACAGAGTCTTTTGCCAGGCTTATCTGTGGGAACCCACACTGTGGCTGAGCAAACATCGCTGTTTAGCAGTGATATAATCATTTAATCAGGACATTATTTACCATTGAGTGTTCTAGGCGTGTTACACCCCAAAGCTTCTCTATTTGAAATGACGTTAAAAATGCATTGGGTTGAGAAAATAGGGGGATAAAAAAGAAATCGTCAAGTGAATAAATGAATGCATTCAGCCATAAGGCCAGTAATGAAACTGAGCAAAATTAAAAGGCAGGAGAAAGGGAAGAAGCTCACTGTTAGATGTGATCTGAAAAGAGATAGTGGGTTGAGGGAGTGCTGATCAATCACGCTAGCTCAAGCAGTCCTCCAGCAATGAATTCCGATACTTCTGCCCAAAGGTCATTGACATGAATTCATAAAAGGAAGAAGATAAACAGAGCATTTCTGTTGCATTAAAAACAAACAGAAAATAAAAACCAACACACAAGAATGTTTTCACTTCCCTGCCACCAATTGATCCATAAAGATCTATTACTTCTCAAAAATCTTAGGTTGACATCATTAAATGAGTTTTTCTCTTTCTTTTCCTTTTTCTTTTCTTTTTCCCATCCTAGAGAAGTGAGTCCCTCCATTTGTACTGCTGCCTTTATCACTGTGATTATATTCCTGCAACTGAGCAACTTATTTGTGTGCAACCATAAGGCATAGAATGAAGAACATCCCACTTTTCATGCTTCTCATCTTCAGTAAAAACATGACAAAAGTAATGAAGACAAGACTAGTACAAAATAGCACTAGGAAGCTAGTTTTAATCATTTGAGAAATCAATGTTCTCTACCATTTTTTACTCAAAGCATCATTTCAGACGACTGCTTTGGTAAATCCCAGACAGCTGGCATTTGGGTTGACTACCTAATAATTTAGGGGACACAGCTATGGAATCAGAGCATTAGAATTTAGCAGGCTTAACACACAAAAGTAATCATCAGCAGGGGTCCATGATTTGTGGATGAAACTTGTTCTGTGCATACATCGGAGTCCTGAACATTGGAGGGGAAGGAGCAATCTCATATCACGGAGATTAGCACCTAGAGGTTAGATGAAAAATTTCATTGAGTCCTGGATTAACACTAAGCCTCAGAGTTAACAGCCTGATACAGTGCAGCAGTTTTCCTCCTGTATCACACAGCCCGTCCCCAGGTGCATAGCTGCCAGGTAAGCCCAAGGAATCTGCAGTCCACAACCAGGTTCTCTCAAGCACCTTTTCCTTCACAGCCCTGCTTTGTTTGGGGTGAACGGGAGGACAAACACAAGGAAGGAGGACTAGAAATACTGAGGGGAAAATTCCAAAGTATAAAGGTTTATTGATTCCTCTTTTACAGCTCTTCAGTCAAAAGACCATTTTTATACTGAAAGTATTCTGTAAACGCTGTCATAATTTGGGGAGAAATTACATTCAGGATATTGTACCTGTGTTTTAAGTTAACCAAGAAATAATGACTAAATAAAAGGACGAAAGGATGTCAGGGCTACAATTTTGAGTTTCCTTCTTTCAAAGAATTACATCCCTGAGCCTCTGAAAACAGGGGCTGCGGGTGAACATGCATGATTTGAAAACATCTGCTAGGAATTCAGAGATCTCCTGGCTGCTCTGTCTGCATGGCACCAAACATCTGGATGTTTAGATGGGTTGGTTATTGTTCTGGTTCTCTTATTCCAGATATTTTGTGATTTCTGAATACAGTTACTGAGTTGAATTCACAGAAAGTATAGGATAAATAGGTAAATACTGATAATACCTCTAGGTCTTTTTAACTTAAAGAGATTATTAATGATCCTAAATGTAGGGTCTGGGGTAGAAAGACTGTGAAGGCATCTTCATAGCTTTTTTTTTTTCCCTTAGCCACCTTTGGGATCCTTATGCATCACAGAGCTCTCTTACTGACTGGGAGGTCCATTTTGAGTGGACGAAAGAGAAATGGAAGGACTGAAAATGGCCACACAGCAGTTCTGAAAGGGGTTCTAATTTAACAAAGCCACACAGGCACTGAAAATGGAATATCTTCTCAGTCAAAACTTACACTGTCCTTGCCTTTTCATATTGTTTTCATTTATGATAGAAATAAAAAAAAGATGAGCGAAGTGTCCAAATGACTGTCACAGACAGGATTTCCAGACTGTTTCTGGGTCAGTTGTTAAGCTGTCTGGGCCAGGCTCCGTGCTAGGCCGGGCTGATTCCACATGGGATGCTCCACAGCTCTGGGCAGACTGATGGCAATAACATGAGAGCTCCCTAGAAAAGCCTGCTCTGTGGACTTGGATTTAAGGAGAAAGCCGTGAGACTGTGGCATGGGCCACTGAGTGTTAAGCTGCTGTTTCTTCTAGATGAGAAAAGCGATGGAGAAGATGAGTTTGGGGGGAAAGGCAGAGCGAAGGGACGGAGGCAAAGGAACTCAAGTAAAAACCATGCCGCACTTCTTACTCTTACCACTTTTCATCACTTTAATCTCCTAAGTATGTCTTTGTCCCACAGGACTGGGTATTTTCTCTTTAATAATGAGAGTAAGAAAAAGGAGGCAATGAATGATATGGACCCTGAAAACTTCACATAGAAAACTTCTCAAAAGCTCCCCTGTGACCAGGAAAGGGACTCAAATCATACCAAAGCATTTCATTAGGAAAACAAGTTAGAGAAAATGTGAGCGTTCCATATATTCCTTCATATAGATTGAGGGCCGGTGCTGAAGACCTAATGATGTGGGAAGCAAGTATAAAGAGAATACAGGTCCAGAAGGCACAGAGGTGGCACTAATAAATGTAAGAAGGGCCGTTAGAAATGTGCAGGGAGGTGAAAACTTTTATTTGTACTGTACATATTTTAGCATCTGTTATTTGAAGATGCACTTAGGAATTAAGATTTAAAGTACTCAAAACAAGCACCCCCAGAAGATTCATATGAGTAGATTAAATTCCAAAGTTTTGTAGCAAAATACTCTGATTGTTAATATTACCAGTGGAGGAATAATGTCATTCCTTAAGCTGCAAGTTGAGCAAAAGCTGCTCTTCCAGTTTCTCCAAATGCATGGAAAGTCCAGTCCGTTGAGCCCGGCTTGCTGTCATTGTGTTGTTACATCAGTTCTCCAGGCAGTTAGCCTCACAGAACATCACCAAACTAGCATGTTTTCCTCTCCCTGCACCTCCAGGAATGTCTTAAAATCAGGACATATTTTTCTTACAGATGCATATTAGTAAGTGTGATTAATGAAAAAAATGAATTTATTTGAATGTCGGGAAAACATAATCTCCTCCCCTTGTGAATTCAAACTTTTGATCTTGAGGTTATCAAATCTAGGTGATGAGCTGAATTGATTGGCATTTCTTGTGACCTGGTAAATAAGATGTTAACCTGGAACTATTTCTGCCTCCTTGTTTACTGTGGTGCCAATACAATACTGAAGTGGGCGTCAGACACACCCTCCAGATGGAGAATTTACAAATGAAATCATCGAGAGCTTGTTCCGTGATTCCTGGACTCCCTCAACCAGATTCTGGATAAAAATCGATCAGAGTAGAAAGAGGGAAGGGTTTGTGTAGAGATTTCTTTGTACAGAGTCAGTGCTCTGATAGCAGACTCACCCCTTGTCTAAGGAGGTGCTTTACGGGACCTGTGTTTCCTGTGGTTTGGAGACATGCAGGGTTGGACTGCTAGTTCTATATCTGCAGGAAAGAGGGGCTGCCTGGGTTCCCATGCCCTCCTAGTGTCTGGTAAGGCAAGGAGTGAGGAGGTGTTTGTCATGGACCAGATGTGGGTGATGAAAAGAGAAAGATGGGTGGTTTTGCCTTGGGTCCAGTAAAATAATACCAGTTGGATGGACAGAGGACCCCTGACAGCAAGAATCTGGAAATAAATGCTGGGCCCTTTGGGGCTGAAGATGGAGTCACATCTCAGGTCTCAGCATCAGCCTGGGTGAAAGAAACTGAAGTCAGAGAGGCCGAGTGTGGGATATCCAAGGAACCTGCATTGGGGTTGCCGTGTCTCCATTTAACCGGCAAGGTCAAGGTTGCACAGAGCTTGTGTTTAAAGGTATCAATAAGGTCTTTCTAGCTTTTCTTAATTCTTTCTCCACCTGCTTCTAGTTATAAGGAACAGACTAGCAAACTCGGAAGGGTTGAGGGAAGGAGGTGATTACAGACTCACAAGGCAGAGGAATCAAGAAGGGAACCCCTTTGTAGCTTAGGCTTTTAACCTGAGGCAGGGGTAAATTGCCAAGAGAAGGTTGTTACCCTCAAATTATTTCCTTATTTGCTTATAAATTAGTTTTTTAAAGTGAGACTATCCACTCTAATTTCTGAATGAGATTGTGTTTGCAGTGGATCTTAGGGTTGTCGGATGCCTAAGAGTGAGCAGAAAGGTCACGAGCCTGCTGGAACTTACATCCTGGGGCAGCTGAATATTATTCATATTGAATAAAGTTTTTAAGATCTGTGTTGAAATTGTTCTGGTTGTCTTACTGCTCATCCTGTGGGAACCCTGCTTCAGAAGACATTGAGCAGCCTAGTTACACGTGGACCAAGCCAGACCAGTGCCCTGTGGTGCTGTTAGAGCCCGAGTCTCGAGAGCAAAGAAAAAAAATCAGTTATACTGATCTTGTTTTTGTTGAAGTTCTGATGTGCTGTTCATCATGGATTTATTTGCATTAATTTTGATTTTTTAAAGTATGTAAGATATTATTTATCTTGACTCAGAATTTTGATCTCCCCTTATAGTTTGTACCTGAGGTGGGTATCTCAGTCTCGCCCTTTTCCTGGCCCTGTTTGGAGCTGTTCATTTTTTCCAAAGGAAGAAAACCTGGTTTCTATTATTTGTAGTAACCATCTTTTCTTTCCCTTCCTCCCACATGATCATTTTCCTGACAGATATTTTGTCTCTCCCAGGCTCCTCTGAAGACCTTCACTTTCCATTCCATCCACAGATGTCTCTGGGCATCAACCCCAGTAAGTGACTTCCGTTTTGCTGCTTGGTGTAATGTTGCACTTATAAATGTGGCCAAAAGGTAATAGAAGTTTCTTCTCTAATAATAGAAGTCTTTTAATCTAATGTTCTAAACCAGGGACTGGCAAACGTTTTCTGTTAAAGGGCCAGAGAAGAAATATTTTAGGCTTTGCAGACCACACATTTCTGCTGGAACTACTCAGCTCTGCCACCATAGCACCAGAACAGGCAGAGTACAAGAATGGACTGGTGTGACTGTTCCAGCAAACCTTCATTTAGAAAAATAAGTGCAGGGAAGACCTTGTTCTGTAGGTCAGAGTCTGCAAACCCCTAGTCTAAGCTGTGATGCATAGTCACCCGACTGTTTTTTTTTCCCTTAGCAGCAATTTAAAAATGAATAAGAATGTTTAGGATCATTGCTTCTAGAGGTCTTTATACATTAAGATTTTTTTTTTTTTTTTTTTTTTTTTACTATGGGAGCATTGACTTAGCCTGGTTTTTGAAATGAATCTATTTCTGATGCATAAACACTCATCCTGGTAATAAATGGGTGAGCTATTTTTATAATAATAGCTACCATTAATTGAGTGTTACCTGGGCAAGACCATATATGTAGATTTTATAAATTAATCCTTAAAACAGCTGTGCAATTGTTATTCCCATTTTAAAGATGAGTCAGAAGTCAAGCATCTTGCCTAACACCACAGTGTCGGTGTTGGGTGGATTTGAAATATCAGGTAAGGCTTTCAGATTCCGGAGCCTGTCCACTGGAGTCCTCCTGCTGGAGCAAACACACAGGGTGGCTTAATTAGAGTCAGTTTTGAACTAACCTGGAAGAAGAAAACAAGGAAGTCGTGGTCTTTGACCCTGAAAAACCACCCAGAAATAGGATTAGTAGGCAGGGGGCAATTATTTTGTTGACCTTACATTGCAAGTTGACCTAGGCTGGTCAACTTTGATTTTACATGGCTTAGAGCGCTCAAATTGGGGCTCGGATGTTTCTTTCCTGTTGGTGTTCATACTTCAGTTCATACATAGCTGCGGAGGTGAGTGACCCTGATCACTTACCGTCTGTTGCCTGCGGTGACTCCCTCTTACCTTCTCTGATTACCTTAATTCTTTTGCTGGAAAGTGACCTAAATATGCGTCTTGGGCTTAGGTCTACACTGACGCTCTTAAGCGTTATTGGAGTGGCAAGAACTAAGGAAAGCTAAAGAATATGTATTTGTTTTCTGTATTTAGAAAAGCAATACACACACGTAAGTATATACACACGTGTATGTATTTGCGTGTGTGTGAGTGCAGTCACCTGCACTTTGATAAATATTGTGCTTTTCTTGAATATATAGACCTGCCCTTTTAGAATTAGTTATTACAAGCCTTTCACTTTTCAGAATGTTAGATATTTTCATCTCCAAACATTTTTTTGTTTTAAATGGCTTCACGATTTAGTGAATTATTAATTGTTAGGATAATATATAAAGAAAGATAAGTTTAAGCTTCGACTAAAATCAAATAATCACATTGACCAGCTTTGCTCTGTCTGGGCCTAGCATGAGAAATACAGCAGGGAGCAAGGTGTTCGTGCCCCTGAACTTGGGGCATATACCTAAAAGCATTGTTCCCAGTTTTCTTAGAGTAAAACTGCTTGTTTTGCGTCATTTAGAAAAAGGAAGAAAAGTTTTCATTTTTAAACATGTCGCAATGATACTGCAGTCCTCTCCGTTTATTTGCAGAAACCCTGAAGGTTCAGGAAAAAGAATTTGTGAGAGTTACTGGGGTAAAATTTCTGAAGAATAAACATTTTGGCCAAATACAAGTTTCTAAATAAAATAAAAGCCAGAGCAGTGAATACTAAGGAGAGCTGGGAATGGCAGGAGGGTGACCTTTCTAGCTAGTTGGCTCTGGGATGTGCCATCTAAACTTTTAAAGCTCTCCAGGGGCAGGGAAGGCCCTGCAAAAGTGGCTCATTGATTGTATTAAAATGAGTATCTTAAAATGTTCACTTCTATGTTTTAAAATTATAGGGCTACTTCATTAAACACAAAGCAAAACACCATCTCATAATTAGTTTAGCAATGGTCAGGATATTTTGTGGATGTGTTTGACCCAGCTTGTGTGAACATTTCAGAACCTCTTATGGTGTCATTTTTCTTTTTATTTTAACTTTTGTTTTGATACTTTTCCATCCTGGCACCTGCCTAATTCTGTATACATTTTCCCTTAAATATCTTTCAACTGTGTAGCAAAAAAAGTTCCCAAAGAAGCCTGAGAAACCTAAAGATGCTAAAGAAATGTCTCAGTATTTTGCAAATGTATATTCAGCATTCTCTAGTTTCAAATGCCTTTTCTTTTCTCTCTCACCAGAGATTGATACAAACAAATAGGAAACGTGAGGGAGTTGATAAAATCCCATTGCAGTAATTCTTTATTTTCTCTCAGGAAAAAGATTTTGCAGATTAGTAGGAACTGGTCAAGTTTCATTTTATCTTATATTTCTTAAATTCATGGCAAAATGCTTATAATGGTCCAACAGAGTATCCTTTACATTTACTTGCTCATCTCTAAAGAGTAACAGACTCCATCAGCCTCTGCCCGGTCATGTGCCTCGTCTTCCTGCTCTGAGCACCTTCTCACCTCTGTTAGAGGTGCTTGCAGTTCCTATGATACAGTTCTCCCAAGTGTCTTTGTGACCGGTAACCTCATTTACATTAAACATGTTCTCTGGAAGAACCAATTTCTCCACTTGATAGCATCATTATCAAATCTAAATTGATTCATTTATCAGCTGTATTAGGTATATTGAGACCATGAGCCAGTGGGAAGTAGAAAAGGCAAATTATAGTGGAGCAGATGTTTCCAGACAAGGTGGGTATCTGAGAGGAGAGGTGCAGGTGAGGTTCAGTGGGAGGAGCCTTCAGCTGCAGGAAAGGAATTGATGGTTTGAGGAGTGTGGGGCAAGTTTGCGTGTGTGTGTGTGTGTGTGTGTGTGTGTGTGTGAATCCGAATTTCTGCCTATTTCATTTACGTTATAAAGGTGTCTTTAGGAGGCGTCTTTCTTTCATCTGTATATAGGTTTAAAGGGTTTGCCTGTTGTCAGAGGACGGATAAATCCCCAGGTTAGGAATTATGGCAAGAAACCAGCTAGACTCTGCCTTTGCTGACATCATCCCCAGTCTTGATGGCTTTTTTCTAACATGACAGCACTGGGAATGTGGCGTTTTTCTTTTTGGTCTTGATTCCTTGATAACTTCTGTGTTGAGAACTATGAACACAAGGAAGACTGAAAGCTCACAGTCTTCCCTCTGGGGCTGTAGGTCCAAATCTGGAAATTAACCCATCAAGAAAGATGCAGGAGGAGGAGGGTAGGAAGGTCAACAAACAGGTCGTGAAATGCCGCAACAAAAAGGTTTTCTGTGCCTTGGTCCATAATGAGGGACCCACATCATGGGATTAACGGTTTACTCTAGGGCCAGTCTCAGGCAAACTCCCTAGAAATCAAAATGAATGCACTACGGTGGTAAGAGATGAAACTGGAACTGCTTTCAGCCTTCATATTCCCCCTTTTTCCTTCAAGACTCTTGGGCTGTCCTCCGTGGCTGGTTTGTTCTTAACTCCATAATTCCTTTCTACCCCTCTTCTCCCTGCATCCAGATATCTCCTGCATTCACCTACGTAAGAACTATAGTTACCAGTGCTGTGTGGCAGGCAGTGTTCTAGGTATTGGGGAGGAGACGGTAACTAGCCTCAGAAATACTCAGCACTATTTTTTGTCCCTAAGGCCTAGAAATGTGTCCTCAGCCCTCAGCCCTCCTGAACTGTGCCTCTCAGTATTTTTCTTGAACATGAAATTTGTCGAAAGAAAGCACCCAGTGTCTGCTTCTTGCACTAGTACGTACGTCGCAGTCCGTTCTGTTAACTCCGGTGCAACTGTAGTTACTGCAGACCAACAAGATGCCAAATCCAGTGGCCATTTCTCAGCTGATGCCCACTTGGCTTCCCCACTGCACTCAGCACGACTGGTTACTCTTTTCTTCCTGAAACTGCTTGTCTGGGCTCTTTCCTCTTATCACCACTTCTTACTGTTTTTATCTGTTTTCCTCTTTGCCCTTTTATGGTTCATGTACTTCAGGGCTTTGTTACTGTCCTTCTACTTTGACTAACGAGTCTTTCCTAGAAGATCTCACTCCCTTCAAAGTTCATGTAGGGGTAAAGGTTAGTAAGTACATCAATCATTACCATGTGTGGAGTTCAGACTCAGTCGGAGGTGATTTATATATTAATTACAATATGTAGTTGTACATACATTCATATATATTAGGTTACTTCTTTCAGTATCATTGAAGATGCGACACTGTTCTCTCCATTTCAAAGCTGAGGAAACTGAATCTCAGAGAGGCGAACTTGTTCAGAGCCACACAGCCAGTGAGTGGCAGAGCTGGAATTTGGGACCATCTCCTGTTTGCAAAGCCAGTTCTCTTTCCATTGTGACATGATATATCTAAGTGTATCCTCTATTTAAAATTCTACTCCCGTGTTTTTGATTGCCCACTAATATTCCCTCCTTCAGTTAAATAAACGCTTAGGGAATGCCCTTGTGTTCCAGGTGCGGGGCTAGACTCGTAACATAGAAAGACCCAGCTCCTTTTTGCGTCTTTCATTTCCGGAAGTACTTAAATTGCATTCTGTTCAAAAGGAAAGTTATCTTTCTCCTTCATGCCAAATCTGCAGGCTTTCTATATCCCCTGTCTCAGCACTTCTCAGTCCTGGCTCCACATCAACCTCACCTGTGACAGTTGGAAAAAATACAAGTGCCTGGCTTTTATTCCAGTCCTAATCCTTGTCTCATAATATCTCAAGGGTCAGATGATTTTTAATATATTGATTGGTTAAAATTCATGTCTCAAATTCTGGCATTATCTGATCCTTTGGAGTTGCTCTAATAATTTCTTTTTAACCCCCACCCCATAGTCAATTAGTCCCGACATGCTGAAGATGCCATTTCTCAAGTGACTCCTGAAGGCATCAACTTCTGTTTATTCTTTCATTGACACTACTGTATTTCATATTGTTAGCATTTTCCCCAGATACTGAAATAGCTTTTTAAGAAATCTTTCTGTCTCCCCTCTTGAATAGATCTATACTCCCACCAGAGTGATATTTTGAGAATTCAAATTTAATGATGGCATTATCCAGCTCAAAACCTTCAGTGGTAGCTGTTATCTGTAGGACAAATTCCAAACTCTGTGGCTAGGCATATAAAGTCTTCAACAGTGTATCCATTCCTACTACTTTTTTGCAGCCTGTTTTCATTTCTGGCTTTATCTCCTGCCCTTCTCCTTACTCTTACTTCATTATAAGTATTTGTTTATTTAATGAGTAAACAAAAGAATGGATTTAGGATCTAGCCCCACAAACTATCCTACTGTTATACACAGTGGGACAAGACAGTATGCAATTGTCAACGCATGTAACAAGTATTTGCTGCATTTTGAAGTACCTAGCTTGCTAAGAGAAAGGATTTCCTGTATAACCAGAAGGTAATACTATTCTCAATGTTATAATTCATTAATGTGATGAACTCAGGTTCCAACAGAGACAGGGTGATAAGAACAATGGTACCTCCCAGTTGTTACAGAGAAGAATGGACTAGCAACTTTATATGAATTAATCACCCCTTCTCTTAAGACTCAGGTAAAGAAAACACTGCATTTGGGGCATTCAAAAAATAAATGATCTGCCTTTTCTCTTGTGCTGTGTGTTTCCTGGGGACAGGTCTGCATTTGCCTTGTTCACACTGCATCTCCCGCCCGTAAACGATGCCCAGCACGTAGCCACTGCCTGTCTGATTTGCATTTATACAAAAATTTTCAAAAGAGGCAGCTATTGTCCCCTATTTCTTTATAGCAATGCTGACGCCCATAAAGGAGGCTAATTGTATCCTCGAGATTTTGCCTGAGTGACTCGTACAAAATTTCCAACTATGACTCGATTGCTCTGTTCACAACTGTGGGAGGCAGAAGGTGAATGGAAAGAAGTCTTTCACTGATTCCAGATAGTTTAATAAATGTGTATTTTACATCATTTAAGAAGAAGTCCTATGTTTGTGGACTACCGTAATATGCTCTAGGCATTTGAGTATTTGTTCAGTGGGCCTAAAATCTCTCTAGTAATGACTTAAAACCCCATGGTTCAGAGGAAAACGTATAGAAACGTGACACGCTTATTCAGTTGTATGATGTCTTCTAAAGGAGGGAAGCCGTTTCATCTAAAGCCGACGGAATGAAGCAACTGGTTTGTACCCTGACGCAAGTGACCAGATTACCTTTCTCATTGTCTTTGCTTGCCAAACTCAGGGAGTTATTAACGAACATAAAATGATCCAGTCCTTTAAAAAATCCAGTCACTGCACTCACCTCCTGACCTCTTGCTGCAGAGAATTCCATATACGCCGCTAATGAAGTATCACCTATTATTAGACCTGAGTTTGCTGCCTGCTAATTTTATTGAGTGTCTCTCTGCTCTTGTATTAGAGAATAGGGTAAAGGGGGAAACTTCATTCATTTTCACTGTGCCCTTCATTGGAATCCCTCATATAGTTTCCTTCCATTTCTAATTTTCATGCTTCAAAACTAGTTGGTTTGCATTTTGAGTACTGATTATTAGTGTGCTTTTAAAAGTAGAATTATAGTAACAAGAGCCTTTCCCCATATATACTTCTGGAAAAAGCTAACCCCCCCCAAAAAAAAACACCTAACAATTGTGTATTAATTCATATTTATTTCTGGGAGGCTTGAACAGTTATTGCAGTGGCTCAGCATGCCTGTTTGCTGGTTTTTAATTCTGCCTTGGACAATGTCTCTTCTGTCTTCTGGCGGGTTGTCAGATACCATTAGGGGTCTCCGGTGATGTTTCATTGTTCATTCCATGTCTTTTATTTCCCTAGTAAAATTCTCTCTGTCTGTAAAATGAATATAACACTCCTTTGTCTTTGTTTGTTTGTTTGAAAACAAGTAGAAAGGTGTATAACTTTGCATAGAGAAAGATGGCCAAGGAAGACTTGTGAATGAAAGACACTTGAATTTTAACCACAGCATCTCAAGCTTCCATTACAGTAGAACAAAGGACTGAGTATTTTGTTACTTTCCCAGGATATGGGGAAGGAAAGAGTGTATGGTCCCTTGGTAACATACTATTGTAGCATTTTTTTAAAAAGAATTTTTATAAGAAGACCCCTATTGTATTTCACTCTTGCTCAATTCTATGTAAAAGGCAGACAGGGGCTGAGAAGAGGAAAGACTGAATCACCAGCTCTCTCTCTATTCTATTAATAGGTCCCTTATCCCTAGAATGTGCTAGGCTTCCTAGAGATTGTAGTGCTGCTGTAGAAGTCATTTTGAATTTGGAGAAAATAGTTCATTTTGCTGAAGTCAGGATTTTTTTTTTGTATCATCAACAAAGGGACTTGTCTGTTCTCCTCTACCCATTTTTTGAAATTATTACCCATCAAATATTGACCGCTAGTGATGTGCCCTACTACTGTTGCCTAAAAGGGACTCCATTGTTCTGTTCAAATGAGTGTCCCTCCTTGGGACCAGGGGAAGCCACCAGTTCAGAGGAACGCCGATCTTACAGTAAATGCAGCTGAAGTTAAAGAGGCAGAGCGGCAGCGTTAAGCAGCCCTGTCCAAACTGATGACAAACGACTAAAATCCATCTGTAATCTTCAGTACAGGCATTGAAGCAAAGGATGGATGCCCTGTCGTAGAGCAGGTCATGTGGGATAAGGGAAAAATGGGTCCTGGGATGAGGTTCCAGCTGAGGACCGTCAAGAAGGTATTCACAGTTGGTGGCACCTTTCTGGGTGCCTTAAGGATTTGCCTCAAGGTGGTCTTTGTTTCCCCAGCTTTCTAGTGCTATAATAAAACTCCTCCCACATGAAATTCCTACAGAGCTTTCTGTGAACTTGATCAAACCCTGACTAATAAAGTATTTGACACTGGAAATAAGGTGTTGTTACAACAATGACCTAAAATGTTTAGCAATTGCTTAGCAGTAAAAGCAGTAAAAGAACTGATGTGAGAGACTGAAAAGATAGAGGCACATGTTGTACAAAATGTTTTAAAAATAGATCATGTACTACCTGTTGAAAGGTAGACTTTGCACTTTCTTGGCTTATAGCTCTAGGGGAGGAGTCTGGAAAGCAGAACTGTAGTCGTGTGTGCTTGCGACAGCGTACAAGTTGCACAGTTGTGTGTTAGCTGAACTGGGAGTGTATTCAGGAAATAATTACGTGGTCTGCAAGCTGACACAGAAAGATAGAGAGCATCCAGAGATCCTGGGCTTTGAATTTTGGAAAACCTTACTGTTTATAGAAAGTTTTAAGAAGTCTTTGAGTGACAAGTGTCCGGTAAAACTCCTCACCTGAGTCAAGTGGCTAAAAGTGTGGCTCGTTCTCTCCCTGTTTCCTGTAACCTTGGGGTCGTCACCATTCCATCGAGAGCTATGTTTAGAAAAAATTTTTGTTGCAGTTGCTAGCACACAGAATTGGCTGAAGGCAAAAGGATTAGAAACCCACTGAGTTATTGAGAGAATTATGTTGACAGAGAATCCATGAGCCTTTACTAATAAGACCTTTGTTCAACACTTAAAACAAGTTGGCCCTCCAGTCCTCCGTGAACAGGAGACAGGCTTCAAAGGCTGTGAACAGGTAGAGCATATTTCCTCCCCCATCTCTGCCCCTTCAGATGTTGCCAAGGAGAATGATGAATAAGAAAGAACCTCCCAGAATATGAGGCAGAAGCCCCTGAGAACAATGGCCCAGGGTGTCCTCTAGAAAGCAATGTCAGGGCCTGTGTTAAGAACCTCTCCTGTTCCCTGGCCGGGGAACGGAGACTTCACAAATTCTGCCAGAGGCATCTAAAAATTGCTATGAGGCAATGACTGCTTTTTCTCCGCATTCTTCACCTTTGGATGAATTCTGTCCTTGTCCCAATATTTCATCCTGGGAGAATATGTAGGGAGCTTAAATCTTCCATTTATAACCCCGAGATGACCAGGCCCAGAGGATGCACATCTGGACCTTATGAAGGCTAATACACATTGTCCTGAGATCCTGGGTTCTAAGCTGGATACAGTGACTAGATGGGTTTCCTCCCTTGGGGAGGAGGTGAGTGAGTTCCATAAATGGGAAATCACGTGAAAGTATCTGGGTATTTCACGTATGGGGAGACCGGGGCAGAAACAACGTGCTGTGTTGTCATACATTTCCTCTTCATAGGCAGTGAGAAAAACTGGGTTCCTGAGTGTCTTTGCATGTGGGACTGAATTCTGGATAATGAAACATGAGGAATGGGAGACAAGAGACCCTGTAGCTTTTCTTGTGCCACCAGGGAACCCAGGGGTGTCACAGGTGGAAGGAGCTGAGTCAGCTTCCGCCGGGATACCGGATTCACCTTCACTGCCTGTGCCACAGATCTGCTTGTCCTTTCTCAACTCACATACCGTCCAACTGAAGCTAAATACTCGCTGCTTTGGACGTACACGAGTCTACCATTCTGTCTTGAATTAACTGTACAATTTAAGCTTAAGGTTTACCACTTTCGGTACCTCTAATTATTCTGTGGTCCTAGTTATATTTCAATTATGAAACGTGCACGTCTTTGGATGAGTATTACCATTTTCCCTTTCCCATTATTTTAGATAAAAATATTGGAGTGAAAATTGGTAGAATTTTTAAATGATTGTTCAAAACAAACAACTGTAGAGACAGAGGACAACCTAAACTGTTGACTGGTAGGAAGGCTAATTGAATATTCTTTAGCCAGCAGACTAATGAAAACAAAAACAAAAACAACTCAACCCATGAAAGGCAGTTAAAGAGTATCACTGCAGAAGGTAGCAACTTGTGGTTTTTTTTCTCAGAAACAAAAACTGCCTCAAAAATAAATCAGCTATTAACTGTATTGCAGAGAGCAGAACTGGTCATTTCTTCAAAATAGTTTATAACGTTTTGAAAATCTTGGCTTAAAAACCTCTCTAGGCATTGCTATACATAGAAACTGAAATGGTGCAGACCAGCACTGTCCGAAAGAACTTTGTGCAGTGATGGAAACTTCCTGTATCTGTGCTGTGCAGTCTGATAGTCACTAACCACATGTGGCTACTGAATAATTAAAATCCAACTATGGCAACTGCAGGACTACATTTTTTAATTTAATTTTTATTAATTTAAATCAGAAT
This sequence comes from Camelus bactrianus, assembly GCF_048773025.1. Taxonomy (NCBI): domain Eukaryota; kingdom Metazoa; phylum Chordata; class Mammalia; order Artiodactyla; family Camelidae; genus Camelus; species Camelus bactrianus. The sequence goes on along the minus strand of NC_133568.1, from coordinate 18,983,340 downwards.
AGACTCATTTGGCTAATGGCCACTGAATTAGACAGCTTAGGTTTAGAGCTTATCCGCCCCTTAAAGTCAAGAGTCTGCTGTTCAAAATGAGAAAAAAAACAGGTAAAGTACACAACAGCATCTTACTGAGGATTATTTCTTTCTGAGTCTGTACACATTATACAAGGTCAACATGAACAGCCATTTTACAAACTGTGTTAAGAATTAAGAGAATAAAACACAAAGGAAGATTTTTTTTTAGGAGTTGGTTGATTAACTCAGGCAATACCCCACACATAGTTTTATAGGCTAACATGAAACTTACCTTTATTTTAAAAAATTAACAATTAAAGAATAATCATCTAGAATCCTAAGAATAATTCTCATTTGGGGAAGGAATATGACATAACTAAGATAAACACAGGCAAATGGTCTGATCATTGACTAATCAGTCCGTTTTGTGGAGAGTGTTACAGCTTTTCCTTTAACCAGGACCTGAAGAGCTGCTCTCCCTCGAGGATGGGAACATTCAGTATTGCAGAAGCTCTGACTATTAAAAGTTGCAGGTCAGATTGATTTACACCCTCCTTCAGCTTCTCCCCCATGAGGGGCCATCTGAAATATATGATGTCGGAACCATCCAGTAAGAAGAGAATAGTAAACGGTCACCACTGCCACTCAGCTATTTCAAAGGCGCCTGAGAATTAGCCTTGTGAGGGGCAAACCAGCAGCCCAGGTCCAATTCTGAGTTCCCTGGAGTTTTTTTATAAGCCATAAAAAGAGGCAAGGATACACATATTCTTAAAGAGTACAGGGAAATTACATATAGGGAAAGGGCAAGAGCAGAGTCAATGCTGCTTCTGTTTGGAGCCTGGCACGCTCCTCCCAGTAGCGACTTTCTTCCCTGTGAACAGGAGTCCAGCAGATGGAAAACCAGGAAAAACAATTTCCTTTCCCTACAGTTCTTTTCCCTCCTGCCTGAAAAGTCTCTAACAGGTTTTGCAGCTAATGGGGAAGCAAATTTGCCTTCTGCTGTGCGTGGGCCTTTCTGTGTTCAGCCAGGCTCTCGTGTTCTTTCCACTGCTCTGATTGCTCAGGATTGTCTGCCTCTCTTCTTCCCCTTCAGAATGCTCTGCATAGGATGGCCTCTTCCTGAACTATCAAAGACTCACTGAAATAGCCTTCTTTTGGTAAAATATACTTTTTGTAGGACTTTGATATTTGATTGAGACACTACGTTTACTTTGGGAAAATGAAACAGTTGGTGAATTGGCTCTCACGTGTAAATTTTAATTTAGGGTTTTTAAGAAAGCATCTCACAAGGGGTTAAAGTAAAAATTAAATATTGGAGAGGAGCTCTGAATCATAAAATTAGAACATCAAGTTCATTTGTTTCTAACCTCCTCCATCTGCGGGTGGTGAAACTGAGACCCAGAGCAGTTAAGGATCTGAAGCCCAATAGAAAAGAGAGATGCTTGTGAAGTCAGTTTCAGGAAATAGGCACCATACTCCTTATTTTCAGCCTTTATTGTTTAAACAGGACTGTTCTTACTGGGTCTTTATCGTCACATCTCTACGTGGACTAAGCAGGATTGATGTCATGCCTCATCTGAGTGCACTGGGATAGTCGATGCTCAAGGAATCATAATATTATGGACTGCATGGAGAATTTTGTGAAAGAGTTTTCAACCTTCCTGGTGGGAGGCTTTCTAGGACATCTCATTTTTCTACTGAATCTCTCTATCCAGATTGATGAATATGCATTTGTTGATATTACCTCAGTTCCCTTTGGTTGAATTTTCTTTCTACATTAAGTACTAAAGATACAATTAAAAGCAAATACACAAACAAAGAAAGCAAGGCAAATTACTGCCATTAACCCTGATATTCATTTTTTAAAAACTGATAGATGAAGGTCCTACCTAACCATTCATTTAGACACATCACTTGCCTGGGGGAAGCCCATCTACTGACACCGTTTCATCGTGTTCAGAACAATAGGATATGATGGTAAAGTATTTTCTGAATCTCTCAAGTTTGAAGACTTTCCAGAATTGGCCGACTTTAAGTGGATTTTTTGTGTATTTCTGAACCTCCAGACATTTTGTTTTCATGTGGTGGAATCCTCAGACCATTTCAAGTGAGGACTGGAAATAGTGAAAATATTATATTGACAAGTGAAAAAAAAAAGAAAAGCAACTGAATGGTCACATCTGTGAATCCAAGAAGATGAGTTTACAGAATCTATTTAAATGTTCAAATGGTAGAGCTGGAAGCTAGACAGCCAAGTTGTGTTCTGAGCTGCAAAACTGTCACATATATTTTTCTCACAGCATTACAGGAGTGGGTCTGGCAGACAACCTAAGGACTTCAGTGAGTGCCAACAACCCAGATACCCGCAGAGCTACACCTCAAAGTGCCAAGAGAAAATCCATTCATCCAGCAATAGCTGTATCTGTTTGCAAATTAATTTACTTGAATAAATTCCCATTCCCCAGAAAACAGATTCAGTTAGGACACACACCCTGCTGATAATCCAAGTAAAGTGCGTTCTACAGATGGGAGATTAATACGGCCAAATGTTTGATGGTACTTTCTTTAAAAAAAAAAAAAAAAGGTTCTTTCTACTAATCAAAAGTAACTGTGAAGAAGAAAAACTAACAGTGATGGTTGTTCTAGTACAGGAAACAATATTTTGGAAGTGGAATGGCATATGATAACTCCTAATCTGGGGCGTGTGTTGGCATGTCATGACTTGTCATTTTCGGTATTTGTGTTGTGTGTGTGTGTGTGCTGTGATGGACACAGGAGGGTGCGTAATGGAAATAAGAATGGTTCTAGTTAACAGTAGACGGAGGCTACAAGTAAACAGCCCTTCCTCACAGCCTCCTCAATTAAACAAATGCATATTTTTATCTACTAAAAGTATATTTAAGTTAACAAGCTATCTTTCTCTCTTTTCATAAAAGTATCCATTTTTACCTTCCATCATTGCCTAGTGTATTCACATTACTCTTACGTGAATAATTTCTCCTAACTGAGATTATTCTGTTGAGGAGCAAGTGAGTTTGGGGGACTGAACAGGCAGAAGGGAGGGAACTGCAAGAATGATACCCAAGGACACATGGGACACCAGGGAGCCAGGAAATGAGTGAGAAGGAGCATCAACAATGAGATGTAAAGAAACCAAAGGAAACTTCATCCTTTTGGCCAAGGTGATGTTAACCCTTTTCCTGAGGACCACTTATGCCTCACTTTAAGAAATTGCTAATAAACAAGCAGATAATTTTGACCACTCTATGAAAAGACTAAATTCATAAAATGCAAGATATAGGGGAAAAGGATTATATAGTAAATGGAATATTTTTTTCGTGAAAGAGATATATCTAAACTAATTGGAGCCAAAGTTAGTTTAAACTACTGATAGTACAGGTGTATATATATATATATTTTTTGAATAGTTGTAATAAACAGTGTTTTGTTGCTTTCAAGTGCAGACAGTAACTAGAACTAGGTTTGTAATTAGCATATCAAATGCCCATTACGGGTAAAATCACCTCTCTGGAATTAGGCAGGCTCCGTGTCCTGCTCTTGGCCATGCTCCCCTGCCTCCCATGTTTCCAGACACTGACATCCTTCACAGGCAGAGGGAAGGGCTGGGGTCCAGACGGACCAATCTCATCATGGCTAGTTCACAACTGACTGAGGTCCAGGCACCTGAAGTCATTTCTCACCCCTGTATCTACTATCCACAGGACTCTGAGCACCAACTTCCTGGACCCCTGTATCCCATCTATCTCTAGCCTGTGAACCCCTTTCACAATTGCCTTCCAAACATCTCTGGTATCCTTAATGTCCGCTGTGACTGTTTCCCTCACCTTCCTGTTTTAATGGAAACTTGGCTCTTCCCTGTGCTTTACCATCAAACCCTCTCAAGGGGGAGCTGTTTTCTTTCCCACGTACCACATCCCACTGGATATGAAGGTGAGGAAGGTGTCCTTGATTCCCGCTAACATTCCCAGACCATGTGTTCTCCCTAAAACATGCAGGTTTGAATCTCATATCTATGCACTGTCCCTCCTTAATGCATCTACTCTTATCTTCAGTCCATCGATCGAGCCTACCTACCCTCTTTTCACAATCCTTCACCCACCTCGTGTTTTCCTGTCCTCTACCCAGCTTAAATTCTATGCTCCATCATTGTAGTCACTCTCTTGCATACAGTCTCAACTCCCCTGCCCTACCCTCACATGGTTTCACCTATTTGGGCAACTCCCTTGGCTAACCCTAAATCTTCCCCTGTTTTGTTTCAGCACACTAGTTGTCAAACATTACTGGAGAAAATCACACATCATGTTCATAACCTTTGACCTAGTGGACCCTGAGTGCTGTCTGGCAGTCATGCTATGCTTCCCTACTCCATTCATTCTTTCACTCTGCTAGATGACTATATTCATATCTTGTCCTCTTTCCTCTCATTTTCACTCTGTAACGATGTATATACACTCTAATTTTTCTGCTAATCCTATGAGGGTAACTGGTCATGGTCCCAGCTAAGCTTGCCTTTCTTTTTTTTTTTTGTGCTAAATGCCATCCTCTCTTATCTACTCAGATACCACCCCAGCAATTCTCATTTCTCTCTCCTTCAGCAGTAATTCTCCCCTTCTCTATTGAATAAGTTCCATCAGCCTACAACATAGAATTATGTCTCCAATATTAAAAAAAAAAAGTTAAATCCTACCTTGACCTCCCTTTTGTCTTTTGCTACTTACCCCATTTCACTCTTTCTTTTTACAGCAAAACTACTTGAATGGGATTTCTACACTTGCTGACTCCAGTTTCTCTCTTCTTCTTTCTTGAAACCATTCCAATCAGGCCATTATTCTACCACCTCATTGAAATCAGACTTATCAAAAGTTGACCCTTGAAGATCACTGTTGGATGGTCTTCACATTGCTAGATCCAGTGATGGAATCTCTGTCTCCATCTGACTTGACCTCAGAAGCATTTAACACAGTGCATTAATTGTGCTTTTCTTGAAACATTTCTTTCACTTGACTTCCAAAAAAAATTACCTCCCCTACTTTTTCTTATATTCTTCAACTGTCCCTTCTCTGTCTTTTTTTTTCTTTTCTATTTTCTCCTTATCCTGATCTTTAATGATGGAGTTCTTCTAGAATTAGTCTTTAGACATGTCTTTCCTGTCTTTAGACTTGGACATCTAACAGGCATCTTAAATTTAATCTGTCAAAGCCAGGCCCTTGATATTTCACCTTTTTTCTGGCCCTAATCTGCTCCGTGCACAGTCTCAGTTAATGATCACCCTGTTTTTCCACTCACTCAGGCCAAAAATCTTGGAGTTATCTTTGCGTTCTCTTTTTCTCTCATACTCACTAGTGAATCCATCAGCAAATTATACTGGCTCTGTCTTCAAAGTATATCCAGTGACCACTTGTCCTTGTTCATGACAACATTATCACTCACCTAGGTGACTGCAACAGCCTCCTGACTGTTTTCCATGACCCTCTGCAGAGCGGTCCTGCGGGAAGGTACAGGAGAGCGTATCTCTCTTTTGATGGAATCCCTCCAAGGGCCTGTCTCTTAGGACGGATAAAAGCTAAAGACAGTGATGGCTTCAGGCTGCTGCATGGTCTGGCCCTACCTTAGCTCTTTGACCACCTCGCCCCCTCTTCATTCATTCATTCACTACTGGCCTCCTTGCTGTTTTTTTCTGTTGGCCAAGAAACCTAGAAATGACACATAGTAAGCACTAAACAAATAGACATCAGTTAAATCAGTCAGATCGAGCTTGAAATACATTGCTGCTCACACAACACGTACAACAAAGGAATGATTAGAGCTTGGATTTAAATTCCGAACTACTTGGTTCCCAGACCTGTGATCTTTCCTGTGAGTCATGCTGTGACTGATGCTGCTCTTACTTTGGAGAGAGGATCTGAGGGTGTCACTTAAAAATAATTGCCAAGACCAGATTTTCAGCTTTTAGGATTCTCAGAAAACATTCTTTCCTGAGTTTACCCATAAAGTAAACCATAAAGAGGCAGGATTATCAGATATTTTTTCTTTGAAAGTCTGTGTCAAATATTTTTGACTCTCTACATTGGCTTTTTTGTTTTTATGTCTCATATGGCAGCCGTGAACTGTATCTTACCCCCTACAAGTACAGCCAGCAATTATCTTGTTTATTGCAACTTTTTTTTCTCCTTAGAAAAGAATATAGGTTTTCTACCATTATTGAACCCCTTATAGATTTTGGTTCAAAGAAAACCTTTTGAACTTTTAATAGGTTTTGAATTCATGAATGCTGAAATGAACTTATGGTTCTTGAATGACTTGTCCTAGAGACAGAGAAAGGAAAGAGTGATCCTAGCACAGATAAGCACATTAACCACAGTCTCAACAAATGAGCACTGATTCTTCCAACTGCTGCCAGCTCAGAAAAGATCAGTTCGAGGGCTCCTTTTCAGTATTTGCATTCATAAATTCTCCTTGGAATTAGAGGATGTGGAGTCTTTGTTTTAGTTAAACAGGTTACATCCAAGCAAAGGGACTCATATCACACAAGATGCGAGATGCATGTGTCTTTCAAAGAGAGGATACATTTTCCTTCAGATCTAATTTTCTTTTTTCTCTTCAATTTCCTCCCCCTTCTGCAATGACTCCCTAACAAAAGCAGCTTCCTTGGAGGGGCTGCTTCGCGTTCCTAGCTGTGTTGTGACTCTGGGCTCTACAGGAGCCACTTTTCTCTCCCAGCTGATAATTTTGTCGGGAGACCTGGTGTGAAAAGCGTTCTTTGGTGCCAAGCTCCCTGCTGCGGAAGGACCCAGCCTCTGAGATGAATGACCGGGTTATCTTGTTCTCCTGGTGTGCTTGTAGGGTCACATGGTGTCTTTCGTTGGAGAAGAGACTCTGTGTTGTTGTTTTAAACAATACAAGAACTCGCTCAGGGGCCAGTGCAGAAATTTGTTTGTGGGGAAACTATTATTTTAAATGGTATTTTTGAGGGGGATGATTGGCCTTTTTCTGATCTTTCTTGAGGAAACTGCATTTCCATTTCTCCCACGGACTAACTGAAGATAAATGAATTTGCAACTTGAATGCAACTCATGCCTTTTGGAAGCTTTTTGGCTTCAAAGATGCCTGTTCTATGAGAACTACAGATCGGAGTTTAGAGGGCATGACCAGTGCCAGTGATGGCAATGTGGTGGCTAGGCTTTGAGACTCAAATGTAGATTCCAAAGACACACGGTGGCTTCTGGGACACTTCCTTTACCTTATTTCAGAGATGGCTTTGCAGAGTGACCCACCTGACATGGAATTATGTGAGAGCCTTGCTTGCTCCTTTACGCCGCAGGCGGGGGCAAACGGGGAATGAATGACTTCATCTTTTACTTTCATGTCTAAGTGAATTAGACATGATCAAGTTAACTGCTTGATTTGGCTGTCTTGTAAACACAGCCTGTTTATCCAAAAGGTATTTTAACTGTTTGACTGTCATTGACCTTTGTAGCCTGCAGAAAAGAGGAAGAAGAAAAAAAAAAGCTAGTAAGATATGCACACCACAGGAAAACACATTTTTTAAAATTAAAATACAAAAATCCACTGTAAAGGAAGCCTTTTTCAGGGGAAGTTATTCTGTACTGTATCTAAATTCTTAATAGTATCTGAGTCATTATTCCCCCCGGTGACTCCAAAGCAAGGGCTCACAGGAATCCGCTAGGGGTGGAGGTTTGTTTGTACACAGCTCACGAGGTCCCACTCTTAGATTTCTGGGTGCAGCAGGGCTGGAATGGAGCCTAAGAATGCGCATTTCTGGCAGGTTCCCAGGAGATGCTGATGGTAGTCCTGTGACCACCCTTTGAGAACCACTGATTTAATCCATTGTGCGAGATTTCTCTCTCCTGGTATATTGATTAGAAATTACTTGTAGGATGATACGCTTAAGTCTTTGAGATGCGGAACAGCCCTCAATAATTTATATGATGTGTTTTAACCACAATTTATATTTGATGTTTAACTAAAATCTAATTGACTTCAAAGAATATTTTCCAGGTGTGAAGTAGGAGACAGCATGGAATAAAGTAGTTTTTCCCAGACTTAAGAAGTATATGAGTCTGTTTAAGTTATTTGTATAATAACACTAGTTTATGTCAAAAGAAACTGGGTGGAAGCTCATTATGCTTATGGAGCTTATGGATCTATAATTTATTAATTATAATTTATATTTATATATAAATATTAAAATATAAATATATATAATTACTTAATAAAGTCTATAAATAAGCATAAATATATATGCAAATATAAATTATATTTTAATGTAATTTAAATTCAGGGTGAATTCAAATAGAAGTATGAAAAGAAGTTCAAATTAGCAGCTTTAACTTAATGTGGCTGATGACGTGATTTTGAGGAAATTAAAACAGTATTTGCATTGTGACTACGGCAGGATCTTTCCTCAGCTTGTCCCATCCCACTGTGAGTGTGTGGGGAGAGCCACATTTCCCACCCTTTTTTATTTTAACTCCTGAGAAACATTCATTTAGCCAGTGTAACATGCTATGATTTGGCCTTTCCTTGATTTATTACATCATTTACTTATTAGGCCTGCCTTTTTTTTTTTTAATTTCCCTAATCTCTCAACAGTTAGAATAATATCTAGTGCCAAAGTAAGCATCCATTTATTCAACAATAATTTGTTGAATAATTTGTGAGTGCCTGTTCTTTTTTTCTTTTTCTTTTTCTTTTTTTTTGAGGCACTATTATAAATTTGGGAGAAAAAAATTCAGACACCTGCCCTGCAGGAGCCTCACTGAGTAGGGGTCCAGTGGGGGATGGAAGAAATAGAAGACCAGACTAGAGAAGTAGATCATGTGGTCTCATAAAGTGAAGCACAGTTTGGATTTTCTTTGAATGGCAGTAGGAAATCATTGGAGGATTTTGTTTAGGGGACTTACATTATTTGAAAAAAAAATCTGGCTACTCCATGGAGAACGAGCTGTAAAGGAGGAAGACTGGAATGTTAACATGGACCCTAAAACTGTGGCAACACTTAGTTTCAACTTTTACATCCCAGTGACACACAACATACCAAGATGCTAATATTAACTTTTAAGATAATCATCAAAATTCAGACACACAAATTTATCAGGTGTGTAGGGAGAATACAAATTTTCTACCATGTTTTTATAATAAAAACATTTAAAAATATCAAAGAGAACTTTGAAGCCCCTCAATACAGCCTCAGGATCTGTGTAGCAGATTCTGTTTTAGGAAAACACGTACAGGTTTTGAAGTTAGGCCTGGTTTCAACACCAGTCAGGCCTCTTAAGCAGTTGTTTAACCTTGTAGGGCCTCTTTTCCTCCAAAATGAAGCTAATAATGCTTCTTACTCGGAGCTCTTGAGGTGTGTGTGTCGGGGCAGTCAGGTGCATAAAGTCATTGCACTGAGCTTTGGGATAGTCACTTTACATATATTTACATACATTTAAATAAAAGTGTCAAGAGAAAAATGTAGCACAAAATGAAAGCAGGTTAAACACTTCAGAATCAAGAGGACCAGGGCAGTTATAATTATCATAGGTGAGAAAAGAAAACCAGGAAATTGAGACTGGGTCAGGATGAAGGTGCCTTTCTCTCAGTGTTGGCTGCCTCCCTCTTGTGCTTTTCAAGCATGCTGTTAGGAGGAAACTCTCAGTAAGAAAAAAAGGCTTTCCAATTCTCTGCAAGGAATCATTTCATTTCTCTGTAGTTACTTTGCTTTGTAGATAAGGATAATTTTCATTCAAGGGGCTAATCCGTTGTTCTGATTTCCATATTGAACTCCAGGGCAACCCCACATCGCATCGTCAGTGAACTCTGCCTCTTGGTGGAATCATGGTGGTAGTGGTCTCACAACCGTTTGTTAGTATCTGCGCTGCTGACTTCCATTGCTTTTAAATTATGCCACAGCTCTAATGACTGCAGTGTCATTCTCCAAAGAATGCTTAAAAGAGACATCTCCAGATAGCCCTGTGAGATGGGGGCATCCTGGTCAATTTTCAGAGACAAGGGATGGGAATTGGGGTAAGAGAGGAGGTGAAATTGAATGTATATTCTAAACTCTCTTAACCCTCTCCATCTTTGATTAAAAATTTTAATAAAAATACTTTATTTTAAAGACTGTTGCAGAATACATATTTACAAAGAGAGACATCAAGAATGCTTATTTTGTCCAAATGACACTAGGTCTGTTCAGTTGCTCCACTGTCCTTGTGATTACTTTTGTGATGACAATGAATAAACTTAACTCCTCCACCAAATATGCTTAAGGATAATTTCACACCCCAGTGCAATGCAGCTGCTTCTGCCATGGCCAGTGTTAAACAGCTCAGAGCAAGAGCACATGAGAGCATCAGAAAGGAAGCATAGCAGACTATTTCAATTTAAAATAACCATGGCATCAAGAATATTGTGTGTTATCTCCACATTCAGACTTTTTTTTCCACCCAACTAAACAATTGCAAAGGGATAATTCCAAAGAAGTCTGATGTGTTTAACAAAATGTTTCTAATAACTTTCTAAATAAGTTGGGCTTTTCAAGGTCATGATATGTTTTGCCTGGAGTCTTCTCTTTTAATTTTTAAATTCAGGTATGTTTTGAATGTGTTTCCATTTCATTTACACGTAGCCTACCAAGCTGCAGTATTCCAAGTGTTATTTGATATTGGAGAAGTCCTATGCATTTTTTATAAGCCATGTTAAGCATTTCTCTTTGAACCATAAAGTTGTATTTTTGCCATCTCTAAGTGGAAATCAGTCTGTAAAAATAACATAGATAGAGTTCCTAAATGCAAAATCACTAAGAGGGGAAAAAATGTGTTGCAGACTCTTTTGTCATCCAATACAATGATACCCATCTACAAAAAGCCAAAGGATGCTCCATTCTTTAATAATCTCCAGAAACAAATGGAATTTTGAAAGGCTATCATTATAGCATTGAAGCATACAACCAGTCACCTGATGGTTCTATCAGGAGATCAATGTAAAGTGTAAAAAAAAAGGGGTATGGGAAGAGAAGTTGGCTATTCAATATCATGTATACCTTTCTCTTCCCCAACCAACTCTGTTGATGAAATCTTTCACTTTTGAGTAGTTTTTTGTTTGTTTGTTTTTGCAAAAATAGATTGAAATTCGGGGGCTAATTCAGTGTTTTAGTCCCCTCTACTTCTCTTCCCTTTTATCTAAGAAACCATCCACTGTTTCTTACCGATGCATTTGGACATTTTAAAGCCAAGGGTAACCTGGACAAGGTTTTGTTGTTGGTACTATCAAAGAACAAGATTCTATCATTAGTGTATAGACCCAAACCTTTGAATGATAGGGCTTAAAATTTTGCACTGGTGAACAGATAGACTTTACAGTGGAGAAAGTGAACCTGACTGTTCTGATCTAGGACAGGCTTTGACAAATAAAAATCCAGAGAGCCACACTGACCATGGGAAAGGGGTCAAGATAGGAAAATGAGAGGCCTATTCACAATTACGGAGGCCCTTTCAGTGGTGATCAAGTCTGGTTTTTGTTTTGGGCACTGAGGTCCATTCTTCAGAAACGTTCTTTAGACAAGTCAGATGCAAGAGTCACGGTTCTAGTTGAGGGAGGGGGACTGCGGAAAGGGCAGATGTGTTTTCTGATGGCTTCTTTCATGCACCCTTCATCGCCCCCTTGTGGCCAGCCCCAGCATTCCTGACGCTTAGTTTGACAACCACTGTGACCGACGCCCACTCTCTCACTTTATAGGTGAGGAAACCTAAAACAGAAATGCAGCAATTTTTACCCATGTGACACTAATTAATATTTTTTGGCAGAAACTAAGTTATTTCCATTGCACTGTCAGAGGTTGACAAACTTCTTCTGTTAAGGGCCAAATAGAAAACCTTAGGCTGCGTGGGCCATCTGGTCAGTGGGGACCAGTCCACTCTGCTGTTGTAGTGAGGAAGCAGGCACGACAGCCCATCACCAAATGGGCTGATTGTGTTCCAATAAAATGTTCTTTATGGAAACTGAAATTTGCATTTTATGTAATTTTCACATGTTCCAAAATATATTCATGTATCTTTTTAAAAAAATTCAAAAATTAAAGATCATTCTTAGCTCCTGGAGCTGTACAAAAATAGGTGTCAGGTTGTGTTTGGCTTCCAGATCATTGTTTTCCAACCCCTGCACTATAGCACCTCTTTATCCAACTTATACAGTACTTTTCATGCACTTCCTTAAAATAGTTTAAACATTTTGGGGGTTCATAAGAGTGTCATTTTTTTTCCATTTTTTTTCCATTTATGTCTCCCATTCAACTATTCTGCTGCGCTGATCTGTTTATTCTTTGCATTTTCTCCCTCACCCACATCTTATTTATCCATAGTTTTACCTGAGGATTCAGAGCAGTTTATTGAAAAGTTAAGATTCTCACAACTGTTTTGCCACCGAGCATGTGAATATATACTCAGTCAAAATCAGAGCCAAAGTTAGTTCGATCTCCTGTCTGTATTCAATCCTCCCAAACTTGGTGATGCTGTGGGGTGAGAAGACCCGGTTTTCTGCCCTCTCAATCCTCATGATGCTGTTTAAAGATATACTCTGTTTCATTTTCTCAGCTATTGTTCTCCTGAGTTGGATTTTTCTAAAAGCATAAGGGTCAACAATAATAGAAGCAGCAACATTTATAATAAGACTGATAAAATAGGAACTAACATTTTCCATCAACTGTTATGAGACACAATATCACATAATAGTTAAGGGTGTAGAATCTGTCTGCAGACCTGGGATAACCCCAGCTCTGCCACTTATTATCTGTGTGATCTTGGGCAACTTATTGAAGTTGCTTCAGCTTCAGTTTCCTCGTATATAAAATAGTGTTGACAATAGCAGTACAGACCTTACAGAGTTTTAGAACCAAATGATTTAATATATGTAAAATTCTTTAAACAGTACCTGATAAATGATAAGTCCTACAAATATAGCACTATTCAATGTGTTAAAATCTAGACATTGTATCTGCATCTGAAGAAAATAGTAGTTAAGAATGATTGCATGATTACTGTAGAAATCAGGCAATACTCTAAAGTCTTTCTACACATTGAATAATTTAATTTTTGTAATAATCATCTGAGATAGATACTATTAAAGTATATTTAAAGATGAAGGAATTGAGACACAGAGAAATTATTATAGCTAGCCCAGAGTCACATACCTGGTAAATGGTAGAGTCATTCCTGAAAGCAGAAGTCAAACCTGAATAGATGCAGATTGAAAGTTAGTATCATTGTTAACAGAAATCCAAAAGTCAGGTGAAGGCAAGCTTTGATAGTTCTTAGAATATTAAATCTAACAGGCATCTCTTGAAATCTAGAAGAGTGAATTTTAGGAAATAACAAGAAAGCACTGCTTTACATAGTGGGTGGAGACCAACATAATTATTACCTCAAGAAGCTATAGAGGCTTCTAGAGGCTGAACCTAACCATACAAGATTATTCTTTTCGGAGGTGGGAAATGGTATATCTCCCTGACCCATGTGTTACTTGTTACTTCTTTACGTTAAAGAACGACAGTTCAAATAAAACATGAGCCTGGTTTAGAATAGTAATTTTGTGTTATTTTTGTCTTGATTTTATTTTCTGTTTTTTAAAACACGCCCCACCACACCCCCGGTTACATTCTAACCAAATGGATGGCACTCAGAGCGGCAGGAGGTAAGAGGACTCTTGTAATAAACATGTTGGATCCCAGCTTAACAGTGTCTGGTGTAGTAATTCCATTTGGGAGCCTCTGTTCCCTTGTCACCCACAGCTCTCCTCAGCAAGAGCCAGCCTCAGAAGATTGACAGTTAACTCAGGGTCAGAAGGGATTGTTTTGGGAGCATCTACAAAAATTTAAACACCTCAGTGGGATAACTTCAGGCATTCTGGACGATCATGAGTTTGCAATCTAGGGGCACGTTAATATGTTATTTGGCTCAAAATGTTTCCCACTATGTTTTCTTGCAGTTTGTGAAGACTGAAACTTCAAAAGACATTAATTAATTGCTGACAGTTTTACCAGCATGCAGTGGGGAAAAAAACAAAAACTAAAACAATTTTGGCTGAATAATTGTGTTGTTGAAAAATATTTTTTTCACCTTTAGATATAAAGCATTTCATTATAGAGTTTTCAAATATCCCCAAGGGTTTATACATGTTTCAGCCTATGAAAGCATAATTTTCTTCTTTTCCTCATGTGCCCAGTTATCTTGTTGGGTAGAGATCATGTCTTGATAAAATAATTGGTTGCGGATTAATCATTTTGGTGAGTTATCTTGCTCCACAAGTCTGTTTTCATTTTGTGGTTCTTACATTAATAAATGATATCACTGGAGCTAGAAACCTCAGAACCAACTTAGAATTATCCATAGCCCACCAAATCCACACTGGCAAGTTGTTTTTGTTTCTCCCATGGGAATAGACATCTGATAGCGCCATAGTCACTGATCTTACCAAGATCTTGTCTTGAGAAGATTCTACTTAAAGACAGCCTCTGTGCCGCTTCTTTTCAGAAGCCTTCTTTAAGTCATCAAGGTAGAATTGATTACTCATCTGTACTTTTGTAGAATTTTTTATAAAACTTTAAACAGAGATAGGAATAGTCCTTGGAAATAGATTGGGGTTTGAAGCTTAGCTCTGCCTCTTACCCTAAGCAGGTGGTTTAACTTCTCTGAGCCTCAGAACATATCTGCAAATTCAGGAGGTTTTTGTAAAAATGGAATCAGCTAGCATGGTGGTAAACATATTATAGGTGACCAATAAATATTACTTTTCCCCCAAAATTCACTACAACTTCTGCTAGCTATGATATAATGGATCACAATTATGCATGTGATTGTGTATACATGTGTATCTTGTGTGAGCTCCTTGACGGACCCTCCAGTACATAGTAAGTATCATTGACATTTGTCAAATTGAATCGAATCCTAAGTCTATGTCTTTTCTTCAATTACAATATTGACACTCTGGTCTCAAGAGAATTGTTATCTTTTCATTTGAATAGATAATTTGAATGACTTACTTTATTAATTTTTATTATTGTACTTTCTTATCTTTTTCTCCAAGAATTCAATAAGAAAATCAATATATGAGAAATTATTTGAGCTCTATTAAAATAATCAAAATGAACACAACAAATAAAAACATTGAAAACAATACCAGTATTAGGTTTCTTTTTTAAAGTCAGATGTTTGACATCATAGAAACTATATGTGTGTGTGTGTGTATATACACACACACACACATATATATATACAAACAGATGTGCATGTAACTATAAAACTAAAGTTTTTTAAGGATGGGTATTTCATATTGAAAAATACGGGCCTTAATGTTAAAATTATAGCTAAAAGTGCTAAGAGACCAGGTCCATTAATATTAGAAACGAGCAGTAGAATCTAATGTCAAGAACTAATGGCTCCATAATATAAGGAACATATTTTAATTAAAAGTAAAACCCACAGCCTATTTGCAATCAGTGCTTTAATGGTTGCCACCCAGGAATGGGGGAGGGACAACTGAAGAGAGTCCCTTTCAGCGTAATAGAAATTCTCTAATCTAAGCCAGCTTACTTCACGAGGGCAAGGCTACCTTCATGTGTAGTGTACAGAGAACCCCATTTCTGAGAATGGGGGCCTTTTTCCTGTGACTACATCTCCTTTTCTCTAGTAGGTCCCCAACAGAAATAGAGTTTCTTGAAGACCAATGTAATATTCTACCCGGCTACTTACGTGTTTCTGGGGTTTCTTCAGATAAATAGTCAGATGTGGAATGGCTCGATCACATGGTAGTTCTGTGTTTTTTGTTTTTTTGTTGTTTTGTTTTTTTTGAGGAAACTCTGTACTGTTTTTCACAGTGGCTGCACCAATTTACACTCCCACCAACAGTGCGCGAGGATTCCTTTTCTACCACATCCTTGCCAACACTTGTTATTTCTTGTCTTTTTTGGTAGTAGCCATTCTAACAGGTGCCAGGTGATACCTCGTGGTTTTGATTTGCATGTCCCTTGATAATTAGTGATGTTGAGCATCATTTCATGTTGGCTCTCTGTATGTTTTCTTTAGAAAAATAGTCTGCTTTGATATGCTGCCCATTTTTAATTAGATTGTTTTTGTTACTGAGTTGTATGACTCTTATATATTTTGGGTATCAATCCCTTATCAAAAATATGACTTGCAAATATTTTCTCCTATTCAGTAGGTTGCCTTTACATTTTGTTGATGGTTTCCTTTGCTGTGCAGAAGCTTTTTTGTTTGTGATAGTCCCACATGTTAATTTTTGCTTTTGTTGCTTTTGCTTTTGGGGTCAAATTCAAAAGATCATCATCAAGACATACATCAAGGAGCTAACTGCCTATGTTTTCTTCTAGGAGTCTTATGGTTTCAGGTCTTACCCTCAAGTATTTGATCCATCTTAAGCTAATTTTTGTGTGTGGTATAAGATGGTCCAGTTTCATTCTTTGGCATGTGGCTGTCTTCACCTACTGACTTTTAAAATTTTACATATTGAATATTGGATCTCCATTTTCTGTAGTTTTTTATTTCTCTGGTGAAATTCTCCATCTTTTTGCTCTGTATTTTCCTCTGAGTCCTTAAACATATTTATAATAAAATAGCTGCTTTATATTCTGACTTCTCTGTAAATTTCAGTTGGTTTCTGATAACTGATGATTTCACTTCAGTGTGGATCATAGTTTTCTATGTTTTGCTTATCTATGAATTTTTGTTTATAAGCAGAAAATTGTATATAAAACATTCAGATACTAAATTCTAGTATCTTCACCTGGAGAATATTTTTAATTGTTTTATCAGAAATTAATCTTCCTGGACGCAAACTCTAAAAGCTGGCTCCCTTACAATTGGCAGCAGCTAAAATCTTCAACAGCCTGTCACTTTCTGTAAGACATTAAGGAGTCTGAGCTCTTTATAGGTCAGGAGTCAACTGAGGGTTTGGGCAGATTTTAAATGCAGAATTTTGGACTTTCCTATACTGTGGCTCTCTCTTTTTCAGGGTTTCTTTTTGTAGGTTCTAGGTGCTATAACAGTACTGAAACCAAGCCAGTAAGACCTAGGCTTTTTGCCTAAGGTCCAGACATTCCACACTGTGCAGAATGAGGACTTCTCTCAGATGAAAAGCTGCATAAATGCAAACCTACCAAGTCAATTTTTCTATTTTAAAGTTTGACTCCTTTCCATTTTCTTGCTGTTTCTGACCACTTGTTTTCTCTCATTTTGTTGTGTTTATAATTTTATCTGCAGGAGTTTTCATCCAATACCAGCTACTCTGCCATCACCAGAAGTAACACTCTACTAACTTTTAATAAGAACATTTGTTGTTGTTTTTATTTCTAAAAATAGATCTTCCTTGTAGAAAATGTGGACAATACCAAAAAATAGAAAATAAAAATAATTTGTAACACTATTATCCAGAAATAAACATTAACATTTTGAACTACTTCTTAAAGTTTTCTCTCTCCAATTTTTTCACACCTATGTGCTCACGCACACAAAGTTGGTGTATATTACCTATTTTGTATCCTGATTTGTTCATTTATCATATCATGAACATTTTCATTTGATTACATATATTTTGTAATGACATTTTTAATTATTAAATAATATGCTCCCATCTAGGTATACCTCATTTATTTAATCATTATTGTTGACCACTTAGATTGATGCTAATTTTCATTCTGTTAAATAGGGCTGTGAAACACACTTTGTGCATTAATTATCTTTTATAGCATGTTGGATGATTTCATTAGGATTGATTTCCAGAAATAAGGGTACTACATCAAAAGTATAAATATTTAAGAATTATTGCTCCTTCTTGACTTTTCTAGAAAGGTTTTTTTTTTATAAAAAATCAATTTGTATTTAAATTGGTTGTGTATGGGAGTTTTGCCTCACTACAACTTGTGCATGTACGTGCATTATTGTAAAATATTTCCAACTTGACATGGGAAAATTGGTAACTCACTGTACATTTAACTTGCATCAGTAGTGAGATTGAACTTAAATATATTTACTGGTTATGTGTAAGTACTTTCTGAACTGTCTATGTATTTTTATCATTTTTTTTCTATTTGGATGCTGTCCTTATTGATTTGTAAGAGCTCTTTATGTCTTATTTATCAAGATCTACTACATGCCAGACAATAGGTGATTGAAACTTTGTGGCGAACAAAATCGAATTTGGTCTCTGCCTCTTGAATCTTGTACACCAAGGGTTATATGAACTTTTGCCTATACCTACTGACTTTTGTCAAAAATATTTTTTTATCAAAGTAGTTCTTGAATTAGGTAACAAATCAAGCCATACAAAAATACTAGTTCTCCTTCTCGCCTCACTCCCAGATCCATTCTTCAGAAGCAGTGTCTTCTGGCTCTTAGTCCCCTGGTTCATTAAAACATGCTTCTTTTCTCTTTCCTTCATTTAAAAAATACTAGACAATCTCTAATAACCTCTAATGTGACAGGTGCAGATGTAAATCATTTGTACTTTTGCCTTCTTTCCCCCTTCTCAAAGAGTTACACCATTTTTAGTTTTCTATTATTTTTGTAACTTAAAATGAGGACTTAATTCTGTATTTTTTGTTGCATCAAATTTTAAATGTATTATCTTATGCAACATGAAGATACTATCTTTTCTTCCTTTCTTCCCCATTTATGTCTCCTATCAACGTGAAATTAATTGTTTGTTCTACACTCAAGTGTTTAACATTTTACCATATTTAATTTGCCTCATATTTTATATTGTTTATTTTTCACTTATATCTTAGAGGGCATCTCGATTCTTAATTACAACTGCATAGCTTTCTATTAAATGGTTATTTTATAATAAGTGCCCTTTATGTAAATATTTACATTTTCCCCAATCTTTTGCTATTATAAAGTTGAAATATATGAAATTAATTAATTTTGGCTAAAACTAATGAGATACTGACATTTTCACAAATATAAGTTCAATACAGAAAGTGCTGTCTTTAGAATATATTCCCAGAAGTGTAATTTTTATAACATTGCCAGTTTTCCACTTAAGGCTTGTGCCATTTTGTATGAATGTTTCTATTTCTCCAAGCTTTGGTAACATATTTTTGCTCTAATTTTGGAATTTTGCCAATTCCAAAGGTGAAAAATGGCATCCAATTTTAGTTATAATTTGCATTTCCATTACTGTGAATGAAGTTGAGCATCATTTTATATTTTTAAAGGCCCCTTTTTTTGTTGTTTGCTGAACTGTTTTCACATCTTTTGAACTCCTTTTCTTTTATTGAAATATATTTGACATATAACATTGTGTTTATTTAAAGTGTACAACATATTGATCTATACATTTATGTATGTGATACGATTGCCATTGTAGAGATAGCTAACATTCCATCACATAATGTAGTTTTTTTTTGTAGTTGGAATAATTAAGACCTAGTCTCTTGGCAAGTTTGAATATTATAATATTGCTGTCTATTTTCACTAAACTTTGCATTAGATCACTAGAACTTATTTAATACTAGTAGTAAGTTTGTACCCTTAAACAACATGTCTCTTATTCCCCTACCCCTACACCCCTGATAATCACCATTGCACTCAGTTTTCATGAGCTTGGTTTTTTTTTAGATTCCACATATAGGTGATATCATACAGATTTGTCTTTCTCTGTCTGACTTATGTCACTTAGCATAATGTCCTCAAGGTCCATCATGTTGTCATAAATTGCAGGATTTCCTTCTTTTTCATGGCTGAGTAATATTCAGTTGTATATATATATACCACAACTTTATCCATTCATCTGTTGATGGACGCTTAGGTTGTTTTCACATCTTGGCTATTGTCTATATGCCGCAATAAACACGGGAATGCATATGTCTCTTCAATATTGTCTTTTCATTTCCTTTGGGTATATAGCCATAAGTGGGATTGGTGAATCACATGGCAGATATATGGCAGATCTACTTTTAATTTTTTGAGGAACCTGCATACTGTTTTTCAGGCATTGTTGGTCCAATGTTACCTTGTATCCTGTGGCCTGGGGAGACATCTGATGCCAGACTGCTTCATTTTCCTCTGAAGGCAATTTGCTTGTTCTATAAAGATTTGGGGGCCTTCTTTTTATTTATACTGTTTTGCAATTTCATACACTAGGTCAGGGTCTTTTTCTGTTTGCTTGGTGACTCTTTTGCATTTGTTTTCAATCTGAAAATGTATCCTCCTTCAGCTCTTGGAATTTCTTTTCTATTATAATTTTGATACTTGCCCCTTTCCATTTTCTTGCTCTTTTTCCAGAATTCCTACTATCAGAACAATGGTCAACCTTAATGGGCCTTCTAGTCCTCATGTCCTCTCTCTTATTTTCTGACTCTTTATCCTATCGTGCTCAATATTCCAGGACATAGCAACCTTATTTCCAAGTCACTCTTCAATTTTACATTAGTAAGTTTAATCTCTGAGACCTTGATCTTCTCTGATTGTTCCTTGTTCATAGCTTTATGTTTTTGTTTTATAAATATAATACGTTCTCTGATCACTCTGAACACATTCAAGTTTCTCAGAGTCCTTTCCTATTTCCTTAACCTTCCATAAAACCTTAAAATGCTTGTTTATTTTGTTCTTTCTCTTATATCTTGCTTGTTTCCTTCACATGCCTAGCATTCCCTGTTTCTCCATTCAGGCTTAACAAGGATATAGGTTTCCTATGCTGCCAGGAAGGTAAGATGCTTTTCTAGATACTTTCTCTAAGGGGCTCTGTGTAGGGCCACTTTGGTAGGTAGAGCTACAAGACAGGCTGTGGACCCCATTCCCCAATCCAAGGTCAATATCAATAGCATTTTGTTCAGTAGGAGAGGTAACGGGGGAAAGGATTCTTGCCATGAGAATCTGACTTTTGTCCAACGTTAATTTTTAAGTCCCTTAAGAGAATAGCGTTTGAGGTTTCCCCTGGGGGAATAATGCTGGCTATTTGTCCTCTGCATCTGACTTTATGGGATGGGGAGTAAGATAGGAGTCCTGACTACTCTAGTTGCTTTATATGTCATTTATTAATGACTTCACTGTAAATATAACTACGCTCAATTATCCTACATCATAGGGGTGCTTGGAATCTAGCTATATATTTTAATATAATTGCTTTGAATCCTCTGAGCTCCATGGCTAATTTATGAATAGTTTCTGTTCATTTTATTATTTATTTACTTGTTTATTTTTGTTCATTTTATATTAATTCTCCCTCAGCCTTCTCAGTAGTTAGATATTTTTTACTTTTCCTCACTTTGCTATCTTTTTCTTTCCTTTTAGGGGAAAGATACTCTCTTTTCCCCTAAAAACCAAGCATCAGTTTTCTTCTTTTTATTTTTATCTTGAGTTTTGGGGTTTTTGCTTTTTGGTGTGTTTGTTTTGTTTACACAATTCTGTCAGACTGCCTCTGCTTAGAAGTTACCTTAAATATCTAATTTAAGCAATCCTTCCAATTTAATTTGGGCTTCATGGAAGGCTTGAATAAGTAAAAGAAAATTATGATGAAAATGTAACACAGAGGACATCAGAAGGAATGAGCAAATGGGTTGTAGACTAGTCTACAGATCTTTCATCAACGAGTGATCCTTACTAGGACATCAAGATACAGAGACTCAAAGTATCTTGAATTACAAAATAAAGTATGTCCACTAAGTAATAATAGCAAGAAAGAAAAACTACTGACTTTATTTTTGCTAAAAGTCCTGCTGTCCTTTATTTCACATGTGCACCATGTGGCATTTTTTGAAGCCTGACATCTTCTGAATGAGCCCCTTAGTGGTTCTTTTGCCCCTGCTCTCCTTCTCTGGTTCATTTGTCACATTTCCTTTGGTCACTGGATGTTCCAGTTCTAATTCTCTGTATTACTTTTCTTTATTTTAGTCCAGTCCTGAAATTTCCCCCAACATCTGCTTCCCTTCTCCACTAAAAGTGCCCCACTGGAACTCCTGATGGCTGTTCCATTGTGTTCCAGTCTTAGGTATCTTCCTTTCCTACATGTGGATGCTGTCTGCTCACTCAGAGGTCAAAAGCTCCATGACTGAGCAGGAGTAGAAAGATCCAAATTCAAGACACAATATCTGTTAATTCTCAACAATTCTAACCATTAGCTGATGGAACAAAATGAACATCAGTATTAGGACCCTGAATAAGAGTATATATTTGGACCATGCAAATGGATATAATTTGGCATACAAAGTGTTGAGCACAAAAGTGGATGCAGAACAGAAGACACTGGACGAGTTTTGAGATTTAATTTAACAATAGAAGTGTACAGAGGAGGAGCAGAAGTATAGCATCACTTATAAGTGGTGCTGAGAATTTCAGGCTACGCTGACTGTGGCTGCCTCGGTGAGAACTATTTGTTAACATGACTTGTACTGGTGTCAGACAACCAGAGGGCTCCTCTCAGCTGTCAATTTCTCTAATGAAGGAAGAGAAGAACATGCACTAGATTTCTGTATTGACTTTTCAAGAACTACTGCAACCCTCCAGGTGCCAACCTATAAATATTTTTGAAAACAGAGTTGAGAGTCTCTTTCATATTGGTTCTTTTAATCTAGTCACACCATTATCACCCAAGTAAATAGAGCAGAACTTTAGTTACAAAGCATGCTTTTGACTGTAACAGTCTAAAATTTAACTTCATTATGTATCTTTGTATGGTTTTGTATGGAAAATTGGAGAGGGTTGCCATGACTGATCAAACTCTTGTCTCTCTGAAACGTTTGATCTATACAGCTTCTTTCCATAACAATTATATGATTTTTAAAAATTAAACCACTCTTCTTTGCCAAGAGGATTGCAATCTTTTTTAGTCTGTCTTATAATTTGTCTCTAAAATGCCTGTCTTCATAATATGCCCATCATTAGAGTAATGCATATTTGATGAAAACGGGTAATAAATAACATTTCAAAGTCTATTTCTAGGCATTGATTGATGTACATATTGTTTTGTCTGCTGTGTTTAATGACCATGTCTTATTTTTTCTAGTTTCTTAGCAGAACCCACTGAGGAGTAAATGAGAACTGACCTGTTTTGAAATCCTCTTCCAGAAATAAAATTCTCATCCTGTTACTTTTGTGGCTGGGGAGGGAATTTGGCACACATATTGTCATTCATTTGCAAATGCGAAGTCACCACTTGACAGCCTATTCACTCTGAGGAGGACACAGTCTATCAAACAAGATCAAGGGTACTTTTTATAGACTCACAAACATCTCTCTTTATGTACAAACATAAAAGGAGCTGATAAGAATAGAATTTCTCTCACTGGGAAAAGTCCCCTAAGTAAAAACACCCACTTCTATGAAGTTTATTGATCATAAAGGCGAAGCGCTCTAGCAAAAGAGCCACTAAGCAACTTGGGTTCTATTGATACATAACACGTGTAGGGCTTGGTGCTATTGAGAAACTCTCTTGTGCACTCTCCGGGGGAAAACCAGTTGAGACAAATTCTTAACGAGCACTTTACCCATTCTTACATCACTTGCAGATAGCCACTTGGCTGTTTGCCCAGGGATACTAAAGCCCCCTGGGAAAAGACAAGGCTTTGCTTGAGGTCTCAGTCTGGCCATATTGTTGTAGCACATGGAGCCCTGTGTGCAGCCGCGGCTGCATGACGTTGCTCACACTTGAGCTCTGATCCCCCCCTGGGTCCCAGCCACAGGTCAGTGTGACCACCAGTGAGGTAATATTTCAGCAAGGTGGAAAACATATCAGTACTACCGATTGTCTGATCCAATTTTCATTTGTTTTTTCTCTTTCTAGCACCAACTATGCACTTTTCTTCCTTTTAGGAAGAGCCTGTGAGTTCAAACGTTGTGCAGTTGTTGGATTCACTTGTTTCTTCCTTTCCTGCTGACTTAGGGTTTTGGGTTTTTTTGGGGTTTTTTTTTGTTTTTTTTTTTTTTTTGAAATGTAATATATGTCAAATAAGGGAGCAATAGCATTTACGTTCAGGAAAGAAGAATAAAAAGGATGGATGAGGGAGAAAGAGTCAAAGCTGGTGAAAGTAGATAACAAGAACAATATATAAATTAAATCTGAGAAATGGTCATCTATGTACTGGATTTAAATAGGTCATCTTAACATTGCTTCAAATTCTAGGAATTTGCTGCTTTAGTTGATGGCCAACAATAAGCTGGGCAGGTGAACGTTTATATTTTATTTTTTTCTTTTAGGAAAGAGGCCCGCTTTCTTAATTCTTATTGAATCCCTACTTTAGATAAAGAGTGTACTTGGGTGAATATGGTGTTGGATATTATTATTCTGGGATCCTTCCACAAAGTTGTTTCCAAACATGAGTTAATATGCCCTCTGGTCTCTCTTTTGCCATTGACTGTTTTCTTTTTTTGCTACTTTTGCTTCTTTGGCCTATAAGCCACTAGAGGTATCATAGATTCCAAGGACACTTTTCTGCCATCCTAATGTAATGGTTTTAAACAGTCAAATTCACTCTTAATTTGTTGGTATTCATTTATTTGCTAACCTTTCCTCAACCACAATTTCCATGATCTAATTAATCCCTCAACCAACCAGATTAAAAATTACATAATTACTGTTAACACATGTTCAACACTAGGTGTTGTAGTGAATTTCAGAAAAGTCTAACATTGTTCTGGGTTTTGATGGACACGTTAACATATGTGACTCGAAGCTGATCACAGAGCTGATTCTCTGCAAATCCTGTGTGTTATACTGGAAATTCACAACCATTAGACCTATGTACGTTCCTAAAGTGTAAACTATGAGGAATAAGAAAGTGACTGAAAAACTAAGCATTTGGGCTCAATGGCTATTTAGATTTCAAGGTTTTAATATTTTCAAAATGTGCTCATTAGCATATAATTTACTGGTCATTAATGAGTACTTATAAATGGTAGTAAAAATGCATACTGGACATTTGTTAAAATGGATAATTGTTTTAGCTTAAATAGTGTGACGTTTAAGCAATAGTTTATTCGATTACCCTGGAAGAGAAGATAGAGATTTTGGAAAAGTTGGACATTCTTTTTTTTAAGTTATAAATTACAAAAAAAAAATTAATACCTTGAAGCCTGAATCACTGAGGTTTAAGGTTTCAAGTTAGTTATCTTCAATATACATAACATATACACATCCATATATAAAATATAATTTTATATGACAACTCATAGCGTGGTCCACTGAAGTCATCCCATGGAATTATATAATAAAATTAAAACATGAAAGAATTATTTGTCATGCTGTCAATCTCAAACACTAATTTGAGCAGATGTTTCCTTTCTGTCCTAAGAACACTTTCTTTTTTAAAATCATTGTTACACTTTAAGCAATATTGTTATTTCCACTGAGCTCTTGAGAGAAATATTGCTTTTCATTATTTTTCATCTTTAGATCTTGGCACCTGACCTACATTGAATGAACTGTGAAATCTGAATGTGAGATATGAACATTTAGGTACATTCACTTGTGTGAAAATTGTTACCTTTCTGGTCAGAACGTAGGCCTGTGATACTATGTACAATTAAACAGGCTGGGGTAAGCCATGTCGAGGAAGAACAGAATAGCCTCCAACTTGTAATCATCGTCTGGGATAGTAACTGTCTTAAGTGGTAAAAAATTACCGGCAATGCTTTCTGGAGCCATTAGGAGCTTGCTGCACCCTGAAGTGCTGTGAGCCATAGAAGCAGAGTGGAGATAAACACACCCTGGGGTGTCACAAGCCTTGAAGCACAGATGTGCTCACCCATATTATGATAACCATTGCTTAGAGAAATCCTGTTTTTAGTACAAAAAGACAAAGAAGGAAAAATGCATTTCCCTATTCAATAAAGATCTAGCATTAATCTCTTATTTTTTAAGCACGTGGGGCAGCTGGACCAGGAATTTTTACATAGATTTATCTTTTCCTTCAGAAGTTCCTCTCAAAATTGCAAAAGTTCTCCTTAAAGTGAAGTGTTAAGATCCTACTGTACATTACGTACGATGACTGAATAAAGAAAACCAAAACTTCATCCTTAGCTTAGGGCTTTATAGTTATCTGCTTGGTAAGTATTGCCAGACTTCAGTTACTTTCCACTTATAAAGGAAAAAGACATAACAGAGTTCCAGTATATTTTTCTTAATATAGACTTGATGCAGCCTCAGATTTTAAAAACAAAAACACAGAGCTCCAGTGGGCATTTGCTCTTCAATGCAATGTGTTATTCAGACCAACAATATGAATCTATCTGTTTGATTCTTGTTATTGTGAATAAATTGACCTGCTTCTTTTACAAGCAGAAAGTAAGATGGGTCAAAATAAGGGAGACTCAGGTGCTGGGGGCTCTTAATTCTTACCAGTTCTTGAATGTTCTGGTGTTGGAGTAGATTTCTTCAGGTAGTATGTACTGGAAGTTTTTTCTCCTTCCCTTCTCTTCTTTTCCCTTTGGGTTCTACTTCCTAAGCAGTATGATATTTGTATATTGGATGTGACCTTGGATTTTTGTTGAGAGAAATCGATGTGACTGGATTCAACTTAAAAAGATGTGTAGAGGATCTGGAAGGACTAAAGAAGCGGAGAGCGATGTGATGACTACAATATATAGGTGGGGTAGAAGGTTTCTAAACACCTGGAAAGCCTGTTATTTTTCTCTACAATATACTTAGTAGATACAAATATGTTGTCTGAGACTTACATAGCAATGTTCAATGGCCAAAAATTTCTCGAGCAGGATGTGTAAACTATGACCCATGAATCCCTCTGAAACTATATTAAATTTTGTTATTTTTGCTGCTGTGTTGTTGTTTACTCCTTATCTAGAACTAGTTCTGTCAGTTTGTCGTATTCTAAAGAGTCTGTGACCCAAAAGTGGTTAAGAACCAGAAGAACTCTAGGACACACAGTTATGTTGTTTTCTAAGAAAGCACTGTGGAAGTTGAAGATAAGCATTCAAGGTAGATGAGAAAAGAGAATTTGATTGATATTTAAGTGATTCATTCTGTGGACCAAGGGTGTGTTGTAGCCCTGATGCTCATTTGGTCAAATTCGTATTAGCAACGTATAGCCAGGATTGATCAAAATGAGGGTTTGTATTCTCAAGCCTGCTAAATTAATTTTAACTGAAGTTTTAGCATCCATTGGAGACGCCAGCATAGATGTTATCTCAAGAAGATTCTTACTGGTAGGTGTCATATATGTTGGTGTTTCATTTTGGCAGGGCAGGATTGAATAGGTATTAGACATACGTCCTTCAGTCAAAACTGAGGCATGTGATTATGCTGTTGAAGAACACTTTCAGTTTCTTTTGGATATCTCTAATGGAAACAAAGATGGCATTCGCATAGCCCTCCCCAAAACACTTCTGAAAGTTACTGGCATTGTCAGTGTGCTGCTCCTTTAATCAGAGACAAAGTGAGCAAGTTTCATGAGGTAGTCATGGTGAAAATATCAAGTTTTATGATTTGTCACAGATTAATAAGCAAATAATATTAAGGCTGTGCAAACTCTTTTTCAATAACTTGAGCGATTATCAGAGATTACACAGGGCATGTTTAGCAAAAGAACAAAAACTAATAAATATGAACATCAATCTGTGAGCTGTGCCTCATTAATTCTTTATACACCAGTGACATTGGAGTAAAGCAAGAAATAGTCATTGTATAATAACCAGGGACTTGTGTATAGAAGGTTTTAAAATACAAATTTTCATTAATAATTTAAAACAATGAATGAACTTGCTATTTCAGTAAAGTAAATTGGCATTGCCTGGACTTGGCACTTAAAATATTGTCATGTTGTGAAGAATTCACCTTACTCAAAAAGAGTTCTAGCCTTTGTCCTGGGTTGCTAAGAGATGACCTCTAGGTTCCTGGAATGCCCTGCATGGTAGGAGTATCTTTGTTTGCCTGGAGGCTTTGGTCACTAGACAGACAATGTGATTTATTAGGGGAGTTTTGGGCCACCGTATCACTTCCTCTGGAGATAAGGTATTTATTCAGGAAACTAAAGGTATTAGCCTGAACTCTGGTAAGACCGGAGACTAATGGTCAGCCACTCAAGCAGCATGTAATCAAGACCTTCTGGACACCAAAGGCGGGGGTGCGCCTTCTTGGTTGGCAATACTTCATGTGTACTGTCACACATGGTAGCCGGGAGGAGGTAATGTTGTCCGTAACTCCACGGGAAGAGGACAACCAGAAGTTCTGTATTTGTCCCCCTCCAGGACCCTGCCTTGGCTGATTTTGACTACTACTGTTTCCCTGTAATAAACTGTAACTATAAGTATTACAGATTTCAGTGACTTGTGAGTTCTAGTGAATTACTCAACTTGAAGGTGGTTTTTACCCTGGTCTGGTAGAGGCAGTGATGCCACAGGTAGGAACTTTGGGTGAGTTTGGTTTTTTTTACCTATAATGTCTTCCTACCAAGTTTTTCCAAATAAACAAAACATATGTACTCTTGTCTTGTACGTTCAGCTTTAAAAATATTCCTAGGACACTCATGGCCATTCATCACTTTCTTAAGACCCCTCTATAAAAAATTTCTGGAGCTACCTGGGATTAATATAAATAAAAAAAATTTTTACAAACATTCTAAAGTTTGATTTTCCCCCCTGTATTATAGTTGTGAATATAGTTTTGTGGAATTCATGGGAGACGTAGGTGATTTCTTCCTAGAGATACAGGGAGGCTTGATGGGGTGGCAGGCTTCTAGTTGAGTCTTTAAGAATTGGTATGAATTTGGAGACAAGGGAATTTGGGCAGAGAGAATTGCGTCAATAAAGTTGTGGAAATAGGAAAATGCCAGCCATATTTGGGGGCAGTCAGTTACTAAGAACTTGCAGTGTTAACAGGCAAATTGTGAAAATATGAGCTGGGACAGTTGAGTTAAGGCCAAGTTACGGTGAATACTAAATGTCAAACCAAGAAATAAAATTTAGTCTGCAGTGGATTGGTTGAAATATTTTCAGTACAGTGATGACATGATTAGAACTGTGTTTTAAGATTAATTTTTCAGTGCTTTGTAAAGTGGAAGAGACAAAATACAGGAGGTAGAGATGTCTTTGTCATGTCTGATAATGTAGCTTTTAAATCCCTTCTTTCTTTAAATGTCACATAGCAACCCTGAGAACTTTAACTGTACTTTGAGGTTGTGATTCCACTGTCAGTAGTGACATTGACTTCTCATTTTCTCTACTGATGAATGATGGAAGCCAGCTTCAGCTGACAGTGAGATGAATCACTAAATAGGGTCAACATGAAATTTAATTAATTAAGAAGGCAGAGGCTTTTGTCCTACATGTAATCTGGTTATATGTTACCAGTAATAATAATCGTAGAAAGAGAAGAAGAAAGGGAGGAAGGTTGGGAGGAAGGAGAGGAAGGAGAGGGGGAAGAAAGGGGAGGAAATGGAAGGAAAAAAGGAGAGGAGAGGACAGGAGAAGAGATTATATCGGATTAATCTAATGGTATGTATGCCCTGAATATTTACTTAGATAAAAATTTTTCTTTGTATTTTTTTATTTATCAGAGTAATAATTTAGAAGCTCTTACATCCATAAAGAAAAATATTACATATTATAAAGCATAGCTCTCTTTTTGTCTCTCTCTCTCTCTCTTTAGTTTCTAATTGCATGTTTGCCTTCTGCAGTTTGCCTTAATTTTCTCTTTCATATTTTCCCCTAGCATCTCAATAAAACCTTCTAGTCACTGAATCCTCTTTTCTTTCTTCTGAATTCCTTTCTTCCAAAGATCTTTAGGGGTTTTTTGGTGCCAATATGAGCAGATTCTTTCTAGTCCTGTGACACAGTTGTCATACTGAGACTCTCATTTACTGTTCTCCTGCATTGGAGCCATCTAGACTTCCATTTTCTTGGTTTATTCTGTTTCTTGAAATTCATCTTCTAAGGAAAGTTATCAATGAAGTAAATTTTCTGAGTCCTTGTATGTACGAAAATGTCTGCTTTCCTTGTTAAACTGAATAGTTGGTTGGATATATAATTTAATAGGTTAAAAGTAAATTCCTTCTCATGATTTTAAAGGAATTTTTATATTGTCTTATAGAAGCTAATGCTGGTAATGAAAATTATGATACTAGTCCCATTAACATTCTTTGTATGTGTCCTGTAATTTCTTCTCAACTGTCTTGAATATTTCCCCCTATTTGGAATATTTTTTAGAGTTTATCTTTATTCTGGGTTATTCAGTTTCATAAACAAGTGTCTAGATGCAATACAAGTGAACAATTCTTTGCATGACGTAATATAAAGAGCTCTAGGAAGACTTCAAATCACTGTGGATTGTTGAATAATGTCCAAAAATCTACCTTTGTTGATGAATGGGGGCATAGGGTTTTATTAGTTATTTGCACCTCAGTGTGGATGAAGGAACTGAAAGCAAGTTTCTACATGATGTGTAAGCATTAAGCGTGAAACCCACAGTTCTCCTCCTAAAAGAGAAGGAGAGTCTGAGGAAGGCATTGGAGGCAAGCTCCATCTCTTCCAGTGGCATGCCTGTGCCTGCACGTCAGGCATTCCAACCCTGGGCTGCCATCTTGAATATACAGAATATATTCAGTGGGGCATATTAGAGATATGGGCAGAGGACTTTGGAAGCAAACGAGTGTTAGAGATTTTTCTTGTGATGTACCAAGAATTACTTATTTTAAAAAACATTCAGTGTCTAAACAGCATTTCACATATTTTCCTATGTAAATCCTAAGATGCCTTATGGCACACACTATTGCATTATAATTCATAGAGCTAGCAATAACACTGGAGAGAACTTGACTCATTGTGAATCCAGGGATCTCTCTATCTGGGAGACAAATGGTGTCATGCAAAGAAACTCCACACTGTTCAGACTTTTGCTTCCATTTTTATTCACTGAAATTGCTTATGTCACCATCTCCCATCTGTGTTGCCAAATCCAATGGTTAGTCCTCACTCCTCACCTCACTAGAACTTGAAGCAGTATTTGACACATGCCTTATACTCTTCTGGACACCATGCTCTATTGGTTTTCCTCCTATCTCACTCGTTGCTTATTCTCAGTTTCCTTGGTTAGTTCTGCATCTTTTCCACGAGCCCTTACTATTAGAGTGTTGCCTCAGCTTGGGTTCTCCCCAGTCCCAAAGGAGAGCCTGAAACAAGGACTTGCCTACAAGTAGTTATTTCATCAGGTGATTCCAAAGAGACGAGGAACGCGGACTGAGAAGCATGAATCAGGGAAGGAGGGAAGCCCAACGAAGGGTGATTTATTGAGCTGGTTATAACTATTGTGGATAGCTGGAGCTCAATTATTCTATGGGCTTTCTGAGAAGCCATATAAAATTAAACTAGTATAAGTCATACTAAGGTGCTGATGGAGTATTTATGTATCCCACTGCTCAAAGTTTTCCCCTATGGCTGTTAACTCTACGTCAAAACTCTGTGTTATAAACAAACACTGGAATGGCGGAGTGAGTTACCATAGGCTCCCAGGCAGTGGCTGTAAAGAAATTCTTGGGAAAACCCAAAAGATACACAGTGCAGCTGAGACGAAGTCTGTCACACTGAGCTGCACCCATATAGAGTGGCTGGCTGATGCATCAAAGACTTTTGGGAAAAGAAAAAAAAAAAGGTAGGCAGAAAGGATATGATTTGGGGGCATGAAAGATGTTCAACAAATGCACTGAAGCTCGAGTCTCCTCTCTTTCTTGTGTATGTTCATCCTCTTAATGAAACTTATCCAGTATCATGGTTTTAAATACTATTCCTACAACAATTCTGAAGTTTATGTCTCCAGCCCAGATTTCTAATATATGTAACAGCCTACTTTCCATTAGCATATTCAACTGAACTGTCAATGTTAACATGCCCCAGTAGTATTTCTAACCTTCTTTCTTCACACTGGCTTTACCCATTCAAGGAAGAAAACAATCACTTCTCACCACCTCATGGCTACTGCCTTGGTTCAAGTCACCATCATCTTTGACCTGGACCATAACAAGATAAGATAATCTGAACCCAGCCAGCCTCTCGGACCTCAACTTCTGCTCTCCTCTCTCTCCCTCTGCTCTATCCATCCTGGATTCCTTGTGGTTCCACAAACACCCTGCCCTATCCAGCCTGGAATCATTTGAATTGGTGTTACTTGTCTTGCCTGCATCATTTGATCCTCAGATACATTGTCAAGGTTAGCTCTCTCATCTCCTGCTCTTTACTTACTCCTTACTTTTCAGTGATGTCTGTACTGATCAACCCATTTATGATTGTCATCTTCCTCTCTCTCCATTACTCTTTGAACTTCTTTATGTGTTTCACATTTTCTTCTTTTCTTTTCCAGAGTACTTGTGACATTCAACATAGAATATAATTTGTGTATCTATTTTGTCTCTTCTTTATTTTCTGTCTCTCCTTGTTAGAATGTACATTCCATGAGATCAGTATCCTTGCCTGCCTGCTTTGTTTGCTGGTACATCTCACACATCTGTAACAGTGTGATTCATTAATGGTCACATGTGATAAGTAAATGAGTGGATGATCTGACATTGACTCCTAGGTCTGTCACAACTTATGTGACCTTCATTCAGTATGGAATCTTTCTGAGCTTGAGCATCTTTTAAAAATCAATATAAAATATGTGAACTGAGACTATTAGGATGTTCCAGCTCTAAAATTTTATCATCACTATTTCATAAGACCAAGCATGGTACATTTTCTGTGTTTCCTGAAGTTATGAAAATTAGTGAAAGAATACTTTTCTGAATATCATATTTGGCATAGAAATCTATACTTCAGTGAACTGAAAAAAGTGAAGTATATTGTTTTTGGTGTATCACTGAGAAATGAAATCTGCCTCTTTATCTCCTGCAAAATAAGTTTTGAATAAAAGTTTTAGACTACTTTGCAGAAAACAAGATCTATTTCATAAAATACAATTTTGAAATAATTTAAAATATATTTTTAGGTGTTATGGAGCAAATTTGCCAGTACCTTCTATTAGACTTTGAGCAATAAACAGTAATGAACTGAGATAAATTTATCTCAAATATCAAATTTAGTGCTATAGTGGTGAATGCTTCCAAAATACCCAAGGGCAAAGAAAAAACATTTTCATGAGTTTTGAGGTGTTTTATAAAGTTTACCTGTGTCTGTTTCTACATTCTTTCTAGAAGTGTTCACCTTGTTATGAATTCCACAAAAAAACACTGTTTTTTTAAAAATTGTTGTTGTTTCAATGAAAAGAGCTTGAGCCTGCTAAAAAGAGGCATTGCAAAATTCAGTTGACCTGTTATCCAATCTGACAGTAAGTTTAGGCCTATTGTGGTTATATATATATATACACACATATTAAGTCATCACAGTAGAAAGGCTATTATTTTGCTCTGTGTTCTCTTTTGAAATATATCTAAAGACATGTTCATACAATTGTTGTTGAATTTGAGTGAAAAACAATTCTTAATTAAATTCTCAAGGATAAAATAAATACCACATTAATGTCAAGAATAATGTTTCTAAGAATTATTCTTTCTGTAACTTAGGAATTTTGATTAATTAAATTAGTTTTTCAGCCTTGTCTGGTTCACCTATAGTCATATCATAGGTTAGGCCTAGTTTTTTTTTTTTTTAAACTCTTCTTTAGCCAGTACCACTGCAGGCAAATAAATTTCTCACTGCATATATGTTTAAATAAAATGCTCATTAACGGAACTGACTCTGTTAAGTATGATTCCTAAAATAAAAAATTTATATATCTTAATAATTGTAATAATAATAAAATAATAATAAAATTAATAATACAGCTTTAAAAAATGTGTCCTTGGCCTTAGCATTAATTTTAGAGAGAAAGAGAAATAGCACCATGTATTTAAATAGCTGAAAATCCACCATGACAGGCTGTAATGATTATAAAATTCAAGTAAAATTGGAAAACAAATTAATACAGTTTAATTAAATTGAATAGAGAATTTGAGACAAGAAAACAAGGATTTTAGTTTTCAGTACACTCTAGAAGAGGCTTTGGATAATGTAAAAGCTACTTAGACAAGGGGTTGATCAGATTATGCAGGTAAAGTATCTCTTTGTTTAAAACAAAACAAAACAAACTGAAACAAACAAACAAAAACACATTTGAAAGATCCCTTACCTGTTTCAGCGTGTTAGAGGGCCCCTCTGGAATATTATGGCTGCAGTGTACCAGGTGCTGTCCTAATGCTCCCACACAGATAGTGCAGTTTACAGAGTCTTACTAGTATTTAGTGAATATCTTACAAACTGAGAGAATATGACTCCAAATATTTTTACGTCTGCTGAACTTCTCACAAGGATAGTAGGCTTGATATATTTCTCACTTGAATACTCCACGTATCACGCACTTATAGTTCCCTAATGTACCACCTGACTGTTAGCGCAGGATTTATGGCTTTCCCAGAATGTGTTAGACCTCAGATCTTTCATTATAATACTTAAACCTAATACACTGTGGTGGAGGAGCAATTCTATCTCTTCGTCTTAACTGTGCACGGGATAATGCTAAAGGAAAGAAAGAATCTAATGCCTCCAGTGCCTGTGAATATTTTCCTAACAGCTTTTGAAACTTAATATACTATGTTTTATTGGGAACTAATTTTAGTGAAACTATGTGAAGTGCCCACTTAAATTATCTGTAAAACATATATGATTATTTGTTGTAAAGTAAGTTTGAAAAGAATGAATAATGGGCTTGATGCATTTAGATACTGCATGAAGGCACTTCTGTAGTGAGTTTTTATGATGCCTAGGTATTTAAGGCAACATAATGCAGAAAAACGTGCATAAATGATACATTTGTGTAACACGTTTAGGACTATACTCTGGAAAAATATAGTTTATCTTTGAAAGTATTGTTATCTTTCCTTTAATGTGAGAGTAGATATTCTTTGAATAGGCCTTCTATAGTTTGTTTCTTCTAGATATCTCTCAGTATAAATTAATTGCTTGAGGAAGGGTATACATATATTAACAGAAAATGTATTTGTCCTTTGAAAGTAAAAAAAAAAAATCCTACTAAATAAAATTACTTGAAAAGTTGGACTAAAGCTAATTTTCTCAATGGAATACTGCTTTTCTTATGTTCTGTTGAATTTGAGTAGTCTTGGGGAGTTTTTCCAAGATCAGATGAGATCGGGTGCATTCAGGATGGTATGGCTGTAGACTCCTGGGGAATTTTTAATTCACCTCCAGTAAGTTATAGTGTGAGATATTTTCACTCTGATTACATCACATTTAAAAGCCTATGTGTAGAAGCAGAGCATAGAAGGGTTTTCTTTTTCTTTGCTGCTGCTTCGCGTTATTCTGATGTTTGACCCGATTTTCCCTCATTTGTGACCTACTGTTGTCCCAGTCACGCCTGTGTTCCTCCTTTCCCATATATGAGCTCTGACTCCACAAAAATGTACTGCATAATAAAAGAGGGAACGTTTATCTGTATAAATGACCACTTTTGGTCAATCTACATCTAAGAAACTATTTCTGGTATAAATTCTTCTAAAATAATTCTTCACTGTGTCATGATTCTAGTGACTTCTCACTGAGGAGTTTCATGGCTGCCTTGCAACTGTGTAGCTAGAAGATATTACTTTTCACAAGTTCATTTATTTTTTGTTTGGTTATTTGTATAAAATTTACTATCCAGATAGTACTTTACTTTGAGAGTGAAAAAAATTCAATTATCTTTGACATATGTCAGATTTTCCTAGAGGAAAGGCTGACCTTTGGTCCTTTCCAACTGTTTGTTTTTTTCTTGGAGAGGAAAAATGAGGGCTCTGTAATAATTGGCCACTCTGCCTCCTGATAACCTTCTTTTTTGGACATAGGGTATTGGTTTAAGGCATAGAAACACACCCACACTCGTGCAAAAGTCTTATTTTGATTTAAACGAGTACAGAACAATATCTCAATCAGGTAAAATGCACTAGGCTTTTTAGAAACTGGTGCCAGGGGAATCAGTAAACTCAAGCATCAAGGCCAATGCTTATGGGTCCACATTGTATATCATTTCTGATTTTTTCATATCTGGCAATCAACCTGTTATTTATTTGCTATTTATTCACTCACTCATCCATTTACCAAATATTTGTAGACCATCACTGTTGCTCTCAGTTGGGTGCTAGATGGGGATTAAGTCATGAACAAGAAAGAATAAAAACATTAAATAATTCACTAAAGAGGTTATACATGTCTATAGGGAACATATGCTAGATCAGCACATAGCAAGGGTACTAGCAGTAGGCTGGGATGACCGGGGCCAGTCTGACAGAGAACAGACCTTAGAGAGCCCTGCAAGCAAGATAAGAAGTTTAGCTTCTTCCTGCGGAAACATTGCCTTTCATTTGCTATTGATCATAAAAAACAAACGAACAAACAAAAAACCTATTTAGTTCCTATTTTTTAAGATCTTTCAAGAACCGTAGCTTTCTACTCTTAGTCTTAGTTAAAATTATGAATAAAAAATATGATTGGCCACTGACAAGTCAACTGATTAAATCTCCTTGATTCTATCAGATCGGATATGATTGTATAAGCAGGGGGAAAGAATAAATTACAAATATTCATGTGGAATATAAATTGCTGCGAAGTCTACCTCTTCAGCAAGGATGTGTGTGAAGGCCAAGTCTAAGGGAATGGATTAAGGCTAGGTGGGGACCATTTCATACAACTGCCAGAGCTTCCTTGAGAACTTGCCCAACCTTTTTCTCATTCATTGTGAAACATGAGTTGAAACATGGAGGCTTTTATGAATGGATTATCAGCGTATTTTAGTCCAGTGTTTGGTAACTGCGAGCAATTATTTTAATACATTTCATATGAAATTATTTCAAAGAATAGAAATGACATTTAAAAACCCATCTGAAATGTCTCCCAGGCATTCAACTAGAAACAGTGAAAACTCTATTAGCTTCAGACCCCAAATAGAAAAAAAAGGAATTATAGAGCCTCCATCCTTGAAATTCAATGAGCTGATTTCTTACTAGGAGTATGACAACAGAGGGAAAGCTGAAGAATGGGACTTGAAAACTAGAATAAAAGATTATTTGTAATGGTTAATTTTATGTATGAACTTGACAAGGCCAAGGAATGCCGAACATCTGGCTATGGATTATTCTGAGTGTATCTGGTGGGTATTTCTTGATGACATTAACCTTTGGATCAGTAAACTGAGTAGAGCAAACTGCTCTCCCTGACGTGGGTGGCCTCATCCAATCAATTGAAGGGCTAAATAGAACACAAAGGCTGACCTTCCCAGGAGTAAGTAGGAACTCTTCCTGCCTCACTTCCTTCCAGCTGGGACAATGGTTTATTTCCTGCCTTCAGACTCAAACTCAAGCATCAGCTCTTCTTGGCTCTGGATCCTGCCAGAGTTTGTACTGAAACTACACCATTGGCCCTTGCGGGTATCCAGCTTGCTGACTATAGATCTTGGAACTTCTTAGCCTCCTTAATCCCATGAGCCAATTCCTTATAGTAAGTCTCTCTCTCTTTCTCTCTCTCTGCACGCGCATGCGCGCACGCACACACACACACACACACACACAACACACATCCTGTTTGTTCTTTTTCTCTGTAGAACCCTAATACACTGATCTTTAAGATTTGATGAATTCAAGGAGTGAACACCTTAAAGATGTATTTCTCATTTGAATAAAGTCTTTTGAGAGTTGTATGAAAAATCCTATAGAACCAAGGATAATTTTCAGTGCAGTACCGACCAATAACTTTAAATATTTTTAATAAGGTTACAAGCCTTTTGTCAGGGCCGCCTACTATTGCACTGTTTCCTTAGGTAGCTACATTTCATTTCCCCCAGTTTCCTCCTAATCAGTCTTATTGATTAATCAGGCTGAGATTAATCTGTGTGTGTATTATTTTAATCCATTTTTTAAAAACCTGAATACAGAGGTTGGATTCCAACTCTGATGTGATCTATTAATATTTTACCCTTTAGATTTATGGCATCATTGAGTAGTATCCACACTCAAATTACAGCAAGGTGGAAGGCTCATTAAAAGCAGACATCATTTTTCTTTCCTGCCTATATCCTTACAACTGTAGATAGTACTTGATGCTTGGTGATGATTCAACAAATATTGTTTAGTAAATTTTGTGTGTTATGCGCCATATGAGGTACTAGAATGTAGGGTCATACAAAAGGATATGATTTCCGCCCATATCGAGATGAGAAATTAAGGAAACTATAGTATCCTGAATACTTACTATAGTTCCAGGACTATGCTAAGTGCTTTAAAACATTTCATTTAATTCAGGCAACAATTTTATCAACTTTGACACTTAAGAAAAGTTGTTTTCTGTTTCTCTCATTTGTGATTTCAAGAGAGAAGGTGATAAAAATCTGTATTTGATTATACCAACCTACATTATTGTTATTTTTTGAACACGATATAGTTACTGTATTTGGAAATCTTTTAGAGTTTTACAAAGATAAGAGCATATTAGAAAAGACCACTCGTATCATTCAATGATACTATGTAATTAAAGATAAGGACACCGAAATAAATACCAGTTGAACAGGGTGTTACATATGTAATTTATTACAAAGAGAATGCACCAACTTTTGACAAATTTTCTAAAAAAAACAAAAAAAATGGTTATCTGTTCATGGAAAAAGATATTTTTGATAAACTTCCTTTTTTTTTCCTCCAACTGGTTCTAGGAATACTTGTTTACTTTGTAAAATTAACGAGAAACGTGGATTGTATAGAACTGTTATTTTTATAGGAAGAGAATAATATCAATAAATTATATCACAATAGAATATTTTTCTTTTATTGCAAAATACTTCTTTTGTAAAGGGATTCTAAGCATTGACAGTATGCTAGTTTTGTTTTTTAATGTATAGGAAAAAGTGACAATGAGGTTGAATTTCAAGTAAGTTCACTGAGAAAATGTGTTTAAAGCATTTCCCTTTGATATGAATATAACAGTAGTTTTCCTGTTAGGGAGCAGGTAACTTCCACAGTAGCATCTGATGTTTACAAATGCAGGAGGTTTTGGTTAATCACATTTAAAATTATTAATTACATCCTTCCAAGTGTTTAAAATGTTGCCTTATTCTAGCAAATCCTCCTAATGTTTAAAAAATTGAAACTTCCTCAGTTCTGTGAATATATAGTTTTAGTTCTAAATTTGTCCTACACCTTTGGATTTTTGAAATATAAAGCATAGTTTTTAATGAAGAGTTTGTAGATAGCATAATTGCAGCAGCAGAGATGGGAGCCACAGTTCAGCTGACACAGTGAATGGGTCCATCAGATTTCTTAGAATATGTCATGGAGATTTTGAATATATTAAAAACATTCCTTTGAAACTAGCAGACAACTGTTTGATAGGGTTTTCTTATTTGCAAAATTAATTGAGGAAACTGACTGATTTCTTTTGTCCCAGCCACAATTCAGTTGACTCAGGTGTGATACAGTGCAGCTGAGAAAAGTCAAGCCATATGAAGCCCTACATTAAAAACTTGCCATGCACAGAATGAAGTGTTGATCACTACATCATTGTTAAGAAAATTCACAATTTCCAAATGGACAAAAAAATTTCCCTCTACTGTAGACTGTTGCTCAACTAACACGTCTACGGTTGAAGCAACCGGTTTCAAAATTCTGCATCGTTTTCTTCTCAGTATGAACCTGTTTTCAGGAAAGTTGTTTTCTCAGTAATAACAGTGCTCATTCTAACAAGCTGAATGGCAATTTTTCAAGCACAAGCATTCTCCAAATAATAGTTTCTTTGCTTTAAAGTGATATGAAGCAATAAATGTCTAAGGAACATGATATTTTGGATGAATTAGGTAAAATTTTTTTTCTCTTTCATGCATAGTTCATGCTCCACTAATCATCAAAAATAATGCTTTGTCAAAAATCATTGAACAATTCATTGAATCCTTTACTGTATTCAAAATAATATTCCCTTTTGTGGAGTTATTCACATTGTTCATTGAGCCTCAAAATTCTTTTTAATCATCTGAAACATGGAAGGTCTATCTGTCTATAATAATCGAATCTTTGCACTTAACTAAGATCCAAATGATAAGACTTACTATTATCTCCTCTAACCTTGTTTTGTGTGGTTTATTCTCACACCACACACTTGAATAATCTACTGCCTAAAGTCGAAGTCAATCTTGTTCTTTCATTTCATTAGGTTTGCTCCTTAATTCTGTGTATTATCATATCCCAATTTTATTTTTCAAGTTCCTGAAGGTACAAGCTGATTTTGCACTCGAAGTATTATTTATGTCATAATAAACTAAGTTATGCTTATTGGTGGTTAATGGTTAATGCATTGCAAATGAACTTATTCAACCCATTGTGTTTCGATCAGCATCTTTGTAATTTCCTAACAATTCAGGGGAAAAAATCATTTTGCCTTTGACTGACCTAAAGTTTGGCTAACTTGAATTCCATCATTTGGCATGACTTTCCATGATACATGATTCAGTAGCAAGGAGTTAAAGACCAAATGCTGTACCCTCCGAAATGACTCACCAACACATTTCAAGGACACTGTGGGAGCCATTGTGCGGGTGATAATCTTTAGGGTAAGGAAATTAGGACACAAATTGGAATCTGGGTTTGTTTCAGTTTTGGAAAGAATGGTCAAAGAAGTCCTCTGCCAGAAAACTAGTTGTTTCTCTGTAAAATAACTTGATTTCTGGAGAGAAAATGAATAGAAAATTGTATTGTTTAGGGAATTGGTTAAAAGGTGAACTCAGAACCACTGCACACTCCAAGGGAATGCTTTTAGTGTTGCTCCTTGAAGTCAACTAATGGATTGAAAAAGGACTGGGAAAAGAGGTCACCCAAGGAAACCTGATGTTGGGCAGCTGCAGCCGAGCCACTGCCAAGTACGAATAATTTAAGATGGAGAGAGGAGTATGTGAAGGTAGATTGGAGGCATCCAGAGCAGTGGAAGCAGCAGGAGAAATACCTCTTTCTTTTCTCCTAGAGAAAAGAGAATAGAAAAATGTGGATGAGAAGAGCAGAAAATATGTGGGGGGAAATAAAAGCACAGTAAAGAGAGACTTAAGAAAGAAATAACAAAACCCTGTAAGGTATTTCACAATGGAAAGCAAAGCTCAGAAGAATTAAAATTATTGGGTGTTAAGCCAGGGTGGAAAAGGATCACACACATACGTTCACACAAAGAAGCATGTGACTGGAAGGGACAGGAGAGGAAGTGAAGAAGGCAATAAACATAGAAGCACTGAGACACTGATCAGATAATACCCTGCGTGGTTAAGAACTGATGGACAATAAGAAACATCTGCTTATATGATACTCTTATGATGTAATATTAAACTATTTGTTAATGCAGTAATAGCATATATAATTTGCAATATTTCGTTTTTAAAAGAAGAAACAGCTTTAATAAGATTAAAGGGAGCAAATCTACTTGATGTTTCCAAGTTGAGAAGGGCTGACCCAGGAGCAGCTTGAGACCCCGCAACTTTATTCAGAAATGAGCGGTATAGCATCAGCGCAGCACCCTGAGGGGAACATGGGTTTGGGGATCAGGCAGACTTGTATTTTTCTGTGCATTATCTGTGTGACCTAAGCCAAGTTATTTAACCTTTTATGGCCTCACTTTCCTTTCCTGTAACATGGGGACTATAAACTCTTTGTTTTAGGTTATTCTGAAGATTACTGCAGACAACATGTGAAATGCTGGGAAATACAAGAAGCTCAAAACATGGAAGCTTCTGTTGTCAGTGCTGTTGCTTTAGTTATTGTCTTAGTCTGTTTGGGCCGCTCTGACAAACGTCTGCAGACTGGGCAGCTGATAAACAACAGTAATCTATTTCTCATAGTTCTGGAGGCCGAAGGCTGAGATCAGGATGGTCGGGTGGGGACCCTCTTGTGGGTTGGACCTGTTGTATCCTTACATGGCAGAAGGTGCTAGGGAGCTCTGTGGGGTCTCTTTTATAAGAACACTAATCCCATTTGTGCAGGTTCTACCCTCATGACCTAAGCACCTCCCAAAGACCCTACCTCCACCGTCACCTTGAGCATTAGGATTTCAACATATGAATTTTAAGGGATCAAAAACATTCAGACCATAGCAATTATTGTTAAAATTACTGAAAAGAGTGTATTAACTAATGTGATCATTTATTAAGGCTCAGAGGGTGTATGTGGAATATGAGGTGTTTCTTAAATTATGAGGAGGATACGGACTCCTCCAGAAAGGGGTATAAAAAAAAAACTAGCTAGAGCAAAAAAGCTTTGGAAAAGACATAGAAGTGGAATGTGTAAGGAAAATGGCGAGCGGTTTGGTTCATTTGGCCATTTGGAGGCATGACCAAAGATCTTTCTCTGGAATGCATTATGCATATTTTACTTCTATATGGATTGCTGAACGGTCAGTTTGATTGCAGTGCTTATGATAGGTCTGTGGTCTGTGTGTTTTATATTCTTGTGGTGATTTTTCACTCTCAAGAATTTGCTGGAAGCAGTATGTAAATGCAGCCTCTTTTGTATTGCCAAGGTCTGTCTGTTTCTTATAAGTCAGAGTGAAAATCTACATCAAAATATCACTTGACTTCAAAGTACAATCATTTTTCACTTGTTTGTTTCAAGGGACAGTGAACATTTGTGAAGGCTTCTATATTTATTTCCAAAATACAGCTTATGCCTAGTTGAAAGAGCTGCCCAAATCCTATGCATATATTTGCAAAGCTGCAGACAATCTTAGAACCTTCCAAAATGAGGGTCTTTAGATGAGTGTGACTTCTGAATTTCAGGTGGAACAGATCCCCCCAAAGGGGACATGGTTTTTCACTAAGTGGGGCAAATTGGCTAAAAGCAAATCTTGGAATTGTGATGCTTTTGTAAATAGGCTGAACCGAAGCAAGGATTTTGAGATTAGATTAATGCCAGCCTTAGCTGGAATAATCTGTGCTCTTCAGCATCTGCAGCTGTGAAATCACCACAACACGCTCTAGTTGAGTGTGTTTCTCTTGCCCTGAACCCTGGTACGTTTCAGCTCAGAGATCCCTCTGTAGAAATGGGTCACTGAGGGGCATCATGTGCATTTCTGATACCCTCAAAGGACTTTAGATTTACACATCAGCAAATGACTTACAATGAGGCACAGGAAAAATACAATCTTTCCATCTGTGACATGAAGATTATTGACGTTTAAGGGGAAATTGCAGGCATTTCCATTTTAGCAACCCTTGAAAATAGAGAAACATAAGCGACTCTCTAGCAAATGCCAGTATTTGGTCTATGTTTTCTCTTGTCACCTGTTCACTAGAAGAGAAAAAGATAAGAATAGAGGCTCCAATACATCTTTTACCATCGTCGTAGCTAGTTGGGGCTCCTCTAGAAGAATACCAGAGACTGGGCAGCATATAAAGGATAGGAATTTATTTCTCACAGTTCTGGAAGCTGAAAGTTTGAGATCAGGGTTTTAGCATGGGCAGGTGCTAGTGTCTGGTTTGCAGAGGGCCACCTTCATGACGCATCCTCACCTGGTGGGTGGGGCAAGGGGCTCTCTATAGAGTCTCTTTCATAAGGGCACTAATTTCATCTGTGAGGGCTCCACCCTCATGATCTAAGCACCTCCCAAAGGCCACCTCCTAATACCAACACACTGGGGTTTGGATTTCAAAATATGAATTTTGAGGGATCACAATGTCAAAAACATTGACAT
The DNA here is from genome assembly GCF_048773025.1 of Camelus bactrianus. Lineage (NCBI taxonomy): Eukaryota > Metazoa > Chordata > Mammalia > Artiodactyla > Camelidae > Camelus > Camelus bactrianus. The sequence continues at coordinate 18,939,619 of NC_133568.1, read as the reverse complement.
ACATTGAATAAAAACCCCTCATGTGTTAGGTCAGAGAGGGCAGAAGTTGCTAATCTATAATGGAAAGGGAAAATGATACAGATTTTTTCTTGACCGAAAATAACCAACTGAGTTTATGACTGTGAAACCTGTCATTTGTAGAATCCTCATTTTTAATTGTTGTATATTTTTTAAGCATCTAAGAATCTAACATTCTGAACTGCAACTCTTTGCAACAATGTGTGGGTTAATCTCACACACACACAGTAGCGAGAGCCCAACACAAACAAATAGGTATTATATATGAAGTTCAAAAGCAGGCGAAAACTAATCCAAGATGTTAGAAGTCAGAAAATTGGCTACTCTTAAGGGGTAGAGAAGACTGGAAGGGTGCAGAAGGGTGGCATCAGGGATGCAGATAAAATTTTGTTTCTTCATCTGGATGCTAATTTTACACAGGTATATTCACCTTATGAAATATCCATCAAACTGTACATTTATGATGCATGCACCTTCCATGTGTTTGTTATACTTCAATGAAACAGATTTTTAAAATCTAGGTTCTGTAAAACTCTTACTTGATAATTCCACCAGGATCGACTTCAATGGTGAATCTGTGGCTGTGAGCATATATCAATGGCGATATGGCTCTATAACTGAAATGCACCTTGAGTCCTCATTATGCCAGATGCTAGCCTTTCAAAGGCTCAGGATCTTATTAGGAGTGAGCCAAATGTGCATGTTAATAGAGAAAGAGGAAGCAGAAAATTCAGAAGTATCCAGGACCAAATAAAACAACCACAAGGCACGTTTAGGGGCCATTTGGGAAATCTTACCACCTTTCTTTGAAGCCAGAATCTTATATTTTGTTAAGATTTTCACTACAAAGTAAGTAAACACACATCTCTGTCAGGAGAAACATGCATTTCCTTCCTAAAATAATATAATTATAGTAAGAACATTATTGGGAGGCATTTCTTTCATTCAATATTATTTTCGTTGTCAAAATGAAATGAAAACTTATTTTTAACCTAGAAACGTTATATTTGGGGAACTGAAACTGTCCTTTGGAAGCATGGGACATCATTTTATTTGTGGCCTGCCCACTTGTTTACTGAAAAGGACCACTTTCCAGGCATCATTATTGACAGATGCTGAGAGAACTTGTATGTATAACTCACCTACGTTGCATACATGTGCAGGGAGTCAAAATCAGGTCTCCATTTAACACTATGAGAAGATCAAAGACAGCGTCACAGCACACTGCTGGTGCTTTTCTACACACAAGGGAATTTATCAGCATGGTGGAGAGGATTGTCTTTAATATTAACCAGTCGTGAGTCCAGGTGCCATCACTTACTGACCAAAGAAAGAAAATCACTTACCTTCTTTCTGTAAAACACTTACCTCCTAGGATTTTTCTGTAAAACTTGTAATGAATGCCTTCCACGTAGTAAGTGTTTGGAAGGAGTAGAAGTACTACTACTGGTGACGATGACGATGGTGATGAAATAGCAACGTTGCAGTGGTGAGAGCCGGCATTTGTACGTCCTGGACCGGCTACTGGTGCTCTTTTTGCGTAGTAGTAGCAGTAGTGGTGGCAGTCAGTTGTATGCAGAGTTAGAATTTTATTCCAACTTCAAATTAGGAATGATTTAACTTAATTTTTCTTATTTCACTCAGTTCTATTTCTTTTATGTAGACATCTGTATATAAAACACAGAAATATAACTTTGTAATACTCAGCTCTCTTAATCTTTTCCCAGATGTTCCTTGTACAAGGAGGCATTTATTTTTCTATTAACATTGGCATCCACGTTAAAATGTTAAAATAAAAACATTTCCCATTTACTTCTTATTTTAGAACTCCTTCAACAAATAGTTACAACATGCCTATTACATGCTGGTCCTAATCCTAAACCCTAGTGAATCATGTGGGCAAGGTGCCTGCCCTCATGAGACGTACTTTCCAGGATGAGAGAGAGAAAATAAATAAGTATACACAGTACTTGCTGATTTTGATCATTTCTCTGAAGGCAGTACACAGATGGGGAGCAGCAGGTGGCAAACGCTCCTTTAGACCAGTTGTGACCGGCATCTCTGAGGGGCTGACACTTGCGTTGAGATCAGGAAAGAGTATTTCAGGAAGAAGGAACAGGCAGAGCAAAGGCCCTCATGCTGAGGCTTGCTTAGCACATCCAAGGAAAAGCAACGTCCCCGGTACGATGCCAAGGGAAAGAAGAAGAGCATTGAAGGAGATGAGGTGACACAAGGGACAATGACCCGGGGCTTCTAAGAGCATTGCTGGAGGACTGTGAGTGGAGGGAGACACAGGGCTTGAGGTTTTGAAAACACCCCTCTGGACGCTGGCTGGGGAATGCCAGGTAAAGCACAAGATGAAGCAGTGCCCAGGTGAGCAGTGGTAGATGGCTGGAGGACGGTGGAGTCGGTTCAGAGAAGACTATTTTGATTACCAAAAAGACAAAAGCTATCCACCTATTCATTGACTTGAGTGAGGTCGTTATAGCAATGCAGCTGTACTGTTTTTGTCGTTACTAACTGTACTAGTAACTCAGTAGTAACTCTCACTTATCAGTGACTAGTTACTAGTAACTCTGTCCATGTTAATGACTTCAGATGTTTCTCATTAATCACAGGAGGGACCAGGCTGAATCAGCCCAGGTACTCTGCTCTACCGAAGAATGTCAAGTTTATCCCCAAGTGAGGAATAGTTAACACCTTTTTTAATGAGAAAGAAAGTGAAAACTTGAGAATGGTTAAATAATAAGAATAACACATATTATCCTTTAGTGCAGTGCCTAGCTCTTTAAAACGCTTTAATATGAGTTAATCATTTGATCGCATAGTAATCCTAGGAGATAAATCCTCGGGCAAAGATTACTAGATGTTGTTTTCTCCACTTCATAGATGAGAAAACCAAGACTCTGAGAGGATAAGTCCTTTTTCAAGTTTCCACCACTGGAGACCCATCACGGAAGTGGGATATAAACATTATCTCTTGATTTATGGTATTGAGAGCATTTTCTCTAAATGATGCGTTAACTGCCTCTTGTAGGGTGATTCTAAAGGGGTTTTCAGAGAGTGGGCTGTGCTGTATGGTCTGCATTTAGGCTCATTTTCTATCCAGGACTACTTCTGCTCTCCGTGGCCAAATCCAATTCTTTTCAGCCCATTATCGCTACCTTTGTTATAAAGGAAAAAAAATTGGAAATATAAATATGCACTCATTATCAAATGAGTTCTGATGACCTTTTAGTATTTGTTGTGTACGAACTGTAAGCAGCAGTTAAAGATGAAAAGGAATTGGCATTGAGCCTTCTTAATTATTGTTCCTGTTCAGACCTTTAGTACAGCTCTGGCTCTTGCTGACACATCTAAATGAGGTTTACAGAACCTGGAGCTGTGAATTCAGTGCTCATTAACAGAGGACTGACAGGACTGTGGAGTTTTCCTTTTTGCCCTTTTAGAAAAGAAATCATCTCAGATCTGAGAATAGAAGTTTTATTTTACATGTGGATTACCTGCTGATTTGGAATTACTGTAAGTGTGCTCTTCTAAAGAAAAGCCTAAAATGAGATCATAGAAGTGTGTCAAGCGAGGGAATGAAGGCTGTGCTTGGTTAGGCTTTCTGAATTCTGTAAGTTATAACCATTATGACTAGTATGAGAACTCAATACACCCCTGTAATTTGTGTTAGCCAAGGAGTGTTAAAAGGCAGAAGTTCACGTACCTGCCGAATTCCACCTCCGCGGCTACCACCATCCTTTCTGGCTGCAGGTCTTTAAAACTGGTCTTCTGACCTTGAGGGTGTTCTCATGTTGAACTCGCCTGTACACCCCTGACAGATGTGATTTCTAAGAGAGGCAGCTCTGGTCACATAGTGTCCCCCAAATTCTGTTGCTGGTTCCCTGTTCTACAGTGAGTTATATATATATTCCTTTTACTAGTTAACAGTTTTCAAATTTTGGTATTAGAACAATTAAGTCAACCAGTTAGTCTCAAAAGACAAACATCAAATTAGTAGATATACTTGGCCTGAGGTAGATTTCATATTTCATAGGCATGGCATTCTCATTTACTAGACTTTTACAAGAGCCATTATGGTGTCCATGTTTCTGATAAATCTTGAATTTCAGTTTACTGACAAGTGACTTCTTGTCTCTATTGTGTGGGTAGAGCCCAGAACATGGGGGAGAATGAAGAGGTTTATGACAAGAAACACATATATAAGAAGTTGAGTTCCAGGGCAAAGCAAATGGAAGAAAACATCATGACTGAGCTAAAAATACATGGTGGCAGGTGCTCAGTCAACATAGTGAAAAAACTCTTTAAAATAAAATTAATGAAAAACATGCACCCCAAATCTTAACTTTCAGCAACTGTACAGAGTAAGACTTTTCTGTAATAAGGAGCTTGAAATAAGGAAGCAATGATCCCTGCACAAAACCATGTGAAATAAGAAAGTGTGTGAAGGACCAGAGAAGGATCATTAGGACTACAAGAAGAGGAATTCAGAACACAGTAAACAGAATGATAATTTCTTGACCATGACTACTCCTATCATTAACCTGCTCTTCAATAAGAAGAATTGTAGGCAGATATTGGAACTGTGTACTGTAGTCAATCTTGTATATAATTAATGTTTAGGTTTACTCTATAATTCTTATTTCGGGCATTCTCAACTCATTCTCTAATGCATATAAAATTCTGAGGACGAATGCAGATATGGTTAAAAATAGATACTGTGCTCCAAGTGTACACAGAGTGGACAAAAATGTAAAGCATACTTCATGCCTGTTACCTTATTAAAGTTTTATTTCTATGTGAGTGAGCTAGATGTTAGAAATGCATCCTCAATTTAATATTCTCTTCCTTTTCTGTGTGATTGATTTTATTAGGCGCTCCTCATATCTCAATAGTTTGCCATGGTGTCCTGACACGCAGGTAACGTTCTCACCTTCATACTTTACTCTAACATGACGACCAAGAGAATTAGAAAATGGGAAAATGCTAAAACAGAATATTCAGTTAGAAGAAACAGTACTGAATGTAAATTTCCTTGTCCTGAATCTCTCAAAGACCTTAAGAAGGAAAAGGTCATTTGCTAATTTGTTCATTGAATAAACAGTTTTTAACGTCTCATATACCATTCACTGTGCTTGGTCCTAGAGACATTTAGGTGAATAAAGTAGAGTTACTGTCTCCAAAAAGTTCAGATTCTAGTTGGAAGCTAGTGTGTAAATAAATAGTATAATACAAAGGATAAGTGTCATAATGGAAAGATGTACAGCGTATTCTGATAATAGATTCATCTAGGGCAAGTTGAGAACGGATTAGTAACATCTTCAAGAAGCAAATGATCTTTGAGTCTTAAAGGCTGGAAAAGCATTTAAGAGGGCAGGGAAGCAACATGATAAAGTATGGATGTCTTCCCCGTACACACCCCCATGCACGCACATACACTCTCACATGCTTTAAAAGGTTGTTTTAGATAATTGGTTCACAGACCATTAGCATCAGGATCACCCGTGACACATGTTAAACATGCAGAGTTTCTGACACCACATCAGACTCTCAGGAACAGAGTCATTAGGAGCTGCCTTGGAAATCTGCCATTATAACCAGATTCTAGGTAATTCCAATGCATACATTAATAACGGAGAAATATGTTATAGGAATGTAAAACAGTTTTCATTGTAACTGGTGCTTGTCAGGAATCTCACATAAATAAGGAAATATCTTAGACATATCTGTCATTGGTAGCCATTCAGAAGGCATATTAGAGTTATTTTAAGTTTGTGAAAGAATGATTATTACCTAGTATAAACTGTGGCCATGGGCCTGGAAAAGAAATAATAGCTTTCATAAACATCTACAAAGGAAAATTGGTAAGATTTACTGCTAGATTGGATTGGGTAGGAAGAGTTCAGGGAGAAGGTATGTTCCACATTCTGGGATGACTCACAGGAACGTGGGTGACACACATTATACAAGGGAATTTAAAAGGAAATAATGAGCCTGAGATACTGATGGTACATCCAGGTGAAGATTAGCAACAAGCAGATTTCTACATTTAGGAAAAAGACCAGGATATTTGGAAGTTACAGACCTACTGATGTCAGTTGCCTTGATGGGATTTTAGGAGGCATATGTTGAAGGTGAAAGAGAGAGGGTCAGTGGGGCTATTGAGAATACTAGCGTTCCACCTGTGCTCTGAGAAAAGGAAGAGTTAGTTGGTGAAGCTCATATTTCCAAAGAGAAATGAGAGAGAGGAGGGGGTGTAGGGAGCTGTGAGCTCCAGCCCTGCGCACAAATCCACTGTCCACAAAAAATAACAGCGCGTTCACCTTGGTGGAAGTAGCTGTTGGACAGATATGACTCATGATTTAGTCAAAATGCAACTTTATTTTTGTCTCTAATTGCCCCTTTAAAATGTATTAAATGAGGGTATTTTCTTTGGTCATTGATGTTTCTACAGACTGATGGCTCTTCCCCTTCGTTGTAGGTAACAGAGGGATCCTGGTCAATATTGTCATATACATAGTCTCAGTTATGTAATTAGAATGTTCATTCCTTGATCTGTTTTCAAAATTCCAAAGTTAATGTAGCATCAGAACCTTTTCTCTTCCCTCAGCTGGGGCCTGTTTCTGGTTGGAAGCTTATAGTAGGAAATATGGCTATAACTGGCTTCTATATTTCACATCGTTGCCTCCTCAAGCTGGCTTCTTGAGGTTCCATTCCCTCTGGGACTGGGAAATAGGAAGGAAAGATTGGGAGAAAATAATGGGTAAGTCTTTGGTGACGCATTTCCTTGGCAATCTGGCTTGTCATTCTCGGGTCTTAAAGACATTAGGCTTCTTTCTCTCGTGGGGAACTTTCATGAGACCTTCAGCAAGTCCCTTCTGGGGTCCTCCACCTGCCTTGTTCTTCATCCACCATGGATGCAGCTTCATTTCAGGTGGTCCTCCTTCCTCAGCACCTCAGCCCACCTCCAGCTTCTTGTTCCTGGGGTCTTTGGTCTTTCATGTGTCCCACCCCTCTGTGGTCAGTGACTCAGTGATTGCACGGTGACCTTAAGGCAGCAGAGCAGTTGCTCCCCATCTCTACTTTTTGCTGAATTCCTCTAGCAGGTTCAGCCACACTCCACTCTCCCTGCAAGTGCAGGGGACAAATGGGAAACTCTATGAATTGTTTCTTTGAAGGTTCCCTCTGTAGTTCTGAGATGAGAACACAGCACCTTGCCAAAACCTTCCCCCAAGGGGTTGATAAGGCATCAAAAATCAAGCAACAGCTCAGTTAATAACAGTGATATTACAACAACCCTATTAATATCTCCATTTTATAGGAGACAAAACTAAATTATAGAAGGGTAAAGATTTTTGTCCTTATTTAGCACACTGAGAATATGGGGTGAAGGCAAGATAATGCACTCAGATAGTTGAATCCCCAGGGCCTCGGCTCTGAACTGCTATGTCACTCTGCCTGGTTTTGAAGCTATTCCAGTTTTTCCTTTGCAATAGTCACTGTAAGAATTTAGTAATTCCTTCAGCTTTCATTGTTCTCATCTTGAGATCTGTGAAACAAATGACAATCGTTTTTCTTCAGCCGTATCTTTGATGAACAAGAGAAGATTACAGGTTACCGACCTCCCTAATCTCAGAGGAGATTATTCTCTTGGCATTTTGGCCAGTGAAGCTTCTGGTTCTGATGACTTTTCATTTTTAACAATAACATGGGACACTGGACTTAGGATATGCAGAAGGAAACACTGCCAGTCTCCACTACCATGTCTTCTGAAGGGCAAAATAATTCTAAACCCAAGAAAGGCCATGTGGTTTCATTACCCACAAGATTAAGAACGGATAAACAATGTTTTGTGTTTTGTGAGATTACCCCTCCTTTTCCTTTTTCTTCTTTGAATGAAAAGCTGTATTTACATAATAATATGCTTATTAACACCATTGTAGCTACTTTGCTGTATCTCTGTCATTTCATACTAGAGGGTATGAATGTCCTCCTTGGTATAATGGATAATCTAATACCAGTTCACACTGCACAGTAGTATCTTTTGGTAGATCACAAAACAATAATAACACATGATTGCTGAAACACATTTGTAGCCTCAGCTGTAATAATTCAGCTGGTACCAAAAGCTACATGTCAGCGCACAGCTTTTCCTTTCTTCTCATTCTCTTCCATGGTTTTGTGCTTCTGTGTTATAATAATAAAGGCTAGAAAGAAAATAATCTTTCACTATTTAAGACACTGTAAATCTACAAAATTGATGTTGTATCATTCATAGATGACCTGCTTCTTGGTGAAGATTTGTTAGCAAAGCAAGCCCTTGTTGAAATTTTCTTAAATTTAGTTTGTGATGAAACCTGCTGTCAGCATGAAGACCAATTTTTCAGTATCTTCCATTATGGATGTGTTTTTTCTTTCTTGGACAACTTGTTTCTCATTTCATTTTTCCCACCCCCTACCCCCTCCAAAGACAGCAAATATAATCATTTACTTGCTGACAGAAAAGACCTAAAATTGTATATTTAAAAAAAAATACATTATTTTAAATCACATTAAAATAAAACTGGATATTAATAGAAATATGAGAAATTAAAAGATAAGACAATAAAACCCCAATCATTTGGAAGTTAAAAAGCAAAAACACAGCATATAATTCTTTCTCGTGTAACTATTTTGTCAAAGAGAAAAATAAAATTGCAATTATGGACTATAAAAATAATGCATACTAGGACTGCCAGAATGACTGTGTGAGGATCTCAGTGGACACATTTAACATGAGAATAATTAAACAACAACAAAAGCAGCAAGAACAAAAACCGTTTAGAGTCTCTGAAAATGTCATAAGAATGTGCAGCAAATGGAGGCATATTTATTCAAGAGAATGAGCTAACTCTCTGTAAGAAGAGTGCGAGTCTGCTGCGTTTGAGTAGGGCCAGGCTCAGGCTCTTCCTCTTCCTCCCCGACTCCGTGTTATCGCAGCTCTGCTCTGTAACGTGTGGCCAAGGTGGAGACTCTCTCTCCCCACAGCTCCCAGTCTCCGTCTAACTTAATCTCAGGACGGGCAGGCCACTTGGTGTCACTCATTTCCCCACCCCTGCCTCAGCTCTGTGTTGTGGAAGTCTGCTCCAGCCGGGCATGGCCGAGAGGACTGGGCTCCCTTCTGCCGCCCGCCAGCCCTCCCTGCTAGGGGAGAAGCTCTAGCCGGGCACGGTAGGCAAGGATGCCGGGCTCCAGCTGCCCCACTCTAGCTCGCTTATGAATTGGAGGCTCCATTCTGGGAGGGTAATCCAAGAAGACCAGTGAGCACTGTTGTCCACTGCCAAGGACCACTTGTAGAGTGGAAGTGTTACTCTGTGTGCATCTGGCCAGTTTCCCTGCCCCCAGTAATGGCACAGGGGTGTGGGGGCTCTGCCCAGGGAGAGAGGCAGGCTGTAATGATTGTGATCTCCCCAAGTCTGCCTGAGGAGTCTGCTTTAGGAAGAGAGAGCGCTGGAGCAGTGAGATTAGGCCATCGTTCCTTGGTCTGTACTCTCCAAGTCTCGGCTGCGGGAAAGGACAAAGTAATCAGATTGCTATGGGACCTAAAGTGACGCAGCCGGCCAGCCTCCTCCATCAGGAGAACCTCAAGCAAGATTTTGTGTTTTGGATGTATGGGTCTCAGAGAAGGCGTTAAGCTCCAATTGAGAAAGCAGAGTTGGTGGGGGTCAGTCCGTTCCTGTTTTGAGTGTTGATAAAGAAAGAAACCCCTCAAGCGCTACCCCTGGGGAAGGGAAAGAGGAATCGGTAGCAGGAAAGGACAGAAGCTTGACGTCTTAGGAGTCTGAATCCAGAGTCATCCTAGGATAGCAACTTTTTAGTGTCTACTGCCTTGAGAAAGTGGCTACGTGATACCTAAATTGAAAGATTTAAGAACAAGGGAATGGTGACTTGGAAATCAGGAAGAGGCATACTTGAATAATTTGAGCCCAGAGGCTGAGCTATTTTCTGTTAAAGGTAATCAAGGCCTGGCTGGGCAGGAAGCCCTCTCACCTAATGGCCTGGTAGCAGCTTCAGCCTCAGGCAGCCCACATTTATCAGGAATCTGGGAGGCCACGTGAGCTACAGCTAAAGAAGTTTAATTAGACATCAGGGTTCTGTCTCGCCTATGAAAATCCAACCAATTCTTTTCTACATTGGACCAGATAGAATCTGGAAGTGTGCTTGAGCGGGGGAAGTGCACAGGGTGAAGTTGCTCGTTAAGGAGGTAACAGGACATGCCAGCTAGCTCTACAGCCAGGAACTTAGCAGTTTGGATTTGGAGAAATAAAACACACAAACAAACGAACAAACAGTAATAGTATTGTCCCTGGTGTTCTGGGCCGTGCCCACGGGCTACACAAACATGATCTATGTATAATTTGAATGTTGTATTTGTCGTTTTGCCACTGAAATTTCACAGTGTGAGCTTACTACTAGTTCAGTTGGGAAGAGGCACAATGAAGCAGGAAAATTGGTGATACGAGAATGTTACTTTGTAATTAAATAATTTATATGCACCTCTGTTTTTCTTACAAAAAGTAATTATACTAAATGCAATGTGGTATGCTAGATCAGTTCCTGGAACAGAAGAATGGCATTATGGGAAGCATTGCTGCCATCCAGAGTCTGGAGTTGAGTTAATAGTGATGTACTGATGTTGGTTTCTGTTTTGGCAAACATATTATGGTTAAGATGTTGACAATAGGAGTCATTAGGTGAAGGGTGTGTGGGAGCTCTCTGTACTATCTTTGCAACTTTTCTGTGAATTTAAAATAATTCCAAAATGCAAAGTTAATCCAAAAAGTAATTATGACTCACGTGTCATCTTCAGCATGCAATTGTTCTCTAAAATTTCCAGCTGAGAATAGTGAACATTTTAGTGAAGAGCCAAGGCACGTGAAATTCCAACCACACTACAGACTCAAAATGTTGGCACATGGTTGATACAAGTGTTCAGTCTAGTTGCTGCTTATTCTAAGGAGTACTCAGGATGCTTTAATATTTCTAATAATTGATTTAAGCAGGGACTACAAGGGGGCACAATTAAACTTACAAAGGAAAGGAAATCCGTCAGTTAACACTGTTAAATTTGACACACGCTATCAATTACAAAGGAGCTACACATTTGCTCTTTAGGTTTATCTATCTATCTGTCTATCTATCAATCATTTATTTACTCACTTACATGAAGGTTCTGGGGATTGAACCCAGGACCTCATGCATGCTAAGCATGAACTCTACCACTGAGCTATACCCTCTCCCAACAGATTTGCTTTATTATAATTTACTTGGGTTTCATTTTCCAACTGGAACTTTCTTCTCATGTTCTTTTTTGTGTATGTTTTTAGCAATATTAATTTTTCAGTAACTTTTAATTTAGTGGCACATCAAAGCACACACAGAAAAGGGTACTCTTTGGCACTCTTCCCAAGTCATAACCCAATTCTACCAACAGGGTAACATTTCTAACCCTCATTCTTCCAGTTTATCTACTCTGGAGGTGAACAAATGCCTCATAAAACAGCCCAGTGGTGCAATGACCACTTCAGTATTAGCATTTTACATTAGATGCGACATTTTATTGTAACTGTAAGTTCACAGTGGCCCTTAGGTTTTTGCTACAGTGTTAGTAACGATTCATACTTGGTATTTGCCAAGAAATGGAAAGATGTCATGTAAGTCACATTTGATAAAGCAAGTATAAGGAGATGAAGACAAGAGTTTAGGGTAAATTGTGTGAAAGATAATGATACAGGAAATATCCAGTGCTACACTTTAATAAAGTACTGGCGATTTAATATGTTTCATAGCAAAAGATGCTGTTCCAAGTTAATTGGTACTTAGTACTTACTATTTTCAAAGTACCTAGTGATGCCCTGAGCAATTTTTCTTAAACAGGTGAGCATATTCAGAAAGCTATCTTCCCATTTTTCTGTTTGTACAAATAGATCCCAAGATAATTCTAGGTTCTCTGATTAAAATGAACCTAAAAGGAAATGACTAATATTTGCTATAACTTTTGCTTACCTAAATTATGAAATTCTTGTTTTGAATTAATTTATCCTTACTCTGGAATTTATACTTCAATTATTGTTCTTTACTTTTTGATAATACAGAAAATCACTCAAGTATAGGATGGTTTTGTGAATAAATGAAGTCCTCATTACTTTTACTACTGTTATCAAATACATTGTTTATGTAGAATCCTCCTCACAGTTTTTCCAGGTTAAAAAAAAAAAGAACATCACTATATTCCTATTGTGTATTTTGCATTTTCAATTAATATTGATTATTAAACTTTTCTGTTTTCACATAGACTTTATAATTATAATGGATAAATGTTACATCAAGTGAGCTACTATGCCAGAATTGACTGAAATGTTCATCTACTGGAGAACATTTTAATTTCTTTCAACATTGTAGATAGCACTGCAATTGGCATCTTTATGCAGCTTTTTTTGCTTAATTACTTTCTTAATAAAAATTTCCCAGAAGTGAGATCATTGTCTTAAAACAGTAGCTATGCTATAGTTCTTGAGATACATTTTCCTATTGTTTCCTGTTGTGTTTTATCATTTTGCTATACCACTTGCATGCATGGACATTCAATGAGGCATTCCATATATGTTAACAAAACTTATGTTTTCATTATAGTCCCTCAGAATACCATTTGGATAGATAATTTGAATATGTTCACTTATATTTTTGTTATATAAAGCAGTCTACTTGTTTTATTTTATTTTTCTTTGGAAGATAGAATTTATCTGCCTAGGATATGAGCAACCTTGTCTTTTTGCATTTCCAGATTTTAAGAACTGTACTATGACCAGGTTGCACATTTAATACCAGTATTTGATAAAAGTAAATTTTGGTACTTAACTGTATATGAGCATATATAACTCCTCTTTTTTCCTAAGTGAAATCGAGTCTAGTTGCAATGTTTGCAGTATTCTAAATTACCAGCTTATTCATACTTTTTATTTTATTAAAAAAAGTGACATCTGAAGGATTTTTCTGCTAACATAGTTTTTATTTGCTTATGCAAAGCTGTATAGTGACATACTGAATAACAATAAACATTGCCACATAATTAGTTAAAGGAATCAAGTCAATTAAAGTAGATTATAGTCATAAAACATTGACTACTCTTCTTAGTATCGGTGATAGCAATTATAGAAACTGTGAGTGTTGGATTCGTCTGATCCTTGAGAATTATAATGGGTAGATTTGCTTCCATTATTATTAGATAATAATACATTGGTACTGATTAATGAGCTGCAAACAATGCAATGACTTAGAAAAAAAGTATGACAAGACTAGATAAACAAAAGGATCTATTTTAATTAGAATAATATAATCTGATACAGTCTCAATGTGTGCTTTCTTTTAACTGACTTTCTTCCAGCTCAGCAACTCTGTATTACCTGGGATGACCTTATTCATAGAGGAAAGAGGGTGGATTTCTGCTCTCACTCGGCTGTTACCGAGCTGGGTGTTGTACAGGATGTCACCAAACCATTTCTTTGTATATAGACTTGCCAGTTCTAATATCGTATAACCATATGATGAGGAGTAAGTGTTAGTATGAAACTATAATAATGGAAAACATTGGAAATGGGTGAAGGCTCACCATTTTCTTGAAGGACACAAAAAATGAGTATAAAACAGCTTTCTTTATGGAGTAATTTTGAGGGTATGTTCAGGTGTAATTTTGCCACTCCCTATGTTCTCAGAGGATTACGCTTTTATCTTTATATACATTGCATAATTACCTATGAATCACTGATTGTTTTCATTTTGTTTATTGGTTAACAAGAGGAAGGACAGGCATTCATGTATTTGTCCTAAGTGGTGTGCTACTCAACTTTTGTACATTGGATCGTACTTCTGGGGTGGAGTACAGTCAAAGGCATTTCTAAGTGAAATTAAGCCACTTCTAGCCAGCAAACTGATCTAATGAGGGCACTAATAAATCCAGCTGGATTGAGACTTCCTTCGAATAAAGCAATTGTGTGCAATAAACAACTAAAACGTCATAAATCATTTGAGGTTGAACTGCCCACGATAGAAATTGCTTGACAACCACTCCTTTTCATAGTATTTCTCCATACTATGGAGGAATAGAGGTGAGTCTGGAAAAAATGAAGCATGGGGTAATTTACTTCTGAAATACTTGCTTTCTCAGTGGTGACCTTAGGATTATCCTTTTCAGTTTTCTCTGGTTTCCAGACACAGATTCTGTTTGGATTCATAAATTTTAATCCCACCCTGTATGTATAGGTGTGTGTGTGTGTGTGTGTGTGTGTGTGTGTGTGTGTGTATATATAATTTAATATATATACATATATAAATTTGGTTAATTTCTTTTTTGTTCAGCATACGTTTACTGGGTATCTAATGTATGTCGTGTTAATGGTGGGTGAGGGGGTGGGCTAGAAAGATTTGTATGAGCCTTTCCCAGACGAAGCTAGACACTGCAGTAAGTCCTGGTCAGAATTTCTGCCCACAAGTAGGTGAAGCAGCTGAAAGTAAAGACTACAGTGTCTTATCTAGCAGACCTGAGAGAGATCCCATGAGTTTTGAGGGTATCAAAGAGCATCTAAGAGCTTCTGGGTCACTGAGAATGATTTAGAGTAAACGCCTCAATTTCCTCATCTACACAATGGAGAACTGAGGTGAAAATCAAAGGAGTAGAAAGACGTAGAATTCTCTGAGCTTAGAGCAGTGCCTGGCATATAGTTAGTGATCAGTATGTATACATGTATGTAGTAGCAATAGTAATGGTATAGAACAGGGTTAAAAGCAGACTGAAACATACCCTAGTTCCACCTGACTGTGGGCACTGCAGATACAGAATAGGAAAGATTATGAACACAAAACCTGCATGTTAATGATCAATACCTCTCTGTATTTTTGTGGTGTGTGTGCGTATGTGCATGTACACCTACAGTTCATTTCAAAGACCAAAGGTAGCTCTTTCCAATACTTTTTATAGAAAGCCCTTAATTATAGAACCCATTTAATTATATTTAAGCATAAGTACCTGACTTGGACCTACTCCTCTGATATCACAGCCACTAATTTCGTGTGGGTTCCCCAGTTGGGTAGACCCCATCACAAAGTCTTATTCAACTGATACCCCAGCAGAAAGCCCCCAAAAGGACTTCACTGGACATCATTTCATTGCTCTTTCAATTGATGGAGAATAATATAGACTCACTGTGCTTATTTAATGGATTCCCTCTTCAGAGTAGAGGTCTGAATATTGCCCTCTAGTTATACATTAAATATTCTCAATAAATAACTGTCTATGCCTACTAAATATCTCTTGAAACATACCACAAAATATCTCTAGTCCTATAATTTTTTCTTGAGAAGAAAGAGGTGGGATGCATTTAATCTGTAAGGTCAATTTAGACGGTTTAAATATTCAGTGTTACACATGTCAGAGAAAGGAGAGTGGTTTATGATCTAGAATGCCTTGATCTCTTTTTTTCCAAATATCTTATATTAAGGTTACTCATTTTCATGTATTCCTCAAAATGTGAAAATTCAGTTAGCAGGATGCCACTAGCCTAATCTTCGTCTTTCACCTTAGCAATGTGCCGCATTTTGGTAAGAGAAGTGAGACATAGTAATTAGCAGTTGGGATCAAGGCCACTTCATTGCCACGTCCATAGGAGTTCTTTATTCAACATTGTGTAAAAATGGCCAAGGGACTTTCAGGAGGAGACCTGTCCGAGTAAGGGCATAGAATGGAATATGGATGTCATGTTGATGACAAAGTAGACAGTCTGGCTATTCAAAACCAGAAATTCCTTATTGTGGAGCAGTGGGATGTTTGGGTGGAAGAGAACTCTGGAGGGAGAAAAAGACTGAATGCCGAGAAGGTGAATGAGGACTTTCCTTGAGGGTGGTAGGACAGAGACTATGGCAGATATCTTGACTGCGAGGAAATGATTAGTAGTTTTGATCTAGATTTATTGGTTGGTCATTCCTGTGGCAAGCATTTAGGAAGCTTTAAATGTGAGGAAAAAGTAATGTACAAGAAAAAAATGAAGCTATCGATTCAAGTAATTTGATACTATTTAGTCCAAAATCAAAAATGCAAAAAAAAAAAAAGACACAAAACCAAAAATCCTCAATGCACTAGATAACAAACTAGTTGCATTCACATCTCTCTGTATTTGCCAGAGATAGAGGAACTTCAAGGACAAATACCTAGTGTGTTACCCTCAAAGAGCCATAATATATATTGTCTTGTGTTCCGCTCATAAAGGAGAGAGAGAGCAGCCATTTGCAAAAATAAGATGTTATAAATATGCCACTGGTTGAAGAGGAGGAGAATCATGCAGACCCGCTGTTTGTTATGGGCCTGTGGCTAGCAATGTAGTTCTCCAAATCACTGTGTGACATCACTTGTAAATTGATGACATTCATCTGATGGGCTCATGCAGAAGTAAATTGCTGTTTCAGGTAATGCTACATGACTAAAATGAAAAGGAATGAACTGGACCGTTCCTTCCTTAGTGACTGGCCCCTTCTTACCCTCTCCCCATAATTCTAGACATTTCTCTGGTTCTTGTAAGTCCTGGTAACAAGAAAGTATTTGGTGGCTCTATAAACTTTGAAATGCTTACAATATTGGTTCTTTACCATACCAAAAGAGCAGTGGGGAGCAAGAAAGGAGAACCAGGGAAAAGAGGGAAAGAACACACGTACATTCCACATTTCACAGCTCTAAGGAGCCAGAAAGGGTGTGTACATTTATTATAAAGTTTTGGAGCAATGCACTTTTATTTGATACATTTCCTATTTTAAAAAATTAATGAAAGTGTCCTAGAAAATTATGAAAAGAAGAACATAAAATTTATTTCTAATCCTGTCACCTCTATATTATATTTTGATACCTATAATTCAGTTTTCTTTTTCATGTGTGTATGTGTGTGTATTTACAGTGGGGTCATGTGGTACATCTTTTTTATAATTTACTTTTTTGTATCGTCTTGATAATTTTTTAAAAATAGACTTTATTTTTTAGAGCAGGTTTAAGTTCACAGCAAAATTGAGTACCACCTTACTGCATGCAGACCTCTCTATCAGCATCTCATCCTTTAAATGACGCATATTCAAATAATAATAAGGGCCTCATATTTTATATCAGTTTATCCTTCCCTCAAACAGTATCTTCAGAAATACTCTACTCTACTCCATGTCCCCATTTTCTTTTAAATAAACACAATGTATTAATCATGGCCCTCTGTTGTACAGAATTCCACCTGGAGCTGCCATTCACTCTGCACCAACTGAAAATATTTGAGAGCCTTCTCTTGTGTTCTTCCCCTTCCCCCAACAATTTCATACATAATCTATGGATAATTCTACAGTACTTTTTTTTTGTGACTGAGTGTGTGCCTGATCAGGAAGGAGCAATCACAGAATAATAAGTGTAATCACATCAAGGAGGGCTTTGTTGTTTCATCTGTGAAGTGTGCCTATTGAAACCTGCACCTGCTCCAAATCAGGAAGTGCTTTCATGTTGTCAAGTATCAATTGTCAATGACTCCCAATAGAACTGTACTGAAAACAGAATGAATGTGTTTCCTAGAAAAGTTATCTGAATTGTCTTGCCCATGGTTACCCTTAATTGTTTTATGGGGAGGAAGTGTACACCGTATCACAGAAATAGAAAAATGAAAATGAAGATTTATAGGCATCTTTTGCTCCTTTGTTTCTGGTCTAAAGAACAACTATTCTTTTGGTGGGTGGTTGTTTAAAGGGATAACTTGAGTATGTATATTTTTGTCTTTCTGAGCTATTTAATCTCA
This sequence comes from Camelus bactrianus, assembly GCF_048773025.1. NCBI lineage: Eukaryota > Metazoa > Chordata > Mammalia > Artiodactyla > Camelidae > Camelus > Camelus bactrianus. The sequence goes on along the minus strand of NC_133568.1, from coordinate 18,921,749 downwards.
ATATGCTAAGACTGTTGAAATTTAGAATCCTTATAGAACCTGAAATACTAAAACCAGAGTGGATGAGTATTGACTCAATAGCTATCATTTGGCATTGTTAGCGAACACTTAAATCACGTAATTCAAGGTTATCCCCAAAGAATAAGTTATGCTTTTGTTCTACAATGAAGCTACTATCTTTCAATGTCAAAACATAAGACATATTTCCTAGGAAAACTTGGCAAAATAACTTCTCATTCTATTCTATGCAAAGAAGACTATGAAATTGTTTTTCAATGTGCTCCTAAATCCCATTTAATCAATAATTTATGGTACATTACCTTTTAATCTCAAAACATATAACTAGTTTATGTCTCATTCACCTGAAATATATTAACATCTGTTATCAGTTAAGAAGTGAGATTTGAAATTTGTAAAATGGTTGACTGTCAGATAAACAAGTTGGTGAATGAGGCAACATTATAGGAATTTCAGAGAAAAGACCTGCTCTCGGTCTAATTTTCTTTCAGATCCTAACTGATCCTTTCCCATCTTGCACCATCTCACATCTTCCTTCACAAAAGCTGCTATTCAGATTGAGGGGGACTCTCCATCCAGGGGACGCACAAGGGGTGAAGAGCTGAAGGAGGACAGGGTTGATGATAAGCAATCAGAAATCCTGCATAATTAAATGATGCTTTGCTGGCTTCAGCTGAGAGCACTTAAAATGGTTCTGATGGGCATTAGAGGTCCTTGATGAGCTCTCAGTCAGCTGTGACATTATCCTTAAAGGAAGTCTTCTGTGATGTCTGGAGAAATACCATTTCAGAGATCAAACTGAGTTGCAGCTATGATCACTTTTGTTAGCAGTCAGTTTGAACGTCCTCTTTAGATGGCAAATTGGGATTCCTGGACGCGGGATTGCCTCTTTCTCATATGGCCTCAGGCATTTTTCACTTTTCTAGGCTGATTTCCTGAGTTTAAGGGATCAGAAGTCAACTATAAGAATCTTTGGATTCAGTAATCATTTATTGGATGCTTGCAATGAACCAATCATTGTCCTAAGTCTTAGAGGGTCTAAAACAAATAAACACACAACTGGCGCATATTTCATACTAGATTGGTAATAAGCAAGCACGAATAAAATCAACAATAACAAATTATGTAAAAAGTTGGAAATGAAATTTGCTCTCTACCCTTGTAAACGAGTTGTTTACCCATGGCCTACTGGCTGGTGTTAATTTTTAATGGAGGAAAAATATGCTGACCAAAAGTGGCAGGCATGTAACTTTTTGTCTGTCTGTCCATTTGTCTGGTTACCTATGCTTTGAAAAATATCTTTTTCTATTTTATTATAAACATGCATACCCCTCTTAGAAAATCTCATATATAACTATAATGTATTTGAGTATCTTTATTAATAAATGTTACATCTTAATGAATAATCATTGTAATGAAATCTAGCAAAAATAGCAGTGTTTAAAGTATAAAGCTCCTTGATACACATACATTGGACCCTTGAACAATGGCAGGGGTGGTTCGGGGCACGAATGCTCCATGCAGTTCAAACTCTACCTATAACTTACATAGTCAGCCCTCCGTATCGGCCGTTTCTCCATCAGCACCTGGGTTCCTCGGTATTCCCAGTTCTGCACCTGTAGGTTCAACTAACCATGGGCCATGTAGTACTGTAGTATTTACTACTGAAAAAAAAAAACCCACATTAAGCTGACTTGCACAGTTCAAACCCATGTTGTTCAAAGGCCAACTGTTTATTTATATGTTTGTTTAAGAAAATTGGGCTATAACTATACCTACAGCCCTAAACTTTGCTGTTTTTAAAACATCTTTACAGGGTAATATGTGCAGGTTCAGCTCATTCTTTTGTAATGGCTGCATCATATTTCATTTTATGGTTACATTATATTGTATTCATTTAATATCCTTTTGATAGACATTTAGACTTACTCTAATTTTTAATAACATTAACGTAATTATATATATGCAAGGATTTCTGTGAAATATGAAGGGTTGGTTGCTGGATGCAACTGTATTTTAGATTTAGAGATATTACTTAACTGCCCAGCAAAATTTTTATGCCCCTTTGTACTTCCCCCAGTTACACGTGAAAATACCCATTTCCCTATGAGAATGTGACTTTTTGAAGGCAGAGCTTTAGCTGCATTTTTCACCACTATTTCTGATCATGTCACTTGTCAACTTAATTCCCGGCCGCGGCTTCTCATTGGCCTGCACAGCCTGCTTCCCGTTCAGCTCTCCATCTCATCCCTGCCGTTCCCTTCCTGCCCCGCTCCCCACCTGCTGTACTTCAGCCACGCTGATTTTTCTTTTAGTTTCTCAAACACACTTGCTCCACCTTACTTAATGCTTCTGTTCATATTGTGGAATTTACTTGAAAAGTACTTTCCCCTCCTGTTTGCCCTGCTGTTTCCTACTCCTCTTTTAGAGTTTAGATTGAACGTTAATCTTTCAAAGGCAATTTCTCCTGTCCTAATGAGATTACTTCTAATATTATTAACTCCTGTAGGAGCCACAGTGTCTCCTTTAGAGGAGTTTTCACTACTTAAATATACATTTTGGTGTGTGTGTGTGTGTGTGTTTAAAACATCTCTCTCCTCTGCTAGCATGTAAGCCTTATGAGAGCAGGAACCTTTCTTGTCCTGAACACCAGGAAACCCCAGTCTTCAGCAAAGTGCCTCATACCCAGTAGAAGCTCCGTGAATGTTTGTTGAATCAATGATTGTGTCCTTGGTGCCCAGCAAAACACCTAGGACACAGTAAGCACTCAGTAAATCATTATTGAGTAGAATAATTTATATTTTTTCACATATCTTCTCAGGACTATATGTTATATTTAAGGAAATAATACCAATCTAATTAAAAGAAAACTATTACAATTTGATTTTCACTTCTGTAATAACAGTGAGATCTGTTTTCATGTTTGTTGTTTCATGATGATGATTATTATATTTAATTTCTTCAGTGAATTCCTTATTCTTGTTGTTGGCTCATCTTTCTGTTAGGATAAAGAACAGTGTCTAATCTCATACAGATTGAAATGTGAAGGCCAGTTCACCTCGTAGCATAGGCTGCTGTGTTTCTTCTACCCCTGACCACCCCCTCCATAGGAACGCAAGCAGGGAAAGTACTCCCCCATCCATACCACTGTTGCAGAAGTTACAATCTTGCCTTCAACAGTGTTAGATGGCTTTCCCAGAACCAGTTTCTTTGATTTCACTCTGTCTTCTCCACAGGACTCAGAAACAAGGCCTTCCTGTATCTTTGTCATAACAATTTTTAATATCTGAAATGATGCTAGTTATTGATCTGTTTGCTTATTATTTGTGTATTCATGCCTCACCAGCCCCAATAAAAGACAAGGACTCTGTATTTCTGGTTATCGATGTCTTCAGTGGCAACAACAATAGTACTTGGAACACAGTAGGTGCTTAGTAATTATCCACTGAGTAATTGAATGGCTGGCCTGTATAAAAACATTCCAAGCTATAGGCATCATGATGCTAAAAAAAAATCATCTGTCTCTTCCAATAGGGAGAGTTTATCCAAATCTGTGCTCTTCGGTCATCACTTCCTTTGGGATGAGCTTTCCCCCTGGATGGTTCTCAGTTTTTCAGGCAACCAGAGCCCCTTCAGGTACCAGCTACAGGGGAGCACAGGTCTGTTGTGATCCTGGGAGGCGTCACAGCAGAGTGGGGATGGCTGAGCCCCCAGGGGGTGGCTAACTGCCAGGGCTCTGGATCAGCCAGAGTTCAACATAGCTCCAGCCTCCTGCCAGCTGTTTCACCTTGGGCAATTTATTTAACCCCTGGTGCCTGCTTTTCCTCAATGGCCTAACTGACTTTCCTCAACTGAACTAACAGGAGTGCCTGCCTCGTGTAGTTAGTGTGAGGATTAATAGAGGTAATATATGTAAAGCACTTAGAGCAGTGCCTGACACATAGTAAGTGCTTGATGGATGTTGTATTATTATATTAGTCTGGGCTTCTAGACAGAGTTATGTATTTGTCTCCCTCTCTTGAGGTTAACAAAGAATCTGCATGTATAAAGGTGGTGGCTGAGGTAGGTAGGGCTTGTTTGCAAATTTCTGCCCAGGAATTATGTTTTCCTAAAGTTCTTTTATGTAAAATGCCAGACGGTTTTAATTTTGGATTTTTTTTTTTTTTACAAATGCTTGTGATGGGAATAGGTATTATCTTATTTCATAGAAAAGTCTGAGGCATAGAAAGGTTAAATGATTTGCTCAAGGACTTAATAAATGAATGGTGACTGGGAGATAGAAATTATATGACTTCTAGTCCACTGCCTCAGACCAGGCTCATTCTATTTAGATGTTATGTTCAGACTTAATATTATAGATCCAAACGACCTGGACTCATCTCACATTTCCTGTGTCGTAGCAGAATGCAGATGGTGAATATAAAAGGAAGGTTACAAGTCAAATGTTGTATGTATCATGGGCAGAAAGACTGTAAAGTTGAAACATGATCCCGTCTATTATTCCACTTTTATTTGAGGCCAATTCTTTCTCTTTACTCATATGAAAATACTATTTGTTTGCTTTGTGGAGAAGGTATATCCTAGTATAAAATTATTTCTGTCAATTGCAAAATAAAGTTATCGACTATATAAAATAAAAAAGATCACCTTGGCAACTTCAAAAATAATAAAGTATGCTATTATAAGAGGTAAATTTTTATACTAACAGCAATTTATAATAAAGCATTAAATTTGTATTTATAACATGAAAAAATAAATTGGGCCACATTTGTACCCACTACTTTATAGCCACATACTATGTTAGAGGAGAAAGCTGTAATACATACTGGAAATACACAAATTGATAACTATTTCCTGGAGCAGTTTCAGTGACTGAGACCCAGGTAAGCTTCTTTTGTTAAAACTACATACTGGTATTTCATGAATTGAAACCTGGAGCAGAGGCTTAGAGAAAATGGCACTGTGGGTTTTATCCAGTGCTATGGAGTGGAATTAATCAGCGTGGGGGTGGGGAAAGGAGCAGACTGGAGCATCTGGCTATGGAACCGACACAGGGCAGCTGGAAACAGATGTGAGAAGTGGCAAGGTGGTACAGCAGGAAGGGCAATGATTCAAACATCACAAACAGCAGTGAGGTCCAGCAGATGAACAAAGCAAATAATGGCGTGACATTGTTGACCCAGAGGAAGAGAAGAGTCTGGATGCCAGCACCCCTCCTGAGAGGTCCACAGAGGCAGCTCAGAGTTGCCAGGTGATAGTTGTGCAAGCAGGGACCAGAGCGAAGGAGCATTTCAGCTGAAGCCAGGGTCCCCGCAGTGGGAGTTGGAGAGCCCAGCCAACAGCCATAAGGGCAGGTGGATACATTTGAGACACACTCTTAGGGTCTTACTCTGGAAGAGGTGGAAAATACTGAAAGAGAAAAACATCAAACAAAAAAATCAGGTTCTACTGTAACTTACCCTAGGCTGGTAAGGCTGTGGACCATTTCAGCTCACATAATGATTTTTTGAGGTAAAACTCACACTGCTTCTGTTAATAAAAAGAATACCACAGTGTTCTGTGACTTACTGAACGCCTCTTCTATGTCAAGCCTTCTTATATCATACAACTCTTTCAAAAAACCCTGCTAGGAAACGTTATGCTTATCGTAGAGTTGAGGAAACTGAGTTCCGAAAGTGCTGTATTAATCCCCCCAGGTCATCCAGTGGAAGCATGAAGATTCCTGCAGGTCTTGTGAGCTTTCCACATGGCTCTGAAGACCTCAGGTCTTAGGAGTTTAAAATCTAGATGTGGTCATTAAAGCAGTACAACTATTTGAAAAGGCATCATTTTCTGGAATACATACAGACTGTTTATCTTCCTCGTCTTAAACTTTCTTTCCACTACGTGTGTAAGCACTTCTTTGCTCGTACCTTTCTTTTTTCCAGGGACGGCAAATTCCTCCTAGTACATAGGAGGGTGCTGCCAGTTAAGGAATTTTGTATAGCATGTAAAATAAGACCAGACTTACACTAACTTAAATACAAAATAGACTTGTTTGTTTAGGTAACGGAACAGTCGCTGCGTAGGTCTGGAGCTGCAGGAACAGATTGATTCAGAGAATTTAGACACATCACCAAGAGCCCCGGCTCCTCCTTTCTGCACATCTCTCAGCTGTCTTCCTTTCTGTTCCTGAAGCTCCATATCTACCCAGTGGCTATCACAATCATGCATAAAAAACCAAAATATGTAAAGATGTAAATTTTCATATTATAATAGACATTTACATTTCCAATACATTTCCAATCAAAATCTAAACAGTTTATTGACTTAATAAGATGATATTGAAATTTTTGTGGCAGAGCAAAGTATCAAAAAGAGAGCAGGTAATTACCTATTGGATACCTGGATTTACTAAGAGGCTAATGAAAGTCAGTTACTTATTGGTACAGAGAACAATTGACCAATGGAAAAGAGAACCCAGAAACAGAGTTACACATCTATGGAACTTTGGGGTATTATAAATGGGGCATTTCAGGTCATTCAGGAGAAATGTGAAACTGTCCAATAAATGGAGCTGGGAAAAAAGTTATACATATGGAGAAAGAAGAATTTGGATCTCTCTCTTATGTAATATGCAAGAAACTTCAGAAGGATTAAGGGCTTAAGTGTCAGAAAAGGTTAAAACTCTTAATAGGTGTTCTGTAAGATTCTAATACAAAACATGTGTAACTGTAGCTGGCATTCAAATAAAGTAAATAAATTGTAAAATATTTTTATAGTCTTTATTTAAGTTTTTGATTAAGTGGAATTTATATTTATACTCAACAACATTTTGGGAAAAATAACCGTTAGAAATTATGTTCTATTCATTCGTGATTGAGATATTTCTAAACATTCATCAGTTATTCCCAGAGGCAAAATCAAGTATAAATACCATTTTAAATTATACTATCTCAACAATTAAAAAATTATTAGCTTTTGCAGTTTCCTATCCTGGACATCATTATTTTGGGGGGTAGGGAGGTAATTAGATTTATTTATTTATTTACCTGATGGAGATACTGGGGATTGAACCCAGGACCTCATGCATGCGAGGCATGCACTCTATCACTGAGCTATACCCTCCCTACTATGTTTTTCTTTCAGTAGCTTACCTATGTTCTCAAATATTGGTTGTCACTGACTTAATCTTTTTATTTTATTATATTTTAATTTTAGTGAAATTACATTTTAATAATTTGCAGTGACCTATATTTTAAAACTTACAAAATATGTAGGCATAGCAGTTTTTATCTTGGCAGCTACAAATGATCCCAACTGCTGCCAACTTTTACAAATACAAGTCCTAGGTGGGTAGCAATGACCTTTCGGAGCCCCTTCTTGTGCTAATCTCCAGGAATCCACATTATGTATGTATATTTTAATGTTGGAGCTGCAAGATCTCAAAAAGCTTTAGAGAAAGCATCTTCAGAACCAAATAAAAGTGGACTTTATTTTAATTGTCTTCGTTTTGAGAACCATATCCAGAACAGGATATCTTAGGACCTGAACGTTTGTATAACATAACCCCTATTTCTCTCATGCTCTATTATTTATGTACTATATTCAGCCATCACTGGTTAATTAACTCTCTTTGTCCTTGGTATCCAGGTGAGTGTTACTTACCAGTCACATTTTGCTGGTAGGCACCTTGAGAAAATGCGTGTGTGAACCAAAAGCCCACACACGTTCTGCATACAGATGCTGCTGAATGCCATGAAAGGGAAAACAGGATGTAAGGCAGAGCTTCCCTGATGAGATAAGAGATGTTAGGAAATGTTTTAACCAGTGTTTTGAACCCAGTTTGTTGAATTTAATTGAATGAACCTGGGTTAGAAAAGCAACTATTCTAAGGTCTACAGAGGATACAAAGATAAATACGGTGCAGTTCTATCTCTTAGAGTTTAAAAATCAAGAGGCAGGTGGGTTTGTAACTAACTGTAATGCAGTCAGAATGTTACAACAGAGGGAAGGAAAAAGGAGATTGATACCAGTTTTGGTTTCACTTTTGAGGTGCGTTTTGAATTTTGTTTTTTTTTTAAACAAACTTTTTGTTTTGAAATAATGACAGACTCATCAGAAGTTGCAAAAGTAGCATGAATAGATCCCAGATACTCATCACCCAGCTTCCCCTAATGGTACCATCTTATATAACGAATATACTAATGAAAAGTAGGGATCTGGCATCAATAGAGCACATAAGTAGACTGCAGACTTCACTGAGTGGTCTTCTAATACACAGAAACGGAGGAGGGAACGAGAAAGGCATTCCAGTTGAGGAAGTAGTACTTGGCTGAAGACAGGTCATGAGAGAATTTGGATTATTCAGGAAATCTGCTAAGAAGGATTTTAATAATAGGTGAACCTCTACTTTATGGATGAGCAAATGAGGCCCAGAGACAACTTGCTTATTTCATTTTCTTTCCTTGGTTCGTGACTGAGTTTGGGCATATTTAAAGACCATACACCTGAGTCTTGGTCTTCAGGATCCTAGCCCAGGTATATTCCTCCCCACACTGAGTTTTCTTTGATTGAATAAATGTGATTATTCTTTTGGAGCCTCTGTCAGATCCCACTTTAGGCACATTTATTTTTTCCTCTGAGTCCCTAGAGCATAGTGCAATGTCTGGCACACAGGAGATGCTCAGTAAATATTTATTGAATAAATGAACCAGTGAATTTCTTTTTTTAGCCCCTAGAAATTGGAGGAGAGGCAGATCAACAGAGGCTAACGAGAGGATAAATCACACCCACAATTAGCCCACTGCAATGGAAACTCATTACTAAAAGTCCGTTTGCTGTTGGGCAGAATGACAGCTGCAAGAAGAAAGTTGGGCAGCAAAACACATTTTATTTGAATTATGATGAATTAAAATGTACACAGGTAATTACCCCTGTTTCGGCTACGCTGTGCAGTAAATCTGTAAATAAAAAGTGTGAGGATCCAATGTGCAAAACAGTATATTCTCCTATTCTGCATTTTGAACATATACATCAGATGTCCCTTCATAGGGATCGTTACAGTTTTTAATTTAATTCCAGGCTTAAAAACAGAATCATCACAAAAATGCTGCTTTCCTTACTGAACAGTGTATAGGATAGCTGGTTGCAAATTAAGCTGCACACAGCTCTTGTTAACTTAATTAGCAACATAATGGCTGAACCTCAGTCTGATAAAATGCATGTTGCCTTGGATGGAAATTGCAGTGAAATCATAGTCACTTCGAGAGAAGTACAATCCTGCAGATATTTATTTTCCCTTTTGGGCTAGAGGAATACCTGATTGCCTGGGAAGATCTCCGACTTCCGACTGAAGCCCAGACAGCACAACCAAGAGTCAGCACCTTACAGGGCTCTGAAACATGCCTTTTCCAAAGGCTGCATGCAGGAGGGCCCCCAAAGGGCTAATGGATATACTTGTGCTTTCATTAATAACACAGAAAGCAAACTAATTAATTAGAGGACACAGTGAATGAACTCCATTTATCAACAAATGGCCCAAGTGATAAACAAATTATTTCAGAGCTTACTGAAAGCAGGAATCAAGAAGGCAATTGCCAAGGATTCAACCTGGTGTGTTTGTGAATAGCTCCAGCTTAGCAGCAAGGCTTCTTGCTGGAGATGGACATGGAAATTTTGTTTGATAGACGGTCTGTGTAGGTTGAGTCACCAATAGATCTTCAGTTGTTGTACAGTTCTCTCTCTTTATCTCTCTTCTTTAGAATCTGTTGATGTCCCTCTGGTTCAGATGTCACCTGGTGGAAGTAGTCCTCCTGTTCCTGATTCTTGGGAAACAGAGGCTCAGGTCTGCTTTGCTGGTGTAAAATGGGCACAGGCTTTTTCCCGACGTTACTTTAACATCCCCAGATGCAGATTTCCTGTCTTCAGGCTGCTGTGCACTTTGAGTGAAAGTAGTTCACTTTGAGTGAACTATGAGAGAGAGACAGAAAGAGACAGAGACAGAGACAGACAGAGAGGAGAGAGACCTGGAAGCAATGAAGACTACTGTGATTGATTATATACTGAGAATATCTAGTTGATGGGCTTAGAGATTTATGTAACATGTGATTGTTAATTTCTGTGACTATTTCATATATATAGTTTTTCCCATCATCCAGTTACTTTTTGGCATGCCTCCTAGGTCTCTGGCATACAGAAGGAAAACTATAGTACATAAGATTGAGTTTTCCTGACAGCTCACTTATTCCTGTTTTCTTTCTTATTTTCTTTATCTGAGCCTCCTTTCCCCTATAACCCATCATGGCACGGCATTTTGCCAAGGCCTTAGAAGCCCACGTTGATTCTTCTCTCACACAGACACCAAAATATACTGGCTACAGTATATTTTGTGACACTAAACACTTTGGAGAAGACTTGAAAATGGAGGAGAACTCTCTTTTAAGTGCCTCACCCAGCCTAATTCCAAGATTTGTGTGAGAACATTCATCTCTCTGTGAAAGTCTTCTGCTTGTCTCGGGAGTTACGGTAGCTGTTATCAAACTTAAGAAAAATGTTCTTAATAATCTGGGGAGTTGTTTTATGGTGTTTACTTATGAGGGTAAACATACTGATTTTGGTATGTATGACTGAGGCGGGAAGCCCCATAAAAAGACAGGCAGGACCCCCAAGCAAGGCCACTACTCTCCTGCCAGCACCATCCAGTTCCCTAGCCGAGAGGCTCTATCTCACTTTTTGCCTCTGAAACAGCTTACTTACCCCTAAAATTCTATTGGTTCCCTGAGCTCACTTCTGATTGGTTATTTCTTTCACTCCTGATTATTACTCTCACTTCTGATTGGTCACTTCCCTAACTTCCGATTGGTCGATTTGTAGTACTTCATTTGCATGGAGCTCACTCCTGATTGGTTATTTCTCACTCCTGATTGGTCTATTGCTACAAAGCTTGTTCCTAGTTGGTCAACTTCTGTTATACTTCATTTGCATATGATGTTGCAAAGTGTAAAACTGGCAGCCTATAAAGGCCTGTGTAAACCTACAGACGGGGTCCAGAGCTTGGAGTGTTAACTCCTCTCTGGGCCTGCTGGTAATAAACCTGAGTTTTCCAACTCTCCGAGTGCTGCTTGGTCTCTCTCCCGGATCCAGGTTGCTTTCACAACTGAGCTGTAACACTGAGCTATAACACATTTTTCTGCAACATGACAACTGGAAAAAATGAGATGAGCAGAGATGAGTTGGTCCCTGTGTAAGGATGACACATATCTCTTATAGCCTCCATTTCCCATTTCATGGCATTTTATGTCCATCTTGATATAACAGTTGGTACTTTTCAGGTCATCTTCATCTGATGTGGCAACTCGATTAGAATGTGAATTTCTTGGTGTTAGGGACTATGTCCTTTTCACGGTATTAATTCAGCACCTCCCCAGTGCCTGGCATTCTAGAACCTGGTGATAGTTCTGTTAAACAAATTAAAAGTTCCCCTGTGTATCCTGAAAATGGCATTTGATAACATACCTTCTTCAAGTCAATTTTACTAATTGAATCAGAGTGAAGCATATTCTGGGAAGGGCAGCAGCTGATGTGCTCTTACTAACTAGGCCTTCTTTGGCCATGGTGTGGGGCCAAATGGAAATGGAAATGACCCACTTCATAGCAGCATCCAGTTTAGATTGTGCCTTATTTTAAGGAATAATTCTGACTTGGACCCAGCATGCCTCATGGTAACACTTGAATTCTTTATGTTGATATTAGGGCAGTGACAATGTATAGTGAAGTTCACAATGGTTTAAGGGTCAGTGGATTGTGGTCCTGTAATTCTGTCATCCTTTAGTTTTGTGATTTTGAGAAAGGTCTTAGTCCTTTAATTTCCAATGTCTTCATAAGTCTGGAAAGAATGTCTTTGTATCTTCTTAAAGCATACTTTCTCATTCATTGCTTATTCATTGCTTGGATCTTCATTTTAATTATAACCTTATCTGGCATGCGGTTTTGTGGTGTGAACAGTAGGGAAAAGTGAAGAAGATTATCAGCACAAAATCCAGTATATATGCCCTCTCGGGTTTTCCAGATGAGTACCAGGTTATTTCTAAGGAGAGCAATGTCCAGATGTCACAGCACAGCTCTGCAGAAGGTATACTTAACACTTGGGTTAAGTTTTGGGCTGGACTGTCAGCTTCTGGAAGGCTTCATGGTGGTTATTTTTCTCATTACATCCCACCTCAACAATCAGAATGATCCTCTGGACGAGGATGCCCTTGCAAGACTGCCAGTCGGGGTGCTGGAGGGAGGCAGCAAAGCTGGAAAGGGAAGAAGAGATTTGTTCCTGTTTATTTCCTGTTTTTTAAAATGTATTTTTACGGAGGTATAATTAATGTGTAACACTGTATGAATTTCAGGTATACAACAAATTGATTTGATACATTTATGTATTGCAATATGATTACCTCTGTAGGGTTAGCTAACACCCTATCATGTCACATAATTATCATTTCTTTTTGTGTGATGGGAACAATTAAGATCTAGTCTCTTAGCAGTTTTGAAGATTATGTTACAGTATTGTGTCTGTAACCACCATGCTGAGCATTAGAACTCTAGGCCCTATTTATCTCCTAGCTGCAAACTTACCACCTTAAACATCTCCCCAGTTCCTGCAGTCTTACTGCTTCACCCCAACAGCAGCAGTTCTTTGGAGAAGCAGCAATTAACTCCATTTTGGAATTCACGTAAGACTCACAAAAGCAACCTCAGAGACATGGGCACCAGCCTGCCACCATCCCCTCTGGAAAGATCTAGTTTTTATCTCCTTGGAGCCCCTCTCCAGGACCCCCTCTCAGTGTGGGTGTGCAGCTGCTTCGTGCAGAGCTACCTCCGTCCTATCTCAGTGGGGTTTTTTTTTTTGCCTTTTCAGGTAATACTTCTTAATACTGACGGAATTCTGTGTATTAAACCCTCTCTGTTAAAAGAGCTATTATGATTTCTGTCTCTTAACTGGATTGTGACTGACACGGACCCTTTAGTCATTTATCCCAGCGTATCCATTCCTGGGTCCCTTCTTGAAGCCAGTCCTAGAAAATACTCTGTCCTCTTTTCCTGACCTCAGAAGAAAGAGACCAAAGCAATTGCTTTAATGGGTTTTGGTAAATACCTCATGAATACATGTAATGAGTCTCAGTCCTTCAATAAAAGGTCACACTTCTTTTACTATCAAGGCTCTGAAGCCGCTCACATCTCTAAGGGGAAACACTCAACGCTGACAGCATTTCCTCACATTTTGTGTTTAGTCATCTTTTGCACAACCTCATTAAATCATAGGACGTGGAAGGAAAATTGAGAAATCATTTAGTTAATTTGCTTGCTTCAGGCAAGACCAAATCTTGATACTCGTGTAATTTAGTTTTTCCATCAGAGCTAGACACTAGACATTCATAAAATGAGTAGATGAGAGAGTTTCACAATCTAGGCGTTACAGATTATCATGATTTGATAAGAAATTTCTTATCTGGGTGGGTGATTTTTACCCCTTCCAATTATATTTCTTTCTAAATTGTTTTACATTAATACTATTCCCTTGAGTCAACACACATATTCTTTTGTTTTTATCAAATATTCAAATATTTTAAATGATATGAGAGGAGATACTATATGATTAATCTTAAAATCTCTAATTATGTAAAATAGGCTATTTAATTGTGCTTGGCATTTTATAATGTACATGAGTATTTGTATTCATAAATTTTATCGTTATTTGTATTCAAGTCAATATAAGGACACCACAACTTAGACATACAAAGCATAGAGCATGAATTTTCCTATAATGGATTACATCTTGCTCTCAAGCACACATTCATGTGGTTGTCAGGAACCACTTAATCTTTTTAATTAAAATATCTTCATCTCTTCTGCTTTAATAATCTTTTGTGAATCATAACTCAGAAGGTAACCCACTTCTCGAGGAATCTCCTTTGCCCCTCCTCCTTCCCAAGACGCTGCCTGGATGCAGGGAGAATCTAATAAAATCTCCCGGCACAGGGAGGGGTGGCTGTGTATCTGGTCTTCACACTATCCTCTGGTCGAGATGCTGTTCCTTCAGGTTTCTAGCCATCAGCTTTGTCATTGTTATCCACTGTTGTGTGACCTGGTTGTTTGTTTAATGCCTTTCCTGTCTTGTGTTGGCTGAAGTGAACTGGTTTGAACTTTGGTATGTAATTTAGCAAATGATACAAGTTATAATCCTCAGCCTTAAAGAGGATATGGTTTCGTGATGAGACCTCTTTCTGTGTATCTTTGATACCAATCTGTGACACAAGATTATCTGCTTCCTATCTTAAGCCTTAATCCTATAGTTACTCTATGAATTGTATACCCAGACCGTAGGCCTAATTTGGGAATTCCTGGTATTGGATTTCTAGCTATGCCATAAGGCCTGGAGTTTTTTTTGTTTGTTTGTTTTGGGGTTTTTTTGTTTGTTTGTTTTTGGTTTTTTTAGTATAAAGACTCTCCATAGGACATGGAAGCCTTGCGTGCAAGTCTTTACCCAGAACAGGTTGGGCTGCACTCTACCTCAGGTGTCCTGTGTGCGCTGCTGTCATCATCACCTCTTACTGTGAAGTTCCCAAAGATGATGAACTTTGATCTGACTCAGATCTCTTGCCATCCATAGTCTCTCAGAAATTCCATACTCTCCTTGGTCCTGGAAATTCATTATCAGTGGAATTCAATTTATTTTGCTCACATACTCCCTAAAAGAACTTTGAAAATCTATTCACTACTCACACATTTTTTTGTTTAGTTTCATCATAAATTTAAATACTTGCAAAGGATAGACATTTACTATGTTGCAAATATTGACGTTTAAAAATAGAACTGCTGCATCACTTTTGGAAGTGAATCCAGTGCAATCAAATTCATAGTGACTTGATACCATCATCCATATTAAAAACATTGAACAAACTCTTCTTTCAAAGGTCGCAAATTCTATCTTGGACCTTTACCTCTGTAGTTTATATTTGTATTTGACTTTCCCTTTAGAATTTGTTCTTATATCTTTTAATGCTTTTAATGCTAGATGGCAAAAATGGTACTAACCCTTTACCCATCCTTTGTCATGTAACTTCCAGCTGCTCCAGATGAATGAACAAATATATGCTTATTTCTGTATGATACTGAGGGTTTGCATTGCTTTTTATGCAACATTAGTGTAGGAAAATCTGTTTGATTCACTCTACCATACTTTTCTATAAAATAAAATTAATTTTTTTGTTTCTGTGACCATAAGCTCCAAATGATAAAAAGTGTTTCTTCATGTTTATCAATTCCATTGTTATTGGCACCTAGTTAATCTAAAAAAAAAAACAAGTATGTTACAAAATTTAGGTAAAATTTTATTTAAAATCTATTCCATAATAAAAAGGAGGCTTTTTCCAATTATTTTAAGAATTTATGGATGACTGTTATATATTATTGAATGAAACAATTCTAATAATTCTATTCATTTAAAAAAATACAAGAATTAATGAGTGTTGGGGAGAATGTGGAGAAAAGGGAACCCTTGTGCACTGTTGGTGGGAATGTAAATTGGTGCAGCCACAGTGGAAAACTGTATGGAGATTCTTCAAAAAATTAAGAATAGAACTACCATATGATCCAGCAATCCCACTTCTGGGTATTTATCTGAAGAAAATGCAAAAACTAATTTAAAAAGGTATCTATACCTCCATGTTCATTATGGCAGAATTTACAGTAGCCCAGACATAGAAGCAATCTAAGTGTCCATCGATGGGTAAACGGGTAAAGAAAATAATAATCAGCCATAAAAAAGAATGAAATCTTGCCATTTGTGACAACATGGATGGACCTTGAAGGCATTATGCTAAGTGAAGTAAGTTAGACAGAAAAACAAATACCATATGATCTCACTTATATGTGGAATCTATGTACATATTTACACACACAGTCACAGAGAACCGATAGGTGGTTGCCAAGGGCAGGGGTAGGGAATGTGGAGGGTGGGAAAAATGGGTGAAGGGGATCAAAAAGTACAAACTTTCAGTTATAAAATAAATTGAATTAATAACAAGGATGTAATGTACAGCTTGGTGACTATAGTTAATAATACTGTATTGTATATTTGAAAGTTGCTAAGAGAGTAAATCCTAAAATTTGTTGTTAAAAAAAAATTTGTAACTGTACATTGATGGATGTTAACTAGATTTATAGTGGTGATCACTTTGCAGTGTATACAAATATCAGATCATTATGTCGCACCCCTGAAAATAATATAATGTCGGGTGTCAATTATACTTCAATTTTAAAAATAGAAAAAAATAAGTATGATGATAGTACTGCCTCATGGAACCATTAGGAAGGACTTAGCACAGTCCCAAACAGCAGGAGCTCAATTAATGCTATTTAATTACTACCATGAAAATTATTATCATCTGCTCTTTATTTCATAGAGATGATATTTTCTATATTGCAGAGATGAGCATTGTTTTGGTGCCAATTAAATGCTTTAAACAATGAAAATAAATTTAAAAAATGAAAGTGTTTGCAAATGTAAGTGTTCAGAAATCTTGTCCACATACAAGACTTCACATTCTATGGAAATAACAGTGGTTTTATTACAGCAGTGCCGTTCAATAGTTTTAGGTCTGCCCTGGTTATGCGTCAAATTTCACAAAGTGATCTTTAATCAGGAGTGTTTTTAGTAATCTAACAGTTGACAACTCTATAGATTCCACCTGAATTTTTGAACATAAAGACTGGACAACCATCTGATTTACAAATGAATCTTTTTAACCCTGTTATTAGAGGTATTTACTTTCTCAGCAGGAATTGCCAGTCATTCAAATTGTCTCTTTGTTTTGTGTCCCATAAGTTTTTACAACTGGTGCAGTGTACCAGAGAGTATGTTCGTGTTTTGTAAACTGGAAGAAGGATTATTGTAAAAAGATAAGGAGTGAGTTCTTGGTGAGTTCTCATGCAAGTACAGTTTTGAAAGGGGTACATTTGGAAGTCAAGCATCTGAATATGAATTTTACTTAAACCTTTAAAAACTATTACCCTTGGAAAATATATGTGTACTCTCAGAGGCAAGCATACCCTGGAGTTTAGATTACTGCTTTGGTGTAAACAGAACCACAGAAGTAACTCTTGTTTCCAGGCTCACCCCTGACCCAGAACCTTAACCAGCCATCCCTCTTCTTTCATTTTCATATTGTGTTGTGTGTATTGCTTCAAATTTAGAATTCCTCTGAAAACCTTCTGGTTCTCCTAATCTAGACCTGGAGAAGAAGTACATCTGTCTTCACCCAAACTTCTCTGGATGTTTTTATTCCATCCCAACTGGAATTTAAAGTCTTGGTGGTAATCATGACTCTTCCATGTCAAATCTATTTGTCTCTTAACTCCATTTCAACTAACCCCCAATCACAGTTCCAGAGGAATCTCCTGTTTCTCATGGGTTTGATCTTTCTCTCAAATAACATAAACAACTTCCTGCACTCCCGCTCCTGTTTCAGTGTTGATTCTTTGGGCAACCCTCCAAGCTTTGTTCTTAATATGGAAATCGAGAGTTCTCTCTTAAGATTGGATGTAAAAAGCCGTTAGGGATTTCTGAAAGCCTGGTGATGGCTACACTAACTTCACTGCTTCGGCTGAATCCATTTTCCTTTTTGGAGGATAGCACATTTCATGGATCTATTTTATGTGAAATAATTGAAAGAGGAAAACAAAACCTCACGTGAAGCTAAAGAGCAAGATAGACACTATACAAGAAGGGGAAGACTTACGTGATATTCCAAAACATTCTCCTCACTACTGTCGCCTTTAACTATGCTAACGTGTTTACATTGTGTCTTGCCCTGTGGTATTCTGAAGTATACATTTGGTATTCAGCAACACGTTCTGGTTAATCATGCACTCATAACCATGCCTCGTGTCGCTGGGACCCCGCGGTGAGTCAGCCCCAGCAATTTTCAGCACACCGTCAATACTGACTAGAGTGTTGCAGGAGGCGGGGAGGAGGGTGCAGAAGATGCCACTTCAGTGGCTTTTCATCACCCACAAAATAAAGCTTAAATTCCTTTGTGTAGTATCTACGGCCTCTCTTAATATGTTGCATCTAGCTCTTGTGTAAAAACTACATCTGGCCCAAATAATATATTCAACCTCTCTCACTATTCTCTCTAAATCTTCTGCTCTAGCTAAGCTAATCTGCTCATAAACTCTGAAATGGGGTTCACGTCCATCTCAGTATCAAGAATGTTCGCTTCCATCCTTTCTATATTTCTTTCAAAGCCCGCATATTAAATTCCACGTCTTAAAATCTTTGCCCATCACACAACCAATATCCTTTATCCCTTCTAATCTCCAGTTTTTTTCATTGCCTCTACGATATCTTATCAACTGAACACATTCTACTTGGCATTATTATTCATGTGTTTACTATTTTGTCCATTCTCCCAACTAAAGAGCAAGTTACTTAAGAGGCCTGGAACTATGTTTCACGCTTCTTTGAATCCGTATTATTAAGCACTACTTGTCTCTTCAATCCATAAGTGTGTATGTAGTAGGTTGTCTTAGTGGTTGTCAGCAAATGCCCAAAGCCCTTTTCACAATTTTTACCTCTCTGTCAACATGCAGTATTACCTTGAATTTCTCAGAAACAGCCAAGGTAATCATAGGGGACCTCATTAACATTGAAGCCCTCTGTGTCTACACATTCGCCTATAGCTACCCCATTCTTGCCTCTCTACTGCTAGCCATCAAAGAAACCAATGCTTGGGCTTTACCCAAGACCAATTAAATTAGAATCCTTAATTAAATCAAGACCAATTAAGACAAAATGAGGAGAGGGCTTAGAAATGGAAATTTTACAGAAGCTTTCCATGGTTGATAATCAGTGTTTTCAACTTTAAGAATAGATTCCAGCTTCTCCTATCTTCAAGACTTTCTCTTTCTAGTAACTTCATTCTGTTTCTGTATTGATTCTTTTCTTCAACTTAGTAGAATGCTGATATTTTTTTCCTCAAGCCAAAACAAACTAAGCTAAAACCAATACCCTTGATTCTTCTTCCATCTCTCCTATTTTAGTTTTAGCATTCTCTTTCCACATATAGATTACTTTTGGAAAATATATTCAGATAAGTGATATTGCAGTCCAGTTCCAAATCAGGAGATAGAAGCCACACAGGAGGCTAAGCAGGGTAAGTTTAATATAAAGAAGTACTGACTATGATCAAAGTAAGATGTAGAATAAAATAAAACTCTGTATGGTTCCCTGGGACTAAGGGAGAGTCCCCAAGAAAGGACAAGTTGGAAGGGGTTTCAGACTTAATTGGAGAAGGTGTCATTTAGCCCATTAAGTAGCGGAGAAGTTTGCAGATGTAGCCAGGCTAGAGTTGGTCTGGAGTTTCTGGGATAGCAGGAATCCACTATGATTAGCAGAACAATGACCCCTCAAAGATGTGCATATTCTAATCCCCAAACCTGTGAATATGTTACCATCCGTGGTGAAAGGAACTTCGAAGATGTGATTGAATTAAGAACCCTGAGATGGAGAGATTATCCTGGATTATCTGGGTGGGCTCAGTGTAGTCACTTGGGTCCTTAGGAGTGAAGAACCTTTCTCACCTGTAACCAGAGAGAGACATGGCTACAGAAGAATGGTCAGAGAGATGCTATATGACTGACTTTGAATGTGGAGGAGACCATGAGCCAAGGAACATGAACAGCTGCTAGAAGCTGAAAAAAAAAAAAAAATCAAAGAAACAGATTCTTATCCAAAGCCTCCAGAAGGAATCCACCTTGTTGACACCTTGACAGCCTGCAGAGCTTTAAGATGAAAATTTTATGTTTTAAGTCACTAAGTTTGTGGTTATGTATTACCGTTGCAGTAGAACACTAGCACACTCATTCTGCAGAGTGCAGGCGGGGAGCAGGTCACAGCGATTGGTGGCGTAGATAATGAGCAGCAAGCAATGGGAGCTCCGGAGCCAGCGATGGCAGGAGGCCCTCAGAGCGCATAGGAATGTCCCTTCCCATTAAGAAGAGTGGGCCGCAGAAAGCTTATCACTAGGTGGCGGCTACAAGGCCTCAGAGGGACCACGTTCTGAGCCCGTGGCGGGGGCGGGCTTCACTGGCTGTCCCCACACCCACATAGCCACCTTTGGATCCTGAAAAAACTTGTAGGAGAGCCCTTTCCTTTTTCAATGTCCCTCCAGTGCCTTTTCCTGAGAAAGTTCAGCATCATTCTCACTTTAAAGGAGGTATATTTAAAGAAATGCTGTTGTTTATTACAAAGTATATATTGAAAGGTGTGAAGCTGAGCGGCAGCAAATTGGTAACTGACATATATCTTCAAATCATGGCTAACCTTTTATTATAGCCCCTGGCAGCTTGATATCTTCAACTCTCCACTGAAATTACCCTTGTCGAGGAAATCAGCTATAAACTGCGTTTCGTCCCTATGTGTGTAATAACTGACAATGCTGATCAGCATATTCTCTGCACAACTCTGTCCCTGTCATGCTGCTTCCACTTCCTTGAACCTCTCCTTCAGTTATATCCCCCGAAATGAGTTGTGCTCGTATATGTTCTCAATTTTTCTCAAGTGTTTCACCTGTCAACACTTCAGTCTGGTTTCTGCATCCAGTACCTCACCAATATCTCACTGTTCTTGCAGATACAACCAAAGATGTCTATGTTATCAAATCCTATGGATATTTTTCCAAAATATTTATATTTTTATATTTTAGTCTGTTTTCCACATTTTATTTCCTGGCTTTCCACAGACCTTTTTGGCTACTCTTTCACAGATATTTTTTGTTGACACCTTCTTCCCTAGCAGAAAAGTTGGCAGTCTTTGGGGGTTCATTTCGGGGTCAGCTTCTCTCCTCATGATCTATTTCTGCCTTAAGTGATTCATCTGTGCATCTGTCTTCAAAAACCATGTGCTAATGACTGCCAGGTTAACTCCCAGGATTGCAGGCATCCAGGTATAGGCGTCAGGTCTAAAGAAAAAGGACAGATGGAGAAACATGAAAGATGAGTCAGCCTGATTTCATTTGTCATTACTTCAAACCAAACCTAAATTTTGGAGAAACTAGCTAAATTTTAGTATAGAGCTTTAAAAAATCCTACAGTAATGAATATTCATTTAGATAAAAAGTTTTCCTCTCCCTCATTACATCATAAATTATTTGAAAAATACTTTAATTCATCCTCTAAATGTGCCCAATGATTTTTTTTTTCAATCGGAGCGTCAACATCTTAAAAGGTTTATGAATACTCGTGGGTAAATCACACGCTTTAGTGTCTGAGGGGCCCTCGTGAGCCATTTTTTCTGGGTAAATATTCTACTTCAGTCCTCTCTCCCGGCAAGGCTCACAGCTATCTCCTAGTATAGTTGCATGTTGATATTACTGTTAAAGCCTTTGAAAATACTGAGGTTTTACTTCTGCTATAATTCATACAATTTTCCTGTTTGCCATCACCAAATAATGCACTTGTTTGGTACATCAGTACAACTGATATCCTGCTGGCAAAGATTTTTTTTTAGAACATCTATATTTCAGGAAGACTTAACTATTACTCAGCTTTTTGAGGCATCAGGTTTGAGCAAATTTTGACTGAATATTCAGTGTTTTAATTATCTTGCTACAAAACTGGGATTATATTTTTATATTCATGAAAATGATAGGAAGCCCTAGCAAGACTTCAATCAAAATAACAGTCATTTCCCATCACTGTGATGTTTTAATTAGCATTGCAACAATTAAGTTCTACTTTTCTATTTTATGAAATTGCTTCTTTGTAGCTAAGTGAGGTTGCCTCAGTGTGAGAGATGGTGTGACAATCATTCTAACTGCACAACTATTCTTTCTTTGTAGTAATTCTTGTATTGTACACCGATATTTGTTAAGTCCATATAGTTGGGCAGGTTTTCCTCTCATTCTTGACATTATCTCACATCATTTCTTGATTCTTTCATAAATAACGATGCAAGTTTATTAGCTTCTCTTTTATGCCTCATTTCTTACTACTTCGCACAGTTTTTCATAGAAATAGTATTTGATCTGAGAATATCTTTATCAGTTGGAAACATTTTTTCCGGTATTTAACCTACTAGTGCTTGCAATTGGATCAGCTGTTCACAGATTCCGTCATATGTCCTAGAATCAGTACACAAACATCACTTTTGTCTGTGCATTGGAAGTCTTGATTGGAATTAATAATACACTGGTTATATCAATATCATACCTACAGATTTCTTACTTAAGCCTCAAATCCTGTTGATTACTTTTTCTGCTATTATTTTAAAAATTATGGCTACAAAGTTACATTCCCCCAGTAGGCCTACGAGCTATCAACGGTAGTGTAATTCACTGAGTGCCTTCTGTGTACAGGCCCTTAAAATTCATAATCTCATTTAATCCTGCTAAATGTATATATGTTAAACACGATGAAACTGAGACTCAGAAAGGCTAGATAACCTGCCAAAAGGCACAAACATTTGTAAGTGGAAAGCAGGTTCAAAATCATGATTGAGTCCTAAAGCCACAATTTTTCATTTCCACCGTTTACTTCCTTTGCACTCTGCATCTTCCTTTTGCCACTTACAGATAACATTGGTTGACTGCACCAACTTCAGGGTGACAAGTTTTGATACATTAACTTATTTGACTCTTGGTGTACATTCTAGATTTCATTTTCCCAATTTTCTGTAATGTTGCTCCCTCTTATCTCAGAGATTTTATGTCATCTTTTAATGAAATGTCTGATTTTTTTTAATATAGGGGCTAACTGTAAGGAACAAAAAGTTATCCCAAATATAAAGTATATTTTGATTCACATAAATTTGTTTACATTAAAATCTCTCTCATGTACATTTTTTTCTCCAAAATTAATTTTATTTTAGAGTGCACATTTCTTTCAGATTTAGGCAGTATGAAGGAATACATCCAAAATGTCTTCTCAACTGAATGGAAACTGGTGAAATGGAAGATACATCTCTGTTACAATCCCTCATTCTCTTTTGGTATCTAAACACCCAGAATATGATGTTGCCTGTATTCTGAGAACTTTTCACTTTATTACTCTGCCTGGCCTGCCAATTTTTGCAGTAACCCATGCCTCAAATCTCTCACAATCTCTTTGCAATGAAGGCAAATGTAAATGTGGCGAAATGTTTCAACCGGAGAACTGTGTGAAGGGTATTGCCATAGGTGGATTCTATAATGGCTCCCGAGATTCCCACCCCCTACTGTGCGTGTTCTGGATACTTCCCTGTCCTTGAGTGTGAGTGGGACCTGTGACTGTGAGGATGTCACTCCATGATTAGATTATGCTACTTGGCCAAGGTGAAAAGATTTTGCATATGCAGTTAAGACCCCAAGTCAGTTACCTGTAAGTTAATCAAAGGAGGATTGTCCTGGTTAGGTGTGATCTAAACAGACGAGCCCTTTAAAAGAAGATGTAAATGTTTGGGACATCTTTCCCCTGGCTTTGATGCAGTAAGTTGTCGTGTATGACAGGGTCTGAGAAAGCATTTGACAAGGAATGGTGAGTGACCTCTTGGAGCTGAGAGTGGCCTTCAGCTGACAGCCATCAAGAAAACCGGAGCTCAGTTCTTTAGCTGAAAGAAACTGAATTCTGCCAACAACCTTGTGAGGGCAGAAGATGATAAGCTCCAGGGGGAACATGACCTCAGAAGAGGTCATGACTCAGCCAAGCTATTCCTGGACTCCTGATTCATATAAATATTGAGATAATACATATGTGTTGTTTTAAGCTGTTAAATTTGTAGTGATTCGTTTACCCTGCTTAGAAAAGTAATACAGATAAACATGGTCTTTGTATTATCCTTGTACCATTTCTGTACATTTGAAACTATGTCAATATAAAGAGATAGTAAAATCACCTTGCTGGTCTGTGTACCATTTCTTTTCCTTGCTTTTAGGCTAAACTAATCTGCATAATTGATACCTCAACCTTTCCATTCCAGTAGCTCACATAGGACAATAATAACCATGACCATTAAATATCTTTGAAATCTTATCCTGTGTTTTACTGTTAATGTAAATATTGTACTAAAGTATAATGGACCTGTTTACTTTAATATGATAATTAAAGTGTATACTTTCGTTTCTAGCCACGATGAAGAAATCAGGGTTGAATTTTCCTTTCTTTCAGAAAACTGAACAAAGTAAGAAATAACGGCATTCAAATATTGGAGTGCAAGAAGTGAACAGTCATAGTTCCCATCAGAAGGGGGAAAAGTGAGGTGAGTCATACAATCATTCTAGCTTTCTGTCTTGATGCATTTACTGAATCACATTTCAAGCTGAGAGACCTTAAGCAAAACCTAGAGGTCTTGACAAATTATGAAGACGGAGACAGGGGTATGAATTCTTTCATTCAGCACAGTACATTTGAGAGCCATCTATGTTGTCACAAGTATAATAAGTTTGTTCCTTTTACTGCTGAGTAGTGTACCATTGTATGGATGTACCACAGTTTGTTTACCCCTTCACAGGTTTAAGAAAATTTTGATAATTTTCAGCTTTTGCTAATTATGAATAAAGCCTCCATAAACATTCTAATACAGGATTTTGGTTAATATAAATTTTCATTGTTCATGTATAAGTAACTTGGATTAAGATTGGTGGGTCACATGGTAAGTACATATTTAACTTTACAAGAAAATGCCAGGATGTTTCCTACAAAGTGCTTCATTCATTTAGCATTCTTCCCAGCAATGTGTGAGAGTTCCAGTTACTCCGTATCTTCCCCAGTACTCGTTGTTTTGTTTTGTTTTGTTGCTTTTACAATTCTTTGGCTATTGTAGTTGGTATAGAATGGCATTTCTTTTGAGTTTATATTGTATTTTCCTATTGACTAATATTGTTGATTATCTCTTCATCTGCTTATTTTTCATTTATACATCTTCTTTGGCAAAATGACTGTTAAAATCTTTTGCCGATTTTCTAAATAGATTGCTCTCTTAGTGTTGAGTTTTGAGAGTATTTATGTAATCTGAATATGAGTACTTTATAAGATATGTAATTTGCAAATATTTTTCCCAAAGGCTCTATAGTAGTATCTCTTTTATTAGCCTGATATTGGTGATTAGCTTCTTTTTTTTTTTCCCTTGGCTAGTCTGCCTAGAAGTTTATCAATTTGAAATTTTCAAAGAAATAGCTTTTGGTTTTATTAATTTTTTTCTATTGTCATTATGCTCTTAGTTGCATTGATTTTTGTTTATGTTTATTATTTCTTTCCTTCTTGTTTGGGATTTAATTTATTCTTTTTGTTGTTTCTAAGATGTCTTATTAAATCACTGATTTACGATCTGCTTTCTTTTCTAAATTATGTATTTATTGCTATGTTTCCTTCTAAGCACTTCTCTAGCTCTCTCCCACAAGTGCTATGTTGCATTTTTATTTTCACTTAGTTAAAAATATTTTTTAAATTTCCCTTTAATACTTCCCTTTTGAACCAGGGATTATTTAGAAATGTGTTTTCTAATTTTCAAGTATTTGGGGGATTTTTAGATATATTTTTATTTGTTTCTCATTTATTTCACGTATGGTCTGAGCATACTGTATCTGATTTCTATTCTTTTAAATTGGGTGAATTTTGTATTATGGCACAGAGTATGGTCTGTCTTAGTGAATGTTTTGAATGCTTTTTATTACTGACATATGTCTTTATGTTTAAAGTGAGTTTATTGTAGACAGCATATCATACACTTCAGTCACTGTATCCCATCTGACATTCTATATCTTTCAAATGGTGTGTTTAGACTGTTTATGTTTAATTTGTTTAATGATGTGGTTGGGTTAAAAATCTGCCATCCTGTACTTGTTTTTCTAATTGTTCCTTCTACTTTCTGTTACTGTTTTCCCTCTCTTTTTGTAACTTCTTAAAGGATAATAGAATTTTTTTCTGATTTCCTTTTATCTACAATGTTGAGTTATTATTTATACCTCTTGTAAAATTTTTAGTTGTCCTTTGGGTTGTAATATACATCTTTAATTACTCAGAGTTTATTTTCCAATAATATTATACTGATTCATGTGTAATATATGAATATAAGTGAACAGACCAAACCAAGCATACAAACACATTCTTTGTGTTTTTATCATAGAGCATTTTATATTTACATATGCCATAAGCATGTAATAAATAGCTACTATTTTTGCTTTAGACAAATCATTTATATTTCAGAGCAATTAAATATTAAGAGAAGATATTCTACCCTCTTTATTCCATTTCCTTTGTATTACTTTTCTTTTTGTAGATCCTATTTTCTGTCTGATTTATTCCTTCTTACAGAATAGCTTTCCTTAATATTTCTTATGGTACAGATCTGCTGGCAATAAAATTTCTAGAGTTTTGTTTGTTTCAGAAAGTCTTTCAATTATAAAATATATTTTGATAAATATAGAATTATGGCTGGAAAGTTTTGTTTTGTTTTCCTTTTCAGCTCATTGAATATATTTTTCTGTTGTCTCCTGGCTTAAATGGTTTCTGATTAAAAAGTCTAATGTAAATATTATCTTAATTCCTGTGTATGTAACATGTTTTTTGTTACTGACTGCTAATAAGATATGACTAAGTTTATAAGTGTTTTTTGTGTGTTTTTTGATACTTATCCTGTTTGTTCTTTGTGATTCTTGCATCTGTAGATTGTTATCTGTAATTTAATTTGAAAAATTATTAGCCATTATTTCTTCAAATATTTTTTCTGCCCCATCCTTTCTTCTCATTCTGAGACTCTAATTACATTTATGTTAGACTATCTGATATTGCCTTATAATTCTTGAATGCTCTGTCCTATTTTTTTTTCTATTATTGTTTATTTTTCTTAAGTATTTTCTCTCTGTACTTCAGTTTAGGTAATTTCTGTTGACTTATCTTAATATTTACTGATTTTTTTCTTTCTCAGCTGTGTGATTTTCTTTATCCTTGTTATTGCGTTTTTCACTTTCTATAGTTCCTCTTGATGTTTTCTAACAGTGTTCATTTCTTCTAAAATTACCCATCTGATCCTGCATGTCGCCTACCTTTGCCATTGGAGACTTTAACATATTTACATAGTTAGTGTACCTTCCATGCCTCAGCATTCCAGCATTTCTGTCATATGTGTCTGGTTCTATTAATTGCCTCGTCTGTGTTACCAGTATGTAGTTTTCCTTGGGTTTTTTTTTCTTTTTTTATGGCAATTTTTTTTCTTTTTTTATGGCTTGTAATTTTGCCGAAAGCAAATATATAGGGCATTTGAGTCTGAAGTAAATTGTTTTTCTTCTTTGTTTGTTTTGTTTTGTCTTGTTGCCCTAGCTGGAAATAAGCACTCTTTTCCTTCTTTTAGGCCTTTAGGTGGATATTTGAGTCAATATAGTGAGGCGCTGAGCTAGGTTTGAGATTTGTGATTGCTGCCGTACTCTAGGTAAACCATAGATTTCAAAATTTTCTAGAGATATGTTTAGGATGGGGGCTGGTTTGCCAGAGGGTAGGACTGGGGTTAGGGTGAGATGTGAGACACTTGACTATGTGCAAAATTTAAGGGGATGTTAAAAACTCAGTCATCAAGATAAATAATATTTTAATTCAGTATTTTAAAAAACTAATTAATTAAAAAATCCGTGATAAACAAATATCAAACTTTAAGATAAAGACAGGTTGGTGTTATTTGTTTTACGACCTTCTGTCAATGGGAACACCCTGTGGTTCTCAGGCATTGCCTCTCTTATTGGGTGGGTTAGGAAGTTGACCATGGTGAGCAAACTCAACGGGCAACTTGGGCTTTATAAATAATTATGTGTATTTATTGCAGAACTTTCACCCACTTTTCACTTGGTTAAAAGTATGAGAAGATACTTTGATGAGTGTGTTTAGAGACACATAGTTTTCCCTTTGCCTCGGGCTCCAATATGACTTGTCATGGGCTGCCAGAGAACTTTTCTCAATATCGCTCTCATTGTCAGCTTTAGGTCTCCTCTTTGTGCTGTGCCAGTAGTGTCTCTGCTTTTGCAACTCTTTCAGCAATACTTCACTGTTACTTGTTACTTGTTGCTTGGTTGGGGCAAGAGAAAGAGTCCGTCTCTGGTAAACAACCATCCCAAGTAAGGCAGTGTGTCCCTGGCTTGGGGGTGTGGCTTCACATGCCAAACATCATGAAGTTCTTTTGTGTATGCCCCCTATTCCAGACCGGTGTTAATGCCACATATTTCAAAGTACATATTACCCCCTGCATCCTCACAGTCTCTCAAACCTGGTAAATTATGGCCCAAATATATATAATAATTCAATAGCATACCAATAATACTACCACAGAATATCATGAGTTCCATATATTCTCACCCAATTGAAATATAGGAACTCATGTATCATTCTTTGGAAGTTTTCTTAAAATCTGGCAAATTAGGCTAGATCCTTAGATTTCTGAAGGTAGCAAATTAATACAATTTATAAGAAACTTGCTATTCATCTTACATGAATCATCTTTGAAAAGTTGCCACAATGAAAATGTGACAAAAATGAACATTATCATAAGCATGTGGCTATAAAGCACTGTTCCCTAGCTCTAGTCACCCCTGTGGTTATGGTGGATCTTTCTGTAGGGGTCACTTTTACAGTTTCTAAACTAAAAAACTGGGGAAGTATAGTGGCTGCTACTCGGAAATGTCCTGTGGGCACCATATTCATGGGATGGGTAAATCCTAGCATGTCATACAATTACTAGTCTAATTGCTAGAAAGCAAGAAGGAGGGAGTGGCAATGAAATCAGCTATTGACTGTGCTTCAATAATAAGGAAACCAATTTAGCATTGTTTTTTCCCCCCCATAGTAGTAGTTGACATCACAGGACAGCATGAGAGCTGGTGGAATAATATCCAAAGAATAAGCCCTTGTTATAGATCCTTTGCTTAGACATTCCCTTAGCTCTAAGAACCAGGGCCATTTCTTTTATAATAGAGCCCATTCCTATTAGTGCGAACAGCAGGATGCATGTGCCATCTACAAATTTAAAATAGCAAATACTCAGTTAATGTGTATCTGGGCATGTACATGTGTGTTAAGCATTTAAAATGAGTCTTAGGAACCATCTCAGTAACATTTTTCAGTGTCACACAATAATAAATGTCTAGGCATGGATTACATTCCAAGTATTTCTTACTCTAAAGTTTGGGTTTCAAGCCTCTTGCATTACAGCATGTCTCTGTGCAGTTTGATGCTCTTCCTTTGGAGGTCAGTTGTTTACATAGTTTTGTAGGTGAATACTCAACCTATGAACTAGTTCTCAATTTTGCTTATCCATGAATTTTATTTTGCTAGCATACCCAGAATTATTTGGATCCAGGGAATGAAATAGGGAAACTAAAGTCACAAAAGATTTGCATAAAAATAATGTCAATTTATTGATTTGTAATAAATAATATAAGTGCAAGGAGTACAAGAAACGTGTGCCAATTGATCAGTTCAATTTCGCCTCAGTAAGAAATTCTGTATAGACACCAAAATATAACAAGTC
Source organism: Camelus bactrianus (assembly GCF_048773025.1). Classification (NCBI taxonomy): domain Eukaryota; kingdom Metazoa; phylum Chordata; class Mammalia; order Artiodactyla; family Camelidae; genus Camelus; species Camelus bactrianus. Next base: position 18,892,213 of record NC_133568.1, on the reverse strand, counting down.
ACTTAGAACCAATTCAGTCGGAAGAAGGGAAGGTAATTGGCTGGTTTTAATGGCGATGATGTCTAATGCACACATTTCTACTATAGGAACGTATTTGCTATGAGGGCTAGACCTTTGAGTCTTTGTGCCAATATATCCACCCTATTGAAGAAAAAAAGAAAACACTTTATTTTGATTTGGATAGTTCTATCATCCAAAAGCAAGAATTATATACTGACTGGGAAGGGAGTTCTTTAGGGGGAGGGGGAAAGTATCACTTAACTGGTAGACATAAAAAGTGTTAAATTACTAAATTCCAGAAGAATTATCCGTCAGAACTTGAGGAGGGAAAAGCAAAACACAAGAGAAAAGTGAAAGAACCTATTTATAAGGGTCAGAGTGACAAAGGACAGAGTGGACATTGGACCAAGTTGACAGAGTTAAGGGTTCTGCTCAGAGCTGCACAGGCATGGCCCACTCATGGAGGTCCAAGAAATAGGTCCTTTGCCTTGTGGTAATTGCATGATAAGAAGAAAATCCCCATTCAGTAAAGGATACATCTGTCATTGGTCTAGTGAGTTTCTATGCAGGGAAAGGAAAGATGCATTTCCAAGGTGCAAATGCTTGGAAATGGCTACGCTGGGAGAGCTAATAAAGTAGGCAGGTGTTTGGACCTACCTGTGGAATCACCATGAATGTGACAGCTGCAGATGCAGGCTGATATGGGTGCATTGTATTGCAACTCAGATTGCACGAATGCCATTTCCCAGTTGTGGTTTTACAGAATGTTAGCCAACTCCTGGTAAAGAAAGGCCAAAGAAAATACAATCTCTATTTATGTGTAGTTGTATTCTTAGAACAATCAATGTATATTAAACCCATGTGAAAAAGTATCTTATATTTATAATTAAAATGGAGGTCTGCATAGATTTAGGAAATTATAAACAGGGATTTCATCTCTAAGAATGTCCTGTGAGAGATCTGAAAGCCTGGGAGAATGCAGGACAATTCTTCAGCCGTGCAGGACTGTAAGTGAACTTCAGGACATCTGTATCCCTGACCCTTCTACATTAAAGTCCAGGAGCAACTCCAGTCATTGCGATAACCAAAACACCCTTTCGGATTTCCAGAGCACTGGAGATCACAACAGACTCACTAAGAACAACTTCTCTAGTGTTAGTAAATGCGTTATTTGGGGCTGTATTTTACGGAGCTGTTTCAAAATGTTCAAAAAACTGGACTTTTCTGTTTGCCTTATATGACTTATCAATCTGTGATTTTTTTTTTAAATTAAGTTTCTATATGTGGTTAAAGCTACAGTTAAGGGTAGTGATGGGGAGTTAATCAGACACAGATATCAAAAATAGAGATCCTGTGTGAATCATTCAGAATGGTTGATTATTTCTAAGTTTTTGGAGCAAAAGAAGGTGAAACTATTATGCACACAGAGACCTCTTTATGGGAGGTTTCAGGTCAGAGCTAGACTTGAGGTGTTGGAATGGTAAGTATCTATAGTCTGGAGAGTGAGGGGCTTGAATAAAAATACAGAGGATTTGGGGAATAAGACTTCAGGCTGTGTGAGTGTGTTTTCTAGCATCTCAAGGTCCCAAAGTAACTGCTGCTTTGACCCCCTTTGATTACTAAGAACATGGGTCCTGAGAGGCTCTGTCTTCTCAGCTTGACCTCAGATACCGATGCTCTTCTGATGACACTCTGGCTCCTGTCTCAGGACCCACAGGTTAACCATGCTTCTTTGTTGTACACGAGGATTAGTAACTGTGATCCAAAGCAGGGACCTAAAGACTCCTTAGCCTTAAGCCAGAGTTATAATGTGCAAGCCACTGTGGGACAAATATGCAAGCCCCTCTGTTGAGCTGTCCAGCCCAGCACAAGTGTGAGCTGGCTGTTACCTGTTGCCTTGCAGCAGCCTGGAATTTCATCTACATTTGAATTTATTTCTCTTCCTTTATTCTTTTGGATTCTCTCTGTTGTCTTTAACACTAACCTCTGCCTTTTCTCACTTAAAATTGTGTTAACAAAGCAAAAGTGTTAAGCTTGATTTAAATAAATAAAAAAGGCTAACCCTTCTGCCACTGGGTTAATTTTGTCTTCCCATCCATTTCTTTCCCCTGTGGGGCGTGGCCTTGTTCTCCATCCCCGACCCCCATCAGTTTGTCAGTTACCAGAGCTTGCACTGGTTTTCAGTTTTACTTATTCCCCTCCCACAACTAGGCTCTTGCCAACCATCCACCATATACAATATTGCAGCTACAAGCTGTTCTCAGAAAATCCACTCAAAATAGCTGAGGAGCAGCTGCTTCTGCGATATTTTCAAAAGGAAGAAATTTGTATTTTTTTCCCACAGGCTAAGGGTCTGTTGGTTTTGCATAGAAAGAGGCAAATGAAGTCCTTCACTCCAGCTGAAATTCTCTGCCCCTCACTCTGTAGCTCCAATTTCAATGTATGGATAATGGGCAGGGAAACGGAAAGATGATTCTGGAAAAAGGATGCATCATTTTTTTTGAAGACTATTCGTTTGCTTCTCATATTTTTGCAACTGATATTTACAAGGAGATTAACAAGAGTTGACTTGTGGGTACAAATTAGAAAAAAACGAAGGCCAGTTGAATCCAATTAGCATTTTTTAGCATCGTTTGACTCATTTGTCAGTCACCTAACATAACACTGGTGGGAGCACTTTAATAACGTGGAGGAAACGTATCATTAAAGTGTAGCATGCTTCTTCTACTCTTGGAATTTAAAGGCTTTGAGAAATTTTGGGAGTGGGGCTAAGTATCCTTAAATTTTTCAGTCTGCTATTATAAGCCTCTTCTTTCCCCTTCCCTCTCACACCTCCCCAGGAAGCACTTGAAAGAACAGTGTGGCTGTCAGGGTGGGAACAGAACAATTAGATGTCAAGGATGCAATTAGTTTAAGAGCAGAGTATTAGGGACTCAAAATCATGGCATCTGAGACCAGGCAGCTATGAACCAGCAATTAAGAAACTACTTTCCACTTATTATTTCCTGGAAATAATGTATTTATGTATTTCCTGTGAGATAATGTTTAGTCGCTGTACAATTATGTTCCAGTTGAGCACTCGATGCTGTATCTTGATTCTGGGAGACTTGAAACGCCTCTGCAGAAGGAATACTCCTGTACGGGGTGTGTATTAGCAACACATCCCATTGCGTCCAAAGTAAATTTTATGCTGCAGATCAAGCAGAGCTACAAATAATCACACTTCTTGTCACACGGTGTGGGATCACATCAAGCATTATAAATTATTAGAGAATTCACATGGACATCATGTAATACCACAGGAGTTCCATTATGATTTACCTTTAATTAACATTCACTGGCTGTATTTCAAAGTGCTATCGCTCTGTCACACCACAGGCTGTTATACAAACCATAAATGCTATCAATACTCCTGCATTTATCTAAGCTCCGACTGATTAAAATGTGATTTGTCCCATAATACCTTCTTAGTTTGATATGTGACTTGGATTGCTGACCTAACATTACTTCTATTGCAAGTTGTCATGCAGTCAATTATACTGAATAACTGCAGGGCTTAAGAGCACAGAGGAGACCAGTATTGGAAGGAAAACATTCCTCCCATAAGTTAGAGAGAGAAAAGAAATACTAGGAAGAAGATGGGGGCTTTTCTGCGCCAATGAAAACAAATTGTAAAGGTTGTTAGTTTCCAGGGACAGATCATAATTTAGTCTGCCTCATGATTTAGGTGGATTGGAGATGCTCGCAATTTTGGAGAGAAAAACTACTTGTTTGCTTACTTTTCTCCATTCCTCTTTCTCTTTCTTTACTCCTTCCTCTCTTTTATCAACATGTATTTATTCAACGCATATGACATATTGCAGTTCCTTAGTGGGCCACAGAGAAGTCCAACTCTTTAAGTAAAAAGGTACAGAATAAGCTTTCGCCCAACTCACACTAGATAAGGTAGTAGTAGGAAAAAAGTTAACGTAACTTTAATGCATAGTTTGCTTTCATTGTAAAGGTACATGCCAAAGAGTAGAGCAACAGGATGTTATAATTGAGATGCTCCTTAGAGATAACCTAGTGTAACACTCCACCAGGAAGAGGAGGCCAAGATTATCAAATAAATGGCCAAGTACTAAATGTGAGGGCACGAGAAACTCAAGACTAGGACTCTCTTAGAGCTTCGCCCGCAGATGCTCTTCCTTCTAGCACTTGTTTATCTGCTTTGCCAGACTGTAAAACGAATGCAATTGTGAGACAGGCTTTTGTACCAGAGAGCTTAAGCACTTATTTTTCTTTGAGCAAAAACTAATAATAGACTATGGAGAGGTTAAACTTGTGTAATAGAAAAGACACAGAACTACTATAATAGGAGACCAGATGTAACTTGCTGCCTGATTTGGGGTAAAACACTTAAATTTCAGCTGCAAGACAAGTAAGAGCGTCTCTAAGCTTCAAGTGCTTTCTGTGACGGAACCCCAGCATGTTCTCTGGGTGTGAGCTCTTTTGCTTGTCTATCAGATGAAGCCCTCTCCTACCGGGGGAAAACCATTGTAGCAAAGTATGTTTTTATGTTTAAGGTGTTAAATGTTAAAAATGTACCGATGTTCAAACATCTTAAAAGTTCTAGAGTCAAAACCCACTACCCTTTGACGTTTCCTGAATGTTGAATAACCAAGTTGTAGCACTGATCAGGCAGGCAGGAGAGGTTGATAAAAGGAGAAAGGTTAATAATTCATTACAAGTGAGAGGAACACTGGCTCTATCCGGTCTTTGAGGCCCTACGGAAGAGGAAGCTCCAGGAAAAGGAAAGGCATTTGGTGGTGTGGTCTTTACAGACCCCTTGCTTAGTTTTGGCCAGGTGAAATTTAACATAGATTTGATTCTCCAGGTGTCACGGTGACTCACAAGCATCTTCACCAGCACAGGGACTAGTTGGAGCCCTGAAGCAGATAAAGCCCACGTTGCAAAGAGATGAGCTGTCAAGCAGGAGCCTCATTGGTGCCTGGTTGGGTGACAGAATGCTGGATTTACAGACGTTTGGAGCAGGCTGAACTGACAGACCTCTACACATATCACGCACCCTGGGGACAGTCCTAAGAACAGAGCCAGGAGTCAGTGTGCAGGGTGGGTCTGGGCAGGGATAGTTGGAAAGGAGAATTTAGACAGGAGGAACAAGCGTGGAGCTCCTGGGAGCCCCGGTGATGCTGGTTTATCACCTGCCCTAGACAGCTCTAGTAGAGACTTAACATGACAGCTCTTTCAACCCTGATGTTAGTTTTTCTTAATATTTTGCTTCAGATGGTATTTTCTTAATGTAAGATGTAAATGTAGATATTGACGTTTTGGATACATTTATTTTGACATTTTGCTAATTAGAGATGTTTATTTTCTGGGGAGAAAAATCATACCCTACAACTGGATAGCATAGTTTCATGTGTCCCTCCGTTAAACTTGTATGGAGAAAGGCTCAGAAAGTTAGGTTTTTATTGCGGCCCTCAATGGGGCCTCCTGGTGGCAGCTACCTTGGGGTTAATTTTCAAAATTAATGTGCCCTACAAATCTAGCTTATTTGGAGATAACAAATGTCACACTCATTATCTTCTTTTTTCTCATGCAAACAAACAGATAAAGCATTTAAATATCAGACAAGTTTAGGGAAATTTATCTGTATTTACTTTTTAAAGGCTGTATGAAGGGCTCAGCTGATTTCACAACAAATTAATATTCAGCCATTCAACAAACACTTAGTACTTTCTTCATGTCAGAACTGTGACTGTTTCAGATGTAATATATTTCTATATTTGCATTTTTCACTTCTTAAAAATTAATTTCATATTTCAGGAATTATTTATAGTGAGTTAAATAAAATAATTAAAGTGCTATGTATTTAAAAATTTTGTTTTGCATGAGGGCTTTTCTGATACACTCAAGGATGACAAGAATTGAAGAATAAAGGAAGATGGAAGGAGCGGTACAGAAGCATCGACTAGATCTTAGTAGAAATGCCATTGTGTTCCGAAGTAGGCATCAGCCTCCTGGGTAGCTCAGATAGCTTTGCATTCTGAAGATTGATGGCTTCCCTGTGCTCAGTTCACCTAGAATAATAGTGAGTCATTGGGCACAGCTCCAGTTTAAAGCAGAGCTTTGGAATGAACATTTATTTGGTAGCCTTTCTTTTTTCTTTTTTTTTTTTTTTGTAATGAATCAAATGGAACTCTCTAAATGTTAGAGGGTTCCCAAACAGGAAAGGTGTTGGACCAATTGAAAAGGAAGTTCGATGCATCAGTGACATTCTTCCTAATCTAGCCTGCAGACTTGGAGAAATGTATTCAGTCTGTGAACAATCCAGGTAATATATTTCCTCAGATTGTTCCCAGTCGTTGAGCTATAGAAGACGGTATCCGAAGGGCCGAGAGAGTTATGTTGCCATTGCACTGGTCACCCCTTGGTGACTCTTCTCCTGAGTAAGCCAACAGACTGTTAGGAACGTCCCTCTTCCTAATGGGATAAGTGAGCCATATTGATAGAAGAGTTTTATTTTTAAAAGAGGTACTAGTTATTATGCAAAAAGGCAAACCCTATGCTAAACAAGTAAGCGGCTCCAATGTTGAGGAGATTCTTTCTGAGGCCATACTTTACCGTCTCTTAGAGGAGATTTTGTCAGTGGGTTGGAACAGGTTCCTCTTCCTAGCATTTGTCTCGTGTTCAACTCTGTCACCAACCCCTTTCTTTAATATGACCAACACTTTACTCTAGATGTGATATTCTTCTAATTATTTGGAATTTTAATAGACATCCTTCTCCAAGTAGCTGTGAGCTCTCCTCATTCTGGCATAGGAAGAACTGTAACAAAGAACTGGCTTTAGATGCTGGACAGCTGCATGGAAATGTATGGCTTGAGGACTGTGCTAACAGTTCTTTTATTAACCAGCCAGTCCAAACTCAAAATGTGTTTTGTTGAATGAACAAATGAGTGAATAAATTCAAGAGCCATTGAATCCTCACAATGAGCTGAACTTTGTGGCAGTTCACTGGGAAACAGAATGAAACAAGACAGTCACTGACTTCAAAGGATGATGACTTCGACACACGGGAAAGCACACAGGCATACCTTGGAGATACTGTGGGTTCAGTCCTGTGCCACCACAATAAAGCAAGTCATGCAGATTTTTTTGGGTTTCCCAGTGCATGTGAAAGTTATGTTTACATTATAATGCAGTCTATCAAGTGTGTACTAGCATTATGTCTGAAAAGCTGAGGTACATACCTTAGCTTAAAAAAAATTTATTGCTTAAAAAAATGCTAAGGATTATCTAAGCCATCAGCAAGTCTTGCCTCCATGTTGATGGCTGCTAACTAAGCAGGGTGGTGGTTGCTTACAGTTGGGTGGCTGTGGCATTTCTTAAAATAAGACAACAATGAAGTTTATTGTATCTTACGATTCATCCATGAGACAAGTTAACCAGCAACCTGAGCTGCATTCAGCCTAGCAATCTATTAAATTCCAATCTGTAACCTGTATCATAATGGCTCAGTTTTCAAATACTCTGATCTACCTCTAGTATATAATATGTAAATAAATTATTTCCATACTGTAACTGAAATTCATTTATTGAATAAATAATAATTGAGCCCTGGTCATATGTTAAGCATGTTCCATGCTAAACAGGACATAAATAAGCTTCCTTCTTGAAGTTGATGTTTTTAGTGGAATGGATAATAAATAAGGAAATATCCAATAGTAAGCAAAGTAGAGAGTAAACGAAACAAATTAGGAGACAGAATTCCTGGTGGCCTACTTTAGATTGGTGGACATGGAAAATCCTGTATTCCTAAAGCAGTCTGTTTCTTCTTGATGCCATTACTCAAGCAACTGTTTCCTAGTGACTTGGTCCAGAAAACCTGGCCATGTTGGCTGATGGTCTCAGGTTAAGCATAAGAGCATGAAGGTTTCAGAAAAATGTTTAACACCAATCTGTAATAGATAGAAAGGGCTTCTGGTTGGTCTGAAGACAAGGAACAGTAGTTCTGTTTAAGCTACGCTTTTGATTCTCCTTTGTTCAATGGGAACGTGTTTAAATGACTCTGTTTAAATGATTTCAGTGCTTTCTTCTAATCCTTCTGTATTGCAACATCCTGTTATTTTGAGTTATTTATATAATAAATACCCCTAACACAGTATATTTTTACATAATTTGTAAATGAAAAGTTGGTAAATATTAATGAGGACTTTCCTATCTGATAATATTTCTTGAGGTGCCAAGTCATGTGAACAACAATTTAGCTCAGCATATAATTTGTGGCAATAATTTTTCCTCACTAAAATTCTAAATATTTTGAACCATTATGGGAATTTTCTACTGTGGGAAAAACTCTGAGATGAGGTCAGTGTCTCTCCTTTGGTGAATAAATTGACTTTTAACATTTGAATTATGTACCAGTGGCAGTTTCCATAGTTAGACCCCCATGTAGGGACATTTTCGTCTACTAAATTTAATTGTGATTTTTTTTCCCCATTTGTTTTGCTTTAAGAATATAGATGGTCTATATATGTGCTTTATTTTGGGACATTCAGCTGACCTGTCATAGTCTACTGTTTGTGTATTGTTCGTTCTTAGTAATCTGTATTCTTGAAAGATGATGTCAAACATTTCGTCTGTAACATGGTTTTATTTTTTCTACTGTTTTGGTTATAGACTGTATTGTCCAGTTTTTTCTTAATCCCAAGACTTTATCTTACTTAATAAACGTTGATTGAGTTAACCAGCAATCTGTGCTGCATGGGAATGCACTGGGGTCACCAGTGAACACAAAGGACCAACATCTCATTACTCTGGGAGGTTGTACTCTGTGGCTGGAGAAAGATAGTAAATGAAATGAATGTATAATATGTCAGATGGTAGGTAGTACTTTGGGTAAGAGTGAGGTGCATGAGAGAGGCGGGGAGTGCTTATGCTAGGGATGGGCCTCGCCAAGAGAGTAAAATTGCAGCAAAACCTTTAGAGTGTGAGGAAGAGCATTCCAGACGGAGAACTGCCAGGGAAAAGGCCCCAAGGTGGGACTGTGTCTAGCATACTCCAGTGACAGCACGGAGACTAGTGAATCTGGAGCAGGAAGGCCAAAGAGGAGAGTCGCAGATGAGAACAGAGTAATGGAGAGGCTGACTGGGGAGATGATGTAAACCTCAGTAAGAACGTAGCTCTCCAGCTATGGAGCCAGCCCTCTGACCCCACTTAGCATTGATCCTGAAGGGTGAATAAAACGTGCTGTTCATCCCATGATAGTGGGCATGGGTTCTCCTTAGGTCCCTTGAAAAATCATCTAGGTGCTACTGTAATTTTCTTACAGACCTTAAACTGGAACATGAGTAAATCATCAGACAGAATTTGGGAGGCGCTGAGACCAGGGCTCACCCCAAGAGGAGAAATCCCCCTCTGCATGGTAGTTTCTTCACTGTTTTGGGGAAGATTGTGTGCCAAGGGTCAAGTTCCCATTTTAGTCCCATTTTAGTCCAGCCTGAAATAAGTTACATGGTGAGTCTTCCAGGTCTTGTCTTGCATATTAGAAGATATCTCTGTAGCATGAGGGATACACTGCTTCACAGGGCAGCCCTGTTATTCGCAAGTCTGGTGTGGCTACTCATGACTGTTGTGACGAAATAATTTCCCATCTCGCCCCCACATTCTTTCTTCACTTCAGCACTTGGTCATTCAAATTAAGAGCTATGTTTAAATCTTTCTTATTTCCAGGGTCAATGCACTTCCTCCAAAGGAAGAAGAGCTAAAACTGCCTTTTACTATTTTCTCTGAATATGGGAGGACTTCTTAAAGCTCATGCAGTATTTAATCTTAAATTTTATGTCTTGTAGCTGGTGACTTCCAAAGTTTCTAGCACCATTAAAGTAACTCCTTTAAAACATATGTGGGCATTTAAATTGAGTTGTATTGTGTGACTGTGTATTGGTGGAGGAGGGGAGATGTTTAGGAGACAGACCATATAAGAATAGTTAGGCACCTTTTAAAAGTGCAGTCCCCTTCTATTGCTGTATAATAAATTAGCACAATCTTAGTGGCTTAGAAAAGCATGTATTTATTATTTCACAGTTTCCATGGGTTAGCAGTCTGGACCCAGCTTAGCTGGATCCTCTGACTCAGAAAACAGCACTCAACCTGTTGGCTGGGCTGCCTTCCCATGTAGTGGCCTGACTGGGAAAGAATCTACTTCCCAGATTATTCAAGTTGTCCTTGCAGCTGTAGGGGGGCTCCAGCTTCCAGCTTCTTGCTGGCTGTTAGCCGTATGCCACACTAAGGCCCTAAGAGCTGCTCATAGTTCCTCGACAGGTGCCCTTCTCCAGGGTGGCTGCTTACATCCCCAAGCCTACAAGATAAGTCTCTAATCTCAAGGAAAACCAATCCTCCTATAAGAATTTTCACCTGATTAGGTCAGGCCCTCCCTGGAAAAATATTCCTTTTGGTTAATTCAAAATCAATTGATTTGGGAACCTTATTCATCTTCAAAATCCTTTCATCTTTGCCATTTTCTGTTGGCCAGAAGGAATTCACAGGCCCCAGAAACACTCAAGGGAAAGGTATTTATATTCAAGATACAGAGAGCAGGAATTATAAGGGATCCATCTTAGATCTTTCCTGCCATACCAAGGCACCACTTCCCCCAGATATATTTTTATTGTATGTATTTTATTTCAGATGTCTAAAGCTAAAATTTGATTTTAATTTAAACATAGAATTTATTTTAGGAGAAGAGATAAGGTTATTTAGGGGGAAACATTACTATGTAATTTTCAAGATTTTATTCATTTCTGAAACAATAAAGGTTATTAAAAATATATTCATCAACCTTCATGAAATATTTATGAACTAAGTATTAGTTTTATTTCTTTAATACTCTGACAGTTTCATCATACCAATTATTTCAGCCTAAATTTCAAGTGCCTGCTTGTACTCTGCACAAAACACACATTACTTTCTAGATCATAAAAACCAAGGACTCAGAAAATGACCCATCTAAAATATGCATTAATGTCTGAAAAATAGTCCCTCTAGTGGGTTTTGTTTATTTTTTCCCAGTGATGCCACAGGTTCAGTGACCTCATTCTTTTAGGTATTCATTTTGGAATTTTGAGAAGAACAGAAGATTGGAATAAGCAATGAAAATCAGTAATACCGATTTCTTTGAATTTGGCCAACCGAAAAAAAAAAAGATGATAAAAAACCTTTTTAATTAGTTAATCTTCCCTTCTCCGGATTATGCTTCAAGAATTATACAACATTTCAAGCTAAAGACAGCTTGGTCCAATGTCAGTAGTTTTCAAGGTACCCAATAACTACACGAATAAAAAATGTTATAATGACCTCAGCTTTATTTCACAAAAAAATGGAAGCAGGAGACAAGGACAGAGTAGATATTATCTATTTCCTTAATTTCTCACTAATCCAGGTTACTGTGGAAGCACTGAGTCGCCAATAGAACCAAGTTTTTAGAAATCCTGAACTCACTTGGACCATTAAAGACTCTCTTTGAGAAAGTGGTAGAAATTGCCTCTGATGTTAAAGTCAGCTGATGCTGATAAAAATTTGAGGCGAACTAGCTCCAGCCAACCCCTCTGCTCTTCCTAGTGTTCTGATTTGCCAGTAGGAAAGGTGCGGGAAGTTGTGGTGCTCATTAAGAAAGTGCTTTTCAAACATCCCTGGACTCTAGCCCCAAGTGAGCTGACTGCAAGTCTGCCTGTTTTAATGTTGCAAAAGAACAAATTTTGCAAGAAAAAGCAAACAATTTAAACAGCAGGTGGCTGAAGCACAGCCTTCAGAAAGCTGTTAAGAACCATTTTTGTCTGTGAAATAAAACATGGTTGCGAGCAATGTTATTTCTCTTATTGATGCAGTGAAAGAAGTCACCTTATGTTTAATTCAAATTGCAGTCCTGACATGGACAGGCTTAAAACAATCATGTTTTACAAATCCATTTGTTTAAATGATTCTCCTGTTGGCTGTTCACACTGTGCCCTGTGTTGTTACATTATCACTCACTGCAAGTGTTGTTTAAAAAAGTGAGGAACCAGCAACACACATTGCTTTAAGCAATAGAGGTTTGACTTAGTCAGAAAAAAAAAAAAAAAAAAGGGCAGAACCAGAGTAGGTGATCATTAATTTTAAGAAGCATCTTCGTCATTTCTTCAGCCCACTTCAACTGTGAGTCTTTCTTTCTGTTCCCACTGCTGGGTTTAGAGTGTGCCCGTGTTCGTAATTTTGATAGCCACATCCTTTTGTTGTTGTTGTTGTTGTTTTCCTTTTGGGGTTGAGATGCACTATGATGTGGCACAAAGCCTTTCAACTAAGTGTCCTGATCTTTCTGTCTATGTTGGACATCGTAGTGTTTTCCAACAACTCTATTTCTACACTTAAGAAGCTAAGGTTCTGTCCTAGATGGGAAAAAATGCTTGTCAAAAGTTGCCAAGATGTGATAGACTGTAATTCTCTGCAACCCAATTATTCTCACCATTTAAATTAGAAAATAGCCTTGAAATTGTGAAGAAGTTGCAGCAAATTAAGTTTTTGTCCATTTTGTAGAAGTAATTCTGATCTTGGTTGCCTGCGTGGAAGTTTCTCTGATGGCATTTGTGAACTTCTACAAGTGAAAGGAGAGAGAAAGATTCAATAAGCTCCCTCAGATTGAAAAAAGTTAATGAGTACAAAGTGAACCTTGTTTTGATGCGGTTTACAACTCCAGTCAGAATAGATGGTTGGTGCATGCTCATGGAATTAGAAACCCAGGTACAGAATTGCCATTAAGAGCCTGAAAACTCTGATACGAAGTCCCAAAGTTAGTTGCCCGGGGCAGGACACCAGAAAAGAGACTGCGCTGTGCAGTTAAACTCAGCTAAACTACCGAGTGTAGAACTCATATTGAAGAGGAGCCCACAGCTACTCAGTACAGTGCCTACTTGCTTGATTGTCTTTTTCTTTCCCTTTTTCTTCTTTTATTTTCCCTCTTGATAAGCCAAAGACATCAGTCCTCTGGAACCCATTCTACCCCAGGCAAGTCACATTCCTACAGCTTTCCCCCAAAAAAGTGGTTCTCACGTCAGATGAGTCCAAGTTTGTGTCTCAAGTCCCCCACTTCTTTAACTGCATAACCTCGGGCAGGGGGCCAGCTGCTGGAGTCTCAGACGCCTAATCTCTACGAACTGAGATAACATCTCTCTTACAGATTTACTGTGTGGAATGAAATGAAATTACCAAATCACCCCGCAGAATGCCTCATTCATTGGCTTCTTTTGTTCCTGAACTTGTAAAGCTGCAGATCCAAGATCCTGGGGATCACCCCTTCGTGAGACCCTGCCCGAGCACCCAGCACTTTTGCCATGACACGCACCCCTACCTGCATACACAGCGTTCCTTTGTCTATATTTGTATGAGCTAACAGTGTCTTTTGAAAAATGAACGAGCTTTTTTATACAGTGACATCCGCAACATTGCCAAATAAGATGTCCCTCACTCATAGCCCTTCCTTAACAGCAATTTGGCATCTATCCATGGACAGAAGTATGGGATTCAGCACCATACACCAAGGGACCAGGAGGAGTCTTTTCCACCCATGTGTTGGGTAAATACACACAGACCTTGGGCCCAGCTGTGGACCCGGAAGTAACTTCAGACCAGCTCCAGCCCCTCTTGGCTGCGGTCTGCGAGCCCCTGGAGAACATTGTCTTAGAAAGTCACCCATGGATGAGAAAGCCTTTGTGGAAGTCCAGGTTTCCAGCCAAGAAGTTCTAGCACACCGCTGGAGCAAAAAAACAAAACAAAATTGGACACCTTTGGGAGGGTAAGAGAACAGATTTACTTCACCCGCATCGTGCCTGCCCCAAGGCAGTGCCCCTCAGTGCCAAGGGAAGCCCAGCTCTGGGCCTGGATTTCTGCTACAGGAAAGTGAGCATGAGAGTAAACGCCAGCTTCCCTAGCTGTGCAGGAAGCTGCCAAAGTGGCCTATCTCTCTCGTCCCATCCGGAGTGCTGAGTTGTGAGCTGCAGGACTAGGGTCAGGATGAGGCTAGGAGAGCTGCAGGTAGGGACTCTCGAAAGGCATTTAAAGGGATGCAGATCCTGATACGTCAGTCATGGGTTCCATCAAGAAGCCCACCTCTGAGCCCTGGGGTTGCCTCACCTGCAGGTTCCCCCAGATGGCACCCAGGCACTCTCAGGACCTCTGTGCACCTCACCCATACCCACTCTCCTCCAACCCTGTGGCCAGCTCCCTGTGCACACACCCAGTGGATGAGAGCAAACTTCGGCAGAGGGCCAGTGATCACACTCAAAAAGCTGGCTGAAACTTGGGCCAGAGAGAGACCACAAACTTCAGCTTGGGCTCTGGCCTTGGAAAAGCAATAGGGAGGTTGTGCGCACAGGGCTGGGGTGTTGCGGGATGAAGAGAAGGCATCCGTCTTAAAATACAACCACAAGGGGGAGCAAGCAGTGTGGTGCAGGCTGTAGGTCTGAGAAGCCTCCGACTCCCTAGCAGAGGGGAAGGGATTGCTCTCCGGGAGTTAACATCTGAAGACAGCTACACAAGACTTCAATGCTGCAAACAAACAAAAAAAACTTGTACAGCAAAAGAAATAGTCAGCAAAATGAAAAGGGAAGCTATAAAATAGGAGAAAATATTTGTGACTCATATATCTGTTAAGGGGTTAGTATTCAATATAAGTATAAGGAACTCATACAGCTAAATAATTAAAAAAAATTCACTTTAAAATGGGCAAAGTAACTGAACAGACACATTTCTAAACAAGACATACAAATGGCCAACAGGTACATGAAAAGATGCTTACCATCACTAATCAGAAAAACTGCAGATGAAAACCACAATGAGAGATCATCTCACATGTTAGAATGGCTGTTATCATAAAAACAAGAGAGAATAAATGCTGATGTGGATGTGGAGAAAAGGGAACCCTTGTGCACTATTGGTGGGAAAGCAAATTGGTACAGCCACTATGGGGAGCAGCATGGAGGTTTCTTGAAAAATTAAAATAGAGTTATGATCCAGCAATACTACCCCTGGGTGTGTGTATCCAAAGGAAATGAGATCAGGATATTTACTTCATGTTCATTGGAGCATTATTCATAATAGCCAGAAGGTGGGAATAACTTCTGTGCTTCTACAAATGAATGAATAAAGGACATGTTTTAGATAGATAGATAGATGATAGATAGATAGATAGATAGATAGATAGATAGATAGATAGATAGATAGATAGATAGATAATAGATAGATAGATGTGTGTGTGTGTGAGCTATGAGAAAGAAGGAAACCCTGCCATTTGTGTCATCATGGATGGACTTGGAGGGCATTATAATTAGTGAAATAAGACAGAAAAAAATACACTGAATGATATTACTTGTATGTGGCGTCTTAAAAAAAAAAAAACTGAATTCATAGAAACAGAAAGTAGAAAGGTGGTTGCCGGGGCTAGGACGTGGTGGAAATTGAGAGGTGTTGATCAAAGGGCACAAACTTGCAGTTGTAAGATGAGTAAGTTCTGGAGAGCTAACGTACAGCATGATGATTGCAGTTAATAGTAATAGTACTTGAAAGTGGCTAAAAGAGCAGATCTTAAATGTTACCACCACAAAAAAGAAATGGTAATTATGTGAGGGGGTTGAGATGTTAACTAACCCTATTGTGGTAATCATTTCACAATATGTAAATGTATCAAATAGCACGTTTTACAACTCAAACTTACACAACGTTGTACAAGTTCTCCCTGCTATCCAGAAATAGAGTGTTCCTGTGAACCCCTTCATGAGCCAAAAAGGCATAAAGCAAAGAAGCAATCAGTTACCTTAGGACACATTTTGCTAATGGATGCACAGAATAAGGACATAAAGCCCAGATGCTCACCAACAGTTCAAAGATGTGGGGCTTGATGCTGACATGCTGAGATGTTGCGTGTATTTCCAGGGGAAGGAGCTTGGTGGCACTACCCTTGCTGCTCAGGATGCACACTGCCTCTATCATGGCTCCTTGCAAAACAAACACTCTTTTTTCATAAAAACAAAAATCCTCTTTGAATTTCCTCCAGTTAGTGAAAACAGGTACTAATCTTGGTCTTTTGTAAAAGCAAAATGACAGAAAGCGGACTTTCAAAAAACAAGGGAAATGCTCTACTACATATAAATGAAAAATGAAAGAGTTTGAGGTACAATAGTTTTACCTCAAATAGTTATTAAATCAAGTCTAACTTTTAAAATGAGAAAATAAAATTTAGGGAATAGAACCAATAAGAACACTAGACTTGCTTCTCTGTGACTATCTTGAATGAATACAGTAATTACTAAATCAGAGTATCTCCCCCAAGAGATTTCTACTGTATATTTTTGTAACTAACCTTTACAGCATTCCATTACATGAAAATTAGTAAATGATAAATGTGCTACAAATTAATTCTAGGTTTTCTTGCATCAAAAAGAGACAGTAGGTAGGTCTATGAATGTTTTAGAGGATTATTTCCATGGCAATATTTTGAATGAAAATTTAATTATAATTTTATGAAAGGATGAGAAAATAAATGAATTGCTTTTGGAAAAAAATCTGCTTTTTAATTTACATGAAAAAAATCTGTAAATTCTACCACCATAGTCAACTGG
This sequence comes from Camelus bactrianus, assembly GCF_048773025.1. Taxonomy (NCBI): domain Eukaryota; kingdom Metazoa; phylum Chordata; class Mammalia; order Artiodactyla; family Camelidae; genus Camelus; species Camelus bactrianus. The sequence goes on along the minus strand of NC_133568.1, from coordinate 18,875,562 downwards.
ATTTGTGTTCACCATCTTTGTCCATCTAAAATGTTATTCTCACAAAACTTTCATTAGCATTTTTGGCATGAAATTATTTTTAAAAAGCTCGTCAGCCTTAAATAAAATGAGTAGACTTTGGGGAAAAAAAATACCCAAATGAAAGACATACTTGTCACCCATTCTGAATAGTATCCCTTGTTGCCTAAAGGTGTGAAAATACCAAAGAAACAACTAAAAACACTAAAGGAAGTCTCCTGTTTTCCAGGTACCATAACTCCCCCATGCATCTCATTAGTTGAAGCGTTGTCAATAAATTTTTACTTGAGCGTAATTTTTTTCCAAATTTGCAATTTATGTGTGTTTCAATCAATTATTTACTAATAACAATTGCATTGTAAACTTAAACTGGAAAAATATTTAATACTTAGTGCCTGATGTTAGGAAAATGTGTTAAATTAAAATTTTAATTGTTATTCTTAAAAATGATCTTTGAAGAAGTAAATAGCAGTAGTAATAAATATACTACTAGCCACAAATTTAACCTAAAATTCAGTCGTTTTCTTTTTTCATTCTTTCACTGAGTAAATTGAATAAATTGTTTTTTTCCAGTGTGCACTGGAATAACTGTTTTAGGAGATACACAAATTAATCAGCTTGTGCTTGCAGGCTAATAGATGAACTAACATATGTAAATAAGTAAGTTGTAAAGACATGAGGAAATGCCATTACAGAGGTAGTGATGTATTCCATTAATTAGGCAAAACAATTTAATATTAATATTCCATGATTCCTAGACGATTCGAATTCTGAACATTGAACTCATATTGAAGAACTGCAAAATCATACACTAAAAGAGCACAGTGGTACGACAGTCAGCTGTTTCCGTGCCTCGCCAGATCTCTGAAAAGCAAGGCATGGAATTTCTTGTTTGAACCGCTCAGCATTTAGACCTTTGTATGTATCTTGCACATGGTAAGAAATCCAAACCGTGAGTGAAGGAACAAATAAAGGAAATTACTAAAGCAAGCATATAGACAGTATAGCCTCAGTTGGCACAATGAGAAAAGATTCCCCATGTTTTTATCCCATTAAAAATGTACTAGGTCATATCCTGCCCTTGAGCAGATTAAATCCTGGCCTTGATTTTCCAGGCTGCTGAGTTAAAAGAGGCCATGTTCTCAGAGTTGGAAAATAATTCATATGACCTTCAGGAACCTGTGTAAGTATGATTAAGTATGTCTAGCCTCTATTATAGTGAAATTACATTTAGACTTTTTTTTTTCCTAACTGCTTTATAACTTCTAAAAATCAGTTTGATAGCCAATGTTAATACCTTAACTCTGATAATGTAAGTTGTGGTCAAATTGGAGAACTTAAAATTTTTAAAGTTTCAAAATTTCAAAACTTTAAGCCTGTGGTTGCTATCCTGAAGATAAATTTAGTTGTGACTGGGCATTCATTGTCACTCAGCCAGAAGGTTGTCATTAAAACAAATTGACAATGGGAACATTGGCTGAGCTCTCAAAGGTTGCTTCATATGTTTGGAAACTCTCTCTGTGACCTATCAGCGTCTATCCTGACAGGCTCTAGAATGAGAGTGAAAAGGATCTTGGCTCATGTAAAGAAAGGTGCCCCTTTGAAGTCAATTTATAAAGTGACTTCAATATGACTAATAAATCAGGCTCAACTCTAGTTCCTAAAATTACCTGCCTAGATGCAACAAGGCAGTGCATGCTACAGGATACAATTCTTACCAAGTTTCACTAATATTTTATGAAAGAAAACTAAACACCCAGCTTTTTAGAAGGATATGTGCATAGGGTTAAATGAACACCTACATGTAAAACATATAGAACAATGTCTGCACATGGAATTACTCAATAAATGTGACTGTTATCATTAGCTAAGTAAACTTAAAAATGATCACATAGTGAAATAAGTGCTTTCTGTTTTGGTTCTTTTATTTGGTTCGTTCATATTTAGTCTCAAATTTAAGTGAAAATGTATAATTTTCATAAGTTTAAAAAAATTATATAGGTATAATAATATACTTTTAAAATATAATAATTTCTTATTTTACATACCTTATATTTTAATATTTCTTACGTTTATTTCACACCTAACAATAACCTTGTTAGGTGGCCAAGGAAAATTCTATTACAACCTCTTTTTACAGAATGAGGGTTGGCATTTTGGAGAAGTTAAGCTTCCAAGTGTACAGTTATTTTAATCCTATAGGACCCAGCTAAGAAAGGGGTACCCTCTTGCCAATGGCAGCCCTAGTGAGCTCTCCACCACCTGTGTGACCTTGTGCTGGTGCAGCAAAACTGGGGGATTTGTTTATTTTGTTTTGTTTGTAAGTGAAAAAGCAAAATGGCATACTGAAAAAAGCTTTTGGGGTAAATAGACCTGGGATGGAATTCTCTCTCTGCTGTCCTGATAGTAATTACTGTCATCTACTGAGTACCTCTCATGTTGCTGACAATATTTATTCATCTTCCACACTGAATAATTTAAATATTACTTTACTTGGCGGATTGCCATTAAGCTTGTAGCTCTCATTTTTTTGTAGAACATTGTGCAATCAGATCTCAGTTTCTAAGTCAACACACCTTTATTTGACAAATTATAAGTATCAAAGGAAGATGTGGACTTCTACAGATCTGTAGAAACCTGAGAAGCATCATTTTGATCTTTAAGAAACTAAATAAAATGTCCAACTTCAAATAAGAAAAAATTTGAAAGTGATTAGACATTTGCTTATTTTTTAATCACATATCAATCTATTTTAATTAGACTACTTTACACGTGTTTAAATGTTCTCTCTGTAAAAAAAAAATTGACTTCTTTAAATCTTCCAAAATTTGCTGTTTATATATTTTTCTGTTTGCAAGTGCAATATTTGGCCTGTTTTTAATTAATATTGATGGTGCTGATTAAATATTCATTACAAACTATTAGAAAATATGTTGAATGGGCTCATTTCATTCAGTCCAATAATTACATTTTCCAGGTAAAGAATCTGAGAGCAAGAGGGGCTAAATTAGATTCAACCAGCCTACTAAGTAATGGTTTTTGTTGTTCTTTCTGAGCAGTTTTTGCTTGGCATATCTTTCTCTATACCTTTTCTTTGAAACTTATCTGTATCCTTATATTATCCTTTTATTTAAAGGTGTTTCTCTTTTAAGAGATACATAACTGGATTTTGTTTTTTAATCCGATTTGAGTTTATAGTAAGGCTAGACTAGATTGCTGTAAAAAATCTGTAATAGATACAACAAAAGTTTATTTATCTTCCACATAATTGTCCTGACTCTTCTCCACGTGGCCATTCTATAATGCCTTTTTGTCTAGTTTTTCGCTGTTACACATTAACTGCATGTGACTGTCCATCATATAAATTTAGGTGAAGTTTCATTCTATATTTTATTCTTTATTTCACTGTGTGGAAAAGGCCAGAGGTAGGAGAGGTATGTAAGACACTATTATTCCAACATTTCCAAAGTACTTCGATCTACATTTACTTTTCATTTCCAAGTGTTTCAACCCAGTAGAATATAATAATTAACAGGACACAAGCTTTGTTCTCAGACAGACCTGTTTTGAGTATTGCTCTGCACGTGTATTTGTATTAATGGGAAAAATACATGACTTCAAAACTTCAGTTACCTCGTCATTAAAATACAGATAAGTAGTACCAAACTTAAAGAATAGCTATGAGATGTAAATGAGATAATGTATTCAGAATGTATTGCACAGTATTTGGCTGAAATGAGAGCTACCGTTTATTGAGTGCTTTGATGATGATAAGGATGAGGATATAAAAAGTCTTTCTATATCATCAAATATTTAATTCAGCAAAACATTAGTGATCTTACTTTACCATAATTACAATACAGTTAAATTTTCTGAGGCTAATGTGTCTGGAGCTCATTGTTTTAAGTGCTTCTGGTAGAAAAGTTCAGGGAAAAGCAAATCCATCTTGAACTCCAGCCTCATAATGGAGTATTCATCCTTAAGTTCATTTGAATGCATGGAATCTACAAGCTGTACTTGAAATTATGTTTTTTTGCTAATAATATTTGAATTCTGTTTACAATAGAAATATCACTGATATTTTATTGGTATGTAACTTGCTTTTTAATTATATTATTTTTTTCTTCTGCTTTATTGAGTTACAGCTTACAGTAAAGAGAAAAAATCTTGAATGTATAGCTTAAATTTTTTACATTTGTGTACATAATATAACCACCATGTAGATAAAGTTATAAAACATTCCTAGAATATCAGAAGGTTTTTTCCTGCTTATCCCAGTCATTAGGCTCTGAAGGTAACACAATTCTTTTATCATTCAGCAAAAGATTAGTTTTCCTAGCTTTGATTTGAACATAAATGAAGTCACACAATATGTACTAATTTTGTCTTTGAGATTTATTTATGTTGCTGTGTTTATTCTTTTGCATGGCTGTGTAGTGTTCCATTCTAGGAACATATAATTATTTTTTCTACTTGATGGACACTTGAGTTGTTTCTAATCTGGGACCATTACATTTATTGTATTCATTACTCAGTTTTAATCAGGCCAGACTCCTAAATGAACAGTATTCTCCACTCACATCATGCTCATTTTCTGGTCACCAACCACTGTCCATGCCCCCATACCATTGCATGTGCTGGTTTATTTCTTAAGAATAGTCTTCCTTCTCTGATTATCCAAATCTTAAGTTATGCAAAATTCAACTCAGGTTCATGTCAAATAAGAGGGAGTGGTGTAAATGAACATGGGAGGGACCCAGACTATTTACCAGGAAAGTGTTTCTAGTGACAGATACATAGTTACATAGTAAATATCATCCTTATACTCATCCTCAACAAAACCAAGGAAATATTTATTAAGACTTAGAACACAGAATATCATGTTAGGTCACAGAAAAAAAAGAGGCCTTTCTTCTAGAATATTACAGTGCACACGGAGAGACAGAAGATCAGGTGTATTGTTACTGATCTTCTGTGTGCTGAAGACCTGTGACAGATGGTAAGTGGTTTAGAAGTTGAAAATGAGGAATCACAGTGGAATTTAAGAGAGGTCATTATAGAAGGTCGCAGAAGCTGGGGCCTAACGGAAAATAAGGAAAAATAATTTAAAAGAGTGAAAATTGCACAGTTGAGGTTATTGCTGTATAGTATGTCCAGCAAATAATGAATAACTAAAAGGATTGTATTGTGTAGGGAAGTAGTGAGAGACAAGGTTGGAAAGAAAACTAGGGAATGTGTTTTTAAGAGACTTGTAGGCCAAGTAACTAGTATAAGCTTTAATATCTAGGAAGTGGAGAAACATCGATGACTCTGGATCAAGAGGGCAATGGGAACAACATAATATTTTTATAGCACAAGAAATCCATGATTAATACGTAGGAAGGGTTGGAGTGGGTAAAACTGAGTATAAAGGAAAAGTGTTAACTATTATATAAGAGATGTTGAAAGTCCATTAAGAAAAGAATGGTATTGAAAACAAAAGAAAGAGAAGGACTTTAAACATATCAATAAACCAAGTAATTAATGTAGGGAAGGAATAAAATGAAGGAGGCACACTTGGCTCACAGCTATTCCTGGAGACTGGGAGCATAACAGTACGACAGACTAGCCTTGCCTCTATTGGAGGAAGTACTGATCTTATATAACATAATGATATTGTTGTTAGATACGTTGAATTTAAGGTAACAGAGGGAATCCAGGATACTGTGAACAGCAGATAATTAGAGAAATGAGACTAATCATAGGGAGGGAAGTTAGAGCTGGAGTTGTGTGGGTAATCCATGAGGCCGGTAGAGCCGAAGTTTTGAAGCACATGAAAGCAACAGTGGGCTGGGGGAGGTGGGCAGGAAGAACAAGAATAGTCAAAGGTCAGGTACTTAATCTTTAGGAAATAAGGCAGTAAAAGAAACAGAAAAGGGAATACCTCTTACCTACAAATAGTTAATGCTGCTGTGCAAAGTATAGTATTATTTAGAACCTAGTTTGTGTCCTGGGGAAATATGACTCACATTTTCCCCTAAATTTTCATCCCATTTCTAAAAGGGAGGCATTCCTCACGTTTTTAACAGTGGCAGAACCTATGGCACTAAGAAATTTCCAACATGTTACAGCTTAAGACAAGGTCTTCAATTCTTCAATACTTTATTTATTTTTTGATTTCTAGTCTTGTTTCCTACCCATGTTGCATTCAATTTCCTTATTTTTTGTGGAAAGGAGAAACATGAGCTGGAGCTGAAAAATGCGTTTTATACAATCCAATTGATTTTAAACTCTGCCATTTGATAGGTGGTGAGAATGCCCTAACAGCACTGCTGTGGTGTTCTCTAATTTGTTTTTTGCAGCTTCATGCTGCAAGCAATTTGTCACCTAAAATTCTAATAGAACTTGCACGTATTGAAATGAGAGATGGAAGCAGCCTTGTAGCTCATCATGGTTATGGTAGGGCAGGTTTTAGACAGGGACTTATAAAATTTTAAATTGATCCTACATTTGACCTTAGACAAAAAGTCAAAAATGAACAACTAGATACTACACTCACATAAAAGGAAATATCTCATCAGCAAACAATAAATCTGTTCTTTAAATGCCAGTTTTAACAGACTCATGTAATGCTTGAAGCCAGATATGAGTCAAGTTTAAGGTCATTGTCAAACAGCAAAAAGGAATTCAATATTCAGATATCCTGAATACATTGTTATAAAACATGAAATTCATTGTTATTTTCATTTATACCAATTAAGTAATTACATATCTATATTAGAAAAACTATAGGAAAATTGGGATTTTGCAAATATATAACTGAGAGATACAAACATTCCATTGTTTTAAATCAGCAGTTAAATCTTCACAAAATATTGCTGGTCAATCAACATTTTATAGTCATAATCTCTATCATCCAAAAATAAATATGAACATGTGTTTGCATAGCCCATATGCTGGAAGATGGGCACTGGGATCTGATAATCATTACCCTTAACTTTGGAAGACAGAGTACCCTAGTGGATTGAAAATGACCCCAAAAATCTGCATTCAGATCCTGGCTCCAGGAGAAATTACAACCTGGGGAAGGTATGATCCTCAGTTTTCAGGGCTATAATATAATAAAACCTACCTGCAAGTTTGATGTGAAGATAAAAAGAGATAATACATGCAAGTTGTCTAGGGTCTAGTAGGAGCAATAGTTGCTTTTACTGCTAAGCTTTAGAAGTTTAGCAAATCAAGACACCAATGTGTCCATGTGCACATACAGAAGCATACAATGATGGAGTACAGTTATGCTACACACGTTCAAGTTGTGGGCCTATAAGCATCCTGTATTTGAAAAATGTCGTCTTTTCTAGAAGTGGTGAGCAAACTTTATCAATGACACTAAAGATTTAGGTAGAAGTGGGTTACACAACTTGCCATGTGATCATTCTGGGAAAGCATGCAAAGGACATGAGGGTCATGAGAATCAGATCTTTCATTAAGCACCTTAGGCAACCATACGAAATACCACAGACAGGGTGACATAAACAACAAAAATTTATTTTCCCACAGTTCTGGAGGATGGAAAGTTCAAGTCAAGGTACTGGCTGATTTGATTCCTGGTAAGAACTCTCTTCCTGGCTTGTAGACAGTGACCTTCTTGCTAGATCGTCACATGGTCTTTTCTTGGTGTGCACGGATGGAGAGAGAGAGAGAGAAAGAGAGAGAGACTGAGAGAGAGAGAAAGAGCAAGCTCTGGACTCTCTTTGTCTTCTTACAAGGACACCAATTCTATTGAATTTGGGCCCCACCCTTATTACCTCATTTAACCTTAATTACCTCATTATAGGCTCTATCTCCAAATATTGTCACTTGGGGTGGGGTTTAGAGCTTCAACATATGATTTTGGAGGGGACGCAGTTTAGTCCATAGCAGATGCTAAGTGTTGAAGGAATGCATTTCAGGACTCAGATGATGTTTGAGGAAAGCTGTGTGTGGGGATCTGGGTGATAAAACCTAAAATTGCTGAAGTTACCTAAATTGCTAAAAGTTACTTGAAATGACCTGAAGTGTATGATGTAGACAAGGCAATATGACGGAAGAGAGGGCAGACTGAGAAGACTGGACTTAATGCCTATTAAAATGGGAAGCAAGATTGTGGTGTGTGTAGCATGACCAGAGAGCAACCAGAAGAGACTGGAGTAGCAGCAGTGAAGGGAATGAAGATGGAGATGAAGATGCCGAAAAGGAAGATAGAATGCTTACATTAGAAATACATCTGAATGTTTTTGGAATCTGCAAAAATGGATTGCAGATTATTCCTGGCTCTCATTCCTTCTCTGCAGTAGTGTGCCACCCCACAGAATGGATGGAGTAGCCTTTCCCACTCCATTGATGTGGGCTTAACCGTGTGACTTATCTTTCCCAATGAAATGGCAGAGGGCATGACACAGAGGTTTGACATGTGCTTGCATGTTTTAGTTGGGCTTCCTGTGCTGCTTCTCTGCTAAGAGAAAAGCATGTTTTGAGTAGCCGCTGGTTGAAGAACAAGATAGTAAAGCCCGTATGAACCACAACATACATAGCCCAAAGTCAGGCTCACCCAGCTCAACTGCAGACACATGGAAAAGGTTAGTTTCTGGGAATTTTGTTTCCTCAGTACTATTACAGAAATGGCAGACTACTACATTATGGTTGTAGGTATGTAGGAATATAAATAAATTTATTTAAGTTTCCAATTAGATTACAGTGGTGATGGAAAGAGGCAGTAGATAGTGGGCCCTCAAAAAAGATTTGCCAAATCAATGAATAAGTAATGAAACAGTCAATCTTAGAACCTTGCAATCTACTAAGTATACTGAATATGATGAGACTCAAACTACTCTTGGTTTCTTGATTGCGGCCAAATATTCAATAAATATTTGTTAAATAGAAAAGGATGTAGCAAGTTCATAAAACTGAGAAACTATAGGTGAATAGTCTTTCTGAATTCCTACTTCATTGTTTGCATCCCATAAAAAAGATTTGAATTAATCACATTTAAAGTTTTTTTTTTTAAAAAAACTCTTCCTAAAAAGTTACAAAATGCTGTAAAGTAGGGTAATTTCCCATTTCTGTTGTAGCCCTTTCTTTGACTAAAACTGTGCAGCATGTGCATATTTAAGACACTGATTGATGAAATGGTAGATTGCTGTTGACTGGGAAACATTTGAAATACATTTGATCTCATAAATCCGTACCTATTTCTAATTTATTTTCTTATTCTACAAGATCTTGTTCTTCACTTGATTGTACTTACAAATGACAACTAACTTTTACAAGTAAATCATCTTACATGTTTAGCATGTTGATAGATACACTTTAAAGAAAGAGAAAGATTTGAGTATTTTGGTATGGAAGCTAGACATAGACACACAGCACAATTTGGAAAGCTCTACTTCTGAATGGTTTTCATGAGACAAAGCACACCCATTTCATGTCAACAAGAAAAGAAAGTGTCTTAAAACAGAGAGTGAAAGATAAGAGCTTGGTAGAATTGAATGATATCTCTGAATTGATACTGATCGAATTCCTTGTAATGAATGACATTACCATCAGCTACATGGTGCTCATGGGTAATAGCTAAGGACCGCTGCCATGACAGCCCAGCCAGCTGCACCTTGCTCTCTCTCCAACCCTACTTAAAAGATAATCATTCTAACTTGCACACACACAGAAAGTATTTCCGATAGCTATCCTTAACATTCCAGAAAGTGCAAGTATTGATGAGCTAAAATACATAGTTCTGTGACTTGCTGCACCTTAATTTGCTCTCAGTTGCTTCATTGAAATGATCTATGACATCACCCTGACTCATTGTGCACTCAAAATTAGCTTAGTTTTAAAGTTATTAAATGTGGTAATTTTGTGACTTGGTTTGGAGCCAAATAAAATTATTTCAGTACAGGACAGAATTAACCTCTTAAAAAGTACCATTGGTAAAAAGGAAGTTTTTTTAAAAACTAACCTGATCTTGAAAGATTGCTTAGTTTTCTAATTTTCTAGAAGGTTTTTATAAAGATAGATAGCTAATACACACATACACACAAACACATATATATATTTAATTTCTTACACAAATATTGAATTAATGCTGTGAATAAGAGAGACAGACTACAATTCTAATTCAGGCAACATATCCCTTGTTAACTTCTCCATCTCTTTTTTTTTTTTTTTTTAATTGCGAGTTCTCCTACGGTGGCTCTTGGAGAGAGCAAAAAAGCTTGTGCTCTGAGAAAGCACTAATGGAAAGGATATGCCACAGCCTAGCAGATGGATAAGTGTGCTCTAGGATGAGTCTCACGTTGATTCCGATCCGTCGTCACACCCCCTCCCGAGCTCCTCCCCAGCGGCCCCCACAGTGCACACCTGTAGATTGTTGGCACTGCTCTTTTCGCTACACCGTGAGAGGTGCCCTTGCTGACAGGCTGTTGCCTTCTGTGCAGGGCTTCCCTCTGTGCGCATTTTGATTGTTCCCCACCTCCTTCATTTGAATTTGGCTGTGCTTGTTGTTGTAATTATTTCACAAGCGTGTGTACAAACAGTGGGCTACCTTTTTAAAATTTCCTAAATACCTTGGTACTCCAGCTTTGGGAGGCGACTGCTTCAGCCACCTGTCGCTGTAAAGCTGTGAGTGACAACTTGAAGACTGTCAGGCGTGGGTTGCTGATGGGTGTTTTCTGCTTGCCTGCTGTTTTAGAATCATAGGATGTTGTAATAGAAGCAAATTCAGAATCATATTCAACTTTGGCAGTTTAGTGATGTGAAAACTGGAATATGGAAAAGATAAGTGATCTCTTCAAGTTCACAGGGTTAGTTTTATCCTCTGCTTATGCAACCTCTTTGGAAGAGATTGTGCCCCTTCAGTAGAGCTGAATAATCCCAAGGAATGTTTCTTTACCATCTCCTCTCATTTCTTATGCTTTACTCCAAAGCTAGTTTGATTTCCTTACTGGGTTTGAAAATATCTTGTGACATACCACGATTGTTGCATTTGCATTTTGAGTTATAAATGCATGTTTATACATATATTTCTCCTGACTATAAGCTCCTTGAGGGCAAGATCATCATCTGATTCACTTCTGAATCTTCAGTGCCTGTGACTTTAGGTACCCAATAAATATTTGTTAAATAATTGATTATTAAGCAACTAATGTCTAGAGAAAGAATGGATAAATGAATAATTCAGTGGATGAGTGAATGAATGAGAAAAGAGCAGTAACCTGTCGTACTACATACAGCCTCTTATTGGAAGATTGGCATCATAGAAATTAACCTCATCTTTTCAGGAGCTTTTCCAACTTTTTTTTTTAATCTGGTAAAAAATTATTTATATTAGGTTAGATATCAAGAAGAATTTATTTCTATTTCTAGCACACTCTATCACATTTTCATCCACGCATGAATAAAGATAAAATAATATGGTACTTACCTAAGGATGATTTCAAAGTAGGTTTAAGTACATGATATTGAGTTGTTTTCAGTAACTTCATCAAGTATGCTTTTTGCTGCTGTGACCTAGATTTTTTTTTTTTAAAAATACATTTTGTTAGCATTTTAATGTACTCTTGTAAATTAGGATAATAAAATACATGTTTTCAAATGTCTAAACTAATGGTAAAATATACTGTACATCTTTATCAATAGTAAAGAGGCATAAATACATGTATTTATTCATCATTATACACACCAGTACTTACTGGGAGTCTGCTTTTGTGCAGGAACTGTGCTAGGTCCTAGCAAGATTAAGAAAATAATTTTAAAAACCTCAAGTCTGACCTTATTCTCAAAGTGCATACAATTTACTGTTTTTGTGTTTGAGCAAGACAGAAAAGCCCAAATTCCTGTATCTACCAAAAATATGTCATCTAATAAATTACAATGTATTGCATTATATTGTATACATACATATAAACACACACTTGTGTAAATGTATCCAAGTAATTTTGGTATCATTCTGACAGATTATGAAAATTCATTGACAAGTTTTAAAAATATTTAATACTTCTAATGCAAATGAGAGAGACAACTCATGCTGAAAATTGAATTTACTAACTAAAAGATTAGGTGCAAAGAACTCCCAGACAAAATGATTTCAATGTTTAAGAAAATTTTAAGTCAACCGCCCTGTAATTTAAACAATCTGAAAATTAATGGAAAATTCAAACTCATAATCACTGCCATAGAAGTAAATTAAGGGACATAGGTTTCATTACTATGCACTCTGTGCGAGGCAATACACAGTGTTCGCCTGCAAATAGTCTGTTAGACATCAGCAAAGTGGAGCAGTCAGAACAGAATAATATATTTTGGGGGGTACAAGATTTACTGTAGGCAGTGCTCAAAGAAAATATAAGGCCTGAAAATGGTTTATTGGTGGTAAATAAGCAGCTAACAACTATGTAGTGTAGTGTGTGTCCGCCACAGTGAACGTACTCCATGCTCTGTATCAGCACATTATGTCATAATGGCCTCACATGACTTGGAATCCCACAAAGTTTCATAATTTGCACCTCGGTCACAGTTTACAGCAATAGCAATTGAGAATACCTCTGGTTTTCTAATAAGAGATAAAAAATAACATTAAAAGATGTGAACGCTGGGGCAGGCATATTCGTCAGTGACTCAGCCCATCACTAAACTGACACCAGAGCTGACACTGCAGCTTGCATATCTGATGCCAAATTAGACAGACGATGTCTGCAAAGCCACAATCCACTGTTCATCCTCAGGAACAGGTGTTCAGAGTCATTGTAACTCAGTGCAGTGCTGGATGTGTAGAAGCAAGACATCAGGGGAGTGGGCTGCTCTCTGGTGCTTCAAACCCAAGGCTGAGCTCAAGGTCTGAACTTTGGCCAAACCATCTTTCTTCTTTCTTAATCCATATGCCTATCTGACATGCTTGTTCTTGACACTCTTCATCCTGTACCACTAATGGTGAATAATGCATTCCCTATGCAACATTACTGGCAAGCCTAAAGGCACATATTTACTAATTTCCTAGTTGTTATGGCAATAAGGACTTGAGAAAATTCTGAAAGAGTGACTTTGCAGAGTGTACAAAAATAAACATAAACATTTAGTTCAGCATTTTATTGACTGTATTCAACCCTAAATTAAGATGTTCATATTTAGATAAGTTTTCCATCTTTCTTCTTCCTGTTGAATGATTATATTTATGTTCAAGTAACATAATTGTGAAAATATCATACATAGTATTGAGGGTAAAATTTTATGTAATATTTGATATTCATATGCCTCATAACCTTGAGATATCAAGATCTTTTATTAAATGAAGAAAAAGAACACACATTGGCAAGAATAAATTTTGTGGCCTCTGGTTTTTTCAGTCCTTTGCAGAGTTGAAATGGTTTCCAGACATTATTTTTTATGTCTAAAAATGAAGATGACTGAAAGATTAGCGAAGACGGTATTTACAACACAAAATGATATTAGATAATATAAGAAAATTAACAAGTTCACTGTCCCATATTTCCAGGACCTCAAGGAGACAAACTCCACCAAAGAAGAGACTCAGTTTTACTCTCGAAAGTTCTGACCATATGTAACCCAGTATCTGACCCACAGTAAGGCTCAGTCTGTCTATCTGTCTGTCTGTCTATCTATCCATCTATCTATCCATCTATCCCTCTATCCATCCATCCATCCTTGCATCCATCCATCTGTCCAGTATTTCTGTTGAATTCTGGAACCTATTGGCAAGTTTATATTCATACAGTAATTAGTATATAGTATTCATAAACTTACAGTAATTACCAGTGAAGTCACTGGTACGAGTGACTTTAAATTCTATCATTCCTTTCTCCTGAATTAGTTCTGAAATTTTACTCATGAAAACCTAGTCGGTTTTTGTTTTTTTGTAGATAATCAAATATCTTTTATTAGTCTATTTTTATTGATGTATAGTTGATTTACAATATAATATTAGTTCCAGGTGTGCTGTACACTATGAAGACCGAGTTTTGAATTTACTTATGGCTCTAATTTTTTGGAGATACAAGGAAAGTAGAGGGAAAATGGCAAATGAAGTGAGTTGCTTATGGACATGTCAGTAAATGACTATGAAAAGGAGAGATTACTAACCCTTTCCTACACAGGATTCTACATTTGTTTTTTGGTCTTAGCAATCAAGTTGCCAATAAAAGAAATAAGACTGTTGTCTGCTGATTGGGTATCTCCATCTACTCCATGGGATCACACTAATTCTTTGGTTTCAAGAGTATCTCTAATTGGGATTCTGACTTAAAGGAGTAGCATGATATAATGTAAAAAGCACAGCATTTGGATTCAGAAAACCTTATTTCATGTTTGGCTCCACCAGTTACTCAGCTTAGATATAATGTACATGATACATTTTGAGCCCTGTTTTTTTATATAATAAATACTGATACAAAACTACCTATGTAGTTTGGTCTATAATGTATATAGATATATATTTATATCTATCTCTATGTAATTTGTTGAATTGAGCACTGGAGGTAATTCAAAATTATACTGTTGACTGTGATTACCAGCTATGATATATGAAGAAGTCAGAAAATTGTTTCCCTAAAAATAAATATAAAATTGGTAAAAATTGTTAAGAACAACCATTTCAGGGCTCTGGAGATTGACCATAGGTAAACAAAAATTAAGTGTTTATTTTTTAAAAACAGCTTGATTTTTGGGAAGAATACTGGGAGTCTGTGGACTTCTTGTATAGAGTTAGATGTCCTATCCATCCCCCAACCCATAGCTCAGTTGGTGAGAACAGTGATTTTACCAACATGTTTCTGGATGCAAACCCCAGCAGCTTGTGCTTCTAAAGAGGCTGGATTTAATTTGGGATGGAAGGCAAAAACTGGTATCATTGTCAGCTAAATGTGACAACTAGAAAATGAACGGAGGGAACCTGCAACTTTGTTAGCCTGAGGTTATTGTCTTAATTGTGGTGAGTAGCAGAACAACCAGAAATTTAACAGAGAGATCCTGGAGACTGAGAGCCAGAGGTGAGCTAAACAAACTCTTGGCATATCCCTGCCTGTCTAGGACACTGCATGAACAGAGAGACCCAAGAGAGCCTGGCAGAAAATAAAAGCCAAAGGAGAGTTGAGAAATAGCTCAATTTCGAATGCACTTCTCAACCTTGACTCAGACAGAACAGTGGTGGGAAACCTTACTGACTCAGGTGTTTGAGTATAACTTTTGCCCAATTCACTGGTTGACCACTAAGCTATGCAGACACTGGGCAAGTCACTGGAAAGGCAGTCTGAAATTAAAAATAAGAATAAAACAACCGAGTAGAGATATCAGGAGAAAAACACTACATGGGAGGCAGATTCCAAAGTTTACATCTAGGTAAGTTACAAAAAATAAATCAAAACTAAACAAAAACTCTAAAATATAGATTGGAGTCCAGAGTCCTGTGGAAAATGCCAAGCATACCAATTGATGTGCAGTGCTGGTCACAAAAGAGGAGGGAGGAGACAAAGGTTAGGAAAATTAAAGCTACAATGGCTCTCAATTGATGAAAATGATTAATCTGCAGATCAAGGGAGCGCAACACACCTTAAGTATGATAAACACGGACAGCCACTCCTGGATACATCATAATCAAACTCCTGAAAGACAAAGACAGACAGCTTGAAAGCAACAAAGAAATCTGATCACATACAGGAACAAAAATAAGAAGTTTAGCTGACTTCTCTTCTGAAAAATTGGACAACAGAAGGCAGTGGAATGACATTATCAAAGTGCTAGAAGCAAAATGAGTTAATCCCCAATTTTAAATCCAGGGAAGCTATCCTTTGAAAATAAAGACATTCCCAAACAGACAAAAGCTGAGAGAATGCATATTCATTGATAGCAGATCTGCCCTACAAGAAACACTAAAGGAAGTCCTTCAGGATGGAAGGAAATGACACTGGACAGTCAGGTGAATCTACAGGAAGAAATGAAGAGCATCAGAAATAGTAACAGTAAACGTGTGGGCAGATACAGAAGGCTATGTGTACATCTGCATTCTCTTCTCTTCATGTTTTTAAAAACCACAAGGTTGTTGGAAACAAGTTATAATATTCTATTGTTGAATGTAGACCTTATATATGTGTGATACATATTACAATATCAGAAAAAGGATGGGGGGAGAGAAACCAGATTGGAGCAGATTTGCTCTGTTAGGTCAAAATTAAGTCAGAATTAACCTAACATAGATCCTGATATGTCTCGGTTTCCTCATCTGTACAATATGTATCATAATGGTGCCTCAAATTATTCTTGTGAGGCCTAAATGAGTATGTCAACTTATAGATATAGATATATTAGGTATACATATACATATATTTAGAACTTACATACTTAGAACAATGGCAGACACATAATAAATACTATGTGTTAACTTTTACTGTTGGGTTGAGAATTACATCAAGAAAAAGCCAAGGATAGCCGCTATTACTATTTGTATTTAATATCATATTAGGTAAATATAATTAAGTAGTATAAATATAGAAAAGAAGAATACAACTTATTTACTTGACATAATACAATTCACTCCAAAAAATCTGATAAAGGCTCATATTAAGACTATTATGAAAGTTTAGCAAATTACTGGATAGATAACTAATACCATTCCTCTATACAAACAGCTACAAATTAGGGGAAAAATATAATACGACTAGGAATAAAATCTAATAGAAATGTGCACGTCCTCTTTAATAGACCCCAAAATGTCTCCCATCCCCACCCCAAGAGATATTCACGTAAAATATCTAGAACACGTAAATGTTACCTTGTTTGGATAAAGGGTCTTTGCAATGTAACTGTTAAGGATCTTGAAATGAGGACATCATCCTGAATTTACCAGTGGACCTTTAATCCAGTGACAGGTGTCCTGGTAACAGACACACAGAGGAGGAGGTGATGTGACCATGAAGGCACAGATTGGAGTGATAGGTCCACAAGGCTACAAATCAAGGAATTCCTACAACCTCCTAAAGCTAAAAGAGTGAAAGAACTCAATAGATGCTCCTGGCATTAGTTAGCCAGAAAGTTAGCCCAGACCCGCAGACATTGTGATTTTAGACTTCTGAACCCCAGAGCTGTGAGACAATAAATTTCTGTTTGAAGCCAGAGAGTTTATGGTCATTTTTTTTTTTCACGACAGCCACAGGAAACTAATATAGCCTATATGAAGGACACTTTAAAATTCTTTAAAAAAATATAAATGACCTAAATAGATACAGAGATGTATATATTCATTCATGCAACTACCCAATAACTTTGTTACATCAATTCTCCCAAAATGATTCCATAAATGTAATGCAACTGTAATAAAAATTGTAAGTAAGGAAATAAAAATAGCAAAAGATAATTTTGAAAAAGACTCAGGGCTGTGCAAACAGGGGACACTTGCCCTTCCAAATACTGCAGCAAAATATTACCATTTTTCATTGATCAAAATAGTCCGGTATTTGCATTTCCCTGTTGTATGATTTGGAAGAAGTATTACTGTTGTTGAGCATTTTCTCTTCCCTAAGTGCTGGTTTTCTCTTTGAAGGCACGTTGCTCCTTATCAAACAGATACGGGGAGGAATCCTATTACTCTCTGAAAAGTGACTCTAACAAGCTCAAATTGATATTACAGACCACGTGAAAAGCCGATCTTATTCCAGTATCATCACCCCTCTTCTAGAGATGAAATGCACTACATTTACTGTTAGGTTTTTAATACCTTTTAAAATTATTTTTATTTTTGTGAATGCATCAAATAAAGGCATTATGTAGAACTATATTCTGTTGCCCAAAGAGTCCATAAATTCTGATCAAACTCCTTATCCAACAAGTCTGTGTTGTATTTATTCACATGAAACTTTTGAAAGATCAAAGTTTCAGATGCTTTGAGGCACAAAGGAGATAAAGAATCAGTGAAAGGTCACTGGAGGCCAGGAAGGAAGAGACTAAAGACAGTTTGCTAAAAAAGAAGTTCATTTAAACACAGTAATTTGAAAACAGACACAACAGGAGACAATCTATATTATCTTTTATTTGCTCAATCTTTTTGGTTTTACTACTGCCAATTCCACCCCTGCAGTTCAGACCTGGCAGCAAAATCTCTGTTACTTTCCAACAGCTTTTCACAAGCTGATAAGGAACCAAACTTGAAGGGGAAAAAAGGAATTGACTAAAATATCTGAATTTCCCTTTTTCTCAATGTGTGTATTATTAACCACGTTCATCTGGAACATGGTAAGACTTGACAATGGAAATTTGGCCCTGACCTAGAAATGTCTCCGACTATGACTACCATAAACCTTCATCTTAATGGTTTTATGCGTCCAATAAAGTCTCCAACAGTATTGTGTACATCTTGGAGACTTAATGACTGTGAGTCAATTCATCCTCATGTCCTCCGAAGGTGAAATCCTTTGATATGTGGCACTGCATCCGGAGAAACTGCATTCCAACTATTATCTTACCTAGTGCAATTATTTGAGGAAAGCCATCTGTCATATTTGGGTAGAAAATTACATGCTCAAGATGGATTTTTTAAAAGCATACTTTTGCCGTGCTTTGGCTGAGGAGGTTTTATTTTTCAGATTGAAATAGTAAGTCTTACTCATCTTCAGTGTTATTTTTATAAAACAAATCCCAATGAACTGCTGTGTTTTAAGTATCTCATTGTGATTCACACCAGTGACATTTAGGGCACCTTCCTGAAACATCAATTTTGGAATAGATTGATCAGTATGTCTGTTTGGATCGAGTTCTTTATTGTGATTGTTCCAGAATTAAAGAACTGCGTTTTCCAGAGTTCTTCAGTTTGCCAAGTGAGTTCAAGCAAGTAACTCTGTGCTCTCCAAGTGACTCTCTGCTCTCCTTTTATAACCCCAGTTTGTTGAAAATGTTTTCTAACAAGACTCCCCAAACATTTTCAAAAAAGACTTATCGAAGATTTCTTCGCGTCCCTAGTATATTTCTCTTTACTGGCTCTGGATCCCTTCCAGGAGGGTTTTAACTTAGATTATGATATTTCCCTGTTTGGTTCTGCACTTCAATTTCTCCTTAAGCTAATAATTTATCTTCTGATTAGCAAGTTGCTTCTTTAACTGTCGACTGCTTTGTGGGTGATAAGCCCTAAAAGGAAGCATCGGACCTTGAAGGGAGCTTCTTTCCCCCGTAGAGTTTTTCTGCGATAAAGAGGAAGTTCGGAACATTGATTAACTCTGACCAGCATCAGGTATTTCCTTCTAAACACCCTGAGTGGCACAGAAATTTTCAGGTATTCCAAAGGTCTCTTGCTGACCCACTTGTACCGTGAATTAGAATGACTGCAACTGAGCTGCCCTAATTTGGGGGGTTGCTAAAGCTCCAGTTTTATCAGACTCTTTACAGTTTTCTTCTGTAGCTACAAGGAGGGAGGGAGGGAGAGAGAGAGAGAGCCCTAGAGAAATAGATTTTATACATATTCTTAACTGTTCTCCCTTGAATCAGGGTTCAGTCCCTTCTCTGACTGTGGCCTAAGTTTGAAGGTATGAGTTCTGAAAAAGTAGAACCCCAAGTATCTGGCATCAAATGATAATGAAAGCAGCTTAAAGATAATTAGTAGGAGAAAGGAATAACAAAACTTATATTTTCTGAAGAGTTTATTCACTTTTTCAAAACTTATCTCACTCGTTTAAAATCGAGTAAAAGGATTGATGTCATTTAAAATGACATGTCATGCAGAGTTATCTCATCTTGGTGAAAATCTGTTTCGGGGAGTCACCATTCTAAACACCCGGAACAACCATGATCCAGAATCACGTGCTATCACATGGTGGTGTTGTTCTCTGTAAATCTGAGGCTGCTCATCAGGGTCTCTCATTATTACAAACACATTTATGTTTTCTGTTTGTACTGACTTTCGGATTAATACCCTGCGTTAGAACAAAATTTACCCCCAAGAACATACGAATTGACAATCACCAAGGCATCAAAAACGTGTGTGATTCCTATTTTTAGAGTTTTAGCCCATTTCTCTTCCTTAATAGGCTTCATTTTACTTGTTTCCTTGAATTCTTGTTCAAGATCTAAAAATGGTTGATCTCTTAGTCATGCAGAAGAATCCATTCAGGAAACCAAACAATTAGATGAGCAAAAAAAAGTTAATGAAAACAAAACTGAAGACAGACTCACAGACGTATAAAACAAACTTATGGTTACCAGGGTGCGGGAGACGGGTGGGAAGGGATAAATTGGGGGTTCAGGATTTGCAGATACTATTATATACAGAAGGTCCTACTGTATAGCACAGGGAACTATATTAAATGCCTTGTAATTGCCTGTAATGAAAAAGAATATGAAATGGAATATATATATATATATATATATATATATATATATATATGTGTATAAATGAATCACTATGCTGTATACTAGAAACTAACACAACACTGTAAATGAACTATACTTCAATAAAAAAGATTCTTGATCATATCACTCATTTTATAGAGTATATAGCAAAAATAGATAAAGACATTTTACTGATTTTTGCATTTGTCTTCATAATTTTTATCTTTTCCTTTAAGATACATTATTGTTCCTCTGGCTTCTTATGTTGACCTCTTCATCTCTTCTTTCTTTAATCTTTGTTAATTCCCAAATGCCTTTAAGGCTTTATAGTTTCCACTGAGTAATTCCCCTATCCCTAAACACACACACACACACACACACACACACACACAATCCTCCATGTGATGTTAATGCAGGTCAATACAAAGTATTAGGAATGGTGCAGACTGCCCACTCACTGACCAAAAGAAAATGCAATACTATTATATTATCTATTACTATTTGTATATTGTCTTATCCATAAATAAGAATATTTAACCAGTTTGTTGTGCCCACAGGCTTGGACTATCTTACTCTACCAGCCAAACTGAAGGTCAGATTTTTTAAGATCACCTTGAATTCTTCAAGTCCATTACTGAATTTGGTATCTTTAGGAGTTTGTTTCATCAGTCATTATTTGTATTCCCAGCAAGAGTTTTATTCCTGTGGCCTCTTCATAAGGAGATGCTTTTTAGTAAAGGTATTGGCAAGTCTTAAATTGTGGAAAAATCTAATTAATAGTCCCTCAGAATAATTAGCTTTCATTCTGGTTTACCATTGAAAGGCATGATCCCACACAGAAGGGGGAAAAAAAGAAACACCTCAGGCACTTAGAGTGTATTGTTTGTCTCCAGGTGTTGTTTTGATAAACAGTCATTTTTGCACGTTGCACTTTTTCTGGGGTAAGGACTTCTTCCTTCAGTTATTTATTGTCTAAGTATGTAACGTGTCACTATTGGTAAGGTTAGTGTAACGTATCTTTATATCATTGTTTTAATTGTACTAAAAATGGCAGAGAGAACTGAAGTATAGATTTAGGGTGATGATTGCTTTTGGTAAAGCTTAAACAAGTCATTTTTATTAATAAGCAGAGTGTAATGGGCTAAATCAGAAGTGTCAAGGCTTAAATCTGTAAAGAAGAAAAGTATGGTCAGAAGGAAAATGAGCGACTCAGTGGAGAGTGTGAGCCATAGGACACTTCTATCCCAGTGGTTTGGAAGATGCTGTCTCTCTCATGCGGCCATTGCCTTGTTCTCAGGACCCTGTGCTCTTGGCTGCGTTGGCGGATCATCTTGCTTCTTAACATTACGCAATGACCTCGGTTTAGTATCTTTCCTAAAAGATAACGTTGCAGTTTGGCTACAATTTTGTGCTTTTTGTCCAGAAGTTTGGGTGTAATTAGGTGAGTGAGGTTTCTGTATAAATGGTAAAAGCCTTGCATAATTCAGGAATGATGGTTCCAATTAAATGTGTTTCTGTATCACTGGAGAGGAAAGTTGCAGTGTCCCAGGTAGGAAACAGAAACTAATTTTTTTTCTAGTCCTGTGAATGCTATGATTCTTTTTGAAAAGCAAATGCTCAAAACAATGTTTAATCATATGCATATTATTAGTAAGTCATGTTTATAACCCATGGAAAGAACCAATGGTACAAAATTTGTTTGGTGAGGCTCAAACTGTCCTTTAGGGCCGGATTCCAATCCATGCCTCACTTGTATTTTTTCCCATAATTATAATAGTTACAGATGAGGCATGAATCGCCCAGCCTCTGCCATTCAAGAGAAGTTTTCCCACTGGTGTTTATTTCATATCCCAGCCAGTTTGTACTGCAGTGGTTTGCTTCAGGAGAATTTGGCAGTTATTCATTTGAGAGTTAGTTTGTCTTTTTGTTTTCTGGTGCTATCTTGTAACCATCCTAGTTCTTGCCAAATCTTACCTTTATGTATCTAACAGTTCAAGAAATCCAGTGCTTCTTCTCAGAATTTAAGGAATCACATCTTTCACACCTCTCATAGAATAATTTCTCCATGGAACTTTTTTTTTCTTTTTTGGTTATTATACTCTCAAAACTCCTGTTTACTGTGGCAATCTGCTAAAATATTTCTGTGATCTTTCTAAAGTATTTCTATTTGTATTTTAAAATATTTTCATAGTATCCACAGTGAGCCTTTACTTTTACAACTTTTTTGTAGATTCAAATGTTTTTAAAGCTGTTTTGAATATAGTTTACCTGGGAATAAATCTAATGAAAAATAATGAAACTCTGTTGAAAGCTATTAAAGAAGACCCAAACAAAAGGAGAAACTTGCTCATTTATAGATTTGGAATCTCACTAGCATAAAAATATCAATTAACCTCCAAAATTAAAAAAAAAAAAATCTGACAATACCAAGAGCTCACAAGACTATGGAGCATCAGAAACTTGAATAAACTGCTGATGTGAGTGTAAATCAATTATGAAAACATTTTGTATTAACTAGCAAATTAAAGCTTAACTAGCAAATTAAAGCTATCATAGCTTTAGTTCTACTCACATACTCAAAGGAAGCTCTTAATAGGAAGAACAAACAGGAATGTTTATAGTAACTGTTTATAATAAAAAAATACATCTATGCCTATCAATTGGGGATTATGGAAAAATGCAGCATAGTCATATAATACTGTATCACAGTGAAAGTGAATAAACTAAGCTTCACATTAACACAGCCAAATCTTTCAAATACATTTTAGTTTTATTGAAGAAAAAACAGAATAATATGTACAGTGTGATACCGTTTATATGTTTTTAAATATGTGAAATAATCCCTTGCATTATCTAATGATATATAAATAGAGAATAAATTATAAAATATGCATGGCAATCATAAATACAATTTCAAAGTAATGGTTTTCACAGACAAGAGGGGTGTGGACATTAGCAAGAGGAAGGTGTACACAATGTGCTTTTAATTTTTGGTCTTGTTCTGTTTCTTAAACTGGAGTTGGGGAGGTTGCAACAAAGATGCCTGTTGTTCTTTTTAAACATTAGGAGATAACTTTAATTTTTCACAATAAATTATTTTAAAAGGAGATCTTGACTGGCACTACATGATGCATTCAGATAGTATCCATTTCCCATGAATACAGAAGCTGTTGCATCTGCAAAATGAGAACAGCTGTTTTCAGCCGCCAAGATGGTACTTAATCACTCAGAATGGGGCCCTCTGTGACATACCACAGGTAACTTAAAAGACATCAATGCCCCTAGATCACTCAGGTCCAAACAGGAAGCCCAGTGACTGGTTAGAATACATATATTTAGGTTAAATTATAGCCTGAGTTTGAGTTTATTATGGACCAAGGTACTCAGAAAGAAAAATGGCATTACATTTGTTCTCAAAATCATATATGTATCTGAAAAAGCTGAACGGTGGATGTTCTAACCCATGTAAACATTTATACACTTTTATTGAAACTTTCCATAGATTTAGCTTGGGCCACTGAGTTCAGGACAGGCAGAACACCCTACCCGCAACACCAGCCTGCTGTGGACGTGCACTGTAAGCAAAAATTAAACTATTATGAAAGTCACTAATTTTGTTGTTGCTGTTGTAGTTAATGTCACAATGACCTACCCTGCTCTTTCCGATCGGTCTGCTGACTTAGCTTTCATACTTTTGAAGGATCAGACCAGTGTGATCCCTACTGCTTTGTAAGTCATCTCCTTCTTCTCTACCATCTTGGTTTTAAAGATTTTTCTCTTTTAAGTTCTGAAATTTCGCTTGTGTCTGTGTGTGTGCATGTTTGAGAGAGTGCGGCTGTGTCTAGATCTGAATTTTATTTTATTTTTCTAATTTATCTTGTTTGATGAGTGGATTCTGCTTGTCTGAAGACATGCTTTTCTTCAGCCCAGGAATGTATGTTACTATTATTTCCTTGAATATTCTGTCCTCACCATTCTTTCCTTCTGAAAATCTTACAGATGTTTCTATATCTATATTTTGGAGGATGTGTTTTGGAAAGATACTTTGGCAGAATCTTTTATGTCATTAAGCTTTTACATTCTGATATTTCTAACTAGAAATTTCAAATTATTTCATTAAACATTTTTAATTTTCCCAAATGCTAATAGTTTCCTTTTATAAATATGCCCATGTGTGTTTATGTACACACATGCATGACTGTGTGTGTAGTTTCTTGATTCTTACTGAAGTTATTCATTAAAGTAAATTTTTTCATCTGTTTCATACATATCTTATTTCTATATCCTTAAGCTTTTTTCTCCTTCCTAGTATCATGTTTCCCTCCTTATTTACATTATTTCTTTAATGTTTACAAATAAATACAGCATATTTCTCTTCTCTTGGGATTATTCCTGGGTCTTTGCTTTCAGACTCGCTTTGATACCAGTTTGAGATTTCCTCAGTTGTCAATACTTCACTTGTTCCCATTAGTTTCATATTTCCCATAAATTTCTTACTATTTTACCAGCCTCTGACACTTGCTTGATTGCTTAGAGTTCTTAATGTTTATTTTCTAATTTAAATGGAATTTCAGGGGAGGACATAATAAACTACATGCAATCAGTGGACTGAATTAGATGTATGTTCCCTTTTTAACTTAAAAAATATAATAATAAAGTAAGTCCTATTCCACCTAGAGATAGGATTTATTCATATAAATTTACTTCCCTCATCTCGAGCATAACTAATTATCTGGCATATTTCAGGAAATAATGTGATAACTTGATTCCTCCTGCTCCCTAGTAGCTCTCCAGTTGCCAGTTACCCACTGCTTTGTGATGCCTTACCAAGAGATTAAATGCTGATGCAAAGCAGGGATCTTTTATGTGGTTAATAATCCACTAGTTAACTACAAATAATTGAGAGCCTACTCTGTGCTACAGTCTCTTTCTACTGACCGGCATATCTGCTCTTGCTTCAGGGGCACACGTCTTTATTTCAATTTTATCATTGCAAGTTCCTTTTATTATTGTTTTAAACAGCCTCATGACTACCCACCTTTTTTTAAATTCAGATAATATATGACTCTTAATAGATAACCAGTTAAATTCTTATATGTTATTCTTATATATTATCCTCATCTAAGTGATTATTTGAAGCTTCTTGCATCATAGCTAAGATTTATTCTTTAAGGCTTCCAAGTTCTGACTTAAAGAATTTAACTTTGGCTATGGATGTGGGAAAATATGATTGAGATTTCTTTTCTTGTTTGCTTGCTTTTTTCTTTTCTTTTCATTTTTCTTTCTTTTCTTTCTTTTTTTTTTTTTTTGTTTGGTGTTTGGGGTTGATATAACTTCATTGATTTTAATTATGTATGTTATTTTTCTTCCTACTCCATCTGGCAGAACTGAACTGTAAAATTGAAACCAGGAGGTTGCGAATCTCAGTTAGTTCATGAAACTTAATTGTCAGTGTTAGCTTTGTGACCAACCATTGTTATATGTGTTTTGTTATGGAGCCTCAAGAAGGCTTCAAAAACTTTGGCACAGCCCTTAGTCACAGTCAATCAGTTATTCCACTTTGCAGGTACTTGATTTTCCAGCAGACAGCAGTTGCACACTGGGTTTGGAAGGTGGGCAAACATGCCCATGAATATTTGGAAGTTTATTTTTCTTTCCTATCACAGACACATCTGTTAGATGGCAGTTTTGTAATTTGTCTCTCAAAGATTTGCTAAGATTCGCCTTTAACTGTGTCTTTTAAAAATATTTTGTCACACATGGCTTATGGAGAATCATTAGCAAGAATAAACATTCCTTTTGTTACACAGTGGACTTATTATAATAATATTCTATCAAGTTAATTACCTGAGACACTAAAAATTATATTTTAAATGTACAGTAAAATTGATTTGGTGTTTTTGCTATATCCTGGAGAGATTTTCTTATTTAAAAGTACTATTTCAAGCACCTTTCGGTATTTGAATGATAAATTTTGAAGGAAAGGAGGTAACCAAACTGTATGCATCACATAAGGTTGTTTAGCTCCATTAGTTTGTGAACATTGGCCAAATTATGTCGAACTGCATGGTACCTCTGCAAACATTTTCATGTTAATGTCAAGTAATTGACTTATTATAACAATTTCATGCTATTGTCAAGTAAATGATCAAGTAATTTTGATAAAATTGATAGGTAATACTCCTTTTTACCTCCTTATTTTAATAGAGTGGAAATCAGTAGCGTCTACTCTAGCATCGCAGGGAGAGCTGTGGCTTGCCCCATTGGTGATTCACAGAGAAAACGGCTTTCTATGAGATAAATCTGTTGATGAATAAATGACAAAAAAGTCCATCCCTTCAACATTTTGGTGCCTAACTGATGGTCATACTCAGGCTGTAACTCCCTTCCGTTGATAACACAGGAAACACACAGGAAACAAGTGCTTCTGTCTTGATTCCAATGAGCTGCTTTGAGTTGGTGGTGATTACCCACGGGGATCAGATTCAGGAAAACAATTCTGTCCTTGGAATTCTGAGCCAGAAGATCCTAGAAGTATTGCTTTTCATTACAGTGCCCAAGGCTCTGAAATAAAACGTATTTAGAAGTAAAAGTAATTTCATGGAGAGGCAGATTAGCATAACCTCCCAGAGCACAGAGTCTGAAGCTAAAATGTTGGTGTTCGAGGCCCAGCTCTGCCACTTCCAGGCGGAGTGGTCTTGGGAGCGTGGCTTAATGGACCAGTGCTTCACTTTGTCATCTGAACAAAGACCCTAACTATGGTTCCCCCTCAGCATACTGAGAAAATTAAATGACCAGTATTTCTAAAGCTCTAGAACAGGGTCTAGAATAGACTGTGTTGTTTGACATATCTATTGTGGTGTTTATACTGATCCAGGAAATTTATTTTAAGTTTGCCCTCCATGCTCGGACTTTCTCCTTTACCATTCTTTCACTGCTTTCTGAGGGCCTTTCTTACGTGGTCCTGGATGATGAGCTGGCCAGAGGGAGCCTGTGTGAGGTCCCGCTGAGCCAAAATGCTCCTCCCCAAATCTGGAAAGGATTTCCAGCATCTTTGGTCAGTGACTGTCAGATACTTGAGGAAGGGAATTCATGGAGTGTTGGGACTGCAGCAGCCCTGTTTGAGGAGCGAGTTAGTCAGGGGAGGAGAAGCTGGGCTGCAAAGTGGGAGATGACTATAGAATGAGAGGAGCAGAGGGAGACAGAGGGTTTGAATGGCCTGATTCCCAATTGGCCTGGGGCATCTGATGGTCCCCCTGGATTCTTACTGTCTTCCCTGGGGCAGCGCTGGTGCCATGTGATACTGTCTTCCCTTGCTTTAGCTAGCTCGAGTCAGTTCTCTTCCTTTTAACTAACAGCTCCCCATGACACCACTCTAGACAAAATATTTATCCAAAAATGGAGAACAGCCCGGGTCGTAGGTACTCCTCATTTCTTTCTTCAGTTTTGAATCAAGCAAGTTCATATTAGGGATGGCTCAGTAAATTTTTTTCATATATACCAAATACCATTTTTATTGTAATGTTACACAATGGCTATTTTTGAAAAACACCTAGTTACCTTTAATTAAATAAATTAGATTATATCCTCCCAGAAATATCATACTGGCTGAGATGCAGCTGCTCACTTACCAATCTGTGCAGCATTGAAAAGACATCTGATGAAAGAAATTAATATTTATTGAACCCTTGCTATGTTGGGGGCAATCTCCTATGCGCTTTATTTATGTTGTCTTATTTCATTTTCACGGCAGTCCTGTCAGGTAGGTATTATTAATAGAGGATGAATTTCAAGCCCAGAGAGGTTAAATAACTCGTCTAAAGTCATATAGCTAAAAAATGTGAGGCCAGTTCTGTTTGACACTATGCTCTTTTCATATATCTTGCAGTTAATCAATCATTCAACAATACTTGCTGAACATTTACTATGTGCCAAGAAGAGTGTCACTATGTGGAACTGGACGAGGAGGGTGCGGTGAATTGTAAATCCTGTTAAGAATTTGATCAAATGTTATCAATCTCTCATACATGAGGGAGAGAATATATTTTCAGAGCTTTCCTCTCTTTTTTTGCAAAATTATCAAGGTCTAAATAACACGGGAATGTCTAACGGTAATTCTGAACATAAGAAATTGAGTAATGCATGGGAGTAATACCCAGATGTCTTTTTATGATGTGATGCAATCTTAAAAGCTGCAGCTTAGTAAATTCAGCTCAGCACCCAGATTTTGTGGCTTTTCTGGTATCCCTGTGCTTGGGCAGCAAATACTAGGCTACGTGGCAAACTGGATTAATTAATAATCGCAAAGGATTCTGGGGCTTTATAGTCTAATCGATAGTAAGTTGACTTATTTGTTTACCAAATAGACAAATAAGAGGAATATGAAAAGGCTCACAGAGTTTTTAGAGTATATTTTTATGAAGAATATGAAATTACTGCTTTCTTCTTAAAGGGCATGTTTCTGAATTAACTTTATTTACTTTAGATGGTCACTGTTTTCTCTGACTGACAGTTTCTTGGTTAGATATAATCATTGATGCAAAAGTATTCTTCCTTTCCTGTAATACCCCTTCATTGACCTAATTATAGCCATAATTGTACCTAATTGAAATGGCCCCTCATTGCCTCGGGGTGTTATTTCCAAAATAAACAACATACGTGCGTACAGTGACACACGCATCTGTGCACATGTGCACACACACCTGCTGTGACTCTGGTCCGTCATCCACTTCTCTCCACATTCCAGTCAGACAAATCTGAAATTCCACCCTGAGGAACTCCTTACCGAGTCAGGTGAGTATGTTTTATGTAATCCTCCTATGCAGAACTCACTCATTTTAAACACTAATTCTACACAACAAACCACAATCATAATTCTTGAGTTTTGTGATATTATGACTAAAGCATCATTTTTACTTGGCTGATGTCAAAAAAACTGAAACATCCAAAATACTACAACATGTGATTCAGTATGAAAATTAACATTAAGAGTAGACCAAAAAAATGCAACCAACCAGAAAGGACTGTGAACTGTGCTCAAACAGGCAGGGTTTATAAAATCGGTTTTAAATTCACCCTGGGGAATAGCTACCTATCTTTCATCTGGGGTCAAAGAGGCCCCTAGTGATTAGCATAAAACTCAATAGTGATCCCTTTTACTCATGTAGTATACAAGGAATTAACACTACACTTCAGTTTAACGCTAATGGCTGCAATTCAGGTCTTGGAAGTAGTACTAAATGCTGAAAGATCAAAGTTTGATTTAAGTTTAATTACATTTGAGCCTGGTAGCCCAAGCAATGGTAGTTGATATGAAAGCCAAGTTCATCACAAAGGCAGCAAGTAGAGAACTCTTAAAGTATACAGTCTTGGCTTTATTTAGCAGTGCAATTTCTGTCATTACATTAGAGAGATGAAAGGACTCCATTTCCTTCGCTAGCTCTTTGCCTTGCCCTGGCCAACTCTGACTGTACATTCAGAGAGTTCATTTGGTTCTCTTGGGGCCACCCTTGTACTCAGCAGGTCATAGAACTAATTATGCATGCCAGAAGAGGAGTTATTACCATATCCTCAGCTTCTGTGAAACTTCTATGTTGTTTGTCTTGGTTACTGGACAAGGCTAGGAGTCCCATCTCCCCTTGCTTCTTTAGCATCATTAACCCCATTACTTCTTCTGAGATTAGGCTTTGCCACATAACCACCATATTATCAGATGATAGGAATGTAAAGTGATCATGTATATTTCATTTAACCCAATATAATATGTTTATACAAATGATAAACTTTACGTCACTAATATGTTTCACAGTCACCAAAAACTAAGAGTGCAATTCATGTAGTCATATTTTTTCTCTGGTGATCAAAACAGTTTCACAGACGCTGCTGCACTTATATTTAGCAGAGATTTATGAGAACATGAAACTCAGTTTATGAACAAGTAATGGGTTTCCATTCCAGCACAATCTGGTAATTTACAAATTGAAGTTCTCGCCTATAACACTTACTCCTGTGTTACAGTCTATCAATTAAACTACAAGTTCTTCCTGGTTTTTTCTATCTTGGATATCACTATCCTATATAGAATAATTAAAGGGATCAAATTTGGAAAATAAATGGCAATTTGCCTTTGAAGTTCTATGACTCTATGGCATATTCAAGAATTGAAAAGGAAATGGAGAGCACATTGTTAACCAGAATTTGAAAAGCTGATATTTAAAAAAAAAATAGATGAGAAAATATGCATTGATCAGTTTTGTGCGCTGCCCTGCAAAGAGGCAAGAAATTAAGATAGCAGTAATGGTCTCCTATTGAATCATTCACATTTCCATGTGTTACAAATTTCTTAAGTAAATCAGCATGTTTTTGCTGCTCTGTGACAGCCATAAATCTTGAATAATCATCCTGTGAATGGATCAGTGCATTAGCTCTGTGACTTTAATTAGCTACACTACCATCCAGCTCTGAGAAGTCTACTCACACAGCTTAAACTATTAGATTAAAAATGGCCACAAATACTAAGTGTTGTAACCAAAACCAACTTTAGGATATATAATCCGAATTTCAAAGCTTTGCTTATGTTTAAATCTTTATTATTGAAATGACCAGAAAAATACCAGAACTACTACATCCAACATTAATTCTTTTTATGTGTGTCTGTGTGTTTCGCTCTAACATAAGAACAGGAAAAGACCGTGTCTTCCAGAATGTGGACAGTAGGGTAATATGTCAGACTAGAATAACTTGATATTTCTTTTGAAAAAAGTAAAATAAGCCTTAAAATGCTGGGTAAGATATCACAGTGGTCCTTCTTAATACATTGCTGAGTTTAAAACAACATAAGTCCAATACCTGAGAGTCAAAAACGTAAAAGGCATCTAAAACTCGGAGTTATAAGCGTTAAGTTTACTGTGGGTGCCCTAGAGAGCAGGTAGGTATTGCCATTCTGGGAAACTGAGGCAGAGTGGGCTTAGTGCCCATGTGAAGAGCAAAGATTGGGTCTCTTTTCCATGCAATGTGGTAGTGGTACTGGCTATTCTCAGACATGAAATCAGGATGAGCCATTGGAAAATTTGCCTAGCCAAGGGAGAGCTGACAGTGTTTGATGATCTTATCTTTCATGTCAGGTGGTTCAAGCAAGAGCATTTTCGATTAGTTTGTTGGAAATACTATATGAAAGAAGTACCCTCAGCGTAACAAGGGCAGGTGTATTGTAAAATGTGAAGAGCATAAGGAGGGAATAAAGTATGGTAGCAGAGAAAAATTATTTCAGGAGAGAACTATGTTTGCTCCTAAGGGATTTAGGGCATAGGAAAGCTTTTTAAAAACCCATAAACCCCATAAACATAGCCATTATTGGGAGAGGGGGAAAAAATAAAGAGAAAGAGAAAAAGAACTCAATGATCAACTCTTCAATCCTTGAGACCAGAGCAACCTCCAAGCCCGCCTGCTACCCTGTGGAACCGTGAGTCTCATTAGAGCAGGCCAGTATGGAAATCCAGTTGATGCCTGACATTGCGCATGTACAAAGTATGACATGGGATTGGGTGTAAAGTTTAAGTTCAAAACATTAAGAAATGGAAAAGGTGAAGTGATAAAAAACATGAGTATGCTTTAGGCTAAAGGCAAGGCTCCAATTGCAAGGGAAATACTAGGAATTCTGATACGAAGTTAGTAGGTAAAATCAGATAATATTAACCTTATTGCATTATGATGATTATATAAATACATGTTTTAAAACTATTATGCTATGTTTAGTCAAAAGGCATCATTTGTTCTTTCTTCTGAAAGTAGATTAATGTTAAATAACATTAAAGTAGGGACATAGACACTCACTAAAGTTTAACAATAACTGATAGTAGAAAAATAAGAAATTATGAATGCTTTAGTAATTGGGCTTAAATTTAAGAATCAGTCTAATAAATTCAAAGTTCATACTAGCAGTTCCAACTGAGTTGAGGTGCTACAGAGACTGGCTCTGTGAAAATATTCATGGGGACAGTTGATCATAACTCTTTTAATCCATCTTGACTGAGTCCATTTAGGACACTCTAAAAAATAAATGTAAAATGGTATGTTTTAATTTTATTATTCCTACAAAAATTTGGATGCATTCACTTTTAAAAGATTTTTGTTTTATAAATGAAGCAAAACATAAAAGTCTTAAGGGCATTTGGCAAATTCTAGCATTTTCCCCTGTTTGTTCCTACCTAAATTTGTCAAAGAAAAAAATTTTTTAAAACCATGTCTGTGTTTTAATATTTCTTATTTAGTTCCTCCAAATAGAAATCACTTTTTATAGTGTTAATTACCTTTTAATATAATATAATGTGAATTATTAAATTTATAATCACTGAGGTTTTAAAATGATAGTGCTAAATAAGTTAATCTAACATTTGTGGTATTTAAACTACTTATTTTCTATTAAACTTATGAAAATTATTTTTTAAATTTGACTGTGGGGCTGTATTTTCACTGGCAATAAAACACTCATAAGTAAGAATTTATTATGAGATTCTGTAGACAACTAAAAAAATAGTTATAGACTGTCCCAAAATCTTAGGAATTAGACTCATTAAGATCATGGGCTAACAAATCAGGTGGTAAATTATTGACTTACACTATTACCAAAGATTTGCCCGAAGCTTAGCTTTATTCATGCATGTATTCACTCAATCACATATCAACCCAACATTTGTATAGGTTCCATGTAAAAACACTTTGTTGGCTGCTGGGAAAATCTACTCATATTTCCTTAAATGTGTTACTTTTTTTTTCATGGCTACGTGCTTTAGCTTCTAATCTTCCTGAAATGACTTAATCTTTTTTCAACATGGAGTGAGTTCCTGCTCCAATTTCCAGTACTCTCTTGAAGCCATTGCTGTTTCTTCCCAATCCCTTACAGGCAGGTGAATTCAGTTTCTTCTTTATAGCTCCATACAAATCTGGTGTATGTCTCTGTGAAAGCTCTTGCTACAGTGGATATAGTGGGATGGTGGTTGCTGCTGCCGCCGTTCTTATATTCATATGACTTGATTTCCAATTAGACTTTGAATTTTTTTAAGGTAGGGCATCCATCTAATTAATCTTCAGCTTCCTAGAAGTGATGATTTTTGAGTACTGATGCATCCATCAATAAATAATAGTAGTTATAGGACCTTGTTTTGAAATTAGTGTAAAATATGTCACCTTTTTAGTGAATTTTATTACTTATTTTTGAGTACCAGTCCCCAGTCCTGGGGACTGGGTTGCTACTTCCTGCTATATTCTTTATTCACTCAAGTTTCAAAGTCCTTACTGGAAGCTTCTGATTGACTGCACTTGGGTCACATGCCTAGTATAAGTGCCAAAGTGCAGGGAGAGGAAGTTTCTGGTTACTTTTGACTTCTAAGGAGACAGACTCAGCCAAGAGTGACATATCATGGGGAATTTCTTGGCCAGAGGAAGGTTTAGGTTGCCAGCCAGCCAAATAGCTGAGTTGCTACAGCATATTATTGTTCTTTTCTTAATCATGTTTCCTTATAAATCATTTAAAAACCAGAATTTCTTAATATACACATGATGTGCTTTTTGCTAAGATCAGACTTTTTGTGCATATGAACCCCATTTCAGTAGCAATTAGGAAAATAATAATAATAATGCAATATGTACCATGCACTTACAATGTCAGTATAATTAGCACTCTTAGAATGTACTGGATTCAACTCTAAGAGCACTTTACTTATTAATGAATTTAATCCCCACCGTATAACCATGCTATGGGTGTGCTTATTTCTCCTATTTGTCTCCTTAAGCAACTATTCTTGTGAGGCAAATTCTCAAAAAGCAATTTTTTTATTTTTAATCTTATTTTTACACTATTTCAGACATGTAAAAATATACAAAGGATAATATAAAAAACATTCATGTACCCAACTTAAACAACATTACCAAAAGAATTGCAACTCCCTAGGAACCCTAGTTTAATTCTGTTCATTTCCTTTCACATCTGATATCCACCAAAATGAACTTGATGTTTATCAAGCCAGTGCATCTCTTTAGATCTCTACACATATGCATATATATTTAAGAATATTTGTGGTTGACAGTCACAATTTAAGATTTATGAACATTATATACTTTGTGTATTCTACTGCAATTACCTTTCTGCTCAATATTATATGTGATACTTATATTTATCACATACATATGATATTTATGCATTTTGATTTTGTAGCTATCATTTATTTTTAACAGTGGTATAGTATTCTATTGGACTGAAATACCATAGTTGTTGAGTAGTATCCCATGGTATGACCACACTACATTTTGCTTATTCATTCACCAGTTGAAGGACATCTTGGTTGTTTCTGGTGAATATAAGTAAAGCCAATATAAAATCCATATTTTTTTGTGTGAGCGTGTGTTTTCATGTCTCTTGCAAATAGGAATAGAATAACTGGGTCATATGCTAAGTGTATGCTTATCTTCATAAGAGACTGCCAAACTGTTTTCTAAAGTAACTGTACCATTTTGCATATACGTCTTTGAAATTTGAAAATAATTTATCCAGACTATGGATGAGGTATGGATCACACTTTATTTTGTCTTCCAGATGGTTATCCAGTTGCCCCATCACTGACATACATCTGTTCCCTACCGGTTTTAAATGCCATCCTTATCATATTCTAAAGTTGTATGTCTATTTGCATCTATTTTCCAACTTCTTATCCTGCTCCACTGATGGCGCAATATGATGGATGAAAAATGATTCATGTACCAGTAGCACACTTTTCAAATTATTGAGGCTTTATATTTTAAACCATAGAAGGGCTAGTTCTCTATCATTGATCCTTCTAATTTTTTGCTCCCTTACACTTCCATATTAATTTTAGAATCACTTTATCAAGTTACAAAAATTTTTGGTATTTCTTAAGGAAAGTTTTCATCTTTATGGTTTTTAGTCTCTATATCTAGAAATGTTATTTTTCTTTATGTTTTTTCAAGTCTTCATATATGTGTGTGACCTGTGTCAGTCACAGGAACCTTCCATGATCTGGCCTTTCCTTACTTTTTGACCCGTTCACCCTTCGTTTCTCGATGTTCCAGGCTGTTCCAGTCTCAGGAATGTTGTATATATTCTTTCCTCTATCTCTTATTCTTTTTCTCCACATGTTTAATTACTTGTCATCATTTAGATTTTGCTCAAATGATATTTCACAACAGTATTTCTTCATCACCAACTTATTTAAGTAGCACCATCTCATCACCAGTCACTCACTTCCAGATTATTCTGTTTTATTTTCTGTACAATGGTTATCGCTGCTGAAATCATGGTTATTCACTTTTTTACCTGTTTAATTTCTAATTTCTCTCATCTCATCAGATCAAGCCACTACAAGGGTAGGAGTGTGATCTTCTGGTTTCCTACAGGATCACCAATGCTGGGAACAAGGTCCAGCACTTGGTAGGTGTGCAACACATATTAGATGAATGAATGGATGGCCTTTTTTCAGCTCCAACAACTGTCTTTACACTCTTACTACTGCTACTTATACAAACCAGTTGGGCGGATTTTCTGCTTGAAATTATTTGACTGCCTGAGAAAATCAGTGAAGTAATAACTTGTGTCTTTTCCAACTGAGCACTAGAATCAGGGGTCAGGAGAGTGAGATCCCCTCTGCTTCTCAGCTGCGTCTCTCCCCTCTCTCATCTCATCTTTGGCTGTGCTGATATGACTGACAGGACCACCATCTGTGACTCCTTGAGGCAACAAAATGAAAAGACTGAAGCAGAATACACACTCAGAAACAGCGGAACAAAAAGCACAATTTGCTGTTCGTAAATCAGCCCTCTACAATTAGAAGTTGTCTAGAACAGTGGTTTCTATACCTGGCTGATGATAATAAATCACCTACAAAGTTTTTACAACTATAGCCATTTGAACCTCACCTCAGTCCTACTGATTTAGATCCTCGAAAACTCATTAAAACAAGCAAAAAGCACACACCAACATAACTCTCAGAGGAATCTAATACACTTCAGCATTGGGGAATCACTGCTAAGCTGGAACAGACAATTGACCAACGTAGAAGCTGTGTGTAATCAGTGTGAACTGATGTGGATGCCACAGATAATGCCCGGTTTAAATTTTTATGAAATTGTTACATTGATGGTTAAACAATAAGCTAAATGTAGCTTTGTTTATTGCATTGTTGAAAAAGTTCTCTGGAGTCTGTACAATAATAAGACAAGAATAAGCCTTCATTCTACATTATAAAATGGAGTCTGCTACTTACCTGGACTGCCCGCTCTGGCACCAGCCTATTTTACTGTTTAATTCAATGTCTAAAAATGTGTTGCTGGTTAGAAGTGAAGATTCCTGAGCTTCATTATCAAGATGTTGAGTCAGAATCTTGGAATATGGAACCCAAGAATTTGAATTTTTATGGCATTCTTTTGATGATCTCTTTTGTGCACCAATATTTGAGAACCAGGCAAGCATAGTTTAGGACTTCCTTTGGAGTTAGTCTAGTTGGTTTCAAATGGTTCTAGCAGTGTGGTTTTGGGTAAGCTTCCTAACTTTTTCTGACATCTATTTCTTCAAAATGGAAGACCAATAGTGCCTACCATAAAGGATTATTGTGGAGATTAAATGAGGTCATTGATGTGACGCATTCAGCATAATGCTTAAAAAGAGGAATTGCTCCGTAAATATTAGATCTTATTTTTATTAACCACTTGCTTTACCACTGGTTTATCTCTATTGGAAAATTTCAATTTATCCTATAGCAATATCTCTAGCACTGGTTCTCAAAGTGTGGTCCTTGGACCAGCTGCATCAACATCATCTTGAAAATTGTTGTAAACAAAAAAAAGCTGAATATCACCCAGACATATTGGATTAGAAACTCTGGGGGTAAGACCCAGGAATTCATGCATAACAAGCCTGCCAGTGACTCTGATGCATGCTAAAGTTTAAGAATTCCGACTGAGGGAGATTGATTAATAAAAAGATGAATTGAAAATGACTGAAACATACTATGAAAGAAACAAAATATAGTTTAGTTAGCAGTTACTTTTTTTTAAAAAATGCACAATCTTTCTCACAAACATACACACATCACCCCCGCCCCTAATCGCCCCCCAACACACATGCGTGCGCGCGCGTGTGCACACACACATGCATTCAGTCCAAACTATCAATAATGAAGGCTGTGTTTCTCTAACTAGTGTTAGATTCCTCTCAGACCCATGTCTGTTCTGGTTTTGTTTGACTTTTCTCTTATCAATATTTGGGTTCTGTATTGTCTGCTGTTACCTTTCTGTATTCTGCATCCTTTACTTTCACAGTAGTGTCCCCTGGAATAATTACTTTTCTGTATCAGATTGCAGTGTAGAAATAGCCTGAGGGTAAACACTGAAGATAGACATGATATGTTGATATTGGGCAAATTACTTAAAACCCGCAGAGTTCTAGGTTCTCCATCAATTAAAAAGGGAGAATATACTGACTTTGAAATGTTCTTGTGAAGATTAAATATAACGTATGTTAACTGTCCAGCACAGTGCCTGGCAAGATAGTGAGTATCAAATAAATGGTAGCTGATACCCTAATTGCATAGAAGATTCAAAATTATTCTCAGTTGTAACTAATGTTAATATTTTGTATATAGAGCACTTACCAAAAATGCATACTGTTTGTTCTGTCTGTTCCTATTTGTAAAGAAATTCAGGGCAGAGTAGTACTCTTGCCCAATAAATACTCAGCAGAATTGTCTGTAGACCTCCTAGTTACTGTCATATTCCACCTGATCATAGTAGCTTGAGGTTTAAGGTTTAGGAGATTCGTACACACATACATATACCTGGTGATATATAGTCAAGCAAGAATGAATTACAGTCATTTGTTATAAGCTATTTTGGAGTCATCATTACTCTGATCATGTTGTCAAATATAAATTGAAAGTTCCTCTCAATGCATTTATGGCACTGAATTTGCCTGTAATGTGACACCATTCTACTAGTAGTTAGAAAAGAAAATGACACTTACTAGAGTTTTTTCCTTTATGTTTATGGCACAATCTTCATAACAGCTGCTTCGTATGTAGGAAGCCAGCAGATCAGTTGCAAAGCATTTATTAGAATATACTTCTGGTCTCACTTATTTTAATTGAGGAGGCTGCATACTGAGGACCAGAGTCCAGATGTATGTTCCGATAAAAGCCCTGTCACTGTCATTACAGTCTTTGTTCCATTTCTCTTGCTCTCAGAGATGATTCGTTCAGCTTCCTCATTTGTAAAATGACTAGGTAAAAATCTGACCAGGTCAATTTTGGTAAATATTCTGTGAGTACTTGAAAATAATATATGCTGTCTTGTTTTACATATGTCAAAATTGACATTTGGCTTGAATTTATAATTGCATTGTTCAGATTTTCTGTAGTCTAACTTACTTTTTGGTCTGCTTATTTTATCAGCCATAAAAAGAGATTGTGAAAATATCTCTTTCCATAAGTTGAAGCTACCTTCTGTATTGCATACAAATTTAGAATTGATATATCTTCTTAGTGGATTGATTCCTTTTATCATCATGTAATGTCTCTCTTTGTATCTAGTAATGCTTTATGCATTGATGTCTACTTTGTATGATATCAGTATAGTTATATAAGCTTTCTTTTGATGAGGGTTGTCTGAATTATCTTTTTTAACCCTTCTACAATCAGTCTTTTTTTGCCCTTTTATTAAAGATGTCTGTCCTGTAAGCAGCGTATGGTTGGGTTTTGTTTTCAAAAATTTTACTGTGTTGTGCCCCAGGGTGGTTTTCATTGTGTTAATCCTACTTGGGAATTTGTTCAGCCTTATTATTGTTGATATTAACATTATTAATGTACATTCTTTAAACTTAACTTGAACTGTAAAATACATAGAGAGAGTGCACATATCTTCAATGTGCAGCACAGTGAATTTTCACGTACCGAATACATCTTTGTACCTAGATCAGGTACCCTGATCAAGAAAAAAAATATTGCCTAAACCACAAGACTCCACTATGTTCTGTTCCAGTTTCTATTCTCCTAAAGCAATCATCATCTCGATTTCTGACAGAATGTATTAGTTCTGGTGTTTTATATGATTCCATACATAGAGCTTCTGAGCGCTGTGATTTCTTTTATTGGTGTCAAAAATTTCCTAGTCATTCTCTCTTCTAATATGGCTTCTGCTCCATTCTTTTTCCTTCTTTTTTGCTGACTCTAATTACAACAGATATTGTACCATTTTTGCTATTTTCTTTATACTTTACTTTCTTTTTTACTTTTTTCTTTATATCTCATCATTTTTTCTATGTTTTATTCATATGTTCTACTGAATTATCTTTAAGTTTGCTAATTCTCTCTTCTGGTTTTTCTAATCTGCTGTCAAACCCCACTATTAATTCTTCCCTTAGGCTATCGTGGTTTTCAGTTGTAGAATTTCTTTTGATTCTTTTTATTACTTCCAGCTCTCTGATAAAATTTTTCATTATGTTATCTATACAGTAGTCCCCCTTGTCCACAGGGGGATACATTCCAGGGCCCCTAGTGGATGTTCTGAGCCCTATATGTACTATATTTTTGCCTATACCTATATACCTATGATACAGTTTAATTTATAAATTAGGCACAGTAAGAGACTAACAACAATAGTAATAATATGGAACAAGTATAACAATATGCTGCAATAAAAGTTATGTGAATGTAGTCTCTCTCGCTCAGAATATCTTATTGTATTAATTTATTGCCTTTTCCGTATTAACTAAGCACTTATCACACACTGTGGCCATTTTGCAGTTTGAGGTGCAAGACCTAACCTACCGCAAATTTCTTTTTCCTTCTTCACAATTTCACAGATAGAAAATTCATTTTTACCATTGATCTTAGCAAACTCAGCATAAGATTTTTTTCTCTTTCCTTATTAAGTTGAGAGCCTCACCTTTTCACTCAAAGGAAGCACTTTACAGCTTCTCTTTGGCGTATCCAAATAGCCAGCATCATCACTCTGGCACTTTGGGGCCATTAGTAAGTAAAATAAAGTTTACTTGAACACAAGCACTCCAATACTGAGACAGTCACTCTGATAACTAAGATGGCTGCTAAGTGACTAAAGAGTGGGGTGTGCTGGACAAAGGGGTGAGTCACGCCTTGGGCGGGACAGGCAGGGTGGCTTGAGATTGCATCATGCTACTCAGAACAGCTCAACGTTTATAACTTATGAATTATTTGTTTCTGTGATTTTCCACTTCATATTCAGACCATGGTTGACCACGAGTAGCTGAAACTAGAAATCGAAAACCGTGGATAAGGGGGGGCTACTGTGTTTTTAGCATATTAATAATAGTTACTTAAAAATTTATGTTGGATAACTTGAGTATGTTTTATGTGTTTGTTTCTATTATTTAAAGGGCTTCTTCTTCTTCTTTTTTTATGTTCATTCTGTTATTTTGTCTCATGGAATGCAATGTAAATTGTTACTGAGTTCTCCATATAACTTATGAGAACATTTAGAGATAATAATGTTAAATTTGTCTAAAGAGCGTTAAGAGCATTTAGTTTCGCTCTTGGTAAGCATTTAAGCCAGGGATAGATTCCCTTAATCCAATCAAAATTGATCTGAGTTCAAGCTGGAGTTCAGTCTCTGAGAGCCGATTCATTTGTCTACACATACTCTTGGGCTATATCCTCCATCAGTTCCAACTGAGAGTCTAGAGTGTTTACCCCAGTCCCTTCTTCTTTGTGGACTATATACTCAAATTTTTGCTTGCTCCCAGTCACATAACGTTGGCTGAAGTTCTGCTCAGCTTCTCAACCTCCATCACCTCTTGAGAATCAACAATTTCCTCAAAAAGAAATGTGGTGATGAATGTGAAGCTCATTTCTTTGGGTACTTTCATGCCTTCTGAGATTGTGATCCCTTAAGCCCCCTTTTACCTCGCAGATGCTTTCAGACAGATTTTTTTTTTTTAAATCCAGCCTTTCTAGTTGTTCTCAGAAGGAGAGTCAGTCGGCAAAAAGCCACTCTGCGCTTACAGGAAGAAGAAATCCCAAGGACTCATTTTAAAAATTATTTTGTAAGTCCCTAGACCTCTTTACATGGAGTTTTAGCACAACCAGTACAATTAAACCCTTTGAAATTAGTCATTTTCTCCAACTAGAAGCCCCCATTATATATTTTGGGTATCTGCATGAATCTTCTATCAGAACGTGAAAAACCATTGTCTTATAAAAGATAGATTATTGAGTGACCTAAATATTTATTTATCCAAAACATCTTTGATAACAATGCAGAACAGAATTACCTGTCTACAGACCTGAGTCTGCATATAAATGCAAAACATGTGAGTCAGGTGCTACCACAGTCACCGTTTGGCTGATTTAACTCAGTGATCCATAAAATAAGAATGAAATCTTTTAATTACACAAAATAAAATACAGTGGGACATTGGGTATTTTCTCTTTAAAATCCATGTCAAAATTGTATTCCATAAAAGTAATTGTTCTCATTTAATACCCAAAATAGAGATTCATACTTAGGGAGATAGAAATTGCTTATACTTTTTTCCTTCTATCATTAAAAAATAGTGAGTCTTATGCCTATCTTACAAGATGTGTCTTATGAAAAGCCCGAGAAATACTTTCATGATGTTTTCAAATCATTTTCTTTGGGGCCCTCAGAGATTGACAGCCTGGTAAGAAGAAAAAAATGTAGTGTTCTTTATTTGAAATTAAATAGAACACCTTAGAATCTCTGAAATTGTCAGGAGGCTTTGTGAAAAGACATTCTTATGCAGGCAACTGCAAGTCCATCTGTTGTTTTAATTTGTCTCTCTAATAATTCCCAGGAGTTTCACTTGGTTTGAATGCTGGAATAAACAGAAATGAATCAGGTTGTTTTCTTTTAATATTAATCCAAAAATTCAATGTGGTATATTAACCATCACCTACATCCCTTCAAGGTTGTTTGATTTCATTAACCTTCACAATATTCCAATTAAATACAAGTATATTCATTTTATCACTCGTACTTGATTTCTTTAGATAATCAAACTCTGCAATTTTCAGTGATTTTGGATGCGAATGCCACTGCAATTTGTAGAATGCTTTTGCAATTTGCAGAATGTTTTTTTCTTTTAAAACAATGTCACATATTTAAATAATACAGCAGCAGTACAAAATATCTAGTCTTTATCTTTATAGAAATGGAACCATCTAATTTTCCTTGTGTCTTTTAATAATTTGATAGAAAATCTTCAATATAGCTTAATAATTTTAAAATTTCACTTAACTGTGCTTCATCAGTTCATTTTGTGATTTGGAAAATGTTATGTATGTACTCAAAGTCCCCTATACACAGATAACACATGCTGTTCTTAGGTTACCGATATTCTTAGTGAGTTACCTGTATTGTTAATTTTTCTACAAGTATACTTTTTTCTTTCTATACAAGTAGAAATTTCTGCTGCACTTTTTCAGCAAAGCTTATGAATTTAAAACATTAAATACCTTTTCTGAAGTATGATCAAACACCTGTAATCAAGTTCTTTGGGGCACAAGTCAGCCCCTCGTCTGCTGCTTTAACTTCAGGAATACTAACTTTAAGCCACAGTAGATCCATCTTTGATTAGATTTTTCATATCACTGTTAAATGAAGAATAATTATTTTCCTGCTATTCTGGGTGTGAAGACCTAATCCAAATGCCAGATGATGAGAGGAAAACCAAGCAAAAGTAAAGTGGAATAGAAGGTCCTCATTTCTTTTAGGACATCCTTCTCCTTTGCTTATTCCTTCCACCAGTCTCCCCACTCAACCCTACTCTTATGCCGCTGCCAGATTGTCTAGGAAAGAAGAAACAGGCAGGGGCAACTGATCAGATGTATAGTCAAGGAGAAAAAAGTCAAAAATCATGAGTGTGAGGTTTCAAGTCTGGGTTATTAGGAACAAAAACACAGCTTTTGAACTCATTGTTTGCATTTTTCATTGCACCATCATCATGCAAGCACTAAAACTTAAAATGTAATTGGGAGGGGGGAGTTCAAATTAAGGAAGAGATAAGTACAAAATTGCAAGACTAGGGAAACGACTGGACTAGAAGAGTCGGGTTCTAGTCTTGCAGAGTATTGACGACAACTGACTTTGGGTGTGCTGGTATATTTGTTTTATTTGATTAAATGAAAAGGTTTACTTTCAGTAAATTACCATATTGACCATATAGAGATGTGATGTGCTATTTTAGAATATGCCGATGCCGTCTAAGCTGCAGGAGACATGGTTAGTGACACTATATTTTGGGAGTAGGAAAGATGCAGGAGTTCTGAAGAGCCTTGGACCAAAAGCATTCGGCAGAGGCAGCTTGATAATAACTCTTAATGTGCCGATACTGGAACAAAGGAAGTTCAATTAGAAAGGAATTAAGTTAAC
Source organism: Camelus bactrianus (assembly GCF_048773025.1). Classification (NCBI taxonomy): domain Eukaryota; kingdom Metazoa; phylum Chordata; class Mammalia; order Artiodactyla; family Camelidae; genus Camelus; species Camelus bactrianus. Next base: position 18,831,780 of record NC_133568.1, on the reverse strand, counting down.
GACGTATTGACTGACAGAAATATTCAATGTTAATTGGGTGGTGTTCTGAATGAGCCAGCTCTGTGATACAGCTGTTTGTCAAAGGAAGATTTTAGCTTAGATTTGTCTTCACCCTGCCTGAAATTGCCGTGATCTCTTCACAGCAGAGTGAAATGAAAACCTAGTAAAGCAAATCGAACCTGTGTTAAAGTGTGTACAAGTGTGTGTGTGTGTGTCTGTGTATAAACATGAATTTGGTCTAATTTTCTTCACAGTTCCTTTCAATATGTCCATGGCAGAAAATATGATAAATGGATATCTGGGGAGTCTGCACAGATTTTATGCATATTTTTAAAAGCCTGGTCAAGTTATCCAGGAAAGGAAAAAAAAAGTAAACCAACACGTATAATACTCTGTAATTCCAACAAACATTTCAAGAAGGTGATGTGCTGAAAGGCGTGTGAATGGTCAATGTCAGATGGTGGAATTTTTAAAAATAATTTAAGCACATATATTTAAGAAACTATGATGTTTAGGGATGATAGTACAATTTTAACAGCTTTATTGAGGTATATTTCAGATAGCATAAATTTCACCTGTGTTAAATGCATATTTTTACTAAATTTAGAGTTGTGCACTCAGCACAATAAATTCTAGGATGTTTTCATTATCCAAAATAAGATAATAGGCTTATTACAATAAAATTGATTGACTGTGTATTTTATATGTATTTATTCAAAAAGTAGAGTTTATTGATCTATAAATATATGTTAAATAAGTGATTTACAAAACATTCCACTTTAACTTTCTGATAAATATATGTATCTGGTTAACACGCATCTATCAGTGACCAGTGTGCTATGACACAACTTTGAAAGATCTCTGCCTGTTAGGACCTAATAACAGTGCTAACAAATAAATTTAGTAAAACCTTTAACTAGATTTATAGAAGTTTAGAGATAAATTTTTCTCTAACCTGGAAGTATACTAGACTCTAGTCTCAGAGATCATAATGTAATATAAAAATAAAGATAAAGACATATACAGAAAGATAATTCACAGCAATCAATACATGTGGCATATATTTAATATTTATTATCAATAATTAGTAATAGTTAAGGGTTACGCATGACACAGCAGCTCACGTAAGGGATGACTCACATCAATCTACATGAGAAAGGGCAAACTTACTGGAAGAAGATACTTTTGTATGAGTTGGGCATTTAGAGGCTGGGGAGAGCTAAATAAATGAAGTAGAGAGACTAAAGGAGCATTATAAGCAGCGTTTAATAGTATAAGTCAAACCATAACAACAGGAAGTGCAATATTCCTGGAAGAAAGACTAGTTTAGTTGGTTAGGGGGTAGAATGTAAGGAAGGGTGAGACATAAAACTGGAAAGGTAGTTTTCTTCTGGGCAACAATTGACCTTAAGACTCCAGTAACAAGTCTGAACATTAATTTTGATGACACATTCTTGGACTGATCAAAGAAAGAAAATTTGTAAAAACAAAATTCCACTTACAAGGATTTTGTGGAAGTCTAAGAGATATGAACTTAATTAAGGTGGCTGCTGTAAGAAAGCAAGGATTCGAGAGAGAGACAGAAATGAGAAACAGTAAGCTTTGGTGACTGAATAAATCTGGATGGAAATGTTGGGGGAAAAAAAAGTAGAACATGCTAAAGCAGAGGGGAAAAAAACCCCACCACGTATGGGCATAAAATGTGCCAGGTTTTGTTGTTCTGTTAGGGCGAGGGTGTGTATGCACTCTCCCTTTCATGAGATGCCCCCTTCTTCTTTTAACTTACGTGCACACATTCCCCAAAGGCCTTGGAGTTGGTCTGGCCAGCTCCAAGTTTTCAAGTTTGGGTGATTAGAAAAAACATCGAGTAATTTTGCACCAGCGGAAAGGGAGGGCATTAGAAAAGACTCATGCTGTGTTTTCAAATACTGAAGAAAAATCTTTAAAAACCCATTTACTTCTCATCATATATGCTCTTGGGTCAATCTCATTCTTTAATTATCTGGGTCAACAGAAATAGGTGAGTCTGTTTCAGTTTGATTTCAAGTCAGTTTCACTTTTGTATTTCCACATAGAAGCACGAAAAAGAGCAGCTTATTGATTTTTGGTCAAATAATCCATACAGCATATCATATTTTGTGCCCTTGCATACGACACCTCTCCTCTGCAGCTTTCAGGGCTCTCTGCACGTGACTCACCGCTCACGCACATGGCTCAGGTTAGACCCCTGAATTACACTACCAGACTGTTAGAAATCACCATCTCAAATGATGCACACCACAATCTAGGATATTTTGCTCAAGTCACATCCTGTGCACATCCTGGTTGTGTGAGTTCTTTAAAAAACAAACTTTGAATTTTAAAGTTAGCACATCAGTTTTTTCATAGTTGTCTCACATTCCAGCTCTGGGCCAGCTCTTTTTACTTGCAGATGAAAGTACTGTGAAAATTCATTCATTGACTTAAAAAGCACCATAAGCTTTTAGGGCTTTGAGAAAACTTTGAGACAACCTAAATGTACCCATTGATATTCACATGAGTAATCTGATCTGAAATGCAAAGGAAATTGAATGACTTACTCAAGGTACACACAATTAGTAACAGGATCCAGAGTTAAAATCCAGGGCTTTGGACTCTCAGCTCCATGTTCTTTGTAACAGTGCCAATTAAGTTGCCAAATTGTTATGGATAGTCAAAAAAAAAATTTTTTTTTTATATTTTAGGAGTTTCTGATGCAGAATGCTATTGCCCCCAGAAACTCCTAGTCCAACTACATTGCATTTCTAACTCCACAGAAAAGCAAAGAACCCAAGTCTGAAAAAAGGAACCTGTCAAGCTTATGAACTTGAACCACTTCACAGGCCATGGGAAGCTCTCAGCATGAGCTACTCCAGCACATCCTGTTCCATCCACTGGGCAGGAAACACATTGAGTCCCTTGATAAATGTTTGCTCCTTGGCTCATCTTTGTGTGCTCCTCTCCCAGCTTTAGTGGTAAACCCTTAAGGGCTATTAAGATATGAGCAGAGGAAAGAGAGGTACTGAGAAAGCTGTGGATTTCGTATAGAATTTAGACTAGAGGAGCAGAAGGAGTCCGAGTTAGAGCAGTAAGGCTGGGAATCTATGTCATTACAATAATCGACATTTATTGAGCTGCAACTATTAAACATCAAGTAATGCTGTAAAGGCCTTTCATATAGAACTTCATTTAATCACTACAGCAACCCTAAGGGGCTCTCTTAGTTTGGGGTGCCCTGGACGTCGACACTGAGACAAGTATTCACCACAAGCCCTTTATCTGGGAGGTGGCCCTAGGAAACACCAGCAGAGGAGCAGGGAAGTGAGAAAGAATGGAAAGAAGCCAACAGCAGATCGTGACTGTTGACACTGGAGCTTGATCTCTGACATTTCCGGCCTGCTGCAGACACAGCTTTGGTGGCCAGAGAAGATTCCTGTATGTTCTCACCGTCCTGGAGGCTGGGAGTCCAAGATCAAGGTGTAAGCAGGGCTGGTTTCACCTGAGGCTCTTAGGTGAACCTTCTCACGGGTCCCCACGTGGCCTTTTCTCTGTGCGCACACATCCCTGGTGTCTCTTCCTTTTCTTATCAGGATCTCCATCAGATTGGATCAGGGCCCAGCTGTAAGACCTCATTTAACCTTAACTGCCTCTTTAAAGGCCCTGTCTCCAAATGCAGTCACATTGGAGAGTTAAGGCTTCAATCTGTGAATCTGAAGAAAAAGGCAGTTCATTCTATAACAACTGCACTGAATCCTTTATTATTCAAATAAACTTATGTAAAAATATGCATTATCCTTACTGATACTATTCACTCAGATAAGCTTTAAGCTTCCCCTCTGAATTTGTCACACAGTTACAACGTTCATATACATTTCTATTCACGGTTACCCTGTTGTGCTGTTAGAGCTGAAATCAGCACTTTGCAAGGTAGGAATTTGAGCCTCTAGGAGATTAAAAAGGATTGAATGAAATGCTGAAATATGTCAGGAAGGCAAATGCTATTAAATATTCTTAGACATACATGACTGTTTACCAACAGAGACCGATTTCAAATGTGGAAATTAGTGAAGTTCTTGCAGACTAGAGAAGAACAGAAGGAAATTTGGGAGACCTAAATTCTGTAACCCAATTCTCCTGATCATTTAAAATCCCATTGGCTTCCTAGAAAATTATAGAACTAAGCAATTACACTAAACTGTAAGCAATATTCTTTGTGATAATCATTAATGTGATTATTCAGGTAACTGCTGTCAAATTTTAGAACTGTGGAGATTAATAAGGAACAGTGGGCACAAAATAAGGATTATGAAAATATGTCCAAGCTGACAAAAGCCGACTTCAATTTGCTTCACAAAGCTGCCTGACCATGAAAGATACATTACAGTAGGCTGAAATTTGTTAGTAAGTTTTTTCTTGTGCAAGCCTGTTGAAGTATTTCAGGGATTATTATATTATTATTATTATTATTATTACTATTGCTATTACTGTTATCATCACCATCATCATCATGTCAAATAAAAATCATTTCCATCTAAAAATATTAAGGACCTGAGTCATGATGGTCTGGTGTTTTCATTTCTAAGACAGTTTTACTCCACTGCTGAGAAAATTGTCTTAGAACGGAGCTTTCTTATAAAAGAAGATTGAACCTATTATTGAATTATGCTTGTAAATATTTACCAACCATAATAAGGCTAATTTTTAGATCATGTAAACTGAATATGTGAATGGATTTTCATTGCAGAACATAATTCTTCTTTCTTTCCATTATCAGTTATTACACAAGACAACAGCCTATGTAAACCTAAACGGATTTGCCTCAGCCTAGATTGGAAGAATGCAAGTCTTAGAACAAAACATAACATTTTGCAGCTAAAAATAATGTTGAGGTTATGTTGCCTGTCCTGCCTTTGGTCAGGCACTCACTCTGCCCTTGTGCCTCTATTTTATGTTTACGGGACACCATTAATGTGGCGAAAGAGAATTAACACTGGACAGTCAGGAACTCGGAGGTCTCACCCTGGCCTTTCTACTCACTGGGTTAGTGAAATTAAGTAAGAGTCAGCCGTGCCATTAGTCAGGCAATCCAAAACCTCTGATTCATCATTTGAGGGTCTTGGGCAGATTATCAAATAGTCTATTTTTTTGTGTGTATAGCTAATCTTCATTAGGATAAAGAGAGACACAGGAGGTCTCATCTTACGTTTTGTGGATTATTCTCTACAGAATATTCTTGTGTTTACCTGCTCTGTAAAAGAACACAATTTAGGGTTCAAATAGTAAACATTTGTATTTTTTAAAAAATCACAGTGGGTAACATAATTGTCCACTGGGTCTATAATAACCTACTAGGCAAACTCACTGACTTCTGATATTGCCAAATAGGGTCTCCCATGGTCAGATAAAGTAGTTTAGACAATAATCGACCACCTCTTCCGTGGTAGATAGTTTTATCAGTCAATGTGACGAGGCTGTAGGACCCAAATATGTAATCAAACGCTAATCTGGATGTTGTTGTGAAGACATTTTTTACATGTGGTCAATATCTAAAGCCAGTTGACTCTAAGGAAAGAATATTATATTTCATGATCTGAGTGAGTCTCATCCAATCAATTGAAAGCCTTTAGAGCAACAGTGAGGTTTCCGTGAAGAAGAAATCCTGCCTGTGGAATGCAGTACCAGCTCCTGCCTGGGAGCTTCCAGCCTTCTGGCCTGGTCTCCAAATTTCAGACTTTCCAGCCCCCGTTTAAAAAAAAAAATGTATAAGTCAAACCTTGAAATAAATTTCTTTACATCCTGCTTTATTAGCTTACTGGTTGTGTTTCTCTGACAGAAACCTGACTGATAATGTCTCCATGAACTGGGTCCTGGGAGTATATTAATTGATGGGAAGTAAATCCCAAATTCTGTTGTAACAACATCAGAGGAGAGGATCTTATGAGAAACTGGCTATGCTCTCAACTCCCAGGAACCCATGGGGAGGGGAGGGGAGGCTGAGATTACTGAAAAAGAGCTGAGCGCCAGTAAGAGGAGCTGCTGTGGAGAATAATTTATTTGCTTGTTTGTGAAGTGGGTTCAATGGTATCCCCCCAAAGTCATGTCTACCCAGAATGTGAGACTCTGTTTGGAAACAGGGTATTTATAGGTGTAATGAATTAAGAGTCTTGAGATAAAATCATCTTGGATTTAGGGTGGGACCTAAATCAGATGTCCTTCTTATAAGAGGAAGGACATGGAGATACAGGTACTTGGGGAATAAGGCCATGTGAAGGCAGAGTCAGAGACTGGAGTGGTGCTGCCACAAGCCGAGGGATCCTGGGGCCACCAGAGGCCAGAAGACACAAGGAAGAATTCTTCTCTAGAGCCTTCAGAGGGAGTGTGCCCCCAAAGACACCTTGATTTCAGACTTGTAGCCTCCGGAACGATGAGAGAATAAATTTCTCTTGTTTTAAGCCGGTTTGTGGTTAATTGTTATATCAGCCCTAGGAAAATAATACAGTTCGCATGTTTTCAAACTGAACTAGGGTCTCCCAGTTCCCATTCAGATGACAGTTGAAGTAATAAAACAGAGAGGCCCAGCAATATCAAGTTCTGATCTAAGAACAATGCATATGAAACACCATTGCCAAGCACATCCATTCCAAGGAATGCTGTGATCAGGAGCATCTGCTGCCCTGGGACCAGGGATGGGTGGTCAGAGAGAGACAGAGAGGTCATTGATGGTCTTTTCTTCTCTCTGTGATTATATTTGGGACAATATATAAACAAAAATATAAATACATATTAATACACATTTATACAAGTTCATCCTTTTGTTTATTGCATCTGTAAATAGACCTGTTCTTGTCCCTTGATAAGTGTGGCTTAATTCCAATGAAGTGTATGGTAACTAAATGTCATGTGTCCAGTCCCCCAAAAAGCAGACTCTGAGATGGAGATCAGCCTTCAGGAAACTTGCTAGGGAGGGCTTTTGGGATTCACACCTATGAGGGAAGGAAAGTAAAGGAAGCAGGATGGGCAGACAGAGAGGTTTGACTGTCACACGATTACAGTGTGGCCTCAGCCAACCCTACCATCCCACATGTGGCTTGGAGGCTGACATGGGCCTTGAGAATTGACCTGTGCATTCTTTGGATAGGAGCTGACCCTGGGGAGGGGGCTTGGCCTTGGACGCTCTGTTTAGTTTTGGCAGTTCTCAGAGGGCAGCAGGTAGCATAGTGAGACCTTCGGTCTTCAGGGGAATCTCAGGGACAGTGCAACATTTATTACACACACTGAGGAATGGTAAAGTCAGTCTCTGAATTAAACTAGATGGAAAAACTTTCTGTAACATTTAACCCAAATCATTGCGGATTTCTCACCTATAAAGGGATAATAATGATAAGTTGAAGACTGTGTATAAAAACACTTAACATATTGCCTCGTATACAGTAGTTAACATTGACTGAAATATTGGTACCAGTCCAAAATATTTTCCAAACATACGACAAGGGAGCCCTCTTTGAATTACTCTGAGATTCCATGCAGGATCAAAGAAAACAGATTGAAAGCATTTAGGAGACTGAGTACAACGTGTAGTTCTGTGTGCTTCTTCTAGTTCTTTCATGTGTCAATTTCATAACTGTTCTCAGGATCCTCAGTTAGAAAATGGGGCCTTGGGATACATGATTCCTGGAGTACATTTAAATCCTAATATTCCAGATGGGAGAATTCACACACTCCACTGAGTTGCTAAATTCCAGGCTGATCGCTGTTTAGGAGTTCCCTGGAAGGGAGGCCAAGTTGGACAATGGAACAGGTAGTTGGTTCGGTAGCTTATAGGTTAAGAACTGTCAAGTTGCCTCATTTCAAACCTGTTTCTACAATTTAGTACTTGTGTGATCTTTGGCAAGTTATTTAATCTCTCTCTACCTCAGTTTCCTCCTATGTAGAATGGGGGTAATATTAGCACTGACCTCATAGAGTTGTAATAAGGAATAACCGAGTTAAAACATGGGCGACATTGGAATAGTGTCTAGCACATTAAGCACTCTCCACAGATGATGGAGCATCATTACTATTGTCTGGTTTTGTTAGGATGAGGCAATTCCGCAAACTCAACACCACCTCTTCCGAACAGCCTGGAGAGTGAGAGGGAACAGTTTGTTTCTTTCTGAACATTAGTCTGACAATAAGTGCATTCATGAAACGGGCATTTTTTTAATAACCGTTTCCTCAGACCATCCTCCCCTTGGGGCTCTAAATTAGAAAGGAAAAGAACAAGGTCATCTTAAAGCAGGAAAAAAAAAATTGTAAGAAATCACTCGCAGTTGCTAAGGAGCAAGAGACCAAAACCTTTTTGGCGGTTAATGCAAATTCCCCACACAATGGATGCTCACCATAATGGCCTCCTTCCATCTCGATGTGATATTCATTAAAATGTTTTAATAGGTTATGGAAAATTTTGAAGAAGGCTTTATATAGAAGGTTAAATTTAGAGTGGATTTTTGGAGGATTCTATTTAGTCATTGTTGGCATTCCAGAGTTGTTCTCTTCATTAGCAAGATCATTTAACTGAACTGGGATCCTGCACCCTTATGATTTGTTTGTCCCTGTTGCTCCAAATCCCTGTTCCAAATCCCCTTCTTCCATGTCTGAGTTTGTAATGTGTCAGAGAGAGGACGAAAATATGTCAACTGAGTGTTCGCCCACCAACACAAGGCACGGAGGAGCACGTGAGATGAGGAGCAAATGAAGATGGTGTGGACTTTATCCTTTTTTTGTTTCTAGAAAATTTGGGGTATTCTGTTATTTTTTTCTACACAGTTTAGAATTCTAAAGACGGTACAGGAGTATAACTCTCACGGAGCTGAATACTGCTTTGATTACTCTATCACTCTCTGAGGAATGAAATTCAGTTGAAATAGCAGTGAGCTTATAATCGAAAGACTTGAAGCACTGAGAGAATTGAGCATTTGGACTTTATTTATTTATTTTTAATTTGAAAGTTGCGCTGCATAGCATGTATCTCCTCCATCCCTCAGCCTCTCCTTTACTTATTCACCAACCTTAAAATACCATCTCCCCTCACCCAGCACACACACACAGAAAATATGTCAAGTTGCTTTTGCCATTAAGTAGGTTGGTGACTTTAGCACGCCTCTTAACCTTTCTGAGACTTCAACTACAAAAATATGTTGGCAGAGGTGGAGAGGTAAGTGTTCAAATACACAGTCTCTCAAATTGTCTGCTTTAACGTTCTAAGAGTCTGACTTCACTTTGCTTTGTTTGAGCAAAGAAGGAGACACTGCATCTTCCCCATCATGTCTCCTTTTTTAAAACTTATTTTGTAGGCACTGTGCATGTCTCTAGACTAGGCACTGTATAGATAACTGAATCACTCGAGATAATTCTCTGGTTATGAGAAATAAATACACATTTTCTACAGAAGCATACAGGTAGACCAGCAGTAGTGAGTAAGCAGAGTTGAGAATTACAGGGAGATTTGATCAGGTGGACAAGCCAGAGTCCAAGATACTTTTAGAATCATAGAGCTGTGTTGCTACCGTGCACCTTGCTGGTGAATGGGCTTGGCTCTTCTCTGGTGTGTATTACCTCCTGCATCTCTCGTGACTGGCCTTTCCTAATGGGGTAGTGCTTCCTTGTCCAAATGATCTTACCTTTCAGTACGTAAATTCCTTGAAGATTGCCTCTGCATTCTGTTTATGTTTTTAACTGCTGGCCTTTCTACATGTATGAAAATAAAATGATGAAAATTATGTATTTTAATATAGCTCATCCTTTTGTTGCTTCACTGTGTATCCATTTAATTCATAAAAACCCAGAATTACCTGTCATTATCCTGCATAGTCACATAGCTCTCATCCACTATAAACATTGTTCTTCCAGCCTTTGCCCCTCCCATCCCTTGCCCCTCCCATTCCTTCCTCTCCTCTTCCCTCTCCTCTCTGCCTTTCACTCCGTTTCACTCCCCTCTTCTCTCTACATCCTTCCCCAGGAAATCTCATGATTGGGTCTGTGTTATCAGTTTTACTATATACATCCTTCGGGCACCACATCTGTGCAATCTGCTCTTCATGTGCAATGGTCCTGCACTCCCAGAATTGGATCTCTCACCCCGGATAAACAACAATTGTAAAATTGATGAGAACAGCTCTCAATAATAAATGTGCCATTTCTGACTGAAGATCACCCCAATATCAATAGTCACTAAGGCTTAAAGCTGTAATTTTATTGTTGCCGCATTGCTGCCCACTCCCTACATCTTATAAATTTTAACTCACTCATTCATGTATGAAAGAATTTTCCCTTTCATGGGTGTGTATTCATTTATTCAGCCAGCCTATATTAGTAATATTTCAATATACAGGACACGGTTTGCCTTGGTGCTTTAGAAAGTGAAACAGTATAAATAAAACATGGTTCTGTTGATTTCCCCTCTGTAATGCATATTAAGTTTTCTCCTATCATATCAGGCTTATTATCAATTACTTGGATTGGATACCTAGATAGCTAATTCCCTAAGAGTTTTACTGCCTTCAATTTCTCCACATCACCGTAACTTCTCAGAAAATACCCCAGATTATATCCCTCCCTTAATGAAAACAAACAAACAAACAAAATAACAGTAAAAACAAAAACAATAAAAATCCCTTAGGTAAACTTACTCCCTAAATTGATGAGTAAGGTTTTTCGGTGGTGTTAGTAGCTCCAGGTCAAAGGAATCAATGCATGCATTACCTTTGCCATGAGATACTCAAAGTCATCAAACTCTATAAAAATTGATTTGAAAAATCATTTTAGCTTTCTTTTCTTTTTCTCCCCAAATTAGTGAGGTTTATCTACATTTTTGAATATTGAAAGATGTCTCTCTGTATTAATGAGAAACCTATTGGTTTACTAGCATGCTGAGAATGGAGAGAATTAAGGCAGCTAAGTAATACAAAAATGGCATTGTGGTCACAAAGGCTAGTGTGGCTCCATCCTGAGAAACAAGATGAGCTAATTCTTTATTTTAAGGGAGGAGACGTTCTGCTTTCTGTCTTTCCCTTTGCAAAAGTCTAATGGCAATTTGCTCAGAAGACTGCCGCTAGGTGTAGCAAAACAAAACAAAATTTGCAATACGTGTGTCCATAGATAGACAGTAACGTGGGCCCTGGTGTTTTTTTCTCTTCTCAATGATCCGTAATGATGGTTTCCTCTGCCTGAAGACTCCTTTCACTTAGAGGGCTTCCATGTTTAATGGCCATTCCATTCCCGCCTTCTTTTTCCCCCTCTTTGGTCCGTAGCACCTACTATGGTAACTAACATTCAGTAAACAATTAATGACTGTTACACAAAAATAAAATTTGCACCTTCTTTTTACATCTAAGTTGATGGTGAATAAAAAAGTAAATGATAACACTTAAAACAATGATCAGATATAAACTAACCCAACTCATAGCCTGAAAGTTCCCCGAAAGCCTGGTGACTGGTGACATTATACAAAGGATGACTTCTCTGCCGAGCCCCTGCTGCACGATGCTGGGAATTGCCTCTTGTTGTTCAGCATGTTTCCTCTCCTTCCTCTTTGGGTTTTATAGCTGGAGGCAGGTGGCTCATTACAGCTTGAAAAGAGCTTCCCCAGATTCAATTTCTGGGTTCTCTGTAGGAATAGGTTTTGCAGAGTCTCATCAAACCTAGATGTGTTTGTTTGTTTGCTTGCTTGCTTGCTTGTTTTTCTCGGTAATCAACATGGAACTCGCTTAAATTGATTAGCCCTTAGGGTAAGGGCCATTGCGGATTGTTCTGTGAGCACATTTCCATATTCAGGACCAACAGGTTGCTGTTTAATTGCTGCTAGTTGGCCCTGGGTTTTCACTTCTTACTTGCAACTCAGATGATGAGGGCTTTTCTGTAAGAGTCAGAAGTAGGGTGAGGTTTCCTAATCTTTAGAAGTCCTTTGAAGGACAATTTAGTACAGTCTGGCAATAAAATTTTATTATATCTGACAATAAAATAAACATATCTACTTATATACACACATAAGTATACATATACACACAAGTATACATATATACATATATAATTTGCATTGTATATATATACACACAAAATGAAATAAGAAACTTTAGATTTTAAAAATGAGGAGGGAAAAATGATAAATCAAAGGAAATAGTTTTTTTTTTCCAATTTACAGACAATAAAAGAAATATATTTGCAGTGAGATAGAAAGGTTAAGTGTCTTGTTCAAAACCGTAAAAACAAGTGAGTGATGTATCTGAGAAAAAAATCTAGGATACTCTCAGCCGCATTCTCTATCCCCTAATCCTGAGGCTCTATTTCCAGTTTTATACTCTCTCTCGCAGTGTTTTCCTACAACACCTTTGTCAGTGGAAAGGGCACTCTGTTCCCTAGTCCTCTGAATTTCCGTCTTTCCCTATCAATTGCCAACTACTCGCGTCGGGACATCATACAAGTTTTTATCAGGTGAAGTCATCCTACTTGATCTTCTAAGACTATTCTTATTTTCTTACAATTGACAGTTGGTTTTATAATTATCCGGAATTTAAACCTTTAGCTTAGTTTTTAATTAAAATTAAAAGTGAGATAATTTAGCAGGATCTATAATGAAAATAATTAATCCCTGCCCCTGCCTCAAAACTCAGAGAAAACTACTTTTAATGGTTTCCAGATGTAGTTCTTTTGGCTGACTGTACATTTCCAAATCAGGTGCTTGTGTTGTCATTCCTTGATTTATCTTGTTTTACAAATGCCTTATAATATATTAGTAGATACATATTTATCAGCACTTCATACACACACGTGCACACGCACACAATGTCAGTATTTCTGGCTCTTCTCTTTGATAACTTTAGATAATAGGTTTAAGGCAGATTCCTCCTATTATCAAGTTATTCTGGCTTGAATTGTGTCCCCCATCCTCTAAGTGCATATTTTGAAGTCCTAATCTCATAATGCAATCTTGGAGATAGGATCTTTACAGAGGTAATCAAGTTAAAGTGAGGTCATTAGAGTGAGCCTTAATTCACTATGGCTGGTGTCCCTTTGAAAGGGGAAATTTGGATGCAGAGAGAGGCACAGAGGGAAAGTAATGTGGAGAGGCTCAGAATAAAGGTGGCCACTCACAAGCCGAGAAGAGAGACCTAGAACAGATCCTTCCCTCACAGCCCTCAGAAGGAACCAACCTTGCCAACACCTCGATCTCAGACTTCTTGCTTTGAGAACGACCGTGAGACAATGCATGTCTATTGTTGTCATCCAGTCGGTGCATGGTACTTTGGTTATGGCAGCCCTAGGACACTAACACACAAGTCTGTAGTCCAGTGTCTCTTGACCACACACCACCCGTCAGCTAAAGCTGGTCTTCCCAGTACGGGATGAAAGGGGGCCTCAGTCACATGACCTTCGTCTGAGCGCTCCTAGCCTCTGAAAGCAACTGGTGCTGCTTCTTTGAGGTGAAGCACTGCCTTTTGTTTTTTTGTTTGTTTGTTTGTTTTTTCTAAAAACTCTTCTGTAAAGTAGCCAATTTTATTTAAAAATCTCTTAAAAGTTCAACACAAATCTGAAGCTGAAAAGAGTAGACGCTCATTAATTTTGAGAGCATATGCCGTCATGATTTTCCAGCTTCCTTTCTCTCCCCACACCTGGCCCCTTCTTCCCTCCAAATCACAGTTGTAGAATAACACCACATGTGGAAGGTGATCTATTTCCGCTAGCCAGTGAGCCAATGAAGTGTATAACATCATTACTAAACCCTCCAAGAGACATTTCCTTGAGGAAGAGAGAGCTGCTTTGGATTCAAAGTAATTATGGGAGCAGGAAGTATGAAATGAATGGATAGATAAGGGACTGAATGAAAGAATACAGAAGGTCACAGATTTTTGTCTGTTCTCAAATAATTATGTGACCTTGAGAAAACTGTTTAGCCTATCTAAGGATATCTTTGATTAAATATTACAGAAGGATAACAGAGAATTTTCTTTTCCCAAAATTTCTAAAAATAAATATTTGAATTGTTTCAATCAATTCTAAATTGTTTGAAGAACTTCAGAGGCTGTTGGCTATTCTGAAAAATTAGAATTTTTACTTGATAATGAAAGTTTTGGAAGAGATGCCACTATTTGAAATAATTTTAAACAGAAGTATAATTTTCCTGAAGACCTAAAAGCAAGATTATTCTATCAAATTGCCACTTGCATGTGGACTGTACAAACTTTGAGCATTATTACTTGGCAAGTTCAGCTAGTTAACAGGAAAGTTTCTAAAAGAGTGTAATGTTTCCATCTGACTTTTGGGTTAGTTGAATAATATGCTCTCTATTGAAATATCCTTTTTTTTAAAAAATAGGTGTTTCCCAATAGTAAGTTAATGTGTTTCTCATTCTGTTTAGTCACTTTGACTTAGTCTGGAGTCTCATCTCCTACTGAAATTAGGCAATAAACATTCGCTTCTTCCATTTTCATTCACACTTTGAATGTCCTTTTTATTCAAAAATTAACTCAAATATGTTTTTTGCACTCAAAGTACTGACTCACTCTCTGAAACAATAATGGAAACATGAAAGGTTGAGGGAGATTTCAAGACCTAATGTAGTTTATAAAACGGACCAAAGAAGAAAGTAGTGTTAAAAACAGTGATGAAAACAAATCTAGTGTTTATCCAAATAGCTTCCCTTGCTACAGTCGCCCAGAATGCCACTGGATTCGTTAGATCAAAGTTGATCCTTTATTCTTGTCCAGAGTTAGAAATTCAGTTTCTGCCTCCTACTTTATCAAGAGAATGCAGATTATCACACATGAATCTTGTCAGCTCACTCGTCTCTAGTCCAGATCCTCCCTTATATTTCCCACCTCTTTTTCCTTTCAGTCTCCTCTTCATCCTACACATACCCCAATCCATTCATCACCCCTTCCCAGGAAGGATTATTCCTTCAGTCTGAAGAAAGATCACCCTCTCTCTGCAGACTGACACTGGACTGTTTCATCTGTGCAACCTGGATGTTTCAGCCCCTGCTTCTGATATCATTGCATTTTTGCCCCTCCAAGATTTTATAAATTTAATTATTTACATTTTTATTGTCATTTCCAGTATCTCCTGCTCTGTGGGCTCTTATCATCTCTATACCCAAATTCTAATCTTAAATGTAAGGAAGCAATAAAAAGAGCATCACAACACACACACACACACACACACACGATGCCTTCCAAGCTCCTGCCCTTCTTTACCTCTTCCAGCTCTCACAACCTTGTGTCCTGAAACAGTGAACTAGATATTGCTTCAACATCTTGCAGACTTTGCCCTCTTTAAAATCCTTAAATTTGTCTGCCAATTCTGCAATTCGCTCTCATTTCTTAATAGCCAAAGCTTATATATGTTTTTTCAGTTCTCCTACTCCTGGAATTTGGAGCATTTTACAGTGTTTACCATGTTTTATTCCTTAAAACTTTACCCTCTTGGTGTATGTGGATTTCCTTAAGCCTAGATTTCTTCAGTCAAGACTGAACACTTGGTCACTGAAAATATGCTCTAAAAATGAACTCTTTCCAATAGTTGTCATAATCCCTTGAATACAGTTGTGTAGTTTAACTCAGATCTCTCACTATGCCCTTCCTCTCAAAGAGTTTTTTTAATTTGTTAGAACCAGAAAAGACTGACATTAAAATAAAGTTTCTTTAAAATGCTGTCTATCCATCCCTGGTGTCTACAGTGGTACTTAGTAAATACTTACTGAATTGAGCTAAATTGAATGAGTGTAATATGTAAAATTTAATCTGATTCTAAGCTCTGAAAATTAGACTATTATCAGGCAAGTATCAGCCTATCAATATCAACTTTTTAAATTAGGCAAAATATATGCTCTACTTTTTTTCTATGGAGCTATTTTTATTTTATTTATTTATTTATTTTTCTTTTTCATTGAAGTATGGACGATTTGCAATGTTTCAGGTATATAGCAAAGTGATTCAGTAATACATATATATATTCTTTTTTAGATTATTTTCCATTATAAGTTATTACAAAAAATTGAGTTTAGTCCCTCTGCTATACAGTAGGTCCTTGTTGTTTATCTGTTTTGTATATAGTAGTGTGTATCTGTTAATCCCAGATCCCCTGTTTCTCCCTTGACTGCATTACCTTCCTTACCACCGTCCACTGAATCGCTAGCTCCAGATATGGAGCTTCATACTAAGTTTGGAGAGTGAATATAGGTCACTAACACAGCAGGGCCATGGACTGCAATTTGTCCACCAGCCTGACTCATTTTATGTTCTAATTTCAGTAAGAGGGTGCTGGTTCCTTCCTACGTGGTAATTGCACCTGCAGTACTAAAACCCTTCTTCATGCCCGGAAAAGCACACTCACCATCAACTTGCAGTCATTTCCCACTGTGCACCACAATAGCTTCTGTGAACTTGCTGGCCTTCACCCTCAGAATGAATCCCTGGTCCTTCTATCAGAGGTAGTTCTGCACCTCCCAGAAGGCATGTTACTGTCAGTGGGAGACCAGGCGTAAGATGTGCCAACACTTTAGATCAGTGTCCTGTGCTGCACTCTAGGGCTCTGGCGAGAGGTTTCATATGCTTCCTTGGACCTTAGGACCTCTTTTCTATCCAGAGTTCAATCTGAGTCATAAAAATTTCAATGGTAGAGATTTTTGTTTGGAATTTTAAACTTAAATCCAGTAACTGTAAATGGTATGTTAGTGAAAAATACTGGATCTTTTCTTTATGAGACAGAAAATTCAGAGTTCTTGCCTTCTCTTCCCCTTCTGTATATTTTAGGACTGGGAAAAACCAAAACATACCCCAAAACACACTTCTCCTTTGTTATACAAACAAGATGGGGCAACAGTTCACCAATATGAGCATTTGGAACTCAACTTGACGTTCCAAATGCTCAAACGTCTAGAACATCTATTTTAAGTTTTGATACATATTCTGACTTCATGGTTGTATTTAAACAAATCACAAGCTGGGTCCATGTTTGCTTTCTTTTCTTTACTATTAATACTATGTACTTTATGTATGCCTTCACTCAACAAGAGTGAGGAGTGGGGATTTTGACGTTCCTGGGACAACTCAAGTTTCAGGTACACTGATATCCAATCAATGTTTATTGAATGAATGATTGGAGATGTTTTGCCATCTTAACAAAGTTCAAGCTGGAAAGTCTAGTTTGGAATCAGCAATTGGATAAGAAGAGATTTGATAAGGTTAATTAGAAGGTAAGTGCAAAGGAGGACAGACATAAGCAATGAATAGATTAAAACAAGAAAAGAGTTATCAGATTAAAAATATTAGTTAAATAAATGTACTTTTCTAATCTGTTTTAGGGGGAAAAAGGTTACATTGCTACTGTGGAGCACATGAAACAAATGGGGGAAAAGAAACTAAAGTTGTTAGTATTCGTAGAAAATAAAAGAAACTAAGGAAAGGTGAACAATAGAAAGATTTGTCATTAAGAATCTTTGTATCTCCCCCACCTCCCTTAGGACTGGGGCTCCTAACAGAGAGAGCTAGTTGACCGATTTGTCACCTGTTGGTATTTAACAGAATGGAGAGTTGAGCCATGAGATAAAAGATGGTGGAGAAAAGGAGGAGGATGTATTTTTAGGGTCTGTGAGGTACAATGTTCAAGTTTTTGCTAAGGACCAGTATCAGGGCCCTGAGAACCTGAGTGAGGAAATAGGTAGAGGGGAGATTGCAAAAGGAGACATGGAGAAGGAGGCTCATAAAAAGACAGTCTTCATCACTCTCACAATGCCCTGCTCGAGGTAGTAAACGGGCTTGTCCCTAGGAAAACCAAGAGTGGAGTATTTTACACAATTAAAATGTAACCCTTCACTTCAAGGAATTTGTCTTACCAAAGTGAGTCTTCATACAACTCCCATCCTACTCTTTGAGGTGGATGCATACCCTTTGGGAGAGGATTTCCTGGCATCATTTTAATCAATAATGGTAATAATACTACTGCTTAATTTTTCATTTTACATACCAGACACCTTCTAGAATTTTCTCTTTCTTAGAACCTCAAAAATTCACAGAGAAAGTCTGGAGGCATGTGCAGCATGCACATCACTAAAAGGAGAACAAGGTTCTTATGTCACACAGAGGTCACCTCTAAAGGTAATGTCTGGTGTATAATCTGCTCTCAGTAAAAAATGTCTAAATGAAAGTAGGAGAAGGAATATAATTTATGCTTGGAAATTCTTTGCCATACCCTTGGAATGAGAAAATTTTGTTCAAGACATTGACAGCAACACTGTATATGTATTAAGGTTGATACTTTTAGCCTCTGTGAACCACGGTTGAACAGTAAATCTCTGAAGGTGAAAAGAAAACTATAAATATTTTGGGAAAAAGCCAAAAATATTAAAATAAGCTGAGCTTAGCCAGAGATTGCAGCCAATTTCACTTGGCAGGATTGCTTCCATCAAAATGTGGAATTAAGATACCAGTCAGTTAGAATCAAGTAGGCAGTTACAGCTACTCAGCCACCTCAAGGGAACTGTTAACCCATTTATTAATTAATCGGTATTTATTGAGCATCTAATTTATTCAATACCTTGTCTTAGGCACTGCTTATGCCTTCCATGAGCTTCTCATTTGAAACATAAGCCATTTCTAGATCTAACAAAGATGAATTTACTCTTACAAACATACACTTCCTACCACAGAAAAAGGTAGTATCGTCTGAACATGAATTAGCTCTTAATTACTGTAAAAATAATCACGCCTACATCTGAAATGTTTCGCATTCTGTGATGCTTCCAGAGGAAGCACTGCCTTGTCTGTGTCCTCTGTCCACAACACCTTCTACCTGTTGCTCCTCATCTTCTCTTAGGCAGGCCTGCTCCCCGACTGGGAAAGTTGGACCCCAATACAGGAAGCACTTCTATTCATTGACTTGTCCATTCACTCAGTGCATATTTATTGACAACCTAACATGTTCCAGGACTGAGGTAGGCCCAAGGTGAACAAAGCCTACATAGTAACTAACATTCTGAAGTCTATCCATTCAGTAAGACAGAAAAACACTAAATGGATGAGGGTGAGTGTACGTTTCAAAACAAATTGTGTGTGCCATGAAGGAAAAGAAAGGGGCATCATTAAAAATTAAAGATGAAGAGAAATTTTAGATAGGGTAGTAAAAAAGCCCCTCCAGTCCAGGTGGGATAAAGCAGATGGAAATTGTCAAGGCGAGGGGAGCAGAAATAAATACCACTTGGCTCAACGAGCAGAGAGAAATCCAGTGTGGTGGGAAGATATTTAACAAGTGTGAAAGCATACAAATGCAATAACAATAATAATAGAGCTTTTAATACATGCAAGGCATAGCTCTAACTCCTTCTTACTCATTATCTCATTTGATGGTCACAGCAAATATATAATGTGGGCACTCTGATGCTCTCCATTTTACAAATAAAGGAAACTGAGGCAGAGAAAGAGTAAGTAACTTGCAGAGGTTGAAATGAAGATCTTAACTCGGATTTTGATGTAGAAGTCCCCCTGCTTTATGCCATCACATTATACTGCTTAGGTACAACATTGGGCAGGCAATGGCCAGCTCGCACAGAGATGACTAGGCAGGCTGGAAAACTCTTCAGTGTTATCTGAGCTCAGTGAAAAGCAATGGATAGTTTTAAGCAGAAAACAAGCCATCAGTTCTACAGAAAGCTGATGAAAGTTTTAGTTTGATGAGCATTGAGAAGTTTCCGTTAGATTTGTCTGTATGAAAGTCACTGGTCCCATTGGCAGGAATGTTGAATTGGAATGGCGGAAGCAGGTATCATGTCAGGACAGGAGGAGGACTCGCTGACACACGACGGGAGATAACCTAAGTAGAGAGTTTCCTCTTTGCTGAGGTTTGGCTCAGAGCAGAGCAGAGAAAATTCAGTGGCAGCTACGGTGAAGATAGGGAGTCAAGGGAGGTATTTTGTAATCTGTTTTGTTTTTCAAATGATAGAGACCATAGAACGTATTTGTGTGCTGATAGGAATAAGCTGTTATATGATGCTGCCTCTGATCTCCAGGGAAGCATGATTCTGTCCTTGCTACGAATGTTGTATGCCACCAAGATCAATACAATGCAATTAAAATCAGCAAATCTTTGCTCCATGCCTGCTGTGCGCTGGAGCCTCATTTATACTCTGCTGCCTTGATTCAACAGATGAAGGGCTTTGTGGGCTCCCCCTTTGTTTGTTTGTTTGTTTTGTTTTTTGACCTCTACCCTTCTACTCCTTGGTAGGGGGTCTTCAATGTCTGTATCTTCCACTTTCTGATTCCGGGTGTGAAAAAACCTCTATTAGTTAACCACTATAACATACAAACTAAGAATTTTACTAGGGAGGCACACTGAAAGTTAATGTTGTTTTCATGGAAAACCTGAAGTGTGGGTACTTAGGAGAAATTGGTAGAAATCTCTTATCTCTGTAATGATCAGAGCCCAGGCTGATCACTGTGGAAGTCTGTCCCAAGCCAGTGAAAGGAACAGGAGAGTGAGGGATCGCTCATGGGAGGGTTTCATACACCAGCACATCACTTTGAAGTGTAGATCACTTCTTTTTATATGTCACAGGCTAGCGCTCAGTCCCAAAGGCAAATCTAACTGCAAGGAAGCCTGGGAAACATATTCTAGCTGTGTACTGAGGAAGGGGGGGAGCAGGGTCAGGTGAATAGACAGACTGTCACTTGTTACAGCTCTGGATCTGATCACTTGCCCCTTGGATGACTTAGAACACAGTGCCCTCACTCTCTTTATTGATTTTTCTGTACTGATCCTTGTACTAATGCCTACTGAATAGATCAGGGGTTCCTTCTCTACAGCAAAATTTCTGCTTCCGCCTCTATTGTTGTCTTTAATGTTGCCAAATCAGAGATTGGCACTGGCATCATTTTACCCAATCTTCCGAGGGAAATGAACAACTCTTCCTATTAAAGAGAGCTTCGTTTAGTTATGACTGCAAGAACACTTGCTGTCTCTCTCAGCCACAAACCAAACCAACCTAATTCCGGTAAAACTCAGCTTCCTCCCAAAAAAGAGAGTCATTCAAAAAATATCCTTCTTATAAAGATGTATTGCTTCAGAGCATTTTATTATGTAAACTTCATGGTCATTCTTGGAAGCAGGAATGTTAGTGCTTTTATTTTATGGATGAGGAAATTGATAGCCAGGGAGTTTGTTTCATTTAACTAATAGTGGGTAGATGTTAAAATATTTGAAAAACTCTTATTTCTGAGGCCTGGTGGATGATTTGCTTTCATTTGGGACAGCATATTTTTTTCTACAGGAAGTGTGGAAAAACTAATGGAAAGTATAAAATAGTTGGGGTGGGCAGGGGAGACCGTGTTATAAGCACCCAGAAGTGATAGATTTTGTAGTTTTCTTATAATCTATTTTCTATGAATTTTTTAAATTAGTTTTGAAAAACTACATATAGTGAAGTAAAAGAAAAACAGAAAACAAAAACATTTACACACCTAGTATCCAATATTTTTAAAAAGTTAGTATCTAATATTTACTTCAGATCTCTTTTTAAGGATATAAAAATGTTATAGATAAAAGTTTCATGAGCATTTTCTTCACATTGTTAATTCATGGATTTATCATTTCTTACTCTGCTCTTCACTAAAAATGTCATCATAAAATTAAACTATCATTAAAATTCATCCCAAACTTAACTTGTTGCATGGTATTGTTGAATATTTAGGAATTTTTCACAGTTATGCTCTAATTGTACTATAATGTGTTTCTTTATGCTTAAATCTTTCTCTGTATTTCAGATAAATTCTTCTTGGTATATTTCCTAGAAGGGGAAAATAAATGCAAATTTGTCTCTACCATGTCCACCGCTACTTCTACCTTCTTAAATTCTTAATTCATATTTTTGTCTCATCTGAAATATATCTTGAAGTTTTTTATTTTCAAGATAGGTAGGTACTTAGTATATATTTTAAAATTTTGCTTGTTAAGAGAATGTCTTTTTGTTGGGCTCATCAATGAAAGACAATTTAGCTAGTTAAGAAATTCTTTAGTTACAGCCTTATCCTTTAAAAAAAATTACAGATATTATGCCAAAATTTTCTGGCACTTAGTAAATACAGAGGAGAAATATAAATGCAGCCAGGTTTTCTGGGTGTCTTTTCAGAATTTTCTTTAACCATTAAATTCAAAGTTTTTGCCAAGGGTACCTTAGAATGCGACTCTTCAATTACTTTACGTTTAGCATGGGATGATTTTTCGGTTGACTTACTCAGATTCTTGTTCTCTGTTTTAGATTTTACTGATGTTCAAAATTTTTTGGTTAATATATCTAAGATTATTATTCTCCCATAATTTGTCTTCCGCAGCTATCCTCTTTTATTTTTTTCCTTCTGCCCCTTTATGTTTAATCTCTTGGTCATTTTTCTTGCATTCTGGGAAAATAATTGAGATTTTTCACTTTATCACTGATTTTATTTTTTTAATCAGTTTTAATGTCTAATGTGATTTTAATTATTTCATTGCATTTGTTTTTCCACTATGCTTCTTCGTTTTTTTAGGAATGGGCGCCTCCCATTCATTTTAGTCTGTTTTGTATCCATATTAACCTGTTCTTCACGTGTACCTTTCACACCTGCATCATAGACTTTGTGTATTGTTTGGCATCCTATAATGAGTCTAAAATGCTATTGCAATTTCCTTTTTTTATTACTATTTCTGCTTCTTTTCTCAGCTTTTAGGATGATGATTTCCTTTTTTTCTCTGCTGTGTCTTTACATAGGTCCCTTTATGGTTATTTTGTTGTTGTTATTGTTATTTTGTTTTTGTTATTGTTTTATTTTTGCATCCTCAGATGGGTGCCTTTTGTCAGGCTTGCCATTTGCCGATAGACAAAGGATGTGTTTGCCTTTGATCCTATTCTCCAGGTTTTTCAGTGCTGGAGGATGAAAATCCCCTTGCAGAGGTTTGGCCAGACATCCAGTTAAAAGGCACAGCTCCAAGACTAATTTTTAATGTCTATTATTAGGATATTATCAAGTGTATGGACTATAATGAGATTGTCATTTCCTGCCTTCTAAATCTCTTTCACTTTGAATAGAAGCAAAAAAAATAAACCCCACGAGACACTCTTCTCAGAGTTTTTCCAGTTCCTGTCACCACCAAACCTTGGAATGCAATATACCAACATCATTTTCTATACCAATTTAATAAAAATTCATTCTTAAGAAGTTTCACTTGTCAACTGAGAATGGAAGGAAAAGTGCTGATGGGGTGGGGAGAAATAGAATAAAGACAAATTCCTGATTTTCTCCTCACCAGAAAACGTGTGTCTCTGAAGGGGAGTGAGTCTGGTGACAGTGATGGGACAATAGAGCATGGGTGCTCCTTGAAGTCCAGCCACCAGGAGAAAATTGAACAAAGCTCCAATGGTCCTGGCAATAGTGGAAATGTTGGTAACTGCTTTCCACGCTTTTTTAGTTCTCTTATCTCAGCAGTCCATTGTAAAGGCTGAGCTGGGGAAATCAGATGCCATTTTAACTTGGAGCTACTAAGTTATTATCAAATAATATGTTTTGGATTTAACATAAAATGCACATAACCAGTGATCCAGATTAAAGTCTTTCCATGATAAACCCAACTGCTTTCTTTATACTCTGAGGAAATGATCTATTTAAGAACACAATTAGAAGAGAAAAAAAAAATGGGGAAAACAGATAGTTTCTCAGGGTGTTTTTTGGATGCTTTCATTATTCTTTTAATGTAAAAAATTTGCCATACCGAAAGTGGAATATATTCATGAGGTTTGAATTAATGTCCAATTTTGTCATGTTTTAATTCTCCCAGCACTTAAAGAAGGTCCTCTCTAAAATTCTAGGAAAAAGCTCAAAGTGTACGCAGGCATCCTCTCTATGATTTTTCTCACATAACAAATTTATCTGTCAGAGAGTCAGTCAAGATTTTCATTTATGAGCTAGATTATTTTTATGAATTAACTGATAACTTAGAAATATGGTTCTGGATAGTAGTATTTGCCTGTGTTCTACAGTCTGCAAGGTCGTACCTTGGTCCTTTCTTCCCTGTCTTTGAAACATGTAGAAACAAATGCCTACAGTTTTTCTTAGGATAATAAACTGTCATTTCCCAGTGAAAATGAGATGGCTATAAATTTTGAGAAAACATTATGTTTTAAATATGTTCTGAATTACCCTTGGGATAATTAAAAATGCTGAACTTTCACTTCAGAATAAGAAAATATTTATGGGAAACATTAGTGTCAAATTCTCCACAATTGTCTAAAAATGAAATGGATCATTTTAACTTGGGATGGGATGTTTTGGAAACGTCCTGCTGATGGTACCAAAACAACTAGGAATTAAAGACTGACAATGAGAACACTACCTTTTACACGTATTAAAAACATGATCATTTAAGCGTCTTTATTTATTAAGCACGTTATCTCCCACTGGGCACTGCAAGGGTATAGCCTTTTCCTTTCCTGCAATGATACTAATAGTAACTGGAGGATCATTATCAAGTTTAAAATTGAGATTAGAATTTGCTTTTGCTAAACTGAAAGGAATACCCTTCAGGTTATAATTACTGAATGAAGTGACTAAACAAATTCTAACAGTAAAGTTAGTTCCATGCAGGCATATTTATTTCAATTCTGTGTGGCGAGGTGAAATAAAACAGCATATCCATTGGGCCAGCTAGCATACTTAGAGTGTGATTAAAGGTAACGGAAGAAATAGGAAAGTCCTGTCTTCTGATATGTTCCACCTTCATTTTCAGAGAAATAGGAGGTATGTGGTCTTTTAACTCTCTGGAGAGGATACATCTGTTCGGTAGACCCAAGGTTCACCGGCGACATCCACTCCGAAGACAGCCAGCTCAGCCAGATATAAATGTTCTGTTAACAAACTTGGCCCTGGTCTCCTGCCTGTGATCTCTACCTTCTTTTTTGCCCTCTTGGCTTTTGACAGGTCTTTTGTGAGAGCCAAAGAACCTTCCTGGAACTGGCAAACTGCAACACAAACATAAAGGAATAAAAATGAATTCACGTTGCCGATAAAAAGCCATTAGCACTAATTTACATCACTAATATTCTGCTGAGAGACAACAAGGAAAAGGCTCTGATAAGGATATGAGAAAAAGTATTGACAGTGAACCCTTGCATCATTGTTGTCTACTCATTTGCTGTCCTTGCAGATGCACAACTCAGTATTTTGCCTAGCTTCTTTAGATAAAAATAAATTCAAACTTTTGGAAAACATTAAAATTTTAAAATTCAAAATTGCACGTAGGATTTGTTTAACCTATTTGCTATTTTTTTCTCACCCTGTCCTAAACAATTTTTTTCTTGAATCTTTCGTCTTTAAAGTTCTCAAAGTTCTATATAATATGAAAAATAGCACATTAAAGTAGATTTATTGCCAAGATCATTATCCTACTCCTGATTTTGATAAGGTATTTGCAAGGCATACAGATAAATAATAAGTCTCTTCAAGAGCAACTAGACTTATCATAGAGGATGTATTTACATTGTGATAGTAAAAGTCAAACTTCTAAATGAGAAAAATACCTCTACATAAAATTGTTAGAACTTATTATACTTTTATAGCCTTGGAGCTCATTAGTGGCCATTGCAGGATGATGAAACCCTGAGAATTTCTTGTTCTAAAGCCACTAGCAAAGTGAAATATTCCTTATATACACTGAGAGATTGTATACACATTCCTGCTCTGAAAGATCTAAACACCATCTCAGAACTGTGGTTTATAATGGTGGTTTAAAATAATAGAAGTTATCTTATTTATGAAGAGATGAACCTGATAAAACTAGGACCTAAAAATATATTGGGATACGAGTGTCTAAGTCAGGAATGATGAGAATGCTGATGGAAATTTAAATATGTGAGTGTTTGAATAAGGCTGGTTTGTGACCTCAACAAATTGAAAAGTTGTTGTTGAGTTTGGTTTTACATTAAGGTACTAGTGTCATCTGTTTTAATATCTGCTAATATTAATAGTTCGATGAAAACTAATCCATACAATTATTTTCCCTTTTAAACACAACTATAGAACCACTGAGTGTGTAATGAGTTAGCATTCTTGGGAGGTAGTGTACATCCGAGCAGTGTATTCATGACTGTTTAACCCTTCCCGGAATATTGATAGCTAATATAGTAGTTGTCATGGTTTTAAATTTTATAATAATGCTGTTATTTGAAGTAGATGTTCTTTATGCATATAACACAATTGTTAAGAGCAGAAGTCAAAGGACTACGTATACTGAAATACCAATTAAAGTGCCTGAAATGAAAAATCTGCCAATTTTCCTTAAGATACAATTATCAACAAATCCATAAGTAATACTCATCATATAAAATTACTCTATAGCACATTAAGTGCCCTCTTATATGTCAAAAGCTAGTGGCGTAACTAACAGAAAATATGGTACATTTATTGAATTAGCTCTTCCACTTATTGGAACTACAAAAAATAGCATCCAGAAACTCTCATATCTTGTCATTTAGATAAATAATATAAAAGTCATAAAAATAAACTTGTGGCAAAAAAATAAACTAGTTGATCTTTAATACAAAAATTCCAAATATGAAATATTTATAATATTTCTATCATAAATATTAAAATTTCCATTTCAGTAATATGGAGTTCCAAAATTCAAAATAAAAATACCAACGGTAGGTTGTGGGACATCGTTGTGGAATAAAGAAAATTATGCTCGTTGAGATTCGGTTTCCTGGGAAACAACCTGACCTATGTCTTCAGCTTCTTACAGAAAATTTCCTCTCTCTCTTTACCTTTACTGAAACCTGACTCTTTTTTGATATACTTTCTTGCTGAGGCCTCTCGGATGGGGGCTGCTCATTTTCTCTTACGCCATGTCTTAGTCAGCTCAGCCTGCCAACACCAAATACCATAAGCCAGGTAGCTTAAACAACAGAAATTTATTTTCTCACAGTTCTGGAAACGGAAGTCCAAGATCAAGGCCCCAGCAGGACCAGCGTCTGAGAGGGCTCTCTCTTTGAATTGCAAATAGTCACCTTCTCTCTGTGTCCTCATATGGTGGAGAGAGCTCTTTGGTGACTCTTCTTATAAGGACACTAATCCTATTGTATCAAGACCCCACCCTTATGACGTCATTTAGCCTTCATTACCTTCTTGTAAGTCCTATCTGCACACGTAGTCACATTGGGTGTTAGGGCTTCAACATACGGATTTGGGGGGACGTGATTCAGTCCATAGCACCCCATATACCTCAGAATAGGTATCCTCACTCCTTCATATGATTTCCAGACCATCCCATTTCCACCTTCATCTAAACCCTTTTTTTTGGGGGGGGGTGTCTATTATTCAGAGATTCCTAGAAAACTGCAATGCTAGAAAAATCTCAGTGTGTGCTGTCCCTGTGCCTTCACTAGGGAAGCTGAATTTAGGTTGAGAAAATTAAACAGATGTATAGCAAGAGCTACTGTAAAGTTATATTCTGTCACCTCAGCTGCATTCTCAGCGTTGTCCAGAATTTGTTTCAGTCCCCAATGTAGTTTTTTTCCTCTCTCCACAAGAAAATCCTACCCACTAGCCTTCTACTTTCAAAATATGGCTGATTGGCTTACTCTTTTGAGGGATTAATTAACTGATAATTGGGTTCATTAATGGATTCTTTATTTGCAATAATAGCTTATCAGGTGGAAAACCCACTGTACTCTCTGCCATCAAATATAAAACTTACCTGCTAGTCTTCCATCCTCTCTAAAACTAATTCCTCCCAACTATACCCCCAACTATTAAAAGACTTTTTTTAATGTACAACTAGAGATACTATAAACAAGGAAGAAGATAAGTCGTACACCGGAAGAAGCGTTGATTTGCAATGTGTTTCAGGGTCAGTACCCAGTTTGCATAAGGAGTGCCTGAAAATTAATAAGGATGAAAAACAACCCAATTGGAAAATGGGCAAGGCTATGAATAGGCATTTCACATAAGACACTTTTTTATTAGGACTATTAGGCAATAATAAATGCCAATTCAAGCAACGTGATACCAATTCACATCCATCCATCAAAAATAGAACAGAACCATTTGTGAACAAGGATGTAAACTCTCAGATACTACTAATGGGATATCCCTTGCCTCTATAAATTAAGTCACATTGTAAGTTTGGGCTTCAACATATGAATTTGGGGGGTGGGGTACAATTCAGTCTATGACAGCAGCCTATATAGACTATTTCATATTTGGTTGTTTATTATCTGTTTACCCTACTAGAATATAAGCTTCATAAGGGCATAGATTTTAGGGTTTTTTTGTTCACTACTTTATCCTAGTTCTTAGAACTATATCTGAGACATAGAATGTATTTAATAAATATTAAGTAAATTATCTCAAAAACCTGATGTCAAGTGTGCAAAGTAAGTTATTTTATACTAAAAACACTATTTCAGAATTTCCAAAATATAAATTTACACTACCTATTTTTCATGGACAAGTATGTATGTGGTAATGCAGTTTTTAAAAATTGGAAGAATGCCAACTTTAAGACAATTAATTACTTCCCTGAAGAGAAGAAGAGAAACTAAATTAGAGAGAGGTCAAAGCACCTCTTGTTATAATTATACAATTTTATTTCTTTAAATAAAGTTTTGAAACAAATATGCAAAATATTAACATTTCTCAAATCTCAATAGGATATAGGAATATGTGACATTTTCCATGTTTTTTATGTTTTAAAAAGTTCAAGAGAAGGCGATAAGAAGAGTTTCTATAAGGGCAGAAATCATACCTATACTGTTCTTGCATATATTTCAAACTTCTAAAATGAGCAATGGCCTATATAGTAAGACCTCAATTAATATATGGTGGATGGAAGTAGTTTCAGACCATGTGGACTTACTTGTCTTTGGTTCTGACCATATTTGGTACATTGGCCCAGACAACAAATACATGAGCAAATAAGCAAAGAAACAAGCAAATAAACAAAAACGTGTTTTGAAAGAGCTAACCAAAGCTCCCTAACCATACTAGTCTTGTCCTTCCCTCTTTCCATTCCTTCTAGTCAGTGATTAGGGAAGGGTATATCCGCCGTGGCTGTCCAGCTCTACCGTGTCCTTCTCTGCTCTCAGATAAAAGACAAAAGTAAGAGCCACTAGAGACTAACAGGGCTTACAATTTAGGCACTGGTCTTCTGCATTTTCTCGTTAAACCCTTAAGCAATCTGGAATCCCTGTTTGGATTTGCACTTCTACATCAGTCCTCCCTCACTGGTGCTGGTAGGTTATTCTTCCCAAAACAACAGCATTGACCCTCCAAAAAGCAGTGACAGAAACATTTTTTCCTAGCTCTGCTTAACTAATATTAATGCCTTTGCTAACATCATTTGCCCCGTCTCACAGTCAGATGCCCTGAATCTAGCAAGCTATGGACATCTGTCTCCTAACATTCTGTACACAATTTTCCTAAGAAACATTTGTGTTCCCAGTTTGTCTAATAATCCAGAAGTTGTAAATTCATATTTACCTTTCATAGTTGACAGATTCTAGCAAAAGTTGAGAGTTTCCATGTCCCTTTATTTTTTTTTTTCTATTTTATCTAATTATGAGTATTTTATGTATGTTTTGGTCAATCTACCTAAGTCTTTTCTACAAATAAGCAAAAGTCAAGTTATAACCAGCAGGCAAAGATATTCAGAAAAGTCATTCTGTCATACAGACGCTAGCTCCATGTTAATTAGGGAAACAACAATACAGTATTTCATGCTTGTCTGTAATCTTTTATCTCTCTTTCTCTTTGGCCATGGGGAAAGTGAAGACTCTAGGAATGAAAAAAAGAATTCAGAATTGTAAAGTAAGATCCTTCATCTGATAAATAGCAAGCCAGAAATTTTAGAACTCTCACCTCATACCACACTAAGAAATTGGTTTCAAATGCGTTAGGAATTAAAAAAATCAAACCATAGAAAAGTTAAATGATGTATCATTAACTTTTTGTCAAATCTTTGGATAGAAGACTTCTTTAGTTTAAAAGAAACAACAGACATGCAAAAAAGACAGGGGCAACAATTGACCTGCATGATTATTTTAAATTTAGGTGTGATTTTTTTGCTTCAAAAAGGCAAAAATGCATAATTAAAAACAAAAGATGAAAAATAGATTGGAGAAACTGTTGCAGCAAATATAGTACTTTTCACTATTAAAAGAGCCCATTCAAATTGAAACTAAAACACTTGAGACCCTGTAAGCTGAAAAGGGACTGAATGACATGGACAGTCAATTCACAAATGAGAAATTACTAGTCCCGAAGTAAATCAAAATAGTCATCCATTTAATAATAATTAGGGAAATCAAATTAACAAGAACTGTTGGAAGTAATAGTAAGCAGTCTAACCCAAATTTAGTTAAAGGGGAAATATTTTATGCTACTCATGGGAATGTAATTTGTAGAACTAGTTTGGTTAAACAATCCTGATTTAAAATTTTTTGAACTTTACTAATTATCCTAAATACGGAAGAAAAAGTACCTTTATATGCAAAGTCAAGCACTGAAATCTTAATTGAAGACATTAAAAAATTAAAAATAGTCTCCTGGGTTTTTTGATTATTTAAAATATATTACCTTTATTTGATGGCTGTACAGAACCAAAAGAGTAAAAATGAAGCAAGAATGCTTAAAATATTGAATGTATCAAATATGAAATGCAGTGATCAACATATAGGCCAATTCATTTTTAAGTAAACAGATACTTGGGCCAATAACTTTCGGATCCGTTGGCTGTGGTTGATCTTCCAGCTGTGCTCACAAACCCCGTGGTTTCCACGTGCTCTGCTTCGGTGGATGCTGACCTCCTTGGACATCTCAGTACCAAGCCCTTCTGAAGTTGGCCCAGGACCCTTGTTTTCTGGCCAGGACTACCCATCTAATTTTTTAGGGGCAACTTCTTGTCTTCCTAGGTGCTTGAACCTCCACTTGGTGGTAACTTCCTCTTCCAGTTCCCATAAGCCTTGAACTTTAGAAAGACTAGACGCCAAATGCTCAAACCCCTCTGAGCTACGACAGAGATACAGAATGGCCTTCATTTTCGTCTTGGTTATACTTGCCAGTTTGTTTCGAAAAGATAATTATTGATTTCTACCTCTTTCGGAGTTCTAGGAGTTAAGTGTTTGATTTATGTTATCCCCACCTAATCTTCTCAGCTCAGGACGTGTGCTTAGTATTTAATGTGTAGTATTGAACTTAATCGTCTCCACAGCACTGTGACAGAAATAGTGTTTTCCCCAGTTTACAGATGAGAAAGTTTAAGTAACTTTCCCGAAGTGCTGTGAGGACGCAGCAAAAGACCTTTAAATCCAGGTCTGTATTGACTTCAAAGAGAAGTCTTGATTCCCTAAGTTCTCCTCTAGGTAAAAATCGGGTTCCACATTAGGGTAATTGCAGAGGAAAGAGACATTTAGACAGTAAGCGAATATTTGAAAACTTTAAGGTTTATAGATATTCTTTGTACTGACTGCCTCCTATTCACCCTGTTTGTAAAAGAGGGATTCCTTGCCCTAAATAGTACAAGGTGATGGAACACCCAACACTGCACACATGATACGGGCAACCATTTATTCATCACGTACACTCACAGTTCAGGGGAGGAGGACGTTGTACACCACAGGGCCGAAGTGGGGTTTGCACTCAGGAGCAGGTGGAACAAACGGGCTGTGGGAGGCAGGTTTTATAGTAACCAGGGGTGAAGTAAATCATTCTTCTGAGTGCTTTGGTGCCAGACCACATCTCGTACATGTTTTAATGAGAAGTTTAAATTTACTGAACAGCTACCATGTACTATGTGGTTATATAGATTAACTCTTTTAATTCTTAGAATAATGTGACAAAATTAATTACTATCTATGCAAATCAATAGATTTACAGATGAGAACACTGAAGAAAGAGAGGTGTATTTAACTGGCCCATTATAATTTTAGTAAGTGTTGAAAATAAAATTCTAATTCAGTTTGTCCAGATACCCAAATTTGTCCCACAGAAGCAGCCTAAAACTGTGATTATTCTAATTTTATTTTATTTTTCCAAACAACAATTTTGGACCAAGCTCTTGATTTTTAAAACCCTAGTTCAAGTGTTTCAGACTCATATGCCTAATAGAACCAGGAAGAAAATATAAATGAGAGGAAAAGCTGGATTGCACTCAGCTGACATAAAGACTTGTTTACATAATTTTTTTTTACCATTTTTCTTGAAACACGTAACTCTCTGACCCTAGCTTTTGTTTCCCAACTTTTGATGGAAACATAGTTATGGAGAAAACCAACAGCAGGAGCATGATGAGAAAGGGCAGCCGAAATTTGGTTTCAGCACTGGGGCAGAACAAAGTGACAAGATATTGGCAAATGTGATGCAGAACCTCACACCTCATCTGTGGAGCACAGCTGCCACCAACTACAGCTGACGACTGCTATACTGGAATTCAGGTTCCAGGACTCCAGACCTTCTGGTTTCTAATGAAAAGTCAGAAATCTGGATTTTAATTTGAAACCTCATGACTTTTGACTGTTGCCCTAAAACAATCAAGCAAAACCAAATAACAACCAAACATTGTGCTGGCCAAACAAAGCAGCTTTGTAGCCCACATCTAGCTCAGTGGCCACCAGTTTGGAACCTCTTTTCCTAATAAATAATTAGGAACATCTGAGGTTTTAAGTACCCATACTTATGAAAAATATTAATGTTAAAAATGGACTCAGGGCATAGGGTTTTTGCATCAGCAACTTTTGCCTAAAGTACCCTTCCTCTCCATTTCCGTCAAAATAACAAGATCACATTGGCCAGTTTTCAGCTTCCTTGATCCTTCTATCAAATGACACCCACGCTTGTCTCCTTCTGTTCCATC
The DNA here is from genome assembly GCF_048773025.1 of Camelus bactrianus. Classification (NCBI taxonomy): domain Eukaryota; kingdom Metazoa; phylum Chordata; class Mammalia; order Artiodactyla; family Camelidae; genus Camelus; species Camelus bactrianus. The sequence goes on along the minus strand of NC_133568.1, from coordinate 18,798,867 downwards.
ACCTTTCGGCTTCAGGCAGTTACTGCTATCTGAAGTGATCCTCTTTGTTTCTTCTTTATGGTCTCTTTCCCCCCGGAGGATGGTTTCCATGAGAATAGGAAACTTGTCCATTTTGTTCACCATTATATTCTCAGGACCTACAGCAGTATCTTGTACACGGTACATGTTCCACAGTATTGCATCAGGGAGAGAAGCAGTTATGTACTGAGTACCTCCGCTGTGTCCGTGTGCTAGGTGTCTGGGAATAAGATGCTCTATGACCTGCAAAGACCAGAATAAGTAAGAGAGGTGACTGAGCACTCAGTAGATCATCAGTGAACATCCGTGAAGTAAATAAGTGAATGCTGAATAATCCACAAATAGCTCAGATTCATTTACTTTTTACTTAGTCTTTAAAAATAAGGCTTTGTTGGGTTTAATATCCATAGGATTTGAATGTATCAGCACATTATATGCCACATTATTCCAGAAATTGCATATTTGATTTGGCCAGTGTTGCTTAAAAAAAAAAAAATGACCTTTTACAAAACGATTTGCATGGCATGCTCGTGGGACTCACTTTGTCAGGCAATTAATCCAGCATACTACTTGAAATTATACATTTTATATATATTAATGAAAGTAATTTAGAGGTTTCAGATATACTGTAAAGCTTTTTTAGATTGAACAAAATATGGCTTTTCATCCATACACATAGTCAAATGGTTTCTTAATAACACAATTATCTTCGGCTGATTGATTCTGAGAATTTTGCTAGTTTTTTTCACCGCAGTACTGTGATATTTTACATCTCACATTACTTTCATTTTTCAGGAACAAAGTGCTTCTTGCTTTTTCTAGGTGACATTTTGTCTTTCGCCAATGCCAGCTATGCACTGCACGTGGCTAATCTCGGATTCCTGGAATTGATAGAAAATTAGCTGTTGGCCTAATAAACCCCATGCACGGTGTCCCACTGCCCATGCATATTTAAAGAAAAACAAATATAATGATCAAGTTTCCGAAGAGAAGCATCTATAAAGAACTCTTACGTGAAATCAGGAGTGAAATTGTAGATAGTGAAATTGTAGATACCATCGGCTACCATTTGGCATAAATCTCACCTTTTAAGAGTTTCACTTTTATTACTTTGAGAAAGGAAAGAGCTTGTGTTTGTTTCTTTCCTTGTGCCTCCACAGCCTGGCTGCTTACGAGTGGAGGAAGGCATTATACCTAGATTGACAATCTTATGAGGATAGCGTTTGGCGTCCTTTCTCTGAAAGTGGCTTCTGAACATATGTACGAAAACGCCCCGGGCTACTACGAATCATTCACTGAGATGAATATGTCTGATGATCTTGGAAGGGTCCCATATAAAATACTCTGGCAGCCACAACAGAGTTTCCATAGGAATGCGGAAAGAACTCACCATAATTTGATACGTGAATTCAAAATAACAAGATCATGTAAAATTCGTGGACAGGTTATTGCGAAATCAGAGTATTTTTCAGTCAGTTTGTACTATAACAAAAGCACATGTATGAAGATAGTGAAAATTGTACTGCATGTTACTATACACAAAATTAACAAGATGATGTATGACCACAGAGCAGTCTTTCACCCTTCTTCTCCCCATCAAAAGATAAAATCTAGAGCACTCTCCTATTTGAGGAGGAGGCTGTGTGGAAGACCAGAGCCAGTCGCTCATCACATCACAGCTGAGTTTTCTTTCCCATGGTACCTTATTGCAGAGTGACTGGATGAGGATGAGAACCTCCTGACTGCTCCCACCGTAGATCCAGTAGAAAAGCTTGTCAAGCCGGCAAGCCCCACGTGCTTGGCAGGTGCCCTTCTGCCTCCTCTAGCCCCATGTCCAAAGCCAGTCATTCCCATCTCTGTCCCTCCTGCTGATTCACTGACGAGGCTTATAGATGTACTTACAGTAAAGGAAATGAAGCCATGGTATTTTCTATCATTTCCCTTATTATTTTCTGTTTACTTTTCTCTCCGGCTTTACTAAGCTACACTTGACAAATAAAAATTGTTTATCTGTAAGGTGTACATAATGATTTGATATACATTGTGAAATGATGACCACAATCAAGCTAATGAACATATCCATCACCTCACATAGTTACCCTTTCTTTGTGATGAGAAAACTTAAGATCTAGTCTCTTAGTAAATTGCAGGTATACAAGGCAGCATTATTAACAATAGTCACAATGTTGTGCTTTAGATCTTTAGAACTTTTTCATCTTATAACTAAAAGTTTGTACCCTTTGACCAGCATTTCCTGATCCCCTCTCCCCGACCTTGCCCAAGCCCCTGGCAACTATCAATCCACTCTGTTTCTGTCAGTTCGAATTTCTTAGATTCTGCGTGTAAGTAGGATCATATAGTATTTGTTTTTCTGTGCCTGGCTTATGTCACTTAGCATAATGTCCTCTAGGATCATCTGTGTTGTTGCAAGAGGCAGAATTTCCTTCTTTTTATGGCTAATATTCCAGTTTGTGTGTGTGCATGCACGCATGTGTACCACATTTTCTTTATCCATTCATCTATCAGTGGATACTTAGGTTGTTTACAGATGTAAGCTATAGTGAATAATAATGTCATGAACATGGAGTGCAGATATCTCTTTGGGAAACTAATTTGATTTCCTTTAGGTTTATGTCCAGAAGTGGGATTGCTGGATCATATGGTAGGAAATTAATTAACTTCTAATTTCTTAAGGAACCTCCATACTGTTTCCCATAACGTCTATATCCCACATTTTTTTCCTTTTAACATTTACCCTTTGAGCCTAATGCAATATTTAAATTTTGTTGTGTTAACAGAGAAGCATTTACTTAAAATAAGTTTTAGGTAAAACTTTTTAAGTAAAAAATAAAATAAGCAAATAAGTTTTACACAAATAAAGGGGAAATTACATCATCACCCTAATGAAAATATGATTTGGCTTTAAGCCTTTCCATGGATGAGAATGTGCCTAAGTCAGGAATAGTCTGTTCCAATTTGTACATCCAGTGCAATATGATGGATCTGTAATTTTATTTCAATCACTATTCCATATCAGCTTAAACCATTCAGTTCATATTTGGGGTCAGGGAACTTCTTAAAAATAAGCTATTTTAATTTGTTATATTAGTGCTATTATTGTACTATATAGTTGACCCTTGAACAATGCCAAGGTTAGGGGTACCAACTCTCCTCACAGACCAAAATTCACGTATTATTTATAGTCAACCCTCTATATTCATGGTTTTTCCATACCCCTGGTTCTGCATCTTGGATTCAATCAACTGCAGATGGTGTAGTACTGTAATATTTACTATTGAAAAAAAAATACTCATAAAAGTGGACCAGCACAGTTCAAACCCATGTTGTTCAAGGGTCAAGTGGATTTGGTGCTTAGGATCTCTCTGATAAGAAGTAAAGGAAGGGGTGAATGATTTAAAAAATAGCAACTAGTTAGTTAATTGATATTTGAGGGAAGAGACCTCCTTGAGGAGGCAGTGGGAGAAAGGACAAGTGGAGGCGAGCCTGAGCAGTTGCTATGGGAACCAGGAGGCTGCAGTGATGTAAACAGCGGCCTATATCCTGCGTCTTGTGACCCTGGCTGGAGGAACTGCCACACAGAGGGCTGTGGGCATTCCTGGAAGGCCTGCACCCCTGTGCTGACTGCTACCAGATTCCAAAGACCTTTGTCCCAGTTTGCCAAAGACATTTCTATTTTTATTTTCGTTTTAAAGATTAAAAACAACATGCCTAAAGAGTTGAAAGCCTCACTCACTGGTGGCCATACCCAGAACCTGGATTTTTCCTCTCTCCTAAGTAGAACACACCTTGGTTATCATTATTATTGTAATTATTATATGAAGAATTTCAGAGGTTTGAAACAATTGGAGGTAGCTTAATATGGCCAAAATGTACAGCTTTGATTATTAGAAAGGTTAAGAAAAATCTTCCCTATACTGACCATTAATGGAAGAATCCACAATAAACCTAGACAACTTGTTCTCAAATAGGTAACATAAAGGCATAGGTTTGGTGACTCTGAAATTATCTTAGAATGTCTTGAGAAGGACATTGGGTAAAAGTCATCCAGCTGCAAAGAAGAAAAGCCGAGCTACAGAAAACTTAAATATGCAAAAATTTAAATATCCAGAAACACTGAGTTAAAGCAGAGAAAAGAAAGCCAAAAGAGGTCACACTTTATAGTCCTAGGGGGTTTATTCTTAACATTAGCTATGATTCAAAAACAAATAAATTCAAGTCACCACAATAAGCAGATTGTCAAAATTCCAGGAGGACCATACCTCAGCACAGAATGCCTCCTGTACAGGTAGCTGGTGTGCCTCTGAGCATCTCCTGATGACTTCAACACTCTGGGTATAATGAAGTGAAAAGACATTTGCAAGATCGCCATCTCAGAGGAAACACAAAGGGCCACACAGATAGGAGGCAGCTGGACTGGCTAGCTCCTGAGGTGACAGAATTTCTTGTGTGAGCTCTGAAGGATGCCCGAGATTCTGGTGATTGTAAAATCCCAGCAAGCCATGATCTTTATCACCATCTTAATTGCTTAAAACTGAGGCTTACAACTTTACTTAGAAGCCTTTTATATAATTCTGTTAACATACTTATAAAAGCATATGTATACTTATAGCATAAATAATTTCTAATCGTGGGTTTCTTTTAGATTTTTTTTTTAAATTTCATACTCCTGAGATCTAAAGAAAAATGTTATCAGGCTATGGGAATACCTATGAACAACTCTATTAACTATAGCTTTTATAACCATTTTTAAGAGGGCAAGATAACATCATAGGTTTAAATTCAAGGTCTCTAATCTGTCTAAAAGATTTATTGTATTGGGGGAAAATTCTGCTTGTTGCTGCATTTTAATAAAATTAATCTCTATAATTTGTATTTGGGCTCATATATATGATCTCATATATTGGATGCTGACAGAAGATGAAAATTTTAGTGGACAATAAATTACCTTTACTTTGATTTTATCCTTATATAAGGTGGCCATTACCTGGGAGAAATGGAAATAATGGAGCAGTGGTTCTGCTAAAGAAATTTTAAAGCCCAAATAATTAGAGCTAAATAGTTTACCTAAACTGAAAAAAAAAACCCAGATAGTTAGCTCTTTTCCCTTTAGCAACACCTTCCTTTTTAAAGAATCAAAAATGTTTGGGTGGTTCTTTCTAAATTGAAATTTTCTTGTCCTTAATACACTCAGTGTTGCCAGAGGGCACTCTGACATAAGTCTCTCATCCAAAAGATTTGAGAAATGTCATTTGCATTTAGAGTTTGTACCTTCTTGTGTAACAAAACTCAATTATACATTAAAGTATGAAGATGTTATGCAGTGCCTGAAATAGTGATGCATTTTTATTCAAACTAAAAACATCATATAGTAACCTTACTTCTTTTAACACAAACATTCCAACACATTTACTTTAAAAAATATATAGCATATAGAGAATTTGACTATTCTTTAATAGTACTATCTTCCCATTGTGGACTGGATTGTCCTACAAGAAAAGAAAACAACATTGTGGTATTTCTGTTCTGCACAGTAATTTCTGTCCCCAAATCTCTATGCTTTAGCGATGTCTGATTTGGAAATAGTATCGTAGAAATTCCAAAGGACTTAGTCTTTCTTAAATCTGCTATCGCATGAGTTTCAAACACGTGAAAGTTACATTGAAAGGGAAATATCAACCAAATGTGCATTGTTTATTCCTAGACTGAGTGTTTTTCTTGGATGTCTGTCTGCTGGCAAATTTTAGTGCTCTGTATTGGAAGAACTGCAAAGAATCTTAAACACATAGATTCCCAGGTTTGTGTCTGCTGGAAACCACCAGTTCTTTATTTCTACCCACCGAGTACATCCCTGTTCCTCTTTTTCTTTGAAATCAGTGTTCTGCCCTATGTAAACAGCACTCCCAGGCAAAGGAAAAAAGAAGGCACTGGCTAAGGACAGCTGTGTGAGGTCGGCAGGTTTGATTTCTTCTGAGTCCTCTCTCCTTGACTTGCAGAAAGTTGCCTTCCCCCTGTGTCTTCATGGTTGTCCCTCCATCTATGAGGTGCCTGTGTCCAAATCTTCTCTTATGAGGACACCGGTCATATTGTTATTAGGGCCAATCCACATGACTTCGTTTTACCTTAATTACCTCTTTAAGGCCCTGTCTCCAAATGAAGTCACGTTTTGAGGTACTGAAGGTTGGAACTTTATCATATGAACTCTGGGGGGCGCAATCCCATAACACCCCTGTGTCGGTTTCCTGGGACTGCTGTAACGAATTACCATAAGCTAGGTGGCTTACAGCCACAGAAACTTGCTCTCTCACGGAAGATTCTGGAGGGTCCAAAGCAGAAAGTAAGGTATCAGCAGACTCGTGTTCCCTCTGAAGGTTCTTTTTCACGGTGTTCACTCTGAATTACTTTCCGTGACCAATTCCTAAACCACATTTCATCCTTCACTTGCACTTCTGATCTTATTTTCAGACTCAGCTTGCCCTCTGGACTTGATTTCCTTTTACTTATTCAGTGATGCAATAAATATATATTGAGTGCTTACCATTTGCCCGGCACGTACCTAGTATATTTAGGTGATCAGGATGAAGTCTCTGTTCTCACTCTGGTGTTTTTGCTTCACTCTCTTAGCAAAGTCCTTTATTTACAGGCAGCAGAAACAAAGAGGCTACTTTAAGTAGATGAAAGAAATGTATTTAAGGCTATGTCATATCTAACAATTTTTGAGAAGGCCAAAATCAGGCTTGAAATTTACTCAACCAAAAATGATGTCCAAAATCACACCCCAGAAACTGTTTCTTAGGGCAAAATTGCCATTATCACTGCTTCTAGAGCTTCTGTACTTTTTGACTTTAAAAGCTGGGTGTAGCTGCTGCCTTTTCTGGCACCCTCACTAGAATGGATCCCATACTTTCTGTGGTAGGCAGTTCCTGAAAGATTGCCAGTGATCCCCACCTCCTGGTATTCACATCCTTATGTAACACCTTCCCCGGTGTAAGCAGAACTGAATGACTTGCTTCTAATGAATAGAATGTGGCCAGTGTGATGAGATGTTACTTCCGTGATAAAGTCATTAAAGATGTGACTTCTTTCTTGACTGCATTTTCTTTCTCTCTCTAGTTCTTGTTTGCTTGCTCTGCTGAAGCAAGTCACCAAGTTGTGAGCTGTCCCCATACGAGGCACATGTGGCAAGGTATTGAGAGCGGCCTCCAGCAAACAGGCAGTAAGGAACAGAGGTCCACAGTCAAACAGCCCATGAGGAAACAAATCCTAACCAATAACTCTACGGCAGAGCTTAGGAAGAGGACCTCCCCACTCGAGCTTTGAGATGGCTGTAGCCCAAGGATTCCTTGGTTGCAGCCTCGAGGGAGATCCTAAAGCAGAAGGCCCAGCTAAGCTGTGCCTGGAGTCTGGACCCACAGAAACTCAGATAATATGTTTTAAACTACTAAATTATCGTAAAATTTGATATGCAGCAATAAATAACTAAGATGTCACCCATATTGCCAGCTGCAGATTCAAAATCTGATAAGAAAGCATCCAGCTGGCTGGACCAAGATCATACACTTGTATCCCAGCTGCAGGGAGGCAAGCAGCCAGCATTTTCAGCTTTTATAGTTGGACGTGGCTTCTTTCTCCCAACAAGACACATACAGGGATTTTCCCAAATATAGAAACGACGTTCGTATTCTCGTCATTTAAAACCAGTAAGTATTGTCCCCTGTGATGCCTGCATGGTCAGAGAACCAGCCCAGATCATGGTCCGGTAAGGAGCCAATGCCTTGCCTGCGTTTGCAAATGTTTAGAACATAGCATTTTTCCTTTGTGACTGTCTTGTGTAGGCAATTCTCTCATCCTGTTCTCTCTCAACTCCTGGGATAGGTGGAACCCGGAAAGAGCTGGAGAAGTATTCTGTTTGGGCTGCTTATGTAGTCCTAGGGTATGATTTTAAATTAAACCATGTGAATTATTGGGAAGAATTTAATTTTGACATACAATTTCATGGAGCCCCACAGTTTTGATCTAGCTGAGATAAGAATAGAATAAGCCTCTGAAATACCAACAGGATTTGCTTTTTTCCCACGAAACACTTTCCAATAGAAACCCTTTCAGGTATCTCCAATAGTAATAAAAGTTGTTACAAATCTAACAGAGACCTCCTAAGTCACAATAATCCTCCCTAACACCAAAACCACAGACCTCAGAGCAGAGGAGAGAGGAGAAAAGACACCCTGCACACGGAGCTCAGCAGGAAGAGACTCCAAGTTCATGACTTCAAGTTCATGACTACCAGAGAGCCTGAAGAGTAGACAAGTCCATTAATATGTGAACTACTTTAAGAATGGAAGATGCATCCCACTGTAGAGGGCAGGTTCATTGCAGAACCCACAGGTTACAGGGAGAAAACCACATCACCAGAGACCACAGGAATCCCTGCGAGCAGAGTAACCAGTATTTCTTCAGTACCTACTCTCACGGCACTAGACACGGCCGACAGAGCGATGGCAAGGATGACTAAAGCACACACTGCTTTCAAGAAGTGCGCAGGGTCTCGTGGAAAACAAAGAGGAAACCAAGGAAAAGACATAAGGTCATGACAATAATGAGACCGCGAGAACACAGAGAGCAGGACATCGTTGTGTGCCCCTTACCATTTTATGCAGAATGCTGGGGGCCTATTTATTTTCCCCTTTCTTTATAAACCTCTTATTAATTCAGTGTGGTCAAAGGATTTGCAACTGATGAGAACTGTATTATCCAGAAGGATGAGTCCCCTGATTTTTTTTGAGGGGAGTGTGAAGTGTGAGACAGGCAAATTATGGCAGCCCTCCAAAAGTTGGCCCCAGAAGATGATTTCACACTTGGGTACCTGGGTACAAAGGGTTATGTAAAATTTCCACATAATAGGAATCACTTGTTATGTTTTATTTTTATTCAATGATTATTACTCCTGTGATGCCTCTCTCTGCCCTTGAATAAACCTCAGTAAGTTAATTAATAATGACTTTTTCCATGCATTTTCACTACTACACATCATTATATGAAACGCTGTCCTTTCTCTCTAACCAAAGTCTATACAATTCTTCCTAGCAAATTTGAATATACCAGTGATAGCAAAACAATTCAGAGGAATGAATGGATCCACAAATTGCATAGTGCATTGGGGAAAAATCATGATTGATAGAAAAAAAAATTTATTGTTCACCAATGTGTAATTTAAGAGTGGTTCATGTACAATTTCCTTCATTATCTTGGCAGGCAAGATTGTAATAAGTCTGTAATTAGTGATATTAGTGAGATACATTTTTCAAAACGATGGGCATACATAGGCATTTGTGCAAAAGTAAATTTAGGTAATTTTAGTCAGGAAGTTGAGCAGCTACAGATTCTAGTATGTTAAGATTTCATGCAAATAAGTAATCATTAAGAGAAATGTTTTCTAAATGGTAGGCTATCATCTTTCTCTTGAGGACTATGATAATAGCAAAGAAAAATTATGCTGAAAACATATCTCTGTTTGAATTCTATCACATCCTGTTTTCGAGGAGGTGGATTGCTAATTGACTATGGGTTCTCAGTGGCATCAGCGTTACTTGACATCATTGCTTGTGAGTCTGTTTCCCAGACCAGAGGCAAACCAGTTAGGACTTAATTTCTGTAGATCGGAGATACACCCCTAAAATCTACAATTATATTTGCAACTGTTCATTTATATTTACTCTTCAAAAATGGAAATGTTTCGATGTACCAAACTGGCCACCTCAAATAATACTTGAGCATATTTACTTTTTTTAAATTGAAGTACAATCAGTTACAATGTATCAATTTCTGGTGTACAGCACAATGTCCCAGTCATGCATAAACATACATACATTCGTTTCATATTCTCTTTCATTAAAGGTTATTACAAGATATTGGCTATAGCTCCTTGTGCTATATAGAAGAAATTTGTTTTTTTTAACCTATTTTTATATATAGTGGCTAACATTTGCAAATCTCAAACTCCCAAATTTATCCCTTCCCACCCCCTTTCCCCCAGTAACCATAGATTGTTTACTATGCCTGCAAGTCCGTTTCTGTTTTGAAGGTGAGTTCATTAGTGTCCTCTTTTTTTCTTTTTTTTAGATTCCACATACAAGTGATATCATATGGTATTTTTCTTTCTCTTTCTTCACTTAGAATGATGATCTCTAGGTCCATCCATGTTGCTGCAAATGGCATTATTTTATTTTTTTTTAATGGCTGAGTATTATTCCAGTGTATAAATATACCACAATTTCTTTATCCAGTCATCTGTCAACGGACATTTAGGTTGTTTCCATGTCTTGGCTGTTGTATAATATGGTGCTACTGTGAACACTGGGGTTCATGTATCTTTTCAAATTAGAGTTCCCTTTACATATATATTCAGGAGAGGGATTGCTGGGTCATACAGTAGTTCTATTTTTAGTTTTTTGAGAAATCTCCATACTGTTTTCCACAGTGGCTGCACCAGTTTCCATTCCTACCAATAGTGTAGGAGGGTTCCCTTTTCTCCACATCCTCACCAACGTTTGTTGTTTGTGTTCCTTTTGATGATGGCCATTCTGACAGGTGTGAAGTGATACCTTATTGTGGCTGTGATTTGCATTTCCCTGGTAATTTGGGATTTTGAGCATCTTTTCATGTGCCTGTTGGCCATCTGCATTTCCTCTTTGGAAAAATGTCTATTCAGTTCTTCTGCCCATTTTAAAACTGTGTTATTTGGGGTTTTTTGATATTGAGTTATATGAGCTATTTGTATATGTTGGATATTAATCCTTTATTGGTCATATCGTTTGTAGATATCTCCTCCCATTCAGCAGGTTGTCTTTTGTTTTGTTGATGGTTTCCTTTGCTGTGCAAAAGCTTTTAAGTTTAATTAGGTACCATTTGTTTATGGTCTAATTTATGGTCTATGGTCTAATTTTAATTAAAATAAATTTTGGCATCCTTATTAATGGAAGAATATTATTAGAGTTAGCATCTAGCCTGTTGATCATGAGGACTGTGAACTAGTGAGAAAACAACAGGATAATTCTACTATATTTTCAGCTCTTTAAATAAAGCTATTTAACTTCTTTCAAAGTGTTCATTTAATTTTCAAGGGACTCATCTAGGCTTCATAATCCACTTTTTTTTTTAAAGCAAATACAGTACATTTAAACCAAATCCCTGAAGCATCCCTTTTACATACCACCTGTATTTTTAAATGGTTCGAACATTCTGCTTCACATTAGAATAGTTTCTTGTATAAAAGTCTTCCTCCTGTGGTGCTGCATAAAACATAATTTCTTCATAAAACTCCTGATTTTTCCAACTACATCTATCTAGGGAGGCAAATTACAGCTAGGTGAGGATGTACAGATTAAGGATTCTTTCCAGTTTCCAACAGGCAATGAGAAGGCAAAGTCATTCAAGTAGTCACATATGTTATGTTTTAATTTCACCATGTGGTTCCTAATACTGTGGTGCAAATGCTGATTCTACTGTTCTTCATCTGAAAGCTCTACAGTCAAGCAATCTGCAGTTACTTATTTACTCAGCGCCTTCTACATATAAGCAGCGTGTTAAGGGTTGTGAAAGGTAAAACAATTTGAAAGTAGGATGCCTGCCAAAAGTTATTCGTTAAAATAAGAACTGAAATTACAGAGCTATATGTGATTAGTCCAAAATATATTTGGTTCAGGAAACAACTGCGGTGGGAGGTCCGATGATGCAGAGTTCACTGTGAGCTAGAGGGAAAGGAAAAAGCTGCTCTGGGGAAGTGGCATCTGATTCTGGAAACAGAAACTTCAGAAACAGAAGTAAGACTTCGACAGGTAGAAAGGACTTGAGAAATCATTGAGAGAGCACTCCAGCTGGGGAAACAGCTGTCAAATGACAGAGGCAGGGGATTTAAATAAACATGTGGGGGCCAGTGAGAGGCTAATGAAGAGAAGTACTTGGAAAGTAAGGCTGGAAAAATATGTCAGAAGCATATTTTATGGAATGTAAATAATAACTTAGGAAGTTTGCACCATGGTTTATAGCTCTCTGTGACCACCTGTCTCTCAAAGACACAGGGGAACAGAATGATTTGGGAAATGTAACTAGCTAATTCTAAAATATATATCAAAATCTCAGAGACCTAGAGTAGCCAAGGTAATCTGGAGGAAGAAAAACAAAGTTGGAGGATTTACACCACCAAGTATCAAGACTTACTATAAAAGACACAGAAATGAAGTGTTGTATTGGCCCCAAAACAGACAAATAGTCAAATGGATTAGCACAAAGACCCTAGAAACAGACCTGTACACCCGATATACAGCAGCAATACCAATGCAATTCATTAAAATGTGCTGCAGCAAAAGGATATCTGTATAGAAATTTTTAACAATATGAACCTTGATTCTGAATTTATATCACACAAAAATTTGAGATGAATGACAGATGGTTAATGTGAAAGGTAAACTTTTATGTAAGTAAATAAATAAATCAGCAATGCAATGTTTAAAAAATGGGCATAGTGCTTCAACAGTCACCACAGAAAGGATATCCAAATGTCCAAGATGAATATAAAATGATTTTCAATTTTGTTAGCCATCATGGCAAATTAAAATAATAATCTCATGTCAGATTAGTTAAAACTCAAACAATGGCCAATATCAAGTGTTGAGAAGGGAGTGGCATAATTGGGACTTGGACATTTGCTAGGTGGGAGTGTAAATTCTCTCAACCGCTTATGAAACATTTGACACTATCTAACAAAAGCTAAACATACGTTCACCCTTTAACTCAGTAATTCCACTCCTAACTGTGACTCAACAATTCTACTCCTAGATTGGGAGAAATTCTTATATAAATGTTCCCAAAGCTGTGGACAAGATAGTTCATAGCAGTATTGTTCCTAATGGTTCTTAACTGTAAATAACCCAAATACTATTCATTGTAGAATAAATAAATTATGGACAATATATACAGTATCATAATGTAGAACCGTGAAATTAAATGCAGCTCCATTGAATACCATGGCTGGTTCTCTTGAAAATACTATTGAATAAAAAATGTAAGTTGAAGGATACCCATGATGTTACTCCATTTATATAAATTTCAGAAACATGAAAAACTAAACATGTTGTTCAGGGGAAAAAAAACCACGATGTAAAACAATTTTTAAAATGACAAAAATGACTAACACAAAATTCACAGCAGTGGTTACCTTGAGGAGGGAGGGAAGGAGGAGATTGATTCCGGGGTACACGGAGGGTATCTAGTTAAAGGAAGCACTTTTATTCTTAAATTGGGTCAAAGGTACATGGATATTACGCAAATATTTTATAAATATCATATTTTACTACTCAACATCTAATAAAAATATTTTTAAACTGTAATAGGAAAAAAAATTATGTAATTTAAGAAAGTTGTAAACCTGCAGTTTAAAAAGGCTTTTGTCCCAAGAGGGGAAAAAAAAATCATGTAGCAATCGACACTGTCATATCCTAGATAAATTAGATAAATAATAGAAAAAGAAAAACAATATTTTAGGCAGAAAATGCTAGTCAGCTTCAGAGGAAAAATTCCTATTGACATCATTTTTCTCCATAGGAACATCCAATTTTAGAATTCTTTATAGTAATGCATACAAATTACTAAATAAAAGATAATGTGCTCCAAGAATATTCCATATAAGCAAGGTTTAACACAATATAAGAAAAACGTATATATTTTGAAGTATACAATAACGTGTAGAATCCAGTTCTTAGGATTATTGCTTGATGATGACATCCAGCCATCCATAATGTGAATCAAAACACTGTGAGAATTGATAAGCTCTGGCAAAAAAAATAAAGATGAGTATTTACTACTAAATCCATTTAAATATGAAAATAAGAGGAAATAACTCTGTGAAATGTGTTATCATGCAAATGTTCCAAACCTTAATAGAAAATAATGATAAAATGAAGAGATTTGGGGAAATTGAGGATAAAGGTAAAAAATAAAATTTCTCATCATTTTTAGTATGGAAATAAATAGTGTCTAAAATTCAAACATACTTAAAATGGTAGTTTCAACTTTGCAATGTTTGTCATAATCATATTTCATTTTCTTAGTGGAATCTTTTAGAAAATAATTTATTTTCTGTGTAAAAACATTTGTCAAGAGTTCTAGTTTCTTTTGCTTTATTTCAGAATCCTTTTATTATTTCCAACTTTATAAAATAAAGTTCAGGATTCATAAGCTAAGATACCCATGAAGAATCATTACAATGTTTTTATAAAATATTTTCTAATTCTTTTTCTATCTACATATACACAGAACTATCTTTAAAAATTATATAGTATTTAAGGTACTTCTTTTCTGAATGGTGGAATTTATGAGTTTTTCTTTCTGTTTTTGCCCTAGCTCTATTAAGTAATATATTTAAGAGTGGATATCATCTTTCCATAAGCAACAGTCACACTTTAAAAAAAGGACATACATATTGAACCAATAATTCTTTCAGAAATTTATCTTATAGAATTCCGTACTGAACACAATTTTAAAAGAGCCCCAAAAGGTTTGCTTGTTTCTGGTGAGGACACCCCTGCCTGTTCCACCCCACCCTTATAGTCCTGTGTTATCCTAATATGAAACCAAACACATGACAGGAAAAGAAAATTACAGACCATTGTTCCTAAGGAAGAGGGACAATGTGAGAAATGATGATGTGCATTTACTAGTAGAATAGTCACACCATGTCCTACCTTTCAGTTTGCATCTACTCAACAAGAAGTGCATGCTTTCTAAATACTCCTCCTCATTCCTATTCTAATCCTCATGTGGTCCTATACATGCCTTTATCTACTCCCGTTGCATCCTCTCTCTGACTCACACAAAACCTTCCACTGAGACGTAGTCAGCATCTCAGAGTCAACTCATCAGCAACACCTGCTTCCTCAACCTCTCACCTGCAAGTTCCTGCTATAGTTGAAATCTGTTTCTTTCCTAGAGACATAATTACTCCTGCAGTCTTCTAAAATAATGACACTTTCCTCTCAAACACATCTTATACCATGCATCTTGGATGGCATCTAATTGTCATTTCTAGATCATTCTATAAACAACAAATTGCCTTGAAGCCAATGGAATCAGGTTTCTCCACCTACTCCTCAATCTTTATTCAATGATTTTTTTTTCCTGCCAGTATCCTTCTTCCTTTAAAGATATTAGCACTGACTCATTGCTTTTCTTCTCACCATTTTTCTAGTCCTCATTTGAAGTAATTCAGTAGTTATTTAAATCAGATGGCTTCACTTGTGAATTATAACAACCATTTAACAACCTTCTCAAATTCTTCCGAAAAATAAAAGCGAGAACACTTCCTAACTTATTCTACAAATCCGGCATTACCTTGATACCAAAGTCAGACAAAGACAACACAAAAAAGGAAACTGCAGACCAATACCCTTTAGGACTATTGATGCAGAAATCCTCAACAAAATACTTTTAAACGAAATTCAATAGCACATTAAAGGATCATACACTCTGACCCAATGAGATTTATTCTTGGAATCCAAAGGTGATTCAATACACAAAAATTAATCAACGTAATACACTATGTTAACAGAATGAAGAATGAAAACCACATGATCATCTCAGTTGATGCAGAGAGAACATCTGACAAAATTCAACACCCTTTCATGATAAGAACACCCAAGAAACTAGTAATAAAACAAAACTACCTCAACATAATAAAGGCTGTATATGAAAACCAACAACTAACATTATACTCAATGGTGAAAGACTGAAAGCTTTTCCTCTAAGATTAGGAACAAGACAAGGAATCCTCTTTTGCCACTGCTATTCAACATAATATTAAAATTTCAAGCCACTGCAATTAGGTTAAAAAAAATAAATAAAAGGAATTTACATCAGAAAAGAATAAGTAGTTATCTCTGTTTGCAGATGACATGAGCCATAGAAAACCGTAAAGACGACGTAAGTTAAAAACTTTTTGAAGTTAATAAACTAATTCAACAAAACTGTAGGATAAAAAAATTAATGCACAAAAATCTGCTGGTTTTTTATACAGTAAAAATGAGCAATCTGAAAAAGAAGTTAAGAAAAATAATTCCATTTACAGTAACATCTAAATGAATAAAATACTTAAGAATAAACTTAACTAAGGAGTCAGAAGACTTACGCTCTGAAAACTATAAAAGGTTCCTAAGAAAAATTAAGATGGCACAAATAAATGGAAACACATCCCATGTTCATAGTTGCAAGACTTAATATTATTAAGATGTCAATACTATCCAGTGATCTACAAATTCAATACCATCCCTATCAATATGCCAACATTTTTTGCAGGCATAGAAAAATTCATCCTAAAATTCACATAGAATAGTGAGGGACCCCAGGTAGCCAGAAAATTCCTGAAAAAGAAAAATGAATATGGAGATTTCACATTTCCTGATTTCAAACTTACTACAAATCTATAGTAAATAAAACAGTGTCGTACTGCCATAAAGACAGACAAATAAATCAGTGAAATAGAATAAAGAGCCTAGAAACACCCTTGAAAATGTGATCAAATAATTTTCAACGAAAGTGTCAAGACCATTAAATGGCAGTATTTTCACTAATTGTATTGGGAAAATATATCCACATGCAAAAAAATAACGTTTGGATCTTTGATCCACTTTGAGTTAATTTTTGTATATGGTTTTAAAAAAAAGATAATAGTCTTGGAACCATCTCTTCTTGAACCAGTGAATTAGTGTGCAAGCTAAAACTAATCCTAGAAAATGTCTCTATGTTTTTCTAGGATGAGGGCATCTTCTGTAAGTAATTCATGTTTTCCTTTTTTTTTAAATCATGCTTATTATGATCCTGTTCACTGGTGATTTGGGGGGTTTTTAGGTGAATAATACAAAAGGAAGATACTGTAAAATGACTAAGGAGGATATTAGTTTATAATATTAATTATTTCTTTATGAGAGATTCTTTATATGGGTTCCATTCATATATAGCTATGTATATATAACTATATATATAAAATCATATATGTCTACAATTATAGTGCCCTGAGAAGTCTTGCCATGTTTCTCTACGTGATCTCTATTTATGGTTTTCTAAGCAAAAAAAAAAAAAAAATAACTTTTAATCAAATCAGTCAGTTCTTTTTCTGCTTAACCATATGCTTTTCCCTGTTGGAAATAATATATGCAGTGGAAACCCACTGATAACTCATCTACCAAAAATATTTTAGTCAATTTTCTCTTTGGAACCAGATAAAGTTGAAATTCATTGTAGACGGCTTCGAGTGTATTATTAGGTATTTCAGTGCTGTCTGACTTTTTGAAACTCCAAACACTTTTAATGATTAAAACCATTTTACATAATAAGAGGCTTTGTGGTGAAAATGATTGACTAGTTGCTATCTGCAAATAGCAATTTATAACCAAAAGGGGCTCTAAGATTCTGAAAATAATTGGTAGCTCATTATTTGGAATAAATTGCTGAGCCTAGCTTTTCATTTAAGTTTTAGCAAACCGCACTTACTATTAGGGTTGGCTTGGTGAATGAGTATGCTCCCTAATGTCACGCTTCCAAAATGACAGTAGAGCTATAAATGGGTGAAGATGACAAGGTTTAATAACGCAATGAACCAAAACAGTACTCATTAACAAGGTTCGCTCTCACCTTCAAAGAGCTATCTTTGCCTTAAAATGTTCTTACAAGTGGCTCGAGTACTAGTTAGCTAGGAAGGTGCTGTTTGGAACTTGATACTGAATTAGTGCGAAGTGTGACTTCAGTAAAAGTCACATAGCACTTTTTACGGTCCTAGGGCCAGAATCACCCTCTATTGCACCCAGCCTGCAGTAACCACAATCCATAGATTAAATGTGAGCAGGGACACGTAATAGGTCAGCGCTACTGCTCGGAGCATGGGGTTACACTGTCATCTTACTTGAAGGACAGCATCTGTAGTTGTGTATAAAAGGTCCCCTGAACCAGCACAGAAGGAAATGTTCAGGATGTCCAGGCATATGCAGTGCGTACTGACCTAACACAATGATAATCTTCACCGTAACCCTATGCAGAGAGCGTTATTATTCCTGGTTTAAATGTGAAGACACTGATCTTCACAGCTAATAAGGTGACTAAATAAGGATTTTAAACTGGGATTCTATGACTCTAGCATCTGCTATCTTCCCACTTAGCCATTCCATCCTTCTTAAAATATTTAGGTTTCCAAACAAAACAGATCTACCTTCTCTATGCTTCAAAGACAACATGTTAGTGGGTGATTTGATGGTCTGGTTTTGCTCCGGCAGTTCCTAAGGGCTGAGACTGCCACACGAATGAGCAGGTTGGCTTGACAGGCTCAGTAGGACGGGCCTTCTGAGCAGGTGCGCAGCCTGTGAGACGAGCCCCTTGCTGTTATTATGTGATGTGTTATTTCAGGGCAAATTTATGCCTCTCCTAGGGAGCCTTCTAGAATAATAATCTCTGACAAATGGAGATCCTGTGATACCTGGGCTCCCCGAATTGCTCCACCTGAATTGATTTTGAGTGTAAATTACAGTGCTTCTGTTAAAGAAGAATCCTGTAAATGTAGTTTCATTCCCACGTAGTAAGGGTGGGAAGATAAAACCATAATTTGTTAAGACCATCTTTCAACCATTCTGCACTTTCCCCCAAGTATTAATTTTCTTGAGAGTGGATTTGAGGATCGTGGGCTCCTCGTCCATAAAAAAATGTGTCATTGTGAAAGTTTATGTGACCAAGTCCTGCAAATAACTAGAGACAGAGGTGAGGGGGCAGGCACAGCATATCAAAATAATACATTTCCATTTCTTGCATTTTTAAACGCTAGTAACAACTTTATTTTTCTTTAATTTGGAGGAAGTAAATTTCGTTGCCGTGATTTTGTGTAGACTTTTTTAAAAGTTTTTTTTTATTGAGTTATAGTCATTTTACAATGTTGTGTCAAATTCCAGTGTAGAGCACAATTTTTCAGTTATACAAGAACATACATATATTCATTGTTGTGTAGAATTATTAATAACATGTCTTATACTTTTACCTTCTCCATGGTCCTCATTCAAGGTCTCTGTTCTCTCTGTAACCAGAACCCCACCGCCTCCAGATGCTTCAAATTTTCAAAGCAAATTCCAAGGCTGATTTTTTTTCCTCTACCATTAACTGAAATGTTTCTGTGAAAATGATCATTTTGTTCTGCCTTTTTTAAAAGACAAATTAAAATATGGGAATTAAGAAAGAATAAATTAGAATAAGGCTCTCTTCACCTTCTCTCTGAATTTTTCTTTGAATAGCTTATCAGAGGAGAGGTCATTAAAAGTCTCATTAGTTGGGCAACACACATTTAATTCCCTGCACTCCCAAATGACTCTATATCATGCACTCCTTCTATAGTTAGGAAAATACCAGTAGTTTATAAATGGTTACTTATCGGTCTTGATTTATTAAAAATCTAAACAAGTACATGCATAAGGAAACCTTTCACAAAGAGAGCATCTCAGTTTTCCTTGCAGTGTATCCGGAGATCTGAGTGTTGTTCAGGACATGCCACCATGTCATATTCTTTATTCTTGGACAAACTCACTGTTTGCCCTGGTAAAAGTCAGGTTTTCTTTCTGTGCTTGTTTTCTGGTTTTTGAAGGGACTGCTGTCATTATCAGTATCTATTTGAATGCTTATTTATTTATAAAATCAAATAGGGTTTTTTAAGGAAAGTAAAATCATGTTTAGCTGATTTTTAGTATTACTGAAAAATTCATAGAGAAGGATTCTGCTTTGTTGGCCACATTGTATTTGTTCTTTCAGAAATGCAAAGAAAATACCTGATAGCATTTAAAACGATAGTATACAATGTATTTCTATTTTCTCACAGGTCTTTTTTGTTAGTGGAGGACTCCTTTCCCCTAGGCAGAAACACAGATGTAAATTCAAAGGTAGATATATGGATAGATAGATAGATAGATAGATAGATAGATGATAGATTGATAGATAGATAGATAGATAGATAGATAGATAGATAGATAGACAGACAGAGAGATATTAATGTTATACAGTATTGAAAAAATGAATGCTGCCCTCTGGAGGCCACAAATAGAAAATGCAAACCAAGTGACTCTCCCATCTAACAGCATGTTTAATGCTACAAGTTTGAAAATAAACTGTATCTCTTACCTTTGCAATAAATAATATCCAAAGTAGTACAACCAATAGGGCAGGGTTAGGTTGAATCTGAACTTCACCTCGTTGCATAGATTTTTGTGAGGTGAGGAGTTCTTTCCTTATAATTTACTCACTATGTCTTTCCTGGTTACCAAGGAGCACAGAAAGAAATGTGACAAAGGAAAAATAGAGGATGGGGTTGACAAAAAGTGAATTCATCTTTTTGTCTACTCAGTGTCTATTTGAAGTATATATGACTTTGTACTTGGGATGATACTTTCTGCTTTGTTGCATAAGATATGTTCCAAGCTTGTGAAGTGAAAAATGTGATTGAAAAAATAGATGAAAATGGAAGAAAAGCTGTGAATATGAAATTAGAAATATATTCTTTCTATATAGGGACAACTCTCATGAAAGTTAAAATACCATAATGAAAGAGAGAATACCTTTGCTGTTATGTAAGAGCGTGTGCACATGTATCAGTCTTGGAATATGAGATCTAGATTAGAGTAATCATAAAAATGCAAAAGTTTCCATTTTAAATATTTAGAAGCCTACAGAAATAGCCGTTAGAAGCCCAGATACCTAGAAAGTTTCTTCCCTAGAAGAGCTCTCCTCTCTTAAAAGTATCAATTTTTTAAACCCAGCAAGGGTCATTTAAAATTTCAAGTCCAAAAGAAGGCTTTCTCTTCTTTAGTTCATTTTAAGAACTTAGTATTTGTTTTACTTCCTAGACCTTCTCACACAACTCTGCAATGTTTAAAGCACCACCTATGTCACAAAGTTTTTTTTTTAATACATGCAATTAATGCCATTCTCATACCACTCTTCTAAAATAGGGTAATTTATTTTGTAAATAAAATAGTGAGAATCATTTAGGTTACTGGACTCATTTCTTTGCAAGAGTATGGTGCAGTCGGGATTAAATACAATTGTATGACTTCAAATTTTTTTCTCTTTCTACTATATGACATTTAATTTGAGGGAAAAAAACCAATATTTTATGGATTCAAAACATGAAACATTTAAGAGAGATGGGAATTCAAGAATAAATTGTATGTAAAGCCACACTATAAACAACATATCAAATAATGGTTTTATATTCTGACAAATGAAAGATGAAAGGAAGGCAGGGGAAGAATAAAGGAAAAGAGGAGAGGTAGTGGGGAAAAAAACAGAATTTTGCTCAGTTCCACGTATTGCTTCTCATGCTTTTCATTTGTCAGAGGAAACTGCATAAATGTAGGATTTCATATATGAGGATTGTACAGGTGTTTCTGGAGTAGCAAACTCAGGTATAGAAAAAAGAATACCGTGGGAGAGTAAAAGAACCTACGGTAATAATGAGCCACCAAGGCATGGCTGTGGTTGGGTTAGAAGCAATAGTTGACTATACGAAGACATTTAATGAGAAAAAAACAGAACGCTTTATTAAAGGGCACAATTTAAAGCCATTTTCCATCTGTGTTCCCGGAAATGTGAGTTCAATCAATGAATAATTTATCCAAGGCAGATAAAGGAAAAATGCAGAATGTATTCACTTGGCCAAGATATGGAGGACAGTCAGCTGGTTACAGCTTCAGTTGCCCTGGCATCAAGGTTTAATTGAACCAGAAAGCAATTCTGAAATTTCAAAAGAAAATTATTTCTTCTATGAACTCTGTAAAATTGGACAGAAGCTTTTGAAGACATAAAACTAAATTGAGGGTAAAATGGGCTTATGAATTCAAACCATAAAGGTTATCAATTTTATCCCTACCTAGTTTAGTTAAGTAGAGAGTCATCATTTTCTTTCCACCCTGCTTCATTTTCTTTGCGTTTATATTCCTATGTCACGAATTCAATACGCAGACACTATCGCAGAATGTAGAGCATGAACAATAGTAGTATCTTGGTTCCAACTGGAAGCCATGATATTCCGGGACCATCTTTCTAGGAAAACTTTTCTATCAGCTGGCTTCTATAGCTTAAAAATTCATCATTAAACACTATGACTTAAAACAATAGCCATACTTTTGTCATTGGATATGCACTTCGATCTGGTTCAGCTAGAAAGTCCTTCAGCAGATCTCAGCTGGGCTCTCTCAGTCACCTATGGCAAGCTCCCTGGTTGACTGGAGCTAGCTGGTCAAAGGGGATGTTAACTAGAAAGGCTTGTCTTTATTTCAGTTGGCCTCTTAGCCCCCAGCAGGTTAGTCCAGGCTTGTACACATGGTAGTCTCACGGTCCCGAGAGAGACACATAGAAAAGTTTCTTGAGGTCAGGCTCGAAATTTGCCTAGTTTCCCTTCCATTGCATTCTTTAGTCAAATCAAGTGACGTGGGCTGCCCAGATTGAAGGGAAGAGATTCTAGCTTCTGAAGGAAGGAAAGGTTATGTGGCCATTTTTGCCTTTTCTCTACCTGCTTTGAGAAACTCTCAATTATGAAGGTATAACCATGAGATTAAATTTTATTCATAACTTAAGATATAAATTTAGTCCCCAAACATTTCTGAGTTTAACATTTCTCCCATGCTACTCCTTCTTTCTTCCAGTGGTCATTTAGTCACTTAGTCAGACACTCCCTCAAAAACCTTTGGAAGTTCCCATGGGGTGCCAAGCTATCAATTGTGATACCATTTGCTAGCTTAATTCCCTTCCATGTATGTGGTGGGTCTTCTTTTCTTTCACTTTTCATTGTCCCTAGACCCATTCCTGGAATATTAGCACAACCAAGGTCTCTATCCTTATTACTCTTTTCTTTCTTTGCATTTTCTCCATGGCTTCAGGTACACCACCACATCCTCCTCATCCGCTGCCTGAATTACTGTAGTAGCCTCTTCCTGCATACCTCTTATTTTTAACCCTTCCTTATTTTTCTCCGTGGCTGAAATGCTTGGAATAAATACATCAACTGTAATTCTTAATAACCTTCTTTTTTTTTTTTTTCTGTGATTTTCAAGATAGAGATCAAACATTTGGAACACAAGCATAATTATGCTCTAATCTGTTTTTTACTTAAATCTTCAAAATCATCTCTGCTAAAACCCACATATGTCATTATTTTCAAGTACTTAACATTTCTGCAGTAGTCTTTGCTCTCTCATGATTTAGAAATTAATTTGTTGCTTACTGGAATGTTTTTCTGTCACATCTTTTTAACCGACCTAGCTCCTACTCTTCCTAATTCCAGGTTCCACATGTGTCAGTCACTCCCAAGAAGACAGCTTGATAACTGAGTTACGTACCATTATGGGGGCTTGATGAACCCTGTGCTCATCAGCTATAACACATCACACTCTGTTACAAAGTGTTGACTGGTTTTTCCCTCTGTCTCTCACATGAGCATGTCAACTGAGAGAAGGATATTGATATTTGTTTCTGAGCCTTTAGTCCTGACCATTGTACTTTGGTATATAGGATGACACTCAGCAGGTATTCAAAATAATTAGGTGGGAGAAAAATGTGTGCCCTCTCAGAAAAGGAAAGCTGATATATCAGTTACTTAATACTCTAACAGTGCTGTGTAACAAGAAACCACAAATCCTAGTGGTGGAAAACATTTACATTTATTTTTGTTCTGAGTCTATGGATCAATCAGTGTTTCATCTGATACAAAGAGCTGTGACTGATCTTGAGTAGTTTAGCTCAGTACTTGCAGTTAGTTTGTAGGTTGTGTAGGGACTGGCTGAGAATACCCATTCCTCTTCAATGTGGTCTCTAATCCTCCCATTGGCTAGTCCAGGTTTAATACCCCTGGCAGATGCAGGCATCCACTAGAGTTCCTAGGCTTAGAACTGGCAAACATCTCTTCTGCTTCATTCTATTGGTCAAAGCAAGTCATAAGCCCAGCACAGAGTCAAGGAGTGGAGAAATCACTCTAGCTCTTGGTGAGGGCAGCAGCAAAATCATACTACAAAGAGCATGGATATAGCAAGGCCATTAACTGGGTCTATCAAGGCAATCAATTTAGCATACCCAACCTACAGGGAATTATGCTAATTTACATTATTACCCACATCATTCAATAGTATGCTACTAACTCTCTCATAAACGTATGAAGAAATACAGTTCCAAAGTAGACATCATATTTGTTCAAACTGCTTTAGTTTGAAATAAAAGTTTCTAATGAAAAGGGATTTTGGAAGTGAAACAATCATTTAAACCCTGAGCATCACAGCTCCAACAATAAAGAAATTATAAAATAAAGATGCTAATGAAACAAAGAGAAGAAAGGAATGAGTGGGAGGAAGAGATAATGACTCAACAGAGCCAAACAGCTAAACTGTAGCAATCAAAGCAAATAGCAAGAAAAGAAAAGGCACTGATTAAATTCAACCTCTCTGCTCCCAAATAATATGTATGCTGCATCATTTTCAACAGTGTGGTAAAGACCTAAGTTAGAGCACAGCAAGTATTATCAATTCTATTTTCATTACTATTGAAAGAGAGTTGAATTTTCTTGATCAATTAGGAAAAAATTATTCCTGTTAAAGTACAATGTGTACAACTATATATGTCACTTGAATCTATCCTGTCCTTGCTCTGGCCTTGAAGTCTTGGAAGAAAACTATTAAGGTGCACATTCAGTTTGGCAGAAAGCAAAACGATATACCCTTAGAGCCTCAGTTTCCTGGATCAAAGGACCAGTTCTCTGCTTAAGGACAGTTTCCATGGTGTTACGGAAAAGCCAAAGCTGAGTGTCAGAAACATGAAATCATTAGCTGAAGAATCTATGATGAAGATGGCCTTAACAGTTCTCTCAACCTACCTGTACTTTAGAAAGGCTTCTTCCTGCCTCCGGGTCCCTGACCGCTGTTTCACCCAGGCCCTTAAAGAATCCAGATGGCCTAACTACAGAGGCCCCTCTGCTCTCTTTTCTTAGAGCATTTGCTTTCAAAAACATATAATTGTAAAATCTTCCTTTGCCCCTTTGAAATGCAAATCTTTAAAAAAAAAATCTCTTGCCAGTTTTACAACCCAGGAGTGTCTTTCTCAAGGACTTGGGGCCATCCCTTTGAAATGACATTATGGAGGAGACAGTGTTCCTACCTCCCAGTCTCTGTGGGAGGATAGGAGCCTAACTTCCCTTCTGGGGCAACTTGTTCCAACTGTAAAACTTTGCTCCACCGTGAAGGCACATGAAAGTTTTCTTCTCCCTTGAGTGAGACCAATTAGCAAACACAGATGGCCTATGATCCCTCCACCCCAAATCTCAGAATGAGTTCTGATCTTTCTCCCTTATTGTAATAACCTGGAAAAAAAGTTGTCCTTCCATGTTTACCTTTGTACAATCTGGTTTTGAAAGTAGCATCCACATGTTAGCAACAAATGTTTGAAAGGTACTTTGGAAATTTCGAAAATTCTTCACAGAAATTCTAAGAAGCCTGAATGTCTTTGTGCAGTAATTCAAAAGCAAACAGTTCATCTTTTGGAAAGCCCCATTTATTCAGAAATGATTTCAGTTGTTAGGCCAAAGCTAATAAACTTGAGGGAAGAAAAAAGATCTTGTTTTTCAGTTAACTTGAACTTGAAGTTTCTTTTTGAAGACACCTTTATGAAAGTTTTTCTTTAACCTCAACAGCATACACTGCTGCCCATCTTTTCCCTACAAGGCTTACAATAGGAAAATATAGCCTAGTTTAAAATTAATCAAATTTGAACTTGACTAAGTTTAACTTCAATTTAATGTATGTTTAATAGCTATCCCTTAGGTCCTAGGCTTGTTTTAGAGCCCAGAGCACTTAGTCAGATGTTGATAAGCTTTGAGTCTAGTGCAGAAGGTTGGCATTCACACAACTACCTCCGGATAGCGCAAAGAAAAAGTGTAAATTTTATGAGAGAAGGACATGCAAAAAAATCAAATAGATTTATAGGCAAGAACTGTTAATATCCAAGAAGCACAAAGGAAGAAATTATAAAGAGGATGCTTGATAGCCAGGCCTTAAACAATGAGTGGGAATTCTCAAGGGTGTACAAAGAAGGGAGGGTGAAGGAACAGCTTGATAAAAGGTTAAAGAAGCAAGCTTGCTTATGGCGTGTTCGATGGAGCTGTAAACAAAGTAAGACGGAGTCTGGCAAAGTAGATAAGGGCAAATCCTGCCTGATTACTCCCCTTTTAAAGAATAAACTCTACCAAAAGTTACTGAAATGTGAGACTTGCACTTTTAATCATTAACTTATGAAATTGTTTTGGGTTTGCATAATACTATATTTTATTAACTTTATTGAGGGATAATTTATATAAAAGAAATCACCTGCATTAAAAACATACAGTTTGGTGAGCTCTGACGGATGTTCACCACCATGAAATCACTGCCCCGATCAACATAGTGAATCTATCCATCGTTCTCAGAAGTACAACGTATTTTTTGCTCCTAGTCCCACACAGCAAGTGATACACATTTTGTCCTTATAAGTTAGTTTTTTATTTTTCTAGAATTTTGCATAAATAGAATTGTAAAGTTTGTACTTCTATGTGTCTCAGTTATTTTATTCTGCATAATGATTTGGAGAATGGCATATGGTACATGTAAGTATAAATTTTTAAGAATCTCACTAGTGATTTTACACGGTGATAGGACCGTTTTACGTTTTGGTGTAGAAGGGTTCTAGCTGCTGCACATGCTCACCAGCAGTTGAACAATTCAGTCTTTCTCCCCAAAATGATCATTCTGGAGAGTAAGGAGTAATATTTCATTATGGTTTTTTATTTGTATTTATTAACAATAATTTTGAACATGTGCTTATTGACTATTTTTATACCTTGTGAACTATTTGACTCTTTTCCCTATTACCTAGTAAGTGGTTTGTCTTCTTAATATTTAGTTGTAACCAGTGCCTTCACATTAGGAAACTTTAAAAGATAAGCAAAAGCAAGGTAAACTGAAAATGTATAGGAACAAGAAACAGTAATGACAAGAAATTAATTAAATAGAAAAAGGATAGACAATAGAGATTATCAATCTAGCCTGAAGTTGGTTCTTTGAAAATATAAACAAAATTAACAAAGCCTTTAGCTGTACTGATCAAGAAAAAACAGAGTACAAATCACCAAATCAGCAGTGAAATCAGAGTTATCACCACATATTATATAGATAGGACATATACTTATATATATATACACACACATATGTATAAATATGATAGGATAATGAGAGAATACCATGAAAAACTTTGTGCCAAAAAATTTTTAATTTTATGAAATAGACACATTTTCTTGGAAAATCCAACCTTTCAAAATTGACACAAGAAGAAACAAAGAATCTGCAAGCCAGCTTTATATTAAAGAAAATGCATTGCTTATCAAAAATCTTTCTAATAAGAAAACTCAAGAATCATATGGTAAGGTCTGTCAAACAGTCAGGAAAGAAATAATGTAAACTTTTTCAGAAATAGAAGAATAGGGATTACTGGCTAAGACTAACTTGTTTTATTAGGCCAGCCAATCTCTAATACCAAAAGCTAATGAAAAATTATATGACAAAAGAGAAAATTACCACCAATATTTTCACAAATCCAGATCCAAGATTTCTTAACACAATACTAGGAAACCATAACTAACATTTTAAAAATATACTACATTATGATCGGATAGAATTTATTCCAGGTAGTTAACATTTAAAAATCGATCAAAGGTATACCAGTGTTCATAGCAGCATTATTTGCAGTAGTCAAAAGGCAATTAGTAAAATGCAAATTGAAAAACAATATGCCAATTCTTACATTTAGGATAGGCAAGATTTTAAAAGAGCCAAGAAATCACTGCATACTTCTAGTGGGACTGTAAGCCGGAATACCCATCTTAGATACTTGGTGTAGTCCAGTAAAGTTAAAAATGACCAAAAAATTTTACCCCAAGTAAATACACTAGTGAAGCTCTAGCACATGTTCTACTGGAGAAATATATCAGAATACATATAGCGTCTTTTGATGCTAAGAAAACTGCAAACAATTCAAATTTCCATCAAAGGTGGAAGGGGCGATGATAAATAAATGATCATAGGATCATGTGATGGAATAGTATACAACCATAACAACAAATCAAATATGGTCATATGTACAAAATAAATTTCAGAAAACCCTTGTGCAGAGGAACTATTCCCAGGAAGACTAATATTTACATAAAGTTAAGAACACTTCAAAACGAGCAATGCAGTTTTAGGAACAGATAAACAAATCTACAGCAAGAGAAGGATGAACCTCAAATTCAGGAGAGGAAACAAGGAATGGAGCCACAAAGAGCTCTCAGGAAGCTCATGAATTATTAGTAATGTTCTGTTTCTTGGGATGGGCAGTGTGTGGATGAATGTTCATTCTACTGATCAGTCTTCATAACTTAGAAACCTCAGCTCTCAAATATAAGAAAAAATATTAAGGGCAAACTCCATGTGTCTTGAGCATAAGCCGAGCTAGTAATCATTTTTCCATTCATCGTACATCTGCTATTTATTTCATGCACCAAGCACTACAAAAAGTGTTTCTTCTGAGGAAAACAATTTACTATCTCTTTGTTTGCTTTACCATTCTTGATGATGCTAATTATAGTATTTTTTAAAGAAATAAATGTGCAAAATTCCTTTCTTATTTGTCTTATTTTACTTCCTCTAGAACTGAGATTATTTCTTTCCTTCTCATTTCTAGAAATTAATTGCTACCATATCTCTCCACATCAGATACTGTGCATGTCATTCATAATTTAACATAGGATAATTTGCATCTTTGGATGTATCCCTCTCTTGTGCTGCAAATTAAGAACCGTTGGAAGTAATGTCATCTAGAAACAAGTAAAATTCAGAGCATTCTGAAATATTTGAAATGTCTTTGCTTTCTTTTCTGGAGGCCAAGTCCCCAATGCTACATCAGTGTCATCTTTTCAGATGACAGGAAGATTAATAGTGAACATCACACATACTATTTGGGAGGCCATTGGTCAGAGAGGACACATTGTGACTAGACTTCCTTGGTAATCAAGACAGAACTCCACATCAGCAAGACTTATCTGGAGATATGCTTCCTAAGAGGAACAGCTTGACCTGAGTGATCACACAGACTGTTTATTTCTTTGTCTTAAAGGGTTTTTTTCATTTTTAATTTTTTTATTGAAGTGTAGCTATGTGTTTATGTGTTAGTTTTTGGTGTACAGAATACTGATTCAATTATACATATATATATTCTTTTTTTATTCTTTATCATTATAGGTTATTACAAGATACTATATAATTCCCTGTGCTAAATAGTAGGACCTTGTTATTTATCTATTTTATATATAGTAGTTAATAACTGCCAATTCCAAACTCCTAATGTATCCTCTCCCTCGCCTTCCCCCTGGTAAACATGCTTGTTTTCTATGTCTGCGAGTCCATTTCTGTCAAGCTTGAAGCAGTTCTCAGCAGCAGCATCCAGTGGCTTGCAAAAAGGAAATTTTGGGGACCAACTTTCTGTTTCCAAAAATTTATCTGAATTGTCAATGAACAAGGAACTTCCTCTAGAAGCTGTTGACAATTTCAAATCAGATACCCTGTTCCTATCACTGCAAAAGTCTCTGTTGAAATTACTGACAAATGAAATCATGCATAGTGAATGCCACAACATTCATCAACATGTGCAGGTATGATATTGTTGGGTAGTTCCTTTGCTTGTTACACCAGTGTTTGTTCATGGATTAAAAGATTCAGTTTTGATATTCAGACATCAATTTTCCCTAAATTTGTATGTATTCACTAAAACCCCAATAAAATTCTTACAGGCTATTTTGTAGAAATTAATAAGCTGATTCTATAATTTATGTGAACATGAAGAGGACCTAAAACAGCCAAAAAATATCGATAGAGAAGGTAAAAGTTTGAGAAATTGATCAACTTGATTTCAAGTATCAATATAAAGTATTAGCAGCCAAGACAGTTTAAATAATGGTGTATGTGGAGACAAATCAAATGCAACAGAATTGAGAGTTCAGAAATAGATCCACATTTATATATTCAATCGATTTTCACAATAGCAACAACTTAATTCAGTGGGAGAAATTTAGTCTTTTTAACCAGTGGTTCTTAGGAAACTGGATATCCATTTGAAAAAGAAAAAGAACTTTGACTCCAATCTCATACCATACACACAAAAAATAATTTGAGATAGATCACAGATCTAAATGTAAAAGCTAAAATTATAAAACTGTAAGAAAATATGAGAATATTTTTGTAATAGTAGGCAATACTTTTTTTAAACAAGACATAATAGCACTAAGAAAATGATAAATTGGATTTCAAAATTTAACACATTTACTCTTTAAGAACAAATTTAAGAAAATGAATAAGCAAGCCACATACTGAGTGATAATTTTTGTAGTACAGATCTCTTGCAAAGGACTTATATCAAGTATGTATAAACAACTCCTGCAACATATTAATCAGAAGACAAAAATAATAAAAATAGAAGAAAGAATTCAACAGACAATTTAGAAAACAAGAATGACCAATAAGCACACTAAAAGGTACTCAACATCATTAATCACCATTGAAATAAAAACTTTAAAATAGAACATGATGTACCATTAGACTCTGATTAGAATGGCCAAAATTTTGAAAAGACTGTGACATCAAATTTGATGAGGGCATAAAGCAGCAACAGCTCTCACAGATCACTGGTGGAAGTTTAAAAGACTGCATGCACTTCCTAAAACAGCTGCATGAACTTTAAATAAAGTTAAAACATACACTTCCCATATTAATCAAAAAATTCCTTTCCTGGATATTACCCAAGGGATTTTCTTAATATGACCATAAGTCCACAAAAATGCCTGTACAAGAATATTCAGGGCAACTTTATTTATCACAGTGAAAAAGAAGAAACCACTCACCGGTGAAAAAGTAAACAAATACTAGCATATTTATTCAGTGGAATACTACTGTTTGATAGTCATACTGATACAAGCAACACTGTGGATAAATCTCAATAACATTATGTTGAGAGGAAAGAGCCAGTCACAAAAAGGTACTCATCTTGCGATTGTATTTGTATGTAGTTCTGAAACAGTCAAACTAATCTATACTGTTAGAAATCTTATCAATGATTATCTCCGTTGTGGGGGAGTGGAGTGGTGATTGGCTGCAAAGGAATATTAGGCAATATTCTGGCATGATGGAAATATCCCACATGTTGATTAGAGAGGTTATATTAATGTATACATTTATCCAAACTCGTAGTAAAAATCTGTGCCTTTTATTGTACTTTAATTATATCTCAAGAAAGTTATTTTTTAATGTGGAGAGGAACTATAATAAATCATAAGATATTTAGGAAGTTTAACAACCAAATAGAAGGTAGGACCTTTTTGGATCTTGAGTCAAAGGAGGTGACTATAAAAAAAACATTTTTGAGACAAGTGGAGAACTTGATAAAGACTGAGTATTAGGTTATATTAAGATATTAATATTAATTTGGTTAAGCATCATAATGGCACTGTGGTTATTTGGCAGAGAAGCTCACTGAACTATTTATGCATTAAATGATATGATAGAGGTGCTTTAAAGTACTCAAGGAAAAAGTGGGGGTGTAGATAAAATAAGAGAAGTAAAATTTTGACAATTGTTGAATTCTGGGTTATGGTTACATGGGGATTTCATTATATTGTTCTGTATATTCTGTATATCAGGGAAATTTTTAATAATTAAGGTTTAAAAAGGCTGGTACTAATGGTGTAGATGTTAGCAAATTACATTTTTTCCATCTTGAAATATAAAATTCATCCTTGAGTGCATAATAGAGGAAAACTAGAAAAAATCATCTTCAACTAAGGTTCTCTTCTTCATCTTAATCTCTTAAATCTCTTAAGAGTTCTTACCTCTGTGTACCTAAGACCAAGTAAAATGAATGTGAGATACCAAATAACTGAGTTACAGGAAGGAAGTTCTTCCTTCCAAAGTATTTTCTTCCTGACAATCTGCCACCACCTCTATTGCATATCTATCTTCCATCTGAATGAAAGATCTTGTGAAAAGTGATACTTGCTTTTTCATTCAAATTAGAATATATCAAAGTTATGAGGTGTGTGCCTTTTGAGTGTACCCAGGTCTAAATTACACCTGATATCCACCCCATTTTTGAAAAGTGTCTTAATTTGGACATCCTTGAAAACAGAGCCTGAAGCAGGAAGTGTCTTTGGCAGATGATGCCGGGGAGGTCAAAACGGTAGTGGGGAGAGAAAAGACAAGAATGAAAGCCAATTACTCATTATAGAGGTCCCTGCTGCAGGCAACAAGGGCTCAGTGCAGAAGAGACCTACGCAGAACATGAAGAATGCCTTCTAGAATTTTCCTTCCAAAAGACAGAAGTCTGGGGAATTTATCCACTGGCTCTTACTCCCATTGGTTGAAAGTCGCCTGAGATACTGACTGCATCCTCCCGTCCCTCTCATTTTGCACTTAGGGACTGTGCTTGGATAGTTGGTTCCTGAGAAGGCTCAGAAGCAAAAACAACAGAGATGTGCCGAATGCCTTTTGAGTGGGGCAATGTCAGCATGAGTCAGCACAGCCCATCAGAGCAGGGGATGAAATAAAAATGAGCCAAAGGAATGAAAGGTGGGAGTATGCCAGCGTTTTCAGCTTGTCTGTTCCATTTTGAAAGAAGTGTCTTCCAGTGTTAGGGTTAAAGTTGTAGATAGAAAAGATACATTGTAACAGAAATCACTGCTGGTCTTCAGAATCCAAGATGACTCTATTGACTCCATTGTTTCCCACCTTTTAGATACTAGCTTAGTATTCTCCCCATTAATGACATGCTGCTTGTCTGCTAATTGATGTTTATTATTATTCAAATGTTTTATGCCCTACCTGCCAAGCAGTGCATGCCATCTATATGCATACAGGAAACTGTACTAGGAAAAACATTTTCCCTGATCATCACAACAACCCTACAAAATAGATGTTATTACAAACTTTACATATGTGTCTTCAATAGATTTATAGAGAAAAAAAAATTGCTTGTTCAAGGTCATTTTGTTGTAAATGGCTAATCATTTCTGAATCTAAAGCTCGTATTCTTTCCAGCTCCTTGCTTTTGCTGCCTTGACTTTGGGGACAGATGTTTTTTGCTGGCTCTTTGTGCCAGAGACTGGGTGACAAAGAACAAATGTCACAAAATAGATTCTCCAAAGAGAGCTTGGCACATGTTTCTTAAGCTTTGCTTTGGGTGTAATTTCCCTCTTCCCATTGCTGTAATACACACTGCTGTGAACGTAATCAGGCATGGGTCTTCACTGGATTCCTAATTTTTCTTAGAGGGATAAAAATACCAAAGATGGAGCACCTGTAATAAACACCTGCCTAAGTGCAAAGGACTGGTAAACCAGGTCACTCCAATGTACATGCTAATAAGCTTCCTGAAATGTTATCCACGGCTTCAGGAAGAAAGAAGAGCATTTAATGTTTCCCTCTCCACTCCTTCTCAGCATGTGATTATTGCTAAACCATTCCTGCCTGGTATTTTTTTCCTCCAATAGGCTAAAAATATGCAAATAATCTTTTTAATTGTTCATGAGAACTCATTAAATTTCCCTATTATGATGAAATTTCATTCTTTTAATCAGGGTTTTTTGGAACCTAGTAGATAAAAAAGTATCAGTATTAGCACACTGCATAAGGTTTTTTTTTTTTTATTATTTAACAGAAGGGAAATTTTAAACTGAAGTGATTGCAGAATTTAATTTAAAAAACCGTATTCCTTTTTCATCTAATTAGAATTTTAAAATGGTTTCTTGTATCAAAGCTAAACTATCTGACCTCCCTTTGTAATATTCACTGAGAATTCTGATTCTGTAAAGTCGTAGACATGAATATATGAAATTATATACCATTATTCTTTTTCTCTCTGGTACCTTCTTTTCTCTTTCTAGTGAGAAATGTGAATCTCTGCTTTGAGAGAGGAAAAATAATTCACAGAATCTGCTGTATTTTGAATTAAAGATTTATTTGTTAGAGTCTGATTATTAGAGTCCTGTGGATAGTGGAAGGCTGAATTAAAAAGGAGTGGTTCCATCTAGTAGAAGCCCCTCCATTAGAAGATGAGAAAACTGATTGATGATAAAGGAATATATTGGTGTCTCCTTCACCTGTTTTGGCCACCTAAGACACTAGACTATGTGATCAACTGTTCACCTCCTAGCAGTGGGAATTAAGGAAGACATTCTATTGATTTAGCAGAAGTCTAACAGTGGAACCCTACTCTATTGCAATTTGCTGAGATACAGACCCATTCCAGAGAATCACGGTGCCTTCTGAACCCAAAATTCAGAAATTCTTCAAGAACAGTATCAGTTTTAGTCTCGATCTAACTTTCAGTTCTTGCTTCAGAAATATAACAAGATTAAAACTGTTACATGGATATGTCAGGCCATCTGGGTTAGCTAAGTTGTATTCCTGCAGTAATGGTAGAGGTCCTTAGTGGTCCAGAGCTGGTTTCATAAGTGGGTTTGACAAAGGAAACAGGTGGTGCTCCCAGGATAATGGTTGGTTTACTCAGGGTGAAGCTATGTGGAAAGCCCTTTCTTCAATCTCAAAAATGAAACTTTTCTCCTTCTTTCTTCTGCTTTAGAAAATGGTGTTTGGCATTTAATGCACCAATGCTTGTGCTAGTTGGACTTTAATTGAACTAACATTTATTATCAGGCATTGAGGGTCCAAGATGAATAAAATGTGTTAGGGAAGGACTTATAATGCAAGCCAGGCTCTGCCAGCATTACTCAAAACACAACAACATATGTTTATTTAATAGGTACAATGTGCTCATAAGGGAAGGTCACGTAATAGGACACGAAGGAATAAACACTGTACTTCCCTTTGCTTGTATGACTGCTCCAGACTGGTCTCACTTTGTGTCCCAACATACTATGTATATCTCAGCATCAGAATCTTTTCATTTTCTCATTATCAGGAATGAGTTTTTCCCCAAATAATTGCCATACCTTTTCCTCTGGCTGTTTTTAGATCTTAGCTTCAAAGTCATCCGTCAGTGAGGCATTGCTGATTATCCTATCTAAATTTACTCTCACAATTGCTTCAACCTTTTATAGTCCCTTAATTTTCTTTACTGCTGGGCATTATAAATTTATTTGGTTATTTCTTTGTCCCTTATACAAACCCTCTGAAGGTAAAGTGTTTCTCTCTTTTGTTCACTGCTGTAACCTCTTGTCTAATGACATAATGCAGATTCTCAAATATTTATTGAACAAATGAATGAAGAAATGAATGAGTGATTACATTGGGAGAAAATTGGGGGAGATATATACCTCCAAATACCTAGATATTTTGGATAGGTATTAAAGAGTTAATAAAGTGGTATAGAAAGCACAAAGGAAGACTCTCTGTGTTCCCAGTTCAGCCTCAGTCCACTGGCTCCCTGGTCCTCAGGGCAGGGACTTTTTAGCGATTCCACCCTCCTTACGGGGCGAGGGATTCTCTAAGTTTTGAGTCCAGGACATTTTTCTGCCCCATCTCTAGGACAGAGGGTTTTCGCCTTCATTCTCACAGCTGTGATGGGTCTTTATGTGTACCTTGGGGACAACAGAGTTTGACCTCCTTCCCTGGTGGCCTAAGCATTCTGTTCCCCTGAGGAGAAGGATGCAGCCTTTCCAGCAGTAGTATCTGTCCTCTTCTTCAAAGCCTGCACCTATGGGAGGCATCCCACAGCCTCCTCATTGCCCCCATCTTTCTTTTGAGCACCTGGTGAAGTCCATGGAGAAGGATCTGTCAGTGGGCAAACTCCCGTGTGTCTGTGCCTCCCAGAGCTTCTATACTCATATCAGCCCACATTTGGCCTCTAGCAACTTAATAAAAATTTACCTGAATTCTTCTTACCATTTTTTACGGTGGTCCCATCCTCCTCCTGTGCTCTGTCCTAGGTAATTCAGAGCTCACTTCCATCTCTCCTGGGAGGCCCTTGCCTCTCCTTAAATTTAAGGCTAATTGTTACCATAAGAACTCCCCACTTTGGGTTTTAAGAGAAATTCTGAATTTATGGAATATCTGGCTTTTTAGCTTGTTACTACAATAGAAACAATCATTTCAAAGATTTCTACATCCCAATTCAAAGTTTCTCTTCTGGCAGTCCTTTTTATTTATTTCATTTGAATCCATTTATTGTTGATCACTTTTATTTACATAAGATGTTTCTCATTTTCTATAAATTTTATGGCGGTTTCATCTTTTAAACTTCTGTGTATGTCAGAATATTTGAATGACGTATGGCTGGGTATGAAACGCTTTTAAAGTAAACTTTCGTTTTTTTGGAAATGTGATTCAGTATCAAAATGTGCTATTCGGAATGTTGATATCACCCTGATATGTCCCGTTTTATAAGTGACATGATTTTTCCTTTTGAATGTTTCTTGGATTCCTTTTTTATGTTCAAAGATTTTTTAAAATTTTAGTACAACATATATTGGTAGTAATCATCCAGATCATCTTCTCCCTCAAACACACTATGCTTTTTATTAAAAATTATAGTTTTTCTATACTTTGAGAAATACATACTTTTTAAAATTTCATGCTTATTTAAATTCTCTTCTTTAGTAGTATAAATTACTACTAAAAATAGGTTGTCCTATTTCTTCATCTGTCTTTCATATATTTCACTTTCCCTGTTCATTATTTCACTGTTATCTTTTTGTAAATTTCCATTTAATTTTTTGTGATTGTTTTCAAGTCTAGTCTTCTTGCCTCATCTATGCTTTTCCCATTAGCAACTGTACTTCTTGTTGCTTCTAAGGTAGCATTAATTTTAGTGATGATGTAACATTTTTCCACTTATTTTCCAAGTTAAGCATTCATATTCTATCTCTTTCCTGGTTTTGATAGCTATTTTTCAAGCTAATTCAGTTTTGTTTTCTCTAAGAAATTTAGTTATGAAACTATATTAATATTTTTTCTTAAACCCTGCAGTAACTTTTCTATTATGTTTATCCTTTATTTAGTATATATCTTTTATCCTACTTTTGAATTGTATTTATTTTTCTATCCTATATTGTTTCCTTCCTAATCATTACTAATTTTTCTGATGGAGCATTTTTATTTAAAACATGACTATGCTATTTATTAATATTTTAGTATTGATTTGACCTGATGACCACAGTTTTAAGAGACCTACTATAATCAATAGGTAAGTTAAAAAAGCAACCAGAGTAAAATTTAGAAACATCCAAAATATAAGAAATAATAATTTTGTAAATTAACTATACTTCAATAAAATAAAGAGAAAGAAATGATAACGCTGACAAAAATGAATTCAGTAGAACCCACCATTTAAAAGTTTTTCTTTCTCCTTTATTTCTTTGACTTAAATTCACTGGTTTCTTCTCCATATAAATAAAAAAGCATATCCTGTATTAGACTTTAGTCCTATCTTTCAAACATTTAAAAAAACACAGAACATAACTTTTAAACTATTACAAAACATGTATTCAAGAATGTTTTTGCTCTGCCTTCTAAAATTTGAAAAAAAAATTTAGATGAGTTTAGAAAGATCTAAAATTTCTGCACATAGAAATATGGAGCAAATTAGAGTTAGCCTCAGAATGGCTGGTATTAATTTTCCAGGGTATCATTGTTGTCCTTGAAGAGTCAGATCCACAGCTGGTTAGTATATCAAAACACTCCCCATGGGTAATCTGGTTTACCAGCCACATGATAGCTACCATTAGTTGGGTGACTTGAGAATCCTTTAAATCTAGAGTCAAATCTTTTCAAATCTAGAGTAAATCTTTTCTTCTGTGTACTCTGGGTGCTGAATAAAATTGCATTTGATCTATGCTGTACATGCCAGATAAGAAGGAAGACGTTTCTTTTTGCGCTCACACAACTGATGCAACAAGTGAATTTACCAAGACTGAAAACCACAATGACAGACTGAGGTCAGAAGTATGCTTGTCATGTCATCAGGGTGATAAATCACTTATGCTTATGATCTTCTGTTTCCTCACATTTATCCTGTGTCCTCTTCCAGTGACATTGTAGAGTCTTGCTTTGGTTTTTCCCTCGCATGATGTTTTAATTCCAGAAATCCAATCCTCCCATGCAATCCAGGTTTCAGCGTTGAAGACATTTCTATTATTGACATTGGGCTTTTCAATATTAATGACACCATGGTGCCAGCAGTGGATATAAATGACCTTTTGCTTTTTATTTTTTTAACATCTCAGTTATTTAGCATAGGAGTGTTATTTAGCTCTAAGCCTCCAAGCCACAGGTTTTCTGTTTAAATAACTAATCATGATTTATTTTCCTCCCGCGGGGAGTGTTTTGATATACTAACCAACTGTGGGTTCTGACTCTTCAAGGACAACAACGATACCCTGGAAAATTAATACTAGCCACTCTGAGGCTAACTCTAGTTTGCTCCATATTTCTACGTAAGTCCTATATTAAAGAAACCTGCTTAATCTTGGTGAATTCAGGATTTCCCAACCTTACTGAGCGGATTTTTTTTTTTTCTGTATATCAGCTTATTCTAGAATATAAATCATTTCCTCTTACATTCTCATCATACAAATCTTGTCCCCATGACCCTGGAATAGGCAACTTTCTGCCCTCTTTGACCTCTTGTACCCTGAGGCTACTGCTTATTGGAGCAACTACAAACTTCTGATCCAGAACAGGCACATCAGACACTCTGTTCAAAAATTCGAGAATGTGGACATAGGCACTCATTTGGAAAACAAATGGGAGATCTTGGGGGCTGATAAATGAACTGTAAAGCTGATTAGAGACAAACAGTGAAGCAGATACACAATGAGAAGCAAAGTCAAAGAGACAACCAGCTATTTAGTGAGCGAGTAAACGGAGCAAACGAGAGAAGTTACCTGACAGTGACCCAGTTCCCTGAGCCTAATAATACATTCACATTTGGATTCCAACATAGCTCTGTGACAACATTATGAATATTCTTTTCTGTGTGACTTGCTTCCATATATGTTTGTCCCTTTTTAATGTGGATAATTGTATATTCTTCCATTTACTCCAATTTATCCAAAACTGTTGATTTCTCTATCTCTGTTAATATACAAACATATTGAGTTCAGCTGGGTCTGAGGTTAAATACCTGGGCACTTTTTAGACTTGTACATGTAGAATCAATTGTCTTCAGACTGATGTGACTTGACAGTCATTGACTATAATGTTGGAAAACAGAAAGATTAGCAGACTGTATAGATTTTGCCATTTTCCTGAGAGCATAAAATAGTGTAATTTATAGCACATTCTTTCTGAACTGCTCTGGTATATAATTGCTATTAACTGAGCTTTTAAAATACTTATATTGTTTATCAATAAAATAATTTTATAATTTTGGGCCCTAAGAATCTTGATAAACAAACTGCTGAATTCATTCACAGCATTTTCTAATTTTGACTTAGTGTCCAATGAACACCCAAAATGTTATGGCATTATGGGGTCTTGTTCTGCCTTTGTGTGTTTCCTGTTTGGAATGTGGGGCACAGAAGACTTTGTTGAGTAACAATAAATAATAATGTAACAGATTACAGAACCTAAAAAAAGTCTTTATATTTCGTGAAAACGAGTTAAGTTACAACTAGAAGGTTTAGGAAGAGAAAGAATCCATAAATCAGGAGGCTTAAGGAAGTTACAAAACTCTAAGGGCAAGACTACCCAAAGCTGTGCAGGAAGAATATGGTTCACTTTCAATTCCATTCACTTGAGTCTAACTTATGATAATGGGGTTTTACTAATATTTGACGTTCAGATTGATTCTCACGCCCTGCAGTATCAGCTGGGGTTTGGATGGTATCCTCAAGGAAAATCATGTGCTCCACAATTCAGAGACTCAAGCAACAACGCCCTCATCTGTTTCCCATATTTTGCAAAGCATCAAAGTGCATTTGTTGCCGGTGAAATGGATTTTTGGATTGTATTTTCTAGCTTTAACTAGAACTTATCTCAGAAAACAAAGGAGTGACCAATTCTTAAAAGAAAACAAGAATTTAAAATAAGACTGGTAATTCGATTCCTCAGAGATGACATTTTTACTTCTAGTATAAGCTCTTCCTCAGCCAAATTACTTGGTAACAATAATGGCAAACTAATCAGATTTGACAAAACTAGCCCAAAATTCAAAATAGTACAAATTATATTTCCAGTAAAGATTTATATTTACTGTTAATAATGGCAAACTTGTCCCAAGTATGTATTTTCTTTTTTATAAATTGTGCTTCTGCAGTATATCTTTTCCAATGATGGTCACTATGAATCATATATCCAAAAAATACTGAACTTCAAACTAGACTTTTGAATTGCTGTATCTCAGAGTATTTAAACAGGATTTTCCAAAGATAAATATTGAATCACATGGTTTTCACCAAAATAGGATGAATAACATTTTCGTGAGTTCAAAACAATTTGTACCGTTAAAATATAAAATCTATCTTATACTATATTTATTCTATTTCTTAT
This sequence comes from Camelus bactrianus, assembly GCF_048773025.1. Taxonomy (NCBI): domain Eukaryota; kingdom Metazoa; phylum Chordata; class Mammalia; order Artiodactyla; family Camelidae; genus Camelus; species Camelus bactrianus. Next base: position 18,758,218 of record NC_133568.1, on the reverse strand, counting down.
TAATATATAGTTCTGTATGTTTTATGACATACATGTTATATTAGTAGAACAGTATTAGTGTACAATTTATAAATAGCTATTTGTATACTCAGGTTAATAAAAAACTCTTAAAATTTAAACATTACATGATTGATCAAAAAAGTCTAGAGAAACAGCCACCTGACACATTCAGTTCAGGCCACTTAGAAGAATGGCCAGACAGAACAGGGCAAAACCTGTTTCACTGCAACATCTGAATTGATTCCTAACAGGCCTATGGCCCAGCTTGTTTTAGGACAAGATTGAAGCAAGAATAAATGGAAAATCCTACCCCACAGAAGAAGGGCAAGGTGCTGAGACAAGAGGTAGACAGCCAACACCAAAACACTGAAACAAATTTATAGTCATCAGTGCTGACAAATTCCAGGAGCCTCTAACAGCATGCTTTTTTTTGTCTGTGTTTTACCTTTCATTTTATGTTTCTGGCTGTTATTTTCAATAGGATTCTTTTTAAACAAGATAATAGGTAGAGGTGATTCTAAGTAGTGATAAAGGTTTCCTTCATCGTAGATTGCTGAGACATCATGTTCCTACAGCTGCTCAAGACGAACAGCATAGGATTTGCTAACAGAACTATCAGCTCTTTCATCTGTAAACTACGTGTGTCTAACACCTTAACTCCAGCCTTCAACACCTTTGCCACAGGTAAAGGTTACTATCTCCCCAGTAGGCTTTAAAACGGTAGACAGTATCTGAGTTTTTTGTTCGTTTGTTTTAAGTAAAATCAATACTGTGGCTAAGGAAGCTGGCTTGTTTTGGTTCTTTTTTAATTTGAATATTAAGCAATAGTTCTCAACCATGAGCAATTTTACCTCCCCCGAAGCTGCTCCATGGGAACATCTGGCAGTGTCTGGAGACAACTTGGGGGCTCAGGATACCACTGGCATCTGATGGGTAGAGACCAGAGATGCTGCTACACCCCCCACAATGCACCCGACAGCCCCCACAACAAAGAATTAGCTGGCCCAAAATGTCAACAGTGCTGTGCTGAGAACCCCTGCATTAAAAGGATTCTCCTATTTATCCATACTTATTTCCTGAGTGCAGAAAAATATTTTAGAAGTAGCCTTTTCCAATTACTTTTTTAGATTACTTTTGCATTTTCTCTCTCTTCTGTAATATCTCTGTTCATATGAATACATTGTGTACAAAGGCATTTTTAATCCTAATTTTATGACCACTGTATTGTTATTACATTTGTTCTAGTTAAATAACTTCTCCTCTTTTCTTTATCCAGTATAACCACAGCAGCTGAACAATCATTGCTACTTTTCCTTTTAACCTACTTTGTTTGTTAATATGAGTAAATATTAAAAACTGTGGGGAATCCATTTAAGAGGAAGTGCTTTGTGATACACACTCTCACTTAAAAATTACTGTTCTCCACATGAATACATAAATTTCTAAGCAAGTGACTGAGCTATTTGGTCTTCTTCACTTTATTTTTCCCTCATCGAGTTTCTTTGCTGAAAAGTGGTAATGCTCTAACTTATTTGATTACTTTTGAAATTTTTCCTCATAGCATTAAATCCTTATCCACACTCCTTTGTGAGGCCCTGGCTACATCAATGACCTAACTTGCCTTTCTTCATTGCTCCTAATAGTTCTCTTTCCATTGCAGAAATCCATTCTCTAATTCATATTAACAATTTGATAAAAGCTGGGTTAACCAAGGCAAAAAAAAAAAAAATTACTTGCATTGTTAAAAAATTCATCTGCAAAGCAAAGTTTTGACTTGAGAAGAAAGCATATTGACAAATAAAGGCTAGCCCAGCTGTAGAAAGAATCAATTTAGCAGGATAATAAGTCGATACTAAGAGAAGACATCTGTAATAGAAATAATACAAAAACTGGATTTGGAGCAGATATAATTTCTCAACCAAAAAAAAAAAAAAAGGAATTGGAACTAATATTCTATACCCTCAGATGATAGTATAGCACTATATGCATTTTTGAAGTCACCATAGAACTAGTAGTTAAGTGTGCAAACACTAGGTTTTAAATTAAAAAAATTCTTAAATTTGAAGATCACCAGAAACATAGCTATTGATGAGATTATGAAGCTCTTACGGGGGAATAAATAATTCACAGAACTGAAGGAATAATTTAGAGCAATACAATTATTATATAGAAATCATTTTTGAAGAATGTCATTCCAAGCACACACACACAAATGTGAAAATTATAGTTTAGAAGAAAACAAAGCAGAAAAATAACAGTAGTGGCACAAAAGGCACTCAGAGTTTTTAATGAAATGAAGCATACAAACAAAACCAAAGCATTCTCAGAAAAAATTTACACATTTAATATGTGTAAATTTAACAGATAATCACAAAACAAAAAAAATCAAAATTTCCACATTTTAAAATAGCAAAGTAAATATCAGAGATATTTGCATCTAGTGGACTTTAAATAATTAATGATACAATAATTTGTTTAATATTTGTTTTATGACAAACTCTATGGAAGATAGTGTTGAGGAGGAAAAACTTTTCCTGTACCCTTTTGATTCTTCTGGCTGGTCTAAGAATTGCACTGACATGAGACCGATGAACAGGAGAAAAAAAATTTTGTTGCAGACACACAAGGGTTCCTTAAGGATATGAGATTCACAGATGGTCAGGCAGTTAAGGCTTATATGTCATCCTGAGCTAAGGAGAAGAGGGACAGAGTCTGGGACTTCACAGGGGAGGAAGACAATGCATGGGGAGATTAAAAGAGCAAACTTTGCTAAACAAATGTTTACCAGGCAGAGATGTAATGTAAAAAGAAGTCTTCTTCAGTAATAGGTGTCTTCACGGTGCAGGCTCCCTATCTGAAGTCTTCTAGGTAGTTAAGGAGGAGGTAAAAGAAAAACTTCCCGAGTCTTCTGTTTCTCAAAAATAATCAGCTCCAAACAATCTTCATGCCAAAGAGACACATTTTGGGATGGCAAATTTTGCTCCCTTACAATGGCGAAATTGCCAGTGTTGTTTAGGGATTCCGCCCGGGATCTAACACTGTGCCAGGAACCTGGACAATTAATTATAGGAAGCCCCCTGGAAGAGCTGGACTTCAATGTACAAAGTAGAGACATGCAGTAAATAGAGTAGACATTTCATAGGAGAGCAAACAGCACAGACAAAAGAGAAGCCATGGTAAAAATGTAATAAAAGTAAAAATTCAGTTTGGTTTAAGGCACGTGAAGAGGAGTAGCAAGCAATAAGATTGTAAAGGTGTTTAGGTAGTTTAGTTGGATGTAATTTCTTAAAAGTTACTGCAAAGAACGAAAGTCAATGGAAATCTATGCACTGGTTAATGTTATAAAGTTTGCTAAGGCTCTTACAATACATACTGAAACTATAAGAACTGACTTTTTTTTCACCTCTGTGTAAATAATTGGTACAAAGACCTGGAATCTTATGGTCAAACACCATGGCAAAACAATTTGATTCCACAAAAGAGGGGGATGTGGGAATCTTCATGTGGAACCCAAAACAGGTAACAGGTGGTTTGTCTCCATGGACATATTTCTTATAATGGAAGTGAGTCATATAGGGAGAGTTACATCAAAGAGTTGTTTCTGTCTATGTACATTTATGGAATGATGTTGTCTTCTTCACTTAAGGATGAAACCATTGCAGTTACATTGTAGGACACACTTACAATGCATTCTCATTGGTGGTGTTAAGCTTACACTAATTCATCCTTGCTCTTCCCTCCATATTTTGTGTTCTAGAATGTTTCATTGTCTACTAAAATATGAATGTAGACATAAAAATTCTACAAAACATCAACAAACAAAATCTTTAACATACAAAAACTAATATGTCACAAGAAGTAGAATTTTATTACAGGAAAGGAAATGTAGTTTATCATTCAAAAATCAATTGATGCAATTCATCCCATTAATGTAAAATGTAAAAATATCTTATAATCAATTCTATAGGTACCAAGTAAGCACTGGAAAATACTCAATACTAATCTGTGACTTAAAAATATCCACCAGCAAACCAGGAATGAAAGGGAAATTCCTTAATTTTATAAAGAAAACCTACAAAAATAATCAAACATAGTGGTCACATATGGAAAACGTCTACACTTGAAGTTGGAAATGAGACAAGAGGGTCCACTGTTATCACATTATATTATTAAACATTATACTAAAGCCCCTAGACATTCCATAAGGCAATTTTAAAAAGAAATAATGTATATATAAATGATGTATGTGTGAAAAAGAAAAAATGTATATAAATTTAAAAGAAATAAAACTGCCATAAAACATTGTGATTGTGTAAGAAGAAAATAAGCAAAAAGAAAAAAAAACTACAGAAAAAATTTAACATTTGTAAGCATGTTTACCAAGCATGGTATATACTAGGTCAATATATAAAATCCATTTGTTGAGCACTTCTCACCCAGTTACTGGAGTGTGTATATTCCTTATTGAACTGTCTCACCCAGTCTAATGCCTATTAAAAAGCTGTTTTCCTAAATTGTAAATCAACTACAATTCAGTTAAAAATTTTAATGATATATATCCTAAGGGGGGAAAGTTGTTTTCTGTTATCTTTCTTATAGTTAATAGGAGGTGTTTTAAAAATCTCCTCTGAATGTAAGTCTTTTGTCACTTATATAGCCTAATTTATCAACTGCAATTATTTATGAACTTTTTCCTTACTCCCAAACCATGAAGATACTCACCTTTTTTTCCTAAAAGCTTTATTGTTATAGCATTCACATTAAGATCAATAAACTACCTTGAACTGAACTTTTAATGTGATGTAGAGATCAAGATTACTTTTGTTCCCGTTTGGTTTGTCTAATCGACTCGGCATCATTTATTGGAAAAATGTTTTCTCCATAATTTGACACTTTTTCCATTAAGAATGTATGTATATATGCAAAGATCTGCTTGTGAGTAACTCTGCCAGTTTCACAGTGTCTTAATTGCTATAGCTTTAGGATGCCTATATTATACATGGTGCATTAAGTCCCACCATCTTGTCCCTTTCTTGAAGGTCATTGAGATAGTCTTGGTCCATATTCTTCCATCTGCATTTCTATACATTCAATTCAAATTGGCAATTTCAATAAAAAGCTGTTGGAAGTGTTATCAAGATGACAATGACTCTACAGATTAATTTGATAAGAATACAGAAATTCATAATATCAATTCTCCCAAGCAATAAAAATGGCACATAGGTACTCCTTTAACTGTAGCAATACGTTATTTACAGAAGTTTTGAACTACTCAACTATAAGATTTAGTATAAAGCTACAGTAATCAAGGCAGCATGGTCTTGGCAGAGAAATTTACATGTAATGACCAATGGACCAAACAGAGGGCCCAGAACTAGGCCCACATCAATAGAGTCAACTGATTTTTGACAAAGGTACAAAGACAATATAATGGAGCAAACACCATCTTTTCAACATATGATGCTGGAACAACTAAACAATTACATGCAAAAAAAATTCCATGTAGACAAAGACATTAGCTCCTTCTCAAAAATTAACTCAAAGTGGATCACAGACCTGAATATGAAATACAAAACTGTGAAGTTCCTAGGAGGTAACATAGGAGAAGACCTAGACGATCCTGGGTATTCTGATGACTTTTTAGATTACCCTTTACATCACTTAATTAAATATATTTCTTAATACATGGGCTCTAAATTGAGGTCAGTTTTCCTTGACATTTTATTGTGGAAATTTAAGTCTAATTTGGGAGGCAGCAAAAAAATTTAAAAGGATAAAATAAATATGGGCAGTAATTTATACCAATGTACAAATTAAATGGTATCTCAAATGTACTGACGAGTGTGGAAAAAGTAATTTAAAATATAACTAGATATCTTAAACAAATGATTTTGAATCCTGAATATATTTTACTTTATTTTTTTAATGTGGAAAGTTAAATTCTACTTGAAAAGTAAATCAACAGTCTAGTAATATTTTTGGCATCTGACTCTTCAATTGAGCTAGAAAATAAAGCCATATGGAAAGCTACCTACAGAGGTGAAATCTTATCTATCAGTCTGATTTATCCTCTTGATTAAACTTGCACTTGAAAGACTGAGCTGTGAGTTTTATTTTTCTTTAATATTGCGTTTGCATTATTTCATACCCACATTTAGGCTCCACCTATAGCATAAATTTTAAAGATATTAATTGTAATTCATATTCTGGGTCAAAAACTGTAATAAAACTGAATCAAATTTTTATAAAGGAATTTAGAGACCCCTAAATTCAAATTCACGTCTGTATTTCTAGTCTCTTACACACAACTTCTAAAATACTCCTCCAGATTAGTGCTGACCTTAAATCTGCCACAGATCTTCTGGAATTAGAATGACTAAACCCTTTCTATCATTCTTACTGTGTTTTAAATGTGGGGGAAATACCCCAGGTCGTGGATACTAAAAGCCATGAACCTTTTTGCCTCCTTCGGCTACTTTCTCTTGAAGACTCGAATCAGGAAGTTTAGAAAGTAAATCACGTTCAGCATGTGCCCTTTAGCAATTTATTTGAACTGAGAGTTGTTTAATTATTTTGGATTTTAATTTCAGATGCTTTAAAATACGGGCATCTCTTGAAATGTCAGTCTCCGGTTTTAAATTGTACTTAAATTCTAATCCAGCAAGAATATTCTTTCTTTCTTCAATCCTTGACTGTAGTATATGCGCTAGACATTGTGACAGATATTTAAAATAGGAATAGTTATTATCTATATAGCATCCTACAGAATGACATCCTGAGATTGAAACTGATGTGACTCAGTGAGTCTTACACTAAAAACTTAAGGATGTTTCAGGTGTAAAGCAATTATTACAGAGTTTGAGGAAGGGAGGTAAGCTCTTGGTCAATTCAGTAAATATGTAAGGAATTTAATAGAGAATACATTTGCAGCAACGATTTCAACAATTTTCCAACAATTTCAGAATCTGGAGCCTGCCATTTCTGATTATCTATAATGTTGGGAGACCTACCTCTGCATTAAAAGTTTGACGGAGAGAGAAGATGGTGATAATTTTCAACTCTGCTCAGAAAATAAAATTTAAAAATAAGTAAACGAATGAATTGGCAAAAGTAATAAAGTTAAGCACCAGGCTAGTGATTCTTCTGTAATTCACAACGTACTTCAGTGCCACACTTTCTACAGAATCAGGCAAATGTGACATAAGATAATTTGTTTTTCTTGCACGTCCTCACCTTTTCAGTTTTCCACCTGCCCCTGTGTTTGTAAAGAACGAAATAGCAGACAAGAGGACTGGCCATGTTATAAACGAGCTGTAGCATCAACGGAATGTACAAGGTTAAATTTATTTTGAATCTAACATTATCTAGAGGAGCTGATAGAAAAAATAGGGCACAAAATATTGAAAAATACACTCTGGGATCTTCACATGAAAGATTAAAAGAGGCAAAATACAGTAGTAGCCCAGAAATTGACACAACATTGTAAACTGACTATACTTCAATTAAAAAAAAATGCAGTAGTACCACGGGCCTTTAAATATCTCATTCCTGTGCCTGCCAGAGGTTCAGCTTCTTTGTAGGAAAGGTCTCTTGACACTTGCATGATGGTAGAAGATAAAACGTTGCTTCCGAAGTATGCACATAATGTCTTACTGGAAGACAATGTAGCTGTAACCTATGGTTATGTTCCTTGCTGTAAAAACCATTCTTGGCTTCTATCTGTGAAGATTTTCAGGCTGGCAAATGATATGAACTTATATCTCTATTCTGTTGTAAAAAAAAAAAAACCAACCAAGTCAAGTCCCATTAAGTTATTCTTTCTACACTTAAGAAAACTTGAACATCAGCAGTGAAACTGTATGTCAATGCATCTTAAATATTCAGGTCCTTGCTAACAAGACATCCCTCTGTTATTTCCCCTACAAAGCTTTATTTTATTTTATTTTTACTACAGGTGATTCTATTTTAAATATATCTTTATTTTCTGTTGGCCTGCTATTCCTTGCTACTGTATGTTTTCCAATTCTTTTTTTTTTCACTTTTTATACATGTTTTGTGTTTTTGTCTATGTTGCTTCAAACTTATAATAAATTACAGATAATAGAAAAAAGTGCTTAAAAAACATTTTCAGATTTATTTCCATATCCTGTAAATATTGTCATTCTAGAGGCTTTTTCCTCTCCCCACCCTCTAGGCCCGTTGAAGAAATGACTTTCTGAATTTCAGTGAATATTCTCTAAAACACGGAAGTCATTTTTCAGCTTTGACAGTCAAATGAGATTTTTCGTCTGTTTGTTTGTTTGTTTAAATTGGCAGCAGGACAATAAGCTTGAAAACCCGGCTTTGACAAGAGAGTGGGGATTTTCTTCAGCACATCAGGACTCAGCCTGCTGGTCTCAGATAACACGGGCACATCCATAAGACAATTTTCCCATGACAACTAGTGCTTGAGACTTGCTGCATGGGGAGGAAGGACAAAAGGCAGCAAATTTCAAACCGACTTCATCTTGCTTCAGGTAGAGAAAATAAAGGGAAGAGACACAGAGGTGGAAGAGATAAGTGGCCTGAAGGTTCAGGTCTTTCTTAACTGAAGTGGTCCAGAATGAGGAGGTATACTGGAAACCACCTGAGTGCTCAAACATTTGAGATGGTTTAAATGGATTAATGATGCTTCCAAGTGTAATATTATGCACTCATTAAGAAAGATGGCAGAAGGTGTGTTTACTGATATTAAGCTTGATTTAAAATGATGTTTAATATAAAGATGTAAGGGAGTCTTTGGAATCCAATTGTGAATGTATTATTAGGCTCAGGAGAACTGGGTCACTGTCAGGTAACTTCTCTCGTTTGCTCCCTGTTTACTCGCTCACTAAATAGTTGGTTGTCTCTTTGACTTTGCTTCTCATTGTGTATCTGCTTCATTCTTCACTGTTTGTCTCTAATCAGCTTTACAGTTCATTTATCAGCCCCCAAGGTCTCCCATTTGTTTTCCAAACGAGTGCCTATGTCCACATTCTCGTATTTTTGAACAGAGTGTCTGATGTGCCTGTCCTGGATCAGAAGTTTGTAGTTGCTCCAATAAGCAGTAGCCTCAGGGTACAAGAGGTCAAAGAGGGCAGAAAGTTGCCTATTCCAGGGTCATGGGGACAAGATTTGTATGATGAGAATGTAAGAGGAAATGATTTATATTCTAGAATAAGCTGATATACAGAAAAAAAAAAAATCCGCTCAGTAAGGTTGGGAAATCCTGAATTCACCAAGATTAAGCAGGTTTCTTTAATATAGGACTTACGCAGTAGCTTCAATGTATATAAATATTCAGATTGGTGATGTAATATCCCAAATTAAATTGTCTAAAGACCTATCTTTAGTTTGTTTTTAAGAGGAATTCATTGTATATTTTTAGAATACATTTCAAAATTTATGGATCCATTTTGGAAGGAAATACTGTTTAAAACAGTACTTCTCATTTGTATTGAAATGCATATTTTTAAATGTGAATGTGCTATTCATTTGTTCATTCAAAATCTATTCAAGTCCTACTATGTGACAAGCATTGCGCTGATGCAGGGAAGAAAAAGTTTACACAGCAAATATACAATATTGATAGCTGTTACTTCTGGGTAATATAAGCATGCATACATAAATAACATTTTTGCTTTCTTCGTTTTTTGCATATCAACATTTTCTTTTTCAGTGAATCATGCTATTTATTTTAGAAAATAATAAAACAATTTTCTGAACTAAGTCACCCGAGATAAAAAATAAGTTCCAGAAGGAATTCTGTTTCCATCACTAGTTACGATGTTGACACATCAGAGGCCACTAAATCAGGGACAAGCTGAGGTTGGATGTATACAAACACCACCTGTTATGAGGTTTGTAATCATCATGTGAATTTCCACAGTGCTGATATGTATTTATAGGTCTGTTTACATTCAAAGAGTCAAACTGTCTCTTCGAATCTACTTTACTGAAAATCCCCTCATATTACTGAGGCTTAAGTACACTGAGAATTAAAGAAAGAGTATTTATATTTTCACTACTGAAGTGGTCTTTACTTTGAAAAGCAGTCAGAGACCTTTTCATTTATAACGTGATGAAGGGATTTAAACAACAGAGACTGTTTACATTATTTTGTTCAGTAGCTGCATCAATTATTCCTATTCCCATGTGCATGGAAAGATGGTACTTCCTGCACCTTAAAATTAGGTGACTATGTAGCATGCTTGGCCGATGACAACCTAAGCAGAAGAGGTGTTTCTTCAGGGGGAAGCCTTAAAAGCCAGCTATTAGGTATTCCTTTTGATTTGAACCGACCTTTAGCTTCTCCCAACAATAGCTACATTTCTACAGTATAGTGTCTGAACAAAATACTTTATTATAAATCAAAATAAAATATTCTAAGTAGAAAGAGAAAATAAGTCAAGCTGCCCTCTTCTTGGATGTCAGTTTCTTCTTGGCTGGGGTTTTCAGCCTCCTGGAAATGACATGTGATGCTTGTTAGTTGGAAGTGAAGGAGCTAAATTAAGTAAAGCTGTTTCTAATGAAACACAGGACATCTTCATGGTAAATGAACATGAAGTACATATTAGGAGAAAATTAGTGTGAGACTGCTACTTGGCCAGGGGGTCGGGTGGGATGAAGGTGAGAATTACATCCACAGGCTCCCTGAATAAGGGACACCCACTGTGATAGGTCAGGGTGACTGGAAGTCAGAGGTCCACTCACAAGCTTTATCTGGAGGGCTGCCTCCTGGTAACTGGATGGGGCAGGGGCAAGGGAGGAAAGCAGTTCAGTTAATTCATTGCCTGTTGCCTGATGAGGGAGGAGAAAAGATGGAAAGCAGTTCGGTTAATTTGTTGCCTGTTGGGGCGCTGATGGACATGACTTGTTTCATGGTGTTTGTCTCAAGGACAGAAAGAGCAGAAGGAAAGAGCCTAAGAGGTTGCCCTTTTCCCAGTCCTTTGTCTGGCTCTTCTTGAGCCTTTTTTAGGTCTGTGCTGGTTGGCATTTCCAGGCTGTGAGCTTCTCTAGCACTTGACTAGCATGCATTGGAAGCAAGTAAAAATCCCGGGGAGCTCATCAGTGGATTTTTACTCAAGACCTGAGCTCACTCTCATATATGCCTTTTTTTCTCCATCTTTCAGAATCTTCTGGCAGGTCATTTGTGTACTTTGTCCAGGGCTTTTTGTTGTGATTGGCAGGAGAGATAAAATGAAATGTCTTTCTTCCATCTTTTCTTGCTCATCATTTACTTTTTATGCGCAATTTCAACATATAAACTTATTAGTCTTGTTTCTGGAATGAAGGCACACCTTATTCTCCCTAGAATCTCTGTATTAATCTTCCCCAATTTCTTTCACCAATTATGAAGAAGACAGTTTTCCAATTTAAATAAATATTTGGTAGCGGTTCTAAATAAAAAAATCTTCGGGAAGCTCTGTTGCTTTAACCATCATTCTGAACCTCTCTGTTAAACGTCTTACATTAGAATCCAGAGATTTGTGGAGTCTTTTCTCTCAAATAAAATAGCCATTGAAATGACAAAGTGCATGCTTGTGGCAAAGGATAGCCTGCTGGAATATTACTGTTTAGCATGCCACTCCTCATCTCCAAAGAGCCATGCATCAATTTATTTAGGTCATACAATCTGAGTAGTGATTCACTTTACAGGTAAACTGAAAGGTGGTGATAACATTTTGTCACTGGTTGATGGACAATCCTGTTGTTGTAAATAAAAGAGGAGACTGAATATTATGATGTGTCTGAACATTTTTTTGTAGAATATTAAACACTACTCCGTCAAATCATCTCTGCACTCCCTGCAGCCACAGAATCAATTCTCTTTTAAGCTACTATTTCACTTTTTTGGACTCCAAGAGAAACAAATTCTTTGCTTTACAGGAGATTACAATTTTAAGTGTGTAATAAGTTTAATTTTAGTTGCTGGACTGAATGTCATTTAAATAGTTTTGATACCAAATGGATGGATGATAATAATATCTTGGGAGATTATCTACAAAATAATAATGAGCAATACTGGGGCATTAAAGATGAATTCCTTACAATTCATTTCCAGTTGTAATAAAGAGAAATTAAGGAAATCCAAATGATAGTTACATAGAATCTTGAATTTTTATTGCCTCATAAAGGGCAAATGACCGACTTCAGGTGTGTCAGAATTTTACTATGATTTTAGATTCCCATCAACCCAACAAACATATATTAACTTATTTTCTTCCCATAGTTTTGCTTCTGAATGTTCGCTTTCATGTGGCTTTATAATAGAGCTTGAATGGGTCCAGGAGCTGGAAAGCAGAGTAAAACATTTGTGGTTTATAGTCTCTAGGATTCAGTGGTATGTTTTATGATATACCAGCAAGCCTATTTAAATACATAAACTAAGAGCTGATGCAAACCTCTTACAAAGGCTTTATAACACACACATGAGCAGAGAAATTAAAAGCATATTCAAAGCCTAAAATTAGCATAAGAACAGCATGTTCTAATGCCATCTCTGTGTTCTTCTCTGGTGAATGTACTTTGTAGCAAGTGAATTTTGGAGGTCTGGGAATCGTTCATCTAGGTAGGGCGACCAGTGTATCCTGCAGACTGTGTCCCATACAAGACTGCCCAGTGAAGAAATCAGACGGTGCTAAGTTCCAGCCATGCTTTATACCCTAATTTGGGAGACTTAATGTGCAGAGTTTACCTGAAGGAGAAGTCTATTTTAAATTCCCACTGAGGCCTGTTAGAGACTAATTACGACTCTGGATTTAGTGTCTAGTCTAGAAAAGGTCCATTTGCTTGGTTATAACACACATTTATATTCTCAGCCATGTGTACATTTGCATGTATAAGACCACACACTTTTTAGCTTTAGTTTTTCTTTGAGATTTGAGATTTTTGTAGAATCTTCTGAAATCCTTCACAGTAATTGCTTAAGTTCTCCTATCCAGTACTCAGGATGAGAAATTCCATCCTTAACCCCTGGATGATCAAATACATATTTGTTTTCAAGCTTAAGTTATAATTGCTACCTATGTTTTAGTTACAATTAGATTCGACTTTTAATTAAAACTAGAATAAAACTCAATTTCTTCTGTGTAAAAGGAATGGAAAGAACACTACACTGGTACTGACTTTGGTGTTGTGGGACATTGGTCCAATAGCCTAGTTGGCTGGACAACAAATTGCTGTTGTTTCTATTTTTAAATCTGTATAATGGGCAACTTTTACTGGACAATAAGAGTTTAGAGGCAGAATTGAGACTTGGAACTAAACTGTTTTTTTGTCCCTGTGCTAAGCAATTCTGAGAACCAACAGACTTGCCTGTTTCTGGGCTGAGCAATTCTGGGACAGGGTGTACTTTTCTGACTTTGTGCTCAACAATACTGGGATTAGGCAAAATAACTTAAAATTTTTAGTGGGGAGGGGACAGTTCAAGTGGTAGAGCATGCATGTGCTTAGCACTGATGAGGTGCTGGGTTCAATAGCTGGTACCTCCACTAAAAATAAATAAATAAAATAAGTTACACCCCCCCCCCAAATTAATTAGTTGAAAAAAAAGTTGAGAAAAATTTTTCTCCAGGAAAAATATATTCTTGGAAGATCAGACTAAACCAACTAACTAAACAGTTTACTTCACAATGTTTTCTGTGCCTGCAGTACGAAACCCTTATATCATAAACTCTGTCCAATCCCAACCAGTTCTCTGCTTTGCAAAACTCACCTTGACATCACTCAGCCTGGACCTATAACTCTGTAAACATCTTCTCTTGCCGTCATCTTTCTGAGAGATTTCTGAGACCATCGAGGTGATGTGCTCCGTTACTGAAGCAAACCTAATAAACTTACCTTTGCTAGTTCAACAGGTTTTTCTGGTAATTTTTATGTGTGTGTGGTGGGGGAAATTTGATGGTGGCTGGTTGACAGACCACACTTGGAAAACTAATAATAGATTATTAATCCTTTCAACACTCCAAGGCCTTTGCAAAATCATTGCTTAATTTAGTTTGTTGACTTTTTTCTCCTTTCAGCCTTTACATAAGACACAAACATAAACTTTTCATATATTCATACTAGAGTACTCTTGGTGGAAGTACTGACTCCTTCTAGACTCTGCATACCATTTAAACATTTACAAAATAGAAGAGTTCATGTTAAAGATATTGTGTGTTGCATTTATATCATAATATTTTCTGGAAATATTATCTAAATAGGGATTTTGAGACGGTTCAGTAACTTAACATATGGTTTGAAAAGGAACTATCATCATTATTATTATGAAGTGTCTTAGACATCAATTTCCATGTGAATACCGATTTCACAAAACTTTCCTGAAAATGTAAGCAGCTCTCATTGATATGAGTTGCTTTGTTCAACTGCTTTTTTCTTCTAAATTATGATATGAATTAAGTTTACCATCTCTATGATACAGATTAAAGACATAATTGCTAAATTTCACATGATAAATCTAATGAAGGTTATTTGTTCTGGGGAAAAGAAAAACAGACATGAAAGCAAAATCACAAGAAGGAGACCGGTGATTACCAGGGTTACTTTTTGACTAGGGACTAAATTGGAAATGGGAGTAGGAAATGCAATCATTCTCTTTCACATTCATTGAAAAAACCACTACCAAGGTGCTGCTGAAATATTAAATGCTAATAATTTACTTTAAGCTGGTTAGACTGACTAGGGGTCTTGGATTGTATGAAGTGGAAACTGGCACTGATGTTAGAGTCTTCTTCAACCTTTCTCTGTTTGGTGCTCACGATGTTTACTGTCTGTTTAGGGAGAAGCCACATGAATAAACGAACTAGGGAAATTTTAAAGGGAGGCGGTATTATTGCTTGATAGTGCAGGGGATGCTACACAGATGCTCCAAATTTTAGAGCTGAAAGATTATTGATAGAGTTGCAGCATTTGGGGAAGTGAAAATTCAAAGTTTCCTGTTGATGTGCAATTTGGACACATGGCTATTTTAATAGACACAAATATTTTGTCCTCAGGGAAGCAGAGAAGGCAGAAGAAATGATTCCACATTGTTTTCACCTGGGCCGCTGGCAGCAAGCCCTTGTGAGATGAGGGAACAGCTCTAGGGCAGGACAACTCTTCCCGCCATTACCTTCTTTGAACACTGAAGAACACAGCTCAGTGTGATACAGCGGGATACTATTTGCCATCTTCTTTTGGACTGGTGAGATCTGACTCCAATTTTGGTAAGTTTATGAAATGTGGGATTATTTTCATTATAAAAGGGAAGAAAGGAAAAAAGAAATGGCTTCACATTTCATTCAAACGAGAGCCAAGAGAGTCTGAAGAAGGTTGTCCAAATTGATGTGGTGGTTCATAATTTATTCTTCTTCCTGCTACATATGGCCAACTAATCTTGGTTACTTATACTCTTATCAAAAATAATGTTACTCCAAATAGCTCTGTGCAAGTCACAAAGAATCTGGCCTTTGGGATGCCAAGAAAAACTAAAGGTAAGGTCATTAAAGCTTGTGTTCACTCGCTATGATATGCTCACACTATTCCTGTGTAAAAACTGGTCATGTTTAATTTATTAACGTGGTGGGCATACAAAATGTAATCCCTGCATTTGCAAATGATTTGCTAGTTATAGAGCTCAAAGAAAAGCCAAAAAGAAACTTGCTCTTGACCACTTTTATTAGCAAGTTATTTACTTGCTTACGGATGCCAGGTTTGAGAAGTGGCTACACTTCACTGTTATTACTAGTACAGATTTTTAAACGGCCCAAACGCCTATTCATAACACTAAGGGAATATGCGTGTGTTGCTGAGCAGCAAGCTGTTAGCATGAAAATCCCTGTGGCTCAAGAGAACAAAGCTTTGGAAGTGCAGGTGCTTTTGCAACAAAACAAAACAAATGTCCTGGGAGAAGGGAGGGCTGTGTTCTCGTCCTCTTATTGCTGGTAACTGGCCATGTGATCTTGGACTTCTCTGTTCCTTTTTTTTTTTTTTTTTTTTTTTTTTGGTGAGGGGAGGTATTTAGGTTTATCCATTGATTTATTCTTAGAGGAGATACTGGGGATTGAACCCAGGACCTCATGCATGCTAAGCATGCACTCTGCCACTTGAGCTATACCCTCCCCGACTCTGTTCCTATTTTTGAAAAATAATTAGATCATGTTTAAGGCTCCTTTTAGATCAGTTTGTACAATTATGTCTCTGCGCACATGTGTGTTTACTATCAGTATTGGGGAGCTAATAGTAGTTGTCCTTTAAGGACTGTCAGTGGTGGTCTCCAAGTAGAACACATCCATATCAGTAGATAATAAAAATAGGAAACACGTACAGATATACATAGTCAATCCTCATGATTTGTAGATTCTGTATTTGTAAATGTGCCTACTCAATAAAATGTATTGGCAACCCTCAAATGAATGGTGCTTGTGCAGTCCTTCGGGGACACATGCAGAGCAGCGAAGAACTTGAGTCTTCTTGCCAGGTATGTTCCCAGCTGAAGTCACACAAGCAAGGTGGCTTTCTCTGCCTTCATGTTTCAGTTCTAACATTAAAAACAAATCTCCTGTTCATGCTCTATTAAGTGCTATGTTTTTCTCATTTTTGTGCTTTTTGTTAGCAATTTTGCTTTTTAAAAATGACCCCCAAGCATAGCGCTGAAGCGCTCCCTAGTGTCCCAAAGCTGCCGAAGGCTGAGATGTGCCTTATGGAGAAAATCCATGTGGTAGATGAGCTTCATTCAGGTGTGAGTTGGCGTGTTCTTGGTCATGAGTTCAACTTAACATTGAATCAATAATATATATTAAATAAGGTGTCTTTAAACCCAAATGAAACAAGGTTATGTATTGATCATATGGGATTGGAGGTTCACAGGTATTTTGGCTAGGAGCAATGGTTCGGTGTTCACTTACTTATTTTTCACCGTGACTTTATGGAATGTAACTACCATAGATATCGAGAATTTATTATACATGTAGAGGAGGTTACAGGCACCAAAACATTTGTGTGTATGTGTGTATGTGTCTTTCTCTAAAGGAGGGCCTTAAGTTATTGAGATTTTCCCTCCAAGTGTTTGGGCCAGTATGAATGCATATAAAGGAAGTCATTGGGAAATTTCACGTATGGGACCAATGTCATGACATCCAAATATGATTTGCTATCCATCCTCAGCCTGATTTTGAATTAATACTATCATTTACTTTCAGCATATGGAGGATATAATGGAAGCTGACTTTAAATGGCATGACGTGCATTATAGGTAATGTTCTTCATACTGTGTGAATGCATGCTAAGTGGCACCAGAAAGCATAATGTGGAACGTGTTGATACTGAATAATGTAGAGCTGACACTTTCCTTGATTTTACAGTATGAAAAAAATTTCTAGGAAAGTTTCCATGCTAGCATCGGAAAAGTATACACACCTCTTTATACGTTTAACGTATGTTTATATAAGTAAACTAGAATTAGATATGGTGTCTACTTGCCAAATGAATTTAGAAGATTCGTAGAGTTAGGAAGTTTGTGTGATTATTGAAGTTATTATTTGAATCTTGACTATCACAAAGCTTTACTAACCATCGCAGAGCCTGGGATCAGTATTTGGGATTTGAATCCTAAACATCCTTCTGCACGTCCTCCAGCCTATAACTGAAATAGGCTGCCTGCCACCATGGATCCTTTGAGGAGAAAGCCTAGAGGGCGTAGGAAGGCTTCTGGGATGGAAAGCGCTCTTAGTGTTATTGAATAGTTTAAGGTTCTGTTCATTTTTTCATCTTGTGTGTTCCTGCGAGCACTGGTTCACAAATAAGAGAGAATATAAGAGGAATGAGGAAAATTGGTCTGAACTCATTGAAAGCAGGATCCAGCAAGTTTTTCCAGTAGAGAACCAGATTGCAATTACTTTAGGTGTTCCAGTTCCTATAGTCCCTGTTGCAGCTACTCACTCTGACCTCAGAGTGTAAACGCAGCCACAGACAACCAGTAAAAAGCTGGGAGTGGATGTGTTCCAATAAAACTTTATTTACAAAAACAGGTTGTGGACCGGATTTGGTGATGGTTTTTCCAACCCTGATTCAAAGTCTCATCTCTTAAATCTATTAGAACACACTCTTGACAAAACAATTTAAAATTAAAATGCAGTCTTCATTCCGCCTTTAAAAGCCTGTGTAAGAATTCCAATTAAGAGCTATCTGTATTTTTAACACATGATGATGTATCCCTCACTGTGACGGTTTAATTAGTATACAATCCATGCCTAGTTAAATGTAAATGAAGTGCTTACTTCATGATAATTTAAAACAGTCTGTTGTATCATGAGCAGTTATTAAAAGCCTCATTGACATGATTGCTTATTTTGTTTTAAAATGTATTGTCAAGATGCAATTTGGCAGGTTCTGTCATTTCTAAATACTAAACAATTCTATGGCATGAAATAAAAACGTCAGCTAGAATATTTTCTTTGGAGCTTATATTTATAAAAATAGGTACAATAGTATTAATACAATAGATTGTGTACCCAGTCAACAATATACAGTTGACCCATGAACTTCGCCGGTCCACTTATATATGGAGTTTTTCAATAGCAAATACTACAGAACTACACAATCTGAGGTTGGTTAAATCTGAGGATGCAGAACCATGGATATAGAAGAACTGCGAATACAAAGGAACCAAATGTAAGAAGGACTGACCAGTAGTTACATGCAGATTTTCTACTGCTAGGAGGGCTTATTCACGGGGCTAAAATACTCCTAGTACAATAGAGGTGTATGGATGCCAGGATATTTTAGCGTCAAAATGCAAATATTGCAAAGGGCAATGACCTGTGTACTCTGATGTCAGGAAGACCAGAGTTATTCTCTCTTTTCCAGCAAACCATTTCTCTCACAGAGAAAAGCTGCTGATTGCTCCCTCAATCAGAGGCTTTCAGGAATCAAAAAATAAAAGAATTTATAGCATAAATACCCATGACCAAATGTCCTAAATTCACATCAAAGTGAAATGACAAACACAAATATTTATTTTCCTGGAAATAAGACAAATGAATACTAGAAGAAAAAGTTGTGTCTGTAACACTGTTGGGAGCCAGGCACAAACTTCCATCACAAAACAATCAAGAGGAAGCTGGGATTCTTGTGGATACATTTAGTACTTGCTGGCCTAAAGCTAACTCTGTAAAACACTTGCAAGGAAGAGCTAAGCAAAGGGAGGCACTGACAAACTGAACAAGACAATGTATAAACAAGATAATGAAGTAAAATAAAGGCGGAATTCTTAGATGGGCACACATACATTCAGACGTTAATCCAAATGAAAAATTAGTAAAGGAAGGCATGTCCAGGAGTCTTCTGAGACCGTTCATCTTGGTGATTTAAATAATTAAGTTATTTAATATGAGCTTGTGGGTTCACTTTTGCATGTATGCTGTGGATTTCCTATTTGCCCTGAGATTGGTAAAAAATATTTAAGAATCTTTGATTACATGGAGAGTTCTTTTTTAAGAACCAACAAGAAAAAAAATCAACAAAATTGTTTACTCTCAAAACCATTTTCCATGCTTCCATACAAATAATTAGAAATAACTTAGAAAATAATGGACTCGACAGTTTAGTAAATTTTAGAAAATCAATTCATTTTAAACATTAAATAATAATAATAATAATATACAATATTTTTCTTGAATAGGTCTGTATTTTTTAAATAGTGAATAAAGGTGAAAAATTGAGTACATCTAAAATTCATATGTATATATTATAGTTTTAAAACATGCTGTCAATTAAACTTTTTTTTAAAATTTAAAATGGCTTTTCTGGAGATATTTTATTAAAGCGATTAATTTCGTTGTTTTACTTGTGCATTGAATGTTTTGCAATTGAGTAGTTACTATAATTATATCATTACAATAATTATGTAATTACTCTATAATTATATCATTTAATTATATAAGTATGCTTACAGGAATTGGTTGTATAATTAGAACATTTAATTACATAGTAAAATAGAAAACTGTATTTTAAAACACTCTAAGTTGGATATATTGGCCTATTCCAAATTACAATATTCAAAGTATTGATTGTTTTATCTTGTACGAAATTTCTCAAAATGTGAAAAAAATTTTAATTTTGCAAGAACTGTTAAGTTTTCAGAAAATCCATAATCCCTTCCTCCAGATACCCCACTCAAGTTTTGCCAATGATGTCTTTTTTTTTGCAAAATCACCCAGTCTAGGATCGTGCATTGCACTTAGCTGTCATGACTCTTTTGACTCTTTCAGTCTGTACATACAGATGCATGTGTGTGTGTCCATGTGTCTGTCTGTCGATCTATCTGCTTTCTGTTTTTCTGTTTGTCCATTAACCTTCTATTCAAAAACATGACTTCACACTGACACCACTAATTCCAATTGAAAAACTCAAGATTCATTCTAGCTTTCCTCATTTTCACCAATACCTTCTCGACTTGAGAACCTTGGCTCTCACTATCCTCAAATGTATTTACTTATTTACTCACCTCTAGAACAGCCCCTCAGTCCTGCCTTTGCCTCTACGATCTTATTATT
Organism: Camelus bactrianus; assembly: GCF_048773025.1. Taxonomy (NCBI): domain Eukaryota; kingdom Metazoa; phylum Chordata; class Mammalia; order Artiodactyla; family Camelidae; genus Camelus; species Camelus bactrianus. The sequence goes on along the minus strand of NC_133568.1, from coordinate 18,737,663 downwards.
TTGCAGGTTACAGGTCAGTTATTCTGTAGAATGAGCCTCCGTTTGGGTTTGTCTGAATTCTCCTCATGATTAGATCCAGGCTTTGCACTTCTGGCAGGACTATCCCAGTGATTCTGTGTTCTTCTTATGCCCCTTTGGAGATCTAGGGTTTCACTGTGTTCCATTACTACTCATGTTAACTTTAAGCAGTGAAATAAGGTGATGTCTGTCAGTTTCTTCACTGTAAAATTTCTCTTTTTCCATGTGTAATTAATGAGTATGTGGAGATACTTTTATACTATATAAATATCTCACCCTGTATCCTGATTTCACCTACTAGCTCATCAGAGTTCAACCAGCAGTTCACTGAAGAATGCTGCCTGAAAATTGTATCATTATGGTGGCTACTAAATGATGATTTTTATAATTATCTCATTCTTTCTATATTTGTTAGTATTCTAAGAGCTTTCTCTTATTCACTTACTCCTTTACTGATATATCAATATAATTTCATAGATTACTAAATATTGCTAAATATTTATTGTGATAAAAATCCATCATTATTACTCAGTTTGATGCTCAAATTATATCAGATTTTGGCAAGTATGGGTCCATTCAAGCTAAGTTCCCTTCTTTTTGACAGATTTCCATCAGCTTTCAAGGATTTCCCTACTTTCTGCCACAATAACATGTTTCAGGCTCATCTTGTACTTTGCTAGTCTGCCCCTAGACTTAGTCATTTCTCTAAAGGAGTCTTGTTTCCTTTTCTTGGAAAGTGGAATTCAGAAAGGGAGATCTTGGTGCCAGACGTGCTCTTTATTGCTAGGGTGCTGCAATTCTCAAACCCTCTCAATAAACAAAGCCAAGTAAGCACACACACACGTACACAGACATATATACACATACACATACACACAAACTCACACAAATATATTTTACATTTATAGATTGATAATCACGAGTTGACAGATCCTTTCAATTCAAATCCAAACATCAAAGATTATTACACTTTCTCCAATATATATATTTTAGTTTTGGGGGGTAGTTAATTAAGTTTATTTATTTATTTATTTATTTTTAGAGCAAGTACTGGGGATCAAACACAGGACCTCATACATGATAAGCATGCACTCTACCACTTGAACTGTACCCTCCCCCTGTATACATATTTTGATTGCATGTATTATTCAATATGTTTCTACCTAACAAGCAGTACAAAGGATTTAAGGAAATTCCAAGAACTTCTATAATATTTTAATCTTTATCCTGATACTTTGAGCAGAGTTAGCAACAATTTAAATTATTCTGATAGGAACAGAAGAAATAATAAAAATGAAAATGGAAATTTGGGGAATGAAGGTAAGGAAGAATAAAAAAATCAATAGTTGTGAATTTATTTATTTACAGATATCACTAAAATATGTGACTCTGAATTGTAAGTGGTATCATCAGTTAAATGGCAAAGTATTGGAGAACTGGGAAAAAAATCGGATATGCCCAAATTTGCATAATATACCTGTGCTCTGAAAAGATACTACATGGATGTATTCATCTTATAGATGTGTCCCATAGATTAAAATACAACTTTTTGACATTTTGGAATCATTATTTGATATTTAGTAAACTTTATTTTTTATACAACTATATGTTATTCCAACAATCTATGTGTTATATAGTTTATGTCTCTGATTTTCCCCTTTATTTCTTTTTAACTAGGAAACCACAAATATAATAAAAGCCTGTGTTCTTTTCCACCAGTTTATTCTCCCTTTTACAGCTAAATAACTTTGAGGCTTCCATTTATTTAAAATTCCTTAAATTGGTTTTAAGTCCTATTTATATAACTTTTTACAAAATGCAAAACAGATTGCATATGCTAAGTTCACAAAGCCCTTGTGATACAAATCAAATAACTATTATGTCTCCTTTGCATAATAAGTCTTCCCATTTACATGTTATTTGGTGCATGTATGCATCTATACAAAAACATATAGATTATGTTCTCTTAGACAAATTTCTTTTTTTGCCAAAAAAAAAAAAAAAAAAAAAAAAAGAAAGGCAATATACTGTAGAGATAAGAGCACAGGTCCTGGATTCAGAACGAAGTAGATTCAATTACTAGCTCTGACTCATATAGCTGTGTGATCTATAGAAAGTTAATTTTTTTAAACCTCAGTTTCTTTGTAGATATAAAAGGGCATAATAACAATTACTTTGCTTAGTTGTTATGAGGCCTTAAGATACTTTATGATTAGTGACAAGCATAAATGCTCAATAAATAGTTATTTTACAATTAAAACATCACTGGTTGTAATTAGGGTTATAAAAACATGAATTTAGATAAATAAAAGGTGAAAATGATTAAACAAATGGAATTAAGAAGGTGAAATTAGTGCCGACTTTAGCAGGATTCAGGAGAAGACATATTATCGACACTGAATAAATTCCATGAAATAGTCTTATCAGTAATTAGAAATATCAAAAATATTTGTTCATCACCCTCAAAAAGATGACTTAAATTAAAATGTTTGCTGTAATCTTAGGAAATATTTCATCATGAATAGGATTGTGAATGGAGAAAAATGGTATTCACCTCAGGAAGAATGAACTAAGATGTGAGAAATTAAACACTGAATTGGAAGTTATGTCTCATCGTGTTTTGTCAATGCTATCATTGAAGTATATTCCAAATAGCTCTTTTGATGATTGGTGATAAAAGGATTTGGAATTGTTATAGATAATGACAGAAATCAAGACAGTAAAATTACTAGTGATATTTTATGTAATTATGCATAAATTCCACATATCTGAATAACCTAATTCCTTGCTTATCCAGAGGTAATTTATCTGGGAAGGTAAACACAGATAAATCAGAACACAGAAAGAGGAAACAAGTGAAATATATCTGAACACACAGATACACGTGACAAAATCCATCACAAAAAAGTCCTTTACATTGTCATTAGGTGTTTATTAATAAGCCTGGCTAATCTTCCTCCAAATTATAGTAATTAAATTTCCCCACCTACAGATTTACACTGAAGGTACTAAGGGAGAACCCATAAAAGCAGACTTACTGACTGCAGCAAAAATTGTAGATGACTGTTCACCACTAATGGAATGAAAAGAAAGTGACGAAAATAGAATTGAGATCATTAAAATGCATTTTAAGGAAGCAATCTGCAATGCATGATAAAAATATAAATTTAATAAGGTGAACACAGTGCTTGTTTTCAGATGTTCATTCTTGTTTTTAGTTGTTCCTATATTGTGGAAAAGCAGAGATCAGCAAATGTGTCCTTTCCTAATACATTAAAACTATTTCTTGGCCAGTTTAGGTATCACTTATTTTCTGTTCTTTTTTTCAATAAGTTTCTAAGTAGCTGTAGAGAAATAATTTTTAACTAAATAATTTCACCCACTTGGACTTTACTTCAGAAGTACCCACCATTACTGACTGGTAAGGGGAAATGACTGTATGCTCTTTTGGGGGCATCAATAACTATAATATGAACTGACCACTAAAATAAGGGCACCCTCATTAAACAAAGGATAATTTCTATGAGTTTAATGGAGTAACCTCGATAGATCTGAATTTATTTTCTTATGTGGAACGCCTCCTTTTCTGAATCTCAGTCTAAATGAAGTCCTGTTACTATTTGCAGAACTCTTGGGCATGCTAAGTATTAGAGAAAGTATGCAAATGAGTTCACATAAACCTCGTTTTCTCAACGTGCTTAATTTTCTGACATTTTCTTCAGACATTAAAAATTTGAAATTTTTCTTGACAACTATAGGATAAAATAGAGGAAAATCAAATGTAAATGTTTGTGAGGAAGATGTTGGGAATCCCCATGAGGTAGACACTGCGGTAGATTTGTCCTGTCAAATTAGCTACGTTGAAACTCTTTTTTCATAGTATTCCCCTTATATATGATTCTGGGTTAAGGTTGACCACAGGGAGAAATCTGTACAATAGCTGGAAGGCAGAAGTAAAAGAGCTCCTGTATACAAGCCGAAAGCTGGTGTGGGGCAGGTGCTGGACCCCGAGCTTTTACAGCGTCCACCCGATTTCTTCTTTTAGATTCGAGGAGTCCTGGGTCAGGTGTGTGGGCTACTCCATGGTGAATGGTGCTAGTTTATCCATCACCCAGGATTGAAAGCAACGAGAGACAGAGGTGGGTTCCTAGTGGACTTCATGATTCTTAACTGTGGCGATCTGTTTCAGTGTATCTCTAGGCATTGTCTTAAAGTATCAAATTCTCACTACTTCCTGGAATCACAGAAACTTTATAGGAAAACTAGCCTTTGATGGCATCTTAAGGGACATACCTGTACATTCATTTTATAACCTACATTTTATAATTTCAAAATACACACACATTATCTTGACAATTCTATGGATGACTTTAGAATTATGTTTTGAATAAAAGTTGATCATATGGCCAAGAATCCAATGACAGTTTAAAAAATTTTACTTTGCATATTTGTCAAAAACTGCCTAAGAGTGATTAATAATTTCTCTTAGGTACAGCTGCAACTTCCTCTGTATATTTAAGGTTCTTATATTTCTTAAATCTTGTTTGATTCTACAAAAAAAGATGAATATTTTCAATCATTTTTTGAGAAAAACTCATAGATGTTTGTACTGCATTTGGAAGCTTGTTCCCCAGATATAAATATATCATTCTCTCTGAAGCAGGTATTGCCACAGAGATTTTTTTTTTTAATCTAATCCACCCATGAAATGTACAAATACATGAACTTAAATAATGGATTCTTCTTGAAATAACATTTTTATGTAAATGTTGCTTGCTAACTTACAGGTTAAAGGTGCATAAAATTAAACTCTCTTTCAGATGTTTAGATCTTTTGACAAGTTAGGCTTTTATTTGAAAAAAATAGAATTTCCTAAATAAAGGCAGGTTTGGAAAATATTTTACCCCAATAATACATAATTTTATGTACATTATTACAGTGTTAGGATGAAAGTGCCCTTAATTGCCTGGCCTTTGCTAGTAAGGTTCTGTTTGGTCTATTATTTTAGAAAATATTTATTAGTATTTAGTTTATATTCCAATATTTGGTAGTATAAAATAAAATAATTTGGGGAAAAACCTTCTACAAGTTAAACAGGTGAATTTCTTTTCCTAATTTGTCTGAAATTGTTCTTATTTTGAACATGCTTTTTAAAATTACATAATCTGATAATTTTGATAATCTCATTCTCCTGACTCCTTCAATTCTTCTCCTTTTATATAAAATCCTGTACATAAGTTCTTGTGTAGTGTTGTATTGGTTCTCCAATAGGAAAACAATAGAACTACAGAGCTCAAAAGTTCTTCTGATGTTGAAATAAGATATATTCAAAAGGATATTATAAGATTAAGGGTGGTTATTTTAATATTGAAAAAAATCTGAACATTTTCAGAGCAGAAAAAAAAAGTTAGTTTCTTATTTAAAAATTCTTGTGGATTAACTATTCTTAAGTGTACCACGTATGTAAATTAGTGTGTCTAAAATTTTATGTTGTAAACACAATATTCCCTTCAGTATTTAGTTTATACACATAACTCTGTGAAAAAAAAATGTATTCAACAAAAGTAAGCATTAATGCATTCTATTCAAATAATGATAAATTCTGAAGGGTAAAACCAAATTAATGAGGTTTTGGTGGTATTTTATGTTTGCTCATGTTCAGGTAATCCTTTCCACATCTGTTAACATTAGAATTACTGATCTCAGACTACTATCACCAGAAGACTCAGATCTATTAATTGATTCCTTTTTATGTCACCAAAAACATCATCCTCTGCATACAAGAACATAATGCATGCAAATCTGAATCAATGGTGAGAAGTGTCATTACATTGAGAATTCTGCAACAGCAAAAACTCTTACAAATGCTAGGTTATGGTTTCTTTTATTCAAGCAGTTGTTAGGATATCCATTTTTTGGTAAAGATGTTGTCTGGGAACTTCTTCTAAACAGAACTGGAATTTCTGTGATTGATGATGAGTACTAGGTTTTGTACCATGGATTTTGTGCCATGGAGATGGTCCCCCAACCCCCATATGTTAGACTTTTACCCCAATGATCTTGCATTGACGATATGCCCATCTTTGTTGTTTAAAAATGGAATTTTAAAATTTTGTATTATTTAGATAATAGAATTTATTTTCCAAAATACCGTTTCTCTAGATTATTCATCCAAAGGGAATCTGTGCTTCACCGTTAATACTTTTAAATACCTGCTAGTTCTGAGCTTAGACTGGTGCCACTTGAGAGAGTGAAAGCTGTTCTTATAAGAATGGCCTAGAATATTTACAAATTAAATCATAAACGTAGGTTGAATCAACTCAGAACGCAGATCAAATTCACGTGCAAATTAGTTTCAGCCTCTAGTCCAGAAAAGCATTCTGAGGATAATCGTTCCCCTCTATTTCCAGTTGTGGATCCATTAGAACAATTTTCTCTTTCAAAATCATGATCTGTCTAAATGTACTTCTTGCCTTTTATTGCCTGTCCGCCTGGTTCCCTGACCTTTTCAGCTGTTTATAACTGGCTGTCCCTTAGACTAGGTTTATCACCTACTGTAGGAAGCAGTATCGATTAAGCATTTCTTTTCATTAATTGAAGAAACTCTTACTCTTAGAAGAGTAACTTGAAAGCTCTTATGGAGTGAAACTGCATGCTGAAATTCATTCCTGAATTGTGTGATGCTATATCCAAATGAGACATTATACATTTACACTCACACAGCACATTAGTAAACTTGGAAGAAAATCAAACTAGAAATGGCTTTGTTAACTAGCCTAGCGACATCTCCTTATCTTTGATACAGCCTTTTTCTGGTTATCTGGTTATTTCTCATTTCAAATGTCTCTTCACAGAGTAAAGTGTACAAAATAAAATACAAATAATAGGAAAATGCTCACAGTTGAGAAAATGTGCTTCATGATTAAATATTAGACACCAAATTCCAAAATATCTGCTAATAAAGCTGGCTGTAACTGAATTAGGGGATATAAAGTGGTAATGACACCGATATAAAATATTTTATTATCTTTTCTATGATTTGTATATATTTAAAATGCATTATCTTCTAATTGCCGTAAATAATAGTCCTAATGCAAATTGGAAAAGTGGTAAAAATAATGGATTTCTTTGCTTGACTCCTCAGATAAGAAACCTATGCCTAAATGAATTCTAAGTATCATTTGTTATTATTTGTTCTGCAAAATTTCCCTTAAATGTTGGTTACCAGTGTGTTTTTCTGAGGTGGTTTCAAGCTTTCAAGTAATAAGGTAAACATTTTACTAAAACTGAAATTTTATTAAAATTACATTTTATGAAAATTGCATTTGATTAGTTGAAAGCTTGAAACCACTGCAAGAAAATTAAAAGAATGAGGGAATGAAACAGTAAATTGTTCCAAAAAGCAGGAAGCTATTGTGTCAACTTGCCGTATTTCTGTAATGAATTTTTGTTATTGCTGTGTATTACAGGCCACTGGATCAGCATGCAAAGGAAAAATGGAGAAATAGCATGTATGTCCATGTAATGCACAACTGGATAGATGCCGATACAGAGCTGTGCATTAAAGGATTAACCTTGCCCAAAGAAAAGTTTGGCCCTTTGCCCCAAGCTCCTGGGAGGTAACCTCTAAATTCCTGGAATGTCCTGAGAGAAATGTCTTTGTTTACCTGGGGACTGCAGGCTACACCAGATTGCCTGTGCTAACAGTGGTTCACCATGACTTCTGAAAGGGCTGGAACTAAGGTTCAGTCCCGTGGGCAGTCAGCCATATCTATGTGACCAACCGCCCCTAAAATCTCAGGTAAGTAAAAATCAGGTGAGCTTCCCTGGTTGGCAGTACTCTAACCAGTGTTTCATAGTGTCACCCATTACTGATGGGAGAAATAAGCACGAGATTTCTCAGACTGAGAGAGGACAATAGGACAATAGGTATCTCCACTCCGGGTCTCTGCTGGACCCTGCTCTTAGGTATCTTTTCCCATCACTGATCTTAATGTATATCCTTTTGCTCTAATAAACCGTTACCACGAGTATAACAGCTCTGCTGAGATCTGTGAGTTCTTCTGATGACTTACTGAATCTGAGGGTGGCCTTGGGGACCACACAGCGTATACTAACCATGACTATAAGCAGGTGTGTTGGATACCGTATCATACATGCATACAGAGGTGTGTGTAAAGAGGGCATATTTCACTAACCAAACTCTGGTCAACCAAATTTATTCATTCACTTGTTCAATATCTGTTTCTTGGGTGTCTGTCCTGGGCCAGGCATTCTTCTGGATACTGGAATAAAGCTGCCAATGTGAACAATCCAAGTTCCTACCCTCATACATTTCAGGGGAGAAACCCAGACAATAAACAAGTAGGCAAATGTGTAATAACTTGAGTTCACACAGTGAGAAGACTGAAAAAAAAATGTTTTAAGTAGGGTCATGGAATATGGCATGTGAGGAGAAGTAACCGCTTGTGGTGGTGAAGCGTGGGGAATCATTTAAGGGTCACCAACTAGTAATAACTGTTACTTTCTAGTAAATGCCTATAGATGTAAAAGATCTAATGTGAAGAAGCTGTTCACAGTTAAACAGCACAAGAGACAGAGCAGCAGTTTGCTGAGGCCTCAAAGAAACCAAAACGACCTAAGTCCACAAAGTGGTACGTCTTTCGCAGGCAATGGAAGACCCACGGCTGAGCTTTCCACTGGCCAAAGAACAGGTGGAAAAGGAACCTGTCATAGACGATGATAAGGTGAAAACAGCTAAAGTTTAAAAAAAGTAACAGCAACGTGCGGGCTGGCAAGTCATGTTAGAATTACAAGGGTTCCCACCACAAAGCACGTCTGCCCTCAGACACCACCGTTTTTCCACAAACCTTCACCAAATACTTGGGAGAAGTGTGTCAGCAGCTGGGACACAGAAGGAGACCTGGGAGAGTCACCCTAGGGCACACTGGCCTCCTCCCCATACAGAGCAGTCACCTACAGAAAGTGGTGGGAGGGCAGGGGATCAGGTAGACTTCTAGCAAAGATGCGCTGGGGGGTTGCTATGAAAAGAGGAGGGCATGATCAGATAACATCCTTCCGAGTCCCCCAGATTTTCAACTGCCAAAAACTGAGTTGGACCAGCAGACTGAGGGGGCCACCTAACAGAATCAGGGCTTCTAATCACCAGAGTCTTGAGGTGGGGTGAGAGAACTGTGAGAAATCCCAGACACCCTCCACAATTTCAGAAACCAAAGCCTGGAGGCACAGAGTAGAACTGAGAGAAATGTGGAAACATTCTGAGCCATCACAGAGTGCAGGGAGGCTGCCTTCTGAAGGAAGAGACAGCTGGACTGTGGGGATCTCCTGTAGGCACAGAAACCAAGAGGAAGGACTGGGCAGCAAAGAGAACACTCCGGTGACCCAGACACTTCACAGCCAGGCTGTGAAGTAGCAAGAGATCTCGCGGGCGGCTCAGCTTTGAAGCACACACAAGACTGGCTAAGTCCCGCCTTGGCCCCAGACCGTGCAGATGGGGAAGTCTCCATCCAAATCCCCGAAGGTCTGAAGTCAGTGGTGAACTGACTCAAATACAATAAGCAGCAACGCCCGACCCAGATGAACTGCAGATCCGATGGACGTGCAGAAAGTAAATGTCATTTGATTTACTGTCTACATTTTTATATGCAAACGCCAGCATGCAACCACAATTACAAAATACACGCACACACAAATAGAAAATGTGACATACACACGAGATAATAAATAGTCTAAAGAAAGAGACTTGGAGATGCTCAGTTGCTGAAATTATAACAGTGGTTTTAAACAACTATGAAAAGTGCCAAAGGATCTATTGGAAGAAGGGATAACATTCCTGAAGAGATGGTGATTTCAGGAGTGTGGCAGCTCTACAAAGGAACCATATAGAAATGCAAGAAATAAGATATATAGTATCAGATCTGAAGAATTTATCTGGTGGATTAAATAGAAGACTGCTTAGAATCAGCGTACTTGAATATGGGTCAATCCAAACTAAAACACAAAGTGAAAAAAAAGAGTTCAAAAGCACAGAAAAAAAGCATTGATACTTGTCAGTACTTTTGGTCTAAGATTCTTGTAATTGGATTCCCAGATTAAAAGGGAGAAAATAAGTTACACATATTTGAAAAGAAAATGGCTGAGGATGTTCTGAAATAGAGAAAAAATACTGATCCACAGATCCAAGAATCTCAGCAAATTCTGATCAGAATTCAAAACAAAACAAAAACCTCGACAGGCAGCCAGCCGCAGAATTCGATCCACGGTTGTTGAGTCCACGGATGCGGAATCCGTGGATACCAAAGGCTGACTGTACCACACAACTTGAGATCAGGGACTTGAGCATCCGCGGCTTTTGGTATCCATGGGGGTCCTGGAACTAATCCCCCCGCAGATACCCAGAGACAATTATATAGTCAAACTCTTGAAAACCAACAACAAATAACAGATACTAAAATCAGCCAGAAATATATTACATACAGAGATCCAGTTCAAAGGAATCGGGAGTTGATCTGGGTTTGGGTTTCACTGTTGCCACTGTCCTGTTCACGGCGCTGCACACTTAGACGTCCAGTGCCGCTCTCACCTGTGCTGAGCGCAGGGCTTGGTGTAGACGGGTTTTCTGTTTTCCTGCTCCACGGCTTTCGGCAGTCCCTGCGCACCTGTGCCGCATAGGGGTTCTCTCCTCATGCTTTTTCTCCTTCCCCATTTTCACTCAGAACCATTTTTCTTACCTGGTCGGCCTCCATTTTAGGCAGGTTCTGCTTACCTGGCTGGCTCTTGGGGATGAAACTTTGTCAGCGTGCTCAGATGTGGATCGGTGACGTGCCTGAGGCTCCTGTTCCTCCTCCAGTGTTAGCAGACCCCTGCTGGAAATGGATGCAGAATCCTGAACCCACCATGGTTCTGGGTCCCCCTCCCAGGGGCAGGAGGTTTTCTCTAAGCCATTGATCTTTGCCTGTATCCTGAGTAAGAGCTCTTTTTACCCTCATCCAAAGACAGAAGGGGTTTTGCTTCTATTTATTTCTCATAATTAATTTTTAATCAGCCCTGGGAGTTCAGTGATTGCTACCTATATCCTAGAGTTTTAAAGTTCATGCTTCATAGCAGAGAACAGTCAAGGAAATTTGGCAGGATTTTCTGTCTGTGCCCCAGCAGCAGTCACCTCCACCCATCCCTGCACCACGAAAGGGGGCCCCTCTCGTCTCCTACCATGCACCTAGTCTTTCTCTTGAGCACCGATGGAGAGCTACTCAAAAGAGATTGTAAATGAGCATGAACTCCGTTGATCCAAGGATGTTAGCTCTTCTGATCTGAGGCTAGCCCATATTTGTTCTTTCAGAATGGGTTATATGTAATTCTAGCCAATTTTTTTCTTACTTGTTTATACGGCATTCACATCTTTCTTCTGTTCTCTGAGATAAAACAGTTCCTGTGTCCTGTGTCTCACTGAAAAGGATTCTCTCTCTCAGGGATGTAGTTTACTTGACTTGCGACTTTAACCTTCTGATGAGCTCAATACAAAGTAATGATTTTGTAGATAAGCTGGCTTTTTTTCTCTCATTGTTAGTTTGAAAATGATATTCTCTTGAAGCTTTCTGCATCTTAAGCAGAAGCAGAACTCACAGTGTTTTTATATGTTTATTTACTCTAGAGTAAGAAGCAATCTGTTAAGATGTGGTACATTCACAGCATATAAATTCTCCTTGTCCCTGCTCATACCTACTCGGGTGTTACTAGAATTGGGCAAGCATTTTGTAATAGAAAGAGGGATGTTTCTGAACCTGGGCTAATTTTTTTTTTTTGTAATAGTAGAGCTAGACTGTGTGGCATTCCCACATATGTGGCCTGAATTAGATGAACAAGTATATAATATGTTAATCATTGCTGGACAGAAATAGTATCTATTATTAAATGCTTGTATTAGTGCTTATTTTTAAGATGATATGGAATAGCAGAGAACAGAAACAAGCCAAAAAATGCCTCACTTTTTTTTCTGCTTTCATCTGCTTTATTTCTAGAATCACAGCTTCCGTGTGGGGGTTAGTAGCCATTTCTTCGCTCCCTCAACAATGCGCTTGACAAACGTTCATACTCTCTGCCCTTCTGGTTTTGGGTGGTGGCAATCTCTGGAAGGTTGAAAATGACTATTCGTATTGGCCATTTCAGGAAGAAGGACTTAGCTGCCCAGTTTTCTGCTCAGCATAGATGTTGTTATTTTTTTAAACCCAGAACAGTGGGGCAAAAAAGCTACGTCGTATCATTACCTCTCTTTCAAGAAAGAACTAAACGTCTGGCTCACAGTAAACATTTAACAATGAAGGAAGGATAACTTCTGATTATGATTGTTAATTGGGATCCACACATCTTATAATCAATGAATTTCTCCTCCAGCCCCAGATGTTAGCAATGGCTAACTGCCACTCGTCGACAGTGTTCATCGCTCTTCCATTTCTTTATTGTTTTTCAGTGGGAAATCGGGAGAAGCTGCCTGAGGGACCATTATCTAGATAAAAATGTTAGCTACAAATTCTGTATTTATTTTATTCTGATTTTTGGACCTAATTCAAGTGGATTTTATTTAGCTTTATGAGTTCCTGTAATCTGTGGCCACATGACCCACTTCTGTAGTTTACAAAATGCATGGAGTAGGGAAGTCATTTAACCTTCCCTTTTAAAATTAATGCGCTTAAAAATACATCTTTATTTATCGAATTTTTCTTTCAGGATCAAATGAATTTACAAATACAGGAATTTTCACTCATTCCTTAACTAAATACATAATCGCTAAGTGTCTGCCTCTTCTAGGGCTCTTCATGGACTGTATTAGGGCTTAGATCCGTTGTATGTCAAGCCTACCACAAAGTAGGTAGAAGCTAATGTTTTGACAAATTAATCAACATAATTATAATACAAGGATAATCACAAGTAGAATATACAGAAAAATGGATTTGTAACAATTTTAATTTTTGTAAAATTTAGTATAGAACCATGTGTGTAGTGAAAAACTCCACGTTTGATGTAGTTGACTGCTTACCTGGAAATGGAAAATTGGTCCTCGTGTCCTTGAGCCTGTTTCTTCCAGTTCCCACCTGTGTGATCTAGGCAAACTGCCTGTAAAATAAAAAGAATGTTTGTGTTTATTAATTGTAAATTTATAATATATAATTACATAAATTAGATATGTATGTTCTATATGTACATTTATAAAAATAACATTTGTCTTCGTGGTATTTTAGCCTGAGGCTATAGGTTCTGGGATAGGCTCACTGTAGATAAATTACTTCCTAAGTGATTTGATTCTTTTTTCTTTTCTTTCAGGTACTTAACGTGTAAGATGTGAGAGTGTTGTACTGTACACATTCTGTTTAGAAAGACTGATGCAGTCTCCGAACATCAGATATTAAATACATTTTATCATGTTTAATTAGTCAATTCAAATACTCCAAAAGTATTTTTAAACCATTAATATTATCAAGTAGGCTAAATAGTAATTAGTGTAATATAGTAATTAGTGTAAATTACAATAGTAATTTAACTTAAACATAAAATAATGTGACATTTTAACCTAAAACATTTCTAAAATCAACCAAACCAAGAAAAAGCAAGAGCAAAATAAGTTTTTTTCTTAAACTCCTAATCCTTCAGATTTTAGCTCATATTTAATATCCTCAGAGAAAATGTAAAGCACCTCTGGGAAAACCCAGCGCCTCCTAGTAGGTATTTTCAAAGTACTCTACTCCCCCGTAGTCATTTTTTTCATGTTTCATTTTTAAATTTTTTTAATTCTTTATATGATTTTGAAAGATTACTTTCTATTTGAAGTTAATATTGGTTATATTCCCTGCGTGGTACAATACTTCCTAGAGCCTGTCGTACAGCCAGTAGTTTGTACCGCCCACTCTCCCACCCCGATGTTGCCCCTCCCCCATCTCCCCACTGGTAACCACTAGATTGTTCTCTGTATCTGTGGGTCTGCTTCTTTTTTATTATAGTCACTATTTGATGTATCTTTTTAGATTCCACATATAAGCAATATCATACAGTATTTACCTTTCTCTGACTTATTTCACTAAGCATAATGTCCTCCAAGTCCATCCTTGTTGCCGCAAACGGCAAATTTTCAGACTTTTTTATGGCTGAGTAGTATTCCATTGTGTGTGTGTGTGTGTGTGTGTGTGTGTGTGTATTACACACCACATCTTCTTTATCTAGTTATCTGTTGATGGACACTTAGATTGTTTCCATATCTTGGCAATGGTAAATAATGCTGCTATGAATGTTGAAGTGCATCTGTCTTTTTGATTTAGTGTTTTTGGGTTTTTTGGGATCTACACCCAGGAGTGGTATTGCTGGGTCATACAGTAGTTCTATTTTTAGTTTTTTGAGAAAACTCCCTACTGTTTTCCACAGTGGCTGCTGTACCAAATTACATTCCCAGCAACAGAGTAGGAGGGTTCCCTCTTCTCCACATCCTCGCCAATATTTGTTATTTGTGTTCTTTTTGATGATAGCCATTCTGACAGGTGTGAGGTGATCTCTCATTGTGGTTTTGATTTGCATTTCCCTGGTAGTAAATTATTTATAAATTTCTGGTTTTCTCTTCCTTGTGAAGATGCAAACTTTGTAAGGAAGGTGACCATTTAGGTCTTATTCATTATTGGTTTTTCAGCTCTTAAAATAGTGTCTGGAAGACAGGAGACCAGCTCAATGCATCTATTCAATAAGTATTTATTGATTTGAAATGTAATTAAATTCTCATTTTCCATTATAAATAGCACCATATTATGATGCTATTTTATCCTGATGCCAAAAATTACCATCCTTGATTCTAAGGTCATGCTACTAAAGCTAATTTCTTGTAGTAAGCTTCTTCCCAGGTAGGTCTGTCTACCAGGAAAGAATGCACTGGTGTCAGTGATTTCAAATATTCCAGTTTCTTGACAAATTCACCTATTACTGGAAAAAATTTTAAAGGCTTGCAACATTTTTGGTTTGGGGAATCAGATGATTGAGGCAGAATTAGTATCCACAAAGGATCTGAGTGAATTGAACATGATATGATGATTGAAAACTAAACAGATTAGTATTACTTTGTGTCTTAGGAGAATAAACAAATGGCATAGGAACTTTGTTTTAAAATGAAAAAAAAGTGTAACCTACATCCAAAGATGAAATGTAGAAATAATGTAGCAATAGACACATAAGTTCATACCTTTCTTTAAATTTTTCATATTTTCTCATTAGTTGGTTAGGTTTTTGCTTTTAGCCCTCAAAATATTTTAATAATGGTATAATTCCAGTAAAATCTTTTGTAGGTGGGGAAATTGAATTACTATAATTTGGAGTAAAATTCTTTAAATTACTATTGTTTCATATCACTTGAAAAAGTTAGTTATGGATATGTCACTGGCATTAATTATGTTAAAAAATAACATTTACTGTTGCATATTATTTTTGCCCTATACAAAAAAGTAAAGGATTTTTACATATATGCATATGTACATATAATATTTATTTTAATTTTTGAACATTTTTGATTTCTAAACATTTTGTTGTCTAATTTCTAAACATTTTTGTTGTATTTCTAAATAAGATGCTATATGTGAAATTCATTTTCAATTAATTCATATTTTATTAATTTCACCCATAGGCATAAATATCATAATAATTATGAATAAAGCAGCTCCAGATAAGATAATGGTGTATTCAGTCTGAAAGCAGATTGTATTTTGCTATGAAAACATGACAACAGTATGGTTCTAATTACGTCCTATATTTTAGAGCATGGCAGACGGCCAATGAACTGCATTTTTTTCTCCTAAAAGGATATAATCAAATAAATGGTAGATGAAGCTTTTGTTGCCTCTTGGATATGTAAATTAAGCATACTATTTTAACAAGTTATTTTGTCATCCTGATAAATGGAAACATTGATTTTCAAGACTAATTATACTCACTGTTTTTAGAATAAGCAGGGGCCTTTGCATTGTGTAGTTTTGCAGAGCCTCAGAATTAGACAGACAGGTTCTCTACAGGTCAGGCCGCCTCAGAAGATGCCCAGGATGTTTACATACAAGTCATCTTGGTAAATCAGCAGTTTACCGTGGGGCCATTTTGCATTTGGAAGTCAATTGGAACTGTCTTCTTAGACACACCTTCCCAAATGTCAGTGCAAGTCTCCCTCTGTAAACAGGCCACTAATTACTAATACATCTTTAGTGGTAAAACAAGTCTGGACCTTTATTAGTCCTCTGAGAGGCACTGTTCCTCCAGCATAAAAATATTACTTTTTGTTGACCTAGTAAAATGTTTTGTGAGTCTATTGAGATTCATTGAACAAATCTGTTTTATGCCAAATGGTTTCAAAGAGAGTCCCAAGGGACGAGTTTAGCACTTAGGTTTTGAAGTTATCCGAAGAAATATAGAAATAACAGTCCTTTCCAAAGGAAGAAGTATATAACCAGGTACTATAAAACAAAATTATATTTTATACTCCTGATTTTCAACTACAAGGAAATTCAGTTTTTTTGTGGAACACAGGAATATATCACCTAGAGTAAAATTTCTGAACTGTTTTTTCTTAAGCATTTAGGGTACAAGTCTGTGAACTGGAATTTAGTATCAAGAATAAGTGGAAAATATACATAACCTATAAATTTGTGTTCAGGTCTCACATTTGTGGATATCAGGGCATGCTTAGAGCATTAAATTTAATAGGTAATAGAAAATAGAGTCCCCTTTCAGTGTTCCTTACTCAGAATTTTGCTCAAGAAGTAGCTTTCTAATTTAAAAAGACTGTCCGCCTATGGTCGATTCTGGACAGCACCCGTCACAGTGCTGTTTACCTGAACTCTCTTCCTGAGATGTCAGTTTGCCACCACTAAAGTTGATATATACCTGCTGGAGAAGAGGCCAAGTGGAGAAAGGAATTGTGTACCCACAACAGCATATGCGCAAGCCTTCAAAGACTCAATGACAAGCATCTTCTAGGCTTGGCAGCTGCATTATGGCTAGTGGCAGTGGATATACTTACAAGATTCAAATCTGTACTCTTTATATTAAACTGCAACAGGAGATCTTTGTTCTCCATTTCCTTGTTTCCCCAGTCTTGGGATATACCTGGACAATTAGTCATCAAATTAGAAGTCACAACTGGAGAAGTAAAACTCTAGTTTAACAGATTTTTATCATTTTTATTTTTTCCATCCTCAACGCTAGTTAAAGATGTAATTTACCTATACATTTGAAAAGATGAATTAAACATGCCTCAGTTACATGTTCTATAACTCATAGAAAGGTGAAATAACATCTGTAGAAAATCAATTTCATGAGGCACTGCATCAGGGATTCCATATGTATTATTTTCCTTAATCTACACAGCAGTCCTGTGAGATTGGAATTTTTGTCCTCACTTGACCAAAGAAGCTGAGGGTTACAGATGTTAGTAACTCACCTGTAGATATGACCCTCTGCTACCAAGCTGGAAAGCTAGAATTCAAGCAGGATTTGTCTGATTTAACGTCTGTGCTCGTTTCATAATCTGAGCAAAAGAATTTCAGGATTTTAAGTATGAAGTGGAATTCAGTTACCCAGTACAATTATTCATTTGATGCTTAAATTGCCTATAAAGTAACTCTTTTAATTAGTCTTCAGCTAATGTTTAAAGATTGCTAATAATAAGAACTTTTAAGATCTATTATGTTAGCAACTTTTAAATTTGCAGTACAGTATTATTAACCATAGTCATCATGCTGCACATTACATCCCCCAGGACTTATTTAGCATTTTATATTGTGATCATTTTGCAATATATACAAATATCAAATCATTATGTTGTACCCCTAAAACTAATATATGTTATATGTGAATTATATCTTAATAAGTAAATAGAATGAGTATAAATAAAAAGTAAATTGGGGACTAAAACTTAAAAGAAAAGAAATGGCTTATAATAAGAAATTGTGGCCAGTTTATTTAGCTCAAAAAATCCTATTGCTGTCCTGTCCAACATCTTAGAAAATAATCTAAATTAAAATTAAATTAAATAAAAATTCAGTTCCTCAGTCTCACTGGTCACATTTCAAGAGCTCAGCAGCCTCAGGTGGCTAACGGCTGCCATACTGGACAGCATGCGTAGACACACATGCAAACATCCACACGTACATATGTGTTCTGTCTCTATATTCTTTAAATGTACTCACACATGAATGCATTAATATATTAAGCAAGTTTGAGAGGAACTGTTCTGAGCAGTCTTAAATCCAGTTAATTGATTAATAACCTTGTGACAACTCTTAAGCACCTTCTAATACTCCTATGGCTTGAAGAGCACAGTTTGAAGTGGATTGTTTCAGAGAAATTATTATCAACATCACTATAACAGTTACATTTAATTATAAACCGTCAGAGGTGGAATGGAGTCCAAGATCATCTCATTCAGTCACCTCATTTTGCCAAAGAGGAGACTGAGGTGCCAGCCGGTGAGGCCATCATCCACTTCAAAGGCAACAGCTCACCTGTTTTCCTGTTTGCGTAAAGCCTATTCACCACACACGGGAAAAAATAAACTGAGGTTCCTTAATTGAAGTCTATGAATTCAGTTAGGACATAGATCTGCTGAAATTGTTTATATTATTCTTGTTATTTATTGTCTGTTATCAAGGGGGATGACCCATAGATCCACATAAATATCATCATAACATCAAAGCATTTCTAGGAGAGAAAAAAAAAAAAAACACAGTAAGACTACTGTGACCCAAATGGTACATGCAACACAAATTTTCTACATGGTTATACATCAGGTTTTAAAGGACATAGTGAGATCAAAAATAGTAAGAAGTGGGCAAGCATCAGAACTGATTCATAAAACAGTTCACCCTTGAGGGAAACTCTTAATTGAATCGAAAACACCACATTAAATTAAAATAAACATCTGCATATTTGATAAAGAAACTATAGACTTTTTGTTGTAAACGCTGTAGCGTATATCTGGTTAAGAACAACTTTTAGACTTTAAGAAATAGCACAGATTTTTTTTACTTCTTATAATAAAACCAACAAGAGAATTGGAAATCTTAAAGCAATTCTTGGCAATGATCAGAAATGTTCTTTACTTTTTATTCTGATTTTGATGATGTGTAAAACCCAGAGAACAAAGAATGTTGTGTAAATACATAAAATGACCTTCATTTTAATCCCCATTATTATGGATATGCAATATTTATTTTTTTTAAGCTTAATCATTCATAAATTGTTATTTTGATTTTGGTAATCTTTTGTAGAATCTGAAATACTGATACAACAAAAAATGTTATGCCAATTATGAAATTTTTCATTATTTCTAATGCTATTAAGAGCCTGTCCATGTATTTAATATCAAAAGACTGAAACCTGTTCAGTGATGGCTGAATTTTTCAGTGTTTTAGATAATTACCATTTTTAAGTGATTATTCTCCTGCAGGAAAATAAATTCTATTTATAAAGCTTTTTTTTCTTGTAAAACGTGACATTGAAATAACTTTCCATTTCGTGAACAGTCCTGAAAAAAAGCTGCTGGAGCACAGAAGACATCTGACCTGATATCTTAAATGAAACTTTGTGTCTAGGAATGCAGTGCAATCAGAAAGCCCATAATAAGCACTCTGGTACCCAAGGATACTTGCCTCATAGCCCAAGAGGAAATGCTGCCAAGTGATCAGCATCTGAAAGTGTGAATGCACTGCTTCCTTCACGTGATGCTGTGAAATGGCTTTCTCTCACCAAAAAAAGTAACACAATTATCAAATTTCATTGAGACCCAGATGGGAGAAGATGCGTCTACACAGGATGATGATCACTTCTTGAGTTCGGCGGAGAACTGGCTCGCTGGCACTGGGACTCGTGTCTGGCAGAGACGGACAACAGCGAGTGTGTGGGGTCAGCAGCACGATAATGACACATCCATCCTTGGATAAGACCTGCGACTTGGCTATTTTCTCTATCCGTTATGTAATTAATGATGTATTTAATCTGATCATACAGTAGAAATATGTGTGTGCATGTATGAGTATGTGTATGCTTATGCAAACAGAATTTTGCTTATAGATTATAAACTAAATTACCCTAACAAATGACTAAGCAAACTGTGGAGTAATTTTTGTAAAGAGGTTAAAAAGATTCATTGCTTCTAGGTAAGTTTAAATACAATTTCTTAGGGCCAATTGTGGGATTAAAAATCACTTTGCTCTATATTTTACTTAATCTCTTGCTCTGGCCCTTAGGGGAAATGTTAATAAAGACTTCAAAATTCACAACTGAATAGCCCCAAGGGACACAGATGCTGGACACAAGGTGGACAATGTTTTTGTTATCTCTCACAGCATCTTTTAATAGCTGTTGGTCTTCAGTGACATCTGGGTACCTGAAATGTTCAAAAAAGCTACTATGCATGGTGGAAATGTTCCTTTTCTGGCATGCAGTTATTTTTTTATTTTTGTTTTTATTAACAAATATTAAAACATTTTAAATGTCATGCAGACTGCAAGGAATGTCTTGAATCAATAAATATTCCATCCACAAATATACTTTTGCTTATGGGTGTGTAAGCTTGATTTGTAACTTTGTAATTTAATTATTTCTGTGGTTAGGAATATTTGACGTAAGATCTACCATCTTAACAAATTTTAAGTACAACATATAACTGTATATGCACATGTAATACATAACTATATATAGTTATAACTGCATAGCTATGTCTAGTTATACATAACTGTATTTAAGTATTAGCTGTAGACACTAAGCTGTATAGTGGATGTCAGAATTTGTCTTACATAACTGACATTTTGTACCCTTGACCATCATTTCCCCACTTCCCCTGCCCCCAGCCTCTGGAAATCACCATTCTATTCCTTGTTTCTGTGAGTCTGAGATCATACAGTATTTGTCTTTCTATGCCTGGCTTATTTTACTTAGCATAGTCTCCTCCAGGTCCACCTATGTATAGCAAATGGAAGAATTTCTTTTTTTAAGGCTGAGTAATACTCTATTGTCTGTATATATCACATTGCATTTATCCATTAATCTGCTGATGGATATTGAGATTGTTTTCGTATCTTGGCTATTGTGAATAATGCTGCAATGATCATGGGAGTGCAGGTATCTCTCTGAAATACTGATTTCAGTTCTTTGCATAAATACCCAGAAATAGGATTGCTGTATCATATGGTATTTCTATTTTTAAGTTTTTGAGGAAACTCTGTAGTTTTCCATAAAGGCTGTACCAATTTACATACCCATCATTTGTGTACCAAGATTCCCTTTTCTCCGCATCCTCTCCAACACTCAGTATCATTTGTTTTTTAAATAATAGTGGTCCTAAGAGATCTGACGTGGTATCTCATTGTGGTTTTGATTTGCAGTCCCTGATGACACTGAGGAAATATCCTTAGAAAAACTGAATGACTTGTCAAAGTTCAGAGTCACTAACTGGTGGAATCAAGTTAAAGCAAGGTTATTTACCTCCAAAGACTGGCTTTTGATCAATGCTCCCACATTTTTGTGATTTTTTTCAAAAAAGAGAGAATCATGTTTAAAAGGATGACACCAGGAAGATTCTTACTTTGGGGATGTACACAGTGAAATTCACCCAAGAACAACTAAATTCAACATTCTTAAATATTCGAGAATATGATGCATTAAGATTCAACCCAGACTCTATTATCTATCCACCAGTTACCCAAGTGTTTCACAGATACCAAACTGCCTACAACCACAGGCCTGAAAATCCTAATTCATAATAAAATTTGATTCAATTACTAATGTAGTTAGATAGAGATTTTACAGATTAGTATAACTTTAAAACTTTAAATCAAGATCGTTACACAAATTAGTGAAATGAACCTTAAGTGACAGACTTGCTCAAGATTAACTAATTTTCCTTCCCAATTACACTTCTCTCAAGAAACAAGAAAAATTGTAGGAGTTCTGGAAACGAAAGTTTCATATTTGAAGTTTGCTCATTGCCCCAGAATCACCTTCAGGTGCTTTACTGAAGATGGAAAGTATGTTTTCTTCTCTTCCTTGTGCAAAATCATGGGAAGTTGTAAAATCAGGTTCTTATGGGCATCAGACAGGCCATAACCAGGAGAAGCTATGTAAAATTATCAGGGTTAACATCAGAAAATAGAGACCAGCCAAAAAATATTAGTTAGTTCCAAGGCCATGGAATGCAATGCACTAGTGGATACAAGACAAAAGGCTAAATCTGAAAATCTGAGGTCCGGTCAGAATTAAACAAATATAAAGGTCGAGCTAGAACAGGACTAACTCTGAGTGGTTCTGGTTCCAGAGAGTTCATAAGGTATGGTATTCCTGCTTTCTAGCTCTGCATTTATCTGAGAGTGGGGTAATTTCAGAATAATGGATAAAATCTAATATTTGTTGAGAAATAGGAAATAGATTTTATCACCCAAGAAGTTTTTAGATGCATGTCTGCTGAGTTTTCACATCTAGCCATATCCTACCTGTATTGTCAGCTGGAACCCAGAAAGTCCCTTATATCCAGTGGTCTTAGTGTGGGGATTTTCTTATAAATTCCAGACACTTCCAGGATAATATTTCAGTACCGTAGCTCCTGCTACACACACTTTGCTAGACACCCTCGCAACTGTACACAATTTCCCTCCAGCCCTGCTGGAGATCCATTCAGAAAACAACCCACAAGGACAGCTGGTCTACAGGCCACCTTGAATGTACCCATCCACTGTATCTTTCTGCGTGCTTTGTACTTCGGTGGGTATGCATAAAGTGCAATATTATGAATGTCTGCTCAATAGGTCAGGTATTGACTGTAAGTCATGGCAAGTAAGTGCTAAACCCATCCCAATAATTTTTCTGCCTAAATCAATAGGCACTGGCTATTTTAGAACAGGAATCAATAAGAGTGACAGATTTCAATGCCATTGGTAGGAATATATATTAATACAAACAACATGCACATTATATTTGACCCTGTGGCATAGAAGGCAGAAAATCAATACCTGTATATCCCAGCTTGGATTCAGTTCTCTTCTTGGAATATGCTAATTAAAAGCCAACCATAGTGCTAACATTTTCTGTATAATTAAGACAATTTTATGAAAGGCAAAATAAATTATAATGTAGCAAGCACTTGTGATGGAAAATTAGTGCCAAATTAAATAACACTCAAAAAACCCAATTGCTAATAACATCCCTGATCACAAGAATTACTTATTGTAACCCAAGAGCCCAATAAGTCAAGCTGTTCTCTTCTTTGTGTTGCTATTACTTATTAATTATAAAATAGTATAAGAATGTGTATATGTGTGTGTGTGTGTGTATTTAAAACACACAGGCTCCAAACGTGAAGGACTGTGAGGTGCTTTTCTCCCTGGATAATGAGTAGGTAGAAAAGCAATTGAAAGCAATAGAATGCATTATTTAATGTCAGTATAGCTTTCAATGTGACTCAAACTTAATGATTTTGAGGGGAGAAATAAATGGGCTGAGCTCCATCAGATATCTACTCAATTTCACACTGTAGGTAGTGTTTTAAGAGAAAATTTACTATGGAAGTTAGAAAAGTAATTACTCTGCAACTACAGAATTACTGTCTCTTCAAAGATGCAAGTATAACTTGGCTTTGCCCACAGAGAAAAGCAGTCACAATAATGGGGGAAGATAGATACAGAAATACCCAGATCTAGAAGGAAAACAGTAATGAAGTATAAATTGCTATCAGAGCTGATTTTAAAAACCCAAGGAATTTATGTCATAAATTAGAGATCCACATTATCCAGGCTAGCCTTTCTTGGCTCTTCCCAATTGATCAATATCCTTGATGGTTTTTATTATTATTATTTTAAAAATATGCCCATTGACCAACGTTTTCACACTCCTTTTCATTATTGGGCTCATTCTCTTGTTATTGTCAGTGAGTTCCAAACTATGAACTCAACTATTTGTTTTCAGAACAGTGTTCTCTATCTCTCCTTCCTTAATCTCGTAGGAGACACTTAATTACTGTACGTGAACCACAGGTTCTGCACTGTTCCAGGCACTGCGGAAACAAAAAGGAAACAAACAGCCAAGTGCCTTTTTTTAAAAGAAATTTATGTTCCACTCTTTCAGCAAAACTATCCTTACCAAATTCTGCACCAGTTCAGTTATCTTTATCCTTTTTTTAGAGTTGACTGCAAGTCATTCTGCAACGGAGGAGAACACACCTGACTCCATATTGGATCATTCCTTTAGCTCTGACCTCTGTGCTCTGTTGCCTGCGCTTCGTCATGCTGGCCCCACACTACTTGTACAAGAATGTTGCCTATGGCCTGAAACATTCAGGATAGCCCATTCACAAGGCTCTGACCTTTAAAAGGTGTAACCCTTTTCTAACCATATGCATATTAAAAAGTTGCAGAACATAGAATAACATTTGTCTCCTTGGAGGTTTATAGGAACCTTGTGAACAGACGTCCCTGGACAGTGCTAAGAACAAAGGGTCCTAGCACCAAGAAGTTTGCAACAACCAGCCATGCCCCTCTGTCCCCTGTTAGTATAAAAGAAGCGTGAATTCTAACTCAAGTAAGATGGCTCTTTGAGACACTAGTCCACCATCTTCTCTGTCTGCTGGCTTTCCAAATAAAGTCACTATTCCTTGTCCCAACAACTCATCTCATGATTTACCAGCCCACGGTGTGGCACAAAGTAGGAGCCTCGACTCAGTAACAACTCTTACACTGCAGCTTCCAGTCTATCCTTTTCACCCTCTAAATACTATTTTTGTATGTAATTTGAAGCTGCATACATTTTCCTCTTGAGACTCTCCTCTGACTCAATCTTGATTTTTTTCCCCTCTTCTTCAAAACAGCAATTTATAGACAAGTGAAATTGGTTCCAATGCATTCAAGGAAATAAAAGCATCAAAGATCTAATAGTGTCATGCTCAATTCTGAGCAGCGCACACAGGAAATAAACAAAACAGACAAGCATCCTTGCCTTCAGAAAGCTTAGATATAGTTTGTTATACAGTTTCCTTTGCCTCGTTTGGGTGACTACCACAGGAGCAGGATGGTGCGTCCGTGTCCAGAAAACCTACCACACTCATTGAGAAAGCCTTGTCAACGCAGACTTAGCCACACCAGGAAAATACATTCTACATGATTTCAAATCACAAGGTAACTGAATAGAAAAGGTAAAATAAAAATCAAAACCAGAACCAAAATCTGCAATCACAATGAACTATTTTAAATGACTTGAAAATTTCAATATTGAACTGCAAATTGTGGGACATAATTAAAAAGTGAATGTGAAAAAATATTAGAAATAAGGTAGAAATCTACCCTTTCGATTAAATGCTGTGTATCTCCCGCTACAATACTATCTCTAAAATGAGTCTATTCTTTCTTTTCAAGTCATATTGAATTGGTCAGTCTCCCTCCCTGACTGATGTGCCTCAGGTAAATCCAAGAGCAGGAGACAGGAAGAGGGCAGGGCACAGCCGTTCAAGGAATGCTACAGCAATTAACATCAAAATGGTGCAAGATTCAACCCCCAGGAGGCCTTGAGGCTCAAGATGGTGGGAGATTTAACTTCTAGTAGACCTTGAGCTTCATTATATGCCCACTGTAATATATTAACATGGTGAATAACACGCCCACAGGCACCAAGGCAGTCCCAAGTCTAGCCACAAAAGGTCAAAGATGGGGAAATGGCCAGCTTCCTGGGAATCCCAGCCCCTTCCTCAGGCTAGTTAGACTGGTCCTGCCACTTACTTGCATATGAAGCTACCAAAGCCCATAAAAATGGGCAGCACTGCCCCTCAGGGCGGCAGCCTCTCTCTCTCTGTCTCTCTGTCTCTCTCTCCCTCCCTCCATTCAGAGACAGCCCACAGTCTATGGAGTGTGTACCTACTTTTAATCTGAGCACTCAACCCCCACACCTAGTGGCCTTTCTCTTGCCCTTCAACATATCTCTCTGAATAAATCTACCTTTACTCAACTGTGGCTCGCTTTTGGATTCTTTCTCGCACGAAGCCAAGGACCCACACCTGGCAGGGCACGTCTCAGGGGCTCAACCAAAGCCTGGGACATGGCCCTTCTTGCGCCCCACTTCCATTTCTCCTGCATCAAGCAGATGAGCAGTATTCCTGAGAGCTGCTGTAGAAAGGGCTTCTCTGGTCATAATCACTGTGATAACTTGCATGGCCAGAGTCACAGGTGGGTATAAATTTGAGCACTCCCCCTCCATCACCTCTTTACCAGAGTGGAGAGCCTTGGGGAAGGTCCTCTTGCCAGATGATCATTTACTTTTGCATGGCGTAGAGGCCTCTTCTGATTTGGAGAGGGATGAGGAAGGGCTAGGGGTGCTGATATAAACTTAGGCCAATCCCTCCAGGCTTTCAATTTTCATGTTTTAATGTATGTGCCACTCTTACCCTGAATTTATCCTTTCCATCTGAATTTTTATGTGCCTTCCCCGCTTTTTAATCATTTTGCTATCAGGAGCCACAATTTGCTTTCTATTACATAATACATGATTGTTTAACTGATTTCCACTAACTATGACTTAACACAGTAAAGAGTCATCATTTTCAACAAGATAGAAAGGACTTTGATCCGTATGAAATAGGAAGCGACTTGCCACAAAATTTAAAGGAAACTTATACAAGACAGGGAGGTGTGTGTGTGTGCGTGTGTGTGTGTGGGGGGGGGTGTCTTGACCCAGTTTCGAGGCTGTCAGTTCTTCCAGAGCAGAAGAGTAAGTCCCCATCCCAAAGGACCCCCCTCACTGCCCCAGGGCCGGGTACCAGGCAACCAGGGACGGCCCCCACCTCCAGAGCCTGCTGATATTCTCATTAGCCAAGCCTAAACCTGCTTTCCTTTCTCCTTTCTTTTCCACAGAAACTACAATAAAGGCACCTGTCCAGAGCCCACGTCCGCCCGCCCCCGCGCCTGGTGATCACCCTGGTGTCGCCCCTGAGCGGCCCCGCGTGATGTGCCGGGTTCTCCGGGGCAGCTGGGAGTAACCAGACCATCAACAGTTCCTGCCTCTGGTGACCCTTGAACCGCGACTGGCCCCATCAGGCCTCACTCACGGTAATGCGGCAAAACAACGTCCATGTGGGACTTTTCAGCAGTGTTTCATTTGCGAATGGTAAGAATAATATCAACACATCGGGGAACAAATGTGGTCAAGCCTAGGTTTACTTAGCTTCGCACAAATAAAGGATGTCAAAGTTTTACAAGAACTTTTACTGGACTGTTCGACAGCCTGTGGACTGATACTGCCATCCGGTGGGCAAATTAGTAAATGCAAGGAAGGTTTCTTGGTACGTGTGTGTTTTCCATCAGGAAAGGAGTAAAGGGATTATAGTGAATTATAGTTCAGTAAAGTGGCATATTCAACTGAACGTATAAAAAAAGATCAGTTTCTAAGAGTCATGGGATCCAACTTCTTCCCAAATGCATCTAACAAGTTCTACTAACTGGAACTAGATCCTTCACCTGTCATTTATGCAGCAAATTGTTTAATTTCTCTGAGCCTCAGTTAATTTACATTCATAATACCAGTTAATTTTCACAAGAGAACACTGTGAGGCATAGATTAATATTCTCATTTTTTAAAAGTGAGAAATCAAATTCTGTGGCTTGAAACAAATTAGGCATTCTACAGCAGTTAATCCTTCCAGTTCATCAACTCTTTGAATATTATTTCATTTATTAGAAATTTGGTTAATGGCACAAAAAACCCCCCCACCATCTTGTTTCCTTTGAAATTATTAGAAGTAGAAAACGATTCCTATTGCATTCGATTTTTACATACACAAAATTCTATACACAAATACATCACCAAATCAGATACGATCTCCGTTTAGACACAGAATATGAAGCCAGGATGAAGGTCTCTAGGGAAGAGATGACATCGTGAGAAAAAAGAAGGGTAAAGAGAAGAGTGGGAAACTGCTATTTGCTCTGGCCTGAGCCGGGCTTTTGAGGCCAGTGGAGTAGGTGGAACCCGTGTTGTGGGCTCTTTCCTCCTCACCCTCAGGGTGGACTCCTTGCTCGGTGCACAGGGCAGATGCACCGTTCAGCTGCACTGCCCTAAACCATCATTTGAACCCTGCGTAAAGATTCAGCAATATTAATTGTTTTTCCAATGTTGAATCAGCCAAATGCTCTAGAGCTTCAAAAATAAATCTATTTTGTGCTTTTGCAGATTAAAGAGCAAATTTAATCAGTAAGATAGAAGATTAAATTTAAGAAAATGAGCATTGCTTAGATACATAAAGAACATTATGGATATTACTAATTAGATTGTATGTGGTCAGAGAACTAAATCCAGAGTTAAAAGAATTTTAAGATGAAATACCATAAATAATACCATAAATAATTTAAATATTGCTGAATTTTAACCTGACACTCCCATTTTGCTAATTAGTTGTACTTGAAAGCTGAATTACAAATAATTTAATTAACATAAAATTGCGTTTCTAAAAAATATTAATTTCACTCATACATTTCTTTTATGTTTAAAGTGCTTTCCTTTTGTATTATTTTATGTGCAGAAATACACTCTGTGTTTTCAATATGGCAATACATGCCTTTTCCCCACCTGCTCTTCATAGATAAGAAATTTAACATAAATTCTGTCTTAGCTTGAAACAAAATATTCTGTTTAGGAATCAACCTAAGGAAAAATTTGATTGGAATAATAATAATCCGTTTCAAAATTTAGATACACAAAATTTAGATAAATAATATTTTTGAACCAATCAAAGAGTATCCTTTGTATTTCATGGTTTTCTACATCATTTTCCCCCAAATTTCTAATTTTATTCATTCAACTTTTTTTCCTAAATTGCTACAAAACACAGTGGCTCTGTCACATAATTCAGTCTCAGGTGGACTCCTTTCTCAAGGTGGTCCCTGCAAGCGACTGCTGTAGCCAAGATTACGGGAACACTGTAATTCTGATTCCTTTGTTCGTATAATTTCGTATCTACTCTGTTCTTCCTTTTTTGCCATCACTCACATCTTTCTCAGAGAAAGGGCAGGGTCTTTTTCTCTTGCTCACATTAACCAGGTGTCTGTTTGGAAAATGTACAGGCCAGAGTGCCTGGAAATCCGCTTTGGGTCTTCTCAACATCTCAGCCACCTGCTGTGTTCGCAGTAGCTCCATCCCCCAAACCTTACAAAATCCTTTGCCTGCTCAATTGCCTCAAAGCAAGGTTTTGAGGAGCCTGTTTCCCTGCTGTGCGGCAATAATATAGAGAAGTCTTTCATTCCTTCTCATCTCCTTCTTTGTATTAACAACCTTGACTTTTTTTTTTTAAGAGGCTAAACCAAGTTGTTTTATCGAATATTCGACATTCTGTTATTAACTGGTATTTTCTTAGGAGTCTGCAAACCTCCCAAAGTGGGATGTCCCTTCAGCAGGATTTCTTACTGGGAGTAAGTTGATAGTCCCCCATCCACTCCTGAGACAATGCACACTGGAGTTAAAACACGCCGGTTAAGCATTGCTTGCTGTGTTGCTGTTCTCTTGTAGAAAACTGTGATTATCTTCTTTTCATGTCCCAAACTCCAGTAGCCAAGGCTTTTGTTTGTATCAGATTTTTACTGAAAATATTTTGGCTCGGAGTGAAAAATTACATTACAGATTAGGACAATTTTAAATTGCATGTCAAACACCACTGCTCCGGTAAACTCACTGGCCAGCCTCCGCCGTAAGACCGTCTCCGTGCATATCCGCTTACTAGGCTCCACCCTTCTGTTAGGTTCCAGGTACCGTAACCCCTCAGACCCTTCCCTCTCTCTTTTTATTTTGATTTGACCATTAGAAATTTAAATAATAGCAGGGATACTGAGTTGTCTCGAGAAGCAAGAAGAAATTCTCTCTTCTGCCATTCATCTAAGTTAGTGGTTCAAATTGGTTAGCTTTTCCACTCATTTTTCCCCTGGGAAACTTGTAGGTTAAATACATTAAAGAAATAAATTATTCTGAGTTGACCATTAGAAATTTAACTAATAGCCCATATCGGGTTGTACTTGATATTTTTATTCCCACAAGCATTATTTTGCCATTTGTACAAAGTGGCTGGTTTCACACTGATGGAATGTCATTTTTATCCACATAGAATTAGATGCTCTTTTTAGTCGTAATTACTTGCTAACCTGGTTATCACAGTTTTCAAGCACAACTATCTTCTCAAATTCATGACCCTTGGAATAGAACTCAACATTGGTAAAAAGAGAGTATTTTGGTTTCATCTATTTAAATAGGTTATTAAATAACTTTTAACTGACTTAAGGAAATATTGTGTTCTCAATCAAACTCTTATACCAGCTGAACGTTCTTAGCGGCATTATTAAGGAAGTCTTTTTTGCCATTATTTGGTATGAATTTATACATTGCTCAGTCACTTACATAGACAAATTAAAACTAAAATCTTAGATATTTATATTTAATATAGGAATATCCTTTCTATGGAAGAGTGGCTTATTTGAGAGTCTTTATAATTCGGCATTCTGTAATAAAACATTATTTTAATAATTATTTTTCAAAAATTTTAAATAAAAATTTCCTGAAGAATAATTTAGCCATCTCATATTCATCATGATCATATAACAGACTAATTAGTGTATAAAAACTTTTCCCTTAAAGATATGTCTAATTTCAAGTGCATTATGTGAGTGTGAGAAGGATCAAGGGTACTGTCTTCACAGCTACAGAAACAGAGACAATAAATTGCTTAAAACTCATTTTATAGCGTAAGTATGATACGATTTAAGGTACTTAAATAATCTGGGAACACTACTGAGCTCAAAGTTAAACACGGACTCACACAAACAGTACTTTTTGCTCTGTGCAGGGTCTAGTGAGGAAATTAATATATTGCCAACCATTCAAACTTTGATTTCAAAGCGAAAATTTAAGAGAGCAACTTTATATATGACGTATTTGCATGAGTTTCTCTGCATAACTTTTGTTTTTATTCTAGCATGCTTTTAATAGATATACTTTAATAAAAGAGCTATATTTGGCTATATCCCACATGGAAGAATCCTATTTTATAAAGTGGTTATTATATAAAGTCTTACTCATATTACAAGCTTATTTCTATTATGAGACTAACAGTGTACGTTAATACTGCATTCCTGCATGTAGCCAACAAAATTCACTTAGCCAACTTTCAGCAAATATATATTTTAAAGTTACATACATCTAGCAATTATTAATAAGGGAAATACTATTTTTACTCAGGTTTCGGGGAGTTCAAGGACCCTTCTGAAAAGCTACTGAAGTTATGACTTTTTATAGTTTTAAATAATACAACTTTAAATAAAGGTCTAGTAAGCTTTCTATGCTTAGATGCATAACCAACTCATTCAATTTCAGTTATTCTTAAATTTCGTAATAATCACTGTTTTATGAGTTGTATAATTTTCTGAACTCTGTTTCTAACGCATTTGAAACATCTTAATGACAAAGAATTCTTCAATGCGTGAGACACCAATACAAACGATGAACTTGCTAACACTAGAAGAATTCTTGTCTTTTTTAGGTTCCACTTTGGCTGACAAGCGCTATACTCGCTGGAAGCTTACAGTGTTATTGAATCAGCCCACACACCATACCATTCATCCATTTAAAAATGAACAATTCAGTGGATTTCAGTACATTGGCAGATATGTGTAACCATCTTTACAGACGTACGAAATTTTTTTTTCAGGAACAAAACTCTCATATAATAGTCTCTCACATACAAGTACTTTACATTCAAAAACCCTGAGCGTGTATTTGAATGTCTACATCACACTAAGTATGGTGAATAAAATACTTGTTTAAAATGTGAAGGATAACTTAGAGATTTTTACATAAATTCCGGTTTCGTAGGTCAAAGCAGAAACTGCACTGGACAAAGTCAAGCACACAAAGAAGATGTTATTCAGAGCAACCGCATTAGGGGAGAGAGTCCAGAACTCAGTCTGAGCTCAACTCTGCTGAAACAAAGAGAGTCTTAAGAGCTGGAGTAATGAGATCTTCAGGCATCTGTGTTTGCTAACTGACCTTACCCAGACGAAAAATAAACACGCTCCTATCTTCCTGACGTGAGCTAGTTTTACACCTTGGAGCGAGGTGTCCATCAAAGTCTCCTGCCCCCTCTCCCCACACTGAAACTGGGAGATGGAGGCACCATCTTACTTGATGATGACATTTCAAAGGCATGGCTTCCAGGTCCTTCAGAAAGACGTTCTTGGGTTATAAAACAGGCAAGAAGTTTAATTTAAAAGCTTTACATCTCAAAGTGATAGAGGAAGATTTTTACAAGTTTTCTAAAAAAAAAAAAAAAATGTTTTAGGAAGTTGAAGGTCATGGGTCTGGCTGAGAATCAGGAAGAAGTCTGTCTAAAGTTTAACCAAACTAAAGAAAACCTTAAGGCCAGCTTGATCAGGGGCACTGGCCCCTGGGAGGTGTGAGATTTCTTTGTGAAAACCTTCTGAGTGGGATTTCTCAAGGCCTTATGATTGGCCAGAACAGCTGAGTGTCTGGCGGTCCTACTGCTCCCTTGGAAAATCAAACCAATGCCTCTTCTTGCTACCACCTGTCCACCCCCGCCACCAAAAAAAAGAGGATTATGCGTAGAGTTATTACATTTAAAAGACGGATTTATTTGCTAAGCTCTGACTCTGATAATTAAATATCTGACAGCCCAATACAAAACTCACATGTCACTGCTTTGCCTTTTACTGACACCTGCTGGCCCGTTTATGAAAATATACTTATCTGGCTATTACAAACAAACACGAACAGAAAAAAGCCTTCCTGGAAATAAAGACAATCAGGTGTCCACGCTCAGGCCTGATGGAGTAACTGGCGCCGCGCTTGTCCCCCAGTCGTAAGTAACTATACAAGTGGACAACAACACCTGAAGCAACAGTCTCCCGGCATCGAACAAAGGCAGCGCAAGACCATCATCCCTGAAAGAAGAAAACCAGGAAGCACACGGATCACCCGT
Organism: Camelus bactrianus; assembly: GCF_048773025.1. Taxonomy (NCBI): domain Eukaryota; kingdom Metazoa; phylum Chordata; class Mammalia; order Artiodactyla; family Camelidae; genus Camelus; species Camelus bactrianus. The sequence goes on along the minus strand of NC_133568.1, from coordinate 18,704,608 downwards.
TCTGCCTGGAGGACTTACGTGCTGTGGTGCCCGGAGGTGGAGCCCAGGAGGACGGGTCTCGCTGAGCTGAGAAGGCAGAGCTGAAGCTCTGAGTGCTGCAGCAGCCGGGGTTCACCCATCCGGCAGCGTCAGAGAAGCGGCTGCCGTGCAGAGGGAGGCTGGAGTGGGGGTTCACCGTGGGTCTCCCGGGCCGGGTTACGCGTGAACACTGGGAGGTTCCGTGCAGCGCAGCAGAGAGCAGCTGGCAGACTGGTTAACTGCCCCTGGGAGCTCCAGTCCTGGAGGAGGGAAGAGGCCTTGCCGAGTGCCTGGGACACTCAGGGGACACTCTAGACAAACCAGGCTTTCCAACTAAGGGCGAAGCTCCAAAATAAAGGACCTGCGCCCTAGGACTAAGATAAAAACTGAAACAGATCTGCCATGATAAAGAATAAAACCAAGCCTGACAAATCAAATGTAACTCCGGTGACCTAAGTCCTTTCCAAACACAACTATCAATGAAGACGATATAATCTATTCTCCTTATGCCTCTGAGGCCTTGAGGAATTCAGATTCATCTGCAAGGACCTCAGTTTGGAATGAAAAATATTTGAACCAGAAATGAGTCCACCGTCTTAGTCAAAGTGGTCAAATCTGAAAACAATTAAAAGCCGATGCCCTGCTCATCCAGTCATCCACCCCCTGACGGGGATCTTACGAAACAATAGGAGTGGAGCAGCCAAGGAGCCGTTTTTTGCAAATGCTTAGTTTTCCCAGCAGGCGTGAGTGCTTGAGGCACAGTGAGACTGCGGACAGGACAGCGATGCTGTTGTGAGAGGCCCAATGAGAAAGGGGAGGGAGAGTGAGGAGCTTCTGTGTTGGGAGGGTGGAGAGCTATGGGTTGGGCTCTTCCCACGCGCATGAATGGGATGGATACAATGCGTGCTTGGTCCTGTTGGCCGGGCCCTTTTCACGTGGGCTGCTGTCCAAGTCCGCCCTTTGCCCAGTTCCAACTGGCCACACGAAAGGACAACTTTTAGAACTGCCCGGAGGGCGGCAAGAGATCACCACCCTTGTTAAGACAGTGGCTGAAGCAGGAGTACTGTTTCTTACTAAATCCCCTCTTAACAGTCTTGACCGGTCAGTGTGCAAAGCAGACACCCTGGAGGTCAGGAGCACAGGGTGTCTCTGGTGGCTTCGGCTGGGTCGAACGTGGAAAAGACTGAACAAGAAAGAGGTCAGAGAGCTCGGCAGAAACCTGTTTGCCCTCCCAGACTAGCGAGGGCCTTCTTTTCAACTGAGCCAGGCTCAGCCTGCGTGCTTTTGGATGGAATCGAGTATACATTTACTGTTTTCCCATGGGGATATTTGAATTCACTGGCGTTCGTCATAATTAGGTGGAGAAGGACTTGGAAATGATAAACATTAAAAGCCAGTTAGTGCCTTACAGTGATGATATCACCATAATTGCCTCCCCTGAGGATGAAGCAGGAGGAGTTAAGAACTGTAGTCACCTATGTGACAATACAGGCTAACTGATAAATTCAGCTAAAATTCAAAGCACACTGAAATTCCTGGGAATTACATGGTGAGAGCAGTCAGGAATGATTATGCAATGGTAACAAATAACCCCCAAACCTTAGTGGCTTTTAACTACACTTGCAGATTATCTGGGTGTCTAGTCTACAGTGTCTTGTTCTGGGCCCTAGGCGGACAGAGCAACCACCAACTCTAATGCGGATCACTGCGGTAGCAGAAAGAGATCAATCACAGGAGTTTCACATCACTTTCACTCATGTTTGTTCACCTAGACAAGTTACATGGCTATGCTAATCTCAAAAGGCATATAAACACAAATTTTTTTATGTGGGGAATTTGGCAAGACTTAAAGCTCTAAGAATCAGCACTGTTGAAAAGAAAATTCAGAAAAAGGCAAATGGAAATTCTTCATAACCATGTTAGCATGTTACTTCTTCTTTGATATACAGCCACAGTTCGAGTTTATGAAAATTAAGTTACTTGTGTATTAACATATTTATGGGCACACTGCAAAGCTTTCTGCCATGGAAAATGAGAAAGATAGCATCTGTTAGCCTATGTGAAGGAAACTTCCAGATGAACGGTGAAGGCAAATAGTGTAAAATTGGTGAAATAAAAAATACTTACATTAAGATATTAAGTACATTTTGGTTCAGATCATTTAGAGAATCACATTGATTTACATGGGTCAGAATGAAGAGGCCATAACGATGGTTGTTTTTTAACAACACAGTTATTTTTCTAAGTGCAACCAAGCAGTTGACCCAAAATTATGTCAGATCCTGAAAAGAGCTGTCGCTCCCACACCTGCCACACAGATTGGGTGCCACCTAATGGATACAATGAGTCCACGAGTCAGGAGGCGCTGCTGTGTATAAGAGGAGCAAAGAACGCGAGAACCGTTAAAAACAATGTTTTCAGTCGTCACTAGAACAGCAGCTGCTGGAGATGATGATAACCCCAGGAGAGCCCACCCACTCCTTCAGCTCTTCCCAGACAGAAAGTCGGCCCCCTCACAGCCGAGTCTAGAAGTCCTCACCTCTTCCTTGGTGGAAAGTCTCGTCTCCCCAGAGGGAGAGCAAAAACAGTCCTGAGGCAACCTCACGTGGTGAATAAATCAGAGAGAAGAGGAGGAGTTGTTGCCACTCTCCTCTCCTTTCCCTGGGCTTAAATAAATCAATCTCTTTCTTTTTTTAATGTAGTTGGTTTTAAGTTGTTTCAGTTTAGTGGATACACAGTAGATTATGGAGAAATAAAATAGGTCATCTGTAAACAACCCCTTTAACTGAACTGGAAGTCACTGACACTAGACCTTGTGTAGCTGTAAGATAATTCTCACTTACATTCTATAGTTTTACAAATTACGTGACTCCTTCTGATTTAGGGAGAGATATGATTAAAATAGATTCAGCTACTTCCATTCCACAATGAAGACTTGCTTCTCTCAATATCATAAGGCCTTCTTCAACAATCTCGCATTTTTCTACTTAGAACATCAAACCAAATATCATAGATCATACTGTTAACATACTAAATGCTCAGACAATGAGCCCTTTGGGCCAGCTGGACACTTACGCTCAAAGCGAATATATGTTCTTTCATCAAATGTGGTAGAGCAAAATGCTGTGTAATGTGAGTGTGTACCTTCATTCTCTCGAGAAACGAGCCAATTTCTCGATGGCTGTTCTGAGACAGAACTAGTGAGGTCAGACTTTTTTCTATTAACTTTACTGGCTAATAATCCAGTGAGTTAACTGTAACTGTTTTTTTTTTTTTTAAACAATCACTGGGGATGCTTAAAAAAAAACAACTCTGATCACAATCTCAGAAGTTCTGATTTAATTTGTCTGGGTGGGTTCCATGCATTTGTATCTTTTTTAAAAAGCTCCCCTAGAGAACCACTGGATTGGGCCAGGAGTCATGCCCTGGGGTTAAAGAACCCAGAGGCAAAGTAACGTTTAAACACAAAGCACTGAATTCCAGCCAAGTAATCTTTCTTTAATGGAACACTATAGAAAACTACTTAATGACTGAGAAGATGCCATAAAAACCTTGGCAAGGTAATGTGTGAAAAAGTAATCAGATAATGTCACTATAGTTTTTAAATTCTAGTTTTGCTTCCTCATGATACACCCACATAAACTTTGGAATTCAGGATATTAATGATCTGTTTAGGACCATGTATAATAATGAAAGAATTAACTTTTGTTTTATGTAATTGCTCCTGATTTTATGTAACTTTTATATGTGTGTGGTTTATGTAGTATATGTTCTTACTTGGCAGGGGGAGGTAATTAGGTTTTATTTTATTTTTAGAGGAGGTACCGGGGATTGAACCCAGGACCTCAAGCATGCTAAGCATGCACTCTACCACTTGAGCTATACCCTCCCCCCTGTAATATATATTCTTCGTATTAAATTATTCTGTACTCCCTCTCTACTATTTCTCTACTGTGACCAGAGAATGAGAAGAGACACATTATAACATTGAGAACAACAATTCTAAATTCCCCCGTCCTATGGTGGACTGAAGCATCACCCTTGTACAGCTAAACATATATCAAGTGTATTCTTGACCCTCACGTCATTGACACAGGTTACCCAGTGTATCCCATAGACAGTCCCTATTCTTGAAGAGCTAATCATCTGAGTATAAGAAGTATCTATTCTAAAAGGAGGCATTATTATTTGGGAAAAAACTTCTTATGAGTGGGATATATATATAAAGACAGGGTTAAGATTCATAGCTCAATACACTGTGTCCACAGGCCAGCTGAGCAAGAACTTTCTCTTCTGTTGCAGATGAACAAGCATCAGGAAAACCATCAAACTGGTAATAACTGAACACTGGGCACAACAGTAGCTTCTTCAGTGGAGAATATGGTGGAAATGTATGTAGTCAGAAGAAGCAATAGCCTAGGAGGATCACTGGATCAAAAGCAAATGGTTTACCACGGTTTCATATCATAAAAACTGATGGGACGGTTTGGAAGACAGCTTGCACTAAAGGAGAACCCAGATTGAGTCTGTGGAGCAATATGTTGTGCTGTCACTTTTTATTAAGCACATCATCCTATCAAACATATAATTGAGTATCTAGAGAGACATAGTTAATAGTTTCTCTGTTTCCCCATCTCTGTTGTCATGGCAACAAATGTAGAAGACCCACTGAGTGATCAGTCATCTGAAATGAAGGAGAGAAATTCTAATATAAACTTCTCTATTTTCTTTTGCTTGAGAAGAAGCAGTCAGAAGCCCATTAAATGGGATCCTATTAAACACTGATTTCTCCCAAAATTTTGTGACTCACTATTATTTTCAGACTTCAGATCATCTGTCAAAGTAGATGTTAAGATTTTCTGCCAAAGTAGAAAATTTTCATGTGCCTCTACTTGTAAAATATAGGCTCTTTTAATTATATTTGTAAAACTGTTCTCTCTCTCTCCTTGATTTATGTCTAATGAATATATTCAAGTGAGTTCTTTGTCTCCATGTATCTTATCATGAGTGATTCTGCTATGAAGGAATAGCTATCAATAGATCATTGCAAACTTCATTTTCAGCAACAGAAGCAATTACAGGCATCTTTGCCCCAAACACTATGGAAATGGCAACTGAAATTAGTATTACTTCTTGGTTGACTCCCTCATGCATTTTTTCATTCTAACATTTTTGCTTCTTGAAGTTTCTAACTACAGAACAAAATACAAATAAAGTTCATCCATGTTATAAGCTACACCAATTAATACACTTGATAAGAAGCCTCTAACAAACATGGTGAATCCCTAAATTTTAGTAGTATAGGAGCAGAATAGCATTTTTGAAATATTTACTGGTGTGTGGAATTCTCTAATTCCTATTTGTCTTCAATTGACTCTCTAGCCATTGAATCAAATCACTGTATTACTCAGAGGAAGGAAGAGTGCAATCTAGAACAAAGTGATCATTATTTTACTTTAACTTTCCAAACCATTATTTTTTATTTTAGAAATTACAAACAGTAAAATTTACTTTTTGTGGTGTATAGTTCTGTGGGTTTTAACAAAGGCACAGAGGGGAGGATATAGCTCACATGGTAGAGCATGTGCTTAGCATGCATAGGGTCTTGGGTTCAATCCCCAGTACCTCCTCTAAAAATAAACAAATAAACCTAATCCCCCCCTTAGTAAAAAATAATTTAAATTAAAAAAACACAAAGGCATAGAGTAATGTATCCACCATTATAGTCATGACACAAAATAGTTCATCACATCCCAAATTCCTTGCCTGCCCTTCTAAAGACAGCCTACCCCTTGGACCTGCAACCCTGGGAACCATTCATCTGATCTCTGTCTCTGTAATTTTGCCTTTTTCTACAATCTGTGCATAATTTCTTTCACTTAGCAAAATGCATTTTGAGTCATCTACATCGTTACAGGAATGAATTGATTGTCTTTCTTACTGAGAGTATACACTGGAATAGAACTAAGAGTCAGAAATAAATACTTCCATTGACGATCAGTTGATTTTTGAAAAGCACAGCGAAACGATTTCTTTTCAACAAATGATGCTGAGACAAGTGGACATCCACACAGAGAAAAATAAAGTTAGGCTCCTACCACACATCATATACAAAAATTAACTAATGCTGGATCAAAAACCTAAGTACAGTAGCTAGTATCTGCAAATCCCAAACTACTATACTGACTACTGTACATAAAATAGGCAAATAGCAAGGTCTTGCTGCCTAGCACAGGGAACTACACTCAATACCTTGGAATAGCTTATAATGAGAAAGACTGTGAAAAGGAATATATTATATATATATATATATATATATATATATATATATATATATATATATATATATTTTACATATATATGTAACTGAATCACTCTGCTGTACACCAGAAATTAACATAACATTGTAAACTGACTATACTTCAATAAAAAAAAATTTTTAAATAGAATTTTAAGTAGAAAAATCCCCTAAGTATAGGAGTTAAAACTATCAAACTGTTAGAGGAAAACATAAGAGTAACTCTTTGTGACCTCAGTTTAGGCAACGGTTTCTGAGAAAAGACACCAAAAGCACATGGGACAAAATTTTAAAAGAAAAACATAAATTGGATCATGTCAGTTTAAATTTTTGTGTTTCTTGGTCTTCCAGAAAGTCAAAAGACAACCCATGATATGGGAGAAAATGTTTGCAAGTCATATATCTATTGATTTAGGTCTTTAATTTCTTTCAAGGATATTTTAAAACTTCCGTACATTTGTCTTGAATTTCTTGTTAAATTTATCCCTAGAGATTTTAGTTTTGATGCTATTGTAAACAGAATTTTTTTCTTAATTTTATTTTCTGATTGTTAATTACTAGTGTATAGACATGAAATTGTATTTTGATCTTGTATTGCCTTTAAACACTTTTAAATCTTGAGTCTTCTTTCAAACAGGTATTGCCTCAGTAGCCCTGTATGCCAGGCTTTTGTGTGAATTATAATAATACAAAGAATTTTTTAAAGATATTAAGAAAGCAATAAGTAAACATTAGTTCATTTGAATGAAATATCTCTAATATTTTGACATATACTTTTCCTACGCCAATTTTAGAGCACGTAACTATGAAGCATGAACGATTCTTAGGAAACAGAAACAAATTTCTGTGAGTTCCATGACAAGTAAGTTCTAAATGTCACAAATAGGTAGTAACATTTAGCCAGGTCCACAAAACTATCTTTACTTGTACGTGATCTCATTTGGGTGTGCATTATTGTGAGGACTTGTGAGTGTGTGAATCAATAACCAAATAATCCAGCACCTTTGGTTCCTGGACCAGATCCTAGACTGACCCCTGCCTCACAATGCTCAATTAGGAAGACCTCTGCCTTTAATGGCCTTGGAGTTAGGTGGCTAAGAAGAAAAAGTAAGCATAAAATTGAAAGCAAAATGATTCAAAGCTGCTCCTTTTATGTAAAGGGGGAAAAAAAAACCCTGCAGAAATGTTCTTCACTTTAGAAATCAAGGAAAAAGTAGAAACCAAATTTAACAAAGCTATAAAACAAATCTATATAGTTGGCATTTTCACATTTTCATCATCTTATTTCCAAGAGGCATTAACTTTTCAATACAGTCATTGTAACAAAAATCCAGCACTGTTGAATGATCACAATAAATGAGCTGTTCAAAGGAAATTTTAATTTATAACACAGTTACTGAATGCATTTGCTGTGATTATACAAGGATCAATCCATAGGATTTGAGAAGGGCTGAGTAACGTTGATTTTCAAAGTTACCCATAAATCATTGAAACAAAGCACAAGTGCTAAAGTTAGACCGTTGAGCGAAGCTGTACTTTTAATTACGCCAATTATTCCCTGAGCTATGTGATCCGGGCAAAGGGAATTAACATAAACTATGCATTATGTCATACCTCTAGCTCATGACTAAATCAAAGATAACTGGGTATGTACGCCTTCATTTGTATTCCTATGTACGTTTAAATGATTTGACAAATGGGAACAGGGGAGCTGAGACTTGGAAATACTGTGTTTACTATCCATGGAAGATTAAATGCATCCTAAAATGTTCCCAAGGGACCACAGTGGTAAAATGCTCTCAGACAGGACTGCAGGGTGACCGAGAGATAATCTGAAATCACGGGTCAGTTCCAAGTACAAGTTCCAAATGTACGTGAGATGTCTGCAACCAAGATTATTTGGGCGAACTGGGAATAGAGAACCAACTTCAGCAAATGGAACACTCATTGTTTTCATTCATTCTGTTGCTTGCTGTCTCAAAAATTTCTAACTCATATATTTCTCCATATATCTTTTTATACTGGTCAACATGGGGAGTAGGAGTCACAAAAATAACCTTGATTCTTGCTGTATCTCAGCCTAGTAGACACTGAGCCCGTGAGGTACGGTAAGTGTAGGAGACAGACAGGAAAACTGACCAGGGGTCCAGGGTAATTCAGGAATAAAATTTAAACATAACTGCTTTTCTTAATAAAGTTATATCTCTTCCTTCTACATTACTGTTACATTTTCTGATAAAATCTGGTCATTCTATCAGAAAGGTGGTGTTCTTGGCACTCAGGAAATAAAACTATAAAACCACAGTACAGCTGAAAAATGTTTCCATTTTTTGGGTTTTGTCAAATTATTTGAAATACCTTTTACTTAAATAACAGATTCGTAATCTTTACATCTTTCTACTTCACATAGTTCCAGATCATATCTTTCTTGATGCTGCCACCTGGGATGTCTACTCACACTTCCAGGCCCATCTATAGCCCATTTGTTCCACATCGTGCCTCTAACACAAGTCTTTGCGCGTGGAAAGGCAGAATGACAAACCAGACAGAATATGAGTTTTGAACAGTGAGTTCAAAAACCTACCTCAAAAACCATTTTTAAAGTCTGTAGTATTAATAATATCAACACAAATTGAAGCCCTACTAAATTCCAGGCACTGTGTAAAGAACTTTATATACACAAACCAATTCATTTACCAGTGAGGAAGCATGAGTACTATTTATTACAGACATGGGGAAAGTGAACACAGGGAGATAGATCAGGGAACCTGCTAGCGAGGGTCAGAGCTAGGATTCGACCCCAGGCATCTGTGCTCTTAAACCTGTTTGTCACACTTTTTTTATTTTAATAAATTCCAATATTATCATAAAATATCTATAGAATTTGTGCCTACATTCTACACTGGGGTCTTAGAGTAGGAAAAAAACAGACATATTTAGATGGACATTTTAGATGGGAAGAGTTGGATACCATTCGAATTACAGCAAACAAAAGTGGCAAGTGAGGCATGGCCTCTGGCTGGAGCCAATATTCCTAAGTCTCTTGCTATGGGCTGGGCGAGCAGCCCGTGGGGAAAGTAAGGGGCTGGCTGGGCAGAATAAACATTAAAAGTTGTGCCCTGAATGGAGGACTAATATGAAAGCCAGACAGCAGAGGGAAAACAAAACCAAACAAACAAGCAAAAAACAAAACAAAACAAAACTGACTTTGCAATCAAAAGGAATTAAGGGACCAAATGAGCTGAGACAAAAGCCCAACAAAAAACTGAACAACTGAAGAACATAGAGCTATTATGATTCAACAAAAAATGAGACTGTTTAGAGTCAATCCAGTGTGGTGATGACTTTTCTCCATTCCAGACCTATTTCTATAGGGCTGCATTGGAAATATTGAAGGAATTAATTTAGACCAGTGTCTTCAAACATTCCTTCTCAGACTCCTGGATCAGATAATCATTGAGTTATTACAAAGGATCCAACTGTTAAATCAGACTCAAATGAACCAGAGGTCACATTCAGTATGAAGCTTTACTGAAAGCTTCTAGGATACAAGTAGCTGTGAAGCACAAAGTAGAGAGAGGAGTGAGATTGTCAACAGTTCCCCAGGTCCTTTCTTGCTGGCTCAGACTACACTAACTTAGGAAGCCTGTAAGTAACGTAAGATGTTACATTAATTACACAGAAGGGAGCTTTTTCAGTCATGAAACATCTCTGTTATATACTCGATAGCTACATAGCTTGTGTGATGTTCTCCAGAGAGCTAAGCCCTATAAATCCATACATCTCAGTCTGTTTACTGTATGTAAGCTAACTAGGACCATGACATTGTGCTAATGTGGCTTTCCCTTTTAGATCGAGCTACTGAGATCTAAGCTGTCTCTCAAATTAGAAACCTCAGATTCTCCAAACTTTTTTTTTTTAATCTTTCCAGTGCACTTTGGAAATTTTACTTCCTAAATAGCCTTTGACCCCCTATTGCCTTGTGCTGCAAAGCTCTCATCCTTTCTTGGATTATTGCAACAGCCTTTAAAACTCATGTTCTGACCTCCAGACTTGTTCCTCCTCTAAGCTGTCCTTGAAACTGCCATCAAAATCACTGTCTTTTTTTCCCCTTCTTCGAGACAAGTTTCATTATACTACCCCGTATTTAATTCACTTTGTTTTCACGTTGTCACAATACTAACGTTAAGGACCTATAATTTCCTAGTTGTTTGTAGCAGAACTCTGTATCTTATACTCTACTCCAGCAATATCAAAGTGTTTATCGAAACGATTTTTTATTTTCCACATAACTCTGATTATCATCACTCCATATTATCTGCCTGGTAAGATCTGTATTTCAGAACCCCATTTGGATGTTGGTTCTTTTATGTTTCAAGTTTTCTCTATATGTTGTGCACAATCCTATAGTCGCACTTTGAACTGAAAATAAATTTCTTAAAAACAAATTATTTTCACTTTTTGGTCTACCCTCCTCTACCCTAAGTTCTGGAGACACAGTCTCTCTGGCAGTCATCTCTGTTGGTTACACCAGTGTTATTCATTATGTTAAAACATATTGCAGTATATTTGGAAAAAGTTCAAAAGAAAAAAATTAACTTAGTAATACCCCTTTAAGAAATTTATGTTGAACTAAGTCTCTTAGCAGCAAGAAAGGAATCTCTTTTCATAGAATTCCTATAAGTTATAGAGGGCAAATTCATGCATTATTTCATGTAATTCAAGGTCTATGTCAGATGCTTGGTTGAGAGAATACAGCAATGGGAACACTAGTTAAACGTTCTATGGCGAAAATAATTTTGACTGGCCATGAAATTAAAAATACTCCAAGTTCAAGGGTGGAGAGGTGACACAGGTTAACGAGTATTACCCTTTCTTTAATTTAAACATTACGAGTTTTCAACAACATGTAAAGTAGATATTCAAATAACTGAAAATGTTGTATACCTCAAAATGATAGAGAACAATTTTTATTAGGTTCCTCATTATTAACAGGACACTACTGAATAGACCAGATTGCAGATTTCTAGAAACTCTACAAAAATACATTCGCTTAATTCATAGAATTGATATTGGAAGAAACCATGATTTGAACTAGTTTAGATGTGCCATATATATATATATATATATATATATATATATATATATATATATATATATATATACACACACATATATAATATATATAATGGAATATTACTCAGTCATAAACAAGAATAAAATAATGCCATTTGCAGCAAAATGGATGGACCTAGAGATTATCAGATTATGCGAAGTAAGTCAGACACAGAAATACAAATATCATATGATATCACTTATATGTGGAATCTAAAAAATGATACAAATGAACTTATTTACAAAACAGAAAGAGACTCAAAGACACAGAAAATAAAGTTATGGTTACCAAAGAGGAAAAGGGAGGCATAAATTAGGAGTTTTGGATTAGTAGATACAAACTACTACATATAAAATAGATAAACAATGAGGTCCTACTATACAGCACTGGGAACTATATTCAATGTCTTATAATAACATATAATAAAAAAGAACATGAAAAAGAATATGTATGTATAACTGAATCACTCTGTTGCATACCACAAACTAATACAACATTGTAAAGCAACTAGCCCTCAATTAAAAAAGAAAGAATCTCTATCCCTAATTCTTGTGTTTTTATCTCTAAAATATAAAAGTTTACAGGCATTTTAACTTGAATGAATGCAACAGCTTGGAAAACAGAGGGTACAATGTCCTCTGCCATAAAGAATCATGACAATATTTGGTCGTATCCTGAATGATTAATAAAAATAAAAGCAATGCTATGGAGCATTATTTGTACCTAATATATTTTTTAAAATCTCTGGCTCTATTTGACATAATAAAAAATTAAATAAGCAAAACTAATTAATTACGCACTGAGCCTATACATCGCCAGTACCCCAGGTCTCTTACTGGGTCCACCTTCCTCTTTGCCTGTTGGTGGGAAGTGACTGTTAATGGGCTAGAAATGAGGAGTTAACACGTATACTATATCAAATTCTTTCCCTCTTCATATTTCTCTCTACATTCAATCCTGTATTTCCCTCTACTTTTCTCCTCATGCAACACTAATTCTTAACATCCCTACTTCCTTTGAAGTTATTTGATTTTTTTATATACTGAGAAAACATCTTTTTTATTTTTTCAGCTTTATTGAGGTATAATTAACAATTACAACTGTAAGATATTTAAAGTGTATATTGTGATGATTTGATTTATGCATACATCATGAAAGAAAAAGCTAACACATAGAGAATGATTCAATTTTTAAAAAATATTTGATATAATCATTTGATGTTATTCAAACAGCATCGCTGTGGTACAGGCACCATTATCATTCCTATTTCAGAGGAAAGGAAAGAGACGTGCATATATCAAGCGATTTGACAAATGGCTCTACTGGTAGGTAGTGTGAGTGAATTGGAGCAAGGTGTCTGGCAGGCTCTCTGTCATACACACTTGAGAAAAAGCCTGGCTAGCTTTGAATTTGGGGTTTATTACTCATCAGCAGCATGCTGTTAGACACATTAGTTAAACTCTTTAAATCTTAGTCACTCATTCACAAAACGGAGATAATAAAGCACTTTAAGTGTAATATTAATAGAGAAATAAATGAGACCATGTAAGTTAAGATCCTTAGCATACCATCTGATACACAGTAAGTGCTCAATTAACGTTAACTCTATTATCTCAGAAAAGGGAGCTGAAAAACGCTAATTTCACCATCAATACGGAGCTACCTAATACCATTTTGTGAAATATGGCTAATATACTTTTGGAGAATTGTTAAAGGTCTTGATCTTTAGGAACATTCAAAATGGTGTTGCAAGAAAAAAATGAATTAAATCACTGCATAGAAGCTTGGTGGAAGCCACAGTCCCTTTTAAATAAAAATGCAAGTATCAAAAGGCAAATATATCAGCCCCTGTCATTCCCTTTCCTGACTCTCTGCTCCAAAATGCAGAAAATTCTATTTATCCAATTTAGCTGAAATAGAAAAACATCCTATGCATTATTTTCTTTTTTACAGATACAGAATGCTGCTGTATGATATTGAAAACGATTTCAACTCAGGAAGCCCATGCAATTAATTCAAGCAAGTAAATATATGTTAACTTACTGAATGTTCACAGTAGAATTTCTTTCTTTACAAGAGGAGGAATGTTTGTCTTTCTCATTTACTGACGTATTCTAAGCACACCAAGAAAAGCCCCTGACATTTAATAGATGTTCAATAATTTTTGTTGAATTAGTAAAAACAACAAATACATGAACAAAGTTGAATCTATCTACCTACATCTATCTACCTTCCACGAACCCATTCCTTTTTCATCTTCTTAACGTTCCAAAAGAGAGGGTATCACTTCAAATATTCCTTTCTTGTTATCTTCAGCAGTAGACGCTTTTAAATTGATGTCTACATTTGGTATTCAAGTTCATACTGACATATCATAAGTCTTTCCCAAGCCTTTGAATTTCATCAAGAAGATAGTCAACATCTGCTTGTCTGGTGGCAGGATTAGAAAAGACCATTCGAAAAAAATTTACTCTGTCCCCACATGGCTGGTAGCTTATCAAGGCTGTACCTTCCTCTATCATCTGTGCTTTAATCTTTGGAGCAATCTGTGCGTAAATGCAAATATCATTAAAAAGAAATTTTACAAGTAAACACTGTCCCACATTCTAGATGACTACATAACTATCATTAGCTTGAAGGAAATTGCAGGCGATTTAAAACCATCAGGAATAATTTTTAAGAAACAGCTTAGCACAGAAAAAAAAAGCAGCACTTTCTAAATTCATACTGCAGCTCTTGTTGCTCCCCGATTCACAACTACCAAACTCACAAAATAATGCAAGTGTGCAAGAATACATTAGAGAAGGTGGAGTGACATTTTGTTCATATTTATCAGGCAATTCAAAGTATCTGGGAAAGAGGTAAAATGAGATAGGGAATGGAAAAGCAGTAGTATGTTTTGGTCTACTATCTGAATAATGACAATACATCTCGAGTTTTCCTACAAGGTTACTGTTTGGCAGCAAAACACAGTTTCTTTGTAAATTTCACAGAGAGGAAGTCTGCCTCTTTAACTGTCTTGTACAGCTCCTAAAACACCACCATGCATGTGACATGAGATCACATTAAGCTCTTGGGTTACTATTATAGAACAAAGTGTCACGGAGGCTCAGGAAAGTAGGAAGAGGGCATTCTCAACACGCTCCTCTTCTCAGAACTTCTGCTTCTGCACATAGTTTAACTTTAAAATGCTACACACGCCATCCATGACTTAACTTTCCCGTAAGTGTTTATATAATGGCAGTGCAGAAGCAACTATATATATGTGTGTGTGTGTGTGTCTCCTTTAGTAGACATTTCATTTAATGTCCTTCGTTATTTAACATTTCAATTAATCAACATGACCACAGAATAAAAGACATTAGTATTTGCCCTTAAACAAACAAACAAAATCTCTGTTTTGTCTTGGAATTTACTAGTCCAGTGAAATTTTCTGATGGTATAAAAAGTTGATGCCCTTGAACGTCAGAGAGTTTGTGTTCAACTTATCCTAGGGTACTCAGCATTACCTAACATAAGTGGTTGTGATGTTGGTCAACTCAAAAGTGGTGGTACTACTATTATAAAGTATATGATGTGTGCTTAAGATAGGTTAAAAGCTTACAATAAATGTATGTGCTAAACAGCACATAATGGTGGCAATCCTCTCTATTATAACATACATCATTAAGGTAAATATTAAATCTCCCCACTGTTATGATATTCAGTTTTTTTCAGTGTTGATCATTGATCCATAAAAAAAATCTCTCTCAGATTCTTACTCAGATGACCTTGTAATAAGTATTTCAAATGTGATCACGCTTCTCCAAGTACCTCTTCTATTGCTCTTAGGAACTGTAATTATTTATATTCTTGACTTCTCCACACTAAGCCTTCCAGCCCACCTAGGACTGGGATTCTGTCTTTTTCATTTCATACCTCTAACTCCTATGGAACACCTGGCAAATATTAACTGATGAATGAATTGAACAAAGGGTAAGAAACTCAGATAACTGAATATTAAGCACTCAATAAATAGTTTTCAATTATATAAATGATGACTGGATTAATCTGCAAAATGACTGATGGGTTGAGATTTCACTTGGCTCCATATGAGTATTAAACCAATGGCTTAGGACCACATGACCACCATCCACCAACCAAACGAATGCAGACACATTATTTAAAAGGCAATATTAAAATTAAAAACACCACCCCATACACACACAGACTTACCTTGTGCAGTTCTTGATCTCTTTCAAAACCTTTTGGGATATGTTTAAGTCTTGGTGGGAAGTACCAGAAGCAGACATTGGTGAACTCAGGCTAAACCAAAAAGAAAAATTTTACACATGTTCTTAAAGCATTACCTAATTCCTTGGTGATTTTATAAGTATCTTTAAAGCACTACCTAAATCCTTAATTATTCCAGAAGTATTTTAATTAATTTAATTTAATTTTAATATATTTAAAAATAGCTTTCGAGGGTCTAAGTCAGGCACCAAATACAGAGGTAAAAGAAACAGTTGCTGTCCTCACAGAGAGCTCAGTCTTCAGCCACCCATCCCATGCCCAGTCCTCAAAATATATTAAGTATGTTGATGATAGTGCCAGTGTTTTCCATGAGTAAGGTCATTCAGGTTGTGGTACAGACAGTCGATTAGAGGAGAGCACCATTGGAGAGAGGAGAATATTAGTAACTAAAATGTTGCAGTGATTCAGGAGAGAATGAAGAAAGCTTCGCTAAAGCAAAGGCTGTGGGTTAAATAGGAGGGTTTCCATCTCCAACATCTTCAAAAGATAGAACTGATCTTTGCTAGGCTTTCAAGATGAACTCAAGGTGTCTGGCTTCAGTGACTGGATCTCTTTTACAGAGATAAAGGATAGAAGAGAACTTTACTTAAATCAACTGTGAAAGCTCTGATTTCAGAGAGGAAAACAAACTATCAGGGAACGGGTAGTATTAAAAACAAACAAATAAACAAACTTCTTTACGTCTAGTTGACTGAGGGAGACTACCAAAAATTAAAGTTAATACAAGCAGAGGGAGACAAGCACCTTCCTTTCCTAATAATGACTCACTAGCGTGACTTCATGCAAGCCATTGGATGGCTGACCAGGTCTTGAAGAGGGAAATGGATATAATACTAAAAACTCTCAATTTTTTCATTAATATCTACTTATTACCTTAATAGTGACCAACTAAGGATTATTATATAATTTAAAGCCCACTTTCTCTTACGTCATCTACTATCCAGAAACCCAACTGCATACTTCACATACAAGAAAAAAAGCTAGGAACAATGAAATTACTCTTGATTCAATGCCATCAAAATCAGAAAAGCAATTATAACCGAATAGTTTTGTCTTTAAAATTAAAAAATTGAATATAGTCATCAAATTAAGTCTTTTGGACCCTTGGCCTGCATGACAGAGAACTTAAATGGAAACATTTTTAAAGCCTCAATGTTTTGCATTTAGGTAAGATAAAATATGTATGATAGTTATATGTAATATATCTTAATTTTAAATTATCTCAAAGTATTAGACAAGTAATAGTTTCAAGTACAAAATCCTCAGCAAAGAAAGTATACATCCATTAAGGACTCTCCAAAAAAAAAGCCCACTAAAAGAATCCTTACCTCTGCATCAAACACAAGCTTAAAGTTATCTTTTTTCTTTAAAACTTTGTACAAGTATTTTGCAAGTTCCATATATCTGTTGATCTGTGCCTCAAAGCCATAGGTTCCCTGTAATTTAAAAAAAAAATTCAAAGTAAAAACTTCATTCAAGGAAGTACCTTTAGATTACATTGAAGAAGTTCCTAGAATGTATTAAATTTTATTTAAATGTATTTATTTAACACATTCATACTTATTCCAGGCTTGTGTGGTGTAGATCCTTCACAACCACATGAAGTGGTACTTCAGTGGATCCTCACACCGAAGCCTTTGTGATCAGAGCTGGTTTCATGGACATACAGTTTTGTGCAGTCATACAGGGTCCCATACTCAGAAGAGTTTCCCATCCTCAGAGGAGTTTTGCTGTCCTGAAACTCTTTAAAATTTTATTTCGGTCTTGTGTTTTGTAAGTGAAGTCCAGTGGGACAATGGATCATGCCTGTGAGCTAAGGAGATACAGGAAATACATGCCTGCTACTCCCTGCCTCCCATTCACATGTAGCCTTTGCAATGCAGTGAGCACAGAATTCCACTGGTCCTGTGATATGTGGGAGCTCAGTGACACTCAATGCAAATAGTCCAAAGTGAGGATGCTGCACCTACAACTGAGTAAGAAGGGATGCTAGGAGCCCCAAGAGGCCACACTTTCTAGTTAAATCAGAACTTGTTTTCAACAGAGACAGAAGGCACTGGCGTTCTAAGAATGATAAGGATAGAGGAACTCTCCCACATCCTATCTTACTCACATTACTTCCCTGTAATTAACCAGCTCACTCCACTTTAGCCGCGGTGGTCTCCTTGCTGTGTCTTCGACACAACAGGCATACTTCAGCCGCAAAGATTTTCAACTGACATTCCCTCTTGCTACACTTCTAAATATCAGCATGATCTCCTCTTCACTTGTTTCAGATTTTTGCTCAAATGTAACCTTCCTATCGACAATTAACATACTACTTAAAATTTTGAATACTCACCCCTGGCATTCTTTCACTTTTTTATCCTTTTCCAAAGCCTTATTTTTCTCCATAAGAAAGATAGATAGATAGATAGATAGATAGATAGATAGATAGATAGATAGATAGATAGATAATAGATAGATAGATAGATAGATAGATAGATAGATAGATAGATACGAATCAAATATGTGAGAAGCTTTGATTATATGAACATATGGTCTAAATGCTCCAACTCTCTTCTGAACAAATATTAGTTTGGAAAAGGCATTGTTAGTCTTTGAAATGCTTAAGAATAGAAATGATTAAATATCAATGGGCTAATTTCTTGTGCTAGCCACTTTATCATTTGCTATTGTGTCAGATTTTTCCTTTGAGAACAATCTGGTTAGGGAGGAAGCTGTAAGTAGTTAAAAGAAGAAAATACGGCAGAAAATGTAATAGAAATTATTGATGAAGAATATTCCTACTCTGGATTCTGAAGAAACAGGACCAAAGACCATTGAAATGCTTGACATAGAATGTATTACTCTCTAGAAGTTTTCCATACAGAACTTTCAGTGGCCTTCAGTGCATATTAAATTGGCAATGAAGAATATCAGGATGTGTATCCTCATTGTAAATATATCTTTAAGTTTCTTGGAAAAAAAAAAATCTACTAAGACTGAATAGTAAAGACAAAGGCACTTCCATTCTGAACTTAATTGGACTGTTAGCCCAGGTCCTCCAAAGGGCAGACACCAAGATGGGGTTAAAGGTGCAAGGATTTTAATAGTGGAAGAACCTGTGTGAAAGACAGAGGGAAGGAGCCAGCTAGACCGGGAGAGCTTTCAGATTGTGAAGAAGTCTGATTCTTAAGTGAAAGCAGAAGGTGGGGAAAGGCGAGGTGGAAGCGCCCTAGATGACTAAGTGAGGTTCCGAAAGGCCCTTGGGAACCCTTTTCACCAACTCAGCCATCAAGGAGAGCCTCCTGTCCCTCAGGAATGGGAATGCCTTAGAATCCCTGCCATTTTCAATCAGTCATGGACTGGGAGAAACCTTTGGGAAGCAAAGGTTTCTCAGGGCAAATGCAATTATTAATTTAAGAGGAGCAGATGGGGCTCTTGGACAATTCAGCTTCCTATAGCATTCTCCCGGCCAAAACAGTCATTTTATGAATATAAAACCAGTCTAATCCATGTAGAAAATCCATCCAAAAAGAAAATCCATCTAAATATTTCACATTATAGTTACTCTTGAAGAATAACTGATGTTTGTAGATCTTACTTATCTTTATAACCTATTACAGTATTTTATGTAATTAATTTTATTTTTAAGAAATTTGCATTTCAATAAAAATTTCACCTCTACCATCAATGACGTATTCATTATATAATTATCACAAGTGAGAAAAAATATCAATTTTTTCATTTATATCTCTAGACTTTGCTCTTAATGCCCATCGTTTTGTCAAGAGTACTGATGGAGGCTCACAGATCAAATATTTAAATGTTTAATAGTTGGAAATCACGCTACAAACTTGCACTTCCACTCCCTTTCAAGTCCACCGTGGATATTTACCTGAACCTGACTTCTAGTGTATAAGAAATGATCTTTAATGGGAAAAGAATTCCCTTCCCCTGGTACACTGAGATTTCGTTTCCTACTCCTACAGGAATGGCTCTGCTAATATAACATCTGTTTATGCACCACTTTTATGAAGTCATCTCCATATGCAAAAGATGATGAGTTTGTTTCTTCATCACTACCCTACGTGAATTTTATATTAAGAAAGACGATGTGGATTTGTGGGGAAAAAAATAGATTTTGGATTTAGGTGAAATGCCAGCTGTGGGAGCCCATGATTGGGTTAATAAATTCTAATAGACCCCAGCCACTTGTGACCTTTAGGAAGAACAAATGTGCTTTGCTGGCAGGCGTCTGTGCATCTGCACGCCTGTCTCCTTGCTGTAAAAAGCAGAGACAATGTCTTGCTTGCATAGTTGAGGTTTTAGCCTAGGGCTGCTTCCGCAGTGGCATAGCCATAGTGTGTCCCTTGCTATAAACATAGGACATGGCTTGTTTGAAGCACAGGTCCCTAGTTCAGGGTTTACTCTGCTCATTGCAAAGCGAGGACCATGCCCTCAGCTATACACGCTGGGCATGCTTTCTGCTGTTTAGATAGTCTGTAACTCCCAAGACAAGGAACTGGTTTTCTGGTGGTCTGCTTATGTCTCATGTCTGAAGAATGTACCTTGTTCCCCTCTCCCCATGACTGCCCTGAGGATACATTAAGCCTTTGTGCCCACTGTGGAATTTCTGATCTCTTCCTGATCCTGTTTTTCCTTAAGCTCCTGCATTCCATGACACAACTGTTTATGCTCTTTTCTTTGATTGTGCACAATAAACATGGGCGTGTTTGAGAGGCTCAAAGAGTTGGTCTCTGAAGCCCTCTAGCTCTCTTGACTTTCCACAAATCCTCGAGTAATTCCTTCCGTCTTGGTGGGACTTCTGCCGGACAGAACCCACAGCCAAAGATTTAATTCTCTTTATCCATCAGCAAGTTAATTTCTTTACCTATTTAATGACACTCACTCAGCACAAAGGTTGGGAAACATAAGCTTAATAACATTTAAAGCTTTCTAGCCTAATACATGTTCAACAAATGGTAGATCCATTATTGTTGAACTGATGTATTCATTATTTCAATGCCTTATTATTGAAAGGATTGAAGGTGAGTTACTAATGTATATACAGTATTTGAGGTGGTATTTTAATGCTTATCTTGAACAAGGTTAGTATAAGGTTAGGAAAAAGCAGGTGATAAAAAAGAGTTAAAGTTAGAAGAGAAAATGTTGCCAACAGATTACAGACAAACTAAAGAAGGATCATGAATCTGCCTCTGTGATTCATGTTACAGAACCTGTTTGTCTATTTGAGTTTCATGCTAGCAATTCCATATCCACCAAATAAAAACCTAACCAATTGTTCTGGAGAAGTATGACTACCCCTGAAACTGACAGCTGAGAAGAGTCCCTTAGGATCCACAGAGGGGGAGATATGCTGTAGAGGACTGGGACCCCAATGCATTAAAGATGCTGTTAGTTCATGTCAAAGCTTTTACCTGCACAGAACCTAATGTCCGTCTTCCTACGAAGGACTGGGAAGGCACGATAGAAACAGCTTCCTAAAAGCATGTCAATTGATTAAGTTAAAAATTGTAAATAAGGAGGGTGCAGAACACATCCTACACTGGTCATGATCTTTGGAGAGACTGTATCTGCTGCCCTTGGCTCTAAGGTAGAGTGAACATTCAGGCAATAGAATGTTCACATCTCGGAATCTATATTGACTTCAAGTAGCTTGACCTATTTCCAATTCCAATTAGTAGAAGGAAAAAAATCACAGTTTTTAAAAAGCAACAAACAATTTAATATTCCTAACAGATTTTAATTTCTGCCATTTGGTAGAATACGTAGTAATGGTAGAAAAGGCCAACAAATTTTCCACCTCAGTTAGAATTCTGACCTGAGAAACCAAGCTTGCCATCTGCAATTAAAAATAGAGCAGTTTCCTCGAGAGATGCTTAAGAAAATAATTTGGGAAAAGACACCCAAATAAAGTTCTAAAAAATGGAATTGTTTATACTGTGTATCCAAATTAATAGGACCTAATAAAAGAGGTGGCAAATCCCTACCTTTGCCTTCCACATTAACCACAGCTTAAAGCTATCAACGTGTCGGCCACACTGAATAGCTTTATCCCCAGTGTCATAGTCAACGTTGTAGAGTTTATCAGGCTGGAAAAGGTATCTAGCTCGCATCTGGTTGCATGCTGCCAGGAGGCCCTGAAAAGGAATAACATAGCTACTATGTAAGTCATACACATTTCAATAAGAAACCACAACTATTTCAATTCACTTCACATTTCTGCTTTACATGCACATATAAGTAGAATTTTTGTTTGTTTTGTATAAAAATATGTTACTTCCTTAGTATTTTAGTGGCTTCAGTTGTTCTTTGGATTTCTCTGGAACAGTAGATGGTGTAACTGAATTACTACCTATCTATTTTTCTTTTAACTTTTCTTAAAAGCCTTGAAGCTTTGCTGCTCTTCTGAAATTATGTGACTATCATGCATTGAAGTTATTAATGAGTGACTAGTTCACCAGTAAACTCTCTCATGAATCAACCATACAGGTGCCAGTAAAATAAACTGCTCTGATGGCCACAAAAGGTAGAGAGTAAAATAATCCATTTATTTAATTTGGTACTTTCCTAGCCATTTCCTCTCATATAAAAGATGTTGAAAACATTCCTCCTTAGTGTTGATGAATCGAGAAATATTCGCTTTGGATGGTTAAAAAAAAATCACTGGAGAAAAGAAACGTTTTCCATTACCAGGTTAAAAACAGTCTTTTCTCAAAAGGTGTGTGTTGCTAAGCGTAACAAAGGCTAAATCTGTGTGCACTGACAGGATATAGTTTAAATATATACCAAATACAATTTTTTGAATAAGAAACACATAACAATGTGCTTATTCTATGCTGGACAATTCACAAATATTGTATCATTTGATCCTCACGGAAGACTTATGACATAGGTACTGTTCGTACATCATTTTTATAGATTGAAGAAACTGAAACTTGAGCATGGTAACTAGTTTTCAAGACCGTATATCTTTACAGTGATAAATTTGGGAGCTAACAAGAGGGCAGCTTGTCTTAGAGTTTGTGGAAATTCAGTTTCTAAAGGAAGAAAACTCATACTCTTTTTTAGGAGAGGCTTATGGATGTAGGGAGAGGACCACGATGTGGAGGTAACTATTGAAGCATTTGGGGGAAATGGAATAGAAATGATACCTTGCAAAGGAGAGGACTTTACGTATGTATATTTTGAGTGTCCTATTTACAAATGAAAATATTTTCTCTTTAGTTTACTTGAAACTCCCACTTCAATTGTTTGTTAGATAAGAGTTGGAGACTATTTAAAATATTTTAAAACAGTATAGTCAATATGAGCTTTAACTACTGGTTCTGATGTGAAGGTAAGCAATAGTTAGTCATTAATACAACAGATATTTCTAATGCATACAACCTGTCATGCACTGGGACAGTGGATTTGTGATACCGAAAAGGGTGGGAAAATCTCTGCCTTGATGGAATTTACAATCTGGGTTGCAGGAGACGGAGGCGGGGGGTGAGGGCGGGGTAACTTTCACACACTCATTGTGGGAGAAGAAATCAGGGGAGATTGCAAAAAATTTGTATTTGAGCCCTAAACATTAAAGAATCAGGAATCTGAAAGTTGAACATAGATCTGTCAGCAACAGGGAGGGGAAGCAAACTCAAAAGCTTCTTAAAGGGAAAAAAAAATGTGGCCACACTGTAATTTCTAGGTACTGAACACACACCAACAGACAGGAAAACTGAGCCTGTGAACCTGCGGGTTTCCAACTCATGGCAGCTGCCATTTTATCGATGGGGTCTTGTTGCCATGGGGTCAACTGAGCAGAGTCTGAAGCAGAGGTAACAGTTCCAGCCTGACTTGCTCTGAGTATGACTTAGGCTGGGAGAGAACAAAGACTCTTTTAGAACGAGAGGAGATGAGGTAGGTATTTAATACTCAAGAGTAAGTGAGGAATGCCAGCTCAGGCAGTTTATAATGGGAAGACAAACACTTTTATCTTTAAACCCAAACCCACTGAATTGCTTGTGAATAAGAGAGAAAGAAAACAAAGCCATAAATGAGAGCTACATAAAGTGCGTCTGCACTTCTGACAACTCAGCAGAGATGGGAATACTCAAGCTGAACTTCATCACTGTATCTCCCCTTGGAGGAGATCATGGGCTTATCTCCTTGTATAGAGTTGCATTTACTGTTGATGGAGATAAAATACACAAATATATAAGCAGAAAATAATTTTATCCAACCCATAACTTTGTGCTTTATCTGCTAAAAATATATCACAGTTACTCATAGTTATCCACACTTAAAATGAGTCCTGTTTTGGCCCTACACTCTTGAGATAACAAATCAGCCAGGGGACCATATTTGACCCCAAAGAGATATTTTGTTTTGTTCGTGGTGTTTTTAAAAAGGTGGGACGTGAATGCCCAGGGTTTCTAGAGACCTCATCGCAGTCTATGGTCTCATCCCATGTCTTACCCACATGCTGACTCACTACTTGTCCTATAGTCATCTGATTTTATGGCACTTTAATTATGCAGTGGCTGCTACTTACAGATCAAGGGGGAAGGTTTCCTCAGTAGGGCAAATTGCACTGCACTATGCTAATCCCATGAGGCCTTAACTATTTTGGTTTTAAACATTCACAGGGAAGCTAGTCATTACCAAGATATCCATCACATCACTACTTAAAGATTGAAATCATTTACTTTTTCCCGGACCAGGACAGCAGAACACTGCAGGGGGACACCCATGAGTTTATGTGGGTTCCAGGTCACAGAGTCAGCCCTAGGTGAGAAAACAGCTCCAATTAGAGCTCACACTCTAGCAACAGAAAACAGAAGCCTAAATACATTCTTTTGTTGGTACAAGCAATGGGCCAGGTCTCACCTTTCAATGCCACTGAGTTTATAGGAGTGGTTTCTGGACAGCAGCAGTCCGCCTCCCCAGGCTGCCTACAACAGACACAAAGGATATGTGTTCTTATATTGATTCTTTCTTTTTAAATAGCACCGACTGCTTTTGCCTATGTTAAATTTATTTCAAAAGTTGATGAAGATTTAATTGCTACGCTGGATAATTATAAACTTAGCTATAATTACCCTACTTAGAAGAACAATGCATTTTAAAATCTCCTCCTTTGAATTCTCATTGTCTATTCATGACATAGTAAAGTTTTAGGTTTCTAATTAAATGAAAGAGACACCTGCTGTATAATTTCCAGAGACAAGATTTTTTTTTAAAGTTGGCATCAAACTTGGCAATACTATAGAAAAATGAAAATATCTACCTAAAGATGTAAATTTAAAATTTGTCCAACTCTTAATCAAAGCCAAAGACATTTTTGCCCAAAGTCACTGTACTAAACTAAGAACATCAAACTTTTAATTTCCTTAATAGCTATTAATTAAGAAATGTATATTAAAGTAACGGGCTAAGTCTTTTTTATTTAAAATCAGGTTTCAACTGTTTCTTTGAATTGATTTTCTAAATTGCTAGCTGAATATTGATATAGGTTTAGACTTTTTTTTTAAACACCTGATATATTTGTAGCTCTTTCCATAATATATTAAGTCTATTTTAAGATCATTTAGGGAAGTAAGACTATTCTTTCTTGATATCTATTCATTATAAAAATTGGGTTTACAGAGAAATTTTCATCTTGCCTGAAATGCCAGTCAGAAAATTGTAAGGACTGTTCCCAGGATACACTTTTTAAAAAGGGAAATCATGGTCCAGACTGATGGATGTGACTTACATCTACATGCATCCAGAGTCTGTGCACCTTACAAATGTCTGCGATGTCGTGGAGGGGGTCGAAGGCCCCGAACACTGTGCTGCCGGCGGTGGCAGCGACACAGAAAGGAGTCTGGCCCTGGTGATGACAAAAGTTGTATCATTCTCACAATTTCATGAAGTCCACAGGGATGCTAATATTGTTATCTAAGCCTTACACTGCTGGACATCAGGAAGCTGGGCAACTTTGACTAAGAGTATTAAGCACCTAATAATTTCAAATATTTGGAGATTTTTCCAGTACAGGAGAAAGTAGCTTAACCATTAGATGAACAAAGAGCACTGCCTCTGAGTCTTATTTATTATTTCTTTCCGAATTTATTTTCCAAAAATTGTACCACAACAATGCAGATGACCAAATTCCTTTATGAGTAAATATCTTGATAGCTTTTTTTGGATACTTAACAGAAACAAAATTATCAGAGAAATACTGCAATGTTACTTAAATATTTCAATTTTGGAAGAAATGTCCTACATTTAAGGATTATTTTATTTCCTTTAGTAATTACCTTATCAAGTGTTTTCCACTAATAAAAATAGGTTTAAAAAATTAAGATGCTTTTGCTTGTTAAATATATAACTGCAAAACATACCTTTCTTTTGGCTTGTAATATATTTTTCTCTAACTCAGCTGGAATCATCTTTCCCCTTAAAAATGCAAATACATATTGATTTATTATGAGTGAACAGACATACTAATTCTACCAATTAGAAGAAAAATAATATTCAAGATTTAAAATTAGTTTTTAGTGTCTCCCAAAGGTATTTATAGGTATAAACACAGGTTTAAGTAAATGTTCAGTTACCTAAAACCAATGTTAAATATCACATTATTTGAGTTAAAGAATGCTTAGTTTACTGTTCAGTCACCTTAAAATCTGCATTACTTACAAATCAGAAGGTATCTGGTCTTTCTAAGAAAGATACAGAATAATAATCTCTTTCTCACTCTCTCCTTATTAACTTTAAATTATAAAGTTAAGACTTCTTGACATCAAGGTAGAAAAGTCAAGTATCTAAATTGGGGTGGGGGGAATGGTGGCACAAATTCAGTTGGCCTCACATTTCTTCACAGCAAATTTCTGAGGGAAAAAAAAGCCAATATTTTCCTACTCTGTCCAGCTACTGGACTAAAAGTCAGCATATCTATTAATGACTCACTGAAAGCATGCCTATTAAAGTCAGGAATAAGATAAGGATGCTCACTACCACCAGTATTATAGTACCATTTTCTAAGGTAATAATCTATTAGCTAGCTAGATGATGATGATGATGACAGATAGATGATAGCTAGCCAGCTAGATAGAAAGAAATTAAAATAGGAAAAAAAAACACAAACCCTTAATTTGAGTACATATGGTTGTGTGTGCATGCCTTGGAATACCTAAAACTGTTTATTGAAAAACTTTTGAAAATAATAAGATTGTTGAGCAACGGGGTGATTACAAAAGTAAACTAGGTTTCTATTTTTTAAACTAATTGTTGTGAATAAATAATAGAAAATATCTTATTCATAATAGTAAAAAATATGTAAAATATGTGGGGGAGGAATTCTCAGGAAATATATAAAGAAAATCAAACAACTGAGATAAAGTATTGAATAACAGACTCATAAAACACATTTGCAAGATATTTTATATTCATGTATTTTGTAGTTCAGAACTTCTCAATATATAGAGATTTTTTCCCAAGCCAATAAATAATAAACTACTAATAAAAAACAGGCAAAGCCCATGAACAGACAGATCATGGTAATCATACACAATTGGCTGGTCAGTATATTCGATGTTCATTGTTCCAAACAACTAAACATCATTTTTGTCATTAGAATTTTCAAATATAGAACTACTGACAATTTTCAGGTTTCACATGGTAGATAAGAGCATCATTTGCCTCAAAAATATTCAAAGGGCAAATAAAAATCTTTGTGAAACTGTAAATGCAGATATTATTTGAACAAATGATTCAATCCCTAGGAATTCATGTGAGAAATATTCAGACACTCAGATATATTTATGTAATTATATTCATTTAAGTACTGTCCTTAAATATTAAAATATTTAAAATTATTTAAAAAATAAAAATTAAAATATGAAAATCCTTTTAAATAAGGTTTGTGAAATTATGTTACATTTATAAAACGGATAACTCTGAAGAAATTCAAAAAGAATAAGAAGAGTCTGTATGAATTCATGGAATAAGATTTCTATGATATATTCTAAAGCCAAAAAAATTAAAAGAATAAGTTACAGATTACAAGATAGAATTTGATAGGCATAATTGTATGAATAAATTTGATATGCATCAAAGTGATCTTCCAGAATATATGTATTTTAAATAGTTTACTTATGAAAAGCGGGATTCAAGACAAATGGAAATTTATTTTCACTCTGTAGATTTCTAATGCAGTTGAATTTTTCATCTCCAAATATCATATACATTAGGTATATTTCAATATACCTAAAACAAGGGACAGATATGCACCAATCTCACTTGTATAAGACTATATCTAGTAAAAAAAAAATCTTAACAATAGAATAGGATAACTTTGGTGCTTCTGTCATAATTGCCTCTAGTTAAAATTATTGAAACTAATCTGGGAGAGTATTCTTGATAAAAGTTGGAATAAGAGAAACAGGAGATTTGAATCTTCACATGAAGCATAATGCTAATAAAACAATTGGAGAATGTGTTAAGAAACATACCTTTCATCACATTTTACTTCAATTACGTGATCAGTTCCAATACCAAGGATTGCTGCAGCTTTCTTTACTGAATAATGACCCTTGGGCAGAAGTGAAAACAGGAAAGGCATTAATTTTCCTGCATTAGAGCGCCATTTACACTAGTGCATCACTGGCACTACGCATAGCTTTGAATGAGTTTGTGCAGGGATATATGTACATACACGTAAGTACAGCTCCCAAGGGATATTTCCAGACCCTTATACAACATTTGCTGAGATGAAGAAGGTTGTAGTACCTCCTTCTAGACCACACAGTCACAGAACACAGCTCTTCCCATGCAGGAGGAGTCTGAACCTTCCAGTTCTCTGTATACACATGAATCATGTCATTTATAAATGCAGTGACTATACCTCCAGGTAAACCCTTACATATTATGGACAGCTTTCAGTCTTGCATTACAGAGTATTTTACAGAGTTAAGCCTGAAAAACTGAGTCAATTCTTAGGCTTCCAATTTTTAATTCTGACTCTGACATCAACTGATTTCTTGCCTTCTTGGTGGCTAGTATCTCCTGGTAACATTTACGTAATATAAACAGTATCAATAAGATGGAGGTTGTAGCAGCTCAAAAGATGAACTTGGCCTGAGTTATTTTTAGTTGCCAAGAAAATACCAGCTATATGAGAGAAAAAAATACAGAAATTTAAAACCTCAACCACATTTTCATGTCAGTGGAGAATACACAGGTTAAATAGGGAACAATTTTTTTTAACCTACATTATGGAATTTCAGCTTCTTGTGCTCATTATATTTAAAAAGTATATGCAAATGATGGCGAAAGTGACATTTGTAAACAAACATCTTCAATTATATTACGTTTTATAGTAAATAGTATTACTAGTTATTTATAATAGCTATATTATAATAATTATAAGTATTTATAATGACATAATGTTATAAATAACATTACTGTTATTTATACTAAATAACGTCATATAGTAAATAACACGCAGCAGCGGTCTCCAGCTTGATATATGCACCCATATAACACCAGTTTGAGTTTGGCGAAGGATGGACATCACAAACCTAGGGACATTTTACAGAAAACCCTGTGTCTCCAAGTACTTTTAGGTAGAAATCTCAAGCTGGGACTGCAGTGACACTTCAAGATGATAAATGTTACCACAGTAGAAAAGAAAAAAATCAGATTTATTAGAGGAAGGAACTGATTTTTTTAAGAAGTTTTTATACTGTGCACAAGGTTGGAACATTAAAACTAAAGGAGACATTGGTGGATATATTGTCAATATCAGAAATATTTGGCTGAGGACCTATAAAAATAAAGCTTTCTTTTCAATCAACTCCTTTGGTCCTAACTTGAAAAATAAAACATTAATCACATTCTTATTCCTTCATTCAGTGTTAAAGAGAATCATTAAATTTTTGAAATACTTATGGTTTGATTTCTCTTGGTAAAGATAGCAGAATGTTTTATATTTATAATCATATTTATTCTGTTAGTTTCTCCTACATTGAAATAAAATTTTAATCTTGAATTATTTTTATTGCTAATCTGTAGAGTCTATATAGACTGGAAAGTTGGGTTTTTTCCCCCTTTCCATATCAATATGTAGATCCAGACACAGAGATTACTAAATATATTTAGTGTAAAAATGAAGCAAATATTCTCCGATTTCAATTACTTTATCAGTATATCTGAGAAAATTCTTAAAAGTTGGAAAAATCTAGACTTGATACTTACTTGTTCAGAAACAAATAATATAATGCATGGAAGTGAAGTCATGCCTTTTGTTTTTATCTCTGGATATTTCTTATAACGGGCTACTAGGATACCATAGAGGTTTGATATACTCCCACCTATGGAAGAGAAATAGTGACTGTTAATCTAATTTCAAAAATCAGAACTGTTGACTGAAGTCATGACAATTTGAGTGTTTTCTGAAACTAAAGTGGTGTCAAATTACTGATGTGATTGTTAAAATAGCCTTCCTTGAAAGTCTTGAGAGAAAGCTCAAACAACACAACTCACCACTTGTAGATTTCTAAAAACTCGGTTTGTAATTATAACCAACACCATGGCTTACGAGCATTCTCTCTCAAAAATAGTCACATTGAAATATATTTTGATTGTCTTCTGATATTTCTTTTAGCTTAGAAAATGCTTTCTTACCAGGTGAAAATATTCCATCTGCTTCTGTTTCTCCCCAGCCAATAATGTCACACATTTTCTTGAGAAGAACTGTTTCCATGACAGTAAATACTGGAGCTATTTCATATGTAAACCTATAATACACGTATAGAAATTCTACTGTGAATTATGTTACATGGAAGAGGATAAATAAATGCACGTGCTAGATGAGACTATACACATTTTTGTATTCTCCCACAGTAGACTGTGAGAGAAATTGTTACATCTTCTATGTTCTGAATTGTCCTTCCAGATCAATTACTAGTTCTACAAAGAAAGTATCATGGCTTCCGTTGTTTTGTGCAGTAGCTGGGAATTTCTTTTCCACCAAAAGGAATCTGAAAGCCACCGTCATCAACTCGGCACACACACAATACTGTTAAGGACAGAAAGTGCCAAGTGATCAAGAAAATATACATACATTTCCTAGAGGGCAAGTTAGAACGACAGACATCTAAAGCTACAATGTTTTCAAGAGAAGGGAAGAACCTTTTGTAAAAACTGGTTGATAAATGTTTTTCACTTAAAGGTTGTACTGTGAGCAAACATACCAAAAACAAACAAAAAGGCTAAAATCTATTATGCTTTCAATAACAGCCTGAAGCAAGCGGATGGGACAAGACAATCAATGTGGGACCTGTGGAAAAGAACTCAGAGGGGACCATGATGCGGACGCTGCGCTGTGAAGTTAGTCAGCTCCACAGAAAGCAGCCAGGATTAAAAAGAGACAGCTCTAAGCTTTTCTCTATACACACCTTATGCAATAAACAGTAAGAATTTGCAATGGGCTCTGAAAGCAAAGAGTGGGGTCAGTTAGTCTCAAGAAGTCTGTATTAGTCCTCAAAAAAAAATTTAAAGACCTCTTTAGGTATAATTACACGTGGATACTGGTATCAGGCACCATGTATGTGTCACTTCAAATGCTCTCGGCTTTCTCTGTCTCTGAGGTCTTTGGACATTATTCAGGGCCAGCCACCACTCAGACACACCCACAGCCCAATCGCCTCCCACTCACACGTCCAGTCACTGACCTCCAGCCTAGGGGCTTCCTTTTGCCCTTAGGATGACGAGCCATGGAATCAGGTGGGAGTCCCAAGAAAGCCCAACCGATGTGTGGGGAGCTTAATATTCTACCGTGCAGGCCTTCAGCCACAAGCTACCTGGCTGGGAATAAATTCTTCCCCCTTGCTTCCTACAGAAGGACTGATTCTAGAAGCAGCCATTTACAAGGGGGGGGGGTCACTAAGGGCGGGACCCTACATCTCAGGAGATCATGCACTCACTTCTGCTTGTACTAAGTGGTAGCCAGGTCTTAAATGCCCATCATGTTACGCTCTGCCCTGTCCTGATTCCCTTCAGTTTCCCTCCATCCTGCTTCTCTGGCCTACATGCCCTAATAAGGCTGTAATACACAAGTCCTTGCCCAGGGCTCTGCACAAAGACCCAGACAAAGAGAATCCACTGCCTATTAGTTCCAAGAGGAATAAAGTTTAGGAAGCAGGCCTTCATAGAAGTCCATTTCAATGATGCTCATTTCTGGCAGAATGGATTATGTCAACTTCAGCTTCGACACACGGTATCTGTTTGATCCTATTTCAGTTCCGTGGAGTAGACGTTATTTTCAGGCAGCAGAGACTCACTAAACTCCACGGCTCTGCAGAGTATTAGGGTTTGAATCTGATTCTCTTTAATTCCATCCCGTATGCTTTTCCACTATCTCAGATTATGGTAAGAGATATCCATTCATTAAAAGCAGAAAAATTTGAAGGTAAAGAATCCTCTTTTAAATCCTTTCTCTTTGTATTTTCCATGTGTTCTTTCCACTATTTCTCTGTTTAAACCAAGAATCTATGTTTTCCTCACACAGAGAATGATTATCTCTTAACAATGAGATTCCAAACAACGGAGTTAGATTTATAAATTGATTTTTCTGTAATAATTTATATAACATTTAAAATATAACATATTGTCTCAAAAGACATAGTTTTTTTTTAAAGTATTGCTCTATGTATGTTTAAATAAAGGACCATAATCAAGTAATAAAAATTAAAAATAGCAGTAAACTATGCAGGTTATTTTATATGTATTTCACATCTATAAAATCCTGTGCATCATGAAAATCCCAATGATAACTAAACAGTTAAAATAAACCACAGTTTTTCCACATAGCAAAGCAGTCACTCCTCATAAATGTTTAGTTCTTGGTTTTAAAGTTTAAATTTCTACTGGCTATCTCTTTTGATTGCTAGTTCAATTGTATTAACATCCGACACAGACTGTTTCTTTCCATTTGATATCCAATCATTTCCCTACTCCTTTTAACCTGGAAATATGTTGTCCTAAAATTAACTTTCATTCAAAACACTGCAGCAGCGTACCGAATTTTCGTATAACCAAAAGTTTTGCTGTGGCAAAGGTCGAAATTTTTAAGGAAATCACATTGGAGTTTGATTTAACTTTTCTTTACTAGTTTACTTTCTTCACCTTCAAGCAGATCGAAGTTCTAATCTATATTCAGGCAACTTTTCATATACTTGTGTGTGTGTCTTTTAGACGAGTATTTGCTCCGGGCTGTTTGGGGCAGTGTTGAAATGATTCCAGTCCTAGAACTGGACTCCCAGTCTGCACACTAATAATTCAGACTAATCAGCTGAGCTTTACTACTTACCAGGAAATTCAGATCCTGACAGTTTCCAGACAGAGACCATCCAGAGGACCAGGTAAATCTTAAAATGTTAGCCAGGGAACAGGGAAGCAGCTTCTTTGCATTTCTCTCTGGGTATCAACTATTTGTTTCTGATATAGCAAACATCCAGCAAAATGTCACTTCCACAATTTACATCTTCACTCTGGCTTTTGTGTCTAATAGTCTCATATTCCTCAGACCCAGAAGGATACTCACATGTTAGTATTCGCAGTGGCTGTCAACCATTCCCCTGCAAGTCCAATCACATCTAGCCCACTGGAGAGCTGGTTGAAATAGCGAGGATGTCCTAGGAAAAAAAGACAAAATTGCAAATGGGTCAAAATTAAAACATAGCGCTAAAAAGCGGTTAAATTTTATAGCAGTTTCTCAGTTAACAGGGATTCATGGATCAAGAACATCTTAATTATTTCATTTAGTTAACATTATTGAGCAACTGTCACATGCAGGGACAGTGCTCGGATTGGGGGCACATGGGCACAGAAGCTGCTACCATGTGGATCTCCCTGACTGGTGGAAGAAAAAACATTAAATCAAATAATGACACAAATATGTTTAGTTACAGTAAAAAGCACCACAAGGGGAAAGATCAGGATATTATGAGACCACTCCTAGGGGACCCAAGGCAGTCAGGGGAGCAGGAGAGGTAAACACCAGAGAAGGCGTCATGGAAGAAGTGATGTTTCAGGGAAGATCTAAGGTTTGTTTCCAAAGAGTGGAGGCGGCTCTTACGGAGTGTGACACGCAGCTCAGGAGAAGACACTGAACTGAGAAAGGGCTCGTGTGGCAGAGTGAGGGTCCGTTAAAATCGAAAGGCCAAGGATGGGGTATATAAAGCTACCTGGGTGAACGGGAGAGGGACCACCTAAAAGATTGAAGAATTTTCCCTCAAAAGCTGCTTATATATATTTTTTGGACCAAGTATCAGGTCCCTCTTACAATGACTTTTGGAGATTACTATTAAGAAAGAATCACCAAACTGGTTGTCAAATTGAACAATTTATATTCAACTCAGTTTAAGTTAATCTTCCCTTCCTTAGCTCCAAAATGCACTTCTTTTATAACATATCTTAAAGATGACCTGCATGACAGCTCTTTGTGAGTCTCTTTTGGCCTCTAGAACAAATTACCCACAGTTTCAACGTCCCCAGTCCCATAGAACCTACATAGTTTCTTGACAAGTAGGGGCTCAATAAATATTCATTGACTTGGACGGAATGCAATGTCTGGAAATTGTGACTGTGTTAGCAAAGTGTTCCCTTTTATTATTTACTTTTCACTTTCATAGCATCTTTGCTTTTTCCCTTCGCACTTGATATCAGGAAATACAGATTTGGGAGATGGGTCCTATAAATCCTGTCTACATTTGCAATGCTGGTTAAAGGAAGGAAAAAGCACTTGACTTAAATCTGTCAGAAGTGCTTCTCCCAAAAACAAATAAATGCTTCCCAATTGTCCTATTTTTCAGGACTTCCTTTGGCAATTTTTATTTCTAACTAAAACTTATTTCAACTTCACATTTACTTTATATAACTGAATTTCAGTCTTTAAACATGTCTTTTATTTTAGAATCTTATGAGCCTTTCTTTTTGTCTTATTTAATTTTTTTTGGTTGTAAATATAATACATGTTATAAAAAGGCACAGAATCCAGTACATACAGAACAGTACTTTCATATACATGTATAGAGATGATCTATGTATCTATTCCAATATTGTAATAAATGTATTTGCAAAATACAACTTAAGAATTGATTATAAATAGGTAGTTTTATATGTTTGTATATAGTTCCACATAGAATTTAAAATATAATTAAATCTAATTGAAATCATATTGAGCACATTATTTTGTGTTATATCTTTTTATAATGATTATAATTCTATGAGAAATTTCCCATGACTTTTCTAGGACTTCAAATGATACCACTGCATAGTATTCCTCTCAAATGTTTATATAAGATAAATATCAAAATGAGGACACTTTTGGTTTTTTATTAAAACTAAGGCAGCAATAAGCATTCTCAAATATAAATCATTTTTGTTTGTTGATCTGGTTGATCAGTTTGGTCTAAAGATAAAATATTTATGATGCTTGAAGTTGCTGGGATGTCAAAAATACATTACTGTAAGTGTCCATTTATTTGATGTCTGCTAAATACAAGGTAAGGCATCATACACAGTTTCTAATTATTAAAATAATATATGAAATATTCTTCAAGATCATATTATAAGAAATAAATAATAAGCCCAGGGATATAGTTCGTATTTGGAGCCTTTTTTTGTTTGTTTTTTCCCCAAAGATCATGTTCTTTCCAATGTGTTATCTGGGATACGTTAAAGATTTTAGAAAAATGAGTTCACAGAGCCTGTTCAAATACCATTTGCTCCTGGAAGTGTCATTGCTTTAAGTGGTTAAGAATCAAGTTATAATAATGTTAATTTAATCAGAAAACACAATTTCTAAAATATAGGATGTATATACAAATTATACATATATATAATTTTAGTACTCTATGTTATTGATTTAGAAAGACAACCAATTTAGCATCAATAATGTATATGATCAAATCAAATAAATAAAGGAAAAGAAGTAAATAAAAATTGTACATTATTTGCCATTGGGATATAAGTCCCTGACCCAAAATTATTTTATTTACTTTTCTTTGTTAATTAATGAGCAATTCATATGTGACACCACCAACTTAAACTAAACAAAAGTTTTAAATAAAAATGAATAAAACTGGAGTCTTTTTCAACACAAATGTAAACTCGAGGCTATTAATTCAGTCTCCAGCTTGGGTGCAAAAATTTGAAAATCACCTGTTTTAACACCGTATTTTAAGGTATCTGTGCAGTCAACAAGCAACTGCTCCAGAGGTTCAGGGTGGTCAGACAGTTCTAAGTCAAACCCATCCAAGCCTTCAAGAAGTTGATGAGGATGATGAAAGTCCAATATTTTACTCTTAACATCAAAAGTCTTTTCGATGTAATGCAGAAGAATATTTACCACTTGTAACAGAAAGCATTTCGTTAAATCTTTGCCATCCTTGGACGGCAATAAATCTAGAGGGGGAAGAAAGAGAGATAAATAGTGAGGTCAGTAACTAAAGAGCCAAAGAAAATCACCATGGGGTAGGTTTTGAACACTAAAAATTAAAGACATTAAAAGGCTATGTCAAACAGCAAACTGAAGTAGCATTTGTCCAAATCCTACAAATAATCATTAAAAGTCCCATTGGATAACAGTTTTCATGAAAAATAAGCCATTTTTGATTAATGCTATTGGACCAAGGAATTGCCCCTTCAAGGTCTCCCAGAGGGAACTTATTTGACAGTCTTGTCAAAAAATGAGCTGGTAATTATGCTTTTAAAAGCACGTTAAAGGATCAGATTTTAAGGAAATGATAATTACTTCAATAAATACATAGATGATGTAGAATTTTATAAAAAGAATAAAGCAAATAATATTTGTTAACGGTATACATACCTGAAGCATAAGCATTTGATAAATTTGGTAAATTAGTCATTAAATCCTCAGTATGAGCATCTTTTTTCATATCTTTGTCAGTTGATTGAAAAGGATGAACAGATTTTTTTCTCATCTGTTTCCTGTCTAAGTTGAAAAAGGAAATATTTGTGATCATCAAAACTTGCTGATAATATGTATTTACTGCTTTTATCTGTAATCAGATGCATCTGAGAAATTCATGTCATCTGAAATTTTTGTTTACATTCACATGTGATCTCTGGTGGATAGGTCTAAGCTGGAGAGAAGCAATAATTCTACTGAAATTATGCAAGGCTCTTTTATAACCACATGGAGTGCAAATGATACAATTCTTACTTATTAGTTTCATATCAGTTTAGTGTAGAGGGTTAGGAATTTAGTAATTAAGACCTATCATATTTAACTCTAAATAGCAATGCCAACTACATGATAAGATCCTTAAGTGCCTTGCACACATAGTAACATTTAATTACATCTAACAATGTCTGCTACACATTGAATCCTAAATGCTCCACACACATTTTAATCCTCACAATAATCCTACAGTATTAGGACATTTTTCCCAGTATGAAGATAAAGGAACAGATTTAAAGAATTTAAGTAATAGCAATAATTAACACTTATTAAGCACATACTATGACCCAGGCGTTGTTGTATCTCACATGTATTATTCTATTCAATCTTCATACAGGCTTATGATGTAGACACTGTTATTATTAACAAAAATAGCTTTATATGGCAGAACTAGAATTCATAGACAAGTGTTTGAACCCAAAGACCATTAAGTTACCTATCCGCTTTAAAAACTAATATTTGAAAATAATGTCTTGAGGTCTTTTTCAGTAAAAGTATTAAACCAAATATCCAATCAAGCAAATAAGTCATTGTTGAGCATCCTTTTCTGTTCTAGGCAATACAGGGGAAAAAAGAAAGTACAAACTATAATTTATAAAATCAACTTGCTTGCCTGTAGCCATATAGAGAAAACACAAAGTAGTCACAGAATGATGTGTGGCAAATTTTCATAGTCTTGATTTTATAAGCTCAGTAATATTGTTTCCAGTTCCACAGGATCTTTCTTAAAACGAAATAAGCGGTTTCCCTATGTAATCCAGATTGTACTTGTTAAGACTGTAGCAAGATTAATTTAATTTTTAAGCACTGATACAACATTTAAGCATTTTTAAATGTTTCTGTATGACAAATAAAAGTGTTCTATTACAGCTTTTTCCATAAAATCCTGATACATGAAAAAATTGTGTATAAGAAAAGACAGCATAAATTACAGAAATGTGAGATGATTAGCAAAGAATGCAGTGTATTTTAAAACAAATTTCCATACTGCATGTTGACCCAGTAGATACATACTAGGTTAACTCTTTGTACAAATTTTTTTCTAGAGGAAAATTGCTTTTTTTTAAGTTTCACTGCTATAGACAATGAGTAATAATTGATGATAAATAAATTCTAAAGTGACTAAAGCTTCAGAAGCATTATTTCTTTTAAATAATTAGTTCAAACAAAAATCACATGAAAACATGAAATTAAAAAAATTCTATACATGAAATAGTATTACAGAACATTTATAAAGAAATGTAGAAACCAAAAGATCTGATATATTGGCATAAGAATTATAATCTATAAACAGTTCAACTGCACATTGGATCTACAACCCAAACTCCTTTAAATTAATATTTAATAACAAAATGCTTGCTTTAAATGCATAAGTAAGACAACGTTGCTAATACGCTTCTGTCAAAATATGTTAATGATCAATGATCACAGGAAATAAGAAAGACTTGAGAGTCTGCACTTTTAATTTTCATTTCTTCTCACAAAATTTCAACTTACTTGCCAGGCTATATCCACACTCCTTGAAATCCATGTACAGTGGAAAAAATAATACCTACTTTAAGAGAATACCTGCAGCCAGTGTGCTTGTATGTGATGAAAAAGAATTTGACCAGTAAAGATGTGTAACTTCTGTCATTTATAACATAGACTCTTTCAAGGTCCTTTTTTTGATGATAGAATTTGGAGCAATTCCATTATTTGTCAAAAGGGCAGGGATACAATGTTTTTATTTGTTTAGAGAGTTAACTGAGAGATAATTGTAGTGTATTTGTGTTTAAATATCACTTGCTTTTTAAAAGAATGATTTAATGTAAAAAATAAATGAGTTTCAATTTCCCTTTAACAGTGACAACTTTTATCTACAGAGTGAAATGTGAGGTACATTAACATTCTAGAGTAAAAATGATAAAATGTATTGGTATATTAATAGTATGATTCACTTCCCTGTAACACAGGAATTACTTTTTTGCTTTTGGATTGTAAACTCTAAAATTTAAAATAATCCAAAAATACATAATGATCATCATTTCTGAACCCCTCTGACCCCATTCCCAGGAGCACAATTTCTCAAGAATTTTATCTAATGTCAACTTATCCCTTGGGATTTACAACTATTGAATAATGTGCCAGTCAATTTTTTTTTTAACTAAGCAACTTTTGAGCCTGTTAATGAAAGATCACATAACAAAACTCACGTAACAAAAGCACCTGGGAATACATTAGCTTCTATCCTATGCATTTGGGTACAATTTATAAAAAGATTAAGAAACCCTTAAAATTCACTCTAACAATAATAGAAAAAATGCTGTGAATTATCAAAAGCCATCGACAAACTTCAACCTAATCTGGGCCAGTTACTGCAACTTTTTCCTCATTAAGGAGTTCACTAGAGCCTCTAACAAAGAAATATATATATATTTGATGATTTGAAAACCACTTATTCCCTTTCTTCCTCCTTTCATTGCCTTCCAGTGGAGTTGACTGATGACTGTGGAAGTAACATACAAGTAGGAAAAACAGAAAAAAATAAGCTGCAAGGAGACTCATAGCTGCTTCCTTGTTCTAACAGTGTCACTACATCTGTGAGGGAATATCATTATCTTCATTCAGAAAAGACCCACTCATCTCATGACTCCAGGACACCTGCTCATCTCTGCTGATAAACCATCCACGTTCCTCCACTGCTTGCACTGTGAGAACACCCTCACGTACAGTTCATTGGATAAAGTTCCCATCTCTCCTTCCTCATCCTCATCCTCATCCTTACCTATTCCTTGCTCACACACTATAACCACCAGCACTCTACGCTCAAAAGGGCTCAAACAACCCTGATTCTGAGAAAATGGGTCTCCAGCCATAAAGTACTCTATTATCATGCCATTTCTTTCCCTTCATGTTCTAACTCTTGATAATTAGATATTCATTTCTAAACATACTGAGCATGAAACTGACCCTCTCAGCTCCAAGGGAAATTAATGTGGTGGTGGTGGTGGTTTCGCTTTAGCCTCATTTCATTCATTTGTAAAACACATATAAATTGAAATTAAAACTCAACAATCTTTCTCTACAAAGCATGTAAAAGCTTTCTTACATTATGCCACATTAGATAGGACTTCAAGGGGGAAAAGAGGATGAATTTTTTCTCTTAGGAGTCATAGTGATGCTAATATTAAAACCTATAGATTTCTTTCATTGGACCCTTACTATATTTTATACCGTGCTAAGTATTTTTCATATGTCGACTCCTCACGAAGTGCTATGAATTGGGTATCATTATTATTGTGTTTTGTTTCACATCTCCCTTTACTTCGGTTCCCCCAGCAATAAAGTGGGCATTGTGATAACAGCTACTCACAGGTTTGTGGTATCAAAAGAGTTCATACCCCTGAAGTGCTTATAGCAATCTATTAATCCTTTATGTCATTATTTTCTCTGACAGTCTTGACAGAGCACAAACAAAGAAGCAAAGAATAATTTTGATAATGCCACTGCTCTGGCCAAAGACTTTTAATGACTTCCCATCCACTATATTATAAAGTTCTTAAGTTGACCCTTTTCTTGCCTTATCTCCTACCACTCATCTACAGAAACCTTCTGCAGCTCAAAAGTAGTTCACTCACTCTCCCACAATAACTACTTTTTCTTGCTCCCTTGCGTTACATTTCATGCAATTTCATCTGTTTTCAATGCCTTCTCTCTTCTTTTAATTCGAAGTCCACATATAACATGGGACTAAGTTCTAGCCCATGGGATATGGGTAAGTTCTAGATCACACCTGAATAATAAGCCGCCTAATTTCTTTCATCTCCCTTTTCCCCCATTCCTTGGTCTAGAATTCAGATACAGCGCTTATGAGCTAGCTTTGTGCATGAAAAGTAGCTGACCCGGCCATAAAGAGCTGCTGCGAGGCTAGGTAAAAATCAAAGTCACCTTCTAAATGTACATCTCCCTTGCTAACACTGTGCATAAGGCAGGGCGAAGGACAGCGGGAGAGGGAAGGTTTTCCATTACTAAAACAACAATGAGAAGATGGATACTGGGAAAAATTAACACTCTATGCCATGTGCAGATACTAATATAGAAATCTTTTTCAGTTAAGGAAAGAGAAACACAAAATGATTATGTTCTTAGCACACACTTATACAATTATTAGCTAGTAGAGTTGAAAAAAAAAAGATATTTGGACCATAATAAAAAAAGGATGTTTGCAATTTTAATATGCTGTTGAATATATAAGATTGTGATCATTGTCATCTAATATATTATTATTTTTAAACTTCAGTTGTATTGGTACTCTAGCTCTTAGGCTGTATAAATTTTAAAGACAGTTAAAAAATATTATTCAATTCCTTATATACTCCCACAGTATCGTTCAATTTTTTACACATCTGTACGGTGTTTAGTCACGCCGCAAAATCCAAAGAATTGTCATCTCTTTCACCCAGGTCATATTTATTAGGCTTTCTTTCCACATAATTTCTGATTATCTGGGTTCAAACAGAAAGACAAATCTGAAGATAGAGTAAATAACTAAAACTGTGGAACGGAAAGATACGATAACTCTATCAACACCGTGAAGACACACTGATACGTGTTTGCTTTGTAAGGTTTGACTTCATTTGTTTTCATAAGTCACTGATCTCTTCTGGGAGAGTTTCTTTTCATCTTTGAGAAATTATTTTAATAATACCATGAAGCACAATATTCTAAATACACAAAGTGCAGAGAAAACAGCTTATTCTTTGTGGAAGTATCTGGTCTTTATAGTCAAGCGATTCTTCCATCTTTCATTTCACTTTAATTTTCCCATAAGCACTTGCAAATGCATTGTTTATGCAATATTGTAAAGAGAAAAGATCACAATGATATCATATGCTTGAACCTATTTTGTTCTTTGTAATTTCTGTCTCTAGACTACAAGACATCTTTCTTTTATTAGCTTGCCCTTTAAGCTGAAAAAAGGAGCTTTATTTGTTTTGTTTTGTTTTTTGTATATCACCATTCACATTACTCAGATACATAATATTAAAAAAAATCTATAGTGTAGAAACTGTTTTACAGAAAAGCTAGGGAGTTTGCCCTACAAAGTACAACTAGCAACTGTCAGCACAGATTTGACCACAAACCAAAACCCAGATCTTCTGACCTTAGTCTCTTCGTTTTGTTAAAACAATATAGCATGCTGTTTTTCCCATCTAGCGACTTTCTAAATACAGCCTGCCATGCAATCAGGCATTGATAACAGGCAATATCTGTTTTAACTTCAACATAAAATATTAATATGTAAAGCAATACTGATTCTTTGCTTTCAAAATTAATGATTTCAATGCCTGGGTGATTTGAGGCATATCTAAGCAAAGGGCTCTCTATACTGAGAGATCTGAATTGCCATTCATATTTCTACATTCTGTTTGCTGACACATGTAATTTGTATTTCTTTTCTCAAAAGTTCCCACATTTTCTCAAAGTACATTGTGAAGAATGATTTCAGAATATGGACTAAAAGGGACAAATAATTCCAAGTTGAATTTCACAGGTTTTAGTATAACCTGGCCTGAACCTGATCTATAACATCTGTTCTAATTGACCAACAGCAGCTATAAAAGATCAAGGCAAGCCTCAAGTTAAGCCAGAAAACAGCTAAGCAGTATCCAGTTTATTACAAATAGTTGTTATAATGAGACAACTTAATTCAGTAACTAATATATATATATATATATATATATATATATATATATATATATATATATATATATATATGTTTAATGGTTGATAATTAAACCAACTGATTTTCTTAGTATTTTAGGAACTATAGAGTAGAGGATCTATCAGGTCACATAACCTGGAATTAATCAGTCTCTCCCAGCCTAGCCAAATCACCAGACTTGAAGATACTATTAAAATTGCAAACATGATATTAACAAAAATTGTTAATGGCCATTAGGCAAATGAAAACACTATCATCCCAAAAGTAATCGTAGAATATCATACAATATACGACTTTAATAAATTCCTGCAATGTTAATAATTGTTAACAATTATGCAATTAATGCAGTAATAATATTTTAATAATTATAACATTTTTGCCCATTGGAGTGAACAAAAAGTAGAATTTATTTTCTTAAAATAGTAGTTCTAGAAAAAGGCTACTCTAGACCTAACAGCACTCAAAAAATAAGACTAGAAGAGATAAAGCTGACCCACAAGTAAGTTAACTACCTACCAAAACAAAATGTATATAGAAGGATAACATCTATATACATAATAGCATAAAATTCACAATGTCCAGATTCCAATAAAAATTACAAAATACGCAGAGAAGCAGAAGAAAATGTAACCCACAATGAGGAAAAAAAATCATTAACTAGAAACAGAATCAGAAATGACAAAGATGGAATAAACAGATGAGTTTAAAAACATCTACTCCAACAAATGTATTTGAGGACTTTTTTTAAAAAAAGAACATAGTAAAAAGAGAAATGAAAACAATAAAATGAAATTAAATAGAACTTCCAGGGTTGAGAAAATAAAATATCTGAGATAAAAAGTTCCCTAGAATGGCCTAATAGAAAATTAAAGGTTATAGGGGAAAAATATGAAAATGTATGAAAAGAATTAAAAAAAGGCAATAGAAACTATCAAACTGAAGTTATAGGGATAAAAAATGCTGGAAAAATATGATCAGAACCTATTGAGACATACAAAAAAAGGGGGGAAGCTTAATACATCCCTAACTGGAGTTCTAGAAGGAAAGGAACAGCAGAAAAATATTTGAAAAAATAATGACTAAAAAAAGTTCCAAATTCAATGAAAACAATAAACCCACAGATGCCAGAAAGCTCAAGTACCAAGTGATTAAGCATAAAGAAAATCACAGCAAGAGATATATATGAAATTGCTAAAAGCAATTATTTAAAAAATACATAGAGAGAGGCTAGAAAGAAGGACAAATTTACGACAAGGGACTAAATGTAATAATAAGCAAGGACTTATCAAAAACAATGTCAGAGGCAATGAAAACACTTCTTTAAAATGCTGAAAGAAAACAAACACTGAAAACTAGAATTCTGTAGCACAAAGAAAAGTGAATTTGTTGACAGCACCACAAGATACATTAATGAATATTCTTCAGGTTATATAAAAACGATAAAAAGATATTTTAAAAACTTGGCTCTGCACAAAGGATGAAGAATATTGGAAATGAGAAATGTATGGGTAAAGTTATCAGGTTATTTATCTTATTTTGAAATTTTTTAAAGAACAATTTTTATTTAAAGCAAAAAAAATTAACTAGTCTCAGATTCAGCAGAGAAAATAATATAAGGCTATAAGGACAAGAAGTGACTGTTGGATTTGGCAGCATGGAGAATATTGGTTGTGTTTGCTAAAATGTTGCAATGAAATAGTAACAGAAGCAAGTCTGTAGTGTGTTATCAAGTAAATGCTAGTACTATTTTTATTTTGGTTTTGGAAAATAGAATTATTTTTATGAAAAACATGTTATTTATGTTAACATATAGAATAGTTTTATAACTTGCTTTTAAATATATTGATAAATATTTTTAAATTTATCAATTTTAACTTATATTTCTAATACAGCCAAATTACTCGGTTTAACCCACATAAAACAATTTCTTTGACGTTTTCAATAATTTTTTAAGAATGTAAAGGGATCCTGAGACCAAAAAGTTTTAAGAT
This sequence comes from Camelus bactrianus, assembly GCF_048773025.1. Lineage (NCBI taxonomy): Eukaryota > Metazoa > Chordata > Mammalia > Artiodactyla > Camelidae > Camelus > Camelus bactrianus. The sequence continues at coordinate 18,659,941 of NC_133568.1, read as the reverse complement.
TCTTTCATTATAAAATGTTGCCTTCATGATCATAGATGGAGACACCAAATTATTCTGAGGCAGAAAATGGGATTCCCAATGGTACTGTCTTATTTAAAAGGAAGCAGTAAGTTAAACTTTTTTTTTCCTTATGGAGCTTTATTATTCATTCTATAATGATAGACAGGTAAGACAACTATGCCTAGTGTCTGCATTTCAATCTCAAATGATCATTCCTGAATACAAAGAGGGAAAAAATTAACATCTGGAGATCACAAAATAAACTAATAACACAAATTAGCTCATGAATATTTATTTGCACATTAATTCATCTATAGATAAAACAAATGAATAAACTCATAAATATTCCCTGAATTATTTATCTATTGGCTTTTGTGGAAGGTGTATTATGCAAAATTTTTGCTCCTTGCATAAATGATATCTGAATAGCTGAAAAAATGCTCTCCCATTATAATCACTGGACACCACTATGCTATTAAAAGCAAAGATGAAAGATGGAGAGTCACATAATTGAACACCATTTGAAAATGAGATATTAGCCTGATTCCTGTTTACACACTAGAAAGCTTTAAACCTGTCAGAGATGATGATGATTAGCCAGAAGAGAGCAGAGGATAGTACATTTACCTTTCATCTCTCTAGTTTTTAATGAGAATGAGGATGGAGTCCTATTCATCTATTAATTCTCATTCACTTAGTCTCCTGTGTGATCTATATATACATATAAGATGATAGGGTCTTGAGTGTATGTTCAAAATATATTTATTTCCTGTGAGAGTTAATTGAGTTAATTAAGGGTTAAGTTTACTTATTTTGCTGTTAACTCGGTTTTGCATGCCATTCCAAAATTCCCTTTATTATTTGAAGTCCTACTTATTCAAACAGGACTCCCTTTTGTATTTCTCAATAACATAAAATCAAATACTTTTCTGTTCCTTTATTATCTACGTAGAATACTTTAACTCTTATTTTGGATTTTTACCTTTGAGTATTTATCATGTATCTTGCAAAGTGATTATTTATATACATTCTACGTCATTGTCTACGTTATCGGTTCCTGGAAGTCACTAGCATTGTGTCCATCTCACCTTTGTGTATACTGATCTGGTGCAAAACTGAGAACTTAGTAGATGGCTATTTTGTGTTAACTGAAGTGAATTAAACAACCTCAGCAAATTATATCATATATATAATTATATATAAATTTGATCCTCCTGATGTGAGGATCAAAAAATAAATTTTATTCAAGGAACTAAAGCATGAAGAGAACCATCTTTCTATTTTGTATTATTATAGCATAAGAATTTAAGAATATTTTATTTCTTATCATAAAAGAAAAAATACAAATTGTTATGTCCTTAAACCTTGGGATAAATGCTAAATATAGTCCCTCATTTCCTCTAAATTATGTCAGAGTCCTAATTACTAAATAATAGATATTATGGAGGGATGAACTGTTAGAGACGTGACTAGAACTATGACATATACAGTGTATGTGACATCAAGGTTCCACTTCTGGGAGTCCATTTTTAACCCTGTCTTTGCCTCATTCATCTTCTGAGTTGCCAACAAGATTTCAAAAGCTTCCTAACTGAATTTATTCCCTGTAATTATGTTTTCTTCTAATCCTACAAACCACCGCCTAGTGTTTATTCATTTTTTTATTCAAAGGACATTTATTGATTATAATGTGTCTGTAGGGGAGAAAAAATAATTTTCCATCTACCTAAAACGGGTGAATTTTACGGTTATATATCACAATAAACCTCTTTTTAAAAAAAGACAGCGGTTAATCAAATTGGATAAAAAACAAAATCCAGATGTGTTATTAATGAGAAAAATGCATGAGAATACAATAATAACAAAGATTGCAAGTAAAAGGAAGAATAAGAAAAACTAGGGGAGAACATTATAAGTAAGCTGGTGTCATTAAAACAGTATCAGACAAAACAGGCTTTAGAGGAAAAGAAAAAGTGATTCAGGGACACTTCTAGGATTTATTGTATTACTGTTTCTGTTCAAAATTTTCTTCAGGTCCTATAGCACATAGTACAACAAAATAAATAAGTTATGAAGATTGAAACTTCCACCACTAATGGACAATATCATTGTCAATATGGAAAATCCAGTCAAATGTATAAAAAACTATTATAGCTAATAGAATTCAGGCTTATTGGATTTAAAATCAATCTACAGGAATCAGTTATGTTCCTATATACCACAAATGATGATTACAAATATAAGTGTTAAAAAGACAGTTGCGGGAGAGGGTATAGCTCAGTGGTAGAGTGCGTGCCTAGCATGCAGGAGCTCCTGGGCTCAATCCCCAGTACCTCCACTAAGAAACAAATAAATCAGCCTGACTACCTGCCCCCACCAAAAAAAAAAAAAAAAAAAAGACAGTTACAATAGCAACAAAATTAAACGTCACCTAAGAAGAAATCTAATGACATGATGGAATCACTCTAGAAAAGGTAAAATAAAAACTTACTGGTAGTCATAAGGGAAGATCTAAATAAATAGGATTATTCACCTCATTCATAAGATAATCCAGTCTCATAATGATGGCTAGTCTTCTCAAAATTTTCTACAAATTCATTCCAATTACCATCAAAGTCTCAACTTGACCAGCCAACTCTAAAATGAGGAAGGAAGAACAAAAGACCAAATATGGCCAAGACAATGTGAAAGAAGAAAAAGGCACAGGGATTTACCCTAACAGATATAGTTATTATAAAGCTATCGCTACAGAAATGCCTTCCTCTTGCAGGGATACACAAACCACTGGAACAGAATAGGGAGCCAAGAAACAGACCCAGACGTATGTGGAAACTGTTACACCACTGAAGTGACACAGGATATCCACGGAGAAGGGATGAACTGTTTAACAATACGATGCTGAACAGTCATTCATACAGAAATATTTTTTAAGTTAGATCTTTTACACAATATACATATAACTATACAGAATTAAGTACAAAAGAAAAAGTTAGCTAATTAAAATGCATGAAAGTATTAAAAGATGAGCCATAGAACAAAACTCTAACGACCAATAAAATTGAAGAATTACTCATTCTCATTAATGATTAGGCAAAGGGGGAATTAAAACCAATAGATGATAAAATATTGCACTCTAAGTTGGCAGAAATGTCTGGCAACATCAAGTGTTGGCAAGAATAAAAAGACAAGGGAATTTCCACACACTTCTGTTAGAATTATAAAGCGGCACACCCACCTGAAGGAACAGTGTACTCATGTATGTGCTAAAATTGAAGATGCCAATACACATTATCCTGAACAGGCTGATCCACGGGAGTCAGGATTAAACTCAGATATGATATTAAAAGTTATGATAGAACATTTGTGAATGACTGATGGCTGTGAATGACACTAAATAAAACTGAGGTGGAGTCTGTGATGGGATAATTAAATGGAGAAGTGTCTTCAGTTTATAGGATGTATGACAGAGAAAAGAAAAGAAATTAATAAGGGAAATACTCTGTTCTCAGAAACAGATGAAAGGAAATAGTTACTACAATGTGAATAAGTGGATTCTCTTTTTTAATTTGTTAAAGACTATATGCCATTATCCTTCTAAAAATTTAAGGCGAATTTGTCTTTCTGTTTCTTTCATTCCATATTGGAGCTCTCAGCAGCTGAGAGCTCTGATTATGAAACTGTGTCCAATTTACTACCATGATTATTACTATGACTGTTCCTTTGCAACCAAAAATGTGTTTTTGTTTTTGTTCTTGCCATTCCTCATCTTGCTACCATTCTTCTGCCTCATCATTTGCAGCCACACATTGGAAATATTTCCAATTCTGATACTATTCTGTTGACAAACTTCCTGAGCAAATTCTCACTTTCACAGAAAGCAGCAATTAATGCTTCAGAAGAGAAACTATTTTGGATTTTATTCAAAGTGGAGGTTATTTTCCTCCTGACAAGCTAGAGAGCAGCAAAAAAAGAGTGACTCACATTTTAATTTTTCAAAATCTTGAAGTAAAAAACATAAAACATGTAGGATTCCTTGCTGCTACTACAAACCAGAAATGACTCCAGTCAGCGAAGTGGTAAAATTTACATTTACACTGACTTACTCTTGATTCTCAGTCGCGTTGGATCTACCTTCCCACGCCACTTACTGCTCTAGACTAACTATGCCTTTCTTTTTTTTGCCAGTCAAGTTTAGTTATGAAACTTGCAAAAATAATTGTAATAAATTTGATTTAAGGGATTGTGCTGTAAATGATTTAGGGACCTTTTTTCCTTATAATTAGGAGAGAGATTTCCATACATGGGATAATAGTCTATATATACATACGATAAAACAGTAATTTATTCTAGCAGAAAACTCATCAACTTGATTTTATTTTAGATTAATTTCCACCAGTCTAGTGTAGTGTCCGCTCCCTTCCTGCTATGTTTAATTCTTCAAAACTGAATTACCTAAAGGACTTTTTTTTTAACCTTAGATGGCCACACACATAATGATTAATTATTTCTTTCTGAAAAAAAAAATCATAGAAAAAACTTATCTATTCAGAGCAGGTGTAAATTATGTTTAAACAGTTAAATATTTCCCTGTATTACCGTCATATTATTCCTTCTGCCTGGCATACTTTTTTCATATCTTACCAATTTATGCTTCAGAATCTTTTCTAATGTTACCATATTTATGAAGATTCCTTATTTCTCCTGGAGTTACTTACACCCTACCCTCTTCTCCCAAGAGATCTGAACTACTGCAACCATATAATCGAGTCATGAAACCTGTAAGTACAAACCTAGTAATGTCTCCAAACAGAATATGATCTCTTCAGGGTTAAGAAAGGTGCTTGCTTTATTTTGTATTTCTGGCCTTTAGCATATTCCCAGGACATAATATGTGTTCAATTAAGACTCTTTCAAATGAAAAAAAAATTATTTCAGCCTCAGAACTGAATCTCTGACAGTAAGATGCTCTTCCTTTCCAGTAAGCTGTGAGGAGGATCCCTATGTCATCCTGTTTTTATTGAGATGAATTTCACTTGGCTTCCTCCATCTGTCTCGAGGCAAATTTCCCCTCTGCCCACATCGGTCACTATGGTGCAAATGTGGATGGGTTCAGACAAGCTGGACACAAATCTCAAACCCACTTTTTAAAATTGACACTTGTCCTCAAAAGTTACTTAACTTTGAGGCTCAGACTCACTGACATTCATCTCAGCAGTCAAACCTGCAGCATCCTTGCATCAAGGGAAGGCTGAAGGAAGGTGGCAGAGAAAGAAATCTGCAAGGAGATGGAAAACGTCAGAGTGAAGGTCTTTGAGACAGAAAGACTCTGGAATGAGCATATGCATGTCAGTTTATTTAATTCCATTTTAAAATCATCAAAATAACATTTCTTCTTCGCCATTATGGGACAGCTGGAGCAAGGGGCGGAGCTGTCAAATCAGTGAGCTGAGGGACGATCCCCATTTCACGACAGAGTTTTGTGAATTTACATTGAGCAATAGCAGGGGTGAGCAAGCAGTGAAGGTGGCAGAAATGATGACTTACCAGTGTGATTTTTTTGTAATACATGACACACTTGCTGTACTTTTGGAAAATTAAAAATTTTTTCAAAGAACACATTAATTGACACTTAAATATTTAATAAATTCACCTGTTACTTTTCTTGCTTTAAAGGTGTGAATTTTAAGAGACTTTAATAATTGGGCAGTACTGGCTTACAACATAGGGAGCTGATAAACATCTGGAACCACATGAAGCACACTTAAAATAAACATGTATAACTCAGCCACATTGCGGTCACTCTCTTTAGTTCTCATTTACTTCCGTGCCCTTGTAGATGAGATTTACTCCCCTATCCCATCCACGCCATTGTTTTCTTTTCCAGACATTTCTCCAAAAATTATTTTTCTGCCCTCCACTTCTGGGTGGGGTGCACTCTGCAATCTGTTCATCCTTAGCAAAAAACAGTCCTCATTATTAGTCATGGACATTTTAACCCTCGGTTCTATTCCTTCAAGATAAGTATCATATTCTGAAACCCAAGGGCAGCATCTTTCAAAACATCATAAGATATTGAATAAATATGGTTTACACTGCAAATAAACCATACCTGGTTTAAAAGGATGTACTGGGTGATTGTATTAACCTCTATGAAAGAACAAGCAACTTTCTTATACAGGGAGTTTAATGATGTTTGGAGAAGATAAAACACTGATAGATTTAGCTAATAATAAAAGTTAGAAGAAGCAAGATCTCAGGTTTTATTTTTCAAATCAATCAATACTAAATCCTGGGATCTCTAAGGCCTGGGCACCTGTTTTAATACCTTTCCATTAACTCCTTCCCATCTTCCCTAGCCAGCACAGGCCCCGTGGTTCATTAAGTTCTTCTCTTCTTAATATTCTCAATTTCCAGATTTACTGTTTTCTGGCCTTTCTCTCACTCAGCAAATCCTCCTCAAAACTTCAGCCCAACAGCTACCATACTTCCTCTCCCTGCAAAGATAAAAGGCATCAGACTCCAATTTCTCTATAAACTCAAGTGCATCTGCACCCATCCAGTTTTTAACCCCTATTATCTAAAGCAACATCCATCTTCTGTGGCTGATCCTCATCTGCATCGTGTTCTACCCTTAGGGACCGTATTGCCCCTTGAGATCCCTTCCTTCTCCTCTGACTTCAACGTCTCCCCCTTAACTGGAAACAGAGCTCCCACAGTGTGTTGTGGGTTAAGTTGTGTCCCCACAAAACCCACATGTTGAAGTCTTAACCCCAAGTACCTTAGAATGTGTCTGTATTTGGAAATGAGGGTCTTTAAATAACTAATTAAGTTAAATGGTGTTATCCGGATGGGTCCTAATCTGGACCTAATCTGGAAAAGGAGATTAGGACATAGAAATACACAGAGACAGACTATGTAAAGACCCAGAGAAAGGCAGTCATCTACAAAGCCAAAAAGGCCTCAGAAGAAATCAATCTGACTGACACCTTAACCTCAAGACTTCCAGCCTCTACAACTGAGAGAAAAATCAGTTCCTGTTGTTCAGGCTACTCAGTCTATGGCAATGTGCTATAGGAGCCCTAACAAACTAATATAGAAGTCATTGGTCCTCAGAGAAACTCAGAGATTTTCCAACCTCAAAAAGTCCTCTATTTTTTAACCCACACAACCCTCTTTTTATCACAATTACTTTTTTCCTCTTAAGAATCAGGCTTCTTGACTTGCATATCATTCTACCTCTGTTTTCTCCACTTTTAATCAATTTATTTCAATTAAACAGTATTGAAAGTTTTTTTCTTTCCCATCTTATCTCCAAAATCTAAACCTGTTGACCACTCCATCCTTCCTTAAATACTTCCTTAACTTGCTTTTTATAATATCAGACTACATTGATTTTCTTCCTACCTTTCAGAGATGGTCACACTGTCTCCACCCTCGCAGGCTCCTGTTCCTTCTTCTATGTTTGTTTATTTAGGGTTCAACCACTGACTTCCTCCAATTCTCGCCTGACTTTCCATGCTCCTGATTTCAAAGTTACATTTCTAGTTCAAGTTGCTGAGCTTCACACTCATCAAAAAAAATTGATAGTCTAAATTAACATATTTAAACCTGGACTCATTTTCTATCCTTCCTACTCTTTCTCCTATTCCTGTGAATGACATCACTGTGTCACCTTCCCGAATGAAAAATGTGTCAACGCTTACTCCCCCTTTTCTCCAACATCTCCCATAAATCAATTAGATCTTTTTGACTTATCCTCTTCAGTATTTCTGTATTTTTATCCTTCTCTTAATTGGATCTCTACTATCTTGGTTGAGGCCATCCTCAACTCTCACATAGCCTCCTAACATGTTCCCTAGACTCCATTCTTGACAGAGACACTGTATTCACGGCCACGTCTGAAGCATTAATATGACTTTAAAATTATCCTGCCTAAAATCCTTCAGTGGTTCTCCATGGTACTCAATATAAAGCTCAAACGATTTAGTATGGTATATAAAACCCTTTCTGATTTTGTCTATGCCACCCGATTTAGCACTTTTCTTTCCCCAAACTTCACAGTCTATGTTTGAGGAGAATCTGTTTAACTCAATTTCAAGCTAAAATCATGTTCTCTGATCTGGACCATTTAAAATGTAATCCCTTTAGTTTGCAACCTCTTCCTTTTGCTTAGCTAATTGATACTCATCCTTCAGGCTATAAATTATACATTTTCATTGTTTGGAACTTTCCATAGCCATCCAAGACCTGGAACTTTCCATAGCCATCCAAGACCGAATTAAGTTCCCTTCCTATGCAATTCCTTGTTATTGTATGCTAACATAGTTCAGCATTTAGACAAGCAAGCAGTCACTTCTGTTTCAGTGCAATCATTTATCAGTTGTCTATCAGTTTGCATCGGTTTCTGGACTGCTTACGGGACTCAATAAATATCTGTTAAATGAAATAATAAATAAATTAGTGTTTAAGTTTTGCAGTAGAAGACATTTTTTGAACAAAACTGTGCAGCTCTTTTTCTAATCTGTTTTTAACATCTCCTTCCAGTGTCCCGATCGCATAGTGCTCAGCACATTATAAATTTTCAAGGACAATGTGAGTTTGATAAAAACAAAGGGGCCCTAACAAATTTAACTAGTATGACATCTGTTCCTCTGTTTTCTACATTACTTTAATGATATGTCATTAAGAAATAATTGACAAAATTATGAGAAAACTATAAAAGACTTGAGAATTAGCAGTAACATTCCTTAAACACTAGTCTGGCATTCAATTAATGATGCCCTAGAAACATTCACATTGTGTTGTTTTCCTGTGATTCTAGTTTGTCAGTCTTATATTTGTTCCTCCTAACAAATGAAAGATAGAGATAAAAATCGTAGATAAAATAAATAGCATTAAGTTTCTTCTCTTCTATGACTTCAAAAACCCATTTTTCTTAAATACAGGCATATTCCTAACAAAACTAGGCTCTTTACGATTAGTAAATAGCCAACTTTAATATCTTGAAGGAATTCAAAGAGCTAGGGCGTATCAGTGATACCATGAGAAAACGTTTTGACAAAACAATGTAAGTCTTCCAATAAAAGAAAAAGAAATGCATTTACTTAGCTAAAAGCACTTTATAAAAACAAAATACACACCAAAGATAAATACTATGAGGTGTGGCAACAATAGATTGTAGGCTTTGAAAGGAGTGGACAGGATAGAATGATAATCAGAGCCAAAAGCAGCCAACAAGGAAACTACAAAAAAATGCTAAATAACTGTAAAGCTATTTGCATACATGAGCAACTGAAACTACAGAGACATGGATTTTTTGAAAATCTTTGAGATTTAGTCTAGAAAGTACACCTTCAATCTGATTTTTCTTTTCTTTTTTGTTGGAAAGCTCTCAATGTGAAGTACTTTATAAATAACTTCTAACAGTGACTTAAATTGCCTCCGTGAGAATGAGAACTAAAGCTTCCCTTCCAGTCCTGAAGTGAGTTGTATATTATCAAAGCAAAAAACTGCACTGGACAAAGTTAACAGGTAAGGAAGACTTTATAAGGCTATCACAATAGAGGAGAGAGGCCAGAACTCAGTTTAAGTTCCACTCTAGGGGCCTTAGAGTTCTAAGAGCAGGAGCTGGGGAAAAGGGGACCCAGGTGTTCTGTGTACGTTAACTGGCTTTATCCAAAAGGAAAGTCAAGTTTCTCATATTCTTGTAACAAGAGGTAGTTTACAACTTAGAGCAAGAAGCCTACCTAATTGAGGTTCCTATCCTTCCACCAAGACTCAAAGAAAGGGGCAGTACCTTCCTTGATAATTATACTTCAAAGCAGTGGCCCCAGGTCCTTGAGAAAGGCATTCCTGAGTTGTGAAACTGATAAGAGACGTTATAAAAGTCATATCTCAATGGAGAAGACAAAACAGTTCTTTAAGGTAAAAGCTCTAAGGGAATCAAATCAGGAAGAAGCCCGTCTAAAGGTTAATCCAGCTCAGAGGGACCTTAAAGCCATCTTGGTCAATATAACTGATTAGGAAAGTAAAAATAGGAAAAAAAAAATGTAAGTCCAAAAGTTGACTTCCACAAAGCTATCAACCTTCAAATATTTATTTTAAAAAATATAGCCATGCTCAAAAACAATTTAAATCTCTTTGTAGATAAAGACAAAGCCAGAAATACACAGATTGAGACTGAAGCCCAGGACTTACTGAATTTCATATTGTGGAACAGGCAGAGATGACTAGAAGTTCAATGCTTATGAAGTAGTAAGAACACATCTAATAAAAATTTAATAACACAAATGGTAAGAATAAATAACAACTTTCAGTTACTTTCTATTTCTGGAAAGGGTGAGGACAGGCTCAAAAGAGGGGCTACCTAGCCTGATAATGTTTAATGCAAAAAACAATAAACAAGTCACCGCTGAGCTTATGCAAACCACAGTTCTTTTAGAGTCAACATTCTTGTCAGTGTGACTGGTTTGGTACTAATAGCTCAGAAAATCACAGAATTGTGAATGTCAAACTAAACAATATGTGAAAAACCGAAAAAAAAACTGAGCACAAGAAACACTGCCTACTATGTATCAGGAAAGAAGGCTTAGCTGTGAGAATAAGGATGAAAAACATCTTCCAGACTCTAAAAGGATGCTTGCATTATAGTGAGAAAAACTAGTCTATCATCTAATCATCTGAATGCAATATTCAAAGCAGAATGGAGAGAAAAGAGATATATATGAAGCAGTATGGGAGCAGGGAGAGAGAATGGCCAACTCTGCTTGAGAGAATTCAGGAGGTTGTAGAAGTGAAGGTAACATTTAACTAGATTTTGAAGTTAAACTGTAAAGGGTAGAAAAGCATCTCAAGCACAGCAGACTGTGGGTCTAAACACGCAGACCTTTGAAGGTCCTAGTTATGACTACACAGTGCATTGAGTGCACTGGGTTAATGATGGGGAAGTGGGAATGTGAAATGGAACCATTCGCGTTCAACCAACTCTAAAACCACCCTTGCCCCATGTCTCATGAGTACTCAGCTACAGACCCATCGTCTGGATGGGAAGGGAGCATTTATATTACCCACTGGGCATAGTCATTTAAACTATCCCATTATCTGCAGGAATCCAGCCTGTAAATCCCCAGTTCTTGAGCCTTCTGCCCCTCTGACCTTGATTTGCTACCTCCCTCCTCTACAGTGGGATGTCCAGTAGGCTGTTTCAAGGCCAACGTAATCATTTGCTTCCCATAAGAACAAGAAGACGACTAAAGGTGAAATGACCTCTGGCACTTACACACAACCTGGGAGGTCAGAGATTTGAGATAAAGCATAATTATCTTACCTCCAAATTACTGTCAACGCCTAACATTACAAGTATTTACCTTAAGTTTTTCAGTGTCATATGTGGAAAAGATGAATGTTAGGGTGGAGTTTAATACTACCAGCAGCTATTGTGAGACGAACTGTCAGAAGGCTTGATTATTTTAAAAGGTATTTGTCTGTATTCAGCCTCTGCTCACAAAGTCAGCAGCTCTAAAGGATATTGTTCTGTGCTGAATATAATGAAATCCATGCTTTGTGCTCTGAGACAATAATTGGGAATATCCTTAAATTTGGCTGATGGGGCATGAAATTCAATTACTATTCACTCAAGTATTGTTTGAACGATACAAGTTTGTCCTTTTGTTAAATTTAACAAATGGAAAGGAAGTAGACTGTCTTCCAGTTGAAAGATATAATTGGCATTATTATCCTGTAATTATAATTAGCCTTATATTGCATTACTTTTTAAAGCCTCGTCTCCAGAAAAGAGAGAGAATACTAATAGAGCAGAATAAACTTGAATAGTCAAACCTGACTAGTTCGTTTACATCAACTCAGCAAGTGTTTCAACTTAAGTTTTATAGCAATCATCTATAGTATAAAATAAGTTAGCCATACATTTTTGTCATGAGATCAAGTCTTATTTAATTATTCTATCAAAAATAGAGCATCTCCTCTGAAATACTGATGTCAAATGAAGCATCATAGTCTCTTAAACCAGAATCTGCTTTCTTGTTAGTTTCTCTGGAATCCACATAACTTCATCCTCTCTGCAAAAGTGAAAATAGGGGATCAATCTCCGTTTGAAACTTTCAATTTCCACGTGATGGATTACAGTTATTTTGGAGATTAGCTACAATTTTCTTATCAGCCTAGAAAAAGATAGAATAAATAATTGGTTTTCATGAAAGGGTTGTAGTAAGATTTTTATAAACCTTCAATTTCAACATTATTAAAAATGCTGGGGCTTACTTTAGGCATCTCTTGCCTTAGAATGCAAACTATGAATCTACAGATACAGAGAACAAACCAGTGGTTACCAGTGGGGAGGGGGGCAACATAGGGATGGGGGAGTGGGATGTACCAACTACTGGGTGTAAGACAGACTCCAGGCTGTATTTGTACAACATGGGGAATGTAGCCAGTATTTTTAATAACTGTAAATGGAAAGTAACCTTTAACATTGTATAAAATTTTAAAAATAACAATTAATAGAAAAGAAAACAGCTAGGCTTAAAAAAAAAGAATGCAAACCTGGAATCCTACAGATTTGTGTTTATAAACAGCCACTGTTTTACTTAGAAACTGCTGATATCAAGCCCGATGTTTACAAGTGAACAGAACTTTCCTTACAAACTTATCAGTGAATAGGTGTAGTCACAACAAGTAATTTCAATTTGTTTTTTTACACTCAAACATTATTTTTTAAAAACAAAAGATTATTTTGAAGAAAAGCACAACTATTAGATAATAAAGGCAAGAAGAATAAATAATAGATGTTTGCATTTTTACATAGATTATCTAAATTTACCTAGCTTTACCCATGTTACAGTGTCAGACTGTAGCTGAAACATACAGATTCAATATAAACCGAAGACCTCAGGCAAACCATTTATATATAATTTAAATAATTTAATTAAGAATTGCTTCACATTCCCCAAAAGGGTAATTGAAAGATGGCTAAAAATATCCTAATTCCAAACTTTTTTTTTCCAATATATTTTTTAACATTTTTTATTGATTTATAATCATTTTACAATGTTCCTAATTCCAAACTTGTAAGAAATCCATGGTGATTGTTTGGACGGGAAAACTTAAATCGTGTATGTACTCTCTCCTCCGCCCCTTGCTTAAGCCTTTCAGATAAATCACAACTAGGAATTTTAATATCTAGGAACTAGTCATGATTCAAATAAAATTTAAACAAACGATATTTTAGTCATTTCAGAGGCTCCATTACCCACAACCAACTTTTCAGAGACTCCATTACCCACAACCAACCAACCAACCAACCAACACGTAGTTATCTGAGCTTGGAATTTTTTACAATTTCAACTGTTCAGGTTATCACACAATAAGCCTCAAACAGAATATCTTGCTCAATCTAATCAGTGTCCTCACTCCTCTCAGTCAAAATAAAGTTGTTACAATTGGAAAACAGCCTTAAAAATGTGTCTGCATCCCCCATGTCCCCTTTTATCTCCTCCCCACCCAACAACACGTATACTTCTCAACTGAAAGGCTAAAACAGGTGTTTTTTTCCCAAGAGTGAACTATGAGATCAAGCATTAAAATCACTTGTCTCTAATCCACCAGAAGTGAGACATAGACATTAAGTTGAAATACCACATCCAGGAAGAGTCTGAGTTTGATAATTCTGTATTCTACATTCTAACAGCAACTTTACAAAGAGGTAATTTACGTCATAAAATGCTCCCGTTTTAAGTGTGTATATGTGTTCAACAAATTAAAGACTGTTCAACCAAAATCAAAATAGGAACCGTTTCCAGTTTCCTTGTGCCATTCCTCTGCATCCAGCCCCAGGCAATCATCATCCCTGAACCCAGCCCCAGGAAATAACCAAACTGTTTTCTACCACTGCAGGTTACAGATGTATTTTCCAGAATATCATATAAATGGAATCATAGACTCTTTGGTGTATGACTTCTTTCATTCAGCTTTATGTTTTTGAGAGTCATCCATTTTTGTTTTGTCTAGACAAAACATCCAGAACATGCTTGAATATCTGACAGGGTTCATGCACATAGTTATCTGAGCTTGGAATTCTCTTACAGTTTCAACTTATTAGATACAGGACTATTCAGACACTCTATTCTTTCTGGAATAAGCTTGGATAACTTGATAATTTTCATCTATCAAGAATTTTTTTCCATTTATCTAAGTTGTTAAGTTTATTATGATAATTTTTTTCATAATATTACCTTACCATCCCTTAGATATTTGTAAAGTCTATAGTAATTTCTCCAATTTTCCTAACATTTGTTATTTGTATTATTCTCTTTTTATCTTTATCAGCCTACCCGAAGTCTATTGTTTTTAAGCTTGTCAAATAATCAGCTATTGATTTCATTAAGTAAGTTTTTCTTGTTTTACTTATTTTATTTTGAGAATACAAGTCATAAACCTGAGGGCAAAGTTTTGTCTTCTTCATCATTCTGTGCTGTTTTTCAAACACTGTAATTCTGTACAGAGAATGGGGTATAGAGGGCACTGTTGGACTTACAATCAAGATGCAGGAGCCTGTGCTTGACAAAAAATTCAAGGAATTAACTCAGCAGGATCAGTTTCTCTCACTTTGTTTACCAAATTAGAAAACAAAAGCATTTTTCAAGTATTTGATAGTCGAAAATACTGCTTTTTCCTCTTATAGTGTATTAGGAAAATCAGATTGCTGTATTATTCATACAGGAATTTCCTTGCAGTGTAGTGAAATTGTTAATAAAATTATTTTAAAAATCAGGTGGAAGGATTTATAATGATGGTATGGCATATGTTTTCAATTCTGGGGACGATATGTATTGGTTTGAAAAGGTCAAATATAGAGAAAAACAATTTGATGTCGAGTAATCGATTCAGGATTGCCATAACAAGATAAATCATTTCTTGATCCACACCGAGTAATCTTCATTTTGTTCATAACGCTCATTTTTTAATGCAGGTGTTAGAAATCTAATTGCCTCATTTGACCAAGATGAGTGTTTTTTTATCCATTCCTTCTCCTTACGTCAAAATCCCGCCAAACCATTAACACTCATCAAAAATTCCACCTTAATGCACAAGTCTTTTGGTACCTATGACCTACAAATTCTCTGCTGAAAAGAAATCTAATCATCTTTTCTTTATTTTTCTCACAGAGACATTCTATCATCTATTATAGTTATTTGTGAGCAAACATCACATTCTTACTAGACTCATGAGAGTCAGAGTCGTGAAGTCTCAGTATGGAGACCCCAGGACCAAGATTGGCAATCTGTCCTTCTTGGGCTTGGGTGGGAGCCCCTCCCAACCAAAGATCCAGGCAAGGCCCTCCTTGGTGAAGTGGAACAGAATTTGTACAATTTCCATTCTCATCACTCTCAGCTCCTCACCTGGGATCACATCCTCTTCCCTCTCCCACCAAGTGAGTGGCCTCTCCCTTACACTCTGGTATTTCAGCTGGGCTGGTCCTCTTTAGGTAAGGTAAATATATCATTTTCCATTTAAAGACTTTGAGAACAGAACGGATACTATTAAACATTTTTAAAGGGATAAATCAGAACTGTCCTGGGCAACTGAGATGTATGTTCATCCCGTCTTAATGTAAAACTATAAATCTTAAATGTAGCCTTACTGGCCTTTACAAGTGATCTCTCGGAATCCTTGGAAGAGTGAGGCCAGCAGAGCTGTGTTTTAACCTCACCTCTGCTACTCGCGGTCTGGGTGATATTTAAAAAGTGTCCAAGAGCAATTTTCTCATCTCTGAAATGTGGACTATACCATCCTCTCTAAGTCATCGTGAAGCCTAATTTCACATAAGTGAGAGTGTCTGGTGCATAATAGTTGTGTAATAAAATTTAGTGCCTTTTCCTACTCTTCCCTTGAATGCCACAATTTTTATCTCCAACAACACAAATTTTTCTTTCCAGTTATTATCCCTATTTACAGTTTAGGAAACAGCATGGTACTTGATCCTACACACTCAAAATGGATATAATTACTATGGTAATTTCTATTCTGCAGATTTTTTTTTTGAATTCCCAAAGTGAACAGTTGTTTTTGGTCATGTCTGTTCTGGATTTAATAGTAGAAACTAAGCTTCTCAGTTCTTTGAACCTCGTTGCACTAAGGAATATTTGTAGTTAAGAATACCTGGTGGGGACATGATGCCTTTCTACTTGCGCACGATCTATAAAGGTGTTTATTACAGTGCCTCTAGTGGCAAGAAATGAGAAACAACCCTATTGCCCATCAGTCTGGAAATGGCTAAATGATCAGTAGTAGCTCCATAGTATAGAATATTATGTAGTTTTTTAAAAGGGATAATTTAAAAATTGTATCACATACATCACTCTGGTTGATATACAGAAATATAAAGACAAAATAAAGTTCCTGGTTAAACATTTCCAATAACATATACTTTTGAAAACAGAAAAGAAAGACAATAGAAAACAAGTACATGTTAATGAAAATAGAGAAAATTTTCTAGCTAGAAAACAAGTCAAAAAAGAGAATTAGAAAGAGATGACCATTTTTATATATTTCCATATTGGCTGAATGACAAAAAACAAGCATGACTTACTTGTATAATTTTTTAAATTAAATTTAGAAAGTGTCCACCTGTAAAGTTATATTTTATTTATGAAGTTCAATTTTTGATATAAGATCTTATAACTATAATATTGTCTGACTTTTATATTTTCAAGTATTTTTATTTAAGTTCACCCATGTCGAACTGAACAATAAGTGAAGAACAGGACAATTTATCTTTTCTTTTGCTTATTTGAATTTTGCCATTTCAGGTGAAATTTATGTACTCTAAAGATTATTTTATATATATATATAACTGATCTTAAAACAATTAACTTTATATTATTTGAAATCCTACATTTTGTCTTTTCCTGAATATTTTCTGCCTAAATATACTACTTAATTAAAAATGTTTCACATTTTACTATTCTAATAGAAATAGTAAATCCATTTTTTGAATAAGACAAAGATTTGCACATCCCATTCAAAATAAGAAACTGAAAAAAGCAGCTGATTTATATTTCTTGTTCTTCTTTGTCTTTCTAGTTCTTACTTGTTAAATCTATTTAGCAATAGATTATTAGATTTTCTGGAAATATAATTATACTTTTGTGAGGTGGACAGTCATGATAACATTGTACTCAGAACCTACCATTACAACAAAATCTTCAAAAACCCAGTTCAGACCAAAATATTAGGGGAAAAAAAAACTTCAGCTGAAAACTAAATTTAACATAAAAGGAAATTTCTAGTTCAGTGAGCTTGACTTTTCTGGCCCCTTCTGACGACCAGCTTCCCCCAAACCAGATTTCCAACCTTAAGAATACATTATTTTCAATTAAAGGAACAATAATAAGGTATCACTTTTGTTAACAAACCTACTCAATATTAAAGATTCATTAACTAGAATCTATGGTGGCGACATCCAAAAAATGGAGACTGGCTTGTACTGGGCATCAGCTATTTGCCAGACACTGAATTAAATGTTTACTTTCCAGAAGCTTTGATGCACGTGAGTTCCCAAAGCCAAGCATGAAGATGTAGTTGTTTATTCCAGCAAGAGTGCCGCTCAGTCAAAGCCTCCATCTCACAGACCTCCACTTCTTTGAATCCTCAAGCCTGAGAGACTGTCTCTTACATGAACTTAGTTCACTGATCACGGTGTCTCATAATTTTTAAGACATGACTATCTCCCTTACTAGACTGCCAGAACATCAAGGGATACTTTTTAAGTCTTTTCATGACAAGTAGACTAGTTTAGACCCCTTCCAGTGTCACAGGAGCAATGACTGTTTTGACCGGGACGACAGATATTCTGGGTATGGGTTTACCTTTCCCGGTGACAGGGCTCCCATCAGTACTACTGTCAGCGCGTTTTCTCTGTTGACACAGGATTCCACCTAATATCTCATCAGACCAAAGAACCCACTTTAGATAGCAAAGGAGCAGCAGCAGAAACATGCAGCAGCCATGAGATCCCCTGTTCTTATCACATTAACTGGCACAGCTTCCAGCCAGGACCTGCTGTTGAAGCCACTGAGGGCTGGATGGGAGATTATATACCCCGTGAGGCTAAGGCGTCATCCTTCAGGACAACGCGTCCACCAGAAAGCAACAACCCACATATGATACTATGTCACCAGTAAGTAGAATCCATGGGTTCTGGAAACATGGGCAGACGTAGAGTAGCCAGGTCATCATCACCCCCGGTGAGCCATTGGGAGACCCTATGCTTTCCATTTTACAACCCTGATCTTCACGGGTTCAGCAGTCGTAGCTCCCAGGAAGAGGTTTCAATCAAAAACCACAGCAAGATACCGTTAAACTACAAATAATGCCTGGTTACATGAAACCTGCAGGCAAAGAAAGGAATCACCATCCTGGCAAAGGTAACTGACTCTGATGAGGAGGAGGAGGTAATTTGGCTGTCACACGATGCGGGTAGGGGGCGGTGGAGGGGAACAGATCTAACACCTACGTGATCCGTTGGGTCCTCTTTCTACTCCTTCGCTCGATTTCGATGGTATGTGGACAAGTGCAGCAGCCACAGTCTGATCAGAGTATTTCGATCAGAGTTTCAGAGCCTTCAGTTATGTGGATTTGGGCCACCATCCCAGGTGAACAGGAGTGCTCGCTCGGGGTGAAAGGAATTTAGAACAGAGAGAAGTGATGAATGACAGTTGCTGCCCTCAGACCTGAAGTTGCAGAATATTCCACTTATCACCCTTGCAAGAGTCCCAGGAAATGAGAGCAACCAGAATTCTAGAGAAGTTGCTTCCAGATGGTGTGAACTTAATATACAAAACAAGTGGATCTCAGTGGTGCAAGAGATCAACAGGAGAGGACATGGTGGCATGCCATCCTCATCAGAGACATTAATTTCTACAGCTGCCAGGAGTGTTGGCAGCTAATGGCTCACAGCTGAGTCACTGTGCCTTTAGCCAGAGAGAACTACCTTGCTTAATGTTACGTACTTCCCAAGAGCAGGGGTGCAGGAAACCCACAGCTAATGACTAAGGTGCAGGAATACAAAGTCCCGGGTCCCTTGGTTCCAGTGGGACAACTCTGAGTCTTTCTTGGCAACTGTTGAAGCCTTTGTTCTGTGTGGCAATTCATCTTCTCCCTCTGCCCTTTAATCCTTAGCAGACGTTGTTCCTCACCCCCCCAGTATCCTCCCCAATAAATTTCCTACACTCAAATTTCTGTCTCATAACCTGTTTTCCAGGGAGCTCAACCTCAGACAGCATCTTTCTCTGACTGAGTAAATTTTGTGAAGTAATTGATGAGCACATACTATACATCCTGTCATGTGAGTTTAATAAAAGAAATATAAGATGTGGTTTTCAATCTCAATGAATGTATAAACTTACTAAGGAGATAAACAGTCATAGCTGCAGCATTCTCTCTTAATTATTCCATATGCTTATGTACAGATGATACGAACATGACAGCTCTGAATAAGGCATTCTAGTTAGATGGCTTGGATTCAAATTTCATTTCATCATTTAGCAGATGTATGAAGTTTTTTTTTTGTGACTCGGATTCTTCGATTGTAAGATGAGGATGATAATACAACCTACCTCTAAGGATTGTTGGGAGGAATAAATATGTTAAAAAATCTGTAGGGGGCAGAGGGTATAGCTCGGTCGTAGACTG
This sequence comes from Camelus bactrianus, assembly GCF_048773025.1. Classification (NCBI taxonomy): domain Eukaryota; kingdom Metazoa; phylum Chordata; class Mammalia; order Artiodactyla; family Camelidae; genus Camelus; species Camelus bactrianus. Next base: position 18,640,231 of record NC_133568.1, on the reverse strand, counting down.
TGTGCTTGGTGTGCACGAGGTCCTGGGTTCAATCCCTAATGCCTCCATGAAGGGGGAAAAAATGGGGGGTATAGCTCAGTGGTAGAGTGCATGTTTAGCATGTATGAGGTCCTGGGTTCAATCCCCAGTATGACCTAAAGCAAACAAGAAAAACTGCCCACACGAGGAAAGTTTGTGCTGTGGCTTAAAAACTAGCCAATAATTATAACTTACAGTTCAGGAGTGGTTTATTGTTTATCAAATCCCGCAAACACATTGCCTCATTTGATCTTAATAACAACTTGGAAAGGGAGATATCAATTTCATTTTGAAAATTGTAAAACTGAAATTGAAGGGGACCAAGACTTCCACTCCAGGGTTATTTTAAATCACGCTGTAGGAAGGAAAAAAGTAAAAGAACCTAGGAGAATAGCACTGGGGAAGGCAAAACTATGCAAGGTCTCTGGGAAGAAAACAGGCCAGAAATTGCTTAGTGGAACATTAGTCTGACTACAAAAGTTGTGCTCAGACTGTAGACAACCTTGACTTGAATGTTTAAAAAAAAAAAAAAGGAGAGCCATTGATTGTTTTTGAGGAGGAAAAAGAGATAATAAAATTGGTATTTCAGGATAAACTTGTCAGAGGTCAGAGATAACAAAAAGTCTGAAAGTGAAACAATTTGATGAGAATCTCAATTTGGAATAAAAGAATACAAAGTTTTAGTTTAGATTTCTCCTTTAAATTGCAGCATGACAAATTTATTTTCATGGGCTTGTAGAAATTCTTATCTTTTGTTTTTCAAAAATTCCAATTTCTGTGCCTGGCCACTGCATGAAATAGCCTTCTGTGTGCAAATTTATAGCAACTTTGTATAATAAAATTAAATTGGCTGAACAAATTTGTTCTTTTCCCCTTAGATGAACCACAGACAAAAGAAGTGAAATCATGGTTCTTTTACTTTACACACATAATATAAAATGGGAACAGGAAGAACAACTGCCTAACCTAGAAACTCTTGGAAAATACACCTGCCTAAAAGTTGCATTAATAAACTGACTGTCATTTAACAGAGTAACACTTAACCTGAGATTCATACATATATGTGAGATAAGTCACTGGTCCAAATCACAGGGCCTCAACTACCCCCATGTACACACATACTTAGGGTTCTTGAGGGAGACATATTCCTATGAAATGATAGCAAATAGAAGCAAATTAACTTTGTGTTAAGTTTTCTGTTAACTGAGAGAAAAAAAAAAACAGAATACAGAAATGAGTGCAGATTCTCTCTCCAAAGAGAAAAATCTTCAAATTCTCCCATCAGTAATTCATAGCAAAAAGGCAGGAGAACCCATTTCCTATAACCTTTGGAGGTACAGTGTCTCTACCTGCTAGAAAAATAGCCCAATCAGAGATTTTTACTGCCAACAGATCCACAGCAACTCTGTTCCATGGGGAACCCTTGTTCCTGCCTTGGAGGATGGTTCAAGAGGTAACTGTCACACAGAAAATAAACTTATGGTCGCCAAAGGGGAAAAGTGGGGAGGAATAAATTAGGAGTTTGGGATTAGCAGATACACACTATTATATATAAAATAGATAAACAACAAGGTCCTACTGTATAGTGCAGGGAACTACATTCAATAGCTTGTAATAACCTATAATGAAAAAGAATATATATATATATGTGTGTGTGTGTGTGTGTGTGTGAACCACTTTGCTATACACCTGAAACCAACACAACATCGTAAATCAAACATACTTTAAAAAAAATAGAGTCAAGTGTGAAAGAAACGGTGGCTTATTGCGGAATCTGGGTAAACTTCATTAGGATCTACTCTCTTAATAACTTTCATGTATAACGCACAGCAGTGTTAATTATGTTTATCACGTTGTACACTACATCCCTACTACTTATTTATCTTATAGATGGAAGTTTGTACCTTTCGACTGTCTTCATCCAATTCCTTCTAGTCCCACCTCTCAACTCTGGTAACTACAAATCTGATCTCTTTTTCTGTAAGTTTTTGCATTTGTTTCTTTGATTCTGAAGCATGATTGACCTATAATTAATTATATTAATATATACTGATCATAATTAAGCGCATGGTACACAAAATAGTATTTCTATACATTTCATCTATACAGATGACAACTGGATAAATCTTGATAAGTCTAGTTGTCATCTGTCACCATACAAAGATATATAATTATTGACTACATTTCCCACACTGTACATTTCATATCTGTGACTCATTTATTTTGTAACTTCCTCATCTGTTTGTCTTAAATTTATTTCCAAGTACTTGATTCCTTTTGATACCACTGTAACTTTAGTCATTTTCTCAATTTTATTTTTGAATTGTTCATTGCTACAACAGCAATACAATGATTTTTAAAATATTGATCTTGTATCCTGATACTTTGCTGAACTCTTTTATTAGCACTAAGAGATGTACCTGGGTAGATTTATTGGTGTTTTCTATACACAAGATCATGTCATGTCACCTACAAACATAGTCTAACTTTTTTTCTTTATAGTCTGTATTCCTGTTTTTTTTTTTTTTTTCTTGCCCTGACTAGATCCTGACCCCAGCAATAGCAGTATATTGTTGAACAGAAGTGGGGCAGTGAACATCCTCATCTTCTTCCAGATACAGGTGGGAAAACACCCAGTCTTTCACCATTAAGTATGACATTAGCCGAGGCTCTTTTCACCTGTCACATTTATCAGGTTGAGGAAATTCTTGCCTATGCCTGGATCACTGAGTGTTTTTATTATGAAAAGGTGTTGGATTTTGTCAGATGCTTTTTCTGAAGCTTTTGAGATGATCATGTGTTTTCTCTTTTATTCTATTACTAACATGTACCACATTGATTGATAGTGTGAATTTGAAAGTCACTCATGTGTCACATTTTTTTGAGCTTTCAACTTGAAAAGGCATCCGTCTCCCCAGTGCCAGCCTGTACCTCAGGCAAATTACAAGCTTCCTTTCAACATTTCTAGGCTGGTGAGAAGATTTTTTTCCATGTTCATTTTCACCGAAGAGGGAGCATCTCAAGGTTCTAGCCCTACAGTTTTAGTTAGGGTTTTAGGATCTACGACTTAACAAGTCCAGCGGAGTCTCAACCTCTGTTCCAAATTTCCAGGGTTTACATCTGGTCCTGCCACCTCCTTCTCACTTTCAGGCTTTGAGTGTCTTTTGAGTGTCTTTTCTATTTCTAGCACTCAATTTTTTTCTTTACAACTCAGCTATACATTTAAAGTGTTTGTTTTTATATTTTATTTAACATTTCATTATTTGTAATGGGACAAGATCCATCTTGTCTCTGTCCTAAGTTTTGCTGGAGACATTGATATTTATTCTTTTACATTCTAGTGAATACATACAATAATAATAAAAATGAAGTCATCAATTCTTTAGATAATAATATAAATAGCAATTAGTTGTTATCAAACAACAATTAATAGTAAAGTTCATACAATGTAATGTATGTGGTCTCCAAAGAATTGCCTTTTTTTACTAGAAATCAAAAACACAATTCAATACGGAAAAATGCAAATATATATACTTTTCTATGACTAAACCAGACAATATGGGAGGATAAGTATTTGTTTGCATCAAAAAATGAACTATTCCACTTACCGTATGACCCAGGAATCCCACTCCTGGACATATATCCAGAAGGAACCCTACTTCAGGATGACACCTGCACCCCAATGTTCATAGCAGCACTATTTACAATAGCCAAGACATGGAGGCAGCCTAAATGACCATCAACGGATGACTGGATAAAGAAGATGTGGTATATTTATACAATGGAATACTACTCAGCCATAAAAACTGACAACATAATGCTATTTGCAGCAACATGGATACTTCTGGAGAATGTCATTCTAAGTGAAGTAAGCCAGAAAGAGAAAGAAAAATACCATATGAGATTGCTCATACGTGGAATCTAAAAAAAACCCCACAAACAAAGCATAAATACAAAATAGAAATAGACTCATAGACATAGAATACAAACTTGTGGTTGCCAAGGGGGCGTAGGGTGGGAAGGGATAGACTGGGATTTCAAAATTGTAGAATAGATAAACAAGATTATACTGTATAGCACAGGGGAATATATACAAGATCTTATGGTAGCTCACAGAGAAAAAATGTGACAATGAATATATGTATGTTCATGTATAACTGAAAAATTGTGCTCCACGCTGGAATTTGGCACAACATTGTAAAATGATTATAAATCAATAAAAAATGTTTAAAAAAATGAGCTATTCCATTAAATGTATACAAAACAATCATTATACTTGAATATATGTCCATGATATAAGTGTAATATTCAAGGGAAAGATGACAGAGAAACAATAAAAAGGTTCCCCAAATATTAGGAGATGGCAACATCGCTGGGGTGCTGCCAAACTGTAGCTGGTGGCTGTGCACACCCCAAACACAGTCATGCTTGTTGACATCACATTCTAGTCTTCTCTGTTTAGAAGATTCCCTAGAGGGAAGGAGAGCAAATCTGGAATCCCGCCACCTCCTAGGACTTTTCCAGGATCTTCCCTGGGCGTATGCCAGGTGCAGGCAAACTGAAGATCACAGACAAGCTCTCCCTCATCAATAGTTGGAGTTCTCTTAACTGTAAAATGCATGACTGTTGACACTGCTATCTCTATACAAAGTTAAATAAGTGCAGTCTTCATAGAAGAAGCCTTGAACAATGCTTGGCACCCAGCAGGAACTCAATTCCTATCTTCATTCTTCCTACGTATAGGATGGTAGTTACCAGAATATGCTAAGAACTTGTGCATCAATTCGTGTAGGACTGGCCTGTGGCAACTGGCTAAGGTTCACGGCCACAGGGCTCAGATGGATACACTGTTTTGTGATATTACTGATGCACGTGCACTGTGTCTAACTTCCCATCACTACTTGGAGGAGTGTATCGTTTGCATGCCCTATGCTTTCACTTAGCCATCAAAACAGCCCTGTAAGAGGGATGACATTTTTCTCCACTTGAGGGGTGAGGCACAAAGGAGATGAGGCTATTCACATGAGTAAGTCGTGGAGCTTGGATTAAAAATGCTCGTTGACTTAACTCCAAAGCACTACAATGCCCCATTCTTAAAGAGGAATATATTTCTAACATCCTTGTCCAGCAGTGATGTCATGAAAAAGAAATGATTGCATGCAAAAGAACAGGTGGTCAGGGTTCTGACATGTATGAAGTCACCCATTCAATCTTTTAAGCCATTGTGAATGCCTGGATTGTTTTTAAACCTGTAAGATCAGGGCACCCTGCTCAAGGTTAAAGAAACTGACAACTCTGTGGGAGTGTCAGTAATAACAAAAACAGTTTGCCTCTCTAAACTTTACAACAATTTTTATAAGGAAAACAGTTTGATGTTTACAGGGACCTAAAGATCCATGCAGCGAGTGAATGGCACTACGCTAAAATTGTCATCATTTTACCTCTCTGGCTAATGGCTTACATGCGTGGATAGATTCGTAAGTGGGCGTACCACCCCTTGGTAATGCACTCAGGTAAAGCAGTAAGATGAGAAGCAGCAGAAACTATTTTACCACTTTAATGTGGTGAAACTGATGGCTCTAAGATTGAATATCAGAGAACACCATGTGATAACACCTCACAAAACCACATTCAAAGGCAACAAATAGACAGCGCTTAAAAGATTCCAGGAAATGGCATGTATGAGTTAACAGTGCACAGCACGAGGGTGATTTTCTATTCCAAAAACATGCCCATTGCTGACTGCCTGCTGACACTTCCATCCACAGCTAAGAATCTTGATTTCTGAAACAGTGCGTGTGATGGACAACATTAGTTGAAATGTACTACCTATTTCTGGGTGCATGATTTATTGGTTGCTTCATGACAGTGACGAAGTGGCCTTTATTTCATTTCCACTGAAGTCCATAGTGGAAACCTCATGAATACAATCAGTTTGCTTATTTTCTATTAACTCACAAGAATCCTCAGTTCCATCCAAGGGCAATATCTGAATATTGAAAGAGGGGAGACTAATGTTTTCCTTTGTTAGAGACATTTGTGTCATTTGCGGGTTTCATCCTACGGGTCAGCTTTCTGAGTCTCAGTAATACGATCTGAAGATATAAAAATGGGCAATTATGAATCTTATTCTGGATGATACAATCAATTTTTTCTACTTTCTGACTTTAGACAAAGAAGTTTCTGAATTCATGATGCAAAATCACCACTTTTCTCTTAGAAGCTCCATTTTTTTTCTACCAGGCAACACACAGCTTTCCCTTCTTTTTGTTGCCTGAATTCTACAGGCTTGATGTTTTGGGATTTCAGAAAGGTAAATAAAAAAGCATGGTCGTACAGGTCAAGATTTTCTCTGTTCTTGTAGACAGTTAAAAATCTTCTGCTGGAAAAAAGAATGTGTTGGCTTCTCAGAAAATTTACAAAGACTAGATTTTTAGAAAATATAAATATGGCTTATAATTTCAAAAATGGGAATGAGAAAAGATTTTGTTCATCTGGACAGATATTTTATTTTCCTTCATTTACTGCTCATTTGTATTCCTTGTCTATATTTGAGGTTTATTTGAACAAATATAAACTTCAGGGTCTTTCCTGCTGCTCATTCCAAATTCATACATTTACTACACATTCATACAGGGACAGTACGGATAATAATCAGGGATTATATTCAACCAGTTCTGAAATATCACAATACAGGTTATGAAAACACTGAAATAATAGTGGAAGCCCTACTCCCATAAGATCTTCCACTACACAGTCCCACCCTCCACCCAGGGATCCTGAACACACTTGAGGTTTGGAATATTGGGAGGTTGAAATTAAGATTCCTGCTAACTGAGAAAAGTATGAAACTGAAGCTGATTGAAAACTGGGGAATAGAAGAAAGTAAACTTTAGGAGTCAATTGATTCAAAATATATTTTGTGATAATTTGGTCTATTTTTGTACTTAATTTAAAAAAAAACAAATACCACATGATCTCACTCTAGATATGGAATCTAAAACACCACAATCCTCCCTTATCCCCAGGGAATACTTTCCAAGACACCCAGTGGATTCCTGAAATCATGAATAGTACCCAACTTGACGTATACGATGTTTTTTCCTACACATGCATACCTATGATAAAGTTTACTTTATAAATAAATTAGGCACAATAAGATATCTGAATGCCTACTCTCTCACTTTGGGGGCATTATTAAAACAAGGGTTACTTGAACGAAAAAACTATGATACCACAACAGTCGCTCTGATGATGGGACGACCACGAAATGACTAAGTGGGGATAACACACACAGCCCGGATACCCTGGACAAAGGAAGAGTCACATTATGGGACAGGCTGAGTTGACGCAAGATTTCACCACACTACTCAGAACGGCATGCAATATAAAACTTACGAGTTACTTATTTCTGGAATTTTCCATTTAATATTTTCAGATCACAGTTCCTTGAGGGTAACTGAAACTACAGAAACAGAGATCTCAAATCTAAGTGTGGGGGTGGGGTGTGGGTGTAGTCGAACTCAGACAAGCAGAGAATAGAATAGTGGTTGTCAGGGGCTTGGAGGATGCGGAAACAAGGTGATGCTGGCGAAATGACACAAAGTTCCAGTTATGGAAGATCCAGTCTAGAGATCTTATGTACAGCATGGTGACTATCGTTAACAATGCTATATTGTATACTTGAAATTTGCTAAGAGGGTAACTATTAAATTGTCTTCAATCACACATAAAAAGGGAATGGTAACTATTTTGAGGTGATGGATCTAATACTTGGCTTGCTTGTGGTGATCATTTCACAATGCATATATATCAAAACATCAAGTCGTACACCTTAAACATATACAATGTTTGTGTGTCAATTATTCCTCAATAAAGATAGCTTTTTTCTTTCTTTTTTTTTTTTTGTTATTATCACTATAGCTGGTATTTTATTTTATTTTATTTTTTAAACATTTTTTATTGAGTTATAGTCATTTTACAGTGTTGTGTCAAATTCCAGCATGGAGTACAATTTTTCGGTTATACATGAACATATATATATATTCATTGTCACATTTTTTTTCGCTGTGAGCTACCGCAAGATCTTGTATATACTTCCCTCTGCTATATCGTATAATCTTGTTTATCTATTCTATATATGCCTGTCGGTATCTATAAATTTTGAATTCCCAGTCTATCCCTTCCCACCCCACCCCCTTGGCAAAAGATAGCTTTTTTTCTTAAAGAAAAATCCTGTGGTTAAAATAATGCTGCCCGATGGTTATCACAGAGTTCATTGAATAAGGATACCAAAATTAAGGTAGCCACAGGTATCAGTCTGGGTCCAATCAGGAGACAGAAGCCACATAGTAATTTAAATATCACAGAGAAGTTTAAATATAAAGAATTATTAGACGTTAAGAGTAACTGTTAAATGTAAGAGAATTCTGCACAGTATGCAAGGACTGAGGGAGCATACCCAAGGAATAAAAATCTTGAAAGAAGACCTTCTTCCCAATGTTAGGGATCAGATTTCACTGGAGAAAGTGTGGCTCCAGCCCACTAGGTGACACAGAAGTTTATCGGTTGGCCTGCCTCTGAGCTGGTTGGCAGTAGCTGGCCAAGTGGAGAACAGGTTTTGGGGATGTGAGTGAGCCTCAGCTCATGGCTGGGTACACGACTGTGCAGAGAAAGTCAGGTGCCTGATAACTATTGTCTTTTTCAGTTTGGAAATAAGAGTTATATCATTTCAACGGAAAAATTGGGGATGCATTCTTCCTTTATGAACTAAAACAGTAAACGCAGTGCAGAAAAGACAGTCTTAAAGGTATGTGTAAATTCACATGTAAAACTTTGTAAGCTGCAATTTTTACAGAAAGTCTGCTTAAAATGGAAAAAGTAGTCTACTCATAATTTTTTACTTCTTGAGTCTATTTTGGTAAATTAAGCTATATTTGAAGAGTGCTAAAGAGTAATTTCACCAAGATATTCTTATTAATATTAATCATCTTAAATTCTCCATATTCTGGTAAATATATTTTTTTAACTAATGCTTGAATTTAGATTTGCTGTCTTTGTCTCTTAATTACCCTCACCAAAGGATGTGTATTGTAATGGTGTTTTTAAGGCCAGCAGTTTCATTTACTTACTGTACAGGATTTTTATTTTTAGGTATCATTGATTCTTTCAATGTGATTTCCTTGGATTTATTTTACTTTTTCCTAATTTTTAATTGGATATTAATTTTATGCTTTTTTTCTGATTTAGTATCAGCATGTAAAACTATGAATTACATATAGGATATTTAAACAGCCAAGTGTGCTGCTACTGATGTTTGTATAAGTTTGGTCTTTATGGTTTCATCTCTTCAAGATTTTATAAATGTCTTTATATATGTGGCTTAACATGTCATCAAATTCAATGAACAGTCTTAGCACTTGAAATAAGGCTTTCAGGATATATCTCTTAATTACATGAAATTAACTGTGTTAATTATTTACATATTTATATGAAACTAAAACTAATTATGTGAAATACATTTCCCAGTTTCTCCATGTGGTTATTACTTGCTTGCTTGTACTATGTGGAAACACACAGAGTTAAATTAGAAAGCCAATAGTGATTGCCAAGTTTAGATCGTCTTCTAAAAGTTTTTGTTTAATACGTTTGATGCAATGTTATATGAGACTGAGGCACCTGCCTGTTTTACTTTTTCAATATACCACTATTTTTATTATACAATATATTTCATTTCATACACAAAATAACTCATATTTATATGTGACTATAAGAAAATATTTATCACGGACTCTTTCGGTTATAAAATACATCCTAAAAGTACAAAGAATTGAGGAACTACAGAAAATTATGAACATAAAAATAAGCACAACTTTCACATTTTCATCCATCAATAGTTATGATGTATATCCGTCCAAACTAGCAGAGCAGAAAATGCTTGTGTGCAAGATATTTCACCACAACATTGCTTCAGATATATAAAACTCAGAAAAGGATTTTTAAAATAAATGTTACTGTATTATACAACAAATTGCTCTGCAAAGATTACAAATAATTCTGTACCTCTATATATGTCAAATGGGAAAACATTCTACAATATATTGCTATACAAAACAACAGTCAAGTTGCAAAGCAATGTATGGAGTAATTTTCTATTTTTTCAATAGTTTTTAAATGTTAGACCAATTCTGGATTTACAGAAAAACAACAAGCACAGTATAAATGGTCCCCATATATTGCAAATCCAGTTTCTCCTATTATTAACACCTTACACCTGTGCCTCATGCTAACTTTCTGTAGCATTTCATTTCTTGATAAACATTCAAATACCTAGATTTTGTTATTTGACACTAATAGCATTTATCTTTCAACAGGCATTTTTTTATTTTTTACATTTAATTTTTAAAAGAATATATTTGGTCTTCTTTTATTTCATTGTTTTATACTGTTCTCGTATTTCATGCAACCTTATTTTCTATCCTTTGCCTTTTACTGTATAAATTGTTTAAAAAAAATAAAAACTGTTGGATAGCTTTAAGCTTCTCATCTCCCAGGCAACTATTGTACTTACCTTTACCTGTATCTGTATCTATACCCATATCTGTATCTTTCTCTGTGTCTCCCTTTATGTCTCTGTCTATGTTTGCATTGTGTCTACCTCTATCTTCATTCGATCTATGAGCGTTGTGTTTGCTGCTGTGGTGGTTGTTTTTATGAAGGTAATAGAAGTAAAATATCATTTAAGTCTCTGAATAATGTCTTTTATTACATACACGCTAATACCAACTTTATGAGCTAGAGATGTTTGTGTCACAATACGTCCTATAAAAACTAGCTGTTGCATCTTTGTTTGTTACTTTTGTATCCAATAGTCTAACAAAGCCTGATATTTCTTCCTTTCCAATTAGTCTGTGTTTGTGTGTGCCTATGTGTTTGTATCTGTGTTTTCTTTCTGGCAGTTCCTTTTTCAGCCCCTCAATTTAAAAATTTCTCCTAGATATGTTTAGGAGTAAGTCCTTGACCCTTCCAAATAGACAAAATGTACACTTTCCTTTATAAATTTCTAGCTTTTGTTTCATTTGTTCTTTTGTTGTTAAATTGTTGTTTTTCACAAGGCAGCCATCCTCATAAGCTTCATAAGCTAAATGATATGTTCTAGGCCTTTCAGAGAAACTGTGGCTGCCTCAAAAGGGCCCAGCCTTGGAGCAAGCAGCTAGGAAGACAGTTCGTTACTCATGACCAAGACCCTACAGAAAGTTGTGATGTGTCTGTCCTCTGAGGTGAAGCAGATGGAGCGTAATGTGTAAAATACAAAGGTGAAGCTCTGGGACATGTCACATTTCCCAGTAAAGTTGTTCCCACAGCCCTGCAAGCCCTGTACATGCCCAGCTCCAAGATGGAAGAAAGAGCCAGAGTCAGCAACAGAGACACCAATGGTTTAATGGCTAGGGAGATCTTACATGTATGAAGCAAGGTCCGGAGCGACACCCCACTGTGTGCGGCAGACATAGTGGTGGTCTTCACTCTAAGGAAGGAGGGGAGGTTACCAGTTGCAAGAGGAATTGACATCAGGCTAACTCATCAGTTACCAGGGAAGCCAGCAGAGGGGCATGCCCCTCACCACCCTTTGACAAGCTATATAGTGGAGAGACCAATTAATTCCACTTAAATATTTACTATATTAATCTAATCTCATCCTGAAGACAACCCTCTGGCATTGGATTATACACATTTCACAAATAAAGATACTCAGTTCCACTGAAGTTAAGTAAGTTATCCAAGATCATAAACCTAGTCAGTTTTCAGAAATTAACTGAACACATTTCTGATTTGTTCTAAATAACCGTTATCACCCCTTTAACCGAGGCTTTTTATATACAAGGTATACAAGCATAAAATATTAAGGAAAGAAAGGTGAGTTATGTAGATAATTGAGAAGAGGGGGTTGTAATCCAGATTAAAAAAAACCACCCAGAACTTTCCCCAGTAGACTTCGCCTGAGACACTGGTGAGAAAAGAACTTGATAAAAATAATAGTCTTTCTGAGACTGTATTTAAGTTAGAATAAAATTTCTTAGTTGTCAAATATGTAGAATTAGGACTCAGGATATATAAGAAGCTACACAGGCCCTATCTAACTTATGATAATAAATATAAATTTCCAATTAATTGCATCTTCTCAACAATTTTATTTTTATATTTAAGTGTCATTGTTTATGTATTCCTCCAAGTGATTTCCACATTTCAAACTGATGTACTGTTGCAACGATGGCTTATACTTATTCTTAAAAGTTTGTATTTTCCCTCCAAACAAAACATAAATCATCTGACAACCAAGCCAGATCATAAACCCTTCATATTCATCATAGCTCAAAGCTAAACACTTCCATAAATGTATGATTTCTTGAAGCAACATTTATTTACTAAAAGTTTTGTGATGAATTGTTAAGTTCCAAAATAAAAAATGATAGCAGTGAGTTATATAGAATTTGTTTTCAGTTTGCTTTTATTCTCATTAAAGTATATAAAGTTAAATTTGTGACACTGGATCAAACTTTTCTCTCAAGGAATCTTTGAATTGGTAAAACTCCAGCTCATTGGAAAAGTGTAGAATGGCACATTAGGGGTTTTCTAAGCATGATCCCTGCTCAAAACACACTATGTGGTTTACAATTATTGCCCGACTGACCTGCTAAACAAACCATTTGTATTGTAGCTCTATAGTTATATGAGTGTGTTTTACTGTGATTCTTCAAATATTTAGTTAAGAATATTAGTCTATTTTGCTTGTAATAATTACTGAGTACCTACCACATTTCTAGTGATGTTACAGGCACATTTAAAAGATATTTACTTAGAAACATTAATTCAGCCAAGGTTTGTATATGAGGATTGGGGAGAGGATATCCCCCTGGAGGAGATGTGGACCCCTGAGAGTCAAGTCAGGGCAGGCATGCTGGCGGCCCAGCCTACCAGGGACAAGGCTCAGGGTCAACTTTGGCTGACAGGTCCTGCTGCTGGGCTCAGGAAGAGCTTATCTGCATGGGGTTGTTGGTTTGGTGCATGGGCCAAATGATGTGGTTTGGCCCCAGGGATGGAGAAGCAGATTACAACTTCAAAATGGGGCGTACAGCAATGACCAAAATATGTCACGCTCCTGCTGACATGTAGCTTTTATTCTAGCTGAGGAAGGCAGACAATAAATAGATAACATAAACTATGTCAGGTGATGGCAAGTCATGAAGTTCTGGTGAGAGAAAGAGGAGGGTGGTGAAGGGAGGGAAGTGCCATTTTACACAGGGCCATCAAGACAGACTGTTCTAATGAGATGATGGTAGAGCAGAGACCAGAATGAGTGAGAAAATGAGTGATGTGGCTGTCTGGAAAGGTGGGGCGAGGGAATTCTAGGAAAGTCAACGGCCAAAGTCCTGATGCCTGAGGACCTGCTGGATGTGTTCAAGGAACCACAGGAGACCAGGGTGAGTCTCCAGAAGAAGGAGCCTGAGGGAGAGCAGGAGATGAGGTCGGTGAGGTTAACAGGACGCTAGACTGTGTGGAACCTCACAGGACATTGTAAGGACTTTGTCCTGTACCTTGAGCAAGACCGATGGAGCCGCGAGAGGCACTGGAGAAGTGAGGTGAGCTGATTTAGGTTTTAAAGGATGAAACCCATTGCTGTGTTAAGAAAAGACCATAGGATGGTAACGGCAGGAGCCAAAGCACAGTTGGGATTCCACTGCAATCATCCAACTGAGAGATGACGGCACTCTGACTCCAGTGGTAAGAGTCGGGGTGGTGAGGAGATGTCAGATTAGGGAAACATTTTGAGGGGAAAGCCAATAGGAGTCCCTCCGGGATTCTGTAGGAGACGTAAGGGAAAGTGAGGAGCCAAATACAAATCTTTTATTTAAGCTGGAAAAACCAATGAATTGGAGTTTCTACTTACTGAGGTGGGGAAGACTGTATGAGAACAAGGTGTGGAAAATGTGTCTATGGGGGTGAGTGGGATGATGAAAATTCAAATCAAGGGTTTGGTTTTAGAAATGTTGAATTTGGTATGTGTATAGATATCCAAATAGGAAGTGAGATATATCAGTCTGGAGTTAAGTGAGAAGTTGAAGAGGAAGGAGCTATTCTGAATATGTACATACATAAAATAATTATATGTGTGTGTGTGCGCGCGTGCATACGTATATAATTAAATATCAATGAGGGAGACCACCTGGGAGTAACTATGGCCAGAGAAGAGAAGGAAAATGAGTACTGATCCTTGTAGGATTACAAAATGTAAAAGATAGGAAGATGAGGAGGAGCAGTAATAGTGACTCAGAAGGAGAAGTCAGTGAAATAGGAGGGAACCTAAAAAAAAAAGAGCAGTGTACAAGAGGTCCAATGAAGAAAGTGTTTCCCAAAAAAGGGGGAAGGGTCCATGTATCAAATACTGTTGAGGGAGAAAGGCAGATGGACAGAGAAATGATCCTGGGGTAGGGAGCAGTCAACAGGGACCTTGGCAACAATGTCTAAGTAGGTAACAGTCCGATGAGAAAGGGTTCCAGAGAACAGAGCAGAAGAGGCAACAATGAGCAGAGAAGGCAATTTGAATAGTGACAGGGAAGTGGAATGGTCGCTGTAAAGTGATTTGCAGTCAGTGAACTTTTGCAGCGCATTGAAACCCTGATGAAAAACTGGTGTTGGAGAGAAAGAGAAGACGGCTACAAAACAGACCCGAGAGGAGCTGACCTTGGACAGCAGCACACACGGTGTATCCATTGTCATACGTGGCCAGGCAGAGAATACGGGTACAGATGCAGGCAAGGAGGGCGGGTCGGGAGGAGGGAGCTGGTGGAAGTTATTTTCCAAATGCTTACAGTTTCTAGGGAACAAAGGTCAGCAGCAGAGTGGCGGAAGGAGGAGCTATGGAAGGTTTGATGAGAGAGAGAGACCATATGAGTAGTTTATAGGAAAGTGGGAGGGTGAACTGACTGGGACACTCAAGTAGGACTGCAGGACTTACTGTGGGGGCAATTCTGAATTTAAAGTGAGATCAATTATAATTACTAGAGGTGTATTTTGTCCAATACAGGAATTAGAATGTTTCTCATAATACTTTACTCTTACCGCTCTCTATATAGCCAACTCCACCACAGAGATAGCCTGTCACTCCATGTATTATAATAATTTTATGATAATAATTTTTTAAAAGGAATCATATATGAGCTCTCTTGCAACTTGATTTTTTAACTTAAAAAGTATACAGTGAGCTGTTACATCAACAATACACATTTATGTCATGTTTTAAATGGCCAACAGTGTTTCCTTGAATTATTACACCATACTTTTTTAAGTATTTCTATATTTTTGAGTCTTTTCCAAATTTTTGTTAATGCAACACTTGAAGTGAACACCCTTGTATAGATCACTCTGTCCGACCCAACAATATTCTTTGTTGGGATATATCCTAAAAAATAATCACAGGCAGTGCACCCACGTAAAACTCCTGACACACATTGCTAAATTGCTTTTGAAAAAATTCTTACTAACCTGCACTTTGACCGGTAACTGATGAAAATGATGAATTCCCTACATGCTGACCCTTGACTGACTAATACGATAATTTAATTTTTTTCATCCGGGATTCAGTTTCGATGATTCCTGGCAAGTTAGTATTTTGAAGACATAGGGAGAGTATTTTATGAAACTAAACAATAAGCAAGTATGAAATGCATGAACTGTTTGAAGCTTTCTAATGCTCAAGTATTCTTTGTTTTACTTTGGAAACTAAATTATATACAAAAATTTATATTATATGTACATATTGAGCATACACATAATTATATGTATTAGTCATATAATTTAATCATATGTATGTATATAAACACATAGATATACCTTGAAGTTAAAAATAAATGTATCTTATTTGAAACAAGTCACGCATGGATATTTGCACCTACTGAAAAACTATGATCTTCAGCACTTTAGCACATCAGTGCTCTTTTACCCACTGATTGTACTGAATTTTTTAAAAAGACAGGAACCCAAATTTCAAAAGGCAAAGGATATACATAGGTACAGGACAGCCACACGAACATGAAATCTGCATGACCTAGAACAGGAAAGGCAGCAAATACATCCTGGATTTTCTGGAATACTTCTGATATCAAAGATTTTATATACCATTTATCCCACTTTCAGAAATATCCTAAAAATGCTCATATTTCTGCATCCAAATTATGCCTCCCAGTGTATCTCTAACACCCAGCTATAGCACAAAACTTCACGATCCATTTTTGTACTCTAATTTTTTGGTTTAAAAATGTAGTCCTCTTCCCCAAGGGAAAGGCTGCAGAAAGAAAACAGACTTTTGGATAACGAGGGTTGTCAATGTGTTTCACTGCACTGGGTCATTATCTTAATATTTTTATGGACAGTTTATGAAAAATGATTTTATCTATGGGACGTCATTTAATTTAAAGAGATTAACAGTCAACTTTTCAGTAATGAATTTATTGCATAAAATAGTCATTTAAAAAGTGGCCCAACAGGGTGATGGCTTTTATTATGGTGTGTTTAAATGAGTATGAATGTTTATGGCTTTCTTCACCTCCTAATACTGTATTCACCTGTTTAGCAAAAAAAAAAAAAAAAGAAAAGAAAAGAAACTCACCAAAAGCCCTATCTGCAAAGCATCGTTTGTTTTGTTGTGACAATATAGCTTGTTAAACTATCATTAAAAAATGTCAAAAGGCCGAGGAAGTAAACAATAGTTGTATTGTAAAAATGTTGATTTTCTTGGCCTTTATAAGGTTACATAGTCATAATTTATAACTGAACCATTTTCAAAATCAAAGTAACTTATGAGTCTCTTACTTCAGACTTTGTTTCGGATGCCTTCCAGGGGATGTCGGGGATCGAATTTCTAATAAGGGAGAAAATCATCCAGCAGAGATGATTAACTCTGCTGGGTTGCATGCTAGGTTATTGCTTCGCAGCAGGCTAAGATCATTCTCATAATACAAGATAATGAGACCAGGTTTTTCATGGAGAGGAGTATTTTAGAATTTCTATGATAATGTCATGTGAATACCATCTATAGAGGCTTTAAAATAGTCCAGACACTGTATTTCATCTTATTTATCTCACAGGGCAACCTTATGAAATAGTTGTGCATTGCCCCTGTTTTCTCATGAGATATCTAGACCTCAGAGGGGTCAAAGGCCCAGGGTAAATAGAGAAGACAAAATTCACATGCATCTGTTCAACTGCAAAGTTTGTACACTTTATTAGTGTGCTGGCACCTTGTAACAAAGGTGCTGTGCATTTATAGTCTGGCTATAACTTCCTGAGGCACATTCAGCAGGAATGCAGACCAGCAATGGAATTCTGAGGTGCCTTGGAGAGAGTCAAGTCCTTCTTTGAAAAGTGTGAGTTTTGTGATTTTTGAATTGTTCTGAAATCAAAATACGTGGACATTTTTCATAGCCACTCCAGAGCTGGATAGGCAAATTAGAATCTAATGTGAAACACTCAGAATGACTTTAACACCTATAATAGCATCTGACTAGGTTCCTCTGGAAAATCTTAACAAATAAACTGCTCACGTACCTTCGCTCTCGGAACAGGAAGTTGTGAACTGTATTGATCAGAATAATGGTCGATATCTCCAAATCTTTTCCCTGCCCTTGAAAAATTAAAACTTAGCTAGTTTCCTGAGCTTTAAATTTTATAGAAAGACCTTAGAGAAAATTCAAGGTCAAGGATTAATTTTCCTATTGGGAGCTTATATAATGATGAAATTCATTATTAAATCATTATATTATTGCATTAATATCATTAAAACATTATTAAATTATTCAATAATGATGAGAAATCATGGTGATACATCTTAAATTGAACCAGTTACAGCCAATTAACAACCCCAATGTACCAATAATAATGAGCTAATAGTAAATGAACACATACAATGAAATCTCAACAGTTCAATCAAGAATGGTCAGTTTTAAAATTCGCTTCCTTTGAGAATTTATTTAATCACATCTAGTTTCTTCCCTTGTTGGGCTTCCTCTCTAGCTCATTAAAAGATACAAAGAATATTAAACAAGACTAGTTCCTTATTCAAGCCGCTTTAAAACCATCTACTTTGAAGTAAAGGCTGAGCAAAATGCAGCCCCCGGTAATAGAAGACACCAAGGTTGATTTTTACTACATCCAACTAGGACTATTTAGTGGAATCTTTCAGGAGTAGCAATTGTGCAGAAAAAGAAAGAAAATTGGTTCCCCACAAGGACTGCCAGTACAAATGAATTTATTAGGAAGCAAAGCAGGCAATCACCTATGTGATGTTACTCTAAATTATATCCAATTCAAGATCTAATCCTTACAAGGCTTAATTAGAGCCTCTCTTCCTAGTAAGCAGGTAATACGGTTGCCCTTCCTAACGTGGGCTCCAATTAAACTGGATGGAAAACTTGAGCCAGGAGGAAAGACAATCTTTTTTTAAATGAGTCGGGGTGAGAACAATTCCAGAAGAAAAACCAAAGCTAGGAGTCTGTCAAAGGCAGAGTGAGAAATCAGGAATGCAGTTCAAGATGAGGGCCAGGTGGTCAGCAGAAGCAGATATACCGCCCCCCTCCCCGGGTGCACAGACTCCAAAACTGGAAAAAGGCTCACCTCAGGAAGGAAAACTCTCATACACCCTTTCCCAGAACAGGAACCAACTTTTTTATCTTTTAAAACCATGCCTGAGGGCCAGGCTTCTGATACATAGATCAAGGGTAAAAAAGACTGTTTCTTACCCAACTAAGGCCACTTAGCAATTCACCTTTATTAGGAAAATTGTGGAATAAACTGTCCATTCTTTGATAATGTTTTATATCATCATGGGGTGTAAATCCTAAAAATGAAGGCTCAATGTTAAGTGCTACCTTGATATCCGGTGAAACCGAGAGGGCCTCAAATGGCCTGACTGCATGTTCTCCTCCAGACTCTGCTCCTGAAAACAAGGTCCCCAGCTAAACCCTCCTCATCGGAGGGGCCTGGAGCAGCTCCTGCTTAATCCCAGAGTAGCTGGTGTCAGTTCCCTACTAGCTGGGAATTATTCCAACAAGCCAATCACATTCTCCAGTGGGAAACCAGGGGTCACCCCACCTTCTTGATGCTTCAAAGCCTGCCTCCCCTAGGCCCTGGTTGATGGCTCTGTTCGCAAGTGCAACCCCAGTGTGGCCCTGCATGGCCTGGGGTGTCCTCCTCCCCCAGGCTGTGTGTGTACGTGACGTAATAAAGTGCTGTGATCTCATCTGTGTGGTGTCTGGCGTCGTGTGTGTTCAGCCCTCCCCGAAACTCTAGAGCAGGAATCCTTCCCTCACCGATGTGGGTAAACAGGAGGTGATTAAAACACACCAAATGCTTCCCAACTCTCCAAACATCTCATATCACTTTGGTAGCTATTATATTACCATCAAAGAATCTAATAACTCCATCGTCCGTAAGCTCTCATGAGCAGTAATAAAGAGGTCACGGCCACTGCTCAGGTCTTCCTACGCTGCTCACGCCCCGCTGTACTGCGCTCTTCAGGGAAACTGAAACTCACCACCTCCCAGCCTGGCAACAACTCTTTATGTTTAGAGCATATAATGCTTGGCCTTCAAACTCACCAGACATACCTAACTCTTTAAAATCCCTACTTTCTATCCCTTTAATTTTTTAAATTGTTCCCCACTAACCATTCCTAATTTTTCCCATCTTCGTTGTATCATGAAGACCGGAGTGAGTAAAAGTATTACATTAATAGTATGGCCTTGCAGAGAAAATTTTGAAAACACACAGCTGTATCATGCTTATAATTATTTCATCATTCAACAAATATTTATTAAACTTCTATAGACAATTATTTATATTCCCTTACTGACTGACTTGATCAGACAAATTCTGTACATATATATGCATCTGCTTTATAACTGGTCATATACACTGTGTTATTTGTTCCTCAGGACACTTATTTCAATCTATTAAAGATTAAAGGTTGTCTCAACACTAAATTGGCCCACTGCGAGTGACTAAATTAGCTCTCCCCTTTTAGAGGACAATTAAAAAAGCAGGTTAGATTCAATTGAGTATGTGCCCTATGCACTCCACACTGTCCTATTTTCATTCCAAGGTCATTTTAAAATTTAAGATCAAAAGCCGAAAGAAGATTAATTTTAAAGAAATCTGACATCAAATGGCTCTCAGGACTAGAAATTCTATTTCGCCAAAGTGCTAAAAAAAAAAAAAAAAAGTCAAATAATAAACAACACTCAACGAAGGGCTGGACTGCCCAGTGTTACACAGGTATTTCAGAATAGCCTTTTTTTAAAAAGACAGCAAATCTTGCTCAACCCATCACTGCTGTTGCACACAGCATTAGTCTAGGGATGCCTACAGTATCTTAGGCATTTTCATGTGTGTTTTCCAACCACAGCAGGAACGAAAGAATTCAATTCAGGTGTTTATTATCCCCCCATGAGTTGATGAAAGAGTTTTTAAGTCACTGCAAGGGTTCAAGCCCCAGACTGCTATTTACTTGTAAGCTTCTAGAAAGGACGACTTCCTTACCATCAGCTGGCCCTCCATATCCCTGGGCAATGCATCTTTGGATTCAACCAATCGTAAGTCAGAAATATTCTTTACAAAATTCTAGAAAGTTCTAAGAAACAAAATCCTGAATTTGCTGTGTGCTGGCAACTGTTTCTAATAGTGTTTACATTTTTTTTTTACAACTGTTTACATAGCACTCACTTTGTATTAGGTATAACTAATCTAGAGATGATTTAAAGCATAGAGGAGAATGCAGGTAGGTTTTGTGCAGATACTATGTCATTTTATATAAGGAACTTGAGCATCCACAGGTGTTGATATGTGTGAGGGTTCTGGAACCAATACCTCAAGGGCAGATACCAAGGGACAAATGTATATGAACCATTTAGCACAGTGTTTGTCTTAATGTAAGAGCACAATATATGTTAACCCCTATTATTATTGACCTTGCATTATTACATTTGCCCCACCTTTTCAGGTAATTCACTACAGGCTACACACATGCCATCATTAGGTTCCTAGGAGTTAAAGGGTGATATTCCTAAATTTTAATTTTTCTACATGATTCTGTAAAACAATGTACATCTGCTCCATCTACATCTGTTTCTCTCAGCAGATGCTCACATCTACAATATATATCAATTTATGAAACGTTGAATACTGATACTAACTCACAACTGATCTTAGGGTCAGACTTTGTCAAGAACTAAAGTGTTGTGCCAGTGCATTTTAAACACGTACTTAGGACACATAATTGCGCAGAGTGATGATAAACACTATACGACGTTAGGTTGAAAATAACATTAATGTTATAGATGAAAATCCTTACTTTTTGTGCAATTGTACTATCTTCACATCTTTAATTTCGGTTATTTATATTTTGTTCCTGACTAAATACAAGCCAACTGCTGCTTTGTCTCATTTCCCTAAAACCCAAATGAACAATCTTGTCATGAGGAAAAAAAAAATCAGAACTTAGTCTACTACTTCCATTTATTCACATGGCAGTTATGGCGTTGCACGTGCACAGTGCCTTTTGGAAATGATCTCCAGATGATTCAAAACTGATGATTTTCACTCTTGAGAATTAACACCAACACCATCTATGTATTATTTGGGTGAGATATTAATACATACAATCCAGGCTTTCACCACGGAACATTAGCTCGTCTCTTTGGACCAGTGAAAGTTGCACCACCAACAGTTTTACAGGAAGAATCTGTAATTAGGAGGTGGCAGAAGCAGTGGGTTGGTTCCAAAGCTGAGTGAGCACAGAATTCCCTCGAGAGCTTTCCTTTCTTCAGTACAGATTTCTGTGCTCCATCACATACTTAATATGGCATGCATCTAATTATCTAATTATTAGCTCCATTATTTTCAAAACTTGTTTGTTTAGCAATGCAACTTTTTGTAGTTACATTTATACAGAAACAATCTGTAAGTCAGATGAAAGAAGACATCTTCTGCTTGAAAAAGGATTTGTGATGTGGAACATCAAAAGCTCTCATCTCTTTCTTGCTCCTCAGTGAATTTCGAAGCCCTGCAGAACCCTCACGGTTCATGGAACACACATGTAAACCCAGAACCCACGATTCTCCAGGTATACACTGTTTCACCTTTGAATTAACTAAACCTGCCAGAAGCCTACATGTGTGCCGCTCCTCAACATGTTCCTTGTAAGATCACTACACTGATGGATGCTTTAATATCAGGGCCTCAAATTATACCAAATTTCACCACGGGAAACAGACATTTGGACACTTCCACATGTGCTATAAAACTTGCTGAGGGCATTGTCTGATGTATCACCCAATGGACTTCTTATAATATCCCAAGCAAGAAATTCCCCTTCAGATTTAGTAAAGGAATATAACTGTGAAAACTTGGATGATTTCTCTCTTTTTGGACAATAAGTCTCAGTTTGTGAGGGTAAAAATGTAGGGGATTTTTGAGAAACTATTTTATGAAAGCAGAGTCTCTGACCTCAAGGAACTCAAATCTAGTAGGAGACAGACTCTACGAAGGTTAATTTTAAAACAATGCAGTAAGTTCAGTGCTAGAGATATACTTAAGTTGCTATGGAAGCAAGAAGGTAAGTTCTATAAGTAATTACATTTCCATTTTTGCCTTAGCTACAAACAATAAGAGCTAAATTTGTGCTCAGCTGCAGCAACAGTAACATTTATCAGAGGCATAATTGTTTCTTCTTTGCCCTCTAATCTTCCTTTACCTGTTTTATACCTTTTAGTTCATTGTATCATGTATCTTTTTGCCTGCTGAATTAAAAGCAAGGCTAAAGCACTACATTAAAAAAATACAATTTACCAGCCATGACTTGCTTTTGTAAACTTCCTTTTACATTGTGGGATAAAAGACACACTCATGAGTATTTACTAATGACATCATGTTCCATAGACATATGTATATTCTAAACAGGAGAGAATTAAAAGATAGAAAGAAATGAAAGGTGAAAACTACACGTTAGGCATTATGTATAATTTATATAATCTGTTTAGTGGGAGAGTAATAAGGGAAATGGCCCACAACCTCATTTGTCTAAGAGGGGTAAATCTACTGCCCTAATTACGCGAAAGCTCAATGCCCTTGATCTTGGATCTCGCTTCATTTTAAAGAGCCACCTGCAAGCTACTTCATAATTAATAACCATCAGTATTCTATTACAAACACATTTTCTTGCCCCATATTATAATTTTCATAAAGCCTCCTGTCTCAGCACCACTGTAACAGATCTAATGCTCATCTCTGGATGAAGACTGGGCCAAACTACCCAACAGACACAAACTCGCAGACAGCAGGTGCTACTGTATCTGGGAGGAAGAGGCTGCTTATCCCCAGAGAGGCATGTACTTCCTTTTTTTCCCCTTCGCTGGGGATGCTCTCGCCACACCGGTATTTGTTTACTCCAGACAATCCCCTTCCAGCACAGCTTGGAAAATAAAACAAAGCTCACTGGTCCATACAAATACAGACCCTGCAACCTGTGCTCCCCGGTGCCTAAGCTGAACTGCAGACACTGGCTTTACCTTTCTTGCCTCAGATTTTGCTTTACAAAGTAGCAAAAATAATAACATGAACAGTAATGTGCATTTTCATCTTCTCCTTGTAAAAGTCAAGCATCTTCTGGAGAGTGATTCTGTAAATGATGGACATGATAAATTTTATCTGAAATCTCAGCTCTGTCACTTACTGAGTGATCTCTCCTGCAAGATACTCACCCTCTCTGTGTCTCAGTTTTCTTATCTATGAAATGGGGACCCTAATGATACTTATAGTGTCACTAAGAGAGTTTAATGAATTTTAAAACAGCAAAGCACATAGAACAAAGTATTGGAACACTAATTTTTATCAAAAGGCTATTGTTAGTGGTAACAGTATTGTTATGCTGTTATCATATTCATTAAGAATGCTACCAAAATGCATCCATGATGTGTGTGAAAAATTTGCCAGCCTAGTGACAATACCTTCAAGTTACTGATTCCAAATTGTCCCTGCACTGAGCACACTGTCTTGTCAACACAACTTCAGCTAGAGTCTTCACTGTTTGGGGAGTTTCTTGATTCAGGGAGTCTTAATACTTTTGAAATAATTTATGGCAACTGATGAACTGGTGTGTTCCTTCTTTTATGCTAATGGGACTTACACAACAGTGTTCCCATTTCTTCAGAAATAAATCTGAAGTTCGCTGCAGCAGTCATGGGAAATTGATGGCCGCCATGTAAATGTTTCTTTCTCAGATCTTTATTTCCACCCTCAGTCTGATTCTGGTTCAATGAATGGAGAAGTGGATGGGAAGCACACATTCATACACACGGAAGCCTGATGGAAACGTCCGCTGATGCTCAACCTCTGAAACTACTTCCAGGTCACCCAGCGTGAACTTGCATGTAGAGAGTGTGGGAATTATTTTGAAAGTGGGGCCTTACATCAAGTTATTGGTTGGTTGGCCTCTGAAAGGCATGCTCTGGGTTTAGCCCTTTGCCATCTCTAAAAATCCATAAGCCCTGGGAGGAGCAGACTCTCCCCAGTCAGGGAGGCCACAAGTGCCACATCATCAAGAACACAGAAAATAAGAAAATGCAGCCAATATAATTGGTCCTGTGATGGATGGATGCCAAATAGACAAATATATAATCTAAGGAAACATGGCTGGAGCCATCTATCACTGTATCTATGTTTGCATTCATAGCTGTAACTGTATCTTTACCCAAATACTAACAGTAGCTGTCTATGACTATGTCTATGTGGGATTACAGTCATTTTTTAAAAATACCTAACATTAATTGAATACTATGATTTTACTGGTAATCTAATTAGAACGTCTCAATTAATCTTCCCAACAAACATATTTGATAGGTTCTGTTATTATCTGCACTTTAATGAGGAAACTAAGGCTGAGAGAGGTTAAGTGATTTTTTTTCAAAGTCACCCAGTTAGTAAAGATCAGAACCTGGATTCCATATGAAGTCAGCCAGATGCCAGAAAGTATTTTGCTAACTAACAAATTACACTGTTTCCTGAATTGGACATTTGAACATGTGTTACCTTTATGAACAAAAGGAAACACTTTTACTCGCACATTTTTAAAATCAGGCACATATATACAAATAGGTGTAAATGTAGAAATAATATATAAACACATATATATATATAAACAAAAACGTGTATTTACATATATGTGTGTAAGTGTATATAAATTACGTATATGCATGTGCACAAGCATTAATGTTTTGAGGCCAAAGTTCTCAGAAAGCAAAGGTCGCGTTGAGTATATGTGGGCGATGGAATAAGATATAAGCAGAAGAGATTCTGTCCTCACGCCTCCTTGCCCGCTTTTATTACACATGTATATGTGTGTGTGTGTGTGTGTATGACTAGGTTATTTTAAACATCTGTATGCATGTTTTGAAGGTATTTAAAGACATTTTTTAAACCCATTTTATGTACGATGTTTTTTAATAATAGACAAGGAAACAGAACTGTGTTAGATCAGTGATAACCACCTTGTTCCGATGATCAGACACAGGCAAATAGAACACTATTTAATAGCAGAGAGTTTCAAGTAGCTCCTGTGTTACAGAATCAAAGGAAAGGCACTGAATTATTGAAGTAGCTTGCAGATGTTAAAAAAAAATCAAGCATTTATTTCATTCCTAAGCAAACAAAAAGAAAGCTTTGAGAACAGCCCGTTGTGTGTAATGCTGTTCTGATGTCATATTCATGCTATTGAAAATGACATTGTCCCCCATTTCCTTCAGAATGGCATTTTGGCAGCACTGAAAACCAGAAGGACTTCCTTTGGAATGACTACACTGAGAAAGGAAGAGGAAAAGTATGCTCTGAAAAATTGGAATTCACATATCAGTAAAAGGCTTGACATCTGCTAAGAGAACAAATGTTCCCCTGGTTCTTGAAGTATCTAAAGCCTCCAATATGAGTTCACTTCAAACCCAACAATGGGGAATTCAGCAACACCTGAAGGAATCCCTTCCGCAGGTAATGTGGGCAGTTTTCCATTTGCATTCAGGAAGACGAGGAACACAGGCGTCAGGACCACTGCATTTTACCACCTGCTGGATTGCATCTGTCTTTCTGTCCCAATCTCCCCTCCGCAGTGTCTCAGCCTTCACCTGACTGCTTTCTCAGAAAAACAAATGTATTTTTTAAAAACTCTTAGTTCCCTTATCCACTTTTCTACATGCTTATTAACTCAAATATTAAAAGGTTTTTTTTTTAAACAGATTTGGTGTGGTAAAGACCACTCTGGCTAGTGAGAGTCAGCTGCATAATAATGCATACGTGTACCGTTTTTGGACCTCTAATATCTGTGGGAAAAATATTATAGTACTTTGTGAATAAATGTACTAAATAAACCAAAATACTGAAAAGTTAAATGCTGTAACTGATGTTTACTTTGGCTGATCACTGTGCTAGAAGCTTAATGTGTATGACTGCTTTAAGCCTAACAAAATCCTGTGTGGCATTTCTTAACACACACTTAAAGATGAAGACACTGAGACTGAGAGGGTTACATACCTCCCCCAAAAAACTTTCATGATCAGCAAGTCAGGGTTTGAAATGCAGTGGTTCTTTGCAAAAATACTGACTACAGAAAGATCTCGGTGGATTCAAAAAGACCACTTTCTAACTGTATGATTCTAAGTTATTTCCCTTCTATTATCTCAATTTCATCATCTGTAAAATGAGGGAAGTGAGAGTATTTCCTTTACATAGTGTTGTAAGAATTAAATGCATTAATGTCTGTAAAGTGGTTAGCACTTGGCCACAGAAACAATTTGTCTTATATGATAGCATTTATCATCATCTGTAATCTACAGCACTCACCACAGGATCATTACATCATATTCTCTCCAATTTTCAGGGAATCTATATAGGATTTAGAAAGTGAAGGATATTAAAAAAAAAAACAACTATGGTGAGTCAGGCAATATGAACAGCAGTGAATATGACAAAGAGAACAGTTGACTACTGTAGAGAAAAGAGAAATTCAGAGACTAGAATATTTGATGGGCCTGAAACTTAATCACAGTCCACCATCTCTTACAGGCACCTGTTTAGTACATCCACCAGCCTTGAATTTTAAATTTTGGTGGAAAAATGAATACTAGAAGACACAACCCAAGATGCACTCTGCATGGGGCCAATGGATTTGCTGATGTTCATGGATTCCTCGATGAATGACAGACGAAAGCAGAAGACTTTAATCCATATCTTGTTCCATCTCCTCCATCAAAAGTAAGGTTCCTCGGGTGTCAAGGGAAATTGTACCAGATGGAGTGAAACAGGCAAGAAGACTTTATTCAAGATAAATGCAATGCGTCAAGACAACTGAACTCAATTCTGCTGAAACAAAAGGCAGGAGGAACTTTAAATGTTGACGTGAGCTAATGGGAAAGTGCTGGAGGCCCTAATTCAGTGCGGAGGCCATCGCACTGTGTTTGCTAAGTGCCATTTATCAAAGTGAGGCTCCACCCTCCCTGCAGAGGCTGGGAGATGGGGCCTCTCCCTTTCCTGGTGATTACATGCCGTAGAGATGGCTCCCAGGGCTTTGGGAAAGGCATTCCCAGGTTGTTAAACTGGCAAGAGGCTGGGAAAATAGTTTCATAAAAATTTATGTCTGTACTCTATTGCCCTTCCATGTAGAAAAAAGTACAGATTTTTGCATCTACATTTCCAAGGAATGTCTCTATGAAACTGTAATTCCATCCATTTAGTTTTATCCCATGTAGAGTAATAAAATGCGAAGTCTGAGTATGTGGTGTCTGAGAAAAACAGATGATGACTTTAAATTACTAGCTTTACCAGTTAATAGCTGTGTGGCCTTTAACAAGCTATTTAACCAATCTGTGTTTCATTTACTGAATGTACAATCTATGGATAATATCAGGAACTATTCACAGGGTTACTATGACAACACTTGGCACAAAGAGAACACTAAATTAATGCTAGCTACTCCCAAAAGTTCAAAAGTGAAGAGGATTGAACTAATGAAATAAATGGTTAAATGATTTTCTAAGGGACTGCCTCCTGTTTCTGGTTTCTGAATAACCATCTGCTTTAAAGGTTAAGTGCAGAGGATATGTTGTAAACTAGAAAATGCAGGATAATCTGATTCTTCAAAGTATTTATTCTGTCAGTAATAGAAGCAATCATATATTCAGAGAGGTT
Source organism: Camelus bactrianus (assembly GCF_048773025.1). Lineage (NCBI taxonomy): Eukaryota > Metazoa > Chordata > Mammalia > Artiodactyla > Camelidae > Camelus > Camelus bactrianus. Next base: position 18,611,935 of record NC_133568.1, on the reverse strand, counting down.
ATAGAGGGTGGGCTGGGGCGAGGAGAGAGAGAAAAAGAGAGAGAGACTGAGAAGGCATAAGCTCGCGAGAGAAAGAGGTAAAGAAAATGACGCCTCTGACATTGCTCTTCGTGGGTAAGCAGCACCAAGCCAGCTCTGCAGGACACCCTGCTCTGATGCTCAGATTAAATTACATAAAATAACAGGCAACCCAATCACTGCCTGCATTTGTGTGTAATTTTAGTGGGTCTCCTTGCAAAGAAATGCTTTATTTATACTCTAAGAAGATTGGGCTTTGACAGAGAGAGAGAAAAACTTAGTGGTCACACACACACAGAAAAACTATTTCTGCCAATTATGTAATCGGCAAGAGCACAGTTTTAAGAGCCTAAAAGCTTTGTGGCTTTTACTACAGAGAAAAGTTACTTCCACCTCAGATATTAATTATTGGAAACATTTTTATTTTGTTTTACCAAAAACAGTGTCTTTAAATGATGAAGAATGGCATATTGTTGATTTGTCAAATGCAGCCTTGGAAGAGGAAAATGAATATTCAGCGCTAAGTGAGAGTTTCAAAAAAAAAATGGTGCTTCTACCCTAAATTATCATCAGTAGCTACATAAGAGTTAAAGGATCTAGAAAGAGTAAATATTCCAGTCTTAGTATTTCCGTATCACAGAATATGAGGCTATAATTTTTTAAAATGAGTTAATTCTCTAGATAACAACTTGGAAAGAGCACTTGGATATTTTTCAGTAAAAAGCAAAAAGCAGCTTGCTAAATAACACCTAAAATATGATGTCACTTATGTAAGGCATATGCAGTATATACACACAAAATATTTCTATGTGTAAATTCATGTGTGTATAAATGCACAAAAAAGTTCTGGAATGCCACATTTAAGGCAGAAGTCATCTCTAGGAAAACGAGTAGCTTCAGCTTTAACAGTTATGTTTGTATATTTCATTTTATTTTAAAATGCCATTTATATTACTTCAGTAATTTAATATTAATTTAAAAGTTTCAAAAGATGGTTATTATCTTCACATGTCTTTGACTCACTAAAAGTGGCCTCTCTGATAAATAGATTTTTGCATAATGGCCTATATGAAATGAAAAGCGTTAAAGGTATCTTTCCTATGTGATTTCAAAAGAATTATTTTCAGAAATTAAAAACATCCATTTACAAGAAAATTGTTCTGAGAAAGTAAGTATGGCCAAATAATGGTATATTCTTGCTTCTGACTCAGCCATCCCTTGAGAGTTTTTCACTGTGCCTCGGCAAATACAGCTCCTTTATCAGCAAAGTCCCCAAACATCCTCAGGCTTTCAGAGGGTACTTCCTACACTTGTTTCTCTTCACTGAACCTGAGGACACGGTATCCCCTAACACTGGGTCAAGTCATATACCTGGGTTTCAAGATCAGAACATAGGATCTATGTTTCTACTTTTCTTTGAATGGCCAGATAAATCACTACAAGCCTCTCATAAAACAGATAATTCTCTACAACCTTCTTACAAAAAAAACAAAAACAAACAAACCGCTGCTCTTTTTGACCGCAGCATCAGCCACTCTTTGTCATCCTTCACTCTTGTGGTCACACCTGCTCAGTCATTTAAGTGACAAGTGGCTTCCAGTTTTCCTCTCTGGTCCCATTTCTGTCATTATCTCAGGTGACTCAGCACCAGTGCAGATGCCCACACAACACCCTGACCCTTAATTTCTTTTTCATTTTCTCCTATGACCTTCTCCCTTCCTCCTCTCACCCTAAGACCACATCACAGCTTGAACAAATTGTTTCTCAAAACCGTCCCACATTCAGCATCACTAATCCAAACACTGCAGATTCTGCCCACACTTTCCTCTCCTCCTAGCTCGCTTCTTTAGTGACAAACTCTGACTATTCTTTGACTTCAGGGCTTCTATTGCTGATTCTTTTAATTCTTTTAGTTTATTAGCCGTTTGCTTTCTCCTCTCCCTGAAATTCTGTGAGTCATCATTTATTGAACTAAACTTTTGCACCCTTCTGTTTTTAATTATTTCCATGCAGGTAAAGGATTTTCCATATATGCAATTGAGAAGTTGCTCAGTTTCTAGTCCAATAATTTTTTCTAGTCAGTGCCTGCTCCCTTGATTTAAATACCTATTTAAACTCAACACCCACTTTACTCCCCAGAAATCAGAGGAAATAAAAGATGTGATCTTCCATATCTATTCCCAAACCCACCTGTAAACGTATATAATCCTAACATACTTCATCATCGCTTTCTCCTCCTAATTAGGTCCTATCCTGATGCAAGTTTTCTAGATCCTCCTGCCACTCATCTTCTCGGGAACCTTATTCTGAATTGAACCCCTTTACCTTCCTGGCTGTCCAACTATTCTTTCTCAACCAAAACATGACCATAATTTTAAACATATGCAAGTCTCTCCTCTGTGAATCCTTCTGAAGATAATTTTAGCTTTATTGAGGTGTAATTTATATACTTTGAAAGAGAAGGTGACAGCTTTTAGTGACATAATATACATTTTCAATAAACAAAATCAAAATAACTTAAATGATATCTTATTTCTGTATTACGACCAATTTAGGGAGAAAATGAAGAACAATAAAAAATATTTAAAAGACAGATGAGAGGAACACAGGGAGGTGGGCTAATAAATACCAAAGCATAAGAAGTGATGGAGAATTTTTAAAGAGCTTTATTTTGCAACTACAGACCCCCAAACCTTGCCCCACTTCAGCCACCAACAGGCCACTTGTAAGAGCCATTTCTTGGTTTAGGTCCAAGATCAATTCTCCTTGTTGGTCACAGCATTATTTTCTGAATTAAAAAAATTATTGATCATGCACTGCTACCTATGTGCATTTTATGTCTGTAGCTCATGTAGTTTTTCAACATACAATTACAAATAAGTACCTGCAGTTCAAGTGTCCTCTAGAACCTACTAGCCAATTTAAAAAAAAAAAAAGGTGTACCTGGAGGTTGGGACCTTCAGTCATGGTATAACTAATTAGGCAACTTTTCTGCTCCCCATCATCAGCTTCTTCATTCTTCTTCTTCAGTATCAGCTCAACAAAATCTGCTTTGCAGGGAATGTGAGATTAACTGGAATTAGAGAAGAGATGGGGACCATTCTGTGTCATTCAGGAGGATGGAAGCAAAAACAAGATTACTCTCTTCCGTATGTGGATTTGTACTATTGCGTGTAAACATGAAAAGTCAGTTCAAGAACTGCAGTTTAGTTTGATCTAAAATAATTCCTTAACTCAGAAGTCTGCTTACAAACTTTAATTGATTATTCTAATGATTTTAGGGCAAGTATAAGTCATAATCCTAATTATGAACCATCAGTGGAGTACAATATTGAGACAAGAAGAACCGATGCATTCATCCTCATAGGGAGGTTACCCATGCAGTCTCATACGGATAGGAAAATAAATCTCCAGTAAAGTAATATATTAGTTAATGTATTTGTCTTTGATACCTTAAAAATAGTTGTCTTCATTATACTCGAGATATTTAGCCCAGATCATATGACAGTTATATTAATGTCATAATTATCATTTATCACATACAATAATCATATAATTACTATTTATAATATTATATAAGCAACGATATATTTTTAGAGAATTCTCCCAGTTGCCTTAGAGAGCTAAAGTTGGAGATACTGCATAATTATGTATGTACTGTTGGAAAAATTAAATTTTTGATTAACTTAAAATTATAGGAGACAACTGAAAACCGTCTTTGTATCCCTGAACTTGTAATTAAGGAATAGGAAGTGAAAAGATTATTATCTGTCTTTCAGTGAAACATCTTACAAAGATATTCTCGGAGAAGTGGAACATGTAAGTCCTGATCTATTAGCCTCTGGAAGAAGTTCACCCATTTCTGAACCATGTACATCGGGTGCTCTGTAGATGAGCCTTTAGATGCATTCACAGTGAGAATACTCTATCATTTCTGTGCTCTGAAAATATATCTGCCTGAGAAAATTAGTGCCAGATTTCCCGAACTGTTAAGTAGAACTACACAGATTATAAGCTTATGGCAATAAACAAAATATTTGGAAAAGCATAATAATAGGATTATGCTCTGTACTTTTCATCTTTATAATAATTCAAATTTCTCTGAAACTTTTAGAGTTTGTAGTATGAGGAATTTCCATAATAGCATTACACAGATGTAACACTTATAGGTCAATAAAATAGTTCTACATTGCAGATGGTATCTCTATACTACCATTTATAGAGATTATTTTGTCTAACTATCAAAATGGAACATGATTGATTTATGATATAAAGAAGATGAGGAATGTATCAAAGATAGGCATTTTAGGAAGTCTACTTTGACTTTTGAAATAGCAGGTAAGTGAATGTGATAGCCTGGCATTATATATAAAAAAAAAAGATAAAATTACATAATTCCTTTGTCCTCCAGTCCCAGAATACACAGAGAAAAATGTCTCAGGGCATAAAAACCAGAACTTGAATGGACTTTGAAGGAATGTGCAATTGGTGTAATATACAGTTGCAACGTCCATAACTATCTTCACATCCTTCGTGTGAGTGGTCTGGAAGTGACATTCCAACCCAAGGCAAGCCAGAAAGTAAACTGATATTACAGTTAACATCACCCAGCAGTATCTCAGAGTTATTGAAATGTTATCCCTTTGCCATTCTTTTTATCCCTGTGGAAAACTTTTCTATTTTTTTCTGTCTCAAGCCAAGAGAAAATCCCCACATTCTACTTTGTCCATTTACAAGACAAAAGAAAGGGAAAAAAGAAAAGAAAAAAAAAAGCTATTTTATGAAATGGATCAGTAGACAGTGGATATTTGATGTAGGAAAAGTACCAGTAGAAAGTAAAAGTGATTCCTTTTAGAGATTAGTCTCTTTGTATACTCGGATAATTCACTCTGAATGACCAGTTATTGGACTGAAATACCAGGACACATTTAAGAGAAGAGCATTTTTTAATTAAGCAACTGTTAAATTTGGTGGCTAATTATTGATCAATTAGCTTCAGTAGAAAGAGTTTAAGTTTGACTTCTTTAAAATACTTCAGATCTGCACTGCCTGTCCCTGGTGGCGAAGGGGAGTGAGGAGCCCCTGCCCCAGGGCGCAGAAGTGTGCTTCCCAGGAGTTCTGGCCTGAAGCGCGACAGCCCCAAGAACAGTGGGCCATTCTGTGTGGATACAGATGATTTTATTAACTTTGTCTTTAACCTTCCTACTAGCTTTATAAGTGGTTGATCTTTACTGTGTATTTACCTTTATGGATGAGTTTTTCTTTTGTAATTTTCCTATTTCTAGGGGTGGCCTTTTCTTTTCTGTTAAGAGAAGCCCTTCCGAACTCTTGCAGCTTTTGCTTGGCTATAAAACTCCTGCTCTCTCCTTCACGTTTCGCTCAGTAGTTACAGGAGTACCCCTCCCTAGCCTCACACCTGCAATGGGCGTTACAGCTGGGCACCAGTCAAAGGCCTGATAGCAAGCAGAGGTCACTCTCCAATTTGGTGATCTGAGGACAGTAGAATAAAGAGAAACTTTCAAAGGTGTTAGCAGGAGGAATGGGACCCCACAAGAGATCATTACCAGAACTGATTAAGCTCTAAGAATAAAGAAGCAAGAGGAGGGAGCAGAGAAGGCCACGCGATTAGTACCTGACTTTGGTGTAGGCAGCTGGAAAAGAAATACCCAGTCTCGCTCTCTGTCTCCCAATTGATGCTGCTACTGCTTCCCATTGGACAAACCCAACCAAAGACCAAAGGACAATGGAGTCAAAAAGCCACTGATTCATACAAGGACTCCAGGGCACAGGCCATGCTGGAGAAGGATGGGGAGGATCTGGAGGGGCAAACAGAAGAGAGGACATACAAGTTCCCTCAAATTTTCTCAGTATAACTGGTTTAAAGAAACAGCTCATTGTTCAGTTAATTAGTCCTCTCCTGACTGCTAGAGAATCTGAGCATCCTTGCATGTATTTGCTGGACTCACACAGCTGCCCTTCTGTGAACGGTCTTCTCACATTCTTTGCACATTTTTAATTGGGTATTTGAGTTGGTTTCTTTCCATTCTGCAACAGCTCCTAGTATGTTTTTTATCTTGCTTTTTTAAACCTACTGTTTCTCTCTTGATTTAGGTTACATGTTCCTTTGCCACACCCAAGATTTAAGAAAAAAATCTAATGGAATTCAAATACATACAATTTTGATGAACAGATTCTAAATTTCCGGTTTGGAGAAAGAAGATGTCCTTCATCTACAGATGGTACCTTTTATCTCTTATATTTTCTAATATTCTTAACAATTAAAACTTTAATTCATCCAGAATTTGTTTTTATATGTAGCATAACCAGGTATGTGTGTATTTATATTCTTCCAGAAGCCTATCCAGCTCTGCCAGAATGGATAAAGCATTCTATCCTTAATAAATTTAACCATTTTTACATATATCAAATTTCTGTCTACACTGAACTTAATTTCTGGATGCCCCTTATTTTTCCTGTAATCAGTTTGTTTATTCAAAGATTGAGACCAAAGAGATTTAATTACACTCATTTTATAGTATAATTAAACATTTAAAGTGGAAGTCACCCACGAGTTGTTTTTTGGGTTTTTTTCAGACTTTTTTTTGGATACTTTAAAGCATTTATTATTTATTTTAAATGTAATATAATTTTTCTAATTAAAAAATCCATTGGGATTTTAAATGAAGTTGCATTATTTAATATATCAATTTTGGAGTATTGACATTTTAATGACAATAAAACCTCCCATTAACAACATGGCATGTCCACACATTTGTTTAGATGATATTTTATATCCAGTAGTTTAATTTAATAGCTTTCTTCCTAAAGGCCCTAAGTTTTTCCTGTTAAATATCTCCTTAAACTTTTCTAGTTTTGTTGCTATGGGGAATGGAAATCTTTTCCATTTCCATTTCTAGTAATTAACTGCTAGAGTTGAATAAAGTTTGCCTGGCCCCAGACAACTTTACCAAATCGTGTAATTATAATAGCTTTATCCTTGTCTCTTGCATTTTCTAGGCTCAAAATTATTTTACCAGGAAAGAGAACTACTTTTTCAATTTTTGTTAGTGGTATTTCACATATGCAAATGGATAGAGAATAATAAAATGCACATTTTCCCCAGTCCAGTCTAACTAGGAAAGCACTTCAAATGTGACCGCATACTGCAGGTGAACTCTTCCGTGAAGCCTTGCCACTCCCTCCCCTACCAAGACTGCTCTCCTGAGTCACTCCCGTGAATATACGCATACATGTGCATTCCTAAAAACTACGGTGAACTGTCTTGTACATCATAAATAGTATCATACTGTATTTATCTTTCTGTGATTCATTTTCATTCAACATTAGGTTCCTGAGATTTATTCATAATACTCGTAGTTCTAATTTATTTATGTTAATTGATATGTACTATTTCAATGAAGGAACACATTAGGATATATTTGCCCATTTTCCTGTGAGAGTTTCAGGGTGATTTTTGTTTCTATTATATGGTCTGCTGCTATGATGTCTTTTTAGGCACGAGTCAGAATACATATCTAAAAGTTGAATTCCTTGGTAGAAGTTTATTTTTATTTTCAACTTGAAAGGATATTGACAAATTATTCTCCAAAGTATTTTAGGCCATTTTGCCATTTTATCCTTCCACCACCAATTCCCATTCCTCTCCTTTTTTGCCAACACTTACAAAATACATTTTAAAAAAATTTGCCAATACAATGGGTGTAAAACAGTATCTCATAGTTTTGATTTGTACCTCTCCAATTTCTCGTGAGACTAATATACATATATATACATATACGTACACACACATACATACACATTGGCCATGGATATTTCCTCTTCTGTGGATTATCTCTTCATGCTTTTTATCCATTTTTTTAATGAGTTGTCTGCCTTCTCTTATTAATTTACTGAAATTCCTTACATGTTCTGGAAAATGACCTTTGGTCACTATATACATTGCAAAATCTTCACTGTCTGTGGTCTTTTTTAGTGGTGGTGGTGGGCAGGGAGGGAGGGACATTTTCTCCTAAAAGTCTAAAAATTCCATAAGTACAAGAAATTTTCCTATCTCCAGACTTAGAACAGTTTCTGGCATACAGCAGGTACACAATAAACTGAGTGAAATAATGAGTAATATCTTTGAGTTGTCTAGGTCTGCTCTAACTCATATGGTTTTTACATGGCTAGTTTCTTAGTTTAGTATTCCATTATCCCAATGAATATCATATTAATTTTAAATTTTGAGATTCCATCATACATTAAAATTTAGAGGGAAAAGCAATTTGTATCTTTTTGGCAAAGGCCTAGCACTGTACCAAGTGAAAATTAGCACAGAGAGGTATTAGAGGATTGGCTGCTGGAAAAATGTAATCCATACCTTGCTCTCACAGAAAAATAACAGTTAAGAAAGTTTGTTAAAATCTATTTATGGTTTTCTAAGTATCAGAATGAAAACTGAAAAAAGTGAAAAGGCCAGGTATATTTGACAATAAAATTATAAATACTTAACTTATGAAATTAATGTACATTTATTATTTTTCTGATTTTGATCCCAGGAAATCCTATAAATAAAATTTTAATAATCTTCACTCAAGAAAGCATACAGTTAACATGATAGTTCTTCCATTTCCCAAACTTTAAAGCAAGGTATGGTGGGTAGTATGACTCTAAAGTCAAACAAGACTTGGATTTGAGTTTTGACTTTGTTTCTTGCAATGCGTTTAATTCTTAGGCCGTCACGTTCTTCATCTGAAAACTGATGATCTTACTTAACAGGACTGTCATGAAAAGAGAGAATGTACATAAAGCGCTCGTAGTGCCCGGATCACACCGGATGCTCGAATGCCCATGTGTTAATGAATCCCCAGGTACAATGAAAGCATGACCCACAGAGAACAAATGCCCGGGGTTCTCAGACTTCTGGACCTACTCTAGCCCCGCAGCAGTGAAAGCACACTTTAAAGATGCATCAAGGGGCAGAATATATAAGCAATATGAAACACAGAAATAAGAAGACAAAAGGGGAAAAATCAAAAATTGTAGTGACTCCTGAAACAGTAGACACTCTCAGAGCAGAGAAGAGAGCCATCAACAGACAAACAAAGTATTATCAGACCACAGTAAACACAGGTAGAACAGAGCCAGAAGACTAACTATACCACATGCGTCTTAATACAGGACTGACAAGCACCCTTCCAAGGTACCATAAAACCCAAAGTGCAAAAAACTCTGTTACATCCTGTGCATCCACCAGCAGAGCTGTGAGTATTGTTGAAATTATTTTATGACAGAGACTTCAACCTTTGGGTGGAATATAAAGTCCAGAAGCACTGTTAAGTTTCCCGCCACTCAGAGTAAGCTGAACGCCTAGCACTTAACAGGGACTCAGTAAATAGTAAAACAAGCATGAAGCAAAAGGACTGAAAGCGTGAAATGGTGGTTGAATTCTGCGTATAATTTCACCTCATCCGTGTCAGGCTTCAGATGATGCATAGTTTTAGGTCAATAATACATTCCAATTAGTGGCATTTGGGACATTCAAAATGCTGTACAAACATCATCCCTTTCTAATTTAAGAACATTTTCATTCTGCCAAAAAAGGACTCCCATGTCCAGTAGGCACTCACTCCCCACTCCCTTCTCCCCTCAGACTCTGGCAATTACGAACTCTTTTCAGTATGTATGAATTTTACCATTCTAGACATTTCGTCACAGTGGGGTCACTCAGTGTGTGGCCTTTTGCGTCAAGCTTCTTTCACGAAGCATAATGTCCCCACAGTTCATCCACACTGTAGCAGGTGTCAGCACTTTTTTTTAACGTATGGGTATATCACTTTTATTTATTCATTTATCAACTTGTGGGAACTTGGGTTGTTTTTAAATTTTCTCTATTTTTGTTATAAACATTAATATACAGATTTTTAATTGAAGTATATTGATTGACAATGTTGTGATAGTTTCAAGTGTACAGCAAAATGATTCAGGTATGCGTATACACATATACATTCTTTATCAGATTCTTTTCCATTATAGGTTTTTACAAGATATTGAATAGAGTTCTCTGTGTTATACAGTAAATCCTTGTCACTTATCTATTTTATATATAGTGTATCTGTTAATCCCAAACTTCTAATTTATCCCTCCCTACCACTCTCCCCTTTGGTAACCATAAGTTTGTTCTCTATGTCTTTGAGTCTATTACTGCCTTGTAAATAAGTTAACTTGTATAACTTTTCTAGATTGTATATATAAGTAATATACAGCACTTATTTTTTCTCTATCTGACTTACTTCACTTTAGAATGACAATCTCCAGGTCCATCCATGTTGCTGCAGATGGCATTATTTCATTCTTTTTACGGCTAATATTCCATTGTAGTATACAGATTTTTGATCGGACATATGTTTATAATTTTTTTAATTATAAGCCTAAAAGTAGAATTTCTGGGTCATTTGATGATTCTGTTTCCCTTTTAGAGAAAAAGCCAAACTGATCTCCACAGCAGGTACACCATTTTATATTCACACCAGCAATGTATGAAGGTTCCAAGCTATCCACATACTTCCCAACACTTTTTATGTTCTGGGGTTTTAAAAATAATTATTATAGCCATCCTAGTAGGAATAAAATGGTATTTCATAGTAATTTTGACTTTCATTTCCCTAATGACTAATAATGAGCATCTTATCATGTGCTTATTGGCCATGTGTATAACCTATCCAGAAAAATGTCTATTTAATTTCAGTGCGCACTTTTTAATTGAGTTGTTTGTCTTTTTGTTTTTGAGTTGAAGTCTGGCATCTAAACCATTAGCTCTAGAATTTCTTCATCTCTTACGGCTTATGGGTCGTCTAAGCCCCTCAAGAAAACATGATTCCATTGCAGCTGCATTACTTCAGTTACAGGCTACTCATCAATTACAGGCTGAGTTAACTGTGCATTTAATGCATCAGGCTTAGACTTTGGAATAAATTCTAATTGTCATTTTAACGAAACCATAGTAGGCTAGCAGAGATACAACTGTGCCAAAGAGAGTTTTTTATGTATTCGTCAATCATACGAAGTTAGTTGCTCGCATGTTAGAGCAGGCATGGTGTATGAGATGATGACAATCATTCTAAAATTCTGATAGTTTCCTAAGTGAACGATTTAAAACAAAATTCTTTATCTACATAAGATACTGTACTAACACAATGCAGAGACAAAGTCACAATACTGATAACCTAGAGTTAGATTAAGACTTAGTCATATTAACAAATTAAAATATATATATTGGAAGCAAAATGCCATACGGGTGATACAAACAGGTATTACCAGCATAAAGAAAAATTATGTAGGTTTAGGTATGCTGGAGAATCATGAAAGCAACAATAGGTGCTAAATACTATAGGAAAAATATTAATTAAAGAAATAACAGAAAGAGGGTAAAATAAACAGAAGCACAAAAACTGTAAAGTTTAAAAGAAGTTTCTTCTGTATAGCACAGAGAACTATGTTCAATATCTTGTAATAACCTTTAATGAAAAAGAATATGAAAACAAACATATGTATATATATGCATGACTGGGACATTGTGCTGTACACCAGAAAATGACACATTGTAACTGACTTTATTTCAATTTAAGAAAGTACACTTGGGAAATAGCTACTGTCCCACACCAGGTTGGGCTGGTGTGTTGATTACACTTTGAGAAACAGCAGTTGATTCAGTGAGAAGGTCTAATATTATTCTCTCCTAGAATGACCCATCCTTCCCTGCACTCTGCCAGGTTTAATCTGACACTTTCATAAGATCCAGGTCAAATCCCTCCTATTCTCTAAAATGTTCCTTGAAATAAATATTAGCTCCTCTGAACTCCTATAGCATTTCATTTGTCCTTTCCTTATGGCACTTGCCAGTTATGAAGACAGAATGCATTAGGTTGAAACTTCATTATGACCAAGACAACCCCAAATTCTCTGTACCCAGGAGATGTTCAGTAGAACCTAGTGGGTTTATGCATCAGAATCACTGAAAAGGAACCAAGAAAAATATCTATGTAAAACCGTAAGTTCCCAACTAAGAAATTTCAACATAATCTGGCAGGTAAATGACGTGTTCCTGGAGAGGTGATAAAGAGCAGTTACATTTTTAAAATCATATTATTCTGTACCTAATTTAAAAATAAATTTTTGATAAGTTAATTTATTCATTAATAGTTAAGAATATTAAATTAACAATAACACATTGAACTGAATTCTCTAGGCTTAAAAATTGAAGTCCAGTAAGATATTATTAAAACTATCTAAAGTAAAAGAAATATTGAAGCAATTTTTAACACACAAAAACCTAACAATTCAAACGAAATAGACTTTTTTGGACAATGTACTCAGGAAATAATGGCCAAATTTTCAAGAAAATGATCGCCTTAAATGAAATTGGAAAAAAAGAAAGCCTTGTGATAAATGCTGTTGAGCAAATCAAGATTTGTTTTCCCAAGGGAAAAATAATTAGGTAGAAATAAAGCTAAAGCAAAGAAAACTGAATTATGGTATAGTTCATTGAAGTGTAATACCTACAGTAATGACTTCATTCAAAATACGCCCAAATCTTTTCAGACCACAAAGTTTTAAAAGAAAGCTCATTTTCTGGTTAAATAGGCAGGCTGTTCTAAACAGCAGTCCAGGCATTATCTTCGTTAATGTAAGTGTTCTAAAGATTTTGTAATATCTTACCAGGAATTTCAATTACTCACATATAAAGCACAAGCAATTTCAGCTTAGACTCTGTGAGTCCTTTGTATGTTGTGATTTTTTTTTTCATTTAAAACTCATTCCTCTTCATCACTACAATGGCAAAACTGCTTCTCTTAAGGAAGGGCATAAGCAGTGTTTCATGTCCTCCAGGAATCCTAGCCTGGGAAGAGGTCCCTGGTTCTCCATTTCTAAATTAATCTTCTTTTACTTGGTGTATAAATAACAAAGACACAACTATAGAGTCCATTTCAAATGCACATAATTGAAAACATACTTACAATTTATGGCATCCCATTACTTAAACAAAACTGCATTGCACTAAGTTATTCTAGACACCTTGCTGTGGAAAATACAAAGATAAACAAAAAATAGTCTTTCTATCTTTAACTCCATTCTGACCTAGTGGGGAAAAGATACCTGCACAGAAATCACCATAGTAAAATACAGAATGGGATAAGTGCTACAATAGAGCTGTAATCAACTCTCCTCAGGTCACACTAATCTGAAGAGGACACCAGGACCACATTCTCAGTAATAGATCATTCTCTTCACTCTGCCCCAACCCCTGATTGCAGAAAGTACAGTCATTCAGCCTCAATTCTGCACAAACAACCCTGGTGGTGATATTACTTTCTCACTTACTTGTTTTCTTGGTTAGACTCCCATCTGCATGAGGGTGGGGGGAGGAGTCAGGAGCAGTGCCTGCGGGTTCATCGTTCTATCTCTGGTAACTAACACTGCACTGTGCTCAGAAACGTCTGTGGAATAAGGAAGCTTATTCGTGACTCAAGTCCTGCACGGCTAAGCGTCCCATGAGCTCATGCTCCCCACACCCTGTGGCACCCGCCTTTGCCACCCCACCCCTCCCGCTGCTGTAGGGGGTTCATTGCTGGTGCTCCTGATCTGAGCAGCCTCCTTGTTCTTGTTGATTCCTTTCAACACAGGCTGATGCTCTCTCCCACTTTGTTTTCACTCCTTAGGTACCTGCTTAAACTATGGCGCCCGATGTGCCCCAGCAAATGTCTCACGTCAAGGATGGGGTTACACACTCCTACTCAGAGTCTACATATTGTTATGTCACAGACAGGAAAGCAAAACTGTTAAGTGACATTAGCTTCAGAGCACTCATCAATGCAACCCCTGAACCGTGGGATTAGGACACGGTCTAAGGAGATGGAATAAAGGAAATCTTCAGAATCCACATTTCCCTCCAACGTGACTCATCTTCTTTGGACCAAGTTTGTGTACCTATATTTTCCATGCTCTTTGAATACATTATTTTCTAAGAAATTCCACAGGCCTCATCATAAATAAATCCCATGTAACTTAAATCACCTGGCAATCCATATATATCTAACTTTTAGCATGAACTGTGGAGAGACACATCACCAAGGGCTAATGTTGAAACATTTAAATCAAATTAATTATATTCTGAGTTACTACAGACTAACTCAGAGAAGAGATCACAAAAAAGAAATCTGCCCACTTAGCACTCTAATTACATAAGAGAAGAAAGGAAAGAATAAGTCTCGAAATCTAAAGATAATAATTTTGTTGGATATTCAAATGACCTTGACTTAAAGTCCAGCTAAGCCACGTCTGATCTCCATATGTGTTATATACAAGTTGGGCAAGGTATAACTTCTGAGTTCTGGTTTTCTCATAAAGATCAGATCACACTACTTATTTATAGGTTTGCTTCAAAAATCAAATGACACAGTGGAATTGAAAGCAATGTGTAAACTGAATAACACGGTGCAAATATCAGCTGTTGGTGTCTTCCTTTACTCTCACACACTTTCATATTTCCTTCTCTGCCTACTTTCAAAGCTTTTGCTGCTAGAGAGAAACTTACCATGCCACATGAAAGCCTAGGATACAATTATTTTAAGGCACACAATCTAAGACTTCAGTCTGGCTCGTGATGAACCCTAATTTTTGTTCTTAACATCAAGCTTCTAGAATCCATTCAAAAATTACTAATTTTATATCCATATTGTAGTGAAGCCATGGATTCTTTAACCTGTCATGACGGGGAAAAAAAGACAACCAGAATCTTGTAATACACTCGAGAATACTTTTCATACTTGTTTGACCATTTCCCATGTGAAAAATCGATTTTACATCAAGTCCAGCATATATAGAGACAGTAACAGACACACACACAGAGAAATCCCAAAGTTCTAATGAAACAATAACTTAAATTTAACAGAAGTGATGCATTATATTTTCTCACTATTACATTCTAATTTTTTTAACTGTTGGTGGCTACCTATTATTTCACAATTCACTGCTGGTCGTGACCTACATTTTGAAAAATAATGCTGGCATTGTGGGGACTTATTCCCATCTGGGCTTTTGTTGAAATAATAGGAAGCTAATCTTGTTAATTTAAGTAGAAAATGAGTTTATGAAGAAGATACCAGGTGGCACAAGGAATCAGCAAAGAAGTAATAGAAATTAGGGTGGTCTTCTGGGTAGCAGAGAGGAAAGCCAAGGTCTTGATGCTATAGCAACTGTCTGGTTAAGGTACAGGTGCTGTGCTGCCCCCTACTGTCACTAGCAGTGAGCGTCGTTTCATATCCTCAGTTACTGCGGCTACTCCACTGTCATGACTTCAAGTAATTTCTCCTGTCATTGTGTGTGTGTGTGTGTGTGTGTGTGTGTGTGTGTGTGTATCCTCCTGCAGAGGTGAAGTCTGGTGGAAGCATATATTTGACTTACAACAGATCACGTGTACAGCACGGATATTTAGAAGCTGCGCTACCAAAAAAAAAAAATAATAACAAATATGCAGTACAAAGTTCTTTTCAATCTCTAGTTACTTAATACTATTTATAACTCACTGGATTCAACAGAATCTTCAGGAACCAGTCATTTTGTCTCCATCTCTTCTTCTACCAAGGGCTGTGCAATAAAGACCCGAGGAGAAAAGGACAGAAACAGAGACTTTCTGAATCATCCCTTAACCCTTGACAGTCAATGGGACAAGATCTTCTCTGCCATGAAGGCAGGAGCAGCTGTGGTCCAGGGGAGCCTGAGGTCCCACAGTAGATGCCCTGATCCTCTTCCATCCTCAGCCCTTGCTGGTTGGTGGGATGACGTGTCTTATATGAACCATATAAAAATGTCCCTTGGTTTTTGGTTGGGTTTGGTCAAAGAGGACCTTCGCAGGAGACCAGATGGAGGGAAAAGAGTGACCTTTGTGTGTTTATTTCCCGTCACCTCTCTGTGAGAGAAGACAGGTTCCCTCCTCTGCAGGTCACCGAGTCTCTCAAGGCAGCTGACTTTTCAGCAATCTGCCCTTCCAGGCTCCTGTGACTGCTCCCTCCTCTCACCCCTTCAGGTCTAGAGGAAGTGACAGTTCCAGATCCTGTACTGTCTACGTCCACGTCTCTGAAAACAGCCTCTTTAGTAATTAATCTCTCTGTGAATTACCCTATGTCAAGTTTGCCCACTGCTTCTCCTTGGGAAGAAGCTAATACAGATTGTAGCTTCACTTTACCGAAAGTATATAGGCTTGGTTAAATCAAAAATTATTTGACCTCAGTTCTCTATGAAATGTGAACAATAAGAATAATTGTGCAGCTTAAGAATATGATTATTTAGGTTATAATAAATATGAAAAATTATAAAAAGTATTGTACACATTATCATTAGGAACAGTATTAAATTAATATTGCAATATAGCTAAATTTGATTATGAAGATCAAATGTGATAAAATACAATAGAACACAGATATCAATTATTTGAAGAATAAAACAGACCCAATAAAAGTTTCTCACTCTACTTCATTAGAAGGAATTTTAGCACTGCTATTTTTTAAATAGTCATTTTAATTCCAAGTAGAAATAATGAAATCGTGGATATTCTTCAATGAAATCACTACACTAATTTGATTAAAACAATTAATTGGCAAAATTAATTTCTTAATAAAGGGACTGCCTCAATGCACCAAAGATACCATCTTTGAACGGTAAAAAAATGTTTGTCTTTATTTGCAGTGCTGAGACTGAAAGAATAAAATAGAAAGGCTATACTTGAATGTCATTCATCTTTTTTTCACTCTCCTGTACCTTAGAGATGCCCCAAGAGGGATAAGAGTACCTGGTAGTCATGGCAATGCACTTTGGAAGATTTCCAGAGCTCCAAAAAGGAACCAAATGGAGGCAACAGCTTAAGTACAGGACACAGGTAAGGACAAGTCCATGAGACTTCAAAAAAATACGTGAGCAAGAGTCTACTTTCCATGAGCAAATATGGAAAGAACCCATGAGGATTGTGTTATTGCTCTTAATGTTATCTCCCCATCTGCACCCTTGGTAAGTTTTAGAAAAACCTGTACTACCTCAAAAAGCAGAACATAAGACTGTAACACCCACTTTAAAGTTTATTTCTTGCTCAGAGTTCCTGAGTGACTGCATGTGTGTGCGTGTTCTGCAGGGGGGTGGGAGAGTGTTCACTCAGGGACAAGTTTCTCCATCATTAAGTGGTTCATTCTAAAGTCACCATGATTATCTCTGTCTACTCAGTGAAAGGGGGAAAAGCACAGATAGTCTTTCTTGGGAGGTCTTTTGGGACAAGAAAATAATTTCTACAAATATTCCATTAGAGCTTAGTCACCTGACCCTACCTAACTACTAATATATTCCAGATGCATCACCAGCAAAAAGGAGGAAATGGGTTTTGGTTAAAGGTTAGAGATATTGTCATAAATGTATTCAAGTTTTTTCCTACTTAATTTATCACACTCTTTTGCAAGTTTTATTTGAGGAAATCAGATTCAACAGCTTCACAATACCCTATCATATGAACATATAATAATGTACTGAATTATCTTCTCAATTAGCAGTCATTTCCTCATTTTATCAAGTTTAGGGGTGTTGCAAATTACACTGCTATGAACATTTTTATACCTAAATTATGAGTTATCATAAACTTACTTCCTCAGACAAAATGTACAGAAGAGGAAAACAAAGTCTAGTAACACTTTAAAGTGTCTTGGTAATCTTGAAAATTGCTTTCTGGAAAGATGGGAGCAATTTACATTTCCATGGGAAGAACTTGAGGGAGCTCATGGTTTTAATCAGTATCCTTGTTGGTAATGATTAAAACCATCTCATTCGTATTTTCCATTATGATAAACAAAACAGTCAGCAAAAATACTGGCTGAAAGTACATTTTGTTGATTGAGTGATTAAATATATTTTTATAAATTTGTTTGCATTTGTGTTTTCTCTTTTGTATGTTTCTTTTCTTATGTTCTACATATTATCTATTAAGATATTCTGAATAAGAAAATTTTATGTATCATCTATATATTAAGGCCTTGATTTTATGCCCTATTTGTATCCAAATTTCAACCAGGTATTTCTGGCTTTTCAATTTTATGAATTCTCCATTTGGTAAATGTGGTGGTTAACTTTTTCTGTTAACTTGACTGGCCAAGTGATGTCCAGAATAAACATTCTTAGGTGTTTCTGGATGAGATCAGCTTTTGAATCGGGGCCCTCAGTAAAGCAGACTGCCTTCCCTGCACGGGTGGGTATCATCTAATCTGTTGAAAGCCTGATAAAAAGGCACAAGAAGGAAGAGTCTGACCTTTTTTCCGCCTGCCTAACTACATGAGCTAGAACATCTCATCTCACATTCTCTTGCCCTTGGGCTGGGATTTATGCTTTTGGCTCCCCTGGTTTTGGGGATTTGGACTTAACTGAATTACACTCCTGGTTTTTCTAGGTCTTTGGATTGCAAATGGCAGATCATGGGACTTCATGGCCTCCGTAATCGTCCCATGAGTCAATGCCTCTATATATAATATATATGCATACAATACACACATCCTATTGCTTCTGTTTATCTGGAGATCCCTGACTAATACAGTGAACAGTCACACATACAAATACGTAAGTGCAATGGAAAACGTCAGAGAGAAAATGACCTAGGCAGCACCTCCTATCTCAAAATAAGATTAAGATTCACTTCTCAGAGTATTTTTCTTTTTCTCTCTTCTTCCTTTTTTTTAAACATTTAACTACTAATTGATCTGAAATTGATTTTAAAATAGGGTGTGAACAAAGAAAAATATGAGAAAAATCCAATACTTCCCTCACAGCTCACTTGCCAATTTTCTCAACCCACTTAATTGAATAAGCATTGAATCATCCATGGAATCAGTGAATAATCATTAAGTCATCATTTGGGGTCTTATGTGTCATAGATTAGATTAGATTAAACTGATACATTCACGTGATAATTGAGGTTGCGCTTGTTACTAACATCATTACTTTATCGTCAGCATTTAATACTTCACAAGAAGAGTAAACCGCCTAACATAGCGATTGCCACTTAATTTGAAGGGCTGTACATTCTGTCTCCAAATTTTTTTTATTGAAGTACCGTCAATTACAATGTGTCAATCTCTCGTGTACAGCACGATATCCCAGTCATGTGTATACATACACATATTTGTTTTCATATTCTTTTTCATTAAAGGTTATTACAAGATATTGAACACAGTTCCCTGTGCTATACAGCAGAAACTTTTTAAAACCTATTTTTATATATAGTGGCTAACGTTTGTAAATCTCAAGCTCCCCAATTTATCCCTTCCCACCCCCTTTCCCTGGTAACCACAAGATTATTTACAATGTCTGCAAGTCTGTCTGTTTCCAACCTTTATATATAAGTGATCATCATGATGAAGAAGGTCCCAGCCAGGAGGTAAGAATGAAGTGTCTGGACTCAACTGGGTACTCATGACAGCAGAAGAAAAAGAAAATGTCCCTGCTTTTTTTCTAAAAGACCATTTTCTAATAGAGATGATTTTCAATATATGCAAGCAAAGAAGTCCAGCTAAAGGGCCAACATAACACACAAAATCCATTTTCCGAGAAATATGAGGATTAGTTGAACAATCAATCCCCTCTCAATATTTCACTGGGAACTACTCTAATTTGTAGACTAAAGACAAGATCAAAGCTCTTCTATAAAAACTGCACTACACGGAAATAGTTACAATACATTTGAGAAACTGTCACAGCGTTTCAAGGACTTTCCATGAGTTAATACCTTTTATATGTGTAGAAGGAAACCTAAACTTTGAATCTGGTCAACACCAAAATAATTTGATACTGAAATTATATAAAATAATCACTTGTGAGCCTTAAATGTAAGAGAAAGGTTGGCTCTGTGTTGGAGTATAAATAATAAATAAGAAAATGCCTCACACTAGCTATAAATTGGTGTAAGCTTTTTGAAGAACTATTTGTCCATATCTATTACAACCCAGGGACATATCCAACAATCCTGCAATTCCACTCATGGGTAAATAGCCCACAGAAATTGCACCGAAAGATGTGGACAAGAATGTTGATAGAAGTATTATTCATAACAGCTCAAAACTGGATAAATTGTGGCAGATTTATGGAATACTATAGAGAAATGTAAGTCAACTAACTATTCTAAAAAAAAATATTAACAAAATTCACAAACAAAAAGTTGAATAACATCAGTAAGAATGCATACTGCATTATTGTGTGTAAATATAATTTTTAAATTGCTAAAATTAGGCCATGGTGTTTGAAGTCAAGATAATGGGTACCTAACGTGGGGGCTGCTGACATGGGAAGGGGGACAGTGGGAGAGAGGTCCAAAACCACACAGAATAAGTGTACTAGGAACAGAGATGCACGTGATGACTATCTTATTTCTGCACCTTGCAACCACAGCTGGAGGCTGGGCAGTGCTTCTTCCCCCTCCCCAAACCCTGCAGAAATTTAGAGTCATCTGGACAAATGATACATCAGCACCCATGCATATGAAACTGTTCGTTAGTCACGTAACAAACAACAAAAGGATTCCCCAGGAAAGTGAAACAAGACCAAAGGAAGACAATGGCTTGTGTTCTGGTGGTCACTGGGTGGACCTTGGATGGGGTACCCACTAGGGACTAGCCTAGTATGAAATTTCTGCCAGAGCCAAGGGATGGAGGGCACTGGGCTTTTTTTTTATCAGATCGTACAGATGGCTGGTGAAGGACAAAGGGGAGGGGTGGGGATGGAAAGTTGTCAGAATTCAAACACCAAAAATATAGTCTCATTATGACATCATAATTGTGTGTTTATGTAAAAGTATGTCTGTGTGAAATGATATAAAAGGGTTTAAATAATTTTAAAAAGCAATTCACATAAAAGGAGAAAAAATTCATTTTAATTGAAAAGCAAGCCTCCCTGCTCTACATACAAATTACGTCCTGCTCAGTAACAGATAAATCACAAAGGACCCTACAAAATGAACTGTGACATGTGTACCAAATTCTTGTACCAGGCCAGTGAAAATTATGTTAACTTCTATGTATATGTTTAGTCCTCACAGCAGATTTTGAAGTGGTACAATAATATTCCTCCTTTGATTAGCTATTCAGTCAGCATAAATATTTTAGGTAACCAAAAGCTCTTATATACTTGTTTTTATTCACACAAGGTGTATGATTTATGGCTTGAGCAAGACAGCAAGATTTGATCAAGATAGAAGACAAAAGCTTTAGCAGAAGGCAATGTTTCTCAAAATTAAATTATTGACCAGTCTTTGCCCAAATCTCCCCGAGGATAGAATTTCTCCTGCTAAAGTGGAGAAGCTGTTGAAGCATTTTTGTTGTTTCCAAAAAACCTCGAAATAATCCATTTCCTCTAAACCTAACAAACAACAATTGTACTTTTTTCTGCTTTTATTGCAAAACAGCCTTTTAAAGGATGATTGCCTCGATACTCTATTTTTTTCTCTGTGTGATGAGCTTTTAAGAATTGACACAGGAGGGTCCCCCACTCCAGTCCTGCGTGAAGTGCAGGATAAGTTTATAAATGCAGATAAGCTGAACCTCCTTCTGTCTCTGCATTTTCCATCCAGGGATGCCAACTATTGCATGGGACACACTTTTGCTAAAAATTATCTGCTGTTTATCTGAAATTCAAATTTAACAGGGTGTCCTGTACTTTTATTTGGTAAATCTGGCAACCCAACTTTATCCCAGGAAGTTCTCTATGTGTAGCTCCATCTTCTTCTGCATGTATAACTTCGCACTTAAGATTCAGCCACGGTTTTCCACCTGCCTAATAGATGTTCTCACTGGGGTATCAGACATTGATCTCCAGGTCAGCATCCCTGAAGCCAAAACTTTTATCACCACACTTCTAACAAAGCAAAATTACTGCCCCCACTCACTGCACCCAAACACACCAAATCCTGTATTTGTTCATTCCATGAGTGTCTGTTGAGT
Organism: Camelus bactrianus; assembly: GCF_048773025.1. NCBI lineage: Eukaryota > Metazoa > Chordata > Mammalia > Artiodactyla > Camelidae > Camelus > Camelus bactrianus. Next base: position 18,589,901 of record NC_133568.1, on the reverse strand, counting down.
GCTTCTTGTTGAGTTAATAAAATCGACAAGTATCTGTCCCTGCAGAGTTGTGCCTCTTCTCCAAGAGATTCTATAATCTAGACCCATCCCAGGTCTCCAGAAAGATGCCTCCTGGATCACTGTTATTCCTCCTTCTTGCCCTATAAACATGCCATCCTTTTTCCTGCCTCTGCTTTTCTTCCCTCTTATCTCTACAAATTCCCACTCTTCGCAGCAGGTAGTCCCCATGCTCAACTCAGATTAAAATCAAAAGCGAGAATTCATTCATTTCCGTCATTAACTCATTCCGATTAGGACTCATTGTTCAGAAAGGCTGGATCCAGTGGCTCAGAGATAACTGCCAAGTCTCCGTCTCTCCTTGTCTTCCAGTTACAACCAAAGTTCTTACAGGTGGAGTCTTTCTGCCTTCACATCACTGTTTCTAGTCAGGCCACGGCAGCTGGCTTCCACCCTCGTAAGACTCTTCCTGCTGGAGCCCCAGGGCCAGTTTGCAAGAACAACACACTTGACCCCACTGTCCTCATCTCACTTGTTTCTCCAAAGCCTATGACCTTTTGTCATCTCTTGCATCCTACATCTCACCATGCCATCTGGTCCTGGTCCTTCCCCAGCTCTCTTGCCTCTCCACAAATTCTCCTCCTTACTCAACACATTTAGAAAAACGAATTGTTGGTTTTTCCACAGGGTTTCATCTTTGCCTCCAAGCCCTTCCCACTTTCCATGTACTCTTGTCTAAACACACACCTTCACCAGTTACCTATATTTTTGCTTTTTCTCTTTTCTGAATCCAAATCTTATCCAGGATTTTCCACGAGCACTTGACTCAGCAAAACCAACCTTGTTACCATCCACCTCACACGCTAAATTTGCCCTCTGTGGTTTAATGTTCATTTGTAGTTGCTGATGCCTCCATCCACTCAGTTGCCTAAATCAGAAATCTCAGAATCACTCAAATGTCTTCCTTCTGTTTCCCTTGCTTTGTTCAATCCTATTCACTCTAAGAATCTGAATCCTCCTGCAACAGCAAAATATCCCTCACTTCCATCCCTACTCTGACTGCCTGAGTTGAAACCTATATGATTTGAGGATTAGAATATTCCATTACACTCCTGAGCAGTTGCCCAGTTTTGGGAATCACATACTCCAAGCCGCTATCTACTCTGCAGCTACAGTGACCTTTCTAAAGACATCTTGTTTAAATATTTCAATCTCTACTAGGGAGACAGAGTTCAGGCTCTTCAATATAGTACATGAACTCCTACCGGCTTTCCCTTTCCCAGGCTTATTACTTATTCTTTTTTACACTAAATTATTCTCCATTCAAGACACCCTCATACCCCTGCAGACGGACAATATTCTACATTGTTCAAAACTCAACCAAACCATCACCTCTCCTTTGAATCATTTGCTGAAATCCTCTATGACCTTTCAGCAGATGCCCTCTATTTTGACCTTACTGCAACTAGTCCATGCTTCTGTTATGTCACAAGTTACTTTGAACTATGCTGGTTACGTTTCACATTTTTCTTTCCCATTGAACGGTGGCCCCATGGGCAGGGTATTATGTATTCTTTGTGTCTCCAGAACGTGTCCTAGGCTTGGGCACACGTGCAGCAGTTACAGTGAACTACTGGCCATTCAATCATTCAGTAATTATTTATTGAAGGCACAGTACATTCCAGGCACTGTGACAAGCAGTGAAATATAGCAGTTAAGAATGCAGATAAATCACTGTTCTTACAAAGCTTACATTCTAATAAGTCCGAAGAAATAATACACCTCAACACTTCCATTTTGAATTATTACTAAGTCCAGACACACAGTTATAATATTTAATAAATATTTTTATTGATTGAATTTTCTTAAAATTTATACCTAAGTGATAGCATAAATTTCTCATTACAATACAAATTTAAACACACAAAATGAGCGATAATATTCAGTCCCCAAAGTCAATATTTAAAAACCACTGTTTCTGTTTCATTTCAGAGGTAAGTCTTTCAGGAAAATTAAGTGAAATCAGGAAAAATCACATAGAGAACTTTTTTCACCCATGAGATATTACAGCTCCGTGGCTGAACGATTCTAAATTCCTAGCTGTTTTATGAAATATACTATTGCCTGTTCAGTTCTGGGACAGCATATCCTGAAAACGACACAGTCAAACTACAAAGCCTCCAAAAGCGAGTGACGAGAATACTGAAGAGGTTCTTACTGATGTCAAGTGAGAAATAACAGGGAAACAGGAAGCGTTTGCCTACAGAGGGTGATCAGTGTGATATTCATGACAATTAAAGCTCACAACCACAGAATATTTACCACGTACTCAGTATTGTTTAAAGCCCTCAATTTATACTAACTCGTTTAACTTGCCACCGAAGCTGAGGGCACACAGCTCACAAGTGGCAGAGCTAGGGTGTAACAGACCCCCTACGCCGGTCTGTTGCACGACATTGGGCTGCAGTAAGCCAGGAGCAGAAATGACAACTATTGTTTACTGTTTCGTAGCAACTTATTAGGAGTCACTTAGAGTCCTCACAGAAACATGTTAAATGGCTGAGATGGTGAGCTGAGCACGATAGTGAGTTGAGCACACTACAACTAAAAGTGTGCCCGCACTCACCTATGATGCCACAAGCGTTAGGAAAGAAAATTCGTATGTTGACGCCCTCACCCTCTATGTGACCACATTTGGAAACAGGGCTTGCAGGAAGTAATTCAGGCTGGATGGAGTCACAAGAGGGCAGTCCTAATCCGACAGGATTGGTGGCCTTGTAAGAAGTGGGACAGAGAACGATCTCTCTCTGTCTCCACGCACATCCCCCAAGCAAAGGCCGTGTGAGGACACAGCAAGAAGGTGCTCGTCTGCAAGCCCGGAAGGGAGCTCTCACCAGAACCCCACCATGCCTGGCACCTGATGCTGGACTTCCAGTCTCCAGAACTGGGGGAAAATAAATTTCTGTTGGTTAAGCCCCTTGGTACGTGGTATTTTGTTATGGTAGCCTGCACTAACTAAGATACATGAGTTAAGAAAGTATTTAACAAACCTTTAAGTGTTTTAATTGATACTTTGGTAGGGGGAGGGAAAGAAAATCTTAGGAAAAAAAACCGCAAACACCAAAATATAAGATATACAGTATAAGACTATAAAGGAAAATAAACATTAATTGCTCTTTCTGGCACAAAAAATAAATGGAAAATTGGTAAAAAAAAAAAAAAAAGTGCTTAAAGCCAAGTAGCATGAATAAACTTGGATTATATGACAGGACAGTAAAATACCACATATTTTTTTGAAACCACCTGTTTTTCAGGTTAGGAAAAAGAGTATAAAAATTGCCTGTACAGTATTACCACAACCCACCTCCTCAGGGCTTCTGCTTTAGGTTGTCACTCCGCACAGGAAAAAATCAGTTGTGTTCATACCAAGTGGGATCTTAGGCAAGTCAACTTCTCAATTTACCTCAAGCTGGATTGCTTTTATGGTGGCCCACAAAGGGGCAAATGAAATGAAAGAAGCTAGGATTCCAATATCCAAATGCCAACTCATACCAGCATATTTTGATATTGTTGTTTCAAATAAGCTGATGAATAAAGAGCTAATTAAGCTGCATTTTACTGAAGCAACTCTTTCCCTTGTTTTATTTAAGTAATTCTTGAAATAGCAGTAATAGGAAATTTTATTCAATTTTCATAGTTTCATTCGAGTCTAAACTGGAAGATCCCTAAATGTACAACAATATCTCAAACATAAATTTATTCTTAAGCCTGTTCATAAAGAATAATAATCTGCACAAACTTGGTAAAGAAATCCAACAGCCATTTTTGTCACCCAAAAAGCCGGATGATGCCATTTCTAGGCTCATATGTCAACATTACTCTGTTGGAGCATTTAAGACTCTGGTTTCTAATAATTCATTTTTAAATGTCTGTTTCCCTCGGACTTCAAAAAAGAGATCACTTGACGTTCTTTGTTATCCCTCGTGACAGTGCAAGACACCAAACAGACATTAAGAAATGTTGGAAGAATGAATAAACAGAAAAAAAAAAGTAATGATCTAAAATGTTCTTAAGAAATTAAAATAGTGGACTAAGTTTAATATGGTGAACCTGCATGATAGTAAATACAAGCCCTCAAAACAAAATCTTAAAATGTGTGTACAGAAAGTCTGGATGGGCAGAGGCACATATGCTGGTTTTATCTCTATAAGAAGAAAGCACGGTGATGTTGTTGCCAAAATTGCGAATGTAATCTTTAATGCATATCCACAGAATTATAGAATCTACGTGAAGCTGTGCCATAGCAGAGGGTCTGAGATGATTAAGGAATTCTATCCATCTCAGAATCCATCACAGGAAGGCTAAAGAACTCAGCAGATTTTTCCTGGGAGGGGAAAAATGGCTAACAGTGAATATAACTACGTTCTATGTTTGAAGAACAATTAGACATTTGGGATGATATTTATTCTGTATGGCATAAGAAACAGGGCTAGAACCAACAGTTAGAAATTGCATGAAGATTTTGGTTTGATATAAGAAAGTACTTTCCAATACCCAAAGATGTCTTTAAAAACATTTTATAACTGGGAACTCACTGTTCACTAGCTGCCAAGATGACTATGGAAGTACATGCAATCACCACTGACATTAAATAAAAGTTTAATTCCATTTTTTATATTTTTCTATTAAAAATTTCCCAAGAGAGGTAGGGGGTGATGAATTATTATGTGCCTATTGATATGATTTGCACTGAATTATTGTTGTATCCTGTGCCAAGGGGAAATTTTCAAGTAAAGATAAAATCGTGAATTTCATGCAAAAATAAAAATATATATTAAAGATTTTGTTAACTAATTATTAATGAGGAAATAGGCAGGTGTTAAAAGTCCAAGGGGGAATCCAAAGAACAGACACATGTCTAGGTCAGGAGTAACTGAAGTGAGTCTGTAATGGACTCAAAGCTGGCTTCTTCCATGAGGGGAAGGACGTATATTGAAACTCCACCAACAGAATTTATTTCCGTGTTTACAAATGAGAATCATTTGCATTACTCTCATTTATCTGAAACTTACAGGGTTGTAAAATAGCATAAAGTCAACAAAAGGTTCAGATCTCTTGTAGAACTGGATTCAGTAACCCAGAAGGCTGTGCTCCAAATAATGCAGCTTTCTACTAGAGATGCCAAGTAGAATTTTTTGCTTTTTCCAAATTTCCTTGCTTTTGTAAGTCCTAAAACCTATGTCACACAGTCAAAAGTGAGGAAACATTCAGGTAATTTCCTTTTTATAAACCTGTTGCTTTGCTACATGAAACAAATTCTTAACTGATACCCTCTGTTGGTATTTAATGATGGCAAACTTTGAATAATATGATATTTTCATTAAAAAGAAATTCATGCTCTAAAAAATAAAGTCTATTAAAAAGAAATTTATGAACTTGAATATCTGAATTCTATTTCCTTACAATTTCAAATATTTTCATAGTTAATAATGAAAAGTTTGGTATGTATTGGGAACCTTTCTTTCTTCTGACTTTTTGTCTGAAAGATTATTCTCTTGCTATTTTTATTTTCTCCTATCATAAACATTTCACTTGGTAGTTCTACCTACAGTAATTTGCCATCTTAAAAAATTCAATTTTACAGGCAAAAGATAAAATAGCATACTCAATTTATTTAAAATGTGACTTTATAAATTTTAAAAACTGATTTTATAGAGCTGAAATGTGCTTTATCTTCCTTCATTAACTCATCAATTAATAAGCATAATGATGGGGATAGTGATATGAAACAATGATTGAGATTAGAAAGAAAAGATTTGAAACCTAAGGCTTTGAGTCACAAGCATTCAAGCTAACTGCCTTCATTGATGAGATTGAACAGACAATTGAGAAACTACCCATTTCATTTTCCCATTGTAGACAAATGGAAAAGTACACTGCCTGAAGTGTGGAAAGAACCAGTCTAGAGACCAAATGCCACACAAAATATCACACAAAGGGCAAGGTCTGGCTCAGAAATGCCTTCTGATTTGTCACAGCTTTAAGACAGAACTTTTGAAGACAGATTAGAGGACAAACCCCATGTTCCTTAAAGTGCTGAATTTAAGAAAAGCAACCAACTGTAGTACTGAATTAAAGAAAAGCAACCAACTGTAGAGTGCTTTGTGATTGAAAATGGCCTGTCAAATACATTATATTTGAGGCTCACAACAATCTCATAAGTAGCTTTAGTCTTTTCAATTTGCAGATGGGGCAACTAAGGCTCAGACAAATTGTTCCTTTTCCAAAGTCATAGCATTTTAATAATGGAACCATGAAGAACCGAATTCCTAGAGTCATTTTTGTCATGGTGTAGTGAGGATTCACTGCTCAAAACAAGTTTATTAATGACAATAAAAGGGAATCATCAGGGGAAACCTTTAAAATGATCTTAACTAGTAAAATCCAAAGGGACACATGAGTTGGTCAGGAAATTTAATAGGGAACAAGTCATACTGGTGGTTCAAGCCCTAATACTATAATTAGATGTTTTCTAAAAAGGGATGATAAAAATGAGCCATGTGTTTTGAATTATGGCATTATATTAAGTAGTTAGTAATTCCAGTGCATTTTTATGAACAAACATTTTAATTGCCTAAGTCATTAATATTTACAGTGCATATTGAGGGTAGGGTAATCTACATGTTAGTCCCTCTCCACAGCATAAGATCAAAAGGCAGAAAAAGAATGGTTGAGATTTTTCAGCTATATATTTTCTATTCTCTTGTAAGCCAATGCTTTCATCAGATAGCTAAGCAAGTAACATTCCTAACTATCTCTGATGGTTATAAAGTAGATTTACTTTCAATTTGCAATAAATTCTTTGACTGTGTTTTCCAGCTAAATTGTTTTTGCCTTTCTCATAACATGGTGAGAATATGAATTCCTTTGTGCAATGAAGATCTTTGCGATTCTTAGGATAAATGTTATTAGGCTATAATTTTATTGATGTAAAACTAGTATCTGAAAAACAAACCCAGAGGACTTTCTCTCTGTCATTTATCTAAGCAAAGGAGAGCCTAGTATGCTAATCAAAATAAGATAAAAGCACACACTAACCACTTAGAAATTTTTCAGTAAAAGCTACTCAGTAATAAAAAGAAAAACATCTTTCAAATTTCATGGAGATGCTCCTTTTTCAATGATTTCACAATCCATAATTTCTAATGTTCATTCCAAGTCATCCTCTGTCAATAAATACCTAAGGAATTACAAGATCATGGATTAGCAGATTGACTTATTTAAATCATATTGCATATCCAGAACATGATCAAGAATTTAAACCTCAAATACCTAAGCTCCTCACTCTGATCTAGAGAACATTATGTTTTTCATAGAACAGTTGTTCCGGATTTGATCGAAATCCACAAACTCTGATATACTTTTAATATGTCAGATGATGCCTCCGAAAGAAAATTCAATAACAAAAAATTCCCAAGAACTGAAGACTGAGTGGAACATTTCCTGTTTCTCTGGAACTTGACCCAAATGATGGGGACAGAAAAGGGTGAGAGGTATTCCACTTTGTAAAGAAAGCTTCAGGCCAGGGGGAGCCAGGCAACCCTTCCAGATCTTACTCACAGGCCAACTGCAACATTTACCCACCCTTCTCAAGCTGGAGGAACAGAAAACCAGTGATGAAGAAAGAAATGGAATATTTGGAATAAGAAAAAAATCCAAAAATTGGGAGAGTTCCCAGTTAGGCAAAGTGATGAGGTATGAATGAATATGCACCTACCTATCAAAAGGCTACTCAACAAAGGGGGCAAGGGTCCATATCAAACTGTTGGCCTGATCTGCCCACCACGTAACAGGATGCCAGAGGGCTACTCAGAAGTATAAAGGATGCTTATAGTCACTGCTGGCCTGAGCTTTAAACACCCTTCCTGCTCAGAAACAGATACCAGCAACCAGGGTCAGTTTAGGCCTCGGGCCAAATGAGGCTTAAAAGAGAGCTGTTTCTGCCCCAGGAACACAGCTTGAGAACTGAAAAAGTACCTAAGGGAATTTAGAGCCAAGACTAAGACAGATCAGAAGGTAGAGAATTCTGAGAAGTAAAGGTAAGCTTTGAATAGGACTGAATTCTTCAATGAAAGTAACTGGTAAATTCATGGTTTGTGTTCATTTACACACACCTTCTCAGTTTTGTCAATGAGGGGACGTGAGAGCTCATAATAAAAAAAAAAAATGTAACTGAGTTATACAAACATAGACATATGCACAAACATCTGAGCTTCTGCTTGAAAATTTCATTAGCATTTTATATTAAATGCATAAATGATAAATGCACATAACCAAAAAAAAAAAAAAAGCAAAAACAAAAAGCCAGAAATGTTGGCTCTGTGACAACAGCAGTGGATTTGCAGTAGATATTTCAAACCTGTCACCAGTAACAAAACACACGTTTTAAGGAAATACAATTTTAGCAAAACTGGAGTTCAGATTTTTAAGCTCTACCACACGCCCCCTGCCTTACAGTTATACAACAGCTAAATCAAGGCATCCTTCTTAATCTTCAATATTATTTCACCTTGACTCAAAACTAACTTCACCTTGGTTTATACTACCAGGAAACAGTAAGAAGTTTAGAAGATTCCAGCAGGCCCAGGATGGCTATTCCTTGTTGGAACCAAATGTTGATTTGTTTATAAATGCTCAAAAAATCTTCCCATATTGATTTACATGCCTTTGGAATTTAATATAAAAAGAAACAGTGAATTCTAAGTATCACTGACTCATTTACTCTATACACTACCCACTAGAATATTATTTATGTTTCGGTCTTTACATCCCCAGCACCTGGAATAGCCCCTGGCTTACTAAACATACATTGAATTAAAAAGTAAATATTTGACTATTAACAGATAGTCCAGTGCCAAATATAGGGGAAGTACTGTTATAAACTGATTTGCGTCCCCCCCAAAATTCATATGTCGAAGTCCTAACCCCAATACCTCTCAATGTGACTGTATTTTAAGATAGGACCTTTCAAAAAGGTAATTAAGCTAAAATGAGGTCACTAGGGTAGGCCTAATTCAATAAAACTGGTATCCTTATAAGAAGAGGAAATTTCTTATAGAGGGTACAGATGCAGACAGAGGGAAAAATATGTGATGACAGAAATGATGACCATCAGTAAATCAAGGAGAAGTCTCAGAAAAAAAAAATCCTGCCGACACCTTGAATTTGGACTTCTAGCCTCCAGAATCGTGAGAAAATAAATGTTTGCTGTTCGAGTTTCCCAGTCTATGACACTCTGTTATGGCTGACCCTGCAAACGAACACAAGGTACTTAATGAACGTTTTGAATGATAGTATGAATAAATGAACAAATGCATAGAATTATAGAAAAAACAGTAATTTTTAATAAATGTTACATTTCATCTTGCAGCAATAAACAAGCTATGATCATAAGACGTGGTATGGTCCCCTAATTGTGAATTAAAAGCTCTGGTTTCACACTTTCCATGGTATTAAAATAACATTAGTGAAACTGTGCCAAACCCTACAATCCTGATACAATCTATCAACGATCACATAGAGCGTTACCTTGTTACTTTCAGTTGACTGATTCAGTACCAGGGATTATCAGATCCCAAATAGAGGCAAAGGCTACAGTATGGAGACTAATAGAACAGACGGGAGTACTAGACTGCTTGGGCTCCTGGGAAGCAATCAAATGTGCTGTGACCAAGTTTATGGAAATTCAGTCCTTCCAATTACACATAAATAAAAAATTTATAAGGTGATGGGGGAATGAAATGCTTAGGACTATTGAGCTTTCATAGAAAGATGGTTGGGAATATCCATGCATGTTTGTTGCTGTTGTTAAAAAAATCCTTCAGTGAATCTATATCCAATGATTGTGTAGAAGTTAAAATATTAATGACTTTATTAATATACCCTTTATTTTGAAAGAAGCAAAACTTGTTTAATATTATAATCTTATGTATGGAAATTTCCCCAAGAAAAAAGCTCTGAATAACCACAAAAAACAAGTTACAGAGTTATATGTTTCTAAAGTTGTAAACTTTGAAGGTAAATGAGAGTTGTATGTTCTAGAGCAACAGAATTCACGTTGAATGACACTGTTTACTGGAAAAGCGTGAGGAGCAACTGAAGCCAAAGGATATTATTTAATTGCCAGAGATCTAAATTCTGTTATTTATCTTGTTAAAGGGTCTGGAGTCTAGTGTTAGAATCATCTTGTTTAGACTATATCCTACGATTGAACTAGACAGAAAATCTATAAATAGAGTGATGCACTTGCTTTGAAGATTGTGGGTTTGCCACATTTGAAAAGAACAATTAAATTTGAGGCACTAATCTAAAATAAAAAAAAAAAAAAGTTAATATGTTTTTTGTTCAATACCAGAGGGGCTATTAGGAAACCAAAGGAGATTAAAGCAAACAATGAAAAAAAAAAATACAGTGTATTTTACCCTCACATTCTTGGCAAAAGAAAAGTTGTCTTCTATTAACTAAAGTGTCCAAATGTCTAACACTTACCATATTATCTTATACAATGTTAAAATCTAAAATAACTCATTGAAATTCCTTTGTTAAGAACTCCATACACAATTCACTATCATTGACTTATTCAGAAATAATTGCTTAGTTTATTCCATTTCATTAGCTAATAATCATATCAACATGCAAAATGACAGTGCATATAATGAAAAAAATGAAGGCATCAAAGTGATAAATGCAGCACATATATAATATTAATAAACAAGTTGGATTAATAGGTATAAAAGAATGACAAAACTGGTAAAAATGATTATCTGAGATCACTCTTCAGTTTTCAAACTGGGGTGAAGTCTAAACTTTGAAGTCTAATTCAAATAGTATGTACGATGTAATATATTCTAGGAATACTGTTGTTTTGCATCTCAGGAAATTTAGAGCATAAATCATCATGATATTGGCCTGCTAGTACACTGACCTGGGAAACTTCTTGGTTGTCCTCATGTCTCCAAAATAAGATGCAACAATTTGTTCAAATATCAAGCTATCCTTGACCCAGTCAACATTCTGTCAGCCAAATAAATATGCTTTTATTATCTGCATACTAGTTCTCTCAATGTATATCATCTTTAGGGTTAAATCACTACTCTCCTGGCTCCTAAATCTATATCCTAGACTTCACCTCTAGATAGACATATAATTAACTAGCTTAAGGACTTCTATATCTCTTGAGAATGACCCACAGACACATCAAACTCATCATGTCCAAAACTGAGTTAATCACCCTTTCCCAAATTGGCTCTTCCCCCTGTAGCATGAAGGCACCTCCAACCATTCAGCAGACCAAGACAGAAACCTAGATTCATCCCTGACTCCTTCTGCTCCTCACTCTTCACGCCTAAGGAATCACCATACTGCAAATTAAATTATATTAATATTTATGTGAAGTGTCATCTTATCTCCAATCCTATTACCTAGTTCTGTTTAGCTACCTAGCATCCAACAACTTCACCTTAAATTGTATCTTCATAGAAGCAAGTTAAGCAGTTCAGCATCTTCAGATAGTTGTTCTTTTTCACTCATCTAAGGACAACTTGAAAGAATTGACTATAACTTATTTCCTTAAGCTTCTCCTGAAGCTATTAACATGATGTCTAGCCTACCAAAGACAGTAGATAGTGAATGAGTTAGTGAATGAATGAATGAATGGCTTAAGGAGAGACAGATAATTTCAACAAATGAGACTGGATTCCCTCTACTTGATTTCCTATAAAAGACTTCATTTTTTTCTCTAAAGTTATGAATCTTTGCCTAAACTCATCCATTTGGGTCTGCCTAGAAAAATAACCAGAGATACTGTATTATATATTAACTTTCAATCAGCTGCAAATTGTTAGAATAATTGGCAATTCAAATACATTCTAGTAAATTGGGATGAATAATCACTCTAATTTCATAGTCCCAGTTTTTCCTAAAAACATAGAATCTCATGTTTTAACTAATGAAGATAATATTGACCGAGGAATTATTTACTTTTAGAGGAAGTAAATACTTTTTAACTGTATTTAGTTTTTCACTTTAATTTTTTACTTTATTTCTCTTTAAAGACAGCAAAAATTGACTGAAAAATTAACATAAATCTTTTTATTCAAAATTCACCCAATAAATAGGTATAAAATAAATCTAAATAATCTTTCAAATGATTTTTTTCTATGTTTGTAGCATTCTGCTTCCAATATTATTGTCTGCATCTGTACTAAAATTTGGGGGACACATGTGTATCTGGAAATTCTCTTCAGTTGTACAATCACTATTATTTTTTCAGTAATCAAGTCAGCTTCAGGGCTATACACATATTAAACAGAAAGATATCTGAGAACTGGGTAATGAATCTATTAAAAATGTTTCAAGGAGGTTATCCTAGGTAAGGGCAGAATGCAAATCAACTCCATACCTGAAATATTTCAAGCAGGCTTGCAGCATTTTCCTTGGTAGCCAGTGAAAGAGGGCAGAGCAGAGGCTGTGGCCAGGACATCTGCACCGAGCATCACCCACAGTCCATCGTGCATAACCAAACCCTTTACGAGAGGTTACCCAGGCTACCTCCCTTATGCACATGGAAACCTACCTTGTATCGCTTTGTCCTGTGCCCATCACAGCTAACTGGACCTGGGGGTGGCACTTTACATCAGATGAGCTAATCCACGTGCTGGCTGGTGGTGGCCTGTGACATGCTGTGGCATCTACCCTCTCAGGGATCCAAAGTGAACATGGGAAGACCTTGGCAGTTACCAGTGGGCACTGAACATGCAAAGTTTCCGTCAGGCAGTGTTAAAGCACTACACGGTCCAAGACAGGCAGAGATTGGGTTACACAAAAGGAAGATGTGCAGGATTAGAAATCCAGATGGGGGGAAAAAAAGATGAAAAGTTTAAACTATGCAGCCTTTGGACCAAACTGAAGAGGTAACAGCTGGTCTCTAAAACAGCAGTTCAATCCATGATACAGCCTCACAATTAAATCCCCTTACTAGGGGTAACCTGGGTAAAATTCTCTCCTCCTTACTACCAGTCTGCCTGGAAAAAAAGGTGGGTGGCAGTAACCAGCTAACACTTGGTCTCTGGTTACCTCACACACCGGAACACAGGAATGGTCGTTTCTGACATCTCAGACCTCGCTACAAAGTCAGACTCTGTCACTATTTCTTCCCTTCCATCCAAGCAAAAATCTGGCTGAAGGGGTGTGGGAGCAATACTGCCTCCCGAATCTAGTAAGAAGTAGACATTCAGACACATACTGAGCTCAAGTGGAGAAGGTACTTCATGTGTCCTTAAAGTTACCTGTGAAATTTTAATAAAGTGAAGACTTCTGGCCAAAAGCAACTGGAATAAAAATAATTCATGAAAGAACAGTCATAATGCATTGGTTAGGTGTCACAGGACATCACAGGGAGTCTAAAGTCTCTTGCATACATGAAATGACAAAACTCACCATTTATAGGTACTGATTTTACAAAACTTCCCAAGGGCATTCATGTACATTTTCTTCTAACAACACGGTGAGGTTACATTTCTGCTTCTCTTCCTTATATATTAGATAAACTAAGGTACACAGAACTTAGTTATTTTACAATATCTTATTTTGCAAGTCACTGGAAAAGCCAAGATCCTGGTGTGTAATATTGTACAAAACTATCAACTCTCTATCACCAAAAGTAATTAAAATCTGGGAAACAGCACAAACACCTACAGAGGCATGCCCCATGAGAAAACAAAATAAAATGGAGGAATGCCACTTTTTTTTTATTTAATTCTTATTTTTTATTGAAGTGTGGTCAATTTACAATATTAGTTTCAGGTGCACAGCAAAGTGACTTAGCCATACATATACATACACACATTTTTTTTTCAATTTCTTTTCCATTACAGGAATGCCAAGTTTTATGACAAATTTGTTTATCATAATTTTATTTAAGTAGAGGTTCAACTATAATATCCAAACAGATTATTTATTAACTAACAGAGAATTAAGGGCAGGAAATAGCAGAAGTCTTTTTCAATTTAAAAGCAATTAAAATCCAGAATCAATTCAAAACCAATTAAAATTTAATTAGCAGATTAGATTTATAAGAAATTTTCTGAGACTATCTGCACTACACATAGAAAACTGAAACTCTAAACAAATATTAGGTTTTTGGCATATTTATTAGTTAAGGCTTAATAAAACAAGGAATGCTCTATCTGCCTACCAAGGCATAAAAGGTTTTAAATATCCTTCTATTCTTCACCCACACCCTAAATTTAGGGAAAATCCATTAAAAAGCAAAAACTAGGTCTTCTCAAACAACTCATTGGGACAAAGACCACATCAGATTCCTTGCAAAGGAGAATGTATCTCCTGTAACTACCTTACAGCAAACCCCGGCTCTCCATTTATAAATAAGCAAACAAGCCCTTCTGGGTGTATAACTGTAGCCTACATGTTACTGAGCATGAAGTGACTAAATAGTGCCATTCTGAACTATCACTGTACTAAAAATAGAAGTTTAGTGATATACGAAGTATCACAGAGTGTTTGTACACAAAGAGGAATTATTTTCAGTGCCTACACAGATTAGAAACCAAATTCAGTATCTGTAGTGTCTTTAAAAATTGCTCCCATGGTCATAGTGTGCCAAAAAAAAAAGTGGATTCTGCAGAATATACAATCCCCAGAAAGACTATAGAGCCATAAAAATCTTACGTTAGAAAAGTATAAAATAAATACAACTAATGTTTATATAACATTTACTCTGTGCAAGGCACTAGTCAAAATGCTTCATATATATTAACGCATATAATCCTCACTGTGAGTTTTGAAGTTATATTATTATTATTATCATAACTTTGGAGAAAGAAATTACACATACACAAAGTATTTACCCATACACACAAATATAGTTATTCTAATAAACCTAATTAGCAGTAGGTTATTTTATTTTTAAGTGTTATTAGGATTAGTGAGAATTTACTGATCTGACAGGAACTATATGTTTATATTTTTCAGTGAAATTTTGATCAGTAAAGATACTGTGAACAAAATACACTCTAAAAAGGGCCACACTGATTCCAGAAAAAAAAGAACCAATTCTGATTTCACTTGACAGCTCTGCTGGATTTACACCTGCTGCCCATTTTATCTCCTTTAAACTCTTTATTCATAGATTCTCCTGTTTCTCTTTGTGCCCCACCGACCACTTCTCAGGCTCTGTGGCAGCCATGCAAATTTGCCAGCAGAACTTCAACTACAGAGAGCTTAACTGACCATTGCTATTGCTCCCTGAAATTCATTGCCACGTTTGCTCCAAGATCACACTTCCCACAGGTGCTCCTAGCCAATCACCATGTGCAGCAAGGATGCTGAATCAGGTCCATCACTGGGAGACACAGGACACTTCCGAAAGGCAGCTTTAGTTTGAGGGTCCCCAAATAGTCTGGGCAACTCTCACCAGACTCCATGGCAGATCTAGGATGCTTCCACCTAGCCTTTCTTCCCTCTCTCCTCACTCAAGGAAAGGCTTGAATTGTGATTTGACAGTTACTTTGTTTTTGTTTTGGTTTTGGTTTTTTCAGTTTTTCCTGGCTCATTTCTCATTTTTTCCCTCAAGTCTTTTCCTCAATAAAACCATACACACTTAATCCGATCTGGGTATCTTCTTTCCAGAAGACCTCTGGACTAACACAGTCTCCCTCACCTACTTTTTCCTTACACTGGCCCCTTAAATACACGTGTTCCCCACGGTCCTGTTCGTAACTCCCTTTTATCTCCTATTCTAGTAGAAGCCTACAGCTTTCAGCACAGCCTCGTATCTACTACAAGCAAAATAGGCATCATTACACCAGATTGCTCCTCTGGGCTCTATGCTCTATGCTCTTTCTCTTTAGACATCTCAAATAATCACTTCAAATTCAAAATTTTAAAAACTAAATGTATCTTGCCTCTGAAAAGGCTTCCTTAATCAGGTCTAACAATCATGACTCAGTGCAGAAAACAGACACACTCTGGGTATATCAAGTAGAAAGGGACTTAACACAGAAAACAGGTTCTTAGAAAACTTTGGAATGGCTGCAGGCCTTCAACTGTTTCATTTCATTCAAATTTTATGCCACCTGATCTGCAATCCACAGATCAGGTGGTCGCTGCTGGTTCTGCTTATCCCTGAGTCACAAAGAGGTGACATGACACCTGAAGGTGGAGTCACCTGATGCCAGAGTTCACGTGGGGCAGATCCCGTCAGCCAGCTGCTAGGGCTACAGGGAGGGGACTCCCATCTCACCTATGCTTTCCAAATCTCTCAAGAATACATCTAATTGGGGAAAAGTAATTCACATACAAAATGCAGGCTGCAAGGGAATCTGGGCAGTATAGATTTTAGCTTTCTAAACTCCAAATTGAAAGAGGTTCAAATGGAGACTGAGAGAACCAACCCATGTCTCTACCAGATTAATGGCACAAACATCCACTCATTTAGCCAACCCTAAAAATGGAGGGCACTGAAGATTCCTTTCTCTTCCTCATTCCATTCCTGACTGATCAGTAGTCTTATCTGCAGCAAACAACTGCTGGCTTACCTCCGGTCTTCACATTCTTGTGTGGGCTGCTGTAATCGTGTCTTAGTAATTACTACTACTCACTTCACTTAGTAGTTACTAATTGCTAACTTCATTTCTTACTTTTACTCTCCATAATTCCACACTGTGCTTTTCCTAAATCTTATCATGTTACTCCTTCAGCTTTGAAGCTCTTTATCCTGAAGGTAACGTGGGCCTCATTCAAGCTTTTGACATGTTGTTACAGAGGCCAAGGCAGTTCCAATCCCCTGGCATGACACGCAAAGCCCTAGAGGACCTGTCCCTGGCTAACTCCAGACTTTTCTCTGCCTCTCCTTTGTGCACTCCAACCATGTCAAAGTATCTGTCATTCCTCAAATTTGCAGTATTATTTCACACAATCTGATTTTACAGAGGTTATCCCATCCACCTTGAAATCTGGCCCTCCTCCCCTCTTTCACCCAGCTATATCCTACCTTCTTCCAATTCCCACCTCAATAAAACACCTCCAATAAACGAGTTCAGATCAACCCAAACAGAGACTGTTTCTATCCATTACTATCATTACATCACTGGTCACAATAGGCAGGCATTGCAATTAAGTCTCCCATTTAGATGACACCTACACTAACGTTCCTCTGTGACAGACAGCATGACTTATTTGCCTCCATACCTGGAATATAATATGTGCTCAGTAAAATACTGGTTGACAGAAGGAGCAAAAGAAAAAAGGAAAATTAAATAGACTGGAAAGGGGTTTAAAATAAAGGCAGCAAAATCATACAGCTATTGCTGTTAAGTCAAATGAGAATGATCTTTTTAAAGAAGAAGTTTCTAACATTTTGTAACAAATTCATGTTGTATAGTATCAGTTTTATAAAGAATAATATTTTAATAATATCTTATTAGGATTAAAGGCATCTTAATAAAAGTTATACAATCTTAGTGTTGTCTAATTTTGAAAGATTTGAAAACAAATGATATATTTAAATTAACACAACAGAGAACAATCCTTGTTTTCTATTAAAAATCATTATAAACACAGATTTCAATCCAGAAATGTCTGCAGTCCATATAATATTATTTAGAAAATTTAAAACTACATGATAAATATCAAAATCTAAAGAGAAAATTATTCATATTTTTAACTGACAATAAAATGTTCATGTTAAGTACATGATTATCTAATTATTAATAATCTGTAAGAATTGGACATTAGAGATACATTTTTATAAATAAGGATTCTATTTCATGGTACACATGGTAATCATTAAACACTTGTAAATATGTAAGAATTTTGTACTCAGAATAATTTGTTCTACATAAATATTTCCCAAACTGTATGTTCCAAATAATGTTACCTTTAGGTCTGCTCTAATGTGACAGTGTATGTTCTAAAAATCAGTGTGCTACAGAAAATCATGCCAACAAAATGGCTAGGACTTATGGGGAAAAATGGGTTTAGGCACACAACACTCATAAACTTCATCAGTGACACATTAAAAAAAAAAGATAGGAACAGATTTACAGATATTTAATCGTTAAATACATAAACCTGCAACAAATGTGGCACTCTACCTAGAAAAAGGCCTGCAGCAGTTTGCTTGAGGAAGTGGGTTTCAGAAAGGTTACTGCTTGTGAGTTACAATGAAGAAGTAGAAGAAGGAGTATCTGAAATCTCACAAGAAGCTGCGACACCCGGTGGGTTGTGTGTCATTACGCAAGTCCACGGACTGAGGTAACTGGCAAATATCTGATGTGTGTGTGTCTTGGAAGGGCTGAGTGTGGTTTTCCAAATTCACCTATTGTGTCTCCTGCACAAAACTGTGCAAAAACAAACACAATATTTGCATTACGCTCAAAATGTTCCCTGATACATCAATCAAGTTTGGAACAAATCTGCATTTTCAAAATGATCATTATGACAGAACTGAGTGTAATAGGTACTTGAAAAACAAAAGTGGGAGAAGATAGCTTCTATGTTCAGGAAATAAGTGGGTTAAGCAATACTGAATTTTTTTCTAGTAAAAGCTCTCAGACACTTCACATGCTAATGTAAACTCTGAAACTTCAAGAAGGCAGTGAGTTTGGAAAATTTTGTTTTCCAAAATTGTTTGCTCCTTCGTTCTGGGGTGGGAGTAACATTAACACCTCCTAAAAATAAGATTCCGTGTAGCACAGTCTGATAAATACTCCTCTTTACCAATGTTTCACATTTATTGTCACAAAATGTAAAACAAGGATTATGTTCATAAAAGAAATATATTATGATCTAACTCAATTCTGTGTGTACTTAAAGAAAGAAATCTGCAATAAATTTTCAAAAACACCATTAAAGTGTCTAGAATTGCTGGCTGTATTTCTTCTGGTTCATACAGAGCTCAGCTAAGCCAGACAATTAAAATTCCTCCTTACAGATGACAAAATGTTATCTTTTCAGCATGATTAACCATAGGTTTTTAAAAATCTACATCAAAGAATCAAATTAGAGATTTTAAATTTATATGGTTTTCTGGGATTTCAGTGTGATCACAGTGCCTAGAAATTAAATCCTTTTTTGGTGAAAAGCTAAGGGAAAAAAAAGTTTTGTTTTCAAGAACTAATTTTGCCTATTATATAATCATATATAAAGTATAATATGCCTGTTAACAAGTGTTACAATGTAATGATAATTCACAAACATAAAGGAACAGCATTCCAAGCAGAGGAAATAGAATAAACTCTTAGAAAAATCTCTAGCGTGCATGCCATCTTGCATGCAAGTTTGACTGCAATGAAGTTTGCATGAAGAAGAAAAGTGGGAAATGAGTCTGGTAAGGAGAAAAAGGGCATTCAGATGCACTGATAGAAGTGAGGGTATTTTACAAGTGATTTCAAGTAGGGATTTTTGAGAAAGATGGACGAGTCAAAAATACTCTGAATTTTAAGTCTAAGAAACAATTATGTCACCAAGAGAAGTAGGGAACCCAAAGTCAGGAGTTGACTCTCTGATGCTTAAACATTTCAACAGATTTCTTTCCCACTGCTTACTTTTTAGGTAATTCACTACTTACACAAATCTAAAATGGGGGAAAGGAAGGATTTTCATGTAATTTGGGTTTGCTGCTTGTAATAGTTCCATTAAAAGTTTGAAAGTCAAGGTAATTAATGGTAGCTACTGTAACAGGTAAACATCAATATTTCAGCAGCTTAACACAGTGGTATTTATTGTTTGCTGGTATCAAAGTTCAGTGTAGTTAGTGGGCAACGGTGTGGAGGGAGATGGAGATGTGAGTTGTGTTCCGTGCAGCTATTCGGAGATCCAGGCTCCACCCATGATACGGTTGTACCATCTGTAACATGAGGCTTCAAAGACATTCTGCGCTCATCTACGAACTGACTGGAGGGAAAACACGTAGACTCTCATGAAGGAGATAACATAATGCTCTCACTTCTACCCACACTCCACTGGCTAGAATTTAGTCCCACCCAATTCCAGGGATGGACGGAAGGTGTCAATTTAACTCGATGCTCAGGAATAATACTTCACATTGCCTCTGTCACAAATGGGAAGGAAGATAAAGCCCTTACCTGAATCACTGAGGACTTAACTTTGAAAGTATCCTTTCTGATTGTCCCTGTGATCAATGCGCACAAACGGTAAGAGCTGAAAGCAAAAGTAGTCACAGCAAGGAAAATGTACGATATAAAACTTCACAGCCTAGAGCTTAGTTAATCTGAAACGTACCTTTCTCACAATCTTTTGAACTTAGCTTAAGCAAAACATTCAGAAACTCTTGACATGTAACTAACGTCCTCCTATCTTGGCTTGAATAAGTGTTGAGGTATGTGTGGGTTTAATTTAGAAAGGCTTCAATTAATGAAGTGGACAGGCCACCTTTAAAAAAAAAAGGCAGAGTTCCAAATTCTCCACATCTTAGCCAACACTTGCTGTCTTTTCTTTTCTTTAATAACAGCCGTCCCAACAGGTGTGAGATGGTGTTTCATTTTGATACCGATTTGCATTTGCATTTCCCTGATGATTAGTACTGTTGAGCACCTTTTCATATACCTGTTGGCCATTTGTATGTTTTCTTTGGAGAAATGTCTATTCAAGCCCTTTGCCTATCTTTAAATTGGCTTATTCAGTTCCTTTTAGTCAGTTACATGTTTTGGATAATAACCCCTTATTCGATAGATGGTTGGCAATATTTTCTCCCATTCTGTAGATTGCCTTTTCACTCTGTTGATTGTTTCCTTTGCTGTTCAAAAGATTTTTAATTTGATGTAATCCTCCTTGCCTATTTTTTGGTTTTGGTGCCTGTGATTTGGTGTCAATTCCAAGAAATCATTGCCAAGACCACTGCCCAGGAATTGCTGCTCAATGGGGATACAATTGCAGCTTTGCAAGATGAGTAAGTTCTAGAGCTTTGCTGTACAGCATACTGTCTACAGTTAATAATGTGGTATTGCGCACTTTAAAACAGGTTAAGAGGACAGATCTCGTGTTCAGTGTTATTATCACACACAAAAAGAAAACACAAAAGAACAGAAGGACATTTTTGCAGGTGATGGATATGCTTAGTATCTTGACTGTGATGAGGATATCAGGACGTATGCATATGTCCAAACTCATTAAAATGCACACCTTAAATACGTGCAATGTTCTGTGTATCAAGCAAACTTTAATAATGCTTTAAAAACCTGAGTGCTGCCTAGTTATTGAGCTTTTTCTTTCTGAGTTCAGAGCAAACATAGTTCAATACTATATGGTTTTTAAATACTGTGAATGAAAATAAAACTTTTCCAGCTATGAGAAAAGTAATTCTGCCATGGAGGAGTATCAGATACTAGTGCATAAGGAAACAACTCCTTCTTAAGCCCTGTGACAAAATGTAGCTACTTACCTAGTCCCTCCATCCACAGCGTAATCTCCTGCATAATTAAATATTCTCCCTGTGTTTCGAGTATTTAAAATTGAAGCATTACTGCCTGGGTTCTTAATTCGAAGAAATTGAGAGGGTAAATAAATTCAATGTCCTAGCCAAAAAGGCAGTGTATCTGTTTCAGGAAAACACACACACACACACACACACACACACACACACACACACACACACCCCTCCTTTAAGTAGGAATAAACCTGGATGCCCCAAGATGGCTTGTGTGGTATCAAAGAATGTCCTCTGAGAACCAAGTTGGTTTCCTTGAAAACTTGAAAAGGGAAATTCAGTCTCTCCCACCCTGCTTGCTTCCTGATTCCACAAGCTTCTGCCCTGCAGTCTGTATCTCTGGGACATCATCCGTGTCTCACAGACACCACTGGACTTGGATTGGTCAGAAGGAAGCAGAGGAGGAGCCACTCTGAACAGCTTTTTTTTTTTTTTTCCCTTCACACACCATAAAAATCAGCAGCAGCTAAAAACACTCAAAGCAAAGCTTCAGGTTGGGAACCGACACCCCTGAGAGGCAGCTGATGTGAGCATGTGCACACAGGTTCATCTCCCAATAGCACAGCCGCCACTAGGAAAATTATTTTGAAAAGACCTGAATGCATGAGACTGAAGTTAAAGTGAAGGTGAGAACAAAAAGAGCAAACAGCAGACTGGACTGTGAATGAGCAGCCTGAAGCCTAAGATTTCAAAGTGATGGTGATCAGAGTGGTACCTGAAAGAGACTGAAAACTCCATTTCAAGCTTTGGAGCACGTGACTTTTATTCACAGCAGGCGTGCCAGTTTCAGCCTCGCCACTTTCAGACAGATAAAGACCTGGGGGATTTCACTGACGCTCCCTGACCCAGGAGGTTCGAGCCATTCACTGGGGACCTGAATCCACTTGGCGCAGGATGAACTCTACCCATCGCCATGGGATGCACACTTCCCTCCACTTTTGGAACCGCAGCACCTACGGACTGCACAGCAATGCCAGTGAGTCCCTGGGCAAAGGCTACTCTGATGGAGGGTGCTACGAGCAACTTTTTGTCTCTCCGGAGGTGTTTGTGACTCTGGGTGTCATAAGCTTGTTGGAGAATATCCTGGTGATTGTGGCAATAGCCAAGAACAAGAATCTGCACTCACCCATGTACTTTTTCATCTGCAGCCTGGCCGTGGCTGATATGTTGGTGAGTGTTTCCAATGGGTCAGAGACCATTGTCATCACCCTGCTAAACAGCACAGACACGGACACACAAAGCTTCACGGTGAATATTGATAATGTCATTGACTCAGTGATCTGTAGCTCCTTGCTTGCATCGATCTGCAGCCTGCTTTCGATTGCAGTGGACAGGTACTTCACTATCTTTTACGCTCTCCAGTATCACAACATAATGACGGTTAAGCGGGTTGGGATCATCATCAGCTGTATCTGGGCAGCGTGCACGGTGTCGGGTGTTCTGTTCATCATTTACTCAGACAGCAGTGCTGTTATCATCTGCCTCATCACCATGTTCTTCACCATGCTGGCTCTCATGGCTTCCCTCTATGTCCACATGTTCCTCATGGCCAGACTTCACATTAAGAGGATCGCCGTCCTCCCCGGCACTGGCACCATCCGCCAAGGTGCCAACATGAAGGGGGCGATTACCTTGACCATACTGATTGGGGTCTTTGTTGTCTGCTGGGCCCCCTTCTTCCTGCATTTAATATTCTACATCTCCTGTCCCCAGAATCCATACTGTGTGTGCTTCATGTCTCACTTTAACTTGTATCTCATTCTGATCATGTGCAATTCCATCATTGATCCTCTAATCTATGCACTCCGGAGCCAAGAACTGAGGAAAACCTTCAAAGAGATCATCTGCTGCTATCCCCTAGGTGGCCTGTGTGATCTGTCTGGCAGATATTAAACGGGGACAGTGGAGATGCTAAAAACACGCATAAGAGACTTTCATTCTTGTACAACCTGAACAGTGTGCTTCTGCAACAGCTTTTTCTTCTGTGTAAGGCACCGGCTGAGAAACTCTATTGTGCAAATTTAAGTCTATAATTTTTGATGTGAAAAAAAATGCCCGGTCTCGGTGTATATTTAATGTCATGCTACTTTCTGACTGTAAAATGTTAATCCATTTTACCGGCTGTAGGCACTCTGGATTTATAAAAAAGAAAGAAGCCCTTATGAAAAGTTTAACACTGTTTCTTTCTTGTTATTCACAAGGATTTGATACTTTGCTTGTTTTAGTAACATGGAAATCACAGCTTCATTAAATATATTCAAATGAATGGTTTCTTATATTACACTCCACAACACTGAAGTATGGAGACTCGATTCTCGCATTTAGGGGAGAAATACTAAAGGTCAGATGCTTAATCATTTTTTTTAAGCTGAAATTTCAAGTCATTTAATAAAACTTGTCCTTTCTCTTTGTGCAGAAGTAGAAATGAAGCTTCTATTGGGAGCTGTTAAAAGAGTTACTAAATGGGGGGGGGGGTACTATTTTGAGTCAGAAAACTATCTATGTTTCCACAGAAACAGAGAGATTAATTTGCCCAAGCACGCAGGCTGATATGCCACGCAGGCAACCCAGCCTGGGAGAGAACACAGCAGCCATGGGGATTAACGTGCTCTGGGAGACCTAAGTTAACATGGAAAGCTAAACTTCCTGACACCAAACTATTTCCAACCACCTCTAATGAAAACAGAGTATCAGGCCTTTCTGCTCCTTTAATCGGGGATCCAGAGAGTCTGCTGAGATGTCCAGAAAAGGTGGTGCTGCACTGAGAGCTGGCTTCTAAAAACTACACAGTTCGTACTGAGTTCTTCCACTTTTCACATCAAAGTGACTTGCAGTTTACTTATTGCTGATTTTCTGAACTGGAGTTTAAGTAGTCATTATTAAGGATTTTAACTTTAAACCTGTAGCGCAAGTATTTTCAGGCAATATTTGTAAATATCCCCCCCAAAAAGGGGGGGGTACTTCTGATGTTGGTACTTTACAAGCAGAAAGAAATTCGCCACCGGAACCCCAGAATATGTCAAGAGATAAATTAGCCTACCACAACCATATTTTAGAGAGTAAATACTTGTTTCACTCCAAATAATCCCACAGATTTGGCTACTGGGTACTAAACTCTGTACTTTTCAATCTGCAAGTACTTAAAGAAAGAAAATATATTAGGCTGAGGATTACCACATAAACCATTGTTTGATTTAATTTACAGTGTCTTCAAATGCTCATGGGCAGAGATAACATGTAAAGGTATCTCTTTACTCAAATCTAAATGTTTTTTACATGTTGACAGCAAGTTCCAAGAAACACTTTCAGCATTCACGTGGAAACATTAAAGTGTAACAGTGAAGTTAAAGTTTACACATGAAAGGTGTTACTGAAGCTTGATTCACTACAATCCCTCTATTCTGATGTAAAAATAAATGTGAGGATTTAAATACAAACAAAACCAACAGTCAGAGCCCAAAACTGTAGCAGGACATAGATGGCATTTTTGTCTTTGCTGCGATTTCTGTGCATCATTTCACATAGTGACTGTGAGAAATCCCAGGGACTGGAGACACAGAAGAGAGCTATCAGCCTGGCCCATCTTCAATGGTGGCTGCCCTTTCAGTCTATTCTATTTCTCTCTCCAATGTCAGTTCAGATGCTGCTCTGTGCATTTAGAGCCAGCCCACTTCTCCCATTGAAAGGAAATCAGGCCCCTTCAGCTTGAATTTCACACCTCCTCCCAGCAGGTCACAGTGACAGGATGAGTGTTAGTCATGAACCTCTGTGCTCGGCCATCTTCCCCTATAAGCCCAGGGCACAGTATTGACTTCCGGTTCTTTAAATGCTAAGACAGTGTCTTACTCATTACTTCCTGTTCTCCAAAGATTCTTCTATTATGTTACTTCCTCTTTCTCCAGTAAAACCAAAACTCCCCCCAGAGGAATACATCATTATCACCCAAAGTCCACACTTTACATTAGAGTTAATTCATAGGTGTCGTACCTTCTACGTGTTGTTACAAATATATAATGACGTGCATGACAGTATCATACAGAATAGTTCCACTGTCTTAAAAATATTCTATGCTCCACCTATTCATCCCTCCCCTCCTAAGCCTTGTCAACCTCTGACCCTTTTATTGTCCCATAGCTTTGCCTTTTCCAGAATGTCTTGGAATCATACAGTATATGACCATCTCAGATTGGCTTCTTCCACTTGGTAACATGCATTTAAGATTCCTTTGCGTCTTTCTATGGCTTGGTAGCTCATTTCTTTCTAGTGCTAAATAATATGTCGTTGTATAGCTATAACACAGTTTATCCACTTACCTACTGAAGAACATCTTACTTGCTTCCAAAATCTGGGAATTATGAATAAAGCTGCTATAAAAATACTTTTGTCTGAACATAAAGTTTTTGACTCATTATCAAGGAGCAGAAATTAACTTTTAAAAACTTCAGTACAAATACTGTGGTGTACATGTCTCTCTTTTAATACTTTGTTAAGGGTAGTTAGTTAGCATTTACATTATGCTGGTCAGGAGAATATACACCAAATGTGGCTGGTAGGCGGCACCAGGTGCCTTTATTGAAATTTTCACTAGAAAGCTCAACTAAGTATAAAGTATATTAGAAACGATATTTTCCACTGGTGAAATGAGTGACTTTCAACACTTGTTGTTCACTTAGAAAGTGGTGTAGCCATAACTTGCATGAACAAGGTTTGTATCTCATTTCTGCTCACTTAGCTCTAAGTGAGCAAACACTTTGACTCTAAGTCCAAAGCTCCAAGTAGTCCCACGTGTCCCCCATCTGTTTCAAAAAAGTCTCTGTTGTCCAAACTAAGTATTTTGCAATTACTAAAACATTCTTGAAGAATTATTTAATAACATGTAAGTATCGACTTATGCTTTATGTTACAAGGAATACACAAAACAGAATATTTAGTGTGATACCAACTAGCTAAAGAAAGTACCACCAGTCTGCTTCTATACCTCCCACACACTACTTTCAATAACTCATGAGCGATCCGTAGTCATTATTCCTGGGTAATAATATTAAGGGTGATAATATTAAGACACACAAGCATTACAACAGAAAGACAGTTGACGGAAATGCAACTGCCAAACTGCCAATGATATGTGGAAAAAGAGTAAACACAAAATAAGTTAGTTTTGAACAAGAACATATCTTAGATATCATCTTATCCAACCCTCTAAGACTCAGAGACATTGTCTAATATCACGTGTGAAGTCAGTTGCAGCATCAAAACCCAAGATTCAGTTCCTGACCCCCATTCATACTTCCTTGTATCAGATTTTAAGAGCCTTCTTCTGTAGACAAGTGCAGCTTTCTAGTCATACAGGCCTGTGATAGAGTTATGGTTATATTAATTTTCAGCTGTGAGATTTTGTTTAAGTTCATTTTCTCAATGTTAAATGCATAGTAATACCTGTCTGATGGTAATCTTAAAAGGATAAAAGACAATTACAAGATCAAAACTTAAAATTCAACAAAACAGTGTCCAACACATATAGGCACTCAAAAATGATAATTATTAGTTTTTTTAAGAATACAAAGTAAATGAATAAACCCATGCATGAACAAAGACTTACTAGCTTTGCTATCTCTCAACATTATTAATAAACATATCTAGGTCCTGGGCTTAATTATGTATCTTTTCTTAAACTACTTTAAATAATTTCCTTGAATTTGACAGAATTTTTGTACAAATGGATATATCTAAACATAGTAGATACACAGACATACCTGCATTCTAAAAGGATAATTTTTTATCACCAATAATGCTAATTGTTTTAAAATTTGCAAAGCCACATTCAACACTGGAAAAGCTAATTAGACACCATGTCAAACATGAAATAACCAATTAGCCCATTTCTTCAAAGATGATTTGATACTCATTAAACTTTACGCCATTAATTTAAATGTTAGTGCCAAAAAACTATCCGAGCTGACATTGTGTAAACCCTTGAAAAAGAGCCATAAATCATTAATTTATAGTCACACCTTGATGTTCACTCATTAGTTTATCATGTATTGATCAAAACTATGTGTCTGAAGGTAGAAAGAGAACAGGGTTTGGAGTAGGGAATACTGGTTCAAATCCCAGGGTTACCAGCTCTAGAACCTTGGGCAGGTTTCCTGAGCATCTATAATCTAACCTGAAATGAAGATAATATCCACTGTCTTGTCATATAGTTAACAATGATAAACATTAGATAATGTAAAATTACATCAATTGAAAGGATCTAGTACTATAGTGCTTGTCATCAATTATTTTAATAATTCATCAAATTGTGCTCAAAAGGTTATCAGAGCTTAGACCCTAGAAGAAGTTAAATGGTGAGACTCTTGGATATCCTTGCCTCCCCAGTATGGAGAGACAGGAACACATTCCAATCTGTTTTCGCAACTTCATTTATTTCTAACAAGCAAAGTAAGTTAAAAAAAATTTATATATATATATATATATATATATATATATATATATATAAAATTTAAGTATACAGAAATTTTAGAAAGAGAATGTGACAATGAATGTATGTATGTTCATGTATAACTGAAAAATTGTGCTCTACACTGGAATTTGACACAACATTGTAAAATGACTATAACTCAATAAAAAATACTAAAAAAAAAAAAGAAATTTTAAACACTCCAAAATAATTCAAGGGAGGTAAGTGGGTGGAATTGGGCAGGAAGACACAGGTTGTTTCGATGGCTTCAGTAATGTTCTAATTCTTGTGTTGAGTAATGGGTTTAATGTACACTTCAATATTACGCTGCACAGCTTCAAAATCTATGACATACACTTTTTTGTATGTATCCAATACTACATGAAAATGAAATGAATATAATGCATTTACTTTTTAATGTGCTTACGGAGATGGAGCATGCAAAAACTATATTTGCATAGAACAAAAATAAAGGATTCCTAGCACAATTTAATGCTACCACTTAGAAGGAAAAAAAAAAAAAACCCAAAGCTTGCAATGCTCATGGTTGAAATGGGCACTGGGTTAATGAAATTCACAATCATGGTTTACCATTATTAGCAGTGTTTTCACTGCCGAGAGACACCTGGAAGCCCCTCAAATACAGAGCCAAGTGGAAAATTTCAGCAACTCAATCAGTGAACCATTCAGTGAGGTTCTGTGTGGGGCTCAGCTGCAAGTGACACTATTATGGTCTGATTTCTAAACCTAACATTCTAAACAGTGCGAGAAATTTCACTTTTAAATCCAAACCATCACTGAACATAACTTAAAAGTGAAAATATAACAATAAATTTGGTCATAATTCCACCAGAGGGGGGAAAAAACTTACGTTAAAATTATATCAGCAAAAAGTTTAAGTCCTCAATTTAAAATGTTATTTTTTTGTACTATTAAAGCTTCAAAATGGCCCCATTAAAAACTACACATGTAAATTTTACATAAACCTCACAATATCCTGGAGATTTCATTTAAAACAACATATAATAGTCATATTTTTTACTGAGTTCTTTCATTCAGAAAGAAAGCAAGAAGGCTTTAGAGTAATTCTTTTTGTGATTTTGTTTACATAGGGTGATTTCTGTACTGCTGAAAACTGTGCTCTGCTTATCATTTGTACCTATTACCTATATAGCTGTTAGCTACTTACTGTCAATATTGGAAAGAAAATCTATACATTTTCACCTCCGCCCTCCCTCTAGTCTTCCTCCTGAAGACATCACATCTCCATTTTCCACAACAATCAATGTCTTATTTTCACCTAAAACTCAATGTGTCTAAAACAAAAGTGTTCCTTGACACAAATCTGACTTCATTTCACTCTCCTTATGTTTTCATCATTTCATCATTCTCCCAGGAACAGAAACTCCAAAGTTTAGTCACATTATGTTTTCACTCCAAGATTAAATGAAATAAGTGAGATTCTGAAAACGGCTCAGGTGCATAAAAGCCTGACATAAGTGGCTGGGCCTTTCTGTCTATACAATGGAGCAGGATGGCAAGAAAACTGACTTCTGTGGATTTATAATTCCTGTTGGGCAAGGCAGGAAGACAAGGACAAGACTGGTTAATTTGGGTTTGGTGGGCTTTTTCTTTCCTTTTTTTTAAAAAACGTGTTTAAAAAGCAGGCTCAGAGAAGTCTGGGATATACATATATATAAATTTAATAGGAACAGGTGCAGAGATAGTGGAAGATAAGACTACAGAGGTCCCTCAGTCTGTCTTGCAGCCTGCAGTTCCTTCCTCCCATTGTCTCCTAATCTCATTCTGGTGGAGCCTTCAACCCCATCACAGCACTACAACTGCTCTTGCAAACATGACCAAGATGCTTCCAATGACCAAAGCCAATGATCAGCTTATTCTAATTTTATTTAGACCAACACACACATTAACTCGTAAGTCACTCCCTTTTTCTCACTGTGTTTGGTTCTCAGGACACCAAAATCCTTGGTCTTCCTCCTGCCTCAAAAGTGTCTTCTCAGTCTCCTTTGCAGATTCCTCCTCTCTTCCCCAAAATACTTCACAACAGAATCTTCCACAGCTCAGTGCTTTGCGCTGTTCCCTTCTCGTTGGTCATTTCAACCAGTCTCAAAGCACTGAATACTGTCACTATTCTGAAGACTCCCAAAGGTATAGCTTCAATTTGGATCACTTCCACTATTTTCTGAACATCTATACTTAGCTTTCTAAAACAAATTCTGTCTTAATTCAAGCTGCCATAATAAATTACCACAGACTGGGTGGCTTAAAGCACAAACATTTACTTCTCCCAGTTCTGGAGGCTGGGCAGTGCAAGATAAAGGCACCAGGGAGTTCAGTTCTGGTGAGAGCATTCTTCTTGGTTGTACATGACTGTGTTCTAGCGGTAGCATCACATGGAAGAGAGAGAAAGAATTAACCCTCTTCCGCACTTCATAAGAACACTAATCCCATCATGGGAGCTCCACCCTCATGACCTATTTACCTTCCAAAGACCCCGTCTCCAAATACTACCACATGAGGACTCCACTATGAATTTTAGGGAGACACAAAACACAGCAGATGCCAAACTTACAAGTCTATTTTGAACTCCTGGTATTTCCACCCAAAACTTCTCTCACTGCTTTGCCCACATCAGGTGATGGCAGCTGGATCCTTCCAGTGACTCAGACTGAAATCTCTAGAGTCACCACTAATTTCTCTTTGTCTTATACCCTGTTTTGGATCCATCAGGATATATTATTGGCCTTATCATTAAAATATATCCAGTGTCTTCACCTAGCACCTACAATGGAGCTTGTCTGGGAGAAGAGCTCAGTGGATATTTGATGAAAGAATGAAGAAATGTGCAAAAATAGCAGGGAAAAAGCTCAGACTGGATGCCCCGTTAATAGCAGTATTGAAGCAGTTAGTGAACAAAGGACAGACCATGAAGTCATGATCACAGAGGTCAAAGAAAAACTAGAAAGGGTGATACGACTGAAGCTGAGGGAGGAGTGAGTCATAAGGAGCGAGTTGTCAGTCATTTCAGTAAAGAAAGAACTGAAACAGTGTTCAGAAAATTTTCCAACTAGAAATTTAGTGTACTTCATCTGAGAATAGAATTGCAAAGATGACTAAGGTTTTGATGAAATTATGAAAAAAATAGAAAACATGAGATGAAGAGCTAATTTCCAGTAAAATACTGAAGCAGATACCAGATGCTCTGGATCTCACACGGAGACAGAGAAGTAGAATGGGAGATGAAGCAGTGTGGAAACAGAATACAGACTCTTCTATTAACAAGCTGTACTGAATAGAACGGGGCATATAATTCCAAGGGATAATTTTCTCAAAATGGATTAGCTTCAAGGGAGAGCCTATGCAGAGGCAAAGAACCAATACAGACTAAGAGGCTGAAAATACTGAATATTTACTGAAAATTCTCAATAGTACAGCTAAATCACTTTCACATAATTTCCCATAAATGGTGACCTTTTCTTCTGAGTTATTTTTCCCCTCATTACACCATAAAGCAGCTGGGTGAAGAGCTCTACGTTGGGACTGGACCTTTCCAATCACCAGGAGATGAATCTGAAATGCCAACGCGTCCCTTACCCCAGAGGGAGAGTGATCAGCTCAGCTCCCACGTGGGGTCAGGGACTTCAGTAAGGTCTAGGCTTACTCACCCTTTCTGTTCGGAGCACAAGGTCCCTTCAGAATAGCCTTTCTATCATTCCTGGCTGGAGTGAACGTCTCTCTCACTCAGGAGGGGCCATCCACTCATATATGGCCCTCCTACATGTCAAACTGGACAGCTGGAGCCCCAGCTGCCAGGACCGTAAACTTTGGGACCTGGCAGAGCCATGCTGAGACCACGGATAGCTGTGTACTTTCGGCAGCAGACAGGGGAGGGCTAGCCCTCTCGGGCATCGGTGATAGGAAATGCATGAGACAAAACAAAGGAGACGTCAGCACACACACAAATGTGGCCAAGTGGGACAGATAAGATCCTGGCTAAACTCTCCTTTTACTAAAATTCTTCCCCAAAGTGAGAGCAGAAAGGTCAACAACCCATAACAATACCCATCAAGCACTGATGGGCCGATAGCCTCCCCGTTTCTTCCTTTATTAGCATAGAGACTGCTTCAGCGGATGTCACAGGATGCTTATTTTTGCTTGATTCATGCGTTTTGACACTTTGGTTAATGGTCCTGCATTACAGCATTACATTTTTATTTAGATATTCGCTACATAATATATTTCATTGTAAACATCTAAAAACAGGGTCTCGCCGTTCTGTAATTATTTTAGATAAAAGGAAGATGATCAAATTTAGAGAGACTGAAATAAAGTTAAATACTGAATATTAAAGCGGCCTTCATCTTTAAAGGAAAATATGAAAGAATATATACAGAGAATTCTAAAGGACAATATTGAATACATACACATACACACAACACGCAAACTGGTGTCCAGAGGTGTGGAAAATGGACCAGTTGAGACGAGTTTATTTCATTTATGTCAGTAATGTCCTGAAATGCAGTTGTTAACCGTTACCCACAGCCTGCTACTTGTGGATACACTGAAAGGCTTTGTCACGACCTGTAAGAAGCCTAGTTAGCAGAGGCTGTCCACTGGGATCGCAGGTCTGGGAAACAGTGCCAACTGGGGATTTATACACCAGGTGGCTTCAATTTTAGAAAAAGTGACTCATTAAGAGGAAGAAAGATCAATTAGCCAGAAAAACTTCAATACAGACTCATCACAGTGGTCTATCATTTTTGAAATTAGTCACAAATAAATATCAATGACTGGTCAGAAAATGAATAGACTGGCACACATCACTTGGCAGGAAGCACCACAGTGGGGAAGCTTGAGAATTTCAGGGAACTTTATGAATCAAGGCTACTGGATTAATTTAACCTACGATGGAGGAAATGGGGTATGCCAGATCTTAATCTGATTATTCTAATCACAAGGGAGTGGAAACTTTAGAGCAGCAGAAGACAGCATGTACCCCAGGAGCTTATGGCTTATTTCAAGCATGATGCCAACGACCAGTACTGTCCATGGCCTAAGGGTCGCATCCTCCAATTACCAAATTGTTCTGAGCTTCAGAGCTGGCACTGCTCCTTCAGGGACTGTGGGCAGATCAGTGAGAGGCTCTCTTCTCCAGCAGGAGACTATTCCTGCACACCACTTGTGCCAGGTTTTTCATTCCTTTTTTTCCGCTCCTTTGGAATTTATTATAAACTTGCTGGGATATGTTTCTCCTTTCATTTTATTTGTCTGTTTCTTTGTCTTCACAGAAACATACCAAAAAACAGTCCTTTCTAAATAAGGGCTCGTGTCATCAGGGTATTTGCTAGCAAAAAATAAAATATTCTTTTCCCATTGTTTCAGGTAAAATATTCATTATCCAGGAAGGAATAGCTAGATGCCTGTGAAACTTACTTTCGTAAAAGTGTTCTGTACTCAGTCTCCAGTACACAAGGACAAGGGAAAAAGACATTTTCATGGCGGCAACAGAGGACTCTCCACCCCATGAGGCGATTCTCTCACGGGTCTCCCACAACATCCCAGTCCTCACCTGGGAGGCCACAGCTTCGCAGCTCTATGGAAATCAGCTACATATCGTGAAACAATAAGGTCTTCGCTATAAGAGATCTGGATTATTTCATGGGTCTGTTGTAAATCGTAGGATCTTGCCATCATCCAGTCATCCTGAGAAAATCTTCATCCCGAACACCGTAGTAAGTTGGTACCAACTCCACGTCCAACAAGCTTCATCTCCGTATGAGGAACGTTTTAAAGTGGTTAAGTATTATCTATTTGTAAGAGGCAAATTCAGCCTCCTGGAGATGGACAGATTCTCAGTTTACAAAGGACAACAGGTGAAAATGCTGGCTGATGTAGCTCCTGCCAGGATGTGCCTTCTGCTACCATTGTTACAGGTGTATGTCCCATGGATGTCTTAGCTCATCACATCTCTTTTTCCTGAGTCGTTCTCTTCTAGAGTTCAGCTGCCACTTAAAATGGTATTTTCTAGCTGATCTCCTTCCTGTCAATCCAGGGCAACCCTAATAATCCCTGAGTAATTTTACTGTTATTAGATTGCTCCTGAGATTTCTCATCTAATTTAGTCAATGGTACAATGCACGTGTTTGGCAATACAGAGTTAGATGCATCCCCTTCTCTTGTTTTTTTATCTATGGTAACAATTCTTATCATTTATGGCTATGATACAGTAGGAATACATTTTAAATAATGAAGACAATTTATTGCTCACACACTTCAACATTTCATTAACAGGGATGGTTTCTGGTGAGGCTTTATCTGGAGGCGCAAGCAATACACTCAGGATTCAATTTCAGTCTGTTTCTCTAGCCTGCTTCCTGCAGTAGCTCCAGCCACAGGCTCTGTACAGTGGCCTCCAGGGGGCTCTAGGGCTCCATCCAGAACCACAAAAGTGGCTGCCACTGTTTCAGAGCCTTCACTCTCACATCACGTAGTGGGAGAAAGAAAAGGCGTCTCCTGCCCAAGTATTGGGATTCGTCCTCCTGTATTGTCCCTGGATGACTCACTGCAGCCAGGCTGATGGGAAGCCAACTGGCTCCCACCAAACAGTGCTAAGCCATGAGGGGTGGGTGAATTTCCCAAAAGATATCAGGGGACTATTAGTGAGAATGGGAGAATGGTAGCTGGAGTGACCCCTGAGGAATATTTGCATATTCGCTACAACATCTGCATACACAAGTCCTCTCAAGCGTGAATCCACAGAGTCTTTATACAAGCCAACCTACTTTGCTCAGTTCCCTTAGATTTCAGTTTCCCCTTATGGGAAATGCATTGCAACAAACACTAGCTCTCATGTTTTTAACTGCCCACTGATGAGATCAAGGAACATATCTCTGGGGCTCTTCTCCATCTGTCAAGGCTCTACTTCATATTCACTAGTCATTTTCTCGGTCATTGAACACAAATTATAACTTATGTTATTCTTTAGAAATAGTTGTACACTATTGTGTCTCTAGTTAACAATAGTGTACTACGAACTTAAAAATTTGTTAAGAAGGTAAAGCTCATGTTAAATGTTCTTACCGTGATTTTAAAAAAAAAGAAAGAATGGGGAGGGTGCAGCTCAGTGGTAGAGTGCGTGCTTAGCATGCACAAGGTCCTGGGTTCAATCCTCTGTATCCATTAAAAATAAATAAGTAAATAAACCTAATTACCTCCCCTCTGAAAAAGAAAAGAAAACTTTAAAAAAAGAAAGCAAAGAAAAAAACAGCTACTACTACTTTCTGCCCCACGTGACATTTTATTCTTAGCAGTTGATACGATGTACATGGGCCCTGGGGTTTCCTTTTCAGTCTTCTTAACTGAATTTGATAAGAGACAACGAAACTGTGCAACTGAGCTGAAATCAGCCAGGACTACAATTCTTATCTCAGATTTCTGAAGCTACTTTCAAGCAAATTAAAGATTTATGCCACCACATATATGGGTTGAAAACACAGAGAGGGATATCAGAAAAAAAAGTCAACCTAAGAAAGAAGGGACTGAGGG
The DNA here is from genome assembly GCF_048773025.1 of Camelus bactrianus. Lineage (NCBI taxonomy): Eukaryota > Metazoa > Chordata > Mammalia > Artiodactyla > Camelidae > Camelus > Camelus bactrianus. The sequence goes on along the minus strand of NC_133568.1, from coordinate 18,554,352 downwards.
ATTAAGAAAAGTGAGAGAAGGAAGAAGAAAAGCAAAAGGAGAAAAGGAGAGAGCAGAAAAAAAGAAAGAAGACGACATAACAAAAGAGGAGTCCCGGGTAGCCAATGATAAAATACCCCACACTAAATTTCCTTAAAGACCACTGAGCAATGCTATTGGCTACCCCTATTCCGAAGGAGGTAGATGAAAATATCTCTGTAAACTCATCTCCTATTCAACACTATGACATAGCACATATAATATATGCCTTTGAACACTCTGTAAAAGAGACAGTTCAACACAAAATTTGTCTGGCCCTATCTCTTCTGTAGAATCAAGTCATACAAATCTAACACCCTTAACGTAAAAATATGGTTGAAAACATCAAATACCTTGGCTTCTCTTTCCTCTGGAGACTGGGAGGACCAGATGAGGAAGATGGTGGAGCAGAGGGAAGAGGGAGGAGATTGAACAACAGGAGGAGCCTGTAGAAAAAAGAAAAGAAGTGTGACTAAAAAGACAAGTCAAGAAATCACCACATGCCCTGGACTGTCCTTTTGAGGTTGAAAGTCAGGAGGTGTAATGACATCAAAAGACATGACCAGGCAATTTTCTCCAGTAGTTTTCAGACTCGGGCAGAACAATAAAGAGAGCACGTGAAATCTGAGAGACTATGGAATCAGAAGCTCAAAACATGATGCAACTAAACCTTGCAAGTGATGCTCATTCAACCGTGTGTGTTTAAATAGGATTTATACTTATATTACTACTAATAATAAGGAATATAAGAAATATTAAAAATGACTGAATGTCAAAATTATATGATTCAGACAAGTTCTAAAAAATCTGACATAAACTATGCAAAGTTTAGTTTTGTGGAAAGAAGGTTAAAATGCGTTTGGTTATAAAATCATTTATTACAGTTCATTTTATAAACATTAGCACCTTTAGCATTCATCACTTACTTTTCTATGGGAACAAAATTGTACCCTATCAAGCAGAATTCCTAGTAATTATAAATCACAAGCTGACTCAAACAGACACTACAAAATTATGAGATATTTCCCTCAAGGATTATGATTTATATATATAGTACAATGTGTATCTGTATATATATCATGTGATTACTGTATGGTCATATGTATATAATCTCCATGTATCTATGTTAAAGAGTTTGTTTTGATTTGACACAACATTGTAAAATGACTATAACTCAATAAAAAATGTTTAAAGAAAAAAAAGAGTTTGTTTTGGGGCATTATTTAATTTTTCTTAGTAGGTGATTTATTTCATGATTAAGAGTAATTAGTTGCCTTTATCCAAGCCTGTAAAGGGAGATACTCTAAAAGTGACTATAGCTAAAGCAGTAAGAAAGGAGAAAGAAGAAAGACAAAAGTCAATTGAAGCTTACTGACTGACTTTTACAGACTAGGTTATTTATACTCCATTAAGTTTATCTCATTGACTTCACTTGCAGTCACATAATCAATGACAGTTCCACTCTCTTCTCAAAACAAGTACAAAACTTCTACCTTAACCAACTTCAACATTTCCCTTTGAATGAGAAAAAAGACGTGAGTTTCTTTTTTTTTTTTTTTTTGGTTCCAAAAGTAAGTCCTCAGATAATACATGCTGCAGAGTTTCTGGGTGGCCAGGTATCTCAGGGAAATTATGGGATATATAAGCAGATGAAACAGCAACACGTGCAACAGACACACCGAGATGTCCGCCCCCCCTCACAATTCTGCCAAGGGGACATGGCGGTGCTGTAGAAACACCTGCTATAACTCAGGCATAGTAGATTTCCTCTCCTGGGACCTGGAAATGAACACTGCAAATCACGACCAGAAGTCACTGGAACAGAATTACCTTAACAGGAGCCCTCAAAGCAGAGGTCCATGCTTTTCTGTGTCCTCAAAGCCAAATTATTCAGCTCTCCCTTTGAACTTGTGGCCAGTTGTCCTAATAAACCCAAATTTCCATTCAATTGGCCAGATTCTTTCCTTATTATTACAACCCTCCAAAAAATATGGGAAATGCAGGACCTTTTAGAACTACAGAGAGGACAGTAGGAAACTACTTAGAAAACGCATTTGCTCGAAGGGATAGAAACGATGAGAAAGGAAAAGCTTGAAGATAATAATAAATTTTGTCAGCATCTTGGGAAAATTAAAGTGTGATAGTCCTCTTGAGCTGCTGTTCCTGCTTTGTAGAACTTCCATAAAAGTTCTCCAACTTTTCCCATAAAGTTTCAAATGTAGTAAATGGTTTAATTTAAAGACAGTTGAAACCCAACAGCAGTCTTTTCTTTTCTTTTCTGCCGAAGTTCTCTTCCATATTCAAGGAAAAAGCTAGTATTACAGAATTCAGATTTTCAGATTTTGAATTGTATTGTAAAAATTTCTGCCTGTTGAATTTGGTGAAATTTGAAATCTTTATGCTCTTTATGAAACACACACTCTATAATTTCAAATGATCCACTAAGCATTGTAAACCAAAGTGAAGATTCCTCATCACAGTACTTCTAAATTAGCTTGTTACAAGAAGATGACTAAGTTAATGTAAGCAGCAGACTATGAAGAATCAACCTAAATTAGCTGGGTTTACTGCACTGGAAGATACATTTGATCTCAACACAATGTGGCGTAAGTTTTAATAATATGCACAATATTTATGTTTTGGCAATTACACAATTAATGTGTATTTATGACAATTACTACAATTAATGATACATAGTCTGAATAAGTGCCTATACTTAACAGGTGTTTACCAAATAAAACTAAGTTTATTAAGAGTCCCCAGGTAAAATCAATTCAAAATTTGCTGAAAGTAGCCTTGAAGTTCTCTAAACAGCCTGAATTGACACACAAAGGGTTGTAGGTTTTTGCCTTTCCCATAGTGATTTCCTATAGTTTGGGAGTTATCCTGAGAGCTCACGATGGAAGATTTTGTGGTTGTCATGCAAATTGATACCCCAACATCCATTCCATTCCAAACAATTGGTCTAGGTAAGTCACGGAAATTGCATCCCCTCACCAAAGATCAGCATAGACAAGTGATCCAATCCTGGCCAGTAAGAATCTCTTCACCATTAAAACAAGAGACACATGGTAGGGAGGGTCCTTCATTTTATTGTTGATATTGTTTTGCCTGGACACAACGCCTTGAGCAGCTGGAGTCATTTCACAATAACTACGTTAGTCAACGTAGGAGAAAATACTGACACCTTAAAGATGGCAGATCCTAGAGACAGAAAGGAACTGGTCCTTGATGCCATCACTGGACCACAGAACTCAAGCCTGGAGCCTGAACAACCCAGTGCCTTACTTGTAAAATGGAGAAAATTATAATGCTTATCTTAATCTTATCAAGAACGATTCAGTATATATAAAATGTTTAGAATAATTCCTGAAATACATTATTAACTAGATAAAAAAATTACTTATTATCACCCTAATTCCTTACTAACGACTGTGTGAGATAACACACTCATCACTTAAACGCTTCTTTAGTCAGGATTTTCTGTCTAGTTATAGCAGGAAGTATCTTAACCAATACTTAAGTTATCTATCCCCAAGTATAGAAGGCTGAGAAAGATACAGACTAAAGTTCCATGTCATACTTATTCTCCTCTGGACAACTTTAATGTTGGCTCTTCTGCTTTATTTAGCATTTGAGATAGACTAAGACCATCAGTGATGTGAAGGAGAGATGATGGTGGTACTTTGTGAAGATTACCAACATGATTTGGCACTCTTGGGATCAATTTTAGATACTAGCTGAAAACTAAGGGACGTGATTTAAAGATCTCCACCCCAAGACTATACTCTACCTAAAATTCTACTATTTGGAATTACATTTTACTGGAGAAAAAAATTTTGAGGGGAGGGCAGTTGGTAAATTATTTGTCATTCACATTTCATTTTAAAATTAATTTAGTAAGAATTATTTTCCAACATCTAGCTTACTCACAGTTGAATGAAAGAACGAAAGAAAGAGAAAGAGATAAAGGAGAAAGAGAAAAGAAGGAAAGAAAGAAGAGAGAAAGAGAGAGAAGGAAGGAAGAAAAAAAGAAAAAAGAAAAGAAAGAAGGAAAGAAGGAAGGAAGGAAAGAAGGAAGGAACAAAGGAAAGAAGGAAAGAGGCACTACTTTGAAAGGAAAGTGCCATGCTGTTTTGAATAAGAGCATTTTAAAAGACTTACCTGGCCAAAGGCTTTTCAGGTGAAGGATGACAGGTTCCTGGGTTAAAGTAGAATGAATAAGAAAAAATTATGTGAGAAGTATAAGCAATAAGGAGGTGATATCAATGGATGGTGGAAAGTGACAAAGAGGAAAGAATCAGGAATCAATGTGTAAAACGTGACACTAACACTGCAGAGGCAGGTGTGTTCGAACTGTGCTCTGACTCAGCAGTACTGGGTAGGGCACCTCTCATTCTGTGATTTCCTAAATAGAATGAGAACAGAGTTTATATTTTATAATTAACTTACAATCCTTTTTAATATTTTAAGCACATGACAGGTGCTTTAAAAATTCTTGTTTGGTCAGAGCAATAAAAACCACCTCAATACATGTACTCTAGTGGAAGCCGCATCCAACTTTTTGTACACACTTTTTTTCTGATGCTGTTTTCACAAGTAATGCGATGACCTTAAAAATGTTTGCTTTTCACTCCACATTTTGTTTCAGCACAACTGAAGTCATATTTTTAAAGTACGCATTCCATTTTGACTATTAAAATAAACATTAAAGGCCAGAGAACTACTGGAATTTGACACAACATTGTAAAATGATTATAAATCAATAAAAAATGTTAAAAAAAATAAATAAATAAACTGCTTTCCCCTTTAAAAAAATAAATAAATAAAATAAAATAAAATAAAAAAATAAAGGCCAGAGAACTACTTAGCCCTAAGAGGTAATTACTTCACTCATTTTCAATTATATGTCATTTACTGATAAATCATTTATAAATGAGAAAACAAATACACTTGATGAGTTAGAACTAGAATTTCTAAGGTTTTTTTCCAGTTATAGGTACTGTTGACAGACCATTTACCTACTTTCTATCACGTCCATAACATTAGACTTCCTATTTTATTCCTCAGAGAGATCAGTGGCAGATTTAGAAATCTAAGCTTCAGAAAGTCAAAGAGAAGTGAATCCTATAAACATAACCAATTTAACTTTCATTCAAACCTAAACGCAAAAACTGGAATGCTCTGACATCTGAATGAAAATCAATTTCTGAAAAGTTATTATGCTCTAGGTTCTAGCAAAAAATCTTGTCATGAGTAGAAAATGTCATCAGGGTTAATCACTAAAATATCGTTTTAATAACGCCTTTATCGGGCTTTAACAGCCCCGCACTAAAAAAGGGAAGGGACAAATGGAGGAAGAAGTTTTAAGATATGAAATATGGTCTTGAAATTGGAAGGACCCGCTTACTGGAAAATCCATCATGTGTAGTGGCCAAACAAACAGGGTCTCTTGCGATGACTAATTTTTTCTATGAAAATTCTGAGTACTGAGTTTTAAGCTTCTTAAACTCTCAAAATTGCTTTTTCCTGGTACGACCACCAAGGGCCATCTAGGCAAGATGCCAAACAAGAATCTTTGGCTTAAGATGAACCTGAAAAAGCAGGAATGAGATAAAAGTGAAGAGAAAGAAATTTCATACTCAGAAAGTCCTGAAGTTGTTAAATCAGCTAAGTAGTTTCCAAGGAGAGTGAAAAATCAATGAACTAAAACTCTCTGTAAAAGCCCTTGAAATCCCCAGCTCCTACTGTTTGATTTTGACTTTTCTTAGCTTTTCTATTATTTGTTGAATTAATTTTAACTTGCATATGCAAATATTCAGGGTCTCCTCAATGTGTTCTTTTAGAAAAGAATGTGATGTCCATAGAGTAAGGGTATGGTAGTACCAAGGCCCTGAGAGTCCAGCTATCTTTGTTTTCCTTCAGTTACAGCGAAAATAATTCTCAAAGATAATTCTCCACCTAGAGACCCAGAATCATTTTATAGGATATGGGATAAGCCTTGGGGTACAGATTTGAACTTATCTATAGCCATAAAGATCCACAAAGTTACTAACATATTTTATATGTTGGGGGGCAGATCCTACCAATAAAAGTTCTGAAGATTTTTGAAAATTGATTCCTCCACTGCCAGTAGCTACCAGACTTACGAAGTGTATTAGTCAGCTCAAGCTGCTATAACAAAATGCCATAAACTATGTGGCTTATGAACAACATCAATTTATTTCTCAGAAACATTCAGTTGATAACAAAGTCAGTTTATGGTAAGTCAATATGCTGAATCTGCTACTTTGTCCCTTCCCAGGAGCAACCAGAATTTCAGACTTACTGCTCTAAGGCTATTCTGTGCCCTTCTAATTATGTAACTACACTGGTTATTGATTACAAATTCATTTGACAGAAATGGTGGTTCATGTGTGTAGCCCTTGAAAAATTTTGTTACAGTACCACCAGGAAAATTTTTCCATAAAAAATTGTGTTATATTCTCTCTATTAGACAAGAAAATAATTAAGCCATCTTAGCTTTAATGTATTTGAAGCTCAAAATACCTTTTTAAGTAATATTTTACATTTTGAGTTAACTTACTGAAATTTAGAATTTGCTGCTTAGCCAGCAAAAAAAAATCTCTCTTAGAAGCAAGATAGGACAGCACGAATATTTGTTTTCAATGTTTAAATGTTAACTATCATTGTAAGACTCAGACATAGAATTTGTCGGGTAATTGATTCCACTGCTATTCAATAATGGATTTTCATATTGATTCTTCCAAGCCAAGGAAAACAAGTAAAAATGAGAGAAGTGAAGTAATCAAATTCATTACAGGGTAGGACCAAGAGGAGTAATAGCATGGCCACCAAGAGTAGCATCCACTGAGAGTGTGGCTTATAGTGTTTAGTGTCAAGAGATACGAAGAATATACCTGCACGAAGTTTACAGTCTACTTCTGTAGACAGCTCGTTGCCTTCTTAAATTGTTTTGCTTTCCTTTTGATATCTAAAAGTTCCAAAGAAATGACAAATTCAGAACTTTTCCATCCCAGAAAATGAGAGCCAAGAATAGAAGAGGTGCTTGAATGAGGTCTTGAAACACAGTCGTCCCTCGTACCTATGGAAAATTGGTTCCACCACCCACCCAATACCTAAATCCACAGACGCTCAGGTGTCTCATATAAAACAGAGAGCACAGTCCATCTGTGGTTGGTTGAATCTGCGAATGTAGAATCCATGGATATGGTGGCCTGATTGTATGTAAAACTGGAGTGACAATTATATTAATAATTTTGAAAATTCCAAAAATCTACAGGGCACTTCCTAGGACCTTCAAACAGTGTTAACCACTCCTAATGATTTAGCTAGTATAATCCTCATAACATCCTTGAGATAAATATTTTCTCCAAAAATGTTACAGAGGATGAGCATTGGGACTTTGGAGGTGAGTAGCCCACTTTACATAGCTAGGTAAAGGGAGATAAGGCTCATCTAAAATATCTTGCCTCAACAAACGTGAAACCCCCAATTATTTCCACTGTCCAATTTATCCAATTCTGAGTTTGCATGGTGGCCTCCAAAGCACAAAGAAATCACTGGTGACAGAGTTGGTGCCGGATTTCTTTCGGAAGGGCAAAATGGAGTAACTCCAACACTTTTGCCTTCCAGGAAATACACCTTCGTTGAGGCAGATAATTGTATCTCTTCCTAGAGTCCCAGGGAATCTTTTTTTAGGCATCATAAATATAAACATTAATTCTGCCTGGCTTGCTGTTAAACATTGATCAGAAGCAACCCACTATCTCATCTGTGTGATGTTTAAATTATAATTAAATAAGAAACATCCAAAGGCCATTTGTGGTGTTACAGTAAAATTCTTCACAAGCATATGCAGGTATACAATCTAGAAAATAAATAATACTGAAATATTAATAAGTCACAACGCTTTATTCAGTTCAGCTGAACAAAGGGAGGCCAGACGTGACTCATTAAGCATAGAACATATTGTCAGCAGGGAAAAAGAAAGTGATGATTCAGTTTGGTGTTAAGTGGATGGTGGAACAATGTTTTGGCACCTATTGGATATGCTTTAAACATCCATGGCATGTGGGTTTTAATTATTTTTGCTGTGTTCAGGCTGTCTAACTTTCACCAAGCTCTGATTTCAGTGTGAAATTTCCCGCTCTGCCTCCTCAATGCTCTTTCTGAATTGCAAACAGGTGCAGAAAGCTACAGCCTGCAGCGTGTTTGTTTTGGTTTTGTGCTTTTTATACAAATTTAATCACCAATTTTTGTTTATCTGCCTCTTCTATAATCCTTAAGAAATCCACCATGAAGCGTGCACGTGATTAGGTTTAGGTTCCAAATATATTCACAAAGCCCGTTAGATGAAGAGTCACAATGTCCTTGGAAAAGGGGGTTAAGAATCTTACTTCTGATCCTTTCCTTGGGCTTCAAAAACTCATACCCAGATGTCCGAGTAGATGCTAGATTTTCCTTGGAAATAATACCACCTTAATCTGTTTCAATGTTGGCCTCTCGGCATCTTCTGAACACATAACTCAGTGAATCACGAGTTAATATTTAAAAGGCATTTGTATTCAGTGTTGAGTTTCTCTTTACTCATGCTTTAGGTTCCACCATCCTAAACACCGAGTTTTCATCTAGCTCCCTCCTGCTGTCCTCTTCTAGGCTTGCTGCAGCCCACACGTGCATCCCAGGCTCAAGGACAAGCCTAAGCTCAGACAGGAGGGCTCCAGATAGCAAGTCGGAAACACTCCATCAAATCACCCTTGTTGATGACTGACTCTCGCTTTGCATCCCAGTTCTAAGCACCGGGTCCTGGGGTTCTGGTGTGCTCCCTGCCCTTTTTATCTGCCGTGTGCTCCAGGCTCCAGGAGGTAGGGTGACTACAGTCCAACTATCTGTCATCTGATGTTCCTGCGTGCTGCCTGCTAACAGACCATCCTGACATGTCCTACCTGTCTCTGAAGAACTGCGTGACAATGTGAGCATCCCTGTCCCCAGGCTTGCTGTGGATGGAGGGAAGGTCTTTACGCCGGGGACTCCACTGCTCACCTGCTGAGCAACGCTGTCCACACCCTGGGACTCAACGGGTTATTCTTCTGCCTCCCCATTTAGTTGTTCTTTTGCCTGCTGAATTACACCTTTTCCTGGTCCTGCCCCTCCACGTGTTGACGCTAGCAGCAGCCCCAGTCCTGCAGATGACAGAATCCCAGGGGCCAGCTTCTATTCGTACTGTCCCAATACAGTTATCAAATCATATGTAACTGACACAGTTTGTCCTGGGCAAAATTCTCACTCCTTTTGCTCACATGCTATGTGACCCTAAGTAAGTTAGTTACTTTAGCTCTTAAACCTCATTTTCCTCATCTATAAAATGGGGGTAATAAACTTTAGTCATTGGTTTATGTGATTATTAAATCATATGATTCATATAAAGAACATAGTATACTTTTGGCAAATAAAATATGCCCACAAATATTAATTACTTTTCCATTCATCTTGGGTAGGATATGAAATGTTATAGAAGCTAAATTGGAACCAAAAAATAAGACAATAAAACTCTATTCAAACTATTTTTTATTTCCACTTCAGATAGGCATTTAAAATCCTACTAAATGCAAAAGAAAAACAAAAACAAAGAAGGGACCCCACAAAAAACTCAGCAGCATTGAGTGGAACTGTGGTTTACCCATATTACAAAAGAAATGAGCAAATAAAAATGCTTAGTAGTTTGGGTTACAACAAATTATTGTAATTATTGACACTGCTCCAAATCATAATATGGTAATCTAATTTATACAAAAGTCTATGTAGCTTTAGGGATTTTTTTTGCTTTTATATGGATTTAAACATTACTGGCTTTATCCCCAGGAAAGGTCTGGCTAAAATTCTACTTTCTAGAATGTCAGGTCGAATCATGAGCTGCAATTAACAAGGCTGAGAAATCTTAAAAGGAGTTGGACTTGGGAGTTTTCCATGGCCTTCCACTCCTGCTTGGATCAAGACTGAATCACTCGATCTTTATGAAATGCACCACAGGAGATAAATCATCCCAGAACAAGGCCAAGCTTGTAAGCCGCAAGGATCTTCCAGGATGAAGAAGGCTGAGAGTGCATGGTCGGTAACAACTTCCCAGCTCTCCTTAAGGACGTAGATACTCTGCTGGAGGTGGGAGGCAGATCTCAGGATGAGGATCAGATTCTATGGTTTCTGAATGAGAAATTTTCTTCTGAACTCTTGGGATACAGTCTGAAGCATACCATTTTTAAGTTCTCATATCCTCCGTGGCTTGGAATCAAAATGAGTAGAATGTGACACTCTCCAACCTAGCATTTCCCATGTTTGGGTAGAAAGCAGGATTAAGGCTGAGAGGAAAAACCTGTTTTCAAAAATGGGGTTTTTTTGCCAATAGAGGTGAAGAGATTATTTTGCCTTAACAGTCACAAGGTCCAGAAAACACTATCTTATCCATACTACTACAAACAAAAATGCCCATTAAAAGCCAAAAACAAATTTTATTTTGGATTATCCACATCACTGCTTCCCTCTACTGGCATAAATAATCAGGAACTGACTCAACCGCTCAAATGTGTTTAAAACAAGCCAACAAAAATATTAAATGCCAAGCACATAACTCTCCCCACCTGCATACACTATCCCAGTCTCTGATTTTCAAGTCAACAGACCTGAATCTGGAAAAAGCCACACCACCTGACAATCATACCTTGATTTCAGGATATATAACTGATACATTTTCATTCCACTTAGAAGTTTAACAAACTCCCTCCTTATCATCCTTGGTAAGTTTTCCTCCAGTTTAAACCCTCAGTTTTTAAATCCTACACCATCTTGACTGAAGTTTTCTCTTTCTTTCCTTTTTCCTCAGAAGCTTAAAAGAGGAGATAATATTCATACTTCCCAGATGAATAGGGAAAACATTTTCTAAGTTTCTAACTAGAAATGAGACAGTCCCCACATATTCTTATTTACCATAGCTATGAATAAAAGTTATAAATGTTCTATAGATTAAAGAGAGAATTCTGCCAGCTACCATGGACAAATGGTCTAAGCAGATCTTTTAAATACATAAAGTTCTAGTTTATTTGCTTTAATAAAAAGTGTCATAGTGTAAATTTCCTACTGGATGAGTTGTACATAGGCAATCCTGAGATTAAATGCTTAAATGTGATTAAATTCACATTTAAAAGTGAGCTCTGAGACAATGAAATCCTCTGAGAAAAAATAAACATAGCAGCCAAAGAATCTCGTCTGAAAATCAAAGTTGTGCCCTTTAAATTTCCTGCAAGTCAAACGCAGTGGGAGGACATTTTTTCTTTGATGTAAGGAGTTTAAAAGCTACATAATTAAAGTCACAGCACAATTTAAGGGAGCTTAGAGAAAGGCTAGTTAGAGAAAAATGGAATAGGTGATGGAATAATGGAAATAAGGGAATGCTATACTTTTAAAACAGGCATGATATTAGGAGATATCTAAAAAAAAATTACAGCAGACATGAAGAGTGATCCCCAACTAAAGAAAAAGCAGATCTTCTTTTATAAATTGAACATGTAAGGTAAATGTATATATTGTCATTGACTAAGAGTATCATTTCAATTATGTGGTCTAAACAAAAGGCATACAACAATGAAAATAAAATCCTACTAAAGAAAGATAATATTGATTTGAAGGGGAAATCTCCTTCAGGAAACATGTAACTGATTGCCTTTATCTTAGGAAATAGGGAAAATTTGCAACATTTACCACAGATTCATTCATGCCTTCAACAAATGTCCCTTTAATGTATGAAAGAAGCTATCGATTCACACAGTTCACATCTATTTACCTCGGTATCTAATGTTTGTGTGTGTGGAGATTTTCGTGAATTTGAAAACATCCCTAGATGCTAATAACTTTCAGAGTTTTAGCAACGGCATCAATCCCTAGAATCAGTTCCCCCAAACCAGAACAGTTTACTGTTCTTGTTTATGGTCCCAGAATTTGTATAATCTGAAAAATCTGGAATTGCAGTTAATCGCATCCTATTCCTAATTAATGACTTACAAAGACTGATTAATGCTTTATTTGGAATATAGCCTATTACTCACCCTGTTTCACCACCCCCGTTATAATTAGTATCACACTCAGACTGAGGCAGACACATCAACCAGAGAACTCTTGTGGATTCAATATGTTAAATGAGTATTGGGAACGTTCTCATGGTCAACAGAACTCATGATCAAAATGCGGGAAGAGTTAAGAAGAGAGCAGGTTGACCAGAAAAGTCATTTTCTTACAGTGAGTAAGGATAATTGCTTCAATCTCAGAAGCTGCATAAACTTCCTGAAGGAAAAATTAATAGACAGTCAAGGTGCTTCTAACCTTAAAATCCCAAGATTCTGTGAATAAACAAAAAGTAATTAAAGTGTTTTTTGTTCACCCTGTAGTCCTGAATTTACCTTTAGCTTACCTGAATTATTTCACTGACTTTGGATATAATAAATTTCAGATTTTAAAAAGTAAAGGGCAGTACACGATAATGAAAATTAACGGTTGAAAAGCCCCAAGTGTTACAGTTAATGTTCTTGCTAAGTTTTAATAAGCTTTGTTGAAATTTTGGTCAATTTCTCTCTGATTATGTAGTCTTGGGATTGTTCCCTTTTTATTTCTTTGTTTATCAGTTGCTGAGCTGAGAAAGAACAACTTAGACTCAAGATACTGGTTTCATCTGAAAGGGAAGAACGAAATGAGAACAGTCTCAGCAAGCTGGGAAATTTTACAGTCGCACACAAAAACAATTTACTTTTTTTTACTGCATTTTTCAATTGGAAAGGATGATTCAACACTGGGTTAGGAATTGCAAATAAACTTATTTCTTTTCATATCTGTAGAAGACTCAACTGTCGAAAGAAATTTTTTTTTTTTTTAAATTCTCACATTCATTTAGGAAGAAGAGGGAATTTTCAGCCTGAATCTACCACCACCTACACCATGGACTCATCTCAGCCCGATGGTCACTTCTCTGCTGCACGTGTCTCTCTCTCGCTCTCCCTCCTCCAGCCTTTCTTCTCCTCCCCGTTTCTTCTTTGATTAGTATTGTTTCCTTACTCTCTTTGCCCTCTCCTCACCCCTGTTTTATGTTCAAGCCTGAGAACTACCAGCAGCTTCGTCTCACTGAGGACCAAAACGATTCTCCTTCTCTGAGTGGACTGGCTCAAGGAGGCCCTCAAACCTAGTTTGAAGGAAACAAAGAGTGTGAGGGGCCCCCACAAGAAAGCCTCCTCTCCAAGCTTTAGAACAAAGCTCTCAGCCCAGTGGCTGCTGCTGGAACTCCTTCCCCTCAGCCTCCCACTGCCGGCCCTTCTCACCGTTCAGGTCTCAGCTCAATGTCACGTCCTCAGAGGGTCCTGAACACTAAAGATCAGCGCTCTGAGACAAGAGGGAGCCAGCGTGACAGTGGACCTGAGAAGAGGGCTCCCTGGTCAGCACTGACATGGGGAGAGCAAGCACGTATGAAAACCAAAGACCTGCGAGCAGGCAGCCGGGGGCTACAGTCACCGGCCCAGGGTGGAGAGACCTCGGCGCTCACCCGCAGTGAGCAGCGACCCCCGAGCCATGATGAGGCTTTCTTGCCCCTCCTGCCCACAGGCAGATGATGTAAGGTGACTCAGATCATCAGTGAAACAGAAAGCCCCCCCCCCCGGGGGGGGGAGAAGTCAGTATAATACAGTGTATTCATAGAATGAAGAGGGGAAAGGCATATCCGTCTTTTGCAGATGATGCAGACAAAGCATTTCACAAAATCCAAAAACTCTCATGGTAAGATCACTCCACAAAGTAGCATGGACTGTCTCCTGTCACACTTCCAATCACATTAGCATGGATGAGCTTCTCACTATCTTTCCCTTACAGAAAACAGGTAAATGAATAAAATCAGATTACAAGAACATGAAAAGTAAAATCTCTTAATTGTGTCTCTTGGAGTCAGGAGAAAACATGTCAGCTCCTGGTGGTCAGCTAACGTTTTTGTGTAGTTACTCTGAAATGCTTTCTCATGTTGCCTTTCACAAAGAGAATGGTCAACAACTACAGCAATACCCCCCGTGTAAATTCACCAGCAGGTTGTGTGGAGCTGTTTATTGCAGGGCTCCTCAATATGTGTTTAGTCCAACTTTTATAAGATGAAGAAAGAAACTCCCCTTAACTGAAGCCATGTGATGAAACACACACATCAAATTGGTGAACCCGATGACTCTATTTCCATCCTCAGCTCATCAGACCCTCTGTAACATGTGTTACTCCTTACCACGCCCTTCCTCTTAAATTGTAAATCCTCTACAACTTCAGCTTCTGTGTTTGGTTTCATAGCCCCTTAAATGTTTGTGTTCTCCAGGGTCCTGCATTTGGTCCTTTTTTCTCTTCTCATTCTACACTCTTTGAGTGTCTCTGCCTGGGCCACCTTGTTCACTACCAATTATAGGCTAAAAACATCTCATTCTACACCCTTATACTTCCAGATGCTCGCGCTCTCTCTCTCGCTCTCTCTCTCTCTCTCTCTCTCTCTCTCTCTCACACACACACACACACACACACACCCCATATATTCACGTCATGCGTATTACATGTATCTTTTTGCTTTTTCTTTCTTTCTTTCTTTTAGTAAATATTTCCTTAATACTAACTACATACCAGTCTTTGTTTTAGCTACTGGAGATACATCAAAGAACAAGATGGGCGAGACTTTCACAGACAGACAAAAACTGCGGTCATGCAGCACCAGCAGATCTGCACTGCAAGGAATGTTAAACGATTCTCTTCAGGCAAAAGGAAAATGATAGAGGTCAGAAACATGAATCTACTAGAGAAAGGAAAAGTGTCAGAGACGGAAAAAAATTAAGATAAAATAAAATCTTCTGTTTTTCTTATTTTTAATTGACCTAAAAGATAACTGTTCGTAGTAATACTGTATTGAGTGATTATAGCATATTATTAAGTGAAATGAATCGCAGCTATGTCACAAGGAGCGAGAGGGAAGTATTGGGTAGTCTCCGTTATAAGGCACCCACACAACACTCTGAGTTCGTGGATTGGTTTTACTGATGAATTCTATCAAATATTTAAGGAAAAAAATAAAATCACATCTCCACAATTCTTCCAAAAAATAGAAGTACGGAGAATCTTTATATGAGTCCAGCATGACTCTAACACCAAAACTAGTATCTCTCATAAACATTAACACAAAAATCTTCAACAAAATATTAGAAAAATCAAACTAGACACGGTATAAAAAGAATTATACATCAAAACCCACTGAAATTTAATTTAGGTGTAAAAGCCTGGTCAACATTTGAAAATGAATCAATGCAATTCACTACATTAACAAGCCAATGAAAAAAAATCATATGATTACATCAGTCGACAGAAAAAGCATTTGACAAAATCCAGTACCCAGACATGATAAAAATGTTCAGCAACTGACAATATAGGAAGATTTCTTCAATGTTATAAAGAAATCTACCCAAAAACTTACTGCTAGCATACTCATCCCAGGATCAAAAGCAAAACAGGAATGTCCTCTCTCACCACTCCTATCCTAGAGAGTACAAAAGACAAGGAAAAGAAAGAAAAGAAACACAAATTGAGACAGAAGGAAAAAAAACTGTTCTTGTTCACAGATGACTTGATTATCTGAGTATAAAATACCAAAGAATTGACAACAAGAAGCCAAAAACCCTCCAGAAATTAATAAATGAGCAGAGCAAGGGCACAGGATATAAAGTTAATATAAAAAGGCTATTGCTTTATTCTATCCTAGAAATGAGCAACTGAAATTTAAATTTGAAAAAAAATACTGTTTACAATACCACCTAGAAAATTAAATATGTAGGTATAAATCTTAATAAAATGTGTACAGGGCCTTTAACACAGTAAACTACAAAAACCCTGATTTAAAAAATCAGAGATGATCAAAATAAATGGACAGATACTCTTAGTCCACAGATTGGAACACCCAATATTGTTCAAATGTCAATTCTTCCCAATTTAGTCTACAGAGTCAATGTAATCCCAATCAAAATCCTGGTTTGTGATTTTGTACTTACCGACAAAGAAATTCTAAAGTTTACAAGCAACAGCAAAAGATCTAGAATAGCCAAAACAATACTAAAGAAGAATAAAAATGTTGGAAAACATGCTATCCAATTTCAAGATTTACTAAAAAGCTACAGTAATCAAGAAAGTGTGGTATTGATGAAAGAGTAGACAAACAGATCAATGGAGTAGAACTAAGAGCCCAGAAATAGACTTTCAAAAACAATCAACTGATCTCTGACTCAGGAGCAAAGGCAATTTATGGAGGAAAAAAATATTCTTTCAATAAATTGTGTAAGACATGCAAATCTAAAACATAACCCTAGATACAGACCTTACACATTACACAAAAATTAACTTAAAATGGATCATGGACCTAAAGGTAACAAGCAAAACTATATAACATTTGAGGAAAATGTGGAGAAAGTCTTTATGACCTTGAGTTTGTGATTTGCTTTTAAATACAAACCAAAAGCACAATCCACAAAAGAAAAAATTGCTAAGCTGAGCTTTATTAAAATTAAAAACTTCTGCCCTGCAAGATACTGTTAAGAGAATGAAAAGACCAGCCATAGGTCACCCAAAGGAGGAAATATATATGCATAACACATTGGAAAAAGGACTTGTATCCAATATATACAAAACACTCAACTCTCAACAGAAAGAAAACAGGCAATCAGACATCTCAACAAAGAAGATACACAGGTGACAAATAAGCACATGAAAAGATGATCAGTACAACTGGCGTCAGGTATATGTAAATTAAAACAATGAGACATTACCACACACCTATTAGAATGGCTGAAGTCCACACAGCCCAGAGACTGAGATTCATGCTCTGAACCAGGCTGGGTGAGTGGGAGCCCACATGGTGCTCATGTCCACCATTCCAGGAGCTGCCTCCAGCAATTCTGCCACTTCAAGGGCACATCAGATACCATGTTGAGCATGGAGCCACATGAAACATGGGACCTAGAGAAATGTTCACCAACAGCAATCCCTTATATTTCTCCTAACCTATCTGGATATTTCTTTTTCCCTTCTCCCCTAGAAATTTTGATTCTTGGGAAGGAGTTAGGATACCCTTAGGTGATTTATTACCCCTTCCTTGTTCAATTTACCTTCCAGGCTATTCCTTCCAGGAAAGCTTTCTTTTCTCATGTAGCAAAAACTTCCCCTGTATGATAGCCTCATCTTCTCCTCAATGGTTTTCTCTCTGCATAATCCTTTATGCTTTGAGTTGATATATGAAAACCAGTTGAGAGGATTCTGAGAAAGTTTTTTTTTTTTCCCCTCATGAAATCCAGCTGTCAAGGTCACTGTCCCACTGTAAAGTTTTAAAAATCTGCCTTTACACTCAACACTGAGCAATTATTTTCATGTTCTAGACAGTTTGTGCTGTTCCTTTCCTGAGGCAATAAATTTGGATTTAATGGCAGAAGAGCTGCAAGTGATGGGAAAAAAAATAATTCTCTGCCCATGGAGGATTTTCACTGCCTATCAGCGCAAGTTTTTAACAACTGCAGACCCAGGAAATCTACTAAATCTACAGGAATGAATGAATTGCATTTCCTTCATCCAATGCTCCTTACCTACTAACTCCTTTCAACTATTTTTAATAATAGTTTTGAAGCGAGCAATTTAAGGTTATATTTCCTAGCCAGGTTCTCATGTGTGTGTCTTTCCAGGGAATAAGCTATTCGATCAACTTCATTTGTTATCAGGTGAGTATTTCCCCCAAGCAAGCAAGCCTGGAATAGGGACACAATGTCTAACTAAAGGAAAAATGGGATTCTGTGAATTTCTAACCTACACGTTTGTAGGACCATCCATGGTTTACAGAGTTCTTATGAATATGTCAGCACCACACATAATAGAAACTTCCTTTCTCAGAAAACAAGAAGGGATACCCATTCCACCGTCTCACTTCCTCCATTATTAACATGATATAATCGTGAGGATAATAAGAAATAATGGTTGAACACTTCTTATGTATCAGCCCCTGAAATGAATGCCATGTAGGAATCACTGGATTCAAGCTTCGCAGTTACCCTGAGGGATGCTGGCAGTATCTTCTCTGCATACGTGAAAAATATGAGGCTTCAACGGATCAAATGGCATGTTCATTGAGGATCTGACCCTGTATCTGAGTCCAAATCCACCTCCAGAGCTCTTACTCTTAGTAATATGGTTACAGTGCCTCATATCCTATCATATTCTTTACTAGAAATAGAGAAAAAAAGTTTACACATTAACTTATTTCAGATAATAATATATTGTACGCCACGTATATGCCATTATGGGTTCACTTTGCCATTTTAAATGTCTTTGATACTCCCAGATTGTCATGTTATCATCTTCCCTAATCCACAGGTTAATAGGATGAGAGAATTCTAAAAACAAAGCCCAGTATTGGGGTGGGTGTGTGTGTGTGTGTGTGTGTGTGTGTGTGTAGTACAACAAAATATATCTTTTTTTCTGTCATTTGCAATTAATACAGAGACACAACTTGTACAGATAACCTTACCTTATTTTGCAGCTATTTAAAATTTTTGGTATATCCTTTTTGAAAAATCTCAAATTGTTAGCATTACCTCATTACTCACTTTAATTTCATATTGACTTAATTAGACTGAATTTTCCTTTAAGTATCTAAAACTGAAGTACTATGCTGGCACTGGACAGCCCTAGACAACATTTACCTTCTTACTTAATTTAGGACTATCAATAGATTATTTGCCATGTCTTATGTAGAATAATGTTAATAAAAACAAACTTTGCTTACTAGATATTCACCACTTTTCTAAAATATTTATTATAAAAAATTATCTTGTAACAATGCTTGATTCTTAAAAATCTATAAATCTTAGAAATATGTAAAAATATGATTCCATGGGATGAAAGGGATGTACAGGAAAGCTAGAAGTAAAAAACAATGGAAATAATAGAAAAGAAAAAGAAAAAAAGAAAGGAAGGAAGGGGAGGTTCAGACCCTTGAGTGTGAAGAGGAACAACTGAACAGTTCTATTAAACACCATTATTACAAACTGAATGGTTAGCCTGTGTATTTTTCATAAGGAAACCAATTTTTCAAATGAGAAAGGATGGCACCAACCATCAGCAGAAAGGGATACTCTTAAAAGAAATATAAAGTAGTAAGACATTAATTAGAGGACATTTACTGTCACTAATAGACGATGCATATTGCCATTTACCTAACAGAAAGGTAAATTGGAACAACTTTTCTAGAAGCAATTTGAAAGCATGCACATAGACATATTCTCATCACTGCATCATTTTTAGGAGGGAAGACCGAAAAGAGCCCAAGTGTTTAATAATAGAGTGTGCGTTACATAAATACACATACACACCATGGAATATATTATGAATGATTATTTTTTCAATATTTTAATGATGTGTATTTAATAAAATATTTACAGTATGTTACCATATTTATTCAACTCTCAGATACACATCCTTTCATAATTTAGTATCACTGAAATTCAGAAACTGTTTCTAATCACCACCAGTCAGGGCTTGCCCTATATGTATGTAGGGGTGTGTGTGTGTGTGTGTGTGTGTGTGTGTGTGTGCATGTGTGTGTGTATAATGTAATGACATAGTTGTTACTGTTTGTGCTTGCCCATCAAAAGTTGCAAAACAAATGTCAGTTTTGGAGAAATGTTTCATCGCCAATATTCTTAATTGCACAGAGGATGTATTCTATAAAAAAGTCAAAAGCTATTTAAAATTTGGGACTAGGCATTTGGAGAAGTTTTTAAAATATTTTACCAAATTTATTTCTCTTATGTTTTCCTGAGTGTACATGTAAAAAAATATTATCATAAAATTATGACTTTAAATTGTGTCTAACTAATAAGCTCTTTCAATAAAGGGAGAAAATGAAATGCTTAAGTGATTTTTAAAAGCACTGTAAAATGGTTTAATGGTAGTGCTTTTCTTTCTTAGAAGTACATGAATTGTGTATCTAATATTTGATGGTGTCTTGGATTCAACAGCATAACAGAATCACTTTTTTTTCTCTAAAAATAAACTATATAGGTACCCTTAAAAAAGGATTGCAAACAAAAAGCCCAAAACAAGATTAGAAATGATCACCTCTGGATTGTGTGACCATTGGTAATTTTTAATTTTCTGATGTGTTTCTAAAAAGAAGTATGTATACTTTCATATTCAAACAAAAAGATACTAAACTTTGATAAGGTAGAAACTAGATACTTGAAATTAGTTCAAGTCTTCATGAACAAACAAATTACTCCTCGGGATGTAAAAGAGTGAAGTGCTTTGCAATCTACTGAAGAACTGTCTTGATATCAATTTTGATAAAAGTCTGAAATTTGAGACATGTAGAAGGACTACAGAAGGACTGAAAACCAAAGGTAGGGCTGCAGTGGCCAGGAGTGCTGACAAGTGATGTCCAGGAATTTCTGAGGGCAAATATGGAATAAAAATGTTATTTGAAATATTATTTATAATATTCCTTTCAATAAAAATAAACAGTTATCTGTGAATGTCAATGTGCATGTCAACTTTCATATGGAAACCTATTATTTTAATTGTGAGAGTGTAATATTTCATCCAAATTTTGGATTAAAAATCAGTTGATGCCTAGCAACCTAGATTTAAAAAAAAAAAAAAAAAGAATGTGCATTCCATATGCCAGACAGCCCACTAATGAACTATTTGACAGCATCCAATTTACAAGTGAGTCATTTTCAAAGGGAAAATAGCCCCACTTACTATTAAATTGCTGAGTTCCCTTGTGGAACGACAAAAAGACTCACGGGGCATCTTCGCCAACTACTTTCTGTAAATAAAGAAAATAAGCAAATGTGTTTTATGTCACTCTAATTTAACTTAACATAAACTATACTGTTAATATAAACTATCATGATGGATATTCACTTTAAATAATGCATCATTAAAATATTGCTGCCAATTAGTTGTTCTAGAACTTATATTTTATTGTATTAATTTTATGCATTAAATATGATGTTTTATAACATTTTAATTTATTCACCTTTGAAAATATATTCCTTCCAATATTTTACAACTTGAGGTTTCTGAGGATTATTTGCAGAAGGAAGGATAATGAGCTATGAAATATACTGCTCAGCCATCTAAGGGTAGGAGGGGTACATTATTACAGCATCTCTAACGGAAGTAGATGGGGTTCATCCTTACTTCCAAAAATAGAGACATAATATTTCCCTAAAGACCATGTTACAATTGTTTCTCAAAATTAAGAACATAATTAATGGCATAGTTTACAGAAAAACAAAATACCTCTTGGCAAAACTTTCCCACTTACTTATCTGAGGAAATCAATGAATCTGTTTTCAAGTAAAACAGAGCTGAACTGACTAAGTCATATTTCAATGACTTTTGAAAGTCATCCCCAAAGACGGAAAACGGAAGAAACAAAATGTGTCACGAGCAGTGTTAAAGATCACTTTGAGGGTCGGGTGAAAACAGTGGAGCTGTTCACCTCAAAGCACACACACACAAATACACATAATTATTTCTACTGGACGTGTATTTCCTCACAGAGGAAAGAAAACCAGCATTAGCCAAACTAATGCTTCTCTCAATTTTCATTTTCATGATAAAACAAGCCACTTGCTTTGTAATAAAAAGGAAAGAATTAAATCCAAAGTATAATAAAATTTTCATTCTTCATAAAGGTCAAGTTCTATTGAAAGTTACTATACTTTGGGCTTGTGTAAAAGCTCAAAACTATAAAGGTAACTGTGACATGGCCACATACATGACAACTTTTTTTAAAAACAAATAATTGATTCCAACTTGTTTTGTTAACATGGCACATAAGGAAACCCAAAATGATTTAGAACATTTCACATTGAAAATGTCACATCAGTTCCTTTGTCTTCACGGACTCCTCTTGCGTGAGGATTATCTTTATGGACAGATGTTTAAACATCAGAGGCTTTGCAGAGGCTTTTCTGAAGAGCCACCAGATTATGAAATCTTTAGGGTGATCATGAATAAGCAACACAGGAAAACTAGGAGTAAACAGCACTGGAAGATACCGATTATTTTATCTTGTCACTTGCTGAAGAGAAATTAGGTAGCATAATTCTTCCAAGAGCATCTTAAATTTCTTTAATAGGAAATATCTAAAAGAAATTCTAGAGTGGATCAAATTGTTCAGCATAGACATTGCTACAATTCTCTTCTTCTGTTCCATGGCCCTGTGCTTTTATTTCAATTCACAGTTATCTCAGAATTCCTCCTCACTCTGTTCATGTGGAGATGCTTGACTTCCAGTCTAGTATTAACCACGCAAGTTGTTATGAGTTTCCATAAAAGAGTGTCTGAACTGCCTACTTAGGAGGTACTCAAAACCAAGATAAAGCACACTAATTATCAGAGAAAGGCCAATTAAAACTACAGTGAGGTATCACTCTATCCAGTCAGAATGGCCATCTATAAAAAGTCCATGAACGATAAATGCTGGAGAGGCTGTGGACAAAAGGGAACCCTCCTACACTGCTGGTAGGAATGTAGTTTGGTGCAGCCATTATGGAAAACAGTTTGGGGACTCCTCAAAAAACTAAAAATAGACTTACTATATCATCCAGCAATCCCACTCCTGGGTATATTATTCAGAGGGAACTCTAATTCGAAAAGATACAGTGATATAGATAACTTAGAAGATTTTCAAAACAGAAATGGGTTTCTACTTCATTTTGACATGGAGAGACCATACTTGCAGAAGATTTATCTTCCCAACTGTTATTTCAGGTTTTAAATTGGTTTGCGTTGCCCCCATACACACAATGTGACGTAAAGAAAAGCATTAAAAAAAACACCTCTCTTGGGAAAAGATGTAAATCACCGATTTAACATTTGTCATAGATATTTCATATATGAATAATTAAGATACTGCATAAATCACACCCTATTATTAATATTTTTATTTGTTAATGATAGAAAAAAGTTTGTTCAGTTTCAGAACAACCAGCTTTGTCACTGGCCTTTTGCTCACGGGCCAAGTACATACCATACAGACTTAGATAAATGCCCTAAAACACCACCAAGATATTTTTTGAATCCTGAGATTTTTTTTTTTAATCTATATGAATTTATTTCTCTTTCTTGTCTTATTCCACTGGCTAGAACCTCCAGGACAGTGCTAAACAGAAGTCATGAGAGTAGACATCCTGTGCTCGACCTGATCTCAGGGCCAAAGCATTGAGTCTTTCGCCATTAAATACAATATTTTTAACAGCTTTACTGTGGCATGGTTCCTGTACAGTAAACGACACATACTTCAGATGTACACTTTGATGAATTTTGATAGATGTATACACCAATGAGACCATTACCACAATCAAGATAGCTAACATTTCCATCACTCCCCAAGAGGTGCAATTTTCAAATTCCCAATGTATCCCTTCCCACCCTCTTTAACCCCTGGTAACCATAAGTTTGTGTCTTTTTTTTTAAATCCTGAATTTAGTTCTAGATATAAGTTTGCTTCAAAGCTAAGTAGATTCCTAGGCATAGTGAAATTCCTTTCACTGATTTAGGAAGGGAAAAGGTATGACTGATAACTGGCAAAATCTAACAAGGACTGTTTGTTTCAGTTCTGAGAACTAGGCACTGTTATTCACAAAGTTTCCACAAAAGTGGATTAAAGGAACCCCTGAAGCTATGGTACATGTTAAGCACCATCAATCACTTGGTTATCAGAAGGTACTGAACTGCCCAAGGCTTTAGTTTCAAGTGGACCAAAAAGTTCTTAAACTGAGTTGAAAGTCTCTATAGGCTTTATGCTTCAATGCCTAACTAGGCAGAAATAAGAATCCCATCGGGATCTCAAATACTTACCACCAGGCTCATAATCATACAGTCATATGCAAGTAAAATGAATACAGAGTCCCTCTTGAAAAAGCCAACATTCCACTCAGTTATTAGTAAACGTCAGTAGGGTAACTGTTCAAAATGAAACTGGTTCCAAATAAACTGCTCATTGCTTTTAAAAGCAAACCTTCCTTTCCTAGTAGTTTCCAGGTCCCTAGGCAACTCAATAGGGTTGAACAGTCAACTCAACAAGGTTGAAGAGTCAACTCAACAGGACTGTCACTGACTCCTACCTCCGATGCTGCCTCTGTTGAAGCCCATTCCCGAGAAACTCTTCTCTGAGAACTGCTATTATCAGCAGCCATCCAAAGCCAAGTACCTACAGGGATCCGCAAGTAACTCAAGTGACAAAGTCAGATTGATAAACAACACACACTGGTGGGAACCTGGGCAAAATGCTGATAGTATGCTCTATTTAAAGAGGCCATGGATATATAATCTCATCCCCAACTAATTACTGAGTACGTGGGAATGTGCACCCAAGGTTGCCAGATCTTATAATTTTTTTCAAAAGGATCTGGAAATCTGAATTATGTAAAATTTTGCGTAATTTTTAAATGTTGGCAACAACATTTGTAACATTTTTAAACCTGTGCAGGACAAACAAAACACTTCTGCACATGCCCCTAGGCTGCCATTTTGCAATCTGTTTCATGGTGTTTCCTCTTCTCTGTACGTGTTACTACAATTTTGTCAGGATAATGAGTGATAATAAAAATAAAGGTTTCAGTTGGTACTGGCACACAAAAGGCTTTCCTACCTGATGAAACTGCAGTGATGGAGAAAAACATGTACATCTTCAGAAGGAAACATAGGAAGCTGCCAGGAGTATTTTATGTCTGGAATAAATTCTCCTCGCCTGTAGATCCTTATTACTCTCAACAGTGCTCAGTTTTATAGAAATTGTCTATTGCTAGACATCTGAACACTACCCCAGGAATGAATGGGGATGTTGCCCAATATTTTCCATTTTTTACATAACTAGAGTATCTGGATGACTCCAAACCAAGACAGCAATCGTCAGGAGGAAAAATATTAAGAAAACGGATCCTCCGATTCATTTATTTATAAATACTCACTGGATGCTCCATTATGTCAAACCTATCTTCTATACTGAGGACACAATGGTGAACAAGACAAAAATTTTGTGTTTGCTCTTAAAGTTTACAGAAATAGATGAGTGACGATTAAAAGGCAAATAAGATGGGGCTCGGTGGTGCAGAGATATAGTGCAAATAAAGTGTGTGGTAAGCATGCACTTATGCTGCTAAGATTCTCTTTCAGTAAGGAATGTGCTGACCAGCTGTGTCGGGAGGGTGGTCAGGAGTCAGCTGTCCTCACTCCAACAGTCTGCAACCTCAGGCTCTCCCTCAGCTGCCAAGTGCAGCCTCACCCAAGGTCACCTTCATCCTGTGGCAGCCTGCAGCCAGTGAGGGAACAAGGTTGGGCCATTCCAGCCCAAAGTGGACAATGCTAACAGGCAGTACTCATTCCAGAGCATCCTGCCAGACTGGCTGAAGCTTTGTCAAGCCTACGTTGTAGCTGGATTCTTTCCTTGGCTTAATCTTGCTCCCTCCTCTTTCCTTTCACTACAGTTGATTCCTAATAAAGAACTCACACCCCAGCCTACATCTCAACATCTGCTTCTAGAAAACCAAACCTGCAGCCCAGTGAATAGCAGAAACATTGAACAATGTAGGAGAGGAGCAATCAGGGAAAGCCTGTCAGAAGAAGCAGCATTAAAGCTAAGACCTAAATATGGATAGAGGTTAACCAATCATTTTGCAGAATATAGGAGAACGGAGAACAAGAAGGCCAAGATCCAAAGTTGCAGTAAAAGAGAAGTGTGCAGAGAGGGGGGTGTTTTGCACAGGGAAAGAGGGAGGAGATGAGAGACAGGCAGGAGTCAGACCTCAAAGCACCTCATAAGCCAATTTAAGATCAGAATTTATCATAAGGACAATGAGAAACCACAGGAGGATTTAAGCAGGGGAATGAGCATTCTGCCAGCAGCAGAGAGACACACTTGTAGGAGGACAATGCTAGAGGCAGGACATCCAGAAAAGTAACTAATGTCTTCTGGGTAAGAGATTATGGTGAAGACAACTAGACAGTCAGGACAGACAGACAGAAATGAAAGGGTACAAGAAATAGTGAGGTGGTAGTATTAATAAGACTTTGATTTATTATGTGAGATGGTAAGAGAGAGGAAAAAATCAAGTATGCTAATTTGTTTTCTAGTGGAGGAGACTGGATGGATACTGGTTTCCTCAGAGATAAGAAACACAAGAAAATGAATTATTCAGGGTTCTCCA
The DNA here is from genome assembly GCF_048773025.1 of Camelus bactrianus. Lineage (NCBI taxonomy): Eukaryota > Metazoa > Chordata > Mammalia > Artiodactyla > Camelidae > Camelus > Camelus bactrianus. Next base: position 18,528,010 of record NC_133568.1, on the reverse strand, counting down.
GAGAAACAGAACCAATAAGATACACAGAGAGAGAGAGAGAGATGAGAGGACTTATTATAGGAATTGACTCACAGAGGCCAAGAAGCCCCACGAGCTGCTGCCTACAAGCTGGAGAACCAAGAAAGCTGGTGGTACAACTCAATCCAAGTCCAAAGGCCTGAGAACCAGGAGTTCCAATGTCCAACAGCAGGAGATGGACATCCCAGCTCCAGAAGAGAAAGAGAATTTGCTCTTCTGATGCCTTTTTTCCACTTGGGCCCCCAACAGACTGGATACCAGCCTAGACTGGTGAGGGCAGATCTTCTTCATTCACTACTGAATTAAGTGCTAGTCTCCTCAGGAACACCCTCACAAACATACCCAGAAATCATGTTTTACCAGCTCTCTGCGGGCCAGTCAAGTTTATAAATTACCCATCACACTTTGGCAGGGATGATTTCAGCTGTGGACATCAGGAGACTGATACAGAAGTCTGTTGTCCGAGAGGGCATCAGCATTATCCGCCCACCACCATCGTATCATCAGCACAGCATCTGCATTCATTATCCAACAGTACCATTAGCATATCATCGTATTATCTGCATAGCGTCAACATTAAGGTGCTCATTAAAGCTGTGGGATTGGAGAACATGCAACGAGGAGACATTCCAGTGAGAAAAGAGGAGGGGCTTGGGCAAAATGATGAGAAACACCAAAGAGATGGCCAGACTAAAGAGACAGCCAGAGGAAACACAGCCTACTTGGGGAGAGGGGTCATGTGAGAAAGGAATGACATTAGCTACAGAATTTAGCAGCACCTCACCACTACACAGTGGGCAGGCAGGAGCCAGATTACAAGCTGCTCAAGAGAGAACGAGTCAGCGGAGGTACGTGCAGTGGAAACTTCTCAGGAAATACAATGTGAAAGGAAAGAGAACCAGAGGGTCACTGATACTGTTAAAGGTCATGATGCTTCGTAGTTGCTGAGTTTGTTGCAGTAGCTGATTTTGTTTTAATGGCAGACATCAGTTTAAGTTGGTATTTGATGGGACCAGTAATAGAGGAGAGAAAATTGAAAATACAGGAGAGGGAGCAATCAAAATATCCTGAGTAGGCAGGGGAATATGGGATCCAGAGAACAGGTGAAGAAATTACCCTTAAAACGAAGAAAAGATGCCTCTTTGTTACGCACTCGGGTTTTAATTTACCAAGGTGACCCTGAGAGGTCAAGGCTATCGACAGGAAAGATTAATGTTACAATTCCCCTAGGAACAAGAGGCACAACTCAACCTGCAGGGTCACAGGAAGAACACCAGGTTTTGGTCAGGAGGCAGGAGACAGGTGTATGGGTAGCACTTTGCCCACAGCCTTTAGTGGGGCTTCTGAAAAAAAAAAAGGCAATGGTTTAGGATTGGCTAGATGGAATAATTTCGGTGGGCTTTGGACTATAGGGGTGGTGTCTAGTTGCTTGGTACCGTCCTGGGATGATTAAGGCAAAGGTATTCCATTTCTGGGGTGTACAGGCCAGATAAAGGCCATACGGCCCTGCACTGGCCAGCCTGCATATGACAAGCATGCTTCCAGCTGAGTTCCTTGCCCGGTCTAAGAACCGGCTAGCTGCAGGAGGGGCAGTCTCCCCCCAACCAGAAGAGCCTTTTTAGGATGTGAAAACATCATAATATACAGAAAATTTTAAACCCACGACGAATACACTCTTGAATTGTAACATGAGAGAGAGGAAGAGGAAAAGAATGAGCGGGGAGAGTCAAGTTCTAATGTCTAGAAGGAAATCTGAGCAGCTCACTTTGTTCGGATTCTACAATCTCTGTAAATTAAGAAAGCAGGTCCGCTGCTGAGAGAACCTGACTGGTCAGCAAGATCTGTCAACCGGGAAGGCTCTTTTGGAAAGGAGCTTTGGAGATTAGGGGAAAGAGCTGTTGATAAGAGAAGCCTAATAGGGTTTCTGTGCGACCAATAACAAACTTTTTGCTTCTACTGATTATTTGCTTCCTTCTAATCCCATAAATAGCAGGGAGTTGTTGTCACTCACAGCAAGTATTTTCAGCTTGTTCCTGTGGGCATCTCTTTCCCATCCCTCAACCCAAGAATATTTTAATAAATGAACATGAAACACACCCCAGGGCGAATCTGCCTCCCAAAATCTGAAAAGGAAAGTTAAATTCAAGACACTGGTTTATCATGCTGCTGAAGAATGGAGCTCACAGGATCTCAGGTGCAGAGTTGCGAGAGGCCAGGCAGGCTGCCCGGGCCAAATGCCCCTCTATTGCCATCTCAGAGGGCTGGTCATCACTGTAAGGTACCTCTTAAAGTGCATCCAAGAAGATGAATTTCTCAAGTCCCAAAATACCGTATTAAAGGAGATTTCAAATATAAGATGCCCCCTGGCAAAAAAAAAAAAAAAAATCTCGAGAGAGTTTCTTCATGAAGTTGAGAGCTCTTTTCAGCAAATCAGCACAAATTCTAGCGGACACTATAATTTAAAACGTCTCAACCACAGCTTTCACTGAAATGATGCTATGTACAAGCAGAATTATAGACAAAAGAATCATGGAACATAAATATCTGTGTCTCATGAATAACTATTATAAAAAATAGGAATTTATAAAATAAATGAGTGAGAAGATTGTTTCTATACTCTGAGAAAGATGAAAGTTTGCCTTTTTACAGATCTCCCACAGGAGTACAGTCTTTTAGTAAAAATGTGAACATACTAGATCTAACAGGATCTCAGAAGGGAATGTTTATCCTCAATCATCCCCTCTCTTTCATCTCCTCCTCTCTCACTCTTATTCCCATGTGGCTCTATCCCCTACAAAAACAAAACAAAACAAAAAACCAATTCAATTATGACCCATATGAAAATAAAACCAAAGGACAAAAAAGTCTGACTTCTATATAGACGGATGGAGGTAAGTAGGCAGGTAGAGAGATGACTGGATAAATAGAAGGAGGGCTAGACAGATGGAGAGAGTGATTCATTGATTCCTGTATTGCCTTTCATTAACACACAAGTTACTTTCAAATATTTAATTTTTTCCACCACCAATTTCCTCCTGCCCACTGAATTTCCTTTCTCTAGATTAATACTGGCCTCCAGATCATCAAATACAATGGATACTTTTCCATCCTTACCTGCTTCTGACAAAGTTTATCTATTACCTTTTCAGCAGCATTTCCCTCCCTCTCCCAAGTTTTTGTCAGGAATCAGGGGACCATACGCATCATGATTCCTTCAGCCTGTTTAGGAAATCCCATTCCCCCTGACAAAGTAATTTACGCACAGCTGTATGATGCAACTCTGGCCAATGAGATGTGTATTAAATTTCTATGGCTACTTTAACACATTATCACAAATTTGGTGGCTTAAAACAGCACAAACATTATCTTACAGTTCAAGAGGTCAGAAGTCCAACATGGGTCTCTCTGGGCTAAAACCAAGATATTAGCGGGGCTATATTCTTTCCAGAGGCTCTAGGGGAAAATCCATTTCCTTGCCTTTTCCAGCATCCAGAGGCTGCCTGCATTGCCTGGCTCATGCCCCATTCCTCCATCTCCAAAGCCAGCAGCACTGGACCAGTTCTCTCCCACTGCCATCTCTCTGGTTCTCCCTCTTCTTTCCCTCTTCCATTTATAAGGTTCCTTATGATTAAACTAAACCCACTCAGATAATGCAGAATAATATCTCCATCTCAGGCTCAGCTCATTAGCAACCTTAATTCTATCTGCCATTTTAGTTCCTTTTTGCACATAACCCAACTCATTCACAGGGTCCAGGGATTAAGACATGCACATCTCAGTGGAGAAGGGGGGCATTATTCTGCCTACAGCAAAATGTGAAAGTCCACTGGAACTTTCTAGGATGGTTCCTTTTGCTGACATGGGGGAAGGCCTGGAGGAAGAAACACTCCTCTTTTCACTTATGGAAGCTGATGTTTGCATGTGCTATCTGGAATTATGGTCTTCATTTTAGGATCACACTATGAGCCAGCCTGGGTTGGTAAACCTTTATCGTGAGAACAGTATATCATGAATGTGTATATATATATATTCTTGATGAAACGGGTGAACCACTGAGCAAACCAATCCAAGGGCAATTCTAACTCGATTTCTTGTTAACATGAGATAAAATTCAACTTTTGTATATTCATTTTGAGTTATGTTTTCTGTTTCTCACAGCCCAACATCCTAACTGATATTTTACCTTACTACACTTTTTTGGGTGTGCCACAGTTTTCCTTTTTCCATTTTGAAACCTTCACCAAGCTTCCGTGGGATTACTGACTTCTGGTTTCCTCCTACCCCGAAGCCATGTCTTCGTTTTATTCTCAGCACCATCTCTGTTTACACTTGAGTGTTGGTTTCACACCTGGCTCCATCTTCAGCTCTTCTCATCTCTCTACTCTCCCTAAGGGAACTCATTCTCTTTCAAGGCTTTACCTATTCATTACACCCTGATTCATATTTTCTACCTCTATTCTAGAAATTTCTGCTGACTCTAGAGCTATGTTTCCAATTTCCGCTACATGTGTCTGCTTGGATATCCCATGGCCTCCCCTCCTCAACTCAAAATGTGACTCTACCTTTTGTTCTTCCCTGAACTTTCTCATGTATCCCCACATCACTGAATGATTTCACTACACAATTCAGTCAACCAAGTCAAATGCACGGGAGATAATTCCCGCTCCTCCTCACTCAGGCACTCTCCATATTAAATTAATTATTAAATCTGTGCCCTCAACTTCCTTGAAATCCCTTTACCTTTCCCTCCTCTCCATGCCTATAGTCAAGAGTTTGGTTCCACATTTCTCACTCTAAAAAAAAGCCATCTGGTGGCTCACCTTGTATTCAAACTCTGAAACCCCTTCACCACAACCCTGTATCTCTCCTGCTCATCCATGACCCTTAGGCAATTAATATAAAATCAAACCACTCCCTGCTTAAAATTCTTCCATGGAGTCCCATAACTTTTAGGCTAATAATAAACATTCAACAAAAGATAGCAATAGTCATATAATGTATATTCATTATATTACTTTATCTCATTTACCTTTCCAACCATCTTAGTGAATTAAGCAGTATTATTATCCTTATTTAACAGATTAAAAAAACCTGAGATTTAGAGAGTGCTTATGACTTCCAAAGATCACACAGCTGTTAAGAGTTAGAGTTGGGATTCATTCCAATCATTCTAACTCCAAAACCCACGCTTTTTAATCATTCATATTCCTTAGATGAGTTCAAAATGCCTCACCGCTGCCTAATTTTCTAAAAGGATCCCTCACAGCCTTTCTCATGCCCCCGTCTCCATCTCGCCACCATATTAACCATTTGTGATTCTTCTAAAATGCCCTATGTCCTTGCTTCTCTGTACCATCACACAAACTGCCTCTACCTTTCAGGAATGTCCTTTCCATTTTTTTTTTTTTTTTCATTTTCCTAATTGGTGAAGCAATCTTCCCCATACAAGTATTTTCTCCTCCTTGCAGGCTTCCACAGTCTCACCCTCATTAATTTACAAGTTCCCCTCTTCAGTGCTCCCATGGCATCCTGTAATAATACACTTAAAATAACACCTACCATTTCTTAGATATGTAGCTTTAGATACATAAGCTTACTTAATTCCCATAGAAAGCCATTAAGGTATTCCAGCTTACAGATGGAAAAATGCCCGAGGCTACATAAGGCTATGAACACTTTGTTCCACAGAGTCTATGTTTGCTCTGGACTGAACGCTTGTGTGCCCCCTACCCTGGAATTCACTTGTTGAAACCTAGTCCTCAGTGTGATGATATGTGAAGGCGGGGTCTTCGGAAAGTGACTCGATCATGAGGGCAGAGTCCTCATGAATGGGATGAATGTCTTTGTAAAAGAGGCCCCAGAGAGGTCCCTTCCCTTCTGCCATGTGAGGACACAGAGAAAAAGACAGTCGTCTACAAACCAGGAAGCAGACTCTCACTAGATACTGAATCCGTCAGTGTCTTTTACCTTGGACTTCCATCTCCAGAACTGTGAGAAATTTCTGTTATTTATAAACCATTCAGTCTATTGGGTTGTTGTTTTTTTTTTAAAGCAGCCCAAACAGACCAGAGAAATGCTCTACTTTCTTTTTGCCTTTGGAATACTCTGAGAGCAGAAACCATGTCTTACATGATTTTGAATACTCAGGACCTGGGCAAAAACAGGCTTATTTCCTGACTATTTGATAACTGAATGCACCATGTATTAAGAGATCTGTGACAGTACAGATGCATATGAATATAATAAATACGTTGTTGACATTTTATGCTCTGTTTTGGAAAACACAGAGCATGAAAATTTAACACAATGACGTATTTATTTCTGTCTCCACCACCACCCTCCACCTCCACTATCCTGTGAGCTTCTTGGTGCCCTGAACCATGTCATATTCACCCTGGATTCCATGTGTTTAGCAAAGATATTCAACAAGTGAATCCAAAAGTTCAGGTAATCATCAGAAATTAATGTTGGCTTTCACACTCCATTTTATCATGTACCAATGAATGCTCACGACAGTGAGAAATCTTCATTAACTCTCCAGTACCTCATCCAGCACTGCAGAAACTGGAATTACTACTCAGCTAAGTTTACTGTAGTCCACCGCCATTCACCACAATCCATCTGGTTTTTCAGAGGCCAAAACAAGTGCACTGAATGGGGATATGATGTAAGCACCACTCAATTATCCTGAGGCAAATAAAATGACAGTATTAGCATTTTTGCCCCCATTGCGAAAAGCAAGATAAGAATTCCCACTTTAAGAAATATAGTGCCCAAAATATTATTTTTTGCAGTATTTAGTGATCTTTTTTCTTATACTGGCATGCTATTATGCTACTGACTTATGAACTTATACTTTGCCAAAAAGATGATCAGCTCTTTCATGGAGATTCTATTCCATTATAAACTGTCCACACACATGAATGCTGTAAAACGGTTATAGTATCCCTGAGATATTCTAGATGTATACTGGAAGATGAGACTTTCTCTTCAAGCAGGATCTCTAAATTGCATCCAAGTTAGACACATGCTGGGCCTTTCGAAGATAATGAATGTCAACTGGGTGTCTGGGTATTGTGTACCAGGCAACTTTGAAGAACCCCAAAGGTGGCCGAGTTGGGAAGCAGAACTAACAGCCCTGAAGAGGTAAGAAACAAAAACACTTCTCAGAAAAGAGGCACCAGGAATAAATCTAACCAAAGAGGTGAAAGAATTATACACAGAAAACTATAAACCATTGATGAAGGAAATTAAAGAAGACTTTAAAAAATGGAAAGATATTCCATGCTCTTGGATTGGAAGAATCAATATTGTTAAAATGGTCACACTGCCCAAGGCAATCTACAGATTTAATGCAATCCCTATCCAATTACCCAGGACATATTTCACAGAACTAGAAAAAATCATAATAAAATTCATATGGAACCATCAAAGACCTAGAATTGGCAAAGCATTACTGAAGAGAAAGAAAGAGGCTGGAGGAATAACTCTCCCAGACTTCAGACAATACTATAGAGCTACAGTCATCAAGACAGCATGGTATTGGTACCAAAACAGACATATAGACCAATGGAACAGAATAGAGAGCCCAGAAATGAACCCACAAGCTTTTGGTCAACTCATCTTCGACAAAGGAGGCAAGAATATACAATGGAATAAAGACAGTCTCTTCAGCAAATGGTGTTGGGAAAACTGGACAGCAGCATGTAAAACAATGAAGCTAGAACACTCCCTTACACCATATACAAAAATCAACTCAAAATGGATTAAAGACTTAAACATAAGACAAGATACAATAAACCTCCTAGAGGAAAATATAGGCAAAACATTATCTGACATACATCTCAAAAATTTTCTCCTAGAAGAAATAAAAGCAAGAATAAACAAATGGGACCTAATGAAACTTACAAGCTTCTGCACAGCGAAGGAAACCAGAAATAAAACAAGAAGAAAACCTACGGAATGGGAGAAAATTTTTGCAAGTGAAACCGACAAAGGCTTGATCTCCAGAATATATAAGCAGCTCATACGACTCAATAAGAAAAAAATAAACAACCCAATCCAAAAATGGGCAGAAGACCTAAACAAGCAATTCTCCAAGGAAGACATACAAATGATCAAAAAGCACATGAAAAAATGCTCAATATCACTAATTATCAGAGAAATGCAAATCAAAACTACAATGAGGTATCACCTCACACCAGTCAGAATGGCCCTCATTCAAAAATCCACAAATGACAAATGCTGGAGAGGCTGTGGAGAAAGGGGAACCCTCCTACACTGCTGGTGGGAATGCAGTTTGGTGCAGCCACTATGGAAAACAGTGTGGAGATTCCTCAAAAGACTAGGAATAGACTTACCATATGACCCAGGAATCCCACTCCTGGGCTTGTATCCAGAAGGAAATCTACTTCAGGATGACACCTGCACCCCAATGTTCATAGCAGCACTATTTACAATAGCCAAAACATGGAAACAGCCTAAATGTCCATCAACAGGTGACTGGATAAAGAAGAAGTGGTATATTTATACAATGGAATACTACTCAGCCATAAAAACCGACAACATAATGCCATTTGCAGCAACATGAGTGCTCCTGGAGAATGTCATTCTAAGTGAAGTAAGCCAGAAAGAGAAAGAAAAATACCATATGAGATCGCTCATATGTGGAATCTAAAAAACAAAAACAAAGCGTAAATAAAGGACAGAAATAGACTCACAGACAGAGAATACAGACTTGTGGTTACCGGGGGGGTGGAGGGTGGGAAGGGATAGACTGGGATTTCAAAATTGTAGAATAGACTACACTGTATAGCACAGGGAAATATACACAAAATGTTATGATAACTCACAGAGAAAAAAATGTGACAATGAGTGTGTATATGTCCATGAATAACTGAAAAATTGTGCTGAACACTGGAATTTGACACAACATTGTAAAATGATTATAAATTAATAAAAAATGTTAAAAAATATAAATAAAAAAAAAGAGGCACCAGTTATTGATCTACAGTTAGCTAAATCTTCACTTCACACCAAAGGAGACAAAAAGGGTGACAAAGAAAGAGAAGGAAGGACTTTGCTCCCAGAGTTGTGCTGGAGAAACCATCTGATAGATAATGTGACTAGAGCTGAAGTCCAGCATTTAGAAAAGCTGGAAGCTTTGACACTGAGGAGCCTTGTGTATTATCACCTCGAAGGTGCAAGGCTACACAGGAGCAAGTTCAAAGGGAGTTCAACACAGAAAAATGGCTCTATCCTCTAAGGTCTGCAACTTGCCCAAAAAAAAGTTTCTATCAATCACAGCTGGAACAGCCTAAGTGGGGAGAGGGGGCTAGACTGGCACTTGATGGCTTTTTCTCTAGTCTTTCTTTATGGGGAAGGGTCGTTTTTTTCCCCTTCTTGTCTCTGCTCTTTTTCTACAATTCCTTATTCTCCTCCACCTCTCTCTCATTTTGCCTTCTTTCTCTCCTCTATTTATAACTCATTATCCTTTTCCAGTTGGCATCCTCTTATCTAAACTGTCACAAGGTAGAACTTTAAAGATTTTTAAATAAAATATATTGGTAATGAAGTAGATAAATTATACATAAATATAAATAAAATAGATTTGCAATAAAACAAAGACTTACAAATAACCAAAGTGGCACTCATTTAATAGTTGTTTCTCTTCATTGAAAAAGCAAGTGAAATTAATGTATACTTTTCTATCACTCTAAAAAGTCTACAGCAATTTGCAAGTAAAGAAAAAAACTATCTACCACAATTTAGATATGAAAACTCATTTTTTGGACAGATCTAAGAAAATTGATTTTTCTGCTTGCAGACCTTCAAGGGAAATTGCCCTGGAATACCCTGTGTTTATTACATGTTATATAACAAACATGATCATTAATCAGCACTGATTTCTTTCTTTCTTTGTTCTTTATTTTCAACCTTATTGTCCTATTTTCCAGTTTACATTTTCTTCTTCAATGCACAGAGATAAGTCTTGAGTTATTAATCAATATTTTAAACCTATTAAAAATATATAGGTTGAGCTCTGGGAGAGTTAGTTCGTATTCAACTTATAGATGGGTACTGATTAGATTTGAAGAACTACCCAAAAATGACAAAATATATGTAATAGTTGGATTACAATTTTTCATGTAATAAGTAGGTAATTATCTTCCTTTATATATTTGCATTTCATCAGCGAACGTGCCCATTTTAGAGTTACTATGTATTGAACAGTTTAACAGGCATGCACAGGAACTTTCTGCTCCTTGCTCTTGCTCCAGACTCCGTGAGGTATTCTGAGGTGATCACAATCCTGAAAACACCCAATCCTATCCCCCAAATCTAGAGAGAAGAAAACGACATACTTTCTTTATCTTTTTTTTTCTTTTAGCTTGGGGAAGAGTGTAAATGGTGATGAGGGAGGAAAGTGAGGATGTCAGAAAGTAAACAAGGGGGGGTAACTTTCTCTGAAGGAAGCAGGAGCTTCAGTAACAGACGCTGCATATGCAGTACACAGACCACTGAAATGGGACACACTCCAAACTAGGAAGTGTGAATCCCAGTACCCACAATGTTTAAATATATCAGAAAAGAGCAATGCTCCCAGATGATGGCCCAACATAGGCTGGAAACTTAGCTTCTAAACCTTCTTATCCTCCATACCATTACTTTAGGCTACAGAATATATATTATTCCAGCTCTCAAGTGATAGTTCAGAAGAAAAAGGCTTAGATATAGTTGGGGGAAAATCATTAACTCACTTATTCTGCTTCAGGGTAAAAGACTATCTATGCAGAGCTCCTAAAACATAAATATAACGAAAACAAGAGGTATAATGAATATAAAAACACACCAAACAATAATAAAAATCAAGAGATTAAGAAACAAAACAACTAGAGGAAAATTGAAAGACATACAAGACTGCCCAAAAAAAAAAAAATGGAAACTTGATTTCCTTAAGACAGATAATTCAATAAACGAAAGAGAATGTGTACATATATTTGATGACATGATGCAAGAAAACTTCTCTGAAATGAAAGAAGATCTGCACTTGCAGATTAAAAGAGGACACTGTGACCTATAAAATGTAATACAAAATGCTCAATACTAATACATGTCCTACTTGCACTGCCAAATTTTAAAGATGAACAAAACATGCTTTAGTCTTCAAGGCACAAATATCAAATCTGTAAGAGGAAAAAAATCTCCTTTCTTGGGGAGACCACTTCACCAAACACTAACTATTGAAGACCATGGAAAAATCAACAGTTAGAGTTGAGGGGAGAGGGAGGGAAGAAATAATGACCCAGTAGTGTTATGTCCAATCAAGATATGATTTAAGAGATTTAACAGCATGAAGAAAACAAAGAACATATACTATCCATACCCTCCATGAGGAAGGGAGAGGAAGGTATGATAAACTACTGTGTCAAATCAACAAAGAATTCAGCATTGGAGCAACTGTGGCAAAAAGCATGATAATGAGAAATGAGTCCATTTAAACAGTAGACACTAAAGAGTAGTGGAAATTATGATGAAGGAGCAGTAAATTAAAGCTCACATAACTGTACAATGTAAATATTGATAGAACGACTGAAAAGAGAGGTGAAGAAAGAGGAAATGGAAAAGTATGTAAATGTTAATACCCTGCTTATCAGAGCAGGGAAAGTTAAAACTCTCTAAAAATGGAATATATGTGAAAAATACCATTGCTACCTCTTCAGTTTCTGAGAACATTTTTTTCTTACCCTTAAAAGGATCTTTTAAGAAACAATGTTGTATGATTAAGAAATGCTTATTAAATTTAACAATTCTTTTAGTTTTCCTTAGGCCTTTCTCATTGTGTTAAATTCAGGTAAAAATAAACATAACATTTTAAGAATAGTGTTTTTAACATAATATCACACTTATGAACACATTTCTATCCACCTATCTGCCACTGTGTCCATTTCTCTGCATAAATGTCCAAAGAAAGATACCTATATTGATATATGATTGGTAAACCATGGATATTTCTTCTAAAGAAATAATAGTTGGAAGAGTTTTACCAAGTGACTAAGAAGAAAGCAAATGAACGGAGGAGTTCTAAATAACGGCTGCAGAACAGTTCACACAACTGAATGGAAAGGTCAAAAGCTCAAAAAAAAAAATCTAAAACTAGAACACATTTGTATTAACTTTTTACAGAATGTAAAATAAACATGAATCTATAACCATGTACTGTATTTATAAAGGTCAGGAATTTGGGGGTACAGAGACAAGAGAAAGTAGGTGAAAATATATACAGAACACTTTATCTAAACTGGATAGACACAGCTGAAGATATATAGGAAATAGTTCAATAATTCATCTTGATTTTACAATTAAAGAAAATAATATGAAGTAAAGTTTTGAAAATTTTTGGTTTGTCACTAATAGAATTTAAACTGGCATGAAAGTGTAAACTGGAAGTCAATTCAGAATTACCCAAGCAATAGAATTGTACTAAAAGTTTTTTTTTTCCAAATGATTCCTTCTTTTTTAATCATGAAACTATTATTATTAAAGAATGCTTTGCTCTCAGAGGTGACAACATGGGGATGATGTGATTTGAAAGGCTGCATATAACTAGCTGCTAATGCCAAAGCAGCGTGATTCACGAGCTATGCAGGACTGAAAATAATAGATGAGTCTTCCACCTGCATTTAAAATTTTAATATTCTCATAAAGTTCATGTTACAAACATCACTTCTAGGTAGAATGCATTTCAGACGTACAGCCAGAAATGGAAATTTGAAAGAAAAAGTCACCACAAACAAGCATGTATCAGTGATGGATCTTTACAAATGAGCTATTCTGTCAACATCTACTTCATTTTTTAAAGATGCTGTCATAAAAACTCTTTTGATCAATGACTTTTCAGCCACCCTATCTGTAGAACAAAACAGAGTCATCAGTAAATAAAAGGGCAATACATTAATATTAATGAACATTTTTTGCCATTTTAAAAGAACCTACCAGGCATTTTAACTTGTAATTTTTGTTGAAAAAAAGATCAGTAAGTAAAATATATTTATTGCTTCAAACATGCAAGGATTTATATAATTATCTTCTATTTCATATAAACTCAGATATTTTTAGTTGACACCAAAGGAAGGTATTTTCATATTCTGTAATTGATGTCTGTGATACGTGCAATAATTTGGTTTACCAAGCGTGATCATGAAATAACTGATAATGCAACTTTATTTTCATCTCTCATCATCTCTTAAAATTAATGTTATGTAAGTAGATATTTCCTGCTGACTAGACGAAATTCAGGGCAAGGTCTATGATGTTTCTTGTTACTTGTAAGTAAGAAAAGTGATACACTTGCTTTTATTCACAAAAGAGTTGAGTTCAATAATTTTTATGTTCAATATAATGCAATACTCAAAAGGTTTAAAATGGCAATAAATACATATCTATCAATAATTACCTAAAATGCCAATGGACTAAATGCTCCAATCAAAAGACACAGAGTGGCAGATAGGATAATAAAACAAGAGCTTACAATATGCTGCCTACAAGAGACCCACTTTAGGGCAAAGGACACACACAGACTGAAACTGAGGGAATGGAAAGGGATATTTCATGCAAATGGAAATGACAAGGAAGCAGAGTAGTAATACTCATATCAGACAAAATAGATTCTAAAACAAAGACCATAAAGAAAGATAAAGACACTATTTAGTGATAAAAAGATCAATACAAGAAGAGAATATTATACTCATTAACATGTAATCACCCAATATAGGAGCACCTAAGTAAATAAAACAAACACTAACAGATATAAAGGGAGAAACTGACAGGCATACAGTAATAGCAGGAGACCTTAATACTCCAATAGTATCAATGAACAGATCTTCCAGATGGAAAAATCAACAAGGCAACAGAGATCCTAAATGACACAACAGAAAAGTTAGACTTCATTTTTATTTTCAGAACATTACAACCAAAAATAAAAAAAAAAAAACACAGAATATACATTCTTCTCAAGTGCACATGGAACATTCTCTAGGACAGACCACATACTCAGACACAAAACAAGCCTCAACAAATTTAGGAAGATGATAATTATTTCAAGCATCTTTTCTGACCACAATAGCATGAAACTAGAAATTAACCACAGAAAGAGAAATGAGGAGATTAAAAAAAAGATCACATGGAGACTAAACCATATGCTGCTAAAAAACCAATGGGTCAATGATGACATCAAAGAGGAAATTTTAAAAATACCTTGAGACAAATGACAATGAAAACACAATCATATAAAATCTATAGGATGCAACAAAAGGAGTCTTAAGAGGGAAGTTCATAGCAATACAGACCTTCCTCAAAAAAACAAGAAAAATCTCAAATAAACAACCTAACCTTTCACCTAGAAAAGAATTAGAAAAAGAACAACAAAAAAGATCTAAAGTCAGCAGAAGGAAAGAAATAATAAATATCAAAGAGGAAATAAATAAAATAGAGATTTAAAAAATAATATAAAAATCAATAAATCCACGAGCTGGTTTTTTGAAAGAATGTGGCTAAATAAAATTGACAAACCCCTGGCCAGGCTCACCAAGAAGAAAACAGAGAGGACCCGAATGAACAAAACAAGAAATAAAAGAAGAGAAATAAGAACCAATATCACAGACACACAAAAAAACCATAAGAGAATACTAAGAACAATTATATGCCAACAAATTGGACAACCTAAAAGAAATGAACAAGATTCCAGAAATATACAGCCCACCAGAACTGAATCAAGAGGAACCATAATTTGAACAGACTGATCACTAAAAGTGAAATAGAATTTGTATGTGGAAAAACTTCCTGCAAACAAAAGTCCAGGACCAGACTGGGGAATTTTATCAAACATACAAAGAACTTATACCAGTCCTTCTCAAACTCTTCCAAAAGACTGAAGAGGAGGGAACATTTCCAAAGTCATTCTATGAAGCCATCATCACCCTGATACCAAAATCAAAGACACTACCAAAAAGGAAAATTTGAAACTTTGATGAATTTAGATGCAAAAATTCTCAAAATATTAGCAAACCAAATCCAACAACACATAAAAAAGATCTTACACCACAATCAAGTTGGATTCATCCCAGAGTTACATGGATGATTCAACATATGCAAATCAATCAATGTGATACACCATACCAACAAAAGAAAAGACAAAACCACATGATCATCTCAACAGATGCAGAAAAAGCATTTGATAAAATTCAGGATCCATTCATAATAAAAATTCTTACCAAAGTGGGTACAGAGGGAACAGATCTCAACATAATAAAAGCTATTTATGACAAATCCACAGCCAACATAAAACTCAACGATGAAAAGCTGAAAGCCTTCCCACTAAAATCTGGACCAAACAAGGATGCCCATTCTCACCACTTCTATTCAACTTAGTATTGGAAATCCTAGCCACAGCAATCAACAAGAAAAAGAAATAAAAGGGATCCAAATTGGAAGGAAAGAGGTAAAATTGTCACTACATGCAGATGACACAATACTATATATAGAAGAACCTAGACTCCACACAAAAACTACTGCAACTGATAAATGAATTCAGCAAGGTAGCAGGATACAAGATTAACAAACAAAAATCAGTTGCATTTCTTTACACTAACAATGAAATATCAGAACAGTAAAGGATTTTTTTTAATCCCTTTTAAAATTGCACCAAAAAAAAATTCTTAGGCATATACTTGACCAAAGAGGCAAAAGATTTATATGCTGAAAACTATAAAACATTGATAAAAGAAATTAAAGATGATTTAAAGAAATGGAAAGATTGCCCTTGCTTTTGGTGTGGAAGAATTAATAGTGTTAAAATGGCCATACTACTCAAAGAAATCTACAGATTTAATGTGATCCCTATCAAATAACCCAGGACATTTTTCAAAGAAATAGAATAAATAATCCTAAAATGTATACGGAATCACAAAAAAAAAAAAAAAAAAAAAAAAAAACAGAATTGCCAAAGCAATATTTAGGAAAAAGAACAAAGCTGGAGGCATAACCCTCCCAGATTTCCCACAATACTATAAAGCAAGAGTAATCAAAACAGTGTGGTATTGGCACAAAAACAGACATGTGCATCAGTGGAGTAGAATAGAGAGCCCAGAAATAAATCCACACACCTATTGTCAATTAATCTTCAACAAAAGAGGCAAGAATATACAATGAATCAAAGACAGTCTCCTTGGCAAGGAGTTTTGGGAAAGCTGGACAGCCATGTATAAATCAATAAAGTAAGAACATTCCAGCATACCATACACAAAAATCAACTCAAAATGGTTTAAAGACTTAAACATAAGACAGAACACCATAAAGCTCTTAAAACAGAACATAGGCAAAACATTCTCTGACATACATTGTAGCAATGTTAAGCTCCTTGGGAGCCTAGGTCAAGCTCCCATGGCAATAGGAATAAAAACAAAAATAAATAAATAGGATCTAATCAAACTTACATGATTTTGCACAGCCAAGGAAACCATAAACAAAGCAAAAAACACAACCTACAGATTGAGAGAAAATATTTGCAGATGATGCAACTGACAAGGGTTTAATTTCCAGTATATACAAACAGTTTATACAACTCAATAACAAAAATTCAAACACTCGATCAAAAAATGGCACAAGGCCTAAATAGACATTTCTCCAAAGAAGATATACAGACATGAAAAGATGCTCAATATCACTAATTATCAGAGAAATGAAAATCAAAACTACAGGGAGGTATCACCTCACACCAGTCAGAACGGCCATCATTAAAAAGTCCACAAACAACACATGCTGGAGAAGCAGCAGAAAAGAGGGAACCCTCCAACACTGTTGGTGGGAATGTAGTTTGGTGCAGCCATTATGGAAAACAGTATGGAGATTCTTTAAAAAAACTGAAAATAGACTTACCCTACAATCCAGCAATCCCACTCCTTGGCATATGTATGGAGGAAACTCTAATTCAAAAAGATACATGCACCCCAGTGTTCACAGCAGCACTATTCACAATAGTCAAGACATAGAAGCAACCTAAATGTCCAACGAAAGATGACTGGATAAAGATGTGCTGTACTTAATGGAATATTACTCAGCCATTAAAGAGAATGAAATAATGTTATTCACAGCAACATGGATATACCTAGAGATTATCATACAAAGTAGGTCAAAGACAAATAGATATCACTTATGCACGGAATTTTTTTAATGGTATAAATGAACTTATTTACGAAACAGAAATACTCACAGGCCTGGAAAACAAACTTACGGTTTCCAAAGAGGAAATGGGGTGGCAGGGGTGGGGAGGAGTGGAGATCAAGTAGGAGTCTGGGGCTAGCAGATACACACTACTATATGTAAAATAGATGGCAAGGTCCTACTGTGCAGTACAGGGAACTATATTCAATATCTTATAATAATTTATAATGAAAAAGAATATGTATATATAACTGACTCACTGTGCTGTACACCAGAAACGAACACAACACTGTGAATCTACTATACTTGAATAAAAAAAGAACAGAAAAAAGCAAAAGAACAAAACTCACGGACCTGCTGCTGGCCACAGGGGCACTCCTGCCCGGCTCAGCCCTGCGCCCGGTGCTCGCGGTGGAGCAGCCGGCCTCTGGGCGGGAGGACGGACCCGGGGCAGCGGGGAGGCGGCGGCGCGAGGGGAGCGGGCGCCGAGGACCACGGGGGAGGCTCCCAAGCCTCGCGCCGGACGCCTGGGCGCCTGGACGCCTGGACGCCGGACGCCGATCGCCTGCACGCCGGTCGCCTGGACGCCTGGGCGCCTGCGCGCCGGACGTCGCCGCCCTCCAGCACGAGCACGTGCGCGCGCCCCGGAGGGCCCGCCCGGGGCTCCACGGGTGGAGGGCTCTCTGGACCACGTAGGAGCCAAGTGGAGGCCTCCGAGGCCCATGCTCTGGACCCCGCCCAAGTCCGGGCAGCAGAGGGAAGGAGAGGGCAATGAAGGAGGGCGACAAGGTGGAGAGGAAGGCCGCAGACGGGGAGGCCGTGGGGCTGCGCCCGCAGGTAGACAGCCACCAATGTCACTGACGCAGGCGGGAGCCGGAGCCTTCCCCGTGGCGTTCTTCTCGTGGTGGCAGACTGCGGGAATGATGACAGCTTTCACCCCAGGACGGTGGATCCTCACTCACGGGTGACAGAGGTAAACAAAACGACACTAGTTAACGCTGTTCATCATCAAACTCTGGTTGGCGGGTTGGTTGACACCCTGGAAAAGCTGAAACCTGGGAGCCTTTTGTCTTCTCCTTTTTGTTTTCCTGTATACGACCTTTCTGCAGATAACGCTGAGTCTCTTTATGGTCTCTCTGGTGACCACAGTGTGAATATAGATTGCCAAATGTACGCAGTTCTAGAAAGCGCTTTCACTTGGGAAAGGCTCTCAAGGGAATTTGAGTCTAGACTGCAAATTGATGAGGTGGTCATGTGTTTTATTCTTGGAATGTCTCCATGTTTGTGAATTTTGCTGCTTTTGTGCATCTTGCTATCTCTTGTGTAACCTTATCACCGCTGGAAACCTTGGTACCAGCAAGACACTGGCAGTTGTCCAACAGTGGACTTGTTGAAGGAGCTGGTCGTGCTGCTTTGGAAGATGCCCCTGGAAAGGGGATGGAAAATGGTTGTGTGTGCGATTTGAAACTTTTCATTTCTCTGTGAGAACAAATGAGGTTTTCCTCTGATGTTAAATCTTGTTATTTAATGCGCCTTGTGTAGCCTCTTGGAGAGTCTGGGTAACCTTGTGAGATCTGATTTGACTTGAAACCTAGGATGTGGTCGTGTTGTTGTACTTTGTTTGTGGTTTGATTTAAGGGTCAGCTGAAAAAGATGACCAAATCATAAAAGACATGGGGAAAACTTAAATGCATATTACCAAGTGAAAGAGGTTAATCTGAAAAGGCTATACACTATATGATTCCCATTATAGGACATTCTGGAAAAAGCAAAACTAAAGCAACAAGGAAAAAAAAATATCTGCGGTTGCCAAGGGGTGTGGATGAGGCGATGGATGAATAGTGTGAGCACAGAGGATTTTTAGGATAGTGAAAATACTCTGTGTTACTATAACTGTGGATACATGTCACTATACATTTGTCCAAACCCACAGAATGTACAACACCAAGAATGAACCCTAAAGTATGGACTTTGGGTGGTTATCTTGTGTCAGTGTAGGTTCATCAGTTGTAACAAATGTACTCTGTTGGGGAATGTTAATGGGGAGCCTGTGCCTATGCAGGGAGTAGGGAATATATAAGACTATATAAGAATATATGCCTTCCTCTCAATTTTGTTATGAACCTAAAAATTCTCTGAAAAAATAAAGCCTTTTTTAAAAAAACTACTCAGTCATACCACATAAAAATCAGAATTACTATGACTTTACAGTTAATAACTATAGAAACTTTTGACAAGCCTATTTATAAAAGTGAATAGCATTATAAAAAAGAATGATACTGATTGTGCCCCCGTTTTTATGATGATATCTAAATTCAAAATGACAGCTTTATTTTTGCCAATAATCACAAATGTACGAAGCTTTATTAGATGGCTCATTTATTCATGGAAATTTTACGGTGAAAAACCTTAGATGATGTAATGCAGGGAATATTATAGCTGGTATTTTCAGGCTCTGGAAACCTGCGTCTGCAAATAAAACGAGAATCAAGTTGTCCTTGAAAATGGCAAGTCTTACACCTGTAGCAGGATATTCACTCTATTAATCACTCAAATGTGATCTTTCTTAAAACTAACAAACTATGCTGCAAGGAATACTTTCGTTTGTTTTAGTGAAAATCTGCTTTGGATTATTTTTCTGTTACCTTTTTAAGGGAGCATATTTACCATCACATTTTAAAAGTGAGCTTGAGTGAGCTGGACGCTGAACCAAAAATAGAAAGCTGTGAGGTCTCTGGTTCACATGTTATCTTTGAGGGAAGATCCATTAGACAAGAAGAGGGGGAAGGAAGGAAGGAAAGGAGGATAGGGAGAAAGAAGGGAAGAAGGGAGGGAAAGGGAGGAAGAGAGAGAGAAGGGGGGGGGAGACAGGGAGAGAGACAAAGAGGGAGGAAAAAGTGATAATCCTTGAAAATAATTTCCATGTGATAATCTCCTTGTCAGAATATAAGGAAAGCCACATATGACCTGAAGATTCCCATCATGTTTTTGTCTGTGGGAAAATTCACTCATCAATTCAATTTAGAGAATATCTCAATAACTAAATTTTTTTAAATAAAAATATTAACATAGGAACTCACAAAGAGAAAAATAAATCACAGATATTTCTGGAGTTCTCTCACAGACAGCAGAGCTTTTCCAATTTCATCAGTACCCTTAATCTTTTTATGCTAATCTCCACTCCTCCCCTGATTTGTGCTGAAAGGACTCAGGAAAGAATAGAAAGAAAGAAGAAAGAAAAGCAGGGGGGGCGGAATAGGAGGGAAAAAAGTGGAGACATAGAGGGAGAACTTTAGGAGAAGGAAGGAAAGAAAGAATGGAGGGAGGGAGGAAGGAAGGAAGGGAATGACTGTCTAAGAAGGAAGGAATGGACTTCATTTTTGCTTCCTCTGTGTAGCTCAGAATTTAACTAAACATTTGATGGATTGCAAGAAAGGGAGGGAGGATGGAAAGAAGGAAATACTAGAAAATCTCTTTATCTGGCAAGTTGTGTCTTATGGAGACTTTAAAATGTAGCTAAAACTTCATGAAGTATTTGAAAGGTCTTGGATTACAACTAAAGTAGAAACATATACATTTAAGTATGAGTTCTGTTTGTTCAATTTCTAGGGCTTTAAATCAATCTGTAAATAAGTTGATTTAAATAATAAAGTATAGCAAAAAGTGGACTATTTAAATGTTTAAAAAGATACATTAATGGCATTGATGGAAAATATTCATAAAGTATAAATTTGCAAGTCTAATTCTAATGCCAGTCAACCATTTGTTACCCATTGAACAAATTGTTTACCTCCTACATTAGACTCTGCTATCTAAGGTTTAATAAAAAAGGTCCTAATATGTTACTTTCTTTAGCTTTTATCAACAATGCCTATTGTATTTTACCACTTCCATAAATTTGCGAATGCCTGTTAGACAAGGATTGATTTTAGTCTATAGACATAAAAATAGAATTCTTATGTAAATAGTTAAAGCTTTGTTGTTAGACATCATTTTCTGTTTTTATAAATGTATGTGTTAAACACATTGTCTTACCACAGCCTCAGAACAGTGACGTTTTCTAATAATTGCTGCATGTTTTGCATTTTTATTAGCTAATTGCGTCCTGGTTGCAGAAACAAAGATTTTTCTAAGACTTCTAGAGTGAAGTAAGATTGTACTGCTTGAAAATTTACCTTTAAGCACACTTTATAAAAATCAAATCACAATAGTTTATTTAGACTCCATTCTCCATGGAGACAAGATGACGCAGAGTTATAATTACTTTCTAGAGCCACAGATACGTTCCCAACAGCAATTGCTATCGATTTAAAGTTCTCATTTATAACCCTTAAAGCTCTCTTGTGGTGCCACTTGATTTTAATTTTTATTTATTGTCTCATTGCTGTCTACCACATACCTCACAAAATACCCAGTATTGATTATTTTCTCTTCTAGGTCTATGCTACGCATTAATTCTACAGACTTTTGTTTTCACATTAGCAAATGCTCTTTTGTTATTTAAACCAGTAGTCTCCACCATTATCTTCTCTAAGAGCCTTCTGTTGCTAAAAGTATTGATGAAAGGACTATACATATTTTTATAAACATTTTCGTATTACTTTCATTTTCAGCATCTCATTTCACTCACAGGTCATTCTCTTGAATCCAAAATACTCAGTAATGGTTTGAAATGGCAAATTGTAACTAGAAATATGGAGGAAAACTCATAAAATCTTAGTCAATGCAGTGTGCTTGCTGGACACCCAAAGGCCTTTCATTTAAGAGTAAATTGAATATAAACACTACACTGAATTTACTCACATAAATCAATCACTAGAATTAACTCAAACAGCCAGCTAATAGGAGAGTGACTACTTTTTCTCCACTCCTACTCTAATTGAAAAAACAAAGCAAAACAAAAAAACCAGAATAATAACATGTCAGCAAATTGTGATGAGGCTTCAATTTAATAAATGGGTAATTTCCTCAGACCAGAAATTCAGGCAGAGAAAAAGTGGAAGTTAGGATTGCAGATTGAAAGTTAGGAATGCAAAAACAAATGGAGAAAGAGAAAGAAAGAAAAAGAAAAGTACATGGTTAAGTTTAGAATAATATTAATCACATAAAACAATTATAATAATTCCTGGGAACTTTTGAAATATATACAAATGAAAATACAAAACAAAAATTACATTTTAAACAGGGGAAGATGAATAGAACTTACAGGTTGTCAGTTCTTCCCTTCATCTATCAAAACAATGAAAAGTACCAATTAATTTAGACCATGATAACTAAAGGAACAAGATGAAATCATTAGGGTAGAATAATAATTTTTTAAATAGTTAACTTACAAACTAACAGGAAGAAAAACAGAATTTTTTTAAAGTACTTGATATACCCAAGAAAAGTTCAGAAAGGAAAGAAAATGGAACACAGTACCGGTGGAACAAATAGGAGGTATTAAAATGGTAGATTTATGTCTAGCCATTGTTACAATATATGTGAGTAGACCTAACTATTGCAATGAAAAGACAAAAATTTTCTGACTGAAATACACACACCTGCATTTACAAGAGATACATCTAGAATGATATGATGTAGCAGAGATAAAAGTAGGCAGCAATAAAAATATACTTTATGTGAACATTAAACAAAATAACTGAAAGAATAATGATGGAACCTAAGAAGCAGACCAAAGTGACTTTAAGGCAAACAGCATTACTGCCGATAAACACTTCAAAATGAGACACGTTCATTTCACAAGGAAAATATATAAACTCTAAGCTTGTATGTACCTAATGACATGGTTTGAAAATATGTGAAGCAAAATTTCAGAGCTACAATGAGCAATAGGAAAAGCGTAATAATATTGTGAGGTTTTAATGTTACTTCTCATTTGCTGAGAAACAAAACAGGAAAAATGCTGTAAGGATGTAGAAGATTCGAGCAGTTAACAAACTTGACGTAATAATCATGCACAAAACGCTATGCCTAACAACTTTAGAAAACCGAACTCTTTTCAGGACAGATGAAACATTTAGAAAAAATGACTAAATGCTGGACCGTAAAGAAAGACCCAAAAACAACAACTAAAAAAACCCCAACACATTTGTTGAGAGTAAATCTTGTAACTATAATTAACCAAGCTCAAAATCAATGACAAAAACATAAGAAAGTATTTGGAATATAAAATATGAGAAATAATCTAAAAGTAAAAGAAAACACAATAGAAATGAGAAAATTTTTCTGAACTGAACAATAATTGAAATACTACAAGTAATACCTTGTGAGATAAAGATAAAACAGGGTTTAGTGATTTACTCCCACAAATGCAAGTATTAAAGAAGAAAAAAAAATTAAATAATGAGGTAAGTACCTCTCTTCAGAAGTACAAAAGCAAAATAAACCCAAATAAAGAAAATGTATTAAATAATAAAGAGCAGAAATTAATTAAATAAAACTTTATGTACAATAAAGAGGATTAGCAAACATGTTTGTTCTTTAAAAAGATCTGTAGAATTTAAAAGCAACTGAATGGATTTATCAGCGTAAGAGAAACACAAATAACCAATGTCAAGATTGAAAAAGGGGTCATTACTGCAGATCATAAAATTATTTTTTAAATAAGTTTAGAAAGAATATTTCCAATGAATTTGAAAATATGTATGAAATGGACAAATTCCTAGAAAAAATATAATAACAAAATTTTAACAAAAATAAGGAATTCAATCTACATTTTAAAGTGAACTCCTGTCCCTGATGGCTTCACCAGTGGAATTTGCCAAATACTTAAGGGAGCGAAAATGGCAAACGCATTAAATAGTCCAAAGATTAAAAAGAAAGAACACTTGCCGATTACTTTATGTGGCCAGTAAAACCATGCTACCAAACTGATATGAACAGAACAAAACCAAGTCTCTTCATGTGTTAAGTGGGGGTAAAATAATAGTACCTAATATAGAATTCTGTGTAAGCAGTAAATCAGTTAATATTTGTAAGGTGCTTGAGGTGTAAATTCTATATAACTGTTAAGGAAACTGATATCAGAGACTGATAAGAATCGTCAGTACTTCAAGATTTACCTCAATCACACCAGTCTGGTGAACCACGTCAGTTTGGTTAAAATAAAATTGGAAGAATGCTCAGAACTTAAAAATAGGCTCCATAAGATACTGCATTACATTATTCTTCTTCTCTCACAACTTAGAAAGCAGGTGTCAAAGATGCATCAGAATCTGAGATTTCTTCCCTTTGTGAACAGAATAGTAACTAAAAGGACCTTTAAAACTTACTAAGAATGAAATTTGTGTCTATTACTGAGAGAATAAGAATGGACACATTACATAGATAAAGATTTCATGTTTAAATTTGCCTTAATTTCCTCTTTTCACATAAGAATCAAGGGTAGTTTTTTCAAAAGCTCTTTGAATATTTTATCTTTTAGTTAATACATCATTTCAATTTACATAGGGTTAAAACTTTCCAAATTGAAAACAAGTAGTTCTAATTTTGCAGAACCATAATCTTATCAAAGTATCTAATTATTCAATATGTAAATTAAGTTTTGTGTTCATAGTAACAGCACATGAATTCAGGATTTATTGTTCTCTGTCATGTGATACACTCTTCGCCACATACGCCTACCACACACAGTGGGCATAAGTAGACTGGGACAAACAGAAACTAAAGAGAATATACAGATTTATATATGTATGTGTATATATTTTTTATTGAAGTATAGTCAGTTTACAGTGTTGTTCAATTTCTGGTGTACAGCACAATGCTTCACAGTCATAGGAACATGCATATGTTCGTTTTCATATTCTCTTTCACCATGAGTTACTTCAAGGTACTGAATATAGTTCCCTGTGCTATACAGTATAACCTTGTTGTTTAATACCATTTTGAGAATTTGGTAGGATTCGGGGACAAAGAATACAATTTAATTCTTTAGTAGAAAGTAGACAGAATTTATTTGATATAAAATCCTCCATTAGCACTTTCATTAAGTTTCTTGAAAATTCTGTTCCAGTCTCGCCTTGCACTGAATGTTGGTTTCGAGAGTACTAGGCCAGGGTAATTCTCTTGCCCTGGTAAATGAATTGGTGTTTTAGTTTGGAAACTCCAAGATTATTTTTCTTTATTTTTTAAGTCGGTGGTTTCGCTGGCATGTATCATCTCGTTCTTTAGACTGGATGAGGCCAGTCTAAAAAGATTCAGGTCTTTTGTCTCCAGAAAGTTTACCTGGATTAATAAATAGCTAATTCTGTGTCCTTGTTTTGGGTTTTTAATTCAGGGATTCTGTTTACGCGAATATTGGGTCTGACTTGCCTTCTTCCATTTCAACCACTTTCTGACTCTTTTTCACTTTGTTCTTTGTATTATGTTAATTAATCTGTTTGTTGTCCTTTTCTTCAGTGTCCTTTATTGTCACAATGAGCACTTTGTAATTACTTTGTTTAGTTCTTATTTCTGATAGGATTTTTTCCTTTGTTCAAATAATTCTAATTTCCTTTCTCCCTGTTCTTATTTTTTTTAATGATTTTAGTCTTTTAATTAGATATTTAAGGTATCTCTCCTATCCCCAAATGTTTATGGGAGAATATTTAATTCAGTTTGGACTGTTGTGTTATATTTTTCCTCTGTTTCATGATTGCTTTTGGGGGAAATTTTTCATCAGTTGAAATATTCTGATTCACGCTTCTGGGTTTTCTTCTTCTTTTGAATCAAATTGGGTTTGTTTTTTTTTTTACCTATTTCTAGTCGTTTGGAGGACACAATGCCGAGTTCAAAAGGACTCCGTCAGTCAGTTTAATAAAATTCAGTTTCTTGAATAAGTGGTGGTCGTGGTGGCAGTTATAGAAGGGGTGGTAGGGGTTGGCATGTCATGTTACTCATTTACTTCTGCAACATCCTTGATGACTCTCATATTTCCTTCCTTCCCTTTATAGCCCACATCTCCTCTCTTTATATGTTTCTCCCAAAGAAACAGCATTTTTCAAGGCTGCAAATTCAGGTCCACTTATTTTCAAGCTCCTTCCCTGAGGCCAGTGTTTTAAACTTCAGAGCCCTAGAACTGCAGTAAATACTTGGGCATTTATTACTAAACTTTCTCTTTTCGAGTGTGACTCATCTGTGCTTCTTATGAAGCTTTTCTATCTTATGCCTGCCTATGATCAAAGCTGATGTTCATTTCTCTATTTATAAGGAATTTGAAGGTTGTGATATTTTCTGCCTCCAAATAATTTGGTCAAATGTGGTTATATTTGTGCTCTTTGTTGATTTTAATTTGAGGGTGGGAGAGTGGGGGATGTTTGAAAAGATTTGGAATAAGACAGCCACTATTATAATCCAGACCCAAAGGTCCCAAAATAGAATTACTTTAAAAGAGAAAGGAATTGTTTAATATTAATGTTGAGATTTTTAAAAATAGATTCTTTTGCTTCTAGATTCTACTTCCCAAATATCTCCCAATGTCTTCTCCCCATTCTGGCATTTTCTGCTGTAATCTAGTTGCAAATTACGTCTTGACTGTATCAGGGCAACAGCCTCCTAGTGAGTTTTATTAGAACCATCTCTTCCAACACATACATCCTTTTCCACACGGCCACCAGGGTTCTGTTCTAAATTATAAGTTAAGACATGGTACTCACTAACTTAAAAACTTCAAACTGCTTATGAATAAAGAAAAAGAATTAAGCCAGTAATATGACTTTGACAGAAGCCAAGAACTCTTTTTCAGGAATTCTATGACTTTGCAATGTACTTTATCAAGTCTGTCTCAAAAATACAAGTTTTCAAGGCTTACATAGATTCTTTTTAAAAAATAGAATTTCCCAATATTTTCACCATATTATTTTCTCTGACATTACAGTACTGTAATTGCATCACATGTTGAGAAAATGGAGGAACATTTTCAATAAGGAGAGAATAAATCAACTTGCCACTACAATCTTCTCCTTTGCTCTTTGACAATTTAGCTCTAATGAAGAGATCATTCCTTCCCCAGAAGATCATATTGGGTTGAATATGGGTTCTAAGTTTTCACTGTATCAGTACTTGAGAACCAAGCATATTCAACACTCAGAATAGCAAAGGGCTTTGTTGTTGGAGCCAACAACAGACCTCACCAGAACGTTTTCCTGCCATAGGACAGTGGATTTGTGTTTTTATCCTCGTGTAAATTACATGTTGATGTTACAAATGCCAAAGATTTGGGAAATGACAGATTAGACTTATTCATGATTATAAACTGCTCACCCTTACAGAAAAAAAAAAAGAACAGGAACTCCATAGCTCATATGATGGAAGCCTATAAAGAAACATTTCAGCAAATTAGTAAGAATCCTAGAACATCTATATATTTGTACTAGAGGTATGAAGACCATTCAGACTTTCATTCACAGTATAATATAATGCCACAAATAATTATGTGGCCTTACTCTGGGTAAATATCTGTGCTAACACCAATAACACAACAAAAATTATGAGGCAAAAACCATATTTGCAATTGGTCTATCTCATTTTCTGTCTTAAAATTTCAGAACTAACCCTCATCTTACAATTTAATATGTAAGGAATTGTGAATAAGTAAATATTTCCTTAAAGACAGAATTATTGAATATATTTCTTTAATCAAAGTAAAAGTATATTTTATTTTCAGTGCTTAAAAATTTAGTTAAAACCGAGAAAATGTATATATCTTTAAATAAGCCTAAAATGAAAGAATTGTTTCTCATCAAATAACAAAGTGATTTTTTAAGAAGTAAAATGTATCAAATTAGTTTTGAGTAAATTCTCAGTTTCAGTTTTTATCCCTATTTGGATACTTTTCAAAACTATGGTTAACTTTCTGAGCTTAATATTTGTTTAACAACTATACAAGATGAAACTTTATATCCTGCAGAGTAGGCATTCTTATTCATCTGAGGATTCAAGGATTGAAAGTATATGTAAATTTGTGTTTGTGTGACTGTTCTTGTAGCCAGATGTATTTTTCTGGCAAGAGAGAGCCCAGAGAGTTTAATAGACTTTCAGGAATTAACAAGTGTTAAAAACTCCAGATGAAAATATTTGTATTTTGAAATTTTACCTTTGTGTCTAAAGCTTTGTCTTCAATGGTGCCTTTAAACTATGAAAATAATTTGGAATATGCTCCAATTTGAAGTAAAATATGAAATATTTTCAATGCAGTTGCCTGATAAATTTCTTTATGACAATGAGCAATACGTAATGTAAGCTAATTTATGATTGGTTTTCATGGCTCTGCCAGAATGAAAAGAAGATAATGGTTTGCTATTTTCTTAAAATTGAAAACACGCTAATAAATCAAATTTTTATTATTCCTTTAGTCTAATTGCTGATAATTATAAAGATAAATTAAATTAATACTTGCATTCAGTATAGTAGTCTCTTACTACTTTATGTTGTATGTTAATAATCACATGTAGCTATTTTGGGTAAAATTCCACTGGTAGAATCAATGACATTTTTAATTAAAATGCCTAGTCAACCAAAAAAAGTAGATTAAAATGCTGCATTCTTTTCACAGTTAGATATAGTAAACAATTAATCTTCAATAATTGGAGACGATTTTAAGTGGATTAAAATGGTTGCCTTTGGTAATCCATTGAAGTATTTGAATTTTTTTTTTTCAGTGCATTTTCTTCCATTGATTGAGATGATGCAGCAGACAAATAATTTAGTTCCAAATGACACCATTTTAAAAATGTATATAATAAATACTAGCTTATAAAAATTACAGTCTAAACTACCATAACAACAAAAAGGTAAGAAGAATTAGATACTATAACTTCAAATAACCATTCCATCTCAGAGTGATTCTTAGCTGCAGCTTATCTTAATTTTATTTTGTAATTATAAACGTGTCATGTTAGGCAGTTTTCAAATTATTCTGGAGACCTGAGAAGCAATCTCAAGTGTTACTGTCTGGGTAGTTTGAGAGAAAACATCTTATCCACGTTATCTGCAGATTCTGCATTGAAAACATTGCCTAATGAGATGCAGTTAGAAGTTTCTGGAGACCATTTATATAGGGAGAAAAAATAGTTTGGGGAGAAAAGGAGAGTGCTGGAATGGTTATATTGAGCGAAAAGCATTGCATTTCAAATGGGTGAGACATGAGGCAGCCAAGTGGAAAAGCGGTGGGGAGGCTCTGGTACCCCTCTGTCCCTTTGGGAGGAATGTTCATTGATGGCAAGAAGGGGTCATATGCAGCAGAAGCAGGGTGTATGCCAAGGGGGTCAGCTGACTAAGGTACAAGCAGTCTGACATTGTTGAGAACACACAGAGAAGAGTCTTTATACCAGAAAACATAAGACAGGATGCTTATTTCACGCTTGGTCTGGGATTGGACCATTCACTCGAGCAGTTCACATTTTCCTATGTTTCTTTGTTTACAAATAGGGATATAAACACCAACCTAATTCAGATCTATTGTAGGAAAAAACCCAAACGGGTACAATTGTAAGACATTTTGAAAATGGGTGGAAAATCAGTGTCCTTTCCTGGATTTTCTAAGTATTAACCGCCAAAACTTTCTATCTTCAAATATTCCCATTAAATATTAATCAGCCAATATTTACAGTAATCTGATAGGTGGTAGGTTCTCCTTGGTGTATCCTAAGGCATGGGAGTAGGGACAGCATAAAAACGTCCCCCTTTTTCTTAAAGACTTGAAGTGTGTAGCAGAGTCCCTTACACATATTAGTCACTCCATAAATATTTGCTGAATTTCTTCTGTTTTAGGAGGAAAAGATTAAGGAGCATTTGTAAGGCATTATTTTTAAGCAATCAGGGCAAAATCCTGTATTTCAAACTGAAAGCAAAGAAGCGCTTCGTTGATTTTACAATGTAGAAGGTACTGTAAAATAAAGACTCAGAGAGTTTCTCCCATACTCCAAGGAACCAGACACCAGGAGAAAGCACAACCTTCAAAAGGAGCTTTGTTTCTGGAAAAGTAGACAGAAAAATCGAACTTGATTTTCAACAGCATAAAGAATTGCAAAATTCAAATATGAACTTGGGGGAAATTAACTCCACCTTCAAGAGGAAAATATTTCCTATAAGGAATATTCCAGTGGGAATTAGAATCCAACTTGGCATGATTATGATTGGATTACTGCATTCTGTTGATCCTTATTTTGTGGTTGGCTTTATTCCTTCGAAAACTATGTAAGTTTAAAAAACTAAAGCTCTAAACTGTTCTTAGAAACAATGAACAGTACATACATGTAAATTTTTAAAAATGTGCAGTATATTGTGTATATGTATTTACATGCAATATATTGTATATGTGCAGTCAAACTAACAATTCTACCTAATAAAACTGAAAAATGAAAAAAAGAATCCAACTTGGCATGATTAAACAAATAAAATGAAATAGATTTTCATTTGGAAATTGAATATGCTTTATCATTCGGGAGCTATGATTCTACACTTCTTTGCTCAACTTGATAAATTGCTGATTAAAAAGTAATAACATAATGGGTCATAATTAAAGTCCCACGAGGTGATTTTTCATATTTATTATCGTAGTACTGAGCTAATTCTGTTACACTGAGCTAATTAACTAGGAGCTACCTAAAGGGCTACTATGAAGATAGAAGTTCCCGAAACAGTTCACTGTCTTGTCGTGGCCTCAGTGTGTTGCTCTGTGCCAGGGTTGAGGGCACGCACAGTGCCAGGAGTACCGTCCAAGAGTCGGGTGTACAGTAAGTTGCTTAAGTAACTGGGGTACAGTCTTTTTCCAAATGAAGGCTGAGAACATAACTAGGTGGGCTGAGATGTGGACCAGGAATGGAGGTCAAAGCCAGACTAGTGGTGAGAGAGGGTGGGCAGCGTTTGACCAGGAGATGTCACAGCTAAAGCCAGGAAAAAAGCAACCAAGAAAAGCTGGATCTGGGACTTCATTGTCTAGAGTAGTTTCATTAGCCCCAAGTCAGCTCTTGATGAAGCAATTTAGCAACTGCTTTAAAGGGAAGCTAGACTCTGGCAGGGCTCAGGGCCATCTCAGGCTGGGAGCTCAGCGGTGTGGTGAGAGGGTGTCATCCTCCCCAGGGGCTGCGTGCATTCTTCTAACCTTTGGCATCCTGTTTGCTCATCTGAAGCCCCGTCAGCCCCAAGGACTACAGCCAGGTCTTGAAAGACCTTGAAAGGTTCCTTCTCACAACGCTTCACAGTCCAACTCCGTCCAGACATCTCCATTTGCCATCAGAGCAGGTTGACCACTTGATTATGGGTGAGCTTCATTGGAACTACCCAATCCAATTAATTTAGACGTGAATAGAACAAAAAAGCCAAGGAAGAGGACACTCCCCTTAGGGAATCCTGACTGCCTTGAGCCCGTGGCACTAGCTTTCGCTGCCTTTGGACAAGTACAGAAACATCAGTTCTCCTTGGGTCTGGATCCTGTTGGCTTTCAGACTGGAATTTATACCATCTGCATGTTGGAGGAGGTAATCAAGAGAATCTGACCACCGACTGACCCTCCAGCTGAACTCAGGCCATCGGAAGCTCATTACCCACTCCTGTCCTTGGAATGGCTGAGTGGAAAGAGCTCAGCTTTGGATGGAATTTCAAGCTTAAAGTCTATCACTGATAAGCCTTGTGACCTTGGGTAATTTGTATAATCACCCCAAGTCTTCACTTTTTTCACTTGAAAAACCGTGGTGATGATGATGATGCAATAATTCTTGCTCCACACACCACACTGGGTTTTTACAGAAATTAAATGAAACAGTGAGTGTGAGATTGAATCAGCCAGTCGTGGGCATGCTGAAAAGTTTAGCTCAATTACTATTTTCCATGATAGAACCTTCTCTGATTCCTTCATTTCCTTTTCCTCTCTTCCGTGTATGCCCTCACTTTCCTAATTACTGAGTTTTTTTTTCACTACTTTTCTCATGGCAACTTTATTCCTTCCTGTTAGAATAATTCGATTATAAATTTCTGAAAACAGAATTCATGTCTAAGTCATCCTTTTGCAGTATAAAATATTTATTAAAAATTTCTTATATGTAGTAAGTGTTCACAAAGATCAATTGGGGGATTAAGCAAATCTGACTCCCAATAAATTTAACAAATAATCAATTCATTGATTCATTAAAAATTTGTTTCTTAATCAATAATAACCTATTTATAAAATTTGTTTCTTTTTGGGGGGATGAGACGATTTCCACATTCTTAAAAAAAAAAATGGGCAGAAGACCTACATAGACATTTCTCCAAAGAAGACACACAGACAGTCAACAGGTACATGAAAAGATGCTCAATAGCACTAATTATCAGAGAAATGCAAATCAGAGCTACAGTGAGGTATCACTTCACACCAGTCAGCATGGCTATCATTAAAAAGTCCACAAATGATAAATGCTGGAGAGGGTGTGGAGAAAAGGGAACCCTCCTACACTGTTGGTGGGAATGTTAATGGGTGCAGCCACTATGGAAAACAGTATAGAATTTCCTTAAAAAAATAAAAGCAGAGTTACCATATGATCCTGCAATCCCACTCCTGGGAATATATCTGGAGAAAACTCTAATTTGAAAAGATACATGCACTCTAATGTTCATAGCGGCACTATTTACAATAGTGAAGACGTGAAAGCAATCTAAATATCCATCGACAGATGAATGGGTGAAGAAGGGGTGTGTGTGTGTGTATAATGGTATACTACTCAGCCATAAAAAAGAATGAAATAATGCTATTTGTGGCACATGGATGGACCTAGAGATAATCATATTAAGTGAAGTAAGTCAGAGAAATAAAAATACCATATGATATCACTTACGTATGGAATCTGAAAAAATGATACAAATGAACTTATTTACAAACCGGAAATAGACTCACAGACATAGAAAACAAATTTATGATTACCAAAGGGGAAAGCGAGGTGATGGAGGGAAGAATAAATTAGAAGTTTGGGATTAGCATATACATGTTACTATATATAAATTAGATAAACAGCAAGGACCTACTGTATAACACAGGGGACTATATTCAGTATTTTGTAATAGCCTATAATGGAAAAAATCTGAAAAAGAATATTTATATTTATATATGTATATCTGAGTCACTTTGCTGTACACCTGAAACTAACACAACATTGTAAATTAACTATACTTCAGTTTTTTTTAAATGGTTAAAAAAAAAAAAAGCGTGGGCTTGAATAATGTGAATTTGGAGGTTATCTGGTGTCACCAATGAAAGAAGGACAGATATCCCCCCACGCTAGTTTGCTCTTTGAAGGAATCCTTGGAACTTTGCATAATGTTGGGGCTATGGGATAGATTCCTCAAAAGACAGAAATGGAGTGTCTCTCTACCAAAGTGAGTTGGAACACTGGAGAATTTTAATTTTTTAAAAGAAACTAAAGGAATGAGACATTTCTTGCCCTCATGAATTTTTTAATAAAGTTATCTTTATTTCATTATATTTTTAGTGGAGGTACTGGAAGTTGAACCCAGGACCTCATACATACTAAGCATGCACTCTACCACTGAGTGATACCCACCCCCTCTTAAGAATCTCTTGGACCCTAGAGTTGCAAATTCACATGTGCTGCTTATGAAGTTCAAAACTATGTAAATGAAGGAATGTGGATGTGTTAAGCTGATGTAGGGGCCTCCCATAAGCTCAACTAAAGAAGTTTAGCCCTGCACCACGACTTTGGCATCCAAGATGGTCATCCATCCCGGTAGACAACCAATCCAGGTGGCCCGACCACAGAGGGCACTGAACAGCCTGCAAGGGCCATGAATTCCTGCAAAAAACCTTAGCGCAATGGTTCTGAAATTTTCTGCATATTAGCACCGCCTGAGTACTTAAAATATCCCGATGCCCTTGAGAGCACCACATACCAATGAGATCAGAATGTTTGGGCGTGAGACCCAGGTGATTCCATTGCCCAGCAAAGCTTGGGAACTATTTATTGCCTTAGACCATCCCTCTGTTTCTGAGCCTCATTTCGATCTGCTAAGATTTTTGTATTTTTCCTCCAATTACTTGGTGAACATAGACCTTGTTTTGCCTTCTGGAATAGCTTTCTCTATAGCACCTCCCGCCCGCTCTATTTCTTAGCACCTGTTTTCCCTGTTAACTGATGAGCCAATCTGATGTCAATTCCCTCTATAAATGGTAGCCTCTCTCTCTCTCTCTCTCTCTCTTTCCCCCCCCCCAGCAAAGATGGCTGCTGTGTCCTGCCCGCCCGCCCTCCTGCCTCCTGGACCGCCCGCCTGCCCTCCTGCCATCAGCCGTACAAGGTAGGGTGTTGCTCCAAGACATGTTGCTGCAGCCCTGTAAGATCCCCTATCCAATAAATTGTTGATGTCTCTTAAAAAAAAAAGTAATTTCAGACCCTGCTTCTTCTTAGGACTCCTGCCCTGTTTGGGTTTGCATTAATTAATTACTTAAAACTTGGTCATATCAGACATTTCTGAGACATCAGACCTGAAGGATGAAGATACTTACTGAGGTAGGAAGTTTAACTTTTGTCTAGGGAACATCTGGTCCTCCATTAAGTCTCACCAATGCAGAGGAGTATTTACTTAGAACCGCGGTTCCTAAATTTGTCTGTGCTTTGGAATCACCTGGAGAGTTTTAAAAACTACCGGTGCCCTGTGCTCTGCCCCCAGGGACTGATTTAGTTGGCCTAGGCTGTGGCCTGGACTTTGGAATTCTGTATATCTCCTCAGGTAATTCTAATGTCTAGACAAGTTGATATCATTGATTTAAAAGTAATGATCTGATTTTTCATTTTAGTTGCAAAAATACAGTATAATATAAAATCTTTTAGGATATTCCAAACAATGAAAAAAAGTGAATGCTACAAAAATGGAATTCCATTACTCTATATGATTTATATTTAAGTCTTTTTAAATTGAAGTACAGGTGACTTGCAATGTTAGTTTCAGGTATACAATATAGTAATTTGATGTTTTTACAGAATATACTCCATGCAAAGTTATTATAGGATATTGACCATATTCCCTGTGCTGTAACTTATTTTGTACCTAATAGATATTTAAGTCTTTATTGTGTCTCTGAATAGTACTGTGTTTTTTGTTTGGGATGTGTGTGTATGTTTTGTTTTTCCATCTTGCATATCTGGGTTTTTTACATATCTGGGTTTGACCTTTATCTTTGCCATGTTTACCTTTCCCATTCTTTTTTTATGTACTTCCGTTTATCAGTTCTTTCCCTTATTTTTCAGGCCTCACATTTGTGAATCTTCCCTCCTTAATTTTCTGTGATATAGAACTTAACATTCTTAATTTTTTTTAAACCTTAAATGTTTAAAAAATCATTTTTTAAATTAAAAAAACAAGGGATTTGGAACTTTTGGTTTCCACGGTGACATGTAAAGGGCTTGGGGGTTTGTCACTCCTGTCCTTGTGACAAGAAAAAAGCTGAAAAGGTGAAAATCGGTCACTTTTCTTAGACTAATTAGGAAATTGTGGCCACAGTGTGTATTAGGTTGCCAGGGCTGTTGTCACAGATTTAGTGACTCAAACTATAGAAATGTATAGGTTCACAATTCTGAAGGCTAGAAGTCTAGGATCAAGATATTGGCAGGACTGGTTCCTTCCGAGGGCTGTGAAAAAGAATCTATCCTGTGCCTCTCCCCTGGCAACTGATGGTTCACTGGAAATCTTAGAATAGTTTGGCCCGTGGAAGCATCACCCGACTTCTGCTTTCAGCTCCACCTGGCATTCTCCCTGCGTGGATGTCTGCCTTAGTCTCTTTGGGCTGCTGTAACAAAATACTACATACTGGGTGGCTTATAAATGACAGGAATTTATTTCTGACAGTTCTGGAGGCTGGAAGTTCAAGGTCAGGGTGCCAGCCTGGTTGGGTTCTGGTAAAGACCCACTTCTAGGTTGCAGATGGCTGACTTATCACTGTGTCCTCGTGTGGTGGGAGGTGCAGGGTATCTCCGTGGGGTCTCTATTTTACAAAGGCGGTAATCCAACTCATCCTCATCACCTCCCAAGGACACCCCCCTCCCCTGCAACTTCCATCACCTTGGAGGTTAGGATTTCAACATATGGATTTTAGGGGGACACAAACATTCAGACCATAGCAATATCTGTGCCCAAACTTCCCCTTTTTTTTAATAAGAACTGGGGATATGGCAAAAGTCCCTGCTCCATAATTTTACATTGTAGTTGAGGAGACAGATAATAAACAAAGCAATACAGAGATGTGCCAGGTGGCAGTAAGCAAAGCCAGGTACATAGGACAGAGAATAACAATGGGGGAAGAGTGCTGCTCTACACAGGTGGTCGGGGGCCTCCCCCTTAAAAGTGACATCAGCAAGTTCTCACAGGCATTGAGAGAGCAAGCTGTGTGGACATCTAGGGGAAGAGATTGCCAAGGAAAACAAATTGCAGGTGGGCAGGTCCTCAGGTTTGCTTGCGCCTGGTGTGCTGAGAAACAGCAAGGAGGCCAGTGTGTGGCAGGGAGTGAATGGGGATGGAATGAGGGGATTCACGGGACAGTGCGGGGAGCCCATATACGGCCATTTGTTGGGGTTTTGGATTTGACTCTGAGTAAATAGGCAAGTCAGTGACTGGATGAGAAGGGAGGGAGAAGTGACATGATTTGGTATATTTTAAAGAGTTCCTCTAACATGGGGAGAATAGATTTTAGAAATAACAAAGCCAGAAAGTGTTGCTGGTAAAATCTCTTTTGTAGTTTCATATTTTCCTTCAAAAAGAGCTTAAAATACACTTGACAGATCTTGATTTCATCCTACAAACTACGTAAAACAAAAAATTTCATTTTAGAGCCAATTTTAATTTCCTATCCCCTTTCATAATATGGCTTTTGAAATAACTTTCTTTTCTGTCAAATGTGGTGCATTCTGATTAGCATATATATTCAAGTGTACAGATATTGGGAAAAGTAACATAAAAGTGGAATTTAACATATTTATGTTGATTAAATAGAAGTTAATGTTGCCCAAAGGAAAGTAGCAGGTGCAGTAGGTTATTATTTTTGCTTCTATGGCCCCATTAATCATTTGTTATTAAACTAAAACTTTAAGCCTTCAGTGCATTGATATCAGTTATTAACATCTATATGTGTACATTTTTGTATAAATAGCAATACCAATTTATTAGGGCTGGTTATTATCTGTGTGGCTGCTAGAAAGTCATATAGTCTTCCTAAACCTTTGGTTCCTCCCCTACAAATAGGAGACTAATAATTATTATACAAGTTTCTCAATAAATTAAAAATAATGTATATTAATGTTTGGCACAAGGTTAGCATACAAATACAATGATTTGTAACTGTTATTAACAGACAGTTGATAAAAGAAATGGTAACTACTGTCAATTTCAGCATTTTAAATTTCTAAG
Organism: Camelus bactrianus; assembly: GCF_048773025.1. Lineage (NCBI taxonomy): Eukaryota > Metazoa > Chordata > Mammalia > Artiodactyla > Camelidae > Camelus > Camelus bactrianus. The sequence continues at coordinate 18,490,408 of NC_133568.1, read as the reverse complement.
ATAATACTTAAAATCTGCCTTGTTTATAAAAGAAAAAGCCAATTTTAAATAAATTGTCAAGATCTTAGATTAATATGTAATTTTTCTTTATGATGAGCTACAGAGTCTGAATTGGATTCACTAACAAATAACGTGTTCTAGGTTTATAAGCATAAATTATTTCAAATCATTTTTTCTCCAAAGAAAATATGTATTTAGGCATTTTTTGCATGAGGATCACAAATTTTGGGATATGTTACTGAGAGGTAGTAATTTAGATTCTATGGTTTCTTAGATGTACTATTGGTAAATGGTTTTCTTTTATCTGTAGTGTGTTCTACACTGGATTGTGGGCAGCAATCATGCCCTCCAAATTTTGTGGACTCAGTACCTGCACCCCTCAGTGTGCTTTTGATTATGAATTAAAGAATCAAAACTGGAAGAGACTATCTGGCATCCACCCAAAATGCAGTCCCCACTAAACATCTCTAAAAATACTTTCAAATCTCTTGGTATAATATGCCTCTACATGCAAGGGATTCACCCTTCCTCAAACCTGGGTAACCAGATGACCTCTCAAAGATTGCAGTTAACTAATTTACAGTTTTTATTTCATAACGACTTTATTTATACGATTTTCTACTACTTGAAGTTTCTTATATTTAATTGTGCTTTTCTATAATTTTTTTCTCACTGATAACAAATTCTGCTCCCTTGCATTTAACATAATTAGATCTGGTCCAATTATGAATATAGTCTTTTCCAAACTAAACATCTCCATTTTCTTCAGGGGTTACCAGGATAACACTGGTAAACATGATAAAGAATACTTGAAGACATCACTCATAAAAATTAATTCAAAATGAATTAAAGACGTAAATGTAAGACCTGAAACTATAAAACTAGAAGAAAGCAGAGAAAGCTCTTTGACATTGGTGTTGGCAATGATTTTTTTGGATATGACACCAAAAGCACAAGCAAAAATCAATTAAGTGGGACTATATCGAACTAAAAAGCTTCTGCACAGAAAAGTAATAACCAATAAAATGAAGGAGAAACCTAAGGAATAGGAGAAGACATTTACAAATGATCTATCTGGCATGGGGTTAATATCCTAAATATATAAGGAATGTATTAACTCAATAATCAAAACAAAAACAGAACAAAATAACAAACAAAACTGAAAAAAATAAAACAAAAACAAATAAACCACTTCAAAATGGGCAAAGGAACTGAATAGACATTTTTTATAAAGAAGATGTACAAATGAACACCATAAAATGGTGTTCAACATCACTAGTCATCGGGAAAGTGTAAATCAAACCACAGGGATATCACCTCACCCCTGAAAGAATTATCAAAAAGATGAGAGTTAAGTGCTGGCAGAGATGTGGAGAAAAGGCAATCCTTGTACACTGGGGGTGGGAGTGTAAATTGATTCAGCCACTATGGAAAACAATGCGGAGTTTCCTCAAAAAATTAAAAAATAGAATCACTGTATGATCCAGCAATCCCACTTGTAGTTACATATGCAAAGGAAATGAAATCACTGTCTTGGAGAGATACATCTTGTTTAGGTGAACTAAATGGTTGTTTTCTGGTGTAATTTGAGCAGGAGCAAAGCATACTTGCTTCCACACAGTTGTTCTATTTTGAGGTTTAGCCAGCTCCTTAAATTTTCAACCTCAGTCATTTCTTTAGTTTCAATCATTTCAGCCAGAGGTTCTCTTTTGGAATATGTAACCTGCCGTCATAAAATTAGATGCAGCAGCAGCCGTTCACAATAATGAAACAGACTAACCAACCACTAATACTAATAACTGTGGTTGATAAGATATTTACTATGTTCCAAGTACCTGGCTAAGTACTTTTCATTTCATTTACTCCTCATAAAAACTGAGGAGTTAATAGCACATTAAACAAATGAGGAAGTTGAAGCATATGAATTTAAGCAACTTGACCAGCTTTCACTGGCTCTACTAAATGGTGGAGAAATCACAAAAATTCAGGTCATCTGACTCTAAAACCCAGGGCCATAACCATTTGCTGATTGTACTGTCCTGGCTATGAGAAAACCTTGACAGAAGGCAGGATGGGATGGGTATTTTCAGACCAGGAGGACGTTGAATGCTTTAGGATACAGGATGCTGGCCAAGGCATTATGAGGAAGACAGCAAAGAGAACTCTGTGAGGCCAGGGTCCAGCAGGAGCAAGACCAAGTCACACAAATAGTCAGAACTCTGAAAAACAGGAATCTGGATATTCAGATGCTTCCTCTGAAGTGTAACCAATTAATCTCAAAATTAAATAAACATTAGGAACATTATTATTCCAATGCTGGAACACTTGATATCATATTTAACTGTCCACCTTCTATGGCTAAGAAGGAAGACTTTGTCTGACAACATTTTAATTTTAATTACATGAATGACATGATTAATAGCACTAATGTGTACTAGGTAATTGCAGGGTAAACCTAGTATTAGTGTAAGAGAGTAGTGAATTTTAATGCACTGGAGAACAGGCACGCCTGATAGAACATTGCAGAGGCAATTAGTTATAATCAATTTTGTAAAAGATAGGTAACTGCATTAATAGACTGTAGTTTATTATTCAGAGTTCATCCAGGAGTGTCTGAAAGACGCAGCGAGAGAGGAAACCCTGTGTGTCAGTCTGTTAGGGCTGCTGTAACAGAATACCCCAGGCTGGATGACTTAAACAGCAGGAATCAATTTTCTCAGTCTGGAGGTTTTTGCTGGTGAGTCCTTTATTCCTGGCATGTAGAATGCTGCCTTCTCGTGGTGTCCTCACATGGCCTCTTCTCTCTCTGCACACGGAAGAGAGCTCTGGACTCTCCTCTTCTTAGAAGGTCACCAGTCCTGTTGGATTAGAGCCCCACCCTTATGACCTCATTTGACCTTAATTACCTCCCTATCTGCAAATACAGTCACATGATTAGGATTAGGGTTTCAACATATAAATTTTAGTGGGGAGACAATTCAGTCTATAACACACCAACTGCCACACTAAAGTCAAGACCAGCCCTGTGTCTTGGAGGGTTTAGGAGCCAGTACCCTGGGGTGAGATCATCTGGGTTGAATTCCTCATTCTGCAGGAGAGAGAGCTCCTGACCCTTCTCTTCTTAAAACACACTTTCTTGGGCTTCTAAATGAAAATGCTAATAAGAGTACCTATATCAAAGGATTGCTGAGAAGATTAAATAAAATCAAAGATAAAAAGCACACAGCACAGTGCCTGGCACTTATGCAGATTTAGAAAATATTATTGTTATTGTTGCTGTTGACAGGTTTTAGCTTTTGGCTAAATCAGGCTTGGTTTACATACTAGAATTTGAAAAAAGTCACAGAATGTTACAGGAAAGTGGAATTGAGGTTAGAGTTATCAGAAAGACCTTATGGGACAAAGAATTTATTTAAAGCATAAAGGTCAACCTGTTTACCTCTTTGTTCCCAAAAAGTAAGAATAAATTGTTTAAAAAAATAATGTGGGAAAGAAATTCATTTTGCTAATAGCTGCTTGTTTGAAAAATGTCAACCTTATAAAAAATTTACAAGGATGTAATGACAATACATTAATTATATCATGAAAAGTGCAGCTAGAGGTCAGTGTTTAAAACTGTGAAATTCTGGCTGAAATGAACATTTCTCATGAAAGTGGCAAATTATTATAATTTTTCATAAAAGCTATAAAACAGCAACAGGTTTTAAAACAAAACTTTGAAAAACTAAAGGCGTGGTTTTATAAAATAACTTCTGATTTTGTTTAAATCACAGTAAGCTTCTGCAGTAAGTGAATACCCCCTAATGAAGCAGCTCCTAAAAGTATTGCCTGGGATGCATTAAATGATTTATTTAAAAGGAATTATTTAATCATCAGAGGTTTAGAATTCAGACCAAGAGAAACATGTTATTTTATATGTGGGTATATAGCCATAAAAAATACATCACACATCATTGCTCCCACTATATTCTTTATGTCAATCAGTCAATATGATATTGATTTAGGAAGTGGAGACAGGGGAGAAGGAAGCTGGCAGAAACAGAATTCCTAGAGCTCAGCAGGGTGAGTTTGTGTGGGGGGCATGGGCAGACTTGGAGTGGTGGTAGAAGGGAGTTTGGTGGGGATTGCATGAAGTTAAAAAAAAAATAAACCAAGACAGCATGCCCCTACCATCTTCCTATTCATCTTACTCCAAATTGCCAAACCAGGTTAAAGTTAAATCCTATGAGTTTAATCCTAAGAGTTAAGAGTTTAACTCTTTTTAGCTTTGTATTAGCCCCACAGTACATGAAACCTTCATTCTACAGAGGCCTTGACTTAGTGCTAAAATATACTCCCAGCTAAAACCCATGAGAAGTCATTTATTGTTGGGTCAGATAAGAAAATCAATTAAAGGAGTTCAGTTTAGTAACAGAAGAGTAGAAGTGTGCTTCTGATTGTGAGTGTCGGTTGATACTCATGAAATATCCGACTTACTGAGAAAAAGGTAACTTTGGGGGAAGGTAAGTTAGCTCTCTCGAGCCAGTTGTGCATCGTTACTGTGTTGTAAGGCTTAGGCAGTTCTCAATCCAATAAGAGAACTTGGATTTTCATGGGCAGTTATGAATTCAAATTTTCACTCTTGCGATCAGGAGTTCATCATTAATGCTGTACACCAGAAATGGACACAATATTATAAACTGACTTCAAATTTTAAAATGGAGGGAAAAAGAATAGCTAAAATTAAAAACAAAACAAAAACAAAAAAGACAAATAATGCCAAATGTTGAAGATGCAGTGAACTGAAGCTCTCACACCTTGCTGGTGGGATTGGAAAAGGGTACAACCACTTTGGAAAATAGTTTGTCGATTTCTTAATGAAACATACACTTACCATATAACTCAGCAGATACCCTAGATATATACCTGAGAAATAAAAACTTATGCTTCCAAAAGAAAAAGAACATCAAGAGCCTTTACTCACTTACTGGAATAGTATAAGCAAGAGGTTAATAGTATAACCAGAGAAAGAGTTGATCCCCCTGTTCCATTTTCCCCAAGGGTGGAGGAGTGGGGAGGGCACCATCCTGGTGAGGCCGCCAGGTGAAGCCTTGGTGGTTGTGGTTGGACCTGAAAGATTAAATAGGTTTTTAGCCAGGAGCTGGATTCCTCAATTGTTTTCTAAGTTACAAACCTATCAGGTTTTATTTGTCTGCTTTTGATTTGGAAAGTACGGTCTCTGCAATGCTGGCTTTCTGATTGTGTTCCTTTTATTGCATCTCTGCAAGTGTTTAGCTGATACTGATTTTATAAACTAGAATCGTTATAGGCTTTCCAATGAGGCATACATGATGAAAAAGCCAAGGATTTATTGACAAATATAAAAATAAATATTTGTAAAATGTACTGAACTTAAACCAGCATTTGATGCTTCTGGAACAGACATTTCCTTCTTGGTATAAAACACATGCCCTTGGCAAAATCGGTAACATTTTGACTCCATGTTTGTTTTCTTACATCGCTTTGCCTTCCTGGACCTTCCAGAAGTGCAGTGACTTCACACTGCCCCCTAGCCTTCCAAACCTGAACATTTCATTTTTTCCATATCAAACTGCTCGTTACCTAAGTACCACAGGATCCCAAATACTTCTTCTTCGTCTCTCACCTGGGCATCACCACCCCCTTCAACACCAACTTATAGGTTGGTGTTAGAAGAAACACAGCTTGGTTAAATCAGTTCACACTAGGGTATGTATGATTAAGAGCCTGACAAGTCTCATGAGTGTGTTTGTGTTTTAAGTAAAAGCAGCAACAAAACAAGTTGACCCCAACTAATCAGCAGATGATAGATTGCAGACTTCCAAGAGAAGGAACAACAGAGAATAACAGAATGGGAGCCGTAGAGACGAAATGGTTGGGGTGAAAGTGGCCGAATGGAAGGCATTTTTGTGCTCCTCAGTTCTGTAGTTCAGGTTAATTCCTATTCTGTTGGATGGGTTGACCTTCTTTTGTTCGAAGACAAACTGAAAAGTTCTGAAAAGTTAGAATGAGAGAAATGAAGTGAATGGTCCCATCATTCACCTAATTGCTGAGGCCAAAATCCTTGGCATTCCATCTTTGATTCCTCACTTCATCTCACATCCCACAGCTAATCCATCACCAAACCAGGTAGACTCTGTTTTCACAATGGATGCAGATCAGACCGCTGTTTACCTTCTCCACATCTATGCTTGTTCCAGGGCACCATCCCTTGTCACCGCATTAACCTTCCATGCTCCCCAGCAGCCTCCTCAACACAGTAGCCACCAAGCTCCTCTCCAAATGAGGTTGGATCATGTCAGCAGCATCATTCTCCTGCTCTCAGTGGTCCAACGGCTTCCCATCACACTAAGAGGAAAATCCAACGGCTTGCCTGTGCTCTGGCCCTGGTTAGCCCTTAGACCTCATTTCCTCCCACTCTCTCTTTTGCTCGCCGCGTTTCAGCTATGTCAGCCTTCTTGCTGTGCCCCGAACATGCTATTGCTGTCTCCTCGTTTTTCCTACTGGGGGGCAAATTCTCCCAGATGTCTGTGTAATTCTTATCTTAGTTCAGTCATGTGTTTTTTCAGATGTCACCTCCTCAGAGACTCTACCCCAAAACACCCTATCCAGCAAAGCTTTCTATTCTCTGTTTCCTTACCCTGATTTACTTTTTCATAGTAATATACATGATGGATTAGTCAGGGTTCTCTAGAGAAACAGAACCAATAAATCTATTTAGCAGTCTATCTATCTATCTCATGATCTGACATCTGCAAGCCGGAGACCCAGGAAATGCAATGGTGTAATTCAGTCTGGAGTCTGGAGGTCTGAGAACCAGGAGTTCCAAGCGCAGGACTAGATTGAGGCAGGCAGGCAGGAAGGGCTGAATCCTCTTCAGGCCCTCAATGGATTGGATGCCGCTCATCCACACTGGGGAGGGCAAACCACCTTACTGAGTCTGCCGATCAAATGCTGATTTCATTTGGAAACACTCCCAGACACACCCACCGATAACGTTCAGCCAAATATCTAGGCACTCTGTGCTCTAGCTAAGTTGATAATTGTTGATTTTGTATCAACATATTTATACACACACACCTATATACATACTTTAATCTGTCTGCCTCACTAGAAAGTATGTTCCATGTGGCCAAAGACTGTGTTTTGTACATTACTATGTCTCCAGGACCTAAAACAATGCTTGATATGTAATAGCTGTTTAATAAATATTTGTTGAATAAGTAAATGGTCTTTAAAAAGTAATCATGTTTTATAATTATGTATTTTTGATAGAGAAGAATAAAATTAATCTATTACATTAGATTGTTATATTTGTTCCTTGAGGTGCAAACCAAGACCTCGGAACCTAGGGGTTACAGAAAAGTAAGAAATGACAAAAACCTATTGTTAAGGAGCTTACCAGCAGGAAGAGATGAGTATTGTTGATTCTGATAATGCCAAGTACCAATACCTTTTTTAAACAGTAAAATCTAGGATTCTCACACAATAGGCTAAATTAATAATTTAAAGAGTAATATAAGGCAAAAGAAACTAATGAAAAATTAAGCTGTGATTGGATATGGTACTCCAATTTTATTCAGGGTTCTTTAATTGATTTCTTTGACCCATACAACCATTTTTTTGTCTGGATAGAAAACTTAGTGGCCAATTTACTGAAACATTATTTTTACCAGTTTTACTCATTTTTCTTGGTACAGGACAGTCCACAATATTATCTTTCCTCTTTGGGCTGTATTCTCTCTCCCAATACTGCTGTCCCTCTTGCGTTCTGGCTGTTATAAATGCTAGTGGAGCATGAACATGTTGAGTATTTCAGGTTGTGTTAAAGCTGTCCTCAGAAGGCTGATTGCTATAGAGTAACAAACGAAGATAATGGCTAATTCTCGAGGGATCTGAGGAGAGGGTGTAGCCGGGAGAGAAGATGCTCCTGACATCAGGCCCTCCAGGCAGTCCCATTTCCCCTGAGCTATGGCATCAGTGGTTTTAAGAGAGAACAAAGCAGCCCTTGAACACAAGATCCATTATTTCACCTGTGCTGAGGCTCAGGGCTACGAGGTAGAAATCTTTTTTTTTAACAGTCATAGCTGTTGAAAGCCCCAGAAAGAAGCAGTTCAGTTCAAATGAAGCTCTTAGAGCATCCTGGAGTGGTTTCACAGGGAATTCCTCTTCCCATAAAATTCCCCATTTTAATAGCAAAATTGTTTAATTAAAAGTATATTTCACTTACTTTCTCCCAGGCAATACTTACGACAAAAATCAGATCATTGCACCACTAATGGCATTTATGTCTCCTGTTCTAATGACTTCAAAGTTACTATGAAAAAAAAACACCAGTTTTGCCCATATTTGTTCAAGTCTTTCTGCCAGTTCTCTGTTATATCAGCAAAGAGCAGATGGAATATCAAAACCAACCATGAAAATGGTATTATATTTGTTTATCTCGTCTCTGTTTTCTTCTGTTTGAATCTTTTGCATCTCTGTTTTATTATCATTAAATTCAAATGTAGAATTTCATATTTTGTTGCTGTCCCGTAAGTATTCGAATGTCTACTCTTCGTTTAGTATTGCTGTAAAGGGGGTCGAGATACCATTCTCCCTGGTAGCCTAGACTATTACATGGTCATAAAACAGGATCAGAGGAAAATACAAGAAAGTAGGTGGCTTTAAGACAAACTAACCACTGTGATCAGTACATTTTGTCACAGAAGAGGAGATATGTGTGAGATAAATCTGGACTGATGTAGTTCAGTAATGGTTTACTGAGATTTGGAAACTAGAGAAAAAGATTGACATGTAACTTATAAATTCTTAACATTGAGCTTTACTATTTTTATGCATTATTTCACTTGATCATCACTAATACTTAGTGAAAAATGAAGATGTCAGAGTTATTTGTAATACTGTCTTGCAATTAGGCAATTTGCCTGGGTTAGTAAATGACAGAACTAGAATTCAAACCTTGCACTCCTATGTCTAAATGCTGAATTCTTTCTATTATACCAAAGCAAAAAGTAGAGAGAAGTTGGGCGATGCATGTTCGGGAACCAGTAGGGAGTTAGAAAGTCACCATAAGCCCATTGTAAGGTGGCTGTAACAGGGTACTGTGCTGGCACCAGGGAATAATGATGCAAGTGATGGTGGTACCAGTGATACCACTTCAAAAATGATTACTCAAAATCTGTAATAAATGACTCTTTATCCAGGATGACCTCTTTTAGATTGGCACTATTTCCAGAATTAAGCTAGTATGTTGTATGTATATGTGATTTAAATGCAATGCTTAAAATCCTTCTTGCCTTTCGAAATACTAGCACTACCAAAGTTATGCCTTAATAGCAAAGTCACGTTGATGTCCTTGACACTGCATGTTACCATCCACATCAGCACAACTATGCGGCCGTGTGGACAGCCGGACATCACCCATGGTTCATTTACAGCCAAGTGAATAACATCCTCGTCGGGAGGACACAGTGGTCCAGTTTGTCCACCAGGTGGCCGAGGTACACAAAGAGGGACAGGAGTTCTGTTCTCGGAGGACTTGCCATTTGGAAAAATGAGAATGGAGGGATTTTAGGAACACCCAGGAAGTGTCCTCTCTGGGTGAAGTTGTGTTAGAATTGTAAGGCCCTGAGGCAATAGCGAAATACTCGGTGTCACGTGACCCTCTTTCATTCTAGGACCGTAATAATGCTTTGTGTAAACCTTTTGCTCTCTCAAACTTGTCTCCTTGCTCTGGAGGCCTGGCGGTCCTCATCCTTACCTCTGGCGCATCTCTCATGGTTTGCACCATCATGGCTCTCGCAGCCCCTTGGGTGAGTCCTGACTCTCCCCAGGTCAGTGCTCTTGGATGAGTGCAGTGGAGCCTCCATAGAAGTCACACAGCCCTGGTTAACATTTTAACATCCCGCACTTTTCATCCATTTCCTTAGCAGAGTTATTTTTTCCCCTGGTCCATTATCTTCATTTACTCTAAAATGTGGGTTATCATGTGCTTTTCAAGTTAGTCGAAGGAAGAGCTAAGAATAATCATTTGAAGCATCACCTGTCTTTTCTGTACACTAACTCCTCACCACCTGCCTGATTTTAAGTCCCTATCTACCTTATCTGCTGCTGCTTTAAGTTGGGATAAAGGATGCAAGAGAAAATGCTTATTTAAAAACAAGAAGATGAAAAAACCCAGCTCTTTCAAATTATCCTTAATCCTCTTCAGTTGATTTCCTCTTGCTAGCTATTGCTTTTTTTCTTACCCTAGGTATGTTAGGGTTTCCCTACTCATTTGCAATTAATATTTTGAAATTCTAATGGCAGCTACAGGCCAGGATAAAGTTCTGTCTTGGCTAAGATGTGAACTTTCCATGGTGTCCACTGAGGTCTTAGGCAGGGTTAGAACCCTTCTTGTGGGAAAGGATATTCAGTTAGAAGTGTCGCCTTCAGCTGGGCTTCTCTGATGCTGATTATCAGTAGTTGGGGGTTTTGCTGTATTGCTAGCTGCAATCCTAGCTGTGGTTCTGGGCTGTCCCTGAGGAGGTGAGGGGGTAAGAGGGGGAGGTAGGTAATGGGAGCCAGGGAGGGGGTGCAGGTGTGGACACATCTGACTCATAACATACATTATAGAATTTAACTCATAGCATCTTTTTCATATAGATAATATTGTCTCCGTTTTAAAGATGAGAAAACTGAGTCTTGAGAGCTTAATTAATGGAGGTCAATTTCAGAGGTTCAAATTCAGGGTTGTCTGACTCCAGAGTCCTTAACCACTAAGTCAGGGCGGGATTACATTCAGCTGGTGAGCTGACTTGATCTGATTGTTAACCCCGACCTGTCTGTTCAGACTCTGACCCTGGTTCAGCTGCTTCATGTTGGGTGCCAGATTCTCATTCTCTTCTCACCACCTCACTCAGGAGGCCACACAACGACACCTTCCCCTGGCTGCTCTCGACCAAACTGCTCACCAGAGGGGGTACTTCTTTTTTATTTCACACGGAGACATGAAAGAGGCCAGTGGTGGCCCAGATGACTACATAGTTGTGTTGGTGCTTATGTCTGTCTCTGTCTTTTAATGAATGAATTAGGGATGGCTATTTATCCTAAATAGAAACAGAAATTAAGAGTTGCTCTCCCCAAAGCTCCTCCTCTGCCTTCATCATGTGATGAAAACATCACAGGGAGAACATTTCATCTAGAAAAGAAGATTGTCTCCCTAATAGTTGTTATGACCATTCAGAGGTCTGGGGTTCCCCAAGAGTGGTCCCAGGAACTTTTAAGACACGCCTGGCCCCAGACCTACCAAATCAGAAACTTGAGATCAGTGCCCAGTGATAGTTTAACAAGCCCTCCAGATGATGCTCAGTGACTGCTAAGTGTAAGGCCACTGAGCTTAGTTAAGGAGACTCTCCTTAAGTTCTGATGGGTTCAGCTTGCGCCAGGACTTGGACCTTTTTCTAGAGTAGTTTCTCCAAGAAACAACGTGTTAAGAATTTTTAAATTATCTTTGTCACCATGCCAGGTAAGTGACCATCTCTGAGTGCCTTATCCTTTGGCTCTATTGTCAAAGATTAATTGACTGTAGGTGTGTGGATTGATTTCTGGGCTCTCTATTCTGTTCCCTTGATCCATAACCCCATTTCTTTGTGAACTGGAATCTGAACCCTGCTCAGGAGATGCTGGACCTTAAGTTCTGGGGTGGGACTCTGTGCCCTCCTGCACTGCCTCTCCATATTTCCATGCTAACTTTTGCCTTTCTCCAAGACTCTGCCATCTAGCACTGAATGTCTCAGATGACAGTTTCTTGTCTTAAAATTCCTCATTTTTGCCTGCTCCTGGGGTCTTCTTGGGCATTCTGTCTAGGTCCAATCAGTCTACTTTTCCTGCCCCAGTAATTCCTTATTTTGCCAAATTTGCCACAAAATAAGCCCCAGTTCTCACCCAAGACCATCAGAGAAATTGGGAAGCTAAAAGTTCTCAACTTCCATTAGCAAGACTAGATTGCAATCCATCCAAACAAATAACACGTTAAATGCTGTAGCAAGTCTGATCTAAGGATGCACTGATGGAATGAGGGTAAATGCTCCAAATGAAATTTGTAGAAAGAAAAATCCAAGAGAATTTTGTTGGGAGAGAGAACAGATGGGGCACAAAGCCATGACATAGTTTGAGGGCTGTCAGTCTGTAGGTGGCAGATGAAACAAGCAAGCAATTATTATAAACAAGAGCTTATAACAGTTGTCAATCATAAAGAATTTATTAGTTTCATACTTTAGAGATTTTAGCATTTATACTAGCTCTGGAACTTTGCTTTATAAGGATGAAAATTAACTTTCTGTTCTGAAATTCTGTCTATCAGCTCTCTTTAGTATATTGGATACTATGTATTAGTTTCCCTCTGTTTCTATGCTGGAGGTGAAATGAAATGTTCTGTTATCCCCTAGCCAGTATTGGCAGCCATGTAAAGTAATTACAAAAAGCTGTAAAATGATGTATTTCAGGAATGCACTCTTAAATAGAACTTTTTTTTTCTGATATCTTAGCCATATTTTGTGACGGATGTTCCAGGATAAAGATTCACTCTTATCCTTAGAGGATTACTGTGTTTATATCATTAAAGGTAAGTACATACGTGGATACAGAAAGTCAAGTCTTAGTATTTGACCTATAATAATTGTGTTGGGTAACGTTGTGATTTTTGAATAGTTTCTGGGTTGTAATGAAGAAATGATTGAATGCTATCCTCAGAAATGATCCAAAAGGCTATAATCCTGGGCACATCTATTTAGGGCGTAGTGCAAAGTGGAAATATACATCCTATTGGGTCAATAGATGGAATGTACAAACACAGACTTGGTTTCAGAGTGTTGGATATAATGGAATAAACCTAATGAGTAGTCATATAAGAAACTCAGGGATTTTGTGTTTTGGAATAAAGCTTCCCTTAGGGAAAAACAGAACGGATTTTCAGTTTGTCAAGTGCCTGAGTGTGAAAAAGCAAAGCCAGAACAATTGCACAGTCTCAGATAAACATAAACCCAGTAGAGGGACTATATTGTTTTCCACTAGAATGGCTTCAAAGTGAGAGTAATTTAATTTTTTTAAAGCTGAGTTTAAACTCAGGGTTCTACCCATGTATTTTCCTTGTTGTCTGTTTTAATAGCAAAATAGAATTTAAGATAAAATGAATAATTTCTTGCAGGTGTTAAATGGTATTTTGGATTAAAAAGTATTTTGTGTTAGTTTCTCCCCATAACAATGGTGTTGAAATATAAAAAGTGTCATTATTCTCATTATGAAAAGGAGTGAACAGAGACTGGACTGTTCTCAGTTGTTCTGTAGATAATTTTCTGGGTCCCTGCTCCATCATCTGGTCTTGGCTCTTAATGACTGACTCGGGTTGGGGAAGCCACCTGAAGCTAGTAAAGAGGGTGAAATTAATGAAACTCCATTAAGAAGCCACAAAACTTGACCTGATTAAAACTGGCTTCTAGCAAGTGGACCAAGTGCACAGCTGACTGGAGATTAGAGCCCTTGTCAGATGACCAGGGCTGTGTTCTTGAGCCAGTGTCCTCGTTCACAGGCAGGGCAAAGGATCTGCTTCCAATTTCTGACTTAAGTGTCAAAAGCCATTTTACCTAAAGAAAAAAAAAAATCAGTATTGTCCTTTCTAGCATATTTTATTCTTGGTATTACTCATTCTTTTCATTCACTCCACTGAGGCTTAATGTCAAAATAACATTTCAAGAGTGAGAGATGAGAAACATTAAACTGTCATCGGCTTCAGCACCTTAGTTTGAATTACATTCAACCTCAGAACCGAACTAGTTTATTTCATTATACAGTCATTTATCAGATGCCCGATATTCTGGGACATGAAGCAAGTACATTTGGGAAAGGACAAGGAAGGAAGGCAAAAGTTGGAAGAGGGGGACATGACACAGTCAAGCACTTGGGGAGTTTAGGCAGCTCGCTGGCATGTTAACTAGAAAGTGCTAAGCAAAATTATCTGAAATCTGATTTTTCACAAAACAAAGTTCCATGGTTGTGCCTAGATTCTCTAATTCCATTTGTGCTTTTCTCAAAAGCTATCATTTTCTTCCATCTTCTGGCAAGATAGGAAGGAAGGAAGAGGTTTATATCAGTAGATTAATTCTAGGACTTCATTTGACAATTTCAAGACATATCTGGTGGCAGAGTTGAAGGTGTAGCATTCAAGTAACTGTTGTTTAATTACGTCCATATATAATTAAATAAGAAGCAAAATATTTAGAAGTACAAACCCTTAAGAACTACAAAGTATTGAATACTTTGGTGTTTAATAATTACATGCTTACTGAAGTATTTGATCAAACTTTAAAAATAATATCACAAAAATGCAACCTAATAACACCCTATGGTATTATACATTTCTTAAAATGTCCACCAGCAAATGAAACTGTTTAAAATCAGTGCATGGACCATTGGAAGAACAGTTTAATCTTTTTACTGTAGAATTAAAAGATTTCTGAGACAGAGTGCCTTACAAAGTTTGAATGGATAATTCCAGAAATGTCTTAGTTATGCAGAAGACACCTTCCCCCTTTTGTTGAGAAACAGAAATGGAGTCTATGGCTTCCAGAATTCCTTTGTTCGATCTATTTTTATTCTTTTGAAAATTGAGCAAACCTGAATAAACAAGAGTTGTATTATTCCATAACTCACTTATAGATTTATGAGACATATTTTTGTTCCACTGTGCAAATTTGGTGACATGTACAGACAATATTATTGTTAAAGAGAATCTGGAGGCCATCTAGCCCAACCCTGTCTTTATAGGGAAACGCTCCTCCTAACGTCTGAGTGCTCCCTTTTCATTCAAGGGAACTCAACTAATTTAGCCCCTGGATTCTCTTTATTCATTCCAAGATCATTTATTTGATTAGTTAATTTGGAAGGATAATTGCAGTTTATGCAACTTATTATATGTTTGCTATAGTAAGTGAGAATATTCAATTCTGCTATATTAAAAACAAGAAAAACAAATGGAATAGATGAAACTCATAGGCTGTGTTAAGTACAAATAGTGAAGCTACTAACCTGTATGACATGTTTAAGCCGGGTAAAATAAATGGGAACACATGTGGGCTGAACACAAGAAGGATGGAACACATGAGAGTGCTACTTACAGATAGGAAAGGAATGGAAGGACTGAGTAAACATTAAATATTAATAAACCACTGATGATGCCATATCCAGATTGTCAGCAATACCATCCCCAAATCAGCCACCCAGTGCTGACACCAAGCCTGGCCCCGAGGATATGCGGATGCTGAAATTCAGAAATAAGGCATAACTGCTAAGCAGGTCATTGATAGCTAGAACTGTGTGGGTATACACGCCTCTGCATTTCTCCAATAGAGCAAGTGCGTAATGGCTCAAGGCACCATCCACCTGTTGGGCGCCTTGGTTCAATCTCAACCCTGATCTTTGTAACCATACCACCATTAGGGAAGGCTGATTCAGCACAGAGAAACAGGGCATGTGAACAGTGCATAATCCAGGATTCAGCAGTCCTTCTGACTGCTCTGATATGGGGAGTGAGACCTGGGAGCATGGGAAGACCTGCAGTGGTCCAGAGCTATGTTGGTTGGGGGTGATTTCCTTATTTATTCCTGGATTCCTTTTGATTTCTTATGATGGCATTACTCTTTGCATTGTTGTCACTTGGGAGAAAAAAAATCTGAATTTAATCAGTAACTAGAGAAAGAAAATACTACTAAGACAGAGTGGAGATTGCAAAATTGTGAGACGAGATGAATAGGAGTGAAGAGGACCAGGATGCTAGCTTTCATCTAATCACTGGGTCCTTCTGTGTTTATTCGCTGGCGGGTCAATATGAAAGCCACACCCAGGTGAACCATAGAAAAACACACTTTAACACACACACACACATACAGGAATACTACTCGGCCATACAGAAGAATAAAATAATGCCATTTTCAACAACATGGATGGACCTGAAGATTGTCATTCTAAGTGAAGTAAGCCAGAAAGAGAAAGAGAAATACCATATGATATCACTTATGTGTGGAATCTTAGAAAAAAAAAAAAGGCACAAATGACTTTTTCTTTTTTACAAAACAGAAATAGACTCATACAGACATAGAAAACAAACTTGTGTTTACCAGGGGGAAAAGGAGGTGGGAAGGGATAAATTAGGAGTTCCAGATTTGTAGATACTAACTTCTATGTATAAAATAGATAAACAGCAAGTTCCTACTGTATAGCACAGGGAACTACATTCAGTACTTTGTAATAGCCTATAATGAAAAAGAATATGAAAAGGAATATAGATAGATCGATCAATCTATATATATCTATAGATATATATATATAGCAGAATCACTATGCTGTACACCAGAAATTAACACAACATTGTAAACCGACAATAAAAAAAAAACACCTTTCCATAGTTTAGGGGAGATCCTTGAAGGATATTCACCTGCTTTGTTTGGAAGTCCTTGAGTTAACTTACGAAGCTATTATTAAGTAGATATTGAAGCTTAACTCTCTGGGTAGTTTGATTTAAAGACAGTGGTTTAATTCTTCTGCATGGCAAATTAAATAAAGCCAGCATAGCTCTGGGCTGTGATTTCTCAAGCTACTCTATTTTCTTAGCTGAGACAATCATTTGTTAAGCTAATGGGAAATAATTGCCCAACTACATTAAAGGAGACATAATTTCTTCCAGAATTAATACTCCGCTCAGGATTAAGTTTTCTTTGGCAAGCCCAACTATCAAGAGCTAAGGAGGGGAAAGATCAGAAGAGGAAGTCATTCACTAGAAAAAGTGGATTTTGCGGAATAGAACCAGTACGACAGTGATAAGTGTGGGTCGATACAGTAATACTCAGCAGCTTCACCAAGCTCTCTTGAGAGAGAACTCTTTGGCTTGGGTTATACTTCAAGTAGAAAACATCACTCTTGTTGGAAAGAAAGTCCCCTTTTCAACCCAGCAAATCTGCAAGGAGAGTAGGCGAGAGCTGGAAAAAGAAGATCCTGGGTTTTTCACTAACAAAGTTGACATTTGGTGTGAAGACTGATATGAGACTCAGTAAATCAATGCCCTCTCCTGTTGGGTTGATATGTACTTAGAATATATTGAATATCTATTGAATGATATGTTAAATATGCTTAGAATAAAGTCATAAATATGGCTTCATTTCCCCATAACTAATCTATAAGGTATTCTTTCCACTATTTCTACACAGATGCAAATTATGGCATGGTTGCACAAAAAGGAAATTTGTTCTTTACGATACTTTAAAGAACAGTGTGAGTTTTAAAATATCTATGAATTCTAGTGAAGCAAAAGAAATGAATGATGTCATATGCGTGGTGAAGGGCCACACAGGGGGAGTCAACTTAACCAAAATTCTCTGATTATAAACGTTTATCAAAGCCCTACTCATTTTCCTTCCATGCCTTTGCTTTGCTGGGTCCTAACTCGCACGTTAGCCTCCCAGTGTGGTGGCCTGTTGCATTGGTAGCCTACTGCAACAGAGGGTTGTGAGAGATTTGCCTTAGTATTATATATCCAAATGTTTATTTTCATTACTCTAGGAAATAAGAGGGTTTATTAATATTCAATGGCTGTCATAGGTTTATGTCATTTTGGTTTTAAAGGAGATCTTAATGACCATCATTTTGGCACAAAGGTTACAAGGATTCACTGAGGCTAAGTACTTTTTGTAAGCTATGTGTAATATGTGGAGCAGCATTTTTTTTTTGCTGGTAGACGTTTTATTTTTTATTATGGATGCTTTTGCTGAAATGATGGCTTCTTTCCTGTGGTTTCTGAGAATCCTAAATCTGAATAGCAGGGTTGAGGAAGGGGTCCTGAGTGCTGCGTTCTGCCTGCCCAAGTCCCAGTACCAATCCGTGGAGCTGTTCAGGGGCAAGAGGGGCCACTCTCTGTGAGAGGAGGCCTCCACCATTGGAGGACGGGGAGTAGGAGACAGTGCATGAGGCCACCTGCCTCCAGCCTGGCTGGGCACATTCGGCAGTCTGCTGCCTCATGAGGCAGGAAGGGGAGCTGGTGGTCTGTACTCAAAAGTGGCTGGCCATGCCAGCTTCAGCTGGGAGAGGAACAAATCAGGAAGCCACAGAGTAGGCAGCTCCAGCCAGCTGTCTGTGTGCACACGAATTCCCCCAGGGACACAGACGGGAAGCGGGGGCAAGCTGGGGTTAGAATTTCTCAAGTACTGGGCTGTTTTGTTTCTGTCATCCCATGTTGTTCAAGTTCTTTGTTTCTGTTTTCTCAGGGGTAGGATTGCTAGATGTAGCAAGTAAAAATACATGCAACATTTGAGATTTACTTATACTAGAAAATTATTTATTGCTTACCTGAAATTCAAATTTAACTGAGCATCATGTGTTTTATCTGAAAATGCTATCTGGGGATAAGGGGAAAAAACCCAATGTTTAATGAGAACTGAATTAGTTACTTTTACTTATTTCACTGAGGTGTCTTAAGAGCAATTCTGCAGCTTAAAAAACTTTTAGAAAATATTTTTATATAAATATTGGTGTCATTTTATATTTTTATGAAGGAAGACACTGAAGCTTGGAGAGTTCATACTCTCAGTGCCAAGAATGGAGCGTGGAAATTAAACTCTGGAGCAGGGAACTGATGAATTAAAATGTTTGTGATTTTCTTTTTAATACTCCTGAATTCCTTTGGGTTCCTTTTGTTTGCTTATTTGTTTCATTTCCTTGTCTTGAAGGGGGAAAAAACCCTGTCTTTTGTTTGTGCTTATGTAGCTAAAGAAAACTCTGGGTTTTAAGCAAAAACTCTAGGTGGAGGATAAAACTCCTATACTAAAACCAGGTAGAATTTGCAAAATGTTGAAGTGAGATGACTGGGGTGATGGCCAGGTGTTCCAGGCAGACAGTGAGGATGCTGAGTCCAACCACATGGTCTCTTTTTTAATTTTCTCCTTGCCATTGGCCGGTCTTTCCTGATTTTAGTAAGTTTTCCCCGATCCCCACCAGCCTGAGCAAACAAAGGTTAAGTCATGTTGGCCAGATAGTGAAAAGGTATTATTCTTACATCTTTCTTTCAAAGCATTTTGGTGGCATTAAAATTGCCTCTTCTTGTTTTTCTTCTTTCCCCTACTTTTCAGGTGGTAAAGATTCCCTCCTCTCTGTGAACTGTATTTCTTGGAATTGCAAACCGCTCAAGTGTTCTCCAAGAACGTCCTCTCATTCCCTTTGACAGTTTTGTGGTGGGTGTGTGTATGTGTGTGTTTTGGAGTCGGGGGTGAGATCTGAATATGTGAATTCTGCCCTTTGGAGATATTGAGACTAGGCTCAACCTCCAAATGTCTTCAGGTCTCTCTCTCTTTCTCTCTCATCTGGTCACTTACACATGAAAGACTTCCTTGCTTGTTAAGAAATAAGCTTCTCCAAGCTTCTGGCCCCACAGTATCAGTTTACAGCTCCCACCCTAGTGCAGGAGAGTTTGGCATGCTTCCAGGGTACAATCGAATCTATCCACTGTGGTCTGGCTTTCGGGGTCTGTTCTTTCTCTAAAAGTCATTATTTGGAGCTTAGGCTAAAGCCCTTAACTCTCCCTATTCCCAGGCCTGTGGAGAACAGTATCTTCTGGTTTTGCTCCATTTAAAATCAAAGTTAAACTCTTAAGCACCTATCTGTGCAAAAGAGCATTGTCTCTGCTTTTCAAAATACGTGTTCTCCTAGTTCTCATCATGAGGCTCTCAATCCCCAGGTTTTCAGTCTCTAAGCCTGAGGATCATCTTACCTTTGGCATAAAGTACTACTTTTCCACTTTCCTCTTCTCCTTCAGGGAAGGCATATTCCGATTCCCGAGGCCTTAAAACATCATTGCCCATAGGTTCTGCAGTCTGAGAGTATAGAATTTGGAAGACAATTTCTTTACTTTAGAGGCTGTTCAAGTGTAACGCAGGAGAATAGAGTGTTATGCAAATGATTGATTTCAAGTGTGCATCCAATCAATTACTTTTTTTCTTCTCTCCCACAAAGCATTTTCCAATTCTCTCATTGGAATTGAGTTTTTCAGCTAAATCATTCCATGGACAGGCAGTTATGGTTACTTTTTTCTTTTACAATAAAGTCCTTCCAACTGCAGAAGGTATTGTGCATACTGACTGAAGTTACATGTTTCTCTCATTGTTATATTTGGGGTAGAATAGACCATACCCCAATGTTTACTCAGCACCTCCTGGGTGTAATGAGCAGTATACTTGATTGGGGAAGTTTGAAAAATGGGAAGGGGAAAGTTACTTGAGCTTTTAAAAAATGATTTAGGAATAATATGAAGAACTAAATCTCAAACTTAAAATAGAAACAAGCTGAGTTAGTCCTGAGATGTTTACCATTAGATTAAAGAAACCAACCACGCTGTGAACCTTAACAGAAACCTTATTCCGGGGGAGCCAGACATGACCTGAGTACTAGTGGAGAGAAGCATTTGGGACCACTCAGATTCACAGAGTCCTTAGATGTAACTTGGAGCATATTTAAAATCACTTTATCAGAGCTGAAAACTCGGGAGGTGGGGAACAGAACTTCACAGGCCAGCTTGAGATGGAGGGGAAGTCAAAGCCAGGTTGAGAACTTCTTGCCAGAACATGATATGTTTTCCAGTTATTGGCTTGTCCAATACATTTCCATTCAAATCTTCAAGGCCAAAGCTTGATACTTCCTGTGTCTCTGGCTGACTTCAGCCTCATGTGGATGTAGGAGCCTAATCCTTGCATTTTCTTCTCTTTTAGTGGTTGGAATCTAGCTTTGTAATTTAAGTTGGTTATGCTAAAGAGATGGGAAGAAACTTTTGGCCTAGTGAGTACTTTATTTGACTTTCAAAACAACTTCTTTGAAGCTGATGATCTCACATCTACTTTTAATATAGTAATTATTCCATTACCTGAGATTAATTTAATTGTAGTCAACTGTAGTTTCAAGTCATTCTCTTAAAATGTGCTTAATGTTTGGCTTAGTTTGAATGATCCTTAAAAAAAGATCATTTTGGACTTCAATAGGGCTTACTTGACCACTTGAAGAATTCTGGGATATGAGTAGTTTCTGAGCATGGGGCATATACATAAATTTTATAACATGTTCTATAAAATGTGATTGCAAAGAAACTTAAAACATCCAAGTGAAGGTGAACTTTGATGTGGTAATCGCGTATCTGTGATACTTAGTGCAATATTTAACAAATGTTTATTAAATACTTGCATTTGCAAATAAGAAAAAGCCCTAGGGAGGAGGGTATAGCTCAGTGGTAGAGTGTGTGCTTAGTGTGCACAAGGTCCTGGGTTCAATCCCCAGTACGTTCATTAAAAATAAATAAATAAATAATTTAATTAACTCCTTCCCAACCCTCCCCCCTCCCCCCGGCAAAAGGAGCTAAAGGAAAGAAGGAAGGAAGGAAGGAAGGAAGGAAGGAAGGAAGGAAGGAAGGAAGGAAAGAAGGAAGGAAGGAAGGAAAGAAGGGCCCTAGTAAGGAGAAGCCACGAGATAAGAGAACATTTCCAAAAGCTAATTTCTTACATTAGTTTTGTAAGGTGTTAATAGGTCTTGCTCAGAAAAGGGACTTGCTGGTTAAATCAGCTTGAATTATGCTGGGATAAATAGATACATTTTTTCCTTTGAGGAGCTTCCAATATGTTCTAAAATAGTTTTGTCCTTGGTTTGTTGTTGTTGTCGTCGTTGTATGTGTGTGTGGGTGTGTGTGTGTGGGTGTGTGTGTGTGGTGGTGGTGGTATGCCTCTCTGGACTAGGATTCTGCAGAATATACTAAAACAAACATAGATGAGATGATGAAGTCAGCTAGTAGAGGGAAAGAAGAGGATGGGCAGAGAAAGGAGTGATACATGTTAACGGTGGGGCAGTAGAGTGAAGATTTATGTGGGTTGAAACGAAATGGTCATCCAGTTCCATTGTCTATAAAGCAATTTGATACTTATTTATTATTTGATACTATAAGGCCCAGGCTCCTTGCTATCATAATATAACACATACATAGTACATATATATACTTATTTATTTGCAGTGCCCCTTGTCTCACTCCCCTCCCCAACCTCATATACACATCTTGCTCCATCCCACCCTGATCAGGGCTAGCCAGAGGGAGTATTCTTTGCTTGTAATCCGAAGTGCTTAATATTGAATAACAATAAATTATATCATTTAAATAAATTCATTATCTAAAATTTTACAGTTTTTTTTACTTTCCAGATTCATTCACGTACATTACCTCTTCTATTTCTCCCAACAATCCCTACAATAAAGTAGGCATTATTTTTACTGTGTTACTAATTAAGATAGTGTAGTTCTTAATCTCTTGAGGGCAATGATTGACTCTTTTTTGGCAGAACAAGTCTTCATTTTGAGAATATTGCAGCCAGTTAGAAGCTCTGGTTCCTAGGCACTGTATCAAAACCACTTCTATATGATTTTTCCAAATGCTCCCTAAAGCTGAGAGTCCAGAATCCTGCAGAAAGTATACGATTGAGCTGGAATTCCAGTCTCAGTGTACTGACTACAAAGCCCATTGTTTTTCTACTAACATGGTGAGGTGCGTCTTCCTACCAGAAAGTCTTATAACCAGATAGCAGGTGAAACTAGACTGTACCTGAAGATGACTGTTGAATGAATGAATGGATGGTTGAATAAGGCAGCCGTGGAGGCCAGGTACCAATTTAAAATTACAAAATTGAAAGGTAGAGTGTTTGTTAAAATTCCTTTTATAAAACATCATTTGAAATTGCTTTTGGATGGAGGAAATCCTTTTTAAAAAGCCATATCTGTTGCAGAGATTATAGAAGTTAAGAAAAACTGTAGATTCCACTTATGTAATATTTACATTTTACTCTTTTATGAAGAAATCAGTGGAAAAGTATATGAATCACATCTTTTCTTTCTTCAAATAGTATCTATCATGTATTTTCCATGTACTAGTAATTGAAAAGAATGAAAACACATAAAGGGCAGTGAACTGTAGTTGGGAACTATTAAATATCCTGTGGAAAATTATCCTGAGTCTCATTAACGATGATTTAGAAACAGTCATGAGTATCATTTCAAAATCTGCCATTTTCTAGCCATTTTGTTCTGTGAGTGGTTGAAAATCAAACCCGTACAATTTGAATTCCTGTGAAATTATAGCACAGTCTTCTGTCCTTCAATAGCAATGCTTAAAGCCACTGCCAGCCCATCATCATTCCACCAATCTGAAGAAATTTGATGTCCTGAATATCCTTTGGTGTATGTAGATATTTGAAACAGCTCTTCTGGCCAAGAATATAGATCATTTGCCAAATAGGGGCAAGATGATAGATAGTATCATGGCAGAGGAGCAGATGTCACAAAAAATGCTAATGAGGAATGAAATTTTATGGAGAAAAGCTAGCAGACAGAGCTGGAGGAAAACAGATGGGGTAAGCCTGAAAGTGGCATCCTTGTGTTGGCATTTTGTTTTCAGAACAGTTGTTCTAATACAGACTTGTCAGGTATAAAATGTGTTTTATCTTACTATTCAAATTATATGTTATATTCTGGTTCATCATGAAATGGTTCTTTACAGCATCAGTCTCAGTCATGGATCTGAACACTGTTGATTCAGCAACCTTCAGAGAAAGCTGTGTGTACAGTACATTTTGGTTTTTTTCCTTTATATTTTATTGTATTGATTTATAATGTTACGTTTCATGTTTCACATATAAAACAATATATTTCTACTTTTGTAGTATAGAAGCGTGCTCACCACCAAAAATTTAGTTTCTGTCCATCACAGTTGATCTCCTTCACCCATTTCCCCTCTGGCAACCACTACTCTGTTCTCTGTGTGTTTGTTTTTGTTTGGTTTGGTTTGTTCATTTATGTTGGTTGATTGTTTGTTTGTTATATTCCACATATGGGTGAAATCGTATGGTATTTGTGTGTCTCTTGTCTGACTTATTTCACTTAGCACAATAACTGTCAAGAGCCACCCATGTTGTTGCAAATGGAAAGATTTCATCATTTTTACAGCTGAGTTAGCATTTCATTCTGTGTGTGTGTGTGTGTGCGTTTGTGTGTGTGTTTGTGTGTGTGTGTGTGTGTGTTTGTATCCACATCTTCTTTATCCCCTCATCTGTTGATGGGCCCTTAGGTTGTTTCTGTATCTCGGCTATTGCCATGATGAACATAGAGATACGTTTATCTTTTCAAATTAGTGTTTTCATATTCTTTGGAGAAATACCCAGAAGTGGAATAGCTGGATCATATGGTAGTTCTAAGTCTTAATTTTCTGAGGAATCTCTATACTGTTTTCATAGTGGCTGTGCCAGTTTACATCTCTCCAACACTGTATGAGGAGTGCCTTTCCCCCACATGATTGCCAGCACATGTTTTTCTTGCCCTTTGATAGTAGCCAGTCTTCTAGGTGTGAGGTAGTATCTCACTGTGGTTTTAGTTTTCATTTCCCTAATAATCAGTGGTGCCAAACATCTTTTCATGTGCCTATTGGCCATCCATCTCTATATCTTCTTTGGAAAATGTCTATTCTGCCCGTTTTTAAATTGGGTTGTTTGTTTGGTTGTTGTTGTTGAGTTGTATGGGGTCTTATATGTTTTGGATTTTAACCCATTTTTGGATATATTGTTTGCAAGTATCTTCTGCCATTCAGGAAGCTGTCTTCATTTTGTTTATGGTTTCCTGTGCTGTACAGAAGTTTTCAGTTTGATGTAGTTTCATTTGTTTATTTTTTCTTTTGTTCCTCTGGCCTGAGGTGACATATCTAGAAAGATATTGCTAAGACTGATGTCAAAGAGCATACTGCTTATGTTTTTAGGAGTTCTATGGGGTCAGGTCTTACATTCAAGTCTTTAATCCATTTTGAGTTAATTTTTGTATATGGTGTAAGTTAGTGGTCTAGTTTCATTTTTTTTGTACGTGGCTGTTCAGTTTTCCCAGCATCCATGTTAGAGAGACTGTCCTTTCACCATTGTATGTTCTTTGCTGCTTCGTCACAAATTAATTGCCCATGTGTGTGTGAGTTTATTTCTGGGCTCTCTCTTCTATTCCATTGATGTATATATTTGGTTTTCTGCCAATACCGTACTGTTTTTATTACTATAGCTTTATGATATAACTTGAAATTAAGGACTGTGATACCTCCAGCTTTGTTGTTTTTGTTTTTGTTGTTTTCTTAGAATTGCTTTGGCTATTAGGGTCTTTTGTAGTGCCATATAAATTTTAGAATTTTTTGTTCTATTTCTGTGAAAAATATCCTCAGGTTTTGATAGGGATTACACTGAATTTGTAACTAATAGTTGTAGGTAATATGGGCATTTTAACAATGTTAATTATTTCAATCCATGAGCATGAAATATCTCTCCATTTACTTGTGTCTTCTTTAGTTCCTTTCCAAAATGTCTTAGTTTTCATTGTTATAGGTCTTTCACCTCCTTGGTTAAATTTATTTTTAGGCATTTTGTTCTTTTTTTGTTGTGATTGAAAATTGGATTTTTTTCTTCATTTCCCTTTCTGCTGGCTCATTATTAGCATATAGAAATGCAACAGATTCTTGTATGTTGATTTTTTTATCTGGCAACTTTATTGTGTTCATTATTTCTAAGGTTTTTTAATGGAGTTTTTATAGTTTTCTATATCTAAAATCCTATCATCCACAATAGTGACAACTTTTAATTCTTTTCAAATTGGATGCATTTTATTTATTTTTCTTGCCTAATTGCTTTGCCTAGGACTTTCAATACTATGTTGAATAAGAGTGGCATAAGTGGGCACTCTTGTCTTGTTTCTGATCTTAAAGGAATGGCTTTCATGTTTTTAACCATTGAATATGTTAGCTGAGGATTTGTTATATATGGCCTCTTTTATGTTGAGGTATGCTCCTGCTATACCCACTTTATTAAGAGTTTTTAATCATAAATGAGTGTTGAATGTTGTCAAATGCTTTTTCTTCATCCATTGAGATGATTATATGGGTTTTTAAATACTTTTTAAATTGAAGTATAGTGAGTTTACAATGTTGTCTCAATTTCTGGTGTACAGCACAATGCTTCAGCCATACATCAGTATACATATATTCATTTTCATAGTGTTTTTTATTCTTTATTTTGTTAATATGGTGTATCATGCTGATTGATTTGTGAATGTTGAACCATCCTTGCATCCCTAGAATAAATCCCTATTGATTGTGGTGTATGAGTCTTTTAGTGTATTGTTGTATTTGCTTTGATTCTTTTTTGTTGATTTTTTTTTTTAGATATTTGAAATACAACTTTATTCTGATTCTAAACGAAAAGGAATGGGAATGACAGTAACAAACAAGATTTCACCACTGAATATTGTGATGTGACTGTAGCAGTCTTATATTTGAAACTCAGGGAGGAAACAACTGCGTTCCAAAACAGCTAAATATGCAGGTCCAAAAAAATGAAGGTTTTTTTTTTTTAACTGCCACATTCACTCCAAAGCCCGTTCATCTCCTTCAGCATCCCAAAGATCAAGCACATGTTCTGCTTAGCTATAAAATAAAGTGGCAAACACGCTACACTACTGACATCACGGAACAGTTGCCTATAATACTGGACTTCTGATGCTGGGCTCCAGCTTCACTTTCTCACAGGTCGTCATCTTCATCCGAGATAGCAGTTGTCTGCTCAACCTCTAGATCGTGCTCATACTGCGCAGCCAGGGCTGGGTCCATGACCACCTCCGGCAGGGCCAGAGCAGGCATGGCGACGAACTCCAAGTTCGGGTCTCCGATCAGTTTTCTAGCAAGCCAGAGGAAGGGCTTTTCAAAGTTGTAGTTACTTTTGGCAGAAATGTCATGGTACTGAAGATTCTTCTTTCCGTGAAAGACAATTGATTTTGCCTTAACTTTTCTGTCCTTAATATCCACTTTGTTGCCACACAACACAATGGGGATGTTTTCACACACTCGCACCAGGTCTCTATGCCATTTCGGCACATTCTTGTAAGTAACTCTTGATGTTACATCAAACATTATAATGGCACACTGAGCTTGGATATAATAGCCATCTCTCAGTCCACCAAATTTCTCCTGACCAGCTGTGTCTCATACGTTGAACTTAATAGGCCCTCTGTTGGTATGCAACACAAGGGGATGGACCTCAACACCCAAGGTATCTACATACTTCTCAAATTCACCAGTCAGGTGACGTTTCACGAATGTAGTTTTTCCAGTACCACCATCTCCCACCAATACAAGTTTGAACTGAACTTGAGGTTCTTCTTGGGCAGCCGTCATGATGTTACTTCCAGAAGCGTCTCCGTGCCCGTCGGACTGAAGCTGTTGATATTTTGTTGAGGATTTTGCATCTATGTTCATCAGAGATATTGGCCTGTAATTTTATTTTGTGTGTGTTGTCTCTGGTTTTGGTATCAGGATGATGGTGGCCTTGTAAAATTGAGTTAGGAGGTATTCCCTCCTCTTCAATTTTTTGGGAATAGTTTGAGAAGGAGTGGCATTAAATTTTCTTTGAATCTTTGGTAGAATTCACTTGTGATGACATCTGGTCCTAGACTTTTGGCTTTTTGCAGGGAAATTTTGATTACTGTTTCAATGTCTGAACTGGTGATCAGTCTATTTAGATTTTCTATTCATGATTCAGTCTTGGGAGATTGTATGATTCTAAGAATTTGTCCAATTCTTTTAGGTGGTCCAATTTGTTGTTGTATAGTTGTTGATAATTGTCTCTTATAAGCCTTTGTATTTCCATGATGTCTGTTGTTGCTTATCACTTTTATTTCTGATTTTTATTTATCGGAGCATTCTATCTTTCTTCCTGAATGAGTCCAGCTAAAGGTTTGTCAATTTTGTTTATCCTTTCAAAGAACCAGTTCTTAGTTTCATGATCTTTTCTATTGTCCTTTTAGTCTTCATTTATTTCTGCTCTGATTTTTATTAATTCCTTTCTTCTACTGACTTTGAGCTTCGTGTGCTCTCCTTTTTGTAGTTTGTTTAGATAGAAGGTTAGACTGTTTATTTGAGATTTTTCTTGTTTCTTGAAGTAGGCCTGTATTGCCATAAATTTCCTTCTTAGTACCACCTTTCCTGTATCCTGTAGATTTATGTCATATTTTCATCTTCATTTGTCTTCAGATAATTTTTGATTTCTCCTTGGGTTTCTTCATTGACCCATTAGTTGTTTAGTAGCATGTTGTTCAGTCTCCACATATTTGTCACTTTTTCAGCTTTCTTCCTGTAGTTGATTTCTAGTTTTGTATCATTGTGATCAGAAAAGATGCTTGATAAGACTTCGATCTTCTTGAGTTTATTGACCTTGTGTCCCAGCATATGGTCTATCCTTGAGAAATTTCCATGTGCACCTGAGAAGAATGTGCATCATGCTGCATTTGGTTGGAATGTCCTTTGCAAATCTGTCAAATCCATCTGATCTAATGTTTCATTTAAGGCTGCTGTTTACTTTTTGGGCTTTGTGTCTGTCTGATCTATCCTCTCATGTAAGTAGTGTGTTAAGTAGTTACTATTTTTGTGGTGTTGTCAATTTCTCCCTGTAGGCCTGTTAATAATTGTTTTAATTGTTAACAATAATTATTTTGGTGCTTCAATCTTGGGTCCATATATATATATATATTAATTATTATTATGTCTTCTTGGTGAATTGTCCCCTTTATCGTTATGTATTGTCCATCTTTGTCTCTTGTTACCTTTTTTGACTTGAAGTCTATTTTGTCTGATGAGTGTGGTGACACTCACTTTTCTGGCTGCCATTTGCCTGGAGTATCATCCCTTCACTTTAAACCTATGTCTATCTTTAGAGCTGAGGTGAGTCTCTTGGAGGCAGCATATAGTTGGATCTTCTTGTTTAATCCATCCAGCTATCTATGATTGATATTTTTCAATTCTCTGTTAATCATATCACAATATTTCATGACTTTAAGTTTTGTTTCCGGAGAATTGCCATTTTCTTTCATGGTAGTGTTACTGTGGTTCTTCATGGTTCTTGATGAGTGGTTCCTCTGTGGGTGCAGCAGAAGCAGCAACAGGTTAAAAATTAGAGGTCTTTCTTTTGTTTTCCAGTAGGTGGTGTTATAGCACAAGTTTTTGGTTTTTTGCTTGAGCTCCCTCTGGTTATATTTGCAGTGGGCACTTTTTACCCTCCAGTTTCTCTGTGAGGAATGTGGCTTCATGGCTTCTTTATCACTTCTTGTGCCTCTAGGTTTCTTGTTGCCATCCTTCTGCCATTGCCACTCTCCTTGCCACCTAGTGCACCAAGATGGTGGGCTCTTCCCACATGTCTAGGCATTGCAGGTTCTGCTGCTATTGGGGTCAGGGAAGGAGAGGGGAACCAGGGTCCTGTGGGTGCCTCTCCTGTATCTAGTACTGTAAGATTCACAGACTCTGCCACTGAGAGTTGGGGGGTGGGGACCAGGATTGTGGGAGCCTCCATGGCTGGAGGGATGGGGTCCAAGGCCCCACTGCTGCTGCTGCCTAATTATCCTCAAGTACCCTGAACTTATTGGTGACATATTATCATTGTTTATTTTCATATTTGTATCCACACTGGATTGTGAATTCATCAAAGCAAGAATCTCTATCTTTTCAGTCTTGTGTCTCCAGTTATGTGCACTGTGAGGGTGACAGAATGTGCTTGATAAATATTTATTAAATAAATAAGTGAATCAACTACTCCTTGATATATCTCTCTATATGGATGACCTATGGACAGCCTAAATTCTGTTTTTAAACAATTCTTTGTTAAGAATTAGCTCATTATTTCTCCTCTTGATTTTCTTAACTCAGACTTATGCACACATTTATTCAAGTGAGAAAATCATAAGTACAGATGATCCTTGACTTAACGGTGGTTTGACCTATGATTTCTCAACTTTACAGTGGTGCAAAAGCAATACCCACTCAGTAGAAATCATACTTCAAATTCTGAATTTTGATCTTTTCCCAGGCTAGTGATGTGCAGACGATACTCTCTCATGATGCTGGGTTGGGGCAGCTAGTCACAGCTCCCAGTTAGCCATGATGTCACAAAGGTCAACAACTAATACTCTTACCACCATTCTGTACCCAGACAACCATTCTGCTTTTCACTCTCAGTATAGTATTCAACAAATTATATGAGATAATGAATACTTTATTATAAAATAGGCTTTGTGTTAGATGGTTTGGCCCCACTGTTAGTCTAATGGAAATGTCCTGAGCATATTTAAGGTAGATAACGCTTAAGGTATGATGCTCTGTAGGTTAGGTGTATTCATTATACTTTTGACTTACAATATTTTTAACTTGCAATGGGTTTATCAGGATGTAACCCCACTGTAAATTGAGGAAGACCTGTATTTCCTTATTTGTCTCATTCATTCTTCAGCTTTTAAAGATCCAGTGATTACATTGCACCCACTCAGATAATCCAGGTTCATCTTCCTATTTTAAAGTCAGCTGATTAGCCACCTTAATTCCATCTGCAACCTTTGCCATGTAATCTGACGTTCTAAGGTTCTGGGGATTAGGACGTGGGCTTCTTTGGCAGCCCCATTATTCTGCCTACCATATGGTGCTTACCTTCACAAACTGGCAAATGGGGAAAGAGCAAGGAGAGTTAGACACAGCAGTGTTTACAGGCCAGTTCTGGAAGTGAGCAGGTCACTCCTGCTCATGTTCTGTTGGCTAGAACTTGTCATGTGGCTGCGTGTATGTAGTATGCCTAAGAAGAGGAGAAGCAGGTTGGAGGAACAGAGAGCCAATCAGGAAGTGACAGGGCTAGGGTTAATCCTGGGAGTCTGGCTCAGAGTTCCAACCTTTGATCCCAGTGCTATATAAACTTCCACCTCAACTCCCTTTGCCCCTCTTCCAAATCTTAAATATACAGTTTTCATCTAGTAGATGCCAAGAGACTTACTCGTATCTTCTCCATCTCAAACAAAGAATAATGGGCTATCTTAGGATCAGATGTGGGAGTCTTGTCAAGAACCTCTGATTAAGAAAGCTGTGATTATGTTTAAGCCTTTGAGCTGTACTTGAAAACTTATTTTACAAGCTTTTTTTTTTCTGGCAGGGAGGCAGGAAATTAAATTGTTCATAGACTTGACTCATACAAATGTGGCATTTTAGCTCTCGTGAAGTAGACTAATAATCCAAGCAAAAACTTGAGAGAGAATTAGAAGAAGAGACTCTGTGGTAGCATGATTTTGTGCTTTTATGTTTTCTTTTAAAAACCTTGCTAGGGATGATCAGCTGAGGCTTCAACAATGTCTTCCCTTGTAAGAGTAAAACATAATTTTTAACTCAAGAGTAAATGGGTGATTCTCACCTTCAGTGAGTGAGAAGAGAAAGTCCTGAGTCAGTACAATTGGTGAGCGATGGACTGGGTTTGTGAATCCGGTGCACTTCATTTGCATACCTGCTGAGCAGAGTGGAGAAAGGGGATATTCTGGCCCTGAGATAGTAGGAACTCTGGTTGAGGTTGAGTGCCCTATGCTGCAGCTGTGCTTGTCTCTCAAGTAACAGCCTTTAAATGGGGCAAGCCATGATCAAAGGGACCCTAGACTTGAGCCCGGAAAGCAGCCTGATGGCAGCCTTCTTCCACCAGACTGTGGAGAGAGGACCACAACTTGCTGGGTCTCATCTTCTCTGGGACACTTTCTTCCTCCCTGGGGAAATGCCTGTAATGGCATCAGCTGCATACTGATGGCTCTGCCAGAGGACATGCCCCTGACTTACGAACAAGCACAGGTTTCCCTGTGATAAGCTTCTAGCTGGTTCTGGTCCTGGATGACAGAAACTTCCTCTTCTGCAGCTGCAAAGGTCAGCCAGTGTTGACCTTCACCCAGATTCTTCCATCGTCCAAAAGATCGCACACACACTGGACTCTGTAGTGGTTTGTAATAAAATTTAGGGCTAAAGTGGGTGATGTAGACACAGAGCAACAGAGCATTGTGCAACAATAAGTTACAGTTGAATATAGATGCCCACGTCATGAAGTCATTTGTCCATTTTCCCTAACCATCTCAATAAGCAGAGCCCCAGTGTCTGGCCATCCTACTGGGTTCTTCCTTTTTTTACCCCCTGCCCTCCAGTCCCCTCATGTCTCTCTCTGAAGCTGTTGGAAGAAGCTCCAAATCCTCCTTATTGTAGTATATCACACAGTTTTACTTGTCTTTATTTCTTTGCCTTCTAGAGTGTTCATTTTCACCTCTCCTTTTCAAACCCCAAACAACCATACATGGTTTTATTTACATAAAGAGCCAGTTATCCTAGCGATAAGTAACACCACTTACATAGTCTTCCTCTAGTTGATTTTGGCTCTGAGTAACACTTTCTCTCCTACCGAGAATTCAGGGCCGAAATTTGTGTTCGTACAAAATGACTAATTTTACGTGAATCAGTGGGTTTCGATAATTCTGACCCATATGAGATCAGTTTTAGTAACAAAACATCTTCCCAGTTTTAAAGATGAGAAAGTTAAGAGACATAGAAGTTGTCATCTGTGTAAAATCGCAAAGCCACAAGTGGCAGAATCAGACATTGGTCACGGGTCTTTGGATTTCTGTGCCAGGATGCTTGATAATACACCAGTTGTCAATGATACACATTAATAAGAAGGCGACACGCAGACACCTCGATGTAATAACTGGAAATTGTAGATTTGTTATAGAGTCTGAGGTGTTTGTTTTAACTAAAGAAATGGGAAATTTTACAGAAAGGTCAGAGAAGAGCCAGACAACTGTGAAACCATTGGATACTGGAATCCGTAGAGACTAGAAGATGTGATCAGATTAATAATCAGCTAAGCTATGATTATGCCCCTGACAGTGGCTCCAAGGCACATTTTGTGAAAGGACATATTTGTGTACCATGAAATTAACTTTGAAAGGTTATGGTTGTAGCTGCAAAAAGTTCCAGCTTCCCTTGGTCCATTTGTGGAATCGCCCGTGAATTCAATTAAACTCTCCAAAGGACCTTTTTTTTTTCCTTCTTTCTTTTTTTTTTTTTTTTTTTTTGTCTGAAATATCTTTGGATTTCATAAGTATATTGTATGAAGTAATATTTTTATAGATCTCCTGAAAATGCTCTTTAAAAATTTAATGGTGGGATGAAGATAGTCTATCGCTGTGGCATACTAGATTATGAAGTACAAACGGAACACATACATGTTGGGTCGAAATTTACCCACTGTAGTCAGGCAAAAAGTGGTTGCTGTCTACCTGTAACTCATCTCATCTTGCTCAGGAGTCTTCATTTATGCCAAAGTGGGAGTGGGGGTGTCCGGCAGTGGAACCACACATGCCAGTTAAAGGTAACCCAGCTCTTCCACTGAAGACAGTCTCTTTCAGATAAATTCACTATTATTTGAATAAACAGGCCGTTCAGAGTTTAGGTCGCTACCAGGTAAGCTTCTTCCCTCTTTTCCCTCCTTGTCAAGATGGCTCCCGGCTCAGGGAGAGCATACGTGTGCTCAGGGCATTGGTGCAAAGCAGTGCTCTACTCCAGGAGCCGTCTTACCCTCCTTGCTCTGTGCACAGGCCTCTGACCTCGCTGTTGAGGTGGCTGTGTCCCGTGCTCTGCCCTCAGAGCCTGGGCAATGTCTGGTGATTGTTCTGGGGGTTTAAACCAGGCCAAGAGCTTTCAGACTCACGTAGGTCTGACCGTGGCCCCCAGGTGATTCTTGGCTTGGTTGGCCTTCCCAGCCACCAGCTAGTGGCTCACATCACCCTGTTGGGAGTTAATTCTCCATGGGTCTCTGGCATTTCTGTGCATCTGTGAGCAAGGCATTGATATCCCTTTGCGCTGGACTATCGCGTCAAAGGTATTTGTATACTGAATGGCCTCAGAAGGTAGAGCTACCATCTCCCTCCGGAGCAAAGAGCAGGCACGTTGACTGCTCGTTATGAAAGACTTAGTCTTCGTACTTGTTCTGTGCTGCCCTGTGGGACTGGGGCTTGGAGAACCAGCACGAGAAATAATGAAACTCAGGTTACTGCTGCTACCATGACTCATAAGCTGTCCTTCAGCTCTGTCCCAGGAGTCTGGGGTATTCTTCCAGGATCTATGAAACAGTGGCTGTCTAGCTTGTTGGCTTGCAGGCAAGGTAAAATCTCAGACCCTTCTTGGTTCTTAACACACCTCTCTTGGAGGAGATTCCTTGGCAAACACACAGCCAGGACCTTCAGCTTTCTTCTGAGTGTAACGTGGGAAGGGGCACAAGGCAAGTTCGTCACCCTTTCTGCACCATCTCAAGTGCCTGCCCTGCCTGGAGATGCCACACCATCATCTCTGTTCTACCATAAGTAACTTCCCCGAGTTGGCACAGGGCACCCTGTAAATCTCACTTGAAGAAGAGGAGTTTCTGGCTCATTCGTTAATCTTGACTCTTGATTCATCAAAGGAAGTTTTTGTCAGGTAGAAACCTTGTTTTTCCTTTCCACCAAGTCTGTTTTTTCAAGACCGTGACATGACTTTTTGCCTCAGGATGCTATGTTGTAAGTCAGAAGTGCTAAGTGACTCATTTTATGTGCATTATTGTTCAAAAGACTCCAGGTCTCCTCGAGGCTGTGTGTAACCCTGGCTGGCTAGGGAGAAAGAAACATTGATATATTTCAAAATATTATTCCTGTAGCATGTATACCTATTGGCAAAGATTGATGAAACACGTGCAGGCTTTCTTAACATGTCTTGGCACTTGAGAAGGAGTAACAATAAATCAATTCAGAAGTACATGTTTACAAATCCTTCAGGCTATAATGACTTTAGTCAGTCCTCGAGTTATATATAAATTAATGGACTCGGAAACCTATTGATTGATCAGTATTTAAAATAAATACTGCTAACCCTTTTCATTAAAAAAAAATCCAACAACAACAAAAACAGAACAATTTTGGGACTAGAATTGTCATTATTTCCCTAGAAAAGAAAAATTTGGGGGGAGGCTATTGTATATCTTCACATAGAGGTTCGCTATAAGAGGAAACAGAGTTAACTGTGGTGTAGCTGCGATGTGTGTACTGTGAGTTAGTCGCAAAGCAACTTGAAGTTAGTTATCAACCCTCATGGAGTTCTCAGCATCTTGCGTGGTTAGTACAAGGAGGGACTGAAGAAATAAAGAAAAGCTGCTCAGTATTTTGGCCATTGAAACCTGCTGAAAGGACCTTGCAGAATTTTTTACCTGGAAGTACCTACACCTCTCCATGTTTATGTCTGTTTACCTGTGTTATTCACTAGACTGATGACTTCAATCACATGCATACTGAGATGCATGTCCAATTAAGAAGAGGTTTCCCTTCTTTAAAATTCTTACCTGGCATCACATAACCTTCAGGATAAAAACCCAGTCTCTTAGCATGTGAGCAGGAGCCCCTCAGTGGCCTTTACCCTTCTCTGGTTCCCAGGCCTCAGTAAGCCTCTGAGGGGAGCGGTGAACCCTCTCTGCCTGCTTCACCTCTACTGTTACATGCTGAAGTTGAGGCCTGTCTTTATATTTTTCTGTAAGAACTTCGAAAACATGGTCGTGTCCTTTGTAGCTGCAGTACATAATGTGTCTGATACATAATAGTCATTTAAAAAGTATTTGCTGAATC
Source organism: Camelus bactrianus (assembly GCF_048773025.1). Lineage (NCBI taxonomy): Eukaryota > Metazoa > Chordata > Mammalia > Artiodactyla > Camelidae > Camelus > Camelus bactrianus. Next base: position 18,454,789 of record NC_133568.1, on the reverse strand, counting down.
CTCTTTCAGTGTCTGTGCTTTGGCCAGTATAGTGTACGATCTTAATATCTGGGTTCCTTTAGAGACTTTGTATCTGTGTTTCAGTGGTTACCCCGCCCTTGTCACCTTGTAATGGGAATTCTCATTATCTTATTTCCCCTTCAGTGAGAGTCTGTAAGCATCTGACAGCATTGTCACCTGACCCTAGTGCTCAAAATTTCCATTACAAACCTATCCAGAATTGAATAATAATTACTAGACTGGCACAGTCAGTACCCAGAAGAGGATCACTAATACTTTCAGTTCTTGATACTGTTTCAGAAAAGGGAGTAAATTTGCCTCCACCCCCATTCTATTTCTTTAAGATATCAAAGTATGGAAGCACAGTAGGTTGTATATTTTCCCTCTTTTTTCCTTTTTAAGCAATTTCTGTAAAAACATGTCTCCAGTCGTCCCCCTTCCTCTCTTAACAGTGCAATCACTGATTATATATTTCACCTGTGACGGCAACGCCATGATTTAAATCATGTGAAGCTATCAGGAAAATTGCACTATCCAATTTCCCCTAACATTCAGTGTCAAGCTGAGCTAGATACTTAAATGAAAATAACCTGAATCATATTCAAAGAACATCCTGTGTAAACAATCAAATGGGAAATATAGATTTAAAGATTACAAGTCCACTGTGTTTAAATAATTACCTGGAAATATTCATATTGAATAGATAAATTAAAAAATGAATGGATGGATATTCACAAGCAAACAGGTAGATGCAGGGACCTTTTCTAAAACTGAGCCATTTCTTTGATCTTTCTTGTGTAGGTAGCAACTATCATTTCATTAGAATCTTACCATGCATACTGATTTAAACTTGTAGAGCAGGTGTATTTCTCCTGCATATGGGAGAGTGATCTGGTTTTAACAATGCCACATGAAAGGCTAATGTGAAATTTCAAAGAGCATGCGTTCTTGAGCTCGACTTCCTGGTTCTGCATTCCAATTCTGCCATTTACTAGCTGTGTGAGTCTCGGCAAGTTATTCAGTCTTTCTGTGCCCCAGTGTCCTCTTTTGTAGATGGGAGCTAAATACTAGTATTTACTTGAAAAGAGGGACGTGAGGATTCAATGAGTCAGATTTGTCAGGTGCTAGAACTGTACCTGAATATGTGTAAGTGGTGGGACATGAGGGGTGGGAGGATGGCCGCCATGATCACGGACACCTGATGCTCACTGAACACATTCAGGATGCTAGCACTCTGCACCTGTTTTACATGCATTGTATCATTTAACCCCAAAATACCTCTTTAAAAAGTCGGTATTTTTAACCTACATTTGACAGATGAGAATCCTGAGGCTTAATGGTTAAATGACTTGTCCCAGCTTAGAAAATGCCCAAGCTGGGAATCTGAGCCACTCTCCTACTATTCTAAAATCTCAGAGGCATTTGCATAAGAAAAATTCCAATTTCAACATCTGAAATAGTTCTTTTGAAAAAAATTAAGTAAGCCAGGTTAGCATAAAAATGGTCTCTGCTGAAAGATATTTCCGGAAATCATGGTAAGATGGTAGGAGAAGATATTTATTTGTACTCAAGTGTATTTCTTCTGTTGTCACCTGCCCTAACTCATTAAACCTTCAGTGTGACAAAAACGTACATGTCAAAATTTAATTACAAAGTGCCCTTTCACTTTGCCACCAGCTCATACAGTTTTCTGAGTCTAATAAAAGGGAATAAAAGGCCTTTTTTTCAGGCAACAACTGAAGTGACCTTTAACAGATGCTTCTGTACAATAGAAGTAGGAGTAATTATTCCCGAACTTAAGACAACAAAGAGTGAAAGATAAATAAAATTTAAATTTTAATCTCTTAGATAAATACTATACTAGATATATATATTTAATATTGTTTCATATTTTAAAATACATGAAAATCATTCACAGTGAGTACGTCTCTAATCAGAACTAACAATTCCACGACAGGCATCATTTGAGGGCTTAGTTCTGCCTTCCCCCTTTATAAGTTATGTTCATAGTACCAGTGATTTATGCAGTATTTATATACATATACATTCCACCGTATGTGAGGACCTACTGTGTGCTGGTCCCTGTGCTATATGGGCTGAAGAGAATACTGCAAGTCAGACTACTTTGGCTCTTGCCAAGGTGGGGCTTATAGCATAACGAGGAAGAACAGTTAAAGGGGTGAAGTAAGACATGATCAGTCTAAATCATCTGCTTTTCCATTAATGATGACTTCACAGTTTCCCCCCAGAAGGGTGAATACTTACTTTGTTCACCTAACGAGTCTACTTGAGTTATAGTCTCAGAATTAAAGACTCTATCTCAAAGGCAAATTTAATTCTTTCTCTGAAAACAACTAAGTTACACTTTCAAAATAAAATTTTTTCAAAACTCCCTGCTAGGTCTGAGGTCTCGCAAGAGCACCCCATCCATAAGGACATGCGTGAATTTTTTCACTCTCTAACAACATGGTGTTATACAGACATGGTATGCTTTTGCAACTCCTCAACGTACTCTATTTCTTTTTAAGAACTTGAGTTTTTCAGAAACAGACTCATAGACATAGAATACAAACTTGTGGTTGCCAAGGGTGCGGGGGGTGGGAAGGGATAGACTGGGATTTCAAAATGTAGACTAGATAAACAAGATTATACTGTATAGCACAGGGAAATATATACAAGATCTTATTGTAGCTCACAGAGAAAAAAATGTGACAGTAAATTATATATATGGTCATGTATAACTGAAAAACTGTGCTCTACACTGAAATTTGACACAACATTGTAAAATGATTATAAATCAATAAAAAAAAGTTTAAAAAAAAAGTACAAAAAAAAAAAAAAGAACTTGAGTTTTTAAGTTCTTTTCATTTGCATTCAGGCTGCATCACCCTTCCCATCAGTTTCGCCCTCCCTTACGGCACCATTATGCTTAGCTGTTTTCCACCCAAGCCCACGTGTGGCTCAAGGGAAAGGCAGCTGTAGTGCTTTTTCATATCAACTTACTCTCCTCTGCTATGATTGCATCCTGGGCAGCTCCAGCCTGCTTTTCTCTTAATGAGGAGAAAGAGGGGTTCTAAGAGGTAGCTGAGTGGTGGCAGCAGGCGCAAAAGGAGAACGGAAGTGGGTAGCAGTGCACGCTTCTCGGGAGAGAATTGGGTGTTTGCCAGCTATGCCCCCAATGACAAAAGCCGTGGCTGTGAAGTGGTGAGGATGTCTGGGTCCTGTTTCCTGGATATGAAGCAGATACACAAATGTCATGGTGATTTTGCTCTCTTTACATTATTCATCAGGTTACTTAATGTGCCTCTGTGTGCTGGTTGTAGCAATCTCCACTGATTTTTCCTCTTCCTCCAGGCTGGAAGTAGCCCTGAGGGCAACGCTTCCCCGAAAATATTTGACCAGGGAGGATCTCATAAGTTGTAATGAATCAGGAGAACCCAATAGTGGCTGCCGAGCCGTCGTGCACACTTGCAGTGAGGTTAAGGCCAAGAAATGGCAAGTAACATTATAACTGTATTTTGTAATTTGAAAAAAAAAAAAAAAAACACATTTACCAAAGGTAATCATACAGAAGCCTTGCAAATCAAAGGATTCTTGGTCAGTGTTGTTTATGAGTTAATATTCAGATCAAACATCTTGAGCCTGTGCAATCTTCAGGCATTTGGTCACGTGCCATAGCATTTCTAGAAGACAGACTGTCATATAGCAAAAAGAACCATTGGATACAGATGTCTCACGATTGCCCTACACACACCTACATGTCTGGCATTTTTTACATACACCTTCACATGTACTTATGAAGTATATGTGTTTAATATTTGTAAATAATATCCCAGCATTAATTTTTTTTCAAGAAATTCCTATTAGCCTCTCACAGAACACCAGTTTTTTATGAAACACATCTAGAATTATGCTAATATAAGGAAACAGGCATTGTGTTTATGCTATTTTCTTGTCTTTATGGTATTAGATTACCTTATAGTTGAATGAAAATTACATTTTTGGATGTAATTTCAGAAAATTACTTGGCCTAAGTTCTAAACATGGCTCTTCTAGAGATCGGCAGTGATGTCCTGTGGGTCATTTCAGTGAACTTACCTGTCTTCACCACTTTCCTTTCTGGTGTAAATTTCCCTAGTAATGTTCCCTGTTCAGACAGTCCCAGCTGTTCTTCGCCCAGAGATGGCTTACTGAGTGGACTTGGTGTGGCCTCAGGACCTGAGAGTGGACCTGAGAGTAGATCTGAGATAATGTGTGGTCTCACATAGATGGGATAAGTTATCATCAACCCATCAGCTCCCAATTTTTTACTTTTTTATTGAAATATAGTTGATTTACAATGTTTCAGATGTACAGCAAAGTTATTCTGTTATGTGTGTGTGTATATATATATATTCCTTTTCAGATTCTTTTCCATTATAGGTTATTATAAGATACTGAATATAGTTTCCTGTGCTATACAGTAGGTCCTTGTTGTTTCTCTACTTTGTATATAGCAGTGTGTATCTCTTAATCACAAATTCCTAATTGATCCCTCCCCACCCCTTTCCCCCTTTGGTAACCATAAGTTGTTTTCTATGTCTATGAGTCTGTTTCTGGTTTGTAAATAAGTTAGTTTGTATCTTTTTTTTTTAGATTCCACATATAATTAATTATCATATGATATTTCTCTTTATCTGTCTGACTTACTTCACTTAGTATGATAATCTCTAGGTCTATCCATGTTGCTGCAAATGGCATTAATTAATTCATTCTTTATGGCTAATATTCCACTGTTCTTCATCTTCTTTATCTTCTTTATCCATTCACCTGTCAGTGGACATTTAGGTTGCTTCCAGGTCTTGGCTATTGTAAATGGTGCTGCTATGAAAACATTAGGCTGCATGTATCTTTTCAAATTAGAATCTTCATCTTTTCTAGATAGATGCCCAGGAGAGGGATTGCTGGATCATATGGTAAACTCTATATTTAATTTGTTAAAGAACCTCCATACTCTTTTCCATAGTGGCTGCATCAATTAACATTCCCACCAACAGTCTGGGAGGGTTCCCCATCACCTCCCAATTTTGATATTGAAAATTAGAATTACAGGAAGATTTTCCATTGGTAGTAGATCAGAAAGCAGCTGACATGCAGAATGTAACTACATATGTTAATAGGGTTTACTTGGAGTGAATTTTTACTGGCTTCCTTTTAGGAATATCATCTTTGAATTCTAATTTTAACAGAAATCAAATAGCTCCTATTTTCCTCCCTTCTTTGTTACTCTTTTGAATCCTTTTTATGCCTTTTCTCAATACCCATATGCTTGTCCAGGATATTTTGTATGTTGAGATTATTTTAAGGAAGGCAATTCAATATAAAATTATTGGATAAAAGACGTAGCCATAAAACTGGAAATCTTTTCAATTGTCCATCTTTTTGTTTAAAAACTATGAGGACCACTACTCTGTAAGTTTTATAGTTTTCCATTGTATTAGCCAACTTAAGCAGCCATAACAAAATACCACAGACTGGGTGGACTTCAACAGCAGAAGATTATTTTCTCACAGCTCTGGAGGATAGAAGCCCCTTATTAATGTCCAGGAGGATCTGTTTCTGGTGAGAGGTCTCTTCCTGGCTTGCAGACATCTGCGTTCTTGCTGTGTTTTTATGATGGAGGAAGGGAAGAAGGAGGGGCGGGGAGGTTTTTTCCTCTTCTGATAAGGCTACAGTCTTGTTGGACTAAGGCCCTACCCTTAAGACCTCATTTAACCCTAATTATCTCCTAAAGACTCTATCTCCAGATACAGTCACCTTAGGGGTTAGGACTTCAATGTATGAATATGGGAGAGGGGGGCAATTCAGTCCATAGCATCTACCAATTTTTCCTCTTGATTCAAAAACATTTCAAGAAGTTATTCTTTTAAGACCTTTATTTTTTGAGTAATTGCCTTTTAAAAGAAATTGAGACCGTCCATGACCACTCATCCCTCCCACGGACCCTTTAAAAAGGCCTTTCTGTCATTATGTAATTCCCTTGAGGGAGGGAATCCAAAGAAGGATGAGAAAAACATAATCAAAGAAGCAAATGAAGCATGGATTTAAAAGAAAAGCTTTCTGTCAGCTTCTTTTCCTTCCCTTTTATTTTTTTAACACAAGAATGACTGAGTCACAGTTAGCCTGCCCTGATAGTATTTTATTCAGTTTCCAATTGCCAAGTCATGTCTGAGCTGCCAGTCTAAGTTTCAGACTTTTAGAGGAAGAACTGTTCCATATTGTGCCATTGGTACTTGCTGAATTTCACATAAAGAATCTGCCTTAATAATTCTGGGGAAAGAAGGTATCTGTTTGAAGACCCAAACCCCTTGACTTGACTTCCTATTATGTTGTCCATTAAAATACCCAAATGGGGGGAAATAATGTCACAAGGGCATCGAAAACTTCTATACAGAATTGATCAGATAGGGCTTCAGATAGGAGTCTTTGTGGACAATACAGAAGAAAGAGGATTAAAAACCCACATTGACCTGTTCACTGAAGCCCCATTTCCAGAAGGGATGAGGCACAGCTTGGATGCTCTGTGTATCCCTCTGCTGTGGGACTTCAAAAGTCTGAAAAATCCTTAAGATATTTTTGATATCTTAAACCTTTGCATGCATTTAAAACTTGGAGGGCATTTGAAAAACATATATTTTTGAGTCTTGTTCCCAGTGGTTCTGATGCATTGGGGTGAGGCCTGAGAATTAGCATCTAACAAGTTCTTAAATAATGCTCATGCTGCTGATTTAGGGACTAAGTGTTACTGTACTACCGGGCTCCTCTCCTCCATAGCAGCTGAGCGGAAATATTTTAAAAGTAAGGGGCAACCCAAGGTCAGTGGTTCTCAACCTTGGCTGTCAGAATCCCTTGAGGAAGATTTTAAAATAGTGATGTGGGAATCTCTGAGCTGGCAGCAGGGCATGGATATTTATTTAAAGCTTCTCAGATGTTTCCAGTGTGCATGCAGGGTTGAGACCCTCTGTCATTTTCTGGTTAGATGTGAAGGAAGTTCACTTGCCCAGTAGCTGCTGAACAAAGATCTGGAAGGCAGAGAGGAGACATAGTGACAAACCCTTTCAGGGTCGCTTCTAATTGGGGCTCTGAGCAGGCGTGACACTGATAAATCACCGGGCTCTGATACACACCTTCGTCCTCCAAATTGGAAACCAGTCAAAGGTTTTTTTTCACCTATGAGACTTTGGTGGGAGTCTTTTCCTACTTAGAATGTGACTGTGGGGCCACACACCTAAGATGAAATCAAATTTTTCTAAGGTCTTCTGTTTTGTGGGGCATGAGCCAGGCATTTTAAGTTACAGTGTCGGCTTAGCACTGAGCTGGGAGGTGAACTTGTCTGTGAGCAGGCACAATTGTGAACTCTTGCTGAATCCTCACACTAAGCCTGGCTAAACTGCATTCTTCTCAAGGGTGAGTCAATGGAGAAAATCAGATCAAAGCTCATAAAACTGTCTGCAGCCCGAAAGAAGAACATTTCTCTAAGTGTTCAATAGAACATCCTTCCTGCCAAATAGAATTACTACATGACGAGAAAAAAAAAAACATTTAAAAAACCTGCCTGAGAGCCCAATTTGTTTTAAAACATCATCTGTAATAACAAATGGCTTGAGTTACATAGAGACTAATTTCTGGTAAGAAGAAAATGGAAAGAATCAAATGGCCCCAAAAGTGAGAAACAATAAAAGGAAAGACGTGATATCACAGGAAACTGAATCATTAACACTATACTTTTATCTCTGTTTTTAAAATTGGCACAAGAAAAACAATGAAAATAAGTTAGTTTAAGGTTTTTCTTTTAATAATGAGGATACATTTCTCCATAAATAAAAACAAAAATCAGAGTCATATGTAATAAAGTGATACAAGAGTTTGATGTCCCAGCGAATGGCTTGAGGAAGATTCGTTTTTAACTGTTACCTGTAAATATTGCACTTAGTGTGTCCTCCACTATCACACGCTAGACCGCCATGCTTGGGTGCTAGGGACCTCATGGGAAATGCTACAGTCAGTGAGTACTCCCCTCAGCAGCAGGGCACCTGTCTCAGTGCCTACCTGCGTGTCTGCCCTGCTGGCAGGATAGGAGGAAAACTTGCCACAAGAGGGAGGAGTGGGATGGTGGGACCTGTGGGGCCACTCAGGGATGGGGAGTATCCGGGGTGTGGGTGGCCTTTCCACCATCTCTTTGATTTTTAGTTCCACTCAGCGGCACAAGTTCTTTAAAATGCACTGAATGACTGCTTGTCACAACATTAACTATTAACTTTATTGATTACCATCAGATGGATAATTCCCATGCAGTTGTTTAAGTGTTACATAAGGTAGTGTTATTCATGAGCTCACTGCCAACAGTAAGGGCTATTGGCTTGTAAAACAATCATTTCAGCTTTTTAACTTAGCGCTTAAAGAAACTTGGACTAATTTTCATGGGGATGGAGGAGTTAATGAAATTTCAACATACCTGCTGTTGTTAGAGCCCTCGCTTGAACAGCTCAAGCATGTTTGCAAATTTAAGATCTGATTTTTTTCCATGTCCACAATGTATTTTCTCTTGGTGGAAAGGGATTTCAGAATATGGGGATAGGTCTCCTATCAAACGCCATATTACTGTCATTTAAAGTATATTGTAATCGTAAGAAAAATGCATCAGATGGGTGATCTGGCTCTAGTGTTTCCACCACCACTTGCTAGTTATTTGACTACTAAACTATGTGACTAGAAAATAGTGATAATGGTATCTTCCCAGCTGGGAAGATTTTTGGAATATTTCCAAGCCTATTCTAATCTAACATCTATGATCACATTGTCATGGTAACTGGAAAGAAAGTCTTAAATAATAGGTGAATGTTCTACTTAAAATCTTGTATCTAATATTGCTTTTTGTTCAACAAGGTGTGTAGCAGACTGTTAGCTTTGAGATAGACAAACAAATCACCAGTATGGTATGGACTCTAAAAAGAAATAAAGTGAGTATCTTCACCAAAGAAACACGTTACCCCAATTTTTAAAATCTAGTTTGTGTTTTAAAAAAAATTCTTCACAGAGCAGATAAACAAGGTAACTGTGACTTTTTCTACAAAGAAACATTTCACTGCTAAAATTTATTATCATTCCATTAAACTAAATACCAATGAATTGTCTTTTAAGTTACATACTGTGAACAACCTCGATGTGACTGCTTTATGTGAATTTCAATGTGGCAAGTGCAAGTAATAGTCACATATTTGCTTATAAATTTTCTTTGCACTAGTTACTAATATTAATGATGAAAAGTGTGGAGTCCCAGTGTGGAATTAATTTATATATTTCATTCCCTAGTTATTCAAACTTGTCTCATATGCCAAATTAACTAGTAAAAGATATTTTACCATATCAAATATAGTATTTATAAAATATAGTACAAGTTGATATGTGCTACCTTTATCAGTCCTAATTTCATGTGATGGAGACCTACGTGCAAAACAATGAATTTGAAACCTTACCTCATGCCATACATAAAAATTAACTCATAATGGACCAAGACCAAAACATGAGAGCTAAAACTATAAAACCTGGAAGAAGACATGAGTAAATCTTCATAACCTTGGGTTTTGCAGTGGTAAAAGCACAAGAAACAGCAACAGAAAAATAAAGACTCCATCGAAATTAAAAACTTTTGTGCATCAAAGGACACAATCAAGAAATGGGAAAATGCATAGAATGGGAGAAAATATTTTCAAATCATATATATGGTAAAGGTCTGGTATCCAGACCATATAAAGACAACTCAACAACAAAAAAGACAACCTAGCTCAAAAATGGACCAAGAACTTTAATAGACATTTCTCCAAAGAACATACTCAAATGGCCAAAAGCACATGAAAAGATACTCAACATCATTAGTCATTAGGCAAACCAAAACCACAGTGAGATACCACTTCATACCCACTAGGATGTCTGTAACCAAAAGAGGGGAAATAAGTGTTGGCAAGGATGTGGAGAAATTGAAATCTCTGTGCATTACTAATGGGAAAGTAAAATGGTGCAGCCACTGTGGAAAAGTTTGGTGGTTCTTCAAAAAGCTAAACATAGAATTATCCTTGGAGCCAGCAGTCCACCTCTAAGTATATACTCAAAAGAATTGAAAACAGGTGTTCAAACAAAAAATTATAAATGAACATGTTTGGCAGCAATGGAATATTATTCAACCATGAAAGGAATGAAATACTTATACAATATGTATGAACCTTAAAAACATGCTAAGTGAAAGAAGCGTAGCACAAAAGACCACATACTGTATGAATCTGTTTGTATGAAATATCCACAAAAGGTAAATCCATAGATACAGAAAGCAGGTTAGTAGTTACCAGGGGTTGGGAGGATAGAGTATGGGTGGTGACTGCTAATGGGTGTAAGGTTTTTTTTGAGGTGAAGAAAATGTTCTGAAAATGACATACTGGTGAAGGTACACAACATTTTTTTTGAAGTATAATTGATTTACAGTGTTTCAGGTGTACAGAAAAGTTACTCAGTTATATATGTATGTTTTCTTTTTCAGGTTCTTTTCCATTAGAGTTTATTACAATATATTGAATATAGTTCCTTGTGCTATACAGTAGATCATTGTTTATCTATTTTATATATGGTAGTGTATATATGTTAATCCCAAATTCTTAATTTAGCCCTCCCCTCCCTCTTTCCCCTTTGGTAACCATAAGTTGTTTTCTATGTCTGTGAGTACATTTCTGGTTTGTAAATAAGTTCATTTGTGTCATTTCTTTTAGATTCCACACATTTGTCTTTCTCTGTCTGACTTACTTCACTTAGTATGATCATCTCTAGGTCTATCCACGTTGCTGCAAATGGCATTATTTCATTCCTTTTTATGCTGGGTAATATTCTATTATATATACACCATATCTTTTTATCCATTCATCTGTCAATGGACATTTAGCTTGCTTCCATGTTTTGGCTATTGTAAACAGTGCTGCTTGAACATTGGGGTACATGTAGCTTTTTGAATTAGAATTTCATCTTTTCCAGATATATGCCCAGGAGTGGGATTTCAGGACCATATGGCAACTCTATTTTTAGCTTTTTTAAGGAAACTCTATCCTGTTTTCCATGGTGGCTGCACCAGTTTGCATTCCCACCAGCAGTGTAGGAGGGTTCCCTTTCTCCACACGCTCTCTAGCGTTTATTATTTGTAGACTTTTTTATATGATGGCCATTCTGACTGGAGTGAGGTAGTACTTCATTGTAGTTGTGATTTCATCTCTCTAATAGTGATGCTGAGCATCTTTTCATATGCCTGTTGGCCATCTGTATGTCTTCTTTACAGAAATTTCCGTTTCGGTTTTCTGCCTATTTTTTGATTGAGTTGTTTGTTTTTATGATGTTGAGCTGTATAAGCTGTTTGTATGTTTTTGGAGTTTAATACCTTGTTGGTCTCATTATCTGCAAATATTTTCTCCCATTCTGTAGGTTGTCTTTTCATTTTGTTTATGGTTTCACCGCTGTACAAGAGCCATCAAGTTTACTTAGGTCCCACTTGTTTATTTTTGCTTTTGTTTCCATTATTCTAGGAGATGGATCCAAAAAAATATTGCTGTGATTTATGTCCAAGACTGTTCTGCCTTTGTTTTCTTTAGAAGTTTTATAGTATCTGGTCTTACATTTAAGTCTTTAATCCATTTTGAGTTTATTTTAGTACATGGTTTTAGAGAATATTCTAATTTCATTGTTTCACATATAACTGTCTAGTTTTCCAAGCATCACTTATTGAAGAGACTTTTTTCTCCATTGTATATTCTTGCTTCCTTTGTCATAGATTAATTGACCATAAGTGTGTGGGCTTGTTTCCGGCTTTCTATCCTGTTCGAATGATCTATGTATCTGTTTTTGTGCCAGTCCATACTGTTTTGATTACTGTAGCTTTGTAGTATAGTGTAAAATCAGGGCATGTGATTCCTCCAGCTCCACTCTTCTTTGTCAAGATTGTTTTGGCTATTCAGCATCTTTTGTGTTTCCATACAAATTTTAAAAATTTTAGTTCTAGTTATGTGGAAAATGCCATTGGTAATTTGCTAGGGATTGCATTGAATCTGTAGATTGCCTTGGGTAGTATGGTCATTTTAACATTATTGATTCTTCCAAGAACATGTTATATCTTTCCATTTGTTTTTGTCATCTTCAATTTCCTTCATCAACAAACATTTTAAAATGTATTAAAAACTACTGAATTATATACTTTAAAATAATATATGAAATATCCAGAATAGGCAAATATATAGAGATAGAATACAGATTGCTGTTCTAAATAATAAAGTAAATTTTTAAAAAATTTAAATGCTCAAGTTAAGTCCAAAATTTGAGTTGCAGCTTTAAAAATTCTCTGATCTCATTTCATGCAAAATTTTCACATAAATCTCATTTATCCAGTTTCTGCTTATTTGATTTTTTTGGTTAGTTCTGATTTTAAACAAATAAAAAGGATCTGGGATCCACTGACCTGTTTATGAAGAAGGAAATAAATCTTGTAACTGAAACTGGGAGGTACAGATATGATGTTCCACTTTGTAAAAAATATCATCTTGCTGAATAATAAGTAGTTGGGATCTACATTTCTTTCTCTTTTTTTTTTTTTACAGCTTCATTTTTTTTAATTGAAGTATATAGTTGATTTACAATATTATGTTAGTTTCAGGTATACAATGTAGTGATTCAGTATTACACTCCTTTATAGGTTATTATAAGATAATGGGTGTAATTCCCTATGCTATACAGTATATCCCTGTTGCTTATCTATTTTATATATAGTAGTTTGTATCTGCTAATCCCACACCCTTTATTTGTCCCTCCTCCACCCCTCTCTCCTTTGGTTATCCACTGCATTTTCTTGTAAATTTCATAAGCATTTCAGAAGCCATGTAGTTGGAGGGAAAATATGTTTGTTTTAGAAGAATTTTCCTAGGTCTGTGTAAGAAACCTGAAACTTTGCTGAACCATTTGTAGATTAATGGCTGGGAGGAATGAAGCTATTTATCATGCTGTCTGAATTATCAAGATGATCATATTGCCTTGAATATAATTTAAAAATTATTTTTACTTCGGTTAAATACTAACTTTGATTAGTTAGTAGGGCACATTCTGGACATAGAAAAATTTGAGAAAGTATCTTGTAGAAGACATTCTCCCTTTTTGCACTTGCTCTCAGTGATTCACTTCTCTTCCTCAGATCCTTGGGAATCTCTCCAGAGATTTTGGTGCACTTCTGAGCAAATAAGTGTTTTTTACACAGTTAGAATCTATTATATAACACTCTTCTGTACTTTAAAAACATTTAATACATACTTTATTGGTTTGCCTCACTTATAAAAAGGGAAGGGCTCTTTGTATCTGAATATTTCTTTAAATCACAACACATTTGAATTGATTTCAGCTGTTAAGTTTTGCCTCTGAATTGTCAAAGATAAGTAGCATTTGTACTACCCCTATAATGCTATCTGTCATTTTGGGTACCTTTTGTTCTCAGATTAAAGGTTTGAGTTTCTGAATAATTTAGTGTAAAATTATGACAGCTGTTTCTTCCAACTCATGTTGATATATCCTTTGCATAATAATTACGTGATTGTGGTTTGAGATTCAGGCTCCGCCTGTATCAAGTTAAAATATGCCCTCAGTTTACAAATTCTCTTGTTTCGATGGTGCTTGGTAACCAACTGACTATTTTAAATGATGAGGTTTTGGCACTGTGTAGCCCTAGTCTTTGGAGAAACTGAAGCAAGATAGCAAAAATAAAACAACAATTTAAAAAAGATAGACAAGAACAAAAAATTTAAAAACCTTTTATAATAACCCTTTGAAACAATGTTAGAAACCTTTTTCAAAATGCGTATGATTCAAACACATTTTCCAAAGCTTTCATCCCTCTAAGGAAACATTATTCTATATTCAACAAATACTCATCTTTTAATTTTTGGAAGTTTCATTATAAATGGCATGATAGCTAGAATACTAATACTTTTACTTTGATCCAGGTATTTAATTTTAATGTTTATTAGCTAGTCGCTAAAAACCTGTGAAATGAAAAAGTGACCCAAAAAAACCCTAAGCCATTTTTCTCTAAAGAAATAATGCTCAAAACCAAAGATAACTTCAGTTCCTCATTAAACTCTTGACATACTGTGGTTTTATTTGCATGTATAGGGGAAAAAAAGAATCAGAAGTATGTTTGTAAAAAAATTAATTAACAGAATGCCTGAGATAAATATAATAAAGTGATGCAAATTAGTATATAAGAGTTTGCAGTTCTTCAGGGCATAAATCCACTGCCATAAACGAGTGTTACCTTGAGGCTCTTTTGTTGGTTTTCATATTAATCATCTTGTAACTGCAATTTAATTCATCATGCTTTCATTTAAAAATAGGTTCAAGAAAATGGCATAATTTATAACGAAATGACAGTTTAAAGAAATGGTTTAAGCCCATTGCCATAATTCCATAACAATTCCTTAAATGCAGAAAAGTCATTTAGTCTTGGTAAAATGTACCAACTTCCTAATCGTGGTTTAATTTTTCCCTTTTTTTTATAGTTATTGGTGCTGTGCAGAATCCTGCAACTAAAAGCATAAATGAAAGATTTATAATTTTAAATAACAGTAGTTTACTTTTCCTGAACACTTGGCATGTGCAAGATACTGTTCTGAATGCTTTACATGTGATGACTCTTCATACTTGTATTACGTTGCTAGGACCACCATTGCAAAGCACCGCAAACTGGGTCACTTAAACGGCAGAAATTTATTGTCTCACAGTTCTGGAGGTTGGGAGTCTGAGATCAAGATGTCAGCAGGGTGGGCTCCTCCTGAGGGCTTTGAGGAAGGATCTGTTTTGTGCCTCTCCCCCAGCTCCTGGTGGTTTGCTGGCCATGTTTGGTGCTCCTTGGTTTGTAAAAGCATCATCCTCATCTATGCCTTCATCTTCACATGATGTTCTCTCTCTGTTTATCTGTCTTCAAATTTCTCTTTTTATAAGAACCCAAATCATACTGGAATAGGGCAGGATATCTGAATTAATTACATCTGCAACAACCATATTTCCAAATAAGACACTTTCTGAGGTTCTAGGGTTAGGACATGAACACATGAATTTGAGGGGATACAATTCGTAACAGTAGTCAACCCAAACCTGTAAGGCAGAGATTACTGTTATCTCCAATAATTATATGAGAAAACAGGCAGAGAGAGTTTCAGCTACCTGCCCAATCTTATGGGGAGAAAGAAACAGAGCTGGGATTTAAATGCAGTCAGTTGAGCTGCAGGGTTTACAGATTTTTTTTTCTAGTTTACTTTTCCTTTGTAGTGCTTCAGGATATATTTTATTAATATTTTATGTTTTGTGTCAGTATTCGAGTGTGAGTTTGTTCTGTCTAAAGCCAATTTTTCCATTTGAGCACTGGATTTTCCTCCCTCAATGACTTTCCAAATATACTCTTTACCACTAACTGTTAACAGTCTCTCATGATGTTATCAACAGTTCATGCACTATATGGATGATTTTCATTTAAAAATTATGGCCAATTCAACAGATAAAATTTTCATTCCTTTTATCACTAATCAAGGTGAAAATTTTTAATTGTCCTTTGAACATTTGATGTCTTCTTTTCTGAACTGAAGATGCATAGTCCTTGCTTCCATTTGTACTAGGATATCATGTTTCATAGTTTTAGAGAAGCCCTTAATATGTTAACTCTTGGTCAGTTTTATAGTTTGCTAACATTTTTCTTAGCTTCTCATTTGACTTCTCATTTTATTTTTCATGATTTTTATTTACAAATAGTTTTAAGTGTTGATATTCAGATTTATCAATTTTTACTTTTATTGTTTTTGCTTTTCATTTCAAACTTAAAAAGACCTTCTTACCCTGGCACAATTCTTGATAATTGAACCACTTCCTTCAAAGTAATACACTTCCAAATGGCATGTACCTTACACTGTGAATGCTTGAAGGCAGCTGTATTATGTTTCCTCTATGTGGTATACCACAAGTACAGGGTCTTTTAGTCCAACTCAGAATAATTGCCATTTAGAGTTGTAGAACCCAGATATTTTATGACTAGAAAAGGAAATGTTTCTACCCATAAAGAAAAAAGTTACTGAAAATTTACTAAGGAAACTTTCTTTCAAGGTATAGAAAATTACGCGCAATGTCAGTTTCCCTTAAAACTTTTTTCTGCTGGAATATTCCTAAGGGCAGAGGAAGGTGATTAACTACCTCCAGGATAAGTGGCAGCAGAGCCTGAGGCAGCTAAAACAAGCTAATGATTCTTTGAAGTTTTATTTTAAAGCTTAAACATTTATGCAAAATTTCCCTTCCATTGCCAAAGATATCTGTTTGGTTTTCTTTAAGCCAGATTTATTGAGGTACAATTTATATACAGAACAAATCACTCTTTCAAGTGCATACTTCTGTTAATTTTGACAAATGTATATAGTCATGCATTATCACTCTGATCAAGACACAGAATATTTCCATCATTCCAACAAGTTCCTTTGTGCCCATTGTAGGTGATACCCTATCCTCACCTGCAGCCCTTGGAAACCACTGACCTGATCTCTGTCCCTGTAACATTGCCTTTTCCTGAATGTCATATAGATGAAATCATATAGTATCTAGCTTTTGAGATCAGCTTTTTTTTTTGTAGTTTTTTTTTCTGGGTAGGGAAGATAATTAAGTTTATTTATTCATTTTTTGTTGGAGGTACTTTGGATTGAACCTAGGATATCATGCATGCTATGCAGGCACTCTGTTGCTGAGGTATATCCTTTTTCATTAGCCTAAATGATTTTGAGATCCATCAGTGTTGTTGCATTTATCAGTAGTTCATTCATTTTTATTGCTGTGTAGTGTTCCATTATATAATTTTATATCCATTCATCCTTCACTAACACTTGAGTTGTTTCTCTTTTTTGGCTATTGTGAATACAGATATTATGAAATTTTGTCTACAGGTCTCTAGACATACATTTTTATTTGTCTTGCTTAAATACTGAGGGATGAGATTGTGATTCCATATGATGATTTTATGTTTAACTTTAAAAGAAATTTAAAACTTGTTTTCCAAAGTAGTTGCACCATTTTGTATTCGTATGAGCAATCTGAAAGTTCCAGTTGTTCCGGACCCTTGCCTGTCAGATTTAACAGTTGCAGCCATTCTGCTAGGTGTGTAGTGCCATTTCATAGTGGTTTTAATTTGCATTTTCCCAATAACTACTGGTAAGAGCACTGGTTTTTACTGTAATGTCATCTGTATCTTTTCTTCATTAAAATATCTTGTCCATTTTTATTGAGTTGTCTTTTTCCCATTATTGACTTGTAAGTTTTTTAAATTATTGGATACAAGCCCTTTATTTTATATGTATGTGTGTGTGTGTATGTATGTGTTTTGCAAATATTTTATTCCATTCTGTGACTTGTATTTTTATTCCCTTAATAGTATCATGTAAAAGGCAGATGTTTAATTTTTTCAATAATTTTTTAAGTTTTGAAGTAGGTTCAGATTTATGAAAATTTGCAAAGATCAATGCAGAGAGTTCCTTTGTACCCCTCACCCAATTTCCCCTACTGTTAACATCTTATATTATCATGATGCATCTGTCAAACTAGGAACCAACCCTGGTACATTACTATTAACTAGACTTCAGGCTTTATTTGGCTCTCTTTCTGCCTCAAGAACTTGTTTGTGCAGTCAGCTGGAAACAAGTGATCTCAAAACTTGTCTGCCTGAAAATGCTTTATTTTACCTTTAATTTGGAAATATATTTTCTCTCCCAGTATTGAATTATTGTTAACATTATTTTTTTTCAGATGTTGTTCCATTGTCTTCTAGCTTGAATAGCTTCTGAAAATCTTTCTAATAATTCTTAGCTTTGTTCCTCTAGGTATTGTAATCTCTTTTCTCTGGCTGCATCTTAGAAGACTTTCTCTTTGTCTGCAGTTTTCAGCAATTTGATTTACTTTGGCATGGTTTTCCCTAGGTTCATTCTCTTTGAGATTCATTGAGTTCCTTGAATCTGAGCATTTATAGGTTTTCAGCAGGTTTATAAATGTGGGGGCCATTGTTTCTGCAAATATTTTTCCTGCTCCCCTTTTATCTCCTCTCCTTCTGAGACTCCAATTCCATGATGTCAGTGTCTCTTAAATTCTCTTCATTTATTTCTATCATTATTTCTATCAGTTTTCTCTCTGAGTTTCATTATGGATAATTTATATTGTTATGTCTTCAAGTTTACTGACCTTTTCCTGTGCCATATCGAGTCTGCTCTTAATCCCATCAACTGATATTTTGAATTCAGATACTGCATGTTCTATCTCTAGAGATTCCAATTCATGATCTTTTAAAATCTTGAATTTTCTCTTCATAGAATTAAAACCTTGTGCATGTTGAGTACACTTATCATAGCTGTTTGAACAAGCATGTGAGATAATGACAAATTAGCTGTCGTTTCTGGGTTTGTTTTGTTGAATCTTTTTCTGATAATTGTCCTGCTCCTTTACATAGCTAATAAATTTTAATTGGATTCTAGGTATGAATTTATGCTTTAACTTTTGTGATTTGTTGCATTCCTTTAAAAAAAAAAGTTGGATTTTTTTTTTCAGGCAGTTAGCTTACTTGTAGATTGGTTCATTTGTGATTATATTAGGACAAGAAGTTTTTATAGGGCAGGTGTAAAGGAGACTTTGTTTGAGGGCTAGTTTAGCCCTGCTGCTAAGGTATGGCCCTCTCAGACTCCCTATTGAATGTGTTGTGTATGCAAGGAGGTCTCTCCACTCTGGCTCTTGAAAAATCAATCTATTCACAGCCCTTTTTCTGCCTACAGTTCTCCAGTAACTGCTGTTTCCCTGGACTTTGTACTTCCCCAGCCTTGTGAGGTTTTGCTCTACACATACTCAGATTGGTATTTAACCAAAGCCTCATGGGGACTCCTGTGTTAACTTGGGGGACTCTGGTATGTCATAATTGTTTTTTCTCTAAAACTCTAGCCCGCAAATTCTAGCTGTCTCGGCCTTCCTGAACTCCTTGCTCTGGAGTTGAGTTGTTTTGAGTTGTCTGTTCAACTTAGCAAGCACCTTGTCTGAGCTCTGCGTGGGCTTCTCCATGGTCTAGAAATTTTCTCAATGCAAAAAGCCAAGACTGCCTTAAGACGCAGCTTGTTTATTTACCTTACCCCAGGGATCATGGCCCCATGTTATTCAGATTTCCTCTCTAGTTTTCTAGTGATTTAAAATGGGACAATATGTTGCTACTCTTTCAAGGCCAGAAGCACCAGATTCATTTTTTTGTCAGGTTTTTTAATGAAATCAACAAAATTCACTAATTCAAACTAAATTGTTTCTAGTGCATTCTCAATTACATTTAAATACATTTAAAACCCCATATTCTCATTTCACTGAATTGATTAGAGTGCTAGCTTTAGTTACCAGGGTATCATGTTTTTTATTTATAAGGTCATTTATTTATTTGGATGTCTTTCATTCACCGATTGCATACTTATTCTGATGGTATCGTATAGAAAGTCTGGCCTAGTTATGGAGAATATGAAAGAAATTTACATCTAAATATTTAAATAGTTTAACAATGAAAATACCTTAATTTTTTATTAAAAGATGATGCATAAATAAGCATTTTGAAGCAACTTTCCCTTCTTTTCAAATGGTTAAATGCTCATTTATTATATACATATTCACTATTTGTTTTTCAAAAATCAGTTTCTGAAGCGTATGAAACCTTCTAGTATATCTTTCAAGTCAACCAACTTGAATTTTCTAAAGTTTAAGATTTGATTTTAAAAGTGGAATAAATTGATTTGAAATTTATTTTGGTGGTAGTAACTGTTCTCTGGATTTAAAAAAAAATTTAGATTCATAGCCGTTCAGATTTGTCATTTAGATTTTTCAGTTTTAAATACCTTTTTTTGCAAGAGAAAGAAAAGGGGTCATTCAACAATATTTATTTAGGAAAGTATATTCATTTTTACTAATTTCTTTTATGAAGAAATTCCAATTAAAAACTAAGAGAAATTGTTTTGATTTAACCTCTCTGTTTCAAACAAACATTTAACTTTGGGATTTAACAAAAATTTTCTCAGAGTGCAGGTACTGAAGATGAAAAGCTTCTATAGAACATTTAGGAATTTGATTTTAAGGATCTTAAAAGGGAATTTGTGCTACTGAATTTATATTTTTTAATTTTTCCTTCCCAGTGAATAGATGCCTTTAGAGAATTGTTTGTTGCTTATGAAGTCCTAATAGCCATATGTTTTAAACTTTATTGTAGGACATAAGAAAAAGTGATGACCAGAGCCCTTTTTTTAATTATAGTCACTTTATAAAGTTGTGTCAATTTCTGGTGTACAGCATAATGTTTCAGTCATACATACACATACTTATATTATAGCTCTTCTTGGACAGAGAAGGAATAGCAATGACACTGCAGAGTCAGATGTAAATTGCAGCTCTGAATTGTGGTGTAAGGGTCCTGCCAAGGGTGATTGTGGTTTGGCTCTTACAGGAAGAGATGAATAAATGGAAAAGATCCTAATGAACCTCAATTCATTCTACTAAGAATGACAATTTTTCTTCACACATCTTTTGTTTGGCTCTTTGAGGAAGAATAAGAAAAAAATTCATTGTATTCATTGTTCTGATTGGGCTGTTTATAATTGATAAAATGTAATAGAAGAAACACAGCAAACGTTTTGGCATAAAGCAGTAGGTTGCCCGTGACTCAGAAGAAAACTAAAAACTGAAACTAAAATGAGATTTTTTTTAATCTTGACTTTTTTTTTTTTTTTTTTGACTTTGGCTTGAGATGATATCCATTCAGTGTTGTCATAAAATAGTTACATACTTAACAGCATAAATAGCACTCTTGTACGTTGGTAAAGAAGGTTGTGTGTGAATGTGTGTACTTGAACTTCGGACTTGGCCAGGAAGAGTCCACTTGAAATAACACTGGGTATTTTAGATGAGTAGGACTGCAGTGAATGGGGAACAGTCATATATATGTATTTCTCCATTATTGTAAAAAATTAATCAGAGTTTTCAAAATGTCACTTAGCACAATTAGGGTCTTATTGTCACAATTCCCTTTCTTTTGAAATCCTGCGATTTGTTGTTATTTTGCAGCTACTGCTGATTCTTCCCTAGTTTCATGAATTACTCAAGGCTTAAAATCAGTCAAGAGCAACCTTTTGAAATTAGGAAATACTGAAAATCTATAGCTAGTTGTATTTTTGTTTTGAGTCTACAAACCCCACCTGTATCTGGACAACATGCTTTGTTTTTGTTTTTGTTTTTGTTTTTGTTTTTTGCTTTTTGTTCCAGGCAGTTTTGGGTAATCAAGCATTTGATCATCAAGCACCTAGCCTCAACCACTTTAAGCAGAGCTGGCTCTCCTGAACACCCTGGGTGACATGTGTAACCAAAAAATCCAGGCCTGTGTCGTTCCCTGACTCTATTTTTTTCCTCTTCCAAATTTGCTTTTTTCTGCTAAATGCAAACAGCACTGACAGTAGAGGCAGAACCTGCTTCTGGGGAGGTTTCACTTTATAGATACTGAGCTTGTGGGAGCTGGCCAGGGTCCTGACAACAAGGCCCAATAGAAGAGATGAGGCTGGCTTTAATGAGTGTTTTCATATTATCCTCTCAGACCATCACTCCGACAGCTTCCAGATGAGGCTGAATAGATGCCAACAGACATTGGGTTGAAGATGGAGCTCATTTTTGGCATGTCATCTTCCAGGTAGAAAAACTGGCTACTAGATGAAGTGAGATTTAATAACCCCAAATTGATTTAAATTCTTTGCAGTGGGGAGGGTATAGCTCAGTGGTAGAGTGCGTGCTTAGCATGCACGAGGTTCTGAGTTCAATCCCCAGTACCTCCATAAATAGATAGATACATGGATAGGTAGGCCGACCGACTGACTGACCGACTGACCACCCAAACAACCTAATTATCTCCCCCACCAGATAAATAGAAAAATAAAATAAAACAACTTTTTAAAATTCTTCAGGACAACCAACTAACTAATGGGAACCTAAGGGAAGGGATCTAATTTAAAATAATATATATTTTTAGAGGATGATGTCTGGTCTTTTTTTTAATTTCAGTAACACTTGAGATTTTCTCCTATTTATTACAAGCTAGAATACTAAAAATCTGACTTTAATAATTGAAGGAAAAAAATCATTTCAAAGTAACGATTATCAGAGGCAATATTAATCTATTTCTCTTTCGGAAAAGTAAAGAGTGGCTCTGAGATTATTAAACTGTAGATAACAAATGATTGTTTCTCATATTGTTTTTGTCTGTTCTCCAGGTTTCACCTTTAATATGAGGAACTTTTGTCTTTTTGAGGGTTGTTGATGAAACAAACTCAGTTAAAGCAGAAATTTTACTCTGACTTTAAGCTGTTTTGTGATTTTCTACGGGTTTGGTGTTAATTGAGTTCAGCAAGAAAAGGAAGAGACTTAACTGATGCATGACATTCATCACTAAAATTTTATTTTTGTCATGAAATAATCATGTTAGGTTCAATTTAGTAATTTTATTTTATTTACCAAAAGCTCTTTGTTAATTTGTAAATCCAATGTTTGAGTCATAATCTCAAAACCATTGAAACACTGGTGAATTTTATTACATTCGTGTTTTCTTTTAATGTTCATTTTTTTTTTTTTGGTGTACCCTTTGGATGCTCTTATAGATTTTTCCTTTAGTGAGCATTTCTTATGTTCTTAGGAGTTATTTTAAAATGGCTTTTCCTTGATTGTTTGTATGCATGCTGGGACAGTAACATAATCATCTCTGGAAGACTGCCTCAGTAAGGATCAGTTCAATGGGTGACTTCAGTAATTATTTTTTAAAGAAAATCATGGTGGTTCATAGTTACAGGGTATTAGTTAGAAAGACTCAAGAAATGAAGAAAACACTTTATGTAGAGTTTTAATTCACCATCATTTTGTTGTTAGTATTAATAGATAGCTGTAAGTAATAGTGATAATAGTATCTTTGCTACATATTTATCCATTCACTAATCCTTACCAAAAATGATGTGCTCACCACAATGAGAAATAAGAAGACTATGTAAGATAATACTACTGCTCTCAAAGTGCTTACAGCCTTGAGTATGAGATAAGAAATGCTTGCCAATAAGTTTAATTATGAAATAAAAAGTGGTTAAGTTCAGTTATAGAGCTTCACAGAGATTATGTATCTGTCAGGAAATGCTAGTTTATACTAAAAATAACAAACAGCTCCTAAATCTTAATGGCCTATAATGACCAATGTCTACTTTTCATGATGAGCTCATCGTGGACCTACTGGAAGCTCTGTTCCATGTCTTCTCACTCTTGGACCCAGCCTGAGGGAGGTTCCAGCATCTGAATGTTACTGGTGTGGCAGGGTAAATGGTGAGGGTAAGGAAACATGAAAATCATGCACTGGCTTTTATATAGTCTTTTGCCCACATTCTACTGGGTTGAAACAAGTTATGTGGCCGGCCTGACTTCACAGGGATGAGCAAGTATAATTACACCACGTGCCTGGAAGCTGAAGAACCAGAGTGTTTGGGGGGCATCTCTCATAACTACAACAAAAAAAGGAGAATTGCATCTTAAAAAGAATAGGGAGGGCTTCATGGAGGAGGTAATATTTGAGTTGGATCTCTATTGACGAGAAGAATTTTAGTATCTGGGATTCAGGTAGCTTTGTGAAAATCACGTATCTTGTGAAACTAGCTGACATTTGAAAACAATGTTACCTGACTATGGTTGGCTCTTTTTGTGACCTATTTCAGCAAAGCATTACAATGAAAAAAATCATTAGTCTTACACTGAAAAAATATTGAAGCTTTTGTGTGGCACAAACATGGAGATTCCTTTCCCAATGCTATAGAAAAACTTTAAATTCTTTCTTATTCTCTCTCTTTCTGTCTCAGTAGCTCAGAAAGCATGGAAGCTGCTTCCAGAATGTCCCCTGCCTCTTTTTCACCAAACTCACCCCAGTTCTCCCCAGGCTGATTTCACACTGGGTCAAAGTGATTCCATACTGGCTTGATCATTCCATGCTTCCCCTTGAAGAATTCCATCCTCTTTTCCTGAGCCTTTCTCCCTGTACTCATTTAGATAAATCTAGCCTTTCTGGACTTTTTCCAGTTCTCCTGGCTATTGGTTTTCCAGACAAATGTACCCCAAATACCAAGCCCATTAGTCTCCAAAGCAACAAATGCTCCTTCCTCTTTGAAGATGAGGAGGAGAGAATACTATGGATACACTGATATCTTTGTCTATTTTACACAATGTCATGTATATGATATGTTGTTTTCACAGAAATATGCCTCTTAGAGCTGGG
This sequence comes from Camelus bactrianus, assembly GCF_048773025.1. Taxonomy (NCBI): domain Eukaryota; kingdom Metazoa; phylum Chordata; class Mammalia; order Artiodactyla; family Camelidae; genus Camelus; species Camelus bactrianus. Next base: position 18,430,365 of record NC_133568.1, on the reverse strand, counting down.
TATAACCTCAGATTATCAGCTGGTCCTGTTTCTTGCTTCAGGGCATTAAGGTGTTATTATTCTCAAATTATTTTGAGACTTGAAGAATTGGTTTGATAGGCTAAGGGTCATGGATTTACAGAAAAGAACATGCAGAACCGCACAGTCATGGACATTTTGATACGCTCTTTGAACCACACTCCATTACCTGAAATTTCACCGTTCTGGTTGTTCTGTATTATTAATCTCCAAGAAGTTGAATTTCAATATACTTCGGCTTAATATCTAAATCTTGAACAGTCCACCGAATTCTGAACCCTTTACTCAGTGCTGGAGATTCAAACAGTTACTTTTTACATCATCCCAGCCTTCAAGGTGTTCACAATCTAGTGGAGAGGCAAATGCTTACTCCTGTACTCATACAATCCAGTTATTGGATGACAGACAGAATAAACAAAACGGAATGAGAATGGAATGGAGCACAGAGGACAAGATGCTGCCTGAACACTGAGTAGTGGCCACAGAGGTGGTAAGTAGTGTATTCTGATAAATACAAACAGAACCCCTGGCATAGCAATTAGAAGATCTAGTTTTAAATCTTGGTAATGCCATTGTCTCAGCAATGGTGGCAATGCATATTTTGTGGTCTTAAGCACATCTCAAACTTTTCTGTTCTTTAATTTCTTCATCAGTAAAATGGGAGGTTAAGATGAGACTATTTTTGAAGGACCTTCAAAGCTGATAGCATTTTTAATGAAAGAAATAGTTTGTCACTAAATTCCTCATTTTGAAAATGAAAGTCTAAGAGATAAAGTTGACTTGTCCAACACCTCACCGTCTGTTGACAGCCAGACTAAGAGCTCTTTTCTTTACTCAGCTGCTGCCTTACTCACTCAAAAATAAGGTTTTATTCATTAAAAATGGGCAATTTTAAAACAGGTACTTGAAAACTTGAGGTTTCTGTTATTAAATTTTTTATAACTGTTTAACTTTTATTTGCCTTTTAGCCATAATTTCTTTTGTATATTTTAAATTTCTGAGTTTCTTCACCACTGCCTTCTTTTTGTCACCATTCCTGACTTCAAAGACTCTAGACAAAAGGCCATCTCCCTGTTCTTTACGTTTATTTGATGCACAATATTTATCACTTCCTTCTTATTTCTTTAAGGTTTAATTTCTTGTTGTCCACTTCTTTTGGAAACTTAAAACATGATCCAGTATCATTTCCTATCTCTGGGATTATCCTTTCTTTTGCAACTTTTCTTGCTTCTCTTTTTCTCCTGATCCCTTAACTCTGGCTGTGAGCTCAGTGCCTTCATTTATAATCTAGAGGCAGGCCGTGCAGTAGTTTTGTGGTGAAAACTGCGGGATTGAGCATCAGAAAGACCCGTGTTTGAGTCCTGGATCTTTGACCTTGGGCAAGGTGTTTGACTTCTCCAGGCGTAGTTTCCCTGTCTGTGAAAAGGACATAGTAATATTTACAGTAGAAAGTAGCTGTAAGGCTTAAATCAGATTCTGTATACAGAGTGCTGGGCACCGGGCCTGACGTGTAGCAAGCACTCCGTGACTGAGATATGTCTGAGTAGTGTCCTCTCAGAGACTCGTTCTTTGCTTCAAATATCATCAATCCCTGTTAATAATTCCCAGACCTGTTTCCAGATATCAGCCCTGATGTGTCCCTCTCAGCTCCATCCTGGAGCTTCCAGTGCCTACAACAACCTCCCTACAGATGACGTGCGGAGTTAGCATGCCCACGCTAGCTGGATTAAGGAGGCTCTGGAGAACCCTGCCTGATACAGGGTCCCAGTCAGAATTCCTGAGACAGTGTCCTCTTAGGAGCCGACATTTTCAAGCAAACACCACTTTGGAGTGAGATGGTCTCTCTTTGGTCTTTAGACTGTTCCTTAAATGACTGGAAGCTTGAGTGCCTGAAATATAAAGCTGACTGTTGCAACCTGATTATAATGTGGTGGTTTGAGTCTAGGTGTCAAGGCTACGTTTAAAATTTAAAAGTAGCCATATTATCATTTTAAAGGACTTTGGGGTTATTTATGCCTGAGCCACCACACACGCACATACACCCAAATATGTACACACACACACAAATATATATACACATATATGTACACACACACATACACAAATATACATACACAAATACACACACACACACACACACACACAAGTGCATATACAGACACACATATCTCCTGTTTATTTCAGAAATTGATTTCAGGGAATTGGCTTGTGTGATGTGTGATCGTGGGAGCAGACAAGTCCAAAATCTGTAGGGCAGGCTGGTAGGCTGGTTACTCAGATAAGAGTTGATGCTGCATACTTGAGGCAGAAAGTCTTCCTTCTCAGGGAAACCTTAGTTTGGCTTTTAAGATCTTCCTACTGTGCGAATGAGGCCCACCCACATTATCAAGAATAGTCTGTTTAAGCACAGGGAAATATATACAAGATCTTGTGGTAGCTCACAGCAAAAAAAAATGTGACAATGAATATATGTGTGTTCATGTAAAACTGAAAAATTGTGCTCTACACTGGAATTTGACACAACATTGTAAAATGACTATTACTCAATAAAAAATTGTTTAAAAAAAAAAGTCTATTTAAAGTCAACTGATTGTAGATGTTAACCCCATCTGCAAAACACTTTCATTGCAACACCTAGATTAACGTTTGAATGAATCCGTGGGTACTATAGCCTAGTCAAGTTGACAGATAAAACTGACCATTACAGATACTAACAAATTATCCCCAGGAACAATTCTAACTTTCCAATTTTTACATCCCAAAATTGGAGAATTCTTGAGACTCCCTGTTAAATAATCCATTGCATGCTCTTGTTCTTGTTTTTTCCCATGTCTCTGGATTTATTCACTGTAACAGACATGTATTAAGTGGCGATGGTGTCGTAGGCAGTTACACAGTATGAGGATGCACATATGAACATGACACCACACTGCTCCTCTGGGGCTCTCAGCCGTCACCCTCACGTAAGCTCTCAGCACCCAGTGTCGGAATTGTTGCAATAAAACCATTCAGTTGAATGTTACCTCTCCCTTGCTCTCTTCCCTTTCCTTTCCTGGGGATTGACTGCATAATTTAATAGGCTGTCAAGGATCAGCACGAATTTGTACAGGATTGATCTGAACCATCATTCCTTTTCTACCTGACAGAGCTTTTTCTGTGTGAGTGATGAAACTTGCATGTGCATAGATACACACATGCTCATATCTGCCTAGCTGCTTAAATTACATATTCGTATTCAGAGCATCTATTCATACGGGATTTGTATTCAATTTGTATTCATATGTATGAGGATATTTACTGAAACAAAAAGTAAATTCGTGTGAACCAATGTAACAGCAAGCATAAAGTGTCATTTACACGTTTGCTGTTCTAGCTTTCTTTCGGTTCCAAAGGATCTACCAGGGGTTCAAAAATGCAAACCTCTTTGTGTGAAAGAATTAATTTTTAAATGAATGAATGAATGAATATGATACTTCATCTAGAAATCTTTCTCAATTTACCGCTAAGAGTCTGAGTAGTTCTCCACTCTCATCTCTAAATCCAAATATCTGTGTCTTCCTAAGGGGATAATTTGCAAGGGGAAGAATGAAGAACAGCAGGGTTATTATGAGCTGCAAAATCCATTTACTTACTTAACTATTGCTAAGAGCAGGAGGAAGAGCCAAGCCAAAAGTGTCTGTGCTTTTGCATAGCAACCTGTCAGTTAGAATGTGGATCTGGCACCCCAATTTAAAATTGGGGAATAAATAAAATGGTAAAAAGCTAAGTAAAGGAAAAGCTGAAACTTAGTAAGCATCTTCAAGACAATGATCAGGACAGAATAGCTCTTGACTCAGCAAGATGCTACTCAGTTCATTGCTTTTCCTTTGAAAACAATTTTGCTGCAGTGATCAAATAATATAACATTTTTGCCCTTCCTTTAAGATCTAGCTCCTTGGTAATGCAGACTGTCTTAAGAGAAAATGTTAATAAAAAATAAATTTTTATATGGCAGGTGCTAGTTTTGGGGGGTTTTTTGTTTTGTTTTTGTTTTCATTTTGTCCATTCCTTCCTTCTTCTGCTAAAGGATGCTGATTCCATTAATCTGACATCTAGGACTGGTGGAATCATGAATGTGAGGGCTTTGACAGATCTAATATTTATGGCTGTGATACTCTTTTCATATTATAGGACTATATTATTTCCACATCATGGGGAATGACCCAACATTAACTTCTTCTCTGAGCAGTTACAATAAATTTTTATAATGAATAATTCTGGGCAATAAATTCTTTGTCTAGGCACTGTCCATACAGCAGATACAGACTGTTTATTATTATGTGAGCTTATGGCAACCTTAACAGAGATGAAACATCTCACAGTTTATCTTGCACCAAGTGACAGGGTTTTTATTTTTCAACCCTTCATCGTTTCAGATAACTCAACCATCTGTCAAAGCTAAATGTTATTAAAATAAAAGTTAATGATTTGATGAAGAAAGGGGATAGAAATCATATGTAAAAGGCAGCCTTTTGCTCCCTCCTGGCAAGTCTATATATACATATACATTATTGCTATTATTTTTTTAACTTTGAAGTTCTGCTTCAGCTTCTAAGTTCTTTCAGTTGAGAGTACACTTTTCAAATGTATTCATCATTATAAAATTAAACTACAGAAAAGCTATTCAGAAGCTATAATAACAGTTTCAGTGAGTACAAATCTCAGTCCACAAACTCAGTTGGAAAAGCACATGTTCAAATGTTCTTTAAATGATTCTGATTCTGACTCTGGGCTCCCACTGACATAAATTCCTTTTCATAGGGCCACCCTAAGGTCCTGGGGCCAGGGAAGGACCACAACTTCAAGGAGGGGCCTTGGGGCCCTACTGATCATTGATGAGACACCCCATTGTCCTGCCTGTTGGGTCTCTTTGAGGTTTGTAGTCATCTCTGGCACATCTAGGAACCTAAGTGCCTGATGCTGATTCTCAGTAGGTTTGACCACATGGGTTGTGCCGTGGGAGACAGCGCAGGCTCGCTCTGCTCTCCAAACTCACAGACTCCGCTCCCTCCTGAGCCTCAAATTGGATTCCTTTGGAGCCCCTAGAGCATCTCTTGACTTCCGGTATTGCTTCAGAGATACCCTCCCTCTCCCCTCCAAAGGGCTTAGAGTTAAAAAAGAGCTTTACAAAATACTTGGACTTTTTTTTAATATGTGCATTTCACCAGAAGTTAAAAACCGGAGCTACCTTGAAATGGGTGGGGATGCGAGAGAAAAATGATTAGTTCGTTAATATTAAATGAATTATCGTTTCAGTGTTAATATCTCAACAAGTCAACATGTCAACAGATTATCCTGCCAAAAGATTTTTTTCTCTATACATAAAAAAGTGCAGAGCAAGACTTGTCAGTTTTCAACACTTCTAATGTCTCTCTTCTGGTTTGAGTTTTTTCTCTTCCTTCGCATGTCAGGCCACATGAACCTGAACTGATGCTAAAACAAGAGGAAGCATCTTTTAGTACATTTAACAGATGCTTCTATTCAAATTCAGAATCAAGGGAAAGCCAGCACAAATAAGTAAATAGACTCGTGATATTATTACCATAAGACTTACCCGATAAGGAATGTAAAATCCCTGAGCCATAGACCTGAGAGAAGAGAAGATAAAATGTTTGGTGGTCCTGATGCTGAATTGGGGGAGTAGCTGTGATGAAATAACAAATGTGACAGCTAAATATGGAGATGTGCATGATTCCAGACTGTTCTTAATGTTTGGTTCCATGGCTTGAAACATTCATGCTTTTGTATCTTACCTTCTCTTTCATTCCTTCTATTAATTCAGAAGATATGTTACCAAGTACATCTTTATGTATTTTTCAGTAATGGGAGGCACTGTCCATGTTGTTTCTTTCATATTTTCCTTTCAAGGGAGGTTGGAGAGAATCTGCATTTAGTGAGTTTTGCTCCGTCTTGGGCGTTTGCTAGTAATTTCAAACAAGTTGCTTTGTTTCATCCTCACAACCACCATGTGTGGAAAGGGTGAAGAGTCCCACATTACAGAAGTGGCACCCACGACAAAGGTGGGCTTAATAGCTTGCCGAGCTCAGACGGATTCATACTCCACTCTGCCTTGATGTTCAGAATCAAAACATTTTGACTTTGTTGTGCACTGAAGTTTTACAGGTTTCCAGTCCTGCTGACTCATTCGTAAAGTGAGAATTTGCTAATCTTAAGAGCGTGTTATGTACTTGACTTAGAGGTTCCATACTAAATGTATGGATCTACAGTCCTAGAACTAGACTGATGTTTCCAGTACATACCTGGTTGTAAATATCAATTGGTATTTCTTAAAAATACAGATATCTGCAGAAGACCTGCTGAAGCAGAATCTCCAGGTGATTCTTACGACTGCCGTGGTCAGGCTAGTGTGCAGATGCTGTTGGGCCAGGCTTCGTGGTGCCAGGACTGGCCCTGCTTATACATCCCGTCACCTGAGCACTGACCCCTGTTGTGCCCAACAGGTCTCTTTACATCTGTGCTGGGCTGGGAAGGAGTCTCACAGTTTCTCTTTGAAAACACTGAGTCTGCTAAGTTTTCACCAGAATATTAAAAACAAAATCACAAAACCTAAATCCTCTAATGTCTAGTACGAGAAAGAATTTCTAGGTAATCCCTGTGCTTGGTGTTTTGCTCTCCTTTAGATTTATTTCATTGACCTCTGGCCTTCCTGAATCATGTTGCCATGGTCACTGCCCCTGTTGCTGCTCTGGACCTCCCGTGGAAGCTGTCAGCTGCCAGTCCCACATCACCAGAGCTAGGGCAGTGTTATCCTTTAAGCGTGACCCTAAAGTAAACAGAACCACCCAGTGTCACATCAGAGAAGTGACAAGGGGTCCTGATCACATATAAAGCTAACCTCAAATCCATTTTTTATCTCCATGCTCTCTGCTCCCCTCTTGGTCTGCCATGGCTTGACCTCTCTGATTGCCCTCTTGGCTTCTGCCTTCCAGCTTCACATCCTGCTGCTGAACTTCTCTCATTCTTAGCCCCCTGCTTCCTTGCTTTCTCCTGCCTTCTTATTTCAATAACCACTTCATTCATTTCATAACATCCAGTCTTATTCTTTTAAACTACATTCTACACTATGACTTGAGGAATTTTTCTGGAGTTTAAATTTCAAAGTACAGTCCCCTGCTCACAATATTTACATGGCTCCCTTGTGCCTGCAAGGTGAAGCCAAAGCTCTTTTTTGTGCCACTCCAAGCCCCTTGTAATCTGGCCCCTCCCTGGAGCCTCTCTCTCTTTCATACCAACGTCTGAGCCATCGCAAACTCTTTCATTCTCAGCGCACACCACACACATACTCTTACCTCTTCCTAGAATGCCTATCTCTCTCCTGTCTGCCTGGAACATCCCTGCCAATCATTAAAACCCTGTGCAGGTAATTACTTTCACACAAAGTGCTCCCTACCCTTTAAGACTGTGTTCATTGCTTTCCCCGCGGTACCACTTGTGTGCTTCTATACACTTCGCTTTTTTGTCCATCACACAGCACAGTTTTATTTGTTTACAAGTCTGTCCTTCTTCCCAGACTTTTGTCAATGAAAGTGGAAACTGCGTCCTCTCAGCACAGTGCTGGGCAGACAGTAGACACTGAGCTAAACTTCACTGTGTACACTGGGCTGAACTGAATCCCAGGCAGAGAGCCTTGGGCACTGGACAAGTCTCCCTTCTCCACTGTGACCTCAAGACCTGCCCTGCCCTAGCAATCAGACCTGTGAGGGATGGACTGACATTTCTAACCCTAACCCACCTCCTCCCCTCTTGCCAGCATACATGGACAGAGGACAGGGATTGTCAACCTGTCCTCAAAATTCCATGGATACTAGAGCTAGCAGAAAATCAAATGCTCACTCCTCTTCTCTTCCGTGCTCCAGTGCCCTAAAAACGGTGGACAACCCTTCAAAGAAGCTCACACCATTACCTTTAGCCCCAGTTATTTTCAAAAATGATGTTTTCATGTAGATTCTAGCCTGATCTTGTAAGCAGAATTTCTCTGGCGATTTTTGGGCAGAGCGTTGCTCTCCGTGGGCTGCATAAAGTGGCAGGCGTTATAAATCCATTGTGTGAAAGTGGCCAGAGAGGCTGTGTTACACTGAGAGGGCTCCTTTCCCAGGGCTCTTGAAGCAGAGCCCATAGGCCACTTCTGCTCGGGGTGGAAGACCTATTACGACCTCCTGGTGGCTGTCTCTTTCTTCCTTTGGAGAATATTCTTCCCAGACTGTGTTCTATTCTTTCCTTTTCTTCCGAAATTCCAATGTCTCTGCTCATGCTGCCTTTGCCCTGCCGAATCACCCTGCTTGCTCACTGTATGTCTCTGGTAGCATCATGGACTTGCTCATGCTGCCTTTGCCCTGCCGAATCACCCTGCTTGCTCACTGTATGTCTCTGGTAGCATCATGGACTTTGGTCCTACCTTTTAGCCATTTTATTTTTTTTTATTTTGTAATTTTCCAGAACCTTTGTGGAAGTTTGTTTGATGTACCCAAGAAACTGGTATAATTGCTCAAAGTGTAAGCCTCACAGATAACACATGTAACTTCAGAAAAGCCCTCAGTGTCTAACCCAGGAGAGTGTCTAGCAGTGGGGACGTCTGGGAGATGCGTAGATGTTGGGGAGCAGTTTTTATTCTTTGCAAAGGAAGTGAATTTCTAATGGCTTTAATATTATATGAAATAAACCACTCCCCCAAACATGGTTACATCATGGCCCCAATAGGAAAGGACGTTATTTGCATATAACAATGTAGAATCCGATGAAACTGCCCATGGATAGAAGGAACCAGCCTGGGGCTCTGGCCACATAGCCTTCCTCAGATGCCTGGTGCTCAAGAGAAGATGAATATCTCAGCTCATCAGTAACCACGCTGGTTGGAAGGCTCTACATCAACAACTATCCCCCCAGCTCTGTGTAGGACAGTCATTATCTGGGCAATCAGTATTGCTTATTTTTTAGTGACAGGGTAGGAAGCTGCAATATTTACTATTATTAGAAATCGTGCTGTGAATCAAAACTTTCCGAAAATGGTCTCATGTACTTTAAGGAAGCCAGGCTAGTTCTGTGATAGAAACCTTCTTTTTTTTTAATCATCCCCACTATCTATTATTAATAGCTTTATGATTTGTGGTTTGGGCTATTTTAAGTACATTTTATCAATTTTCTTAGACATGTGGGCAGCCATGTTATTCCATTTGTTTATTTTCAGGAGAAAGTTTTCAAAACATGTTTTATGGAAAGTACCTAAATATGCCCAATTCTGAAGAGAGAAGAGTCTGGAGCAAGATTTTATTTATCTCCATGAGCAAGAGAGTCTCTGAAAGGCCATATGGAATTGAGGGCACCAAATTCTTATGAGTTGTTTTAGAAAAGCTGAGTGGACCCTATAGTTTGAAGTTATAGAGGGAAGTAATTTAGGCTCAATGTTTTTTAAAAAGCACAAAAAGCAACTGGAAAGTAGACTAGGTTATCTTAGAAGGAGTTGGCATTCCTTTATCTGAAATATTTAGAAGGTAACTGAAAGATAGTTAAGGTTTCTGAAGATGAGCTTGCCAGAGCACATGTTTGGTTGCTGGATTTGATACATGATGCCATCGACTGTCATCTCAGCTACATATACTTAACATGTTTTATTGGTTGCTGATTGGTAGTGAGTTGTCTCATGTTCTATTTCCTGAAGTATTTCTTTTTGAAGAAATTTAGGAAATCCGTCAGTGTTCCTAAAATTCAAAGATCTTAGTGTTAGAAGATTTATTGAGAAGGAAAAGACTAGTTGTTGGTGACCAGAGACTGGATAACACACCTGAGGAAAATGATCAATAGCAAATACACTTTTAAAAATGAGTTGAGCATACAAGGAGTTTTGTTAATTATATACTGGCCAGAGGGAATGATGAGAAGAAAAATATTTTTATTAAAAAATTATATTTGTACAGTTTTTTCAGATGGCAGAAGTCATCTTCAGTAGGATTTTTACTATTTGGTCAGCAACGTGAGTATGTAGTGTTTTCCAGTCACTCATGAAGAAACCGAGATTAGATAACCCAGCACATACACAGCAGGTGAACAGGAAAGTCAGATTCAGTGAACAGATTTCTCTTTCTCTCTCCTTTTTAAAGTCTATCATTTTTTTTCTCTAAAAAAAAATGCTCATTTGTTTACTAGGGTGACATATTGGGCACATATTTTCTTTCAAATATGGATTTTCAATGTATCTTTTTACTTGACATTTTACTCTGAGCAATACTTCAGTGAGTACCTAACTTTAGAATAAGTGTTGATTGATTTTATACCTTTATTTTAAAAGTGTTCATTAATTCAGTTCTTTTCTTCTGGGAACTAGACAGACAATTTCAAGGGCAAGTCTTCAATATAATCAGAATTTAATTAAACTTATTATGTAATCTCTAATTCAAGCTATTTTTTATTGAGCCACTGTAATGAATACTGGGATAAAAGAAAGTATACTTAAGAAGCAGGGAAAGATGGGAAAATAAGCAAAGTGATACTGATGTGAGGTGAGGGATTGCTTCCTATGAATTTGGATAAGTGTTCACTAAAGTTTGAATAGTGAGACTGAGCTGGTTAGAAAACCTGCTAGTAAATTTTATAATGAGATTTTCTATGCAGCTCGGGGCAGACAGCTCCCTGATGCATACTGCTGTTGTTTCTCTGTAGATCTTAAACACTTCATTTTAGCATTTTAACACAAAGCTAACAAAATTTTCAAGAGTGTTTTTTAAAAAATTAAACCTCACCAAAGAAGATATACAGATGGCAAATAGGCACATGAAAAGATGCTCCACATCATATGTCATAGGGACATGCAATTAAAACAAGGAGATGCTACTGCACACCTATTAGAATGGCCAAAACCTAGGACAGTGACAACACCAAAAGCTGGAAAGACGTGAGGCAGCAGGAACTCTGTCTCATTCATTGCTGGGGAGAATCCAAAAGGGTACAGCTATTTTGGAAGACAGTGTGGCAGTTGGCAGTTTCTTGCAAAAGTAAACGTACTGTTAACCAAATGAGCCAGTATGTGTACTCCTTGGTATTTACCCAAAGGAGTTGAAAACTTATATCCACACAAAAACCTGCGCATGGATGTTTACAGCAGCTTTTTTCATAATTGACAAACTTGGAAGCAACCAAGATGTCCTTCAATAAGAGTGGATAAATAAACTGTAGTACTTTCAGACATAGGGATATGACTCAGTGCTAAAAAGAAATGAGCTATCAAGCTATGAAGACATGAAGGAACCTTAAACACATATTACTAAGTGAAAGAAGCCAGTCTGGAAAACCTACATATTATATGATTCCAACTATATGACAATCTGGGGAAGGCAAACTTATGAAAGACAGTAGAAAGATCAGTGGATGCCAACAGTTGCCGGGGAGGGAGGGATGAAAAAGCAAAGTCCAGAAGATATTTAGGGAAGTGAAACCACTCTATACAACACTATAATGTTGGAGACATGTCATTATAAATTTGTCCAAACCCAAAAAATATACAACACAAAGAGTGAACCATAATGCAAAATATGGACTTTGGATGATTATGATTTGTAGGTTCATCAATTGTAATAAATGTTACCCCTCTGGTGGGGGGTGTTGATAATGCATGTGTGGAGGTAAGGGGTTTAGGGGTAATCTCTGTACCTTCTGCTCAGTTTTGTTATGAACCTAAAACTTCTCTTAAAAAAAGTAGTCTATTAAAAAATGAAAGTAACTGTATAAGCATAGAATGTGATATACTAAAAAAAATAATCAAAGAAATACAATACTCAAAACAAAAACATAAATCCAACTAATAGAGAAGGACTTCAATTTACTGTCTAATTATTTTGAAAAGGATTTAAATTAAGCTGTGCAGGAATTAACAAAAGTGAAAATGGTCTCACTGGCTATTTTCCCATGGCTATTTTCCCATGGTCAAAGTCACCGACAACTGCTGTTTTCAACTCTGACCTAGTTATTATACCAGCCTCAGACTGGAACGTGAATAAATCATGATACATAAACACACGGTTGTGTTATGTCTTTATTGGTATCAGGTGCTGGTTTATTTTTTTCAATTCTTTAATCAGATGTATAAACACAACCTGTTTGAGTCAGTTGGGAAGCATTACATGGAAATATCATTATGTGGCTTCATGGTTTATGTATCTTTAATATCTGTAATTTAGGGCAGTGATGAATACAGACGAGATGGTTCCTTTGGCCTAGAGGTGTTCATCTGGTGGAAACAGCCACTGAAGCCACATCAGCATAAAATTAAAATCCCAGACTTGAGAGGCTTCACTGATAGAAATGTAATCATTGAGCATTCAGAATACAAATTATCTGGTTTATTTTTCAAATATTTGTAAATATAAACTCCTGTAGAAAAAAGTATTATTTGAGAAATAAGTCTAAATGCCCCAGGAGCTAACTAGTCTTTCAGAGTCCTGAAATGACTAAGCACTTATATGTAAACCGCAAGTTTCTAAATAAAATAGGTATTACACACACACAGGCACATACAAATGTATTTTTATATGCATGTATGTAATATATATATTTATCTTGTACCCCAACATAACCGTATCTGCCGTTAGTATGTATATATGTATGTGTAATAGTCAAGTACATATTATATGTATATGTATAAATTATATATATGTTTTTATACTAATCTAGTTTTTAAAAGCATACACAAATATAGACATTTTAAAAGTATAAGAGAAAAATTTTAAACCTACCATTTAACTTCTTTTTTATTCATGTATAGTATAGAATCATTTTTCTCCCACTAAAATCTTACTAATGGTGTTCTAGTGGTTTCCTTTTTAAATGTCTGGCCCATAGTGATAAGCTCACATCACCATAAACTATTAGTTGGAGGCAGAATATGTATTTAGTGTGAGGCTTATCATTGGTTATACTGGACGCAAATTCTTTAAACAGTCTTCTTAATAATATGTTTGGGGGTTTGTCTGATCTCATTAGATGATTACTATTTTAACCCAAAAGTGGAGGGAAGGAAGAGCTTGTTTTAGTAGGAGGAGAACAGTCAGTTCTGACATTTTCTTGGTCTTCTCATGTACTTTCATTATAAATATTTATTGGTCATCTATGGTTTCTTCGTAGGCATTGTTTTTAAGCTGTGTGTCCATATGATGAACATTATTCTAGTTAAAATAGTTGAATTAATGTAATCTATAAACGTTCAACTGGAAGCCCACCTTGTAATACTCTGAGGACAAACAGGGAGTTAAGGCCTTATCTTTAGTGCCCCCTTCTGGTGGAACTTCCACTCTGCCCTCAGATTTCTGTCCTTGACACTTGACTATGTGACATTTGTCAATCCACATAGTAAATGTTAGGAAAGCTTACATTCTTTATTAATTTTAAATAAGTATACAAATAAAGCGTTAGTTTTCCCTCTGGCCCAGGGGATTATCTTGGCAAATCCCACTGTGAACACATGCATGCCACTTTGGAGAGAGCCTTTGTGGAACTCTCCACAAGAATAGAGCTGTTTGGGCTGCCTCTGTGCAAATACCACCTTTGATTTATAAACTTTTTTCTAAACAGAGGCACAGTTAAACACTTGTGACTTAGCCTGATCTAAAGTAATCATAGCACGTTGAACACGTGAATTGTGCAGGGCTCAGATGAACAGCTTCATAATAATAGAGGAGGACAAGAAAAGAGGGTAATGATCACTGGGCGGGACTTATACTTGGATACTGTGTGCTTTTCCACCACTCTGTTTAGTTCAATTCCGCCTTTGGGTTTCCCAAATATTTATATAACCCAATAAGCTCTGTACTTAAGTGGATTCCAAAGGCACATGAAATCTTGAAGTTTAAAGGCACCCAGAATATATCTAATCTAACTCCTACTCGAGGCATAAATCCTCTCTACAAACGTCTTAGAGGTCTAAGTCTAGTGTTTGGGTTTCCACTTGTAGCATGGGCTGCTTATTTCCTCAGTAAGTCAGGATAACGGCTCCCCTAATGGCTCCTAATCTTTTTAAGGTCGAATATTCACAGAGCTTCAGTTGCGAGAAACATGACAAAGAACTGTCAACATACTGCTGAACTCTTACGATCCTATGGGTTACTTTGCCAGTTTTTTCTAAAGTATGAAATATATATGCAATAAACATGAGACAACAACCCAAAATACTCCCAAGGGTTTTGGTGCAGCATGCAGTGATTCTGTTAGGTCCTTTGCTTTAGCTCGTGTATGACTTAATGTGGACTAAGAGTACAATCACTTTTTACAACAGATAAAATTTGATGATTATTCCTAATGTACTAGAGCCCCACACATACCTACTGTTTTTAAGAATTCTTGCAAGCATTTCTGCTAAGAGGCATGCCTCATCATTTATTTGTGTATCTGGCCTTTGGAAAGAATGGAATCCTAGAGATTTGTTTGTTTGTTTGTTTTTTGCTTATTTGTTTGTGTTTCTAACCATTACTCTATTAATATGTTTTGTTTTTCATCCTGATTATCTGACGAATTAGCTCTAAGTTTTGTATCATATTTATACCTTTGCCCCCACACCCTGCTCCCCTGATTTGAGTTTTCTCACAGAGACTCTATAAATTACGCATCATTTAATTTGCCAAGACGTGTGATGTAAATTTTGTAATATTAGATGTTTAATTTGTTTTGACTTGGTTGCCAAAGTAATACAAAATTACATTGCAGCAGGAATATCCTTTTATAACTTGAAATGAGGTGAGGCTGGATATGTATCACTAATGAAAGAAGGAGGAGGTATTGAAGGACAGGGAACATGGGAAGAAACTCATAGTGTCAGCACAGAAAGGTGAAGAATTAGGGAAAAATCTAATCATGAGTGGCTAGTTTTCATGGCCCAGCATCTTCTGACTTCCTGGTGGGGAATGACTTGTCTACATGATCCTTAAACAGAGATTATTTGAATATTAGGATTAATATTAGCATCTCTACCCCTGAGATTAATTTGTGCCGCTGTCACTTATCATGTCTATAACTACCATGAGGACAGTTACCCCCCTGTCCTGCCCTTGCATATACATAAAACTCACACACCTCCCTTCCCTGGTATCTGTCAGGCATATGCCACTCCAGGGACCTGATAGTAAAATGGACTTTGTTGGCGATTTCTACCTTAGAGTGAATGAAGTTATTCAGTCCTTTTCTGTGCATCTCTAATTTCTCATGGGGGTAGCATAAAGAAGGTATGTGTTACAGGAACTCGTGGCCTCTCTAAAGCAAACCTTGTGGCATTAGCCTTTCTGCCTGGGGCTGTCCTGCCTACTAGAAACTTCAGACTGGTCAGGAACCCTGGATGATTTCTTCCTGCCTCTGTTTCGGAAAGAGGCTTGATGCTTTAAAACAATAGAAATTGGCAAACTTCATCAGAAATAGGGACAGAAACCTTTCTCAAATGGTTCAAATAAACTGGAAAATAAGATAACAGAAAAAGTAACATTATTCTACTTAAAGAAACAGCTTTCAGTAAATGTGGCTTTGCACCGTCCTGTCTGTCTTGCCAGGAGGCACTGGACGGCAGCAGAGTAGCGGAGGTAGTTGGATTTGCTAGAGAAAGATGAGGATCAGATAGTGTAAAGGGGGAGAAGTCCGGGATTCAGTCTATCCGATCACAACAGAGGGCAGTATGGACTTTCTGGGTACTCCATCTTTTTGTCATTGCTAAATGTTGACAGTATTGGTCAGCTGCTGCTAGAAAATCTGCCTCCTGGCCTAGAATCTCCACAATTTGCCCTTTTTCTGTTTTGAGGCAGTTTTAATACTCCAGATTTGGTCAATACGGATTATTCCTTAATTCTCTCATTATTAATTTCACATTTGTTCATGTATGCCAGGCCCCTTTAAGGTACGGTTTAAGCTGAGGTCACGTGGTAGGACTCCTACATCTCCTTCCAGGCTTAGCTTTAGCCCCTCTTCTGTCTGATGATTATGAGTTTACTCTCTGATTCATATTATGGTCCTTACTGTTTTCACCACCATTCTTAAAAGGTGTAGTATTTGTCAAGCTCTTACCATATGTCAAGCATTGTTCCAACACTAATAATATAGATTATATCATATAAACCCTTTAAAAAAAATCCTTGAGGTAGGTACTAGTATTGTCATCATTATCACCCATCACCATTATTATCACTGCCTGAAGCTATTTTGGCCCATTGACATGATCTCACTCGTCCAGGCTCATATAAGCTATTATGTGACCGAGCCTAGAATGAACTGAACCTCTAAAGAGTGTACCATTATACTTCCATGAAATGGTTTATTAAGGGTTTGCCTGGGTCAAAAATCATGACTATAAATATATTTTCTTCTAAAATGTATTTTAACAATGAGTTTGTCTAGAGTGTTGTTGTGCCACCACGATTCTCCATCTACTTTTAAGAAGTGGCCTGGCTTCCCCACACCCCCCAGTCCTAAATCCTGGTAAGTGGCTTGGGAGGTCCACAGGCCAAGCACAGATGAGAGGTGTTGAGTTTGAAGCTGAGAACCAGTACAGAGGCTGTGCTGGCCATATAAGCTCAGAGAGGGTGTGTCCCTGTATTTGATAATACTTACCAATGTCATGTATATTGTCCTATGAATTAATATTTCAGGTTTTCTTAATTTAGCCTTTCCCCGTGTCTATTCTCATAAACTCCTTTTGGATCAGCTCACTGAAATTGTTACCACGTACCGCAGTCAGATGACTTTATGAAACCTCAGTCTGTAATACACATTCTCACACACGACTGTGCATCAGTCAACACTTGTTTACTGAGAAGCTAATGTGTATTTACAGCTACACTGAACGCTTGGGAAGCTAAAAGATTTCCTGTTTGGCTGGGAGCTACAAAAATTGATCCCCACCTGTCTTTCACCCCTGTGGTTTTCTTCCCTCTTTTGGTACAAGAATGGTATCTGTTGCTGATTTATATTCCCCAGCAATGGAGAGAACAGCATTGGGGATACAATGAACATTCATAAATATATTAATTCTAACTATGAGCAAAGATAAACAGAAATTGATCCATCAACTTTTGAAAATTTCCACACATTTGTTCAGCGGGACTGTGAAAGTGAATTTTCAGCCACATTGAAGTATTTTAATTAAAGCTGTGTTCTCACTCCAGCCAGGTTGATCGTTCTGCTTAAATTGACTGATTCCAGTTAATAATGTGTAGCCACAGTTGGCAGCGTTTAATTTAGAATTATTTTCTGGAATTTGAATGATGTCTCACCAAGACTTATTTTCCAACTACTTAGTGCCTTCTGCTGCTACCACGCCTCCTTCCACAACAGATAATGGGGATTTTAAAAAGAAACTACCTGCCATTAGCTTTTTACGTTGTTCATTGTGTCTTCGAAGTCATTTGCAGTACTGATTAGTTTCATAGAATGATTTTTACTCTTTCTTGCCAAATGATATATTATTACAGCTTAATGATCCCGCCTTAAAGTCTCAGCGTGCCACACTCTAATGATAAAAGAGAATAATAGTAAGACTGAACACTTGAGGGTTTGACAGAACAGGGCTGGTTTCCAGCACACTTCCACGCAGGTCATTGAAATAGGCTTCCTGCTCTTTAACTGAAGACCCTAACATGGAGACCAGGAAAACAGAGGTTTTAGAGTAAAAGAACTAATTAAAATGAGGCAGCCTGTTAGGTTGATTTAAATATGTCTGTTGGATCTAAAGAACAAAGAAAGATCATCACCAAAGCAAATTGAATTTGATATAATGACTCCCTGTATTGCCTGGCTGTTAGTCAATGTTATTTGGGTTCTAGGCAACAAATACTGGCTCTGGCTGAAAAAAAAAAAAGCGTAAACAAGTAAACACACAAAAAGATTTCCCAGAAGGATGCTGGTTAGCGCTATATTCCAGGGGAGAATTGGTCAAACCTCAAAAAGGGCGAGGCCAACCAGAACCAGTGTCTGCAGCTCGTTTGCCATGTCTCTTTTTTGTGTGTCTTCCTATGAGGATTTGGTTCTTTGAAGCAAGTTTTTCCAGCTGGTGGTAGAAATGGCCAGGAGCAGTCTTGTCAGCTCTCAAGTCTGGGATCAGGGAAGAAAGGACTGTCTTTCCCCAGCTCTGAGTCAAAGGCTCCTGGGAAGAAAGTCTCATGGGTTTGGCTGGGGTCATGTGATACTCTCCTTTTTAGAGAGAGGTCTTAGAGGGCTGTGGCTGAAAGCACGGAGGTGGACCGCCTGCTTGCGACCTCTGCGATCTTGGCACGGTTACTTAACCACTCTGTCCCTCGATACCTTTATCTGTAAAATGAGGATAATCATAAGCTTTTAAAATGAGATGAGTGTCACCAGTAGACCTGGGCAAGAGAGGCTCCTGTTGGGTCCCACACTGAGTAGGGCTGTTATCGGCTGAATTACACCCTCTTGGAATTCATATGTCGAAATCCTAACCCTGTTTTCAGAATGCAACTATTTGAAGATAGTGTTTTTAAAAAGTGATTAAGTTAAAGGAGGCCGTTAGGATGGGCCCTAATCCAGCTTCTTTGTGTCCTTATAAGAGAAGGAAAATTGGACACACAAAGCAATCCCAGGGATGCAAATGGACAGAGAACTACAAGAAGGTGGCCATCTGCAAGCCACAAAAAGAAGCCTCAGGGAAAAAAATCAACCTTGTTGACACGTTGCTCTCAGACTTCTAGCTTTCAAAGCTTCAGGAAAATAAATTTCTATAGTTTTAGCCTCACCGTCTGTGGTGTTTTGTTCTGGCTGCCCTAGCAAAGTAGTCCAAGGGCTTCGCATATACCAAACAGGGAAACGTGTCAAGATTGGGTTTTTTTCCTCTTTTCAGTCTCCAGTGAGAATTTTGAAACACTAACAACCAACTGGGCAATTGGGAATTCTGGGAGAAGACCCCTAACAAGAGGGACAGTGGGCAGAGCACTGTGTGTGTGGTGGGGGGACACGTGCAGCCTGCTTTTGCTTAGTTTTAGATGCCCCCAAGGGGGTGGCTAGTGTCAGACTGGGATCCCCGCCATGGCAGCACTACCCTCCTGCTTTGGTGACATAGTTATGAGAAACTCAGAATGGTCTGGAAATCTCAAATGGGGAATGGGAGATATAAGGAGGGAGAACGTGTGGACCCCCATCCCCTGTGGACCTGTTCAGTCCCTAACTTGGACTCAGTCCTTTTACCTTCGGCATAGGCTTTGTTTATAACCTTAAAATTAGTCATGAAAATGCAGCCTCCATTTTTGCTTTTGCCTGAAACCCCTCCAAAATATTAGAGATAATAGAAGTGAATACATGTTAAAACTGTGCTTAGCCCATAACAGCATTCAGGAATTTGTATTACAATTCTATTGTGATGTCTGGACCAATCTCTGTCACAGGGTTGGAGCTCTGTGGCCGGCACATCTTCAAACATCTGTTTTTATCTGTGGCACAAGAGTTGGTTACTATGATTAGTAACCTTCGCCTGAACTAAATGGATCAGAGAATCATTTTCTACAGGAATGTGAAAATTTTTATTAGAAGAATAAGATTGCAGTTATTTCTCTTATTCCTAAACATTGTTCCCTGAAGTAAGGAGTTTATATGTGCTTTCTTTTCAGTATATTGATATGATTGTGTGTTGGTTTTATTCCCATTTCATATGGAATTACTAATAAGACACACCCTAAGGTAATGTATGGCCTCAAAATGTAAATTACACAATCAATATTGTGCTTGAAACCAAAACATTCAGATGTGAGGGAAGATAAAGTAAAAAATAAATTATCCAATTTACTATAATTTCACCCTCTCATTTTCAGAAAACAATGTTAAGTGTTTTTAAACAGAGAGAAATGTTCCATAGTCTAGGGTGAGTTCTCAGAAGCACCTTTACCACCTTCAACTTTTGGGGAAGAAAGTTAACAGAGAAACAGCATCGTAGAAAAGAGAACGAAACTTCCTAATAAAAGGAAGAGGAACATAGAAAATGTTTGCCATTCACATTACATTCGCCGCTGCCCTGCGTTGCTGCCCATTGCTGGCTGCACATGCACACACTGCAGCTCTGTCACTGAGGTGCGTGTTGAGAGGGGTGGAGGAGGCCTGGATGACATTTCAGCTTAGGCTGCAGTAGTATAAAACTGTAAAAATAGACAATGAAACTACAGATTGGATTTGGTCATTTATAAGAAGTATTTAATTTTAGGTCAGAAGGAAATATTTCTTCTCGCTGCTGTCAGAATGGCTCTACAAAAGATCTTTCATACTTTAACCTGACATTTTATTTTTCAAGAGTATTTTTTGAAACTGACTCAACTTTAAGTGATGTTGTTTTAAATTGATTGCCCGTATCAACTGGCAGTGTTGGGTGATGTTTGCTCTTTCTCTTAACCAGAGGGGCGAAGGGCAAGAAGAAAACTCGAGAGATGAGTCTTAGAGTTGTGTAATTGAAAATTGAGTGCATCTGTAAAAATTGTAGCCTTGGTGATTCATGGATTTATATAGTTTCTAAAAATAGAATTTTAAAGCCATCTTTTAGTCCATTACTAAGCTTTAGGAAGAGCTTGTGGGGAGAAATTTAAAAATATTAATAAAATTATAATATTAAAACAAATATGTGTATGTATATACATAACTGGACACTGTGCTGTACACCAGAAATTGACACATTGTAATTGACTAACTTAAATTTTTTTAAGATTATAATATTGAATATATTACATTTTGTTATTATGATAGTAGTATTAAGGACAATAATTCTTCCATTTAAAAATGCTTATGGACCTCTCAGGGTCCACTCTTTGATAGTCACTGTGCTAGGTGATGAAATCAAAACCAGGCTCGATCTCTGCTTTCATAGTATTGATGGGCTCATGAGAGAATTAGTATTATTTAAGCTTCACATGGTACTTGTAACCCTTGTTACCAAGAAGAGCTTCATGTCAGTATCAGTGCCTATGCTGTGGGCACTGGACGTAGACAGATGGTCCCGGCAAAGTTTCCCTGAGAAAGTGATGCTGGAGCTGATATCTGAAGGATGAGAAGGAATTAACTAACCAAAGGGAAAAGCAAAAGAGCTTTCAAGGCATGGGGAACAGCATGAAGCACTAAAAGTAGGTCAGGAGGCTGAGATACTAAAGGGAATTACGGTGTCATCTGAGGCTGGATAATTCCTTTCAAAACATTGTTAGAGTGTTAAGAGTTTGGGAGTGAAAAGGGTCTTTATGAAGTGATGCAATTTGCTGCATATTCTGCAGCTTACAATTGTAATCCTAAGTGCATCAAAGAATGATGTATTAGATGTGCTAATGTTTAAAATGACTCTCTGCCAATCAGTTACATTAAGTGTTTGCACTGATGTCTGCAGGATCTCTAAGATGCACTGAGCCAAATGACTAATACTTTTGGTACAGAAGAACATAGATGGTTTTTCCCATGTAATGTCCATTGTATCATGTCCACTGAAAGCTGTTCAGTGTTGGCTGTAGAAGCGATTGTAGGGATCCCATGCACAAATCAATCTTCTCTTCCTCAATTAGAGAATCAGAGGCAGAGAAAAAGGAGCACTTTCCATGGTTTCCTAGTGACTTAGTTACAGAGGTGATATTAAAATATAAATTTATTAATTTCTATTCTATCACTTGTATTCATCCTAGACAAGTCGCAATTACAATATTACCTATTTTGGATGATTCACAGAAGTAATATTTTTCCAATTCCACATAGCCTCGAAAAGAACCTCACACATATGAAAGCAGTTGAACTCACTTTGCTTCTGTGAGTGATACCAATGACCAGCTGTCATAATATTAACAACACTGCATGTTATCATGACAGTTCCCAACAGACAAAAGAGGTTTTGGATTTCAATTGCTGAAACGTAGAATAAATACTTCATACAAATGGAAATCCTTTAAAACTACCCTTGAAACAGCATGATTTGGTTTCTTGCTGCCAGTTACTGTGCGTAGGCAAGTTTGATGAAAAGGTACGGAAGGTGAATCATCTCTGAAAATACAGCTTTGAGTCGGCTTTGCTTCTTAAAGATTCCTTCTTTGCGTGCACACGTACATCCACTCACACAAACACAAAAATTTTTTCATCGTGCTTCTTTCAAACTGGTGGCATGCTGCAGCTTTTGGGAAGCTCAACTTGAGCTGAAAACTACTCAACCATGTGTCACAAATCTACCTTGTTTATTCTATTTTTTAACATTTTCTTATTTCCTTTAAAAATAAACACAATAGCGAAAAGGTTCAGAAGGTATTGCTTTATAATTATACTCCAATTCTATAGTCACTTTTTTATTTTTTTAGTTGAAGTATAGTTGATGTATATTACATAAGTTACAGGTGTACAACGTGGTGATTCACAATTTTTAAAGGTTGTACTCCATTTATCGTTACTATGAAATGTTTGCTATACTCACCATGTTGTACAATACATCCTTGTAGCTTATTTTATACCTAATAATTTGTACCTCTTAATCCCCTACTCTTATATTGCCCCTCCCCTCTTCCCTCTCCCTACTTGTAACCACTGGTCTGTTCTCTATATCTGTGAGTCTGCTTCTTTTTTGTTATATTCACTAGTTTATTGTGTTTTTTTAGATTCCACATGTAAGTGATATTATACAGTATTTGTCTTTCTCTGCTGACTTACTTCATTTAGCATAATGCCTTCCAAGTCCATCCTTGTTGCTACAAATGGCAAATTTCATTCTCTTTTATGGATGTATAGTATTCCATTGTATATACATACCACATCTTTATCCATTTATCTGTTGACAGACACTTAGGTTGCTTCCATATCTTGGCAATTGTAAATAATGCTGCTATGAACATTGGGGTACATGTATCTTTTTGAATTAGTATTTTGGGGGGGGGGTTGGATATATACACTGAAGTGGAATTGCTGGGTCATACGGTAGTTCTATTTTTAGTTTTTTGAGAAACCTCGATACTGTTTTCCACAGTGGCTACACCAATTTACATTTCAACCAACAGTGTATGAGGGTTCCCTCTTCTCTGCATCCTCACCAATGTTTGTTATTTGTGTTCTTTTTGATGATGGCCATTCTGATAGGTATGAGGTGATGATATCTCGTTATGGTTTTGATTTGCATCTCCCTGATGATTAGTGATGTTAAACATCTTTTCATGTGCCTGTTAGCCATCTGCATTTCCTCTTTGGAAAGATGTCTATTCAGTTCCTCTGCCAATTTTTTAATTGGGTCGTGTGGTTTTTTGATGTTGAGTTATATGAGCTATTCATATATGTTGGATATCAACCCCTTATTGGTCATATCATTTGCAAATATTCTCTCCCATTCAGTATGTTGTCTTTTTGTTTTGTTTAAGGTTTCTTTTGCTGCACAAAAGCTTTTAAGTTTAATTAGATCCCATTTGTGTATTTTTGTTTTTATCTCCTTTGTTTTAGGAAACAGATCCAAAAACATACTGCTATAATTTATGTCAAAGACTGTTCTGCCTATGTTTTCCTCTAGGACTTTCATGGTATCTGGTCTTACATTTAGGTCTTTAATCCATTTTGAATTTATTTTTTATTACAGAGTTTTTTTTTTTTTTTTAGTTGAAGTATAGTCAGTTTACAAAGTTCTGTCAATTTCTGGTGTACAGCATAATCTGTCAGTAATGTATATACATACATGTATTCCTTTTCATATTCTTTTTCATTTTCTTTGCAACTTACTACACGATATTGAATATAGCTCCCTATGTTATGCAGTATGAATTTGTTATCTATTTTATATATAGTAGTTAGAATGTACAAATCTTGAGTTCCCAATTTTTCCTTTCCCATCCCCTTTCCTCTCCTGGTAACTGTAAGTTTGTTTTCTATGTCTGTGGGTCTGTCACTTTGAATTTATTTTTGTATATGGTGTTAGAGATCTAATGTTCTAATTTCATTTTTCGTATGGAGCTGTCCGGTTTTCCCAGCACCACTTATTGAAGAGACTGTCTTTTTCTCCATTGTATATTCTTGCTTCCTTTGTTATTAGTTAACCATAAGTGCATGGGTTTATTTCTGAGCTCTCTATTCTGTTCCAGTTGATATTCAGTGCTGTGCTTAGTAAGATGGCATAGGGATTTCAAGTGTTTCATTGTTTACTTTTATAAAAGGTTACTTTTTTAGATTAGATTAATAAAGATTACTTTATTTCAGTCTGGCTTGGTTTTGCTTTGTTTTGTTTGAGAGGAAGGGGGAACGTGTCAAATAGTAAAATTAAAAATAATGGGAGAAGCCACTGGAAGATTTAACTGGCATAGCACTCATTTCCACAAATGAGGCTCTTGTGTATTTTTCTGCAGTGCTCTTCATTGCAGAGTCAGTGTTTTGGTGAGCTTGTCTTAATGCATTGTTCCTATGAGCTGGGTTTGAGAAGTCCCTTTGTGTGACCTTCTCTCTTATTTTCAGTCTCTCAGAGGACTCTGTGATTGATCACAGTGCTGCAATAGGGCCTTAAATTGATCCATTGGACTATAAGACCTGTAACCAATTTAAAGCACAGTTCTGTGTGTTTCATGCCCGCTATACAGAAAGAAGCTCTCTCATTCCCACTCTATACTCCTCCTAATACTATTTATATTTGTCTTTTCTACTGTATGATAAGAATATATCACTGTCTCCCCGGAGAACAAAAACTGTGCCTCATATATTTCCATTCCCATGGTACCAACTTATCAAGTTAATTTCAAAGAAATGTATGATCTTAACTCCAAAAGTGGATGGAAAAAACAGACTTACTGAACAAACCATTTTGAAGTTGAGGGCCTCCTCAGCATATGTGCACATGTACGCAAACACACACATGCATGGCATGACATATGTTCAACCTGCTTTCTATATAAATACATACATTTATGTGTGTACATTTGATTTTTATAAATAAAAATGTGTTATTTCTAAAATATCCATATTCATATGGTTCATGTTGGCAAAGATATGAAGCAAGACATTTAGTTGGTTCTTGAATTAAAATGTTATTTTGATTTTTTTACTTTATCTCTCATATTCTTAATTTTCTTGGATTCCTTTAGGAAATACACTTATTCTCTCATTTGCAACATGTTGACCTATAATAAATTGACTGCCACATATTTCTCCAGCAAAGATGGGTTTATCCGGGATCAGCAGAGAATTGCAATGTGGGGTCTATAACCGCAATGAGCCATGTGCAAGTCCCAGCATGGCAAGGAAAGGAGACTGCTTTTATAGAGGGGAAAAGGAGGCTGGGAGGGCTGCAGTAAACAAAGAGTCTATGGCTTTCATTGGCTGAGTCCTTACCAGGAAAGAAGAGGAGTGTCTTCCTGTTGGGCTCTGCCAATGTCACAGGGTGTGAGAGCTCCCCCTTCTGGCCTCCTGGCTCTATTTAATTGAGCTTTCTGTTTATCAGTTTTTTTACAAGCTACATTAAGGGGATAAACTTTACAGCAGTGATAAGAGGGTGTTTAGCTCAGAGTAAGAGTAAGTGAAATGTAGATAGCCGACTCTCCTAATGACAACTTAGTTTGCTGTTCAAAGTTGGATTTATTAACTGATAGGTTTGAAGGGATATATCTTTGATTTTGAGATTGTGAGAAAGTTGTGGTAGGAGCTGTAGTTTTTACTACAACCTGACTTTAGGAAACAAGTTATCCATGGTTCCCTAGTCCTGTAAATACCTATGTAGTAGATTCCATTCATGTGCTTTCTGAAATTTACCTTAAATAGAAATTCCTAAATTAAAGGAACGTGGATATTTCTTCATATATTATTTCATCCAGAATTTTACTGGGCACCAACTTTATCCAAAAACTGCCTCAAACTCTGAGAACATAGGCTGAATCAGCTACAGTTTCTCCTCTCAAGGAAACTCTCTCTTAGCTAAAGAACCTATTCCAACAGATTAAACTGTGGGTGATTTTGTATGTGTGTGTGTGTGTGTGCGTGCGTACGTGCACGCACATGCATGTGTATGGGTTTTAGCAGTCTTCTTTAATTGTGAGTATTCTTGTAGCATTATTTTCAATGCAAATATATCCTAGGGAAACAGATTTCTGAGACGTTAAGACCCGCCCCTCCTCCCCAGTAACTACTCCGAGGCACCATAGGAGAACAGAAAGTACTTGGGTTTTAAAACCATTGAGACCTTGGTTGACACCTCCAGTCTAACAAGTTTCAAGTCTCAATCTCTGGGCCTTGCCAAAGACCTAAAGATGATTTAAACAAACAAACAAACAAACAAAACCTCTCTTAGTGGTATGCCAAAGATTTGAGATCATTTAGGTAAACTGTGGTATATGATCAGCACGTAATAGTTGCCTAGATTCATATGAATACAATTGTAAGTTGATACTATCACCATTTTGGCATGGGAGAGCCAGGCTGCCATTATGATTAAGAGCCCTAGTCTGCAGCCAACCTGACTGGGTTCTGATTCTGGTCCTGCCATGCTCTAGTTTATTGGATCCTGGGGAATCTCCCTGGGCTACTAGTTTCCCATCAGTACTTTAAATGAAGAGTGAGTGAGTTAGTGTTAAGAATAGAATGTTAAGAACAGTTCCTGGTCCATACTGAGTACTATATGAGTATTTGTTAAAATCAAATACATTTGCTTTGAGTCTATAGAACCTACTTGACACTGATTAAACTAGATACAGACTTCCCAGATTTTTGAGGCATTTTTATTAATTTTTCAGTAGTGAGATGATAGAGATAATCTAGTCAATAGTTTGTTTTGCTGTTATCTCTAGTCATGTTTAATGTGTCTCTTCGTAATAAAAAGTTCTAAGTAGACTAAGAAGATTTTATAGAAGGAATTTTGCTTTCATTCTTGTTTGGGAACTTTATTTTATTTACTCTTTTTGTTGTTAAATGACTTCAAGTGATACTAGCGGACCAAGATGGCCTCAATGCTCCTTCATTCGGTTAAATTTTAAACAAGTTTCTTCTTGACTATAGGCACCTGCCCTCTCTTTTCTTAGAGCATTTTTTAAGGAAATCTGTAATCATAAACTCTTTCTCTGTTCCCTCTGAAATGAATAAATCTTAAAAACCTCTTGCCAGGGACTGTCTTTCTCGGGGACCTGGGAACAATTATTTTGAAATGTAATCGTACTCCTAGTTGTAAAACCACAAAGATGGGAGGAAGTTTACTTTTCCTTTGTTTTTTGGATAATGTCCATCCTAACAGCTGTGAGATAATATCTCATTGTGGTTTTGATTTGTGTTTTCCTGATGATTAGTGATGTCGAGCATCTTTTCATGTGCCTGTTGGCCATTTGTATGTCTTCTTTGGAGAAATGCCTATTCAAGCCTTTGCCCATTTTTTAATTTTTTAGGCTCTTGAGTGATAGGAGTTCCTTATATATTTTGGATGATAATCTTTAATTGGATACATAGTTGACATATAGTTTGCAAGTATTTTCTTTCATTTGATAGGTTGTCTTTTCATCCTGTTGATTGTTTCCTTTGCTGTGCAAAGCTGTTAGTTTGATGCAGTCCCATTTGTCTATTTTTGCTTCCATTGTGGACCCTTTCCAATTAACATAAACTGATTGGCATCCTGGAAAGCTGGAAACCGAGAAGATTAACTCTTGTCCTTTCATCTTCCCTCTGCGACCACTGAATGTTCATTGTGGCCTTGGGAACATTAAGTACAGGGTTCCAGGAAATGGATTTGCCTGGGATTTTGAGGCGGTAGGGACAAGCTGTGGTGGTCTTAAGTGGACTACTGACACTTTGTATCTTAGTATCACCAAGACCTGAAGAAACCCACTTCATGGAGAGACAGTTCAGGACATAGCTACTCAAAGAACCCTCCTCCCCCATACATTTGGGCTGTAAAAATCCCCTCTGTTGAGACTGAACAAGATAAGAAATTAAGGAAAATACTCATTTCTTTAGACTTTTAACTCACAAGGGCAAACTAATTTCATATTTTTTGGATTTACATATCTTTGGACTTTAATTTGCAAACAGATTTAATCTTCAGATTTTATTTTTTCCAAGGGAATTTGATAAAATGGGATTCTTACCCAAATTTGGAGCATTTTTAGTTTGCTGTCTTCTATTATACAAGATATCTTTATATTAACATTTTATCTCATTGCAGAAATTCTAATGGGTATTGAGCAATAGAAATATAATTTGGGATGATAAATAGAACAGAGACAGTCCGGACTTGGGAAAGAACCCCCTGAATTGATTTAACTAATAGATAGTCCAGAGCATTAGGGGAGTAAAGTCTGCCTTGCTGACGAGTGGTCTCAGGTGGATCCACAGTAGAGCAGGGGTTGGTTTGGGGATTGTAGCCTCATGAAGGTGGGAACACAACTGCTCTGAGAGGCTCCTGACCTTCTTGCCCATATTGTTGCTTAATCATTGGCATTAAGTGAACCAAAAGCAAGGTGGGGTGGAGAGGAGTTTATTCTTCCCTTCTCTTGATTCCAGCTGGAGGGGTGATTGCTACAGCACCTTTCTGGCTTTTCCCACCCCTCACTCACTCCTCTCCAGAGGAAAAGGAGCAAATTATATCATTGGCAGAAGGAATCTGGCTGAGCTCTTTTTCTCCTTCCCCTTACAGCCTGTCTCCTGGAGGAGAGCATGTGTTTTGGTCTGCCCTTTTCTACCCTGTGGTTGACCAGTGTTCCCTGTGACCAGAAGGGTAAATATGGGATTGAGTATCAGGAAACTCACTGTTGTCTTCACTGTCACCAACTGAGTTTTAACCAACAACAACTCATATTTACATGTGGCCTCTGCAACTGTGGTTTTTCCTCTTTTATATCTACTTACTTCCTATGCCTGACATCATTTCCTCTTTTTAAAAAATGTAGCAGTATTTCTTTGCTGTGGAACAGTGGCCCCAATTAGTATAGGTCATGTTGCTTAGAGCATAAAACTGGTGTGCTGATGAGAAAATTTATCTGATGTGTTTCTTCCCAATTTTGGGTTTATCATATCGTCATAATTACATTCATTTCCTTTGTTAAATTGATTTAAGTTTACATTTTCTTTTATATAAGCCTCTGGAGATATTGATCTCACCTGTGGTACAGTATAACGGAAACAAATTGTAGCTAACATCCTTGCTTTGGCTAAAGGCAATGTTTTAAAAATGTGTGGTTTCTTCTTCTGTGTGTAACTAATAAAACATGTCAAACACAACTGAATTTGGAATATAAAAAATATTTGTTAGATATCAAGATATTAATTCTTCCAGACTATGAGTGTGTCTGTCCCCAGTCTCTGCTTGTCTCCCAGAATTATTACGTTGCTTGGAGGGTCAGGGAAGCACTATCAAAGACAGGTTTGACTTGTTTAAAAAGTATGATTAATTCAAATTCATAATATGAGTGATCTGATTAGTTGTTAGGGATGATCTTTTCTGCAGGGAACCCTACAAACTTGGGGATCACTGTAGACACAAGAGAAATGTTGAAATATTAGCAAGAGCTTTGGATTAGGAGTTGGGAGATTAAAAGCCAATAAATGGTTTTGTAATTTTGAGTCAGTCTTTTAATCTCTGTGCCTTAGTTTCCTCTTTTGAAAAATGGTGATGTCTCTTGCCCAATGTTTCTTGTAAGGATTTTGAGGGAATATAATAAAAGAGACCTTTGAACACTATAAAAACCATATCTATGCAAATGCTTTAAAATTGTTTTTTAAAAAGTGATATTGGTGCAAATACAATATATTTGTTATTATCATACTTATTATTTTTCATTACTTTTAGGCAAATGTTAGCATTAGGAGAGTCTTTAAAAATTTGCAGATTTAGAAAAAGGCAGCATTTGCTGCAATCACACAAGTCAATTAAACAAGATATTTGTAGTCGAATATTCCACTAAATGGTGCTTGATAATGATGGATTTTTATGGAATTAAAATATGCTACCTCCTTACTGATTGCAAATTAGGAACTGAAAATCATTGTTCATGCTTTCATTTCTCAAATAGAAATACCTCTTTCTGGCCATGCATCTGTGAAGACTTAGTGCATTTTGTTCTGATTTATTCAGGAAGTCCCCAGATTATAAATGGCTTATAAAAAAGTACATTTTAACTAAGTTTTTTGGAACAGAGAAAATCCTTTTCTTTTTCCAATTAAAAGAAAAATAAACACTTCATGTTGGGGATTTTCCACTTTCTTGCCTTTGCTCAGGCTTTCCTACCAGCTTAGAACATACTTTAAATTCTACTCATTCATCAAAACCCAAGACTGCAAGTCCTGTGAGAGCAGAGAATATATCGTATTCATTTATGGGAACTGCAGTGCCCTGGTTTTCCAGCTCATTGGGGCCATCTTTTCCTTTAACTATAGAATATGTGGAAAAAGCAAGGGTCTCCAGCAAGATGATGGGGTCCAGCCTCCTCTCTCTTACTCAGAGCACCCTGGAGAAGCACCTCTGGTCCTGGTTCTTGTCCTTCTCTGCTCTGCTACTCCAGATTGCTGTCTAAGTTTCACCTAAACACTGGCCCAGCTCCACCAGTTACCCACAAGTGGCTATGGAGAATGAGCAAATGTTAGTGACCATAACACTGCAGAAGAGGAATATTTAAATTGGGTGTCAGATAACATGTTCCCAGAGGCCGTTTGCCATGCCCGTCACAAGGTGTTCACTGCAATCTCTTCATGTCCACCTCCTATTGCTTTCGTGCCTCTAAGACCCACTTTTCTTTTCCTGATGGGAATCCCCATCAGTCCTGCTCTTGGTTCCCAAAACCCAAGCCCAATACCCCTTTATCTTTTTTCAGGCATATTGATAAAGAAATAAACCAACAAGGCAAAAAACCAGTTGACATAATCTCTCCAAATCTACCACCATCTCTACCCCCACTAACTTACACTATGAAGACATACTTTGCTGAGTAATTAGCACATCTATCTGAAGCTTTGGGTTATTTTATCAGTGTTTAGGGCTGCCTTAAAACTGCAGAAAGGGGGAACTCATAATTGCAAAACTGTAAGTGCTCGCTGGCATGGTTCCTTGAGAGCAAATAGGAAGTTGGATTTTCTGACCTTAGAAATCATAAGAAATAAATTGCTTTCTAGCCATTTAGAAATCATTATTTTGTCTTGTTTTTCATAATCAAGAGTTCAGAAAAATTTGCTCCATTTCATCTCCAGCATATACCCAGCCCATGTTGTGCACTGGATTCATGTTTGTTGATAAAGACTTGAATGAATGCGCAGTAAGAGGTGTCCCTCAAGCCTTTCCTAATGGTCCTTGCTGGAAGTAGCTTCACTCTGACTAGCGTTAACATGTTAAGTATACCTTTCTCATTTATGTTTTCACTCTCTAACTTGTATTTTGGTTATTTGGCTCCCTGTTCTAATGTAAACTGCATTGGGAAGAGTAAACATGTTTTCATCATTCTATATTTCATCCATATTCCATAATTTTTCACATATTCTATAATATATGTTTCAGTGATTATGTACACAGATGGACCAATTTGTTTGTCCATCCTCTGTCCATATCCATTTCTTTTTTGTTTATTTTTTAACTATTGAAGTATATTCACTTTACCATGATGTGTCAATTTCTGGTGTGCAACACAATGTTTTAGTCATACATATACATACATATATTCCTTTTAATACTCTTTTTCATTATAGTTTTCTATAAAATATTGCATATAGTTCCCTGTGCTATACAGTAGAAACTTGTTGTTTATCTATTTTATATATAGTAGTTAGTATCTGCAAATCTCGAACTCCCAATTTATCCCTTCCTACCCCTGGTAACCATAGGTTTGTTCTCAATGTCTGTGGGTCTGTTTCTGTTTTGTAAATAATTCATTTGTGTCTTTTTTTAAATTCCAGTATAACTGATATCACATGGTACTTTTCTTTCTCTTTCTGGCTTACTTCACTTAGAATGATGATCTCTACATCCATCCATGTTGCAGCAAATGCCATTATTTTATTCTTTTTTATGGCTGAGTGGTATTCCATTGTATAAATATGCCACAACTTCTCTATCCCGTCATCTGTCATTGGACATTTAGGTTGTTTCCATGCCTTGGCTATTGTAAATAGTGCTGCTGTGAACATTGGGCTGCATGTGCCTTTTCTAATTAGAGTTTTCTCCAGATATATGCCCAGGAGTGGGATTGCTGGATCATAGGGTACGTCTATTTAGTTTTTTAAGGAACCTCTATCCATTTCTTAATCAGAGCGGCATAACCAGAGAGGCATTCTGGTATTTGTTTAAGGATGCAAGTATTGGAACATCAGTTTCCCCATCCAGAAAATGAAAATTAATAAAGGCACCAATATTGTAAAGTTGTTCAGAACTGAATAAGTGGATGCAAGCAAAGTGCGTAGTACAGATCTGGATCTACAGTCAGCATGAAGGAAACATTAGTTATGATTCTTGTTGTCATTAATTCAAGAAAAAAAAAAAAAGGCAAGTGTCTATTTGTCAGGACCTGTTGGGTGTGAAGGACAGAAAGGGATTAATCTTTGGCCTAATGAGGTGCACAGTCTAGTGGAAGAGAAGACAGACAAGTAAAGAGAAATACATTGAGGATGAAGAGGACTTCTGCTCAGGTACAG
Organism: Camelus bactrianus; assembly: GCF_048773025.1. NCBI lineage: Eukaryota > Metazoa > Chordata > Mammalia > Artiodactyla > Camelidae > Camelus > Camelus bactrianus. Next base: position 18,397,764 of record NC_133568.1, on the reverse strand, counting down.
AGTAAATGACAAGAGAACAGAGGTGGGGCTTTTCACACAACCTGGGGGACAAGGCTGGGGTCAGAAAGCTTTCTCGGAATGTGATCCCTGAGCCATGAGGTCCAATTGAAGTTGAAGCGTCTTTAGTTACCTATAACGATGAGTGGGAAAATACTTCTTCAGGGTGACTAATTGAGGAAAACAGGAAAAAAGTGATGAAACTGAGTAAGAAGTTGTCTTTCAGTGCAGATTTAAAGTTGGCAATTGAGGAAGTAATCAGGATGGAAGCTCTGGCTTTCTGTGCACCTGGCCACCCCGATTTAGTGGGTAGACATACTCCTGGTAGAAAGGAAACCCTTTATAAATGGACAAGCCCTGAGTATCTTGGTCGAGGCACTGTGCAGGCCGGGAAGAGCCCAGCCTGCAGGGGACAAGACTGTATAATTCAGGGAGGGACAAACCAGGATAGACAAATTCGGTCAGCAATTCCTGATTCACCTGATACGCCAGGAACAAAAGGTAAATAAAGAGGCCTCCACAAATACTCCATATGTAGCATGTATAGAATTAAGTTCCTTTTCTTCCTTTTCTTTTCCTTAATCAGCCCTTCCTCCTGCCATCTTTACTTTGGATATGTCATTGCTGTCTGTACATTTGTGGTCTGTACAGTATCTGGCTATACATCTTTTGTATTCTCTCTCTTTCATCCTTTTGACCAGTCTGCCAAGAAGTCTTGATGACTGGGCTCCTTAGAAGTCTCTCAAGTATGTGTTTCCTCCAGTCCACCATGCCGCTTGCCCTGGTTCAGGCTCTAATTACCATGAGCATCACAATAGCTTTTTTTTTTTTACAACACTCTCTGCTAGTTCAGTCTCTTCTTGGTCTCACATCATCTTTTACACAGAACCAGGTAGATGGGAAACATCCTGGGCTTTGTGACCCGTCTCTGTCATAACTACTCAAGCCTGCCATTGTAACAGGATAGTAGGCACAGACAGTGTGTAAACAAATGGACACGGCTGTGCTCCAATAAGCCTTTAATGACGGACATTGAAATTAAATGTCATGTGACATGTCTTCTTCTTTCCATTTTTAAAACCCCTTTAAAAGCATATCAACTACTCTCAGTTCACGGGTTGTAGAGAAACAGGTAGGGGGCCAGATGGGACCTGCAGACCGTGGTTTTCTATCTCTTGTTTCCTACTGTTGTAAAGGACCTTTCCAACAACTGCAGAAAGAACCAGTTCAAATTGCACATCAGAGTACACTAACCCCATCACTGAATAAGTGTCTCCAGCCTATACTTCTATTCTCATTGCCAACCTTTTTCCCTGACTTGGATGCTCCTTGTGTTTCCGTCACCCTCCACTGTCATTATGATTCTAAAAAAAAAACTTCAAGGACTTAACAGCTTTATGCTCTTGCACATGTTAGTCTCTCAGAAAAACTGTTCTCCTCTGCAATTTGTCTAATTAACAAACATCATAGGACACATATCATATGTCATATCTTCATTATTGTTTTCCCTGAATCTGTAACTCAGCAGAATTCACTTATCTTTTATTTGTACTGCCATTGTCCTTCATACACATATTTTTTTCTATAGAGAATATCACATTGTTAAAGTTTCTATTTAAAAAATTACTTAGCTTTATTCATCTTAATCACAAGCTTCTTAGCATAGGAAAGTATCTAGTAAGTGTTTGTTGAACAAATGAATGACTTTTCCATATTAGCCACTGTTGCAAAGTTGACATTACCATCATTATTTCTCAGATAATGCATGAAAAAAATAGTGATTTGCATAATCACAAGATGTGTCAATAACCAAATTACAACAGAGAACTCAAAAATTACTCTGTGTTTTCTAAGTCAGTAAACTATTATAGTTCTTTTCTTCCCTGAGAATTTACTCTTATTCTTGCCTCACCTTTCTTGGAAAATATTCCTCTAGCTCAAGTATCTGGTATTCATAATATCACCCTTACACAGAAGATCAAGAATGTTCTAACATTGTGATTTGAGGGCTCCTGGAGATATCTGCCAATTATTCTTTTATCCGGTGGTTGGTAAACTTACATTTCATATTGGCATATTCATTGTTTTAACTAGAGGTGTTCTTTTTTCAAAATTGGTCCTAGTAAAAGGAAAATACATCCAAGAGAAGTAATACTTTCGACTTCTATTAGTCATGCACACTTTAGTGTGAACTAGAGAGGAAAAAAAGAAGTTCATTGGGGCAGGGGTTGAACACATAAAAATCCTAAATTCTTCTATGGTTGAATACAGACCATTTTCTTGAAGATAATTATACTCTATCATATCATGTTGAGAACATCTCTGTAGAGTGACAAATTATAATGGTATTCTATCTCTTCAAAAGGCAGTGTCCTTGCCCAAGGCAATCTACAGATTTAATGCAATCCCTATCCAATTACCCAGGACATATTTCACAGAACTAGAACAAATCATAATAAAATTTATATGGAACCATCAAAGACCTAGAATTGCCAAAGCATTACTGAAGAGAAAGAAAGAGGCTGGAGGAATAACTCTCCCAGACTTCAGACAATACTATAGAGCTACAGTCATCAAGACAGCATGGTATTGGTACCAAAACAGACATATAGACCAATGGAACAGAATAGAAAGCCCAGAAATGAACCCACAAACTTTTGGTCAACTCATCTTCGACAAAGGAGGCAAGAATATACAATGGAATAAAGACAGTCTCTTCAGCAAATGGTGTTGGGAAAACTGGACAGCAGCATGTAAAACAATGAAGCTAGAACACTCCCTTACACCATATACAAAAATCAACTCAAAATGGATTAAAGACTTAAACATAAGACAAGATACAATAAACCTCCTAGAGGAAAATATAGGCAAAACATTATCTGACATACATCTCAAAAATTTTCTCCTAGAAGAAATAAAAGCAAGAATAAACAAATGGGACCTAATGAAACTTACAAGCTTCTGCACAGCAAAGGAAACCATAAGTAAAACAAGAAGAAAACCTACGGAATGGGAGAAAACTTTTGCAAGTGAAACCGACAAAGGCTTGATCTCCAGAATATATAAGCAGCTCATACAACTCAATAAGAAAAAAATAAACAACCCAATCCAAAAATGGGCAGAAGACCCAAACAAGCAGTTCTCCAAGGAAGACATACAAATGATCAAAAAGCACATGAAAAAATGCTCAATATCACTAATTATCAGAGAAATGCAAATCAAAACTACAATGAGGTATCACCTCACACCAGTCAGAATGGCTGTCATTCAAAAATCCACAAATGACAAATGCTGGAGAGGCTGTGGAGAAAGGGGAACCCTCCTACACTGCTGGTGGGAATGCAGTTTGGTGCAGCCACTATGGAAAACAGTGTGGAGATTCCTCAAAAGACTAGGAATAGACTTACCATATGACCCAGGAATCCCACTCCTGGGCTTGTATCCAGAAGGAAATCTACTTCAGGATGACACCTGCACCCCAATGTTCATAGCAGCACTATTTACAATAGCCAAAACATGGAAACAGCCTAAATGTCCATCAACAGGTGACTGGATAAAGAAGAAGTGGTATATTTATACAATGGAATACTACTCAGCCATAAAAACCGACAACATAATGCCATTTACAGCAACATGGATGCTCCTGGAGAATGTCATTCTAAGTGAAGTAAGCCAGAAAGAGAAAGAAAAATACCATATGAGATCGCTCATATGTGGAATCTAAAAAACAAAAACAAAAACAAACAAACAAAAACAAAGCGTAAATACAGGACAGAAATAGACTCACAGACAGAGAATACAGACTTGTGGTTACCGGGGGGTGGAGGGTGGGAAGGGATAGCCTGGGATTTCAAAATTGTAGAATAGATAAACAAGATTACACTGTATAGCACAGGGAAATATACACAATGTTATGATAACTCACAGAGAAAAAAATGTGACAATGAGTGTGTATATGTCCATGAATGACTGAAAAATTGTGCTGAACACTGGAATTTGACACATTGTAAAATGATTATAAATCAATAAAAAAGTTAAAAAAAAAAAAAGGCAGTGTCCTTGAATACGGAAAGTCTCAGTAAATTTGCACATAATGTTTCTTCATGTAACAACGTTGCACTGTCATATAGGATGAACCCTATAATAATACTTTTTATGGAAAGAGTTCCTCTGTCAGTTTCCCTAGTCCTTTGAAAATGATCCATCAATTATCCTAGGAGCTGCTGCAGTCAGTGTCAGTGTATTCCTTATCTACATTTGTGGCATGTTGAGCCTGAAGTGATGGATAGAAATATATCCGCTTGCAGGAGTTTGAAGGGCAAAAGTAAGAAAGCCTTTGTTTACCTCCTTGATATGTTACAGTTTGATAGCTGATAATTCTAGGCTACTAGATCCAGTAATGGGTTTCACAATTACTTGGGTATGAACACATGATAATATTTTAGTTATTCTTTAAAGCTGATGTATTTTTTAAAAAACTTTTCTGTGTCTTTACTAGTGAGAAGAGTTCTTAAAAATGCTCTTTTGTATCCCATATTCCTTGGTTCTTTCAAAATACAGTGTATCTTACTAGTTATACTTGCAGGACAGAGTCAAACCGCCTGGATTACTAGTGCTGGCACTTCCTAGCTTTGTGATCATAGCCAGGTTTCCTAATCTTTCTCTGCCTTATTTTATTTATCCATAAACTAGGATAATAATAGTGTGTCACAGGATTGTTGCAAGGACTAAATAAATAAAAATGCTTAAAAGAGTACCCTGGTAAAAGTAAAATCTTAATAAATGATGTTGTTGTTGTTGTTGTTGTTGTTGTTATTGATTTGTGCTTGTTATTTTCTCCTTAACAAGCTCTTTCAGTGAGTTTCTACATACAACATCCAACCAGCTGGTCAAAGGTGTGAAAAAATATGTAAAGAAGTTTATTTGATTATGTAGAAATAACAACCTCAGACTTACTGCAATTCCAAATGTTCAACTGTTTTTTCCTAGCCATCAGGTTATCCTATTTTTCGATCATTACTTCTGCCTTGGTTTTTCTGTTTGTTTTTGTTTTCTTTTTCTCTCGTGTTTCCAAATCCATTCAAGTTTCTATTAATATTATGACATACTTTCTTGTTTGCATGTACTCCATAAATATAGCTCATCTTGAATCAGTGAGTGTTAGGCATGAGAAAGAACACCTTGAGAGTATTGTGGCTGAGACATGCTGAGGTAACGTCAAAAGAAACAAATGAAATTGGAATAATCTAGTTAAATGAGTTATTTGTCATGTAAGAGAAAAGAGTTTGCAGAACCTAACTGAGCAAGTATTCAGACATTATTTCTTTGCATGTCTTTCAGCCCCATCTTCTTTCTCCCCACTTCCTGCATTTCCAGTGACATGAATGTCAGATGTTTTCCTGTAGTCCCACAAGTCTCTGAAGCTCTGTTCATTTTTTCTCAGTGTTTTCTCTCTACTGTTCAGATTAGATAATTCCTTTTGTCCTTTACGTTCGCTAATTCTTCTGTCGTCTCCATTCTACTCTTAAGCCCATCCAATGTGTGTTTAAAATTTCAGTCACTGTATTTTTCACTTCTCAAACTTCCCATGTGTTTCTTCTTTATATTCTCTTTCTTTGCTGAGGCTATGTTTTCACTTGTCTCAAATGAGTTTGTAACTGCTTTTTGAAGCCTTTTTATAATTTCTCACATAGCAAGTTAACACGATCTTAAGAAGAATAATGTTTACTATTTTATCATCGCATGTTATAAGTATTTTAATGTTTTACATTCTAGCTGAGAATAAAGTCTATCTTTAAGATAGTTCACCTATCAGTGGAGTTGACTGAGTTATACTAAAAGTGAATTTAAATTTAGGTGCCTACATTTTTTTTTTTTTAGTAAAGGAGAAAATAGCAATGTGTGATGAAAATAACCAGCTGGATAGACTTTTTGCCCCCCCCCCCCCCGACCAGTAGCCCAAGAAGAAACTAAGACAAAATTCCCATAAGAATTAATCAGCGAACCTAACACAACATACAAACTACATGAAGACAAGGCGTGACAAGTGTTCTGCGTATTTCATATCATAGTATTTTTTATCTTAAGTTCAAATACATGCACAAGTAGTTACAAAATGTTTATTAAGCAACTGCAAATTGCCTACAGCTCTAAGGGAATTTACATCATGCTAGGTAAGCGTTTGTCTGATCTACTCTACTTAGCCTTTAGGTCATCCTTCTCATGCATCTGTGGCCTGTAGGGGCTTGGGAAGCTGTCCGTAGCTATGGAATAATTTTTTGAGTTGTAGGGCTGAGTGATCCAATCTCCCATTTAGATGGAGAGTCGATACATCACCTTATAAAACGAAGACAGAATGTTAGTTTTCTGTTAGTTAAGACAGAATATCATGTCTTGAGGAGTCATTCAAGTGTACCTTTGGGAGGTTTTGGTTATATGAATGGTTAGACCAAATTGCCCACACCATAGCTCTCTTGGGCATCCCAGTGAGAATGTTAGAAATTAATCCTGTGGCTAACATTCAGCAGGTCAAACTGAATTGCTATTTATGAGTCTCAGGATGTAAAAGAAAAAGAAATAAGAAAGGTAGAAAGAGAATACCTTTCTGGGTAAATTCCCTGAAGACCTTGTCAACAAGGTGTTGACTTTTTTTAAACTAGTCCCTTATCAGCTCTACAGACGTGGACCATGAGTTTTGCTGGACGTATTTTCATGTCTTCTTTTAAAAGCAAAATAAAATTAGTCCCTTCTGGCCACTTAACTTCCACTGAGAAGCTATAAAAGGGCCAGCAACTACAGGCGCTTTTTTAATGTGCACTGACTGAAATCCCAAAAAATAGCAAGCAGTTATTTTATGAGGCTCTCATTGACACTGTGTGTCCCCACAAGCGCACAGTTTATGTTACAAACAAGAGCCTTTGCCTGCTGTGGATTCATCACAAATCTATACTGGGGGGGGGGGGAGGGGAATACCGCTGGAAAAAGCACTGAGGAAGTCAGCTGAGAATGATATATTTAGGGTTTCTCTTTTTATTATTATTCAGTATACTGAGGCATGTTGTTCACGTTGAGGAAGAGTAGATTGGTTCAGGGAATGAATTAAAAGACACTTATGTGTCTCACCTTTTATCATTGGTAGATTATCTCTGGTCAAAATCATGATTTCATGAAGCAGATTGCTTTTTCAGTCTCTTGAATTTTTATTTTGAATTGTGATATAATTGACCTATAACACTGTATTAGTTTTGGGTGTGCAACTTAATGATTTGATATAAATATATATTGCAGAATGATTACCACAGTAAGTTTAGTTTACATCCATCCACCACCCAATGTTACAATTGTTTTTTTTTCTTGTGCTGAGAACTTTTAAGATGTACTCTTTTAACAGCAACTCTGCTTTTAAACAAACATATCAAATTAGTATTATTTCCTATGAAGAGAGAGTGCTTTAAAATACTGCCATTACAGAAATATTTCAGGACTTTCTGATTTCTATTTGCTTTTATAATAAAATACACATTAAAATAAACATCCTCCACTGTAGCAAATCTCCAGGTTTTGAAGGTGGCTTGCTAAGTCACCTGAAACAAAGTCCTTTGAATTAAATAGATAAAATATTTGAAAATCAAATAGTATTTTAAAGACTAGGAGCTAGAATACTGTCATATCATGGAAGCCAACCATTAGGCCAGTGTCCTACTTTTGTGTCACATGATGTAAAATTTACTCAATTTTCTACATGATGAAATTGACTCTGACTTTTTGTGATGAGTTGAGCATCAGCCATTCCACCGAAGATGTGTAGAGTGGCCACTAGAACGTCTCCTCTGTGATTTGGAAACACTTGCTTTCTTGATCTTGGGCAAATTGTCGTTTCTGCTGCTTATAGGGACTCACATCCTCCATAAACATGATACTGTCTCAACACTATGCACTGCCTTCCTCAGGAATACATTCTTTTATGCTTTTTTCTTTTCCTTTCTTTGTTTTTGTTTTTTGTTATCACTAGCCATCAAAAACTCAAGTCCCTGTCTTTATTGAAAATGGTCTAGAGTTTATCTTTAAGAGTATGTCTTGAGCTGTCATTTTTAAGAGATAATATAATTGTGTGCTTGAAAGTATCAAATCTCTGACCTTTTCGGTTTTCCTTCTGTCTTCTGTGTAAGATTATGATCATGTATCTCCTGACTTCCCTCTTTTTTTTTTGCCAAGCACTCTGGTCCCTGACATTACTTGACTTTTTATAACCGTCTTTCTATTATTCTGAACACACTGCTTGTGCATTTTACAAGCTTTCCCCTCTAAATAATAGTGGGTTTTGTATCACTGTGCGGTGAAGAACCTGATATTATGTTTCAAATGTTGCAATAATTTTCATTTCTCTTCATTCAAATAAAATAATCTGATGCACATTTACCAAATGCCAGACTAGAAATGAGAATTTCATAAAGAGACAAACAAGAGTTAACATCTCTGTACTCACGAAATGTTGAGACAGGGGAAGAAGTCACATGGACAACTTGGACATGATTTAGGGAGAGCAGTAAAAGAGAACTGAACAGTGCAATGGAGGTCAAAAGAGGGAGTGATTCACTCTGTTTGCTGACATTGGGAAAGTTCCACAGAGACAATACCGCTTAAACAAAACTCCCCAACAGTGAGAAAATGGGGAGAAAGGGACATCCTAAGAAAAAGGAGCAGCAGGTGCAAACTCAGAGCAGACTGAAAGTAATTTTTTAGATAGTGGAAAATTGTGTCGTAAAGGGAGTAAACCATGACGTGCATGCACGCGTGTTTTGTATTGGCATACAGCTGGTGACTGTGGATCTTAGGGTGACAGGAAATGTAGAGAACAGAAGCTGGTGATCTATTTTTTTCCATTGAAAGATTTGGCATGATAGCAAATGAAATGGACTCAGGTGCACAGAGTTTAAACCACACTGGAATGAACTTTACACACCCTAGAAATCCCCAATCTGCTTTCCTCCAATTGCATGTTCCTTCCTCTACCCCACCCCTGGTTAACCAGAATGCTAAGTATCGTGTGCATCTCCCAAGTGCAGGCCTCTAAACTTCAGTGTTGCTTTTGCCTGTTTTTGAAGATCTATAAGTAGAGTCTTTTGTGATTAAATGTGAAAATGAGCTCAGCTATATGAACTCTCCAATCATGGAAGAAAAAATAAAAGCGCAATTCTGAATCATGCAAAGGAAAAAGAAACATGCCTGATGATTGCTTTTGTTAAGATACTATATCAGGTTTACATACTAGGTTCAAATTCTCACATCATCTTACATCATCTTAATTCTCTTGAAAGATATAGTATAAGGAGTAGAATTCTCTTGTAAGGATATGGTTTTATCAGCTTCCTAATGTAAGAGTTGATGCTTGGGTTATTTTGGTTTTTTATGAACAATGTTTGTATGCACGATCTTCTTATGTATGTGCAAGAGTTCAGAGTAAATGCTGGAGTGTCTGGATGGAGGTAGGCTATGGACACATTGAAGTTTGCTAGGAAACTTTTTTTCTAGGTGGTTAAATCAATTGACACTCCCACCAGCAATGGTGAGGATTTATGTTGTTTCTTATGCAAATAATACTTGGCACTAACTAGCCTAAATTTTTTGCTAATATGGTATCATGAAATGGAATCTCTGGTTTTAATTTGTTTCCCTGATTACGAATGAGAGTGGACATCTTCTCATATGATTTTTGGTCATTGATGGAATTCTCTGAAAGTTTTGGCCAATTCTTTTTATCATTTCCTGTGAAGTTACTTTTTTCTTGTGGTTATGCAGTTCCTCATGTTTCTGAAAACTAATCTTTTGCCCATTTTATGTGTCACAAACATTTTCTCACAAATTAGAGTTCATTTATTTCGCCTCCTATATGTTGGTGTTTTATTAGGTGATGTATGTTGGTTTTAAATTTTAACATCCTTTTTACAATTTAGACTTCATTCTGATGCTAATACAGAGTCATCAGGAGAAATTGAATCGAGAGATGGGAGGCCAGTTATAAAGCAATTACAAAAATGCAGATTGTGAAGGCTTTAAAGTAAACAGTTGCAATAGGGTTTAATCTCTACTTTTAATAGAAGGAAGCAAGTTGGAGTGTTTATTTCAGAGGTGGAATTGACAGCCATGGATATGTGGGGATTTGTGTGAGCATAGAGTTCAGGGGACTGCTTCCTGTGTTAAGAGTGCCATTAACTATACGCATTTTTGGAGAAGATTTTGAGATAATAGAATTAGGGGATTTTACAAGCACATAAAAGTATGAGGTCTAGCTCTCAACAGTGGTTTGTGCAAAACTTGATCTGTTAATCTGGGAACTGTTGATTCGTAAGAAGTAACTAAAGCTATGGAAAATCATGTAGGAAGTGTTCAGTCTTAGACAGTCTAATTTCCCCAAGAATAGGGACAATGTCTCATTCTGTTTTGTTGCCAGTGTCCAGGAAAATGCATGATACATTGTAGGTGCTCAATAAATCCATGTGAACTAATGGCTGCCTTGAGCCATTATTTAAGAGCATGAAAAATAGGGAGTAGGTAGCGGAGGAACAAGCTAAGCCCTCAGGAGAATCAAAAGAAAATGTGTGGGGATGTGAATGAAGGAAATCGTCAACAGCCTCAAGTGACACAGTGGGAGGGTACTTTCAGTTGCCCAGAGGGACGAGATGCTGGATTTCAGTGAGTTGGGAAGTGACAGGAATGAGGAAATAGACGTAAGGACGGTTTATGTGACACGGTGATACAGGAGGGAATATTGTGGCATCAGATTCCTGCTGATGAGGGCATATTAGTGCTTTAGTTCAGTCCTGCCTGGGTTAGTACCCATACAAAAAGAGTAACTGCTAAGTACATATTGTCCAAAAGAATGGATTAGCGAGTAGATGGGAAAATATTAATAGAATGGAAGGGGACTGGGCACTAAAAAAGTAGGAAACCAAGCAATGAAAATCTGAGGAACATTCCATGAGTTGGCCTGGGGAAGGCTTTTCTGCAACAAAAACTGGAGACAACTATTTGTGTGATGAGAAAAGTTTTAGTTTGCTAGCAGATGCATGTTGTTTTAAGGGGCCACTGCAAAACTTCTGAGTGCATGCTTCAAGTATTGTTATGAGCCTTGGACTCTGCTTAAGGTAGACGCTGGCTCGGAAGGAAGGCTGTTTTTAAGTTAGAAGACTTTTAAGTGTAATGACTATCCAAGATGAATGATTTTGGATAAGGATTAAGATGCACCATTTAGAACTAGTTTAACGGTTTTCAAAGAAAAAAAGTCTTCCAGTAGCATCCTCTGAATTTAACTCAGTTTGAGAAGGATGAGTTGGCAGGTCTCAGGGAGAGTCCTATGGTTTAGAAAATTTGAGTGAGTTGCCCCAGGGCTCTGACGCTGGGAAAGAAAAGTCACCCACGGGTCAGTGGAGATTTGCTCTGCCACATACAGAAGACTTAGCAGGTAAATGCCCCAAAATTATTAGTCTTAAAAGTTAGACTAGGGCTAACTTCTATCATTCATTATGTAAAGAATTTTTTAATAAGGAGATTGCAGAAAGCTTTCTAAAATTATTACCTAGACAAGTTCTTTTCTATTTTCTTAACTATAAGTGCTGCTTCATTCTTTTTCCATCCAGTCTTTGTTGTTTCACTTTTTGTGGTCCCTTTCCAACCTGGAGTTAGAGAAACAAGACTCGCAATTGTTCAAATACGGCAAAGAAAATATATCGCAGATCTTGTCCATCATCTGTCAATACCTGGGATGGGTATCTGCTCTTTTAGATGCTGTACTGGGTTCTCATTCTTACTAGAACTTCAGAACATTTGAAAATTGGGTTGTTGCAAATGTAACTAGTTAAGATGAGACCATGCTAGAGTAGGGAGAACTTTTATTCCAATATGACTGGTGTCCTTTTAAGAAGAGAAGAGACATGGAGGGACATACAGCTTCATGGTGATGGAGCAGAGATGAGTTGTGTGTCAACAAACGAAGGAAGGCCAAGGATTGCCAGCACTGCTGGGAGCTAGGAGACAGCCATAGAACGGATTCTTCCCTCGAAACTTCAGAGAGATCATAGCCCTGCTGATACCTTGATTTCAGACTTCTAGCCTTGAGAAGTGTAAAAGAATAGATTTCTCTTGTTTTAAGCCACCCAGTTTGTGGTACTTTGTTACAGCGGCCCTAGAAAACTAATACAGATGCCGCTGGCTTCTTCAAACAACTCAGAACTAAATGCTCCTTGATCCATTGCAGGTGTCTTCAGATATTCAAGAGAGATAAAAACAGAATTAGGGGAGGAGGGTATAGCTCAGCCATAGAGCGTGTGCTTGGTATGGACGAGGTCCTTGGTTCAATCCCCACTACCTCTTCTAAAATACATAAATAAATCTAATTACCTTCCCCTGCCCAAAAAAAAAAAAAACCCAGAATTGGGAAGGGTGGTGGTAGGATCAAGGGAAACATAATCACAGTCTGCTTAAATTAATAGGGTAATTTTAGATTGCTACCAAAAAGTTGGAAAGTTAAATAAATCAGGGTCTTCACTTGTTCTTCAAGATTTGTTGACTATGGGAAGTGGATTCTGGCAAGTTGACTTGATCTAGCAAAATGCAGCCCTTCCTATCTTGCTGTGGGATTATTTGGATTTGGAGACTCTGCCCAGGTAAATTGTCAAGGTGGTGCAATGCTGGTATGAACTGAGATAGAACTGTGCTGACCAGTTGAATCTGGTGCAGGAATTGGCAGTTTCCTGAATGGGGTACTCTGTTAGATTTTCAGGACTGCCATAACCAAATACCACAGCTGGAGTGGCTGGAACAACAGAAATCTGTTTTCTCACAAATAGAAGAAGGTGATCAAGGAAACTGGAAATTAGACATTAAGGTCTCAGCCAGGTTGGTTTCCTCTGAGGTCTCTCTCCTTGCCTTGCAGATGGCCATCCTCTTGCTGCCTGTTCAGGGGTCCTCCTTCCGTGCACACATGCCCCTGATGTCTCTGTGTGTGTCTGAATTTCCTCTGCTTATAAGAACACCAGGGCCCACCCTCATGGCCTCATCTCAACTCGATCACCTCCTTAAAGGTCTTATCTCCAAGCATAGTCATATTCTGAGGTACTGCTGGTTAGGGCTTCAACATTTTGAGTTTTGGTAGCCAATTCAGCCCATAACAAATATCTGGGAAAGGTAAATGATCAAGATAAATGAGAAGTCTTTCTGTGTCCTATATAATTGGGAAGAATGGAAATTTGAAGAGCAATAATATCACAGAAGAATGAAAAATGTTGGCACATATTGAGGATGTCAACTGAACCTCTTCCATGGTTGAAGAAGTGTTCCTGAGTTGATCCTCAGAATGCAAAAGTCTACCATTGGATTATCCATGGGTAGTTTTGGTCATACATTCCCTTGTAAATGAAATAGCAGAGCAGTAATTGAAGATTTGAAATGAGATCAGAGCCACTGACATTTATTTCAGAAAGAATTCAGTTTCTTGATGACGTTTCTAAGCTCTACTCCTTTCTCTGATGTCTTTGTTCATCTGTGCAAATGCTCAGGAAGAACAGTGCAGAGATGCTACGTTTCTCATCCCTGTCTCGAAATATAATCGCAGTGCACAAGTGTCTGCCTGTAAAGAACAAATACTAGCAAAGCTTCTGAGAAGCAGATAATTTAGATATAGTACCAGCCCGAGGGTTGTGACATGTGGATTCTGTTTTCTTCATTGAATGCACGTGGTGAAACTTATCCCTGACACTTTTTATTTCCATTGCTGAGACACTTCTAAATAAGATTTTGGCATGATGGTAAATATATTCCTTTATTGACTGACCCATCAAGAGTAGGCCATAATAGAATAAATGTCCCCCGAGGGCAGCAGCAGCAACGTGGCGGAGATGACAGAGGTGGAGGGGAAGTGTCAGGACTCCAGCCAGGTAAGAGGTGTGTGAAAGGCATTGTAGGTCTAGAAAGCAGGATACCTTTCCCAGAAGAGTAATACTAGCTCACATTTATGGAGTGTGCTGGGCATTGTTTTAAGTTCTCTACAAGTATGAACCTTGTAAGATAGAAGGTACCTCTCATTTTTACTGATAGAAAGGAACAATAAGGACATGGCATCAGAGAAGAGTCAGGTAAGTAGCACAGATCGCACACCTTGTAGATGATGCAGCGGGCAGTCTGAGTCTGCACCCTCACCCACCGTGCTGGGCTGCCTCTCATAAAAGCAAGGCTGAACGTCTCTTGTCACCACTGTGAATTAGATCAGAGGAACAGCAAGTCCAAAGACACGGAAAGAAGAATCGAGAGGTTTCAGTGACACACTGAGTTTGAAATCTGAGTGGTCTGCAATAATGTATTACTAATTTCTTCAAAAAATCTAGTCAATAGGTCCAGGAAACTCTCCATAGGAAGAAGCCTTGGAAATGAGTCTCCTCTTGGCTTCTTGCCAATGATAGAACATATTCTCAGTTTGTGGAAGAGCTAAAACCTGAGTATTATTCAGTCTACTCATTCAAATGCTAAATTCATCCAGAAACACACTCATAGGCACAACCAGGATAGTATTTGATTAAATATCTGGGCACCCCGTGGCCCAGTCAAGGTGACACATAAAATTAACCATTAACCATCACAGAATGGATAAACAAGATGTGGTGCGTGTGTGTGTGTGTGTGAATACTACTCAGCCATAAAAAAGAATAAAATAATGCCATTTGCAGCAACATGGTTAGACCTAGAAATTATCATATTAAATGAAGTAAGAGAGAAAAAGACAAATACCATGTGATTTTTTTTGTATTTATAAATATCACATTTACCATGTGATATTTAGCTAAAGAAAAGTGATAGAAATAAACTTATTTTCAAACCAGAAATAGACTCACAGACATAGAAAACGAACTATGGTTACCAAAGGGGAAAAGTGGGGTGGTGGGGAGGGATAAGTTAAGAGTTTGGAATTAGCAGATACACACTACTATATATAAAACAGATAAACAATAATGACCTACTACTGTATAGCACAGGGAACTATATTTAATATCTTGTAACAACCTATAATGAAAAAGAATCTGAAATACATTTAAATGTATATCTATATGTACAACTGAAACACTTTGCTATATACCTAAAACTAACACAACATTGTAAATCAACTATACCTCAACAAAAATAGATTTTTAAAAAATTAACTATCAGTGGGGAGGGTATAGCTCTGTAGTAGAGTGCATGCTTAGTATGCACGAGGTCCTGGGTTCAGTCCTAGCACCGCTGTTAAAAAAAAAAAAACAAATAAATAAATAAACAATCAAACAAACCTAATTACCTGCCCCCCAAAAAATTAAAATTAAAAAATTAACTATCACAGAGACTTAAAGGGGAATTGACACAGATTTGACCCCATAGGCCCTACATGGAGAATCAAAATTGGGCCCTATTAACTTTATCATAATGCTTGATATTTCTTGTGATAAAGAATAAAGGACAAACGCGAGTGAGTGAAGCTGTAGTTTGACAGTTTTCATACAGTTCCTTTCCTGACTTTGACACTAAAACACAATGGTAGTTTCAAAGGTTAGATCTGGTGGTGACAGTGAAGGATGCCAGCAGACTGATGGGGGAAGTCACTGCCGCTTCTCTGAAGCCCACTGCCGCACCACAGAGTGCCCTTAGACTTGGGCGAGGGCACCGACTCGACGCCTCAAGGAGCGAGTTCTCCAGATCAAGTGCCATCGACCAGCTCCCCTTGGCCTCCTTGTCCAGGAAACCCAAGTACAAAGTGACAGGGACGCACGCTGAGCAGTGTCTGCGGCTCAACTCCAAACAAAACAAACAAACCTATTTCCATATGTGTTCTCCAAAGCTTAGTTTATGTAATGGGACCAAATTGTTACCGAATAATAAAACGTGTTCAGCCATGTAAACAATGACGACAAAGTACCGCAGTCGAGGCCCGTGAGCTTTGTTGGTATTTTAGCTTCCATGGACCATATCCAACTCCACGTAAATCTTCCCTTTTTTTAATAACTTGGGGAACTACTATAAAAAGGGTGTGACAGAAACATTCAGAGAGAAGCCAATAAAGGGTACGTTCTAATTAGCTCTTACTTTCTTATTTTCTTGTATTATGCTGTTTCTCTTATTAAAGAGGTGACCATGACTTTCATTTCTTGCCAGGCATTGGGAAGAAAATCATTTCCTTTCAGTAAAGAGATATGAATACCCAGAAATTGTCTGAAGATTTTTAATAACTAAAATGACAGGAGACTGCCCAGAAAAATGTGTTTTGCTTTTGGAAATAAACATCCTTATTTTTGATCTTGGGAATACAAAAAAAAAAATTAGCTTTATTCCATCTTACTGGTTGGAAAGAACAACTGCGTAATATAAAATGTAAACTCAAACTCATTATCTTATAAAGAATCATAATAGCTATTGTTTTTCAGAGCCTCCTTCACATGAGGTACTGTGCAAGTTTCTTTAAATCACTACTTAATCTTCACCCTGCAAAGTGTGCGTCATTACCTCTACACAAAGAAAGGAAATTAAGAGAAATTCAGAAGATTTTTAGCTTATAAAGCTAGTAAGTGGCAAAGCTAGGTTTTTAAACCCTGGTCCATTTGCATCCAGACTTGGTGTTTGTATTCCCTACTACCTGAATAGCTAAATTATATATTTATCAAATCTTTAGGCTGCACCATAAAATCATATATAAAACCTCAAAAATAAAATTGCAAATTTATAGTAGAAAAATTCAGTATGAAGGGAACTTTGCATTAGCAAGTATTGGGAAAGAACCTATCACGGGTAAGGACATTTTCTGCAGACACTGTAGGAAATAATATACAGAGTTAGAATAGACAGCCCTCATCTTCAAGGAGAGAACCAAGACAAAGACAGGGTTTCTTTTGAATGGGATAAGGCGATATGAATAATAAGTCCCCCCAAGCATAAGTGACAGAAACATGTAAGGAGGATGATTCACATGGTCTGAACTGACCAACACAGATAGAGCTCAGGGCAGAGGAGGGACTACAAGGATGAAGTCAAAATTCAGAAGGTCTTAACCCAGCAGCCACGGGGACAAAACAAACTCCAAGGAGCAGGGAAGGGCCCTGAAATTGTATGTGAATATTTCGTGCATCTGAACGTCTTCCTAGGAAGAAGCCCATGATCTTTAGCAGATTTTTTACTCTGTCCGTGAGTCAGAAGAGGTTAAGAATCACCGTGATGGGAAGGGAGGCATGGAAGGGAGACTTCCAGCTGCAGCAAGATAAAGAAACATGAATGTGGACATGCACATGGTATGTTACTGAACAGTGAGCTCACAAGTCCCGCCAGGGTGGGGGCTCCCTCCTGCAAAGAAATAAATGGAGATAGATTGAGCCCCAGTCTTAGCAAAACCCAAATTCCAGATCAAGGACTTTGGAAATAACTTAGGTCAGAATTTTGAGGAGTTCATTCCATGAGATCTGTGCTTAGGGACAATTCATCTTATAGTGGTTTCTAAGAAAAAAGAGTGAAGATTATTGCCTACATAATCTAATTTACTGGAAAAGCTCCAAGCACAGTTTGTTTAAATGTTTCAAATGTTCGAAGTTTAAATAGCAATAGTAAATGATGTATATGTTTACATTTCTATTAACTACTTCTCATGGGTCATGGAAACAATCTTGTTTTACAAGCAGAGCAGACATTCTGATTTTTGGGTTGAAGGAAATAAAAGATAATTCAATTTAAGGCATAGTATTGTGCTTAAAACATATCCAAAGAGAAAAGTTTAGCATATAAAAGATATACTGAGTATAAACTGCATTAATTTGCTGTGAAACAATATTAAAAATAACTCTGGATCATACAATAAATATTCTTTAGAAAAAATTAGAAAATTAACATTAGTAAATTAGAATACAGAAATTACCCATAAACTTATTATTATCTAGAGGTAACCACTATTTGCCTTATGACATATTCCTTTCCATATTTATTTTTAGGTCTGTTTGAATACATGTATATTTTAAAATAAGAAATATTACAATACATACTGTTTGGTAACTTGCCTTTCCCATTCAAAGATATGCCATTTCCAAAACAAGAAGTATCTCCCTACTTCATTTTTATGATTACATGGCAAACATTGTATAAATAAACTATCATTCCTTGAACCAGTCTACTGTTCTGATTGTTCCTGACCTCACCAATGCTATATAAAGTGATCACCTCAAATAGCCCCCAAAAAGAAGTCTTGGTAATAAAAATAGATAGGTGCTGGAAAAAAACTGGAGAAAACTCTTGACAGTTCTCAAAACTCAGGTGTGTTGTTTTCTAGGTCTGCCATAACAAATTACCACAGACTCGGTGGTTTAAAACAACAGAAGTTAATTGTCTCTCAGCTCTGGAGACTGGAAGTTCGAGGTCAAGGTCACTATCTTACCATGGTGTTGGTAAGACCATGCTCCCTCTTGTGGCTCTGGGGAAGGACCCTTGCCTCTCTCCTCCTTTCTGGGGTTTGCCAGCCATCCTCTGCTTGCAGTTTCATCACTTCAACTCCTGCCTCTGTCTTCACAAGGTGTTCCTTCCTGTGTCACTGTCCCCTTACCTAGCATTTTTTCTCTGTGTGTCTTGGTGTCCAAATTTCCTTCTTACAAGGACAGCAGTCATTGCATTTAATGTCTACCCTAATCCAGTATGAGAGCATCTTAACTTGGTTACATCAGCAAAGACCCTATTTCCAGAAGGTCACATTCACCGGAACCAATGGTTAGGGCTTCAACATATTTCAACAGACAGGGGCAAGGGACACAATTTAACCCACAAAACATGTAAACCTTGCAATAAGGGAGCACTCTGGTCATCACCAGGACATCACATTCTGGATCTGTTCAGCACCAAAGGAGAACTGAAAACCTAGTAGCAGATAAAAGCTCAGAAATGCCGGGCTCAGGGTGGCTTAGACACTGGACCAGGACTGAGCAGAAAGGAGGGAAGATGAGTGGGATGGACGGTAGGGAAGTAAGGACAGGGAAACTAGGACTGGGACACCCTCTCTGCACATGCAACCCCCATCCATCCCATAAAGTCTAGTCCTGTAACCTCATCCCTGAGAATTCACACTACCTCTTTCTCTAAATTCCTGTGATTATTCCATCCATCGGGCATCACTTAAATATTTTATTACAACCTGCCATGTCAGATTTTTTAGTTCTCTTAGCTCTTCAACTAGCCTGCAAGGTATTTGAGATTAGGTGTTGCACCTGATATTTCTTTGCTCTCCCATGACAGCAATCATCAGAGCGATGGACATTGAGGGGAAATCTATTGCACATAAAATCCTTATTGAAGAGAACAATTCTTGATTTGACCCAAGCGAGGGTGACATAGCCACAGCATGAGCCAGTGACCTGGAGCCGGATCTGTGGCGTCCTCCCCGCTGAACTTGGAGGAAGTCCAGGCTGCCTCTCCCTCGCATCCGTCTCTGGCCCACTGCCACTCTGCAAATGTGCTCTCTGTGCGTAACCTTTGTCTGACACTTCTCTTCCCTAAGGAGGATTTCAATCCTACATTTCAAGGTTTTTTATGAAAGATGGACTCAGAAAATGGAAAGAGTTGCTATGAGAACCAGCATCTTTGTGGTCCAAGCCTAGCCTGCAATTTTGCACTCAATCAGCACGTAGAGGAGCAAGCCCCGAGCACTTCAGATGTATCTTCCTCGCCTGCCTGCATGGCCAGCCCCGGAAGCCTGACTTCCCTGTAAATGAATAGGCCAGCGAGTCTTGAATACAGCCCAGATTGCTAGTGGAGACCAGCCTAAACTCATTTACAGACACCAGCTGACGCCATGCTCCTGCTTTTCAGCTAACTAGGGCATTAGCTCACAAGTGCTTGTAAGAGCTAAATCGCTTTTTTAACAGCAATTATAAGAGTGCTAACAAAAAGCTGAAGATTTGGAGAACCAGGTTACTTCTTTCACTTTCGAGTCATTGTATCAGATTTTCCTCATTGAATTCTAATTTATGCCAGGAATGAAGAAATTGCTTCTTTTCAGAGCACCTGAGTAAGAAAGATACATTTTTACAAATTCTATGCCTTCTTTAAAGAAACCTCACTTTCACCTTTCTATGCTGAATGGGCAGAAGGAAAGAATTTTTATTTTGAATAATGAGAGTGAACAATTTGCTATATATGGCATATAAAAAACCTGAGTATAATTAAACTTTGAGGGGAAATCATAAAAAGAGCAAATTTGCCCATAAAAAATACACACTGTCTTCCAAGTTCCTGTACAGTTAATAGAGGATATTTTGGAATATGAGCATGAAGTCATGTGTTTTTATTTCATTTCCACTAAAATCCTCAGCCCGTGCTGTCTCTGAATTTAGGGTTCTGTTGTTCCAATTACACATGGAATAGGTTCCTATTTAGTATTACCTATGACTGTACCAAATATATTGTCAGTTAGGGTTCTCCTTGTACAATGAACAGTTGACACACTCAAGCCCACCAGACATATTACTTGTTTGCATTTAATAATGTATAATGTAAACAGTGTTTCTATGCTTCAGGTGTTGCAAGATGAAGTGAATGGGTACTGTGTGCGGTGTTTAACAAGCTTAGAAAAGAAATTAACAGGGGAACAGGCCAAGATGACAGAATAGAGAGACTCACGGCTCGCCCTATCCCATAAATATGCCAAGAATTACATCTGCAAACCCACTGAATCACACAGAACACCTACTGAACTCTGGCAGAATGTCTCTCGCTTTGAAATACAGAATTCTCACAAAATCCGGTAAGAGGAAAAAAAAGAAGAAAATAAAGAAAAAATCGTTGCGGGACCAGCCCTGCAGGGAGGGAGCGGCAAGGAAGAAGGCACCCTCACACTGCAACGCCCCCCTCCAGCCAGGAGGTCAGCGGGGACAGAAGCAGAGCTGCTGAGGCTCCAGGACAAAGTGGCAGCCGCGTGGCAGACAGAACTAAAGAAACTGGCAAAGAGGGTCCCTGTGATCCCCAACCCTAGACGCGAGCCCGCAGGGACAGGCCAGGACCGGCTCCTGGAGGTCAGTGAGGAGCCTGGGCAGAGGCAGCCTCAGGGGACGGGAGGGCGGTGTGAGCTCTGGCTGGGGCGGTGCGTGGAACAGAACAGCCTGGGACCCCATAAAAAAGCACCAGTGCTGCTGTGCAGGGGGGAGGGGCGCACGCAGCCCGCCAGAGCCCCGTCTCCGCCTGGCCCCACTGTTGGTCGTTCTCCCGAGCTGAGAGGTGGGGCTCGATTATCGCGAGTGGGGCCTGAGAGCTGAATCCGTACCCAGCGGCCCTGCAGCTCCACAGGCAGGACTGGGATTTGTTTACAGCCCCAGGCAGAGAGGGTGGATTTGCTCTCTCTGGACCCTTGGTGGACCTGTGCCTCTGGGGCGAACAGGCACAGAGTGGAGTTCTGGCGCAGGGCAGGGGCAAGTATAGGTATTTACAACAGGCTGGCTACCATACGGTACTCGGAGGTGGGGCTGGGGTCTGCGCCGCCCCTGTGGTGCACCACAGATTCAGCCGTGTGACTGCACGCTCCCCATGGTGGGTCCTAATGCCTGACATCAGCGGATCTGCACTGGTGGTTCCTGGGGCCCAGAACCTGGGGGACACCATAGCAGGTGGCTGACATTCCTGCAGCTAAGCCGGGGACAAAGGCAGCATCCACAAAGAGTACTTCGTAACAAGTCACAGACAACACCACAGAGGGCACCTTCCAGTGGACATCTCCTGAGGACGTGCACCCAGTGACTCTTCCCAGCTGAAGCGCTCCCACCCTGCCCACCACACACCACAGCTCAGAGACGGGTCTAGAAGCCTCTATTCTAGCAACAGAGGAGCGGACCTGGCCCCAGTCAAGGCTGTGAAAACCACAGAACAAAAAAGGAGGCAGCGCTCAACAACAACAATCAAGGCAGACTGATTACCACAACTCCAGCCACACCCCCAATCAAAGGGGTAACAGCCGACGCACACGGAAGGAAAACATGGCGACTGTCCATACTAAGAACAGCCCTTGTAACAAAACTGTGAGACGCACACAATCTCCACAGGAACACTCCCACTTTAATAAAAACAAACAAAAACTGAAACAGCCCTTCAAGACCACAGTACATAACTGATGCTCCTAAATCCATAAAGCCAGAGAAATGTTAAGTAAAATGAAGAGAGGAACTACTCCCAACTAAAAGAACAAGAGAAGTCCCCTGAAAGAACAAACAATGAGACAGACCTCGGCAGTCTACTAGATCATGACTTCAAAAAGGGGGGGATAAAAAGCACTGAAGGAACTAAGAGACTGTGAATACAGAGAATACTTTGAAAACTCTGTAGCTGAGATAAGGACCGAGCTAAAGGCAGTCAAAAGCCGACTGGATAATGCAGAGGAACAAGTAAGTGACTTAGAAGACAGGATAACAGGAGTCACCCAATCAGAACAGCAGACAGAAAGAAGATGGGAGGAGGGTGGGAAGAGATAAACTGGGAGTTAGAGATTTGCAGATACTAACTAATATATATATAGAATAAACAAGTTCATGCTGTGTAGTGCACAGAACTATATTCGATATCTTGTAACTTATGGTGAAAAAGAATATGAAAACGAATATATGTGCATTCATGTATGACTGAAGCATTATGCTGTACACCAGAAATTGACACATTGTTACCTGACTATAATTCAATTAAAAAACATATATGCAAAAATAAAATAAAATGTAAATCTGAAAAGAAAGAAATAGACACCTTAGTTTCAGGGTAATTCTTTTCTAATATAGTTTTCTTAAGTAGAAATGGACCGAATCACTTTGAGTGTAATCAGACATTAGCCAGCAAATAATGTTCAAAATTTTGTAATCCTTGTAAGAGCCTACTGGTACTCTTAAAGCCACACTTGCTACTTGTGGGCCAGTGAGCTGAAAAGCACCTGTGAGCTAGTCTTACATTGGAGTTGTAAAATTATGTATTTTTTATTTATCTAAAGTTGTAATCTCCAGAAAGTATTTTGAGGAGAAAAAGTAAGTCAAATAGGTTATTCAGTAATTTTATTTCTGCTGTCTGGTCCATAAATATAATGAACATAACACACACTGAAGGTTGTAAGTTGAAAGAATTATAAATAAGGTGTGCCTGGCTTCGTGGTGTGTATGCCGGGGCTTGAGTTAGCAAACTAGAAGGAAAATGTGAAGACACCTTATCTGGGGAACTGAAAAGCAGGGGACCTGAGCCAGTTTCAGGGATAGTCCCCCATGTGAGTCACCATTAATATAAACGAGAATATCCACACAGGAAAGGTGAACTTGGACTTAACTTAGCATCTGTATGGGAGTCTAATCAATTACCTGAGGTGTGGCTGCAAGAGTTTCCATGTACTAATGATATCTAAGGAAAAGGATCATAAACAGTGTCATTCCAAGAGGATCTATTTTGAACCAGATTGTTGTATACAGCTAAGAAGACAGAATTAGGAGCAACATTCTATCCTTGAGGAACATGATTGGCAAAGCTGAACAGGGGCAAAAATGGGAGGGTTTCAGGACAGGAGTCCAACCCAAAAGGGAGGGGTAACTGAAATACAGATCAGGAGCCTGAGCAGAATCTCTGTCAAGGATGAGCTATGTGGTCAAGCTGATGTAAAGAAAGTCTCACCTAACCTAAGTGTCCATCAACAAATGAACGGATAAGTAAGATGTGGTACATACATATACAGTGGGATACTACTCAGCCATAAAAAGAATAAAATTTTGCCATTTTCACCAATATGGGAAGACTTGAAGGGCATATGCTAAGTGCAATAAGACAGAGAAAGACAACTACTGTATTACATCACTTATATGTGGACTCTAAAAAAAAATACAACAAACTAATGAAAACAACAAAAAAGAAGCAAACTCACAAATACAGAGAATAAACTAGTTACCAGTGGGGAGAGGAAAGGAGGGAGGGGCACTCTAGGGCAGGAGAGTATGAGGTACGCACTATTATATACCAAATAAGCTACAAGGATATATTATACAACACAGGGAAGAGAGCCAATTTTTATAATAACTGTAAGTGGAGTATTACCTTTAAAAATTATGAATCACTATATTGTACCCCTGTAACTTATGTAATATTGTACATCAACTATACTTCAATTTTAAAAAAGAAAAAAGAAAGGCTAGCCTTCCTTGGTTCTGAGGATTCACCCCAGGCACACTGACAACTGTGCCTGTAGGAGACTTAGTCATTTGAGACCATTTACTTTTGAAGATGGGTCTTACATATTTCAGGATTGACCTAGGAACTGGGCCAGAGAGAGAATGAGTGAGCCTGAAGCAATAAATGAATGACCAATGATTCCAGAAGAAATACGTAGCTAATTCCATTGTGAGGAGGAGAAGGAAAATGATAGTATATACCGACCAACACGACACAGGAAACCAAAATTATTTGATTGAATTCGGAATATCTTACAGCTGGCTAACCATGTATCAGTTTATGGTTTATATTCAGCCTCCCCCCAAAGGAAGAGAAATCTCTTATGTACTTATATATATTTATATGGAAAGGTCCCCCATGGGCTCCAAGTACATATGTTACGTGAAAAAATGTATAACAAACAGTGTACTTGACATGCTATCATGTGAGTAAAAACTAAGTGGAAATAAAATACATTTGTAGGTATTTATTTTGCATGTATGTATTTATAAAATAATATAAATTTAAAATAAATCTGTATTCTTCAAAGGCATTTGAAAAAAACTCTGGCAAGAGCAATAAGAAATAAGGATGGGAACTCAATACGTAGGGGCAGAGATGGGAGGGAGACTTCTCACTATATTCAGTTTATAATTTTGGATATTTGAATTGTGTGATTGCATTACCTATGTTCAAAAGAAAAGCCTTTTAAAATATAAACATCTTTAATTTATATATTTAAATATGTAATAATAATATAAAAATAACAAAATAAAAATTTAAACATAAGAGCCATGTTATGAGGACAACTATTGGAGAGGAAAGTATTTTTTTTAAAAAAAGTTGGGAGGATGGTCTTAAGACAGTTATTGTTCAGTGGCACAAAATTTGACTTGAATTTCCTGGAAGTCAAACAATCAAGAAGAAGAAGATGAGTTACATAGCTATCATTATTTGTAACCAGAAGCATACTGTCCAGTTTCCTCGCTAAGTAAAGCTTGGGGATGGAAACATCTCTTACCTGAAGTCCTGAGTACATTAAAATATACAGGTGAGAAAAAGTAAGTCAAGTAGGATGGTACTTACTACTTGGCTAAACTGGACCCAAATTGCCCAGAACCCCTTCCCTGTTTCTACAAATCTAGCTTCCAAGCTAGATTTGGCCAAAAGAAAGTTTGATGAGATACAGATGCCGGAAGTGAAGTAGCAGCCAGACTCCCCAAAGGTCAGTGTGGTTCGATGTGAGAAACAAAGCAGAGGTGCTGCTGTAGTCCAACTTCTCCCCTCTTCTCCTTCACCCCAAGTTCATCTCTTCTTACCAACCACCAGCCTGCTTAAGAACCACCCAAGAACCACTATGAGACACATAGGCAACAGCCTTCTATTGACCCTACCATCTCTTTTCCAAGGTCCCATCCCAGCAGCTGGACCTGCCTGGCTTCCTACCCTTCTCTGTAAGTTCTGCCGTGTCCTCCCAATGCTTCAGAAGAACTGGTTAGAAAAATTTTTTTTATCCTCTGACTCCCCCTTTGGATGCTTATTTCCCCATCTTTTTCCAGCAAACCTATTCCTAGAAGCCCCCTATTCCATAATCTTCCTAATGGATCTGTTTCCCTAACTGACTCTGACAGATACACTGGCATGGGCAGGATTAACAGTCCTAAGGCACACATCCAAGTAAGTTTCAGTGTAGTGGCCCGAGTATTCAATCAGGTGAGTGCCAGAGAAGAAAGGCCCAGTGAATGGAGACAGAGAGACGAGAAAGACCAAGGAAGGGAGGATCAGGCAGACAAACAAAAAGACCATCTGTCAGAGAAACAGTTTTTATGAGGGAGTGGGAACTTAACGCACACTGCCTCCTTAGCCAGACCCACATGGCAAACACTGCTTCTAAAAGTCAGGTTGAAACACACAGAACCTTTCTTCCTGCCCATTTCTAATATGAAGAAGATTCAACCTGAAAGCATCCCGTTTTATCACAGTTGGAGTACTTTAATCAGAGACTTCAGGAATTTAGTCCAAGGATGTAGATTTCTGGTGATCTAACAGCAAGTCTGAGCTCAGAAAATCCAAGGTCATGGGTGTGGTACTCACTGTCCTATTTGAACAATACTGATGACAGTAATCGAACATTTTGGGGGTCCTCACCTCGCACCCTGCCCTGGACTAAGAGCTTTGCCTGTGTCACCTCATGTAAGCCTCACAAGTGCCCATGAAACAGACATGCCACTATGCTTGTTTCATATGCTTAATGAGGTTAAACAATCCATCCAAAATGACACAACCAGTAAGTTACAGAGCCTAGATTTAAAGAAAAATTATGAGACTTTTACTCCTAGAAAGAAAAAAAAAAATCACAGCTGTCCAACATCTTGCTGACATTTCAGGCGCTCTACAGATCCTCACTCACTAATTCCCAGTGTGGAAGAATGGCCGATCTAACCCATCAGCTTCCATAAATAGCAGCGGTACCAGCGAGGTTTTGAATTCAGGTAAGTAGCAGTTAATACCAGACTGAGAGTTCTCCTAGGGTCTACGGCAGATAATCTCTAAAAATAGCCGCAGTCAGTTCCTTCCTTCCATGTACACGTGTGCCACTCCCACACCGAGAGGCAGAACGGATTTCATGTCCCGGAAAAGTGGCCTTTCCTGTAATTGGGTACTGTGACCATTGGATGCAATGGAAGAGACCTTCTTAGCCCTGGCTTTAAAGTGAGAGGCACCTTCCCACTCACATCCTCTTGGAATGTAGCCACCATGTTACGATGACACCAAGCCAGAGAGAGAAGAAGCAAAGTAACCCAGCCAGCAGCCAGCACCAACCAGCAGCCATGTGCGTGTCCGCCTTGAGATTCCAGCCCAGGAGAGCCCCGCGAGGATTCCAGCGCCAGGCAGCATCGCGTGGGGGAGGAGAACCCTCTGGCGGAGCCCAGCCTACACGCAGAGTCTTGAGAAATAATTAAATGGTAGTTGTTTCAAGCCACTAAGCCAGTATTTGTTTCTTTTGCAAAAAAAGTAGCAGAAATGGGGTTTAAAAGTTGGCATTTTACCTTTCAGTGCCATGGATTAGTCATAAATCCATATCCCTTATGTTAGCCACCAGACACCTACCTGGAAAAGTTCATACATAGCTATAAAACCAAATAATTTGATTTGTTTTCCTGCATAAATGAAAGGCCATTTCATCTGTGAGTTGAGATGGACTACTGGAGATACATGTAACTTAGTCCTAAAATGCTGCTTTGAATTTCTTCCAGCACTCAAAATAGGTACTTCATGGAAATAAATATTTGCTGTAATATAGCAAGAGGCCATACATTCTGTTCTTCTAAGAATGGCCCTGAGTTGTAAAAACACAGTTGTAAAATATGGGTATCTAAGATACAACCCTATTTATAACACTTACTTCTGGACTTTTATCTTCAAGGCCCTGTCCCTTTTCATCATGGTTGTCACGGGAGTACCACAACGAAAGATTCTCTGGAAAGCACGCATCCTTGAATATAAATCAACACCATCAAGACGGGCACATGGGTTTTTGTCTAAGCAATTTTCAAAGACCAAAAAATTCCAAGGAATTCAAGATGAATTCTAAGTGTATTTCAATAATAAATGTCTAAGAATCAATAAACAGTAAGTTCTAAAATTCATCTTAAACTAGAGTTTTCTCAATTAAGTGAAACAAAACAAATAAAACCTGTAACAGCAAAATATCTGTGCCCAAAACCAGCTTGTGTCTCATCTAGGATATTAGATTGGGAGTCCCAGACCTGCCATCTATTGAGAATAAAGCCAGACCACAGATGCAAGAGGCTGTGGAGAGGACTGATGAGTCTGTAATTTAGAAGCAAGATCATTTTTTCCTTTAATTTTACCTTTAATATGCTTCTGTTAAAGCATATTAAATTTCTGTATTCAGAATCACTCTGCACCCCATGACATCACAGAAATTGATAAGATGATCTCGATCAAGTTAAATGGCAGTGAGAAAAGCAATTTTGGAAATCAAAATTTGCCACAGTTGTTAACAATACTCAAGTTCGGATAATCAACCATTCATGAAATTTCTTCACTAACTTCACTTCTTTAACCAACATACACTGAGTATGTTCTCATACTGAACTCTCTGACTGCAGCAGATCTGGATTCAGCATGACATGTGTTTATAGAGAAAGACTCCCCAGATGTGGCTGAAGTGTGACAGTGAGGGGGTAAGGCTAGGAAGCCTCCATGGAGGGTTAACTGTTTTAGTTTGATCTTACAGACGGGCTGGGACTTACGATGTTTCAACGTTGCAAGGGCGTGGAAGTGACAGGCATTCAGCAGAAACCATATTTTCAAATACTGAATTCTGACCTTTTCCCGGCCTCTCTCGTGATGCTTGCAGTCGGCCATGCGATCACGAGGGAAAGCAGCGGTACGTTCACAAGCATTCTATACTCAGACAACCATTCTGCTTTTACTTTCAGTACAAAATTTAGTAAGTTGCATGAGCTCTCCAACACTTTATTATAAAATAAGATTTGTGTTAAAGATTGTTGCCTAGCTGTACACTAATGTAAATATTCTAAACACATGTGAGGTAGGCAAGGCTAAGCTATGGTGTTCAGTAGGTTTGGTGCATTAAATGCATTTTCAACTTATGATATTTTCAACTGACAATGGGTTTACTGGGACGTAACCCCATCGTAAGTTGAGGAACATCTGTGTTCTCAAAGGATAAATAACTTGTTCTTGGAAAACAAGGACATTCTGGGAAAAGAGAATGCCACATACAAGGAAAATGACCTTGGAGCCGTGTGAACGATGGAAGGTGAATTCTAAAGGGAGTGGACTCAAGGGATGGAGGGAAAAGAGAGAAACAGAGAGAGAGAGAATGAGAGAAACACGGGGGGAGGGGTAGAGAGACAGAGAGAACACGGTACACGTTTTCAGTGCACTAACTCATGGAATCCCCCGAAGACTGGCTCTGGGTTGATGGACTTTCCACTCCAAACTGTCCTTATTCCAGTTAATATGTTATAAAGATTAGAAGGTTCAGAAACAATAGATTGTCCTTAAGGTTTGCTGAGACAATGCTGGACAATTCTGCTAAAAACCCAAGGCTTTTAGCTAGACTATTCCAGCTGCAAGAAGAGAAAATACAAGTTTGAGGAGACAGGAAAGAAATACACACTAAGACTTCTAATTAAATGAGAAAGGCAAATTAATGATGTTTATAGCATGTTCTTACAATAGGATGTTAGAACCAATGCCACAATTTTAAATCTGAGACTCTGCCACTTTGTTTCCTTTTGCAAACCCCATAAATTCAGAAATTACATTAGAATCCCTCCTTTAGAAGTACTGCAAGATAAACCAGGGCTCTATAATATTAGTTACTGTATAGTTTGAAAACTGCATGGCACATAAAGATGACTTTTCCTCTGGAAAGTAGATCGTGATTATTTGTCTGTCCGTTATAATGTGCAAGAAAATCAGGAACCTGAGAAGTCTTTTTCCCAGATGTCGTAAATGTTCGTGGATTACCTCATCACTCTGACACGGGTGACACACAATAAAAGTGTGGCAGTTAATAACCTTCTTTTCATGTGTTTGAAAGTACAAGATAACTCCAGTGGCATAAATTAAAAGTACTATTGAAACAGAAGCATGTAAAATGTGTGCGTTCAATCAAAACGCCTGACCACAGCAACAGGAAGAGTACATCATGCTATCTGTCAATTGCCATAATCTAGGAGAGAGGGGCCAGGGTGTAAATCAAGGTAATGACTGTGGAAGTTCAGAGGATAGCCAAACAGAGAGATGTCAAAAGGACAGACGTGGACTGGCTAGTAGTAGGTTGCAGTCATGAATCATGGGAGGAGGAGTCCAAAGTAATTTCTAGAACTCTGGGTGACAGCCAAAGAGAATCTACTTAAACTCCAAGTCAGATCTTTCAGTACTGTCCCGTTGTTACCCCAGTCCTGACTTCATCTCCCGATACTACCCCTTCCGCTCTGCACCAGCCACCCTGGCCTCCTCGCTGTTCCTCAAACACTCCGAGGATGCCGGGGGCTCTGGCACTGGCTGTTCTCATTACCTGGGATGTTTCTTCCTCAAATATCTGCTTGACTCACTCTCTTACCTCCTTATCCCACTGAAATGTTAACTCCTCAGTAAGACCTGTATTTACTGCTCTTTTTAAACGCTAACTCCTCCCTCTCCCAAAAAATTCTCAGTCACCCATTCCCTGCTTTATTTTTCATAGCCCTTATCATCTTATAACAATATTTCATTGATTCTTATGTATTATGCTTATTTTCTATTTTTTTCTGAGACTGAGAATAGAAGAGCAGAGACAATTTGGAAGAGAAAATAGTTCATTTTTTTTTTTTAAACAAATCATGGTGGCTATAGGCTTCTGGATAGAAGTATTCGGAGAGCAGCTGGATGTAGTGATCTGGAACTCAGTAGAGGTTTATGGAGTTACAAGTTAGAAGTCATCATAGCCAAGACCTAGAAGCAACTTGTATGTCCATTGACAGAAGAATGGACAAAGAAGAAATGGTGTGTGTGTGTATATAACTGAAATACTACTCAGCCATAAAAAAAGAATGAAATAATGCCATTTGCAGCAACATGGATAGACCTAGAGATTATCATGTTAAGTGAAGTAAGTCAGAGAAAGACAAATATTGTATGATATCACTTATAGTGTTACAAAACAGTAACAAATTCATAGGCATAGAAAACAAACCCATGGTTACCAAAGGGGAAAGGAGGTGGAGGGATAAATGAGGAGACTGGGATTAGCAGATACACACCACTATACATAAAATAGATAAACAACAAGGACCTACTGTATAGCACAGGAAACTGTATTCAATATCTTGTAATAACCTATAATGAAAAAATATGTGTGTGTGTGTGTGTGTGTGTATAACTGAATCACTATGCTGTACACCAGAAACTAACACAACACTGTAATTCAACTATACTTCAGTTAAAAAAAAGGAGTTATCAACATATAGGTCGTAGTTGAAGCCGTGAGTATACGTAAGATTGTCCACAAAAGTACGTGTTATTCCAGTAAGAGTTCTTGAGTGCAAGCAGAAGACAGTCCAGTTACCTTAACAAGAAAAGAACCTTGTTGAACATCTATCAAGGGCTCACAAGTTTGACTGGAGTTTGGAAAACCAGAACTGGAAAATGGGCAGGAACCAAGAGGATTGCAGGCCCAAGAAACAGGAAGTAAGCAATGATGTCTTACATTTTCTAGTCCTGAGATTCTCCCCATCTCTCTCCCTCTTCCTTCCCCACAGTAGGACACACAGCATCCAGAACTGTGAGAAATAAGTGCTTATTTTTTAAGCCACCAGGCGATAGTATTGTTATAATAGCCTGAGATGACAAAAACATATCTAAATATCCAAAATTAACACCTCTTTAATTATACTTTGGGATGTCACAAATTTCAGCAAATAGAGTGCATAAAAACATACAAGAATAAAACATATATTTCAATAACATAAAAGCTGTAAAATTTTCTTTAAATTTTTGCCTTCTCTACATTAAACTCTAAATTCACGAGTCATGTTTCTTACAGAGTATCTCATTTCTATAAATCAAGAACTCATTAGCAGAATTTTGCATTAATTTCATTTCTGCTTTTATTTAACCAATAAAAATGCAAATAAATGTTCAAGATGTTCTTGGCAATCTGGAGAAATTAATTTATGTGTGCCTTAAATTATGAAACAGCAGTGAATTAAAAGATCAAAAGAAATAAAAGCAGTGATAACACTTTAATGTAAAAATTGAATAGCCAAAGCCAAATTGTAAAATATTAAAATATTACATTTATTCATACCGAATAGGTTATCATTATTGAAAAACACATCCTGTACATGAGAAACAAAGCAAGTAATACTGAGAATACGCTTGTATATTTTTTTCTTTGTATCTCTTAACGTCCAAAAAGAGTTTGAAGAAGCTGACAGCAGAAGACAACAATAAAAGAGGAGCATTAAAATAATTTAGAAAAACAAGCAAGAGCCACTGATGAAAAGGTGAAGATAATGCTACCCAAAAAAAAAAAAGTCATTAAGGATAGTTTCTGAGACTGAGCCATCCATCTAGCTCTGAGCTTCAGCACAGCCAGGACATAACAGTTTCCTGTGGGTTAAGTTACCATCTTTAAAGGTACAAAGTGTGTGTAGCAAGATTGCGTAGAACTGAGGATGGCTGTCATGGAAAGAAAATGTTTTGTCTCGGAGTAGCCCCTAATTGGATAGTTAGATTGTTTAATGCCAGTTTTTCAACAAGCCAGGCCACCCTGGATGAAATTGTGGTGCAATGAAGGTTTCTTTTTCCCAACCTCCCTTTGGAACATCTCCATGGATTTAGGACTTGGCCATCTCCAGTTAAAAGCTTAACAAAGTTACACACATAAAGCAGTGTTCCCAACACTGACTCACAGATTCACACGTGGAGATTCAACAAGTCAGTTTTTGGTGGTAGTGGCCCCATGTGGTTGCAAAGCTCTGTCACTTACCTAGTAAGCTGTCTTGTCCTTCTGGGGGTATCTTCAGCTCAACGGGGGCAACTCTGGAGCCTCTAATATCTGAGGAAAAAACAAATATTTTAACATTGTTTTTCTAATGTTTCAAAAACACATACATATTTTCGAAAATGAAAAAAATGTATAAGAAAAAAATTTAAATCCCTTATAACCAATCTCAATCCCCCACAGAGTTAACCTTTGTTAACATTGGGGATCTCCTTTTTCATAATTCTTTTTGATGCGTGCCTATGAACAAAAGAGGATTTAACATATATTTACAAAATTGAGATGACGCTTTTTACTACTTCAGGTGAACATCATTAATTTTGAACATCATTAAATACTCTTGGAAAACGTGATTATTAATGGCTGCAAAATGGTTCATTACAGATGGTCCCTGACTTAATTTTTCAACTTTAAAATAGTATGAGAGTGATACACATAAGTAGAAACCATACTTCAAATATTACATTTTGACCTTTTCCTGAGCTAGTAATCCACTGTCTGACCCTCTCCGGTGATACCAGACAGTGGCAGTGACCTACAGCTCCCAGTCAGCCACGCCACCACAAGTGTGAAAAACTGATACACGTACAACCATCCTGCACCCATATGACCATTCCCTTCTTCGCTTTCAGTACTGTATTCAGTAAGTGACATGGGATCTTCAACACTTTATTGTAAAATAGGCTTTGTGTTGAATGATTTTGCCCAACTGTAGGCTAATGGAAGTTTTCTGAGCACATCTGACGTAGGCAAGGCTAAGCTATGGTGTTCAGTAGGTTTGGTGTATTAAATGCATTTTCAACGTATATTTTCAACCTCCAATGGGTTTAGAGGTCATAACTCCATTAAGTCGTGGAAGAACTACATGTGAATTCGCTACACATTTCTTTGCTAAAACTATTATTATTGGGATTTAGTTTGCCATGTGGGGTTTATTTCTATCTGTTTGTTTCTTGACCAGGAAAATTCTTGAAAGGATGTAAAGGAAAACCTATATGTATATAAAGTAGATAAAGATAAGTATGCCCATTTCTTAATGTAAGTAAAGGAGGAATCTTTTATCCACTGTTCCCCACTCATCACTTGGTGTCCCAGCCCTCCTTCCAGGCA
Organism: Camelus bactrianus; assembly: GCF_048773025.1. Classification (NCBI taxonomy): domain Eukaryota; kingdom Metazoa; phylum Chordata; class Mammalia; order Artiodactyla; family Camelidae; genus Camelus; species Camelus bactrianus. The sequence goes on along the minus strand of NC_133568.1, from coordinate 18,363,908 downwards.
CCCAGATGCCGAAAGTCAGACAAAGGACAACAGATGTGGCTCTGGCAGGTAGAAAGGCACATTTTCTTACACACTTCTTTCTTTTCTAAAATAATGTGTTTTGAATAATGAGAAAAGCAATGTTAAGATATTTGGGTTTTCCTCTGGTATTAGATGCTCCTGACTTGCCCCACTGAGTGAAGATACCCCCAGAAGGATAAGAGCACTTAGTAGGTAAATGATGACACTTCACAGCCACATGGGGCAGTTAGCATCACTGTGCGTGGTCTCAGTTGCAGACCATTTTTATTATTCTCCGTGGAAACACCAAGTGATGAGTGGTGAGCAGCATTCTGGCACATTTGTAAATATTCACTGAGTAGTGCTTTACTGAGTCAGATATTTCCAAAAGAGTGAGCAGGTGACTTTTAAAAGCAAATTGATAATTAAAAGTTCAGGTATCAAGAAGCTACACATAGGCTGAGAGCTTGAAAGTTGAAACTCCATTCTTTCCTATACAGAAGGGAAATTTTAAGATTAGGCTGCACCTAGAATGACCTCTTACAGTGTGCTAGGTTAGGGAAACCTTTAGAGAAAGTTATGAGGATGACGGGAAATGGTATCCGCTGAGATGGGACAGAAGCATCATCCCAGAGTTACTCAGCATGACTCATCAGAGCTCTGAGGTCAGTCGTAGATCCTGCAAATTACAGACTGGCATTTTATTCACTTTGGGTTATTACACTGTTTGCTTTCCCTGAACAAAGAAAATGAGGTAAAATGCTGAGGGAAAAAATTTGCAGAACTGTTTTTTAATCCCTTGGAAACATGTTACCCTCCAGGCTAAACTGATCTTCAATATCAAGAAAAAATAAGGATAGGAGATTATCATAGATAATATTAAAGGGATGGAGTTTAAACCAAAGGAAGGAATAAAGGAAAGGTAACATCAAATGAGGCTGACAATAAGCTGTTCCAGGTACCAGGGATGGGGAGTAGGTAAAGGGGACCGTAGGCGTAATGGGGAAAACTGCTTAATGGGGAGTGAACGATTCAAGACAATTATGGCCTTGCTCTCACAGAATATAATACATATTTAAATGAGAATTTTCTATTCATGCACTAAAATGGAGTAGTCATTATCACAGAATTTTAATTCCAGTGCCCAATAATGAGTGCAGCTCTCCCCTTCCTCGGCTCCGTGGGGCAGACTTGTTTTCTGCCTCTCTGCTCAGTCATAAATCAACATATGTCAAGCTACCACGTTGAACCCAGCTCTGTTCACCCACTCACTATTTATTCCTTTATGTATATGATTGGTGCAAAGACACGGCAAGGAACTCTATTCCTTACATTTCTTAAATTTGCCTATTAATTAGGTCAGGGAGTTAGGGAAATGGGATAAGGGCATTCTGAAATCATTTTTGTTTCTTTGACTGAAAGCCGCACCAGTTGAAAAAAATTAATAAATGATGAGGTAAGTCTAACTAGAAGAAAAAGAGAACAAAGTTCTAGGCTAGGAAATTGTGATGAATAAAGTAACTTAGTCTAGAAGAAACTTTGATATGAGCTGGGGATATTGAGAATTAACATAATGACTGAAGGGAAAGGTACTGCGGGGAGATGGGGGAAACTAGCAGAAAATAAGGAACAGACAGTGCAGGCCTTAGAGGCTGGAAGATTGAGACGTACTTAGGGGCAATATAGAGCTTTTGTGTGTTGTTGAGCAGTAGTGAAGTTATGCCAGCCGTATTTTAGCCCAGGAAATGTCTATAAAACGAGTCTGGAGGATCACCAGAAACCTTCAGCAGTTGTACAGCTATGAACGGACACTGGTCTTATTTGGAGTGAGAAGGTAGAAAAGAGAACATTTTTAAAGTTACTTCAAAGCAGAAAAAGATAGAACTTGATTACATATGAAAAATCAAGATGCAAACCCAGTTACTCCCGTGTTTCTACCCTAGGATATGAGCAACATGGTAGCTATTAGTAAGCCTGGGACAGGGAGGTGGGGGGAGTAGATACTTCAGAAATCCTTCCGAAATCTGCACCATTTTTCACAAGATATACCCGTGAGAATTCAGCGTCCTCCAGGGAGGAGGCTCTAGCGTGTTTGCATTTCACTCCGTTTCAATCTACTTCATCATTCATGTCCTTACTCCCCCCACCTCCACTCAGCCTTCCACATAACACAGCATCCACTATGCAGTTAGTTGGTCTCAAGTTGTGGGTCCCAGACTAGCATCCTCAATATCACTTGAGATTTTCTTAAAAATGCAAATTCTCGGTTGCCCCTACCCCCCTCGAATGAGAAACTCGAGGTGGAGCCCAATAACCTGTATTTTAACAAACCTTTCAGGTCATCTGTGTTTGTTATGCTGTTAGAAGTATGGTTACCTGCTGTCATCTTCTCATGCCTGCTCTCACAACCAAAACCCCAGTTCTTCACCCTGTCTCTCCTAGCAAGTCTCAGCATGGATGTTGGTCTAACTGACCACCTCATGTTGAGACCTTAATCTCAGGACTCTTTTCTGATTAAGTGGCCCCAACGACATCACTGGAAACCTGGGAAGTTCAGGTATAAACATCCTCTCATTTCATTACCAGCACACTTCATCCAGTACTTCCATCAGTGGGCTGCTCCTGTTCTCCCTGGTCTACATTTGTCACCGAATTCCTAAGACGAATTTATTTTGCCTGATGCCTCCTGTCTCCACTTTGTCCTTAAGTAATAGCAGTAGATTTCTCTGTGGACACTAAAGCCTGTGTGAGAGTGACAAGGCTTGCCGTGCATGCCCTTATGTGAACTCAGTCCCCAGCAGTTAATTCTCTCCCTGGGAACCCCTGCCAATGTTTTTGATCGTTCCAGGTTTCTATCTGCTTCCTGCTACTCCTCTGTTTCCTGGGCTTCCATCTGGCACCAGGGAACACATCCTGCCTCCTGCCCAGAGCCAGCACTAACACTTTCAACTTTCCTGATTATTGCTTATACCGAGTTTCATTTACACAGAACACTAAGTGACAAATGTGTTGAGACACTTTGGAGACATTCAGTAGCTACATAGCAGTCCTTAAAAATGTAGAGATAAAACAGAAGGGTACTCATCCCCCCACTATCCATTTTAACCTCACTCTATCACAAAGCTACTGTCTATAAAATTCTCTGAGATAGAAAATATTCATTTCCTTATTCATAGGCTATCTATACGCCATAGGGGGAGGCCATGTGTATCACAAAGTTTTCAAGGAAGCTGCTTATAAGGGGATGACTATTGGAAGAAATGCTTAATGTTCATTTTCATTGAAATATCATAAATCCAGTCCATGGGGATCTCACTAAAACCATGAGTCCTGTATTGATTCACTCACAATACAAGGTACTTCTTGGCATATGCACAGTACCTAGCCACTTTTTAGTGTCCTTCGCTATGATTGCATTGACATACCTTTCTGCTTTTATGATTTTTTGTAATTTTTCTCAATAGACATGCATTACTGTCATAAAAATGGGAAGAAAAACATTTTTAAAAATTTCATTTGCAAGAATATTTTCCTCAAAATTCCACCACAAATTCAGTCAATAGTAAAATGTAAATAGGCAATTTAAAACATTTTAGTATAACATCTTCATTTAAAAAGATGCAATGTGTATTCTTCTATATTCTCTGTCCATGCTTCAGATGTAATCATTAGAATAGGTTTTTAGAGTGGAACTACTAGCTTAAAGAGCATGAAAAACTTTAAGATGATATATGTTGCCAAAATTAATTGACTTTAATTCTTTTTTTTAATGGAGGTACCGGGGATTGAACCCAGGACCTCGTGCATGCTAAGCATGCACTCTACCACTGAACTATACTCCATATATGTATGTATATATATATACACGCACACATACATACACATACCTACTTCTTTTGCAATTATTGAAGTAATATAAATTTAGAGTCGAGTATAAGGAAAATGCAACAAACTTTAAAGGAAAAAAATCACTCATAATCTCAGTCCTAGAAGTAACTACTTGATGTCTCCGCTTCAGTCTTTGTGTTTTTTAATGCATTGATTTAGAAAATAGTCATTCCATTTAAGAAAAACAGTTCTATGACTATACTTTAATAAGAAAAAATAAGTTGAAAAATTCAGAGGAATAGGAAAAAAAAAGAAACACAGTTCTAGGTTTGGGTTCATATGTATTAATTCTGCTGAACACTTTGTGACCATTTTTTACCAGTAGATTAATATGTGTTTCAGGTCAATGGTGTTTCTTTTCTTATTTCTATGATTAATGCTTCTGTTTTTTCCATCTGCTCTATTTTTCCTTCTGGGATTTTGATCGTAATTTAGATTGAAATCCCTAATATGACTTCTCCGTCTGTACTCTTTTCTTTCAACTTTCTTATTTCTCCATCCTTTTCTCCTAAATCCTGATAATGTTTTCCACTAGAATCCAATTTACCATTGTGGTATTTTTATTTATAATAAGAAATGTATATTTGATCATCAACCTCATTTCTGCCACAAAGCTCTTAAAACCCTCAACATTTCCTAAAAGTTGTATTTTGTTATTCATAAGAAGCCCCTTTCAAACTCACTTGAGTTTATGTTAACGAGGTAACTCTTGCAAAGCCCTAAAGGATGGAGACTGTTTGCCCGGGGAGTCAAACTTGTGATTAGAGGTTTGGCACTTTCAAACCAGAAGAGCATAAGGAATTGAGAGAATTATAATACGCACATAGTTACAATGCAATCTTCTAATAGAGTTTTTAAGCTTCCACACCACCAGCAAGAAAGCAGCACTTTGTCAGACTGATGAATTAATTTAACATCATGAAAAGTCATTTTCTGGTAGCTACATTATGCCATTACCAAATACTGCCACTGTGAATGATAAATCCTGCTTCAATTACTGCCATAGAATTTTGTAAAATCAGTGATAATTGTTTGAAAAAGAGCTCTTTTCTAGCAATTCCAATGTTTGGGTGTTAAGTATTTAGACTCCCACACGTGATTCTTTTCTAATATATTTGTAACTTTGGAGAGTAAAATTTGTAATGAAATACAACTTTCAAACATCTCTCAGCATGTGAAAAAGGGAACCATCCTATATTATGGGTAGGAATGTAAATTGGTGCAGCCACTACGGGATCCACAGTATGGGCGTTCCTTAAAAACTACAAACAGAACTACCATATGATCCAGCAACCCCACTCCTGGGCATATATCTGGAAAAGACAAAAACTCAAATTGAAAAAGATACATGACCCCAATGTTCATAGCAGCACTGTTTACAATAGCCAAGACATAGAAGCAACCTAAGTGTCCATCAGCAGATGATTGGACAAAGAAGATGTAGTACATATACACACAGTGGAATACTACTCAGTCATAAAAAAGAACGAAATAATGCCATTTGCAGCAACATGGATGGAACTAGAGATTATCATACTAAGTGAAGTAAGTCAGACAAGGAAAGACAAATACATATGGTATCACTTATATGTGAAATCTAAAAAAAAAAAAAAAAACACACACAGATGAACTTACTTATAAAATAGAGACTCCCAGACATAGAAAACAAACTTATGGTTCCCAAAGGGAAGGTGGGGAACAGGGATAAATTAGGAGTTTGGAATTTGCAGATACTAACTACTATACATAAAATAAACAAGGTCCTATTACAAAGCACAGGGAACTATATTCAATAGTTTGTAATAACCTATACTGAAAAAGAATATATATATATATATTATGTATATATATATATGAATCAGTATGCTGTACACCTGAAACTAACACAAAATTGTAAATCAACTATACTTCAACTTTTTTAAAAAGTAGCAAAAGCAAAAAAGTTACATTGTTACTATTTTCCTAGAACATTTTTGATTAATTCATTATTTATTCTTTCTTATTTAACTTCTGATTACTGGTTTGTCCAGAATTGGTATAATTTTATATGACTGTCATATCTAAATATAATATGAATTTCAAATAATTAAATTTCTAAATAATAAAGTTTTCACTTAAAATTTACCCAAAATGATTAGATTTTAGTTGTAATTTTTACTTATAGTTCATTTCATATGGCAAGAGAATGATGTCCATTTGAATTCAATTCTGACATTTATTGAGGTTTTCTCTGGGTTTAATATATGGTTTTGTAAATGTTACATTGAAATGGAAAAGCACAGTCATTGAGAAAGGTAAAAAGTTCAATATTAAATCAGTTTTACTATAATATCTGAATCCTTGCTTTCCCTCAAATTTTTTATTTTGAAAAATTCTAATCTATAGTAAAATTAATAAAATATCCCATATACCCTTCACCTAAATTCACCAACTGTTAGGATTTTACCACATTTCTATGTAGACAGGTACAATTGTATATGTTTTTATGTATCTTGAGAGAGAGAGAGACTTTTTTTTTTGCAGAACCATTTAAAAATCAGTTTTAGGCATAAAAACTTCAGCATATATCTCCTAAAAACTAGAACAGTGTTATGCATAAACAATTCTATTACCAAAATGAAGAAATTTGGTTGATTTAATTATGTTTTCTAATACATAGTTCATATTCAAATTTCCTCAGTTGTTCCAAAATTGTCCTTGATAGCTTTGTTTCTTCTAAGTTGATAGGAGAAATTATATGCAGAAAACGCATTTTGATCAACATCCTTTCATGATTAAAAAATAATTCTCAGCAAATGAAGTCTAGAAGGGAATATTCTTCCAATAAAATGTATTTATTAAAAAAAACTATTGCTAATTATCGCATGTAGTGGAAAATTATTGAGAGTTTTCTTCCTGAGATCAGGATATACTGGATATCCATCAGAACCACTTTCAATTACATGATATAGGAGATCCTAGCCAATGCAATAACCAGAAAGTAAATATATATATAGTATAATGGAGAAAGACATAATCCTGTATTATTCATAGATGACATGACCACGTACATAGAAAAACTAAAAGAATCCAAGCTGTCAAAATTAAAGAGAGGCTTAAGCAGTTGCTGGTTATGTGCTCAATATATTTCTACATATTAACAATAACAACAACAACAACAAAAACTATTGAAGAATAAAATTAAAAGCAATACCATATACAATAGCATCAAAAAGTATCAAATACATAGGAATAAGCCATTGAGCTGATACACAGAAAACATAAAACATCACTGAAAGATACCAGAGAATGACTAAATAAATAAGGAACTGGAAAACTCAAATGTTAAGATGTCAGTTCTCTCCAAATCTATTTATAATAATTCAGCGTAACTCCAATTACCCAGCAGGTATTTTGTGAAAACTGGTAAACTGATTCTAAATTTATAGAGAGAGGAAAAGAACCTGGAATATCAAAGCAAATTGGAAGGACAAAGTGGGAGTTTCTACACAACCTGATAACAAGATTGATTACAAAGTGACAATGTGATGCTGATGCAAGGATGAGCAAACAGACCTATGAAACAGTGGTCCTTGGTTACGACAGCCTTGGGAAACTAGTACACTGGGACACCTGATGCTCGGCCTGGTTAGCCACCATGCCCATCCCCACAGGCTACATACAGTCTAGCCTCTACATCCCATATCTGCTCATATATTCCATCACCCTCTCTCCGCTGGTGATGGTAGGATAGTTTCTTCCAATATACCCTCAAAAAGACCTCTTATCTTTATCTGTATCTAGTGGGCTGTTGATCTATGAAGTATTTGTTTAATTTCAGTAATTCAGGTGTTCATTTTGAGGATTTATTTTCTAAATTCTTGTGGGGTTTTTTTTTCATAATTTTTGTTTCATTTGAAATCTATTATTTTAAACATATTTTTGGTCAATTTCAAATTGTTCTAGTGTTTCCAATTCTTAGTGAGTTAACACTCATGTTTATGGCATTGACTGATTTCCTCCCTCAATTTGTTTTTTGTTTGTTTGTCTTCAGCACTGACTGATTATTCTATGAGTGTCTCCTATGCCTTGAGTTTAAAAAGTTTCATATTTGCACCTAAGAGGGAACCAGACTTCTCATGGCTGACTTTTCCCCCATCCCAAACCCTGGACAAGGAACCACTTCCCAGCTCCTCAGGAACAGTGGGTGGAATGATCCTAATCTGTTAAACCAGGGCAGCAGGTGAGGCTCCAAGATGCACTTGGGACACTCAGTCCTAGTTTTTTCACTTTATGTGTCCCTGTGTCACTATTTGCCCATTAGAAACGTGGTCCCCAACCACTGTGGGCTTTAGTTCCTTCTTACCATTCTCATTTTTATTTCCATTTTTGTTTTGAGTACTGGTGATTATGGTCTTTTGAGCTCATCTATGTAAGTATTTCTAAGACAGCCCACTCACATAAGCTCAGATCATTACATTTTTAAAAGATCAAGTATTTCTTTTAAAAGACTGTGCTATGTACTTTAAGTTATACCTGATATATTTAGTCTTATTTATGTCAAATATGATGGTTTTTACTTTTTTGGCTTCCTTGGAATTTCTTTTGCTTGCTTTCTTTTTCTGCACCCTCCTTGGTATTTGAGGAGAAGTCAGGGGAGATAAAAATCAGTTATTCTAAGCCCTAAAGTCTTTGATTCAGCTGCTATAAAAATTTTATTTAAAGTATGTTATATGTGTTAAAGATCACCTAATTTTTAAGGAAAGAAGCTGTTGATACACATCACATGCTTTTGATGCTACAGACATTAGGTTAATCTTTAATCAGGGAAGAAAGAAAATTTTAAAGTATTTGAGTGACAGTTTCCACAAAGTTTATTTTAAATTGATGTTTATTACGAGCCTTGTCATCATAAAGTTAGGCTTCTGAGTGTATCTATTTACTAAAAAGGTCAGTGATCTCCCCTGCATTATTCAAAAATCTGTTTTAATAATTCTGAGGACTACTGACTTGTAATGGTAAAACTATGGTATTTGATACAGAAAATGACAAGTGTTTGATACAGAAAGAGACAATAGTGTTTGTTTACTTAATGTTGAAAACTATATCAGAAAAGGTTGTATTTATTTTTTTCAGTCTCCAAGACCCTATTGATCTCTTGGCCTTGTTCCCCGACCCCATCTCATTTTTTTCTCTCATTCCCTCTCCAACCACAAGGGCCTCCCAGCTCCTCCTAGAATACTTCAGACAGGCTCTCAGCAAGGCCTGCTTGATCCTCGGCCTGGAGCACTCTGTCCTGATATCGGCATCCTTAATTCCCTCACCTCCTTCAAGGCTTTACGTACAGATCATGCTCTCAACAAGACCTACTTCCTCTGACCACCCTGTTTAAATTGTAACCTGCCACCACCCCAGCCCTTCCCATTCCCTTCAACCTTATCTTCTTTTTCTCTTCGATAGCTTAGCACTGTCAGTTACCACTTATCACCCTCTAAAATATATGCTTTATTCGTGTTGTCATGTAACTTATCATGTTTACTATTTATTTCTGTGCACACACACCCTGCCCTGGTTCCCCAGGGAGGGGATCTTTGTGGTTCATTATTGTTTAATTATTGACACAGCTGCATCACAAGGGCAGAAAATAATACAGAGAACACAGTAGGTACTCAAATAGTTGTCGAATCTTTTGAATTTTTTCCCCCACTGACTGGCTTCACTAATATTACAATCAGTTTCTCAATCAGCATTAAGAGTGTTACAGAGTCTCTTAAAGTTAATAAAAGTATTTTTAAGCTTCTCTCAGCAGACTTTATATGTGTAAAAATAACTAATAATAATATGGCATCATTTAAAACGATGTAGATTTTAATCTTCATTAAGTCAAGCATATATCAGGAGGATACTATTGAGGGAATGTTTAATTAAATAATTACAAGACGAATGTCCTGCAAAAAAAGATGTCTTTAGAGGAGGAAATTTCTAACACCTGGGCCCTACAAAGTGCGGTATAGCCCATGAATCCCACATTGTAAGTCCAGGAAACCAGTGCTGGCTGAAAATAAATCACTTAGACACTTTGAGCAGATGGAGTAATCTATAAAAGCCTTATACTCAGATTTATTTCTGCAATTCCCCAAGTTTGTATATTCAGGGGAATATTACAAAGAAATGATAATAGTTGGGGGAATTTTAATTTATTTTTAAAATGCTTCTTCTGGATGTCCACTTTAAACAAATAAAAAAATCAGACAAAAGTGTAACAACAATCTTCAAACATCGGACAGCAGTCAGCACAAAGCTGTGATTCCTGAACAACGGGAAACATGCAGCGTGGGCGCTCCCACCGCCTAGGCTTCCGGCCTGGAGGGAATTCCCCCTAAGAGAGCGCAGCACCCCGCATGCGCCCTGTAATGGGGCCCTAGCCACGTGGTACCCCAAGTGTATTTCTCTTTCTCCTTCGACTATGAAGTCCTTCTAGAGAAGGAACTCTAACCCATCTCTGTATTCCTAAAACGTACCACAGAGACGGCGCTAAGTAAACATTTGCGAAATGAAATAAACCCTGCAAAGAACAGGAAGTGAAGGAACCAACGTTTACAGACTGAGAACGCACTTGGTAGCAGACGCACTTAGCAGCCTCAGCAGCCCTGTTGGAAAGAACTTTCCCATTTGGAAACTCGACAAGTTCATTAACTTGCCAGAGCCACGGAGCTCATCAGAGGCAACTCCACCACATGGGCTCTTCCTGCCCCATCTTGCTTCCTCCTTCTTAAAACATTCCCTTCTATAAATTCTGCGTCATTTATAAGCCCTTAGTTGTAAAGCATAACCGCTACAGCAGGAGTTTGAGGGTATTCTTGGGTTCTTTAAGTGGGCAAAGTTGAGTAGAAAGATGAAATAATTTTATGAGAGAATTTTCAAATAAAGGAGAAAGCAGTGTATCCAAGAGCTATTGGTTTCTCAGAAGGTGAGAACCCAACGTTTATTTATCCCAAGTGATGTGCACTGGGCTGGCTCACTCTTTCTTCCCCAGACACTGCCTGATTGACTTCTCCATTCCCTTCCTAAAATATCCGTGTTGGTACCAGCTTTTCCCAGGGACTCCGGTTTCCAGATGCTGAGTATGCCTCCTGTCCTAATTTGCTGCCCGGGATTCCACAGCCACTCGGGAAAATTTCACTCATTAAATGATCTATGTAAATAGAACAATGCTGAATAGGCATGGACAGTGAGAAAACTGCTCCCTCAGTTGAGAACAGAGCCTCTGAAAGGAATTTCAAATGAAATGGAAACGTCTGAGCATCCGTTCTGAAACAGGAGATGGGCTGAAAGAGACATTAGTCTGGGCAGTAGGAGACTGCTTCATAAATGATGAAGGTGACCATCTAGGCGTGGTCCTCTTTGCTGACTGACATCAATATAGGGAGGTCAAGTGTATTTCGTTATTTGCATTCTGTGTATATTACTTTTCAACCCACCATTATTTCTTGTGGAATCGTTCTTTGGACTACTAACTACAAGTTTTTCCTACCAAGCTACAAGGCTGTTCCATCAGAAGTACCTATATCATTTAAGATTGCTTTTTGCAAAAACCATCTTATTTTCAAATTTCAAGTTTTCTGTAAAAATAAAAGCATACTGAGTGTGTCAGTTTCCTTGAAAAGCTCTTTAGTATTTTAACAAAGTTCTCATCTCAAGCCTTTCCAGGAAGGAGAGAGAGGGAGACAGAGAGAAATAGAGAGACTGAAAGAGGAAAAGATTGAGAGAAAAAAAGAGGGAGAAACTCTGCAGAGTGTTTTCCAGACAGTCAAGGACATTTAAAGGTGGATACATACCATTCCAAGAATGTATGTCTCACAGGCACAGAGCAGATACAGCAGTGACGTCTCCAGTCTGATCTCCCCTTCTCATTCTACAAAAGGCAGAGTGGACCTACTCTTCCTCTCAAACAATTGTTCCTTTTCATTGCTTTCTTTCAAAGCAGTAGTTCTCAGATGCTGACCCCGGACAGCCCACTTCAGCATCCCCTAGGAACTTGTTAGAAATGCAGACTCTCTAGCTGCCCCAGATCCACTGAATCAGAACCTGGGTGTGGGACTCCGCAAACTACATTTAACAAGCCTTCCGGGTAATTGAGAACCACTGATGCAGAGCAGCTGTTGCCAACTTGGCTGCAGTTTGGCTCCTCTGAGGAGTTTAAAACTACAGTTGTTGGGGTGCTGCCCTCAGATACCATGACGTGATCAGTCTAGGGAGTAACCTGTGCATCAGGACGCTTAAAAGTTAAGCAGGTGATTCTAATGTGCCGCGACTTTGGAGAACCCTTGCTTTAGACTTTGTTTCACTCCTTGCCCATGAAAGTAAGTCTGTCTGGAAGAAGGTACCAGCTCAGCGGGCTGGACTCACTTATAAGGAAACCGATGGCAGGTACCCTTCCAGGAGAGACCTTGGTCATGGGTAAACCCAGAGGCCAGGCTCCCAGAATTCCCCTGGGCCGTCTGAATCCCGTAGGCTTCGCCTGAGCACCCAGGTGTCCTGCATTCCACTCAGAGCTCAATCCCAACTGACCTCACCTGACGCAGTAAGTGGGCAAAGACTGGTGGGGAATGATGAGATTAAACTCGATGCTTATTTTTGATGCTACTTTTGAGTTTCAGATTTAAGGATAAAGCTTTTTCTAATGGATGGAAGTTAGCACCTTGGTACCTAAATTTGTGTGTCAAAATACAAGCATAATTTATGATATAAAGCATATGTTTTTTCTATTCTATCAAGCGGCCGTGAGTGGACCTTCTCTGAGCTCCCATAAGCACTTTATTTCAGCACACGTGAGGCTGTCTTCCAGGTAACACGGAAGACGCGTTGCTCTACAGCTCTCACTGCCGGTAGGCTGCAAACAGAGAAAGCATTTTATGCGCCTCTGCATTTCCAGAGCCAGGGTTCAGCAGCCACTCTTTAATATTTGTTGAATGAGTCAGTGAATGAACTATGAAAGCTACTCTCAATCTCAAGTAAGAATTTGTAGAGTCTGTCAGCAGCCACACAAAACAAAAACAAAAACAAAAAACCAGATTCATGGCTTTCAGCAAGACAGAGGCTATAAAAATGGAGTTGACACAGAGACGGCTGAGACCATCTCCCTTCTCTCAATTTTCCCTTGTTCTCAACAGGGTAACTAACTGATCTTTAGAAAACCAGGAGGTTGAAGTTTTTTGAAAAGAAGTTCTGACCATTTAGGAAAAGGAGTGTGGGATGCACTTAAATCTCTTCAAAATCAGTGCAATAACAGGGTAAAATATTCTTCAGGGAAGCTGCCTCTGCAGTACATAGGGTTACGTGGTTTTGTCCACACAAATTACTTGGGCGTGTGTGCTCGGGAAGACAGTGAGATACAAACACATTTTTTGCACGGGGTGGATATAGCTCAGTGGTAGAGCGGATGCTTAGCTTGCACAAGGTTCTTGGGTCAATCCCCAGTATTTCCATTAAAATAAATAATAATAAATAGATAAACCTAATTTCTGCCCCCTCCACAAAAAAAAAAAAAAGAAAAAAACCTAAAAATAAAAAATTTAAAAAACAAATATGTTTTTGCAAATAATCGAATTTCTGAGGATACTTTCTTCATAGTTAACTTAGGACCTAGATTCTTAACATATTCTCTTAAAAAAAGGAGGCATTGACCCTTTTTTTATAAAGGGTCAGATCCTAAATATTTAAGCTTTGTGAGCCATGTGGTCTCTTGCGGGCAACCACTCGACTCTTTTGTAGCGGAAAAGCACCCTAGGCTATCCGGAAATAAATGGGTAAGACCGTGTTCCAGTAAAACGGAATTTACAAGACAAGGTAGTGGGCTGGATTTGGTCTGTTGGCTGAATTTTGCCCACGTCTCATCTAAATAAGCCCTTGTATTGGGGCCTACTTCCCTTTCCTGTGTGTTATGTTTAAAGACTGTCTGGGTTTTCAGCTTCCAGGTCGCCAAGGGCTCGGAAGGAGACATTCCTGACCTGACCTGTCCGTAGCCCCTTGCGGCAATAGTCATTAAATTCAGAACACAAAGCCAAGCAAAGCCCTTTTCAGCCCTTGACCTGAATCCCCTAGTTCTTCTGTTTAATTTCTCAAGTTCCTTTTGCATTTGTGTTGGTTATTCTTGCCTCTGTAGCCCAGATTTTTTTTTTTTTTAAATGTGGAGTGCAATCCCATTTTACCTGAACCACACACAAATGTTCGCAGTTCATCTATCATCTTTCTGAAACAGAATCCTTGCAGGTAAAGCCCAAGAATCACATTTGAATAAGCAGTCAGGCAGCTGCGATCCTGCTAAAGTTTGAGAATCGTTGCCATCTGCCACCCCCTCTCCCAGCATCATCTCAGCTTGAGTCAAGCCACTTCCATGGAACCAATAGCTTTGGGAGCTTCTCACTGGGGGTGGGAACAGACTTCCTAGCACCCCATTCCTTATATTTTAATGTGGCTCTAAGATTAATGTTAATGATGGTATCTATAGTTCTCGGCTGAGTTTGAAAATATCATAGAACACCACTTATATGTGGAATCTTAAAAAATGATACAAGTCAATTTATTTACAAAACAAAAATAGACTCACAGACATAGAAAGCAAACATAGTTACCAAAGTGGGAAGGTGGGGAGGGATAAATTAGGAATTTGGGATTAACAGATACACACTACTGTATATATAAAATAAACAACAAGGACCTACTGTATAGCACAGGGAACTATATTTAATATCTTGTAATAACCTAAATGGATATGAATCTGAAAAAGAATAAGTGTATATATATATAGAGAGAGAGAGAGAGAGAGATCTGTATAACTGAATGACTTTGCTGTCTACCTGAAACATTGTAAATCAACTACAGTTCAATTAAAAATAGTACCCCTGCCAGATAGTCCTTAACAGAAAAGCCCCCAGCTTTGGAGACAAGTCTATCTGAGGCAGTAGGCATTGCCAGTGGGCACATTATTGGGTCTCTCTGGGTCTCAATTTGCTGAATTTTAAAATAAGGATAGTACTGGGGGAAGGGTATAGCTGAAGTGCTAGAGTGCATGCTCCGCACACAAGAGTCTTGGGTTCAATCCCTGGTACCTCCTCCAAGCGGAAATCAATGAAGAAACCTAATTACCTCCCCGTCAGAATAAAATAAGGATAGTATTAAATTCTTGCAGGTTGTTGAGAAGGCAAAGTGATATAAAATATATAAAAGCACTGAGCACCTGGCAAGCGCTCAAGAAAGGACCACTCTATGGTCCTCCTCCCCCAAACTCATCCCAGTCTAATCAGAAGGAAAACAGTAGACAAATTCCAGTCGAGGGGTAATCGACAAAATCTCTGACCAGTACCTCTCAAAAAAGGTGGACATCATCAAAAACAAGGGAAGTCTAAGAAACTGTCACAGCCAAGAGCAACCAAAAAAAGACATGATGACAAAATATAATGTGCCAGTGTGGATAACATCCTGGAATAACACAGGAACATGAGGAAATCTGAATAAAGAATGGACTTTCAGTTAATAACCATGTATAAATATTGGTTCATTAATTGTAACAATTATTGCATTCTAATTAAGTTGTTAACGTAGAGGAAACCAGGTGTGGGGCATCCATACCAAGAAATATTACTCAGCAATGAAAAGGAATAAACTATCAATACAGACAACAGTATGAATGAGTCTCAAACGCATTATAAGTAAAAGAAGCCTGATTCCAAAGCCTAATGCTGTATGATTTCATTTACATAATATAATGGAAAAGACAAAATTATAGGACAGAAAAGAGGTATGTGGGGCTGAACGTGAATCATGTCCAAGTCTTCCCAGATGGTCGTCTTAATTCTGTCATTCTCCCTAAACGTACAGCCATCCAGATACTCACCTCTTCATGTACAGGCTCAAATTACTGAGTCCCTAAATGAAGCTACTTTGGTCAAGGTTACATTTTTTAATTGTCAGTAGATAAATAATGCTCCAATATTTTGCTCACATTTTGTTCCCCATAATTGGAATAGCTCCTTCATTACCTTACAGCTTTCAAAATTCTACTAATAATTGAAAACCCTCAAGCCATTACAGACTAAGTAAACATCCCTGTGCAATCCTAGAACTTGACTTGTCTGGATCTCACATTCTGGCTACTAGTTGTCATATTAACTCTCATTTTGGTAGGTGGTTTGCATGTTACCTGTTAACCCTTATTACCTCCATTTGGTATGTGGAAATGTATATAGTTTTCTCCATTTTATAAATGAGAAAACTGAAGGTCAGAGGTCAAGTTACTTCCTTGAGATTGTGGATACTAAATGGAGAAACTGGGAAACCTGGAAATGCTGAATCCAAAGGTTGTCTTCTTTGTGATATAATTCACTCTCTCTTTTATATTGGTTTAAATTTGAATGTCTTCATTCTACAATTAAGCTCCTTGAGGACAGCAGATCTTTTATATACTTACAAGAATATATATATATATATTAGTTTTTGTTTTCCAAAGTGGCTGTAACATTTGCATTCCCATTAACCATTAACAATGTACAAGAATGCATCCATGTGTCATTTTGTCTGTTTTTAAAAATGAACTTTATTTTTTAAGAACAATTTTATTTTTTAATTTTTTTTTAATATTTAACATAATATGTGTGTGTGTGTGTGTATATATATATGTACACATATACTCCTTTTGTATTCCTCAGTGTGTGAAACAAATTGTCTTAAAGATTTGGAATTATAGCCGGGAGGAAATCCCCGCGTCTCTGAGGCTGTCGCCCTCCTTCAGTGACTAGTAAACCAGGCAACTTTGTAGTTAGTTAGCCTATGTGAGCAAGTGTAGACTTCATGGATTTGGTGGATAAACTTTCTGAGCATGTTCTCATATAAAATAAAATGAAAATTCTGAGTCCTAAAAAAAAAATGCTCGAAGTATAACTAATCAACATGAGAGGAACATACCGTTTTCGTCCTTACCCAACCCAAATCCTGTGTACTCGTGACATACTTCAAATATTCTTTGAAGTCTTGAACTTCACTTCTTTCTCTTGGGTTTTTGGTTCCCTGTTGTTTGTTCTTTCTTTTTATCTCTTGCTGTTGATTTTTCCCTTTCTTTTGTTTCCAGTTTTATATTTTACATAAACAACTTTTCAAAAATAAAATACTCAACACAAGTGGACCAAACTGAATTACAAAACTGTGATTCTGAAAATGAATGTTTTATAATACAGAAAAATACCTCCATGATTGCGAGGTGAAAAAAAAATTTAGATATTCCTTCATTAGTAGGATTTGTTTAGTTTCAAATTTGCTTTAAATCACTGGCTAATTTGAATTATATTAAACTAACATCTATTTTTGAAATTTTCCTTCACTTTTCCACATGACATAGGAAGCCCACTAGGTCTTTCCTTTACAATCAACAAAAGACTCTACAAAAAAAAAAAACCGATTCGCCCTGCCTGCTTTTGCTTCAAGAATAGGGGGCAGCTTAAATAAGATCTGAAGGTTCAAAATACATTGAATAGACAATATAAATCTTTCTTTTTACAACTGCACTCTTTTTTATATATATATGAAATGGAACTCAAACTCCCTTCACCCTAATATTCCAAAGCCTAAATCTCAGCGTTCTCACTAATACAATGGTTAATTAAATGTATATTTTTGGTTTTTTAAAGTGAGTAAATATATGTGAAACAACTCAGAGTGTTATAGAGTAGCTGCCTAAAAGTGATGGCTAATAGAATCTTATGTAATACAATCCTGTAGGTCATCCAAACTTTGAAAGCACATCTAGATTCCAGTAAGCATCTCTAGGGTATCTGTATTATCCCAACACATAATACTAAGTACTATTATTTCTGAAACAGTTCTTTAGGTATGTTTATTAAGCAATTATATCAATGAGTGATGTCACTTTTAGCTATTACATTGGAGGGGTTTCTGTTTGTTTGTTTATTCAATTTATTCAAACTGAAAAAAAGCAAAAACAATTCATCCATTTCTCCCACCCCTACCCGCACCTTCCTGCCTCTGGAAAGCACCAGTCTTTTCTCTGTATCTATCAACTTGGTTTTTTTTTTTTTCTGGATTCCACATATAAGAAAGATCATATAGTATATGGTATTTGTCTTTCTCTGTCTGACTTACTTCACTTAGCTGAATGCCCTCTAGGTCCATCCATGTTGTCACAAACAGCAACATTTCATTCCTTTTTGTGACTGAATAATATTCCACTGTGTATATACCACACCATAAGTTCCTTATCTGCTCATCCATTGGAGGATACTTAGGTTGTTTCCATATCTTAGCTATTATAAATAATGCTGCAATGACTGTGGGGGTGCATACATCTTTTCGAATTAGTGTTTTTGTTTTCTTTGGATAAATACCCAGAAGTGGTATTGCTGGATTATATGGTAATTCTGTTTTTAATTTTTTGAAGAATCTCCATATTGTTTACAATGTGGCTACACCAATTTATACTCCCAGCGACAGTGCACAAGCATTCCTTTTTCTCCACATCCTCTTCAACAATTATTTGTTGCCTTTTTGATAATAGCCATTCTAACAAGTGTGAGGTGTTATCTCATTGTGCTTTTGATTTGCATTTCCCTGATGATTAATGACGTAGATCACCTTTTCATGTACCTATTGGCCATCTGTATGTCTCCTTTGGAAAAATGTCTATTCAAGCCCTCTGCCCATTTTTTCATTGAATTGTCTTTTTGCTATTAAATTATATGAGTTCTTTATATATTTTGGATATTAGCCCCTTGTCAGATATATGATTTGCAGATATTTTCTTTCATTCAGTAGGTTGCCTTTTAATTCTGTTGAAGGCTTACTTTGCTGTGTGGAAGCCTTTTATTTTGATGTAGTTCCACTTGTTTATTTTTGCTTTTGTTGCTTTTTATTTTGGTGTTGGATTCCAAAAATCATCACCAAAATCTATATCAAGACGCATACTGCCTGTGTTTTCTTCTAGGAGTTTTATGGTTTCAGGTCTCGAACTTAACATTCAAGTACTTAATCTATTTTGAGTTAAGTTTTGTGTATGGTATAAGATAGTAGTCCGTTTCATTCTTTTGCATGTGGTTGTTCAATTTTTTCGATCATCATTTATTTAAGAGATTGTCCTTTCCACATTATATATGCTTGGCTACTTTGTTGTAAATTAATTGGCCATCTATGCATGGATTTACTTCTGGGTTCTCTGTTCTGTTCTGTTAATCTATGTGTCTTTTTTATGCAATATCACGTTGTTTTAATTACTATAGCTTAGTAATACAATTTGAAATCAGGAATCATGATGCCTCCAGCTTTGTTCTTCTTTCTTAAGATTGCTTTGGCTATTGGGGTTTTTTAATGGTTCCATACAAATTTTAGGACTATTTGTTCCATTTCTGTGAAAAATGTAATTGGAATTTTGATAGGTTTTGCATTGAATCTGTTTACTGCTTTGTGAAGTATGGAAATTTTAACAGTATTAATTCTCCCTTTCCCATGAACATGGATTATCTTTCCATTTGTTTGTGTCTTCATCAGTTTCCTTCAAATTAATGTCTTATAGTTTTCAACATACAAGTCTTCACTTCTTGGTTAAATTTATTCTTAGGTATTTTATTCTTTTCAATGCAATTGTAAATGGGATTATTTTTTAAATTTCTCTTTCTCGTAGTTCATTAATAGCATATAGAAATGCAACAGATTTTGTGTGTTGATTTTATATCATGCAAATTTATTGAATGTATTAGCTCTAACAGTTTTCTGATGAAGTCTTTAGGGTTTTCTGTATATAATATCATGTCATGTGCAAATAGTGACCATTTTACTTCTTCCTTTCCAATTTCAATGTGTCTTATCTTTTTCTTGCCTAATTGCTCTGGCTAGGACTACCAATACTATGTCATACAACAATTTAAATCTTCAGTGTGGCCTTTATAATGCATGAGAAATTGCTTCTCTAGAGATTTTTTAGAGACACTTCCATTTGTACCTCAGATTTATGTCTGTAAAGGGTTTGGAAAGATATTAACATTAGGTTAAGTGTTCCACCTACTTGCCAAATCAAGTCTAGCATGTCTTCTCAGGATTCTTGGAAATAACTAAAAGATTAAAGGAGGTTGGCAGAAGCTACCACCATTTCTCTAAAAAAAAGAAGTGTATATAGCGAGTAAGCCAACCTAAGGTAGTTATTCATTCAGACAGACTTTTTATTCCAATGCTGAGGTCACTACTGATCTTGAATGTTCATTTATACTTACTTTGGGGAAAAGGGGCTTTAGATTGATTTCTGTAATTCCTCACATGTGCACATTTGCTTTTAAAGGTGTACATAAAGCTTCAAATGTTAATAAATATTTATTTTGATACATTCCGCTTGTCATATTTTTTCCCATCCTATAAAGATGATTTTCATAAACAAGAACTAATTATTTTACAACTAGAATATTTAGTCAATGATGCTTATATAGTAAGAGTAAATTTCAGCTAACTTAGTATACTAATACACAGTATACTTTTTATGTTATTTGTAATACTTTACTTTCACATGCCTACTAAAAGTACTACAAAGCCTATTTGAAATGCTAATTTAGAAAAAAATTTTACCGTGCAACAAAACCTTTATTAACATTTTGAGCAGGTTCTGCTATTACTGAAATTAGTAATTTTTAAATTGGAGCAAATGGATAGAGTGCCGAGTAATGCCATCACTGGGCACTATGACAGCAAGACTGATGGATCAACAGCCACCCCCTCAGATGGAGGACCAGGTGCAGGGTTGACTTTCTGGATGTCGTAATTAGAAAGTATGAGGCCATCTTCTAGCTGTTTGACTGCAAAGATGAGCCTCTGCTGGCTGGTGGGGGATGCCGTCCTTATCCTGGATCTTTGCCTTCACATTCTCGATGATGTCAGTGGGCTCCACCTTTGAATCCAGGCTCTGCTATTTACTAGCTGCATGACCTTAGTCAAGTTAAGTAACACTTGGAAACCAAGACGCTTGAGTTCTGGACCCAACTCTGATACTGGAACTATATATAATCCCACGGAAGTTCTGCCAGGCTGTACCAGGCAATGAAAGTTTCTACAGATGGTGTCTAGGCTACTGTCTAAATCAATCTATGACCCTAGGTCTAAAATTGGTAATTTGGGATATGACCATGAAAGTGTTAGCTTTATGAGTGTGAGAGGTGGGGAGAGCTGAGAGGGTGGAACAGCTGAGTACATCTAACTGAAACCAGTGACAATTACGGCAGAAACCACATCGTCTCATTAAAATGGAAGACTTCCATTTCCTCTTTGGAGAGTTTCATGTGGGAGCAGCAAACACGAAAAGGCGGTCAAGATGCAGCCATTTGGACCCCGTAGATGAAGTGCTGCCTTTTTCCTGACCGAAAGATGACGACCTGGCTTCTCAGGGGAATGCAGCTTGCCAAGAAGACTTCTTCCCTTTCCCGCCAGAGGGCTGGGTTAACTACTGCAGACCAGGGGACATGGGCGAGCATGCCCTCCAGATAGGGCATTTCTTCCCTCCCCTTTAAGCCTTAGTACCGTGGGAAGCATCAAATAAACGTAAGCCTCTGTGTTTAACCTAAATAACATGCACATATTTTATGTACCTTCACAGACTCAAAGGCACAGTGCCTGAAATGAATCTGTAACCAAATCTGCGAGCTGAGTCACTTCCATCACCCACTATCATTTAGTGGCAAAGCCCCACACGCTTTAGGCTCTGTGGGAAACTGAGAGGCATTGTAGTCAAAGAATGCTGGTCACAGCAAAATACACACATTTGACTGCAAACCTTCCTGTATTATCTATTTTAAAAACAGAGGGTACTAGGCGATCCCTCAGTTCCTTCCAACTCTCAACTTCTCCTTGCATGGGGGTGTGTTGGAGCTGGCCCCACTACCTCTCAAATGCCAATTATTAAATATTTAGAAATTTTACAAGCCAGTGGTAAAACCATGGATAACATGAAATTGCTGTGTTTGGAATATTTACAGCCCAGTAACTGGCAAAGGACACAAAGGATTTTTTTTTTGAGGGCTAGCTTACCAGCATGCCACTGACTATGAGCCATTTAACCAAATACCGTCCATGAACAGGGCACAGTTTTAGATGCTGTAGGACAGTATTTCTCACCCTGACAAATGGCCACCTTCCCAGGTGGCGCTTGAAATGCAAGGATACATTTTTGTTTATCAAAATAACAGATGGGCACGACAGGCATTTAATGAGCACATGCTTGTTGTGATACTGTCATATGAGTTTCTCCAAAATGAAGAAGCATGGTGTCTAGAATGTCGAGAGCAACCCCATTGAGAAGCAGTACAAGCAGCACAAATCTAGTGGTTGCCTTCTTTGAGTCTCTACAGGAAATAACATTTACATGGAAATTATCATCCACAGAACTAGCAAACAGAAGCAGATGAGGCATTACCCCAGGTAGAAACCTGCTGATAATTTGTTCCTCAATTTCCTAAACTTGGTCTCCAGGTGTCATTCACCTTTTCTCCTTGAATCTTTCTTTGTCTTATTGCTGTCTCAGCTCTAAATCACTTATGAAAAATTTCTTTTAGTCTGGGTCTCCTGAGACACTGTATAAGGAAAGGGTTGTGTTAAGCTGCAAGTAATGGAAAACCCAACTAATAGTTAAAATTTAAGCATGTGATGATTTTTTTTCTCTTATACTGATGTCATGAGGTAGACAGTTGCTGGCTTTTTTTTTTTCAGCAGCTCAAATAGTGGCCTCTTCCTAGTCGTTTCAAGTTGCATAGGAAGCTTCACTGATCAAGACCATTTCCCCAGGAGGACGACGAGGAGCCGAATCAGAAAAGGGAATCATCTGTATCCAAAAGCAAAAGGCTTTTCAGAAGTCCCTAGTAGACTTCTGCGTATCCCTCAGGAACCAGGCTGTATCACGCAGCCACCCTAGTTGCAAGAGAGTGCAAAGTTGGATTTTCGCTTCCTGTACTCTATAATAAGAGGAAAGCAAGGGAAAGTGGGTTGGAATGAGTGATAAGGAAGCCAAGCACAGTATGGGTCACATGCAGAAACTTCCCTGCCAAACTTCAGAGAAGACAGATAAAATGCAGGAGTATTAAAAATGTGGAAATAGGCTTGCTTAGAATGGATTCTTATTGTAAAACAAATACAACATAGTCACAGGTTAGTTGGCACACTTCTGGGCACTCATCCAGAACTGCTTTCTTCCACTCTGACCCATTATGATGATCTCTGTCAATAATCACCCTTTGGACTCCATAAACAGTATATAAGTATATCAAATCATCACGCTGTACACTTTAAATATTTCGGGGTTTTTTGTCAATTATAAATCAATTTTTGAAAGCCATGGCACCATTAATAAAAGAAGAGATATAGAAGCAAATATTGACAATGTGCCCCCAAGTACTCACCAGGAACATTCTTTCCAACGGGTTCTACACAATGTTTCCTCTGGCATTCTGTTTCTACTGTGCAAAGATGAACCAAGCCATGTCAACCATTAATCATGTTTTAAGTCCCCCTGAGTCACACCAAACATCCTGGGGAAATGATTTCATTTCTCTAGAAGGTCTGCCTTTAAATGTTAGAGCCTTAGGCCTTAGAGCAGTGATTCTCGAACTGTGGCATTCAGCAGAGGGGCCTGGTAAATCTGAGTTTATTGGGCCCTACCCGGAAAATCTGAGTCAGTAGGTCTGTGGCGAGGCCCCAGAATTTACATTTTTAACAGCTCCCAGGTGATTCTGGTCTGGTGATGCGCTTTTGTTAGAAGGATGTAGAAATCAATTTAAAGGTGGTAGGATGCTGAGAAAAATTACACCTGATATTTGACCTGTGAAGAAAAAGGCAGGTGATCAGAATAAAAAGGGGATGGAAGTGGAGAGAGGAAGCCATGAGGGGAGCGTAAAACATGTGAAACAGCCACCACAGGGAATTACGAGCATGTTACCGAATCCACACTCCTCCTGCTGGCCGCACGACAGAGAGATGGGTCGTTGGGGCAAATACTGACTTTATTTGGAAAGCAGCAGATGGAGAAGATGGTAGATGAATATCCCAAAGAACCATCTTGCCTGAGTTAGGATTCATGCTTCTTTTACATCAAAGGGGCTGGAGTAAAGTCAAACATTTCCTGGTTCTGGTCAGCCTCCAGAGGAGGGGATGTGTTAATATCGTCCTTCCTGCAGTCACTCACAGGTGGGCCTGGTCAGGATGCTTCCTGTGAGCTAAACAAAGGTATTTTAGCCTAACACTCGTTGCCTGGGAGGGAGGGTTCACAGTGATGGACCATTATGTATAATTCAAGCTTACAGGCAACCTCCCTTTAGTGATTAAAAAGCAACTGAATACAAAAGTTAAAGAAAAAGAAACAGATCTAATATAAAGCCAGATTTGTTCTTCCCTATTACAAACACTTGCTCAGGGTTAACACCCTAACCGAAGTAACTCTGGTGACAGTTTTCATTGAGCAGTGACTATGTGCTAGGGATTGTGCTAAGAATTTTATGTACGTTCATCCCTCCTAAAACCCTGTGTATTAGGAATTTTATAAACCTCCCATTTTACAGAGAGTCAACAAGCTCACAGGTCTAGTAAGTGGAAAATCTAGGATTTAAAACCACAAAGTTTAACTGCAGAGTTCACAGTATCAGCAACTATTCTATTCTGAGTTTAAAGCATTAAACTTCTTTATGTTGAAATGAGTCTCATCCGAAAGAAGCCACCTGACTTCTCTCTATGATCAATACTGAGAATTTCTCGTGAAAGATCCTTTAGATTTTCTTGGTCTCTGCAGATAGAAACGAAGTAAAAGAGAGAGACATGAGAGCAGGACAGGAGAGGGTGAGCTGCTTTCTCTGGAAGGGCCTCACAGCTTGGAGAGTTTGCTATAATACAGCTGACCTTCAGCCTTGCAGATCAGCTACTAACCTCTCATGTCACCGATGGATTGAATGCCAATTCACTCGTTTACAGTGAAGGGGGAATACATCCTTTCATTGGTAACCAGAATACTTATACTTAACCCTCAGAGCAAGTTCTTCCAACAGTCAAAGTATCTGTGGTCCAAATTAGTAATCAGAACGCCACTTGGTGAGCAGTCAGACTAGAGGAAGTAGACTGAGACGCAGATATTCAGCCAGTAGACCATGGTATGGTTAGACAGGTCCTTTCAGCCAGCATGCATTCTGATATCCAGATCCATGCTGTACTGGTTGTTAAATATTTTTTGTGTGTGTGTTTAGATTACCAAGATGATGAAACACACAAAACCATGAATCACAGCTCCTCTATAGGAATATTCATTTAGAAACAAGCAGCAACAAGAAGATGACTAACGCTATAAAGTAGGGCATCTCATCAAAGAATGATATTATTAAATATTTAGTAGACTCTGAAAGTAGGAGGATATCCAAGATATTTTCAAGTGATACAGGCTTTTTTAATGTTTATGTTTTGGGCTAAGAAATAAATTTCAGTTTGCTGGAAACTTCAGCTATACTGAAGTGAATTTCCATGTGATTTAGATGAGAATATATACTAAGAAACAAACAACTAACTGTAAACCCCCTGGTGATGGCTCACCTGCCTCCATCTTCCTTTGGCAAACTAAATAAACAGGGTAATAACATGGTACTTATCTAAAAATAAGTAAAGAATAACTACTTA
Organism: Camelus bactrianus; assembly: GCF_048773025.1. Classification (NCBI taxonomy): domain Eukaryota; kingdom Metazoa; phylum Chordata; class Mammalia; order Artiodactyla; family Camelidae; genus Camelus; species Camelus bactrianus. The sequence goes on along the minus strand of NC_133568.1, from coordinate 18,338,354 downwards.
TAAATATTCTAATAGATGTTAAAAGGGTCAAAAGTCAGCCAATTGGCCACATATAAAGGCAGAATAGGTTTTTATTTTGGTTATTTTGTCTTTCCCCCAAATGTGAATATATCCTTAGTGTGTATAATTAACAATTACACTCACAATATAAAGTCACACATTTTTAAAGATGCTCAAAATATCACTTTCCAAAGACATTCATACCAAACCCAAACACTGTTTTAAAAAACTGGAAACCAGCAGGAAGACAGCATCATCCACACTGACATACTGAACTGTTAACTTGGTGCAGTTGCTAGATCGGTTCCATTCAATTGCCAAAGCATGGCGTTCACTTAGGAACTCCCTGTTCAGAGTTACTGCTACAAAAAGGAACTGTCACCTATGAAGTAAGCTATTATCTCGTTGTTCCATCTGCACAAGACGCATAAGCATTGCCACAGAGATCACTGAACTCAGAGTTCATGGGAATAGTATTAAAAGATGAAAACTGTTTTTTATTGAAGTACAGTTGGTTTACAATGTTGTGTTAATTTCTAGTGCACAGCAAAATGTTTCAGTTATACAGATATATATTCCTTTTCACGTTCTTTTTCATTATAGGCTATTGCTCTACAGCAGGATTTTGTTGCTTATCTGTTTTATATAAGTAGTTAGTATTTGCAAATCCTGAACTCCCAATTTATCCCTCCACACATCACCCACCCCCCTTACCTCCTTGGTTGAAAACTTTTTAAATGCTAAAAATATCAACCTCATCCGCTAAAAAAAAAAAAAAAAAAATCACAATTTTTTTTACTGCTATAATTCAGAAAGGATTTCAAAACTCTAAAAAATGCATACATTTTTCCTTTAACACATAAGTACCTCTAAGAGTACTTTTACTTACAGATTTTCTACAAGTATCAAGAACCTTTAAAAAAAACTTCCCTCAAAAATGAATATCACTTTTCAGCGTGTGGAATTTTAAAAAGTGAAGTTTGGACTATATGCAAGTTGAGCAAAAATAAACAAGTAAATAAGTAAACTGAGGCAATTTGCTACTCCTCAAAGAAATAAGTAAGATGCTGCCAAACTTATGAAATCCGTTCACCAATTTTAAAAATAGACCTTAGAGGGGGCTGATTGGTAAGCTGGGAGCTGGTGCCATCTACTGGACAGCCACGGTTACTTGTCCCTACGTGTTTCTTCACCTAAATATTGTATAAATTATTATTTAATTCACATAAGAAATACATACACCTGTGAAAATGCCTGAGCGGTAATCTGAGAGTGTAAAACTAATGACTGTGTTTAGAGTGGAGCTTTGTTCTTTTTGAACAGCCATATATATTTTTTAAGAAAATAGATTGTTGCAAATACTTACAAAACACAAGAAATATAGAAACTTGAAAGACTTGGGCAAAATGGAAAAATGGATAGCACTAGCATGGGGAACGGAACTCTGGAGGTCACTTACCACAAGGAGGCGGGCATTGGTGATTGTCAGGGATCTGGCGGAGATTGTCACGGATCTGGTGCTGGCGACCAAAAGTCATCTGACCAGTCAAAATTAAAGACCTGCTTTTTCTGTTACTGTTTCCAATGACAGCTGGTTATCTAGCATAACATAAATCAAGATCTCCTATGAATTAGCACTAGGAGAAATTTACTCTCGTGGATTTACCACTTGGTGGCAATGCAAAGAAACTGGACCACAACGGAATTGACGGAGTCCAGCTCTTCCAGTATTAACAATGGGCTTTGTTTTCACGTAAAATCTCTCTTGGGCTGAAGGGGAGGATTTATGTATTCTGTCTACTGAGGAATTGTTCGCTGAAAACTGAAAAACTGAGCAGGTCAAAGAGTCCTAGAAAATGTAAAAACCGCACCAAGAACGAGAGCTATCGTTCAGCACAAAACAATTACGTGCAAAGGGGCTTTGATGGGCCACTCATCATGGCCAAGTAGAAAGACAGTATATGCTGGCGTTTTCATCCTAATATCAGTTCACCACTGAGCCAGGAGCCCGCTTGTTTGAGTTACAACAAGGGGCAACCCTCAGCCGGCATATTTAAGGTCACGGCTACCTCTTCCATCTTTCTATTTTTTATTACACTGCACGAAAATTTTTCACCAAAGGAGGAAGAAGCTGACAGTGAGAAAAAGAGAAGGTAAGAGAATAAAAGGTCGGAACCCACAGAAAATTAGATACTTTCCTCCGACTCTGGCCGGTTAGAATGACTTTTATCAGAGACCAAAAGAAAAGCCAGTGCATTTGTATTTCACACATATAAATACGGAAGGAACGTCTGCTCTCAAAAGCTTCTTCAGTGTTCTGGATCCAAAAGGGCATAAAACTTTCACTTCTTCTTTACTCAGACATTCATTAAGACCGCCCCAGAATCGAGGACAAAATGAGTCATCACAACTAACCTAAAGAGGAAACCCAGAACATGATTTTCACAAAATGTGGATTTTCGACTTCTGAGTGCAAAATATTCATCATCTTAAAGTGTGTCACAGTCATCTGCTATGTCCAGCTTGGTACAAATGTGATTTCATTCTGGGAAAAAAAAAGAGACTTTTTCATCTTCCTTAAAAAAAAAAAAAAAACTTATTTAAAATCATCACAACAGAAAATGACATACTGTACTTTAAAAGCATGATTTGAAATAGCTTGAAGCGATGTGCTGGCATTCATAAGCAAGCTGTAAATGGATCTCAAATGGTTAAAGCTAAAGGAAGAGCGTCCAAATAGTTTGTGATTTTTTAAGTTAAAAGATTAAAAAGTGTTCCAAAAAGTTGAAATGAATCCTCATAAAGATGAGGAAGTGTTTTCATAAATTTTATTTTTATTTTATTTCAAAATGCCTTTTGCCCATGATGGCAGGAAGGAAGAGGCAATGCTTTCAAAATATTAAAACGTCATAGGACATCTTTCCTGCGGTGTCATTTAAAACGGGAACAATGTTATCTCCTTACGCTCTACTGTTCTTTCAGGAACATCCAAAACCAGGCAAACTCTGAGTGCGGTGGCCATTTTAACTTGTATGTTGTGTATATGATGGAGGTGGGGATCTTTATGAACGTTGATAACGTAATTAAATAAATATTTGTTGAGCATAGATATGAGGTATTGTTCTAAGCACAACTTTTTTTTTCTTTTTTCTTTTTTTTTTTTTTGCTTCTTTCTCTGGGGGAAAAATAAATGCCATTAATCTTCAAAAAAAATAATAATAAGGTAGAGAGAAAACTGTTCTCTCAAGGGTACTGGCTTTCACTAGCTCACGAACCAAGCTGAACACCTTATGTTTTGTTCACAGCATTTTTACATCACGCTTTGGCCTTCCCGTTCAGAGTGTTGTATCCTGAGTTTCTGCCGTTAAGATTGCCCTTGAGTTTTTTGCTTCATCTGAGAATCCCCTTCGGAGCCTCACCTCCACTCTGTCACACCCCACACAAGCCCTCTGAATCCCACATTTCTTGTTCGGGGACATTCAGTATGAGCTGTGTCAACAGAGGCTTCTCCCTCATCTTACATCTGAATGGAGGTCCACTCGGTGTGGATCCCTGAGCAGATGGGAAATGAGTAAAGGGATATGCAATGACTTCTTCAGGCTTTTATACTCCAGCAGCTGCATTAGAAGTGAAGGACATAAAAATTTAAAATTAAAAATAGTCTACTCAGCTCAAAATATTTCCCAGGAATAAACCACCAATCAGAGACTGATTTATGTTGACAGCTCCATTTAATAATTGCAAACACACATTAGAAGGATTAATCCTAGTAGTCACTCACACTTAAGGTCACTGTCCAGTTAAGCTTAAAACAAAGCTTTGTTTGGAAAGAGAAAACAAGATCCATCAGGAGGGCTAGGCAGGTCTGCGTGAACTTCCACACAGTGGGATTCAGGGCGGCTGACGAGACTGGCACACAGGAGACACTTGATAAATATTTCTGAGCGAATGAATGAACAAATGCTTCAGAAAGGAAAACAGAAAGAACTAAGAGGTAAATAGCCTTATTTGACAATTCATCTCCAGTTGGAAGCAGGGACAAAAATTAAGGAAGCTGCCAGTCAGACAGGCCATGTTCACGGCTGGGAATACTCACTGTAATAAAGATGTCAGTTCTCTCCAAATACATCTAGGAACTCAATAAAATGCATTTCAAATTTTATTAAGGTTTTGTGTGGAACTTGACAAGCTAATGTTAAATTTCCCTTGGAAAGGCAGAGGGCCAAGAAATCGAACATCTTTTATTAAAAAGATAGGGGATGTCCTTGCTCTAAGAAATATCATTATAAAGTCTCATGATTAAGACACTGAGATTTTGACACAGTAAAGACAAAAGGGTAGTTAAAACATTTTAGAAAGTAAATACAGAAACCAATATATCCTTGAACTAACACTGCAGATCAGTGGGAGAGAATGAACTAGCCAATAAATGCTTTGGGGTCAACTGATTATCCACATAAAAAGAGATAATTTAGATGCCTAAGTTCACACCATACGTAAAAGTCTATTTTAGGGACATTTAAAACCTAAATGTGGAAAAAAAATGTTTTACATTCCAGAAGAAAATGGAGGGGAATAACTTTTTTGAATTGTGTTAAGGAAAGAAATCTTGCATCAAGATACAAAAAAGCAGAAAAAATCAAGGGGAGGGCGGGGTGGGAGGGATCAATGAGTCTAACTACATCAAACCCTGACAACTCTGTACAGAAAAAAGACACAATTAAAAAGCAAAAATAACTAAAACCACTAAATTTGTACACTTTTTAAAGAGTTAGTTGTATGGTATGTGAGTTACGTCTCAATAAAACCAATAATAAGACAGTGAAAAGACTTAAAACAACAATGACCTCTGGCTTTGCATGCATAAAATTGACAGAAGTGTTCAAGACTGACAGTACCAGGAGTGTGCAAAGACGTAGAGCACACAGGGTCAGAAGAGACCGCTGGTGAGAGCGTAAACTGTTACACCCACTTCGAAAGGAAATTTGTCAACATCCATTAAACTTCAAGACGTCAAAACCCATCACTCAGAAAGTTCACTTCCACGTTTACACGCTATTGAAACTGCACCAGGTGACCTAAAAGACGTATGTACACGTTCACCGTAGCATCATTTTAGTATCAAGATTTTTCCAAAATCATCTAGATAAGCACCAATAGGGAAATGTTTAAATTTGGAATATTCGGAAAGGAAACGTAATACAGCCGTCAAGATGAGTAACCAGCAACTGAATCATCATGGTGATAACAGCCCATGACCCCTGGAGGGGAAGTGAATCTGGAGGAGGCTCGAAGGGACGGGAACAGAGCTTCGACTCCACCTGTGAAACGTTTTATTTTCTGTTTCCCAAATCTGAGACAGATAGAACAGAAATCGTATTTGTAAGATCTGAGTAGCAGCACTTGTGTGTTTAGATCTGATTTTCATGTTTTGTGTATTTGGAACAATTTCATAGGAAATAAAATGCCTTTGGTGTTTAATAAACATGCCTGGTTCTGGAATTATAGTAAATCATTCTTTTGGTATGAAAGCATCACTTCCATCCATACCCTTCATTATCAAAAATGTTTAAATCAAAGGGGCAGTGCTCCTTGCCTCCTAAAGACGACGTTTGGGAGGAGACCTTGGTTCTTACCTGGCCCACCATGCTCCCTGGAGACTCCAAGAGAGAACAATTGCCCAGTGGCAATTAAATTTATTGCCTCACTGTCTGGAGGCCAGAGGTCTAAAAACAAGCCGTCAGCAGGGCTTTACTTCCTCTGAAGACTGCAGGGAGGCTCCTTGCTTGCCTCCTACCCCCTTTTCCTCCACTCTGACCCTCCCGTGGTCCATCTCCCCGCAGTAGTCATCTTTCTTTTAAAAAGGTATGCTATCACATCTCTCTGCTTCTTAAAACTCACCAGGAGCTGTATTCCTTACCTTACCTTGCAAATCCCAGAGTGATCTGCCTACCTCTCTGTCGCCTTCTTGTGCCATTTCTTGTCCACTGTAGTGGGTTCATTCGTGTCCCCAGAGAAGATATGCTGAATTCCTAACCGCCCTTCCCATACCTATAAATGTGAAACTTCTTTGAAAATAGGATCTTTGCGGATGTGATCAAGTTTAGATGATATTAACACAGTAAGCCCTAATCCAGGGACTCATGTCCTTACAGGAAAAGGCACAAGCCACGTGAAGATGGGGACAGGGAGGGCACCACGTGGAGATGGAGGCAGAGACTGGAATGCTGCGTTCGCAAGCCAAGGGACACCAAGGATTTCCGGCCACCACCAGAAGCTAGAAAGAGGCTAGGAAGGAGCTTCCTCTGGGGTATTCAGAGGAAGTATGGCCCTGCTGACAGCTTGATGTTAGACCTCTGGCCTCCAGACTGTGAGGCAATAAATTCCTGTAATTTTAAGTTACATAATTGGTGATAATTTGTCAGGAAGCCATAGTAAGCTAACACAGCCACTAAATTCCAGCCACACTGGCACCTTTGGGCTCCTTAAACACACCAAGCTTATTCCTCACTCTATTCCAACTTTTCTCTTTGCCTGGAATGTTCTTCCTTTTATCTTCATGCGATCACCTCCTGCGTGTCATGCAGTGCTAAATTCAAATACTACCTCCTCCGTCACCAAGCACTCAACCTAAAAGAGCCACCAAGTGACTTTCAGTTACCCTATCTTGACTACCTGCATAACTTATAGCTACCTGATATGTCACGTTGCACATCGTCTGTGTCTGTTCCCCTCACCCAACAGTAGCACACGCTCCGTAAACAGTGACTTTGCCCGTCCCATTCATTGCTACATCCAGAGTGCCCAATGCTTTACACTTAGTAGGTGGGGGAGCAACTGGCCCCAGTTTATCCGGGACTGTCCTGGTTCTGAACCTTAAAAGTCTGTGTTCCCTGGAGGCTCCTCATTTTGGGGAAAGCAGGGCTGGCTTATCGCCCTATTGGTAGACACTGTCAATCCAATTACCAATAACACCAGGAACGGAATGAATGACTAAACCTTTTAAGAAGAAAGAAAGTTCTTACCCACTGCAGTCCAACATGGTGTAGTTGAGTATTTCAGTCACAAGGTGGCGCTAGCCTACTAGATTTATTAACACCAACTTGCATTCGTCAACTTGATTGAGGCAACATTATATTCCAAAGTGTTACAGTATTCAGCTATTTTTCACAGTACTATTAGTCTTCTTTAAGATTGACGTATAGAACTTATACCTTTGAGGAACTTTTAATTCCAGAGCCTATTTCTGACAAGCGTTAAATTTTTCCATATAGAAAAAAGGTGAATTTATAAACACTATGACTAATTTGCATTTTAAATCTTATTTCCCAAACTTGTGTCACACTAACATGAAACATCTACAGTTAGACACGTAAAACTATGACTACAAAAGATCTTGTATCCAGGGATTTAAAACATAGCAAGTATTTATGTATTCACCGTGTGACCACCTAAAGATTTTGATAGCTGTAGGAAAAAAAATTACTTTGCCAGAGAAATCTAAAGTCAGAAATGTTCCAAAGGATGCTTTCCTCAGATTTACAGATCTTAGGTAATAGATAATCCCAGCCTGGTTTTATTTTCTAGCAGAACCTTGTAAAGTCACCAAGGCCAAAGGGTTCACCTCCAGATTCTTGTCTGTAGCATAGATCTACTACTTTGATTTTTCCAGAAATTAAGATTTGCTTCAAGAAACAATTTCTAAAACAGAGGTTATAATTTAAGGACAGTTTATCCTCTTTTACCCCTAGAGATTAAGGTAGTTTAATCTGATCTTGGCAAGACATGATACTATACTGTGTCATGCAAGCAATATTATATGTTACTAATAAAGAACATAGATTTGTAGCTAAAGTAAAAGCATGGAGTGACAGATCCCACACCCAAATCCTCACGGTGGTGGCTTTCAGGGAGAAATTAAGGGAGATTGGACCAAGGAGGAGGTTGAGGGGACTTCAACTTAATCAGTGGTATTTATTTTACAAAAGAAATGACAAAAGTTTGATATTTTCTTGTGTGTGCTAATTTTTGTTGTATTGTGTTCAGTTGTTTCCTTTCCTTTTTTAACTTTTTCCAATTAAAAGAAGAATAAAGGAAGAGGTATTGTCCCCGAGGGACATTTGACTTTTCCTGCAACAACTCTGGCAAGTTGAGGAAAGGAACAGAGTGTGTTCAAGACACAGCAGCCTTCGGCTTCCTCGTCTGAAATTTTCATGAAGACATAAGAACCCAGGACGGGTTATTCTGATTGGAAATGGTTGTTTTGTTTCGTTTGATGTTTAATTTTTTTCTTCCAGTTTTATTGTGATATAATTGACATAAAGCACTATGTAAGTTTAAGGTGTACAGCACAATGATTTAACTTACACGTATCATGAAATGATTATCGCAAAGTTTAGTTGAACATCCGTCATTTCATAGAGATACAAAATAAAAGAAAAAGGAAAAAAATTTTTCTTGTGATGAGAACTCTAAAAGGACTTACTCCCTTAACAACTGTCATATATAACATTCAGTCATATTAACTATATTAATTATGTTGCACATCACATCCCTAGTACTCATTTATCTTATAGCTGGATGTTTGTACCTTTTGACCATCTTCATCCAGTTCCCCACCCCCAGCCCCCCACCCAACCCCTGCCTCTGGTAACCATAAATCTGATCTGTATTTTCAGTAAGTTTGTTTTTGACATATAATTGACCTACAACACTATGTTAGTTCCTGGTGCACAGCATAGTGATTCGATATTTCTGTATATTACAGAATGGTCACCATGACAAGCCTAGCTACCATCTGTTACCACACAAAGATATTACATCATTATTAACTGTATTGCCCACACTGTACATTTCATATCCATGACTCATTTATTTTGTAACTGGAAATTTGCACTTTCTAATCTCCCTTACCTATTTCTCTCACCCGCCTGCCTCTTGTTAGACGTTTTAATGGGTCAGTGGATGGGTGATTTTCTTTCTTTTTAAACTTGCTATTAATAAAGAGTGCTTTACAAAATGCAGTTCTGATGAGAGCATTCAATAGGTAATGGCCTCACACACTAGAGAGATGCAGTGAGGGTGAAAGGGGGAAGAGATGGGACGGTTGGACAATGAGTTAGTGCAATTGGAAACCATTTCCCGTGAAACAGTTGAAGATGACAGACTCACAGGGAACTCTCTGGCATGTTTAAAATGTTCTTCTTGTGGCGACCGGTTTGTTTTACACAAATGCAGCAGATTGCAGGACAGGAACCCAAGGTTATGGGTGGGAAAAGGGTGTGAAGAACTCTAGGCGTCTTTTCTGCTTCCAACATTTCTCAAGAGATTTCTTTTAAAAGTTTTTATTTTTTGGAGGGGGAGGTAATTCGGTTTATTTATTTCTATTTATTTATGTTTTTATTTTTTCAACAGGGGTGCTGGGAATTGAACCCACGACCTCTTGCATGCTAAGCACATGCTCTACCACTGAGCTGTACACTCCCCCAAGATTTCTAACAGCTTTGAAATAGCTTCTTTTTAGGGAAGAAATGTTTTAAATGTATCTTTATATAGTGAGGTTTTCTTCTCTAATATTCTTTAATATATTTATACCATTTGGTTTGGAATGAAAAATTGCTATCTTGTCATCAGTGAGGCTCAAATTCACAGTCCTAATTCCCTTTCAGGAAACTAAAGCACATACAGAGGTAAGTAAACAAAAGGACAGAAACAATGTGTTTATCCAACATCTTGTGAAAGATAAACAGGGATGAATCGATGACATTTCAACATGATTAGAGTTTATTACAGATAGACCATCACTTCGTATTTATTTTGCACACATTGAATAAAATGCTTTCTGAAAGTTATTTTATACTTTACTCTTTTTTAGAGTACAAACTTCAGTTTAACCTTTTCTTCACATTCAAAAATGCTGGTTGTCTTCCTGACCAGTGAGTAGAGAGGTTTTCTCAGGAGCGACACTAAATGCTGCTTGTTTGTTTGCTTACGATCTAACCGGTTTTGCTTGGAGGCTGTTTTGTTATTTGAACAGAGGCGGGAATAGTAATACTTGTTGATTTGTTGTGCGTACAGGGACTCACTTTTGTGTATCTGTTTGTTTCTCAGATGTGTTTTTGAAAAGTGGTGACTGAATAAAAGGCCTGAAGAAAGTGTATAACATTTAGGGCAGGAACCTACATAGATAGATTGGGTTGCAGGAATCTAAGAGACCCGTGGAGTTCTCTACAGTTACCTGCAATTAACTAAACCCCTCTCTCTTTTAGGAACAATGAAAAAATAAGATACCCTTCAAAACTGCCATTTTCCAAAATATGTTTGGTGTAGAGTCATGTAGTAAAGTAAATAGGTCCTGTTTTAATTAAATAGTGGTGATGTGCAGAACTCTGTGACTATACTAAAAACCACTGACTTGTACAACTTAAAATTATACAAATTAAAGTAAAAAAGAAAGAATGTATTGCCATTGTCTGATAGAGAAGTAAAGAACTGAACAGAATTAGAACCAGAGAAGATAAAGAACTAGGATGGGTTCAAAAATATTTAGAAGATGCATTTGCAAGAAGATACATTACAATATAAGGCAGTTTTAAAAAAAAAAAAAAAATAGAGCTTTCCTCAAGCCTCCTAACCAAAGGCTGGATGGGGCTGAGACAGAATAGACAAGGAGGAGATATTCTTGCACATACGGAGCTGGGCTTCAGATGTGGCAGGTCAGGCAGTAGCAGGGAGACACAGGTTACGTGAAGCTTCCGCAGCTTGCAGAGATGGAGATTAGCAGTCAGAAATGAGCACACCATTTTTTGTGGACCTTTTAAAAAGGCTGCATTTAGCAGAAAGATGTAGCTTTAATTATTACCCTTTTGTTTTGTTTTGTTTCAAAAGGACTTGTGAAGCCATTTATAAAAATGCATAATACACAAATAGAGCGATTAAGGCAAAGGGACATTAATAATAAAAATGGTCAAATGTAGCCCATGGGGACAAGTATCATACAGCAATGTATATCAAAAGATCTCTTGTACTTTCTGAAAGTGGGTGCAAATTCAGCTCTGAGGTTTTGTGTGGTTTTGTTTGGTTTTTTTTTGAACAGCAGGAACATTCAGTACAATTATTTGAGAAGCCAATCAGTTGGTTACAAGAGTCATTGGTTAATGAGGGGTTCGGATTCTTGGCTTCCTGTTAATTGAGGTTTTGCTATATAAGGCTTTCCTGTTTTGCAGAGGGAACCGCCACTGCTGTCACGTCCAGGTGTGTGTGTTTTGTAAAGAGCTGGGCCTCTCAGCCGCTGGCTTTGCCGAAGCCCTGCTGACGGGCCTCTGAGCTGCAAGATCTCGTCTGGTTCCAGCCACGCTTTCCCTGGAAGGAAAGAGCCAGGCTTGGCAGACCTGTTCTTCTAAAGAAATCCTCCTAAAAATAAATAAGCTACAAGGATATATTGTACAACACAGGGAATATAGCCAGTATTTTATAAAAAACCCCATAAATGGAATATAACCTTTAAAAATTGTGAATGACGATGGTGCACACCTGAAACTTAGATAGTAGTGTACATCAACTATACCGCAACAAAAAAGAATACATTTTTTAAAAAATAAATAAATAAATGGATTTTAAATTTAAATAAATAAATAAATTTTTTAAAATTTTCTGGAAGAAGTTCTTCTAATTCAGGGTGGTTGCAAGATTAACAAATACCTTGAAATGTCAAGCCATTAAGCCATTTATCACTTTCTAGAAAAGTCATGATACCTCCTCTCCCAGCTTGTACTTCCTTCAACTTACTGGTTTAGGTTTTAGTATTTACAAGGGTTTGTTTGTTTGTTTGTTTAAGCCATTGGATAGACAGCAGTTTAACAAGAAAATACAAACAGTCTTGTAGGAAAGCACGTGGGTCACTCCAGTTCCAGCGCTGGTCCTGTGATTAAGCAGCCCGGTGGGCATGGGACAGGGCCTCAGTCTCCTGATTTGTAAAGCGAGCTGTTTGCCCAGGCTGTTCCAGTCACCCTTCCATCCTGAACTTCCTCTGATAGCCTGGTGCAGTGTGGCGACTAAGGATAAGGTAACTGGCATTGGACAATGCCTGCCAGGAATCATGGTTACGCTGTTTGTTTTGTAACCGTGCTAAACCTCCGTTTCCTCGTTTATAAGACAAGTATATTGATAATTAATACGTCACCTACTTCATAGAATAGTTAATGACCATTAAGTCAGGACATGTATAACATGCCTTCCCAGGCACTGGCATAAACTAAACCTTAAAAAAATAGTTGTTCACTGTTACTGGTATTAGGAATCGCCTAGGAAGAAATAGGCTCTAATACAGAAAGAACAAGTCAGTTTATATTTAACAAGGATGGAAACGAGTCTTTTAATTAACGTTTTTTTCTCATTTCAAAAATAAGGTCTCATTTTAAGAATTTTAGAAAATAGGTTTTTTAAGCATTAGTTCTGAGGATCGACACCTGGAAAGTGAAGCAGAATTTCTTCGAAACCACAATTTTTGAGATAAAACGACCAAGTGAGTTTCAACTGTAGTATCGCTGAATCCAAGGCTTTCAAATTTCAAAAGCCATGCAAGAAGCCACAGAATGCACAGTTCTAAAAGATGACAATCACTGTAATTCACGTTCTCTCTTTTGGGGGCTCTGTCATTTTAAAGATTTTCCTTTCAGGGAGGAACATGATGGAAACCATTACCAAAATGTTTCTTCTCGACCCCCTGCTTGTGATGACCCTGTTTCCGGTCAGCAGGCAGCAGCTGCTTTTGGTATCCAGTTGCCATCTTCCTCTGCACCTGCCCATTCAACCCAGCAGCGAGAATTTGCGGCAAACATGACCTCAGAGTTGGGATCCTGGCAGCCTTCCAGGGTCTTGAGTCACAGCTAGGAACAAGATCCTGCCTTACCACACACACTCAGCATGGCTTATAGGTGATGCTACTGAAGCAGCTCAGGAAGCATTTTTATGAAGATTGATTTGCGCTCGGGACTATAGGAGATAGACGTGGGACTGTGAAGAGGACGACAGATGTCATCACCACTGTTTTGGGTCCTTTTGACCCTGTACCCACACTATGGCTGTTGCAGTAAGTTTTTATGATGCTAAAAGCCTACCAAAAATACTGTGCAGCCACAAAAAGGATAAAAAAGAAATTTGGATACATGCTACACTATGGATGGGTCTTGAAGCCACTGTGCTAAATGAAATAAGCCAGACACAGAAGGACAAATATAGTACAATTCCACGTATACGTGGTACCCAGAATTGGCAAATTCATGGAGACAGAAAGTGGAACTGGGTTACCAAAGGTAGAGGAGAGGGGAAGAGGGGGAGGTATTGTCCAATGGGTATGGAGTTTATGTTGAGAATGACATAAAAGTTATGAAACGAGATAGTGGTGATGGTTACACAGCTTTGTGTGTGGATATAATGTCACTGAATCGTACACTTATGTAGGTTAAAATGATACTGTTTTGTATATTTTACCACAATTGAAAAAAGCAAAGCAATCAAAGCAGTGGGAGAGGGGAAAACCTGTGAAACTCAGTTTCTCAGAGGGACAAGCATCTTAAGATCCAACTTAAACACTAATAACCTGAACAACTTGCAGCTTCAAGGGAGTGGTTGTCTTTGGGAGGACGGCAAGGCTAAACCATCAGTGGAGAGTTCCTTTGACTATCTCTGTAATTCTTCACTTAAAAAAAAAAAATCTGAACAAAGTACAGAAAAATGTTATCTGTTTGATCTCAGTGGTTGTTAATAAATACCTGTTACATCATATTCTGAACTAAATAGATAAACTTTTCACACCTCCAGCTTCTGTCCTCAAATCTCCATCACCCCCTCCCCCATCCTCACTTTCTGCTGACCTTGCTTCCTGCTTCTCAGAGCACAGTGACCAATCAGAACTTCCTGCGCCTCCCCCCTCCCCGACTACATCCACCCACCCCCACCAACATCTAGACCCACAGTCTGCTTTCCTGCCCACTACCACACAGGGACTATCTAAACCCTGTCCCCTGTTGGTCACAGGGACCCATTGCCTATCGTCTGTTCAAGGCTATCTCTGCAGTAATTCTTTATTGCCTGTGTCCTCTGCCAGAACGTATTCTCCATAAAGGAAGGGATCCCGTCTACAGAGTTGTCTGATGTATCCTAAGCGTAGTGGTCAGTTGCTGGCATGTAGTAGACTTGCAGAAGATAGCTGTTAAATGAATGAATATATCCTTTTTTTATATGTTTGAACTATTTCAGTATTTTTAAATGACATATTTTGACATATTTGAATAGATAAAATAGATAAGCATAACTTGATTGCATGAAATATTTGGAATAAATGATTCTCCCCTGTTAGTCTCATAACCATTTAAATGTCCCACAGGGTTCCTTTAAAAACTAAAAATAGAACTACCATATATTGTAGCAATCCCACTCCTAGGCGTATATCTGGAAAAGAAGAAAACTCTAATTCCAAAAGATACACTCACCCCAGTGTTCATAGCAGCTCTGTTTACAATAGCCAAGACATGGAAGCAGCCTAAATGTCCATCAACAGCTGAATGGATAAAAAAGATTGTATACACACACAATGGAATATTACCCAGCAAAAAAGAATGATATAATGCCATTTGCAGCAATGTGGTTGGACCTAGAGATTATCATACTAAGTGAAGTCAGACAGAGAAAGACAAATATATGATATCACTTACATGTGGAATCTAAAAAAGTTATACAAATGAACTTATTTACAAAACAGAAGCAGACTCACAGACATAGAAAATAAACTTATGGTTACCAAAGGGAGAAGAGGGGGAGGGATAAAGTAGGAATTTGGGATTAACAGATACACATTATTATATATAAAATAGATAAACAACAAGGACCTACTGTACAGCACAGGGAACTATATTCAATATCTTGGAATAACCTATAATGGAAAAGATTCTGAAAAAAGAATAGATACATATACTATACTTCAATAAAAAAAAGTTTTATTAATTTAAAAAAAAGAAAAGGAAAAGAAAAAAATGTGCCAGAGGTACCAATACATCAATGTCTAAGCTGCATCTCCCAGAAGTCACACACAAAATACTTTGTGATCCTTATGTTCCCAATATTCTTTTAAAAATAGGGCTGGCCCCCCATCCACGGCACAGTGTCTCTGGACCTCTGGACACCAAGGAATTTTTGTAGATCACATTCCAACGCTCAAGATATGTGTAAATCACTTCGGCGCAGATAAAATTGGAGCCATCAGAATACAAGGGGTTAAAAGGTGAATGTACGTTTTAGGCAGCAGGAAGTACCAGGGCAGCCTCTCTGCGACTAGTTCTAATCCCACGCACCTTCAGCCTGAATCACGGCATATGCTGGCTTTCTCAGGACACTAAACGAAGCGTGAGCTTCTGGTACGGAGGTGCTTCTTTGCTTGGCCTCTGGGCTGCCTGTCATCAAAGCAGGGCACGAAGACCATCACTAAAGGATTTTGTTTCTCCTGACCGACCTGAGAACACTCTGAAATGATCAGCTGTAAAACGTTTTGTTCTACTTGGCAGTGGTGGCCTTAACGGTGACAAAAAAGATGGACAAGTGTGTGTCTTGAGGGAGGTCTCTTTCAGGAGAATTGCATAAATACTATTTTATTTTAAAAATTGTCACTCCAATAAGTGACCTGATTAAAGCTTGAGGCTTTGGCACAGTCTTTTATGATACATTTTCTAAATTACTATTAAGAGCATTTTTAGCTTGAGTGTAAGCTAACAAAAATTTAAATTGACCTTTAAATACTGCGTGTTTTAGCACTACAGTTAGATATTCCATTGCACCTTAAATCCAATAAACTTTTTATTAAAAAAAAAAAAGATTTTGAAGATGCTTCCCCTTTGGTACATGGTACTTGTGTACATTTTGGGAATGGGAGTTAAGCTTTAAAGGTAAAGAATAGGATTTCTCTTCTAGAAAAAATTATGTTCCATGACTTAGTTGAGGGGAAAACCAGGCTCAAGAAAGAAAATAGCCTGTTAAGACTCACAAATTCTAATCGTTTCTCTGGGCTTGTTCTTAACCTAACGCGTTAACGAATACTTTCACTTCTCTGTGGCTCAGTTTCTATATCCGACCTTGCCAAGAAAATGCCACCCAGAGTTGTCAGGTCAGGGATTCAGGGCTGCTCCGCAGCCTCTCCGGCAGCTTAGCCCGACATGAACATTCAGCATTTGATGTGGTCAGATGCTGACGTCTGTCATTGTCAGCGCCACCAAATGAATTGTGTTCCTGAACTTCCTTGTTCTAAGCACAGGAATGAGTAACTTTTTTCTATTTCTCTTTTATTAGAACAAGTAAATAGAAAGGAGACCCAAGTATGGGATTCATTACAGCCTCAAGTAGAGATACAGAGTGGAAACCAATATGGTAAAGGATGTTAAGTCTCTCAGGAAATTTCTTTTCAAACTGCCTTAAAATTTAATCAAGTGCTCTTTGGTGTATATCCAGCTCAAATCAAGGAGTCATGATAAGCCTCTTAAATGTTAGTTGTTGTTGTCAAGTACTATTAAAATAGAAAAAAAAATCATGTCTTCACTGATAAAAATTAGCTCATTTTAATATGCAGTTAATATCAGAGTACCATAGATTAGCAAATGAGTATTAACGGTTATATTGGAGATACATATGTATTTATACATCATATATATATATATATATATATATATATATATATATATATGATTTGTCTTAATGTTTCATTATGAGGGTACTAAAAGCCTTAGCACTAATTCATATATAGACTGTGTGTTTATTCTACAATGACATTTCCAAAAGAATTCTTTTTCTTTTTTAAACCACTCAAATTACCCTTTTGAGATTGTTAAGACCTTTGTTAATATGTGTCCCATCTTGGCCGAGATCATGTCTATGCATTTCTGCACTTCTAATAATTAAAGGATCCCGGGGATGTATTTGACAATAATAAATATTTGCTGATTGAAAATGCAGGCACATGTTGATGTCAGCAAGTCATATTTAGAAATCTGTCTCCCTCTTTAGCACACAAGTTTTTGACATGCACAGCTGAGCACCAATTTCACTTGGAAAAATTGGCCCTTAACTTATTTAAGATTGATTCATAATTTATTTCTTTGCTTCTACTGAAGGTCATTGGTGGATCTGGGTTTTCTTACCTTTTCCTGCTTCTGCACAGGTCTTTCTCAGGGGCCAGCCCTGAGATGTCCTCCTGTCTACATTGGCTTATTGAGTCTACAGAGATGTCCTGAAAGTCTTCTACCAGCAGCAACTACACAAAGATTATCATCAGTTAAGGGAAAGACAGACCCAGCCTTCTGCTAAACAAAAACTATCTTCCACCTACGAGGGGAAGGACTGATGCCCTAAGAATAAAGATGGATTTATGGAAACCATCTGAAAACTGGAGAAACAAGAGCAGCTTTTTCTAGTGCAGGAACATGCAACCCCTGCAGTCAGAGAAAATGAGCATAAGTTCCCATGTTCGTGGCCACTGCTTACAAGAAACACTGTTCAGAGCGACCATGAATAATCCCACCCACTCCTGTTGCACTAGTTGGGATTAAAACTTGATTGCTGAACACTTCTCCAAATCTCTTGAGAAATAGGTGCCTTCACAATTTACCACATCTCACTTAATCAGTGAATAAACTAGCGATGACTCTTCTGGAAACTTTTTGATAAAAAGAAGCAATGATGCAGAAACTTAGGCTGGGAAAAGTCTCAGATTTTTATTCATTCTTGTTTTAAAAGAACAGGAATAAAGGGTAGAGAGTTTCTGGTTAAAAACATAAGGCTGAGCCTGGGTCAGTTTCGCCAACCTCATCGCTCGCTAGGAGCTCCGGAGGCAGAAACTGTAGTTACCTTCGATGCGCAAAAGGCTATATTGCTGCTTTCGTACCACTTCCGTTTCTGAGGTTCCACCTAAATTTGTTTTTAATGAGCATAATCTCACATACCTCTTAAGGTTGCACTTCAAATAATTCTAGAGTCCCCCTCTCCCACCGTTGTCTAAGGAGCAAGATAGATTCTATGGGTTCAGAAGGAAAGACATTCTGTTCCTCCCTTGAGACGCCCATCGAATGCAGAACCTGCAACTGGACCCTCCTCTTGTCTTTTATAATGTAGCCGTGGCCTTGGGATCTGGAGACCCTCTTAGCCCCAGCTGTTTTCAGTGGCTTTCCTGAAAGCATTATGTGCGTTAAGACATTGAGCTCCATGGCCAGGTTAGACTTCAGTTTCAATGAAGGAAAAGCAAGTTCATTAAGTTAGATCTGTTTGTAAAAAGAGTCTTTAAAACTAACATCCTGGGGAAGCCAACAGAACTTTCTGTTATCTGATTTCTTTCCACATATGGTTCGATGCACTGCTAATAGTTTCCATTTGAAAAAGCGAATTCATGATTCATTTAGAAAGAGGATTTCACATTCTTAAGAATACATCTGCTTTTTAGAATTTGAGTGATTCAGTCTAAGAAGTGCCAGTCATAAATTCTAAACATGATTTACCAGTACTTTATTATACTTGAAGTTGCAGGCTGCATTGGTTCACAACAGTGGTTCACATACACACTGCTAGGGTGAACTTTTTACAAAAGTTAAAGGGATAAGGGAGCACTGATAATTTTGTGGAAATAAATATCATTCCCCAAAATAGCTGCCTAAAAACCATCCTGTATATCCCCACATATTGTCTATATTCACATCCCATCACAATAAATGTTCCATTTTGCAAAGTGGCCTACCTTCTATTCTAGTGCATTGCTCCAAGGTCTAAAACTCTCTATTAAAATGATGGCTGTTGAAGAAGCTTTATTTAATGATAAGCCAATTTGCTATAAACCTACCTCACTACATATATCTCAGTTAAGACCCAAGTGTGACTTTAGCACCAGAGTATTTTGGCTGAAGTCAGGATAATCTGAATTCAGATAAATGGTAGAGTAGAATGGTGGGGAGTGACTTTTCCTTTCTCCTCCTCTATTTCCAAATAAAACAGATGTCTTTGAGGGGAGAACCTTGTGAACAAAAGCAAAGGGAGGGAGGGTATAGCCCAATGATAGGGCGTCTGCTCAGGAGGCATGAGGTCAATCCCCGACACCTCCATTAAAAAAAGTAAAATAAATAATTGAACCTAATTACCTCCCCCCTTTCAAAAAAATAATGAAAAATTTTAAAGGAAGCTTCAAACTGAAAGTAGCTCTCTCAGTGTATGGAAATGCAATCTAATAAAAGATATACTTAGAATTATAATGAAATATGACTTCTGTTCATGAACTTGAAAACCTGACCTTGTAATAGTCAGTATACACCCTAATCTCTCTTTGTGCTTTTGAGTCAATTTCTTTAGGTGGTTGGGCACATGAATAATTAGATGGTAAACCAATTTAAACTTTGAGGGTCTAGCAAGGTAATTATGCTTCAAAGTAACCGGGTAAACTGTTAATAGTTCAGAAAAGTCTATTTTAATTCTGTCTAATCAGGGAACCCATTTTATTCCTCTTCAAAGAGTAATACCACTTTACATTTATATTGCAATTTATGATTTTTAATGATTTTTGACCTATGTAATCTCATCTGATGCTTATACCAACCCCATGTGGTAAACACGGTCTTATTTTGTTTAGGGGTCTGGGGCTCAGGGAGGAAAGCACAGAACCCACAGTAAACCCCGATCTCCCAGCTCCTGGTTCAGTGCTGTCTCTATTCTGTCAAACCGACTCTCAACAGTTAGATGAAACCCTCCATTGCTTGGGGCTGTGCCTTCATCCTTGTGCAAAAAACCATGGCCAAAAAATAAATAAATAAACAAACAGAATGCTAAGTAGAAAATGTATTAACACCAATTGATTATGGAAGATTTTAAGCCAATAAGCAATTGCTTTTGTTTTGTTTCGTTTTTATCAAGGCTTCTTTTTTATAGAGCAGTTTTAGGTTCATGGCAAAATTGAAGGGAAAGTGCAGAAATTTCCCATCTATTTCCTGACTTCACACGGGCACAAAAGCAACAGTTTTAACCGTTTATTAAAATATAAATTTGAGTAAGTAATTTCAGAATGCAACAGTTAGGCTGCCATTCAATATTCCCATTACATCATTGTGATCTTTAAGACTTAGAACAATACCATGTGGTTCTAAAATTGGGTTGTGGTGATGGTCACAGGGCTATACACACTTACTAAGACTCATTGAACTTAAAATGGGTAAAATTTATAGCACATAAATTATGCCTCAGTAAAGCTGTTAAAGCTACATATCCACTGTATTCACTGAAATGTGCCCTCCCCAAAATTCGTATGTTGAAGTACTAATTCCAGTGCTTCAGAATGTAATAGCACTTGGAGAGAGGGTCTCTGAAGAGGTGATTAAGTTAAAATGAGGTCATTAAAGTGGGCCTTAATCCAACATGACTGGTATCCTTATAGAAAGAGAAGATTTGGACACAGACGCACACAAAGACCAGGGGAGGACACAGAGAGAAGGCAGCCGTTCATAAGCCACAGAGAGAGGCCTCAGACGAAGTCGGCACTGCCGACGCCTTGATCTCAGACTTCTGCCTGCAGAATTGTGATACAAATTAATTTCTGTTGTTTAAATCACCTAGTCCGTGGTATTTTGTTACGGCAGTCCTAGCAAACACTCCCCAGATAATACACCCTTGAAAGGTACACTCGTGTGCAAACGCTGCCTAACGCAAACTATGTGAAAACGGCCTTCATGATGAGTAGCTTTGGATTTTCACTTCTCCCTTGGGACACTATTTCGCTCATCAAATTTTGGGTGCTTATATTTCAATTATTTCTATTTTGATGTTACTTATTATATACCTCAACAACAAATTACCAAAATTCAACATAAAAAAAAAAGAGCTTTTTTAGCTACATAGCTCAACTCTATAAAAATGGAAACCAACCAAGCTCAATGATGAGGAACGACTTTCCCAAAGTTCCACAGTCTCTGGTGGACACCTTGAACACTGGCAGCCAATATGTGGGCCTATGTCTCCTTATTAAACACTGAAAGTCTCCTGACAGTCGGGTGGAGGCCACCCCAAAAACCTGGCCAAAGAAAGAGAAGATGAAATTCTTGTTACACAAACTGTGAAGAGTTCGTGTAATTAGAAAGCACAGCAATCACCTAAAGCAGGCATTGCTTCTTACAGTTCTTAACAGTAAAAATTTCCCTTGTTTCAATTCCCTTCTTAATTCTGTACCACAGTGACATGTTGTGGTACAGTGAGATCCTGAAATGACAGAAAAACATTGAAGTTAAGTACTGTTTTTACTCAGATGAGTTGTGAGTTAGGGCAAAACTCAAGTTAGTCGCTGGCAGATAACGGGCTGTGTCGTTCACGGGCCCATCCTCACACTTCGTTGGCAAAAATGTGCGTTGCTGGGTTCAGCTTGAAATATTTTGCAGGATTTTTTTAAAAATCACAATTGAAAACTAAAGTTTAACTTGGTATAAAGAGAGATTTTTTTTTAAGTCTAAGAACCATCTTAAAAACATAAATAACCACCCATAGTTCTAAGAAAATTATTTGTTCTCTATAGACGTTAAGGAAGAAAAGTTTCCCCAACAGATGGGACTTGATACTTTACAGAAAAAGATGTTGGGTGGTATTCTATAACCCAGAGGCCTGTACCCTTGGTATTTGTTTTACTTTTTCTTTATGCCTTTATTTTGACCACTCAGTTCTATTCCTTTCCATAGAGTCTGCAGAATTGGCGAGCTGTGAGTCCATCTGCCCCTCAAGACCGTCACCAGTGATCTCCCCTATATTTAAAGCTACCATCCCACTGCAGTAATTCCCAGAACTCGACTCTCTTTCTTCTCATTTTCTCTAGATTGACAATATTTAACAGTCACCAGTTGAACTGCCATTAAAGAAAGAATACATGAGGCCCCAAACCTCTCAGATTCTAAAATCCTGACTGTGTACATCTAACACATTTCCCGAGTTAACTGGCTGGTAGGCTTGAAATGTTATGTTTAATTTATCTCCATGAAAGCCATCTGTATTTCCCAGAACATGACAACCTTAGGCATTCACTTCACAGGCAAAGTTTCAGCAGATCATCGAACCATGTTTATAGTTTATGTTATTCCCTCACCTCTCAAGAGCCTTCTCAAACTTTGTGATCATCTGGGTAAACAGGTACCAGCTCCACGCTTACAACAGGATCAGACCACACGAAAGAAAAATCAAAACATTAAACCAGGTCTTAGATTAAATTTCACTGTGCTTCAGGGTAAATATCACCAAAAAGCAAACACCTAAGCTTTCATAATTATGTAAGTTAATGGCCAGACTGAGCCAAAAGTCTTCAGCTTCCGTCTCGGCTGATGTCCATGTAAAGAGCTCTGCCTTATTTCCCTGTGTTAACATCAAAGGTATCCATTTGTAAGAGAATGTTGGTTGGTCATTTCAGGGCATGTACTTATGAGCCTGGAGTTCATTCCTGATAGAAAAGGAAACAGAGTGCCAAAGGATGAGATTTGGGCTGAGAATAGGAGGAAGAGCTGGCACTAATCCAGCTAGAAGACCTACACACTGATAGGAAAAATACAGTATTGAGCAGGTCCTTCATCCCATTAGCTCTCTGTGTGAAGGGGGCCAGAATAACTCTCTTCTCATATTAACACTCAGAAGAAAGTTTATAAAACAATAAAGTGTGTCAGGGCAAAAGAGGAAATAGAGTCTGATGACTGTACCAGGGAAGAATAATTAACAAAATAATGAATTAAACTTCTGCTTACATTTCTATTGTGATGAGCCATGACTTGTTAGTTTACATAACCTCTATGCTTTGGTTATATCTATCAGCATATAAAAATATTGCATAAGCCTCAAAAAACAAATCACAAAAAAGGTTCGTAGCCTCATAAACTTTGGTGAATAAGCAACAGAATGGTCTGGAGAGCATTCATAGGACAAAGAAACATAGCATTTGGAACTGTTAGCTGAAAGTAAGATTAAATATGATGTATCTATGAGATTGACCTTGGAGATGAAGGAAAATGCAAAATCAAATTATGAGAAGTAATATTTTCAGGGATTGCAGTACATGATGTTTCCAGGCAGAGTTCAATTTACTGAAGATAAAGAGACCCACGAAGCATAGCAAACCTGGCTATATTTAAAATAAAAAATCATTTCTTTATCTGAATGGAACTCTATTAGCTACGTTTGAGTAAACCCTGAGCCAAAGAACCTGTGTGCTTCACTCCTCCTGCAGGAAGCATCTTGGGTTGGTCCAGGCTGTGCTACAAGCTGGTCATTATAACACATAGAAAAAATGTCATTGTCACCCCCATATTTTACTCAACCTAATTATGTTGGTTTCCTAGGGCCCTAACAAAGTACCACAGACTAGGTGACTTAAACAGATTTATTCTCTCACAGTTCTGGATGCTGGAAGGCTGAAATTAAAGTGTCAACAGGGCCGTGCTTTTTCCCTTGGGAAGGCTCCTTCCTTACCTCTTCCAAGCTTCTGGCAGTGGCCAGCAGGGCTTGGCTTGTAGACTCATCACACTAGCATCTGCCTCCGTCCTCACATGGAGTCCTCCCTGTATGTCTCTGTGTCTTGATATGGCCTTTTCATACGGACACCAGTCATTGGACTTAGGGCCCAGTCCATGGGTATGACCCCATCTTAACCTAATTAACTGCATCTGCAAAGACCCTATTTCCAAATGAGGTCACATTCTAAGGTTCCAGGTGGACATGAACTTGCAAGGGACATTATCCAACCCAGCACACTGACAATCAGTGAGAAAATTACTTTTCAGTCATCAAATATTTTCCAAGAGTCCACAATTTCCAAACGTGCACTCTGTGTTTAGGAGCTAAGTAGAAGTACTCCAAATGATACTTTTAAAAACAATGCTTTTTGCTTGATCCTCAGATGACGGAAATTATATCTAAGCATTGAACAACTTCTCTGGGGACAGTGATGCAAACTACTGGTCTTCTCTACTTCATTTTTTTTTAATCTTTTTTTTAACCAAAGACAATTCCTCGTTAAAAAAAAAAAAAAAGCCTCAGGCTGTTGGGGAAATCCATCACATCTGTCCATGCTTTTGAATTTATTTTTTATTCTTCTCTTTGAGGGGGGCAGGTAATTAGGTTTTTATTTACTTATTTTAGTGGAGGTACTGGGGATTGAACCCAGGACCTTCTGCATGCTAGGCATGCACTCTGACCCTGAGCTATACCTTTGGAACATGACTTTCTTTAGGAACATACTCTCATTTTATGCCCCCTTTGTTGTTATAAAATGGATTTCTCTTCTTCTTATGCACTCTATTATCCTGACGTAGATAAACTCAGTGCTCCTTGGCTTCAGTTAACAGATGAATAATACTACAGAAAACAGATGATAGTCACCATTATTCTAAGATTAAAGAGCAAAGCCATGTGGCTAAAATACAAATCTGAAGAAGTCGACACTTCACCGTTTTCATGTAGGGAGAGTGGAAATCTCAGACATTTTGTATTCCAGAAATTGAATTTACAGTGGTGCTTATACACGGAGAAGACAACATTGTACATTTGAGATCTTTTTAATTGTTTTAATTTCCCAAGAAATGGAAATTTTGCGAATTTTTAATATTGATTTATGGAATTTTTAACCTTCCAGCTTCTTGGGCCCAAAATACGTTTCTTAAAGATGTTTTAGTCCCTAAAATAGGAGTGAATATTCTAAGTTACACCCAAACCTCTGATTTCTCATCCTACTCGGGTTCACACAAGATGAGAGCATCCCTGCAGAATTGGGGAGGAGGTTTGATTAGATCAGCTCCAGCTTCTTACTGAGGACCAGCAAGGACATGGAGAGAAAGAAGAAGGAGGTCAAACCACCTGCCCCATGGTGTTTGTGTTAAACATCCAATAGTCAACTTCTTGGATTCTATTTGTGGCCTACATGATGAAAGATTATTTGAAGTCAACACAGAGAAATACTTTTTTGCAACTGATTTTAAGGTTGTGCTTGAATGCAGTGAGTATGGACAGAGTCTTCTAGAGCAAGCTCTTTCTGGAATTCCCCAACACTCATGCCTGAGCAATACAGACATTATCTAAAAACAGGTTGCTTTTTGACTATGTAAACCAAGATGATTACCTCAGTTTTTTCCACCTGGACAGCCTCCCTAGCTAACAGCTGGTGAGGGTTTATAGGAAAAAGGAAATTTGACTAGCTTGGGCTAAAATATAAAAGTATTTCTTAGAGGAGAGAGGGTATAGCTCAAGTGGCAGAGTGCATGCTTAGCATGCATAAGGTCCTGGGTTCAATCCCCGGTACCTCCTCTAAAAATAAATAAATAAACCTAATTACTCCTCCCAATAAAAAAGAAAAAAAAAGTATTTCTTAATCTTCAGAGTTTAAATTGTTACTGGTATTTCTAATTAGGCCCCATAAAACCCTCATTTCTGTGTCAGGATACTGATAATATTATCTAATAATATAACAGAAGGTATTGTGCATTAAAAGTGCTGTTCTTATTTGTCCTTGGCCAGTCATTCACTTCAGACCATGTGGGTTATAAAAGATACAAGGTAACCTCACGAGGTTGAAGTAAGCTAGGTTCCATTTCCATCCACCCCCGAGACAGAGTTCAATTTACACTGTACTAAACTGACATCACACCTCCTGTGTGATAGAAGCCTTTACTTATATAGAATACAGAAATACAGAAAAAAGTTGGTAAACATAAGTACCCAAAAGGGGCTGTGTATTTTAACGTCTTTTTCTCTGTTAAACAAATACACATCGCTGAAATTTTTTTAATATTTTACAAGCAAAATCCACTTAGCAATCATTTTCAACTGCTTCTGACTTAAATCATTTAACCTTCTAATGGTCAAGACAACAGGTGTGCATGGAAATCCAGCACCCAAATGAGTGACATCTGAGGAAATAAAAAGGAGAAAGTATCACCTTCGCTGCATCGCATCTGTACCTTGACCCCCCGCCCTTTCTCCCTTGGCCTCTCATTATATTTTTGCTCTCCCCAAAATCCAAAATTGTTCAAAATCCAAAATCATAAATTGAAACACACTGACTTAGTTCTTTCTGACGGCTGTTATGGAACATCACAGACCGGGTGGCTTATAAACAACAGAAATTTATTTCTTACAGTTCTGGAGGCTGGACGTCAGAGCTCAGGGTGCCAGCATGGTGGGTTCTGCTGAAGATCCTCTTTAGGGCAGCAGATGGCTGTTTTCTCATTGTATCCTCACATGAGAGAGAGAGAGAGAAGAAGAGGGAGAGAGACAGAGAGAAGGAGAGGGAGAGAGAGGGGGAAGCAAGCTCTCTCGGGACTCTCCTAAGGGCACGCATCCCATGCCTGAGGGCTCCACACTCATGACCTAATCACCTCCCCAAGGCCCCAGCTGTTACTACCATCACATGGAAGGGAAGGGTTTCAACATATGAATTTGGTGGGGGGACACATTCGGTCCATAACACACACCCTTCTTGGATGGCGATCTCCACCTCCCAGCTCTCACTCTCTTCCATCTGCTACATCTCTCTCCAATTTCATCAAGACCTCTAGGCACCTGAGCCCTTTCCTGCTGCTCAGCCATGCCCACTCCTGTCCTTACCCACAAAATATGCGATGGTTCCTCACCTCTTTGCTACCAAGGTCCTCACTCCCCAGTCCCCTTGTCCTTTAGCCATGCTTAGCCCCTAAAACCCCAACCCAGTTCTAGCCAGCTCTCCACCCTGTTGTCGTGAACGGCTGGAGGAAACCGGTCCTTCCACCCCACAGAGGGAACTTGACAGTGATGCTGCCAGTAGGCTCATGTTTTCCTGCTCAGCTGTTCCTCACTCAGGCTATTTTCAACCTTCTCAGCTTTCTTCAAACCCTCTACCCCAGGACGGCAGATCTAGCCAGCTGAGGAGCCGACCCATGTCCTCTTCTTCCAGGACACGCAGGAAAATGACACTTCACAGCCCTCATGCTGCTGAGATCTGGTCCCGGGATGCGAGCAGAGTGATGTTGCACTTCTCCTAGGTCTGGCCCATCCACACCTCCCACAGATGATCCTCCATCTCGTCCCTCTTCGGCACAGCAGATGCTAATGACTGGGGCAGACTTGGATGTCACCAGTTAAAGAATTAGAGTCTCTGTTCAATTTGACCTTGAATGAATGACTTTGGGAAGCAGATCACACACACACACACACACACACACACACACACACTGCTACCTGCTCTCTCCACTGTGTCAAAAAGGTTTCACATGAAGGAGAAATAAACTTAGGTTAAACCCCTGGGGCAGGGGGTGGGGAGAACCCCCTCCTGAGTAACAGCCCTCCTCACCTTCACACTTAGCATGTAGCCTTGCCTTCTATCCTCCTGAAGAAGGAAAATCAAAATGTTTTTTCTTCTCTTCTAAGTGATGGCGGCCAACTTCCGGTAGCCTGAGTAACGGGCTTAGCCTTTCCTATTCCATCCGGGAGACGCTCTCCCAGAACTCACATGGCCTCAGCTTCTCAAAGGCAGCGTGGAGGGGGCCATCTGAGGGCAGGAGGAGTTCACAGACCCTGGCCCAGTGCTCTGCCTTTCCCCACAGAATTATGTCCTCATCTAACAGTTTTATGTCTGAAAGCCTTTCATTGATCTTCCTTATGCTTCCATAACAAAAATAGGTTTATAAATTGAAATTGAAAAAATGATTTCTTCTGACCATAAAGCTCTGTGTTGAAAAAAATATTTTTTTCTGGATTGAATTATATTTACAATTGTTGTCAGTCAACAACTGGTCACAGCATCTAAATATTACATCTTCTAAGTCATTAAATGTAAAGTAAATATAAAGCATAATATAATAAAGGTATTTTGCATGAAGCGCTTCAGAAAGGAGTGGGAATGTTTTGTTTAATGATTTGGGGATTTTTTTTCAATTATTAAATGGATCTGTGGATGATAGACTAAAACTAGTTTCACATCAGTTTTATTCCTACTTTCACTTTTTTGAAATAGTTGTAAAAACTTTCCTTACCTAAATAGAAACAGAAGGAATCTGGGTAGAAAAATGTCATTCAATTATCTGAACAACTTCTCAGTTTGACTGGTAAAATAAAACTCTTTCGAAGACATAGCACAAAAATAAATTACCTTATTCGTTGTCTGTCACTCAAAACAAATCACTTGAATAGGTGTCTGACTGAAAACTAACAGCAAGTTTATAACTTCCTCTGATTGAAAACTCCCTAATTTGCAAAAAAGAACCCACCAGCCCTCATCAGTCACTGGCTTTCTGAACACCTCACACACATTTCCAGCTGTCCTTCCCTGTCACACTCAGGGGCATTCACACCCGGGATGGTAGCCTCAGTAAGATTTGTAATGAATGGGCAAGGGGTGGTTATGAAAGACGACCTGAAGGTAAACTCCCAGGCAGATCAATTTTCTGAAAATACACATACTGAAGTTGAACATCCAGGGCTTCATTCCCTAAAACGCCCCAAGTTTGGGTGCCCCTTGGAAAGCCTTTGCATCTGCCTCCAAATATATGGAGACCACAGACTGAACACCATTAACCTAACGAACTGGCAGGTTCCCCAGAGGAACCCCCTTTGGGCCCTGGACCCCAAAGGGCAAATGCCACTTCGTCTCTTCCTTTCAGAGCAGAGACAGTTCTCTTAAATTCATTAACACCTTTGAGTATAAACCAGGCCGATGCCATTTGAACAGAAAGCAGCAGTTGGGATTTTAGGTGTGGGAATTACGTTTGATTGACTCTGGGCTGGTTATTTTTAAAAGACAAGTGTGTTAATCATGTCGAGCTTGTGGGCTAGCCCGGTCACAAGAAGCTCTCTGTGGGCGTCTGTCCTGGTGCAGTTTGGAGAAACAGGACATCCACACACCCCAGGGGGCTGTTGGCCGTGCTGACACAGCCTGGCAAACTTGCTGCTTCTCCTTAACTAGATGAGGCAAGACCCAGGGTTTGCTAGAACCAGAACCTCAGGGAAAACAGTGGCCCCCTTCCCCTTCTCTGCAGTGAGTGACCACTGGCCCCAACCATGGTGGTAAGAAATTCCAACCCTTGACTCACTTTTGGATGGGGACACAACTCTTCTTTACTCCCTCTGGGTCTAGGGAGGAAGAAAGGCAGCATTCAAACTTGCTTTGTTATTCATACCGTGAGCCTATGTTTTGTATGTAAAGAGAATCCGGAACTAGAAAGTGACTGTCAAGTAGATCAACATCCTGGAGATCCGTGTTTGAACAAAGCTCTTCATAGCACATCAATTCACAGGCTGACGTTCACTTCTGAAGTAGCGCCTTGCTCAGAGTCTTCCTGATTCCGTTACACGTGGTTGGGATGCACACAGAACACGGCTGCCTAAGGTCGTCACAGCATCCCAAACCAAGGGAAGGTGACTTCCCCTGGACGGGCTGTGAGCCTGCCGCTGGGTCCTTCCCCTCTGCCTCCTCACAGCGTCAGCGGTGCCCTTCCTCCTGGTCAAGATTAACTTCTCATACTGGCTCAGAAAACCATTTCCCTGCCTCTTCTGGACTCTTCCATCTAAATACCACCCTTCTCCTGTAACACCAGTAACCTCTCTGCTCACACCATCCCGTTCCCACTTGAAAATACTGAAGATTCTCTCTAGAAACTTGCTCTTCCAGATATCAAAACATAAAATGCAGATGCAATCATGAAAATACCTTTTCCTTTAACTGCAAAAGAAATAAACAGTAGTACAGATTCCAGAACCAGACCAGACTGCATTCCAGAATGTACTTGGTAGTCAGGTTGGTATTTCAAATCAATGACAGAAAGAGCCTTGTTTAATACGTGGTGTCAGGACAACCATTTTGAAGATAAATAACTGGATCCCAATGTTACTGCTTAAGCCGAAAGAGATTCCAGATAAACCAAAAGTTTAAATACAAAATATATAAAACCGTCTTGATTGGGGAAGCATTTCTAAGCAGTGACACAAAATCCTCAATTTTAAAGGAAAAGAGTATTAAATCTGTTGACACGAAAACATGAAACTTGTATTTACATTAATAAATAACTATAATTCAATAAATAACTAAAGATCA
Organism: Camelus bactrianus; assembly: GCF_048773025.1. Taxonomy (NCBI): domain Eukaryota; kingdom Metazoa; phylum Chordata; class Mammalia; order Artiodactyla; family Camelidae; genus Camelus; species Camelus bactrianus. The sequence goes on along the minus strand of NC_133568.1, from coordinate 18,308,260 downwards.
AGGGCAAACAATAAAGAAGTCGAGCCCCTGCTGAGACTCCTCCCCAGAAATGCTGTTCCTCTAACAACTGGATGAACAGAGCGAGTGGGATACGATAAAAAGTAGGCATTTGGTCTCAGTCCTGACCCAGGGCTCCTAAAACTCTTGAAATCCCCTAAGTGATAAGAGTCTTTTTGTGTGCTAATGAGATAGCCGGAGGCTGGGGGGGGGCCTAGACCACTTCAGCCTGGGGGCTGGTCTCCAGAAAGGTCAACAGGATTAATGAGACAGAACGTCAAGCTCCACCCTTTGAGGGAGAAGAGAAGGGCTGGAAGTTGTGTTCAGTCACCAACGGCCAAGTGCACAAATAACAAAAACTCCATTAAATTCCCTAAGCAACCGGGTTTGGGAGCTTCTGGGTCGGTGAACAACTGAGATGCTAGGAAAATTTTGTGCCCGGAGAGGGCGCCGTAAACCCATTCCCCTCCCCCACCCCTTGCCGGACGCATTGCTTGCATTTGGCTGTCCCTGAGTAGAATTCTGTATAATAAGCTGGTAAAGATAAGTAGAATATTTTCCTGAGTTCCGAGCCATTCTAGCAATTATGGAACCTGAGAAGGGGGGTCCAGGGAACCCCTTATTTATAGCAAGTCAGCCAGAAATACAGGTCTGCACTAACTCCAAGTAGGTAGTGTCAGAACTGAACTGAATCCGGAGAACTGGAGAGTTGTACGGTGCAGGAAAGAACACCCACACATTCAGTGTCAGAAGCATCAGGAGTCAATGCAGTTCAGAAGCCAGCTATCTCAGATCGCAGTAATCCGGGGAGACGGTGCCCCCTCCACTTCCCCAGGCGCTTGTGCAACACCAGGTCTCAAGTGGAGGCTACGAGCCTCTCCCCCACTCTTTCTTCCCTACTGCCCTAGGAAAGGCTGGGGGCAGCAACCTTCAAGTTTGGTTTTTGCTTTACTCACACCCCAGGCAGCTGGCTTCCATTTACTGGGAAGAAAAAGAACTTGCTTCTATGTCCACCTCTGGAACTAGAAAGTTTGCCTTGAATCCTTGAAAGTATGGTAGATTTTACAATACCTGTTTTTCAAATGAGAACACTGAGATTTTGAAATTTCAGACTTATGTGCCCAAGTTTACCCAGCATTGTGGTGTCAGGGCCTAACACTTCTGCTCTCTGCTCAGTTCAGGTCAAGGCTGTTTGCTTTAAGAAGGGGTTTCCGCTTTAAGGGGCCACTGCTCTGTCACCCCGCGTGTAAGGTCTTCGATTTTTCTCCCCACACAAATCCCCATTCCTAAATCCGCCCAATTTTGGAAAGCTGCTCTGGTTCCTGGGGGAGGCTGATGTTCTGAAGGGATGTTAGAGTCAGGGAGAAGGAAGAGAACTTTTCTCTGAGCCTGAAGGAAGAACTAGAAAGGTTGGCAAGGACAGGGTGTGCTTGGTCTTCTGGATGTATCCTGCCAGACCGGACAAGAATTGTTCGTGAAAAGTCAAAGAAGAGGAGCTCCCACGGTAAACAGTGTGTCTCCAACCATCCCCCCTGCCAGTCTCATTCACCTACCCCAGAAATGTTTTATTCTGACTCAGCCGCAGAATCTGAGTCATGGACACACCCACACATACTTGGCAAGTCCTGGCCAAGACGCTCTGTCCGCGCAGCCCTCTGGGCTTTTCTAACGGCTCAGAGATTAAGCTTGGACTTTCTCACCAGTCAGACGGTTCTCTTCTCTGGTTAAAACAACACCACTCCCGCTTAGAATGAAATTACGACACCTTTCCCAGGGGGCCCCTTGGGGCAGGTCTGGAAGATTGAGCAAGACAATCCAGAGTTGTGATGGGAACAATGGGTTTGAAGTGTGGGTCTTTCCTAAGGCAGGCAGATTCTGAGGCACCTGCTAGGAAGCTAGGAAGCGTGCATGGACTTGTGAGTTTCCAAGACAGGCGCTTATTTCCCGTTTCAGCCTCTTGTGCAATGGTCCTCATTTTTTTCATTGACACATTCGCCTTCTTCACATTGATAGTTCCCACTCTTCCTGGAAAATGTGATGCTAACGCAGAAAAACACTGGCAGTTCTACATCCATAGATGACGATAATAGTTTGCTGGGAATGTATAAAAATAGCAGTAATAGCAAATCCTTACAAAACCCTTACTGTATACCCGACACTGTCTTAAGTTCTCACCATATTTTAACTCATTTCATCCACACAGCAACCTAAGAGGTTGGTTGTGCTATTCTTCCGGTTTACAGATTGGAAAACTGAGCCACAGAGAGGTTAAGTAACTTGCCTCGTGCCTCACAGCTAATAAGCGACGGGTTCAAAACCAGACTCTATACCCTGCACCACCACACAGTTCTGCTTCTCAGATGGTTTATCCGTGAACAGGACTGCATAAAAGCAACAGTCTCAGACAACAATGGAAACTGTCATTCAGACCTCGGGAGCCGCCCACCCTCCAACAGATGTGGCAGACCCCAACACAAACATGAAAATATGAGAATGGCCTTTGGTCAACTACTCACTTCTGAGCTTCTTTACTGCTGTCTTTTTCATGTGGAAAAAGAATGGAGGAAGTGAGTGTGCAGATTAATTTTGAAAAATTCACAAGGCAAATGGGACTCTGTTAAAGGAATGCAGTTGCTTATTTTCCAAGCAGTTTTACAGAGGCTCAAAACAGCCTAAGTCTCCCCTGTGAAAGAGGTAATGTCTTTTCATAGCAGAAAATAATAATTGTGCATTATTTATTTTTAGGCAAACAGTTCTCTAAATCATTGTTTAATTATAAATGCAAACATAGACCAACAACCAAAAATCTACACAAATTTCAAACCATGAGATTTATCTAAAAAAAGGAAGATTGCTTTTCCCTCCCTGACTCTCTGATCTAGGATTCCTAACATCCAGAAAAAAACCTTAACCTTCTTTAAACAGGCATTAATATTTAATATGATTTTTCTTTTTTCTTTTTAATTTTTCCACAAACAAACAAGCAAACAAAGAACAAGAGTTTTTTTCCTTGTTTTTCTGGTTCTGCTAAGACAGTTCTCCCTGGAGGCAACAGAGCTTGGTGTCTGCTGCCCAGAAGAAGGAAGTGCATGGAGCATCCCACCAAAAACTCAGTCGATGTATCAAAGCATCTTCCCGCCGTGCTATCAAAATAAAGGGCTGGAAAAATGTCACCCTCGTTTCCATTCAGTTGGAAGAGAAGACATCAAAGAAAGCTGCAACTTATCTAAAGAAACATTTACAGCCATAGGCAATCAGTCCTCCCATGGGAATTCTCAGTAAGGAATCCGATAGGAAGATGTGGTCACACTGTACTTGACAGAGGAATTGCCTGCTGTCGGCAAAATGAAACACTCCTCAGAGACAAGGCATTTACGGGTTACCGGACACTGGCATCCTCTGGCAAGAGAAGCGTGGCCCTGTTTGATGGCATTCCAAATGTATGTGTCATCTGGGGTGTTCAAGTCACAGGGCTCCAACCATGGAGAAGGAGCCTCCTGTTTAGTTTACGAGGCAATATTGAGCAAGGTTTAGAAATACTACATTTGACATAGAACTAAACATTAGCCAGTCTGGGATGGCTTTTTCCCTCCTGTTTTCACAGCAGGTTGAACAAGATAAAAGTCAACCTTATAGAACGTTTAAAGCATGAAAAAGTTGAAATGATGCACAAGTGGTCAGGCTTCAAGACCAGAATATTTGACAAGGTCCTTATCATTGTGAGGCATTTTGCCTTTGAGAGTATCAGGAAGTGACAGGTGACTATCAGTATTTTGGCCACAGCTTGGAGTATTCCTTAGGGTGGGTCGAATCCTCAATTTTTTTCACCCTTTCTTTGAAGATGGGAGGCTCTGAAAAAGACCAGAGAATCTTCCTCAGATTCAGAAACAGCCAAAGATCAGCATAAACAAACACAAAGCAGCATGAAGAGCTGTTTTCTGCTGCTGGGCCTACTGCAGGGACTCTGAGCAGGAGAGATGGTGTTGCCGAAATGGATTTTTGGTAGTTTGGTTGGTTGGGTAGGAGGGCGTCTGGTTTGGTTTCTTGCTGTGTACAACTTATAGAAGAGGTGGCAAATCCCAAGGAAATTAGCCAAGATCATGAGTCTTTAATGGGAGGTAAGGAATTACCCATCCTCCTTCCCTCCCCTGCGATCCTGACATTTTCTCCACGTGGGAATTGGCATCAGGAGAAGGAGTGACTTTCCCAGTTCTCTCTTAGCAAGTTTGTTTGCAACATTTGCCTGGTTCTCCTGTCTCTAAGCCCAAGGTTCTCCCTACTTCAAAATACCGCCTCTTTGGTGGTCATGGGCTTTATCATAAAGGCCACCAACCAGCCACAAGCCAAGCCATCTTCTTTCACAACTATCACAACCATGGCTTCTGCATGATGGTCCTATTATACTGGCACAACACAAACTCACGTGAAGGACGACCCCACGGCAGTGCAAGGTTCTGAGACAGGAAGCCAGAAGCACCGCACATAGTAGGTGCTGAATAAATAGTTTATTAATAAATTCATTAATATGTGAGTAAAGTATGGCATGTTGTCTGGGCATTATACACAAAAGGGGCAGCCCACACTGTTTTGTGTACTTCTTCCCTCTAACATTCTTGAAATATTCAGCTGACAACACTAAACTTACTAACGATGCTAAGCATAGAACTAAAATTTGGCTCATTCTGATCTTCCAACGCTTTAAGTAAAGCATCAAAATTCAATATTGTAAATCAACTCTACTTCAATTTTTAAAAAGCGTCAAAATTCAGAACATATGGAATGAAATGAGAGCTGTAATGAAAATACTTTGTAATTAAAATACTCTTAAAATTATATTAAAACATTAAAATTGCTTTAAATGTATTGACAGTGATTATTTCTGGCACTGCTATAGTGGGTAAATTTCTCCCTCTTTTTTCAAGCTTTCTGTATATTTTGAATTTTTTAAGATTAAGAATGTAACTTAAGAAGAGCAGACTGATATAACAAACTAGTGAACAGAATAAAAAAGCAGCAGATTCACAGATACAGAGAACAAACTGGTGGTTACCAGTGGCAGAGGGGGAGGGAGGGTAATATAGGGGAAGGGGATTAAGAGGTACAAACCACTGGGAACTATATTCAGTTTTTTGTAATGAGCTGTAATGGAAAAGAATCTGAAAAAATATATGTATGTGTATACTTGTAACTGAACTGCTTTGCTGTATGCATGAAATTAACACTGTAAATCAACACTTCAATCAAAAGTACGAATTAAAACAAAAAAATACACATAATAAAAAAATTTCAGAAAAGAGGTATAAAATAAGCTACAAAGTTATGTTGTGCAAACACAAGGGAATATAGCCAATATTTCATAATAACTGTAAGTGGAATATCACATTTAAAAATTTTGAGTCACTCTATTGTATACCTGTAACTTATATAATGTTGTTCATCAACTGTACTTCAATTTGAAAAAAAAAAAAAGAGTAGACGGTGTTGAGAATGAATGGAAAGGGGTGAAGTGTGGTTCTGACCACCGCTGGCCAGGTCCTAGGTCCTGGCCCCTCCCCTCAGAAGCCCTGCATTCTAGAGGGGGCATCAGACTGGTAACAGATCAACAAATCTATTTCAAGTGGTGAAGAAGGATAAAGCAGGTTTGAGGTCTAGCAAATGATGGTGCAATTTCTTTAAAGGATACTCAAAGAAAACTTCTCGGGTTAGGCGATACTTGAGCAGAGTCTGAAGAGACAAGTGAGGGCAGGAGCAGGGGACCAGTTAGGAGACCATTGCAAGGACCCAGGGGAGTGATGACTGTGGTCCTGTAGAACCGAGAAGGGTTATACTCACAAGGTAGAGCTGACATAATTGCCAGTGGAGTGACAGGATGTGAGATATAACAGAGAGAGAGGTGCCCTGGGTACGTCAGGACCCGTGAGTGTGGCCTGAGTGTACTTTGCTTCAGAACCAGCCCAGCGAAAACCCAGGTATCTTGTGAAAGATGAATGAAGCTTCACTTTTCTGAGCACCTGATACTTTTCAGCACACTTTCCCCCATCCCTTTCCTCGTCTAGATTCATAGCAGTCCTGTTATCTCCATTTTTGGGCTGAACAAAAAGGAATCCTGGACTAAATAAATTAGCCAGGGTCACGCCACTGGTGAGGAATAGAACTGAGACTAAAATCAACATTGTCCGATGCACCCGAGTAGTTCTTCCAGAGGCAGGTGACTCCTAGGAAACAAGGACCACGTGTTTCCGCCTTTATATTCTCCACAGCACCCAGCAAAGTGTCTGGTTTCTCAGCAATGAACTCATTCCCATGGGGAGAGGCCATGGGCAGCACCATCCCAAAGACTGAGGACGGGGGCTTCGGAATCAGACGGATCTAAGTTCTGTCTCTCCCTCTGCATTCAGCCTTCTGCCTAGGCGGGCTTCTAAACCTTCCAAGCTTCAATTTCCCTCTTGTTAAAACAATGTGGGGATCATCAGACTTAGCCCTGAGAGTTGTGGGAAGGATTAAATGAAATTATACTTACAAGGCACTTAATGCAGGAGCTGACACACATCAAGCAATTGGAGAGGGTAAACTATTATTAAAACAGGGACCTAGAGACAGTGTGTAAGCCCTCCTCGCTTCCCAGCCAACAGTGCATTTCCTCCCAAACCTGTTATAAGACCCTGTAGCTTAAAATAAAGCAACTGGGGAGGTCTCTGGTGCTCAGCCACACTCGGCCCCACCTGCCAGGCCCCGCAGTGTTGGCTGAAGAACGCGGTCTGAGTCATCCCAGCTGCCAGCAGAGCAATTTTAAGTCCCATGGGGGCCATGTGCCCGACCAGATCCACAACACCCCACACCCAGCTCTCCTGTCTGCAGAGAGATGAATGACAAAGGGGAAAACCGTATGTGTTTCTGGGTGTCTGGATAATCCACTAGGGAACAGGGTCTTATCTGAGCCTCTATCCAGCTTTGGTTTCCTTAGCAACGGCAGAGCGACCCCTGGCTTCTACAATACCAGTCTGCAGAGAAGAGCAGAGACGTGGCGGTCATTAGGTTATTTTTGTAGATAGCGAATTAAACAACGAAATCTAGTTCCATATCTGACATGAGAAAGTGAAATCTTTCTCAATTGTTAGCTTACCTGTTTGCTCCCCTTCATTAGCTTGTTAAAAACAAACAAACAAACAAACAAACAAACAAACAAAAAACCACTTCCTGGTAATTAACTGGCTGAGTCACCCAACAAGTGTGGCCCATCTTCAGGATCAATAGGTCTTCCAGCTGGCTCACTTTTCAGGTTTAGGTTAGATGCCCCGTCCTCATCACCCCTCATCCCGCCTAGTTGTGGGGGTGGTTGCTTGGATCCCCCCACCCAAACCCCATACCCCCTTAGGAGCTATGCTGTGTTCTCTTCTGTGCTCATTCTTCTTGTGTGCGTAACAGTATAGAGAGGGGAGGAGAGAAGCCTCAGGAGCCAGTACCCCCTCCCCTACACACACCCTGTACAGCAGCAGAATCCAGCAGAGACCTGGAGGAAGTTCTTGAAATGCACACCAGAAGCATCTCAAATCACAATACTCATGACCCTCAACAAGCTCTGGTTCATCTTGAGTTAATTCTTATTGTTTCCTCTGAGACATGTGAACTAGTTACCTTTTCATTCTTTAAGATTCATTGTGGTGATGGACAGGCTTTAAAAATGGATTTTAAAAATCCCCAATTCCTGGTATTTATGCCCTAGTAACTAATCCCTTCTCCTTGAGTGTGGCTTGAACCTAGTGATTTGTTTCTAACAAGTGGAATACAGTAAAAGTGATAGGATGTCACTTCTGTGATTAGGTTATAAAGCCCGTGACTGCCGTCTTGTTCTCTCTCTCATTCTTCTCCAGTATTTCCTCTGTAAAGTAAGCTGGAGAGATTAATATGGCAAGAAATTGAGGGTGGCCTCTAGTCAACTACCAGTTAGAAAACAAGGTCCTCAATCCAACCACCGTCAAAGAACTGAGCCCTTCCAACAACTGAGAGAGATTGGAAGTAAATCCTTCCCCATTTAAACTGTCAGGTGAGATTACAGCCCTAGTCAATACCTTGACTGCAGCCTTGTAAGAGACCCTGAAACAGAAGATTCAGCTAATCCATGCTTAGATTCCTGACCACAGAAACTCTGAGATAATAAACATGTATTGTTCAAAGCTGCTAAATCTGGGGGTAATTTGTTTCATAGAAATATGCAACCAGCACACCCATCTCAGGCAACATCTATTCCATGAAGACTTTAATAATACTTCTTGTCAGACACACACACCCCTTGTGAGTCTCAGCGCTCCCTCAGCACTTTGTGCTCACCCCTTAGTACAATACTTAAAGGATTAATTATAATTTTCTGGTTCTGTCTGTCTCCCCACTAGACTTTGAGACATTTGAGGCTGTGACATGTGTTCTTAGTTATTTTGTCTCTAGTGTCAAATGCAGTTCTTGGTACACATGGTCAAAATTATTTTATGGATGAGTTAATGAATGAATGAATGCCATTTTGCTAAGTGATGCTAGTGATCAAAAAATTAATTAGATCTGTGTCTGTCTATAGGAGCTTATAATCAAGTTGGAGAAACAGACACAAAATCAATTAACAAATTTGAATGATATCAGTATAGTATCATGATTTTTAAAAATATGTCCAATGGGAACACAAAAGATAGACTGTCTTTTCCGATTGTGGAATCTGAAAATACTTCTCAAGGAAATGACTTTTGACATTGGCCTTGGAGGATAACAGAGCTTTGAGTAGCAAAGATAAGAAGGAAAGGAATCCAAAATGAAAACTATAAATAAATCCTAAAAAGTAAAGAAATCTAGCAAGGAGACAGTCAGGCCTGTGCCAGCGGGGACGACAACTGGAGGTTAATTAGCTTAAAGGGGGCACATGAGGTCATTACTCTTAGAGAACATACTGAAAGCAGAACCTTGGGAAACTGACATTTAAAAGCCAAGAGGAAAGAGGAACCAGCTAAGAAGTGTTTAGAGGATTTTACAGAAGTTTGAAGGAGGTGAGGCTCAGAGGGTGAACATGATGCAATAGTAAAAGAGCTTTGGGATGTGGCAATTAGGTTGCTAGTGACCTTTAAGAAGACAGTTTCTATGAAAAAATGGAGATGGAAGACAGATTACAAAACGATAAAAACACAGTACGTTTGAGGAAATCAACCAAAGAAGAGTAGCCTTTGGAGAAGCGCCCCACTAGACCTGCCTGGTCAGACTTCTGAGTCCCTGGCAATGTTGATAGTGAAATAGCTTATCTGATAAACAGCATCTTTCATTACTTGCAATAAAAAATATCCAACCCTATCAATTTGTCTATACCTCTACTAGTAATATGTTGACATAATTACTATCAATTTATAATGTCTTGCTTTTTGATAGTTCAAGTACTTACTTTTTATTCCAAATAGTAATTCATTGGGCTATTCATTTGCCTACTTTGGGGGTTTTGCTCTCACGTACATTATGCTTAAAATGACATTGTGTCTATAAAGCCTTTGCAAAAGAATTAAAATTAAATCCATCAATTAATTAGATTTTCTTGAATAGTTTTCAAAAGTTTTTAAACTCCATCACAATCTTACATTCTTTCTGGATTTTTTTTTTTTTTTGCTTTACTATTGTTTGCCTTATAAATTGGCCCTGTTTTGTAATTGTATTTAAAAATATATTTTGGGTATATTACATAGACTTACACACTTTGATGCTATATCCAGCCAGTTGCTTTAGTCTCCTTAATTTTAATAGTTTACATTTAGATTATCTTGTATTTCCTATGGTGGCAATCATATCATCTGCAAATAAATGTCAATTTTCTTCCTTTTTAATTCTTTATTATTTTTTTCTCTAATTTTACTATAGTGACTGGAACTCAAATAAAACCTTGAATACAAGCTCTGGGGGAAAAAAACCCACCTGACCCTACCAGACATTTTTCTTTTCTCTAGTGAACAATTTCACAGTTTATAACTGTTCATTCTGGGCCATTTGTAGAGGTTTCATCTGGTTTTGCTCATCTGTGTCCTCACCTAAACTGTAAAGTCCCTCAGTCGGGGAGGGTGCTTCCTCCAGCTCTTCACTCAGTATGTACTTAATAATGCCAATAAAACCATGATAACATTCAGCTTTCATAAACTCTTTGTAATCCCCCAGAGTATTTTTTTCACCAACCATTTATTGGGGGCTTATTAACTGCCAGGCCCTGGGCTGTAAATTTACAGTAAATCTGTCGATTTACATCCATGATCTCTTTTAATCCCCTTACGAACCTTGTAATTCCACAGGGCTGGGGAGTTATAATCATGCCCTTCTCACAAATGAGCCAAAAGTGGGAAAAAGTACATTATAGTTTATTTAGATGAACATCCTCGGAGTTAAGTCAGCTAAAGGTACACTTACAAGCACTTTACAACCACACAAGGGTGACCAGCTCTCCTGGGTTTGCCTGGGACTGAGCCATATCCAGGACATGAGACTTTTTTTTTTTTTTTTAAACCAGGAGAGTCCCAGGTAAACCAGGGCCAGAGAACTTTCCATAATCTTCAGCGATGAAACAATAACATATTGTAACTTTTCAAAAAAGGGCCAGTACCTGTGACCCTTCTGCAATATTTATTATGAAGAGAATTCCAATGTAATTGTAATATGATTTCATTTAAAATTAGAGTATATTTCTAAAAGTTTAGAAAAACATACACTTTTTCATTTCACCAGCTTATTCTTGGAAAAATATGGTTTACAAGCAAGCCACACCTTGACCATATTACCACCCTTCTTTGTCCTTTCTGTTAATTAAAATCTTGAAGAAAAGCCCAGATTTATCATCCAGGCTGGTACTTTCCCAGGGCCCCAGGGAGTCATCTGTGAACCATTAGCCTGACTTCCTCATATTCTTCTATAACCACATTTTGAAAGTTCAATAAAAGTTTTAATCCTGATTTGCTAATTCTCAGAAATCTGTCCTTTTTGATGTGACACCAGTAAAAACTTCAAAAGGAGAAAAGGAGGCATTTTCTGACTTCAGTTGCAGGTGCTGTATTGTGTTGTATGTCTCTCTCTCTCTCTCTGTTTTTTTTTTTAAGGGATGTTTTTCCTCCTCTGCTTTCTGATGAACCGATAATTATGTTTCCTGAAGACAGAGGATCTGAGAATCTCTTCTTAAAAAAGTAACCCTTCACAAACCCAGAGGATTTCATAACCCACACAGCCGGCCGCGGCTCCCTGCCCTTCCTCCAACACCAGCTCCTATGAATCATCAAGGAACGCAGACTGGTTAATTTCGATGCTCTCTATTGTTCGGTTTTTTTAAAATGGTGGCAGCAATTTTTTCGTCCTTCCTAATTCCTGCTCAGCTTTGGTGAAACAAAGGGACAGGCGACAGAACACACAAATCGCTGTTTTGACTGGATTCTTTGAGTCCCTTTCTTTCCCGTTACAAATAGCTCCCGCAGGTCTGTCTCAGGAGGTGCCGTTTTGGCGTTTGCTGGTAAAAAGCGAGCCGGGGCGGGGGGGGGGGGGGGGAGCGTTATCTTTCAGAATTCATTCCACACTCGCCCCACACAAAATCCCGCCCGGGGATGCGAGGCGGCACCGCCTTCCCTGCTGGCTCGCTCGGGTTTTCTTGGAGTAACGTGAGACGGTTTCCTGAGCTTGCCTGTCCCCCTCGCTGGAGGTGGGGAAGCAATTAGCGACAGGGCTGTGCTGGAGGCACTGGAACCGGGGCGGCACTTACGGGTATTTCTCATTTAGCGGCTGGTTTAATAATCAACCTTCAACCCTCAGAAAACTCAGGGGTCTGAGACCTGGCTGTATTTAATGAGGCACTGGGCTGGAAAACAACCAGCTTTGCTCTGGAATGAGCACCCTCCACCGACCCCAGGGTGAAGAAGTCATATCCTGGTGACAAAAGAAGGCAGCTTTGAGGTCAGAAGGCACAAGTTCAAATCCTTTGTCTTCCACTCATTTGCCAATTGACTTTGGGGAAATTGCTGATTCTCTGAGGCTGTTTCCTTCAGTATTAAAAAAAAAAAAAAAAGATAATCATATTTTCCAAATGGAAGTATTGTAAGCACTAGATGAAAGAAATGCAACTCCCCTTCCCTAAAGCCAGGATTTGACTTCTGTCCTCCAAATCAAGAAATTTTCACAGTTTCATCTCAGAGGAGAGCCGGCACTTCAGAACCCCTTGCTGAAAACAGCCTTAACCAAATCTAGTCGAGTTCAAACCAACTGGCCGGGTTCTACTCTCTGTCTTGAGGTGATAGTGTGTAAGTCAGGACTTGGTTTTTTATACAAATACATGCAAGGGGCTTTGGAAAATTTAGTAATATTCAGGAAACCTAAGATGTACAAGGTGACAATAAATGTTCTACCATCTCTGAGAAGTTACAAATTAAAAGCAGATGGCCTCATCAAGGGAAAAACTGCCACTTCCTCTCCAGCTCAATCATTGCCCTGCCACCTTCCTTCAAAAGGTTTCGTTTTAGTCTAATAATCTTAATTGGACAAGATCTTCCACAGCTTGGCAAAGAAGCTAAGCTCTAACCCTCCATTTTGAAGGAGAAGTTAAGGACAGTCACAGAGCGTGACTGAGCCAGATGTCAGGCACTTTCTCATCTCATTTGATTATCAGAATGGTTTGAAATAGGTGCATTTTACATCATTTTATAAGAAAAAAGAAATCAAGTCATGTCTCCAGATTCCCCCCCCCCCCCAAGAGTAAATGGCAAAAAGACTGACTGATTCCAAAGTCAGAAGCCAATGACAATTGTGGGGAGAGGAGTTTCTGTGGTTTTGAAAAGAGCTGGGTGAAGACGTGAAGTTGGAAATGAACAAGTCTCATAAGCTCTGTCAGAGACCGTTAGTGAGGGCGCATGGCACAAAGGAGAGAAGCCTTCCAAAGCACGAGAAATATCAAGGGGTTATTTCCACGTTCTGTTTTCACCCCAAGCCCAAGCCCAGGCTCCCTGAATTGTGCAGTTTCTAATCACAGAGAGTACACACACTGTGAGAGGCAGGCTGGGACCCAGACTTCTAAGTAAAGGACTCCTAAATCCCCACCTTTAACTCATTCAATTTTCTGATTTTTCTGGTGTTCTAAAAAGTAGTCAATTTGGAAGAAGACGGTAGGTGGGTGTGACAGTTTGACTCCGAATTAGCTAAACCGATTTCTGAAAGTCCTCAAAAGAGTAGCTCTGAGTTAGTGCCTGGATCATATTGACAAAAGTTTTGCTCTTGGACCATGACCTGTTACATGAGAATCCCCAGGTGATTACCAGGCAAGGTATGTCCCGTCAGGTGACCCCACCTATTTTTAGCCTCTCCTAAGAGGCAGCCCTGACAGAGTGACACCACCAACAGGGAAGCCAGAATGCCCAGGGAACCCTCACTTCCCAGAAAATACAAGTCCAAGAAGTTCTTGCACAACTTCCTCCAGGACTTAGAAGCAATGTTAGGGAGAAGGATCTGGATGATAGAGTTTTTTGTTTTGAGTTTTGTGGGGGTTTTGTTATTGTCTTTTTTTTTTTTTTTTTTTTTTTTGCCTTTTTACATCCACTCTTTAGCGTCTTTTTGCAAACCTTTCAGTTCTCTCCTAATACTGTCTGAAGTGAGGGGGGCTAGTAGGACTGAAAGGGTGGTGGGAGACCTTCTTTAGACTCCTTTGTCACCCCATTTTCTGTTTCAGATCACAAGGGACCTTAAAGATGCTCTGGGTCTCTTGATTTCAACTAACTCTGGCTCAGACAGGCTGCCTTGCTCAGAGGCACACAGCTCAGTAATGACTGCCTTGCAAGTCCAGCTTCAGCCTTCCAAAGTCGGGGGAGCCCTTTGCACCTCATCACTCCTGGCCACCATCCTCTTTTCAACGTGTTGAAAATCTCCTGCTGCATCTTTCCCTCTGACACAGGTTTGAGGAGTTAGACAGGATTCTCACCCTTGATATTGTTCCTGCCGTGTCCTGTGTGTATCAGCAGTTATTGGAAGGGATTAAAAACCCCAAATTGCAGTGCACAGCACCTTTCAACTGAAAATCAAATTGTTCGTAGACATATGATAGATAGATAGATGGCTAGATGGATGCTTTTCAAATATACAGACCCTGGTGCAAATCAGGAAGTATTTAATTCATAGTAGCTTTTTTTCAGACAATAAATACAATTACGTGGACGTCGTGGGGAGTTTTGGGACGTAATAGAAAATGTGTAGTTCTCCTACCTGAAGACTGTGAACTGTGCCTAAGCCCTCCTGTGTATTCCTTATATAAAAGAGCAACAAGGGTACTTAACCAACAAAGGTAATGACACCAGTGGTTAAATTCTGGTTGTACAGAGGCTTAGGGACAGGGACAAGGACAGGAGTTCCTCTTCCACTGACCCTTACAGCAAATCATGCATTCACCCCACTTTTTGTGAAGCCAAACTCCCCCTCCTCCTCCAATTTTGTCATCTTCCATTGTCACCTTCCTCCCCTTGTCACCTTCCTATAGCTCTTCCTCTCTCTCCCCATCTAAGGGAGGCAAATTACATTCCAGGACTTCAGCAGACTCAGAGGCACGGGTGGGTTGAAGATGTGGCCTTAGATCGAAGCCACAAACTAGGGGTATCTTGAGTTCTCACACTCAAACAGGAAGGCCACTGGAGTCACACCTACTTGTGCACATGACTTGCTTCAGATGAAGCAACACTTGCTGCTCGGGGCTGGGGCAGAGGGAGACGCGTGAGGTCACCCGCACAGAAACGGCGTAGAAGCTCCCCTTGCCTCGCGGTTCAGCAGCCAAGGATACGGGCTCACCACACCTCTAATTAGATCATGGATCTCTGTAGGCTACTTTAAGTAAATCACTTTCTGGGCATCAAAGTAGGGCACTCAGCGGCACTCAAGACCTATGCCTAGGGGTGGGGGCCATAGCTCAGTGGTAGAGTGCAAGTTTAGCATGCATGAGGTCCTGGGTTGAATCCCCAGTACCTCTGTTAAACAAAAATAAACCTAATTACTTCCTCCCCTCCCCCCCAAAAAGACCTATGCCCGGCATGAAGTTCCTATTTTTTACTATTTCCTTTCCCAATTTAAGTATACATCCCTTGACAGCAGAAACCATGCCCAACACCCCTGTGCTCCCCACTCCGACCACAGGGCTGGAACACAGGAGACGGTCCAGCCCAAAGGTAACTGCTGATGGAAATCAGTTAAAATATTTTGGTTTCATAATGAATACTCAGGAGCTTACAAGATGAAAAAAGTAAACACACAGCAATGAATGGTGGTAATTTTTAATAGTTTAGAGCTACAGCATCAACTTTTATATGTAATATATATATGTATAAATACAGTTACAGACCATAAATATCTACATAGCAAAATCTCTGCCTCTAGGCAGACTAAAGAAAAGAAATCTTTGCAACTAAATAAACTAATAGCTTTAAGTAATACTGAAGAAAGAGATGCTGAGGTAATTTTTCATCTAAAGTGACTATAGGCTATGTTAAAACATTCTTACTGTAAGAGTTCAAGTAGTTAAAAACCCCAAAATGGAACTAATACACATTTTCAAACTAACGAAAAAATATCTTAATTATAAATAGGTAAAATAAATAAGATTAGCCCTGCTGAAATTCAATCCTGACATTATTATTTCTTTTCTGTATATTTGGGGGCTTTATTGACAACTTGGCCTTTTGATAATAATAATAATAATAATAATAATAAATCAAATTCATGAAACCCTTCTCAGAATCTACATATTACTCTAAAGACATATATGTATGTAAATGGGATTTTCATTATGAGCGAGCAATCTGTTCCTTTAAATATACATATATATATACAACCCCAATTATGAAAAACATGCTTAATTTCTCTTGAAAGATTACTCTTATACAATGCATTCTGACTAGTATGAGAAAGGGCATTTTACAGATTTTAAAAACTTTAGAAACATTCATTTTCTTACCAACAGTTACTTTAGAATAGTTGTTTTACTAAGTTTTAATTACAGCAGTAAAAAAAAAAAAACCTCACTTTTTTTTGTCATTATTCCTGGTTATGCAAAACCCTCATGCTATCTTTTCATATTCAACCTGTGAGAATTTTACTGCCACCAAGTAACACTTCTATCAAATTTTTTTCAAAGTATATAGCTTCCCAGTTAAGGTCTATAGGAACACATTTAGTGAAAGTTCATCTGAATAGAAACAATACATTTTGAGTAAAGAAACTACAGAATTATTTTCTATCTTATAGCAAATTATTTTCTATTTTGTAGTGACCTAGGAAATCAACATTCACTATGACATTCAGTGTTCTCAGAAAACAAATGTTTACTTTTAACAAGATAACATATATAAACCAAATATTATACATTGTTATGGAGTGGTCATTCCAGAAGCAGAAAGAAACATTGAACGTATTCTATTCTTGGCCCTGTCTACAGTCTAAGCCTTTGTCAACTCCTTTTACATTCGGCTGGGCAGTAACCTTCCGCAAAAATAGCGGAACAAGTCTCTAAGCAAAAAACCGAAATTTGTAAATAATGAATTCCTTATTTTCAAAGCAAGTCCATTCTTGCTTTGAAATAAACAAAGTGATTTGATAATGTTCTCACATCCCAAAGAATGACTTCCGGGAAACCAACAGAAATCCATCTTTATCCGAGAGCAAGTGAGAGCTCCTTCACACTCTTCTCCACTACAAGGCAGTCTCTCCTCTAATCGATGAAATCTGCACCTACTACTGGGAAATCTTCGGCTTTAAAGGAGTCTCCTCATTCGAAGGCTTCTAAAATCATGTTCCTGAGCGGAAGAGTTTGGATATCAGATTCAGAAGTTTCTGCCGGAAATTCAGTTTGTCTCCAATTCTCCTAAGCTGAATGGCGCACTCAGCTTCAGGATCTGGAAAAAGAAGCAAAACACCAAAGTTATGTTGACATCACTGCAAACTGCAATCAGCCAGTTAATATGCCCATCCTAGGGACGAGTTGAGGATTTATCCTGTGACGCGTATATCTTAACTTTAACTTTATGTACACTTGCTCCCTGAATGTGAGAAAGGCTAAACACACACACACACGACATCCATGAACACACGGTAATTCATAAACAACAATTCATTAAGGTTAGAATAAAGACATTTCCTTTGCAATCTTTTTTTTTAAAAGCATCCTGGGTGAGGCAAGTGTTACCTTACTTTCAAAAATAGACATTTATGTCGTACACCACAAAGAATGAGTGAGCCTTTGCCTGCCTCAAGTGATGTCATCCTTTTCTTTCTCATATAGGATTGGTTGGGGAAATAAAAGTCAAATTCTAAACTCTTTTATGTTGTTCTTGAGTAGAATTTAGTTTTTACTTTATTTTTTATTGAGTTACAGTTGCTGTATGATATGTTAGTTACAGATGTACAATACAATGACTCAAAATTTTTAAGGGTTATAATTCACTTATAATTATTGTAAAATATTGGCTGCATTCCCTGTGTTGTACAATATATCCCTGTAGCTGATTTTATATGTAATAGTTTGTACCTCTTACTGCCCTACCCCAGGATTTATTTTTTTAAATGGCAATAATTCATAGGTCAGATTATGCCCTCATAAGGGGCAAATCTAAATGTATTCTTAGTCTCATCAGAAAAACTCTCAGATTTTCTCATGAAAGACTCATAAAATCTTCTTCCAAAGTTAAGTCCACATTTTCTCAAACAATTTAGAAATTTACATTTTACTTTAAACCCAATTCTTCCTACAAACCCCAAAAAATAGCACCTAGTTGTTTCCTTAATCTTTTGGTTACAGCTACACATCTATAAATGTATTAATAAAAAAAGGTAAGTACATGTGGTGATGGATATTAACTAAACTTACTGTGGTGATCATTTCACAATATATACACATCAAATCATTATGATGTACTCTTAAAACTAATACAATGTTATATTTCACTTATATCTCAATTCTTAAAAAATGTATTACTATCTAATTAAGTTTAAGAGGGACCTCTCTGCTGTCCTTTATTAATGGGGACTGAGTCAGATCGTGAAGATTACGTACAGATTAACCTTTCCGCAACATGGCCAGAACGCTCGGACATCACAAAAGGTAGACAAACCTCCCAAGTAAGAGCCAGAGAGAACAGCATGATGCCAACGTAGGCACCGTCACATTGGCAATGAACCACTTCCTTCGCAAGCCCCACGGACTCTATAAAATTAAACCAAGTTTAAAAGGGGTCTACCACCGTCTGATGCAACAGCAGCGGGACCCACACGGATTTCCAGCCCAGGGCCTTCTTGCCTTCTTGCCTACTGCTCCTTACTGCCTCGTTTGGTAAGATTTATAGGGGGGTGGGGGGCAGGGAGGAATAACCTGAAAAGTTATTTGATGGGGCTACCTGGATGGGGAAAAGCGGAGGAATGGATGAATTTTAAAAATGGACGATTTAAAAATCTTCCTGTTCTTCTTCTCGCCCATCTCCTCAGCTAACATCGATTATTAAAATGTTACACTTTTAACTTAAGTAGCAAGGCTTTCTAGGCTCCTGACCTCAGTGGTCCTTGCAGGGCCTCCATAACCCTCCATCAGTCCTTTGTGATTGTATCAAGCATTGAACTACTTTTGTTGGTGTTAGGGGTGGAGCGAGTGGTCACACACACAGAGCAGGGTCCTCAAAATATCCACGACTCCGGAGGAAGAGGGCCTGTCTCAGGAAACGCTGGGAGGCCAGGCAGCTCTCCGAGGCTCTCTCGGCCCCACCTGCCATGACAATGACTTTCTCCGCGTGGCTGTCGCCCGTACTTGCACTTTTCCTCCCCGCGGCCCCGGGGCAGGGCAAATGAGGATGGAAGGCAGGCGAAGGAGAAGCGGCTTCCAGCATCAGCTAAAATGCAGTTGCATCCCAATCCCGAACTGAGCTTCCCTCTCTCGCCCTCTCCACGGTCTGGAGAACGTCCTGGAGGCGCCCCTAAAGCACGTGCAAGGGCGCAGACCCGGCCCGATCTTGAGGCCCCGCGCAGATGGGTTGACTCCGCCCGAACCGAGACCACGACCCCGGCCCCCGCCCCAGCCAGGATCTCCGCGGGCCCCAGCTTCTCCCTACCTGCCGGGACCCGCGTAGGGCTCGGCTGCGCGCTCTTACGAGCCCTCTTTCCAGGCATCTCCGCAAGCAGCCGCCGGGAAATCCGCTGCAGAACCCGGGGAACGCAGTCCCCCCAACTCGAGCACCTAGGGTCTGCAGGACGCGGGCTGCGACGCGGGGCGGACTGACCGGAGCAGGCGATCAGACGGAGCTGGACACCCAACACAGCGCGCGTCCGAGAACCTGGCAGATATGGGCTCCCGCCGCGGCCCGCGCTGGGACCTAATGGGGACTTCCCGGTGACGTAGCGAAACTTCACGCAGGGCCCGCCCCTGTCCCCGCCCCCTCGGGCCACAGCGCGAAGGCGGGGAGCGCGCGTCCCCGGTGGCGGGGAATCCCGCGCGCCGGGCTGTGCGACCGGCCGGGACCCGATGGTGGCTCGCGGCGGCGCCGATCCCCGGCATGGGACGCGGGGCGCTGGGCGGGCGAGACCCAGCCCCGAAATTACTTCCTTGACAAACGAGTCCGCTGCAGGCGTGGCGGTGTCTACGAGTCGCGAGCAGGGAAAGGACCTCCCAGCGGGAAAGTCGGGCTCCCAGCGGGAAAGTTGGGCTCCCATCGGGAAAGTCAGGCTCCCATCGGGAAAGTTGGGCTTCCAGCAGGAAAGTTGGGCATGGGGAGCCCTGGAGCTTCGTCCTTATCATAAATGGGCAATTAGAGACTGCTCTAAACAAGCCCAGGAAAGAGTTTGGAAAAGAACAATTTGCAAACTCGGAGACTGTGGGAAGTTCCAGGGAAGTGAAATGAGGAGAACTAATAACAATGGAGATGGTGCCACGTGAGAAAAGTACCAGACTGAAACTGAACCTCTTGGGAAGTTACCGCAAACTGCTGCAAGCGAGCAAACACTGTTTTCATTTGGAAAGGGGGAGGTGTGGATGGAAGGGAGGGGGCTAGTTCTCGTCCCCGGTGAGGACCGTGATTTAAAAAGTAGAGCACTTTCTCGGTCGGTCTATATTGCCTGCTCCAGATGCTTACTAACACAAAAAAATCGGCCATCGTATAGGAAACTCAAATGCTTTCGTGCAAGGAGAAATGAGATACCTGGAAATAAGAAGTTATTTGCACGATGTTTGACTGAACCTTGAATAATTCTGTTATTATAACTAGAAGGAGTCAACAAATATTGAGGGCCGCCTCGGGCTGAGGGTTTCCGCAGACTTTTTCTCATTCCATCCTCAGAACAACCCACGAAGCTGGTTCTTCACAAATGTGAAAAGTGAGGTTTATAGAGATTAAGTGAATCGCCCAAACTCACAAAGGCAGAGAGCAGTGGCAGGATCTGAACCCAGGCAGGCCCAGCTGGCGCAAGACCTCTTACCCACTTCCCCGGAATCAGTGTCTTAGAAAATGAGTGTTCTTTTTATTATCTGCGCTCTGTAATGCAGAGGTTGCAAATTGGTTGCTTAGAGCTGGCTGACTTCCTAGAAATGTTTGGTTTGGTTCACAGTATTGGTCTACAAGATGTCTTATGAAAATCTGACTCCATTACCAGCACTGAAAAATTGAGAGATTCTATTTGCAGCAGCATGGATGGACCTAGAGATTATCATACTAAGTGAAGTGAGTGAGGAGAAAGACAAATACCGTATGATGCGACTTATATGTGGAATTTTTTTTTAAATGACACAAATGAATTTATGTACAAAACAAGCAGACTCACCGATGTAGAAAACAAACTTATGGTTACCCAAGGGGAAAGTGGGGGGAAGTGATAAATTAGTTTGGGATTTGCAGATACAAACTATATGTAAAATGTATATAAAATAAATAAGATCCTACTGTATAGCATAAGGAACTATATTCAATATCTTGTAATATCCAATAATGAAAAGGAATATATATATAAATGTATAACTGAATCACTATGCTGTACACCAGAAACAAACGCAACATTGTTAATCAACAATACCTCAATTTTGAAAAAAGAGAGACGTTGCATTAAAAGCCCAGATTTCTGGTGTCCTTTGGAAAATCATTAGCTCCTGACAACCCAAGATCCCTTTTTCTAACGTGCAGAGCCAGCTACTAGTGTAGACAGGTTGGGCGGGAGCTCGGCTGGGCCAGGCTCCCTGCTGTTTGTTCTTCTCATTTACATTATCTGGCCCCACTAGGCATTTGAACTTGTTTATTTACCTCAAATCACTCAATCAACATAAACCTGCAGGTATTTATTTGTGGCTTGGTTCTGCAGAAATGGAGGCAATGCTATAAGTGTAGAACAAAACTGATTCAGAATTTTTAAAAATTAGTTTTGAGTGTGGTTAACACATAGGAATAAGAGTGGACAGAACTAAAGAGTTATCACCACATGACGCAGGAAGCCCAGCCGAGATGCTGCCTCAAAATCTGTTATCTTGAGCCTGCCATCCCAAAACCACTGGGGCCTCTCGAGGCTCATTTTGACTGACTTAATACTTAAGGAACACCATTAGCTTCCTGACTGGATAAATTAGTAAGCTTCTCATCAAATCATGCACCTTGAAACGCGATGTAGACATTCAACCAAAGAAAAACAAATGATATCCTGTTTACCTACGGAGGGTGTGTCAATCTTGACCTCTAACATTATCATTATAAAATGTTGTTGGCCAGGTGACACACACTAGATAAAAACTTTAGGCAAGTTGTGCCTTTTAGGGAATTGCAAATGCAACTTAGTAGAAGGAAAGGGGAGGAGCAAAGTGGGCTTCAGAGATGGGTCACATCTATCCTTTATGGAAGACTTGTTAAGATTTTGGATTTGAGATGGTCCATTAACTCTTTTTCAGATCTAACATTCTGTTAAGAGAATTAGAAGCTGTGTGTGAAAAGGCTTTCTTAACCATATGCTAGTCTGGAAGAGTCATGTATCAGTTAATGAGACAGCCTGCAAGAAATAAAAACACAGGGAAATTCGGACCCGGGACTGACAAAATAATGATCTGTCATGCAGCACTAGAAACCCCTATTATCAGTCTTAAACTAAAGGACTGGTGAAGACAGTTCTTAAGACTATGACCAGGTTTTCTGTTTTCACAGACAAGTTAAAAAAATGACAGTGCAAATCTAGCCATGTCTGTGTTGTCACATATAGTGCTAAAAATCTACTAAAAATAAAACAAAAACAAAATAGCAAACATGATTACTAATAGAATAGTCACTCTTCTATCACATGCAGTAAATAAGATTTGACAGGAAAGCAAGAGGATATGAAAGATAAAGGAGGGGACATTTAAAGGAAACCCATGACAAAATGTCTGGGCTATAGACCCGAGTCTGTCTATTCTGTTTTAAAAGGGGACTTTTTTTTCTTCTGTCTAGCGTGTTTGTTAACACGAAATCCACCTGATGCCTGGATCACTTAGATCTCTCTATATTTTAAGACAGACACTGTGCTGGGTTCTGGAGGAAACAATGCTTCCTGGTTCCATGGAACTTACCTCACAGATACCAGTACCATACAAATTCAGTGTGCATAGGAATCACTTGATGATCTTGTTAAAATGCACTTCTGATTGCAGAGCTCTAATGGGCTTGAGATTCTGTATCTTAATCTCTGGTGATGCTGATGCTTCTTGTCTATGGACATCACTTTGTCCTTAGCAAGGCTAGAGGATGATACAGGTAAGTGCTCAGGCAGGTGCAGTCAGATGTGCCTCAGGGCTGTGTCAAGGAAATTATGGCAGACTGTGGGGCCGCCGGGAAGGGCAATTAAGCAGGAAGGCATCTCCGTAGAGACCCAAGGCATAAATAGGAGTTGACCCAGCAATGAGGCCAAAGAGAAGTATGTTCCATGCAGAGACTGAAGGGGCGCGGGGTGGGGGGGAGCGAGTGAGGAGAGAAGCCACCTGAGGAGTTTGTGCATTATTGCCAGGACACGGGGGCATCACTGAAGGTTTTAAGCACTTGAGTGATATGATCAAATTCTAGAAAGTTCACTCTGGCTGCATTATGACTAGATTAGTCAAGCTAAGACCCGAGGCAGTGTGCCTTGTCAAGATACATATTATGGTCAAGATATATGTTATACAAGATGGTATCGTCAGCAAAGACAGTCCCTGTTTCAGCCTTGTCTTATTAAAATTCCCATATTTCCTGACTAGGAGAGTACCATGTTCTATTAGAGCAAGACTGGATTTTTTTTTTTAGCATAAATGTAATTGACATTTTCTCCTATATTAGTGGTTTAAAACATAATACCACGAACTGAGTGGTTTAAAACAATAGAAACGTATTCCCCACACAGTTCTGGAGGCTAGACTTCTGAGATCAAAATTTGGTATTGGCAAGAACATGTTCTGTCTGAAGTTTCTAGGGGAGGAATCCTTCCTTGTGTCTTCTGACTTCTGGTGCTCACCAGCAATCTGGGGTGTCCCTTGACTTATAGCTGTATCACTCCAGTCTCTGGCTCTGTCTTCACATGACTTTCTCCCTGAGTGTCTCTGTCCAGATTTCCCTTTTCTTACACAAACATCAATCATTGGATTGGGGTTTCACCCCAATCTCGTAGGACCTCATTTTAACTCAATGACGTCTGCAAAGACCCTATTTCCAAATAAAGTCATGTTCACAGGTTGGAGGCAGGAGGGGGAAATGGAAGATTAGGACTTCAGCATATCTTTTTGAGGGACACAGTTCAACCTGCAAACAGATGAAAAAAAGCATATGTAAAACTTTTTTTAAAAAGGCAATTGATAAAAAGTTCTATATATGCGTTTTTTCATCTGTTTGCAGTTTGCCCATTTACAAACTGAAAGGCCCTTAGTAAATTTGACATTGGATTTGAAGCAGGCTGAAATAAAGGTCAAAGTAGTATAGACAAGATAAGAAATAAGATGACTTCTGAGGGAACAGGTGCAGAACATATCAGCCACGGAAAGCTTGCATACCCTGAAAATTCTTAGCTGAAGATTGTGGTGTGACCCCCACCCCTATCCCAGGCATCTCGCTCACAAGGCCAAACAAGCTTTTAATAAATGCTTTAATGAAGCCTGAAAGTAAGTATACTTTCTATTAGTGCAACTTATAAGCACATTATACAATGTGGAAAACAGAGGAAAAAATGTTTTAATTTCCCTAAGTTTCTATTCTTTTTTAAAATCTGCCTTGCTTATTAAGTTTTTTGTTTGTTTGTTTTTGTTTTCACTATTTAAACAATCTATGTAGGGGAAGAAAAACAAAAAAGACCTCTTGATTATCCTCAGGAGACAAAAGCTTCCAGGGTACATAAGCTTAGGGGAAAAGGATACAACGAAGAAGAATACATACACAATTGACCCATAGCTGATAAATACTTGGTGAATGGGGCAGAGGCAGAGCTGAAATGCATGCTAATTATGACCCATAAGAGGCAGAAGGGGCAAAACAAAGACACAATTGGTGAGAAGAGGGGAACAGGGAATTAGCAGACGTTTTGAGTGTCCGGAAGCTTCAAGCATCACCTGTGCAAGCAGAATTGTCATCCAGCTGTGTGGATAATCAATAGTTGCTTCCCCTGGTAGGAGACAGTTTCCCGCTGGCACGTACACTTGGACACCGAGGGAGGCTGAAGTCTTGATTACCCTCGTTCGTGCCTAATTGAATCTAACAGCACTCACCGAGGGGACTGAGCATCGCTGACACAGAACTGTTGGCCTGGGATTCCCATGCAGTGGAACCCCAGTACCTCTCGTACCAACCTCCCCTGGCTGTCTTCCTCAAACTCTCCGAGCTTACTTCCTACTTCTGAGCCTTCGCCCTTGCCCTAGACTCTGCCTGAATGCTTTCTCCTGATCTTTCCTGGTCTAGATACTTCTGGCTTTTCAAATCTCAGAACAAATGCTATTTTTTTAGAAAGGCCTTCCCTGACCGTCCTGTCTAAAATTGCCCATCCCTACCCTCCAAGGGACTATCTACCCTGAAATCTATTGCGTTGAGTTGACTGACTTGTTTACTGTCTACTTCCCCTTTTGGAGTCAAACTCCACGTGGGTTTAGACCTTATATGGCTTGTTCTCCACTCTTCCCAGGGCCTAGACCAAAGGGTCTAGGCACAGAACAGATGAGAAAACAAAACCGAGGGAGGCCTAAATTCACAGTGCTAAGGAGTAAACTGGTAGCCATGGTAATCCAAAACTTCTTACTCTCTGCCTAGTTCATCACTGATATCGGTTGATAAGCAAGGTTGACAATAGTCAGCAGAGATCACAGACACTGGGCATTTAAATTTTGCCTCTTTTTTTTTTTTTTTTTCTAGCAAAGTATTTCTCTTTAACAATAAACCTCCATATTTGAAAGTGTAGAAACTGAGAAGGAGAGGCTAGAATTAGTGCCCTTACGAATGAGTGCTGTCCCAGGCATCCTCTTGCTGCTCATCTCGGCCTCCTCAGTCTCCTTTGCTGTCCTGCTCATGGAACAGGCCCCTGCAAACTCACCGACTCCTTCCTCTCCCCCTACACAGGCATTCATTCGAGAGCATTCTCATGGAACATTCACAGAGATTTCACCCCTCTACCACCCACATTCCAAATCTCAGTGTGGAATTGCCTGAACTTCATATTTCTGTGGGTCAAATGTAAACTCCTGGAGCATCCACTCAATCTCCAGATTTGGTCTCCACACACAGCACCACCCCCCAGAAACTCTCTCCAGATGTTCAAGCAGGACACTCGGGCCCCGCCCCCCACCCCTCCCTGTGAGGCACCTTCATGACCAATCTCTACGAAGTCATCCTGAGCTCCCCTGGGTGCTCTTAATTTTTCTCTGCATTCTAGGCCAGGAGCTCCTGGCACCTGGACCACCGCAGGGCCCCTCTTTCCTCTCTTCTTCACACTGCACCCAGGGGGACTTTCTTTAATGCTAATTTTCCCATGCATCTTCTTCAAACCTTTCTATCCATTGTCCACATTGCCGCCAGAATGGTCAGTTGTTGTTGTTTTTTCCCCCTAAAGATACAATCCCTTCTCTGCTCTAAAAGCTTTGGGGGATCTCCAGTTGCCCATAGAGTCAAATCAAAATGAAAAGCCAGAGCTGAATGGGAAAAAAATGAGTGAGAGTTTGTTCTTTTGTTCTTCTTCCCAGACAGGACAGCGGAGGGGGCAGTACCCAGAAAGAGCCCCTCCCTTCCCAAGCTACCCTTGTGGGGAAGACGACAGATGGGGAATGTGTGAAAGAGACACAGAAAGAGGGAGATAGAGAGACAATGAGATCAAGAGAATGAAGCCAGCACCTCCACCACCCTGATATTCATAGCAGGACAAAGAGTGAGAAAGAACCAGTAGAAATCATAAAAGATTATTTCAGGTTAGACACCACATCAGTATTCTAAAATAGCCTTCTGATAGGCCAACAATAACCATTTAGGAAATATAATGTTTTTTTTTAAAAATCACCCGTTTATAAAGCAAAAAAATACACATATATTATAAGTATGCTCCCTAAGGCACATGCAAAATCTAAACGAAGTATCCAGGTTGTGTTCTAAAGGACGTGAAGGAAGAATTATTCCTGGATGAGAAGACTCTGCCCGTGACTCTGAATACAACACAAATCCCACTAGAATCCCAGGCAGATTTCTTGAAGAATGTAACAAATGGAGGTGAGCTAGCCTTTTCATTTATTAAAATATTATAAAGCAGATGTAAAGACAAAAGTCTGAAGACAAATAGTTAAACAGAGCCAAGAGTTAAAGATACAGGCCTCAAGGCATGTGAGAATGGAGGTGGCATTTCAATTCAATGGAAACAAGGTAGATTACTCCATAAATTGTTTTAAGATAATTGACCGTATGTCCAGGAAAAACAACAACAACAAAAAACCCCAAAACCCTATCTCATCAATTGAATCAAAACAATCTCCAAAGAGCTCACAGGTTTAAATATAAATATTGGACAAATTTTAAAGTGCTTGAAGCAATCATAGGTGAGTATTTCCATAATCTTTCCATAATCTTAGAATTGGATTGGCTTGTGAGTACCAAATCCTGAGCACACATTTGACTCCTTAGAAATGTAAAGCTTTGGGTCAGTAAAATAACACTATGAACAAAGTGGGAAGACAATAGAACTCCTGAGGAACAAAGGCTGCTGAGTTCAGACGAGGGTCTGATCCAAGGTTTGTAGCAGGGGTGACCGAAATGCCCTTCGTCAGATTCCTCGTTTTTGAGTGTGTGGAGGGACAGAGCTGATTCCACAGCATGCTCCCTTCCCCCCTTCCCTCCCCCGTCCCAGTCTCCTAGGTACAATGCAAGGCACTGGAAAGGCTGGAGTAAAGCCTTCAAGAAAGTTTTTGGAGCCCCTAGTGGTCAGGTATTGGTCCTTTCAAGCTCACTTTTACAGAAACCTGAGTCATAATCATTCCATCCTCCCAGAGGAGAACACTTGAAACCACAGTCGGGGTGACTTCTCACCTCTTCTTTAACCCCTGCATTCAAGTTGTCATCAATCCTAGCACATCGTTCTTTAAAGTGACCTTTAGGTTTAACCTTCCCCCTCAAATTCCTCTGCCTCCAGAGGGTGTGATTTCACTCTGACATTACTGCAGAAATCTTCTACCTGGACCCCTGTCCTCCTCTGCCAGTGGAGCCCCCTCACCCTTCAGTCTGCTTGTAAAATACCAGTTCCTTGACATTCAGTCCCTTGCTGAAGAATTCATAGATATCTCTCCACTGTACATGCAAACAGGTCTATACCCCACTTTCTCTGGCTCACTGGTACAAGGGGTACAATGGGACACAGATTACCTTGTGGGTCCCCTGACACAGAGCTGCACACCCCCGAGGGCAGGAGCCCCCTATTCTCCCTTATTACTGCCTTTCCTCCAGACTATTTTCTCGCTGCTTCTATTACCCAGAGCCAGTCTGTCTTCATCCTTATCTTCACCAGAGCCCGCAGGGGATTTTTTAAATCTGCCAAACTTGGGTTCATTGTTGAAACACTAGAAATAACCAGCTTTATCTTCTTCGACCCTGGTAAATGACCTGACATAATGATCTAAGTCTCAAAAGAATTAAACTATATAGGCACAAAAGTCAGGTTAATGGGATTCTTTTGTATAAAGTTCTCTTATACCCCTCCCCCCCCCCCATTTTATTTGTCTGCCAGCTTCACTGTTTACTTGATATGGGTACTTAAACAAGTTGCTGAGCTGAAGTTTCCTATTAGGGGAAGGAAGGATAATACTGCCACCTCCTCTACAGGGGCTTTCTTTCTTTTTCTTTTTCTTTTCCTCCTCCTCTTCCCCCTCCCTTCCCTCCCCCTCCCCCTCCTCCTGTGAAAAGGAATCATACAGGCAAATCGGCTCCCTCAGTGGGTGTCACATACAGAAGGCTCAGGACGACTGGCTCCCTCTCTCCTGGCCTCCCCAGAACCACCATTCCCAGAATGAAGAGGGCAGGGCAAGAAAGTGCCACCCTGAAAGTCACCATGCAGAAGGGGCGCGTACTTCACCCCACACACAGAAACCCCTCATGCAAAAACTCTGCCCCAGCAGGAGCAGGGCAGGTCCAATTCCACTCAGAATGAGGCCATCACAAACAGGCTCACTCGGCTGAGTTCTTCAGAGAAAGGAAAGAGGCAACAGGCAGAGAAAGGAAACCAAAAGAAAAAGAGGAAATGAATCACTTTCGGAGCCTTTGACTTCAGCAAGCTCAGAGCAGGCGCGGGTGGTGGGGGCGGAAGGGGGGGGGGGTGGCGGTGGAGTCGCCGGTTCATCCGCAGGTGACTTTTTTTTTTTTTTTTTTTTGAGCTGTCTCTTGGGAAATATGGAAAGAGCAGATTTCCAAATTTATGTGACTAAATAAATTCCGATGGGAAAGGAGCCTGGGATTGGAAACCTTTGTTGGGTAGCGGGGGAGCCCCGCCGTCTCTTTTCCAGGCACCCCCTTCCCGGAACGCTTGGCGGGGGAGCTGAAGAGACCTCCCTCCGCTCAGGCGCGGGCTGGGTCCTCGGGAGGCAGGGAAACCCCGACACAGATTCTGTCTGTTTTCACCTCACTGCTGCTGTCATTTACTAACTTTGATTCCTGAATGCAAGCATAGCAAGTTTTAGGGTCAGAAATTCTCTCCGCCACTTAAAACCAAGCATCTTTTTAGGCAAAGGACTTCCCTGGTGTCCAGTTAACCCATCTGTTAAAAGTTGGTCCTAACCCTGTACCTACTTCATAAATTTTGGAAACGATTAAATAAGTGAGACAGTAGATTTTAAAAATATGGTATATACTATATAGCACAGGAAACTATATTCAATTTATTGTAATGAGCCATAATGGAAAAGAAACTGAATATGTATCTCTGAATCACTTTGCTGTTCATCTGAAACTAACATTGTAAATCAACTTCAATTAAAAAATAAGAAGTTTTTTAAAAATAAAGAAAATGATCTAAAAAATAGGTACAGTATAAACTGTAGAGTAATGGACATACATGATTTATCAGTATTATTAGCACAGCAGCTCATCAGTTAGGATGTGATTATAAAGCCACAACACTGATACAACTTGGCAGTTCCAAACAAGAAAAAAAAAGTGACCACATAAGAAACCAGTAACTGTGTGCTCCTTGGAAGGAGGATGAGCATTTGGTGGACAGGGGTCTTAGGAATATGAATTTATATTAATTGCTCAAAGAGCATGCAGATACAACTGTAGAATGGATAAGTACACTGCAGCCTGTTCCCATAATGGAATACTATGCAGCAACCAGAATAAGTGACCTACAACCATCCAGGTGACGAAACATGGATGAAGATGACAATGTGGAGTGAAGCAAGCCAGGCACAAGAGTACAGAGTGTATGCTCTCATCCGTAAAGAGCTCCAAAAGAGACGTAACTAGTCCGTGCTATCAAAAGTTGTGATAGTGGTTACCCTGGGAGGAGTTAGTGACTAAAAAGGTTGTGGAAGGGTTTCTGGGCTCTGAATAATCTTCCATTTCTTGATCTGGGTGCTCTTTGTGTGGGCGTGTTCAATGTGTGAAAATGTATCACACTCTTTTCTGTCTGTAGGTTATACATCAATTCAACGTATACATAAATAAATATTGAATGGGGCAGAGATAGGAGCCACGCTAATGAGACTCACAAAACAATGATACAACAATAAAAGAAATTTTGATTTAAGCTTTTCCAGTATTCACTAGATGGTATGCTTTTTGTTCAATCTCTAAGTGGCAGTTCAAGATATTCACAGAGGCTAGCATTTGCTAGTGGCAGCAGAAATGAAGATACAGAGCAAAATGGGATATTAAAATCCAGGTGAATTAGAGTCCAGCTGAACCGGTATCTTTTTCAGTCCAACCAAGTAACAGAACAATGAAATAAAGATTTGATGTGCAATTGGGAAACCTGTCAGGATCTTGACAGAAACCCACAGAGGTGGCAATATTAACATGTTAGAGTCAAGAAAGTCAGTGTGAGCATAAAAGACAGCTTTATATTCCTCTGAAATGGAAAATGTTGCTGCCGTATGATGTAGGAAACTTAGAGGTAAGTACCCAAAGTAGGGTCAAGTGAAATGTGAGAGTGGTGAATTCTCATCTTAGTGACCATCAAGAGGAGGACAATAGGTCTAACCATCGTATCTTACAGCCTTAGTCCCAGGGCTAAGGTGTGTAAGCCCAAAGCTGGTAGGGGTCGTGGTTTGAACCCAGGTCTCTGAAGTCCCACATCCAAGAATCTTGGCCCTCTCTCAGTTTCCAGATCATGTACAGCTCTTCCTTTCCTCAAGGCCTTTGCCATTATTTGTACTTGCCCTAGACTCTGTTGAGGGTGACTCTCTCTTATCCTCCGGACCCTACCTGAAATGCCCCTGAGACCTTCTCTGCCACCTAGTCTGAGTTTTCCCTCTTGATCACCATTCCTTGCTTTCTTCCTTTATGACATATCAGAAACTAGCTGCTTAATTTACTGGGTGGCAGTATCGACTTTTTATTTATTTACCAGTCTCCCAAACTGGATTATAAACTCAACAAAGTGAAAGCTACATTCATTGTGTCTCAGGCTCTTCTTCCTGCACCTGGCACAGAGGAGATGCTCAACAGATGACTATTTAATTTAATTTTATTTTTTAAACTTTTTTTGGGGGTGGATTTAGGTTTGTTTGTTTGTTTGTTTGTTTATGGAGGTACTGGGGATTGAACCCAGACGTTGTGCGTGCTAAGCACATTACCACTCCCCCCCGATTTTATTTTATTTTTAATTTAAGTATATTCAGATTCCAATGTTGTGTTAGTTTCTGGTGTACAGCATAGTGATTCAGTTATACAAATATATATTCCTTTTCATATTATTTTTCATTATAGGCTATTGCAAGGTATTGAATACTGTTCCCTGTGCTGTACAGTAGAACCTTGTTGCTTATCTGTTTTATACATAGTAGTTTGTATCTGCTAATCCCAAACTCTGAATTTATCCCTCCACCCTACCCCCACCTTTCCCCCTGGAAACCACAAGTTTGTTTTCTATGTCTGTGAGTCTGTTTCAGTTTTGTAAGTAAGTTCATTTGTCTCATTTTTTTAGATTCCATACATAAGTGATGTCATATAACAGATGACCATTTTAAATAAATCAGCCTTAATTTGTGCTGTGGGGGAACGTGAGCTGTCTGATTACATAGACCAAGAGCAGTAGCTGTGACCTAATTCTGCCTTTGGCCGTCTGTGCTCTTGAACAAGAAACTTCCTCTCTCAGGACCATGGTTTCCTGGTGCGGAAAATAAAGGCTTAGACCGATCTCTGGCTCTCTAAGTTTTCTCCATCCTAATTCTCAGTCCCTAAATTAAACTAATTCACAACAACGTGTATGTGGTAAGTGGCTGATGGCTCATTACCACTCCCAGAGAGGGTTGCATTTTGAATAGATAATGTTCCACGCTCATCTCTGTTTTTAGGCTATCAGGCAGCATGATAAGTGAAAACAGCAGAACTGATTGCAGAGAGATAATTTTGCGCAGAGGGCAGCCGGCTCTGACAGTCGGCCCCTAAGTGTCAGCTGTCCTGATGGTTCCTGGTTTTCTCAGCTTCAGCATCTCCCTTTCGCTTTATTTCAACTCAGACTTCAAAGGGGCTGGGATTTAAAAAATCATCCCTGCCCTTCCCCCCTTCCAGGAAGAAGGCGGTGGCCCCTCTGAAGTCCTGTGGTCCCGGGGGGTCTGGTCTCTAGAAACCCCAGATGGCTTCTTTCCGTTTCCAAGCGTGGGGTTCTATCTGGAGGGCAGGCACCGAGGTTTTGGAGGTTTTGCATGTGGGGTGGTCATCACCCCTGGCCAAGCCTCCAGTTCTTCATCTTGTTATCCTTCGGGAACTCGAAGTGTCCTAACCAGGAAAATTCACGTCTGGGCGGCAGGGGACAAAGGTTGGCTCAGAAGGACAAAGAGAACAAACAAAGAGAGGAAGCTATCGGTAGTAATGACAATATTTGGTTTTGGTGACAGTTTATAGAACTTGCCTAGGGTGGCTCTGTCCACCGCCTTCTTTTGAGTTGTTTTGATGCAGTTGTTACAAAAATCTGGAGTAGCGGGGCCCCCCTTCCCACTGCTATCCTTACACCCACACACTGTCTCTCTCTCTAATCTGAGTCCTCCAGAGCCCTGGCCAAAGGTTTGGTAATCTGCCCCACTGATCCTAGCTCCTGTTGAAAGTGAGGGGACATTTTTGTCTCTTCACAGGGGCCCCACCCTTGTTTTTTCCTTTGGCTATCATTTCCCTCCCGGCAGCTGGGCTTCGAGGTGGCCTTCTTTGATGCCCGGGTCATAACTAACCCCGAGGGATGTTGCTTTCAGCCCGTTCTGGGCACCACGGGCTGCAAAGTGCATCCACACACACCAGCGCTAAAGTGACAATTGAATGACTTTGGGCATTGTTTCTTCAGCCAGTGTTTTCTTTCATCTCAGCCTCAAAACTCAGCCTCCCCGCCCTGAAGGTTTATTACCAGAGGCGTTTGTTTCAAGAAATAGCCGCTAAGCCAAAATGTGCTGGCCCTCACCTCAGGAATAGCACCAGTTTTCTTGTTTTCAGGGGTCCCAAATTTCAAAAGATGTAGGCAAGTTCCAGTGCCATCAGCACCAATGTACCGAATGACAGAGATCCAAGAAAAGGGGAGAAATTCAAATATAAGAGAGACCCATCAGTTACAGTATGACTTGTGAAAAAATGCACCCCTCCCCTAGGGTTTTCTCAGAAAGGAAAACTCCACACACGACACACATGCAGAGCAAACTTATCTTTCTTGGCAGAGTTTGCCTTATACATTTTTTGCCTCCAGCAAAACAAAACTTTCTAGTTCTAGACTGATCTAACTCACGGCTACCATCCTGGTTACTCGATATGAGACCAGGGGACCAAGAACACCTGCGTTTCCTGGGAGCTACAAATGCAGACTCTTGGGGCCCCACTGCAGACATACTGAGTCAGAATCTGCATGTCAAAAACACCCCCAGCGGTTCATAGCACCTTAAAGTTTGAGAAGCACCGTCTAGCCTCACTCCCTGTTAACTTTTTTTAAACTAGCACCATGCGATCTGAGAGAGTCTAAAGGTATTTCTGTGCCCATAACAGGTTGAGGTCAGGGCTTTTGCAGAACAATTGGAAACAAGAAAGTGCATTGATTTCCATGCATTTAGCAGTTAAAAAAAAAAACAAAACAGAATCCCTGACACCTGTTGGGATGTGTAAAAGTTGGTTTTTCTCATCCTTTTCTTGTTTGATTGTTTGGTCTTATGTAAAAGGAAGATTTCAGTTTTGTTTTATTTTTGTCATATTTTTGGAAGACAGAGAGTTAGGGAGCGTGACTTGCTCCCAATCCTGACAACATCCACAAATGGTAGAAATGGAGTTGGACAAATCTGAAATGCTTTAAGAGCATTTGTAAAATAAGTAAGTAAATAAACAAGATGTTTAATGTTCTCTCTGTGAAGGAGCAGTGCTGATTAATTGGGCATTTGGAGGAGGGGGGATGCTCTGAGCTGGCTCCTTGTTACCTGTGGGGCACCAGGGGACACACCTTTAAATAGTCACCATTGTATTGTATTGTTAGTAGGGAGTGAGTGGCGCCCCTTCAACTAGATCTCAAACAAGTTAACGATGCGCTATTTAGATTACTTTTGTACTTGAGGAGGAGGGCGGAGACAGGGCAAAGGCGCTCTGGAGAGTCAGCTGCGCAGGAGTCCGGGGGGAGGAGTTGGCCTAGTAACTCTCATTTAAACTTAGGCTCACTTTTCTTAAACACTAACTAACTTGAATAACATATAGGTCCAAAGTGTTCCCACATTGTAATTCCTTAAACACTGGAATACATAAAATATTAAACATGCATAATCTCCTTCCCAAAATGTTAATCCTGAAGATTTGATTCTCTTAAACATTTCTATACCTAATTCAAATTCTTCTCCAGGTGGAAAGACAATACTTAAAAAAGGAACTATCCTTTCAAAGTACCCAAACTAGGGGGTCATCTTCCCATGTAATTTGGGGGGTGGACGTGTTAGCCGGATTCTCATTACACAGCCAGAAGGAACGTCCTGAGCCTTGTTTATAGTCTAGAACGGCAGTGTCATCACCTGTAGGTCCAATCGCCTATGATGACTTTATTTTCATCTCTTCCATCCATGGGCTCCTGCAGCCCATTCTGTGGCCCCTCCTGTCCGTCTCTTACTTGATGTCATATTTCTTTAGCTCTTAAGATAAATAAATGTGTTTTCCATCTCACCAGGATGCTTTTCATAAACTTCCAATCTCAGGATCACACAATTCTTCCCCTACCTCCTCTCAGCTTTATTGAGATATAGTCGAAATTTAACATTGTGTACGTTTAAGGTGAACGAACGTTTTGATATGAGACAGTTATAAATGTACCAAAGTGATTACCACCATTGTGTCAGCTAATCCTTCCATCACCCCACAGAATCACCTTCTCTTTTTTGTGGGGTAGAACCAAAAAGATCTATTCAGATCTATTCTCTTAGCAATTTTCAAGTGTATAATACAGTATTGTTAACTGTATTCACCATGTACAATAGGTCCCCCAGACTTACTCATCTTATAACTGGAAGGACCATGTAAGTCTCAGTGATAAAAGGTCTCTAATTAGATTTCTGGACAGAACCCATGGCTTTGTGTGACAATTTGATTACAATGACCAAGTTCATTCTACTGACGAACTCCAACACACACACGCACGCATGCACACACACACACAGAGGTACAACAGCCACAGCAAATAGAAATAATTCTGAAAGGCAATGATTTCTAATTTCTGAGTCAAGGAATATCTTGGACGTGAGAAGAGGAAACACACAAATTGCTATGCTTTCTCAAGAGCCTAGAAATAGTTTTAAAGAAATCAATATATTTCTGACCAAACACAATACATAATAATATATTTTAAAATAATATAAAGAAAAAAATGACGCCTGGAAAGACTAGGAATGTTTGTGTAATCAAATGATTTCTTACTTGGGTAAGATCTCCTAAGTAAAAAGGGGAAGTCAGCTATTTTTAGTCCTTTGGATATCCATCTATGTAAAAGAGGAAGAGAAAAAAGCTCCCTGCCCCCCTGCAAAAAGTGTAATTTTACCTTAGGACAAATCAGAAAAATTAAATATGCTGTCTCTATGATTTTTCTGCCTACAGACCCCCTTTGTTTTTTTTACCATGATGTCATAAGCTGTATATATAGGATGTCGAATATTTCTGATGGAACTGAAGGACACTTTACTACCTGGAAAGAACTTTGGGGACTGGAGCACAAAATTCTGACCAATTGGGACTGAAAAGTGAGGGCTTGCATAAGACACTCCTTGAGATTTCTGGAGTCACCCATGCCTTCCGTCAGTTCCCATATACTGAGAAGATTCTTTGTGGCTGTGGTTTCTGATGTCACTTTCCAGTGGGAGGGGAATCTTTCTGAGCTGCTATTTTTAGCTGAGGGTTTGTTTTTGTTTTTAAGTCACGAGTTTTCAGTTCTATATTGTTATTCAGCAAATATGTCTCCTGTTTTTATTTTTCATACCCACAGGGTCCTAGAAAACTAGGAGAATGTAAATGAGCCAGATAATGTTCAATGGGCATAAAACTCATATAGTCTTTTATTTAATTGCCACTGCAGCCCTATCAGATAAGAGTTGTTTTAATTTTACAAGATTTGAAAACTGCCCTTGGCTACATACCTAGTAAAGTGGGGGCAGAATTGGGATTCAAACACGACAGTTTTTAATTTTGAGATCCAGGCAAGGTTGAAGTCCTTCATGGTGGTTCACATCAGCATCTTATGAATTCCACTGAGGAAGGTTAAGTCCGGGTGATTTGAAATGATGACAAATGTCCACTATATCAACAGAATGTAATTCCTCTTTTGATTGCTCAAATGATCACATATGCATAAAGTCACTTTGTAAACTCTGAAATAACTTTATACAAATAAGAGAATTTATTGTACTTGTATTTTGGTTATTAGTTGCTTGTTGAGTGTACTTCCACGTAGACTTTGTTGTAAATAGGCTGTCATCCTCTTTAATGGAATCATATCCATTTGGAGTTTTGTCCTAAAAGGATTTATCTCACGGAACAGTGAAGTTATTTGAATAGGAAGCATTCTTGTGGCCTCCTCTACTTTTTTGAGTTTGGAAAATTTCCAGGCTTTTTCTCATTGTTTTCCAGGATTCTTTGTGGAAGACAGAGAACACAATCCTGGAGCAAAATCTGGACTTTCATTCTAGCAAACTGAAGCCTACAGATACTCACTTCTGCACATTTGTGTAAATATGAGGACAGGGCCTGGTTATTTTCAGAGCAACATCAGATATAGTCATTTCCTGCTGACCTGGATGCAGAGACGTAACTTGGAAATGTGTGCCTGTCTCTCTCTCTCTTTTTCAAGAATTAAGGATGAAAGCCAGAGTTTTTTTGTGAAGGCCCAACGTCATAAGGCTCGCCCCCTTGGCAACCAGAAGTTTATATTCTATGGACATTACTTATTTAAGTGTCTTGATCTATATTTTAACACTAACAGTAGCACTGGGAAAAAAAGCAAGCAGCAGCATAATTAATTATTCAATGTCAAATATTAACAATTCTAAATTTTTAAATGGCGTAACATCAAAAAGAAGTTCTCAGAAATATTTCAAGAAAGATAAACCTCGATATCCTTTATAAATTTCAGAAATCCTTGCTAATATATACATAGCTCATTAGGTTTTTACAAGAAATAGGAAAATAATGAGAGGCAATACTTAAAAACACTAAGTTTTAAAGAGGAAAAGAATTCAGGATTAAAGTCATCTCAGAGTGAAGGGAAACAAGTTTAGGATTGGGGATCTAGGGTTCTAATTGTGACTCTGTTTCTAACTCTAAGTGATCTTGGGTAGGTTACCTCATGCTTGTGGATCTCAGGAGAAATAAGACTTTGTTGAATGCTTGTATGCTGGGACCTGACCTTTGTTTACTCTCAAGTATCAGATTTCTCATCTGCATAGTTAAGAAAGTTTTGAAAAAGGAACTCTTTAGTTTTCAGGTTATAACAAAGGTAATTTTCAATGCAGCAAAAGTCTTTGGTTTACATATTTATTGTCTCCATTCCCACATCACAAAACAGCTCAGTCAAATTGAGATTTTTGTCACCTATTCCTGTAGAAGTGGAATTCCTTTTATTTTACCACCCTCTCTTTAATTCTTCGAAAGCCATGTTGATTGTTCATTTTTTTAAAAAATGAAAATATATAATAAAAGATGAATAAGATACAAATCAAAACCTATCACATGCATATAATCCTAACAGGTGACAGTGACATGAACTTTCTCTTTTCATTTGTGATCTTTAAATTACAGTATTTTTCTTTTTTAAATGAAATGTGGGTAAAACCATTTACTGTGCCCATAATGCTACATTTTGGGGTGCATTAAAAATTAAAAATGGTAGAAAGAATGAGGGAGACATAATCCTTCCAGCTTCTCATTTTTTTCTATTAAAACATAAATGTATTTTTCTCGTTATATAATTAATTCATGTTTGTTCATTGTAAACAAATTCAAAAGCATGGAAATGTAAGAACTGAGAAGCAAATTCCCTGTTATCTCATTTAATAGAGATAACTCATTATTTTTAGTATATAAATAGCTAGACTTGTTTACATGAATACACAAGCATATATGCACATGCATATTTAGAACATAATGCATTTCCCATTCTGTAATCTTTTTATACTTAGTGATATATTTTGACATCTTTTCCATTTATCTGTCTCATTAGGTGAGTGGCATAAATAATAGTACATGCCATCATTAATAATCAGTCTACTGGTGATGGACATTTTATTGGTTTTCAGTATTTTGCTATTATACACATGCTACAAGGGACACTCTTGAACCTCGGTATCTTAACATTCTTCTGTACATATCTCTGAAAAAGGTAAATTCTAAGTGAAACTGTTTGAATCCAAAACATTTTAATTTTTTACACCCTCCTCGGCAGAAAGTTCATGTCCCCATTTATATTCCCTCTCATGGCATTGGAACACATGATCTACCATCTCCCCAAGTATTTGTCTCTCATTCATGCTGCAGAAATTATTTTCTCTAACCTGACAACTGTGCTTAACGTTGTATTTTTGCATAAAGGGTTTTCATCTTTTTAGGAACTTAGATTTGGCTATCTTTCCCCTTATAGATTTTAGCATTGGTTTTATTCTAAGCAGCTCCTACCCCATCAGTTATAGAAATATTTTCCATCATTTTTTACCAGTGTTTTCTTTTACCTCACTGAAGTCATCCATGCAGTTACTTCTTTCTTTTTCTCCCCAAGAGGAAAACACTTTGACATAAACTGCCCTCCAGAAAGGTTATACCCATTTACACTCTGGCCAGCAGTGAATAAAAATACGTTTTCACCATCCTTGGCCACACTGCCTATTGTTTTTCATTTTAATGCTTTCCAATTGGAAAAGAAAAAAAAAATGTCCTTCTTATTTTACTTCACATTTTCTTTCTTTTCCATTTTATGTGAAGATACGTTCATTTACAATCTTCATTTTTTCTCTGAAAACTGATTTAGTTTTGTCCTTACTATAGTTTTCTGCTGGGCTTCATATTTTAATATGAAAATAAAAATAAAAAATAATATTAAAAAATAATGAAGCCCAGTACATGTATGACTGAAACATGCTGTACACCAGAAACTGACACAACACTGTAAACTGATAAAAAAAAAAAAGATTGTTAAAAAAAAAAGAATGAATAAAGCCCAGCAGAAAAAGTAAAGAACATCTGCAAGAGTTGTTTTTATTTTCTTATGCATTTACAACACAATTCAGAAAAGGAATGTGAAAGAGATGACCTTTTTTTCCCATTATGTATGTTGCAAATGTTTTGAATTGTATTTTAAACTGTTCCTGATAGGGATGAAACCCTAGCGCGTGGAAGCTGAGTTGTTGACCGGAGGTAAACACCATGCTGGGGGCGGGGGCTGGGGAGCGGGGTAAAGAAAACTTTGCAAACAGTTTATGGTAAATGCCAAGACAAAACAAACCTCTCCCCAAAAACAAGTCCCCACCAAGCATGACTCATTCTCATGCTAACACTCGGGTGTTGATGGTGGCTTCTGGTGCTGTGTCTGGGGCTCGCCCACCAAGGGTCATAAGGGAAACTGACCGAGGGAAGAGGGGCTGGAAGGGAGGGGAGGGGAGTCCGAGGTCTTGGAGGCTCACCAAACCTATAACACTCCATTCGATGCTCTTGGGGGACACTTAGACAGCGCCATAGACAGATTATGTATTTTGTCTCTGCTTTGGCTTACCCACGTGATGCATGGGTGAGCGCAGAGACTTAAATACCTAAAATTCCAAGCACTGTAACAGACATGTGTTTTTTTTTTTCCCTTAAGCTAGAGCTCCAGAGTCACAGGTTTTTGGGCTCCAAATTACACCTCCTCTCCCTAGATCTACCCTCCCTACACCTACCCCTCACCATCATGGCCCAGTGCATGTCACTTGCCATGGCAGCCAACACAAGAGAGCCAATTATTTTGATACCTTGTCTCTGATGCTCAGTGCTTGTGATTTTACATCTCCCTATTTCAGAGCTCTGGATTTGGAATGCTGGCCATCACACAGCCACGCCTAGTGAGGTGTCACGTCATCATTCGTACTTCTAAGTTTCATTAAAATGTTGGCACATAAGTAATAAGAGCATGATTTTCCCATCTTGCTGCACAAATTTCCCTTGATATCTGCGCATTATCTCAGGGTTAGGCAGACATGCCAGGAAATAATTCCTTTTTACACCTGCTCCGAGTACATAGTCTCCAGACATTAATGTCAGAGCAAGTATCCCTCTGCGACCTTTGTCATTATTTGCTGCACTTTGGCTTGTCATGAGCCTGCTAATAACACTTTCATTGAACGTTTCCTGGTTATTACAGTCAGATGCTTGGAAACTTTCGGCCTGTCCATTCACCTTCAAGGTTACTGAGTTTCGGTGCATCTCTGCTTTCAAACGAAGCCAACCCCAAGTACAGCCAGGATCAGCTAATGAGCTGGAGAGCAATGGTCACAGGTGAGGACGTTTTCCTCGTTCCTGAACCTGGGAACTACTTCTCTTAATCTACGTCCTGTATGCTGAACAGAAGTAGGTAAACAACACTCTCTCTGCTGCCTGGAGCCTTCCAGAGAGGCTCGTGATGACTGCCTTGAAGGGGAAGCGTGACCTTGTCCAATTAAATTTATTAGAAAGTGTGGCCGAATCTTTCCACCCTTATGAGGGAGTATGTCTCTTCCTTTTGCTGATGCTGTTTTGCCTGCCATTTTTTCTGTGGCACTGCGCTGGGATCAGTCTTATCTAAAGATAAGATTAAGTCAAGGGGGAAGAAAGATAAGCCCAGAGAGGTGGGAGGAAAAACAGGCCGAGGTGGTCTGGCAAGAAAGCATATGGGTTTCCTGCTTCATGGTGTCGACAGAGTGAAGCTTCTAGAAACACTCTGCCAAGCTCTATTTCTTCCTAAAGCAACTTCGGTGAAAGGCATCTTCTTGCCTTCAGGCTGTGGGCATGGTAGAACAACATGGTGGCAGAGTCTGAGTTATAAGCCACCCTGAGGATAAGGCCGCAAACTCTGGGAGCGCTCAGTCTGTGCGTGCACGGAAAACACTAGCCACATTTAACAACCCTGCCTGACTCTGCATCTCCCAGCTGGGCAACAGCGTCTGGGGCTGCTGGGGTAAGAAACTGGGACCCCAGAAGTGGGAGGGAGGGCACCGATTGTGAAAGCTTGTGTTACTGAGGGTTAAAGCACCTCATTTTTGAACTGGCAAGATGTGTACTGAGCGAGTTCATGCGCATTAAACTTGGACTATCCCCCAAGTAAGCTTTTCCACACAAAAAAGCAGCAGCCCACTATAACGCAATAAAAAAAATGTTTTTTTTAAAAAAAGCAGCAACCCACTAGTCATCCTTTATAACTTTTAATTGGGGGAAGTTTTGTGTAATTTAACCATTTCAGCCTATTTTCCATAATTTCAGGATCTCAGTGATATTTAATTCTAGTTTTTAGCTTGAACGCCTACTCCAAACTTCCATTTCCTTTTCTAATGACAATATTAAGTCATCAGAACTGTGTTTACTAATAGTTTCTCAGGTTCCTCTTATTCATCGGCAACTCATAATCACTTTATAAATAACCCATGACCAGGGTTTTTATCTGCCTTATCTCCCTCGTATGGCTTGTAAATGGGGTGTTTTCCCTGGAACTTCTTAGAAATCATGCTTTCAGTTGGGATTTCTTCCACTGACTGACATACTTATTTTTAACTCTTGCCTTGGCTTTTGTTCAGATATGTGTCATAAAAGGCAGTAAGCCCTGGCTGGAAACGCACAGCTTTCCGGAGCTGGTTTTGAAAAGCAAGGAGTGAGGGAGTAATCCTATCTGTGATGCAAACTTTGTTTACCAGAGGGTCAGCCCTGTAGAAAAACACTCCCCAGACAACTGAAGGGGAATCCAGGAGACAACAGTGCCCAAACTTCCCAGGGGCCGTGATTCATTGTGATGGTGATGATTTGTGCTAAGGGTCTCTGCAGGTGCGGGAGCCTTTGGAATATGCAGACAAACTCCTGGCTTTTGTGTAAGTCACCGCCTCCAGCTGGTTCGGACGTTCCGCACTGGGCATCTCCAGCGATTGTGGCCAGAACCACACCTCCATCTTGGATGTCTCCTCCTCTCCTCGAGGCAGCCTGCCAAGTGTTGATTCCTTTCCTGGGTACTGGGAAGGGGATGTTTAGCTGGGTGGTGCATCCTTTTGCGATGAGAGGAGGAGGCTTTTAATACTATTTTTGAAGGGGGCGAGGGTGATGGTCCATCAGCTGGGGAGACATAAACAGAATCTCCAATAACCACTGTGGTCACAGCCAGAGAGGCCTGGCCCTAGCGCTAATTACCCGGGCCCAGCTCAGGCCGAATGTGCCCCAGGGACCAGAGGAACTCTCTCGGGTCGTTCTTTACTACTTCTGCCAGATGTCTGCCGGCACCCCAGAGATAACCAGCTCTGTTCCCCGCTCTGGGTCACTAATTACAAGCTGTTTAGGATGTTGTCTCTGTGTGAGCCGGCCCTGGAAGTGCTGTTTACCAACTGACTTTATCTATTTAGAACAGAGACTCATCTCTCTCTATCTTGATTTATAGACCAGTAAATGCAAGCCATTTAGTTTCTGCTGGAGACTTACACTTCCTGCAGAAGGGATCCCTGCTCATGTCTGCAGAGCCTCGGTGCTTTGTGCCTGAGATGGAGACGGTGTTCAATATTTGTTGAATGGATAGAGTGAAATGTGGTTGTGGTTGTGGTTGTGGAAACATTACGAGGTGGTAATGCAAACAGTCAAACAGACTGACACCGTCTCTCCAAGGATTGGATAATAATCATTACCAGCCACTGATTGCCAGCAAAATGTCACAGCAGAGACATAATCTCTCCAGCTAGCACAACCACCTTGCAAGATAGACAGCGAAGCCTCTTTCCTCACAAGAAAAGATGGATGCTCAGAGAAATTACGCAACTCGCCTAAAGCCACAAAGCTGTGAGTGGCAGAGCCGGCAGGTTCATTTGTCTCCAAGGCCCTTGGGAGCATCTAGTTGCTAGAGATGTGCAAAGTGAGACTGGAGTCAAGACCACTCAAGCTGAGCCCGCTGAAACAGGCGGTGCTAGAAAGGGCTGGAAGGTGGGGGCCTCCATGTCCTTCCTGTTGCTGCCCAGCCCTCTGGGGTGGGAGCGGGGCGTGGCTGGCTGTCTTCCCGAGCACGGCAGCTGTGACAGGACCACCTCGGAGCCCTGGCACCATGTTTAGGGCTGAGTGGCGCATGGGCTGCCTACCTCTTGCCTTAGAGCTCTAGAAAGTAGTCAGAACAATCAAGAATCGATGTTCAGTGGGGGAAAAAAACTTAAAAACTCAGCATGCATTTCCTCATTTAAACTCAAAGTCGGTCCTTCTGAGACAGGAAAAATGCACATGGAAATTGTGTGAGGCACCCATTGCCCTCCCCTAATCCTGCCGCAGTCTCAGCTTGCCCCTGAAGTCGATCAGGAGGGTTTGGTCAACTCTCACAGCTGGCCAGGGTCCTCCCCTGGTGAAGCCCTGGGTGCAGTGATGGGGGTCTCCTTCTCCGCCCCGGAAGGATTTGTCTCTCCTCCCTGCCCTTCCCTGCTGGAGTCCAGAATTGCCCACATGCTCCCTCTTCCCTCCCCGCCAAGCCCCCAACCCTGGGGCGAACCGCCTCTGTACCAGAGCATGTATGTTAGGGCATTTCATCTAAGAAAAGCCTCTCCTTCTGGGAAGAAGGGCTTTCTCCCTCAACTCTGCAGTCACAGGGA
This sequence comes from Camelus bactrianus, assembly GCF_048773025.1. Taxonomy (NCBI): domain Eukaryota; kingdom Metazoa; phylum Chordata; class Mammalia; order Artiodactyla; family Camelidae; genus Camelus; species Camelus bactrianus. Next base: position 18,264,321 of record NC_133568.1, on the reverse strand, counting down.
CTGGGTGAGTTATAGGAACTCATAAGAATGCATACGGATTCCTTTAAAAACTCTAAACACATAATATTACACGTCAACTATCTCAACTATCTATCTTGAGTAAAAAAAAAAATTTTTAAACAGAAGCCAAAAAACCCTCTCTAATCTATTAGCTACTGTTCCTGTGTCTTCTCATCTACAGCTGCTTCGCTGCTGGAGAAGCAAAACCATTGGAGTCATAGCAACTGAGGAATGAGAGGAGATGAGTGACTCCCCCTGTGGTCAAGTGGGTGCTACAGTAGCAAACAGGGTGTCCTCAGAGGCAGGGCTTCAAACTGTGGCTCAATATGACACAGCCCTGCAACCTCGGACGGTTACTGAATCCTAATTTCCTGGGTTTCCAAAGTTGGGAAAGTAATAGTTCGTACTCACTCACAGGTGGGCCTGGTCAGGATGTTTCCTGTGAGCTAAACAAAGATATCTTAGCTTAATGCTCATTACCTGGGAGGCAGGGCTCCCAGAGATGGGCCATTATGTATAATTTAAATTTATAATCACCTCCCTTTAGTGATTAACTTGTAGCAAAAGCAATAGAACACAAAGGTTAAGGTAAAAGAAACAGACCCAATATGGAGTCAGATTTGTTCTTCCCCATTACAAACCCATCCACTTCTCTTCTATGGCTCAGTTGGGGTAAAAGATATAACATCTCATGCTCTGTAATTTTATACTTACGCGAATACTTTAATATTTATTACCCCAGTGCCTCAAATGGCATGTGCCTAATCTATATTTTTCACGGCCGTTTTGGGCTGCAGATGGGTAGATAATGACGGTGACACCTTGTTAGGGAAGAGACTGGACCAGGGGCTCACAGTTGGGGCTGGGCTGTGTTAATTTTGCTAGGGCTGTCAAAACAAAGCCCTGTTGACTTGAAATAATGGAAATTTATTGTCTCAGTTCTGGAGGTTAAAAGTCTGGCTTGACATGATTGCAGGGTTGGTTTCTCCTGAAGGCTAGTGAGAGAAAATCTGTTCCCTGCCTCTGCCCTGGCTTCTGGTGGCTTGCTAGGCATCTTTGGTGTTCTCTGGCTTCTAGAATCATCCCTCCAACCTCTGCCTTCTTTTTCACATGGTCCCCTCCCTCTGTGTCCACATTTTCCCTTTTTATAAGGACATGGTCATATTGGATTAGAGCCCACCCTAATGATTTCATTTTAACTTGATTACCTCTGTAAAGACCCTATTTCCAGATAAAGTCATATTCTGAGATACTAGGGGTTAGGACTCCAGTGTATATTTTGTGGGGTGCGCAATTCAATCCATAACAGTAGCCAACCATGACTGGGAGGAGGGAACCCAGCGGCAGATGCAAGAGAGAGCCGATGGGAACCCCTGGAGGACTGCAAGTCTTGGATGACGTAGCCCCTGGGCCACAGCCCCGAGAGCCTTCCTGCCTGCCCCTTCATTATTTTTGATTGGCTCACTAAGAAGACTTCAGACCAATAAAGCATCTGGGAGCCAATCCATTGCTACTTAACTCCGAATTACTGAGGTGCCAACAGGCACTAGGCTAATAAATCTGTCTTTTATCATCTGGTTGGCTTAGCCAGATCTCCGAAAGGAACAGTAAAGTTTTAGGACATTCTTTAACAAGCTGACATGCAGAGCCCAGCTTTGTCCTGGGTGAAGTTTCTCCTTGGCAGCTGTCGGGGTCAGACTAGATCACCCAACCCTGCCTGGATGCCCCGAGCTGGTGGGCTGAGGTCAGAGAGTCGAATCTAAATAGATTTCTCATTCCATGTAGAGAAATGCCTTCATCTTAACGTACGTTTATGTGCACACAGACACTTAGCCTTTAGTGAGAGGTATAATTATAAAGATTTTTCTAGTTGCTTTCTCTTTTATTTTATTGTTGCTTTTTTTTTTTTCAATTGTTGTATTTTAAAATTCCACCTTAGAGGTAGGTAATTTGGAAATAGCATTTTCTAATTTCTTAGAAATCGTTTTTGGCTTTGTTTTTTTGCAGGGAGAGGTAATTAGGTTTATTTATGTATTTTTAAATGGAGGTACTGGGGATTGAACCCAGGACCTCGTGCATGCTAAGCACACACTCTACCACTGAGCTGTACCCTCCCTCCAAAAACCGTTTTTAATTGCCAGTTACTACAATTCAATTTCTCTTCAATTTTTTTTTTTTTTTGCTTTCCCATAGAAATGCCACTTAAATACATCCAAATTGTTTAAAAGGTAAGTGGAAATAACTGTCTACAATGTCTACTGCTAAGCCCCAGAAAACAATGAATAGTTTGGTTGTAATGCGAAATGGAAACAATACTGAGTGCTCTTTCTAGGAGTAAATGGAACTATGATTGAGGATTATTTCAGTCACAGTAGCAATCATTTTCCTAGCTAAAAATATGATTAATGAAAGAAAAATTTTTTAACTGTGGTATTTCAGCTACTCAAAAATGCTCAGGGGAATCTAGAGTGGCTAGTAGAAAAGTGATAAGAAGCAACTTACAAAAAGAAAAAAATGAATCTATGGGCCATTCACAGGGAGAGTGAGGTCCGCAAACCATCACAGTGCCCTCAGCAAAAGTCCATGCCAGAATGCCTTTCTTATATTAAAAATGTAACATCTTTGCCTCAACACCCAGGTTTTCATTTTTAGTTTGATTAACCTGAGAGTTTATCCGCCCCCAAACGAATTCCAGAATCATTTTGTCACTGGCTCAATCTGTGAGCGATATAAAACACCCACGCTCTCATGAGACTGTGCATCCAAAAAAAGTATTTTAATAATTAGAAAGTTTAAAAGCCCAATTTTACAAGAAGCTGGACTAAAACTCCTACAATCAGACTGGAGGGGGTAGTTGCCTTCAAAGTTGTCCTCACAGTTCACTCAATGGTGTCATTGCTGAGAAATTTCTGGAAACTTTTCAGAACCCAAGGTTTATTCTTTAACTATCCTCTGGGATGTCAGATTTTTTTTTTCTTTCTGAGCTTTGTTTTCCAGAAACAACTTCAAGTTTATTCTTTGAGTAGCGTGGGCAGTCCACCTGGGTAACACAGGCTCTCAAACCCCGTTTTGACGCATGGGATGGACTTCCTTGTGTGGCTTGTAAATCAGTTCTGAAAGCAACCCCAGAAGAGTTTTGGATGTGTTTTAAGCAAAATAAAGATCACAGGCAAGAAGTATAGCTTCCCAAGCGGCTGTTTTAAAGTGACATTAATCTGGCTAGAAATTACAATGCATTTTTAAAATAAATCCGTGTGAATTTATAGTCATGGTTCAAACACACACACTGCTGAAAGTGAAATGCTTTAGAGAAAGGTGAAGAGAATTTTAAAATGTTTTACTTTGAAACCACGTGCTTGGGGAGAAAATCATTTTATTGCTTTCCCCACCGCACACAAAAGAGTGAGGTGAGAACTGTTTCATCACCCCCAATGCTGCTATTCTGCAGAGAAACTCGCAGAGAATTGAGAACAGAAATAAGAATACAGGTCTTGTGGGTGAGTAAGGAGCTTGCTAACCCAGTTTCTGGTTCTGGAACAAAGCTCTCCTTCCTCTCCATCATCTACATCTGCTATGCACTCGTGCTAATAACCCTATAAATCCAGTAATTATGAGTTTAACATCATGGGTCGTTCCAACCCCAAACGCCACTTATAATGGCTTGCATTTATATGTTGCTTTATGTTTTTTATAGGACTTTCTTGCATGACCCCCCTGAGATGCAGGCAGAACGAGTAACTTACCCGTTTTAAAGATGGGAATATTGTGATCCTGCAATCCCACTCCTGGGCACATAACCAGAGAAAGCTCGAATTGGAAAATATGCCTGCACCCCAGTGTACAATTCACAGTAACACTATTTACAACAGCCAAGACGTGGACGTAACCTAAACGTCCAGGGACAGATGAATGGATAAAGAAAATGTAGTATATATACACAATGGAATACTACTCAGCCATAAAAAATAATGGAAAAAATGCCATTTGCCCAACATGGATGGACCTAGAGATTATCATTCTAAGTGAAGTAAGTCAGACAGAGAAAGACAAATATCACATGATATCACTTTTATGTGGACTCTAAAAAGAAAAAAAAAGAAAAAAACTTATTTGCAAAACAGAAATAGGCTCACAGACATAGAAAAATGACAAATTTATGGTTACCAAAGGGGCAAAGGGGTGGGGAGGGATAAATTAGGAATTTGGGATTAACAGATACACACTATTTGGGATTAACAGATACACACCACTATATTTAAGCAAACAACTAGGACCTACTGTATAGCACAGGGAGCTATATTCAATATCTCGTAATAACCTATACTGGAGAAGACTATGAAAAAGAATACATATATATAAATGTATAACTGAATCACTATGCTGTACACCAGAAATGAATGCAACATTGTAAATCAACTATACTTCAGTAAAAAATAAATAAAAATTTTTTGAAAGATGGGAATATTAAACACAGAGGGTAGAGTGCTTTGCACAAAATTGCAGGGCTACTTGGCAATGGATATGGATTGCAGACTCTAGGTCTAATTAATTCCTACACCAGGGTTCTTTCAGGGCAAATGCTCCCAGAGTTGAACTAAAATCAGGGCAGCACTACACACACATAAGTCTGAGGTATACTTTCTACTTGAAGACAATTTGCTGGGACCCTAGGGGCATGGCTCTCAAGGGGTCCCGGGCCTTCTCTGACATGTTAACCCTAGGCCACCCGCCTCCTGTGAACTGACCGGGACTGGGGACCTGTGAGGAGTAAGCTGAGGCTTGAGGTCTTGCAGAGCAGTTACCGAACTAGTGAGCCCACCTGAGAGTTGATCAGGTAAGAGGAGAGAGGGAAACTCTGCCCCACCCAACTCCAGAACTAAACTGCGGTCTCCCTCCCCACACCCCCATCCCACCATCACACAGTTTCATTTCTTCCCAAAATGCGCTTAGACTAGAGTCAGGTAGGTGAAGTCAGGGAGCCCCTTCTCACATTTCCCTTTCTGTTTCTTTGCCTTGGGGTTCCCCCCTCACTCTGGTGTCACCGCTCCTCCTCAGATCCCAGATGGCCCCAGATGGCCCCACGAGGGACCCAGTGCCCATCCCGCCCCCTCTGCCAGCCCAGTGGAGGAGCCCACCCCAGGACACAGCCAGGCTCTGGCCTCCACTGGACTTCACCAGCCCAAACTCAGTCCTGCTATGTCTTTCAAACAGATAGTTTTGTAAACTAAGCTGTGGTGAAGGGAAAGGATTAGGAGGCTCCATAACAGGGCTGTTTGTGCATTTGAGGGGGTTCACTGCCTTGGCCTTCCTTGCCCCGAAGGAATGTTTTATCTGAGGGAGCTTCCCAGGTAGAGGAAAATAGATCCAGGGTAGGGGCTGAATTGGGGGAGAGCTTTGTATGTAAATAGAGCCTCAGGATCTAGGTCTATACAGAGAGGGAATGTGGCTCAGCCTTCAGGCTCTGAATGGCCTCAGACTGGGTTCCTGAATGTTTTCTCAAGAACCATCCTTGAGATAATCTCATGATAAGGAAAGATGTTCCTCCTACAGCTTCAAACCTGTGTCTGTTACCTGGCCTCGCTGGTCACCATGGACCATTCATATTTATGGATTCTGTAATTACGGTTTGATTCTAAAATCCTTTTGTAGCATTACGTTACATCGTATTTTTGTTTTGAGAACATTTATTTATTAAATGTGTACATTTAAAATACTTCATGTTTTGGGAATTTATTTTTTCCTACCTTTTATTTTGGAAGTGAGAATCTCCAGAAGAGTGGAAAGATAATGCAATGAACATATCCATCACCAAATTCACCGATTGTTAACTTTTGCCAATTACCTGTCTCCCCATATATATATGGAAATACAAGCACATACGCATTTTCTTTTTCTTTATATTTAATTTATTTTTTTATTTACTTAATTTTTTGGGGGGGGAGGTTAGGCTTACTTATATATTTTTAAAGGAAGTACTGGGGATTGAACCCAGGACCTTGTTTATGCTAAGCATGCACTGTACCCCTTGAGCTACACTCTCTGCCCACATGTTCTTTTTCTTGTTAAATCATAAATAAAGTTGCAGAAATCATGGCGCTTCACCCCTAAACACTTCAGTATGTATCTTCTGAAAATAAGGACATTTTCCTAATCATGGCAAGCTATTATTACAATTATCACCTCAAGAGCAAAGGCACATATTGTTTGCCAAATGGGGAGTGATGCTTCCTTGAAGGGGGAGTAGCTACAAAAATTATTTGGAATCCTTCTGCTCAGGAGATTTCTCTCTTCTCCCCTAGTTACTGATATGGTATTAAGTTAATTCTACAGAAGCCCATCAGCCAGAGGTGGCTCTAATCCAGCAGCAGCCTATGTAAGCAAACCAAAACGTAACCTGAAATGCCTCCAAACTACAGAATTGAAACCTAAGGACAACCAGTCACCAACAGCCAATTTGGCTTTAAGATGTAGCCAGTCAATCACTTCCTTACTCGGTTTCCATCTTTTCTCTGTAAAAGTCTCTCCCCAGCGCCTATTGGCGGAGTCCTCCTAACCACTTCTGGTTTGGTACGCCGCATTCAAATTGATTTTAGTTCACATAAACTCTACAATTTTTACTATGCCTCAGTTTATCATTTAACGGGTCTCTATTCTTTATTATATCAGTATGGACTTGCGGACATTCATCTTATACTTTAGGTTTATAATCCAATGCGGCTTTATTTTGTTGCTCGCATTGGACCAGCTTTGGCCACCGGGAGCTCTTTCAGTTGCTTCCCGTGACCTTTGATATACTCCCATCCCTGTGGGGTTTTTGGTTAGGTTTCCTACATTTTGTTATGGACTCTTTCTTTCTGGCACAACATGATGCACTTGGCTCATCTGGTATGTTTTCTGCCTGAGCCCTCGAGTCAGCCATTTCTCCAAGGAGTCCTGTTTCTTTTAATTGGAGAATGAGATTAGAAACCATGATCTGGTGCTGAGTATGCTTGCTGCTGCTGGGTGTCATTCCTTCTAGACCCTTTCAGCCGACAGAACAAGGAAATGTATGTGTGCATATTAACCTGTGCAGATATACCTATCTACAAATATTTCTATGTGTATTCATCTGTGTCTACATTACACTGAACACGAGTTAGTACTGATGCTTCCAACCCTAACCCATTATCACATGGATCATTCTAGCCTCTTCCCTGTGCCTATCTGTAACCTCCCCTTTCAACAGCGAGAAATCTGGCTCCCACCACCTGCCAGCTATTCCTTAACTGTTCATTGACTTCTTAAAAAAATATTCTGTTAGTATCCGTTATTCCTCCATCATGTTGATGCTTTAAATGTTTCAGCTTTGGCCACTGGAATCCCTTCCAAGCTGTGTCCTCTCACACGTCTCCATTGGTCTTTGAGCACCTCATTGCTTTCGGCACAGGAAGATAGTCTAGACTCGCCTGTGCTTTGTGTCAGACATAAAATCACTCGTGTTTTCAAGGATCCCTAATGGCTTTTAATAGGGAAGTTACTGTACTTAGAAAGCAAGATCAAGTTGCCTTGTTTGCAAATTGCTACAGAGTTTTTATTAGTTTTCAGCTCTTTCGGTGGACAGAGCTCATCACAGCTATCTAACAGCCTCAGTCTTCTGAGTGATGTAGGAATTATGGCCCCGGTGACGGGTTTAAAAGCCCCAAGTCTACATTTCCTTATCATAACAGATTTTCTTTTTAAAAATTTATTTATTTTATTATTCTTGGGGGGGAGTAATTAAGTTTATCTATTAATTTATTTTTAGAGGCGTTTCTGGGGATTGAACCCAGGACCTTGTGCATGGTAAGCATGTGCTCTACCACTTAAGCTATACCCACCCCACCAGATTTTCTTTTATGCTGAATTTCTGTGTCTTAGGTTGCAATCCTGGGGTAACTAAAAGGTTAATTTGGATTTGCCGGACCATATGCTATACACTTAATCATTAGGTGAAATGAGATTATCAAATACTGTTTTGAGAAATTGAGGTTACTAGAACAGCTCTAAGCATAACTAAGGTATCACAAATCTAGATACAGATGCCGTTGGTTATCATTCCAAACGACATCGCAAAGCGAGACAGCTAATTACGATATGCGGGTGCTAACGGCCACCCTGGATGAGGCCTGTTGGACCAGCCTAGTTATTAACAGTGCCTCCTGCCACTCTCCGAAGTGCCCCAGTTTAAGATTACGTTTCTGCAGCATCTGTGTCCTCTAGTGGTCAAATAGTGGTAGCGGGAAAAGTTGAGAAAAGTAGGCTTCTGGGTTAAACACACTCAGGAATACATTTGTTCCCATGTCAGGGTGTAAAACTAGTGCTGAAAAGAAGATATCTAGTTTCCTAATCATCTCGTAGAAATAATTAATTAGAGGATTCTTCAATTAAAAGGTACAAAACAAGATGGGAACCTCACACATGAAGGGTTATGTTTATTTATTTTTACCTCTCCGCAAAATTTAAAATACTGCCCAAACTGGAAAGGCATTTGAAAAATTAACAGGTGAGCACTATTTCTGGGAGTAGAAGTGAGCATAACCTTTTAAGAAGATACTTTGGCAATAGGTTTCAACATGTGACGTGTTAATATCGTCTGGCCTAGGAATCCTGTCATTTGGAGTTTATGAAGGATGTGTTTACACAAAAGCTAAAAGATGTATGTAGGAGAATATTCGTCGTTTAAAAGGAAAAATTTGGAAACAATGTTCCAAAATAAACAGCTAATCAAGTAAATATGGTTTGTACAGACAGTGGAATATTATAGATCTGTACTTGACAATCAACAAATTGTTGAGTGAAAATAGATTATGAGAAAATAAATATTAAACTCCATTTGTTTAAAAAGTCTGTATATGTTTGTATATTTATCAGGCAGTAAGATGCCTGCAAGAATAATACTAGAATGTTCAGAGTAGCTATCTCTAGATGTTTGAATTGCATGTAATTATAACCTTTTTTGGGGGTAATTTTTGAATAAATAAGTAAGTATCCTTTAAATAAAAAAAAACAGTAATGCTATATTTAAAATCAAGCAGAATAAATAAAATTGGTTACTTGAACTGTAAACAAATGAAAGCACAATTTTTTTTCTTACACAAAAGCCATGCTGAAATATTACCCATCAATAAAAAGGAATGAACTACTGATACATGGAACAACACACTGAGTCTCAAAAAAATCATGCCGTGTGAAACAAACTAGATGTGTTTCCATTTCTATGACATTATAAAAGAGGCGAAACAAATCTATATCAAGAGTAAACAGGTTATCTGAGCCCCTGAGTCTGGGATAAACTTCAAACAGGCGTGTGAAAAAATTTTTGGAGTGACAGAAACATTCTCTATCTTGATTGGAGGGTGGCTACACAGATGAATTTTTAAAAAATTTCTTATTGAAGTGTAGTTTGATTTACAATGTTAGTTTCAGATGCACAGCAAAGTGTCCAGTTATACACATACATACATATATATATTCTTCAGATTCTTTTCCATTATATGTTATTACAAGAAATTGAATATAGTTCCCTGTGCTATACAGTAGGTCCATGTATTTATCTATTTTATATATAGTAATGTGTGTCTGTTATGGATGAATATATTTTTAGTCATGGAACCGTACACTGGAGATGGATCTTTTCAACACACTAAAGCAAAGCTGCTCATCTATACAGTGGATCTCTGAGACTTAGAGACAGTGTGATTCACTTGGAATCCTGAAACTAAAGATGGGCATTTTGGGCAAGGCAGGCCCTGGGCACACTTGTGAAATCTGGAAGATTTGCATTTTCCTCTCCCTGGAACTCAATCCAGTCCATTACTTCAATAAATCCATGACCTTAGGCAATGGATTACCCTCCCTAATGACTTGAAAGCAAGCTTCAGAGCACCCAGCTCAAAATGGCTTAAACATTTAAATGGTTGTGGGGGCGTTGTTGTCTCATAACACAACTCCGCTGGTCCTCGAGGCCAAGACTGGATAACTGGCAGTTCCGTGATGTTTTCCAGGATGAGGGCTCTTTAATCTTTTCACTCTGCCTGTGTCGGCGTAAGGGGAACCCCTTAAGATTTCAAGAGGGCTGCCTCAGCTCCACACACCCAAGGATCCCCTCAAACCCCACCACTGGTTCTCCTTTTTGGGATTGGAAAGAAACTTCCCATTTGTAGCATCTGTATGGCAAGTGGGCTCTACTGTAAGAAGGAAGAGGGGGAATGAATTTGGGGCAGATAAACAACTTTATGCCCGGTTTGTCACCGACACTCCTACCAGAGTATGTAAGATGCCAAATTGCCGTCCTTTGCAGGTTTGGAAACAGACTCTTCAATCACGTGCTCCAGACTTGAAGCCAGGTCTGTTTGGCTCTGATAGTGGAAAATGGGGCTTGAGAAGATGACCGTGTCCCAGGTCCCGTGTGGGTCCCAGGTCCCCTGTGGGTCCCTGGGATATGCCCCATCAAGTGAAGGTCTTTGGCTTCACGCAGGAGAGAATTGCATAGTGAAGGTAGATTTATTCAGAGAGATCCGTCCGCCTTGGACAGAGTGCGCGCTGTTTCTGAAAGCAAGAGCGAGCGGCCACAAGCTGCGGGCTTGCTAGTTTTTATGGGCTCAGTAACTTCATATGCTAACAAGTGGGAGGGTTGTTCCTACTCCACTGGGGGAAAGGGTGGGGATTCCCAGGAGTTGGGCCGGTACCCACTTTTTGACCTTTGTGGTCAGCTTCGGAACTGTCATGGCACCGGTGGGCGTGGCATTTAGTATGCTAATATAATCATTATAATAATGAGCGTATAATGAAGCTCAAGGTCGGCTGGGAGTCCGGTCTTCCGCCATCTTGGCGCCCGTTGCTGCGTCATTCTTGTAGTGGGCGCGCCCTGTCCCCTTCCCTCCGGTCTCAACTCTGCGTCCCGAGCTTGTAGCCACTATACGCCAATTGAAGATGTGGTTTTCAGACCAAGGTAAAAGACAGTATCAGAAATGAAACGCGTACGAGGCTAATGCCCAAAGCGAGAACCAGCAGGTAGCCTTCGTTCCTGGAAATGCTTGAACCGCCTCTGCTAAGAGTCGGTCTTTGAGTTAAGGAGTTGTCTCTGAGACACCGCTGTAGAAAAATGCAGATATGTCATCAATTAGCATGTCCAAACCCATCAACTGTGATTCAGCAATGGGGGGCTGATATTCCGGGAAAGAACACCAGACAGGTAAGTTCTGACAAGCGGAGGGAGAGAAAATGTGAGGTAAACTGGGTCCTGGAGGGGAGCAGTGGCTGTGATGGAACAGAGAGAGGGGCAGATAGCCCCCTTCCCCCACCTTTCCCTCCCTCCACACCCCCCCCCCCCCCCGTTTCCCACCACCCCTATTCCAGCCACTAGGCCAGGAACCCTCGCTGGAGGGTAACCCTGGGGGGAGGCCCACTCCTTCACCTCATCCTTCGTCTCTCCTGGCCCCCCCCCCCCACGTGCATTAACCTCTACCTGTGGCTCCCTGGGGGTCAAGTAGCTGGAATCATTGCACTGACACGCCCCTTATCCAGAGGAGAGTGAACTAGTTCTAGTTGATGGACTTTCTGTCTTTCTTCGATCTCGATATTTCAAATACAGTGCCTACAGAAAGTGCTCAATAGAAAATTTTTTTTTCCCTTAGAGGCAGGATTTGAACCCAATCTGGCCTTTTTTTTTTTAATTTTATTGTTATTATTATTTTTTTTTGGTGGGAGGAGGCAATTAGGTTTACTTATTTATTTGTTAGAGCAAGTACTGGGAATCGAACCAAAAACCTCATGCATGCTAAGCAAGCACTCTCCCCTAGAATTTTTTTTTTTTAATAATGAGTGGATGGATGCAGGCATGAGCTTCTACATGGAAAGATAGATAAATGAATAATAATAAAAAGTAAATTTCACTTTTAAATTATTGCAGAGAATTGTATTTGTTTTCTAATATGAACTTAGAACTTTGTTTCTAATATAAACTCCTAACTAAAAGAGCTAGTAAAGATCTACTTTCCTAGAATATTCAACTTGCTATAAATGTTGTTTTCTCCTGTGGATTGAGAAGATGAATCTGTGTGGCAAAAGACTGGGAATTTTCTTTAAAAACTTTTTATTGACGTGCAGTTGATTTACAATATTGTGTTAGCTTCTTCTGTATAGCGAAGTGATTCAGTTATACATTTTTTTTTCGTATTTCAATTATGGTTTATTACAAGCTATTGAATATAGTTCCTTGTGCTATACAGTAAATCCTTGTTGTTTATCTCCTTTATATATAGTGGTTTGTATCTGCTAATTCTAAACTCCTAATTTATCCCTCCCCTACCCCCATCTCCTTTGGTAACTGTAAGTTTGTTTTCTGTGTTTCTGTTTTGCAATAAGTTCATTTGTATCATATTTTAGATTCCACATATAAGTGATATCGTATGATATTCATCTTTCTCTTTCTGACTTACTTCACTAAGTATGATAATCTCTAGGTCTATCCATGTTGCTGCAAATGGCATTTTCACTCTTTTTTATGGCTGAGTAGTATTCCGTTGTATATATATACTACATATTCTTTATCCATTCATCTGTTGATGGGCATTTAGGTTGCCTCCATGTCTTGGCTGTTGTAAATAGTGCTGCTAAGAACATTGGGGTTCATGTAGCTTTTCAAATTAGTTTTCCTGGGATATATGCCCAGGAAAGGGATTGCTGGATGGCAACTCTGTTCTTAGTTTTTTAAGGACATACTGTTTTCCATAGTGGCTGCACCAATATACGTTCCCACCAACAGCGTAGGAGGATTTCCTTTTCTCCACACCCTCTCCAACATTTGTTATTTGCAGACTTTTGAATGACGGTCATTCTGACCAGTGTGAAGTGGTACCTCATTGTAGTTTTGATTTGCATTTCTCTAATAATTAGCAATGTTGAGCATCTTTTCATGTGTCTGTTGGCTATCTGTATGTCTTCTTCAGAGAAATTTTTGTTTTGATCTCCTGCCCATTTGTGGATTGGGTTATTTGGTTTCTCGTATGAGCTGTTTATATTCTGGAAATTAAGCCTTTGTCAGTTGCATTATTTGCAAGTATTTTCTCCCATTCTGTAGGTTGTCTTTTCATTTTATTATGGCTTCCTTTGCTATGCAAAAGCTTACAAGTTTAATTAGGTCCCGTTTGTTTATTTTTGCTTTTATTTCTGTTGCCTCAGCAGACTGCCCTAGGAGAATCTTTAAGCCATTTTGAGTTCATTTTTTTTCTTATGGTGTGAGGGTGTGTACAAACTTCATCAATTTACATGCAATTGTCCAGTTTTCCCAATACCATTTGGTAAAGAGACTGTTCACCATTGTATGTTCTTGCCTCCTTTGTCGAAGATTAATTCACTGTAGGTGTGATGGTTTATCTCTGGGCTCTCTATTCTGTTCCATTGGTCCGTATGTTTGTTTTTGCCAGTATCATGCCGTTTTGATTACTGTAGCTGTGAAGCATTGTTTGGGGTCTGGGAGGGCTACACCTCCAGCTTTGTTCTCTTTGCTCAGGATTGCTTTGGCGATTCTGGGTCTTTTATGGTTCCACATAAATTTTAAGATTACTTGTTCTGGTTCTGTGAAAAATGTCATGGGTAATTTGATAGGGATTGAAATAAATCTGTAGATTGCTTTGAGTGTTTTTTTGTTTTGTTTTGTTTTTTAATCAGTGAAATAAGGGCTTTCTTTCATGACAACATTAAAAATAAATGTTATGGACTGACTTGTGCACTCCCCCCCCCCCGCCATTCATATGCTGAAGTCCAAACCCCCAGTACTTCAGAACGTGCATTGTCAGAGGCAGTAAGGTAAAATGAGGCCATTTGAGTGGGCCCTCAGCCAACATGCCTGGTGCCCTTAGAAGAGACTAGGACACAGACACACGTGCAGGCGTCAGACCATGTGAGGACACAGCTAGAAAGCGGCCATCTGCAAGCCAAAGAAAGGTGCCTCAGAAGAAAAGCGAGCCACCAGCAACTTGATCTTGGATTTCTAGTCTCTAGAACTATAAGTAAATAAATTTCCGCTTAAGCCACCAGGTATTTTGTTATGGCAGCCCGAGCAAACTATTGCAGTAAACATTAACAGTCCCCAGGTTTCTACTGTTTTCATGATACACAGGGCTTCTACTCCTTTGGGATTCACAGGGGCCGCTGACACCTCGGGTTTCTTGGGAGCCACCTACCGTTGAGGGCAGACTCCCCCAGAAGCCCACTTTTCCTCCCATATCCTTAAAGAAGCATCAAAGGGAACCATCAACAAAAATATGCTTTCAAAACATTTTTTGTGGGTAACATCACCCATTTTCTTTTCTGTTTCCCTGCTGCTCACTTTATCCTGCCCTGTCTTTCTGTTTCATTGGTCTCTGAAAAGTCTTAGAACAAATATCTTCACAGAATTTGCCCAGATTTGCAATTCCCTGCTAGAAGTCAATTTTTGTTTATTTGGTTTGTTGCTATTCATAGTTCACTAAAAAATGACCAGAAACTGTTTCAAAGTTATCTGTGTGTGAAGGGGCTAAAATGACTTTTTTTTTTTAAATGGAGGTACTGGTGATTGAACCCAGGACCCTGTGCATACTCAGCACACTGTACCACTGAGCTATCCCATCCCCCCCAAAATGACAATTTTTAGGCGATGTTTTGAAGCATTTATTTTCTGGGATCTGTGGAAAGAAAGCCATTAACTGAAGAAAGCAGATCAGGTTGGGTAAGGATGAAGAATCGTTCCCTCAGCTACTTGTGGGGCTCCCACTGGTGTCAAGACCCAAAAGTCAACTTCAGGTGAGGAGGAGCTGCCTGATGCAAGAATTGCCTGATGCAAGATTTGCTTTCAGGTTATTGTTTACAGGTGGCACTAGCCCGGGTAGCAGCACAAGCTGTTACATTACCTTCTGGAATCTCTTCTCAGGACCATTGTTAGCTGAAGACCAAGAGATGGCGCTGTGAGCCCACCTCCCGGCCGATAAAGGGCCACCGAAATGCATTGCCTGGGAGTTTTCAGATCTGCTTCCTCATGGCCTTAGTGGCTTCCTCAAACCCCAAATAAATGCCCGTTTCCAGAGTCTATAGGAATCTTTCCCTCCTCATCTTCAGGAGGGG
This sequence comes from Camelus bactrianus, assembly GCF_048773025.1. Classification (NCBI taxonomy): domain Eukaryota; kingdom Metazoa; phylum Chordata; class Mammalia; order Artiodactyla; family Camelidae; genus Camelus; species Camelus bactrianus. The sequence goes on along the minus strand of NC_133568.1, from coordinate 18,249,201 downwards.
CTCGGCCCCAGACACGCATGATATAGAGTTGCTGAGGCAATGGGTAGCTCAGTGGTAGAGTGCATCCTTAGCATACCCGAGGTCCTGGGTTCGATCCCCAGTCACTCCTTTAAGAAATAAAACCAAACCAAACCAAAACAAAACACCACCTTCCAGCAATGACTGAACCAGCCCTTTGAAGTTCCAGTTTTGTTGAAAAGGGAATCTTGCAAGGATTGGGAGTGCGAGGGAGGTGACTTCTGAAGGCTTTTTGGAAACTGACTGTCATAACAGAGAGCCTGGCATCAACAACAAAGTTGGATGGGGGCGAATGAGAGAAAAACAGATGAACCAAAGCAAAAAGCAAACAAAAGTAATTGGCAGCGTAAATCATTTTGGAGCTCTTGGGATGGTATCAGCTTCTGCTTTCATGTGATGAAACACATTTTTATCCTACTTCGTCTAGTTGTGCTGGGAAGTCCAGTCGCTTTGACCGTGGGATCAGCCCATTTCAAATTCTCCCGACAAAATCAGCCCCAATCTTTGTTATCGGTTTCTCCCCCATCCTGTCTTTTTTCTGACGTTTAACCTACATGTTAGGACCTTTCAAAAGAGAAAGAGAGAACTTTCTTGAGAAAGGTGGTAGGGAGCCGAGTAATGACGGAGGAATGGGGCTCACGTCAGACCTGAGAGGGTGCCAGCTCCTGATTAGGTACACGTGCACCTCAGACTTTGGGAATTCTGTGCTGAAGATGTTTACTCACACAAGAGACTTTCCCTCTCAAGCATATTTTAACTATCATCCTCATTTGGTCTTTATCCTTTGACCCTGACCAATTAGTGTGTTTATCAAAATGAACAAACATTAGAAGGACAAAGCCATAGGGGAAAATGCATTCAATGATGCATTGATACAATTTAGAGCTTGAAGGGCCCTTAGCATGCCTTTGCCTGAAGGCGACAGAGAGCTAGTTAAAAACCGAGCTGGCTGGACCCAGCACCAGATCTGTAGGGTCAGAATTTCCAGAATTTCCATCTGTACGTTAAATAAGTGCCCCAGGTGATTCTATCACCAAGAAGCAGGCTCACAGATACAGAGAACAACCTAGGGGTTACCAGTGGGGAGAGGAAAGCGGGGAGGGGCAACATCGGGGTAGGGCAGTAAGAGGTACAAACTGCTATGTATAAAATAAGCTACAAGGGTGTGCTATACAACATGGGGAATAGAGCCAGCATTTTATAATAACTATAAATGGAGTCTGACCTTTAAAATTGTGAATCACTATTGTACACCTGTAACGTATATAATATTGTACATCAACTGTACTTTGATTAAAAAAAAGAAAGCTTAGGAAACCTAAAAAATTGCCAAGTCTAAGAATCATTAACTGCTAGTGAAGGGCCAGCGAGCAGATACTTGACAGTCGCTGTCACAACTACTCTGTCACAGTGAGAAAGTGCTCACAGGAAATATATAAATGAATGGGCGTGACTGCATTTCAATAAAACCTTATTTACAGAAAAGGCCAAGGGCCAAAGTTTGCTGACCACTGAGCTAGTTCAGTTTCATTTGACAGGTGAAGACGTCGAGGACCGGAGGGGTGAGGTGACTGGCCAGAGCAGCAGTTAGTCAGTGGCCCAGCCAGGCCCAGGCCCCTGGGCGCCTAGAACAATGCTCCCTTTATCACAGTGTTACCAACCCGGGTCCTTGGACTCTTCAATCAGTAGAAATTGATAAGAGGCCAGACAAATTCAGGCAAGGCTTTATTGGGGTTCGTGCTGCAGCACGAGGGAGTGAGAACAAGAAACAGGTGACCTTCCTCACTCTCCTAGGAGGGCGGGGTGGTTCCTTATATGCGGTGAGGGTCGGGGTGGGTCAGTGGGTGGGGCTGGAGGGGTGGCTCAGATGGTCTGCTCCCTTCGAGATGCTGTGTGCAGGGGTCATGCACAGTACCTGCTTTTGCCCTCAGCACCTCAAAAGTGGCGGTTGGTTTATGTCCTTTTTGTATCTTATTGTTTATAATTGGCCTGACTGCATATGTGTGCAGTTAATTTTAGTCCCTTACAGTTTGTCTTCTGTTGCTTGTCCCAGGTCCCAGCCTATCTCAACCTCACCTCTTGCTTCCCTCCCAGGTCAAATATAGATCCACTGTGGTTGATTCACGGCTTTGGAATAAACTTGCCGCCATGCCACTTGTGGTCAGAGATGGGGATGATGAGGGAATGTTTGTATCCTCTACAGAAGGTCTTGGCATTTCCTTTCTCTGGTAGGTGGGTTTAAAAAAAAAAAAAGATACGAAAATGAAGTATCAGCTGCCTAAGTTAAACAAAGCCTAGAAATTTTCTGGGTCAACTAAAATTTTCAAAGCTCCAATTGCTTAAAAACATGTTCTTTTAAATGTATTTGTGACAAGGCTTGAGTCACCTCTAGAGGATATCTAGTTCTCTAGATATCCCCCCCTGGAAACACCCAACCCCTTATTAATAACCTTCCCAGAAAGGACCGCCTTCATTACGAGGAACCACTTTCCTCTTTTCCTGTTCCCGTGGCAGCCGGGAGCATCTGGTTGCCATTTTCTTTGTACATCTGAAGAACCAACATTAAATTGCCACATTATTGTTCTTTTCCTGGCAAAGTGGCAGATTCCCTCAGCCGTTCCTCAGAAAACTTGCCCTCTCATCGTGAAGTCATTTTTATGGGTTTGGCGCCTTCTCCAAGTTGTCCACACTCTCTGAAACTGCATGGCTTTCTACTGGGTTTGGTCTGCTGGTGAGTTTTGAGTTCTAAAGGAAGAACTTCTAGAAGAGTAGGTTGTGTTTTCCTCTACTGGCCTGCCAGGGCCTGCAGTTACTTAATGGGAGATCCTTTCTGGTGTGAACCACGTTCTGAGTTTATCTTGGGGAAAACCAGAGCCGGATCCTGTTCAGCTCTCGGAGGAGGGTCATCACTCTCACTCAACCATCAGATGCTCCTTCCCCTGCAGTGGGGCAAGGAATATTTATTTTTGTGTTTTGGGGCTTTCTATGGTCTTTTTTTTTCCTTCCCCAGAAAAAAATTTGCCCAGAATATGGAAACAGTCAGATACTTTTGGAGCTCTTGTTGAATTAATTATTTGTTGTGCTGGAATTTAGGACATTTTTAGAAATGGAAAACAATGTAGCAATCACTTCTTGCAAAAAACAGAGGATTTGGCATTCAAATGATCCTGGTCTCTTGCCCCTTTCAACTTTCTTGTATTCAGGGTACTTTCAGCAGCCTGCCATGGTTAGTGCGTTGTTTTTTTTAACCCAACTTTTATTTAGAAAAATTTCAAATCAACAGAAAAGTTGAACACATATATACTCTTCATCTAGATTCACCAGTTGTTAACATTTGGACACATTGCTTTATTGCTCTGTCTTTCATACACACCTTCAGTGACACACACCAATAAATATACACACACACACGCCACTTTCTTATTCCAGCTGAAACATTTGAGAATAGGTTGCTGGCATCATAGCACTTTAGCTCTCAGTACTTCAGTCTGTCTCCTGAGAGTAAGGCAGTTGTCTACATAAATGTTAAATGAATGTCATTCCTAAGAAAATTAATATTAATTTAATAGCATCATCTAACATACAATCCATATTTAGATTTCCCCAGCTGTCCCCAAAATGTCTTTCCATGGCTATTCTAGTTTCTGACCCAGGATTTGATCTCGGTACACGTTGTACTGTTGTCTTTGGCCTCTAGAGTTTCTTCCAATCAAGAACAGTCTTCTGAGAATGGACTTCTTCTTTTCTTTCATGACATTGACTTTTTTGAAGGATCCAGGCCAGTTGCTCTTGGAGAATGTCCCCTACTCTGAAACTGTCTGATTGTTTTCTTATGGCTAGACTTGAGTTGAACATTTTTTCCAAGAATGCCACGTTGGTGACATTGTATCTCCGTCACATCAGGAGGCCCACAAGATTGATGCTAAATTTGATCACTTTCCTAAGGTGATGTTCACCAAATCTCTCCAAGGCAAGGATATATTTTCCCTTTGTGAAGAGTAAACAATATGTGAGTGGTACTTTGAGTCTGTGTGAATCACATGTTCACAAATAATCTTACACTGGTGGATCTTATTGTCCATTGATGATCTTTGTGTGAACCCGTACGGGGGCTGCAAATGGGTTTTTTTCTCATTTTCTCATCCCTTCCAGTTAGTGGCTGGTATTGTTCTGTTAAAGAGTAGTTTTCTCCCTTCCTGTCACCTCTCCCTCTCTCTCTCTCCCTCCAGTCAGTGCTCTTGCCTGAAAGAATTCACAAAGCCCCTCTGAATTGCACCCCGGCTTCTTTTATGACATAGACATGCAGCAGGTGGCAGTGAGGGTGTCCTGCTGTGTTTCTCACAATAAAGTCACAGAGATGTGGATACTGCTTCAATCTGGATTCAGTGTTTTCCTCCTGTTGGACCAGGGCTTCCTTGTTGACACTTCAGGCAGGTCACAGAAATGTTCAAAGTGGTATTTGATGGAGGGAAAGGGCAACGACCATGAACTTTATTGGGCCTTATAGGCCGACCACCAATTATACTACCTTCCTCTGATCTATTCAAGCTCTCCCTCACCTGGTGACTACTTCACACCTTTTACTCTCTCTCCAAACCTTCCATCTACCTCAGCTGTCTTCACTCTTAGCTAACAACCTTGCTTTCCGCTTCTTGAATCAGAAGGACGCAATTAGTGGGGACTTCACATTTGCAGGGCACTATAGCTCCCTGCTACCACTGTCTGCTCCCACATACTCTGCTTTCCCTCCTGTTGGCTAGGTGAGTTATCTGTGCTCCTCCCCAGACACATCCCTCCACTGGACCCCATCCCTCCTCAGCCACCCGAACACACGGCTCGAAGACTGCCCTCCTCTTTGTCCTGCGTCATCCAATATACTGAGTCTCTACTCATACATCACCATCAGCGAGCAACTGTTACTGTTTCTCCCAGCTAAAGAAAACTCCTTGACACAATTTTCCTAGCCATCAATCACCCCATTAATTTGAGACAAAACTCCTCAAAACAGGGATCTATATGTGTCTCCACATTTTCTCTCTCTCTTTTTTTTTTTGGAGGGGGGAGGCAATTAGATTTATTTACCCATTTATTTATTTAATGGAGGTACTGGGCTTGGAACCCAGGACCTCATGCCTGCTAGGCACACACTCCACCACTGAGCTGTATCCTCTGTGCTCCATGTTTTCTCTTCCCATTCTCTTTTACATTCATTTAAATTTGGCTTTTCTGCCCTCATTCCTCTAATGAAACTGCTCTGGAAAAAGCACCAGTGACCTCACTTTGTTAAATCAAATAGTTTCAAGCCCCTCCCTTGACCTGTCAGCAGCAATCGACTCAGTGGATCCCTCCCTCTTCTCCAGTTTGCTTTCTTCACTCGGCTTTCAGGACATGTCACACTCCCTCAACTAACCTTGGATGTGGAAACCCGACCCCCTGACTGTTTCCCCGGTCTCCCCGACCTGTTCTTACCCATCTCAACGGATATGACTTCATTCTTCAGTACAAACATTTTGGGATCATCCATGACTCCCGTTTCATCTCTCACAACACATCTGATCCAAAGGTAAGTCATGTCTGCTCTACCTTTAAAACATATCCAATAAATAGCCAACAAGAATGCACTGTATAGCACACGGAACTGTACTCAATATCTTATAATAACCTATAATGGAAAAGAATCTGTAAAAGAATATATATACATATGTATAACTGAATTATTTTGCTGTACACCTGAAACTGATACAACATTGTTAATCAACTGTAATTCAATTTAAAAACTAAAAAAAAAAAAAAAAAAAATTGAAAATATGTGTTAGAATCTAAGCACTTCTCAGGAATTCCAACTCCACACCTGGGGTAGGCCATCTTAGTCCTACCTGACCGCCTAACTGGTTTCCCTGATCCCCCCCTTCCTTCTCCCATCTAGTCTAAGGATTTGCTACACCCTGAATCCAAATGTCCGCCACCTTCCCCGTTCCTGCCTTTCCCACTACCGCCTTCATTTCTCCCTGACCTCTTTCAGCACCTCACTGATGTTTCTTGAACATGCGCCATGCTCCCACCTTCAGGCCTTTGGCTGGCCTCTTTCATCTGCCTCAAATAGTTACCTTCTTTAAGCTCACTTCCTCCTCATCTTTCTCTGTTATCACCTTTTCCATGAGGCCTGTTCTGACTGTTCTATGTTAAATTGCCATCCTTGCATCCCACCTCCACTCCTGATCACTTTTACTCAGTTGTTCTTTATACGGTACAACATAATGTCCCCATGTTTTAGGTCAATGGTTTATTGTCTGTTTCTCCCATGAGAATGTAAGTCCTACAAGGCTAGGGCCCTCTTCAGTTTTATTCACTGTTGTATACCAGGCAGCTAGAACAGTAAACCCTCTACAAATATTTGAGTTGCATAAGTGAATAAAATTAGCCCCCACCCTTTCATTTCTTATTAAGCAATTTTGATCACTTTTCTAGGGAAATTAGCCCCCACCCTTTCATTTCTTATTAAGCAGTTTGGTCACTTTTCTAGGGAGAAGTGTTTAGAGAATAGATAAATTGGATGAAAACCAATCTCTTATAAAACAAGTTATACTTTAATCCAGGAAAGCAGGCTTCAATTTAATTTATATTTTAAAAAATGTTTGTACATGCACAGTTTTAAAAGTCAAATAGTCACATTGCTTAAAATGAAAACCAGCACACCCCTTTCCCACCTTGATGTTTTAGTCTTTAGATAAAAGCATTTTCACCTATTTTAGCTATTTTCCCAGTATTTATCCTCACATTTCTCATCTATTTGTATATTTTTATATTACTGATTTATATTTAATATTTTAAAGATATTCTCTAGGGGCTTTCTTATTTAGAAGATGAGTATTTATTGCTCTTAAACTGTTCCCTCTCTCAAACATTTCTTCTCTCTACCCACCTATTCTTACCACTATAAATATGTCATAGGTTTTGGTTAAATCAAGATTCATATGCACAGATGGGCCACATAATATATTTCTTTGTACAGCTTTTTATTTTCCTTGGAGACAATAATTGCCTCTCTTTCTCCCATTTGCTTAGTTTCCTTTGCATCATTATTCTATCTCCAAACTCTTTGCCAGCAGAATAAATTTCTTTTCAGTAATTTCAAACACATCTCTCAATTTCTTCCTGTTTTTTTGTATTTGAGACGTCCCTTCTGGAGCCCTTCATCCTACTACTCTCATCCAGGTTGGTTGCTCTCAAGGCTGGTTGTAAAGTTGTTATTCTAGGATCTCCCTTTACCATTGTCCTGAGTCTTCTTCCTGGGTTCATCCCATGTCATCCTGGATCCCTTGTTACCTTCTCTGCTAATTTACTTACTCATTTTGATGAAATTCACACTCCAACAGCTTCCTGAGAAATAAATGGGAGGTAAATATGATGGGATCTTGCACATATGAAATGTATTTATTCTATCTTCATACTCGATGGACATTCCAACAGGGTATAAAATTCTTAGTTGGAAATCATTCTTTTTCATCATTTTGAAGGAATTTCTTCATTTTCTGTTAGCTTCCAGAGTTGTTTTGTGAAACCTGATGTAAGTTCAGTTCTCTGTCTTTTATATGAGATGTACATGTGTGTTTTCCTCTCTCTGAATGCTCTCAGTATCTTATTTTTGTACCCAGTGTTCTGAAATTCACAGTGATCTTGCTGTGCTTTGTTTTGTTTTACAGATTCATTGGCCAAGTCACTTGGGAGGTTCATTCAATCTGTAAACTCATGTCTTACAGTCCTAGGGAATTTCCTTGCATTAGTTCATTGTATTTTCCTCTCCTACTGGAGCTGTTCTTCTTGCTGGATCTCCTATGATTAAGATGTTGGACCTCCTGGACCAATCTAAACATTCCATCTTCTAACTCATATTTTCCACTTCCTAAGCTTCATATTCCCTTTTTCTGGGAGATTTTCTCAGCCTCTCTCCCAGTACTTTTATTGGATTTTTATTTTTGCTACAATAGTTTTAATTTACAAGAGCATTTTATTGTTATTTCAAAAGTTCTTTTTCCGTACTTCCTGTTCTTGTTCACAAATGCAACATCTTCTTTTTCATCTCTGTGCACTTTAATAATTAAAATCTTTCTTCTTGTTCCTTCATTGTCTTTCATCCTCTGAATTCCTTTATTTGCTTGGTCTGTTCCCTGTCCTTTCATATTGGATACTTTCCTTACATATCTAGTGTCCCTCACCTGTTCTTTCGTAATTAGGCACTGAGAGTATGACTGGAAACTCTGTGTGATGGGAGGAGCTTTTCAGCCTACAATTAATCCTTTTTAACCCTACAAATGATAAATTCCTGATGTATCTGTTTAGACATCTGAACTGCTGGGAATGGAGAGGGAGAATCAATACTATCCTTTTATTTCCCTTCTGGGCTTGAAACCAATTGAGGCACATAAATGGAGAACAGAAAAAAAACTTTATTTCTGATAATGCTGATTGGAGAATGTGGCTTCAGATGTATCCCCTAGTTAGAGCAATTCATTCCTCTTCTAACTAACACAGGTAGGAATTTCACGTCTTCTCTAAACAGACAAAACATGCCTGTAAATCTCACCACACACTTACCGTGTTTTCTTGGAAGAATGTCTGAAAGACCTGTATCCTGATGTTCTGTCTGTTTCTAGTGAGCCCTTATTGGGCTCAAAAACTTTTTTTGGTGAGCTAGTCCTTTCCTTAACCTCCTTGGAATACTAGGTCAAGCTGCCTCTATAGTTTAAGGCAAGCTGTAGCTTTTCACAGCAAGGCTGTTACAGTACCTTCCTGCACTTTTCAGAACAGAGCATCAATTTTCACATTTTATTTCAATCCATAAGGTCAACCCTTATACCTGTGCCTCAGTATACTGGCTAAAATACTAAGACATTGAGGTTTGAGGGTTCAGTAAACATCTCTACCCAAATTTGGAACCAAAGGAGAAAGAAAGACATAGGAGAAAAAACAAAGGAAGATCAAAATGTCAGTATATTACTGATTTAGCTGAAGAGCATGAGATCTGAGGCCTAATGTATTTATTGACATCGTCTCCTAGGCAAATTAGTCAAATTTCTTCAAATTGCCACTAAAACAGAGGGTCAACGCACAATGGTGAGCAGATTAGAATGTACTCTCTGTAGATTGGAAGCCAGATCTAAGAGAAAACCCCTCAAAACAGAGCTGAGTTTGCTCAGTTCCTTTTCCCAACTTGAGCAATTAGCTCAGTCATTTCCCATTCGCAGTCCTTTTTCCATTTGGAGGAGAAGTTGATGGGGGAGAGAGAAGCCAGGAGTCTTCCTGCAGTACTTTCCCGTCTAGGGTGTGGTATGGAAACTCTCTTACCCGTGGGAGACATGAGCAGCAGAGAATAAATATTTGCCTCTAATACAGATGTGGATTTTCCCAAATGAATTTACATATGGAAACCATATAATTTAATATCCAAACTGGGACATGTCCAGAGAGTGATTGGGGTCCCTATTAGTAAATTCCTCCAGGACTGCGAGCATAAACTAGAACCATCGGGGGCAACCACGGTGAAAGGTCACCTCACTTGAAGTGAACAGTGGGGATTATCAGTGGATTTCTTCTGCCTGGCTTGTAACACTCTTTCATTTTCTCAAGTTGTCGCTAACAGACAGTCACTCTTCTATGGTCTTTCCCTATATATTCCTTAGTCATCTCATAAGGAGGAGATAAAGAAAAATAAAGATATATTTCAGTCATTTCAAATATAATAGGCATTTAAAAATATGTTTGTTGAGTAAATAAGTATGTAAATAAATAAAAGAAACATAATTGACGAAACTCTTTTCTGTGGGGGAAGAAAGAAATTCTAATACTCACGGAGAAAATGTGACTCACTTATTTGTTCTAAATTTGTGTGGATCCTGGTCAAGTATCTCATAAAAAGTTTTGTTCAACTATCCAGGAAGTCACCAAGAGCCTATTTCCGGACATTTAAAGAGAAACAATCTCTGGATGGTTATTGACCATTAATACACTTTACAGTTGGGGGAGATTTTTATTTTCATTTTTTATTTCCTGTTTCTTATCTTATGTTCTCAAAGCGAGGCCATTCCTTGGCCAGAATAGCATGTTTCAGAACGATCTGCCTCCTGCCATTTATCAAAACTTTGTCTTGATCCTTTTCAGTTAATCAAAACCAGGAGGTAAAATTTCAGACAATGACAGAGCTATATTTTTCACATCAGGAGTAGTGACTGTGTGTGTGTGTGTGAGAGAGAGACCACAGGTGGTGGTGTGTCAAGACACAAAAGCATGGACTTTAGTCAGTGACGTGAGAGTGAAGGACTTTTAAAGAAATGCCAATGTAGATACCAAGTTATGCTCTTGAAAATACATGATGCACTACACTTATGCCAGGATCCTTGATAACAATAACAAAGTTGATCAACTTCAACCCTCAACAGTTGTTTTAGTATTGAACTTGTTTTGTTTTTCACTGACTATGAGGAGGTGAATTTAAGGTTTCCATTTGTGGTTTCCAAAAAGAAAGCAATTTGGCAGTGACAGCTTCCCGCTAAGGGCAAATAAATCATGCTGTGACACATACCCCATTTCCTTCTTGTCTATAGTGATTATTATGTCAGCTAGGTACCTGATTTATCTGCATGAGGAGTTTCAGGACCAGCAGCTATGACCATGGCAACCACTGAAACTTACTGTTACATTCTTTTTGGCTTGGACTGTTTGGGGCACTAATGGTCATTTTTCCATGGGAAAATGGAGCACCATCTTCCTTCTGGAAAATCTTCGATGGGTAGGTGGAACAGAGGGAGGATGACAATAGCTGATTTTCGCTGAATGGGTATTTTCTTCCAAGCACCATTATAAGCACTTTACACGCATTGTTTCACTTATTTCTCATAACTCTGCTATTTTACAGAAGGAAAAACTGGGCTTAGAGAGCTTAAACATCTTTCCCAAGGTCTTACGGCTGGTAATTAGTAGTTGTGAGGTTCAAACTGTTTTGTTTGGGTTTAAAGACTGAGCTTCTAACCGCTTCTCCACATGGTCTTACCTCCCTACTTAGGAATTGTCGTCTGTATAGCACCTTCTGTTTCTCACCCTATGTGGCATTAGTCATCAAGTCCTATTAATCCATTTGGTCTTAAATCCACCTGTGCATTCCTATTGCCAGTACACCTGCTTGTCCCACGTTGGGATCGTCATATCACATCCTACAGGGTCTGCCGCCTCAATCCATTTTGTACACTGCAGTCACACTGATCTCCCTTCATCGCCATTGTAAACATCCATTCTGCCAATATGGGACAAGCACTCATTTTGTGCTTAGCTTGGTTCTGTGCAGACCCCATCCTCAAGGGATCTAGTCAAGTTCATGGGGTCAGGCCAATGTATTCACACAACCACAGGTCCCATTGCCTACCCCAGTAATTCTAAACCACTCAGTCTGGCTTTCACAACCATCTGTCAAACAGCCCTTCCACCTCTCTGACTGTATTTTGCATATACAGCTCCAATCCCACTAATCTGTTAACTGGGCCAAATTAGTGAGTTTCAAATTTGGCGAAAATCATCAGTTATTGAGGACCTTTTCTTCATTCATTCAACAAATATTTACCAAGTATCTAATTATTTTCACTTATTCGGTGCTATATGGTCCTAACAATTTATGAAACTTAATGAAATCAAAAGGAGTTGTATAGTTTAATGGTAAAATCAAGCCACCTTCATTGTCTGCCACCCTGATCTTGCTCTTTGGCTTTCTTTTGTGACTTGTCTCCTCAGTGGCAGGTCACTGGTCTGTCTACTCAACTTGAGAACCTTGCTTTTGACTGGTTACTCTCATGGTCTCCTTCTTCCTTTTTGTTACCCTATTGCTATTGGAATTTGTATATATTTGAGGATACTTTCAGCCTGCAGAAACAACACAAACTTATTCTTTATCAAACCTTAAGGAAATGTTTTACAGAAAATTTAAAATGAAAAAGAAAAAAAACCACAGGCATGTGCACACTAGGGCCATATCATTATTGAGGAATTCAAATTACAATGTAGGTTCCATCCCCACCCTGCTGTCTTCTCTCTCCTGTAGCTCTTTTGGCCTAAAATTTCTTGTTCTCTTGCCCTTCTCTTGGTCACAGATTTGTCAACATTTTTGCATTTTTCAAAAATTTTAATGAAATTTTTATAAATTCCTTTAGTAGAAGTAAATTAAGTTCAGTCAGTTTTTTTCTAGCACAACTGCTCTGTGGCCAACAAATCCAAAAGTCTATCAACAAACAAGAGAAATTATTACCAACAATATCTTCCACCATTGTGGATGTGAGTACTTGAGCTCTTGCCTGGTGATTTGCTGGAATGAGTGCAGGCCTGGGAAGGGGCCAGCAGTATCCACTAGCTTCAACAGTCTGCCAGAGGCTCCCTGCTTTGGAAGATTGTATGACTCTGTAAACAGTCCCCAATTTGAGTCTGAACCCTGTAGGTAAGAGGGGAGGTGGAAATGGAAGTCTGCTTAGAGCGCCATCTAGTGACAGTGAGGCTGCAAAGGTCAAAGGTATAAATGAGAGTGGGCTATGCAATTGGCATTTTGACACCACAGGTGATGACAAAATAAAGGATGGGCTATTGGTAGTGAACGAGAAGAAAGGTGGGAGCTGGGCAGCAGACTGGGGGCTGTGGGTGGGGAGGGGAGAGAGGCAAGAGGAGGAGGATCACTCTAGTCTTAGGTGGGAAGCAAGAGGAATAGAATAGGAACAATTTATTTTCTTTTAATAAATCCAGGATCCATCTATGATCCACAGCTTTTGGATTAAAAAAAAATAATAAATTAAATAGAAAACAAGTATGCCTGCTATCAATTTGGGTCACATTAAACAGTCTGATTTATCTTTTTAGTTGAGAAGAAATAGAAAATGTATTGCACAACTGCATTTCAAATATTAAAAAGATAATGGGACCAAAAGGGAAAGGGAAGAGAGTTAAATTATGGGCTGGGGATTAGCAGACATACATTATTATATATAAAATAAATAAACAACAGGGACCTACTATATAGCACAGGGAAGTATATTCAATTTCTTATAATAACATAATGGAAAAGAATCTGAAAAGAAAAAAATGTATGTATGTATATGTATAACTGAATCACTGCTGTACACCTGAAACTAACATTGTATTTTATTTTTTATTTAAATTAAATGTAATTAATCAATTATTTAAATTGAAGTACAGTTACAATGTGTCAATTTCTGGTGTACAGCACAATGTCCCAGTCATGCATATACATACATATATTTGTTTTCATATTCTTTATCAATTAAAAGTTACTACAACATATTGAATATAATTCCTTATGCTATACAGAAGAAACTTGTTTGGTTTTTTTTTTTTTAATCTATTTTTATATATAGTGGCTAACATTTGCAAATCTCAAACTCCCAAATTCATTCCTTCCCACCCCCTTTCCCCTGTAACCATAAGATTGTTTACTATGTCTGCAAGTCTGTTTCTGTTTTGTAGATGAGTTCATTAGTGTCCTCTTTTTTTTAGATTCCACATATGAGCGATATCTCAGGATATTTTCCTTTTTCTTTCTGGCTTACTTCACGTAGAATGATGATCTCTAGTTCCACCCATGTTGCTGTAAATGGCATTATTTTATTTTTTATGGCTGAGTAGTATTCTATTGTATAAATATACCACAACTTCTTTATCCAGTCATCTATTGATGGACATTTAGGTTGTTTCCATGTCTTGGCTATTGTATATAGTGCTGCTATGAACATTGGGGTGCATGTATCTTTTTGAATTAGAGTTCCCTCCAGATATATGCCTAGGAGTGGGATTGCTGAATCATATGGTAAGTCTATTTTTAGTTTTTTAATGAATCTCCATACTACTTTCCATAATGGCCTGAAACTATCATTGTGAATCAACTACACTTCAATAAAAAAAAGTTTTAAAACAGATAATGGGGCATACTATTTAGTAATCATATATGCTTGCAAAAGGAAAATGTGAATTGCACTTTCATTCCATATTGTGGTCAAAGAGCCAGAGGAAGGAGGCAGAAAGAAAACTGTTCACAAATAGGTGGAATAAGAGCTAAAGGAGGTTTTAACTGAGACAAAATATTCACAGAAAGATGGGACCACGGGAGTCAGACCTGTTGCTCAAGGGGCAAAGTGGCACAGAGACAGCCCGCTCTTCCGCACACCCAATTGTTGAAATCAGGTCTGTGAGAAGGGGGCTGCCATCCCCGGAAGTGTACACCTCACGTCGGCAGATTGAACTGCGGGCCACCATGACTGCAAACACATTTTCCTCTTTGAGAACAAAACGATGAAAGGCAAGAGCTTCAAATGAGCAAAAGCTTATCCAATTCTCAATCAGATGAACATGCTGTGGGTTCAGAGCCAACTAATCATTCGAGCTGACTTTTGTCAGTGCCTTTCATTTAACCAGCTGGAATGTTTTCTAAGTACCATCCATTCAGCCCTTTGAAATGAGGGATTTGCCTCTTGTTGGGAAATACGCATCTCGTCATGAAGACGGAACACGATGTCTTTGGTTTCGTTATTCCCTAGAGAAGGAGGCTTTCTTGTACTATGTGCCAGGAGTTTACTAGAGGGGAGGGGGAAGCTGATTACAGCAAATTTCTTTCAGGCATCAGAGACTGGGAGACATTTATGTAGAGGGCTGGATAGATTAGGAATATAAAACCTATAGACTTCGCTCCCACGGTACCAATAGTCATGGAACAAACTCTCAGAAGAAATCAATCACTGCTCCTTTTTTTTTTTTTCCTATGTCCAGGAATTCATGAAGACAGAATGAGCAAGAGCAAGGGACCAACTTAAGAAGTGTGATAGATTCAAGGTTATTAGTAACCAAACGCTCAGATATAAAGGAGTTGGGACTAGACTAGATATGAAACAGCACTCTATGTTTTTTTTCTCAAACTTATGCATCTTTTTCTTTAACCATTGAAAGAAAGTAAAGATTGACATCTGTCTTTCACCACACACCTTATGTGGTAAAAAATCCCAGGCCAATCTGAGATTTTAATGGAAATGATAAAACCACATAAGAACCAATGAAAAATACAGTGAAGATAATAAACAAAGAAAGAAAAACAAACAAAAATATAAAGGAATATTTATATAATCTTGAGGTGCAAATGGTGATTTGAAGACTAAAACTAAAAGCAAAGTTTATAAAGGAAAAGAGAGAGAGATTTGACTTTATTCAAGGGAAAAAGTTTTTTTCATTCAGGATTCAAGTCCCATAAACAAAGGGAAACCAAAAGAATGTATACAAAATTCTCAAGTTTCCTTTGGTTGCTTATAATTCACTCAAGCTGGTTCATGACAAAAGAAAAAGAATAGAAGATAAGGATACGGCAGGTATCTCACAGACTCCAAGGCTAAGAGTGTCACCGGACCTCAGGAAAGCTGGAAACGGCACAGGCAGCCATTGGGAATGAAGGAATGAAAGGATGCCTGTTATAACCATAAACAGTGGTGATACTATTTGCTCTATATCTTTTACAAATTAATTTTTTAAAAAATCAGTAGATAAATAAGCAGAAGAGTAAGTGCAAAAAGGCTAATAAATCTTACAGTAACATTGAACCTTGCTTGCAAGCAAAACAATGACAGAATTCAGAAATTCTATTTTAATAAAAGATTATTGTATAAAATGGGTGAATATTAAAAATATAAAGATTATAATAAATAACTTTAAACTACATGATTATACTAATTGTTATAATAAATATACTCATCATGTAATAAAATATTATTAAAATACTGTAACCACCAGGATCTGCAGAAGATGTGTAGAATCAGACATCTGTGTGTGCTTTATATACATGGCCTTTATTATATTAAGGTTCCTTCCTTCTATATCTATCGTTGACAGTCTCTATCATGAAATCGGTTATTGTATTTAGTTAAATGCTTTTTCTGCATCTATTGAGATAATCACATGATTTTTATCCTTCATTCTGTTAATTTAGTGTATCCCATTTATTGATTTGCATAAGCTGGACCATCTTTGTATCTCACAGATAAATCCCACTTGACCATGTTGTAAGATTTTTTCAATGTGCTGTTGAATTTGATCTGCTAGTATCTTGTTGAAGATTTTTGCATCTATGTTCATGAGGGCTACTGGCCTGTAATTTTCTTTCCTTGTAGTGTCCTCGTCTGGCTTTGGTATCAGGGTGAAGTTGGTCTTGTAAAAGAAGTTTGGCGATGTTTGTTTTCTTCCATTTTTTTGGAAGTGTTTGAAAAGGACTGGCATTAATTCTTCCTTAAATGGTAGCATTCATCAGTGATGCTGTCTGGTCTTGGGCTTTTAGTTGTTGGGAGAGTTTTGGTTACTGATTTAATTTCCTTACTTGTTATTGGTATGTTCAGATTTTCTATTTCTTCATGATTCAGTCTTGGTAGGTTGCATGTTTCTAGGAATTTGTTCCTTCTAGGTCATCCAATTTGTTGGCATATAATTATTTGCAGTAGCCTCATGATTCTTTGTATTTCTGTGGTAGCTGTTATAATATCTCCTCTTTCATTTATAATTCTCCGTATTTTCTTTTTAAATTTTATATTTATTTATTTATTTAGTTTGTTTTTGTTTTGGGGTGAGGTAATCAGGTTTATTTATTTAAAGCCCTGAGGTCTTATGGAAAATTAATATGGGTGAATAGAAATCAGCATTGTGAGAGAAATGCTAGCTACTTTTGTGTTTAGAAGGAAACAAAAATTCTTGCTACTAATAATTTACAGTTGTTTAATGTTTACAGTTCACTAAATTCTGTCTCAGTTTCTTCATCTGTAAAATGGGAATAATAATAATTATGCCTCCTTCACATGATTATTAAGAGAACTAAATGAGTTAATGTAACTTCCTGGGATGTAGTAGAGCCTATATAACTGTTTACTAAGTAAAATAAATAGGTTAAGGTGTTACCCACCTAGGTTTTTGGACTCCTTTATCAATAGAAATTGATAAGAGGGAATTCAGGCAAGGCTTTACTGGGACTCGCGCTGCAGCATGAGGGAGTGAGAACAAGTAACAGGTTCCCTTGCTCACTCCCTGAGTAGGAGGTGAGCTGGTCCCTTAAATGGGGTGAGGGTAGGGGCAAGTCCAAGGATTGGGCCAGAGGGGTGGCTTAGGTGGTCTGCCTACTCCCTTGGTGGGGCTGTGTGCAGGGATCATGAACAGTACCCTGCTTCTGCTCCCAGCACCTCAGAAGTGGCAGCTGGTTTTTTGGTCTTTTTATATCTTGTCCATAATTTGCTCCAAATTTTTAGTCCCTTATAGTTTCTTTGTATTCTGTTGCTTGAGGAAACATTTGTCTAGGTATAAGCACTGCAGCCAAAGGTCCCAGGTCCCAGGTCCCAGCCTGTCTCAAAATCATCATGCAATCTTAAAAAAAAACAGGTGAGTCAGATGGGGTAGATACTGTTATTCTCATTTTACAGATAGGGACAGTGGGACCTTGTTGTGACTTGTTCAAGGTCACAAGGACAGAGAGCAGCCTTGGCTCTTAGTTTAGAGCTTTTTCCACTTAGTAGTTGGCAACTTTTTCATCCATGTGGAAATTAAAATTAAGGAGCCATTTATATATTAAAGCTGTTTCTGAATAAAAGCAAGTGCATGTAGCCAGGGTGAAAACGATTTGCCAGAGGCTGTCTCCAATGCTGGTCTGCCCACTGGTTCTTTGGCCCTGCCAGTGTGTGGTCATACAGCAGTTGTCATTGTGTCCTTTTGCCCCTTTAAGAGTTTTTTGGTTGAATTTACAATAGTCATTTGAACTCAGTCTGGGTCAGCAATAAACATTTCCTGTCAAAGCCAGAAGGAAAGAAATCATTAAAATAACTTTGGCCACAATAATTTTTGTATGTCCCTCAATATCTCCTGGGTAATTGTCAATTTAGCATAAAGTCGCCAGTACTGAGCTGGACCTGGTGGGGAGTTGGCTTCTTGCTGCTGAATTCTGCACATGATCTGCAACAGATGTTTCTTCTTAAGGTTTGTGGGAACCTTGCTGACCCTCCTCCACTCAATTTCTCTCTCCCCTAGCAACAAATGCCAGCAAGGTGGAGCTCAGGAGATTCTGAGCTTGATCTATGGAGTTACTGGAAGAGCCCAACTCAAGACTATTATCAGACTGAAGTAATAGTAAACTCTAGAACCAGATTCACTCCTTCACATACACAGAAGGCACCCTGCTATGCTTTGTAGCTGCTTTGAACCCTTTGGAAGTCATGGAAGGGAGGAGAGAAAAATTACACAATAAACAATGCTTTGAAATGGGATACCTCTGATGGTTTCCAGCCCAAGAGTGAGCTCAGTTGAAAACTGGCTTCCATGGGACTTCCCTGGGACTATCTTATTAGATAACACAGAGTTGCTTTGGAGAATTAACATGGTATTTTAAATTGATTTTGCAGAAAGAACACAATCCCATTGCAGAGTTTTCAGGACCTGAGGCCTGCAGTCAGTTGCACCCAAGAGAGTGGTGATTTGGTGATCTGAGTGTAACAAGGGTATTTGCTAGAGCACCAACCAGTCCTTTTCTGGAGAGAACACAAGTTTCTGATCTTATCATATTTTCTGATCTATTTACCAAGGAGCCCCCTTCACCCCAGAGTCTATAAAATGGTAAGAACTCAAACTTCCTGAAGAACCATGCCATGTCATCTCAAAGAGAACAATGCAGGTCCCTTTGAAAGGGTTGGCAAAAAGATGGGCCAATTGTTTTTCATCTTGGCTGCTGTCAGAATAAAGTGCAGTTCTAACTGAGCAGGAACTTAATTCCCAGGACAGACTCCTCCCCCATATCCTATGCTGTAGCTCCTCTCTGAAGTACCCAGATGAGACTATCTCATGCAGATTTCCTGAGTTTTTCAGATGCTTAACCCACCACCAAATGGAAGAAATTAACTACTTGATGATCATAAGCACGGAGACCCCAGACCTTCTGCTACCTAAGAGTTGATCACCATCAACCAGTCAGAATTGTGCACAGCTGATCACAGGCCCTGGGACACCCCTCCTTCAGCTGCCCTTGAGAAAGGCTCAGCTGAAACCCTTCAGGGAGTTCGGGGTTTGGGGGGCACAATCCACCCGTTCTCCTCGCTCAGCCCTGCCGTAAACCTTTCTTTGCTCCAAACTCTGACATTTCACTTTGTTTGGCCTCACTGTGCATTGGGCACATGGACTTGCTTTCAGTAACACGATGGCTGAAGGTTGAAGCACAAGCAGTTTCAATTAGAAGGAAGACCTTCATCAGATCTAGAGCTCATCACCCCCCTCCAGGATGCTATCTTCCTCCCTTTAATTGAAACCTCTCATGTTTCAGTTTTGGTCCACTTGGTCCTTCACTAGCCTCTGCAATGATGAAAACACATGGTGTTTCACTCTTCATTGTGGCTTCAGATGCTTGGAGGAAAACTGCTTCCCCCACAACTCTTCCCCTCATTTCTTTATGAAAAGGATATTTTGTGATGAAAATAACACATGCTTATAGTAGAAAACTTGGAAAATGCACTAATATGTAAATTACATGTAACTTTACAAACGTACTATATGCCATGGTATGTAGACATTCCCCCCACTTCTCTTGTCAATATGGGTTTCCTAAGCATTAGTCATGTTGAGGATCCCAAGGGCAGGGAAAGAGGTGGTCCTGAGGCCACAGTGGATCATCAGAATCCATTTCACATGCACCCCTCAACACACACCCACACCCTACAAGTAATATCAGCTTCCTGCCAATAGAACAGGCCCTCCCCTATGCCACATGCCCCTAAAGTAGCCCACACGTGGCTTAGACTCAGGCAGGTCACAGGTGTAGTGAGTACAGATGGGTGACTACATGATGCTTTAAGAAACCTGAAGGACCTTCTGCCCTCAAATCATTTCCCCATAATTCTGCAATTTCTTTACTTTTACACAATTTGATATTCTGGCAAAGGAGATCAGGCCCTTTAAATTAGCCAGAAAGTGCCTTTCAAGCACCGAGACAGTATTTGGAAATCTATGTGACAGTTTCTAATGTCTGTTTCTATATCACCTGCTTTATAATTTATTCGTACAATTACTTTATGGCAGCAGAGAAGTTGCCCATTTTCTTGATATCAGTTTCCTAATCATTTCCACCTGTGCATTGTGTTTACCCATTCCTGTGCAGGTACTGCTCCAAAGGCTATTCTCCTAAACCATAAATTCTGCCTGAACTTATCAAAGAATGAACACAAACTGATGATTACTAAAGCATGGAGGAATCTGCATCTGAATTGAATACTGCCAGCGTGAAAAAGGGCTACATGTTAAAGGCACTTCTAAAACAACGGTCACATAAGGTATTTCATCAATACATTTTACTACAAAATTTGCTCCAGTGTTAATATGTGTGTTCTTATGCATGATAAACATATCTGATACAGTCTTCCTACTGCTCATTTTGAATTTCTGGATCTAGGACTGTTTCTTTAGCACAGAAAGCCCATTCCAAGAAAAACAGTATTCTAAGTACAGGCATTCAATGCATTAAAATAATGCACAGTCTTATGCAGCTTGTATGACTAATACACGTATAATTGACACTGAACCCTGTAGTACTGAGGCTAAATAGCAAGTAATGTGCAGATTCAGCATGGATAACACTCTCTTTAGTCAGAAAAGTAAAAGAAATGAAGGACAAAACAGCTATTGACACTGGCTTTGGAATCTGAATTTTAGGAAGACTGTTATTTATTTACTACTACTTGGAATGGTGCTCTCAAGTTTGTGGAGAATTTGCTTCTCACTTAAGTCCTTTCAAATTAGAAAACATCTATTTTTATTTATTTATTTTCAATTATCTAGTTTTTCTTCCAGTTCTATTGAGATATAATTGACACACAGCACTATGTAAGATTAAGGTGTGCAGCACAATGATCTGAGTACATACATCATGAAATGATGACCACAGTAAGTTTAGCGAATATACATCATCTCATATGGATACAAAATGAAAGAAAAAATGTTTATCCTTGTGATGAGAACTCAGGATTTACACTCCTGACCACTTTCATGTATAATACAGAAGTGTTAATTATATCAATCTTCTTGTATACTGCATCCCTAGCGCTTATTTATTTTACAACTGAGAGTTTGTACCTTTTGACCACTTTGATCCAATTCCTCCTTCCCCCGCCTGCACCTCTGGAAATCACAAATCTGATCTCTTTTTCTATGAGTTTGTTTGTTTTTGAAGTATAATTGCCCTACAACACTATGTTAGTTCCTGGTGCACAACATAGCAATTTGATTTTTCTAATACGTTACAAAATGATCACCAGTGTAAGTCTAGTTACTGTCTGTCACCACACAAAGATGTTACATTATTATTGACCGTATTCCACACACTGTACATTTCATACCCATGACTCACTTATTTTGTAACTGGAAGTTTGTGTCTCTAAATTCCCCTCACCTACTTTAAAAATTCTATAATAAGCCTAGTACAACAATTCTGAAAATTTCTGAGAAGATATTCAGTATCAGAGAACAGTACCATTCTTTACGGTTTTGGAGGTGGAGAAAAAAACTGAAAATAAATCTATGTCAAAACATACACATTGCCGTTACGTGTTGGCATTTTGGCAGCAGAGCAGTTTAGAGTTGAAGCTGCTCCTCTATCTTGAAGTCAGCCATGGGAGTAGTTTTGAGTTTTGGGTGCCTGCTACTATATTTGACCAGAACATCAAAGGTAAGAGGGAGTCCCAGCCCTCAGTGAACGTACCATCTCACAGGGGAAGCAAACATGAACAGGTATGGGAATGTCAGAGGTACACAGCAATGGGACACGTCTGCAAGGTTAACACGCAGGAGGGAGGGACCAATTCCACCCTAGAGTTGGGAGGGAGGAGTCCAGGAAATGCACAAGAGAAAATGCCAGAACCAGCTTCTGCTGCCCGCTTGACTTGTGGGCAGGAAAGGCATCGTGGGTGATGTAAACATTCACCTGCCCGGGGCATCTGGGACAATGCCAGTGGAGACTCAGTGACGTAGTTTCTCCATCCTTCAGCCGCTCACAGAACAAGTGCAGCTGAGAAAAGGGAGCATTAACTGATCGGACTCCGATCCCGGCTGCTAAGGCTGCGAAGGGGGGGGACCAGGCACTGGGGCGAGTCATTTTGTCCATGGCCTGGCACGCCCAGACCCTCAAGACTTTCGCTTGCTTAGGTTGCCTGGAGCCCAGCGCCAGGTACTGGCGTGAGAGGCTTCGTGACTTCCACTGGAGAGCAGTAAACACGCATTTATGAATGATCTCACACTTCTCCCTCCAGTGGGTTCGGCTGCCTTTTGATCCCCAAGTGGAAACATGTGAGGACTGTTTGTTTTTGGAGATGCCAGTGATGGCGCTGAAAAGTCTTTGTAGTGCCTGGATTTTCTGCCTTGTTCGGAAGATGCCGGAGACAGCTGTGTTCCTTCTCTCCCAAGTTGCGTGGTGTTCCTTAAAACGGGTGTTTTCATCATGGTTAGAGGGAGTTGAGGCAGATCTTTCACGACTGTATTTCAGGCAGATTTATACATCACCTTTGAAGGCGGCACTGGAATCGAACTGCCCCTATATCACTCTTCCCAGAAGAAATTAGCTGGCAAGTTTCCAGTAGTCAGCTTTAAAACCGAACCTTTAAGACTACAACCCCGTTTTCTCCAGGGTCTGGTTTTGTTCAAGCTAAGGAGAGGAGTGCAGATGGAGAAAAAGAGAGCTAGACTTTGGCAGTGATTTTGTTTACACTGTGTGTCCCGCGCTTAGCACGAAGCCTGCGCAGAGTAGGCACTCAGTAAACATGTGCGGAATGAACAAATTGTAATAATTAGGAATTAGAGAGGAAAACTTTCAAGTGTAATAATTAGGAATTAGAGAGGAAAACTTTCAAGTGGGAAAAGTTTCAAATCTTTGCATCTCATCTTTCTATTTTGCTATCTGTCATTCAGAATATTGTTTCTAATACTTACTAAAACGATTTTCATATTACAAGCACAATGTTTAAATGCATTAAAATTTATTTTAGAAAACAGTAAGTACAGAATTAAACAGCTAAGTGGGTTGAGCTTTCTGAGTTCAACACAGCTACAGGGAGCTTTTTTATTTTAATGAGAAGGATACAGAGGAGGCTGCAACAGTCAATCTCACAAGTTAATTGCACACCACGTACTTAGAAAACAAAAGGACGATTCTCGAGTCCAGTCATTGAATTGACAGAACAAACAATAGACTCTCTAAGCTTAAAGTTAATAAACTCTGACAGGGTGAATCAGACAAAGTAAATATTCATTGCATGTAGGGCCAGTGCCTATGGCAAGAGTCACACAGGTTCTGTTTCTAAGGCACAGGACCCCGGGGATGTGACAAGTGAACGCAGCTGCTGGGTGTGTGCGTCTTAAGGATGAAAGCTTTCCCTGCGATGTGCTCTTGGCTCCAGTACTGAGTCCTAGTGAACAAGAGGTTAAATCTGTGCCGTTCAGATTAGAATAGCATTCCCCACTGGGAAATTAAACGGCACTAAAATGTGTTCAGAGTGCGTTCAGAACCTGGGATGATGCATCTAACATGCAGTGCAGTGCCAGCGATGATTGCAAAAATAATTGCAGAGGAAGGAAGGAGGAGACTACAGAGGGGAGAGGAGAAAAGGAGAGGGAGGGGAGGGGAGGAGAATCTGAAGTAGATGGAAGCAGCCAAATCCAAATCAGTGCCTCTGGTGAGTCCTCATGGTCACTGGCAGTGGAGATCCATCTAGGATTTATCCTTCCCAGAGAAATTCTCCAGGTTCCCTGATTCCTTCTCTGCCACCAAAACTTCCTTGTTCTAGCCGTATTTTCATAGGTCCCTGAGTTTTCCCAACACCCTGATGGGTGGCTCACTAACTTGATAATTCAATGGGAAGAGGTGTTAATGGCTGATCATAGCAGAATGTCATCCCCCTCAGATCACATTTACGTTTTAATTGAGACCTTAAATGCCTTAACGGGAAAGGAAAAGAAATGGCCAAGGTGAGAATCTTGGGCTTTATGGGAGGGCCAGTGGGAGAGCTCTCTGGGACATGGGTAATGTTCCAGGGCTGTTTTTCTCAGCTCATCGCAGGGTGGCTGTCATCTACGTGGGCTCCATAGGTGAGAAGCCAGCTGATATCTGAGTCTTGCAAAGTCGAGAGTTGCATATTCTTTTGAAGGTTCTATGGAAACCCACGGTAGCTCACTTCTGGGTTTGAGTTTCCAAGATGAGCAAATCCAAATGTTTATCCCCAAAGCCCTCTTTTAAAATTCGAACTCATTCTCTTCTGTTTATGTCTCAATGAAGTTGGAGAACAAGTGGGCAAAACCCTTCTCATTAAGCATCCTTTCATCCACGTGGAGATGGTAATTATCGCCCCCTCCAGGCAATATAACCTCCATTTCTCTAGACTTCTCTTAATAAGAACCCTTTTTATACTGCTTTAGCCCCATCATAACCTTTTGCTGGATTTGCTCCACTTCCTCCTCCAATTTCCTACGTGCAAGGGTTTGTGCTTATTTGCTGTTTCAGTGGGAGAACCAACAGCCAGTACAGCCCACTCCACGGTCGGTCAGCAGAGCTGCCGTTTCCCCGGTGGCACTGTCAGTCACACCTCCTAAAACGTTCTAAATTAAATAAAACTAAATCACTGTCTCTTATTTAAGCCTCCCCAGATCTCATCAGAGTCTTCTAGAATGAAGGCACAAAATCAGAGGAAGATGTCATGTTTAAGTTGTCTTTATTTTGAACATAGCACTTAACAGGCTAGCCTGACTGTAATAGATGCTCATAAAAATGCTTGGTACTGAAGAATGGCCATTTCAGTTCAAACCATCTTTCTCACGCAGTACATTTCCCACGTCTTCCAACACTCCTATTTGGCCAACAGACAAAATGTGGACTCGAAGCGAATGCAATTTATGCCCACTGTTTACTCAGAGCTTAATTTTTTGTCATATTTTTGTGTTAGTTTTTTAAAGCACAAAGATTAAATGTTAGGGATGCTTTTCTTGGATGAAAGCCAGTGCTCTTAGGGATGTCAGTTCTGGAGAAATTTGAGGCTTTTATCTACTTGAGCAAAGCTTCTATCACCTCACCAAGGGGCGGCGGTCATCTGCTCAGATGAGAAGTGGGTATCTAAGTCCTCCGGAGAGGAGAGCTGTGTATTCTTCGGGAGGATCTCTAGCGATACAGAAACCCTGGAAACTGCTTTGGGGATGGGGTGAAAAAAATGAACAGAAATGTAACAATGTTGAGTCATCAAAATGAGGGTCTTAAGGATCATCGTTTTAGATCTGCAGCCCCCTCACTGAGGCCCTTATTCCCTCTGGAGGGTGGCTCAGTGGCCACATTACTGCATATTTACCTCCATACTCACTTCTGAGGGTAGCAGACTGCAGCCCCCCAACAGTATTTAGAACCCCTAAAGCCTTACTCCTTTACCCCTTAATACTTCATTGTATTTACTCTAAAAGCAAGACATTCTCGTATATAGCCACAACACAATTACCAACTTCAGGGAATTTAATGTTAATATAATGTTATCTAATCTCTAATCCATCTTCTAATATTGTCCATTGTCCCGATAAGGTTTTTAGAGCATGCAGTCCAGGGTCACAGCTTGCATTTGGTTGACATTTAGTCTCCTTTATTCTGGAAGAGTTTCCCAACCTCTCTTTGTCGTATTATGGCCTTGACATTTTTTAAGAATACAGGCCACTTATTTTATAGACAATTCCTCAAATTTGGTTATGTCGAGTGTTTCCTGATGGTTACATTCAAGAAGATTCTGAGGGCTTTTCCATGAAAAGTCAGAAATCATAGACTTTTCCAATGGCTTTCCATCTTATTTAGAATGAAATGTACACACATTACCAAACCGTACGAGGTCCTGCTTCTTCACTGTTGGTCCCTGGCGTGCTCTCTCTCTCTCTCTCTCTGCCTCAGGCCCTTTGTACTTGCTGTTACCACTTCCCATTATATGCTCCCCCTGGTCT
This sequence comes from Camelus bactrianus, assembly GCF_048773025.1. Classification (NCBI taxonomy): domain Eukaryota; kingdom Metazoa; phylum Chordata; class Mammalia; order Artiodactyla; family Camelidae; genus Camelus; species Camelus bactrianus. The sequence goes on along the minus strand of NC_133568.1, from coordinate 18,223,134 downwards.
TTGCTTGTCTTGCCCCCCCCACTTTATTCAGGTACCTTTACCCACAAACTGAGTGATAATCTCAGATTCCAATCCACGGCCTTCTTTCATTGTTTGGAGCCCTCCCTTCCTGCCAGATTTCTGAAAGCCTTCCTCTCTCTGCTTTCTACCCCTAGTATGTACGTGTGTGTGATGTTGATTCATAATTTGCCCTTTGAAACTAATCTATGTGTCAGTGTCATTTATGGGTGGAGTTTGTATTTAGAGCACGATTAATTTAGGTGAGAGTGACATCTAGTGGAGCAGTGATGATAGTCTGAGCTAAAAGCTCTTGATTAGACGCAAAGATCCAGGGAGGGGCACAACAAGAGCAGAACAACAGAATCCCCACCCCGGTTCCTTTGTGAGACATGGAGATTTCAGTGAGACTCCTGCTGACTTTTGATGCGACCTTTTGATGTGTTAAAAATACCTGAAAACTTAGGTTTCTATTACATGTGTTTTGGAGGAAGTGTAGAGGACAGGTCTAATATCAGAAAACTAAGAGAGACTTTGGTGTGTGAGACAGCGTAAGCTGTATTAATTAATTTTTCAAGAGGTTGATTTATCACCCAGAAAGTATGAACGTGAAATTCATGTATGCTATCACCAAGTGGTGGTAAAAATTCAAAATTAAAGACTTTATTCATTAGGTGCACTAGCAAAGGAAGAAATTAACAAATTTTTCTACTTGTTGTACCTTAAAATATAAATATACGAAATGCTACAGTATTGAAAAAATAAAAATCAAGCTTTAAAATGCAAGATAAAGGATATTTTAATCCTTATTGTAAATGCGAGTGATTTACATTACAATGAGTGCTGTAGGGGAGTGCATTTTTTCTCACTCCCACACCAACGAAGTATGTCTTCAGGCTAATCTGATAGGCAAAACAAAACGAAACTTAACTCAAGCTAGTTTTATTTTGCATTTCTTTTATTACAGGTGAGATTCAGTAATGTTTCATCTCTTTTTTTCTTCTCTACAAATTGTCGTTTTATGGCTTGCCCATTACTCTATGGAGTTACTGGTCTTTTAAAAATTGATGTGTAAGGCACTCTTTAGATTAGGCTAACTAGCCCTTTGAGCTCTGAGTTGCAGTTTTTTTTTTTTTTTTTCAGTGTGTCCTTTGTCTTTTGACTTTTCTTAGGATGGTTTTTGCCATGTAAAATGCTCTTATTGTTTGGGTTTTTGTGCTATACTTAAAAAGGCATTCTCTTTTCCAAGACTGTAAACACAAATTATAGTGTGGTTTCTTACAGTACTTTATGATCCATCTTAAATTTAAATATATGATCAATCTGGAAGTTTTGAAATAGTATTCTCAACTTTACTTTTTTCAGCTGTTGAATTGTCCCAACATCACTGATTCATATAATGTACTTTTCCCCTAGTGATTTAAAATGCCACCTTTACTGTGTGCTTTTGAGTAGCAGTACATTTTGCTATCTATCCATGTTGATGTACAGAGATGGAAAGCTATTGAAGATACTATTTCAGTTCTCCAGGATGCTGTGGCTGTGGTTCCACTTTCCCTTCCTGCTCCTGCTGGCTGTCCTGGTTTGTTTTTTTTTTATAAGAACCCCTCTCGACATGGTTGTCCATGGGCACTATTTTTGCTTTCTCTTCTTTTGTTCTTTCCTGAACCCCATCAATCAGGCTTTTGTGCCCACAGGTCACCAGGACCGTCCTAGTCAAGGTCACCAATGAGGGTTCTGGTTTGCCCAGGATTGTCCTCGCTTTTACCTGTTGACCCGGCATAATTACGAATTGTGTTCCCTCTCACTTTCACAAATGTCCTGGTTTGAATGATAAATGATCACCCCCCTCCTGCCCATGACAACTTTCCCCCAGATTCACCTGTGGTTAACGTTTTCCCACATTATCTGTATTATTTGTGCTTTCTCTGTATTTCTTGAGAGCAGAAATAATTTCTTATGTAGCCACAGCACAGTGATTAATTTCATCCATTTCTCCTGAAGCAATAATTTAACTTACTGTCCATAAATTACAGTTTTGTCTGTTGACCTAAAAATTTTCCCTATGTCCTCCCACCCCCTTACCCCCTGCCCCCCTGCCAAGTATAGGATCCAGCCTATGGCCAGGCATTGGATTTCCTTGTCATATCTCTTTGGATTCCTTTAACCTAGAACTTTTTTTGTCTTTTACAGCACTGATAGTTTTTTTTGGTGGGGGGAATTAGGTTCATTTATTTAATTAATTAATTGTTTAAAGGAGGTACTGGGGATTGAACCCAGGACCTTGTGCATGCTAAGCATGTGCTCTACCACTGAGCTATACCCTCCCCCAGCGTTGTCAGTTTTGAAGAATACAGTCTTCCCCTACCTTTTTATTTAGAACATTCCGCACTTTCTGTGAATCATAGGTACTTTTTAAATCACATAGCTCTATGTCTCGGCGTGGGGGGTGCTGAAGAGAACTTGATGGCCACATTCCCCCCTCAATCTTCCTGGAGAACTGGATCCCAGACTTCCTGCAGGAATCTGGGCAGCGGGGTGAGGCGTGAGTGAAGGAAGGCTGGGCTTTCCTGACACACTGGCTCTGGGGCCCCATTCTTTCCCCATCCATGCTCCACTGTTCTGTTCTAGAAAGCCCTTGGCTTGGCCCTTGGCTGACCCCAAGTCTTGGTCAGAGGGATGGTTGTGGTGGGTTCCTGTGGGTGGACAGGGCGTCCTCAAAGTCACAGGTTCAGAAAAAGAATCATGATGCCCACTGGCCTGTCCCACTCAGTCCAGTTTCCCTTCCTCCCTCCCTTCTGCCCTTCCCCAGACATCCAAGCCCCACTGCTCACAATTGTCAGTCTTCCCCTGTATCATTTACAGTCATTCCAGGCACCTCCAGGGACACGTGTATCACCCGTTGAGAAACATGGCTCTTAGGTGCTGTTGGTCCCTCTCTCTTAAAGGCCTCAACAAACTGCTGTGTCCTCAGTCAGACTCAGAGGAATCGGATCAAATGCCATGATGCTGTTTCCTCAGCTGAGCAAGAACTCCTTCATTCTCATACCAGAACCCCAAAATGTTTGTGCCCCATTCGGGTTAGAGAAAGACCCCCTCCCGCCAGTCCTCCCAGGGAGGCCGGAGGAGCCCCGGGAACTGCGGCCGTCGCCCACGAGCCCGCGGCGCTGGGCCTGGCTTCGCTGGGAGAAGCCCCGGCACAGGCGGTCTTTCACGTGGACTGGTCCCGATTCAGCCCCCACTCAGCCTCGCTTGTTTGGAGCGAGGCTTCTGCTTCTCCCCATCTGACTGTCCCAGAGGAGCCCCGCTCCTGCTCCTGGGCTACCCCTCATACCCACGCTTGCCTCCCACTGATTCTTTTCTGGCTTGACCCCTGACCTCCTAGGTGAGCACTTGCTGATTCCCCACTCAGCGGAGCCCGCGGGGACCTCTGGAACCTCTGGCCAACCTGCCCACTTCTTTCCTAAATGTTAATTTACAGGAAGTTGACACAGCTAAAACCACTTCACCCTAGCAGGGAGAGGTCCCTGCCCTGCCCTGGCAAGTCCCTGCTCACTGGAGCCCTGACTCAGCAGAAGGTCTCACCAGGGGATGTCTTGGAAAGACTCCAAAAGAAGATGCTAGGGTTCCCGGAAACATCCTTCCTTCCTCGCAGTCCTGAGACTCTCCTGTGATTAGGAAACTGTCTTACACAGAAGCACATGCTTTGACCATGCCTTTGTTCTGCAGAACACAAGGTCTAGGGCTGAGGGAAACACAATGCTCATACGTCCGCGGGGCGTCTCCATCGTGAGTGAATGATTTGCCCCTCTTCATCTGAAAAATGAACTTTCTCTTTCGAGAGTTTGAGAGAAAAATCAAAGGAGAAGTGAAATTCATGGGTCAAAGAGAGCTTGGACCACAAACTGAACAAAGACATTGGCTTTCCAAAAGCATGTTTAAACATTTTATCTTAAAAAAATCTTCCCATAGTTTATAAATAGCGCCTAGCTATCAGCTCCAGCATCAACCTTGGAGAAGTACTTTCAGCTTTATGACCGAGTTTGTGTGCCTGTGGCCAAATGGGTTTAGAGTAGAAACATTTTTTTTTGGTCATCTGGCTTATTGTTGTTCCCTTCTGAGGCCACAGTATTTGTCTGGGCCATGGGATTACTCAATCAATCAAATATTTATTGAGTAACCAGACAACCATTGGAAAAATTAGACTTGGACCATATTGTATTTCCTACTATCTGCCTTAAAGTCTTAAGGCATTTGAGATCACTAATGCTTGTCTTTTGTTTTGGAGCTTAGAAAAGAATCCACGTGGTTAGAAAAAAGAGGAGTATATGTGTGCAGAAGTAAATACATTCCTATGACATTTGGCAAATAAAACAGCCACGCGTTCCGTTGCCCCGGTGAAGTGTCTATTTATGAATGTTTCCATTTGAGCTGTTTTCTCCATAATACATTGTCTGTGCCAATGACATCCACTTGAAACTGGGAATTCAATTTTAGTTTCCTTCATTTACTATCCCTGGAGAGTATAAGACCAACATAAATAATGTGTGTTGGGGGAAGAGTACACACACACACATTTCTACCAAGTGGGTGTGGAGAGAGTCAGTGGGGCTATTTACCAGTATTTCTGCTTCTCCTCTTTCTGAGGACATGGAAAAATTTCACTTCTCTGCTCACTTGAGTTAAGGTCGACCATCTGACTAACTTCAGCCAATGAAATGTGGTCAGAAGTGGAAGGGGCCATTTTTGGTAGAGGCACAATTTTCCACATTCCCTTCCATCTTCCATGACAACTGATGATGTTCCAGCTGGTAGGGAGTCCAGCAGCATAGGTTCAGGCGTAACAATAAGATAAAGAGGTATCCCCCACTGGCTTGAGATGAACACGTAGCAGGAGAGGAACAGTAATTTATCCTTGGCCACTAAAATATCGGGGTTGTATTTTTCCTGTAGCACAACCTTGTATATGCCGAAAAACACAAAAATTCATATGTAGAAGTGAACTGCTGCTGTAGCAAAGACCTAAAACAAATGACTTAAGGACCAGGTGGTGGGTAGAAAGGACTGTGCGTGCCTACAGTAAACTGGGATGTAGATTTTGTTCCTAATGAGCTTGTGCCATTAGGGGAAAAGACTGGGGGAAAAATTACTGTCAGTAGTGTGTGTTGTTAACTGATGACTGTTTTTGGCAAGATGCTTGCGATATTGTGATTTATGAGAAATATATATTCTGTCATGACCAAAAGAAAAAAAATATGTCTCAGATATATGTGGTATTGGTCTACTGTTCCTGACTCACAGTTCCTAAAACCCTTGGAATTTCCTAAGGTTTTTTTTTTCCTCGGAAATAATAAAGCCGTCTTCTACTATGTGAATGAGGTGACTTTTGGAAGCACCTGAAGAAGGGGCTGGTTGCTGGGGGAACGTTCAGTCCCATGCCCCGATTTCCCAGAAGTGGAGAGGGCTTGAGGTTGAATTAGTCGCCACTGGTTGATGATTTAGTCTATCATGACTATGAAATGAAGCCTCTATAATGCCCCAAAAGGACAGGGTTTTTTGTCCTTTTCCTGGAGCTTTTCCACATCAGTGAAACAGAAGACTTCCGTGTGCCGCCATGCTGGGCCCCAGACTTTATGAGGACAGAAGCTTTGTTTGAGACCTCACCCTGTGGATCTCTTCATCTGGCTATTGATTCATATCCTTTAATGTCCTTTTATAATAAATTGGTAATTTAGTGAGTAAATGGGTTTTCCTGAGTTTTGTGAGCTGTTCTAGCAAATTAATGGAACTCAAGGAAGGGGTCATGGGAACCAATGATATACAGCCAGTTGGTCAGAAGTATAAGCGATAACCAGGATTTGGGATGGGCATTTTGAGCTGGAGGGGGTGGTTGAAGCCTCCAGTTTGTAGCCGGTGGGTCAGATGCACAGGTAACAACCTGCTCTGGTGTCAAATGTGAAGGATATTCTTGGCGGACTGAGCCCTCAAAATGTCTGCCCAGTGGGTTTTAGAATTGCTGTTGACAAGTATCTACCATGTGTCCCTCATTTCTGAATGGGGGTGCTTATCGAAGTTATCCTGTCCTTGTTCCACCATTGAAAGGTGGTTGTGTGGAGGGCAGATAATTTGACTTTTTCATCAGAGGTCCTTAAGTCAGTGGGTGCTATATCCAGAGCAGATGTGAAAATGGCTGTGCGTCTCCCCAGATCCTGGGTTTAGAACTAACACTGTGTCAAAATGAAACATGCTGGCATGTATCCCCTTGGAGGAGGAGATGAGTGTATTTAGCATGTGAAAAGGAACTGAATATTCAGTAGCAAAAGGGGCCAACACTAGTAGTCAATAAGGCTGATCACAGACAATTCCAGTTCTCTTCCTAAGCGAATATGACATCTTGCAACCTTGATGTTGAACAGGCTGTGTGATTTCCTCGGCCAATGAAACAGGAATGAAAATGACATGTAACACTTTCAGACAGAAGACTTAGATGCAGTGCAGTTCCCTTTGAACATGAGTTTGAACTGTGTGGGTCCACTTCAAAGGGGATTTTTTCAATCAGTACATATAGTACTATAGCATCTGCAGATATGGAGGACCCACTATGGAACTTGAACATTTGCTGATTTTGCTATATGTAGGGCTCCTGAAACCAATCCCCCACTGGACACTAGGGGACGACTGTCCTTGATTTGCCATTTCCCCTTCCTCTTGCCATGGCCACAGGTGATGTTCGAGAGGGTGGAGACTCTAGCAGCCTAGATCCCCAAGTGAGGACAATGCAGAGTAGAAAGTCCTGCTCACGCAAGATGGGCATGTGGCATCGATGAGAAATAAATCTTTGTTGTTTTAAGCCTCCAGGATGTTGGGGGTTTTGGGGTTTTTTTTGTTTGTTTGTTTTTGTTTTTACTGCAGTACAATCTAGCGGAATAATGTAGGTGAAAATGTTTAAACTGAATATTAAAATCTGAAAAAGTTTTCCTCCTAGATAAAAGGCAGTACCCTTAACAGATAAATTTGCTTTTACTGAACAGCTCTGCTGGTTGGTTCTCATAAATTTCTGTTGAAATTTTAGTGAAACAAATGAGCTACTATTTTATTATTTAAATTAAAAAAATTTAATACAGTTTTTAAAGGTTACTTTCCATTTACAGTTATTACAAAATATTGGCTATATTCCCTGTGTTGTACAGTACATCCCTGAGTTTATCTTACACCCAATAATCACCTCCTTACAGGATTCCATAGGTGTTCCATGCTCTCACTGTCTGGTAACATTTTTTTCTTACCTTCTTGACACTTCTACTATACCAAGATTCAACAATATATTCAATTTTATTTGTTTTAAACCCACCTGTTCTCAGATAGTACACAATATTTTTAAACATATGAAAGAAGACAAACACATTTATTTTTAAATATTTATAGGAAGAAAAGAGCTGTCTTGAAGCATTTGGTGTGAATTAAATTACTGCTGTTGAACACTAAATCAGTTCCTGGCACTGGGTTATGAAGTTACCATTGCTTGATAGCAGTGACTATACAAATTTATCTAGGAAAAAAGTCTTTTTTCCAACTCTTTAAGGATGGGTAACATGGTACACGGTATCTACAATGTGTATGATTTTGCCAAACATAGGAAAACATTCTTCAAATTAAGGATTTATTCCTCTTCTCCAGAGTCCAAGGACATAACATTAATCTCAAGTCTATGAAAATTAATCTGTGGGAAGTTAAGATAACAGAGTTGAGGGTTGCTGCTTTCTGATGATCTAATTTACTTCGGGGGTAGGGCTTTATAGAATGTAGAGAAATGGAGAATTAATAGATTTCCTTCAAATCCCTGATGTGCAAAGTGAACTTTTGGCAAGTGTTGACCTACAGTTAGCTGGTGATGGGACTCTTTGACAAATGCCTGAAATGTGTGCATCTTCACTGCCTTCTCTCCTTTTCTTAATGTTGTCTCTTCAACTTGGAATGTTGTCTTTTTCTCCAACCATCAAAATCCCTCTTGTCTTTCCAGATCCAACTAAAAACACTAATCCTCCATGGAACATTTGATGGAGGCAATAGTGATAATAATAGATTATATTTTTAAGTAGAAGTAAGACAGTGATATTTAGGTTCCCATGTGCCAGACACTGGGTTAAGGCTTTGGGTGATGATCTCACTTAATTCGCATTGTACGCTTATGTCTTGAAACTGTTCTTACCCGCCTTAGTCCTTCATTGGCTCCGAATTCCATTGCTATAGAAATGCTCCACCTTGCCTTTGCTGCACATATACCCGAGTTTGATTCCAAGCTCAAAAACTCACTAGACTAGCTTTGCGATCTTGGAGAAATGACTTAACTTTTCTAAACCTATGTGTACAAGGATGAGAAGAACTCAGAAGTCACGACAATAGCTGTGGTCCTGGGATGGTCTTCCATCAACAATTCAGGATGCCCTGCGCTTCCCTTTTGTGTTAAATCCCATGTCACCTTGGCTTTTGGCTTACCCTTTTAATTTGGTGGAACACATTCTCCAGATGCTTTTCGAGAAAGTAAACATGAGCCAAGAGGCTATGTTTGTGAGACCTCTCATGTCTGAAGTTTTATTTATTTGAATACTTCTCTCAGGTGCCTGAGCCTCCTCTTTCTGACCTCTTCCGGGGTCATTTGTGTTCATCAGCTTGTGTTTGGGTTTTCCCCTCTCCCAGCTTACGTTCTGATAGTCTTTTGGTTTGCCGAGTCAGTTCCTATTTATCCACATTCTTTTCCACCATGTGAGATTGTGTAGCTGTCTTCTCTTCACTGTCTCTTGGTCATTGTGGGGTGATGCTTTTTTTAAAAAAAAAAAAAACCCTTTATTGTAATGCAACTCTGTTGGGGTTTTTGCTGGAACACATATATCCAGAAATATTCAGTCCACTACATTTAATCAGAAGTAGGGACTGTTGTCATTTTAGCATGAAAATTTAGAAGGATGACTAGAGTTCTCATGTGTATAGAATGTCATACCTCTTTTACATAAAAGTTGGAATTAGGGAAGGAGGAGTTGGGGAGGGGAGTTAATGATTCCCATTTGGGACAAGTTGCTATTGAAGTTCTTCAAGGACATTCAAACTGATTTCTTGGAGTCCTTTGAATAGAGGAGCCTGGAGTTTAGGAGATAATTCTGGGTTAGATAAGCTATCAGTAGGGAGGAGACAGTGTGTAGAGGGTATGAGGAGAGGAAAGGATGGAAAGGACAGAATATCAGTAAAATATCAGATAAAAGAGAGCATTTTGTAGACTGGATTATTACCCAGGATTTTGTGTTGTTTTGCTACTTTACAATTTCTGGGACTAAAAAAAATTTTTTAAAGCAAAGCTTCAAACTCCCCCCTTTATTTTTCCAATAGATTTTATGCTGGGGGAGCAATTCTGGGTTCACAGCAAAATTGAGCAAAAAGTACAGAGAGTTCTTCCCGTAACCCCCGCCCCCACATTCACACAACCTCCCCACTATCAACATCCCCCACCAGAGTGCAAGGTTTATCATCAGTGAACTACACTGATACATCATTATCATTCATTTTCCACCAAAGCCCATTGCTTATTTTATTTGTGTTCTCTCTTGGTGGTGTACATTCTCTGGGTTTTGACAAATATATAATGACATGTATCCACCATTATAGTATCATACATAATAGTGTCACTGCCCTAAAATTCTCTGTGTTCAATTCTTTTCAAGGAGTTATGCATCTTATCCTGATGTCCAGTACTGCTTTCTGAGTCTTAGCCTACGTGAAACTGGAATTATGTGATAACGAGGATAAAAAAGCTAAAAGAATTGGAGGGTTGCACCAAAAATTGGATTACCTTCAAAGGTCTAAGTGATTTATAGCACTTCACTAAAAACTGCCTTCCTCCTTAAACACCCACAGACTGCCAAGGGGCCAGAACCAGCCACTCCACTGTAGACATGGCTCATCCTAGCTCATGATCCAATAAATGCTGCCAGGAAGCCGAACACTCCTGACTCCATTAGCAAAGCAGTTACCAGGCAAAGTCACACATACAGTTACTACATCCAAATATGGTATATGTCCCATCCTTTGAGGGGAAAGAAAAGAGCTAACTAATCACGTAAAGAGGGAGGATTTGCCTCTGACTGTCACAACAATGGTTCCATAAATCATTGCCTGTGGCATGGCCCCTTTGAAAGGGAGTGGAGGAATACCACTCAACTGATGATGAGGATTTCTCTGGCGGGGTTGAACTGATTCTTAAGAAATAGCTTTGAATCTGCCCAGGGATGTGGGCAGATATTTGGTTAAGAGTTCAGCGTTCTGTGCCATGAAACAAGATGGAGCCAAGTTTGATCCGAAAACATTTAAGGGCAAGCCTTACTGGTCATTCACCGAGACGATGAGAAGGTCACCGTGGGGCCTTGCAGACTGTCTGATTTTGAGTGAAATTACCCAAAATACATCCTGGGGTCCTGCTAGGACAATGGCTTTCCGTCTTAGCTGTTCATCAGAATCACATGGGGGAACTTCTGCAGCTGGTGATGCCCCAGGTGTGGTGGGTAGAGTTCTGATTGAATTGGACTGAGTGGGGCCTGGGCTTCTGTTGATCTGCTAAGCTCCTTCTGGTGATTCAACATGCAGCAGGGGCTGAGCCCTGTCATATGAACTAGCTTTACCTGCGCTCCAAATGGCTAAAGGAGGTCCATTCAGATGTCAGCATCCACTAACCCAAGTGACCCAGTAACAAGGCAACAGTAAATAACGTTTTTGTTGAATGAGTGTTAAGTAAGTGAATGTCCTCACGTTACAGATAAGGAACCAAAGCTGAAGGAGGCGAGGGCCCTCACTCAGGGTCATGAAGCGAGACGTGTACCAGATCTAGGATCAAGTTCTTCGCTAGAGATGAGACTTCCTTCTTTCATTTCTTTGTCACATTTGTGTTCTGGTCCACATTCCATAAATCAGCTTACCTGGGGTGCTTCAAAGAGCCCTAGCATGTGAGCACTAAGAGGACCTCTGCCTAGTTTTCTGACTATATCTTAGGGGTTTGTTTCCTGCAGAGGTGGCTGGGGGTGGGCAGAGGTGGAGGGAAGAATCAGAATGGACCAGGATTGGCTGCCCTGCCCCTGTATCCATCAGAGTAACTTGCAGTATATTTTCATCTTCTGTAGAAAAAAATGTTTGGAGGAAAGTGTCCAATGCTAAGAAACAGAAAAGTAATACTAAAAGTATGATTTACTCCAATTAACCCTCTAGTGCTATAAAATAGAAGAAAAGGCCAAGAAGTTAAGGCATTTCCAAGCCCCAAGCAGATGATGGCTCAGTGAAAAGCAGCCTCTCACTCTGAACCCATGTTTTCAGAGTTATAACCATGTAGTGACCAAAACTTCCAGAATGATGCTAAGTAAGAATGATATTGAGCATTCTTTGTATTATTCCTGATTTTATTAAAAACACAATGTTTGACACACTCACAGACATAGAAAACAAAATTATGGTTACCAAAGGGGAAAGGGGCTAGGGGAGGGATAAACTAGGAGTTTGGGATTAGCAGATGCCAACTACTACATACAAAATAGATAAACAACAAGGTCTTACTGTATAGCATAGGGAACTATATTCAATAGCTTCTAATAACCTATAATGAAAAAATATGAAAAAGAATATTTATATATAAATATATATAACTGAGTCACTATACTGTACACCAGAAAACTAACACAGTATTGTAAATCAACTGTACTTCAATTAAAAAAAAAATAGAACTAAACAAAAAAACCTCAAACCAAAAAAAAAAAAAAAAAAAAAAAACCCACAATGTTTGAGTGTGAAGAATCATTGTTCTCTGGATGATCTTTTTGATGATGTGAAGAAAAAATCTATTACAAGAAAGTTCATTAGAATTAATGACAGCATTATGAGTATCTACAAAGGTCATATAATTTCTCTCTTATTTCAGCTATAAGTGTGAAATATCAACAGACTTCCAAATATCAATCCTCTGTATTTCCAGGTAAATATTCTTGGTCATGGTGGCTTACTCTTTGTGTGTGTGTGTGTGTGTGTGATCAAATACTAGACTTTTTAAAAAATTTTTTTCAGTTTTATTAGGTAAAATTGATATAATTTGACTGCACATATACAATATATTGCATGTAAATACATATATACAATATACTGGACATATTTTAAAAATTTATATGTATGCACTGTTGTTTCTAAGAACATTTTAGAGCTTTAGCTTTTTAAACTTACATAGTTATCAAAGGAATAAAGCCAAGCACAAAATAAGAATCAGCAGAATGCAGTAATCCAGTCATAAAGGACAGTCAAATGTACTTACACATATTCAAGAAATCAGTCATCTAAGTTATAAATAATTAGTTCATTTGTGTCCTTTTTTTAAAAAAAAATTCCACCTGTAAGTGATATCATATGGCATTTTCTTTCTCTTTCTGGCTTGCTTCACTTAGAATGATGATCTCCAGGTCCATCCATGTTGCTACAAATGGCATTATTTTATTCTTTTTTTATGAGTTGTATTCCATTATATATACACCACATCTTCTTTAGCCAGTCATCTGCTGATGGAAATTTTGGTTGTTTCCGTGTCTTGGCTATTATAAATAGTGCTGCTATGAACATTGGAGTGCATAAGTCTTTTTGAATTATATTTTTCTCTGGGTATATGTCCAGGAGTAGGATTGCTGGATCATATTTTTAGTTTTTTAAGGAACTTCCATACTGTCTTCCATAGTGGCTGCACCAATTTACATTCCCACCAACGATGTAGGAGGGTTTCTTCTTCTCCACACCCTCTCCAGCATTTATAGTTTGTAGACTTTTTAATGATGGTCATTCTGGCTGGTGTGATGTGATATCTTATTGTAGTTTTGATTTGCATCTCTCTAACAATTAGTGATGTTGAGCATCTTTTTATGTGCTTGTTGGCCATCTGTCTGTTCTTTGGAGAGATGTCTGTTTAGGTCTTCTGCCCATTTTTTGACTGAGTTGCTTGGTTTTTTGATATTAAAGTGTATGAGCTGTTTGTATATTTTGGAAATTAGTCCCTTGTTGTTTGCATCATTTGCAAGTATTTTCTCCCATGCTGTAGGCTGTCTTTTTGTTTTGTTGATGGTATCCTTAGCTGTGCCAAAGCTTTTAAGTTTAATTAGATCCCGTTTGTTTATTTTTGCTTTTATTTCCATTACTCCAGGAGCTGGTTCAAAAAATATATTGCTGTGATTTATGTCCAAGAGTGTTCTGCCTATGTTTTCCTTAGGAGTTTTACAGTATCTGGTCTTAAATTTAAGTCTTTAATCCATTTTGAGTTTATTTCTGTGTATGGTGTTAAAGAATGTTCTAATTTCAGTCTTTTGAGTCTGTTTAAAAGGGAGGCTCACTCTTTTAATATACTCGTTTTAACTTTTCATTTTGAAGTAATTGCAGAGTCACAGGAAGTTGCAAAGATCGTACCAAATGGTCCCAAATTCCCTTCATCCAGTTTCTCCCAGTGGTTACAGTTTATGTAACTATAGACCAATGTCAAAGTCAGAAAAATTGACATTGTTACAATATACAATGTATAGTTTTCTCTCTGTCTTTTGTTACTTCCACAATATTTTTAGTGATTTTTTTTTTGAGGTAAAATATACCTAACAAAAATTATCCTTTTAACCGTTTTTAATTGTACAATTCACTGGCATGAGTTACATTCTTAATGTTGTGTAACCATCACCACTGTCTATTCCCAGTACTTTTTCATCGTCCCAAACAAGCTCTGTACCCATTAAAGAATAACTCCCATTTCTCCCTCCCTGCTACTCCTGGTAACCATAATTCTACCTTCTGTCTCAATGAATTTGCCTATTCTAGGTCTTTTACTGTGTTCTTGATTTCAGTTTACTGCTTTACATGAATGTCCCTGTTTGTATCATTTGATCATTTTGGTGCTTTATCAGCTGCTCTTTGCAGCTGAGAGCATCACAGATAAACAGATTAGGGAAAATGAGAGGATGTTGGTCTACGGATACAAACTTTCGGTTATAAAGATGAATAACCTCCTGGGAATCTAATGTACAACACAGTGACCATAATTAACAATACCGTATTGTATACTTGAAAGTTGCTAAGAGAGTAGATCTGAAATGTTCTCATCACCACCACTACCACAACAACAAAATGGCAATTGTGTGAGGTGATGGATATGTTAATTTTATTGTGATTATTATTTCACAATAGAAATGTGTATCAAATCACCACCTTGCACCCCTCAAACTTACACAATGTTACATGTGAATTATGTTTCAATAAAGCAACTGACTATTTCCTCTTCTCTTAAATATATGGACTCCTCCCTTTCCACTCAGGTAGCCCGATTACACTGATTGTCAGTAGCAATTTCGAAAACAGACAAAAGGAAGAAATGCAGCATTCCCTTTTTATAGACTTGGAATTGAATGTAAGACTGCTTAACTTTACAAAGAAAGTGACTGTTCCTTAACCAGCCCTGGTAATGGTTTAAAGATGAGATATCATATTAAATACAAACAACTAGTATATAATAAAGGATAGTTTATTTAATTGACTCTGTTATCTTTATCAGGAATCATTAGTACTTTGACCATTTAGTTGGTTTCATAAAATAATTTGTGCTTTTCCTTAGTCTTTGCTTAAAGCAATCTTCTTTCTAGCCTTTTTATGACCTCTAACGAGGACAGTAAGTTATAACATGAGACTAGATTTTCCAAAATGTGTTCCAATAGATGTTGTAGGGAAAAAAGAAATTTTTCTGTGGCCAAATACATTTGGGAAACATTGAATTAAACTAATTTAAACAAGTTTCTTTGCTACAGGTTTTCTCAAACCTTTAATATGCTGTGTGTAGTATGAATTTTCACAGCATGTAGCATGTAATGCTTCCAAAACCGATTTTTCTGTACAATTCTTTCTTCAGGGCTAGCTTATAAGCAAGATGCCAAAAGAACACACTTTAAGGAAATCAAAATTACACTAAGAATGAAAGAAGCAACAAAGGCATATTATGTAATTTATTGAACATCAGTGGGCTCGGGTAAGTTGACAGACTTCAGCTGCAACATATTTAAATCTGGTATATTAAAGAATGTGTTGATTCTCAAAATACAGTAGATGATTAGGGCATACTGCCAGCAGAGTTGGCAGTACTGTCAATGGTTAGTAATGAAGTAAAGAATGAGCCTCTGTATTGGTCATACAGATGCAAAACCATTTTGAGTTTTTTTTAGGAGTAGAATAAAGCTGCATTATTGCTTAGAACTTGTGAAAAGACGTAAGATAGAAGAAACTGTCTTGGACCCCAACAAAAGGACTCAAGAAGCAATATCACCAATCATGGAAGTAAAAAGTTTTGTATTAAGAGAATAATCGTTCTGTCATCCAAAAAACAGTCTTAGAGATCACAAAAGGTGGATTAATAACTGTTTTAATCAAGGTCAAACAAAACAAATAAGAGATATTATTTGTTGACCATATGCAGTTGACCCTTGAACAAGATGGGTTTGACCTGCATGAGTCCCACTTACATGTGGGGTTTTTTCGATAAATATGTCCTACAGCACTACGCAATGTGCAGTTTGTTGAATCTGCTGGTGTGGAACTGCAGATACAGAGGGCCAACTATAAAGTTATATGCAGATTGTTAACTGCATGGAGGGTCAGCTCCCCTAATCCCTGTGTTCAAGGGTCAAATGTATAGTGAGAAAGAGAGCGAGATTGATTTTAAGGAATTGGCTCACATAACTGTGAAGGCTGGCAAGTTCAATATCTGCTGGGCAAGCCATCAGGCTAGGGATCCCGGATGAGTTGATGCTGGGACTTGAGTCTGAAGGCAGCCTGTAAGTAGAAGTTTCTCTTTCTCTAGGGAGGTCAGTTTTTTTTTCTTTTAAGGCCTTCAGCTGATTGGATGAGGCCCACCCCATTGTGGAAGGTCATCAGCTTTACTCAAAGTATTGATTCAAATGCTCATCTCATCTAAAAAAATACTTTGATGACAATATCTAGACTAATCAGGGTACCGTGGCCTAGCCAAGTTGACACATAGAACTAAACTAATTATCACAATGACCTATAATATAAACTATCAAAATGATGTAAGCTTAAAATGATCTGTGTCAACTTCATACTGGGGCCCTAAAATATCTTAAAAATTAATAAATCCATCAATGAAAATATTGATTAGGGGGTGACAAAAAAAGGCCTGTGGCCCTCTTTTTGTATAGCCTGGGGCTAAGAATGGTTTTTGCATTTTTTAATTATTGAGAAAAAAATCAAAAGTAGCATAATACTTTGTGACCCATGAAAATGATATGAAACTCAGATTTCAGTGTCCATCAATAAAGTCTCACGAGAACTCAGATGGTTCCCTTGTGGATGAATTGTCTACAGCTATTTGGCACTATACTGGCAAATTGGGGTAGTTGCCAAAAGACCATACGGCTCACACGGCCTAAAATATTTACTGTTTGACCCTTTACAGAAAAGCTAGCTGACCCCTGATATAAACAAACAACTGATAGAAATTTTAGTATGTTGCTGTATTGAACTGACATCCTATTAGAACCTGAAGAAGACGTGCGTATAAGATGGGAGTAGGCATAACAGGTTATTTGCAACAGCAAAGGACAATCTGCCTTCTGTAGAAGAGTTAAGCCCTAAATACTACGGTAATGATAAGAATTCTCTGGTTTTCCTTTGGGTAGAGCAGGAAAGACAGCTTCCCTCAGTTAGCAACTGGTATGTATACCAGTTCTTGATCCATTCATCTCTTGATGGACACTTGGGTTGTTTCCCTGTCTTGTCAATGCCATGGCTATTGTGAATAATGCTGCAGTTTTTATGGGAATGCAGATACCTCTGTGATATCCTGTTTTCAGTTCCTTTGGAAATATGTCCAGACTTCTTAGGCACCCGAGATAGCAGTTCCTCCCAAGTCAAGCAAAACCCTCTCTTGAGCTGGGTCTCCTTGACTCGGAGCCTCAAGTTCACCAGATGTCCAGCCACTGCAGCATGGCTCTATTACTCCAACTCAGTTCTTTCTGGAGTCGGGACCCAAATGTTGTTTGGTTTCCTGGTCTCTTAAAAGTGCCAGGTAGAATGCATTTGTTAAAATGAATTCGTATTTGTTTTGCTTTGAGCCGTTTGTGACCATTGAGACAATCTGGAGTTCTAAAGTTTAGAATCCTTTTCTGTAAGCTTTATGTGTTTGGATACCCCAGGAAGAATGATTCCTTTGTCATATCTCAGATAGCTAACAATGAAATGTTTGAATGGGCCACAGCTGAATATTTCAAATATGTAAGAACATTTTTCTAATCCTAGCCTCCCCTTGGTGACTTATGGCAGTAAGTCTGAGGTGGCCATCCTGGAGGGAGCTGAGACACAGACGGGCTGCCTCGCAGAGCAGATGACTCACAGACACACCCGGCACTGGTGCCCACAAAAGAAGGCAGGGTAGCAGAGTTGAGAGGGTGGACAGGAGTAAGGAGGAGGATGCAAAGCCCAAGCAGGCAACTTTAAGACTATTGCCTCAGGTTCATTAACTGGCTGACACTTCCAGGAAGTCTTTTTGGCTCAGCCCCTTTGCCACCATTTCACTGGACATGAAAACCAACTATACCAAGAAATACAGACCAGGATTAAATTATAGGAGATTCCTCTTATCCCCTATAGAGAGTAGAGATCCTTGTTCAAGGTCTAGTTTATGACCTTGCATGAGTCCTTTAGCAGGAAGTCTCAGTTTTCCCATCTGTGAAGTGGAAATTATAAGGAGATGGCAGTCTTAGCCTGGCTGAGACATGTTCAGTTCTTTGCATGACACATTCAGAGACAGCTGGACAAACTGAACTGTGCTGAGGGGAGTGGCCAGGATGGTGAGGGGGGTGGAAATCCATACGTGTTTGAAGAAAATGGGCGTGGGCAGCCTGAATACTAAAACACTCTGGAGGGCAAGATAATTGTCTTTAGCTATCCCAAGAACTCTTACGTGGAAAAGACTGTAAGTTCTAAAACTTGGGCCAAGGTGGGCCAAGGGATGTAAGTGACAAGATTCATATTAAGGAAGATTTTTTTTCAATAGAGGTATTTTTTAAATGGTGCACACTGCTTGTGTGATGGCAAATTTCCTATTACTAGAGGTATCTAAATAGAGGATGAATGACCACTTATAAGTACATTGGGGCTTCAGTTGGGGGAAGCAATTTGGAACGCATTAAGGTTGCCTTCAATCTGGAAATTCTACTTCTTTATACCTGTCCTGATGATTTTATTACAAAATGAACTATGTATGAGAAAAAAAAGCTGAAAAGACTCAGATTTATGGATGTCAGGGGTGTCACAAATACAGTGATGACAACATGAGTAGCAAGAGAGCCTTTCAAAGCTCGTGTTCCTATAGAGTACCGGGTTGCAGGCAAGGTCGAGTGGCTAGAAGTACACCCTGTTGAACAAGAGAAAGAGAGCTAAAGCGCTTAACCACGAGAGGAAATGGCCTCAACTTTTCCTTGAGCCTCTGCCCATTTGTATTTTATGGATTTGTTGGAGGAAAAATGGAAGGGTAAGATGGGTTTAGGGGAAGGAAAGTGCAACCAACATTCATTCAAAACAGGGACCAGTATTAGAGCTGCCCTGTAATAAGAGAGGAACTTCAGCTCTTGTTTCCCCCCTCACCCCACAGTGAGCAGTCATGGGACTCCCCAGTATGTCACCCACAGAGGGTGACAGTGAAAAGTGTCTGAATGTTGGGGAAGAAAGCTGTCTGAGTGACTGACACTCAGAGTTTCCTGCTCAGTGCCCACGAAATGGAGACCTAGAAGGCATCCTGCAGAAAGCTCGGTGCAGGACAATTCTTAGGCTATCACAATTCTTGAGTTATGCAGCCTCATACATGTCAGTTTTCAAGTAAGTATCATGCTTTTTATACATGGGGTATAAAACATTAGCATACTTTAGTGCTGGAAGCATTTTTAAATTTAATCAGATTTATTCACCATTAAGTAAACTATGTGTCACCAACCTGGTCCTGCGAAGAGTTCACATTTACCACAAATGGTGAGTAAGCTCAGTATTACTCAACTGGGGGCATCTCTCACTTACATGGAGTTCAACTTTTTTTCTAACAATAATTCAGACTACCCATCCTCAGTGTTCTGCTGGATAAATGTGCTATGGTTTACCTAGAAGAGTGTATCTTTTTTGGCAAGGCAAACAGAGTTGGTGGTGGTCTCTATTTAATATTCAACAGGTTTCTATTCTGCTGATGATTAAGAGTGTGACCTAACATCCTGAGTGCTTGAGTGTGAGGCTGAACTGTTAGATATGATTCCCTAGAGCTTCTGAGGGGCAACAACTTTAAGGGAACAGGAAGGAAAGAGTCCCAGAGACATACGGCAAACTGTTATGCTCAGTTAATAACAACCACCACCTGCAGAAATCCAAGAAAAAGCATCAGGACTGAACCAGAGATGAACGAAAAGAGTTGAAAATAATGCAAAGTGTTAAATCAGACTTCATTAGTATTTTCCAGATGAGGAAATACATGGGCAGGAAGTGGTTTAAGATGGTTCAGGAACCCGAATCTATGAAAAACCAGAGAGAGGAAATAGGGACTATTCATTTAAAATAAAGTAAATCACGAGGAGGAAATTCTGATCCCTCTCCTATGCGACCACCTGGAATCCTCCTCCTCAAGAACAGACATAAATACTGCATTATCTAATAGAGGGTCTGTGGGATGGAGAGGCAGACGAGAAAAGGAAATTTATTGTGAAGCGCTTCCCAAGGGCACAGAGATACACTTTCTCATCTACTTGTGGAAGGATGGAGGGTAAATTGAGCCTCAGGGATTCAGATTTTGCATCATCCCTGAAGCAGTCTGTTGGTCCCCCAATAGACGATGGCTCCCAGAGGTCACCTGAGGAAGAAGCTCTGGAATGTCCTTGATCCTCAGGCCAACAGGCTAGCTCTCCCGCAGAGAGCAGCTCACTCCTACTTCTCCCCAGGAGGAGAAGAAACGCGAGCTCTCCAAGCTGAAGGTCAGACACGGCGAGTAATATAAAGATGCGCTGGGAGTGAGGAAAACCCCACAATATTTCTCTCTGCCTCAAGATGTTTCTCCTCCCGTGAGCTGGCAAGGCACTTCTGCAATGTCATGGCTACAAACACCCAGCATTTGATACTCCAAAAGGGAAGTAATGGGAAAGATGGAGCGTGAAATCCAGAGTTCAGCCAAAGCATCCAAGAGTGAGAAAGACTCCTGGCTGCCCTGAATCACTGTGAGGAGCCAGTGGTTATCAACACCTTGTGAAGCCCTCGAAGCTTCCATACTCGAGGTTCTGGCAGTAATCGCCTTGGTAAATCCAGGGCCAGTCAACAGTTAATCAGAGAGCACTTGCTCCAAGTTGCTGGGCTAGGCCATGCCAAATACACAGCTATGAAAAATGACATCTCAAGGCTGTAAGTGTTAAGTAACAAGGATAACACAAAGGTCTGTGAGTTTTCAGAGCAGGAGACAGCCAGTGACAGACCCTTGAGTTTCTGTCCTGCAATTGCAGGCTAAGTGGGTGTTCCAGGACAAGCTTTGGCCTTGCCCCAAGAGGCTTAAGGTAGAGATACAAACCCTGTCTACATTATGTAAACCAGGATTGTGTGGTCACTGCAAAACCAGGCATGCAGAGTCTACAGTGGTAGGATGCAGGCAGTGTTCTGACAATGGCAGTGATTAATCGAAGGGGAGGGGAATCAGCCAAGCGAGCACATTCTATTTACTGAGTCTTAAATAGGTCACCTATCTTTTCTTTCTATGAATCTAGTGATGTTTTTAGGACCACAGAACCAATTTAGTAATGGAAAAGACAATTGTAATTTATCACCTAACTCTCTGCCCAAGTTCTGTTGCTAGGATGAAAGAAAATGTAGGTCTTTGGAGAACTTTACGATTTAAGTTGGAACTTATGATCTAGTTTGGAACATCAGTTGAATGTACAAAACAACTTAATACTTGCAGGAGTGAGGTGCGGACGTGATACAGTGTTAGAGGCCGACAAAGTAAGATGGGTTAAGGAGCCTGTAATGACACAGAGAAGAAGGGCTTGGGTTAGATGTACAAGGTTCGGTTGCATTTGGGGTCTGGCTGTCTGGCAGGGGCAAAGGCAGATAATTTTTGTGTATGGAGCACAGAGCGATCCACCTAACAAGACTAGAAGATTTGGTAGTGAGGTGTAATTGGGAGAAAGAGATGGGAAGTCTAGGAGTTAAGAACATGGTTTTGAAGTCAGATTTTAATCCCAGCTCTATTTCATTGTGACTGTGTGACCTTGAGCAAGTTACTTAACCTCAGAGTCTCAGTTTCCTCATCTGTAAGATGGAGCTATATACTTCATCAGGCTGTGATGATTAAAAGAGACAACACCATACCTGGACTTGTAAGCTTGCAACAAATATTAGTTCTTACATTTTTTTCGGTCTCTACGAAGGTAGGGACTGTCTTCCCTGCCATTGTTTTCTAACGGAGTGTATAGTAAACTGCCAGTACACGTTTTTGAATAAATGAAGGAGTGAATGAACAGAAGACATGAAAGAGCAAGGCGACCCAAGTGAGCGTGCTCATAACAAGGTCGCCACCAAGAGCACCAAATTTCTTTAAACCTATTGCCACATTTATTTAGATGGAATTTCCTCCTTTGGCGTACTTCCTCCTTGGGTCATGGGAAAAGCGAACACACAAAACACAAAGAACCTGATATCTCATTGATGGCATTATAACTAAAAAGAGGATTATCCGAAGGAATTACGTATGGTAACATTATCGTGTTCAAATAAATCCAATTATTTATTTGTAAATGTTCAATGAGTATTCGGGTTTCTCTGTAGAAAAACAACAAATATCTCTCTCCATTATATAAAACCCTAGCTAATCTGCTCAGGCTCACAATAGAGAGGGCTATGGCACAATTTTAAGAACAGTATTTTTTAAGCTGATAAATGATACCACATACAATTACATTAGGTCACAATAGCCAAAGGAAAAAAAAATCTGATATTCAATTTAGCAGGTTAGTGGGTTGTAACATAAGTTAATTGGAACTTTAAATCTGACTCTGGGCATGCACCTGGAATATCTTGTGTTGTGTCTGACCGAAAGATATAAATGGATTTGGCTGGGAGGCCAGGAGAAGGAAGGTTAATAATACTACCGTCACATTCATTGAGGGCTTCCGATATGTGATACCTCATCTTCACAATTCCAGGGATTAGGGCAGGTAATCTTGGAGGCCCATTTTGGAATTCTATCTATCACAAGTCCTTGATATTATCCCTGCGTCTTACTCGTTCACATCTCCCAATGTGCTTTTGCTACCAGAGAGAAGGTTTTTGTCTCATCGCAGAAAGAATTCAGAGACAAGACACAGAGGTCAGGAAAGCAAAGCAAGGATTTATTATTAGGTGATAGTGCTCTCCCAAGGGGAGACTGGGCAGACTCAGGTGAGTAGCTGCCCTGAGTTTCTGTGGCATACCGGTGATGTGGGGTGTAAAAATGAATGGGCGGAAAATTCAATGGGGAGGGAGGAGTTTAAGGTCATAGTTCCTGATTTTCATCCCAGCTCCACATTCCCAAGGAGAGGAGGGATTTTTGTCCTTATTTGGTCTTGACTGGAAGTGTCATGGCATCAGTGCATAATGGGAACTCCTTATCTGCAAGGCTAATTTTATCATAATAAGGGCATAATGAATAAAATGTTACATTCGTCTGCCGGAAATTTCTGCCTTTTTGCACCTTTCTTTGTCTGACTCCAGGATACTTGTCATCCCAAAATGTGTGGTTTCTTATAGTCCAGAGGTTCCTGCTTTTCTTTTTCTTTATCAGCCCAAGGACCTCTGTTGTTTGCAAGATGTGTGGTTTCCTGCCATTTGGCCCCTGCCCCCCTTTCTCTGCTCACATCTAGTGATCTGCCTGCTCTAACACTTTCATATCTCCCAGCATTTTTCGCAGAGAATCCTCTTCTAAGAGGATTCTCCTTATTTGCATAGTTCAGACAATTGCTTAGCTCAGTTCTCTTTTTTTATATGTATATTTTTATTAAAGTATAGTCAGTTTACAATGTCGTGTCAATTTCTGGTGTACAGTCAATTCTTTTCTTTATTTGGCCTGTGCACACATAGCTAAAGTCTGTTTAAGTCAAGTGAATCTTTAAAATATGTCCCAGACTCAGTGTTAAGAGAATTGAAATCATGATTAAATTGCGAATTCTTGCTATTTTACCTAATCTCATTGTTAATTACAGAGTTATGCAGAATGAATCTTTGAACTTACAAAGATGTCAGCTTACATCCCATCTAATGCTGTTCCACAGGCCCAAAATCTTTCAATAGATACAAATTGGAATTGGAATTGGAAAAACTTTGGGCCAATTTGTAGCAGGTTTTCCAGAGAAGTATTTTTCACTGATATTATGGAAACCCAAACAAGCTTCTCCCTCAGGATCATCATAAGAGTCTGGAAATATCAATCAGCCCTAAACACAGTCCAAGATTTTATGTTTTCTGGTTTTTACAAACTGTCTGTTTTAATTCTTATTGAGCAACAAGAAGTTTCATTGTTTATTGGAACAAACAGGGCTAGTAACAATTCTTTCTTTCCAAGTGCTGGATCTTTCCATTCACTTAAACTAAATAAAATATTTCTGGTATGCCCATAGAGGAAGAATGCAGAGCTGCAGAGCATGCATTAGGAAGGATTTGCAACACCTCCCTCAGGCCAGGTCCCCATGGTCAGACTATTTGCATTTTGTTTTCTTTTCAAATCTTTGCAAAGACAAATTGGATACAAATTCTAATTCCCTTGTGGTAGAATTGGCAGATACTTTAAAAAATGGATAAATTGGGAATTGAAATTCCATGACTGCATCTTCATTTTAAAACAAATGAACCTAGCACCATGTCTCTGAGCAAAGAGCTTACCAATAGCGAGCCTGGATGCTTCCACCTCCAAGAGGCTCAGCTCGACATGGGATCAGGGGACCGTGGGTAGAGGATGTTCTGTGGGTAGGGGATGGTGGTACAGGACCAGCCGCTGACACTCAGGATGAGGTGTGAGCACTGTTGCGGCCATAAGCTTAGGTCTTTTCTCATCTGATTGAAGGGTGCATCTCATTCCCTTCTCTCAAGAGAACCATGTTTTAAAGGGTTCCTTGCTCTTAGCTGGTGAACAACCACAGGAAAAGGGATGTTTTTCCCGCTCTTTAACCTTCAGGAGCCTCCTCTCCTTTCAGCGTATCCTAGAACCAATAAGGAATGCCTCTGAGTAGACATAGATTTTCTCCCATCATTTTATCTGTACATGTTAGGAAATTCTTTCTTGAGACTGATCACGAATTTTTACATCCAGTATATTCAGTTGCTGGGCTGGTGGTTTTAGAAATCAGTCCTGATCACCTGTTGTAATTCCCTGGGATTTCTTTCTAATTTTTTTTAAATTATAATTGATTTATAATGTTGTGTTAATTTCTGGTGTACAGCATAGCGGTTCATCTTTCTCGTTCTGTTCAATGACTTAGCGACACTAATATGTGGCGTCCTCTATCTCAAAAAGGTCATTCTTTTTTGGGTGTAATTTTCTTAAGTCTATTGAGTTTCCAGTGATAAATCCATGAATCTTTTTCTCCCTACTTTCTTACTGGTCTAAACTGATCTCTTGATGGGCCTCCAGTGAGAACGGAAGGGTTCACTCTATTGGCTCTGAGCATGTTTTGTTGCCCTGTGTAAAAATTTTTGTGGGCAGATTGCTTGAAGCGTGAGTCAAATCTTATAAGAAACTCCCCAATACTGTCCAATTTCTTTGCTGTGACAAACAAACTGTTTCAAAGCTTTAAGAATGTCTCAGCTGAAAGGGATCATAGACCCTATTTAGTCCAACCTTTTCATTCCACCTACAAGGAAACTGAGATGCAGTCTTAATGAATGAGCCCAAAGGGAAACTGCATGAAGAGTTTGAAGGTCTTGCACCAGAGAGCCCAGTGTTAATGTGTATTTCAGTCTCCTGTGAGTTCCACTGAAAAGAGCATAATCATGAATACAAGCTCTGTTTTGATGTTAATTTTAACCACATGTCCCATAGTCGGATTTAGCACTTAACTGGCTCTTACCCACATTCTTGCTGATGCATATAAAATGCCAGGAAATTAAATTTTGCTTCATCCTTTCTCTGATAGAAATGGAATCTTTGGGTAAGGTGGTATTTGAAATTCCTCACTTACAGTTAGAATTCCACTATTCTCTGTTAATTTTTATGAGGTGCCAGGCAGGTCATGGTGCTACGCCCTAAAAAACAATGCCCAGGGCATGGCTTGTCCCATCAAGCTGCCTGTTAGCGTGTGTAAAGGGGAAGTTTTAGCCTGACTTCAGAATAGGCACAGGTGGGTTCAGAAAATCTACCTGTCAGGCCATTAACACATTTTTTATTTTCCCCACACCTATCAGTAACAATATATTTATGAAAACCATAAGAATCAGAAGCTCTAGAGCTTTGGACTATATTTAAGATCTTGCTTTACTTTTTTATGACTGTCTGAATTATTATTAACCTAGCCTTAAAAAAAAATGGCCAGTGGTGTCTACCGTTGTAAATTTGACTTAACCAAACTGAATCCTAATTTCCTCTAAAATAGTGATTGTTAATGAAGGGTGATTTTGTTACCCCCAAGGACATTCAGAAATGTGTGATGTTTTTGACTGTCATGACTCGGGGGCGGGGGTGTGTGCCACTGTCACTTAGTGGGTAGACACCAGGCATGCTGCTAAACATCTTACCATGCACAGGACAACACCCCCACAACAAAGAATTATCTGGCTCAAACAGCCAAGGGTGCCAGTGTTGAGAAAACTTTCTCTAAAACAAGGAATAATTCCAGTCTGCAACACCAAAGATGAGTGCAACACGGTTAATATTCTTAGACTTCTCAAAGTTGGTAAATGAACATTGAGGATTATATCTCAAAATACCATTCTTCAATGGAAGCCAGAATACGCCAATGTGAAAAATGTATGTTTAGTGGGTTTAACTGAGAACTAGAGAAGAAAATAAATATGAACACAGTGGTATATCATGGCATTCAATAATTTTACCACACGTGTATGTACAAACATACAGACAGACAGACAGACATTGGAAACTGACACACATACACACAAGACCTACTTTGTCAAGTGCAGGGCCATTTCTGTTTTTAAGGTATGATGTAAGGGCCTTTTGTCATATGGGGTTGACATACTTTGTCAATCCTTACACTGGGCCATTGTTCCTACAGGCCAATATCATGTGTTTGTCTGTGAGATTTTATCAGTCTTTATTGCATAAATTCAATAGCTGTCATCAGTAGACGTTTACTGTCATGCTTTTGTGTCCATAGGTTGATTGAATGGCTGATTTAGCTTTGGCTCAGTTGGGTGGTTCTGCTGTGGGTCTTGCTGGGCTCAGCTCTTCACTGTGGGTTGAATTTGGACTTGCTCCGTGTGTTTCTTTTACCCAGGCTGAAGGAGCAGCAGCTGCTCTTGGGAGGATCATAATGATGGCAGACGTGCAAGTCAGGGAACAGGGCTGAAAACTGCTTAAGTGATGGACCTGAAGACTTGGGCTCAAAACTGGCATAACTCTCACTTCTGCTTATGTTCTGTTGGCCAAAGCAAGTCACAAGGCCTAGGCAGGTTTCAGTGGGGTGGAGGAATGTGGGAGGACCTGCAAAGTCACATGACAAAGAGTACAGAAACGGGAAAAGAATTATGTAATCCACAAGAGGCATTATGGTGGTCCCCTGTGACATCATCTCAAAAGCTTCATAGGTCACTTTAAAGCAGCTCTGACATCTTGCAGACACCCATTATGGCTAGATCATCCATAAACTTATATAATTTTTAAAATTTAATTTTCTTTCATTGTGAAATGAATAAAAACCTTTTTTGAGAATATATGAAAAGTACTAAAGACCTGAATAAAGGAAAAAAATCGCCTACAATATTACAATCTACATAAAATGACAAAAGTTTCTGTGCATTGATTTTTAGCATTAAATTGCTCTTGGATTAGAGAAGTGATTTTTGCCTGTGTTGAGAATTTGAAAAATAGTGAAAAGTATAAAAATCACTTGAAATCCTACCACACAATAATTATCTCTTAACATTTTTTTATGCACAGAATTTGTTTTACTTTAATTGGTATCAAACTATATCTGAATTTCTCATCCTGCTTTTTCTAACCAAAATATATATTATTTCCCATGTCATTAAATATGCTTTGCAAACAAAACATTAATAGCAGTCAGATATTCCAGCACATAGAAGTCCTCTATCCAATCACTTCTTACCTTCATCTGTCAGTCCTCTTAAGATACTGCTTTCTGCACTGGTTATAAAGCCTAGCTTTGAAAACAAGGGAGTGCATCCCAGGTATTGGTCCAATTCTGGTTTTATATAGCTTTCACTAGTTGACATAGTGATTGAAACAACTCAACTGTTTCTAGCAAGGCTAACCAGGGTAGGAGCCAGAATTCCCCAGTGCCAACAAAAGTCACAATAATTCTTTAAAAGCTCATACCTGGCTTATTTATTACCCTGGAACTAACATAACACATGCTTTCCTGCTGATGCTGCCTAGTGATTTTCTCCTAAGCACTGACAATATGATATATATTCCATTTGGTGATTGTGTAACTAGACGAAGAGGCATATTAAGGCTTTAAATCACAGAATTCTGACAGTTTACAATGTGGATTGCTTTCCATTAGAAGGACTTTTAGGGGTGCATGTGGAGCGCTAAGGAGCGACGTGTAGCCCTCTGGTCGACCACTCAGAGCGTGGCAGTACCTGTACAATGATGAGGCCTGAAGTGTGAACAGATGTAGATGGTTTCTGGATTAAGTTCTGAATGTTGAACCTAACTATCCCTTTATGTACTACAAATTGGCATCAGCTATTGTTAAAAGAAATGTACAAGCCAGGTGTACTTGTTTTCCTGGACTGCCTTAATACAGTACCACGAACTGGGTGTCTTAAAGCAACAGAAATTTATTGTCTCATAGTTCTGGGGCCCAGAAGTCCACAATCAAAGTGTTGGCAGGGCCAGGCTCCCTGTGAAACCTGTAGGGGAGACGACTCCTTGTCTCTTCTAGCTTCTGGTGTTTTCCAGCAATCCTCAGCGCTCCTTGGCTTGTAGATGCATGCCTAAAATTACTGTCACATGTCCCATCACCATCTCTTCTTGTATGTCTTTTCTCCTCTTTATAAGGACATCAGTCATAATGGATTAAGGGCTCATCCCACTCCAGTATGACCTCATCTTAACTAATTACACTTGCAATGACCCTATTTCCAAATAAGGTCACATTTGAGGTGCCGGGGTTAGGACTTCAACATCTTTTTGAAGGACACAGTTTAACTCGTAACACCAGGAAATGGAAAGTTAAAGCCCTGAGTAATTGAAATATCCCGCAGGAGTATTTGTTCCTGCTGCTTAGCTGGAAACAGTGAATACATAATCAAAACATGTTTATGAAGTTGTGGGATGGCTTTAATGAGTAACATAATGGGAAGTTCCCCTTTGGTCACCGACCAACATATATTCTGTTTTAAATTCCAAAAGTATCATGTGAACATTTTGGAAGCATAAGCATTTCTACATCCAGTGGTCATTACATTAGTGAGGAAGCCTCCTGAGTTAACTACTGTTTTCCGGGAACTTCCCAGATTTCTCTGGGTTTCAACATGAGTGACATGACCCAGAATGACAGTACTGTGTGATATAGGACAACATGGCTGGAAAGGACCAATTTTCCTAGCTCCTCAGACAGTCCGAAATTTGGCTGAGTCTGTGTCAGTTGCAGAGGAGCCAAAGGAGAAGATATTTCCCAGAATGAGCCTTGATTAGAAAAGTCTGCCCCAGTATATTCGAGCTGCAGGCCAACTGGCAATATCTTGAGTCACCAAAGAGAGCACTGCCGTGTGGGTTTCCTCACATTTTCTCTCATCTTTCTTGCTAACTCCTTATTGGCCACCAGGATCTTTCAGAAAGCACTTAGGTAAACCCCAGGGCTCACTGATTAATTGGTTGTCATGTAATAAATCAATTACACACAGACGCTGTCTGTAGCTGACAAGCTTTATTCCACCAGTTGTGCTTATGGAATATCCGTAGTGATATAAAGAATTTGTAGGATGCAAAATAAGCCCACTGGTGGAATGATTTATAAAATATCCCTAGAACAAGTTCAACCACGATACTTACAAAGGTTAAGATAATTTTTCTTTCCGTTAGAACTGATGAGGGACAGCAGAATGACATTTTGTAGTGATCATGTGCCTCTCAGTAGAATTCAAAGCACTATCTAAATGTTATTAATTGCCCCTGTCCTTGGAGTAGGCACATCGCTTTATAGAAGGGAAATCTGAGACAGAGATAACTAAGTGACTTTCTTCTGATCCTAAGCGTTAGATAAAATTGGGGTGTTGATTTATGATTTCTGTCATCACTAAGTGCCTACTCACAGGAGCATGTCCACAGTATGTTTACCAAGCACATTACATATGCTCAGTACTCTGTCCTGTGTAGGACTGTCATGTATTATCTAACCTCACAGTAACTTTATGTAATGAGAATCATGGTCATCTCTGTTTTAAAGACGAGGAAGCTGAGGAATAGAAAGATTAAGTAACTTGATTATGGCCTGGCTATAAGGTACAGTGTGGCTATAAACCCATGGGGTAATTCCAATATCTGTCCTCTTCCTAAGCCTTCTCATTCCTTTAAGTAACATCCTTAAGTTGTCACTTCTGCCTCTTCTGAAGACATCCTGTAGCTGTGTTTCTAGCTAATGCCCATTCTAGAATGGATCATTGATTCAAAAATGAGCTTAGTTGCATGAGCCGTAAAGTTAAGTATCCAAGATGCAGCAAGCAGTCCTGCATCTGGTCAGAGCCAGCATCCTCAGCATTGCCTTTGTCAGGCTGCCCATGATGTCCCTGCTGAAGCTCGGCACGCACGGCGGTAGGGGCTCAGCAAGGCTGTGTGAGGCACCATCATTTCTTGGCCGAGATTCTCCTAAATTGGACACAGGTTGGATGTGTCAGGAGTGCCAAGTACCTCCCTTGCATTCCTTCCAACTCACATGAGCTGTTTTTCTTCCCATGGAAAGCAACCACTGCATGCTTTAATAAGAGAATCAGGATTATGTGAGATTATAAATAACACCCCCCTACGTTCCCCCCAGGAGCATATTCCAGGAAAACATTGTGGGAGCCTAGAGGAAGATGAGTAAGTAGAGACAACCTTGGCCAGCTGTGACTGTGCGCCAAGACATGCATGGTGAGGTCAGAGTCCTGTCATTTCACCCTGTGTCAGGGTGCTGCTGTGAGGACCACCGCTTCTCTCGGACTTGTCTGTAAAATGTGTGATTTATGTACAGGAACACTTCCCCCCAAAGCAAAATAAACCCAAACAAAATAGAACCCAACAGCTGACTCTCATGATTGAATTATATGAGGTGTCAGAAAATCGTCTGGATGGCGTTCCTTGATGGGGAATGCAAGGGATGGGAAAGAAGAGCTTACTAAGTCCATCATTGTTAAATTTCTTTTACGAGGCTTTTTCCTAACGTCTCATGGGAAGGGGAGATTAACAAAGCCGTTTCCATTCACTCTCACTGGCTTGTTGGCCCTGGAGATCGGGGGAAGGCACTGTTCCTTTCTGACACTCATAAAATATTTGTACTTTCATCCTTAAAAGTGAGGCCATGGCCTCCCAAAGAGGTGGTACAGCCCACAAGGGGGGAGGTCCAGTGTGAAGCACACAAGTGTCTCCTTCCCCACCCCACCCTTGTGCTGTCTGCTCACCACCGCCCCTGGCCGACCTCACCGTGATTACACTAACCTCCCAGCAGGGGCCAGGCCACCTCCAACAATCACAACATCTCATTAAACAGTAACTTCCAACTTCCTCTCCTGCTCGCCCTCTGAGCTGGCTAGGGAAAGCTTCTGGTGGAATTTTAATTCTATTTCTCTTCCCGCTCCCAGACTGTGAAGGTCTGGTGATGTGGCTAAGCAGTGAAGAACTTCAGGGAGAACTATAATCTAGGGGGGAACTCACCACCATCTGTTAATTAAATAAACAGTAGTTGACTCAGCTGGGAGTGTGGACCCAGGTTCATGGAGAGGGAATGGAATTCCAGCCCGGGGTTCCATCCTTAATACAGCTGCGGACGGTGCTTAGGACCCTCATCTCCAGATGATTCTGCTTCAGCACTCTGCCCACCAGTGAGCCAGCTCAGCCCCTCGGATTTCTGTCTCCAATCTACTTCTGTCTCTGGGGTTCTGTTAAGTCCTTAGTCTTATGGTACCTACACACTCAGTCATTCCTCTGCAACTTAAGCTTTTCCTCAGGAAAGCCAGCTATTGCCGGAAATCCTCAGAAGCCAGGTGGATAGAAAAGAACCAGAAAATCAAATAACAGAGCTCTAAGCAAGGCATCCGACCCAACCTATAGCCCTCAGCCCAGCTGAGGGGGAAGTGAATGTGGTTGGGGTGAGACAGGCTGGCCTGGACCCTGGATACCTGCTCTCAGTGTTCAGACCCAGAGCAGCTGACTTTCCTTATCAGGACAGTGATGGTAATGATGATGATAAAATTTTGCAAATGGCATCATAACTGACATGTGAAACGAAGATAATTGTATCTCTTCTCTTAGCCACTGTGAACCATTTAACAAATAGATGTTTATCCTTCATGAAGAAGGCAATGATGCACTAAATAAATCTTTTTTCTTCTTTATTCAACCATCATTCGTCAGGAACGTATTATGCACGAAGCTTAAGTGAAATATTCAAAGATGTACAAGTTTCCTTGTCTTAAATCCTAAGCTGGGGCTTGAGGCTCTAGACAAATCCTAAGCAGCCTTGAGTTTTTTTTCTTGCAAATAACATAGTAACACGTCCTCCTTATGTTTGCACGTACACCCCTCCCCCTCCATGTGTGCTTGAGGTTTCTCTGATTGTGATAACATTTGCAGGCATCCACTTCCATTTTGCTCACCGAGGTCCCTCTTGAGTCTTTATGAATTTGCAGGTGGCTGCCTGGAATTATGCATAGTCTGTGGCTGCAGAGCTCAGCAGAGCTATTATCTCACACGGGGGACTGCTCTTGGAACCTTGGTTCCATAAATCACCCAACTTGGCCAAGTAATCATCGATGGCAAGAGTTTGCTACAGGGCACTGTGCAGAAGAGACTTCAGATTCACTTCCTTTTTCTTTAAGGGAAACCCAGACCTTGTTTGCTGGCAAAATCCAAGCTGTCTGGCCTGGGGACTTCAAGGGTCTTCAAGGGCTGGATGGGGCCTGGTCATTGAAATGATGGTGACAGACCTAAACGAGGTTTCTGTACAGAGTGTGGCCTAGACAGTGATTTATTTATGCAAAAGAGCCTTTTGAGTTAAGAGCCAGAGCCAGAACTAGCCGGGTGACCTTGGATGCGTTATTGGCCTTTCCATGCCTCAATTTTCCTCATCTGTAAAATGGGGATAATAATACTTACCTGATAGGCTTGCTGAGGGACTGGATGACATCCCTTCAGTAAATCACTTAGAACAGCACTTGGGAGCAGTCGATAAAGGATTGTCAAAACATGGATAAAGGATTATTGAAACATGATGGGGCACAAGCTTCTCACCCCGAGCACATTAATTTCACAGAGCCATGAAGAATGTGCATGTAATCCCCTGTCTGGCCCCGACACCCCGGCCTGGCAATAGATAGTGGTATTGCAAATAGCATTATGGCCCCTTCACGGACACCCCTCCCACCCCAACCACAGGGAAAAGGCCCGTCTTGTGGGAAAACACAAGGTGACAATGCTTAGGGGAAGGGATTTTGAACTACTTTGGTCTCTTCCTTGACACTGAGTTTTCTGTAATGACGTCCCCCTCTCCCCGGAGTGACAGCATTGGAAAGGCTTACGCTAAGTCTTACCGTTGTCTTCAGTCCCCTAAACTGCTGCTCTTCTTAACCTTAACGTTAGACTTCAGGGAATTCAGGCCAGAAGGAAAATACGGCCGGCCTCAAAACAGTTACTGCTGGCTGCAAATTTCATAATGCTGTGAAGGCAACTAGCAATGAGCTAGGGCAGCTTCCACACTCTTCAAAAACGTCCCGATGTCCAGAGAGGCAGCCTAAAGCCTCCCTCCGGGTAGCATTTCCTAGTCAACAACACAAGTCAGCCCGCTCTGATTTACTCATTGTATGGAGAACAACAGTTTGACCTGAAAAGAAAACAGTCTTTGTAGGAAGGGGCCGTTAAGTGGAGGTAGTTTAAACCGCTTGCCTTCTGACCCTTTCCTTTGAGACTTGATTGAGTGTTGATAGTGTTTTTGCAAGGAGTGAGAAATTAAATACAGAAGCTTGGAGCTGTCACCGGTGGTACGGGAGCCTCTTAAAGAGTCACGGGTGTTTTGTGCCTTGGAGTCAGACGCAGGAATCTCCAGGAACGGTGGTCTTTTTCAGAGTGTGGGGCTTTTGTGCTGGTAGTGAGACAGGCTGGGACCTGGGACCTGGGCCCTGGGCCCCTTTACTGCAGTGCTTGCACCTGGGCAAACTCTCCTCCCGCGACAGAATAAGAAGGAACGGTAAGGGACTAAAAATAACTGCACACATGCGCAGTTGGGCAAATTGTGACCGACAAGATACAGAAAGGCCAAAACCCACATGCCACTTCTGAGGTGTCGGGAGCAGAAGCAGGACCCTGCACATGATCCCTGCTCACGGCGCCACCAAGGGGGCGGGCAGGCCGCCCCTCCGGCCCCACCCTCTGACCCGCCCAGCCTCCGTGTGGTTGGGTGTCTCGCTTGCCTCCGTTAGAGTGGAAGCTCCCTCTTACTTATTTTGGTTGCCAACACACCCAGCATTGCCTGTCATAGAGTAAATACTTGATTTTTTAAAAAAATGAATGCCGGTATTTCTCCCTTCTCTTACAGCAGGAGAGGAGCTGGTTCGACCACGCCGTGCCAACGCAGTGGCACAACATCAGTATCATGAAGAAAGGACCAGAGCAGCCTGCCCGGCCGGCCGGCCGGCCGGCAGCAGGTGAGGTGAGGGAGGCGTGGCACAGCGGGGCGGGAGCGGTCAGGGCAGAGGGCCGGTGAGGCCGCACCGCTGGGCACGTGAGATGCTTGAGAGACTCTAAAATCAGAAGCTTAAGGGCTGCATGGGGGTTGGGAAAACCTGGAAAATAAACAGAATTCTAAGCAAAATATTTTCCCAGTTCCTCCAATCACTGCAGGGCAGCTGAGAGATAAGGTAACTGCCAAACTAAGACAGGGACACAAAGGCAGGAGGAGAGAGTCTGAGAGGTGAGATCTGACCACGTTTAAAGGCATACAAGAGATTCAGCCAAAGAGACAGATGCCACGGCAAGGAAGAAGCGATGAGAAGATGGGAGAGGAACTGAAGGGCAGCCTTAGGGCAGGAGAGGATTTAGCAATTGGGGTTAGGAAACAGAGATAAAAAATTAGAGTGAGAGGTGGTTGAATGTTTAAAGCAGGATTTCTCAACCTTGACACCATGGACATCTTTAACCAGACAATTCTTTGTGTGTGACGTGGGGCACCCTGTGCATCACAGGAGGTCAAGCAGCATCCTGACCTCTACCCACGAGAAGCCAGTGGCCCCCAGCCCCTAGCTGTGACACCTAAAATATTTCCAGATGTTGTGAAATTTCCGCTGGGTGACAAAATTGCCCCCCAGTTGAGAGCCAGTGATTTTGAAGAAGAAGAAGACTGGGGTGGAAATATACTTTATACTCGTATATTTGGAGAAGGATATACTTTAAGGAAGAGCAGGGCAGCAGGAGGAAAAACAGAGAAGAGAGAGTAAGCCGGAGGATAGAAAGTGCAAGTTGGAGGGTGAAAGGACAGTCTGACCAAAGGAGGAGTTACAGGAAAACGACTGATGAAAGAGAACGGACAGGAAGGCGAGCCGAAAGCCGAAACGGGAGAGAGAAAGAAGACCCCGGAGGAAAGCAGGGCTGACTGGCCAAGAAGGAAGGACACAGCCTGAGACAGAATCGACTTCAAAGCGGGTCACTCGGGTTTAATGATGGGTTACTGACATGAGGGGTCAGGCTCATTAGTCTTGTATCAGGACGTGAGGATTCGAGAGCCAAATACATGTCAGTCTGCATACATACAACTTTCAGGCTCATTGTAATTATCCCATAAGATAAATGCTGGAACTGGAAGATTCGAAAGGTCTCAACTCCCTTGCTGATGAATTATCGGGCGCTCATCAGTGATTAACCAAATAAACAACACTGGAAGATACACTTGGGTCTAAACATCACTGGCCATGCAGTAGGAGGGTAAACTGCGGCTCTGATACACCCCAGACCAGAAGGGATGTGTGTTGATGCAATGAACCTAAACCAAGGCAGCTCATCTTATCTAGCGTTCCTTTGGGATTCTGCCTTGTTGGTCAAGATTAGGACTGAAGAATGCGAACCCATGCTGATCTGAAGTGTCCACTGCAGACAAGCCAGAAACCTTGGAGAGCTGTGTGTGTGCGGTGAGGGGCGAGAGAGAGGGAGGACAAGACAGAGAGACTTCCCAAACACTTCCAACTTCCTTGAGCAAACCTTGGTGGTAACTCTATTCTTTCTGGATCTCAAAGAATCTGTTTCCAACCAGAAGGTGATTCCACGGGACTGTGCTGGACTCTGATGTTTACAAAACATTCTGCGTAGGTATTTCTCCTTGGTGACTACAAAAATGCTCACACCACCCCCATCCCCACAAGTGTTTTCCTAATATCCGAGTTCCATGGGAGTTCTAGGTCTGATAAGGACCTGTCTCAGCTCCAGGGCTAGAATGGGAAGGATGGTTTGCAAACACGCCAGAGCTCCAGGAGTTCTGAAACCAGAGCTCATTCTTCTCATGCCAGCATTCCCACATAAATCAGCAGACTGTCTGGCTCCATGAGGACAGGTCCCGTGGATACGGCTCAGCGTTGCTGCACAGAGAGAGGTCAGCCAATACACAAACGTGGGGACTTCGAGGGTCAGCTGGTTGGCACACAGCTGCAGAGGAAGGATCGTGCCTGAACACCAACCATGACAGAGGCTCAGAGTTGTTGATTACGGTGGTGGACCTTGGCCTTCCCGGTTCTCATTACATCCCTTGGCAAACATCCTGGATGGAGTCTGTCTCTCAGGAGATGCTTACTTCTCCAAAGGGCAGTTTAGTGTAGTGTTAAGAGGATGGGCCCTGGGGCTAAAAATACCCCATTTCCAACCCAGCTCTTTCCTCATAACTATATGCAAGTTAATTAAAATCTCTGTCTCAGTTTCCTCACCTGTAAAATGCAGATGCTAACAGAATCAGTGACAGAGGATTATAAAGATTAGATAATACTTGTAACATGCTTTTTAAAATGTCTGCATGTAGCAAGTACTCAATAAGGGTTTGTTATTATTTGTGCCAAATTCTTGGAAAATTATCATCCATTAAAAGCATGTAGGAATATGGCTTTCTTGCTATTATATCATGAAACAGCCTCTATTTTGGTTAAGAGCTGTATCGCATGTTCCATTAAAATCTGACAAAGTGCTTCATTTTCTTTAAACAGAAC
The DNA here is from genome assembly GCF_048773025.1 of Camelus bactrianus. Classification (NCBI taxonomy): domain Eukaryota; kingdom Metazoa; phylum Chordata; class Mammalia; order Artiodactyla; family Camelidae; genus Camelus; species Camelus bactrianus. The sequence continues at coordinate 18,186,459 of NC_133568.1, read as the reverse complement.
TTCCCTACCAGAAGATCATGGTCTCCTCAGGCAGGGGCACATTACATGTTGCAAATTTTCCAGGCCTGTCCTGGTTAGAACAACTCAACAGAAAACAGTGCAATCACACCAAAGCATGGATTTGAGGACGGTATTCACCCGACTCTAGAACTGACCACAGCTGGATTTTAACTAGCCATTTCCTTGGAACACATTTAAACCACGATTTGATTTTAAAATATATAAAAGTGAGACAGGCACAGTATTCAGAAGCACAATGATTCTCCAAGGGGAATACGCATTCTAATTTCTAGTAACTATTAAGGAATTTGACTAACCTGGGACCTTCATCACTCTCTAACGTCTAATTAAAGCGCAGTGGTAGTGACATCGATGTGAAACCTGCACCTTAGTCTGTTCCGTGACAGGACGTCCCTACTCTGAGCCATCCATTTCGCAAAGTATCTCTTATGGAAAGTAAATTAAATGTGACAGGGTGGAGGGCCCACCATAATTGCATTCAGATTTTCAAAGGAAAAACAAACTAATACACCCCTTTGTTGTCTCTGATGCGACAGGCATGTTATATATCTCATTTACTCTCTTCAACAAGTCTATGATTTGGAGATTATTGTTTCTATATTATTTATGGATAAACTGAATCCCAGGTCAGGGTCATAGAGGCTTTAGGTTGTAGACCTGGATTTCAAACCTTGATAAATCTGATTTTTAAGTCTAATCCTTCCCGCTTCCCAGTGCTATTTCTCTAAGTCCATTTTTTAAATGGAGGGAAATAAAGTCAACCTCATATCCAGAGGGGAAAATTTTTTTTTAATTGTAGTAAAGTACCCATACTCTGCTAACATGGGTAAAATATTTATTCCACCGTAAAAGATAATCTTGACTCAAATCAGAAAACTTTAAAAAAAATTGAAGTATAGTTGATTGACAATGTTGTGTTAGTTTCTGGTGTACAGCATAGTGATTCAGTTATGCATATATATTCTTTTTCATTATAGGTTATTACAAGCTATTAAATGTAGTTTCCCATGCAATACAATTGGACCTTGTTGTTTACATATCCTGTATGTAATAGTTTGTATCTGTTAATCCCAGATTCCTGATTTATCTCCCCCTCTTTCTCCTTTGGTAACTGTAAGTTTGTTTTCTATGTCTGTGAGTCTGTTTCTGTTTTGTAAATAATTTCATTCGTGTCATTTTTTTAAATTCCACACGTAAGTGATATCATATGATATTTGTCTTTGTCTTTCTGACTTCACTCAATATGATAATCTCTAGGTCCATCCATGGTGCTGCAAATGGCATTATTTCATTCTTTTTAAAAAAAAATTTATTGATATGTTGATTTACAATGTTAGTTTTAGATGTACAACAAAGTGATTCAGTTATACATATACATACATATTTTTTCTTTTCATATTCTTTTCCATTATACGTTATTTCAAGAAATTGAATATAGTTCCCTGTGCTATACAGTAGGCCCTTGTTATTTATCTATTTTATATATAGTAATGTGTGTCTGTTAATCCCCAGCCCCTAATTTATCCCTCCCCTGTTTTCCCTTTTGGAAACCATAGTTTCTTTTCTATGTCCGTGAGTCTGTTTTTGGTTTTTAAATAGAATTTGTATCTTTTTTTTTTTATTTTATATTCTGCATATAAGTGGTATCATATGCTGTTTGTGTTTGTCTCACTTACTTCACTCAATATGATAATCTCCAGGTCCATCCATCTTGCTGCATATGGTATTTTTTCATTCTTTTTATATAGCTGAGTAGTATTCCATTGTATATATATACATCACTATTTATTTATCCAGTCATCTGTTGAGGGACGTTACAGCACTACTGTAAATAGTGCTGCTTTGAACATTGAAGTGCATGTATCTTTTCAAATTGGAATTTTCTCCAGATACATACCCAGGAGTGGGATTGCTGGATCACATGGTAAGTCTATTTTTAGCTTTTTAAGGACCCTCAATACTGTTTTCCACAGTGGCTGCACCAAATTACATTCCTACCAACAGTGCAGGAGGGTTCCCTTTTCTCTACACCCTCTCCAGCATTTATCATCAAATCAGTAAGCTTTTAGAGTCAACATTGGTATTACCTGTCAAATTGGCTTGATACCATATTAGAGCTAAGTATCTCCCAGTTCTCAATAAATATTAAATAAGAGCTCTTACTCCTGTGGAAGTAAGGGATATAAAGAGAGTTATGTCTACAAAAATAAAGCAGAGAAATTGTGGGATCGGAATGGCTGATACTCCAAGGAGTCAGCTCATAAATCCTGGCTTAATTCTAATGCCGTGTTCTCCACCAGACACCTCGCAGCATGGGCCAGTGGCCCCACCTCTAGTGCCTGCCCCTCATCCTCCCTTATTCACACTTGTGGGGACCACAAGAACTGGGGCCATCTCAGCTGTGTGTCCTGCCGTCCTAGAAGGGGCTGCAGAATTGAACAGAGTTAGAATGCTCTTCTCTGCCCAGAAACCCTGGGTTGGATCCTACAGCTGTGACTGGTCAAGGAGACTGCCAACTCCTACTGTCCTGACAAATTCCTTTAGAAGAAATCCCAGACAAGGGACTGTGTGTGTGTGTGTGTGTGTGTGTGTGTGTGTTTTAGAACTTCCAAGAACATGACACTGAAATCACATGAATAATTTTTCTTGATCTTTTTAGACATTGAACCAAGCAACAAGAAGTTTCTCTTTCTTAAAAAAATTTTTGTACATTTTTTTTTTAGCCGCTTATACACACATAAGGCTAACTCATCTTTTAACATTGCCTTTATTTCTGAGTTTGCCAAATATTGTGTGATTCTGTCATGAACATAGGAATCGGATGTTTATTCTTGTCTTGGGAGAAAATGAGAGACCCATATCTTCAATATACTTTCAGGATTTGTACAAGTTAAAACTAAGGCAGACTAAGTGCAAAGATTGTGTACACACCCCAAAACCAGGGCTTTAAACCCTTTTACTGAATTAACATGTTTGAGTCTTGCCTCGAGCACATCCTCACAATGGCTTGGAGACTGGAACACTTGAACACTCTTCAAGGTGTAACCCTAAGTCTCTAAGCAGACCTGGCTATATGTCAATCAAAACTGAAACTGAAGGAAATGTGTCAGGGCAACCTGTTTATTCTAGGGATATATGCTGTATGTATATCACCCACAGTTTTGTAGGAACTCTCCCCACATTTGTTGGGTCTTGTTTCTATGAAAATACCTTTAGATGACTGTTGCTATATCCCGGGGAGATCAACAGGAAAAATCTGTGGTTTTTTTTTTTTTGAGCAATTTATAGGTTTTTCCTTTATGGCTACCTTCAGTCTTGTAACTGATCATGTAATTATCCTGGATTGATGTTTGAGAATCTGAGAACTGATTTGTGATCTGCTTTAAACATGGCACAGGGGTTATACAATCCTGCCAATTAACTTCATTTCCTTGTTCATTCTGATTTTTCCCCTTTGCCTTAATTGCTTTATCTAATCCTGCTCCATACTTCACATAATGCATATAATACAAAAATATATATGCTGTAAAATACTATGTATTTTTGTCACCCACCACAAACCCCTTTCATAAGGAAAAATTTAAACAAATAATAGTGAAATGAATTGTGTCTCCACTTGGTGGTGGCTTGTCCTTTATAGTAATTCGTCTTTTTAATTGATCTCTACTAATACTATGTTGATTTTCTATAAATAAGATGTTGGAGTCCCTTAAAAAGAAGTGGGCAAAATGGAGGAAGGTGGTCAAAAGGTGCAGATTTCCAGTTCTAAGATAAATAAGGCCTGAGGATATAATGTCCAACTGAGTGATTACATTTAGTAACACTGTATTGTATATTTGAGAGTTGCTAAAACAGATGAAAAGTTCTCACCACAAGACGAAAATGGTAACTTTTTATGCTGTATATCAGAAATTGACACATTGTAACTGACTATACTTCAATAAAAATAAAACACCAGCTTAAAAAAAATGGTAACTTTGTGTAGCAATGGATGGTAACTGGACTTGTTGTGGTGATCATTTTGCAATAGAGACATATAGTGAATCATTATGTTTACACCTGAAACTATGTTATATGTCAGTTTTGCCTCAATTTTTTAAAAAAGCTAAAAATTAAAAAAAAATGAGTGGAAGATACCATTGTTCTTATTTTGAAGGGTACTTTCTGTTCTGCCCAGTGGCCTAGTTTTTTTCTTTTCTTACTTCCTTTCACTTTGCTTCTGTATGCTGGCCTCTGTATTCCCCAGCCAGTCATTCCCCTCTTCCCTGCCCCAGACAACACTCAGCAGTCCTTAACAATACCTGGTCCACCCGGGAGTCGAACCTACAGCTCAGTCTGCACTTGCCCTGAAGCCTTTGGCACAGCCCCCCAGCCCCCCAGCCCTAGGACAGGGTAGATTGTACAACTACCCACTGTCTGGTTTGTTTCAGGGAAGCTGACAGGTCTATTTGGAAAACATCCCAGAGAGTGGCATGCTGAGAAGAAATCAGAATACAGAGCCTCCCCGAGGAGCATTTATGTCCTTGTCATTAATCTTTATAACACTCTTATGAAAGAGGCAAGAGGTGCATCCTCTCAGTCAGTGTTTCATAAAGGAGGGGATGGGGTGGGTGAGGGTAGCTTATGTGTGGTAGGGGAGAGAGTTAGGGTATCAGGAGAGAAAAACCAAAGACCCTGGAGGTCCCTGCCATACTCAGCCTCATTCTGACATCTCCCATGTGGGTTACAGCTTGAGTAAATGCAGGTTTCGTCTTTTACAGGAGTGTTTAACTTTTCTGGGGACTGGAATACATACACAGCCATCCTCTTGGCTGTACGCTCCCGCCCAGCCCCTCAAACCCCACACGAAGTGTCTCGTGCTGTCAGTAGCTGTCAATGAGTTTAAATTCCAGGCCTCCAGGCAAAGGTTTTCAAAAGGTCTCTGCTCCAGTTCACCTGTTCCAAAATGCCCTCTGACCACCCAGCCTTGGGATTTCCTCCCCAGGCAAATCTGGCCTGTTCACTTGGCTGCAGTACATTCTCTGACACCTCATTCTCCTCTGTGCTCAGCATACGGGCTGAAAGTAAGGAGGCAGCAAAGTCTGTTCAGTCCCCAGTCTTCTGCCACACAGCTGCGTGTCAGACGTGGGTTTGCTTTTATCATTTACAGCCTGAATTTCTTTCTTGGTAAAGTTGCCTGTCCCCATAGGTGACTTACAATTATTTAATGAAGCTGATAACTAATCTCCTGTATCATTCTCCATTATTTGTAGAACTAACATCCATAATGCAACAATAGAAAAGCAAAATGAGTGAAGATGAGAAAAAAGATAGCAAGATATCAAAACAGAGTAATAGGTAAGACAATATAAATAGAACCTCCTACAGAATGGCCTCTTCCCTGCAAGATGGAGAGTAAACACTTTTGAGGCAGAATCTAAAGTGACACAAATTTATAAGCTCCAGGATGGGTTTATTTTTTAAAATGCTTGGAGTGGTATCTCTTTAGGAACCCAAAGAACTGCTGTGAAATAAACTCCTATTTATCCATAAAGCAGCTGGATATTTAAAACTGAAAATCCTGTGCAATCTAATCATTTATGTTCAAAATGGTAATAGTTAACATCTACGGAGTACTCAGTCGATGCCAGGCACTGTGAAAATGTGCTACATCATTACCTCACTTAATATTCTTAACCATTTATGAGGAGGGAGGTTTCCCCATTTGATAGATGAGAAAACTGAGTTCAGAAAGTTTACTTAACTTGCCCAAGACCACAGACCTAGGAAGCCACACAGCCTGGGTTTGAATCCAGGTTTTTTTTTTTCCTTTGATCTTATAATGGTCACCGGCAGGTTTTGCAAGCTTCTGAAGTGTCTTCTGAATTACCGTGTGAAAATTGCTTCTCTCGTGTAATACCGTATTTTAATACTAAGTCTGTTTCATGGTCTGCCATGTCTCTGTAAGTTTTGTAGGATAAAACCACCTCGTGGACCTAAGTCAGACTCCTACTTTCACGGGATATTGTATCTAATAAAATCATAAATGTGAAAAAGCCTTTGAAAAATATAAAAGCATTCTACAGAGAAATGAAGACGCCATCACTATGAAAAAATCAAGGTATTCTCAGTAGCCCAGAATAGTTTGAATCAAAACACCTGCTTCCCTAACCAAGTAGCACACCGGTAACATGTGAACGAGCTACCTTTTCACCTCCCCAGTCCTGGGACTGCAGAACCACGCGTCTGTTAAGAGGCTCGGCGTTAGAAACTCGTGCTCTTCCAACTTACTTCTGGGCCACCACCACTTGCTTGGCTCAGCGGGACACATTTATGTCACGAGTTTCTCTTTAACAGGCACAGAAACGCCTAATAACGCAACAAAGTGTTAAGATGCAACCGAATATACAAGCTACAATTCGGCCTCCACCAGGTGAGCTGATTTACCGACCCCGCCCGGGTTTTCAGGGTAAACACCCGCCACGTTAACTAACAGGGGGGCGGGGTCCCCTGATTAACGGCCCCCTTCAGGGTCTCACCTGATCTTCCAGGAGTTTCCCCTCTTCCGTATGTGCGAGGTTTGGAAAGCGCATTAAAGCAGCTCAGGGCAAGAGGATTTAAAACCCCCCAGGAAGAAACGATGAGAGCTCATTACTTGCTCGACCTCGAGTTATGAAGGAAACAGCGGCTTTATTACCAAATGAAACGAGAGGAGGCCTTTCTTCTAAGGGACTTTAATGAGACAGACCACGCTGTAGAAATTGTGCTATTTCAGGTTTGGAAGGGCAGCTTGTGAGAGCCGCTGTAGCTTTTCAATTCCTCTTTTCCTGCCTTATTCTACTAAGGAGAACTTGAGTGCGGGAAAGGACAGTGTAGGCTCTCGAGGGGGGAAAGCAAACGTTGACCTGACCCTGGTCCTTGGAAATCAACTGACAACAGGAAGGAAGTTTATTAACCCCTCTGCTCCACCCCCTCCTTCTCCCGGGGTGGAGATCGACTCCTCCTCCTGGTCGGGCGACCCTGGAGTAAAATGCCAGCAGCCGCCTGCTTCCCGCACCCTGAGCAGCGCTCCCAGCCGAAGAGGCAGGAGGCGAGGGTGCCGCCCAAAGCCGAGTGGAGTGAGCCTGTCCATCCGGCGTGAACATCCTGAGCGATACCGCCCGGACTCCACGAGCCTCGTGACGGCCAGGCACCACCGCAGGCGCCCCGTTGACGTGCCTCTCTGCCAAGTTGGCGCTTTGCACCCCAGCTCCCACCTTGATCCCCCAAACCCCAGTGGCTTGTGCAGGTGGCGCAAACGCCCCCGCCCTCGGGCGCCCCCTGCCGGGGAGAGGGAAAGCGGCGGTGCGCGGAGGAGCCTGGCGCAGGGCGGGGAGAGAGCTCCGGCGCCGGGAAGAAGCCGGGAGCTTCCCTGATGGTGCCGCCGCTTCCGAGCCGGGGAGGAGCAGCGAGGGGGCAGCTGGGCAAGAGCCTGGGTCCGCTGCTGCTGCTCCTGGCGCTGGGACACACGTGGAGCTACCGGGAGGAGCCTGAGAACGGCGACAGGTAAGCGCTGCCAGCCCCTGCTCGGTGCACGCCCAGCTTTCGGGTGCGGGCTGTGACCCACCACCCACCCCCGCGGTGACCCGCATGCCCTCGCTCCCTCGGGCTCTCAACTTCCCAGGAGACTTTAATTCTGCTCTCGCGTTAGAGCCTCCGCTCCCTCACTCCGGGCTCCCCCATCTGTGAGTCGGGGCCCCGGGACACCCCCGCCCCGCCGTCCTGCCACCCTCCAGGGCTCTGCTTCTTCACCTCTTCTTATCCTGGGGCTGAATTCTCTCTGTTGGACCCTCGCCTGGAGAGTCTCCGGCCTCGGAGTCCGCTCTGCGTCCGCTCTTAGCGGACGAGCGGCTGCTCGGCGCGCGGGACGCGGATGCCCAGCGCGCACTGTCTCCGCTCTCCCCGCGGAAAACCAACAGAGTTCCTCCAACTTTTTCACAGAGAAATCTGCTCAGAAAACAAAATCGCCACGACCAAATACCCGTGTCTGAAGCCTTCGGGCGAGCTCACCACGTGCTTCAGGTAAGTCTCGGGGCTCTGCCGAGTCCGCCGCCGCGCGCCCCGGGCTGGCTGGGGAGGCGGCGACGCAGAGGAGCGGTTTGGAGGCGCGCTCGGGGAGCAGGGGCCACGGTGGTGCTGGCACGGGCTGGGTGGGTCAGCGCTCCTTGGTGCCAGCCTTTGTGTGTGTGTGGCTGCTGGGCCAGAGCAGCGATGGGCAGCTCAGCATTTGCGGCTAGTCTGTGCCCTAAGATCCTGAGGGAGGCGGTTTACTGCCCTCTGGGATACTTGAGTGGTGGAGGTTGGAGGAGAGAGGTTGAAAGTTTATAAGGAAAGTGGATCGGATTGTGGGTGTAAACAGTGAGGCAGAGCAAAGACAGATGGTTGCTTTTGCATTTGTGATTTGTTTTGAAAATACAGAGTCAACAACAAGGAAATACTTGGCCCTTGACTGTCTTTTTGACCTTCTGCCGGGACAGAGTGTAACACTGTCACGGCCTCTGTGGGCAAAAGGCGGGCCGAGAGGGGGAGGATGTGGGCAGCCGATGGGGTTGTCGTAAGTGAAAATAAAAAGCATCAAGGTTGTTGAACCACAAGAAGGGGGAGGAACTGTCTTCCTAAATGTTCCGTCCACACATCACCTGGGTGCTCGTTTAATCAGTCACCTGGGTATTTGTTAAAACTAAACTGGGATAGGGCTGGGGAAGGTGTAGTTTGAAAAATGCTCCCAGGAGTTTCTTATTCTTGACAAGTGATATCACTGTTCCCTGCTTGCAGCCTTTTGGAGCTGAGGGTCGATTTGCAGTCATTATAGGCTTCTGTCCCAGTGCCCTCACTGGAAGGAGGCATGTGTGCTTAAACACTTAAACTGCTTCTGAAAGGTACTGTGCAAGGTACAAGGATCACACACTCCTCCAGACTCTCTCTCTGTCTCTGGGAATCATGCACTGTTCAGGGCGCCAGGATAAATACTGGGTAGTACAAGATAACACGGCAATCTTCAAAAGTGAACTTGAAAGAGAAGTTGTCCTAACGATGAATCATAATACTTACAACTGAAAGAAACCTTTCAGATGCTCAAAGGTTCAGGTGTAAGTGGTTCCAGGGCTGGGCTGGTCAGTTTAGAGGTAGGAAGCTACCATCAATGACATCACAGACCATGTTGTAACATCTGGCAGTGGAATGACACTGATTGCTTAAGTGAAGCAATGATCACATCTTATCCTTGGGAAGAGCTCCCTTCTCTGGGTCGTGGGCGGTGAACACTGAACAGAGGTGTGTGAGTTGGTAGGAAAGGAGGGTGAACTGTTCAGTTGGCAGGCTGGAAGAGGTTAACTGGGTAAGCAAGGTCGCCCAGCTGGTGACCTGACCTGCTGGTGCTGGCACCAGGACTCTGCCTGGTTCCAGCTCTGTGTTTCATCCACATTATTTCTTAGGACACATTTTTTCCCCTGTTACTACAGCATAAAACCTCTAATTTAACATGGAAAGTGTCCCTGAGATGATTTGCTCATTTATTTGGTCCCTGAAGGTCAGATTGCACATAAGTCAGTGACAGTTACAGAATGCATGTCCAATTTTCAGAAACCATTGGTGCCTGATGAATGTCCTAAGCTGATTTCATTCGTTACGCTGTTACTGTTGTTTTTCCCAGATTTTAAAAACTGTTTCTCTTAACGCGAAGACTTGACACTAGCAATGTCTTGATGTGTTTCATTAACCCAAAGGAAGAGCTTATGAAAGCTAACAAAAAGGATATTTATGTCTCGGAGAAGAACACAAGAGCTCTGTTTAGGAGAATGTGAGGGGTAGGATGTTTTCACCTGGAGAAAATAGTAATGGTCCCTGTGAATCTTAAGTGTCTTTTCTTGGTTTTCTTAAGAGTTGTGCATGTACTTCATCGGTCTTACACAATTTCTATCATTTAGTCCCTTCCTCAAGACAGTCAGTTGGCAGTTGCTGCCCCCACTTTGAACCCCAAAAGTGGAATAATGCTGTGTGCTTGTTGGTTTGTGAATCCTAATTGTCCTGGCCCTGTAGACCCTTGCTACTCCCAGTGTGGTCTGGCAATTGGCACAGGCATCATCTGGGAGCTTGTATTGTCTCAGGGCCCCTGCCCAGACCTCCTGAATCAGAACCTGTGTGCTAATGAGATGTGCATTAAAGCTTGAAGTGCTGCTATAGAAACCAATGTCCTTAACCCGAGTCATGGTGCAAACCTGTTTAGACAGATCCTCAGGAGCTCAGAGGCCTCGGCAGATGAGCGGGTAGACAGCCCTTTACCATGTTAACGTAAAAACGGAGAACCTTCCTTCCAGGAAACCAGACTCTTCAACTGTTGGATGACCCTTAATTAAGCAGTAAGTCGTGGAGCAGAGATACTGTTTGGGGAATGCTATCTGACCACATAGAAACCTACTCTTATCAGATGTCTTTTAGCGAATGGCTTTTAGCACAAGAGAAAGAACTCCAAAAGTCACTTGTGAATTTGTAGAGAGTAATCTTTTAAAACTGACTTAAAAAAATCATTGATAGGGAGGATCAAATTAATTCTAAAAGTGAGTGTGGTAGGTGTGAGTAACCTGATCTGCCATTATTTCTAAAAGTGTATGGAGACTTACATGATATGGAAGAGACAGATGGATTCAAATTAACCGTTATTCTGGACCCGACCACCATTTTTGTACACTTCTGTTTTACATGGTTTTACCTAAGCAGCACCTTTCTGTGTTAGCCATATGTTAAATGATAATTTGAGGGTTGACTATTCAGCACTGTTCTGTGCACCTTATGTACACGTATCTCTAATCCTCAGAGCCACTCTGAGGTGGTAGTTTTATTGTCTCAGCTTTACAGAGGAGGGAACCGAAACCCGGGGATTAAGTCAACTTGCTCAGAGTTACAAAGTTAATACATGTGAGAGCCAGGACTCGGACCCAGGTTTGTCTGTCTTCAAAGCCTGGGCCCTTTTATCATCCCACTGGTGTCTGCAGATGAGGCTGAACTTGCCAGATCCTAGGATCTAAGTAAGGAAGAAGACTATAAGTTTAGATGGCTATAAACTCAGTAGGAGCAGTTGGATAACTCCAGCATCCACTGTGAGCATAATAATTTTCTGAATTACCATTGACCTTGAGATCTGTCTCAAACAATTGACTATATTATCACATTATACATAAAATGGGTTCATATATGTCTAGCTTTCTTTTCTTGTAGGATTTCATCTTAATCACAGGCTCTGTGTCTTGAGAGAGTCTTGCCCGATGTGCATTGTGCCGAGTACTGAATGCTTGTGAATCACTGAGTGAATGCTAGTGGCTGCTTAAGTTTAGAGTACATGTTTTCTCTGTCATAGTCAGACAGAGGGTGTTCTTTTACCAATAAAGATTTCAGAGTTGGTGTGACTTATCTAGACTATGTGCTTGGTTTGGCTAGAATAAATTTAAAGTCACCTTGGCATTACCGCTCTTGGGGCTATTAAAGTTCTTTCTACAAGTCAACTTTTTTCCTCCTTTCTCAGACTACATAATTTGAACAAAAGATTTGTTCACCTTTCCTTTATTGGGTCTCATATCAAAATGACATGTTAAATGACATGTTAAAAATAAAGAAGTACATGTGAGTGTCAGTGTCAAGAAATCAACCTTTATTAGGTCTGTCTGATAAAATGCTAACTCTTTGCATCCAATGATCAATTAAGGATTTGAACGTTTATTAGGAGCTTCAACTAGTCCCAGAAAACACTTGAGCACGGTTCCTGGTCAAGGTTTACAGACTGGATTTTTAGACCAAAGCCTTTGCAACTGTAACCAATATACGATGTACACGAAGGTGCACAAAGTTACACAGTTTTGTATTATGCTATCAATGATGAGGAAGTGATGAGAAGCAGCCAGATATGGCTTTTTGGGCATGAGAAGAATTGTTGTTCAACTTGGTTTTCTTTAATATGGGATGTTGGATTGCATCAGCTATGATTTATGCTTTATGGTTTATGCATCTGCAATGGGAGGCTCTCAGCTGTATTTGTCCCATCAGTGGTGTCTTGTTAGGGTCGTATTCCCATGGGAAATAGTGACCTGGGGATGCAAAAATTCCCCCTTGTAGATAGTGCAGCAGTGTTGCCAAATCCTCTTAAAATGAGGAAGTTAGGGTGATATTTCTGCAAACGTATTGGAAACTGGAGAGCAAGAAGGTGCTTTAATGGGAGCACCACCAGGCTGGGAGCGTCGGGCTCTAGCTAAGGCACCATCAGAGGAAAGACAAGAATGTGCTATCTGGCAGGTCACAGAGTTCCTACAGAGGGCTTTAATGACAAAACATGCACGGTGGAAACTCTCTGCCCCAGTTTGAATTGCGATTCCACTTGCTTGGCGACCCTTGAACATTCCTGAATCTCTGTGCTTTAGTCTTCTCTGTTTGAATAAATGAGTTCCAGAGCTCCAGTGAAGACAGATGAGTTGCTGTATGTGGGAAGCACTCAGTGGGTACTGCCTCTCAGGCTCACTGCGGCAACTCCCTGAGTCTGGCATGGTGAGTGCACATAGTGGAGTTTTGAGTTCTGAGCTTTACAATAGACATTTTTGAAAGAGCAGGTTCAGACCATCGCCAGCAACACTGGGGGTGTTTCTGCAGCAGCCCATCAGCTGTTTTTATATGCTTTCCCAAATGTAGGCTAGCCCAGAAATCTGGTGCCTTGGGAAAATTACAAAGAGGGTATCTGCTTCCTACCTCCTTCCCGACTACACAATGTGCTCTATTCGTGTGATAGATAGTAGGAGCCAGCAGAAGACTTCGTCAGTCAATTTTAGCGGCTCTTAGACTTTTGCCTCTTACCCAGGATCTTTTTTTTGAGGGGGGGGGTGATAATTAGGTTTATTTTATTTATTTTTAGTGGCGGTACTGGGGATTGAACCCAGGACCCTCGTGCATGCTAAGCACACACTCTACCACTGAGCTACATACCCTTCCTCCTTGAAGGGTCTTATTGACAGAGATGAGACTAGTAATCAGGTCGTCAGTCTGGTTATGGTCTCTCCCCACTGCCCCTCCATCCTGTGGCCAGCATAGCTAAGAACAGGCACTGAGGGCAGCTCTTGGCTCAGTCAGGGCTTGTGGTCCCCCTTTCAGAAAGCATTTGTATCTTCACAACTATTGTCCATATTTCAGCCATAAGGAGGAAGTGGTACAGATGTTAAGAACAGAGCAGGGGACGGATGGGGGTGGTTTTGTGCAAAACTGCTTGCATCCCAGACGTATTGGAGGCAGCCTGTTTCTCGGTTAGACCGTCTCTCCCACTGGATGGTTAGCCTGATGAGCGCTGGCATCATCTGTCCCTCATCCACGACTGCACCCTCACTGGCTCGCCCCGTGCTTGGACAGGGTTCTGTACGCACTGCTGAGTGACTGAGTGAATGCTATGTCACAGTAAGCAATGAGATTTGACCCAAATCTTTTAGGCCTTCCAGAACTTGTATTGCTAGCCAAGGATGCCTCCTTTTCTAGCTTAGAAACCGGCTTACTTGAGCTTCTGAGAGGCTGCCATTGTTTGCATTAGTTCTCCCCTTCGCCTGTTTCGTTTTGGTTACTAATGGGTTACAGGTACTGATTCTGGTAGCTATTGCTGACTCCGTGAACTTGTTACTCTAAATGACCTGAAGAGGATGTGGGCATCCTGCCCGATATGTTGACTGCCCTGCAGACACTGGCTTTGAAGCAGTGTCAGATTGCAGTTTTAAAGGGGATCCCACTGCCCCCAACACCCTTTTACTGAATCTGAAGAACAGGTGTCAGAGGAAGATGGGGGGTTTCGGCTCAGGCATGGTTCTGTCTCACTTTTCACTTACTCTTTACAAAACAAGGTGAAACAATAGGAAACAACTAACAGTTGAACTGAACACAAAAGGCCATGCTTTCGCTGGTGTCCTTTGAGACTGGCTCTGGTTGCCGCTCTCATTGTCCCTGAAGTTATTGATGCCTGACTTCCTACATTCACTTCACTTCATCTTTTCTAAGTGCAGCTGGGGAGTGGGTGCACCCAAAAAAAGCAGATAGGCGCTTTCTTCTAGAATACCCTATTTTCTCAGGAGAAAGGTTGCATTTCAATCAGTAGTTTAAGTGTCCGTTGTTCAGCTTCTGCAAACTTACTGCCTTCCTTCCCAGGGGGACTCTTACTGCTTCTCTGTGTTGGGGGTCCTGCCTGAAGCAGAGGATTGCTGACTATCCAGAAAATGAAGGTCTCAATCCTGGCTGTTCATTGCTTTTATTTGGGGGATGAGAAGGTCCTCAGCTGTAATGTCTGCAGCTTCCCTTCTTCCTTTGCCATGAAGCCATTTACCAATTTCTAAGCTTTACCAACAGTTTTTGTTCATTTATTTCAGAGCCTACTATGTTCCAAGCACAGTTCTAGGCTCTTAGAGTACATATGTGACTAAAGCAGGGAACCCCTCCAAACCTCTGCCTTCATGGAATGCATGGATTTTAATTTATCTTTCAGTAAAGGAATTTCCAGCCAGTGATGTCCTTTGGGACTTTTATAAGACGATGGTTTTTGGCACACATCTGATTAATGTCACATTCGGGGGCTAAGAGCTTAATTTCCTGTGGCCCAGCTGTGTTCTTTCAGCAAAAGAAACCCCACAGTTTCAAGCCAGGGACACAAGAACCAAGGGGTGGTCTTAACATTTGTGTGTGTGTGTGTGTGTGTGTGTGTGTGTGTGTGTGTGTTTCCCCCTGCTAGCACGACATTAGCACGTGCCACAGGTCTCTTGCATCTCAGGATTATTGGAATGTGGAGGCATTACAAAGAGGGCAAATTCTCTGGCTGTGTGCCCTGTGAGGTAGATGGCCGCATCAGAAGTGGCCCACTAAGAAGAAATGGCTCCTAGGGTCCAGGTCCACCTCTGCCCAGGTCAGCCTCCTGCTTTCCAGCAGTCACTTTAAACAGTGTTCTGAGAAGATGTGCCCCTCCAACATTCCTCGATTCCCTTAATTCATTACAGATCTGTGTTGAGAAATGTCTCTGAAGCCCCTGGGCAATTTTTTTTCATCCTGAAATACCTGTGTGGGGCAGGATGGTGGTATGTCTACATGGTGAATCCTAATTAGGCAAAGTAAGTTTTCAGCTTCACAGTGTGGTCTGTGGGAGTCAAAAGCAGGTGTGAGAGCTTGGAAAAGAGTATGTTGCCTCCTTGTTCAGTGTGGTAGAACGTGGACTAGATCTTCCCATGCCTGTGATGACTTCAGGAACTTGGATCACATCTGTTCTAGCCTTATCTAGGCTCAACCTTGTCCCTGTTGGGGTGAAGCAACCGCCATCCTTGGTCCTCTGGGAATGGCAGGGGCAGCTGTCAGCCCAGTCGCTGGGACAGAGAACCGGTGGGAAGCCAGGAGGGCCCTCTCCACTAGGATCTATTTCTAAAAGTTTGGGATAAAGCAGGAATTGGCGAAGTAGGGTCTGTGGCATGTTTTTACACAACCCATGATCTAAGAATTTTTTTAAAACTTTTTTAAAGAGTTAAAATATGCAACAGACCTTACTTGATCCCCAAAGCCAGATAATTTACACTCTGGACCCTTCCAGAGATAGTTTGCCAATTTCTAAAAAGTTATCTTAATACAGAGACTGGGGATTGGGGTCTACATCCAGATGTAACCTTGTCCACAGGTCTGAGTCCTCACAGAGGTAACTCTGCAGGGCATTTAGTCAGCTTTCCCCTCTTTGGGGTTTTTCCCTGTGTATTGTCTGACTGTACTGTATCTGGATCTTCTGGCCTGAGCATCTTTGATTGCGACTTGGTTTCCTAGGAACCAATCATAGTTACTGTTGAGCTGGAATTCCTTTTCCAGTCATCTTCCCTTAAATGATACTCTAAGTGAATGTAACTTGTTGGGGTGTTTTTAAGAAGCTGATTTCAGTGCAGGTAGTAAAGTGCTAATTTACTGCTGCTTTTCGACATGTTTTTCACCGAGACTGGTGTTCCTGGGCCAGCTGAGTAATCCTTGGATTGCCTTGGCTAATCTCCCACCATCCTTAATTCCATACTTCCTTAATCCCTGACTTGCATATTGATCATCACGTGCCTTGACTCCAAGCCAACTCTCTCTAAACTTGTTTAGTTTTGAATTTCTGCAGTGAAAAATTTCACATTCAAAAATCAAAGGCTAGTATATTTTACTTGAGGAATGCACATCTAGAAAAACAGTCATTTTCAATGAAGGGCACTCTGAATCGGAATTGGAACATTTCCTTCTATGGCTAAAAAGAATTAAGAGTGCTACTCAGTTGCACGGTGCACAGTATCAGCAATTAAACTTTTGAACTTAAACTCTGGACTGCCTTCTAACAATGTCAACTCTTTCGTTGCATAAAGATCACATGGACTCCTGGAGGGATGCCTTTGGACACTGAGTATGGGGGAAAAGTGATGAAGGAAAGAATTGCTTAAAGGAAATATTCTGAGGAGACAGCAGCAGAGTCTAATGGTGTTTTGGAGAAAGCAAAGGAGTAAAATGTTGGAAGGCATCACCTGACAAATTAGAAAGATAAAGAAGTGCTGTAGGGTATACAGCAAAGAAGGAAAGTACAGGTATGAAAACTTGATAAGGAGTCGAGGGGGTTTCCTGGAGATGAAGTTGGGTGAGAAAAAGATGTCACGCAGGTGCTGTTAACCTTGGTAACAGGCATTTTAATAGATCCTACTAAATGGAGGTTAAATGGAAGGCAGACGAATTATAAAGATTGACAGATTGACAGATGCAGTTTTTGTCACTTGCGTGTGTGTCCAGCACTATTTCCTTGAAGGTCAGAGGCCATCTGAAAGCCAGTGCGGAGGCCATGCCATCCGTGACTTTCCATCCAGCTGTCCCCTCTCCTTGCTTCCACGTGGCGTTGCTCTTGGTAGTCTGTCCATGTTTCATTCTGGAATTTTCCTGTAGTGAAGTGGCTCGCAGCTTTTGTGGTGGAAAATTGGCTCTCTGGGTGTGCCCACCAAGACCACAGAGACTCTTGGTTGAGGAGGCAAGGTCTTCTCTCTAAAATGCACCAGAATTTAGTTCTGGCAGATTCCGAAAGGTTAGAAGAACCTAGAATGCAACATCAGTGGGGTTTTGTCGCTGAGAAATTTTGAAAGACTTCTTTAAAATCAATTTTTACAGATTTCTTTTAACGTTAAGTTACATATGTTTTCTAGAAATCACTCTTGCATACTCTGGCCCAGCTGGGTGGACGTTGGGGAAGAGAAGCTGTTTACAGGAGCCCCGTACTAATGTGGAGGCCACTCTCAGGCACCATTTAAAGAATCTGGAACGCAACTGAGAGAGGAGGGGAGAGGGAGAGGGCGTAGGGAGGGGGCTTTGAATGTAAACCAGCTCACGAAGGAAAGAGGGCCCCGTCCTCTCCTCTCGGTTCCTCTGATGGCTCTGTGTGGGAGGGATCACCCTCGGAAACCAGCATCTCCTCCCCCGAATTCTCAAGGTCCCAGAGCAGGTGTGCAGCAGAGCAGGGTGCTGAGCCGGACAGTCTGAGCCCAGAGCCTGCGTCGTTCCTCAACTCTGGGCTCTTCTGAGAGCCCTGACAAATGCGGTTACCTTGCTTTCCAGCCAACCACAAATTAAAGAGAGACGTTCAGATGAGGGAGGGAGTACGGCTGGAAATGGGGGTGCCAGTCTCACTGGTGACGCTGGTTAAAACATAAGTCCAGCAAGTTACCAAAAGGGGACAAGGGGACCAACCCTCCTCCCCCAAAACTGCACCGCTTCCCCCGGCCTGTTTGTTCGCAAGGAATGCCTGAAAAAACTAGTGTAGACTGGGAAGCTTAAACAAGCGATTTTGTAGTGATTCTGGAGGCTGGAGATTGGAGACCAATGCGGGGGCAGGACAGATCCCTTCTGAGGCCTCTCCTGGGCGTGCAGGTGGCCGTCTTCTCCTTGTGTCTTCAAAAGGTCTTCCTTCTGTGCTTGTCTGTGTCTTGATCTCCTCTGACAAGGACGCCACCTCATACTGTATTAGGCCCTATTTTAATACCTCACTTTAACTCAGTGACCTGTTTGAAAGCTCCTGTTTCTAAAGTCACATTCTGAGGTACTGGAGTTAGGACTTCAGCACATACATTTGGAGGGGACACAATTCAGCCCACCTCCACTAAAACCCTAGCACACACTGGGGCCCTGTAATAGAGCGGACACTTTTCATGCTCACATTTCCACGGGTATCACTGTCAGCCCTGGTGATCCTGAGTTAGCCAATGAAATTACAGTACTGTAAGCAGTACCACTGAAGAAGGATAAAGATTAGACTTGGTCCAGGTGGCTTAAACCCTGATGTTGGTGATGTTCCCTTCTGTGGAACCTCTTTCCCCAGGATGGTGCCCGATGACGGAGGCTGTGATGGATTCTAACTCCTTACAGCACGACATCACTGTTAGAGATGCCGAGGCCCCACCCCAGGCCTCCGGAATCAAAACCTGCTTTGTAACAAGTTGGTTTTCTACGCACATTAAATGGAGACACGCCGTCCTGATTGTCACCACATTTTTCCCTCCTCTCATGTGGCTATTCTTAGCTTCCTGCTTGTAAAACCATAGGCAGGGATTTGCAGCCTAGATTGAATGTTGGAATCACCTGGTGAGCTTTAAAAAGAAAAAACATGCAGTTGTCCAGATAGTGCAGTAAACCAGTAGCATCAAACTCTAGAGGTGGGTGCCAGGTAGCAGGAATTTTTAAAGCTCCTTGAGTGATTGCATTATGCTGTCAAGGTTGAACACCTTGGAGCAAAAAGCAAACGGGGTGGGGTGGGGGTGCAGCCTGGCTCTTGGCCTGAGGAGAGTGGTTCTTGTTTTTCTGTGGCCACTGGGCCTGGGTCCTCCTGTCTCCTACAGCTGCTGCGGGTCCGTGCCCTGGACAGGGAAAGTCACTGCTGAAGACTGTGTTGGTGCCTGCTGTCACCCATCTCTTCTGTCTGGTCCTAGTCTTCTCCTCCTGGCATCTCCTTTCTCCTCTGAGGAGGATGTTTTGGGGGCCGTCAGGCGGAATGAACTCGGCTAAAGCGGATCTAGACGGGGAGACCCTTCCTCACGGCTTCCGTGGTTCTCGAGCTGATCCGTCCTAAATCCCACGGTGCAGATTCCATCACTTCTCATTCCTAGTGCAGCCTCTCAGCTTGGTGTCTGGAGCTGCTTAGTGACTTTTGGTGCATTTTTTAAAAAAATATTTTGCTTTGTTGAGGCGCTGCATGAACCTTCTCCCCAGATGTAAACACAGCTCAGCCTACTATGAATGAAAGGTTTCCAGTGTCAAGCTGTGTTTTTTTTTTTTTTTTTTCCCCTTGCCTTGTAAGTATCAAACACACTCCCCCCCGACCCCCCACCCCCACCCCACAAAGTGTGATAGGAAATCTATGTGCTGGCAGAAGACGGTCTTCCCAGGCCGTTTTTGTTTCTCTTCAGCCCTTTCCTCTGATAACAAAGAACTTCTCAATTCCCAACACAAGGCTTTTTACAAGTTTGCATCAACTTTAGGCTGAAACAGTGTATTTCGTGATTTGACTGCGTAGTTATCACCTAAGACCTATGTTTACCATATGACCTTAAACCAAGCAGTCCCCAAATATGTCTATGTGGAAAACATTGTTATTTTACACATAATTGCATTTTTTGGACTGTTAATAGCAATTATGCAGACTAAATCATAAGAAGAGAAATTATTATAAGTTAAGGAAGAAAATGTAATTGCACCTCGTGGATAGATGTGCAACTGAGATTTTCTTTTTCTTGGGAGGAGGAGGTAATTAGGTTTATTTAGTTATTTTAATGGAGGTACTGGGGATTGAACCCAGGACCTCATGCATGCTGTGCACGCACTCTGCCACTGAGCTCTACCCTCCCCCACTCCTGAGGTTCTTGATGATGCACATCATTGAATTGGAGGTTGGCCAGACAGGAAGTGGCTCATCAGTGACCTGAGTTCTTAATGAACTTTCAGTGTCTGACGGCATGGGGAGCGGGCACTCTTTTAGAAAGGATGTTATAGGGGTGAATTTTTTACAAATCTTAGGTGAAGGTGTGAAATGATCCTAACAATTAGGTACGTGTGCCATCCCACAGCCCTCAAGTCCTTTCCCAGAAACCCCTGGTGTTCGGGAAACACATTTCCAGGTCATGGCACACACGCACATTAGCATCTGTGGGCGGTACCTTGAGAGCAATGACGAAGGATTGCTGAGGGCTGGAGGCTCTGAGACGGGCAGCTCTGGCAGTCCAGCTGCCACCTGCTGTCCTAGGGCCGGAGGAGGTTAAGGTCTGGGCACACTTGGAGCCCCTTCTGGGTGGTCAGAGCTGTGGGGCTGGGACAGGGGATGTGTGCACTTGTGGGGATGCCTGGGGGGGAGACCACCCCCTTGCAGCTCTCGGCCATCGAGTTCTGCTGGTTCAAGCTGTACCTCCACATCTTGCCTCTCCAGTGAATCCTTCCTGGGCTGTTTTTAAAAACACAATTTCTCCCGTCTGTCCTTTAAAATATGACTTGCATCATCTTAGGATGCTTCTTTATCCCTCAGCTTATACACAGCTTGACTCTGGATGGTCCCAACACGTGTGTGCTCGCACAGGTACCTTTGAGGTGATGTCAGCCTTTGTTTTGTGCAGCCCAGGGTGCTGCATGGACCGCGTTTAACGCCTTGTGCCCTGAAGAGATGAGGGTTTCATCTACACTTAGGACTCTACAACTGGGGGGCGTGGCTCCCAAAGGAAATTGCTCCCCTGATGCTGAGGGGAAAACACCTTTCTGGAGGAGTATGTAAAAGGAGAATCATGTTTTGTAGTTAGTGCGAAGGAGCACAAGAAAGAGGAAACCTTCCCTTTTTTTTTTTTTTTTTAAAGCTTTACCGTTTTGATGTGATGATAGATAGCAATTCTTGCCGTTTGCCCATCTTACGTCGTAGCAGTGAAGGACTTAGAACTGAGGCTCCTCCAGTCTCAGCCCTGCAGGGTAATGACAGCCGAGGGACTGAGTGTGTTTTCCTGGTCTTTTCTATCCCTTTACTAACAGACACACTGATGGTTATTACTTACAGAAAGGGGTTTGTTCTGCAGTGGCTTTCTTCACGTTAACACTAGGTGAACACTTACTCATCATTACATAGAATGCAAATCCATTTTTACAGCATGGTATTTTGCAGGATGGTATTTCATTGGATGGATGCTTCATAATTCATCTCTTCACTGGAGAGCCCTTGATAAAGCAGTTAGCAGATGATAAGGGTTTGGGTGAGTTCAGGCTTGAAATTGAAGATGCAGATTTCATATACATCAAGTTTTACCTAAATGAATCAGAAGGAAAGAATCCAGTGTCACCATGTAGCATTTTGGTCTGAAACCTTCAAGACACGGCCCCTAATGTACGGCCCTGCCACTGGCCTCCTAGAACGTGTGGCCGTGGGTCCCTGCAAGCCCCTGGCTCTGATCCTTGGTTGTGAGAGTGTTGGGGCCTTCTGGCGCTGGCGGTCTGTGACTGTGACCCC
Organism: Camelus bactrianus; assembly: GCF_048773025.1. Taxonomy (NCBI): domain Eukaryota; kingdom Metazoa; phylum Chordata; class Mammalia; order Artiodactyla; family Camelidae; genus Camelus; species Camelus bactrianus. The sequence goes on along the minus strand of NC_133568.1, from coordinate 18,164,906 downwards.
TCCCTGCCTTGTGGAGAGCAGAGCAACAGGAAGCCAGCTTCTTTTATAGCCCTGGGGGATTCGCTTGCCATAAGGAAGGACACCTTGATGGGGAGATACTATGGGACAGCCTGGGTACTTATCTCTAATCAGCCTTAAAAACAAGAGAGCCATCTGTGAGCTGTCATCTCTCCAAGGCCTTTGAAGAGAAAGAAGAATCCTTCTGCTCCCCAGGTGTGTACTTTTGAAAGCAAGCTCCTTTTCACATCCAGTCTCCCATCACATATATCCAGATCTGGGCTCTGTCCCCACTGCCACCGTCCTGGTTCAGGCCATCATCTCTTTTGCCGCTGTTCTCTTTGCTTCCTGTCCTGTCTCTTACAGCCCATTCCTGTGCTGCAGAAAGTGAGATCCTGAACCTTAAAACAGTTGATGTCCAAGCCAGGCTTAAAACTCCTTAGGTGCCTCCTCATTACCCTTAAAACAAAATCTCTCCTCCTTACCCAAGCCCGTGAGGCTCTGAGTGGTCTGACCGCTGCCTGTCCACTCTTGTTGTATGTTATTCTTCCTCATTTTGGCTCAGTCTCCTGTCCTGAAGTGACCCTTTTACTTGTCTCAAGCTGTTGTCATTCCGTTCCCTCTACCAGGATAAAAGGTCTTCCCCCACTTTTTAAAAAGCCACTAATCTCAGCTCCCAGTCCTTCAGAATTCAGCGTTACCTCTTCCATGAGATGTTCTCCAAGCCCCCTTCTATAGATGTACCCCCTTGTCCCCATGGTTCTCCCGTTTCAGGTCCTTGTTTTATTGTTACAGCGCTTAGAACACCTTGTAGCTTATTTTGTGTCTCTTCCTGGCTGGAGGAGGGGAGGGGCCAGGCCTGCTGTACTTAGGGTCCCCTGCGCCTTGCCCAGTGCTTGGGCCATCTTCATAGCTGATCACATGCTTGTGAAAGGGTAACACGTAGCCACTGCGTTGTGAGACCATCTTCTAAAACTGAGTCGTGTTGATTATTTGTCGATTGAAATTGATACTTGAATCTATTCCAGCTATGTAAGGCCATTTACAATACATAAAATATGAAAAGATAGCGTAAATGGAAAGGACAAAAATGGCCAGATCCTTAAGAAATGGAGCCAGCACTGAGGGTGAGAACGTATCCCGTAAGGATGCAGACTTGGTGTGGGAGGGCCATTTTGCTCTGAGCTCTCTGGCAGCTGGTGAGAAAAGATGGGTTATGAGTCCACATGGTAAAGACTGAACGATACCCAGGAGAAAAACTGTTCTGTATATTAAGAACAAAGAGCAGCTTCACCCGGGGTGGGGGGAGGTCACTTTAAAAAAAAAATACATAACGTGATGGAAATCGTCCCTACAGTGGGCGTGGTAAGTTTCATAGGAACTGTTCTTCAAATGACCTTCAAGTATACACTGATGCTGTCCTGCCAACAGCTTGGTTAAGGCCCATTTGTGGGGCCCATGGGATGCTGTCTTGGCTGCATGGTCATTGCTCTACATGCTGTGTGATAACTGTTGCTGTTCTTTGGTTTATGGCGCTGTCGGCCTCAGGAGATGACCTGCAAGGGCCAGGCGGGGGGACGCACTTTTTGGCTTTCATTTGTAAGGAAAGATTTTCCCATCCTTTTCTTCTCTTCCATCTCCGTCTGTTGTGTTTGTTCTCTAGTGGCATCTTGTACCTTAAACAGTGTTCATCTCCCAGACAGTATTTTGAGAGGGTCTGAACCTTCTTTATCTTCACGTTCCATATCTGTCTCTTTACTCTGGATGAGCCAGCTTTCTTCTCCGTCTCTTGGACGCTGTGAGGCTTTAACTCTGAGCTTAGATGTGTCCTCGGTCACTGGGATTCTAAAAGGAATAGAGGGTAAAAGACTGAGGAAGTGATTTTCCTCAGCCTTGCAGAAGAGGAAAGCCAGTCTTTGCATGCGGGAGCTGTCCACTTGGAGCGAGGCTGCTCAGAGCTGAACTGCTGCGAGGATAAGAAACCCTCATGAGTCTCCTAATCCTGTGTGTGTGTGCGCGCCAGGTGATGCTGTAGATTTTGGTTCATGTTACTTGGTTTTCCCCATAAACAGCTCAAAGTGAAACCAGTCCCTGAACATACCAATCAGGATCGAGTATAAGCAGAATGAACAGATTTTATTTAGCACGATGGGTAGGAAGCAGCACAGAAATTCCTCCTGCAGGGTCAGCTTTAACCCCACAGATGGGATATAATGCAGCAGTTGGCATCACAAGCTGTCACTGTCCCTCACGGAGCTCTCCTCCCTGGGAGCTAGAACTGCTCATGGCAACAGCACATGCTGGGATGCTTGTCTGGGCAGTTGACTGGCTGTGGGTTCTTGCCTTCAACGTTCTTTGTGATCCAAGTTGCAAGTTATCCTAACTCTGGGGGCTTTATTAACCCTCCTGTTGCCATTTGGTGCTTTAAGAAAAGCCATTGGTGGTCAAGAATGTGTTTTAAGAAAGTACAAATGATAGTCTTGAAGATAGAAAAGGAAAGGCCTTTTGAGCAAAACCTGGATATGATTAAATGCTGGGTTTGCTCAGGGATGTTTAGGTTTTCCAGCTACAAGCCTTTGTTATTTATTAAATTCCTGCAGAAAGTAACTTATTGTAAATCTGAAACTTGAGATGCTAAACCCCGTTTCCTCATGGGAGCAGTTATTTTTATAATGCAATTGTTGATTATACGAGGTTTCTTAGAAATGCAAATATTGTGTAATAGCAGCAAGAGTGGATTAGGTTTTTCTGGACAGTGCCAAATACACACTTTAGAAACATAAATTTTGGTTGTGTTCAGAAATACTCTTACTGACTTTGCTTCTAAGTCTAAGTAATGTATGTTAAGCATCTACTGTGTCCCAGGCGATGTGTTAAGCAATATGATTTCCTTTAACCCTCTGGGCAAGCTTATGAGTAACTACGGTTGACCCTTCAACAATGCAGCAGGGCGGGGGGTGGGTAGTGGGGGCAGGTTAGGGGCCTGACCCTCATGTTAAAAATCTGGTATAACCGGTAGTTGGGCCCTTCTGCCCGCCCCTGGCCCCCAGCTGTATTTACTACTTAAAAGTCCACGTTTAGAGGGGAGGGTGTAGCTCAGTGGTAGAGCATGTGCTTAGCATGCACGAGGTCCCAGGTTCAGTCCCCAGTACCTCCATTAAAAAAAAAAATCCACGTATAAGTGGACACATGCAGTTCAAACTCCTGTTGTTCAAGGCTCAACTGTTTTTATTCATCATTTTACAGATGAGGTAAATTAAGGCTCAGCCTGTCAAGTCCCTGTCTCAACGTCACACGACTTGCACTTGTCCGAGCCATGGTGTTGCATTTCTGGTTTTGAAAGTTTATTCTGTACTCATTCCTTAATCAGACTTAATTGTTGTTTCTAGTCATTTCTTGCCATGTAACAAACTTCCCCATCTCCTAGTGGACTAAATGATGATTTTATTGCTCACAGTTCTGTGGGTTTGCAGTGCGGGCAGGGCTCAGTGGGGATGGCTTGGCTCTGCTCCACCTGTTCTAGAGGCTCAGCTGGGGCTGGAGGAGCCAAGATGGTTTCATTCATGTGGGGTGGGGGGTCCTGGGGGGGTGTGCTTGGTGCTGGCCACCGGCCTCAGTGCCTACACTGTCCTCCAGGTGACTCCCTCCACCTGGGCCCTCTTCATTTAGGGGTGTAGGCAGGTCTGCCTTCAAGACGGTGCAAGCACTCTGAGAGTTCAGAGATGGAAGCAGGGGTGGGAAGGAGCTTTGAAGGCCTAGGGGAGAGGATCGCTCAATGGTAGGGTGCACGCTTAGCATGCGTGAGGTCCTGGGTTCAATCCCCAGGGCCCTCTTTAAAAAAGAAAAAAGTTTTAAATGCCTAAATTCCTGAAGGCTGGAACTTGCATCGGTCACTTTCAGTGTGTACCATTGATCAAAGCAGAGGAGAGAGAGCCAGCGCAGACTGAAGGTGGGGGTGGGGGTGGTCTGTGCAGACGAATGGGAGGGCTGTTGGAGGCTACTGCTGAAGGTCTGGAAACTGTCAATGTCTCAGTGCCACCCTGTGGACCCTAATCCTTCTTCTCTTGACACCTTTTTTTCTCTTTTGACTTTCAGTCTCATGGGTGCTACTATGATTCTCCAAACAGCCACTTCTTGGCTACAGATTGTAGCCCCTTTTTATTTCTGTGCATAAAGCAGTTAGAGCTTTTGAGCCCCAGCTTCCAGTTGGATTATACCTGCTTACATGTACTTCTATTCTGTGTGAGAAAGACAATCCCACGTCCGTGCCTAAAGGCCTTGCTGCTTTCTTCTCCCATCCTTTTGAATGCTCGTTTCCTTTGAATGCTCACCTCTTGCTTGAATTCATTCCATCTCTGTAGGTACCTCCAAACGAGCATCCTTTCCGCCTACTCCTTATTGTCAGTGGGGCCGACATTCTCCTGGCTCATTAAAGCTGCCCTCTTGGAGTGAGTTTTGATCTTTTGTACCTTCCCTGTGTCCTTTCCTCTATCTAACCCAACACATAATAACAGCCTTTGAACATGCCTTTTCCCTTCCCCTTCGTGAGTCGTGCTCAGGCTTGTGTCACCTCATCCCTCACCTGACAGTCTTCAAAGTGGTCGCCCTCCCTGCCTTACCTCCCCCCCCGCCCCACTCTCTGCTTCCTGCAGCCGCTGGTCTTGGGAAATGCTACTAATGAAACCGACATTCTGCCATTTCCCTCCTCAAGGACCCTCCCCTCCCACCAGTCACTTCTCTCTGCTGGGGGCTTGAACTGCTTTCCTGGTGTTTGGGACCTGTCAGCAGCTCCTGCCTGCCTCTGCCAAACTTGGTGATGCTCAAGTGAGCATTCCCCCCTGGTGTTGTTCAGCTGCCCTCTGCAGAGCTCTGCTTGAGGCCGAATGGTGGCATAGCTTTGAATGTCAGTCTTGGGTTTAGATTTTATTGTGAAAGGTTTCTGAAATGCTTGGTGCAGCAGGGTGATAAGACAGAACATTGAGAAGGCTGATTGCGGCGGGGCTTGTGCCTGGGAGTGAATAGAATGTTTTGCTCAGGAGGAGATGGGCAGATCTACTTGGAAGTAGAGCCCCCAGGGAGGTGGTTACATGGTTGGAGCTGTAAAGGACATGGGCCACGTGTAGGAGCTGTGTAGGCAGTGAGCTGTCCCACTGCTGAGAACACACATGTGTGACTTGAGGCAGGTCTGAATTAGGAAGGAGGCTGATAACATCTTCCCTGAGGATCATCTGTCCACACTAAGCCCCATCTCCTCGTCTCAGACATGTGTTCGTATTTTACTTATTTTTCTACCCCACCTGAGAGGACAGAATCTTACTATTTATATGTTAATTGAAAACTGCAATGGACGGAATGCTTGTATCCCCCTCAAATTCATGTTGAAACCTAATCCCTGTTGCAATGGCATTTGGAGGAGGGGCCCTTGAGAGGCGATTAGATCAGGGGGTGGCGCCCTCGTGAGTGGGATTCGTGTCCTTATCCAAAGGGGCCCGAGAGCCCATCCTGCCATGTGAGGCGACAGCTAGAAGACAGCCATCTGTGAACCAGGAAGAGCTTTCACTAGACACTGAGTCTGCCTGATGGTGGACTTTCTGGTCCCCAGAACTGTGAGAACTCAGTGGGTGTTGTTTAAGGCCCCCAGTCTGTGGTCTGGTTACAGGAGCCCGAGCAGATTGTGACAAGTCATGCCTATGAAAGTGTTCATTTCTTTAGTGGTGGGATGCAGAGTACTGTAACCATAATCAAACATAACACTTCTGGGTCTTGCCCTTTTTAAAAAAAAGAAAAAAAGAAAGCAAACCCTTCTCTTACCCTCATCCTACTTTCTTGCTGCCTGGACCACAAACCTGATGTAGGAGCTAAAATAAGAAGCACATGCTGGAGATGGAAAAGCAAGAAGCAGCACCCCGTCAGCACACCAGCCTGCGCTGGTGATGCACATCGTACAAGCGCGAGAAATAAACGTTCTATCTTGTCAGTTATTTGACCTTGGAGTGGTCAGCTAGGTATTCAAGCTAATATAGCATCCTCAGTGACAGTGACCATGGCTCCCATCTGCTGAGTGCCTGTTCCATGCTGCACACTGTGGGTGCGTTTGACACAGTGACCCCACAAGGTCGGTCATTTGTACACCCTCCACCTAAGGAAACAGGCTGGGTGTGGTTAATGGACTTGACCATGGTCCCACCCCTGGGCAGATGCCCCTCCATCCAGGTCTGCCTGACCCCGGGCCCGGGTGCTTTTCACTGTCCACTGACTGCCATGTCCGCCCAGAAGTTCACAGAGAGATGCTAGGAACCAGAAGCAATGCCCACACTGATCGTTTCTGGTCTTCCGTGGTGTCTAGGAGTGAGGTCATGAGGGCATTGTGGGTCTTCCTCCTGTCTGAGCCTCTGGACACATGGACCTCTGCCGGACCTGGGTCTGAAGGCGGCTTTCCTGCAGGAGCAGGAGCAGGCCTGGGCTGTCACCACTGCACCCAGGTCCTGAGGGGTGATGTTCCCGTGTCTCCCCTCACTTGCCTCGAAATCTCTCAGCCTCGAGATACTCTTGGCTACTCCACCGTCCTGTGCTGTGGTCACAGCCAGGGTATCACATTGATCGAAGGGTTGACTTTCAGGGAGTGAGAAGCTGTGGTCAGAAACCTCTCTTGTGGGTTCCTTCTGGGACCTTGAGATGATGAGTGGGGACAGGAGCAAGTCAGCACAGGTGGTGTCAGCCTGGAGAAAGGGACCTGCTGACGACGGATGCTTGTCACTCAGGAGTGTCGTCCGTTTATAAGCAGTGGAGGAGGGTAGGTCAGGTTAGACGGGGGAGATAGATAGACAGTACCGTACTGGAAAATGGAAAAAAGTGCGACTGAAAAGGTAACACTTGAGAAACCATTTATGAAAATACTTGTACAGAACAACTAACACCGTCAGCAGTGATATTTCAGACTTACAATATGCCTACCCAGTTAGCTACATACAGTGGAGGCCTTTAGCAACATGCAAAATCCACATCTAGGAACTTATCTTAAGGATAAATTGTTAAAAGATATGCAGAAAGATAGAGCTGTAAGATGGTTTAATCTGTTTTTTTTTTAATAGAAAGTTAAACCTAAATATGCAATAGGGATGTAGTTTAGAGCTCATCCATACAATGGAATGCTGTTTAAGTGAACATTTTCTGAAATACAAGGATACTCATGAAAAAAGGTTACATATGAAGTGCATCCATTTCTGTAAATTATGTATGTGTATAATATTTGCATTTTTACCCAGATTATTTAAGTAACTGTATAGCTCATGGTCTGTATGCTCGGTAGTGGGGTTATTTTTCATCTCAATTTTCTGTTCAGCTGATTATTCTGTGTTCCTCTGGACCTACTCTCCACACTTTCCCATGCTACTTTGTGTCCTGTGTTCCAGAGTCTGACTCTGTAGAATCAATCAGATGCCTTCTGGCCTTCTGTTGGGTTTAGCCAGTAACAGCCCCAGTAGCAAGGCAGAGGCTGAGAAGAGAGGGGTTGGCATACTTCTTCCCTGGCTCCCCTTTCCCCTGCTGTGGGTTGGCATTTGGTTGTGCACCTTGATGAGAGGCCATGACGGCTCCTTCAGCTTCAGCCTTCCCCCTCCCTGGATTCCTGCAAACACTCTCTCCTCTTGCCCCTTGAGGCCAGTGAGCAGAACAGCTTCCTACTGTTCGTACTTCTCAGTGCTTCATGTCCTGGATGGGTTTCCCCTAACCCTGTGAACGTCTTTGTAAATGGCTCCATCACAAAACTTTCCTCCTGGATTTTTTTTTTTTCATTCCCTCACGGAGGACATTGGCAGGAGGGTATGGAAGAATGTAGACCCTAATTCCTCTTGCTACCTGTCTTCCACTTCCCTTCTGCCTCAGCTCACCCCTTAAATGTGGGTGTTTCTCAGATCACTAGAGCAGGAGCTCTTAAATGGGAGGAGGTACTCAACTGAGGCAACCTAGTTGAAGGGCTGGCAGTGGAGGTGGAGAGAGGGTTTATACTGAAGCAGCCTTTACATAGGACGTCTTCTTTTCCTGTGGAGTCAAATGACTGGGCCTGTCTTAGATGGGGTGGGTTAATGCTCAGGGTGCTCGCAGTGGGTCTCTTACCTCTGTCTTCACGCCCATCGCCACCCCGAGTGATCTCGTCTGTTCCCATTTATTGTCTCCTGAGCTGCCCCATGCACAGGGACAGTTCTTCGCTTTTTCAGAGCCCTGGCCCACTGCTGTGCTTGGGGAGCCCTGCAGGCTCCACACACAGTGTGTCCGAAGCAGAGCACGTTTCTCCTGACTCTCCTCCCCCCACCTCTGTGGAGAGCGTGGGTTAGTGGCTTTACCGCCAAATGGGAATCCGGGGAGTTACCCATTTGTTCCCTCTTAAATTCTCCAGGTTAACTCTATTCCTGTTGAGGCCTGTCTCTTTGGCGTCACGCGTCTCATGAGCTAGATCTGTTCTGTCCACATCCATGGCCCTGGTCCTAAATGTCCTGTGGCCTCAAGCCTCTGAACTCTTCTGACGTCATCCCGTGTTGCCGACAGTCACCGTCCTGAGATGAGCAGGCTGAAGGCGTTCAGCTCTGCGTGGCTCGGCTTTGCACAGTGACGTCTGCTGCGCTTGGCCGGCACCTTGACACCAGTCCATACTGTCATCCTTCCCACCTCCTCGCTCCCAAGTCCCATCCTCTCGGAATTCTGCCACATCAGTGAAAAGGTTGCCATCCAAATCAGGCCACTTCTGGGAATAAAAGATGCTGTTGATAATGACACTGATACAGTGGGCAAATACAGGGACCGTCCCAGGCAAATTGGGACCACCCTTCCAGCAGATACCCACCATCATTCTTAAAACTCAGCTCCTATACTACCTGCTCTGTGCTTCCTTCCATAATCACCCCAGAGAAAAACACGAGTTTCTTCCTCTGTGCTTGGCATTACTTTTTCATGCTGTTATTAAAGCGTGAATGTGTTCTACCTCTCCCATAGAAGGTCTCACTGCCCTCGCCCCAGTATTTACAGGCTCGATGACAGTACAACGTTTTAGTCATTTTTGCATCTCCAGCATTATGCCTGGTGCCAGGCCGGTGGGAACTACTCAGTAAATCTTTATTCTTTCATTTTCTAAACTTCGGCATATTGAACTTGGATTCATTCTTGAGTATACCTTGAATATATGTGACCTGATTTAATTACACCCAAACTTGCCTCAGGACTCTTGCATTTATTCTGCCTACCAGCTCTCCCTCTCCACCTGGCCAGCTCCAACCTGTGCTTTGGTACTGAGGTCAAGAATTATCCTCTTGAACCTGCTGTTACGTCATGACTGCCCCGCCAATACATTCCCATATCTTCTGCGTCACGCAGTTGTCATATTCTGTAATTACACATTTGGGTGACTGATCCATCCCCCCCACCACCACACACACACTAGACTACTAGTGAAGAAGGAACCTGTGCATCTGGTCACTATCCTACCTCTGTGATTGGCATTGAGGAAGCACTCAATATTTAGGAAATGAATAGACTTGGTTCTCATCATTTGTGGATTACACACTTGCAAATTTACCTGCTCTCTAATATTTATCCAGAACCCACAAATCAGTACTTGTGGGACTTCTGTGGTCATTCAGACACGTGCAGAATATTTAAAAAAAAAAAATTTGTGCGTCCCGAGTCTCAACTAGGTGAAGCTGTGCCTTGTTTCAGCATGTACTGTGAATAAATGTCCTTTTCAGTGATCTGCTTCATGTCAAGTTTTTCACTTTTTTTTTTAACTGTTGGTGACTTTACTGTTTTAAGATGGCCCCTCAGCAGAGTGCAGAAGTGCTGTCTAGTATTGCTAAGCACCAGGTGACGGGGGGGTGTGTCTTACAGAGAAAGTATGTGGGCTAGATAAGCTTTGTTCAGGCATGAGTTACAGCGCTGTTGGTTATGACATCAATGCCAGTGAATCAACACTATTTGTTAAGTGTCTTTAAACAGAAACACCCATAAAACAAGGTTATGTGTTAATAAACATGTGACCAGAAGCTCACAGGAACCTAGCCCTCAAGCTCCGCTGGGAGCCATGGGTCAGGATTTGCGGATTCCCTACTTGTGGGCGTCACAGTGGTGGCAGCTGTAGTGAAACATCACTGCCGGGAATGATGAGGACTGACTGTACAGGACCCCTTTAACTGCGGGAATTAAATCTCCAAGCTCTTCTGCGTCTTGCATCAAGGCAGACAGTTAGTCAGCACAAGACTTGAAGTTTTCATTCATGTAACAAATATTATTTATTGAGCCTGTGCTCTGAGTCAGTCCCTGTGTACATTTGACCCTCAGATCCTTAACCCCCAAACCAAGTGGATGTGAACAAAGAGTCCTAACTTCTTCAGTAAACTATTACAAACAAATATACTCAGTCATACACATCACCAAACTCCTTTGAGCTAGACCAAAAATATTTGTTGTGTGTTTTTTAGTCTCCAGTCTGCAGGTCCATAGAGACGCCTTGTTAGATGGCTGAGATGTTTTTTTAAGTTGCAAAATTTTCCAGATGAATTCCACAATGGGAGCATGTGAGCAGTATATTGTTGGACCATCTCCAGGGGAAATAACTTTGGTCAAGGGGGAAAAATACACATTAAAAAAAAAATCCCAGTCCATGATCATCAAGTAGTTATAGGAGGGAAATAGTTTACAAAGATGTGTGTATTTACACATTTCCTCTTAGTCCCTCTGCCACGTATTGGGACGTCAGGGCAAAAAAGGCATTTGTAAATCCGTGCTTGATCTTTTGGCCCTAGAATTACAAAGTTATTCCAGTGACAGACTAGTTCCAGCTGATTACTTCCATGAATCTAATTTTTTAAGCATTTCAGGAGGAATTTTTGAATTACTTTATTATTATCTTTGAAGAACAAACTGGGCTGGATTTTCATGTATCACTTGTAGAGGCAGAAAACGGACATGGCATCTTTGACTTTGGACATGACTGTTTATAAATTTTCCCTGGAAGGAGACAGTAAAGGACACATACAGACATGTCAAAGCTGAGAACCCGTGCAGTATTTGTACAGTGTGCTTCTAATAGTTTATATTCACCAAATGCTTCATCTTAGGCTCAGAAAGGCTTTGTCCTCTGCACAAACATAACCCAGAATATCACAAGGGGAATATTCTGAAAAGAGCAACTAAGATTGGTGTTTACGAGTTGGAACACAGTTGTTGAGAATGAAGAAATAAACTTCTTCCTTAGTAAACAAGACTGGTGTGTAAGATGTAAAGATTTGGGCTCTCTAAGAAGTCAGTTTCCCTTTAAAGGACATTTATTTTTTTTCCCCCACTCGTCTTAATTCTGTGGGGATTTTTTTTTTTTCTTTAGTTCTGTGGGCAGAAGCCATTCTGAGTAGTTCCCTGGTTCTGCCGTTTTCCAGTCCCCTCTGTGGCCCTGCAGCTGGGATAACCATGCAGAGGAGGAGGAGACGGTTACCCGGGGAAGGTGGCTCCCCAGCTGGGTAACCATGGCTCTCACCTGCCTCCCAAATTGATATCAAAACAAGTGGACAAAGCCTGCTATAACCCCCCGCTTCTGTTCTCATGTGCCCATCAAAGTGACCTCCCCATGGTTCCTTCTTTCTGCTGGGGACAGCAGAGCTCTGAGCTCCTGGACAGTGCCCTTGGCTTTGTCCCTCTTGGAGCACCTGCACCTGGATGGGAGTTGCCAGCCCCAACCTTGCCCGCCCCTCCCTCACCCGTGCACGGAAGGGTGTTCCACTGAAATCCAACAGTATCTGAGGCGGTTGAGAGAGCATTTGCTTTGGAGTCAGCAAGATGTGGATTGAATCTAGGCTCGGCCACTAGGCAGTGACAAGGGTGATGGGGCCCTTCCCTTAACCTCTCTGAGACCCGGTTCCCCCCATCTGTGAAATGATTCTTACAAGGATGAAAGAAGCTAATGCGTGTGTTGGACCAACGATCATTTGCTTACTTAAATAGTTTTATACTTTTTGTGTTTGTCAGAAGCTTCATGCTTCCAGCTAGGGCTGCAGCTGGGATGTCGGATGCTTTTTTCTGAATTGAGAAAAGGCATCCCTTCCTCTCGGCTGATGCACAGGGAACGCAGGCTGGATTTCGTCCCCTGGTGGCTCCCCCAACTGGGCGCCCAGACTCAGGGCACAGCTAGGCAACTCTTTAGAGGTCTGAGTCCTGGAGAGGCCACTGAAGGGGATGTCCGGAAAATCATGCACGGGCTCTAACAAACTCAGCCGCTGCCACCTGGCTTAAGGACACTACTTAAGGAGGAAGAAAATGTCCTGAAGGGAGGCGATAGGAATAAAGGGACACAGTGTCACAGGCATAGAACTGGGAGGGACCTCTGAGCTCTGTTTTGTCTGTACACCTCTCTCATTTTACAGATGAGCGAACTGTGGTCCAGGAAGCTTTGGTCCATGTGTTAGATCTTGCAGCTCCTTGTTGACAGCAGGAAAAGTTGCTACTTCTCTACACTGAGAACAGACCTTCTATTTCCCCAGCCACGTGTCAGGACAGAGCGGCCAGGCCCAGCCACGTTTCCTGGAACCCCAGCTCTTTACAGATCCTGATGCTGTGGTCAGACACATCATAGCCCCGTTCTCCTTTCTGGCTACACACTAGACAAGCTTGATGGGATTTTGCCCCCTGTCATTTTTTTCTTTCATTTTGGTGTGCAATGGATGAAAACTGCTAAAAGATCAATCAGATGCCTTGTAAGCTCTGAGAGAAAGTTTCTGCCTGCCCTCCCCCCCACTTTTTGGTGCCCAAGAGAAAGTATAACTCAGCCCTTGGATGAATGACCTGGTTATTCACAAGCCACATAAGAAACCTGGGCTGTTGGGTTTGACAGTGTCTGCACTGACGGCGCATTCAAAATTGGCTCCTCAAAACAAAAAAAAATTGGCTCCTGTTTAAAAAAAAAAAAGTAAAGAATAATTCAACGTATTAAGAGCATTTATGGAATGTGTGGGAGGCCCCATTTCCTTCTAAAGTTCCTCCAGTAACACAGTCCTCAGTATTTACATGGAGCTGTTCTCCAAGGAGTTGGAAATACTTGTAGTCATTGCTTCGTGACCCCTGGCAGCTCAGAGATGTGTGTGGAGGGCATGCACAGGCTTGAGTTGCTTCCCTTTTCCATTTTTATAGATAATTACTTGTGGAGTTACAGGCACCAATAATGGTGCTAATGGAAATATGAACTGGTTGAGCCTCTCTGATGACAGAGCCCTGAGCATCCCGTCATTTCCTGGAACATAATTACTTACAATAGCGTGGACAGCATCTGGTAATGTTTGGGTACTGACGATGTTCTAGGTACGATCGTATGGGCTTCTTAACTCACTGAACCATCACAGTAGCCATGTGGTGTAATACTAGTCTCTGTGTTTTACAGGTAAGTAAACTGTGACAGAAGTTAGGTACCCTGGTCAAGGCCACACAGCTTCTATGCATTGACTTCCCAGTTGGCCCAGCTACCTCCACGCTGTTACTGTCCCTGAAATCCTGCCTCCAATAGCAATAATGTGTGCTCCTTACAACCTAATTGTATAGGGCCTTTACCATATGAGTTATTTCTTGATCAGACTTGTAAAAACAAACAAAAAAACTTTATTACAATTTTGTAAGAGGCTAAGTTCTTAAGTCTGAAGACTGGTGTTAGCAACAATCTGGATTTGCGTAACTCCTCAAATCAGTGAAAGCAGTCTTTTTTGTCAAAGAGGATTCAGGAGAGTTGGGTGCACTTTGAGAATGAAGCAGATAGCTGTGTGGTGAACGCCCAGTCCCAGTCAGATAGGATGCACGAGACGGAGTTGACATCTGTCCTGGGGTCTCTGTTCTCCTTCCCCTTTCCAGAGCAGCTCAGTACCCCCTTGGGCTTCACTGGCGGTATAGCTGCGCTCACCACCGACCTGCCCCTCGTCTCAGGTGTGTTCTGAAGCTTCAGCACCTTCCCTTCCACTCACGTCTGGTCCTGGCTGAGGTCTTGTCTCCGGCATGCTTGGCTGGGTAGCTTGGCTAAATCTGAACCACTTTGTGTTGCAACACAGGGATGTGATTGGATTTGGAAAGTCATTTCATCTCTCCGTGGGACTGCCGGAGACAGTGGGACCAAGGAAGTGGGAGACCCAAGATAGGCTGTCAGGCTGTGGGAGACGAGAAGTGGTGTTATGTGTCCTGTCCTTCCATTGCCCCAGGGAATGATCTGACGCCAGTGAACTGTGTGAAACCCTGGATTCATATTCCCAGTAGTAATAGTTCTTTCTGCCTTTCTTGATCTCTGGGCTTAGCTGATGCAGGTGTCAGTGGTGGCCTCTGGTTGCTGAAGCTCCCTGAAGTAGGTGCTCTTGGCCCTCCCTACACTCTCACCAAAAGTTAGGGTCACATTAGGAGAAAGTCATAGTGAACCAGCAGAAATTTCTCTAGTAGAGGAAGCCTGTGAAATTAGCATTTGGTATGTAGGAATCTTTGTTCTTCAGACAAATAATAAGCCTTGTGTTTACAACTTCATCTCTAGAAATGCTGACCTCTTATAATACACTAGTGAGCCAGTTGCCCACTAGACACACATGTGGATAATGAAGCCCAGATGCTGCAGCTGACCATCCAGGTCTAAAAACTGATGACCTGGAATTCACGTCCTCGGAGAAGAATCCTTAAAAATTCTCCTTTTGTTAAGACCAATTTAAAGCAGTGGCTCTCTGGAAGGTAAATTAACCTAACCTCCCCCATTTTGCAAACTAGCAATTACCAACTACCCAAGAAAATAATTGAGCATTCAAGTAGTTAGTTACTCTCCTAAGATTTAACATGACTTAAAATACACCTTCAAATGTTCTACAGTGAAATAAGCCACAACCGCAAATGCTTTGTAGGGTTTAAAAAATTCTTCTCTACTGTTTTGAAAGAGTACAAACTATAATTGGCCTTCTTTTCTCATTAAGTATGAGGATGTCAGTTAGCGGCTGTGTCCGCCCAAATCCTACCCCATCCTATTGAAACAAATACTCTTCTCTTGGGTTCACTTGAGATGCACCCGCTCGTCGGAAATCTACTTGTAAAATTACAGTGTGCGAGCTCCCTTCCTTGGGAACGGTCGTCATTCTTTTTGAAAGACAGACTCCAAAGTAGAAATTATATTTTAGGATACCTCATTGTCCCTGCGTTTTCCTCCCGCTGCCCCCTTGGGTTCTGTAATCCTACACCACATTCAAAGTAGAGTCAACATTTAGACTAAATTGCCAGAACAGAGTGCTTACACGGTGGTGAAAACATCCCAGACTTGTTATCAGGCTGCATAAAAAAGTGAATGTGGTGTACTTCTCTGCTTCTTGAGTGGTGTGTTTATCTCTGGTGCGTGTAGATGGAGCTTTAAAGTCTGACGGCTGGGTGGCAGTCCTTAGGAGCCCCAGTACAGGGACCTTGTGTAGAGATGGGCTTTGGCTGACAGCTACTTTAGCAGTGCCTAAAGACTTCTGGCTACATATATAACCTTCTGGCATCGGCAGTTTTGTGTCTTAATGTTTCCTATCAAGCTGACTTTTTTTTTTTTTTCCGCTTGTGATATGTCTGTTAAAAACATTTACATTTTGTAAATAACTTGGTGGTCATCAAATAATCCACTGCTAATACAATTTCCTGTTTCCTCCTTATCAGAGGCTAAATTGGGTGGTAACTGATTCTTACGCTGATTTGATTTTTGAATTAAAGTAAAAGATTAGCCCAGTAGAAGGCATTACTATACCTACTTCCGAATTTTTTCTACCCTTCACTGTCAGCATGGGATCTCTTACTATTTCCCAGCGCTGCCCAGGGCAGCATTGATGTTGAAAATGAATTTGGGGGCTTACTGAATGACCTTGGGCGATTCACCTAACTTCTCTGAGCTTTAGATTCCTTATCTATAAAGTAGACCAAATGGTACTAATCACATAAAATTATCGCAAGGAGAAAATTGGCAGAATGACTGAAAAGCACAGGGGACTGTGTTGAGCATACCGTAAAGGCTCCAAATAGAAGCCTTGAAGCTACGTGATTGGTTAAATGGTTTCTATTTAAAGTGATGAGCTCTCAAATACATTGGTTTTATTACACAGGTGGACTTGAGGGCAAACTTAATCGAGTCATTTTTTATTTGGATGGGAAGAGTTTTAATATTCTTGCTCCTTTGAAGGAGTGACCCTCAGCTGTGTTCAGGGTGGTGTCTGTCGAAGGCTTAGTTCGGGTCTCTCCATCCCCTGGGGACAGGGCGGATGTGGCCAGCTCTGTGGCGTTAGGGGCAAGAACAACATAGTTCTTTGAGAGAGCTGGAGACAAGGGTGTGACATCAGTGGAAATGTTCTGTCCAGGCTGATGCCACAAATCTATGTGCTTACTTGCTGGAAAGTGGCAGGAGGGCATGCTGGGACGTGAAAAGGGTCAGAGCAGTCTGATGCTTCCTCCTCTTCAGAGTTTGATAT
This sequence comes from Camelus bactrianus, assembly GCF_048773025.1. NCBI lineage: Eukaryota > Metazoa > Chordata > Mammalia > Artiodactyla > Camelidae > Camelus > Camelus bactrianus. The sequence continues at coordinate 18,148,434 of NC_133568.1, read as the reverse complement.
GTGAAAGCACCCTTACAGTGGAGCTGGCTTCAAACTATGCAGGAACTGAAATTCCCTTCTGCAGATGAAGAGTTGCTTTCTCACCTGGTCCTGAGTCCAGGTGGGATGGTAGCGGCAGCTTTGTTCTTCTCTTTACCCTCCTGTCACAAAACGTTATTTTTTATAGACTCAAGCTTGAATAAAATGATAGCATTTTATTGGGGCTAGAGATTTCCAAGAAAGTCAGTTGGTTGTGTTTTACCTTTGCTGACCATGGAAACAAAGGGTGTAAGAGTCTGGTTGTCTCACTATCCTTTGGGCTCAGACTTTACCTCTGCCTGTGAGACACAGACCCATTGCTGCTGCTGATTGGCAAAGAGGTTCAGCTTGGGTCCTTGCAACTTGTTTAAACCCATCAGTGATGGAGGAGGGCTGAATTGTCCTTGCTTCTTTGATACCAAGACAGACTCCTGGGAAAGGCATATTATATGAATGACAGTACTTCTCTCCTCTTTGTTTCCCCAAAGCGAGACAGATGCCTTGGTCTCTAGTCTGAAGGCACACAGCGATGTCACCAGGCTATGATCTGTAAATGGTGCACTTCCTACCCCCGCCTTCCCTTTTCTGGGAGGGTCTTTCCTAGAAAAACGCCACACTTGGAGACTGGATTAATCTTGAGCAGCTCTGTCCATCACTTTCTATCTCAGAAAAGATCCTTGCTAGGGTATGCTGACCCTAGTTAACACCCTCTTTGATTCTCAGGAAAAAAATGAACAATACGGAGAAGTCTCAGTTTATTTCTGTGAATGACTGTCAGCCTAATCACTTAAAGAACCTAATAAACTCAGTCTAAAGGAAAGAACCAACACTTAGATTCTTGGCAAAGCCTGTCCTGAAAAAGTGGCAGTTTTTCACTTAGAAATGCCTGCTTTGCTTTCCTAGTGGCAGTATGTGTACTCATGTTTGAACACCTGCAGCAAACCCCAGTGCCTGCACCTCCTCTCCCTGGACTTGCTTCATTGTCCAAAGGTGAATTAGCCCAGCAGCCCAAGCATCTCCCCCAGAACACACTGGGGCTGGGGGGACCCTAGGGCTTTCTCTTTCTGTAGCCTGGACTTGGCTGCTTCTGTTCACGCCTTTGGTGACAAGGAGGAGGGTAAGAAGTCATCGCCATCTTTGGGGAGGATAAGGAATGCCACCCAGTAGCCAGCCAACACCCCTCCCCCCTTTCTCATGTGCCCCTGGAAGTAACCTCTCCATGGTTCCTTCCTTCCACTGCGGACGCCAGAGCTCTGAGCTCCTGGACAGTGGCCTTGGCTTAGTCATTCTTGGAGCTCCTGCATCTGGACGGGTGGTCTGTCCATTCGTCCTTATCAGTTTAGTTGTGATGTAGGAATTTGCTTATATACATTAGCTCTGATGGTCTGGAGATGACAGTATGTGCAAGATCTAAAACGTTTCTCAGCCTTTGGGAATAACTCAGTACATTTTCAATTTTCATTCATGATTTCTCTTCTGTCTCACACACGCACACACACAATGAGAACACTTTTTAAAGACATTTTGTACTCAAAATTCCTTAAGGCTTTAAAGCCCTGTTTTCTCCTTGATTCAGAACCAAATATGTGTTCATCCCATGAGAACAACTGCATGTGCGCCAAGTAGCAGAACATGGTGACAATCCTGTCCTTAAGTCCCCAGTTGAAAACGGCACATTTAAATAAATTGGAGGTCATCGTTCATAGGTGCAGGGACGGGTCTATAACACGAGGGCATTTACTGTATTTTTTTTTTTTTTTTTTGACTGTGGACTCAGTTCTATGAAGTGGCCAGTACCTTTTAAAGAGGGGAAATAAACAGACACTTTTCTGCCAGCCCGGCTGTTAGGAGTAAGCCCTGCAGAGTAAGCTGGGTCGTGACAGAATCTCAGGGCCAAGGAACACGTTCATTGTAGAAAATGTGGAAAACAGAAAATTATGAGAACAAGTCAAGCGTAACTGCATTATTGATGTTTTAGTCTTTACCAGTCTCTCTGTCCCTGTGCGTGAGTGACCATTTCTCCTTATTTTGAATGTTTCTCCTTATATGGTGAAGATTTCTCATGTCATTAATTATAGAGCCATTAAAATAATACAGAATAATTATATTTGGGGATGGCTTTTAATAGGCTCCATTTTATTGTGAACATTTCAAAGCTGAATTTTTTGTTATTGAATACAGGGTGGATATTTTTAGGCAGAAATGAAACCAAATGTAAATAGGGATGAAAGAAGGGAAAATCTGGTGGGAAACGGTTACCAAGGGTGTTTTTTTTTTTTTTTTTTTTTTTTTTTTGAGGAGTCTAGCCTCAGCATTAGCTTGTTGTTTTAGTCACTATATCTATTATTAGATAAAATCAACTCAGCAACTTTCTTCTGGAACTTATGCTCCCGTCCCTAGACCACAGAATGATCAGAGCCTGTCGCATCGTTTGAAGGCTGGTGGTCCTCAGTGTGTGTGGGGGGGTTAACATGGACTCAGTGACTTTCTGGGGTCGGCGGGGAGATGCTGCAGGAACCTGGCATCATCTTTTAGGTTCTCCTGGGTTCACGCAGCACCGGTGGCCCCATTCACAGCTTGGCTGATGGTGAAAACAGATGAGACAGACAGCACCTCATCAGCAGACTCGCCACACACCAGGCCCTCATCGGGAAGGACCGTTCTGAAATCATGGCTACGCAAAACCCATCAGAAACCTCTGCTGAGAGGCTTTATGAGGGATATTTGGTTTTAGGGGCAGCTGTTCTTAACCACATTAGGTCACAGACCCATGTAAGAGTCGGAAGAATGGCCCTGTACACGTGAAATTCTGCCTTAATTCCACAGAGTTTGCAGCCCATGAATCTCAAGCTTATTGTCTTGCTTTAGGTATTCTAAGCTCTCTGCCTGTATTATATACCCCGTCCCCCTCTCTCCAGCTTCCTCTGAGCATTGGCCACAGCTCCTCCAGATGGCCAGGAGGGTTCTCTTAGAAAGTTCTCGGCCACCCACTTGGCTGGGATCATCTCTGATTCCAGGTGGTCCTCGAGGGAAGGGGTCTTTTCCCCTGAGTCCAGATCTGGTTCACAGGAAACTCACACTTCCTTAGCCCTGACAAATTCTGAGAACGATCATCCATCCTGGTAGCCTTGTAGGTTTTCAGGTGGTGATTCCAGCACTGAGCACTGTGCCTTACAGACTCCAGTGGACGTGTTGCACTTCAGTTGTTCCCTGGAACCCCTGTCACTTGGTTTGAGGCAAGAGGAGGGAGGGTGGTCCTCCATTAGCTCCTGTAGAATGTCTCTCCACCTCTCTAACTGCCAGCTTGTGATACCGTTAAGGCAGGTGGTGGGCAAAGCCTAATTGAACTGATTTCAAAACTATGTGGTGCATCTTGTGTAGGGCGCCTACAGCTTCCTTGGAATAAGAGGGGAGGACCTTTGCCCGGATGACTTGGTCCTAGTGTTTGGACAGTCTGAGACAGAAAGGGTTTCATATTAACATCTTACCCTAGATTACTCTTTCCTAGGCCAAGAGTAAGGACCTCCGTGAAACTGGGTCTGGGAGAAGGGAATGCCTTTGGACTGGGAAGAAGAACTGTGGATATGCTGAGGGCCCCACAGGAGTGATTCTGAAAGGAAATGTGTGGCCTCAAAGCCTTGTTCTATTTCCCTCTCACTGAGAAGCAGGAAGACTCATCAGCATCAACGTGACATGTTTTATAACCTATCATACTGCGTGTGTTAAACATCCAGATGTAAAATCCTGCTTCTCAGAAGCCATATGTGGACTTGTGACATTCCTGAGAGTTCCAACAGATAATTTACATTGAGAGCCACGGGTAGCATTTTGATATAATTTCTCATTTTTAAAATCTGAAGTATGGTTGATATGCTGTATTGTATTAGCTTTAGATGTACAGCTTAGTGATTCAGTATTTTTACAGATTGTATTCCACTAAAAATTATTACAAGATAATGGCTATAATTGTCTGTGGTACACCATATATTCCTGCTGCTTGTTATTTTTTGTATCTAGTAGAAAAAGCAGGGTTGAGAGCAAGAATTTGATGAGATAATATCAAGTTTTTCATTAATGCTTTGTGGGAAGCAGGAAAGTCTTCTCTGGCCTTTAATTCACTCGTAGATGATTCTTTTACTGAAGTATCGGCAAGGATGCCCCTGTGGGGGGAGGGAGTCTCTCCCTCCCCGCACCCCACCCCAAGCTTGGAGTTAGTGATAATATGGAGGGAAGATAAGAGTTACTGGGGAGACATCTGTGCACAGAAACATTTCCCCACACATTGTACTTATTAGAGAATCATTTTAAAATCTTCTCTTAGAAAATCATTTTTGTTTAGTAAGTTCTTTGTAATGGCAAATGGTTCTTAAAAGGATTATCACATAGGCATTTAATTAGATGATCAAATTGTTTTTCTGAGGGTGGTGATTCTAAAGGAAAAACAAAAATCCTATGTCTGGGAAAAATGGTGACTTTTGGAGAATGCAGTTCCTGGGAGGGGCACTTTATGTAGCCAGAGATCACAGGAACAGTGGAATTTATACACTCAGTTAAAGACTCCTTAGAGATGATCCAGGTTAGTGTTTCAAATGACGTTCTACAGAACACTAATCTCGTGGACTGTTTCGGAGCAGGAGAGAGGAAGGGTTCATGGTCAGATCCATTCACAAACACTCCTTGTATCTCTGATTTGGGCAGTCACTTAAGCAAATATTAAGGGTTCTGAGAAGACTTGCTGTTTTAGAAACCTGTTTAGCTGAATTAAAGAAGTATTTCCCTAAATTATTGGACCAAGAAACACCCTATATGCCAAGGGTTAGGGCTTGTGCACTGGGGATACTGAGTGTCCCCCCCTTGGGAACGTTCTCAACTCTCAAACCAGCTGCTACGACTCAAGGTGCTTTTCAAGCTCGCATTAAATTGCACCGAAACCAACAGAAAATTTGCTTGAATGGCCTCTGGTGGTTTGTTTTCTTTACTTCAAGGGTCATTTTGATGTTAGAATCACATACTAGTTCAGGTGTGATAAAAAGATAAACAAGATAAATAATACTAGAAAGGGGTAACTAACGTGAAATAATTGGATATAAAATGCACACCAGTGTTTATATGTGTGAGGGTGTACACACACACAGGCTTTGAATGCAGTGCTAAAGAGTTAGGACTTTGATAATGACTCCATGAAAATAAATAACTCCATTAAAATTAAACAAAAACGATTGGTCTAAGTCTTCTGTTTTTAATACATCCAGTTATTTTACATCCAGTTATTTCATCACTATACTTTAAGACATCTAAGTCAAAAGCCATGGCTGGTCCCTGGCTCCAGTGCAGCTGATGTGTTCGAGAAACACTTTGGAGTTGAATAGGAAGTAAAAGACATCTGGGAGGAGACAGAAAGGAAAGCGATTGATGGTAGATAATCAGTGTACACTGGTGCCACCCATGCATCCATTCATGAACTCGCTAATTTTTAAAAGGAGAACCTTTTCCCTACGTTTATCTTGAAGATTTCCTCTGTGACTTGCTTTATTCCTTCAACATTGTGGGGTTTGTGTGTGTGTGTGTGTGTGTGTGTATATATATATATACAATTTTTTTTAATTGAAGTACAGTCAGTTTACAATGTGTTAATTTCTGGTGTACAGCATAGTGCTTTAGTCATACATGAACAATCATATATTCATTTTCATATTCTTTTTCACCATAGGTTACTGCAAGATACCAAATACAGTTCCCTGTGCTATGCAATATGAACTTGTTTATTTTATATATAGTAGTTAGTATCTGCAAATCTCAAACTACCAATTTGTCCCTTCTAACCCCCTTCCCCCGCTGGTAACCATACATTGTTTTCTATCTCTGTGAGTCTATTTCTGTTTTGTAAATAAATAAGTTGCCTTTTTTTTTTTTTTTAGATTACACATATAAGTCATATCATACGGTATTTTTTTCTCTTTCTGGCTTACTTCACTTAGAATGACAATCTCCCGGTCTATCCATGTTGCTGCAAATGGCATTATTTTAATATTTTTTATAGCTGAGTAGTATTCCATTGTATAAATATACCACATCTTCTTTATCCAGTCATCTGTTGGTGGACATTTAGGTTGCTTCCATGTCTTGGTTATTGTAAGTAGTGCTGCTATGAACATTGGGGTACATGTATCTTTTTGAATTAAGGTCCCTCAACATTGAGTTTTAAAGAATCATTGTGTGTGTGTGTGTGTGTGTGTGTGTGTGTAGTTGACTCATTTTCACTGCAGCAGAATCTCCCATTGTATGAAAACATCATGGTTTATTCTATTGTTGATAGACATTTGGGTTGTTCCTAGGTTTTTGATTTTACAACACTGCTGCTATGAGTATTCTTAGGAGTCTCCTGGTGTCCACGTGTCAGAGGTTTACTAGAGGATGACCCCAGGAGTGGACCTGCAGAGCCATGGGGAAGGCGGGCTGTTCAGCTTGGCCAGAGAGCATCTGTTTTTCTGCAGTCTTATCCTTTAGACTCCCACCAGCCATGGATGAGGGCTCCCGTTGATTGACACCTTCTGGACAACGGGCGTTGCCTGACTTGGAAGTTTTATCCTGTGGGTGTGAAATGAAATCTTTGCGGTTTTAATTTGCATTTCTGACTCCTAATGAGGTTGGGTATCTTCTCCATGAGTTTTGCTACCAGGTGGTTTTTCCTTCACTAATGGATTCTTTATGGGTTTTGAATACTAATACTTTGTCAGTTCATGTGCAGAAACTTGACAGTGTCTTTTGATGAAAAGATACTTGTAACTTTAATATAACCAAATTTATCGATTTCTTGACGTGTCCTTCTTGTCTTACTATCCACCTGCATTATCTCCTGAAGTTTTATAGCTTTGCCTTCTCAAACCAACCTGGAACTGATTTTATGTATAGTATGTGATACAAATCTAACTGCATTTTTCTTATGGAAAACCAGTTGTGCAAGCCTCCCCTATTGAATGCTTCATCTGATCCTCTGTGCCATCGCTCATAAATCAGTGTTCCATATGTGCGTGTATCTGTTTTTGGACACTTGATTTTGTTGCATTCATCTATTTCTCGCCAATATCAAACTACTTTGATTACTGTAGGTTTATGCATCTTGATATCTGGTAGGGAAATATACCTACCTTGTTTCACAAGTGCTTTGTTTATTCTTGGCTATTTGCATTTCCTTGAAAAATTTTAGGATCAACTTAAGTTCCACCAAAAATAATTGAATGTAAAGGTCAAAAAATTTAAAAACGAGTTATTCCCAAATTGAGTCATCATATCCATGAGTGTAGTATATTTATTCACTCTTTTATAAGTTTTTTAACATCTTTTTATAAAAATTTGGTTTTTTTTTTCTGTAAAAAGCATGTAGGTGTCTTCTTAGATTTATTCCCGCAATTTTTAATATTATAAATGGAATGCTTTTTTAAAAATTGTATTTTGTTTCTTGAAGATATTTTTCGGAGTAACTTTTTTGTATCCTGCAACAGTGATAATCTGTTGATTACTTGTTTAAGAGCAACCATACCTATAAATGAGTTTTGTTTTCCTTTCCTCTCTAGCATCTTTATAAATACATTTTTTTAAAACCTCATTAGTTAACTTAAAATCTCTAGTTTAGTGGTTCTCAAACTTCACTGTGCATCACAATCTCTTGGAGGACTTTTTAAAACATAAATTTCTGGGCTTCAGTATCCGAGTTCAATTCAGGGGTCTGGAATGAGACCAGAGAATGTGTGCTTCTAACAAGCTCCCTGGAGATGCTACTGATCCAGGGCTCTAATTCAAGAGCCAATTGCTCTAGTACAATGTGCAGTACAACTGGTGGAAGTTGAAACCCTTATCTTAAGAGGAATGCTTTGGACCTTTCACCATAAAGTCTGTTTACAAGGAATGTGTGTGTTTTCTATCAGCTACAGTATAATTCTATTTCTTCCTTGCTAAGAGTGTATTTTGAAATTATGAGTTGATGTCGAATTTTATTGATCACCTTTTCTTCATTTTCTTGAGATAAAATAATTTTCTCCTTGAATCTGTTAAGGTTGCAAGTTAACTGACTGATTTTAAACCCTGTACTCCCAGGGTAAACCCATCTTGTTCATGATGCCTTGTGTCTGTGGTACGTTGCTAGATTCAGTTTCGTTAATATTTTTTCATTTGTGCTCATGAATAAGATTTTTCCTGTAATTTTTCTTTCCTCTCACCCTTGTTTGGTTACATTATCCAGGTTATGCCAACCTTACAATGTTAGTTGGAGATGGTTCCCCCTTTTTCTGTTACCTGAAAGAGTTTGTGTAAATTTGAGTTATCTGTTCCTTGTGTGTTTGGTAGAACTTGCTTGGGAAGCCTTGGGCCTGGTTTTTATTTTGGAGATTTTAAGTTGGAGTGAATATATTGAATGGCTTTAGAAATATTCAAGTATTCTATTTTCTCTTGAATCACTTTTATTAAGTTGTATTTCTCTAGGAATTTATGTATTTCCATGATTTTGTCAGTTTTAAAAGTTATAGGCATGAAGTTCATTATATTCTTTTAAAATCTCTGCTGTGTCTGAATTTATGCCCCATTTTTTATATTCAGTATTTATCTTCTATCTTATTTGCTTATTAATCTCTCCAAAGGTTTGCCTACTTCCTTTCTAAAAATTTTGCTTAAATGTTTTCTTTAATTTCTTTGTATTCTGTTAACTTTTCCTTCATTCTACTTCTTTGGTTAATCTCCAAAGTCTAGTTTTGTGTTTTATTTGTCCTACTGCTTGTTTTGCTTCTTTCTTTTGGATTAACTGAGATTTTAACACACCTCTCTCAGTAATTGATACATCAAATTATCTTTTCTTCTAGTTTGATTTTGTGTTTTATTCTCGTGAAACATCTGCTAATCTTAATTTTGTTGGATTAAAAAATTATGTAATCCTTCAACATGACAATGTGAGACTAATTATGAAAGAAGACATAGCACTAAAGATGAAAGTACTAAACATGAAACATTAAGATGAGTCCATTATTGTTCATGTAAGACAAACCTGATTTATAATTGCATGTATAAATTCCACATGTGCTTCTGGGATTTAACTTTGAGCTTCATGTGCAGATTACTCTTCTTACATTTCTTGATCATTTTTTTTTTTAACCTATGAAGCAGTGCATTGGAGGAGAGCACTGCATGGAAGTATGTAGTTCTAGCGTTTATTGAAAGTTTGTTTCAAAAGATGTTGCATTGTAGAGTTCTACCCTGAGAAATAAGCACACAAACATTTGCTCATTAACCTTTGGTGTGATGGCTCCTAACGATACTTGCACACTTAAGACACTAGGTAGATAATCAGTATCTTTACCCTCCTCTCAAATAACTTTAAAATCACTAAATACTTCCTCTCCCCAATGAGACAAGTTAGATGTTAATTTTGCAGTCAGTGTTAGTTTCAGTTTGTCCACATACACCCAGTATGGCGCTCAGTCTTCCTTCTTGTATCTGCCCTTTTATGCGGGGTGATACTCGTTCTTTTGTTCAAGGTCCATCTTTTGGAAATTCACTTAGTGAGGATTTGTTGGTGGTAATACTGTTTTCTTTCATTATAAATGTTGATATTGAATCCTAGTTTTTAAAGAGGCCTCTTATTTCTTGAAATAGCAAGTGTTCTTATTTTCAGGGTGTGATCTGTCTGTGTTCATTTTGTGTTTTGTGATTTTTTTTTTTTTTTTTTGACTATGAGCTCTTGTCCCTTGGATCTTCATCTGTGGGAATTCGTAAGACTTGGGATCAAGTTGTCCTTCACAGACAATCTGGGATCCCATCTCCACTGATTGCCTCCCTTAAGGTCACAGATATTCATCCACAACTTGATTAATGTTTTCCTGTGTTTAAGTCAAGATATGACCATTTGTTTTGGTGTTTGTGCAATTAAGAAATTTATCATGTATGTTTGGGGCCCCATGTCAAGTGGAAGGAATGCTGATACCATTAAAAAAAAAAAAAAAAGAAAACCTAATGTTTCACTGTAAAGTCTTTTCATAAAATGGTTTTTTCTTTTTTTAAATGAAAGTTACATAAGAGTATGTGATACAGGAAGAAGCAGCTTATCTTGGGGTAGGTTGGCTGTGCTTCATTCTCTGGGCTACTTAACCTTTTAACAATTTAGACAGTGGTCTTCATGCTTTGCCTCAAGGGCTCTTGCTGGCTGAGTGTCCTTCAGTAACTATCAGGGATCCAGGGGAGCCTGGAAACTCAGTTTCATGAAAGGTGCAGAGGATGCTAAAGGGAGAGAAGTGTTTCATTCTGAGTGGGGACAGAAGCTCAGTAGCAAGAGGAAAAACTAATGTTATAGGATAAACAACGGAACAAGAGAAAACGCCTGAATCTGGACTAGAGAAAATTAATGTACCTTTGGAAAAACGATCTGCTGTGATCCTCAGAGCAATGATCCTAAAGGGAAAATTGGATCCAGAGAAGAAATATGAGAGCAGAGGATGGGAAGTTATTCTGTATTTATTTTCAGCTAATCGGTCATTAGCCTAATAACAGGGAGTGAGGCAGTTCTAATCTTCCTTTAATAAGAAAACTGTCGTCCTTGGATAATAACATAAATACTTGGAGAGGGCTTCACTGTTCCTGAGGCGTTTACATCCATCATCATAGGTTATTTGTTATCTACTAGATTTTACCAGATACTCGCCCTGTGAGCTCCTGAAGCGTGAATTAGAGGTGCGCTTGGGGAACAAGGAGGCTGTTTTGAATCATCCTCATACTGATTAAGTTATTTGAGCACAGAATGTTGAAAGCCAGTTTCAAAAAAAAAAAAAAAAAATGACAAAAGCCAAGCCTCAAGAGGGAATGGCCAACTTTAACCTTGTGATCCTCTTCCTTGGATCACGCCATTCTCTCCTACTCTGGAAAATCGTTCCCAGTTGTGAAGTCGCAGCCTGGAATCTGTCCACCGTGGGCCCTTCCCTGACTCCCAGCCCTCTAGCGTGTCTGTGATCCTGATGTGTCTGTGCGGCCTTGGGGGTTGTTGTTTGCTGTCAGTGAAGTGAACACCTTGGAATGGCTCTCCTAACACAAGTCTGTGGAGATTCCTACTGTCTCTCTAGCCCATCGCACAAAATTCAGTGCTTAGTTATTCATTCCTTTGTATTGGACCTGAAAGCTTTTGCGGGCTGGTCTTGGCTTCCTATCATGATTAAGTTCTTGGGGATGTCCATGTCAGATTCTGTTTGAATCCAGAGGACAAAAGATGGCAGTCCAGGGGTGAATACAGAGCAGGTACTAAATAAGTAGTGGCTGTCCAGATTTTTGTTGTCTCACATTTCTTATTAGCTTCTCATTCTAAGATTCCCATCCAAACCACCAATACTTCATTTTAAGGGTCTTTAATTCTAGTCTGTTTCCTTGTTAAACCCCAGATTTCTGCCTCTCTGATGCAGGGGTGCCACCTAGTGGGAAAAGATGGCAACTGTAGGCTTTTGCGTGCAACACCCTTTCTTCCAGGGTCTTTTAATTCAGGAGGCCAAGAAGCAGGCACTTTGGGGTGAGATGCAGCAGTGGGACTAGATCCGTGCAGCTCTTGCACATAGTACAGCAGGCTGAAGTCTGCATGATGCAGGCAGCTGATCTGGACATGGCTGCTCAAAGGTTCTTATCCCAGTGGCCTTTCCTGACCTCTGGGTGGCCTGGTCTTGTGCCCATCCCAACAGCATGAGCTGAAAGAGGGAAAGGGATCACTCCCCACAGGCAGATGGGAGTGCTGTCCCCCAAAGGGAGGAGGGTTGGATGTTAGACTGGCAGCGGACAGGTGTTTATGACCTTGGCTGGTTAGCCCCTTACAGGCAGCATGTCATTTGGGTGCCCACTAGCGTTTACCCATTGCTAAATGTCTAATACACGTTTAATAATTACTGGCTAAAAGAGAAATGGGTGAGAAGGGGGCCCGTGAGCTCCTTCAGGCCACTGGGTACCTGGCATGGGAGTGGGGGCAGAAAATCAAGGATATGTTGTGTGGGTAAATTTAGAAACAACTGTGTGGTGGTTTTAAAACTTAGCCTCGAAATCTTTGAAATTCTTTGCACTGAGAAGTGATGGTGTTCCCTCCCCTGGAATCGGGTGGGTTTGCGATCACATCAGTCAGTGGAATATAGCAGAAGTGACACTATGAGGCTTCAGAGACAAGGTCATAAAAGACCCAGCCTTGTTCCCTGAGGCACTGGATCTTGGAGCCTAGATCCATCACGTAGGTTTGACATGAGACCTCCATGCTGGCGCAGCCACAGGTAGGCACCCTGGTCGAAAGTTCCAGCTGAGCCCAGCCTTCCTGGCTGCAAAGTACCAGACATGAGAGTGAAGCTGGCCCAGGCCCTCCAGCTCAGCCACCAGCTGAGGGACACCAGGGAACCTCTGATGCCGTGTGGAACAGAAGAACCATCTGGCTGAGCCCTGCCTGAATTCCTGACTCACGGAGTCAGATGATGGTTGTTTGTAACCACTGAGTAATACATGACTCGCACAAACTGCTGGCTCTCAGCAACCTTAATGAGAAAGTTGAGACCCAATGCATTTCATGTGACTTTGACTATGGTCTCAACACAATGTGCTATAAAAAGAGCATGTTTTCTGTTTATGAAGAAAGATTAGATGATTTTTTTCCCCCAAAAGGCTTTTAAATAATAAATTTGAACAAATACGTGTCTTCCTCCTGCCAGCAGCTTGTTGGCCGGCTGCCTCCTTTGATCTCGGGGGGCCTAATGCAGCACAAGCGAGAGGCAGAGGCTAGAGTCTGACTTGCTGTCACAGCTTCACCGCACAGGTCCCCGGGGACCCTGAGAACTTCTGTTTCCTTGTGCAGATGGATCTTGGCGGGAAAGTGGGGTGAGTTCCACCAGCAGTGTTGCAAAATAGAAAGTAGGTTCCCTTTCTGGAATTCTGATTCATTTTTTTTCCCCTCTGATACCTGCTGCAGACAGCCCTGTCCTATGCCCCAGAGTCTGGTTCATGACTGGGCAGGGAGAGAAACAGGGTGGCACTGGGGAGGCCTGAGGCCTTGGCCTGCGTGCATCTTCTAAAGGCCTGACACCTTCTGCCTGCCCCGTGGGCCCTCCTGGCCTTCCTGCTCCCTCCGCCTGCAGGGACCACCCCCACCCCGACCCCTGCCAGGCTCTTCGGAGCCACTGGGCACATATACACGTGTGAGCTTGAGAGCCCCCAGTTTTCTCGGTGGAAAGGAGTCTCAGGTCTGGCTCCCTGGGACCTACTCCCAGACCGTGCCTGACTTCTCAGTAAAGTGAGTGACTTCTTGTCGGAAAATATGTCCTGAAGGGGACACGACTTCCCCTTTTTCCTCCCTCCTGTCATCCGACCATCATGAAGCTTCTGTGTCAGACAGCGCCCTAGGCTCTGGGGATATGTTCATGAGCAAAATGCAAAAGTCCATGTTTGTTACTTTTTAAAGGGAGAGAGGGAGACAGACAGTCAACGATAAGCACATAAAACCTACGGTATGAGGGGAAGCTGGGAGTGAAATGAAGGGTGGAGCCGGCGCAGGAGTGGGCGGGGCCGGCTTCTGCTGAGAGTGTGGTCGGAGGCCATCTTGTCCGGAAGAGGGCATTTGAGCAAAGACCAGGAAGAGACAGGATGAACCGGTAACATGATATCTGGAGACAGTATTCTGGGAAGAAGAAACCACTGGTAAAAAGGCCTTAAATTGGGAAGAGGGAGGAGGCCTGAGTCTCTGTGTTCGTGAGTAGGTAGGAACAGATGAAGTCAGAGGGCCACGGGGGCCCTTGTAGGGACTGCAAACTGAGAGCCGTGGGAACGTTTTGAACAGAGAAGTGATGGGAACTGACTTACATCTCACTTGGATCTGCTGCTGTTTAAGGACAGACCCTAGGGGACCAGGGTGTACACGGGACATCCCAGCTGTTGCAGTAATATGGATGTGAGTGCGTGGGGCTGAGCCCACAGAAGCAGCAATGGAAGAGGTGAGTAGTGGGATTTTGAGTGTATTTTGAAGGTAGAACCAACAGGATTTGCTGATGGATTGGGATCTGGAGTGGAAAGAGAAGGCAAGGATGGCTCCAAAGTTTTTGGTCTGAAGCTAGGAGGCTGGGGTGACTGAGCAAGGTCCAGGGGGAGAATGGCAGTTCAGCTTAGGCAGCATTGCCTTTGGGAGGCAGGGCCGTTGGACACTTAAATAGAGATGTGAGTGGGTGCTTGGATGTGCAGGGCTGGCAGTCCGGGGCGAGGACCAGGCTTCAGCGAAGACGCCCTTCCCCACAGGCTGCTGGGGGTCCCGATTAGATGGAGGCTCAGAGCAGAGTGGGCTCACAGCTTTGTCATAGGTTTCAGAATGTGCTTCAGCCCGTCAGGTCTTAGGACCGCATTCTCTGCCACGAAGTTGTAGACATTGTGTTGATGACAGAAATAAAAGGTGACCCATGGCACTTACAGGATGGTCCATGGTGACATCGGTGGCCTGGAGCTTGAAATGGACTGTCAGCGTGATGAGTATCTGTCTCTGATACTGTGCCTAAGTTTGAAGAGACTGAAGACAGATTTTTTTTTTCCTATTACCTCGAGTGTCCCTCAGTGGGTGGGGGAATTGGGCCAGGAGGAAATAACAGTTAGGGAAAAGACCACTTTTATCCTGAGAGAAGCCAGTAAAAGAAAATACTTTATTCTGTCTTCTTTCTTCTCTCCTTTTCGCATGAAGAATAGTGGCTTCCACTTAGTTGATCCTTATATAATGTTGACTAACTGAAAATATGATCTCAAAAGATGGAAGTCCAAACCTGGCCTTTTTAATCTACTCTCAGGTATAGTTGCCAGCCTACCTGTATCAGTTTCCTAGGGTTGCTGTAATAAAAGACCACAAACTGGGTGGTTTAAAATGATAGAAATCGATTCTTGCACATTCTGAAGACAAGAGGTCTGATGTCAAGGTGCCTGCAGGGCCACCGTCCCTCTGCAGGCTCCAGGGAATGTCTGTCCTTCCAGCTCCCGGTGCCTGCCGCTGTCCCTGCCATTCCTGGACCAGCAGCTGCAGCACCCAGTCTCTGCCCGTTTTGGCACACGGGGTTCTCCATGTGCCTCTTTGCGCCTGTGTCCAAATTTCCCTCTTGATGAGAACACTTGTCATCGGATCAGGGCCCACCCTAATCTAGTGTGACCTCATCTTAACTTGAGAGTGTCTGCGAAGACCCCGTTTCCAACTAAGGTCACTCTTCCAGGTACCAAAGGTGAAAACTTGAACATACCTTTTTGGGGGACCCAGTTCTACCCTCACGGCACTAAAAGAAAATGAAAGAATGGGCTGTAAAGTGCTGTATAAGCCAAGGAAATGCTGCTTTATCAAAATAACTCAAATACCTCTTTCGGTAATTGCCTCATATTTCTTTTCCACTGCAATTTAAAAAAAAAAAAAAAAGAGGGGGGAGGGTGTAGCTCAGTGGTAGAGTGCATGCTTAGCATGCACAATGTCCTGAGTTCAATCCCCAGTGCCTCTATTTAAAAAATTTAAATTAATAAGCCTAAATAAACCTAATTACCACCCCCCCAAAAAAGCTTAAAAACAAATTTTAAAGATAAATTACTTAAAAAAAAATGTTGGATCAGACAGTGAGAAGGTGGCTCCCTTTCCAGAACTTAGTTTCCTTTACAAACAAGGCTTCCTGTCTCCAGAATTCCCTGTGGATGTGAGTGTCTGGCTGCAATGTGCTACCGCTGTGTGGACCTGGCCTTCTGCTTACAGCAGGGCATCTCAGCTTTCATGCGTGACACTGGTGCTCAATGTGGGGAGTTTAAAACAACAGATGCTCCAACCCTGCCTCCAGAGATTCAGCCGTGGGTGTGACCTGTTTAACTGTACAACTGATACTAAAGCTCAGCCGTGGTTGAGAACTGTCTGTTATCATGACATCCTGTTTGCCTTCTTAAGGTCAGTGAATGACATAAGCTCAGTAATGACAGGCCAGGTGGTTACCGGAATGACTGAGAGTTGGTAAAACAAAGGTGAAGCCCTGGGAGGTAGTGACATGGCCAGCGTCACCACAGGGGCTGGTGGCAGGTCTGTTCCCGAGCTTGTCTGAGGCTCACTGTTTTTTTACCTCCCTCTTCTGCTGTGTCTGAAAGCCACTCAGACTTGAAACAGCTGTGGCTGTGCTTGTACTAATGGGACACTGAGGACCACTTGGTCTTCAGTCATCCTGTTTTGTGGCCACCATCTCTGTCACAATATCTAAAAACATGACTGCAGCTTCTGCTTAAGCATCAGGGAGCCGAACTCTGCATTTTGTTCTTTCCGGTCCCCAGAGGACATTGAGGTTGGAAAGTGGTATTCACTAGGTGCTGGTATTCCAACAATCCTACATATGCTCTTAAAAATTCAGAAAACAATGTAAATCTCTTGCATGTTTCAGAAGTGATGCCTGCATCCTTTCCCCACTGCTTCCTGTTTCCACCCTCACGCATCCCCTCATTTCACCTCCTCAGATGCTCTTGTGTCTGCAGCTGAGGCCCAGATGTTCTGTCATAGCCTTGGAATGGTTCTATCGCAGGCCAAAGGGGATCTGAGGCTGAAATGTTAAGGTCTGGCCAGTGAAAAGGAAATATCAATAATGTTCTCTTCCAGCCTTGCAGCAGAGGATGGGGCAGCTAAAGTTGCAAAGAACTTCTTTACCAGAAGCTCCAAGAAGCGGGCGGGCAGCTCCACATCTTAAATTGCATTTCTAGAGACCTCAGCTGCGCCCTGGCTGGACCACCCTCCTTTTTACGCAGGAAGGTAATTCTGCTACTCAGCTCAGTCCATCGCCCCCCTATCACTTGGAACAAGTTATTCCTAGTGGCCTTGTGGTTTGGGTCTTGATGCTCTGGGGAACGTGTTTGATAAAAACCACATGATTCATTCTGACAGCCTTGGACCATCTCTCCCAAAGTGAGGAGCCTGCTCGTGACTGCCTTCTATTTTCGGTTGGTGTGTTTTTTATTGCAAAATCAGGCATTCCTTTGAATTCATGTGTGTCCTTAAAAACAAGCCAGCCGTGTTTTCAATAGCACAGACTCCCTGTCCCCCCAACCCTGCTGCCCACCCCGTGGCTGCCGGTGGATGTATTTATCCTGCAGAGTGGACAGAATGCTAAACGGTGATGAAGAAACAATGATCCCAGTGCTGGGAGCAAAGGTGTGGCCCCACAGTGCTGCTCTGTACCAGTGGGCTCCTCGCACATGCAGGGTGAGACTCAGAAGGGCTGGAAACCCACCGGCGCTCGTGTTCTGTGGGGGTGTCTACGTTCCATGGGTAGCCCTTCTCGGAGCGATGACCCAGGGAGACAGACACCTGTCCCTGCGCAGACTTTGCTCAGTGAGAAGCAGGGTGACGAGTGCAGAGAGCGTGGCTGGTGGGAATACAGGAGAAGTGGGTTTGAATACCTGCTCTGCCGTCTTGGCCATGTGCCTGGGCCACACTTCAAGCCTCTGCCTTTGTGTCTTGGGAGACGGTGATAGCTCTCAGTTGACTGAAGAGTAGATGTGTTTTTCGAAGGCCCAGGCATAGGCACTCACCGAAAGGCAGCTGTTAACTGGGAGCGGAAGCAGTGATCAGCGAAGTCACTGAGCCCATCTCGGCCTGTTATCTGTACTGCCTTTTAAATCCCGAACAGTATTCGGTTTCTTGATCGCTTTTTCATCAGATTTGGCCCTGGAGATTGTTTGCCTTTGACCAAAAACCTAAATAAATCTGAAAGAGTTACCACTTGTGAGGATATTGACAAGAATATGTTGCAGACTGTGAAAGTAACTTCAGGAAGTGGGTTCCCCGAAGGTCTGAGAGGTGACGGGGCTGAGGAAATACGCTTCTGATGGGAGTGGCCGCTTTGAAGGTCAGGCCACTCATCTGGGCAGATGAGGCTGAGGGACCGTGCACATGATTTCATCTACACAGGACTTCAGATGGGTGGCCTTGGGGTGGCCCCAGGGATGAAGGCTCTCTTGAACTTTGATAACAGGCAGAAAGCAGCCCTGGAGGTTGCCATGGAAGAGAAAACAGGGGAAGAAAGGGGCAGATACAGACGAGGTGGGGAGACGCCGAGGGGAGGCAGCCTTTGACTGGTTCAGTGCCAGGGCTGGGAGTCTGAGAGGACAAGTCCAGGCAGGTTTCTTTTCATAGCAGTTGTGGGGGTGTCCGAGAGCCTGGGGTCTCATTTAGGTGGAATGTGAGAGTAAGTCTGGGGCCGGACTCTAACCAAAGGTGACATCTGTGAGTTATCTAATGCGGGTTCCCCAAGAAGAGTTCATATTTCTGATGTTAAGGCGAAGAATAAAGGGACAGTGGCTGTGCCCCACCCCCAACCCCCCAAACCACTGGCCCTCCCTCCCTCTTATCTGGGGGCTAGGGCCACGCAAGTGGTAGAAGGGGTGGGTAGGCTTTGGTGTTGGAAGATCTGAGTTCGCTCATGAGCAGTGTGATAGGCAGGTTTCTCCCCTCTGAGCCTCTTCTTGCTCACCTGTGAAATGGGAATGATCCCGTATTCTTTGGAGGCTTGGTTTGGGATTTGGTGACAACTGATGTCACGTGGGGCATGCAGTAGATGCTAAAATTGTAGCAATTGTCATGTAGTGTCCTGTAGCCCGGTTCCTGAGCCCTCCTTACTTGAGGGTGGGTGGCCCAGCAGTTTCACTGTGTGGTTTTGAAGATGAAACTGGTGACGCCAGTGCAGGCTGTCAGGCAGTCGAGACGTCTGGAAGCCTGTGTCCAAGAGAAATGAGGGGCTGATTCAACTTGTGCTGATGCCTTCTCCATCTTTACACCTTCAGACCAAGTATAGACTCGGGAACCCCTTCCCCTCTTGAATCTGCTTGATCTGATAGTGGGGGTTTATTTTGGGCTGTTTTCCCAGCAGCTCCTGGGCCCCCGACCCCACGGTGTTTTGTTCCAGAGTTCTGGGAAGCCCTTCTAAGAAAGGTGTGGCTTTCAGATTGTTCTGTACGTGTTACATTTTGCCATGATGTCAGCTGCTGCATTGGATTCCACTGGACCCGTCGCTTCCTTCTCACACCTGCCCTGGCCTCCGTGGTCCACCCCACAGTGCATGGGAGCTGACTTGACCTGACAGGCCTGGCCACTGTGAGAACGTTATCCTGGAAACCCTCCCCATTTGCAGCCAAGCTGGGATCCTGCCAAATACAGTATTAGGACTTGTACAGTCTCGTGTGGGTAAAAAATCATTCATTCTAAAGTCATCAGGGCCTCACTCATTCTTTGCACGCTCCCTACACTGCAGACGGGAGAAGTGGAGCCCTCAGAGTGGTCCGTTTCCAGCCGCTTTCCCTCCAACCAGGGATCTGCCCAGGAGGTCTTAAGAGGAGTGGATTGCTCCTTCTTGTCCAGGGATTGTCTTCAGGGCACTGGAAGAAAGAATGAAGAAGCACTGAAGCCAGAGGTGACAGGGAGACTTTGAGGCCACGAGGAAACCTGGAGTTGGGGCTCTCACGATGTGAGAAGTGTGCGCGTCTGTCGATCGGCAAGTGTGTGTCCTCCTCCACCTGTCTCCCTCCCCAGTCCTCTCCCTCTCTTGACTCGGCTCACACGGATGAAGGCCAAAAGCTGCAGAAATGTTAATGTGGGACAGGGAGTAAGCGTCCTCTCTTGTCCAGGCTTCTGCTATCAGTTTTCTACCTGCTTGGCCAGCTTGTGTTTGAGGAATTGGGTCTCTTTTCTCTCTCAGTGATGTATAGGCCACTGGGAGTTTATGAAAACTGAAGTTCTATGTGAATTTAGCTGGAACAGTTGGACCCCTTCCCCTCATCAAATTAAGGGGAGGCTTTAAAAACCTGTGGATTTAAAAACAGACCTCAAATTCATTTGGAACGATAACCAGTGAGAATATGATGGAAAATTCCAAACACGGATAATTAAGAGATGTGGCCAGTATGACCAGATGATAATAAATATAAAGGTGAGATCACTTAAGTATGCATTGCCTCCCCCCAGTAGAATAGGCTAAATCATAAAGAGAACTAGCACATCGGATGCTTTAACTATAATCGAGCAGATAATACAGACCAATGAGAAGGAGAACTAATATGTAGTTTTGGAACAGTGGGCTTGAAATTTGGGGAAAATGTAATATCTCTCTTCTCACACGAGGAAAAGGCAAAATACTTTGAAATTTTATTTTAAGATTCAGGTAAATATGTGACGCATGATGGTGGCATTACTTCGAATGTGATTCTAAAATTATTGATGCTTTTGAGGTAAAGAAACACATTGGGGCTGATAAATGTTGATGATTTTCAAGTTATTCTCTATTTTCCTTTAATATAGTCATAATTATTTTGAGAAAATTAATTTCTAAGTGGTAAAAATTAGTATGAAACCCTTATGATTTGTAACTTTATGAACATTCAACAATTTTAATGTAAGACTGAAATCCAGTAACTGTTTCACACAATGCCTGGGCTAGCAATAAGTTACATCTTTCTGTCAGTCTCTGTAAACTACAGTTATGTAAAGTTTCTCAGCTTCAAATCAAGCAATTAAAAAACTATTGCTTTAGAAATAAATTTGCACACTTTCATCCCAAGTAAAGACACAGCCCTTTCAGTGGCTCTCAAGATTTAGTTCCAAAGAAGGACTTTTCTTGGGAGGACACCTTGGATGTAGATTTCTAAAGTCATACAAGTGGACTGCTGGAAATAAAGCTGGCTAATCCAAATCTTACATCTTTAATTTATACACAAACCATCACAAAACTAATAAAATAAGTTATGGGGAGGTTTAACTTTTACACATAACCAATTTGAACTAACGATACTTAATAATCTTAGATTTCTCAGATTTTTTACTTAACCCAGAAAGATCAGTGGATCCTGTATCTGTGTATACAAATCGTGCTTTGAGGTGAGTGATACAATCTGTCGGTTAATTTATCGAGTGTCTGATCAATCTCCCACGACGTGAAAGCCGCATACCTACCTGATGAGTTCAGGCACTGTGCCTCATTCTTTTCAGCAGGGTTGGCAGGGGCACTGTGGATCATTTAGGAGCTTTTTCAGATGTGGACACCCCAAGGTCAGCACAGTTCAGGTCCAACCTTAGGAATCCCCAAGTCAGAAGTACTGTCTTGAGAAACGTTTCTGCTAACACGGATGCCTTACGAACCTACACATGAAAAACGTGACGGTATCATTCACCAGGGAAAGGTGTTGGTCTGAGTCTGTGACCAGCCAGAGGCAACGTGGGCGTGGCTTCCAACCCGCTGGGGAAAATCTCCGAAAAATACCCGAGCGAGCGTTGTTTAGCTCCTGTATTCATGCCACCGCCAGCCCTGTGACCTGCTCTCAGCCAAAGACTGGCAGTTGCCTCTCTGGAAGATTGTACTTCTTTCCGTTTTAAATAAAATCACTGTTCTCCTGTTTCCTGTCCTTTTTCTCAGCAGCTGATCTTTGGGCTAAGGAGCATCTTTTCAGGTGATGCCTTGGCCCTAGACCAGACTTCTGATAATGCAGATGCCAACTTCAAAGGCAGTTTAGCTAAATAAGGAATCCCAGACTAAAATCTGTAAGCATCTCAAAATTCCTGTCGACGTTAAAGCAGTTACTGAACGCCTGAAGTGTGCACGGAACGGTGGGAGAAGCAGAAGAAACAGACGGTTTCTGTCTCTAAGGAGACTGTGGAATAATTCTTCCAACCCCCCAGTCACATGAAGCCACAATCCAGTGATTATCTCGAGCATTATTGCCATGATCATCGTATTGAACATTCCTATGGTGCAGTGGTTCCTAACTTTGGCTGCTCATTAGAATCCCCTGGGAAGCTTTTAGGAACGCTGATGCTTGGGTTCCGCTCCCAGAGATCCTGGTGGAATCGGTCCAAGGTGGGACCTGCAGCCAAGGTAGAGACTCGGTGGATTCCCATCAACCCTGTGAAGAGACAAGACAGACAGTGTTACTTTCACTTGGTAGATGTGAAAGCTGAAGCCCGGAGCGGTGAGCCAACTTACCCAATGTTACCGAATTAGTCAGTGGCAGCGTTAGGATGAAAAACAAAGGCTTCCACCCGAGTGGACTTCAAATTAAGTTTGGCAATGCATGTATCACACTGTGGCCGTTATGTGAAATTCTTCGGTTATTACATTAAGAAACTGTTTCTGGGAAATGCAATGCAACTTGTTTAATCCTGGAGCCTCTCCAAGCTTCATACTCTCTCTCCCAGGCACCAAGCTTTTGGGGCTGGTGGAAGACAGATGGAAGCGACTGGGCTCTTGGAAGAAGCTGGGTTGAAGGAATGGATTTGGCATCAGGTCTCTGAGGGGACTTTCAGGAGACCCAAACTCCAGCCAAGATGGCACCCTCCCTCCAGCCCAGGGGACTCTTTCCTCCCCTGGGGAGCCAGAATTCCGAAGGCAAAGATGAAGGGGCAGCTCTTCAGTTGGTCATGTTCTTCATATCTTGACTTGACACTGATCTAACTTTCCAAATATTTCAGATACTGCCACTTAACCTGAAATTCCTTACTGCAGAGTTTATGTTCCCTGCTCTTGGGGTCTTCTGGAAGTCACTTAGCCAGCATTTTTCAGGGTCTCCTCTGGTGCACCTGTGTGTTTTCTTTTCCCATTTCAGCCAACTTTTCATTGAAAACAAGCATTCCCCAAATCTGTTATCTCTTGGTCTCCCTCCCTCCTCCCTTCCCTCCCACATGCTCTGCACAGACCCCCAAACACCAGCCTTGCTTGGCAAGGCTGCCCACACTCCACAGTCCCAGAGGGTCCTCCAGAGCTCGTCTCCCACTGGCCCCGGCTTGGGTCCTCAGGACGGACGCACTGGGTGCTTGCTAGCCAGGAGGAGGCTAGGCTTCCCGTTCCTGTGATCTGTACCTTGTTGGTGGAGCGCAGCAGGGCTCAGTGTCTCTGGCTTCTGTGACTCCTATAGAATTTCTGTTGATCTCAATATGGCCGTGGTAGTAGGCTACTTTTTTTTTTTTTTTTTTTTTTTAGTAACTTTGCTATTCTAATAATCCCTTTGGAAGGCATCATTTTTCTTCCAAAGGAAGTTACTTGTCTGCCTTCATCCTTCTTGTTCTCTTTTCTCCTCTTCTTCAAATAGTGCCTACTGTGTGCACCAGTCTAGCTGTGTCAGTGAACAAAGCAAAGTTCCCACATGGCTCTTGCCTTCTAAGGTGCTGTCTGTACATGGGGTGTGGGAGGACATTTATTTAGCACCTGCTTTGTGCCAAGAATAACCTCATGTACTTTATGGTACAAGGCAGCAGGTTAAATAAATATGCCAAGTATTGGGTTGATGAGGAATAAAACAGATCCTGGCCCCATGTTCACAACCTATTTAGGAAATAAACAGAATTCACTACAGCTTAGTACAGTCAGGATGTGGAACACACAGTGGAAACACAGGAGTAAGGAGTGATCAACTTTTTTTGTTTTTTTCCTAACAAATGATCAGGAAAGGCTTGACCAATGCAGATGACACTAGTAATGACCTTGGAATGAGGAATGGCATCTGGGTGGACAGAGTGAAGGCTGTTCTATTCAGGAAGAATTGGATGGGCATGGATGATGAGTGGGGCATCAGGGAGCCAAGAAGAGCAAGGAATTGTGCCAGAGAATGAAATTGACAATAAAGCCTTGAACAGTGTTATAAATCCTAAGGGATGACCCTGTAGGTAATAGGAAACCATCCCAAGTTTTACAGCCCAGAGGTTGATACCATCAGGACTGTGTGTTCCAGAGGTCGCTTTGATGGAGTGGAGCACGTGAACAGGGGAGACTGGTTAGGATGCTGAGTTATGGAAGTTTTCTAATCAAGACATGATGAGGTTCTGGTGTCCGTCATAGACAGGCTGAGTGGAGGAGGGTCGGCTGAAGTAGCTGGATGTGTTAAGTGTAAGGCGAGGAAGGAGTCGCAGAAGATGAGGTTTCTGGCTTGAACATCTGGATGTGCCATCAACTAAGAGCTGGAATTAGCTAGGGTTTGGGGTGGGGGGAGGGGAGCATAATGAGCTGTGGTTGGGACATGTTACTTTCTCACATCTTAGCGTCTGTTCTGAAGTCAGTCCTGAGACATATGTAGGTGGGATAATGTCACCCCATTTTATAATGGATGTCGAGAGACCTGTGTCACCAGCTGAACTTTAGAACTATGACCACAGAGGTCAACAAAGCCTTGAGAGAGATGAGATGAAACTCCAGCCTAGGCTTAGAGGAGGGTTGCAACAGTCCCAGTGTTCAGACTCAACAGGATTGAGAAATGGTTAACTGGTACTTAATTGCTAGGGATGTGGGCTGTGAGACCATCTTTTTTCCTGGATTGCAGTGACACAACAGCCGTAACACAGGATGCTGAAAAATTCACCCTGGCTGTCTGCTGCTCCAGTTCTGGGCAGTGTGCAAACCCAGCCAATTCAAAAAAAAAAAAAAATCCCCTAAAATTAGTTTAGGAAGGCAGCTTGGCAGTTACTTGGGAAAGCATGATTGATTTCTTTAGTGGATTAAGTGTGTTTTAAACTTAGGTGAAAACTAAGTTAAGAAAAATGAAGTAAATCAAGCACTTATTTTTGTTAAAGAGCAATCTGTGTACATCTCCGATTTTAAATATTAGTGACATTCAAATTTAATTTAAAAAGTCTTGCCTATAGAAGAGAAACATCCTTGTGCTTAAATTTAAAATAGGTAACTGAGTAAGAGGTTTGGACTTAGGTTTATAAGTATAGGAACATGGGAGACATTAACAGCCAATCATAATGATATTTTAGAGCTAAAATTCCAAGAGTTAAGTTGTTAGACATTGAAGTACTCTGAAGAGCAGATCATTGAAAGTTTCCGAAAACAGTTTCAAACATTGAGTATAATTTGTCAAATCCTCCTTAAAAATAATTGCAAAAATGTGCTCTCATAGGAAATTTGTACACTGAACTTCAATTCTTGAGAGATTTGGATTTGTAAATTTTAATACATTGAATTTTTATTAATTTTTAAAATATTCAAAGGCAACTTTCTTTTTCTGTGTACAGAAACCGCTCAAGGGTACAAAACACGTTGACAAAAAATGTACTTTAGGGTTTGCATTTTAACTCTGCTTAAATGGTGACATAGATCCCGGTGCTCTGACAGCCACAACTGGGCTGTGCTGTGATGCCGTGCATGCGCGGGACCACACCCGCCTCCAGTCTCCACTGTGGTCCCGCGCCCGGAAGGGCAGGTCTTTGCCCTTTCCCACCGCATCCCCTACCTCAAGCCCCAGATCAGGGAGCTTCCTTGAGGTCTGTCTTATCTGAATTCCTTTAGGGTATAAAGTCCATACCATGCAATCTCGCACTTAATTATATGCCCTCTTGTCACAGTCTCTAATTCTTTCAATGCAAGTCTAGTCTTCCTAACCAGAGCAGGAATTATCTCTTTATTCCTCACATCTTATTTCCAGCTAGCCGTCTCATAGATAGGTTTAAAAAAAAAAAAATAGAAAAAGGAAAAGATGTCCCCTATTCAGGAGCTGTCTGCGTCAGGTGGTTCCCATAGCACAGCGTGAACTTAGCCTTCAGGATACCATGGTTCCCATCTTGGCTTCATTATGTATTTACTGGCTGTGTGAACTTGGCTAATTTGTTTAGGCTGTCCAAGCCTCAGTTTATATACCTGTTTAGCCCAGTGCCTGGCAAATAGTAAAGCCCCATTAATATTCCTTATTTGGGTAAAGCCAGAGTTCAGAAAGCTCCCACCTTTCAGACAAGAAGGGAATTGGCTCCTCTCCAGCTAGGGGCGCTCTTCTGCTCTGAGCAGCCCAGCAGGGAGATGGCGGCACTGAGGTGGCACCTGTGTCCCCCTCTCATAGCCCTGGAGTTGCTGTTACCTATTTGGCCACCGTGGAGAAGGTTGGAGGTTGGGGTCCTCTCTGGAGTACATCGTTGTAAGCTGCCATCACATCCCTGGCTGGAGGGAGGGTTAGGGAGCATTAAGAACCGGTGCTTCTGCCAAAGGAGTAAGAGCTTATTTGACCCTTGGAATTGGTCCCAGTCACTTTTAACCCATTCAAGAGTGAGCAAAGACTTGTTGGCTAAAAAAACCATCCTTTAAGTCTGTCCTGTAGGTTTCCTGTTTCCACCCTGAATTCCAGGAACTCTTAGCGGGAAATCCTCTGGCTCCAGAGTATGAATAATCATGTAAAGTCCCCACAGTCTCATATCTGAGCAGGGCTCAAAAGTGTGCAGATGGAATAGCTCTAAGCTAGCGAACCAGATGCATCTCATCCTGCTCCAAAGATCTTCTAGGTGTCTGTTTTCTCAGTGACTATAAACCTCAGTCAGTATACACTTTAACCTGGGCTTTATGTTTAAGCCTCAGGCTCAGTTTTGAAGCCTTTGGGGCAGTGTTGTAACTGCAATTTTTCTGCATTCAGTAAACAGAGAAATGCTTTATTGCAGACCCCCTGCTTCACCCAAGTTTGGGCTTCTCCTAAAAAGAGTTTTTAATTGTGGTCTTGATGTTTTCTGAAAAATTTTGGTTGACGTACTTTCGCTTCTGTGCTCTGAGCTGTGCTCAGAGGGTCAGAAAGCAAGCCTGCATACCAACAGGTATCCTAGGAATTCGTTCCTTTTGTTACCACTCTCTAGTCCTGACTGGCACACTTGTCAGCCTTCAGCTGGAAGCAAGTGTAGATGCTGAGTGCACCAGCTCAGTGACGCCCAAGAAATTACAAAGGACCTACACTGATGTCTGAGCATAGCTCGCAACTGTGTCGTTCTCACACTGGAAGAGCCAGTGTCAGCTGGGAGATCTGTCCATTGAGGGATAGGTACCTTCCAGGTGTGCTGATCTTACAAGTCTTTGAAAACAAGCGTGCTGCTGCAGTTTCCTGTCCTCGTTTTCTTTGTGCAAAGGCATGAACCTACACAGTGAAAGCAATTAGAAGAGCTGAATGAACCTGATTCAAAGGCTGTTGGCTTGGAGGCATCTTAAAATTGTTGGATGAGGAAGGGGCATTTTGAGTTGTTCTCACATTGAACACTTGCTGCTGTCCTGTTGGCAGCCCGCGAATCCCCAGGCCTTTGGTAGAGATGGGAGGGGCTGTGTGCTGAAGTGCGCTTCACTAGCTGGCTCTGTAGAGAGGGCACCTGGTCTCCCTGGGACTGTGCCTGAGGCTCAGCGCATGTGTCCACCTAGGGAGCGGTGATTATTTTCTGAGGGAGCTTGGGAGCCTTGTCAGGAAATAGCTGCAGGTGCCAATGCTTCTTGCTTCTTTCAGAAACAGGTCAGACAAGTACAGTTATGTAATGTGCATACAACAAAAGTCCTCTGACAGTGAACACTCCAACAGTGCCATTAAAGTGCCTTAAATCAATTCCAGGGGATTCCAAAATGTTTGATTGTTCTGAAGTGCTGTTTTATCAAACACCGCTTGAAGATAAAGTTTCCTTTGTCTGGAGTCTAGCAGCCTTCTCTGTTCTTGTGACATATTGGTCTGTAACATGATTATAGGGTAGCTTTTTGGGAGGAAGGGGTGAGGAGTAACAAACAGCTTAGGATGTTAGATGGTCTTTGCACCATCTGTCCTTAGGAATTACTTTGACACAATTTGTTACATAGTTCTAAATATGTACAAAAGTATAAACATACAATAAATGTCCTTGTATGCAACACCCTCGTATCAAAGATTTCAGTAAAGTTAATACACCTCTTGGTCACCCTATCCTGAATTCAGCCCTCTCTGTTTGAGCCAGATTTTGCCACTATCCTTAATTTAGTATTTGTTATTCCCACATTTCCTTATACTTCCATTACTTATGTATGTATCTCCTAAGTGACGTATAATTATTCTCATGCTTCTGAGCTTCATATAAATGAAATTTTGTTTGTTCTTAGATGAGTTTTTCCCTCACTCAATATTAGGTTCATGTGCATATCCATATTTGCCCAGGCAGTTCTGGTTAACCTGTTTCCACTTTTCTATCACCTCTCATTGCATGAATATACCAAAGTCAGAGTACTGATTGGTGCAGAAATGTTTTATTCGTATTGTTTTGGTAGTAAATGGGGATCAAGGTTTCTCTTGACCAGTCATATTGAAATAATGTTCTCATAACTGAGTCATTGCCTGGTATGGGTAATTTTGTGGTGTAGCTTATGATTTGGGAAAGGTAATGCTTCAGGAATAGTTTTTTTTTTTTTATTGAGGTATAGTCTATATCCCTCATAGTTTACAATGTGTCAATTTCTGGTGTACAGCATGTTTCAGTCACACATATACATACATATATTTGTTTTCGTATTCTTTTTCACTATAGTTACTACAAGATACTGAATGTAGTTCCCTGTGCTATACAATATAATCTCAAACTCCCAATTTAGCCCTTCCCATCCCCTTCTTCCTGTCCCCCACCATAACCATAAGCTTGTTTTCTTTGTGAGTCTTTCTGTTTTGTAAATAAGTTCCTTTGTCTATTTTTAAGATCCCACATATAAGTGATATCATACAATATTTTTCTATCTCTTTTTGGCTTACTTCATTTAGAACGACAATCTCCAAGTCCATCCATGTTGCTGCAAGTGACATTATTGTATTCTTTTTTACAGCTGAATAGTAGTCTCTTGTATAAATATACCACAACTTCTTTATTCAGTCATCTGTCGATGGACATTTAGGTTGTTTTCATGTTTTGGCTACTGTATATAGTGCTGCTATGAACATTGGGGTGCATGTATCCTTTCAAATTAAAGCTCCCTCTGGATATATGCCCAGGAGTGGGATTGCTGAATCATATGGTAAGTCTATTTTTAGTCTTTTGAGGAATCTCCATACTGTTTTCCATAACGGCTGCACCAAACTACATTCCCACAAGCAGTGTAGGAGGGTTCCCTTTTCTGCACACCCTCTCCAGCATTTATCGTTTGTGGACTATTTAATGAAGCTCAGTGGTAGGGTGCGTGCTTAGCATGCATGAGGTCCTGGGTTCAATCCCTGTTGCCTCCATTAAAATAAATACCTAATTCCCCCCCCACCCCCCCCAAAAGACAGTGAAGACCAGTGAGACCTCCTCTCCTTAGAAATGTAAAGATAGTGCGTGATAGGAATAACACTAAGTCATTGTGTCTCTCATTAATACCTTAGCCTGTTAAATATTCTTCAGCGCAAGCAGGAAGTGGGACTGGGGGAGGGGCTGGGAATGGGTCTGGAACGCAAAGTTCATTGTACTGTTGACTTACAAGGAGTCAAAAAAAAAAACTCGTGGGAAAAGAGTTTTGTGAATAACACAATTACCCTAGCTAATGATTACTGCACACTTGTGAGTCAAACACTGTACTGAGTAGCTTGTTACGGATGGTTCTTTTTCATCATTAATATCAGCCCCTCACGTACATGCCTTTATTATCCCTGTTTTGCATATGGTAAACCAACAACCTGAGGTCTGAAGAGATTAATAACATTGTCAGTGTCACACAGTAAGTGGTTGGAATTTGAACGTTGGTAGCTTCTAGAGCCCATGTGCTGTGTTAGTTCCCAGGCTCTGAGCTCTGGGATGAGATTGGAGGCTGTTGAGGGCAGCGGAAGGGCGTGGAAGGAAGGCAGTGAAAGAAATGTGAAGAATGAGTGTTGACATCTAAGGCACCTTCCTCTTATGCTGAGGTTAGTCGACAAGACTGTAGCAGTCCAGCCCCAGTTTTACCTTCACAGGTAATCTCCAAGTAATGAGTTGTGCCCCATAGTTCGTTGTGTGTCAGTTCCTTGGAACTGGGAATGATTCTGCAAACTGAACGGTATTTCTAAGTGGCAGTAGGTCTCCATTTCAGTGCATCTGCACCCATGTAAATAATCCATCCTTTAGTTGGTTCAAAGATTATCAGATACTAGATGCTAAGAGGAGGATCTTCGTGTCATACATGAGCTCATGAACCATGGTCCACAGTACTGATGGGTATGTGCTTGTATAAATATCAGCTCAAACTATGCAAAATTAGAAAACAAAATCTCCAACTGCAAAAATACTGTATGTTTCCAGGTGTGTACGGGACAGGATTTTTGGATTAACCTTTGTTTTCAGAAGTACCACTCTTTCCCTTCATCATCGGGTGCAATGAGTGGGTTCACAGGTTTTCGTTTGAACTGTGGGCATCCATTGAAAGAGGCTTTTCTGGGCAGCTGGTAAAAGGTACAGGGAGAGAACTAGCATCCGTGTTGATAAACGTCGGGTTAACCTGTTTTGGTTAAGAAAACAGTCATGCTCAAAAGTCAGATTTCTTGGATAAAAAGGCTTTTACTGGGTTTCCTTTTCATTGTGAAACAGTGACAGAAGATCCCAGAGAAAATACAGCCTCCAGAGATGAGTCTTGATGTGTTTCTTGACACCTGCCCAAGGTTGAAGTTGCCCGTGGTGATGCTTGATTTACAGGTGCTGAGCTGGCTCCGAGGCGGGGCCCCAAGGTGGTGGGGGCTTACATAGGGATGTTATCATGGAAGATGAAAGTCGTGTTTATGGCTTTATTTGAAGACAGTTTGTAATGGGATATCATAACAGTCTTGTTAGGTTTGTAGAGAATTAAAACAAAGTCTGATTTATAAACAAAAAACAGAGAAGAGGCACTCGGGAAGTCACCACTTCACAGGGACCGGCTGTGGTTGGCTGTGTGGTCACTTTCCTCATCACAGATGCCTTTCTGCTTTCCCGGGAAGGTCACCGCGTCCCTTTCTGTCACATCTGAGGAATTGCATCCTAAACAACTGGGAGAAAAAAAAAAACAATTCGGGGGAGTTCTGATGCCTCGGAGCTCTGTCACGGAGCATGCACTCATGCAAGTGTGAGCAACCCTCTGAGGCCTTAAACGGTTACTGAACTGTTAAGGATTAAGTAGTCTTACTCAGAAAACAATGCTTGTCCAACTGTAAGTTTGGGGTAAATGGGAGTGGATCCTGAAGCACAGGAGGGAGCTGAGGTCGTCCTGGCTGCTTGGGGAGGGTAACGTGCTCCGAGCGGGAAGCTGCAGCTGGGAAATCCAAGCCTTAGCCAGTCTCCAGCTCCAGTTTCCTGGGGCCTGGCCTGGGCAGTTTGCAAGGGGAGCAGGTTCCTTTCACCTTCACCATTTCCCGCAGACGTTGCCAGGAGGAGGGCGGGCTGTCCCAAAGCTGCCTCGCTGGACAGTAGGCCCACTGCTCCCAGACAGTCGAGCCTTCCTCGGGCTTTTCCTCTCTGACAACCCAGTGCATTTCACTCCCAGAGTGGAGGTGTCCTGCTTCACCACCCACCCAGGAATGTGTCGCTGGGATAAGTGAGAAGCAGGGTGGGGTCCCTGAAAGCATGAGGTGGGGAGGGCCCCCGTGGAGGTAAAAGAAGCTCCACACAGGCCCCTGGTTTCCCAGCAAGGTCTTGGCACGTGGGGTACAGTCAGGAAACACCTGCTGGGCTGTTGCCCGCCAGGGCTAGTGAACGGAAGGTTCAGGACCTGAGGGGCTAGCCCAGGGTGTGATTTCCTATGCCTACCCCCTCAGCATCCACCGGGACCACTTTTTTGTCCTTCAAGGCTCAGTTCGAGCTACGTCTTCTCCATATGAAGCCCTTCCCATCTTTCCCTGGCAGCAAGGAGCTCCCCTCAGTCTGTGCTAGAGCCCAGTTCACACTTTAGACCTCCTTCACCCACGTTGCCCACCCTCCACCCTTGCTTCTGGTAACCACCGATCTGTTCTCAGTATCTGTGAGCTTGGGTTTTGGGGGTTTTTTTGTTTGTTTTTTTAAGATTCCACATTTCCACACAGGCTTTATTGTTCTTAAAAAGCTTAGCAGCCCTATTTACAACAGCCAAGACATGGAAGCAACCTAAATGTCCGTGGACAGATGACCAAATAAAAAAGATGTGGTACACACACACAAGCGCACACACACAGACGCACGTGTGCACACACAGGAATACTACTAAGCCATGAAAAAGAATGAAACAATACCATTTGCAGCAACATGGATGGACCTAGAGATTATCATACTAAATGAAGTAAGTCAGACAGAGAAAGACAAATTAGATGATGTTGCCTGTATGTGGAATATAAAAAAAAGTTACAAATGAACTTATTTGGAAAACAGAAACAGACTCACAGACATAGAAAACAAACTTAGTTACCAAAGGGGGAAGCAGGGAGGGATAAATTAGGAATTTGGGATTAGCAGATACAGACTACTATGTATGAAATAGATAAACAACAAGGTCCTACTATATAGCACAGGGAACTATATTTAATAGCTTGTAATAACCTGTAATGAAAAAGAATATACGTATAACTGCATGACTATGCTACACACCAAGAACACAACATTATAAATCAACCATACTTCTGTAAAAAAATAAAATAAAATAAAAAGTTTAGCTCTTACCTGTAACATGTTCCAGAAGATGTTTTATCAAAAAGACCAAAGCTCATATTGCTGCCAGACTGCTCCTCCACTTAACCGATTTCTACTCACTCTGCCTCACACAGGGCTACACTCCTGCTGGGCCGGGTCCACCAGCTCCCACACTGCAAGAGATGCCCCCAGGTGGGTACTTGGCAATCGCTGACAAAGAGTGAATGATCATTTTTGAAAGACCGGGACTATATCTTAATACAGTTCATGCCAAGCTGACAAAATAGGCAGTATACAGTTGAACTTTTCAGAATCAGGAGTCCTGATCTGGTGCATGTCAAAATGACCATTATGAACAGTAGATCAAGTTGGCCATTGATGTGGTCATACACAGTGGAAATTGTGGTTTCTTGACTAAATCTCCCATACCTGTTCAGGTAACATTAAATTAAGAATCAGCATTTCTCAGTTGACATTTTTCAATTATAAAAAGCAGGTGAGGAATTGAAGAATTTAACTCTTAAATACAGGTGATTGTAACCAGGCGCTTAGTGAAAGTGCATGGGTCAAGGAAGTAGCGAAGTTGCTGAGTTTTGTCTGGTGGAGTGGACTGGGTTGAAGGGTCGGTTTGAGACCCTCTTTTGCTTTCTACTGGGTGGGTATCTCTGCTTTGTGTTTCCTTCACCACCCCCCCCCCCCGGTGCATGACGAGAAGGAGCGCACCCCTGGCTGGGACCGTGTCCGGTGACCCTTTTGGCCTTGTCAGGCAGGCCCTGTAGCCCTGAACCTCTTCCTGGAGTGCAGAGGGGCCCTGCCTGGATACGTTTTCCAGTTTCTTCTGCCTCCTTTCTCTCTGGGATCCTTCCTCACTGGCCTGCCCGAGATGGGCTAAGGTACCGGAGAGAAATGAGAGAGGCCTTTTCCTACTTTGATTATTTTTTTTAAAAAGTAATAGACAAAAATATCAGCAGTCATATGTGTTGAGTGCCAGGCTTTCCACTAGATCTTGTCACAGCCCTGCAAAGTCATCTCTTCGTGGATGTGGACACTGAGGCCCTGGGAGAAGGAAGACCTTTCCCCTGGCGGAAGTCAGAATGGAACCTCTGACACCCCCCCCACCCCCCGAGGCTCCAGGTGTTACTTCAGCTCCCCTTTCTAATGTTCCAGCTGCTTTTTCTCTCTCTTATCTGGTGATGCATTTGCTCAGTGTCCAGTATTTTCACAAGGACTAGAGGTTCTCTTTCTCCTAAAATAGAATTAGTATGCTTCTTTATAAAAGGTAAGGGGTTTTATGGGATGGGAGGGGAAAAAAAAAACTACTCCTATGTAGTAGGAGACAGGCGCTAATTTCATTTTGTGTTCTTGTTGAATTTAACTACAACATAGGAACATCTAATTACTTAGTAGATAATTCTGTAATTACTTGAAGATGAGCAAAAACTTGTTTTGAAGCAGTTTGATACCTCCCTGAGGAAAGCCGAAGACTACATTTGAGTCAGTTGTCTTTTGGAGAGATGAGCCATTGTTACCTGTAAAGGTCAAATCCTGCCTCTGCACAGGGCTAGAGGAGAAAGATTGTTCTAGAAATAATAAAAATTATAAAACCCTTTCAGCCAAGTACCCGAAGGGCTTTGTTGACATTAATTAATGAATCCTTGTAACATCTTAGCTTCTCCCATTCCTTCACCTTCTTAAAGAGAGTTTTAAGCCCCCAGGGCTAAGTTCTGTGCCTTGATATTTGAGGCTGCAGGAGTCATGGCTGCTTTTCTCTCAGTGGTCATTCCAGGTTCTTCTGAGTGAGTGGTTAGCATTTGGCTATGGTGCCTACAGGCCGTGGAACTTTTTTCTTTTTTCTAGGAGAGTTTTAAACTAAATATTTTGTCCTGTTAGTCTTCAGTGTGTAATAGTAGCTAACAAATGGAGTACTCCGTGTTCTGGGAGCATGTGAGTGCAGTTTCAGCATTCTCTCCTGGGGTCTCCACAACAACCGTATTGCTTGATGTTATGGTTCCAGAGAGTAAGACACGGGTTCAGGAAGTTCTTGGAGGGCACACAGCCTGTGAATGTGAAGCCGGGTGTTGACCTCGTTGGTCTGACTTCAGCCCTGAGCTCCTTACCACTTGGCTGCAGTCTCTCTGTTTTGTTGGACCACGTGTTCTGATTTGCAATTGGAAACTGACCATCATGTTATCCATCCGCTCCAT
This sequence comes from Camelus bactrianus, assembly GCF_048773025.1. Classification (NCBI taxonomy): domain Eukaryota; kingdom Metazoa; phylum Chordata; class Mammalia; order Artiodactyla; family Camelidae; genus Camelus; species Camelus bactrianus. The sequence continues at coordinate 18,113,886 of NC_133568.1, read as the reverse complement.
GGGCTTAGGCTCCTCCTCCTGGTGGGCAAGATAATTCATTTTCACCTGATTCCTGGGGCTGCTTTGACCATCCTGTGGCCCCCTGGGATTGCCGCCTTGCTCAGGCTCGGCTCCTCCCTGTGGAACCCCCTTCCTGTTCTGTTCTCACTTTAAGTCCTACTCAGGCTTCACGGTTTCCCAGAAAACCTTTCATGGTTATCAGCTTATTGTGATTTCCTTCTTGATTTCTCCCCACTGGGAACTTGGAGAAGTTTTCTGTTTATACAGTGACTTGCTACACACATATCTTTTTCTGTGCTGTGTGTATTTCCTGTCGTCACAGTGTGGTGTTTGCCTAGCAGGGTCTTTGTGGATGGGAAAATTTATTCATCTGGTGATTCTATATTGAATGTGTATTCTGTGCATTAGCACTTGGGGTACAAATGAAATCTGAGGGGAAGATCAGTGCTTTGAATCTTGAATGCAGTGCTAATAAATCTTGATGAAAGAAAGAAGTGAAGGATCACCTGAGACGATGATGTTTGTAACCTCATGGTCTTCCTCAACATGGCTGTCAAAAGCCGAAAGCAGAATAAGATAAACGGAAGAAAGTCATAAAATATTGAGCTGTTTGCCACTCCAGTCTCTTCTTTGCCCTCCAGTTGCCCTAAAGGATCCTGCTGCCAAGAGCTTGTACCATTCTTGGGTTTTCACTAGCTTTAAGGGACCCAATCTGTGGCGTGAGCCAAGAAACGCAAATAGGTAATAACATATGGCCTCTTGTAAGCAGCTGGCGCTCGTATGGCTTGTGAAGGATCCCTTTTTGCTGTTTTTCATTCCAGTCTGGTTGTCTTATGTCTAAATTAAAAATGTCTCAAATTGGTAGATAATTGAACTTTCCTATGTAAGCGAGCTGATCAGATGTTGAGTTTGCTAATTAGTTGAAGATGGGCAGAGTGGAAAAGAAAAGGTCCTTTTGGAAAATAACAGGACAGAGAGGGTGATGAAGGGTGTGTATATGTGGGGGAAGGCAGTTTCTTCTAAAATTTCAAGTATTTAAAACATCTGGCTTAACAAAAGCAGATGTCCCCTTCCCCCAATTCCGTAGTGTTCTGAGCTCCACATCTGCTTCCTCAACACAAGTTCTGCCATTAGAAGATAGGTAGTGAATGTAATTAAAAGAAAACTGAGATGTAGCTAATTCAGCAGGCTTCTGTTTAAAGCAGAACATAGGGCCCCTTTTCCTCCCCAGTGCGAAATGAGTTTAGTCATGTGTAAAAAGGAAAATTATTATTTACGCTCCCCATCCTGCTGCCCCTCACTGAGCTTGAAATCGTTGAAGGAATGCCAATTCCAGGACTTGGGGGTGAGACACAAACCACGAAGTGTAAAATAAGTAAGCTAGAAGGATACATCGTGCATATGACCCAGGAATCCTGCTCCTGGGCATGTATCCAGAAGGAACCCTACTTCAAAATGACACCTGCACCCCAATGTTCATAGCAGCACTATTTACAATAGCCAAGACATGGAAACAGCCTAAATGTCCATCAACAGATGACTGGATAAAGAAGATGTGGTATATTTATAGAATGGAATACTATTCAGCCACAAAAACTAACATAATGCCATTTGCAGCAACATGGATGTTCCTGGAGAATGTCATTCCAAGTGAAGTAAGCCAGAAAGAGAAAGAAAAATACCATATGAGATCACTCATATGTGGAATCTAAAAAGCAAAAACAAAACAAATACAAAACAGAAACAGACTCACAGACATAGAATACAAACTTGTGGTTGCCAAGGGGGCAGGGGGTGGGAAGGGACAGACTGGTATTTCAAAATGTAGAATAGATAAACAAGATTGTACTGTATAACACAGGGAAATATATACAAGATCTTGTGGTAGCTCACAGTGATAAAAAAAAAAAAAGTGACAATGAATATACGTATGTTCCCGTATAACTGAAAAATTGTGCTCTACACTGGAATTTGACACAACATTGTAAAATGACTATAACTCAATTAAAAAATGTTAAATAAATAAATAATGATACATGGTACAGCTCAGGGAATATAGCCAATTTATAGTAACTTTAAATGGAGTATAATCTATAAAAATACTGAATCACTATGTTGTACACCTGAAGCTAATATAATATTGTAAATGTACTATTTACTAAAAAAGGGGAAAGAAAAGCTTGATTTCATTTCTTTAGGTACTCGTAAGTTGGACACTTTTAAATCTTTTAACACTCAAATTTTCTAGAACCCATCTGTAGGGTCTTCACTTACAGAAGTGGAAGAAAGACATGGGGATACTATTTAAACAGCTGTTTTATCCTAGAGGAGGGGGATAGGGGATCAAAGTTGCCTTTGTTTGAGGCCCAAGGTGGCAGGAACCATGAAGGGAGAGGGGACTTATTTTTCATGAGGTTCCCTTGACTTGCTGGCCTCTGCTGAAGCAAACATTTCCTGTGCCTTCATCTAGACCCGCAGGATGCTGAGGATGCCTCGAGGCGGACTGCCTACCAGTTCTGCCTGGGTTTATCAGGGGGCCATGGTTCTTGAATGTGCATGAATGAATGATATTTCCATTAGAATGAGAAGCCCCTCCCCAACCTGGGGAAATGATGCCCACGCAGCTACCCACTAAGTCATGTGGCTTTTTTTCTATACCAGAGCCTACCACCTCTAAGTGATCAATTAACAGCCCACTGACCAGACTTAACTCAGTTACAGTTTGTATGACTAATGGAAGCTGGACGAGGTGAGCAGCCTTGATTTGGCTCCCCCTCCCCAATCCCACCAAATGTTTTAAGTGTTCAAATGTCAGCACAAATCAAGAATCTTAAAACTGCTTGAAGCTAGGATTATAAAGATTATAAGTATGTCCAGTGAGTTCACAGAATTTCAGGCCTTGTCTTATGTAAGAACACTAGAGTTTTTCTTTCTTTGCCTTTTATTGAGTTTCTTGGGAAAATGATGTTAAACTTTCATTTTTTTCATTGTCCGTGCTGTTGAGGGCTAATGGCAATGCACATAACCTAAAACAGCTGAGAGAGCAAACAGTGTAGAATTTATAGTTGGTGCTGGAATGCATGACAGAAGTTATTGCTGGCAACACTTAAAACCTCCTATTCATGTTTCTCTTAAACTAATCTGAAAATTAGAACACATTCTCTGATCACGTGTTGCTGAGTGGAAGAGCTTGACTTCTTAGACCAAGAGCCTTTCTTAGAAATCCTCAGTCTCCACTTGAGAGCCTCCAAACAATCCTTCGAGATCTGTTTACCCAAAACACATTCCAGCTTTTTCTTGTCAAGTACTTCGTGTTAGGTTGTCTGGTGACCACTATGAGGTGGGTACCTGGTCAGTGCGGTGAAGCCTCAGGCTTGAACAACATCAGCCTGAGGTCTGACACCCTAAGATCCTAGGATGAAAGTCCAGTGGAGTCTGCAACGTACAGAGGTACGATGCTGTTTTCTTTTTCTGTTCTAAACAAAACTAAGTTCAGGAGGCAGTACGAGAAAAAGTTGAAGGTGAAATGATGAAGAAAGGCCTAATGGGGAAGCTGCTTTTGACTTGGACTGCAAAGGATGGGTGGGATTTGGCCCAGCAGAGGCAAGGGAAGAGAGCTTTCCAGAAGGAAGGGAAGGGGAGGGTGTAGCTCAGTGGTAGAGTGCCCTGCTTTAGCATGTATGAGGTCCTGGGTTCAATCCCCAGTACCTCCAATAAATGAAAAAATAATTCTAATTAGTCCCAAAAAAGAAAAAAGATAAATAATTTTTCAATAGAATACCAGAAGGAAGGGAAAGAGGGTCACGGCTTGAGGAGCAGAGGCAGGCCAGTTAAGTGGGTTTTGAGAATTTGTAAGAGGAGGGGGAGCCCTGTGTTAAGGGTCAGATAGTAACCTCTAATTGTCCTCACTGTCTCATTTAATCTTCATGCTTATTTAGCCTGTGTGATAAGGAGGGTTAATATTATTGGCAATAAGACAAAGACAGAAAATCTTGAAGCTTGAAATGTGATGTAGACGGGGTTGAATAAGACACTTGAGCGCAGGGGTTCTCTACTGGGGGCAGACTTCTGACAGTGCCTGGGGACACTTCTGGTCTTCACAGTGGAGAGTGGGTGCTACTAGCATCTAATGGCTGGGGGCCAGGGATGCTGCTAAACATCCTGTAATGTTCAGGACAGCCCCCCTCCCTGCCCCGCAGCAGTGTGAGCAGTGCAGAGGTTGAGAATGCCCTAGTGGTTGGTGTGTATGGAGGGACCAGAAAACCTCCTTTGATTCTTGTCCTTGGGTTCTCCAAAATGGTGGCAACCGTGGGACCTTTGTAAGCGTAGGAAGACGAGAACAGCCTCTGTGACCCAGGAAATCCGGGCATTTCTTCAAATTGAGGTCTGCTGGTTACTCCTGGGCAGGACTTTTCTCCTGGTATCCAATATCTGTTACTCTGGGACTTTTCAGGAAAGTTGAGGAGACCCAAGTGCGAGTGCCTTGAAGATTTTCCAAGAGAACTAGAAAGCCTGTCAGGTACATTGACATTGCTCCTGTCAACATATATTCTGCTTGGCTCCCCTTCAGTGCGTAGCAATATGAAAAGCTGTCGCTTCAGTTTCAGATGTCTTGGCGACAGTTACTCAAGTGAAGGGAAATAAATAAAATGAACCAAAGGAAGTAGCACAGAGCTCTGGTGCCTTTTCTCATCCACCCTAAGGCAGCTTCGAATGGAAAGCACGCAGAGGCAGATGGAGATCGCTGTCGGGCCCTCAGCCTGGCCAGCACATGGCAGACACTTGAGCATTCTGCAGTCCCTAACTGATCACAACAAGGACTAGAATTGGAAGCAAGTGAAAGTCTTTTTAGCACAGATGGGATCAGAGGGCCCCCCCACCCCTTCCTGGCCCAGCCACCGGCTAATACCTTACAGGTCACTGTTTTGGGACTCTGTGGTCTAGTATCACAGACAAGAATGTTGCGCTAAATTATTTCCAGGGTTTTTCTAACCCTAAGACTTTCTATAATTGAAAAGGGGCCTCACCCTCTTAGGTTTTCTTTCTCATAGAAAATAAATTTCTATCAAATCAGAGGTGATTTGTTCTCCCTGACTTATGGGAAATAGAGGAGCTTTGAGAAGGTTTTCTTCGACTGTTGTTCTCCTGTCTTCTGGAGGCACCTTTCTCCTCTTCCCGGGCTCAGCGTCGCCAGTTACTCTAGTAAACACCATGGATGTGGGATGGATGTGTGATGTAGCTCAGCACGCTCTGCTGTAGCAGGGGCGTTCGGTCAGCGTGTTCTGTAAAACGGAAACCCCTGGACGGGGGATAAAATACCACTGTTCAGGGACAGTCCTGGGCGGATCTCATGGATGGGGCACGAATGCAGTGTGAGCCCCAAACCTTTCCTTGTGTCCGCCCATTGCAGGCAGGTGGGCATCACCACACACCGTGGGGAATAATGAGCATCCTCTGGAATCCAGTATTTTCTGAAGTGGAGTTACTTTGCCACAGTGTGGACACGTGTGGTAGGAAGGGAGATTGAATGAAAGTTGTCCTGGGTTGGAACCACAAGAATTGCAGTTTTCAACCTCTGCTGCATGTTAAGCAAGGGGCTTTTTAAGTGCTCGTTGCCTGGGACACACACCAGAACACTGACCGTAGCATCTCGGAGGGGTCGGGGGACCCAGGAACCCATCCTTTTTCAGGATCCCTCTGAGATTCCAGCGTGCAGCTGAGTCGAGAAGGCTGTTATTGGGAAGTGTTTCAGGTGCATGATCAAGGTCCGGTTGGTGCATTTATGGAACTGTAAAATGATGCTGATTTCACCTTTCTGCTATGATTTCTTTGGCTTTTCTAGTTAATTTTAACAAATCAAGAGTCTAATAAGTGCATTTGCCAAACAGGCAGTTAGAGCAGTTGTCAAAAAAGATGAATCACTTTTCAGGCTTTTGTCAAGGGGATTCTTGAGTTTTGAGAGAAGCTGGGTAAGAAATTGTGTAATGTTCTGTCTGTGAGAGTCCAGCTGATGAGACTTGAGTCCATGAGGCTGAAATTAATCTCTGCCTTGAAGCTGGCAACATGACAAACACCCTTGTTTGTACTGTGATTTTCTTTATGTTTTTAATAATAAAGGCAAGTATCTTCTATTTAAATTGTCTCAGCTCTGTAGATTGGCTCTCTGTGTCACCAGTTTACTCTAGTGAAATAAATCACATTGACTTTTTTCTCTTTACATCTGTCCAAAATTAATTTGATACAGTAACACTGCAATTCCTGTCTTTGTGGGTTCTCCCAATCAGATATGTGGTGTGTGTGTAAGGACAGGCTTGTTACGTTCTGTAACACTTACCCACTCATGGGTTCATGGATAGCGATAGAATTCTTTTTTTTTTTTTTTTTTTTTTTTTTTGAGAATTGATTCTTTAAAATCCACAAATCTTAATACTTCCATGTGGCAAACAAATTTGAGCGTATTTTCATCAAATGTGACCCAAGGTGTTTGGGGGAGACTTTGATGATACAGCGTTAGAACTTACAGTATAGCAGGAATGCCATCAACGGCAGCTTAAGTTGGTCCCTCGTGTCTTTCCAGGGGGCTTTCCTTCAGCCTGCGGCTGCACTGCCAAACTTGGCTTCTGCTGGAGAGAGAACCAGCTCCAGCTCTGTTGCCCAGGGAGACTTAAAGCAGGAGACTTCCCAAATAGAGGTGCCACCCCCGGAGATCCTGTAGTGTACCCTCAGAGTACACTTGTTACCTAATCCAAACTCGTTCTGCTCGCTGCACAACAGGCCAGTAAATCCAGAGATGAGGTGCTGGGGCAAGGAATAATGACTTTATTCAGAAAGCCAGCAGACCAAGAAGACGGGGGACAAATGTCCTAGAGTCATCTGCAAGTCAGAATTTAGGCTCCTTTTATACTAAAAAGAGGAGGGGTGTGGTTGGTTGATGCAAGCTTCTTGGCGTTGGAATCCTTCATTCCTGTAGCTGTCCACGTAGGTCAGGTCATGATGTCCCTGTAAACCTCCAACAAGGCACATGTTATTTTCTATTCTGCAACCTTTTATCTCTATATGCATGGGACAGTGTTACACCCTTAAAGGTCAGAGCCTGGAGAATAGGTTCTCTTGTATATTTCAGGCTATAGGCAACATTCTTTTACAAAAGGTGTAGAACCAGCGTGGCTAAGCACCAGAAACAGAGCCCAGGGTTAGAGCCAAAGGAACAGCTCTAATATGGAGTCAGATTTGTTCTTCCCTCTTACTCACTGGCCCAAGTGTGTAGTTAATGCTCACACCTTTCTTGAAGTCCGCCATCCCTGCCCCATCGACGCCCAGATCCAGGATAGCCAAAGACTCTGCTCAGACACTCATGCTTCCCCACAAGCCCGGGTGTACACAGGGACCCTTCAGAGAAGGAACTAGGCTGTATTGGATTTCTTTTCTACATGAACTAGCTGGCTGTGAGACTTACTACCAGGATCTCTCTTGTGTATAGAGGCACATCCGTGACTAGAGTCAAGTTCGGAGAGAAAAAAGGGATCAAGGAGTCATCAGAAAAAAGACCTCTTTGAGGTAGGCAAACCCCCTTTGCAGACTTGCTGGCATCCTCACTTCAAAGGAAGAGAGACAGATCTCTGGGGAAGAGACAGTCTGGGTGAGACGCACGAGCTCTTAACAAACGGATTCATTTCACCTCCTCAGTACTTTTGAAGTGATTGTTCATTTGTTTGGCACAGAAACAGAAGCCTTGATGAGGCACCCATGGTGGGAGCAGCAGGTTGGGTGAGTCGACAGGGAACGGCAGAGTGAAAAACACATGCTGGCTCCACTCACAGCTCCTCACTGCATGGGAGACAGCAAAAGTGATTTAATCCCACACTGACTCAGAAGCAAAATGAAGGCAGAGAGAAGTAGCTTTTAGTCTTAACTTACGCCTCCACCTCTTTACAGCTTTGCTGTGTTTGCCTTTTGCCTTAGTCATAAATATCAAGGTTTTTTGACAAGCCTTAGATGTTGCCCCATTTAACACTGACACTTCCAATGAAGCTGCTCACTGACCAAAACACATTTACTGACTGACTTAATTTTTTCCTAAATGTCAAGTGTCATGTGATGCCCATATAGGGGGACAAAAAAACTACTTTAATAATAATCCAAGTGGCTTAGCCATTTGAGAAAACAGTTTGACATTTTCTTATAAAGTTAAACATACACTCATCATGTGTGCACTTACCCGAGTGAATTGAAAACCTTTGTTCACACAAAACGTGTATGCAAATGTTTATAATGGCTTCTATTTATAATCTCCAAAAACTGGAAACAGGGCCAAGGTCTCTCATCTGGGGAATGCCCAAGGCTGGGGTGCAGTCATACCCTGGAAATACTACTCAGCCACCAACCGGAACGAACTACCGTAACACGTAAGAACTTGGACTGGTCTCAGATGCGTTATGCTAAGTGCAGAAGTCAAGTGCATAAAGGCTACGACCTCTCCTATGTGTTTCCATTTATGTAATACTCTTGCAGAAGAAGAATTAGAGGAATAGAAAAAAAGTTAAAGAAAGGATGAAAGAAAAAAGGTTCTGTGGGGCTGAGGGAAAGTTGTTAACTAAAGGGGCATTGGAGGGAGGATTCAGGGGTGATGGAACTGTTCTGTATCTTGATTGTGATGGTAGGTACTGCCTGTATGCTTATCAAATCTTGGAGAACTGAACACTTAAAAGGTGAATTTTACCAAGGATAATTTATGCCTTAATGTATATAAAGAGAAAAACTATGTGGTTGAGTGGGAGACAGAGCCACCTGCATGAGGTGGGAGAGGCTCTTACCCAGTGTTGCCCACCTAGGGCGTCAGAACGGTGGCTGCCAAAGTGGCTGGGTCCCATCTCCCAGATGATGACCTCCAAGCACTTTAACTTAGGACTTTATGAATGACCCCCAAGACATGGGTTAACAGGGACTGAGGGCACACAAATGAAGTGGCAACTATGCGGTGAACTAAAGTATGACATGTACGATGAGACTCTGCAAGGGCCATCTCGTCCCCCCTTCCCTTTCTCTCTGCTTTCAAATTCTGTTGTCTTTTGTCTGCACTGATCCTGTTGTGCTAGTTTGTATTCGATGTCCACTCCTGGTATCGAGAGCCTAACTAGAACTCGTTGAACATTCTCAGTCTCTGATGTCACTTTTATGCAAATGTATAATCGTTATTTCTGTACCTGAGCAGGACCTTATTGTCAGCATTGTTGAACATCTGATGCCTGTAGTCGTGTTTGTAACGGCTGAACTGTACAAAGGCTTAAAGGTGTTTTTTTTTATGCTCTTGCTGACCAGGGTTGGGCTGGAGAGGAGGGAGGCTTGGGTGGTCTGCTCAACCCCCTCACGGTGCTGCGGGCAGGGATCAAACCCTGTTCTTGCTCCCAGTGCCCTCTTCCTAACTCTGACAGCTCAGAAACAGCAGTTGGGTGTTTTATGCATCTTGTTGTTCATAACTGAGCATGCCTGCAGTTGTTTTTGACCCTTGTGGTTTCCTTGTATCCTGTTGTTTGAGCTGCAGGCCTTGGCCCACAGCCAGAGATCCCATGCCTCAGCCTGCTTAAAAGGCTGAAAGCACTTATCAACCTGACTTTAAACTGCACGTTTCTCTCTAAAGCTCTTTTTCCATAGAGCCCCTTCCTTTGCATTATACCCCACAGAGAGAAGGGGACCACTGCATCTGTTAAAAAAGCAAAATAAAAACAAATAAAACTCTGCAACAATTTGTTACCCAGTATACAACCTCTGTGGAAACTAGCTCCCCACCTCGAACTCTCTAGAACTCTCTAATGTTTACTATAAAACCCCCTGCCTTCTCTCCCCAGCAGGCTCAGTCTTGGAGGCATTAGCCCGCTGTGACCTGCTTTGCCTGGCGAGGAAATCTGTCTTTTCTGCTTCATCCAAAACTCGGTCCTTGAGTCTCAATTCAGTAAGTGGGGTATGGGGGCCATGTTTCCACAACATTCGGATGGGTTTGTTGTCCCAAGCATATTTAGTGAGACTCTGGCTGCTGGCTTTGTGAGTATCCAAGAAAGGGGCATGCTTCTCTTGACCCGGTTCTGCTCTTGGACCTTGTGCACTGGAATGTGTGCAGTCTGCCCCACTGTGCTTTGCATGAATTTTGTGGCACTGCAGGCAGGAGCATGAATTTGTTCACTAGGGCTACCCTATAAGAAAGAAACACAAATTGGGTGGCTCATAGACAAGAAACCTCAAAGCTAGAAGTCTGAGACCAATGTGTCAGCAGAGTTGGTTCTTACTGAGGGCTGTGGAGGAGCATTTGTTCCATGCCCTCTCCCTGCCTCTGGTGGTTTGCTGGCATCTTTGAAGTTCTCTTTGCTTCTGCTGCATCACTGTGACCTCCGCCTTTTTCATGTGATGTTCTCCTGGTATGTATGTCTGTATCCAAATTTCCCATTTTTATAAGGACCGCAGTGTATTGGGTGAAGGGTCTACCCTACTCTACTATGACCTCAACTAATTACATCTGCAATTACTATTTCTAAGCAAGGTTGCATTCTAAGGTATTAAGGCTTAGGGCTTCAGCATATGAATTTTCAGGGGACACAGTTCAACAATTGTGTATCAACTGTGTAACAGTGTATCAGCTGCTGCTTTTTTGACCAGAGGAAGAGTCAGCCTCCTGGAGGTATAAGCTGACAAGTCTCTCCTCACTTCCAACTGGGCAAACACCTGGATTCTGCAAGACCTACATTAACAGTTAAACATCTTGCCAGGCTGCAGTGTAATCTATTTCATGGAAGCTGCATCAAAGCAGACTTTTGATTTAAATTTTATTGTTGAAAAGTAGAGCATAGACATTTAAAGGTAAACTTTCTTCAATCTACATGTAGAAGTAAACTGAAACACTGTTAGCAAGGAAGTTTGTGAAATCTGCTAGTGGCTTTTTACAAGACTTTTTGGGCCAGTAGAATTCCTATTACAACGTTTTAAGCATAGATCCCATTTCTCAAAGGTGTAACGTTAGCAATTCATTTCCTTATAAGTGTGACTTACTAAGGAGATACTTTATGGTGTGACTGTGAGCTTCAATTTCAGATCATCAGTTTATTTCAACTGAAGTTTCAGAAATATTAAAGAGAATCCAGCCAAATCACCATGCTATAAATTATTTGAAAGTATCCTACCTGGAGTCAGTCTCAAAACTGCTGTGTTCTAATTTGGACTCACTGAAAATGCCTTCCAGTGTTGTTACAAGCAGATCACAGGGGCAGCACTGGTGTGAACCAGTAATGACTAAGTTCTGAGGTAATTCAGGGGTTACTTGGCACCTGCTCCAGCTGGCCTCATACAGATATAGCCTGTCCCACCTTGTGGGAGGGAGTTATGAAGGAACAGAAGAGCATTAGAATGGTATTTATTCTGACAATTCGGACTATTTGTTTTGGAAAAAAAATTTAACATCCATTGCATGAAGATTTAAAAATTCAGACATTCTGTGTCCTCAAGATGCTCGCAATGAGTTGGGGAATGAAAATAGAGGAATTATAGAGTAAATAATAGAAGTATAAATGAAGTTGTATAGAATTTCAGATTTTCCTGGCAGCTGCTCCAATTTATAGTAACATAGTATGTCAGTAACTTCATTTTCTACCTGGGAAGTTGTGGCACGTGGATTTACAGTAACTCTCGGAAGTTCCTTGATTTTTTTCCTCACAGTTTTGATCAAATCATGTCAACTGAACGGAGAACAAGAGAGGAGTATAAATGTTATGAATATGGGTCAGAAGTTAGGGTTGTGGGGGCTGTTATTAGTCAGTTTCCCAGATGAACAGAACCAATAGGATCTGTAGCTGGAGGGAGATTTAAGTAATTGATTCACACAATCGTGGAAGCTAGAACGTCTGAAATCGGTAGGACAGGCCAGCAGGCGGGAGATTCAGGTAAGAGCTGGTGTTGCAGTCTTGAATCTGAAGGATGGAAATTCTGGTAGACTTTCTGGTTGCAGTCTGGAGACAGAACTCCTCCTCCAGGAAACCTCACTCTTCGCTCTTCAGGTCTTCAAATCACTGGGCGAGGCCTGCCCACATACTGGAGGGTGATCTGCTTTACTCAAAGTCCACTGATTGACATGGTTAATCTCATCTAAAAATAACTTTACAGCAACATCCAGACCAGTGTTTGACCCAAGAGTTGGTCACCATAGTCTAGTCAAGTTGACACATAAAATTAACCATCTCAGGTACGCACACATCTCTGTGGTCTTCAGTGTCTTCAAGACATTGTACTGTGGAAGAAGCACGAATGTTCGGGGGTCAGAGTTCATTCTCTTAACCTGTACTGAGGTTCAGCTTCCTGCCATCGGAGGGCTGTCCTGAGACCTCTGGGTCACCCTGCTTGGCTGTATTTGCTGAAGTTTGAAAGTAAATGAAGTTAGTCCAGCCAAGCAGCCCGAGCAACATAAATTATCTTGATTGACTTACATATTTTGACACTTCTCATAAAGCAGATCTTTTTTCCAAAAAAAAATCAATGTGATATAAAATTGTGATAGAGGATGTTGAGGTGGGGGGGGGAGCGGGGAACTGCTGTAGAGTAATTTTTTCTTCCTTGAAGTAAATCATTTGGAAACATTGTCAAAACAGTCTGTGCCCGGCCACTTCGTGTGGGTTTGATCATGTTACCCTAAAAAACCCCAACACCTGTGTGATATTATTCTAGCATCTCAAAAAATCGATCTGTAATAACAGGAAATCCGGGACCTCTTTTATTTAGTCTCCCTATAACAGCAATTGGTTCCAGCTTCACAGGGCAAGGGGAAAAAAAACCCCATAAAATTGGTGACAGCTACAATAATACTGCCTTGGCAAGATTAAACTCAATAGCAAGCTGATCAGGGGCTTGAGCTGATGCCTTAAGACATTTTTTAAAAAACACACAGTCAAGCACTGTCCCAGACTTGCTTCATGGTTTCTTTCTCTTCGTGCTCAGTTACCACGAAAGTGCCGACCAATGCCAAGGTGATGCCAAGTAATGCGGTCCGTTCGTTGTTTTTTTCTTTTCTTTTCTTTTCTTTTTTTTTTTTTAACATTTTTTATTAAGTTATAGTCATTTTACAATGTTGTGTCAAATTCTAGTGTAGAACGGTCCGTTCATTCTTGTTTTCCCCCAGATACCACCTCTGCCAAAACAATCAGCGAAAACCCATCTGGGTGTCATTCTTAGATCTTTCTGAAAAGGATGTAGAGTGTCACTGGGTTTCTCCAGGGGCTGAAGTCTGAACAAGCCTGGACTCTTCAGTAGTCTAAAGAGTGAGCTCTGACCAGGGTCCAGACAACATTTAAACTGTCTTAGATAGCTGGGACCCGCTCCCAGAGTTGGATTAAGTAGATTTATGAGTATTCACACTTGTAACAAAGTCCCGGGTATGGACCATACTTGCAGAACCACTCTCCCATGTGTGTCAGAGAGAGAATACATCAGGAGCGCAAATCAACCTTGTCGTTAAGACTCAGATATTTCTGGTGATGGTCTGTCCTGTCACTCACTTATTCATTTACTTTGGTGTTTACTGAGACTATTATATGAATAGATACAACAACAAATTGTCATCAAAGACCTTATAAGTTTAAAAAAAAAAAAAAGAAATATACCACAAGGAATAGCCATGTGATCATGCAAAGCAATACATGATTTTGTGCCACATGCTTCAGCCTTTGCTGATGCCCTTAAGCAAGCCAACCTCCAAAAGGAAATCAGTGAATCTTGGCAGCGTATGCAGACCAAAAAAAGAAAAAGAAAAGAGAAAAGCCATATTGTACCTTGGGGGGCTGGCTATTACTATAATCAGAAGTGGTAGGGTGAATTTCTGGCCCAAGCTCATGTGTTCCAACTCAGCAGTTAACTTACTCCTCTGATGGAGCGTGAAATTGAAGCAATATGGCCCCCCAGCTGCAGGACCAGCTTTGTGGGATCTGGGCCCAGGGCATTGCTAAAGAACCACATGAATGACAGAGGCTCTGATGTCTTGAGATTTTCATCCTGGTTGGTGGGCGGCTGAGGGGGCTCGGGCTCTCTTGGAGCTGGCGTGCGGGGAATTCTGCTCTGATTTCTCTGCCCAGCAGCATGTCTGCCCTTTGTCCTTTCTGGAAACCTCACACACAGAGCACTTTAAATATTGCATTGATGAGCTGCTTCAGCCCCCAGGGAGGTCCTGCCCACCCCCACCCCAGCCCCTCCATAAGGGCAACTTCCCTTTCATTTTCTGGGAGGTCACTGCTCTGGCCTCATGGAGCAGGATTCTTCTCCCCTGGCTGTGATCTTGGGGACCCTGCCCTGGACTCTTGCTCACAGCTGGTTGGGGTTTAAGTCAAATCCTAAAGAATACATGCAAAGCCCCGCCGAAGCTAGGAATGTTACAGCCAGTCGCACCTTCCTAAACAACGTTCTACTTTACTCCCCTGATCAAAAACCTGCTGCTGACTCTTTCCGGTTCTGGCTTAGAGGCCTGGCTTTCAAAGCGCCTCCCCGCCAAGTAAATATTCTCTGTTGCAGAGGGCGGCTCCGCTTGGCCTCACTGACTGACTGGTCCCTTCTTGGTGTGGGCTGCTGTCCCCGGCATACTCCATGGCTCCTCTCCTTGTGAGCTGCACCGGATTGCAGCCATGCTCAGTAGCACCCAGCTTCCCACCTAATTTTCTCCGGCTCTCCCAGGACGTTCCCCCATCCCCCACCAGACTAAGGAAGGTATTACCCTTCCTTGACCCTCCACACCTAGTCAGAGCTCCTGGCAGATACAATAAGCACTTCTTGAAAGAAAGAATACATGAATAGCAACAGATGTTGAAAAGATGTAGAAGATGATTTTCCCTCTCCTGTTAAAGAGAGAAGAGTTTAGAATCTGACATTTTCCTGGTGGTGATAGCTGTCTACAAAGAAGGAGTCGAATTGCTAAGCATAACACCTGTTTACCTTCTGTAAATTTGAATTTGTGCCTTTTGCCTCATTTTGACTCTTTGATTTACTAGTTGTGTGATTTCAGTTAATTTACTATCTGATATTCTATTCTTGTCTGTAAAATGAATTCTATCTACCTTGCAGGGATTTTGCAAAAATTAGAGGAATCAATGGATAGATGCAAACAATAAATCAACTATTGGAATGTCTGTTGGCACTGGAAATAGAGTAGGTGCTCAGTAAACAATACTGTTTATATTATTAATATTATCATCAGATGTACCATTTTAGGGTAAAATGACAATAAAGTCATAAAGCAAAGCAGCAAAGAGACTGGCAGGTGTCTTGCACTTCCTGCCAAGCACTTCTCATAAAAGGCCAGCTCCTGGTCATCTCAGTGGCACCACCTTCTCCTTAGCACTAAGGGTCCAGGAAGGGAAAAATGGGAAGGCTTCTGCTCTTAGAGATTCTCCTGAGACCCTACTGAGAAGAAAAGTCAACAGTCAACTGATCAATTTTGTTGGAGTCAATTTTGTTGGAGTCAGTTTTGTTGGAGGCCAGTTGGGGAGAAGAGGAGCTCAGAAGGCTCCTCACCATGCTATAGGCTAGTTCCTTTCAAGCAGTCTCTTGGGGAGAAATAACACTATTTGCTTTCAGCCGCATCTGTGTTGAGCCTCTAACCCATCTCTTTGGCTGTACTGGTCCATTTGCCTGTGCCATAACCAGTCACTGGACAGAGCAGGGGCCAGAATGTTGGATAAAATCTCTTCCTCTGAACCATCTGAATGTTTGTGGGTAGACAACACTGTGACAGCAGAGCAGAATTTAACATTACTCTGCAGGAAATCTTGTCCTCTTGTTTCTACCAGATAATTTAATTGAGATGTCAAGACTGGGAGGTATTATGGACTGAATGTTTGTCCCCCCAAAATTCATATTTTGAAGCCCCAACCTCCAATGTGACAATATTTGGAGAAAGGGCCTTTCTAAGGGTGATTAATATTAAATGAGATCAAAAGGGTGGAGCCCTGGTCCAATGAGATGAGTGTCCTTAAAGAAGAGACAGGAAAACTCTCTCTACACACACGAGCCCCAAGGAAAGGCCACATGAGGATGGTGCGGAGGAGGCGGAGTGCAAAGCAGAGAGAGTTTGCTCCAGATACCAGCCCCGCTGGCACCTTGATCTTGGACTTCGTCTCCAGAACTAAGAGAAAATAAATTTCTGTTGTTTAAGCCATGCAGCTTGTCTGAGCCAAGACAGGAGGGTTCAGGTTTGTAAAGTGCAGAAAGAACCCCTGCAGGGGCCCACTTTTGCCCCAGAGGATTTTCCTCGCTATGATTCTTTCTGTGTGAGTTCAGGTTTCAAAAATTAGAAAAACAATAGCCATAACAGCAATTTGTTAAGAGTCCTATGAGTAAATGGGCAAAATTAAAGTTGAAAGCAAGTTAAAAATTTTTTTAAAATAGTACAATTAAAAAATACCATTAGGATACTAGCCATCCTGATGGGCGTGAGAGGGTATCTCATTGTGCTTCCAGGGTTTATTTAAAACATAGATGTTACCCTGAAATTGTTTTTGTTTTTTTTTTTTGTCTCATGTTATGAGACCATGTCAGTTATAAATGCTCATTAAAACTATTCAGTCACAAGAAAAAGATAAAGATAGCATGAGGAAAGGGATGTCTTGGATGAAGGTTCTGGTGCATGAAATGAGTCCATTGATAAAACCTGGAGTGGATTAGGTTTGCTTTAAATGTGTATGTTGACATTGACATTCATGCACATTATTGATGACTTTTCTGTATATTATTGACAGTGACTCTTAACTCTGTCAGCAGCAGAACAGTGTTTTGTTGTTGCTGAACAAAAATCACATTGTTGTCAAGTCTTTGGATATAGTCTGAGACAGATGCAGGCAGAGCATAGGACGACCTCAGCCCTGGAAATCCACACACTGAAGGGGCATCAGTTAGCAGAGACACTGGTCACCTCACCCGTGTAACATCGGTATGTTATCACGCAATCCACTTGGTGGCAGCTGAGGGTGGTCTTAGGGTGGAGTCAAGGAAAAACACATGATCTCAGTCATTTGTTTCCCCATCACTTCCTCCTGTGTTTGTTTGCCCTTTGCTAACTGAAGAGTTTGTGGCCTCCAGGATGCACACATGCAAGAAATGTTTAATGCAGTAAGGTAGTGGCTGAAAGTGTGTGTCTAATAGGTTTTAAAGCCAGATTGTTAAAGCAAGGAGACATCTTGGAAATGACCAGTTCCTCGCGCCTCTTCACTTTACAGATAGAAAGGAAATAATCTGCAAAATGATTTGTGGTGGTTAACGTGGTAGCCTCAGGAAGCCTGTCTTAAAAAGCCAAAATCCACTTAGTTTATCTTAATGGCTCGTTTCCCCCTGACTTTTATCCTTATTCTTACTGTCTTATGACGCATTACAGATTTTTTTGATAGCTAGACATTCCAGGAAGCAGCCATTATTTTCTTCTTGAGGGAAAAAAAGAGGTGGAGGGAGCAGTATTTCTTAGGAAGCAAATGTTAGCCAGCCATAGTGTCAGTGATGATATTTCTTAATAAGGGAATTTAGGGGTTTTATTAATACATTCAGATAAGATTTGCAGCATCAGCAAATGCGATCCTTGGCAACGTACAGCAGAGCCGAACAGTTCTGTTCCTTAGAACAGAGAAGTACTTCTCTCCTGTTTACTCTCTGAGGCTTTTTCCAAACATGTGTGAAGAAGCCAGTACTAAGGTTATATATGTAGTGACAGCTGTTTAATGACATAGTACTTCTGTCCTCTTAGGTTACTTTTTTATGTCTTTGCTTAAATTTCACAGCATTCCTAAAGAACAGGTTTAATTAGGGTTACTGGTCAAAGATGTCTGTGAGCCTTAAGCAAACCTGTTTAGTATTAAAGTGACCTCCCCTCTCCCTCTGGACATTTCCTCTCTAAATGGTCACAAGAGGCAAGGGGCAAGTGACCTTTAAAAAAGACCTTTTTTTTTTTTTTAAATAATGAACGTGGACGTGCTATGACTGGGCCTGGAAGAGGGGTCACATGTCACCCTGTGGGTGGGGAAGGCTGTCTCTGTGGATGGGATGATGTGCTGACTTGCTTTGCTGTGGCGTTGGTGCCTCGCAGAGGGTGCTGGGTGGCTCACTGTTTGGGGACACCGTGGAGCTCTGGCAACAGAGAGGCCGGCCTTCTGGAGCGCAGAGGTCTGAGGTCGCGACTTGGGGCTCCTGACTCGGGGCAGGGGCCGTGGGCCAGAGTCCTGAAGTAGCAGCCCGGGAAGCTCTGCTCTTGACTGTCCTGCCCATGAGGTTGGCTTTTGTATTTGACTTTCTCAGGGAAGAGAGTTTGAAAACGCAACAGGGTGTTTGAGAATTTAACAGGCTCTTTATCTGTTGCCAGCCTGTCTTCCCCCCTTAGCTTCACAGGCTGGGTTGTCCTTTGTTTCCCAGCAGAGCTGGCTTCGTGGCCAGGTGACCTCTGCGTTTGCACAGGAGCCCGTGCTCAGGAGGGCCTTGCACTTACTCGGAGCTCTGCCGTCACCATCTTGAGAAGTCGCTCCAGTTTCTGCAGGACGGCCTGCGTTCTCGTCTTGCACTGGGCCGGGTGGAGTATGCAGTGGCCATACCTGTGGTCTCGGCCCAACCCTGATTTCAGGTGGAGGGAGGCACACGTGAGGCCCTCGAGGGTGCTCTGCGGTCAGTCTTCTGCTGCAGCCTGGTATGGGCTTGGGGGTGTAGAAGATTCTAGATACTGTGGATCAACAGGCCCATCAGCCCTTGGGGTTTGCTCAGCCCGGATGACAGTCTGTGTGTCCCTGCTGTGACCCTGAGACCACCCTTGACAGTCCTTCTCTCTGCCCTCCTCAGGGGCTACATCTTACCCCTCACCCCCAGGCCTGCACCGTTGGCTGGGATCCTGTTCTGAACAAAACAGGACCTCCTGGAGCCCTGACAGATCCCCTCACCTGACGGGATCCCAACCCCAGCCCTCCTCTTGCCCTCTCCCCCTCCCACCTCCCTGCACTTTGATCCTCAGAGTTGACTCAAGGTAGCCACAGCCTTGACAGGCTCCATCTCCACCCCTGGAGGGTCTCCCTCCCCACCCTCCCCCCACCCAGCTCCGCTGTCTCCTTCTCCTCCTGTCGAGCCCAACCTGAGCCATGTCTGTTGTGGTCACAGGAACAGAACTCATTTGTCAGCTGTTACAGCTGTCATGTTGGGTCATCAAAGCCATCACATTTGCGGGATGTGCTGTGACTCATGTGCTGGACGCTAGAACATCCATTTTGAAGTTGCCTCGTTTTCTGCCTTTAAACTGCTCCTAAGTCTATACTTGGTTTTCTAGTTCCACTACCGTGGACCTAGCCCAGGCCTTTATCACTTTGCCCCTGAGTCCTCATACAAGGCCTTTCTAAGTGGTCTCTGCTTCCTCCTCTCTCGGGTCAACCTCATACAACCTCCGGGTTCACTGCTGTTCATTCCGACATGCTCACTGCGCAGGGAGCTGGGCCGAGTGCTGCAGAGGAAGTGAAGGGGTGGCAAGGGTCCCAAAGATGCATAATGTAGTTGGTGAGCTCATCAGTGGCATACAGGACAGCTAGTAATGGGTGCCTTATAAAGGGTCCAGAGGACATGCCGGGAGGATTGTCTTAAATAATGAGAAAATGGGAAACAACCAGATGCGGGTCAATGTAGAAGTAGTTAAAGCAACCACGACCTATTCCTACAATGGAATATCACGCCACCGTTTCAGATAGTAGATGGGTCTGTCTGTGCCGATGTCGGAAAATATACAAGATATGCTAAGTGCAAAGAACACGGAAGAGTACACATACAGAATATCTTATTTGTGTACCTGTATTACCTTGGTTAGTCTATGTGTAGAAAATACAGAGTTTGGGGACTCATAGCAAATAAGTAACCAGGATCGTCTCTGCTGGGTAGGATGGAAGGGAGTTTATCCTTTCCCATTGTGCATTTCTAGAAAGCTTGAATTTTGTGTAACTTTGTAATGAAAAACAGAACCATTTCAAAGGGCAAGTGTTGGAAGGGTAGTGAGGAAGTTAAGACCTGACTGTTACGAAGATCTTCTCCCTTTGTGGTTCCTGGAGTCAGACTTCAGGAAGGTGGCTCTTCCGGGATGTCCGGCCACGTCAGGGCTGTCCGGCTTCTGGTGTCTGTGCACCTCTGCTTCCCCAGCCTTCTGGAACACTCCGCTTGAGCCAGTACAGGTTATTCTGTCCAGTGAAGAACCCTCACTTCCTCCTCTTCACTTACTCAAACCCACTGTGAGCCCATTCTCCTCCCCGGGCTCCCAAGACGGTGCCATTCCTTCTCTAAACCCCGAGATACCGCTGCCGTGGGGTCCCAGTCATGAATAGCCTTGTACCTTTGTGGAACTGTTGCACATGTCTTACTCCAAAATTTTAAACTCCTTTGTTGATAGGAACCGGGCTGAAATCAGCTTTCATGTCCTCAGTAGCATGGGAATTTTGCACCCAGTATGCATTCAACAAGGACTTCCTGACTGAGGTGCGGGGAACCTAGCTTTCAAGCATCCCTTTACAGTGGCTCACTTCCACCCACAGAGGCCTCGCTCTGTGGTGCAGGGCTTCTCAAGGCTGTGGGCCCCTTGAACCAACCCTTCAGCGTCTCTGCGTCCCAGGCCGGTGCGTGTAGCTCCCAGGCAAATGGAGGGAGTGGGGGCCCAGCTGTTGGCTCGTGAGCTGCGGCAGCACCTGGCGCAGCACTGACCCGGAGGGCGGGCAGAGCAGGGCGGCTGCTGCACCTGCCCTTCCAGATCCTGCGTCCATGGGCTCTGCTGCCCAGCAGGCACATGAAACTGGGAATTCTGAAAAAACCAGTCCCAGCTGAGCTGAGCTGATGCAGCATGAGTGCAGCAGAATCTGACAACGTATAAATATCCCTCGAAACAATGCAAACAGTTGCATCTTTTGGACTTAAGCTCTTTATGAAATGGACTTACATGGAGTCCCTCTTTCCTTGGACACTGCCACTTCAATGAAACAAACAGTAAAAAACCCCAAAATCCCAGTGTGGGTTGGAGAAGTTACAGACTAGATGATGTGCTAATGCTCCAAGTAATTACTGATTTCAGACCTGACTGCAGTGTCCTAAAAATGGCTGGTTCTATGAGCAGAAATTTAATTAAGTTGAATTCTGACACACAAGGTCATTGCCCAGCTGTCCACTTTTTGACCGCTGCAGTCTCAGCCTCCAGCTGCCTCTAATGGGGTGTAAACCTTTGTCTTCTGCAGCTGGGTTGTATTCAGTACGTAATTACAGCACATCTGATTACAGTCCTTCCCAGAGCTCCCATTAATCATCTCCAGGAAAGGATGCTGGGGAGGTGAATGTTGCTGCAGGTCACTTTCTCCTGTCCTGCTGGTCCATGGTCCCCTCATGCTCTGAGCTCCATCAGGGCCCCCACTCCTGGAAGACAGAACACAGCTGGGCCCCGAGCGTGCTGGGGATTGTCCACAGCTGGGATTCAGCTCTGCTGAGCTCTCACGGAGCACTCTGAGGACAAGTGCCTTGTCTGTTTCACAAGTTTCCCAAGGGAGCCCATGGCAAGACCATAGAAGGTAGGTCCGCTGGGATGTCATTCAAGGCAGGAACCAGACAGGAGGCTGGGTGTCAGAGTAAGGTGGGGCGGAGGTCCTGGGGCAGGTGTGCCTCAACTGGGAGCTTGCATAGCTGAGACCTGGAGACCCTGGTTCTGAGGGAACCCTGCAAATGATGAGATTCTGAATGTGCTGAGATACCCAGAAAGTGCCTTTTGTTACCAAGGCTGCAAACACCAGAGCTTCCCTCTGGCTCTCTCTGTGACACCCCCAAGCTCCTGAGCTATGATTTTACTGCCAGGACCAGACTTCACTTGTAACAGATAGAGCTGGTCTGTTTCTTCAGGATGTTCCGGCTGTGACTATAACGCTGACTTCCCTTCACATGATAGAAAGAATGACTCCAGGTCATCGGCATCTGTACATGATACAGCAAGCTTTTTTTTTTTTTTTTTTTTTTTTTTTAATATTCACACATTCTGAGTGGAACCGAAGATTTCCTCTGTGAATTAACTCTAATGTTTCCTTTCTAAAGCAGCAGCATGGCCTGCTTTGGTTGCTGTCGGTTTCTGTCTTCCTGAATTTGAAACCCAAAGAGCTGGTACAAGAACCAGCTTCTTGAATTACGACATTAGGCCTGGACTTCTGGAGCAGAAGCTGAGCATCACCTGGTGGCAAACATAACAAGGAGAGATGGTGAGGGCTGGGGCCGTGGGCCATGGGGTCCTTGCACAGTTCTGAAAGACTGTAACTTACCTATTAAAATTAGTCAAGTTCAACTCCCCTCCCAAGAGAAAGAGCCAAGGAGAGGTATGTTCTTGTAAGCTTGTAGTCTTTTACTTTTGAGTCTGGGGCAATCAACAGATCCTTGTGTTGAAGAATTTAAAAACTGCCATTTCAAGAAAAAGCTTCAAATTCTGAAATGATTTACCACTAAATTTTTCATTATTAGAGCAGAATGGGTAAAATTCACCCTTTATATGTTAAAATATGAAGAACACACATACTTGTTTATTAAGTTGGCTGGGAGACAATAAAATGAATGAGCCAGAGGAATCTAAGAAATCATGTCCTCCAAATGTTGTTTTATACAAATGCCTTTAAACCAATGCCTGGATTAATTAAGGCCCATGCTGGTTCCTGGCAGAGAACTAGAATCGGATGCTCTGAGTTCCCATTCCAGCCCCCTCTCCCTCCCACCTCAAAGCTGCTTTATTCTCTCCAGACAACGGGGCATTCAGCTGGAGACCTGTGGTCCCAATTCTTTCTTGGAGACATTTCCAGGTAGTGACTGGGCCATGGCCTGCACCCCCAGGAATCTGTCCCCGTCCCCTGCTTCCACAGGACTCCCCTTCCTAGCATGGATGAGGCTCCTTGCCCCTGCTGGACTGTGGGACACATTCCCTCACCTTCTCACATAAAATCTCTGATGTGTGAGAGAAGAGATCCTAGTAGCCCGTGGATTTCTGGCAGGTCTGACTTTTGAGTCCTTAAGAGTTGGCCGTTTCGATCTGTCACTCCACACTAGAGCTCGTTTCTTATCAGAAGTCCCCCAGCCTCCCTGCCTCTTGGTCTAGTGACCCAAAGGAAAGTGGGAGTGACATTAAAAACAATCAATGCGGTAGAGCTGTCCTGGTTGCTCAAAGGACCTCTGGCCCACAGTGAAGTCAAGAAATGCTCTCTCTCTGCTGGATAATCTGTTTTAAGCCAGATGGTCATTTAGAAAAACTGTATGCAACGGGGTCCATCCACAGTGGAGTGACTGAAAATGTGATGAACTGTACTTAGGTTTTAAAAATAAGACATAAGAGAAAAATCATGAAAATGGTTCTTCTTCTCCCTGGTTCCTTTACGCAGGTCCAGCTTCTGATCTGGAAAGAAGTAGACTCATTTCGTTGAACATTGATCTATAACCAGTTTTCTCTTCTGGATGCTCATTGTCCACAGTGTTTGGAAGGGCATAGAAAACTTCTCCATCCTGGGCCGTGTTTTAGGACACCACGGATGTGTTTTATTTACACTTCCAGAATGTTCTTTGTCGGACCTCCCAGTCACAGTGCTGACAGGGCCTGCCGTGTTGGAGGCGTAGCTTGAAGTCTGGGGCTGACCAGGGTCACTGACCACAGCGGTGGCCTTTCAGCTCCCCTTGTCAGACTTCTTGACTCAGCAGAGGACAGCCTACATGGCAGGATCCGCTCACCCGAAAAGTATGCTTTCCCCAAGCAGAAACGGTACCTGTAGCTGGTCTGGGTTTTGCCCCAAACTTTCTCCCCTTTCCTTCACCACTGGTACAGAAATGAATTTATTTTATTTGACCCATGGATGAAGAAATAGACATTAAGTGTTTTACTAAACTGAAAATGCCTTAATTGTCGTGCCATCACGTGATGCCAACTTATGTGATGGGTCAGACCTTCAGGAGTGCCGGAGAGGACTTGGAGTCCATCCCAGGTGGTCGCTTCACCTAATGAATAAGGCACCTGAAGGTCCAGACCATGTGGCTGGTGAGCGGTTCATTTGGGCTGAGACGTTAAGTGTCTTCACTCTCAGCCCAGTGTTCTTTCTGTGAGAAGAAAGGTGTCCTTGTTAGGAGAGGAAGTGGGAGCATTGGCACTGGTCAGAAAGTAGAATTATATGGACACTTCCAGACCACTCTGGTTTCCAAATATTATCCAAGCAGACTGAGTTGCACCTATCTTGGTCAGTTCAAGCTGCTGTAACAAATTACCAGCCTGGGTGGCTTAAAAACAACAAAAATTTCTCAGTGGTTCTGGAGGCTGGAAAGTCCAAGATCAAGGTGCCAGCAGATTGAGTGTTTGGTGAGAGCCCACTTCCTGGCTTGCAGACAGATGGCCGCCTTCTAGCTGTGCCCTCTCATGGTGCAGCGGGCGGGGTTGGGGGGAGAGGGAATACGTGCGAGCAAACTCTCCCTTCTTCTTATAAAGGCATTAATGCCATTCATGGGGGCTCTATCTTCACAATCTAATTACCTCCCTAAGTCCCCACCTTCAAACGCCATCACAGTGAAGGTGCGGATTTCAACACATGAAATTGTGGGAGGATCCAAACATTTCAGTCCATAGCATCTAAAGGAAAACTTACCAAGGTGGCTTTCAGTTTCCAGTCTATAAAGAAGGGGTATCCAGTTTTTTGGCAAGACTGTATTATCTTTTCAAAGACATTCCTCCTGTTAATGTGCCTTCTGCTTCTGGTGGTGTGTGGAACCAATCTAACAGCTCCTTATGCTTCAGCTATCCTGTGTATCCACGTGTTCACATCATCATTTCCAAGAAGTGTACGTCAGATTGCAAATAGTTCCAACATCACTTTTCTGCTAGGAAACTTGGTTTGCAAAGATTACTCTGGGAAGCTGTCTAAATCAAAAAAGAGGATACCTGATCAAGTTAATTTCTTATCACAATAAATAATGCTAAGTTGCAGCCTATGGAAAATGTGTTGGAGTTATTTTCACTTGCCTTTTTAATGAAAAGATCAGGCCATGGTGGGGGAAGATACAGCTCAGTGGCAGAGTGCATGCTTAGCTCTCACCAAAATTCTACTTTCTGACCAGTGCAGATGCTCCCACTTCCTCTCCTAACAAGGACACCTTTCTTCTCACAGAAAGAACATTGGGCTGAGAGTGAAGACAATTAACGTCTCAGCCCAAATGAACCGCTCACCAGCCACATGGTCTGGACCTTCAGGTGCCTTATTCATTAGGTGAAGCGACCACCTGGGATGGACTCCAAGTCCTCTCCGGCACTTCTGAATATTTAACCCATCACATAAGTTGGCATCACGTGATGGCACAACAATTAAGACATTTTCAATTCAGTAAAACATTTAAATCTTAACGTCTACTCGTTCACCCATGGGGCAAATGAAAGTACAATGTGTTAAAGTCTTCAGAATCTTGGCCCAGATGCCTAGTGCTCGTATTTCAGACAGGTTATGCGTTCCGCGTGGGAGCTGGACCATCTCTTGATTTCTGTGGCTGTGACAGCAGCAGCAGCCTGACCGGAGTCCTCCTCCCTAGTGTCCCCAGCGCACTGCTGCTGGCATGTTTCTGGGCAGCCCACACGCAGCCTGTGCGGTCCAGGGCTCTGGAGATCCCTGGAGGTCTCACTGTCGGCATTCACTGTGTTAGTCTGGACTGTGTAGAGAATGTGGCCCAAAGTATTGTCGGTGCTTATTAGTTTAAAATTGTCTTCAGCTGGAAGCGAATAATTTCCTGTGTTGAAATATTTCAGGTGTGTGACCCAGGTCCATTTTTCTATCTATTGTTGTTGAACAAGCTACCCAGAACATCCTGGCCGGCGTTGGCACTGAGTGTTAAGGGTCATGACTCTGTCATCTGGGTCCGGGCTCAGCTGGGTTGCTTTTCCCCATACAGTGTCAGCTCGAGCTGTGATGTCCAGGATGGCTCCTCACTGACATTCCTGGGGCCTCAGCTGGGCTGACTAGAGCATCTCTTTCTCTGAAGTCTGTCTTGCAAGAAAGCTGTACCTTTACATGGTGACTTAGAGTTCTAAGAGTGAGATTTCCAAATGGAAAAGCTCCACAGTTTTAAGCACTTACCAAGCGTCTGTTGGCGTCATACTTGCTAATACCCTGTTGGTCAGAGTAAGTCACTTGGCCAAATCTGGAGCCAACATAGGAGGTGATAACACAAAAACATGAACATGAGATACGATGCATGGTTGATCACCATGGTAACAGTCTACTGCGGACTGGGGTCAGGTAATACATATAAAAATGATGAGGCTGTTTTCATTAGGAAATTGAGAAATTTGCAGTGTCTAGTTAATATCTAGTGTTGACAAGTTTATGGGAGAATCTCATACATTTCCCTAGGAGTATAAATTAATGTGGCCTTTTTAAAGGGTTATTTGGCCGTGCCTACCAAAATACGGAATGTACATGACTCAGCAAATTCCACTGCTACATATAAAAAGACTCCAACAGGTTCCCCAGAATATATTATGTAGGGATGTTTATGTATCATTATTTGTGATGGCAATAAAACTAGAACATAAAAGTACCATCGGTAAGAGAATGGGTTAAGTTTTGATAAATCTATACAATGAATATTGAGCAGCCCTGTTAGGATTAGTTACATCTGCAGAGAAAGACAAATATCATGTGATGTCACTTATATGTGGAATCAAAAGAAAAAACACACAAATTTTATTTGCAAACCAGAAATAGACTCACAGACACAGAAAACGAACTGTGGTTACCAGGGGAGAAGGCAGGGGAAGGGATAGATTAGGAGTTTGAGATTAACAGCTGCACATCACTATATATAAAATAGATAAACAAACAGGACCTACAGTGTAGCACAGGGAACTATATTCAATTTCTTGTGAGCTGTGATGGAAAAGAAACTGAAAATACATATATGTATGTATATGTATAACTCAATCACTTTGCACCTGAAGCTAACATTATAAATCGACTACAATAAATAAGAATTTTTAAAAAGATTAGTCAAGACTGTATGTACTTAGGTGGAATGATATCCGGATATGTTGTTGAGTAGAAAAATATGCTTTATGTGCCACTATTTTCATGAAAACAAAAATTCAGGGTAAGTACAAACTCCAGAATGAAAAGTGGAATTGGTTTGGGAGTGCGTTTTTACTTTTCAGTTTTTTTATGAGCTTCTGATTATTTGTAATTTTTTATAATGAGTATGTGTTGCTCTCATGATGGGGAAAAGAAGAAAATGGAGACCCCTTTAAAATGTGTGTGCATGTGTTGTAAGCACACATCACATACATACAGCTACATCCCCAGAGAGGGAGTGTAAGAGGACGTAGGGGAAAGCTCCTTGGATCCCTGAAGACCTCCTGCCTCTGGAATCTCTCTTGACCTTTTGTTTTCTCTTCAGTGCCCTCCAGGCTTATTCTCTGTTCTGGAAAAATAAAAATATATGAGTCACTTGTAATTTATGTAATAAAAGGCATATTTTTATGATTTAATTTTGAGCTTTTAAAATTGCACATTGATTCTATTAACATAAAGCTTTACAAAGATGTTATTTTCCATGTCTGGAATATGTATTAGGAATGAAGATTCTTAGAAAATGTGACTCACAAGTGTACCCATCGTTCAGCTAGATGTTCGATGCAGCATGAACTACTCAGTGTGTCTTCTGACATCAACGTGGGGTGAGTTCATCAAACCAGGGGCTTCTCCTTGGAAGGTATAATGGAAAAAAATGGACCTTTTAATATCCAGACTCACTTTGGTGGTAGTCAGCCAGACCAGCATTTGTTTTGTGCGTGTCCTTCTGACACATGAACAAATCACTGCGGTCTTTCTCCCCTCTTCTCTCGTCTCCTTAATGAGGTACCTTGAGAACAAGGTCATTAACTTCTTGTTTTGGGCTGTGAGGCTCTTTAAGCCACACCAGTGGAAGAGGACAGGACTTGGAGGAAGGAATTTCTTCTCTAATTCAGAGCTTCTGTAAGGTCAGGTGTGCATGAGGCGCAAGAATAAGTCTCACTTGGTTTGCAAAGATCATTTGCAGGGAGGTATCAAGTCTTGGCATTTGTGTGAGGGAAAAGCAATGGTGTAGAAACGTACGGATAGTTTTTATTTCATAATGGAGGAATTAAGGACCTTAAAATTTCTTTATTAATAAAAAAAACAACCTGAAGCAACATGTTTTTCACAGATGAATTTGTTTAGAACTACTACGTCTTGGTTTATACCTACGTGGAAGGGAGCAATTCAGCTTTAAGGAGGGAGGACCAAAGGTAGCACAGAAAGTCTGGCTTGGAATTAGGAGAAGCACTTAACATGGAGCTGATAAAATGTGTTAAAGTGACAGAGTTCCTGTTATGCCTTGAGGTCAGCTGTTTAGGTATTATCATCTTTATTCTGTTGGGTGTTTTATACATTGTTTTAATTTTTGTGTGGTATAAACAGTAAAACTTAAACAGCATTCAATACTATTTTCCAAGGAAAATATTTTTATATACTGAAAAAACTCGGCTTCTAGAATACCTGTGTTGCAGCTGTGGCATTTGGTGGGAAAGATGCTACTGCTTGTGTAATACAGACCGAGAGCGCCAGAGCTGTGACATCTGTCATTGCTTTCAGAGTCCCACATGCTGGGTGCACAGATAACAGTCCTAGTAAGACTTTGTCTTAAAAACCTTAGCGGCCAGCACATTTTCCTGCTGAGATGAGTTGTCTAACTTACCTGAAAACCATGTAAACATGATGAAACTATTTCCTTATTAGAACCTAAAATATTTGCCATAGAAAAATTTGTCTTTTTCTAGATGAAAAGAAAACAAAAACCTTAATACTGCATATTTCGGTTGAAACACTTTCCCTATGTAGTGTTTGATGAGTGCTTCCATAAGCCTGGCACAGACTTCTAGATGATCAGGATTTCGTGACCTGGGGTCGGGGATGTCACTCATGCAGAATCCTAGATGCCACCACCCCGCACCCAAATCGGGGGCAGGGCCCTGGACTGTGCATTTTAAACTCCTCCCAGGTCATTTTGAGTGTACAAGGAAGTATGAAACACTTGGGATTGAACTAGGAAAATCTTGGACTTCCTGAAAGAAGCCAAAATTCTGAGGAGAATTCTGGTCATGCTTGTTGGCTAGTTCCTTACAAAATTTTTAAAAAAGAAGGAAGAGGCCACTTCTGGGTGGCCTGGGTTTGGCGGGATCTTGGAGGAATCGGTCTTTGGTCCCTAGTGGGGTTCGAGAGGTTAGGAGGGATGGGGAAACCAACTGTGGCCGAGGGAAGAGGGACGTTGGCAGGTCAGCGCTTTGGAGGAGGTTTGGTCCTGTGGGCCACTTCCACAGGGGCACTGGAGGTACCAGGAGGAGAGGGAGCTGGACTCACTGCCATGGGGGGTAGGGGGAAAGGGATCTGCGGTCGGTGATGCTCCGCCATCCCAAAGTGCTCCAGTCCTGCCTGCCTTGGACTGTCTTGGCCAGGCACGTTTTAGCAGTGCTGCTCCTTTCTCAGCAACATGACATAAGTTATTTACAATGGTGCTTGCCTCTTCTATTGTATTTCAGTTTTTAGGTGGGCACAGAGCACAAGAACAGTAGGAATGGCTTTCTTAATCTGTCCCGTTAAAGGGATAGTATCGTTTCTCCTGATGCATTATGGTGTTCTTTTTAAATGTCAGTTTGTATAAATTCTTGTCTCTGTGGTGATTTTGGTTTGCACTGAGAACCAAGTTCTGCCTTTGTATGAGAACTAATCATGTATCCTGTTACGTGGGCAGCTTGCCCATGGAAATGCTGGGATCCCATTTATGGAAAGGTCGTTGGAGGGCCTACTGACCAAATGGCCCTTAAATTGGTCAGACTTTCAAAAGGGGCATAGACAAGACATGAGTCAGCAGTAGGGACGCCAACTGCACTGAGAAGGGAAAGTTCTTTTAGGGAGAGGTCTAAATGGAAGAAAGGCTTCTTAATTAAGCAGATATCTGTCTCCTGGCATCTCGGCTCTAATTCTGAACTTGGTGAGAGCAGCTGAAAGAAGCCTAATGTCTTCTCCATCCCAGTCCATCACCTGTTTGAACACAGGGAGGGATCATCCTTGTGTCTTCCTTCTCTGAACCCTTTTCCTTCAGTGTGTCCTCTCATGTCACGGCCCAGTTCCCTGGCCCCTCACTCCTGCGGGTCTCTGGACGGCTCGTTATCAGTGACCCTGAAACTTGGACGCCTAGAACTCAATCCCATTCTTAGGGAAGTCTGGATGACAGCATCCGGCAGGTCTCTTACCCCTTTCTGGATTCCACATTTCTGCCAAAGGAACCTTATCTTTTTTCCATTTCTACTGACAAAGACAATGGTGTATATTAGTGATAAGCTGAAGGTGGCTAGCATAATGACTTGAGATATATATATGTATGTATTGCAAAATGATTACCACAATAAATTAACATCCATCACCTCACAGTTACATTTTTTTTCCCCTTGTGATGAGAACTTTAAGATCTACTCTCTTAGTCACTTCCAAATATACACTGCAGCATTGCTAACTCTGGTCACCATGCTGTACGTGACATCCCCGGGACTTAGTCATCTCATTACTAGAAGTTAGTACTTTTTGACCACCTTCATCCAGTTTCCCCCAACACCCTATCCCCTGCCTCTGGCAACCACCAGTCTGATCTGTTTCTATGAATTTTTTTTTTTTTAGATTTCACATATAATGAGATCATACAGTATTTGTCTTTCTAGGTCTGACTTACTTCACTTAGCATCATGCTCTCAGGATCCATCCACTTTGTCACAAAGGGCAGGGTTTCCTGCTTTCTTACGGCTGAATAGTATTTGCAGTCACCTCATCCTGACTCAGCTCTTAGAGCAGCTGTACCCACCTCAGGGTTAGCTGAGAGCTTCACCTCCTTGGAAAGCTGACTGCTAGTATTAAGCCCCTTCTTTCCCATTCTGACCCCCTGACACTGGTTTTTAGAATCCAGTATGCTTGTTATTTTGTTAGATTTGGCTCATTTTCACAGCCTGTTGATCCTTTGGGGTCCTGCCTTGGCTTGTGCATAGTGGAGGGAAAGTGGGGCTTGTCACCAGAACACGGGATTAAATGCCGGTTCTGTCCTTGTCAGCTGAATTCTGCTTCCTCCCATATACAAAGAAGGGGCTTTGTAAGGCCCAGATTATTTAGTAGGTGGTTACTGAGATGCAGAGCATGTAAAATGGATATGAAAATACATTCACACAGTAAAATTTTATGGGAACATTTATATTCTGTGCATTTGCTATCCACAAATGTACAGGTCACTGTACATTTAAGCAAATTTTAACAAAATTTCTTGTCTAAGTCATTAATAAGTATGTGGAACAATTCCAGGCCAGGGATGGATACGAATCCATTGGTCCTCTGGACCAGTTGATTTAATGTTACCTTCCAAACACAGCACTACATTCTGTTTGTCCTCAAGATCATACGAGACTGTTAAATAGCTTGTTGAAATCCAGATAGGTTCATAACAGAGAGCATCCACTTCCACTCGGCCTGCGACCTTCTCCAAAAATTAATGAGTTTGTTTGGAAGGTGCCTGATACCAGTAAACGCACTTTCATCCCCAATGGTCCCTACAACCCTCGTTATTACAAAGCTCCTCTGAAATGACTTAGCTAGAATTTTGCTTATGATTGTTGTGAAGCTCCCTGACCTTGACCTTCTCCTCTTTGTCCTTATTTTCTGTTTCCTATCATCAGTACATTTATCATGACTTCACTGTGTTCTCTGACTTTTAAAGAACACTGAGCAGAATTTAAGTGAAAGAAATTCGAGATAATTGTACTTAATTCTCAAGTTGAAGAGTAGCCATCATACTAGTAAACAATGAGAAGGAGATGAACGGTTTACAGAGCTACCCCCTGTAAATTTATCTTGCCATTAAGCAACCCTGAGAAATGGGCCAGAGAGTTCTCATTCTGTAAAGAGAAACAGTCTCAAAGAACTTAAATGAACTGCCCAAGATTCTCATGTCAGAGGGATGAAGTAAAGATTCCAGAGTGTGATTCTTTGGACTCCAGATTCAGCCCTGCCTCTGGAGCAGAGATAAGAAGACTGTATCTTGATTTGTTGTTTTCCTAACAGCTCTATCTACTTTATTGTAAAGCCCTGGCTGGACAGACACTCTCTATTCCTTAGAGTATCTGTCATTTTCTAGAACAGGAATAAGCAAAACTTTTCTGTAAAGACCCAAATGTGAACTACGTGAGGCTTTCTGGGCCGTGTGGTCTTTGGCGCATCTGCTTGACTCCGCCCTTGCAGCCTGAAAGCAGCCCTAGACAATATGTACATGAGGGGTGTGGCTCTGTGCCAGTGAAACTTTATTTGCAAAAACAGGTGGAGGGCCACAGTTTGGTGATGCCTTTTTCAGAACCTAAGTTCATTGAGAAGTAAATAAAACCTTGTATCCTAGAAAGATTGGTTCAATTGTGGGAATGGTTATGTTGAGAAAATCAGTTCAGGGGAAAGGTCTATTCTGGTACTTCAACCTAAATCACATAAGTCAGAAAGGACCCCTTCCCCCACCCCCCCAAAAAAAGAATGACAACAGTGCCTCCCTCCCCACTTCTCATTACTGCCCACACTTAATGCCAAGGTTGGCCACAGTCCATTTCTAACTTGGGCGAAATCAGTGCTCAGCTTCACTGGAAACATATTTGACCCCAAATTATCCCAATTTATTTCTGAGAGCCCTAAATTGTACTGCCTTGATGGGTCCTGTATACAGTTCTCTCAGATAATAGGTAAAAACTGAGCTGTTAGTGCTTTTGGGTGTCAGAACCAATATGAAGAACACGGAAAGCCAACACAGATAAAAACACAGTTCTAATGTTTAACTGCCTTGCTTTGTGGAAGAAACGTTAAAAAGTGCTTATGATAAGTTCATCGATTTCTCAAAGATGGTAGCAATGGATTCAGTTTACAAATGCCTCCTAGCTCCCATTGTTTTTTTCATCATGGAAAATGAGAGGTTTATCTTGGAGCTCAAAATGTTATGGGCTCAAAATTAGAGTGATCTTTAAAGGCAACCAAGTATATTGAAGAGGATTCCGAAGGTAGGGAGTGAGGCCTGGCCCTCAGGGAGAGTTTATCAAATAGGATCTTCCATATGGGGTGCAAGCAAGGCCCTGGTAGATTTGAAAAAGCCTGTTGATTAGCACAAAATAATTTTGTATTTCAAAAACAACAAAAAGACTCTGTAGAGGTAGAGCTTAACAGAAATCTCAGTCTGGTATAACATGATTTAAACGAAGTTGAAAATCATGGGTCATATGTGGGTCTTAAAGCATATTTGACAATACAAATTTTGGGAGAACCGGAATTCCTCATTTTAGTTTCCAAAGTGATAAATGGAAGTTTAGAGGTTTTGCAGAACCAAGGAGATACGATCGGATTCACACAGCCCTGGAGAATTGGGATGATGTTACTGCAGACATCTTCATACCTCATCTCATTTTCTCATTAGCTGACAGACTTTGTGTTCACTATCTATTGCTGCGTACCAAAATATCCCAAACTTAGCAGCTTAAAACAATATGTTTCTTATCTTTGTTTCTGTCGAGTAATTCAGGTGCTGCTTAGCTGGCTCCTTGCAGACATTCTGGCAGGCTATAATGAAATGTCAGCTTGTCTGTGGTCCATGTAAAGTTCAGCCGAGGAAGGATGTGCTTTCAAGATCACCTGACTGTTTTCTCTTGTCCCTCCTTACGTTAAGCACTGACTCTTTTCAGGTTGGTCATGTGTAGCACCTTTGTCTAGTACCTCCCATATTTCAATGCACTTAACACAGATTTTCAAAAGGACAAGTTATTAGCCATGTAAGTTACAAGATACATGTCACACATTAAAAGATAGCCAAGAAAACATGCATGTTCTATAGCGAGAACGTGGGAGTGGCAGGTTTGAGATGTCCCCTGACACATTGATTTAAAATTGATTTGTTCCCTTTGGAAGTATCTTGATAATAGATAAAAACATGTTTATGATTATGTTTAATGGAGCTAAGTTCTGAGGAATAATGGCTTCATCAGAGACATTTAGGAATGGAAATGAAAGAAAAACAAGTGTGCTTGAGAACTAAAGATGCACATTTCTTTGAAGTTTGGGAAATACCTGAAATTTACTATGGAGTGTTTGAGAATGATCTCATCAGTTTCATGGCTTTTACTCTGGCTGTTCTGTGATAAATTGAAATGTGCTCATATTACTCTTGACACCCTTGGTACAGGAGACCATAAATCTTTAGATGCATTAGCTATTGGACATATTTAATGAAAAGCAAGACATTTTGTTAAATATCACCTTGTCTTGCCAATGTAACTTATTTATAACCATACTCATTTAGAAATATGTACTGCATTTACTACGTTCCAGACACTCATCAAGGTATTTTAACATAACTTATTTAGTCCCCACAGTACTATTACGAAGTAAGTACTGTTATTATCTCCATTTTACAGATGTGGAAAATGACATGGAAGAGGTTAACTGACTTGCCCATTGGCACATAGCTAGGAAGGGGTGGAGCTGTGAATCCGAATTCATTAAGGAACATCTTTAGTTTCACTTCAAGTTTGATGGATGAGATGAAAAATGTATTAAGACTAGACGGATTGGCTAAGTTCCTTTTGAGGAGACACAGTGAATGCTGTGTACCTTATTTGCTTGCTAAGTGAAGAAACTTGGCAGCTGCATCGCGAGTCTGTGTCACCTTGGTTTAGCTGGCATTGTGTCAGCGAGACTATAAATATAATATAGAGCACTCCAGAGTCTGAGTTTGAAATTTGGAAACAAGATGAAAAAATGGATGAGATTAACTCTTAAGAAATCGTAGCCCAAAGGATAGTTTTTAATTCATAGCTCATGAGATCAGAAGTTTCCCCGATGCAGGCAGGAGCTGTGCTCTAAGAATTATTTTGCTTTTTCCAGTTGATAAGCTAGCAAAAACAAAAACACAAAATGTCCTTTTTATTTTATTGATTTAGTATCAAGAAACAAGGATGCCCATCCAGTACAATTTTGCTCCATTCTTATGTGTTTCTGTACCAAGTTGTGGTTCTCTTGGTATTTTGTTGTTCTCACCTCCATTTTTCTCAGAAAGTTGATGTTTCCTCAGCCCTAGACAACCTTGTCTTCCTTTGTACTCAGAACTGTCCCATACCCAATGAGAAAACCAAGGCTCACAGAGGTTAATTTGACCAAGGTCTTGCTGCTAGTAAGGACTAGAGTTGATATTCCCATCTCTCAAGATTCAAAACACATGTTTTAAAATGAAGTATTTCCAGTCTTTACAAATGTTAGAGAATAGCATAAAAATCTGAGAAATTTACCTGGAAAAAAACACCACAAGCACAATTGAAACTCTCTGTGTATCCTTTTCCCCCTGGAAGGAGGATGCAATATCCCAAATCTGGATTGCGTTATTTCTCAGAAGTGTTCTTTTACTGATACATGTGTACATTCCTTAGCAATAAATATTATTTTTCAAGTATTTAAACTTTGACATAAATGGTATCAAGACTATACCTATCCTTCATAGCTTGCTTTTTATACTTCACATTATCAAAATGTGGTATTTTTCTATGTGAGTAAAGCACAGTTTAAATATCCAGTCCCTTGTTGAAGGACATTTGGGTTATTTCCAAAGCTTTTAACCATTAAAAATAGTCCTGCAGTGATTGTCATCTTGTATGTGTGCCCTTGTACTCATGCATTTGGGTTTCTCAGTGTTCTGGCCCTCAATGTACTTAGGACTCAAGCTGCTGGGGGTTAATATGCACATTTTCAACTTCACTAGGCATTGCATGCTGTGCTCAAATGGTTATCCTAATGTTCACTTACACCAGTGGTGTAGGAGAGTTCCTGTTGCTCTATATGCTTATCAATACTTGATTATATCAAGCTTTGGGGTTGCTGCCAGTCTAATAGGTCTAGTGAAATGAATTTGAGTTTCTATAATTGCTTTGGAGGAAAAAGTTACTTTTTACAAAAGAGAGCTAATGCTTACTGAGTGTCGTCATCTTGTCAAATCTCAACAGTCTCTGTTCACCAACTCTGATGGTCTCAACAGTTCTTAAATTTCTCAGCACTGAGATTCAATTATGCTTTTGATTTATTACTGAAGGCAAAACTACAGCATTCTGAATTGCATGCCCTAAGAGCCAAGAAATTGTTGTACAGTTTTCTACAGTCTATCACATGAACTTAAGTAATCTTATGGAGAAACTGTAGAGTAGAAATTGTGCTGTGGAGAAATTATAGCATAACAGTTCATTTACTGCTCTAAAAATTTAGGAATAAATTTTTTCTTTTTTTTAGTTTCGGAATAAAAATAGATGAAATGGGATTTTCTTTCTTATAAACCCCAGTGATTACTTAAGGTTTCTTTTCTCCTCACTCACCAGTGAGTACTTGAGTTTTACGTGCATGGTCAGTTTGGTGACTTTTGAGAAAATGCACAGACTGTAGCCTCCAGCTCTGGATTCCAGGCCAAAAGTTCTACCGGGAGGTGCTTCCAAGGGAGTGCTGGGAGGTTTCTAGAACCAAACTGAATCTGGGTGGAGCTTCATTCTTCAGAGTGGTGGTTCTCGGATGTCAGCAAACATCAGAGTCACCTGGAGGGCTGGTTGAACTTGGATCACCTGGCCCCACCCCACGAGTTCCCAATTCAGCAGTTCTGGGTTGGAGCCAAAAAAATTGACATGTCTATTAAGTTCCCAGATGATGCTAATGCTGAGGACCACTCTTTGAGAATCACCACTTGAGAGAAATTTGCCCCCCAAATTGAGGAGATACTGGGCCAGGAGGGAGCACTGAGACTGAGGGTCAATTCCAGAGGTGGGGTTGATGCATAACCACGGTGCAAACATCTGGCTGGTAGATATATGGATAATTTCTATTTTCTTCATTGTGATTTTCAGCATATCCCACTTACTTTGAAGTAAGCACAAGACTAAGTAAGGCCAAGTGAAGCCTCAGGGCCTCACAGATTAAGAACCATCTGTTATTGATGGAATCCCTATTTTGAATTTGAATTTTTTTTAATTGCAGCAAGGGTTTCAGTACAGGATACAAATGTTATGGGTATATTATTAGGTCAGTGGACTTTGAGGAATGTATGACTGGGCAAACTGTTTCTTAGATGGTAATGTCATATACTCCTTTGCCATTAGCCGACATTTAGTAATCCTCATGTGCCAGGTTCTGAAGGGGGAAACACTCAATTTTTAAAGGGAACAGGGTGTTTATGAGGAGTCTCCAAATCAAAGTTTTTCAGTTGTTTGAGATTTCCCAATGAAATGGATCAGCCAAGGCTCATGGATGCACAGGACACGTGACAGTAGAAACATCTGGTGATCCCCATTGTGGCGTGCAGTTATGTCTTAGGTAAATGGATAAATGTCTTTCTGCCGTGTGTGTGTGTATACAGACACACATCTACATATACAACCCATGTGTGTGGGTCCCCTGAATAACTTGGACACTATGGCCAAGGTGATCTACTCTTTCTGTGCATGGGAAAGCAATTATTTTGTTTTAAAAAATAATAGTGAGGAGATATATGGTATGTAGGAGGAATTTGAGGATTCTAGTGAAGGTCTGTGTTTTAACCTGAGTGCTATTCATACTGGTCTTTGTTGATAAACATTCTTTACACTGAACATACAACTTTCATGCTGTATGTATCTTATGTTTTACCATGAAATGCTTTAAATATGAATAAAGTTAAAACCAAATTGTTATTTTCTCTCCATTTTGCTGACATTTCTTTAGGAGAGTTATGCATACTCAGTAAAATTAGTATATTTCTATATGTGCATGTGTGAATATATAATTTGAAAAGTATGGACTAAAAGGAATATAAGAAGATACTGCTATTTTCTTTATAATCTCTATTTTTAAAAAGTAACCAATCCTTCACAGACATAAGAAACCAACCTACGGTTACCAAGGGGGGTCAAGGGGCAGTGGAGGGATAAATTGGGAGTTCAGGATTTGCAGTAACTATTATATATAAAATAAATAAACAACAAAGACCTACTATATAGCACAGGGAACTATATTCAATAGCTTATAATAACCTATATTGAAAACAAATTTGAAAAGGTATATGTATGTATGTATGATGGACACATCATGCTGGACACCAGAAATTAAAACAACGTTGTAAACTGATTATACCTCAATAAAAAAATAAGTAACTGGTCTTATATGGGAGCATTTACGTTTCCTAACAAAGTTTGCCTTGGTTTAAATTTTTATTTTTATTTTCTTTATTTCTAAAGACAAATGTAGCTTCATATTCTGAAGTAGTGGGAAGTCATCTGCACATGCTTCTGACATCACTAGCATTTTGTTTTAACCTAACTGTTCTGACAGTCCATTTCTTTTGATCTTACTGTGCTCAGAATAAAATGTAACTTCTTGTTATAATCTCCTTTCTGTTTCCTTGTCTCTAAAGGTTTTGTTTGAACATACATTAAACATGATGGAATGAAAACCAAGAATAGCTTGGGGAGGGGAAAAAAGAACTTGGATCAAGGTTTCAAAATATTATGAAAAGGAAATAATCAAATGCAATACTTCCCTTTTATGCTGACCTCTCATTCCGGCTCTTCCCCCCCCCCCCCCCCCTGAAGTGCTCTGAAGCCTGCGGGCCTTGGTGACCTGCCAGACAGAAGGTTACAGTTACCAGACAGAGGCAGCAGCGCTGTGCGCCATTGATGGTGTCTGGTGAAAATGGACAAGGCCTGCCTCGCCCCTCCAGAACAATTTTTACTGTTGTTTTTGTATCATTGTTCTCACAGGAGGCAAGCTTAACCTGAGATCTCTGCCTTCTGAGTTCTGAAGTGGCTTCACGTAGTAGAAAGAACGTGAATCTTGGAATTGGACCATAAATACACTCTCCTCCTGCACCAGGTTGTGTTATAATCAATCCGGGTTAATTAACTAACTTCTGTGAGAATGGTTCAGTCTCGGGAGTGGGTGTCATGTCACAGGATTTTGAGGAGGACGTGAGACAACATACGCGACAACGTGAAAGTGAAGAGATATATAGCTGGTCCTGAGGGTACTTATTCACGTCCAGTAGATGAAAATGACCCAGAAATCGGTTCTTACAGCAAACTCGACTGATGGGGCACATGCTTGTATTGGGGGCCAAAGTGAGAAGCAGTGGCCCTTGCACTGGGTCCCTTTTCAGAGGCTGTGCTGAGCTGGCCTGCCCAGTAAGTGATGGGTCTCTGCCTTTCCCTCTTCAGTGTTGCCCACCCCCACCCCACCCCCAATCCTTAGAGTCCAGAACTCGCTCCCTTTCAACACTCCCAACATCTGTCACAGCACCTGTTAGTTGGACAAATGAATCACCTGTATTTGAGGGAATAATGACCTTGTAGGCTTGCCCCAGGCTGCATGTATCTGTGCCCTCTGATATGTTTATACTCTCAGAGAAGGATTATGTTTTGGAAACAGATCTGTGGAGCTCTTGCAAAGAACAGTGTCCAGAGCCCTTGCCTACTGTGTGTGTGTGTGTGTGTGTGTGTGTGTGTGTGTGTGTGTGTGTGTGTAGTTTATATTTGTTTAATTTTTGAATTGAAGAATAGTTAATTTACAATATTGTATTGGTTTCGGGTATACAGCAAAGTAATTCAGTTATATATTTTTTTCTAGAGTATTTTCCATTGTAGGTTATTACAAGGTATTGAATATTATTCCCTGTGTTATGCAGTAAATCCTTGTTGTTTATCTGTTTGATGTATAGTAGTCTGTATCTGTTAATCCCATACTCCTGTGTATTCCCAGAGGGGCAGGGAAAAGGAAACATAAATGTTTTTGTTTTCTGTGTCTGTGAGTCCATTTTGTATTTAGACTCATTTGTATTATTTCTTAGACTCCATTTATAAGTGATCTCATATGATATTTATCTTTCTCTGACTTCACTTAGTATGATCTTCTCTAGGTCCCTCCATGTTGCTGCAAATGGTAATATTTCATCCTTTTTTATGGCTGAGTAATATTCTGCTGTTTATATATATACCACATCTTCTTACACCACTCATCTATTGATGGGCATTTGGGTTGTTTCCATGTCTTGGCTACTGTAACAAGTGCTGCTGTGAACGCTGGGGTGCATGTATCTTTTTGAACTAGTGTTCATCATTTCCAGATAGGTGTCCAGGAGTGGGATTGCTGGATCAATTTGGGAGCTCTATTTTTGATTTTTTATGGAAACTCCATACTGTTTTCCTTAGTGGCTGCACCACCCTTGCCTGTTTTCTTCAGTTTCTTTTTAATTAATTAACTGAAGTTTTTTGTTTGTTGTTTGCTTGTCCGTTAATCAGGATACCAGGACTCATCAGCCATCTTTGTGCTCTGCATCTGCTGTAGGTGGGCAGCACATCAGCGATGAACCGGTGGGCTATCTCTTTGAAAGTAGTGACCAGACAGGGGTAACAGTTAACATTCCAGTAGTACTTGCTACATGCCAGGCATGCTTTTAAGCACATTACATTTTGCAGGTTATGAACTTTTCTGGGATGTTAAAGATAACAGGGAAACCTTTGAAAGTGTAAGCCAGAATATCCTACAATCAATACACTCTAGTTTTAAGGTGATATCATGGTATCTTTGCATTTGCAGGTAGACTCCCAACCGTTAAAGTTAATTACTCAGTCCCCAAAAGGGACAAGCAGTCTATTGAACTGCATTAACTTGAGTCACATGTAAGTGTATGAAGCAACCAAATGCTAAAATATTAATACTATTGCATCAAAGGCAACTGACATTTTTTGAGTGCTTATTATGTACCAGGCATCGTGGTAAGTGTTCTGTATGCCCTGTCGTTTTTTGCTCACAGCAACCCCATGAGGTAAGGGCTAGTAGATGTTAGAACTAGATGTTAGAACTGTGGGGTAAACACTTGGTCATCTCTCTGACTCCTTCCTTACTACCTTAATGAAGAGATCAGTGGGCAGGTGACCAGTGTGTGATGTCTCAAGTCAGGAGGGTAAACTGACAAAACTGGGGCTGGAATTCAGATAACCTCACTTGAATTCCAATGTTCTATTACGCTACATTGTTCTTAAGGTTATCTTTGGGGTTTTATCTCTTTAGTTAACTTACTACTATGTACTTCTGGGACCATATGTAGGACAAAATGGGATTTTAATGATGAAGAAAAAGGAGTGTGTATCAACTACCGAGACTACCACTACTACACACACGCACGCACACACACACGCACACATCAAATTTCCTAACTGCTGTACCCAAGGCTCTTCCACCATGGGCCCCTGCTCTCCTCTCCAGTTGGACCTCCGTCACTCTTGCATATGCATTTTCTACTCTCCCCAAGCCCTGGAGAACCTTTGTGCAGTCCTCAACTTCTCTCTTGACTCTTGCCCACTTTCCATTTCTGAAGTGTCATAGACATGACTGGTGACCATTACTGAAGACCTAATTCTACTCCCATGTCTTCTGAGAAATCTTCCTCGGCTGTTGCTCCCAGTTATACCACATTCTCAGGAAGCCTTCAACTTTCAAGCCTCTGCTACTAACTTGAATGGCTCATTTTTATTTTATGCTGTGTATCTTGGTCCTTGAATGAGTTGCTGCTTGAGGGCATCACTTTCTTGTCTTACACATAGTCCTGTAAACACATAGTAGGTACTTAATAATTGTTTCGTCCCTGAAGACAAAATCTTTTTTGTTCCTCTTATTTTTCTTTTATTCTCCCTAATAAGAGGCCTGATTTGGTAGCTCAGGAGATTCTTGGATGGGAGAAGGAAAAAGATCACATGTGGTTGAAAGTAAATGTGGTTTTTATTTTTATCTTGACTGTGTCTCTTCTTGTCTTTCACTCTGGCGGGGGCATTGATGAGACAGTATTTCCAGTGTCTGGGTCATTTCTTTTTTAATGTTGGGAGTTCTTTTTGTCCAATGACTGCATAGCCAGCTAGCTGATCTGAGGGAAATCAAATCATTCAGCTCACCCTGTGATCCTTTATTCTGTTGGAAGAACACTGAGTACTCGGATGTATTTAACAAGACAGTCCCCTCTAGAGGATGCTTTGACTGGGTTTTTGGTATTGCACTTTAACAACTTTGAACCCATCGATTCATGGCCATAACTTAGACAGCTGACAGTCAGAAGGGAAGAGGTTGCTCATAAAGCGTCTGATCAATATACCATGTTTAAGAAAACGAATATATATAACGCAAGAAATAATTAGATCCAGTACTAGCTGGATCGTAATTTGGAAATCATAATTTGGAAAGCTGTATCTACAAAATCAACAACAATAATACCTAGTACCTTTGACTGATAAGGCATTGGGGAAGAAAACGATTTCAGGACAATGTGGGAAAGGTGTCTTATGGAAATAGTTCTGTGTGCTTATCACTCTGTTCTCATTCTTTTTTCCTTTGGTTTGTGCCATACATCAGAGCTTAAGCCAGATTTTCCAGAGAATTCTGCAAGCCATGTCACTTTGATGAATGCCAGCTAGTGAAAAAGACAGGAGAGAAACTGAAAACTAGCATCAGAGAAGGGGATGTCCAGCCTCCTATTCAAGGTCAGCCTGACCTTGACCCCATTCCCTCCTGCTTCCTCAAAGATCTTGCTCTATTAGTCATCTTCACTCAGTTAT
Organism: Camelus bactrianus; assembly: GCF_048773025.1. Classification (NCBI taxonomy): domain Eukaryota; kingdom Metazoa; phylum Chordata; class Mammalia; order Artiodactyla; family Camelidae; genus Camelus; species Camelus bactrianus. Next base: position 18,071,165 of record NC_133568.1, on the reverse strand, counting down.
TTTCTGGCTTCTTCTCACCTAAAAAACGCTGCAGCAGTCCTGCTGGCTCTTGCTCCTCTCTTCCCCCTTAAGAATCCAGATCTCTTGAAAGAGTCACTGGTGTTTACTCTCCCCATAGCTGCATTTTTACCCTTTCTCCCTAACTCCGAGGTGATAAGGCGTTGGCCTTGGTGCTCTTCTTTTTTGGTTGTTTAATTTTACTTTTTACTGAAACGTAATCAGTTGGCAGTGTTTGTTTGTTAGTTTCAGGTGTACGGCGAAGCGAGTCAGTTACACATATACATACATACAGATTTTGTGTTTGCAGATTCTTTTCCATTACATGTTATTACAAAAATGGAATATAGTTCCCTGTGCTGTACAGTAGGTCCTTGTTGTGTATCTATTTTATATTTGGTGTGCTTTGAATTAGTTCTTCAGGTCAACCAGTGATGCTCTTATGTGCAGTATTCATTTTCCACCTCTTATTGAGGCTCTCTACCCTCTTAACTTGGAAGATTCTCTCTCTCGTTCTCATCTCTTGACCTTCTCTCCTCAGTACTCTCCCTGCTGTTCCATCCTCTCACTCTGCTCCCTGGAGGCACTTCTCTTAGGATTTCACCGTTCACTTCCCCTCTGTGGCTGACGCTGCCCAAATTTTCCCCCTGCTTCAAGCTCAACGAGAGCTGAACTCATCTGCCTGATATTCCAGAAGAACTTGATTCTGTGTTTTGCCCCCAACCACTTCCTCATTTTTTGTTTCCGGTGTTAGCCGCACTGCCCACCCACAGCTTCATTAGGAACATAGAAATCGCCCTTGATTCATTCTCATCTCTCACATCAGTCCATCCGCATGCCTCTGGGTTAAATTTCTAAGCAATTATTTCTGGAATCCATCCCCTGATGATGCTGATCCCTTGTCTTCTCTCTGGATCCCTGTAACCGTCTCCCCTCCTACCTGGTCCCTCTGAGTTCAGTCTTTCCCCATCAGAGTCTACTGCTTTGTTCCTATTAGTCACCTTTCCGGAGGGTCTCCGCAACCTGCAGGATTAAGTCTAAGCTCATCATGACACATGGGGCCCTGACTTTCCCACGTAGCTTCACATTGCAGGGCCTCTTATGACCTAGTCCCACTCTCACTTCCACTCTGTTGGCAACAAGTTGTTGCATCAGGGAGGGGAATTAAACTCCACCTTTTGGAAAGAGGAGTGTCAGATTTGTGGATATACTCTAGATCCATCAGAGCCCTTTGAGTGAATGAATGCCTCCTCCTCCATGAACACAGAAGGAAATCCTCGACTGTCAGCAGTGCAGAGAGATGAAGGCTGAAAAGTGGGAACAGACTGTACAGAAGAGCCCTTGAATCCACTGCTGATTATAAAGGCCATGAACTGTCCCCAACGTCCTCTTGGAATTCCCTGTCGAGACCCCATATTTTTGGGAAATGCTTCTTGGGGCGGGGTGGCGGGGCGTGTTATCTTTTTCCCTGGGAAGGATGCGTTCCACCCAGACTCATCTGCAGTCTCCATAATTCATGAATATTTCACTGCATTGTCACCACAACCAAGAACCAGGAGAGTCTGCATTGTGTTGAAATCATGAACTGAATCCAAAATCACAGTTCTGATGCATATCAAAGTCAGAACTGGGGGATTTTTATGTGCGTAATGTTTTTTAGAATTTGGCTTGTAATTTTCAACTTAGTAAAAATTCTTGTTTGCTTAAAATAGTCAACTCTTATGGAGCAATATTTGGATGTAAGGATAACTAACACATGGGATTAGATGATGTTGGCAGGGAGGGTTTAAGATTCCACTCTAGGCTGTAAAATCTGCACTTCTGGCTGAGGGATGAAGACAGATGGATTAAGTATCGGGAGAAGTTCAGCATTCAGAGAATATCATTCCTGAAAAATAGCTTTATAGTCCTTCTGGGTGACTGATGAAAACTAACCAAAATATCTTTTTAAAAATCGTTATTTCAACAAAATAACTGTGTACACAGCTACAATTTTAAGAGGCATGGTGCCAAATAGGATTAATTTACATTTGTGTTTAATATGTCAAGATTGTAAAGCTTTGAAAGAACATTTTTCAGAGAAGGAAGTGAGGGTAAACACCAGGCTCATTTTGGTAGTCAGCCAAATTCGGCTCAACTCAGAATCATTATAGAAACTGCATACATGCAGTGCTGGTGGACGCCACCTTACCGGGAAACAGGAATTCAAATATTCTGAATCATAGAATCAATCTTGTTTCTCTCTGTGGGGTTTGTCAGCTAATGTGTGTGTGTGTGTGTGGTGTGTAAACTTGCAACATGTTGCCCCTCCTTGTGTGAATACTTTGATATTTATCTGAAAAGTCCCCATTTCAAGAAATTCCTTAAGAAAAGTTCAAACATATGTTCTTACTCAGAAATTGATTTTGAATCACTGTCAGATCAAGCAGGTAAACATTTCTGTGCTGAATTCTACTTAATCCAAAACTCATCCTGTTAACAGACCAAAGTTTATATTTGACACCTTAATTTTGCTAATGGCGTGAATCCTACATAACATAGGACATGTTGCCTTTGGAAAAGGTGAGATCTTTCCTGTAAGAGCCATTTCTTCTGGATAGTCAGTAAAGGCTATTAATTTTAGGTAAAAGTTGATCAGATTCAGGCATTACTTTTATTTTTTACTTTCATTTCTTCCTAACTTTATTTTTTTATTGAAGTGTATTTGAATTACAATGTTGTATTTGTTTCAGGTGTACAGCAAAGTGAATCAGTAATACATATATATATTCTTTTTCAGATTCTTTTCCATTATAGATTATTACAAGAAATTGAATATAGTTCCCTGAGCTATACAGTAGGTCCTTGTTGTTTATCTATTTTATATGTAGTGGTATATTATCTGTTAATCCCAAACTCCTAATTTGTCCCATCTACAACTTCCCCTTCAGTAACCATAAATTTGTTTTCTATGTGAGTCTGTTTCTATTTTGTAAATCAGTTCATTTGTATCATTTTTTTAAATTCCACATATAAGTGATAACACATGATGTTTGTCTTTCCCTGACCTACTTAGCATGATTTCCAGTTCCATCCATGTTGCTATAAATGGCATTTCTTTCTTTTTTATGGCTGAGTAATATTCCATTGTGTGTGTTGATGGACACTTTTTATCCCCTTCTCTGTCTGTGGACACTTAGGTTGCTTCTAAGTCTTGATTATAGTAAATTGTGCTCCTATGAACACTGGCATGCGTGTATTTTTTTGAATCAAGAGTTTTTGCTTTTCTGGATATATACCCAAGAGTGGAATTGCTGGATCATATGGTAATTCTGTTTTTAGTTTTTTAAGGAATCTCCATACTGTTCTCCAAAGTGGCTGCACCAAGTTACATTCCCAGCAACAGTGTAGGAGGGTTCCCTTTTTTCACACCCTCTCCAGCATGGGTGTTACTTTTAAATTAAAGTGTGGAGAGTAACCTATTTTTCTTAACTATCTAAAAAGTGTCTATGATTTAAAAACCTAAAAAAGTCCCTAAACTTAGACCAAGTAATTAAGTTTAAGGAAGTCTTAAAGATGAGGCCAAAGGTTATGAAAAGCTCTATTAAATATAGCACAGGATATAGTAAAATTTGGTCTGAAAATAGCAAAAGTTTGTGGCCATTAGAAATTAAAGATTTTGAGGTGAAATGCACAAGCATATTATATGCATGGGCATATTACTTCATAATCATAAAATGATAATAAAGATTACAAAGTTAATGTTTTAAAAATTGGAATAAAACTTCGAAATCTTTGCATCGTGTATATGCAGGTGCACATGAGCACAAATATACCCATCCTCACTTACATACCTCTCTATGTGAGCTGTAAGATAAAATGTAAGTGTTAAGACAGGAAAGGGCATATGCCTGGATTGATTCAAATGCCTCTCAACTTAATTGAGAAATAACCACAGAGAATATGGTGAACCAAAGATATATTTTTTTCTTCTCTAACTCATACGATCAATTTCAGTGCACACATTTTTCACTGCATAGCATCCATTCTCTCTTCCTAGTAAAATCATCCTCATTTTGTTTTGGGGAAATTCTTCCCCACTCTTGAGTACGCAGAGACCTTCTATGCTGGCCCCCGGTCAGAGCCTGTGCCTGAGGCGTGAGCCAGTCCCAGCACAAGCCAAGTCACAGTGATTGGTACAGAGATAGGCATGTGACCCAGTTTCAGCCCGTGGGAGAGAGTAAACCCCAGGGCTTGTAGGTGGCGTTGTGCTAGGAAATATGAGACCTGGGACCTGGTATTGTGAAGATTGTGTCTGAAGGTGCAGGGAGCCACCCTGCCGGCCTGAGAAAGGAGCAGACGTCCGGCAGGGCAGCAGTGCTGAGAGGTGAATGCTGATGGCACTACTGGTACCTTGGGTTAAGCCATCCCCTAAACTAGATCTTCCCAGTTGTCTAGCCAGTAGGTTTCCTTGCTTGCTTATTCCAGTTTGGATTACATTTTTTTCAATTAAATGAACATGAACTGGTACAGAAACCAGATAGGAAAACACAATTACCAATCAGATACTGTAACCTTTCTTTTGAGCCCTTTCGGTGTGGCAAAAGACCCAAAAGTCCTTTCTTGCCTTTGGGGGATGGACTGTACAGGGTAAGGCACATCTTTCTCCAGGAAGTGTGCAGAGAAGGTGATATGGGAAGCAGCACCAAAGAGATCACTTCTGAGCGTGCCTGTATCTGCATCATGATTTCTGCAACCAGGGATCTTGGGAGGTCTAGTTGACTGATTTTTTTTTTTCCCTCTCTCATCAATTAAAATTTTGTTACAGCACCATAAGCATTAAAGATACAGTTTTCACCATTTCTATTTAGAAGCAAAAAGTTTTCTTGCTTTCTTCTGTAAAATCAGCTAGCACTAGCCACTTCACCTTGACTTCATATCTGCCAAGGGAGATGTGCATTTAAAGTGTGGAAATTTGTCTGTATGAGGAATTGCATCCTTGATCCTCTGTCTTCTTCACTAAACTAAAATAAAGCCTGAGTTTTAAATGATCTTTTTAAGTAAGAGTATTACATACCTTTGTACGGAAACACTGATAATACATAATAAAAAATGAAAGTCGCCATAATCCTGTTATAGAAAAAACCTGGATTAACATTTAAATTGGGAGATTTTATGAGGATTAAAAAAGTGGGATTACATAGTAATTCCATACCCTGCTTTTTTCATGTAGTTGATCATAAATCTCTTCTAATTCATTATGTATTTTACAACTATATTTTAGAATCACAGTGTTCCATTCTCTGAATCATATTACTTAATGCCCGATTGTTACTGAGGTTATTTCTGTTTTTTCCCCCTTCTTTATGAAGGTACAAAGAACATCCTTGAATGTGTGTACTTTCATGATCATTTTATTAGAATAAGTTCTTAGGTATTAGAATTCCATGGGTCACAGGGAGAGCTAAATTTAAGACTTTTTTCTTAAATTGTCCTCCAGAAATATGCCAGTTTACACTGCAACCAGCACAGTATGAGAAGGCTTGTTTGTTTACACTCTCACCTACTCTGGCTGTTAACCATTTGAAAAAATGTCTTTCATACTTTTGGCTCTCAGTATGTCAGATCTGACATCATTCTCCCAGACTGGGCTGTAAACTCTGAGGACAGACTCAACAGCTTGTCTGCCAGCACCTCCCATGATACCTGTCCCAGACTAGGCGCTCAGTAAATCATTGTTTGGATGGATGGATGGGTGGATGAAAAAATATACAGATATATATGTGTGTGTATGTGTGTATCACTTTCAATTTGCATTTTAAAGAGCTTAAACTTTGTGTCAGGTAATTGACAAACCCCCAAAACTTGAGCATACTGAATCCATCAAGCCAAGAGTAACCCCCTGTCAGACACAAGTCCCGAACGTAGCTAAGTGGGGATGTCATCTTACTGTCATCATAGCTTTTTCCGGGATAAAACCCGATCTAATTATAAAGTACTGGGTCCGTTTTCTCTTGTCCCTGTCTCTCCCTTGACACACTATTCTAGCAGTCCGACAACTAAAAGAACACTGTTTTATTTAATTCAAAACAGAGGCTCTAGGAAGCCATATTTTTTCGAGCTCATCCAGAGTTGCCCGCAGAGAGAGTTTTGCATCCTGAGGACTGAGTCATTCTCATTTGGTATAGGATTAGCTTGCGAACTCATGGTATCTGTTTTTTGTTTTTTTTTTTCCTGTCTTTTATTTCATTCTTCTTAGAGTGTGCCTTTCCAGGTAAGTCTGATCGATCCAAGGTGAGGCTTTTGGTGGAGGAACAAAAAAAGCTGGACGGTGATCAAGACCCAGGGGGAAGCCTCTGTCACAGCATGGGCAGAGCAGCCTGCCTGATCTGAGTTCGGCCGTTCACCACAGGCCTTGCTCTGCTTTATAACAACGGAGGTGTACTTGGTACTGGGTCTGAGTTTGGGTTCCCCTTGAAGCCGATTGCAACCAGGATTTAAGTATGTGTGTGGTATGTTTGGGAGGTGATCCCAGGGAACACCTGCTAGGAAGTGAGGCAGGACAGGGGGCTAATTGAGGATGTGCTTGAAGCAAGTTACCATTCTGGGGGCCTGGAGCTGGTCCGGCTGGGAACTCTGGGAATCATATAAAATTAGAGCCCAGGGGCGGGGAGCTGCCAGTCATTGGTCGAGGGCTGCTCCCAGGGAGGTGTTAATTCTCTGGTTACTTTCTCACTTTGGTAGCCTTGCCAGGAGGTCTGCAGGCAGCCAGAGAGGGCCCTCAGGTGACATGGTACAGATGCTGGCTTCTGCATGTTGGTCCTTAAAGCTTTGAGTGGGGCCCCAGTGGTATCTGCTTCAGTGCATCTCCCTGTAACTTCACGGCCACACCACCCGTCTGCCACAATACTGCCTTCTGTGCTGTTTGAGGGGAAGTGACCACCTCCTCCTCTTTCTGGTCTAACCACTGATGGGCAAGTAGACGAGTTGAACACATGGGCCTCTAACTACATGAAGTCTAAACTAAGGACAGAAGGGAATATGATGGCCAAACAGGGAAGCACCACAAGCAAACAAGTGATTTACGTCTGTTTACAGTCATCTTGTGAACAGTTTGTTTTTTAAATCATGACCTCTTAACAAAATGGGCATTAGCACTAGCTGAAGACTGTGCCTGCTACTGGGTGGAAATGAAAGAAGAGATGAGAAACACACAGGGGTCGGGGGACCCCTGGTGGGATCTGGTCAGCGGCCTTGGAATCCCAGCCTGTCAGCACCTCATCAATGTTGAGCTTTGGTTTCTTAATCTGTGAATTTGCAGGGACAGGGCTAGCTGGCCACTGAGGTGCTGTCAGTGTGCCTCCCCACTCTCCATATTTTAGCAACCTAATAATAATAATCATGGATTTCTTGTCTTCCTCCTGGCCTGTGTGACATATAAACATTCACTCAAAGACATAAGCCATGCGAAGAAAGAAACTTCAGAAGATTCACACCAGAGAGCTGGTGATGGTTCTGAAGCAAGAATCTTTTAAGAGATAATTTCGGGTGTTTTGAAGTCTGATTTTTCAAGATGGTAACTACTCATGTCAAGGAAGAGATAGGGGTCGAAAACTCTTAAGTTCTTGACAGATGTGCGTGTGTGTGTTTGTATATATATATATATATACATCTATGTTTGTGTGTATATACATACATATGTACACACACATATATATACATACACTTGTGTTTGTGAGAGAGATTGGAACTGTCACTGGAACACAGTAAGCACTAAATGTGTGTGATGATGTTATTGTATTATTCATACTGATTCCCATCCAAGGTCCGAGAAGCCCCTGGAGGGTAAGCCAGAAGAACTAGTGTTCTTTACAGCTACCGTGAGTGTATCCTCAGGAAAGTGCTGAACCCCCAGGGGTCCCAGCACTCTTTTGATCCTACTGTTTTATGCCCAAACCCACAGAACGTCGTCTCCTCCTTTCTCAGATGCTGGTCTCAGGTCAGGCAGCTGGGGTGCAAGTTTCCTCCACCCCAGCTTCCCGGAGAAGTGCCCTGCTGGCTTCAGAACCACGGACAGTGTCGTGGGAGGTGGCGTTGTCCTGCCACCCAACAATCTTGGACCTGCCGAACTGTGATGCATCCATTTTAATCTTTGAAACTCCCCCACCCCCTTGACCATGTGTGTTGTGTGGTCAGGAAAGTGTCTGTCCAAATTCTGTGGCTGTGGCTTTAACCCCCTGCCAGCTCAGCTGCTCCTGGCTCAGGAGAAAAACTGAAAACCCTGAGTGCCCACTTCTTAGTAGGCTTGCTGTTAGGAGCGTCTGGTTTTAAGTGCAACTGATAAAGAACTCTAGGAAGAGAAAACAACTTACCAGGTGGTCTCACGTAATCAGTACCCACATACTCAGTCTTTATATAGGGCTTCCTTATGACGGGGGTGCTCTGGGGTCCAATGATATTTAATGACTCAAAAATAAGATAATGGTGTGCATTATAGGGGAACCAGTGAGCTTTGGTTTGGGCTGTATGTAGGCCATATGCATTGCCTTCATGGCTCTGTATCCTTTAAATATCAATAAATGACTTCTTTTTTTACCTGAAGCAGAGCCTAAATAGCCATCATTGACTCTTACCCTTGTGAACACACATAAAAAAACAGGTGAATATTCCTCCTGCCCCAACAAAGGGAACCTTGCCCCCAAGGGAGCCAAACTGGATACCCCAAGAATGCCAAATGCCCAGGATTCCTTACCATTAGGCAGCAACAGTGTAATGAACGACTTGAGGGAAGCGATGAATTAGTTTGCAGCAATTCAGCTCAGTTGGATGCCCTGCTCTCTGAGCATCATCTGCTCAGAAGGGCTTTACCAGCCTCATCTATTCCCATTTTCACAAAAATGAGGAAATAGAAGCACAGATGTTACATGGCTAGCTTGAACCCTATGTGCAATGCCCTGTGCCACCTGCCATGGGGGGATATGTGCATTCTTGGTTTAGACACTTCTGACTGTGTAGTTTAAATGTGAAGTATGGATAAAAGTGGCACTCAAGAGATCTGGCAGAGTAGGAAGCATAATGAGTATTTGGTTTTTTTCAAGATGACCTGAATGTGAGATGCTGATAGGGAAGATGGTCACACAGTACTTTCTAAGGAAAACCCAAGTGAAAAACTGGAGTTGGGACAGAGACAACTCTATCCTGGCACATAGTGGCGTGGACAGCCATGGCGGACACTCACCAGTTCATGCTCAGGGTTGGCTGTGATGTTCTGGCAGCCACCTTGCAAATGACCGTACACGTCTACCAGTTACACTATGACCCTGCTCTCGGGGACTGACGACTGTGCGCCTGAGCGTCTGGAGTCTTGGGAACCAGGTCACAAGATGGAAACCAATTAAATAGAAGTTTGGTTAGCAAGCCAGGAAGATCTGTGGTCATGAGCCAAATCATCTCCTAAGAAGAGAAACAGACTCTGAGCATGAGTCATAATGGGAGGGTAAACAGAGATAAACCTGGGTGACTCCCACTCCTCACAGCCCCCAACTTTCCTTTTCAGCACAGATCATCTTACCCCCTATCAGTGGAATGTTAATGACTCCCATCCATCCCCGAGGTACCGTTTTAACAACAAACACTGGCAGCTGCTGTCGGCCACTCAACATGCTTGCTGGCCCTTCTCATTTTCACTGGCTCTTTCTTATCCCTCAGTCTTAATGAAGAGTTGTGGATATTCGCGTTCTTAGCAGAAAGAAAAAGTCAAGGTCTTTCTAAAGAGGAAAATCTCGGTCCCCTTCCCTTGGCAACCTGGCTCCTTTGAATAAGGGCAATTGTGCTCTGCAGAGTTAATTAGAAGATAAAACCACAAGTGTTTCTTGAGCACCAAGAAAGGCAAGCACCATACTTAAGCATGACTTGCACTATCCCCTCAGTCTCCCCTCAAATCTATAAAGTAGATCCTCCTATTGTGCCCATTTCACAGATGAGAAAACAGAAGTTCAGAGAGATTATCATGTCCAAGACACAGCAGAGATAGGATTTGAATTTGGGCAGCCCAATACCTCAGCCTCTTTTTTCCTGCCTCCCTCCAAAGATGATTTTATAAGAACTAGAGGAAAGCGACGTAAAGCCAACACAATTTTTAAGATAAGAGTGGTTTTTCCCAAAGCATCATTTTTCTTCCTATTTAATGAATGTTCATCAAAGATGAATTTGTTTTCAAAGATTCCCTTGGCCTTCTAACCTGAAATTGTGTCCAAGGTAGGCTTTGAGGAGGGTCTGTGTTGAACAGTCCAAATGAACTGCTCGGGGAGTCAGGACACCATGAGTTGCTGGTCTTAGAAACTCAGAGCAGAGTAGCTCAGAGAAGATCTAAGGAGAATCTTAATCACCCGATTTCAAAAATGAGACCATTTATGGGCCAGTTGTAGCTCAAGGTCCCTCTTGTTTGCAGAGAAAGTGTTTAGTGCCATCCCTGGCACGTGGTAGGCACTTAATAAGTCGTTACCATGTTAATGACTAAGCTCTGTCACACTGATTCTTGAATAGTTGGTCCTTAAATAAAACATGGCTGCTGTTTGAGTAACTACTGCAGTAGCTCGAGACCTTGAGAAGCTGATTCGTGGCTTCTCGTGGCTCCCCAGTAGGTGGGTTGTGATGATTCTGCATTTCTTGCTGGGGCCTGGATTCCAGTTCTGCTTTCCTCCTACCCTTCTTTTTCTTGCTTTCCCACTTTTTATCCTTGTTCATGTATCACTTTACACGACTTCATGTCATCTTTGGAGAAAGCGACAACGTGCATAAGTTCAAAAAGTAAAACAAATATCGGAACTTCCTGCTTCTCCGCTTTGCAAACTCGAAAGTAAAGCCGTGTGTCTGTGAACCTGGTCCCTGGTTATTGTAGTTCCAGGCATCTTCCCGTAAGTACAGTTGGGCTCGAATCGGCAGGATTGGAAATCTGAAATTATCGAGATCTATTGCGATCACTGAAAACTTGCAGGAACCGTGGCCAAAACAACTTAAAATTTATCTACTAAAACAGATGACTTTTCCCTTATGTTTTGATGATTGACTCCAAAAGGCTTTCTGTGTCATGGCAAGAGTGCTCTGGGGTAAGGATTAAGCATGTGTGTTTACTTTAAAGTTAGCAGATGCCACTTAGATTAGGGCTGCAAACTTTTTATTTTTATTTTTATTTTTTTAAGAAAAGGAAAAAAAAGAGAAAACATGCCTGAATTCCCCAAGGGAAGTCTGTATTCCATAGCAAACAAAGTTCCAGCCAGAAAGCCAGAAGCTACCCTTACACACACCAGGTTTCAACCTCAGGGTCTGAGCCAGCTGAAAATGTCACCCGTGGCTTCCCAAGGCAGCCGAGCCCGTGAGGTTGCTGGTCTTGGCCGCACCCGAGGGCTGAGCTTTGGGAAAACAAAGTGCCGGATCAAAGCAGTGGAAACCACGCTCTCAAGTCCACTCACTGGAGGGGGGGAGGGGGACCGTGTGTGGATGTGGGAGCCAAGTAAAGGGAGCTCCCAAGAGTCCAGGCAAGGTAATCGGCACTTATTAAGTGCCACTGTGTACAGCACTGTCATCCGCAGCCTGCGAGAGGCTGTAAAAGATGCAGAAGTGGTCCCCTCTGTTGAGGAGCTTACTGATTGTACAGATGTGGGGTAGGGGAGCAGCGTGTTGTGTGGGGAAGCCCTTAGAAAAGGATAACAGAGTGATGGCCCCCTGCCAGGTGCTGGTGTCACTGCTGCTCTTGTTAGGATGACCGAGGTCCCTGAACTCTAAGCTGCAGCTGTCCAGTGGAGGTCAGCAGGGCCATTTAAGACCCCCATGCCCCCAGCAGCCAGCCCGTGGTGGCCCAAGCTGCGTACAGGCTGCCCCAGAGCAGAAAGGACTCTGCCCACCTCCTGCTTCCTGGGAACAGTGTGGACAACAGAAGGAGCTTGGGCTTGGGGCCAGTTAGACGTGGGTCTGAGCTTCTGCTCTGTTTTCTTATCCCTAATTCAGGGCTCAGTTGGGGGTAAGGCTCTCTCACCTCAGGGTCGCCTGGCCTCTCCTCTCTCCAGGAATAGCCTTGGCCAATGTGCAGGGTGACCAGGGTACCTTCTGCGCCTCCTCCACGTTCGCAGGCTTTCTTCTGCCACTGGAAGCTCCCAGGAGTGCTATGTTTAGTCCACCCGAGAGACCGCCTCCCTCCCGCCTGTGTCCTGATGGAGCTGAGAGCTGGGCCCCTGGCCTGCCACCCTCCGCCCCGGACATGTGTCAGGGACCCTCAGCTGCAGTTAGGGCAGCGGGGCAGTCTCAGAATGCATTCACCAGTAAAAAGGACACAGCTGAAGTTCAGGCCTCCCTGGGGAGCCAGACAGGACAGGCACTTCTTTCTCTGTTGACTGAACAGCTTTGCCTCCAAGTCCCTTGTACCTGCACCCATGACACTTTTCAGTGCTCTTAAACTGAGAAACCTCACCCCTTGTGTCGAGAAAACCACACATTCTCCGAAGAAGGAAGTCTCTCTCTGTCTTTTTTAACCCCTGAATCATCTGCCACAAAGGGATCCCTGGCTTCAGCTTGGAAGAGCCCTGTTGTCTGTCCTGCCGGGTCTGGGTGGAGGATGGGCCCCAGTTAGGAGGCTGAGAGGGAGTGGGGGCTGGTCCTGTCACTCCGCCGCCCTCCTGTGAGGCCTGTGGCCCTGCCCTTCTTACCAGGGAGCCTGTTCCCCAACACATCTCTCAGCAAGACTTGGATTATTTTGTCCCCTCGATGGCAACCCAGCCTAATCTCATCCAGCAGAGAGCATGCTATTCCTGTGAGTGGGACCGTGGGGAGATTCCCAGGAAAGGGGGTCTGTGCTGTGGGCGGAGGGGCTGTGGCCCTTTCCTGCCGTGCCCCAGGCCTGCCAGAATCACTCCTGCTCTGCCTGAATCACTGGGGATGTCAGTTCCATCTTCTGATGGGTGAGTTTGAGGATAGAGTTCCCAGCTCCTTCAACCACAGCTCATTGGTTGCCAGAAGCTGAAATCTACCTCAGGTGAAAATGGGGGTTCATTGTAAGGCTATAGAGGGACCCCTAAACCCAAGGTTGGAAACTGCAGTATACCCGAGCCTCACGCAATCAAGAGTTGGAAAGTCAAAGGCCACAGTTACTTTCTCTGTCTCAGTAAGTGCCTGCTTTCTCTTGTTATGGCTTCTCTGAGTTTTCTCCTTCTGCCTTTCCCATTGGGCCATCTTCCTGTGTCTAGCCGACATACAGAGGCGCCCCCTTGAAAAAGGCTGCCCCAGCTTTAGAGTTGATTGATGCTCAGCTCTGCTCCCCACAGCTAACTGATGACATAAATCTCTTGCCAGTTAAAACTCCGGAGCAAATTTGACTGGCTTAGCCACAGCTTACGGGTGGGCTCCTTCAAGGCTAGTGTCCACTGATGGCGGGAGGGAAGGGTTTTGAACAATGATGCACCAGGGGACTTCATTCAGGAGCTCTGAGAAGGTCAAGTTTGCCATTCAGGAATGCAGTAACATTGGACATTTGGCTCATGATCAAATGTCATCAATTCTAAGATAGCATTTTTTTTTAATTTTAACATTTCTGAAATTTTAACATTTCTGAAATTGAGATGTGCCTTTTATTCACCATACCCAGGCAGCAGTTAGGGTATTTTCGTCAGTGCCTATAGGTGCATCAAAATGTGCATCGGGGGTTTCACCTGCTTGGGAAAAAGTCCCAGAGACACAGGAAAGCATTATTCAACTCGCACAATTGACTTTGAACCAGAAGCAGGTGGGGAGGTGGTGAATCCAACGTTTTCAGCATCATTCCCAGAGCAGGCGCCAAAAGTAGTCTCTAGGTAGTCACAGAGCCAGGTTAGGTTATTCAGTACTAAAGACTTGAATCCGTTTATGGATTCTTCTTTAAAATGCTGCATCACCAATGCTCCCAACGGCACAAAGGACAGTGTTTTTCGTGGTAAAGCGCAGGAATTGATGACTCTCAGAAGAGAGATTCCCGAGAGTCAGACTCCATATGTGAAGACGTTTTAAGAACATTTTAACCAGTCTTTCGTTTTCCTTTATGTGTATCTGTGTGACAGTCTGTGTCTAATTAGGATTAAAAGAGATATTTTAGCAAATGTAAAAGAACTTCAGTGATAAAGCATCAAGTCAGAGTTTAATTGGCAACTTAAGTATTATGTAAAATAAAATGTGCATCTTATAATTGATAATGTCTCAGATTCGATGAAATAGAGTAATGTCATCAACAGTAGAGGCTACAGAATTCTAAAGAGGAGAAGCTTAGGGGTAGGGATCTGGTTTTGAGGGGAGGAATGATGGGGACTTGTCTTGAGGCTGAGTTCGCATAGTAAGCATGTCTTTATGGCAATTGTATGTGACTGGTCCATAGACAGAGCAGCATTCTTGAAGAACCCTTTTATTCACACTGTACATAAGAATGCCAAAATTTCAGCACTCACTCTGTGTCTAAGGAGAGTACTAGGAGTGATAAAGTGTGGTTAAGAGATGAAGAAGGGACAGAAACAGGTCCATGTCACTGCAGCACAGGGAATCAGGGAGGACCCTCATTTGGAGAGGAGCCCAGGGACTTGATCCCCCAGGACTCGGCAGACCATAGCAGAGAGCTTGAATGTTACCCTGTGTGCAGTGGGATGCCATTAGGGGAGTTTGAGCAGAGAAGCAATTGACATTTTTAAATAGATCATCCTGTTTCCTAGGAAAACAATGTCATAGAAGTAGTAAGGAAAGAAGACAGACGAGAGGTTGATAAGGGTTTGGAACTAAAGGGGAGGATTAGAGGAGAGATGAAAAAATGCAGTTAAATCCTAGTAAATATATCACCATATCCCTTCCTTCAGAGCTCACACACACAACAAAATATGGCAAGTGGCCCCAGCATTCTCTGTCATTCCCCCAGGACGGAGAATTGACGACTGATACTCTGCAAGACTGGAGCTTTTGCTCCTTAAGTACCTCTGTCTTTTCATGGCCACATCAGAGGGTGTTTCCAGGCTGGACTTCTGGTGTTGGAAGCCCTTGGACTCGTGGTGACTGAAGCTCACATTTCACAACTTGAACTCCCAGCATCACCGTGGCCTGGCCTCCGGGTTCATGGATTTTTCTGCTGGCTTCCAGTTCTGGTGCCGGAATTTGAACAGTCACTCTCTTCCCCAGCCTCCCCCTCAGAAAACTGCCGTTTCATCACATTTTTTTTTTTTTATGGTGACTCAGTCGTGCTTTATGAATTACATACTTTTGGATATTTCCAAATAGTACCTCAAAAGTGTTTGCCCAGGGACTGATTGATTTTTGATCAATTGTCAAATGTTATATACACTGGAGGGCATGGCATGTAGAGGAACCTTATCATTAGGTTGAAGATTGGAAGCCTCCAACTAAAATGCTTTTATAATGTGTCACAGCTTTGCTTCCTCAGAATTGTCTTTATTCTAAAGATGGGTTAATAATTCCATAGCCATGTTTAATTATAAAGCATACTGTACCATAAGATACTAAGTAGGTAATTTAAAAAATATTAGTCATAAACATTATAGTAAGAAAACAAAAAAAAAATCACTTTAGAAGTTGCCTTGACTATACTAAACTGAAGGCAAACCATGACAGATTTCAGCTGATAAAGAGAATTTTTATATTCGTGTCAGCAACCGCAAACAGGAATGGAATGCAATTTGCAACTAACAAACCATTCCATTGCTTTGAAAATATGTTGGGTCACTTAAACAATTATTCCGTTTCTCACCCAGTTCATTAATAATGACAGACAATAAATCAGCCCTATCTAAAATACTTTCAGAGCAAATGAGCCATCTGGATTTCAGGAAGGTCAAGAGAAGGAACACATGAAATAAGTGTTTCCTAATCGCCTCCTATACGACTCTGGCTCATCTCCATGAAGCCCTGAAGTTCCTCTTCGGTGTGGTGTGCTCTGCAAACTTACGAAATACGCTAGATTCCAGATGTGTCCAAAATCTCACAGTTTTTGTGTGTGCCCAGGAGAGGTTCTGGTTAAGCACCAAATTCTTTGTTGTTTTTCCTTTTTTTGTCCCCTTGTATTAATTACATTCAAAATTAAAATACTAGCATTTTTCTTAGTATTTATCCTGAGACTATGAATGTACAACAGTAACAACAAAAATAGAATTGTCAAAATTTTTCTTTTATGTGTTAAATGATAACAAATAATTTATAGAAACTGTCATTAAAATTCTTGATCAGACCAGATCACTGTCCATTACAGCCACTGCAGTATATGCATATGATTTTTTCATTCATGTTGGCGTCTTTACATAGATGACCTTTCAGTTAGCCTTTGGTTTTGACTGTTAAGCAGTCAGTGCCCAAGAGGCAGCTGTCAATGTTGATAAAAATGGGAATAACATGACAGCCACTACCCGCTGTGGCCAATTTCTCAAAGACTATTTACTGAGGATACAGGACCATGTAGGATGTGTAAAAGCCCTGATTTCTGGGTTTGGTTGTTTGGAATAACCATGGTCTAGAAGCTAATTTCTGCTGGTTCCCAGATCCAGGGTGGCTAAGCAGAAGTGCTGGCATTAAGAATAGGGGGATGGGAATGGGGACCTTACGATGTAGCCCAGGGCCCAGATATCCATACCTGGGCTGCGTGTGACTAAAACTAATCTCACATATTGGCCTTGCCCATAAGTTACATGACTTTGCTGTTCATTGTTTGTATTACTAAGAACCTAACTTTATGCCTGCACTGTGCTAAGTGCTTTACGTTAAATCAGCAATTCTTGCCTTCACAGTAACTCTGAGACAAGTTTCACATTGCCAGTTAACAAGGCACGGAGTTGGTCAGTAACTGGCAAGGTCACGCAGACTGCGTATGAATACGCTGAAAATCTAACTCCGGTCTCTCTGACTCCAAAGCCCGAGCTCTTCATCTGTGCTAGAATATCTTTCGTAGTCCAGAGAAACACGGACTGCCATGACACGCTGCTTGCAGGTCAATCTGGAAAGTAAGGATGTAGGGAAAGATGTAAAGGTTTCTTATCAGGTAAATATTCACTACTAATCGCTGTATGTGTTGTTGTAAATTTTTTGACAAATGCTTTGAGTTCAGTTGGATTCATGGCAGACCCTGGAGTACAAAGTATGGTAACTGGTCCGTCAGATGGTAAAGGGGCAGACGTGACAGCAAAGGAAGCAGTCTGGCTACACCGAGGTTCTCCTTGACAGATGATGGTAAATGCGGTTGGTAAAGTAGGAGGAGCTGGAATGTGTCAAGATCCTCAGAAGCCAGGGACAGGATTATGGATGTGACAGGGGGAGGGCATGAGGCAGAAAGGGTCACTGAAGAATTTGAATGCATGGGAAGTGTAGCAGTATTGCCTTGGCCATGGCAAAAGTGTGGAAGACCTGGGAACCCGGAGCTGTGAAAAGCCAGCTTAGAGCTTGTTTGCTGTTACCCGGCTGTAGATGGACGTGGCTCAGATGCTAGTGGTGGGAGTTAGAGAAACACAGAGGGAGGGGTGAGTGGAAGCACAGACTCCTTATTAAAACTGACAGCACCTTGATGTCTGAGGAGAGGTTGGAGAGTTTAAGCCTAGACGGTTTAGAGAAACAAGATGAGGGATTTCAAAGGCAGAGTTGGTTTGGAAGAGAAGATACAGCTAATTTTCAAACACCGTGACTTTGACCGTTTGGGAGATCTGCTGAAGATTTCCCAGGGTCACTGGAAAACGGACCCGAGTGGGACTGAAAGATGGGGCTGCTCTCAGAGATGCTCATCTGATAACAGTGCTGAAGGCTGAGTGTGGAGACAGGAGAGCACAGGGGCCACGGAGAGAGCCTGAGTTAGAGAAACCTTACCTAAAGAGGGCTGAAGGATCAGAGGACTCAGTACAGGAGAGAGACTGGCGTCTCTTATTTCTGGGGGAAGTAAGTCACTTTACAAGAAGGGAAGATGTAGGTTGCCACTTGTCAGCTTTGTCGTCCCGGAAGTGATGGTGGTGAGTCCTCATCTCATGCTGGTAGCTGTCGTCTGCCCCTCTTCCACATCCTGCGGTCCGCCTGGGGGCTGGCCTGTGTGGCCTGTGTCAGCAGGGCTCCCACATCGCTGGCTTCCTGTTGGGTGTAACCAGTGGGGAGCCCCAGGTGGAGGTGGGAGGGAGGAAAGAGGCTGAGGTTGGGATGTGTATTCCTCTGGCTCCCTTCTTGTAGGGCTGCCTCAGATTGGCTTTATCCCTTGACTGAAGGTCACTGCTCCACTGAAACTGACCTGTTCAACACGTTTTCTCCCACTGGGCTCAGTTACTTTCCCTCCTCTTATCCTTTTTATAAATGGGGTGGTGTGTTCGCTTCCTGTGGCTGCCATAGCAAATTACCCCTAGCCAGGTGGCTTAAAACAAGAGAAATGTATTCTCTTAGAGTTCAAAAGATCAGAAGTCTGAAATCAAGGTGTTGTCAGCATTGGTTCCTGCTGGAGTTTCTGGAGGAGAATAGCCCCTGGTTTTCTCACCCCATCTGGCAGCTGTTGACGATCCTTGGTGTTCTTTGGCTTGTAGACATGCCACCCCGATCTCTGCCTCCATCTTTAAATGGTCACCTTCTCTGCATCTCTGTGTATCCTTTTCTGTCTCTTACAAGGACACCGTCATTGGATTGACAGCCTCATCCAGTATGATCTCATCTCCATCCTTTGCAAATTCCCCAAATAAGATCATTTTTTGAGTGGATGTGAATTAAAGGGGATGGGGGACAGTATTGAGTGCACCACGGGGGGCAGCAGCTCCTCTGTGGTCAGCCCTGAGTTCCTGTACCTGCGCTGGGGCTCCCCTGCACCCTGCCCACGTATTTGTGCTTTAGCCCCTTCGTAAACAGCCCCTCCTTGGATTCTCCTAATTTTCACGTGCCTTCTCTTTCCAGTTGGGACTCTCTGTGATGAACATCCCTTGGGTAAATTTCTTACCTCTTGTAAAAACTTGTATTAGAACTAACTCATCATAGCTCCCTTTTTGTGCTCAACTGCCAGGCAAGTTAGCCCTAAACATAGTGCTCAACTGTAGAAGCTCTCTTGAGCCTCAATTTCCGCTACATCTATCTTTGGTCTTGAATGACTGTGTTACTTTGTTCTCATCTGAATGTGTCTTTATAAATTATTTTAAAAGATAAGACATTGTGTAACTTAGTAGGAAAAATGCTGCTTTTTCAAGTCTCTTTCCCTTGCCAAATTGCTTACAGTTTGAAGTTTATCCTCAAAGGAATTGAGTTGGAGTGTCTATTTTTCACATTTAGGGGGATGTATATTTGGCGCATGTAAAGCATTAGGTCTTGAATTCACACTGGTTGATGATGACTGGAAGGCGTGTTTAGGTGGTTGTTCCTGTGTGTGTGCCTGAGTTGGTGTGTGACTGTGATAAGCCCACTTTGTCATGGTGAATGTTTCACAGCACTGTTAACACAACCTGCGCATCAGGCCAATGACAGGGACTCTTATCCTTCTGGGCTGTCTTTTGGTCACATGCTTAGTTTGAGGATGCCATCAAGTGGCCCTTCAGAACATGAAGAGGAACGTAACATCCAAATCACTGTTTTCAACTCTTAACAGTCTGCGTGTGGTCCAGAGTTCTATGCTTTTGCGTTTTACCTCCCACACCTCCAGGGAACTTTCGACTAGGATTAAGATATCTGGCATTTTTCGTAGAATTTTAGAGCCAGAAGGAAGCTTAGAAGCCATTTAACCCAACTAGTCTAACTCCTCCCTCATTTTGCAGTGAGTAAATGAAGGCCCAGGGAGGTGACCCCGTCACACAGAGCCCCACGGTGCATTCGTGTTACAGCGAGGGCGACGTTCCCATGCTCATGTTCTTTCCACCGTGATTTGCTACATGTGACTTTGAACAGCATCCGAGTAGCACAGAGAGCAAGTGCTCTGGAAGTTGAGAGGGGAGAGCAAGTCGCTTCCTGCGTGGCTGAGAGGGCCAGGGCCGAGTGAAAGAGGAGGAAATGGAGATGAACCTTGAAGCATGGGCAGAGGTTAGCTAAGTTCCGGCTCACACAGGAAAGGCAGGAAGACAGTGCCAGCTCCAGCAGGTGACCACCTGCGTGGATTTGCCAGGGAGCCTACCCAGCCCTGAGGCAGAGGATGTAAAATGCAACTGTCTTCATAGCTCTAAGGCACACCCAGTATAATGTGCTAGTCAAGTTAATCCAAGCAGCGGCTTTTTTTTTATACAAGTGAGAACAGTACTGGTCAAGCAGAATCCTCAGTTCATCAGGAAAATTTCACTTGGGCTAAGAAAGAAAAAGACATTCTAGGATCAGATACCACTGCTAAGAGCTAACCACTGAGGGAAATATTTTTGAGTAGAAGAAATCTAGACTAAACTTGTCAAGGAAACATGTTTTAAGCTAGAATTTAATTTTTTTTATGGTAGCTTTTATGTAAACATTTTATTCAAGAAGAGATTTAGATCTATAGAAAACTTACAATAATAATGCAGAAAGATTCTGCGTGCCCACATCCAGTTTCCATTTTGATCTGACATTAATATGTTATAACTAATGAACATACTCTGATACATTGTTATTAACTAAAGTCCACACTTTATTCAGATTCCCTTAGTTTTTACCTAGTGTCCTTTTTCTCTTCCAGAACCCCATCCAGGATCCCACATGACATTTAGTTATCACATCTCTCTAAGCCATTAGAATTTAATTTTTTTAAATCTAATTTCTTGTGGTTATTCCAGAGATGAGTAAAAATCCATGAAACTAGAGGACGCGTGGAGAATGATTATACTGAGACCCCATGCATTTATGGTCAGTTGTCAAAAATTCAATGATCTTGGCTAATTATTTCCCCAACTTTTGAGACTATGTTCATTCAATCAGTGAATCGGCTAGGTAACATCCATCAGCACACCTTCTGCCAGATCCTGGGGAAATCAGAAAGATGAACATGACAAGCTTTGTGCTACCGAGGAGCTCACAGTCTGGGTGGAAAGACAAACGTGAACAAGTCAGAGCGGAAAGTGGAGGCGGGATATTTTAAGGAAGGGGTCTTCTGAGATGGACGTTGGATGAGAATGGGTTATGGTGGAGAATGATGGTGAGGAAAAGAGGAGCGGGGCCACCTCTGCTTTGCAAAGGACCGGGCTGGGCTTGTAGGCAGTGGGAGGCAAGAGATGACATTATATAAGGTGATAGGTATATTTTTAAGTATTTTCACTTGATGGGGTGAGGGAAAGATTAGAGACGGGAAGATGAATTTAAAAGGCTATAAAAATGGGAAGAGTGAGAGATTTTAAGGTCTGAACTAAGGTAGTCAGCATCAGGGATAGAGAAGAGAGGTGGATTCCAGAAACATTTTCGAGTGTCCATCCAGGGGCCAGGGCGTCCGTGTAACAGTGGGATTCGGAACCCTGGCTTTTGAGGCAGGCAGAGCTGGGTACAGGTTCCAGCCCTGACCCTTAGGAGCTGTGTCACCTGGCAAGTTGCTCAACCTCCCTGGGACCTCTGTATAGTAAGGATCACGCCTCTCCATGGTACAGCCGTACTGAGCATTGAGCATGTAACGTGCACTCAGCAAACCACAGCCGTAGTTACCGTTCCTGCTGCCACGCTTAGAACCAGGTGCCCCGACTTCCGGCTGGTTTATTGTCCCCAAGTCACTCTTTCCCTGCAGCTGACACTGTTGGCAAGTGAAGGGGTGCTGAATTTCCATAGGAATCATTCTCATCACTCACACCCGCAGGCCGGGTGACATGAGCACCGCAGGCTGGTCCTCACAGGGAACAGGCACAAACCCATCCCCACGGAGCACACTCGTCATGCTGACAGCGCAACAGGTGGCTGTCTTCGCTTACTCGAGAGACAGCCCTTCCTCTACTTAGATTTGCAGACCGCTGCTGGTTCTCTGTTCCTTTTTGAGAGGCTTTGTTATTCATTGGTGACATAGAATGTTGTGCATCTTTTGATGGGGGAGACAGTGCAAAACTGGAAGGGATTCAGCCGTCCGCCTCCTCACCAGTGAGTTATGGCTGTTTGATTTAAGCACCCTAGCAACAGCATCGCCGCCAGCCACAAAGCCCGGCGTCCGTGCGCCTCGGCTCTGGCACGCCTTTCATTTCTGAAACGGAATTTATGGCCTCCTATCTAGTGTGCCTTTTTTTCCTTTATTTTTTTCCTTCTTTTTTTTTTTTTTTTTAAAGGAAATTGGATCCCTAAAACCAAATCATGTAAGCTTGAATTCCAAGAGCTCGGAGTTGGGCTCAAGTTCATCAGGCGAGTGTGTAGCACTGCCCTCTGGCTCACCTTTGTTTAGATAAATAATTGAAAGTGCACCGTTTACAAGGCTCGGGCCTCAGGGGCGCGCAGAGGAATCTGGCTGAAGCCTCCTTAATTGAAAGCAGGAGATAACCAACAGCACAGCCTGTTCCTCCCTTGAGATGTTAACATGAGGGGAATTTATTTTCTTTGGAATTTGTGTCCTCGGGTTGCCCAAATCAGAGTGACACACACACACACACACACACACACAGGGTTTGGGGGGAGGGGGTTAGATTTTCAGAGGAGGAAGCAGTCACTCAGCAGACGTTTGAGCGCTGACTACGTGCAAGGCCTGGGCTCAGTGTTAAAGGCAGTGCCACCCAAGTCCCAGGCTGCGCCGCAGGGAGCTCCCTGCTAGACAGGAAGAAAGGACACACTCAGCTTTCTAGGCTTGAGGGCTCTACTTCTCAATCCTGGCTGATTTCTTAAAATGCTGGTTCCGTTTCCAGCCCGAGATTCTGATTGAACTATTTAGGGTTTGAGCCTGGGCATAAGTATTTGTTTGTTCTTTTCCCTTAAACAATTCTCCAGTAGATTCTAGCATGTCCCCAGGATTGAGAACCACTATTGTTTTAATTTGATGTTTTCCTCTAGATATCCTGAGACAGATAGTGAGAGACGGTGGAAATCCCTTTGTGGTGGGTAGGAATTCCGGGAAGGCTTCTTGGAGGAGGAGAAAGTTGGCTGAACCTGGAGGGGAAGGTGAGATGTTTTGGGATCAGGCAGGGGGAGACTAGTCACGCTTCAGTTCAGCAGATATGGATTTCAAGGATTTCCTCCACGCTCACTGAGCCTTCTAGCAATTCAGCTCTCACTTTCAAGCTGCCACTCACTCCGTGTTGCTAAGTGCCCGCCATCCTGGCCCACATCTTCGGAAGGATGAATTGGCTCCACCTGCATTTCTGTCCGGATTCAGTAACTAACCATGTGTCCAGAGGTCCCTGTCCAGAGCCAGGGAGTGAGAGGAGAGGGCAGCCCCTGCACATAGTCCTGAAAAGCAGCATCAGACTGATGTTTGAGCAGAGCGTCCTGGCACTCCTAGGCCCAGAAGTTGACTCTGCTGATGACAACATATTTCCACATCCGCGGGTTTTTGAGTTGTGTTTTGTTTTTCATTCAGACCTTTTTAATGAGCAGCTGAGCCAGACACTGTGTGTCATACGTTGGGGACTGAGATCCTGGCTCTCCCCCTTCACTACAGCGGGACTTTGGGCAAGATCCTTAATTAAGCTCTGGCACTCGGTTTCTTCATGGTCAAAGGGGGATAATCACAGACTGTCCTGTCACTCCTTGTGAAGACTTAATGAAACTCCATAGGAGGTGGCCGTATCTCAGCTTGTGACACACGGGAGGTAGTCATGGCAACGCCCTCCCCGCCCTTCCTGTATTTCCATGTCCCAGGGAAGCAGCCCTGACAGTGGGAGCGCCGTCTTTGGAGGAAGGGCAGGCAGGTCCTGGGTGTGACTTTCCCTCGCTTGTTGGCTTCTGCCGGAGGGCACAATGGCACAAGACCATGCACAGGGGAGAGCACTCAATCCATCCTTTCTTACAGCCTTGTATAGACACTTACAGGGACAAACTGTTACGTGATCACATTACAGCTCCCCACCTCTTGCAGTGTTGCCTTGTTTCACTGATCTTAGCTTTATAAACACAAGAGAAGTCTTTTAAAAGCCTGCATTGTGTATTAGACACCAGGAAACGTGTGCAAAACAGAGGGCTTGAGTAACAACTTTTAACCTGTGAACTGGCAAAAAAAAAAAAAGTAACGGTGGCTAATATTACTGCAGACACCACATTTATTATGCTGCAGTACTGTGCATATTTGTCTCAGAAATTCGCTTTTTGTGCATATCAGTATCTGTAACTTGAACACGTGGTTATGTGAGAAATGTTACTGGGGACAGATCAGCCACCCTGTAGAGCTGGGCCATCTAGAAGCGGACCCCAATTCCATAACACACCCCCAGGAGCCTTCTTGGAAGATACTGGCCCAAGAGAGAAGTGCCCAGAGCAGCAGCGTTGGCTCCTTGGGAAGACCTTTCTCGTCCACACCTGCACTCCCACTGCCATCGCCCTGTCTGGCCACCACACATCAGTCCCCAGACACATCTCCAGATCTCCCCAGTGTTGAAGTGGTACCTCAGGTCCAGCGTGAGAAGACGGTTTCTAGCGTCATTTATTAAACTTCAGAAAGCAACCCCTACTTCCCTCATCACAAAAGCATCACTCCCACCACAATATCTGGGACTCTTCACTTTATCACAGTGCCTGAAATTCCATCAAAGAGTTACTCCTCTGAGTTGAGTGCCATCCTTTTTATAGTCAATGCCTTTAAATAGTGGTATCTTCCTTGGGTGCCCAGTTCTCCTCATGGACTCTTGTCTGACTGTCCCCTAGAATTAAATGAAAGGAACCCTCTGTCACTAGACTTTCTGGCAGGGCTTGGGCTGTGTGAGTACACAACGCTGAAGCTGCCATGGCAGGTTTTCAGGGTTACATGTGTCACTTAATCGCATAGCACTATTTACTCTTTATCTCACATGCCATACTTGGGGGAGGGAAGAAAAACTCTGCTCTCCAACTTCTGAGAGCTACTTGGCTTTAGGTTACATCAGGAGACCAGATGAGAAAGCATTTCAAAGATCTGGATGAGGGGAGTCAGTTACTCATATAATAGCGGGGAGGGGTCCACTGCGGGGAGGGGTCCACTGCAGGGAGGGGTCCTCTGTGTGAGGCAGCAATGCCTCTGTGTAGCAGTTTTATCCTTTCTCTCTAGTGGAACCCACAGAGGGATTCCTTTTGGCTGAGAATGGGAGCCAGACCCCAGGAAAAGCCAAGCAGGAGACAGAGAGCACGGGGCATTGCCAGTGAATTCCACTCTCACATTGCCAGGGACACTAGAACTTCTGTGCTGTTTAAAGAAAGCTCACGTTCCTGAACCACGTTTTCTCAGTTCTCAGCTTACTTTGCTCTGCCTGGTACAGCTGGTTTCTCATTGTTTAAACTCAAGCTCTGGCTGTCTCTCAAGGTTACCAGTGAATTATTCACTAATGCCTAAAACACTTGGACATTCAGCTGTTATTGACAGAATCCAGTTCTCAGTGTGATAAGGGCTGTGTCTACAGGCTAATGAAGACATTTGTGTTTGAGTCATCCAGGAGTGACTTCTGTCCGTGACACAGAAATGTGTGCTTTTGATAAGCAATCATGGAAACCCTACCTGGGGTTAACCCCCGAATCAAAAGCCTTTTATACTATTACTTTAAGAAATCAGATCTTTCATATGTTACCGTAACAGCTCAGAAAGAACAGATCTTCAGTTACAAGGAGCAGAAATGCCATTTGAATCTCAGGGATAAGGGGAGATGTTGTGAGGGTGCCGGGCTGGCCCTCGTCTCCCTCCTGAAGTCTCTGCTTCTCGCAGGAGACTGGCCAGCGCCCAGTTTCCTCCTACCACTTGGGTTTCAGCTCGCGGTCTCCCCAAATCTTTCTCAACTGGCAGAGCCTCAGCTATGCTGCCATGGTGAACCAGCCTGCATGCTGGGGGTTGGTTAGTGGAGAGCCCTGGGCGGGACTGTGTAACTGGTCCAGCTCACTGTTTTGTCCTGGGAGAGGTGCGGCTGGATTGGCTGCCCACGGTTCAGGTGGCCCTTCCCAGGCTTCTCAACTTAGATGGGCAAAAACATTACCTCTTGGTGCAGAGTTAGGACCATCCAGAGGCAAGTGCTAGTGAAGAGCTTTTCCCTGGGAAGACGCTGTGGACAGCCAGGCGCAGTGACTGACATCCTTGGTTTCAGGTACCTGGATAATTCGAGGTTCTAGCTAATAAGGCACTGCGACTATGTAACAAAAACGTCCCAGTGCCGTGTCCCTAAGGCCAAGATAACAAGACCTCTCCGTGCTTCCCCGGATGTCCTATCTCTGCCCTGAGTGGCCTTCTGTTTTCTTCCCTGTCGGGAAACAACTTAGTCACCCTGTGAGATCCAAATCCCACTCCACAAAGGATTTCCAGACCACCCCAGGCTGGGCCTGCTCCAGCTCTTGGTAATTCTGGGTGGACTGAGTGCCTTTGGACGTCTTGAGCATTTTATTATTTTCAAAGGTCCTGTTGTGGTTGAACGTTTCTTATGTCCTGTGTCCTTACACGAGTGATTATGCAAGTGATGGTATAAGCTCTTTTTACCTTATGATTCTTTATATTTCCCAGGGTGTCTATCAGTGACTTCCCAGGCTCAGCATTCAATTATTTGTTGATTCAGTGTGAGCTAACGTACTGTTTGATCTTCAGGCATTCCAGTATTTTCATAGTGCTTCATCATAACTTAAAAATACTCGTTTAATATATACTTTAACCCCCTGCATTGAAGGAAGGCAGAGGAGAGTAACAACAGTAGTAACCACTCCTGCTGTTACCATCAGTCCTGCTGTCACGATCAGTGTCCCTTTACTGGCCATTTCCTATGTGACAGCTACCATACCAAGTGCTTCATCCATCTCATTTAATGTTCAAAGTAACCCTAATATTGGGGAGGGTGTAGCTCAGTGGTAGAGCATGTGCTTGGCATGCACGAGGTCCTGGGTTCTATCCCCAGCACCTCCATTAAATAAACAAACAAACAAACCTAATTACCTTCCCCCACCAAAAAAAACCTCTAACAAAGTATACATTGGTATTGCATTTTTTAGAAGAAGAAACTGAAATGTAAGTTTATATATAACTTACATCAGTTCATGAAATGAGGAAGTGGTGGAATTGGGTTTCAAACTCAGTTCTGCCTCACTTTAAAACAGTTGCCCGTATCATGATACCATGCAGCATTTCCTTAAAAAAAAAAAAAATCTAACATTAATGTTCTGGGACAGCTTAGTGGACAGGGGTGACCCAGTTGCCAAGCATCCCCTGGATTCTGGTTCCAGCAGCGCCACTGAGCAGTCCAGGGCAGCTTGCCTTTCTGAGTCTTCCAGTCCTGATCACAAACAGCAGAGCATGTGTTATTTACTCCACATAAAGTGGAATATTTTTGGCCCCTGGAGGCCATCGATTAGTCATTATTTCATGCAAGTAACATACGTCTTACTGTCTGTCAAGTACTGCGGTTACCCACGTCTTTCTGTTCAGTACTCCTGCCAGCCCCTAAGTCCTTCTACACCTTGTAATACAGAAAAGGAGGAAGGAAGGAAGAATGAGAGCCTACAGGAGGCTAAGAAAAAACAAAACAAAAGAAAGACAAAGATAAAGCCATAACTCTTACACTTGTCAGTTGCATCTTAGGTTCTTTCCAAGGAAAGGACTCTGGCCAAGTTCAGTTCAGCCAAAATGTGTTGAGTATCTGTGGTCTTTCAGATACTGAACTAGGGGCTCAGGGTAACGAAGACCCAGTTCCTGCCCGGGAGGAGTTCAGGCTCAGGCAGTTAGAGGAGACAGGTTGTGTTGTGTATGACGGTAAAGGCACACATATCCTCCCATGACCCATAGGATAGTCTCAGAGCTGCCTGTATCCTAGAGCCCAGAACTACCCCCTTGTTGTTCGGAATCAGACTTATTCCTCTAAGGCACTACCTCTTAAAATTTGCCCCCCAAAAAGGAAAAAAATAATAAGAAATGACAGACTCTGTAATAGACCCAACATGGAGATGTGGGCAGCCTCTCCCTTCTGACTAAATGATGCTTCAGATATCAAGAAGCTTATGTTTTTAAAAATGGGTATACTTTTCACCAGGGACGTTCATTCCTGCACCTTAGAAATCCTCACCGGGTTTAGTCATGCACTGACACTCACATAAGTGGGGACTCCGGAGAACCACCACTTGAAGCGAACCTGTCTAGCCAGCTGTGAGCTGTGACAGCCAGGGCTGCCGCACTGCCCACTGTGGCTCTCGGGCTGACTTTAAAAACCTACCACACCCACCATGTCTGAGAGTCCACCAGAAGTCTCTGTCCTCTCCTGTGTGTTTGCAAAACATTTCAAGGTATCTGCTCACTCTTACCAATGTCTGGAATGACCAGGGGCCGATTTCTTGAAACACATCCTTCTAATTCTTGGCTTTGTTTTTCATGGGGATTAAGGGTGTGCCTTTGTGACCCATATTTCTTTTTCTCTGGAAAAATACTCTTAGTGGAATATTTCATACTGTCATTAATAGTTTTGCATAAAATGAATAATTCCTTAGAGCCAAGAAATTTTTAAAAATCAACTTCAATGAAGTTGAATGCACCAATTTTAAATCTACAGTTCAATGAGTTTTGACAAAGTATACACCCATGTGACCACAATGAAGATACAGACATCGTCATCACCCCGAGAGCTAGGGGAGACCTTAAAGATCACCCTAGTCCAAAGCCCTTTTTCCCCGGGGTAGGATGGGGACACCCAAAGTGGGACAATGATTTGTTCAAGTTCATAACCTAGTTTGTTGATTTCTTCGATATCCCTTCTCTTTTTTCTCTCTGGCTTCCTTACTCAGCCCAGTTCTTCCAGGATATCTCCCCAGATCACGTCCTGGGCACATGCCTTCCCTGAGTCTTTTTATCTCATACTCAGTTTCACCTGTCCCTCCAAAGACCTCCACTCTTACCTCGCTGTCTGAGGCCTCAGACATCCTGAACAATTATGTCCTAACTGAATACAGTTAATACTTTCTAGTCTTCCCAAAATGTACTACGAAAATCTTTGGTGTGTAGCTTCTTTCTGATTTAACCTGCATTGGTTAATGGTGACCTCACCCTCCAGGCAGCTACACTAAAATCAATCTCTAGTCTTGGACTTGTCAGTTTTTCTTATTCCCAACATCCAGTGTATTAGGGAATCCTATAGATTCTGCCTCCAACATTAAAAAAAAAAAATCTGTTTTCATTTTCCAATTCCCACTGCCCTGTTTAGACCCTCTTAATCTCTCGCCTGAAATACTTCAGTAGCCTTCTTAACTACTCCGTCTACAGTCTTGTCTTTCCGATCTCTTGGCTGGGCCTAGACGGTGGCTCTCTGACCTCAAATTAAATAAGGTTCAGTCTGGGGAGGCATCTCCTAAAGGTTGTCTGAGGATATCCTGAACCTCAGACAGGGAGCTTTTCCCCCCAGGGAAGCTGAGATTGCAGGATGGAGAAACTGAATTTGGGGCCACACTAGAGAAGCAAGACTGGAAGGTCGTGACGAGGGGTGGGGACCCCCTTAATATGGGGCCATACATCCTTCAGAGGCAGAGGCCACTCTAATGGGCCACACACTTCTGCAGCCCCTGAAATTGAGTTAATACTCTTCCCTCTGTCCTGAGAGAACACATATTACTTGTGTTATGATGCTTTTTTTTCTTTGAAATATACTTGATTTCCAACGTTTAGTTTCAGGTATACAATATAGTGATTCAGTTATAGATACATACATTCTTGTTCAGATTCTTTCCCATTATAGCTTATTACAAGATATCAAATATAGTTCCCTGTGCTGAACAGTAGGTCCTTGTTGTTTATCTCTTTTCTATCTAGTAATGTGTATCTGTTAATCCCAAACTCCTAATTTGTTCCTCCCTCCCTCTGTGTTATGCATTTAATGCTCTGTCTTGTGTTACGTGGAATCATGTGTTTGTGTCTGTGTGTTTCTTCCACATTAATTGTCTTCAAGGACCAAATTCAAATCTTCATCATCTCCACATCTTCTGTAACACCCAGCTCAGAGAAGAGGTGGCCCCTGGAGTCCCGCAGTCTGGGTTCGTGTCCAGCTCAGCTACTAATTTGAACAAGTCACTTAAGCTTTCTGTGCTTCACTTTTCCCATCTGTTAAAAAAAAAAAAAAAAGGTGGTTGTGAGAATGAAATAATCTATGAAAAATGCTTAACTTGGTGTGTAATAAGCTCTCAATTAAGTGTTGGTTGAATTAAGTCAAACTGAATGCTTCCAGTTCTTCACTAATTTGAAATTTTTAGTGTGACTTGGACCATTATTTATGTAGTTTGGTATCTAAAACAAATAGAAGCTTCCTGCTCTCATCTGTAAATGATTTGGAGGTAGCAGTCCCACTTTGGGTGTGGTATGAATTTCTCCCTCCAGTGACTTAGACCTGAAGTGGTCAGTTGTACTTGGTTTTCCTTAAAGGTTTTATGCATGTGAGGAATGGGATATGTCACAGCATGATTAATTAACCTGAGAGAGAGGATCTCAGATCCGGTCCCCTCTGTCTTTCAAAGTCATTATGAAGTCAAGTCTCTAAGACTTCCTCACTGAATTCCCAAGTGACTGACCCTGGGAAGAAATCTGAATCAGCAAATTGTGTTTACATGTTCCTGTACTGAGTTCTCTCTGGAAATGCCTCATTCACATGGTCAAGGGCAAGAAAGGGGACCGAGTGCCAAGGAAACTCTGCCCACTGTGTGGAAAGTAGGATCGTCGTCGCCCCGTCAAAGCAGAGAGTTCTTGAGCTTTGAGTGATTTACAGGGACATTTATATTTATGTTTTGAGGGTCAGCATTTCACAAGGCTCGAGGACTCCAGGCACAGTCGTTGCAGGAGCAGAGTGACAGGCTGCGTCTTCTCCGGGTGCCTTGTGGCTCACTAACCTTGCATCTCAGTAGCCTTCCTCCCAAGGCTTTATTTCCATCAGTCATTTTAGCCTTGGAGGGAATGGGTGTTAGGCTCCTGTAACTGAAACCAGAAATAGTGGCTTAAACAAGATGGAAGTTTGTTCCTCTTGCACAAAACTGTTCGGGCATCCTTAGTTCATATGGTGGGTGGACAGCACCACGCGCTCACCTCACTGTATGTTGATCCACCTGTTGCCGAGGTGTTATCTCGCTGTCCAAGACGGCTCACCACCATGGTCACGCTCCCACTTGTGGGGTGTGCGGGGGGGGTGTGTGTGCACCCCTTCCACTTACGGGTGGCACCTGAGAGCTACACACACCATGGCTACTCACATCCCGTCGTCCAGGCTCACTCACAAGGCCGTACCTGGGGGATGAGAAGCTGGGAAACGGCCCCTTTATTATGGGCGGCTACGTGCTCAGCTATAATTTGAATTTTTGTAACAATAGAAAAAAGAGAGTAGATGAGGAGGAACAGCTAGCTGTCTCTGCCTCAGCAATGATTTTCTGAAAATGCAGCTGTCGTGGGTAATTTGGGGCATTTGCTAGAGAAAAAAACAGAAGACAACTTTGAAAACCAGGTTGTTAGTTATTTGCCTTTGAGATCTGGCTCCATCCGGGATGCTGTTCTGTTCCACCTTGGCAGTGGGAGGTTAATATTTTCTATTAGTTTTAAAATATAATGGTTCCTCACCTCAAAAGTAATATCTGATAATTACAGAAAATGTAGAAAATACCAGCAGGCAAAATGAAGGTAGTGAGGATACCCGGAAGCCTGCAGTTTAGTGTCACGAACAGAGAGGTGAGAGCTGAACCCCCGAGGCTGGATCCACTCTTTGAAAAAGAGAAGGATGTGTTTCCGTTCTGTTAAATTCATTCAGAAATAAGGTTGATATTTTATAATAAATTATGGAGTATAATAAATGGAGTATAATCTGTTAAAAATATTGGATCACTATGTTATACATAATGTAACATTGTTAATCAACTGTACTTCTATAAATGAGTAAATATGGAGGAGTGAGGAAACTATGGCTGAGCTGCAGGGAAAGCCTAGAGTGGGCGGAGCCATCGGGAAACTTCCGGGACAGCCTTGGTAACCACGAGGACGACTTGTATTGCTCCATTTATCATGAGTATTGCAATGCCCAAAGATAGGTTTTCTCGATGAATGCCACCGTAACATATTACTGATAACCATTCAGGTGCTCCTAGAACGCTTTTAGAGAGTTAAGAATAGAACAAAAATAAATTAATGACCCGGGCTTTGGGTCTTACCATGTCACTGCATATGGTGAACCACGTGACTGCAAGAAACAATCTCTGCTTTCCATGCTCTGTCCATGGGCAGTGACCCACAGACTAGGACAAGATGCACAGCTATCAGTGTCTCTGAAAATTAGCAGCCATGAGAGTAAATGTGACCAGACAGGCATTGGTTTAAATGTGTCCCACAAATGGGTAAAATCGTTCCATTAAAATCCTGTCTAAGGCAAACGTCTATTAAACCAGTTATTTGAGGTTAAAAAAAGGAAGAACGAACATACTATTAAATAATACACTAAATCCCTAAAGCAGTTCCTTAATAAGTACTGTATATTGGTTCCAGGTGACTTGGTCAAAAGCAGTTGAGTTGAAGCCTGGTCGCTTCAGTTTATCCATAATATAATAAACTCGGTTTCTGGGTTAAGCGAGTCATGCCTGGTGCTTATATGCTTAAGCAGTCTCGTGAACATGACTCCTTAACCAATTTTCAAAACCACAAGTTTCTGAAACTACTGTGAAGTCTGACATTAGAAATGTACCAAACCATCCTAAAAATCCCTAAAGACTCCTTTCTTTTATTGTTTTATTTTCTCTTATTACAAAATCAATACCAGCTCATTAGAGAAAAATCAGAAAACACAAAAAAAGAACGTGAGGGGCCTCTTTTATCTCACCCACATGAAAAGAACCATGAACACCCAACCTAAGCTTTATTTCGTTTTATTTTGATTTTTACAAAGATTAATACCAAACTCCTTTTTCCCATTTATCACAGTATTTTCTTATGTTTCAGAAGTGATCAACTTCTCATTTAAATTAGGGGAAAGGCAGCCAGCAAACAAGACAACGAGGGTAAAAGAGGTAGAAAAGTTATTTGAGGAGGCAAAGAAGGAGGGAAAAAATGTGTGAGAAGGGAGCTGGGGGTGTCTAGCGTCGGCATAGTTGCAAAGAAGAGGTTAACCAATCTCAGGTTCTTATCTCTAAAATCTTCCTGGACTCCAGGCAGCCCTCTGCTGAGATCCTTGACCCTGTGAGTCTGAGGAACACTGATGTGCCAGGGAGATGGGGAGGCGCTGGCAGGAGCATCACGTGAAGGTGACTGCACGTGTTCTCAGCCCCGTCTTGTCCCCACGTAACCATGTACTCCCTCCTCTGCGACTCTCCAGGGTCCTTGAAGATGGCCATCAGAGCAGAGACACAGCGGGAAAACCACACTTCTTTCTGTATTTTCTGTTGGACTTAATGTATGCCAGCCCTATCCTAAGCTCTATATGCATCTTAACTCATTGACTCCTCCCACCATGCCAGTGAAGTGGGTACCACACCAGTGAGGTGGGTACCATTACTCTCCCATAAGGAAATCAAGTTAGAGTGACTTTTAAGTCGCTTGGCTAAGGCCCCACAGCTGGAAAGCATCAGAGCCTAGATTCAAGCCTGGGAGGTACATCTCTGAGGCAAGGGTCCTAACCACCAGCTATTCTGCCTTTGGAGCAGGTGCATGATGAATGTTTGAATAAATTTTCACTTGCAGCATGCAGGGGGATACATACCTTTGGGTTGTTCCCTTAGCTCCATGTAGGAATAACCTTTTCATATACACTTTGAAATTTTTTTGTCTGTAATTCACACAGTTAAACCCAGATAATACCATGGCCATGTTAATGGTTAGAGGGATAACTTCAACAGTGTTTCTTCCTCATTGGATCTTTCTGTGTATGTTTGGGAAAGTAGCTATAACATAAAAATGGTTAAAATGGTAAATTTTAGGTGTGTAGTTCAGTAACATGAAGTACATTCACATTGTTGTGCAACAATCACCACCATGCAATCTCCAGAACTTTCCCATCTTTCCATACTGACACTTTCTACCCATCTGTAGCCTGTGTCGGAATTTTCTTCCTTTTCAAGGATGAAAAATATTCCATTGTGTAGCTATACCACATTGTGTTTATCCAGTCATCTGTCCATGGACATGTGGGTTGTTTATACCTTTAGCTATTGTGAAAGATGGTGCAATGATCAAATATCTATTTGTCTGTGTTCAGTTCTTTGGGGTACAGAAATGGAATTGCTAGATCATTGATTTTTTTTGAGGAACCACTATACTGTTTTCCTCATTTGATTTTGACCACCAGTAATTGTGCACATAGGAGCAGGTTATACCTAACATACTCCATAGGATTCTCTTAATATTGTCCTTGAGACTGGGCAGTAACGGCTTATGTGTAGATGAATAAATCAGTTTGTTTTGGGTTGGTTTGTTAGCTTGCTGAAGCTGTCATAAACGTATTATTCTGTTTGCCTGGGAGAGTCACTTTCTGGTTAAAGGGCCGGAACCAAGCATGCCTAGATGAGAGGTGAGTCATTTTACTGGGTTCGGTTCTCAGGTCATCTGATGTAAAAGGAATTCTAGTAGCTCACACAGTCACGCAAAGCTCAGTAAAAGTGTTGGCAGGGGGAAAAGGTTTAAAGGAAGAGAGGAGAGCTTCCTCACTCTGAGGAGCTTTACCAAAAAATCCAAGGTGGACTTTCTTCAAGCCTTTAATATTAGCCTCGAGGGATTCACGATCTGTGCTTTTTTTCCTGGCAAAAGTTCCTCTTGGACTCCCTTCTCGGGCATACCGCAGCGTGATTGGACTGGTCAGAATACACGATACAGATTGACTCTGTGCTTTGTCTTCGTTTCGGACTGACCGGTTGAAGATGCAAGGAAGCTACCGACCATTTGCCTTTAGAAGCCATCACTAGAAGGGCTTCATTGTCTTGAAATGAAATATTAAATTGAAAGGGTTTTTTAAAAAACATTTGGAAACTCTCTGTGCCTGGACAGGATTATCTACTCATGGGTAGGTTCTCCTTGGTCCTCTGACTTGGTGTCCCAGTCTTGAACTTCCTGGGTATAGTTTTCCAAAAGAACATGCCTTCTGCCTCTTGTCCATCAGGCTGACTTCTTGGGTTTCGGGTGGGAACGGGGAGTCGAGCTTCTCAGCAGACTTTCAAGTCATCTTGCTGTCTTCTGGCCTCCATTTTCCTCAGTATCTGTGGTCTCCAGTTTCTACAGCTTACTGAGGTCCTGCAGGGTGGGCTGGCTGGCTTCTCCATGGCAACCTCCGCTGGAGGCACTTAGGTTTGAAGTCACTCCACTCTGTGAAATCATTTCCCATCCATGGGCCACGTTCATATTCAGTTGACCCTTGAACAACATGCGTTTGAGCTGCACAGGTCCACTTAGTATGTGGATATTTTTTTCAGTAAATATTTATTGACATGACTGTATTCTTTGTACTACGCCAGTTCACATAAGAGACTTGAACTTGCGTGGATTTGGGTCTATGGGGGCTCCGGGAGCCGATCTCGGATGCTGAGGAAAGACTGTATTGTGGTGCAGAGTTAGATCTCCTAAACCCAAGGGATAAGAGCTTGCATTTTTATTTCTTTTTCTCCTCCCCATTTGGTGTTAACTTTTAAAAGAAGATAATGACAAAAATATTACTTTTCTGTCCTCTCGAAATCCAAAGTTTCTCTCCCTCCCTGCTTCCTCCCCTCCCTCCCCCTTCTCTTTTGTGTTTGGAAGAAGAGACAGCGTCTGCTGTGAAATAAGTGGAGGAAAGAAATGTCACGAGATGAAAGCATCCGGGAGGAGTTACTTTTGCTGTGTTCTTGCTGGGTTCCTAAAGCCGCAGCTTAGGACACTGGTCTGACCCCAAACCAGGCCCGGTGCTGAGTACCTCGATTTTATTATCTGTAATCCTCGTGATAATCCTCTAAAGCAAATAACATCATTCATGTTTTATCCACAAAGAATCACGCTCAGCAAGTTTTTAGAAATGAGCCCAAGGCCCATCCCGAGGGCAGAGCCAGAACTGTAAACCAGGTTTGCTTGACACCATCTAGCTTGGTACCAAGAACTCTAAAGACTCTAAGAAGTGCCGTTTTTCTCATGTTTTGAAAAATCTGGCCTATCTGGTGCATGTCCAGGCAGCTATGCACAGGAAGCCCCAGGTGCCTCTTAGGGGCATTTGCTGTTGCGTTGGAGCAGCTGCTGAGATGTTTCTTGCCTGCTAGCTCACTTGCCCTTCCAAGGTGCCTTCTTCTAGCCCTTGAATTCCGTAGGCAGTTGTTTTTTTAAAAAAAATTCTTTTCTAGGATCTGGTAACTCACAGCAGACAGCTGGATGCTGATCTCTCCCTTATCTTCATTCTCCCAAAGGAGTTGTTCCTTCCAAAGCTTTGACACACACTTGGTTGGTGGGATATATTTCTGGCTGCACTATTTTTATTTATGATTTTTTTATGCGTGTTAATACTCAGGGGCACCCAGGGGAAACCTCCGCAGACTTTCCTGATTACCAGATGTCGCCCTTTCAGTGTAGCAACCATCTCATCACCACTTCCCCTTGCCAAGAAATGAGAACAGCCTTTGCACTTGGAAAACCCAAGCTAGGACACGTGAAGCATATTAAGAAGGACCTCCTCCCCTGAATCTGCATGAGCTTTTCCCATCTTAGTTTGTTTTTCTAAAAGATAAAAACTACACAGCCATGTTTGTAGTTAGATCTAATAAGTGTCCAGGCTTGCCTAACAAGGAGATTTCACTTTGGCTCCACTTCGTTATATGTGAATTATGTTGTAAGTAATCTTTGAAAGTGCATAACATGTCCAGCCAGTGTTTGTTTTTTTATGCTTTGGAATATTTCACTGTTTATTTTAAGTGGTGGTTAATGACTGATGAGTGTTTAACGTGCAGAATAATGCTGTATTCCCAGGCGCTCTGGGGAAGCGGGAGGGTACAGTGGCATCTCAGACCTCCTTCCCTCGAGCGGAAGATGGTGTTAGTGATGCAGCTGAGAAAAAACAGCTAAGGGGAAGTTAATTCTTAGCTAAGCAGGTATTTAAATGAAGCATGTCCATCCTGAAGCTCAGATTTTCCGTAGCCTTTTGAAAGCACATCAAATCACCCATTATCATTTAATTTCACAGAAAGGCAAGTGACAGGTGACTTCTAGCTCCACTGTGTGGAAGGCCCCAAGCCCTTGAAATGCTCAAAAAGGTCAGAGTGCCCAAGTTTAATGTCTTAGACGTTGAGAGAGAGATTATAAGGATTTTACCATTTGCATGAACTTTAAAATGCCACAGAACACCTCAGAGGCTGTACCTTAGATGTGTCATTTAAGTAGGAACAAATAGAACCATATGTTTAAATGTGGTGTTATATTGAGATGTGAGTATCAAAAACACATGTTTTCCCCTCCATCCAGCTTTCTCATGAATCACTGGAGGTTTAGATCATATAGCGCACTGTTCTTCCTCTTAGAGTTTTTTGTAGGCACAGCCTCAAGTCTTTAACAGTAAGTAATAACCGTGAAATTTCAATGAGCACTCTGTTAAGCCAACTTTCTTTTTTGGTTGTTAGAAACTTGGACTTTCTTAAGCCGTGGGAAACTAGGCAGAGTTTATTTCATAAAATGTAAAGGTAGGTCTTCTATCTCTATTACTGCTGCTACTTCTAATAATATAAATACACCCCTTGGGCTTCTCTTGTCATGTAAAATTATAATTGAATTGGAGATATTGGGAAATTATGTCTAGTGGGAAGACTCTGGACATGGCCACAGATTGTTCATATCAGTAAATTACATATACACATATATTTTCTTTTAATGTAAAAATAGGTGGATAAAAGATTCAAAATGATTTATATCGAGTGGAAAAGTACAAGTAGGCAAATGTATCCTTTGCCGGGGGGGACTTAGCTGTTTCACTTACGTCTGCTTTGGGAATATTCCAAATGCCACTGTTTGTATAATGGAAGCCCACTTATTTTGCTTTTGAAATAGGATTATCTACCGCATCTGGGCCACACAGGAGACGCTGCAGGGAGGAACGAGGCGCGGTGGTATTGCAGAACACAACTGGGCATCAGAAGTGTTCTGATGTTTACAAGTTGTGTAAAATATTTAATGAAAATATTATAAAATTTCAAAGTTTGGGGAAGAGATTGCTTACATTTCTCCTATAAGTGGTAATTCACCTAGCAGACCAGTTCACAAATATGGAATTGACCAATAATACAGTTAGATTATACTAACTTGCAAAAGTAGAAAATAACTGTTAAATTAATTTTTACTAAGATGTGATAGGAAAAATGCATTTAGTTGTGTCAGATTCTTCTTAAAGAGACAGAAGTCCTTGTCTAACCTCGGTGAAGGTTCTAACATTTGACAAAAGTGGGGACTTGCTTTAGGACACAGATAATGCCTGATTTTCCAAATCAGTGGTTTGTGCCTCTGATTCATACGTACAAATGATGTGTTAACACTGGGGGCATGATAGGTTGCGGGTGATATGCAATTCCTAGCTGGTAGATAGTACTTAACTTACTCTTTCTATTCCACCTAGAAATCATATCCACATGCAAATGAGTCAGAATGACACTGCAATGGGAATAACCATAATCTGATTTCTTTTACAGTTACAAAGAAAAAGGTTTTTTTAATGGTAGTTTAACCATTGTAGTCAACTCAAAATATCTTGGGGTATGTTCTTGAGATTTGCAGATTCACAGGACCATGGTTAATTCTTAGCCTCTGAACTAACAGACACTGATGATGGAAGTGGGAAGGTTACTTAGAAGCCAGCTGGGACAGAGGGAAGAGAAAAATGACGGAGGCTGGGCAGATGGAGAACTGAGATTACCTACTTTTTCATTCATTACAAGTATATTTTCCTTTGTATCATTCAACATAGTTATAACAGCTGCTTGAAAGTTTGTCTGATAATTCCAGCCTCGGGGTTATCTCAGAGGTGGCACCGTTGGTTGTCTTCTCCCTTGAGAGTGGGTCACATTTATACGTGTTATGTTGAGGAGATGCTGGATCCTGGTATATTCATCCAAAGACTGTTGATGTTTTTTCTTTTAGCAGACTGCTAGCTTGATTAGACAAGAGGTGAAAACTGCCCTGTAGGAGTGGCAGCGCAAGTCTTCATTCAATCTCTTTTGTCTTTAGCTGAGACATTTTGGGTCTGCTCTTAGCACACAGGGGTTACCAGAGACTTGGGCAGAGATGATGCACAGAAGTGGGTCGTCTTCTCTCATACTCTGCTTCCTGGATTCCTCTTCAGTTTCTCGTGGCTCTGGATGCCAAGGCTTTGTCCTCTGTGTGATCAGGTCAGGAAATACTGCAGATTTTCCCTCAGACTTTTAGTTTCCACATGGCAACTGTGATCTGCTCTCCGGATAAAGCCCTCAAAAGCTGGAAATTTACCCTCTGTTGGTCCCTCGTTGAAAATTTCAACTCTCCTCCTAAATCTGTCTGCTTTTATTTACTCTCCAGAATCATGAGGTACTTGTTTGCTTCCATTCTGTCCAATTTATACTCATTATCTGCAGAGGGGCTGGTCTGTCAGGAGGTCTCAACTCTATACCAGAGATGTGATCTTTCCAGTGGAGATCAGCATTTTGAACTGATTGCACCATTTCTTGGGCAGAGACATAAGTCTGGGATGTTTATGTTAGGAGTTGCCTGTTAGCTGCTTTTAAAATTCAATTAATTTAGGTATATTTAGGTACCTTATGTGGTACAGGTATTTAAAAAAAAAAGAGACGCTTGAATGAGAGTTGGAATGCCTGGGTCCCAGTCCCAGGTTTGATAATAATTAGCTTCCTAATTATTATAATTATAAATCATTTACTAATCATACTAATATTATTATAATTAGCAAGTCATTTAAACCTTTAGCCTGTAGGTTGAGGGGCCTGGCCAGCTTCAAAGGTCCTTTTCATACTTAAATCTTGTAAGTCTCTAATCATCTAATAAAAATGTCTTGGAGTCTCAGAGTTAATTCACTTCACAGGACTCAAAGGGTCAATGCCATCTGTTAGGTGGGGGAAAGTGGTCGTGTTATACTGGGATTTTTCCTTATCTCAGATTCCCTTGTGAACACTCCATCCTGACTTCCCTTCATGCCTTAGTTCTTCCTGGGCACAAGTTATCTCATTCAAAGCCAGTAACTGAAACACATCACATCTAAAATGCGCTTTTGTTTGTCTCTTAGGAAGAAGTGCTGCAAAGGATATAAGTTTGTCCTTGGACAGTGCATCCCAGAAGGTATGTAACACAGATGATTGTATCTTCTCGCCTGATTTGTGACTAATTACTAGAGGTCTATAAAGTTCAGATGTTCGCAGAACGCACGTGGTATCTGTGCATGCGTGTGTAATTTCTCTTTTTTTTGGCATTAAATTCTTCTAATGCCAATTTGATTACACATGGCGGTCCCAGGCTGGGCAGAGGTGAGGAGGCAACATGAAAGTTTACTTCACTGTCAGCCACGAAGCCAGGTCTCTCTAGAGGACCTGGAGCCCAGCCAAGCTAATTACCTTGCATTATCTCCTGGACAACCATTTCTTCATCAGTCAGAAGTAAATGAATCCTGGCTTACTGCTCTCTTTGCAAAGGACAGAAGAGTTTGTTAAACCATGGCTGTCGACTCTGAGAAAGCGAATTTAGGAAAAAAGTTGGTTAGAAAATTACTCCGCTTAGGGTGGCTTATGTGGGTCTCTCCCAGACAGAATTTCTCACCGCCAGCCAACTCTGTGAGAGCTTGTTGGGGGGAAAAAACCCACAAAGTTCAAAATAATGATGTTCTTTTATAAGCCAGCTTTTCTCAGTTACCAGCTGAATCCTTGATATTTCAATTTAGCAGATACTGAAAGGAAATTAAGTTTAGGCCCATCCGTTTTAGATCCCAGTTAAAGACCTTGCCCAGCCTGATGAAAAACACATTACATAGATACCACATACTAGTTTCTTTAGATGCTACGTACAGTGGTTTCAAACATCTAGGCCTGAAACCAGGCTCCCTCCCCCTGAGTGAGATATCAGCGCCTAGGATTAATGTAACTTAGAGCTGAGTGTTTCCAGGAAAAGTGGTCCCAAGTGTTGGAAGCTGCTTTGCCGTGACTAACTCTGTTCTGTGGCTTTTCACTAGAACGCTTTTTACAGTTGATTTGTTTTCCTCGTGGGAAAAAGTCAGTGCGTGTTTGTGTTTATGGCTAAAGATATCTTTAATCAGAAAGGGTTCTGTTACCCAAGAAGGCAAAATATACATGTAGGATTTCAGAAAAGGTGATGTGTTAGTCACGATTCTCCAGAGAAACAGATTTATTTTAAGAAAGTGGCTCACAAGACCGTAGAGGCAGGCAAAATGGAAGGCTGAATCGAGTTGCTAACCTTGCTTCCTCCAGAAACCCACAGAGTGGGTGGGGAAAAAGGTGTGTTGGAGGGCAGGGGGACGGGTCACAAAAGGCAAGTAAATCCAGAAGAACAGAGAAAAAGCACAGCTGGCCGAGCAGGGCAGCCCACAGCCAGTCACGGCCGAGACCTTGCCCTTGAGCAAAAAGAGTGCAGAGCTGCTGTCTAGAGGTGATGTGTAGCTGAAGAAAGACGCTTGAGCAGGGACCACACAGGCGAAGCAGGCCTGGGGTCCCATCTGTGGGGAGGAGAATTTAGCAAGGGCCGCCTTCCAGGTCGTCATGAGATTGGCGTGGTCCTTGTCTCGCTGACCCCACCCACATCGGGGGCTGACAGCCCACTCATTCCACCTTCATATGTGGCAGAGTGAGTGAGGTCAGGCTCTCTCCATGTCCAAGGATAGTTTATCTGTCAGCACCTGGGGAAGATAGTGCCATGATGAATGAGATGCTGGATCTAGTCTGGAAGTCAGCGTTCAGCCCGAGCTTCTGACTTACGGCCAGAGCCCCTTCAGAGACTCATTACATATCAATTTGTTTGTAAGGGCTGGGAAAAGAGGAGATGCCCTGGTTCTTGACGAACAGTCAAGCACCCACTCCAATTTGCATAGGCTCAAGGCTGGAACAAGATGTCTAGCCATTCAACCTTACCTAACCGCTTCTCAGCATGCAGAATCAACACCCCAACCCCAACCCCCACCCGTCTGCACGCCCACAACACACAGACATCAGCCTCTCTTCACACTCCTCCCAACCTGCCTGACTTCCAGCCTCCATGCCCCACTCCAGAACCCCTGCTCTCATGTTATGATGCCAGCGCCCATCACAAGGGCTGGCTGTTCTTTGGTATTCAGCGGGAAGGAATTCCCTGTCTCTGCAGCAACTGGTAGTAAAAAGAGGAAACAGTTCCCCTGGTGATGCTGCCACAGAGTCTGGCTGTCAAAAGCATCTTTGCTCTCTGGATGAGTGAAAAGACCAAAGTTTGATGAGGGAACCAAGGTGGGGAAAATTACAAGTGATATTTGCTTTTAACCATTGAGATGCTCAGCTCAGCACTGTCACTCATCTTACCACTCCAGGAAGACGCCCCGTGCCCTGAAGACTTGATCGCCTCTAAACATAGCTGGTCACACCACAGTTCCCCTTCAGCAGAGTGCAGCCCAGAAAGTCTGTTCCCTCCCGGGGCTGGGTGACCCCTGCCCCCATCTAGTGACTGTGTTTGCTATGAGCTCACACTTTTCTTTTACAGATTATGACGTGTGTGCCGAGGCTCCGTGCGAACAGCAGTGCACGGATAACTTCGGCCGAGTGCTGTGCACGTGTTACCCGGGGTACCGCTATGACCGGGAGAGGCACCGGAAGCGGGAGAAGCCGTACTGCCTGGGTGCGTAGGCGAGGCGCCTTACTTCCCAGCTCCTGAGGAGGGAGCCACATTCTGATGCTTCTGTTGAACGTTCTTCCTCAGGGGAACCAGCTCTCAGGAGCCACTTTGGTCTTTGATTCTTCCCTTTCCGTCCTGATACTTGTTGGATGGAGCTGGGTCGGTATTACCCTAAGGATCGCTACCTTTCACCATGACTATTTTAAAAACGACGGCCAAGGGATTCTTCAGGGCGTGGGTACCAGTCCGATAGGTGATTGGCAGTGAGATGCAAGAGCAGGAGAACGGGAGCGTTACCAGTGAAAGCAGAGTAAGTGGGCGGGAGTGTGAAAATGCAGGAAGAGCGAAGCAAGAGGAAGCATTCTCTCCAAAGATGACTTGGAAAAGAGACTGAGAAGAGGAGGTGTCCACTTGGCAGGCGGGTTGGAAGTGACTCAGGAAGCTGAGGCCAGCCACCGGGGCTGCAGCCGGGTTTTGCAGCCGGGCAAAACCAGCACCACCCATCGCCACCAGCGCCACCAGCTTGTTCCGTCCCCCCATACCCACGGGCTC
This sequence comes from Camelus bactrianus, assembly GCF_048773025.1. NCBI lineage: Eukaryota > Metazoa > Chordata > Mammalia > Artiodactyla > Camelidae > Camelus > Camelus bactrianus. The sequence goes on along the minus strand of NC_133568.1, from coordinate 18,027,838 downwards.
CCATCCCTGCACTACTTGGTTTTCTGAGGCAGGTTTAGGGTCTCTGTCTCCTGGGGCCTAACCTGTCTCAGAAATATCCTGGCTTCTTGCTTCAAAAAAAAAAAAAGAAAGAAAGGTTCCTGGCTTCCCCTCCAGACTCTTGAGGGTGGAGGATGCGGAAATCACAAATGTGCAGTGAAGTGTCAGCTGGAGGGTGAACTCAGGGGAGCACAGAGGGACACAGGTGGGAAATGAACGAGCTGTGGTGAGCACCCCCCTGACCCCAGAGGGCTCTGGAGAAGCTCTAGACGTCAAGTCTCCTGGCCTCTCCCCCGAGGCACCTGGGACGGTGCCCTCCCCCTGACATTGACAAGGAATGGCATCGAGACCAAGGGAATAGAGGGGGACCCATGGGCTCTCCTACAGAGGGTGGGGTGCGCCCGTCTGCACCACAGTCTGAGGTGTCAGGCACCAGGGCTCTTATTTCAGCTGTGGTAGCTCCGGTACCCAGTTTGTTTCACTTGGGGCCTCGGGGGTCAGCGACACTAGCATTCAGCAAAGAGTTCCATCTATTGCTCTCTCCTTTCGGCCTTGTCCCCCCTCCTTCAGGCGGTAGAGGCAGCCTCGCACTAGGTGTAGGGCCGGGGCATGTGGACAGAGGTGGGCAGCTTGAGGAATTGCAGAAGAGGTTCCAGCTGTGAAATCTTAGCCTGCGGGTGACACAGTACAAACTGCCAGGGGACCATCGGGATGATCATGTGCCACTCCGCACCCCCAGGGCCTGGGCAGCTTGTGCAGGGAGTGGCTGGGACGTTGTCGGTGTCCTGGAGCACAGGGGGCGCTCTGTTCTCCAGCCACACGTGCCCAGTCTGAGTTGTGGTCGCTGCTGCCACCCGTGTCTTCAGCCAGGGAACAGGAAACGGGTTTGGGCCTCTCTCTCTCCCCCTGCTGGGAAACGGTTTTGTTTCCACCCCATCCAGTAGGGAAGCAAATCCTAAGTGTGCACAGTTGACATGGACTCTTACTGGTTCCTTGTTTGATGGTCTCATGGCTCATTTCCACTGCTCATGAGGGGTCCATTTAGGTCACAGATGAGGCTGAAATTTCCTGAGGAAAGCTCTCTCCATTAGACCCATTCTGACTGTTTTCTTTTATCAGAAGTGCCTTTTCCCATCACATCTCCTACCCGGGAAGGAGCCATTCCTGGTGGCGTTAGGTCACCATCGTGCTGTTAGAGGCCTACAATCACTGAAAGGAACATAAAAACCCTCAGCCGTTAGGATCTCGGCAGAAAATCATGTCTAGGATAGTACTTTTTCACAATGTGCTGCCATCTATTACCTCATTTTCTCTTCCAAGGAGCCCAGCAAAGTATTTTGGATGGGCTTCGTTACCAGGTCCTGTAGTAAGAACTCTGGAGGCAGCAGCGCCTGCATCAAGGCACATGACTTGGTGGCAGCAGAGCCACAACCGAGAACCTAATCACTGATCAGTTGGTAACCATGGTGACCCTACCTGAAGTGCTCCGGTCCTGGATGGCCCACATTTCTAGATGCCTACTTTATTCCCAGCTTCAGTGACAGAGGTCTGGGAGCGTGTCCTTTGCAGACATTAACAGAAGGGCCAAGCCTGAGGTCGCCTGTTGTGTTGGAAGCGATTTTGCCGAAACTGGCTGAGCATTCTCTCTGCATTTGGTTCAAACCCAGATATCGACGAGTGTGCCACTAGCAATGAGACGCTGTGTGCCCACATCTGCGTCAACACCTTGGGCAGCTACCGCTGTGAGTGCCGGGAGGGCTACGTCCAGGAGGACGACGGCAGGACGTGCACCGAGGGAGACAAATACCCCAGCGACACTGGTGAGTGGGGAAAGCAGAGTCATCCCCCTAACTGGATGGATGGATGGGCGGGCGGGCGCCTGGGAACCCACCGGGGCTCCTCAGGAAGCAATTGGCAGGAAGGGGCATTCATGATGACTGGTGGGTGGGACTTGGATGAGAGACAGGTGGGAAATAGGGTTTCACCCCTAGAGCCCTGGTGGGTGTGACATCTGGGAGCAGCAGCGGTTGTGAGCTGCTGGTGTCCTTGGGGAAGCCCTCCACTACACGGAGGTGGTATGCTCCTGGAAGAAGCAGTAGAACTTAGCTACCAGCTGAGACCAAACTTGGAGGAGCAGAGATGAGGCCAGAAACACTGTGTTGTCTTAAAGAGAATGAGCTAAATAAAAACAGGAAGCATTCCCACACGAGGCGCAGTCCACATCAGCGCTGCTGAACAGAGAGCCAGGCGCCCTGTGCCTGCCCGTGAGCTGTTATTTGGTTCATGATGCGATGAAAACAAAAATTGAGAGTGTTTGGAAGCTTTTAGTAGTCGTTCACTTGTATTGTATTTAACAAGCCCAGTCCACACTGGAGAACTTGTGAAAGCAGGCCTTTCTTCCCAGAGCTGGAGAAGCTGATGAACATTATTTTGACCAGATGCAACTGATCACTTAGGGGTGTGATCAGCCTGAATGTTAGGTCATTGTTTCATTCAAGTGTGGAGAGGTGGGAGGCAGGGAGTGCGGAAGGGGCCTCTGCATGCCTGTATCCAGCCCCTGCAGGCCAGGGAGCTGCTGTCACCTTCCCGAGCGCAGGGCCCTACTCTGCTCTGAGTGGCAGGAACGCCGTCTGTTGGGAGAGGTTAGCTGGGCCTGGGCCATCTCTGGGTGGGGAGGGAGCTCCTAGGGCAAGTCATACGTACCAAGAAATGCTGGGAGATGGAAGCCCAGAACTGTTGGGCACTTGGGAGACAGGGATCCTTCCGTGCAGCCTGACATGCAGGAAAGGGTGGCAGGCGGTGGCCCTCAGCAAGGACAGCAAACAGCTGGAAACCAGCTGTCTTACGTGGAAAAACTACAAAACAAATCCTGAAGAACATTGGTTGAGTCACAAAGAAGCCACCATACATATGAAGTCATACAAAATGTCTAATTGGAGCCAGCTCAGGACTGGCCAATTTGGGAATCATTGGAGTGAGTCCCAGGGCTTGGCGTGACACTTTGGGAAGCCGGAAGCATGTGGAGCCTGAGCGCCCAGAAATGCTTAAAGCAGGGGTAAACTGTCTTTTTGGCATCAGGGTTGATGGAGAAAAAATGTTTTCAGGCCACTTGATGATTATTCAAAGTTAAAATCACTTTGCTTTTGTCCCACAATGGGCAGGGTTGGGGGCGGGGAGAAGTGGGAAGTGTATCTTACCTCTTGGCTTCTGACCTTTGTGGGAAGGAAGAATTTCACTGGAAAACGAGGCGCAGCCTTTTAGCTGCTGATACATTAATGTGGGGGCTGACGAGAATTAGCAAGAAGAAAGCAGATTTTGAGCTTTTCGTCTTGGGGTTGGATTTCCAGCTGGGCTCTGAGCTCGGGAGCCGCTGGGCTTGGGCTGAGGGGTCCTCAACCCGGTCACCCTGTTGTGCTTCGGCCTCCGATTTCCATTCAGGTGACACCGTTTATGTAGGTGTGAAGGGCAGCCTTGAGCAAGTCAGGGTGGAGGGAGCCATCGGAGGCGGCAGCGACGCTGATGAGCATCAGGGCGGGACTGAGTGGTGAGCGTCTCCAAGTAAGAGGAGCTGGCCCGCCCGCGAGCACCTCCCGCCCGGCTGGGCAGTCATCTGCCCAGAGACCCGACCTTAACTCGCAGAGACCAGAGGAGTCTGATGGAATTTCCAGAGCCTAGGGGAAGATTTTACAGGCGGAATCGACTTGTTCTTTGGTCTCCAGCGGCCTCCACCTCTTGAAGTCACTCCTAGGTTCTCTGACCTCATCCCTCTAGAGTCCCCTTGCCTGTTGTGTGGTACCCCAGGAAGGGTCCGAGCCGGAGGCAGTGACAGGTGGGTCTTGGTGGGAGGCGCTCACTGCCTGCCTCGCTCTTGGGCAGTGAGGGTCCAGAGAGGGGCCCAACCCAAGCGCTGGGGCGTGGGAAGTTCTCACGGCAGCTTTGAAATAAGCCATCACTCGGTGCTGAGTCAGCCCTGGGACCACATTTCTGATCCCTTTCCTGAGAGATGAATTGTACTTCTTAAAAAAATTTTCAAGCGCACAGAAAGTTTCAGGACAAGAGATGAAGAGCAGTATTAAAGTGATGCCCAGCTTCACCTCCAAGGCTGAAGTCAGTAAAAGCTCTGAGCATTAATTTGTTCTGCACTTTATCTACTGTTTCATTTAAAGACGTCTTTTATCAGCCACTAATTACAGTGTTTTCCCACATTGTCTTCTGTAGGACTTTGGGGTCCTGGGAAGTGTTAATAAGCCTTTCTTTGTTTGGAAGGTTCTGTGTTCAGATGTTTGGGGAGAATGCATTACTGCACCCACTTCTTAAGGATTCATGATGTGAGTATGTTAAAAACCTATGAGATTGTCGCCAAAGAAGTTAATTTTGGTTAAACTTACACTTCCCAAAATTATTTTCTCAAACACTTCTGAACACCTCACAGATGATGGTGTCCTGAAAAACACAGTTTGGGAAATTCTAACTCATGCGCATCAAAGAGCTGAGCCCTGGGGCCCCGAACTTGATAGGTCATCTGATCAACATTCAGCAAGGATGGTGTCATCGCCAGATGAAGCAGCCGAAGTCCAGAGGAGAACTGTTGGCCACAGACTACAGAGCATCTCATAAATGAAAACAGGCCGATACGCTCCCATTCTGCCCTACAGAGAGACAGTCTGTTCTGATTGTGGTGATCTAAATGGGACATGTCCTCCTGTTTAATCTGTTAGAACTGCCTGGTGGTTATACTGCTGAGCTGTACTGTAACACAAAGCTCACTGCACATATTAGCCTAGGCTTTGAATTCTTTCCTCTTTGTCCTCCCTCCTCCTCCAAATCTCACAGCATCCAAACAGTACCGCTGTCTGCTGTATCATACTGCCCACCCGCAGCAGCAGCATTCTAAAAGAATTTCTCAGTATTTAATACTCAGTGACTAGTCTCTGCTGAGTTCACCATGTGGGCACTGAGGACTAGCATTTGGTTTTAGTGCTTTACTAAGAAAAACATTCCAACACTGGTAACCAATGACATCAGGGGGCAAGGACCAAGGGGAGTAATTCATACATAATGAAAATTATGAGAAAAGACAGGCACGTTCTATGCCCTGAACATTAGAATCATTACTCAAGTGATGTTGTTGCTCAGACTTGGCCTTCGGACCCTGCTTACTGAATTGAGACTCAAGGACAGAGTTCTGTATGAAGCAGAAAAGGCAACTTCATTTCTTTGCCCAGGAAAAGGAGGTCACAGTGGGCTAGTGGCCTCAGGACTGTGAGCCTGCTGGGGAGAGAAGGCAGGTGGAGGCAGGGGTGGTTATAAGAGTTCAAGAGATCATATACAGGGTAACAAATCATTGCAAAGTCATTCTTGTTTTTGGATGCAGTGGCCCCCTTCCCTCTGCTGGGCATGACATTCACCTCCGGTTTGGGACTCTCCTAATATTCCTGTGCTGAGAACAAAGGGTGCTTAGGAAAGGGGCCTATGGAAAAGAACTCCAGAGAAAAACTTGTGCGGTTTAAAGTCAGGCTGATAAATGCTTCTGGCATTTTAGGCAGGTTGAGGCCTGGAACCTCTCTGCAGTGCAACAGAATACAAAGAAACTATAAGGGGCTAAAAATAACTGCAGACGTAAGTAGTTGGGGTGAGTTATGAATAAGATGCACAAAATAACCCAACTGCAGTTTCAGAGGTGTCAGGAGCAAAATGAAGGCACGATGCATGGTCCCCATACGGGCCACCCAATCCCCCTTCTCTCCAGTCCAGACCTGGTCAGCAAGAACACGAGAAAAGCCATTTAAACTACCGTACAGGTAAGCAGTTACAAGTACCAGATGGTCACTCTTGACATAGGTACTTCGTAGAGGAGCTACAGTAGAGGATATGGGGGAGGAGTCTGTCCCCAGAAGACCCCATAAGATCCTGCTCTGTCACCCTGGGATTGATTGGGGTTGGGGTGGGAGGGGCTGGTTTTGATGGTTTGGGCAGCAGAAAGCAAGTGTCTTGGACTCATCTCTTTGACGACTGCGATGCAGTGGAAGGTTCCTTGGCTTGAAAGTTGCGAGGGGAGCTGTTAGCCAGAGCTGCTTCAGTCTTAACTGGCTGGGTGTCACTGGGCAGCTCTCTGAGCCTCAGTTTCCTCCTCTGTGGACATGAGGGACTAGATGGACTAGATGAGCTCTGAAGACCCTTTAACCATTGCAGGTCTTTTTCACAATTTGGTGCGACTGAGCATCAGTAAAGCAGGGAAAGCCCTACCAGCCCCGTGAATCCCTGTGCGGTTTTCGTTTCTTTGTCCTTCGGCATTTGCAAGTGCCAAAGCTCAAAGGCATGCCCAGCCTCAACACCTTCTAAATCAAGAACTTCCCCTCCAGTGTCTAAAAGATGAATAATTAACATCCAGAGATTCAGCTCAGAAGTATCTGGAACATCCAAGGCAAGATAAGCAGTTTCAGCTGTTTTGGACTAATTAATAAGCCCAATATTTCATCACTGTCATTTTTTAAAGGAGAGAGTGATTATTGAGTATAAACACATGTGATCTAAATCTTCCGTTCCTTTTTTTATTTTTTAAACCTTTGCATTGCCCAGTATCTGCAATGTTATTGTCAGAGGAATTTAAAGTCAAACACAGCTTCAGCTCATTGCTTGGGAAGCCAGTGGAAGGTCGAGGGGGGTGGCCTTGAAAGGTGGCCGTGCACCCATGGGCGTGGTGACACAAGCCATCCGGTAGTAGGCATGAAAGGCACACTCGATCACTTTGATTTTTTTTCTCTTTCCAAGTTTGTGTGGAGCCAGTGTGGTCACCCCAGGGCGTCTGTAGCACCGATGAGGAGACAAATTAAGGACATGTTGGCTCCAGAGTTAATTAGCTTGCCTGACTCTATTTTTCAACTTTTGTTTACTTTCTGATAAAGTGACCCGTGATCCCCAACATCATTATTACAGAGATGGCCAGGTGTTTCTTATAACTTTTGTGCTCCACTAATCCACAGATTAACCATTCTCAACCTGGGGAGCTTTAAAAAAGGCTGATACTGTTCCCTTGTGGTGACCCCCAGCTGAGCGGGGCGCAGCACGGGCAGTGGGATTTTTAAACGCAGCCGCCTTCCTTTCCCCAGTGGTTTCCGTGTGCCGCCAAGGTTGAGAACTGCCATCAGGGCACACAGATCTGCACAATCAACTTTTAAAACCCAGTGCACTTGGTGACTCTGCCCATATGAAATATGTTGAGAACATTCTTCAGTTTTTCCAAGCTTGTTAAATATTACTAATACGGTATCTCAGGAATTCTCTTTCCAATGCTTAGCATGTGTAGCCGGCTCAACGTCAGAAAAAATTAGAGCTCCACGCCCCCCTGTGGCTAATCCGTAGTACTGCACCTTTAAAATCTGAACCTGTTGGAGCCCAATGTTAAGTGATGCCTCCCTTAACATGATCTCGGTCAGGGACACATGACCACATCATTAGTGGAGAGGATCTCCATTGAGAAATATCTGAGAACGGATACCCCCATGTTGCTGCTGCACAGAGGAATTACTATTCCAGTGTTACGGTTGTGTGGGGGTGGACAGGGTGGGCTTTGTGGAACACTTGAACTGGGTCTTGATGGGTGGTGGGAGTCCACAAATGGAGACAGTGGAGTGGGCTTCCCAGAGGGGAGGACAGTGAGAAGAAAGGCATGTGGGCCAAGAAGCATAAGAAATGACTTGGAGAGTCATCGCTGGACTGTCCCTGGCTACTTGGAGATCCTACTGGTTATTACCTGTCACACAAGCACATCTGGCCCAATACCAAAGAGCTTCTAAGCCAGGAGAGTTGACACTTGCCTGGGTGTCAGGCTGGCCTGCCCCACCAGACCAAACTCCCCCTCCCCCTCCCCCTCAGACTCACTCTCAGCCCATATCGCATGCACACCGCTACCTTGGACAGAGACCCGGGGTGTCTGCACCTCCTCATCGGTAGCAAATGACCTCAGCTGTCTTGTGTCCCCACTGCACAGGCTGATGTGGCCCATTTAGGTGCCAGTACAATGAAGGTCGTGTGGTTACTGGTCATGTCACCATTTAACGCACCCATTCTTCAACCGAGTACCATTTTACAAAAAGCCCATGGAGCTCCTGGTGCTCTGTGAGATGGCATTGGGACCCTTCCCAGTGGTGGTTCCATGGGGCCCCAGTGGGCGTGTCCAGCTGGCTTTACAGCTCCTCGGTGGTCGGTGTCCAGCCCCAATCTGTGACCCCGCCTGACCTGGCTGTGCTTCCTCTGAACAGCTGGATTAGCAGAGGTGCTAAAAACCAGCGTGGTGAGCTCTGTGCCCAGAAGTCCCATTGCCTGGGTTTGACGAGCGAGTAATTTATGGCATGTGAACGTTGGCCCTTGGAGGGGAGTGTAAGTCGTATCTGGTTGATAGATTCTGCCTCTTCATAAAAAGACAGGGCTCATGTTTCCCCACATGAAAGGAAGACTTGGGGCCTAAGTGGAAACAGCTGAGGCCAGAGTGGAGCGGGGGGCCCCTCCCCAGCTCCCCAGTGACCTGGGCACGCTGCAGTCAAGTCGCCAGCCCTCGTCCCGGACACGGTTCAGCCTCGGCCGGCCTGCCCCGGGGATGGCGCTTCCCGATGCTGTCTCCCTGGGTCTGTGTCCTCCAGGCCCCAGACAGACCTGAGCCTGTCCCCTCTCTCAGGGCACGACGAGAAGGCAGACACGGCGGTGAGAGCCGGCACCTGCTGTGCCACGTGCAAGGAGTTTCACCAGATGAAGCAGACGGTGCTGCAGCTGAAGCAGAAGGTACGTGCCAGGCAGGCGAGCGCCTCGCAGGAGATCAGGCCTTGATGGGGATGAAGTGGAGAAACGTCAGAAACAGTAAGAAAATGTCACCCAAGGCCTCGTGGAGCGTGCACTGAGGTCAGTGCCGACTCGGTTTGGACTGAGATGCGTCATCCACCCAGCCTCAGAGCTGACCATCTAAAGGTCAGCAGAACAAGGAAGGCGGAATCAATTAGGTTACTATTAAAACATGGCCAGGTAAGGGGCACGTGACAAAGCGGTAGAGAGGATAGGCCGTGACTGGTGTGACTTTTTGTAAAATAACTACTTAAACACATGGCCCTTACGTGACTTACATGATTCTGAATAGAGTGGAACAATTTGTCTATGTTCCTTCAATAGACAACATCTTTATAAACTTCTGTAGCTGGTGATGAATTTCTGTAGTGGCTTTATCTTTCACCTTTAAGAGTTATGGCTTGGGGTGGAGGGAGGTGTAGCTCAGTGGTAGAGTGCGTGCTTAGCATGCACGAGGTCCTGGGTTCAATCCCTGGTACCTCTGTTTTAAAAGAAAGTTATGGCCTCTGCTTTGTCTGGGTTCCACGCATCTTGGAAAGCAGCTGCTTGGATACCTCGTGTCACTGAGGGTGAGGAGTGACACCCGCTCTCAGAGGCTCCCATGGCCCTTGCAAAGGCGTGCCTGACAGAGTATCAGATTTCTAGTAATGTTGTGCTGTGAGTAATGCCCCTCTGATGGACTAGTGACCTGAAATCTTGAAAAACCGTCCTGGACCCAGGTTGATGGTGTTTATTATAACTAAGGTCAGTGAATTCACCAGTCTGTCAGCAACTCAGAAATTGCTCTTAGGTTGGTAAGACATAAACTTGCTGGTGTGTTTATTAAATGGCTTTCACTCAGGGCTCTTAATACATCAAAGAGGTGTGTATCATCTGTTTAACTTTGGCATCTAGTTGTTGTAAAGGGCAGAAGGATAAGCATAAGACAGTACTGCTTTTCCATGTTCAACACACATGCAGGCAGCCCCTGATGAGATCCAGAGCTCAGAGAAACCAGAGGTCGTGGGCTGAGAAGAGAAATGATTTTGCAGACCTTTGTGCATGGGTGGTGACAATCTATCAACTTCAACGGAGGCATATATATCCCATATATATATGCCATATGTATACATCTATATGCCACACACACATACACATTTATATATGATGTGTAAATCCTGCTTTGTGATCCAACAGGGAGACCAGGCTGAAAACCTTGTGCGTGTGGCAGCATAGACACAGTTGTGAATTGTGCATCCCACACAGACATCCTCAGGGTGAACTTGGATCAGTACTAATACTTATTGAGGAAATCCAAAAAAAAAAAAAAAAAAAAGGTTCATGGAAGAAGTTTGTATTTCACAGGCCAGAGGAGTAGGGCCTGGGGGAGGCAGTTGATTAACGTCTCAAGGCCTAACACTGTCCTCAGTGTTCTTCTCTGGACAGTCAATAATCCAAAAGCTCTGGGGAAGCTCTTAGCAGCCTGAACGGCCTTGAAGGTCGGTGCTGCTCAGTCTTGCTAGCTCAGAAATTCAGTTACTAAATCATCTGGATTTCCCTTAACCTCCCTGCAGTGTTGTTTTTTTTTTTAATTGAAATATAGTCGATTTACAGTGTTGTGCTAATTTCTGGTGTACAGCATAGTGATTCATTAATACATGTGTATATATTTTTTGTATTCTTTTTCATTATAGCATATTACAAAGTATTGAATATAGTTCCCTGTGCTCTACAGTAAGACCTCGCTGTTGATCTATTTTATATATAGTAATGTTTGTATCTGCAAATCCCAAGCTCCCCTGCAACGTTTTATGACACACAAAAGAAGAAATGTTAAAAAGAAGTTAAAATTTTGTGTCACCCTTAAAGGCCTCGTGGCAGGGCTGCACCCAGATGCAGTACTGCGCTTCTCAGTCCCACGGGAGCTCTCAGCGCTGGGTGGGCCTGGAATGGCCTTCTGCTGAGTTCCCCTGCACGTGCCTCGTGGCAGGTCTGAGCTAAAGCTGATGTTCAAAGAACGTCCTGAGGAGCAGCTCGTTTCGCAAGGTGCTTGTTGGAATGCAGTGTGCCCTGCGGTTAGTAAAGCGGCTTTATGCCCAGGAGCCTGTTCAGTTCTCACCCTGATGCTCGTATTGTCCGAAAGGTGCAGTCACCCCCCAAGAGGCAGGCTGGCCCCCAGACCTTCCCACTTCTGCTCCTGTGCCACTGTTGGGATTGTCATTTGATTTTTAACTTCCTCTCATTGCTGCTGGTGCCATCTGTTCCAAAAAGAACATAGGACATCTGCCCAAGTAAACATTGGCTAAGAAGCAGGTGACTGGGTGTCCTGGACCATGGCCAACCCCCTGGTATAAGACGGTCTGCAGACGTGCTGAAGGGCAGCACAAGTGCACAGTCAGCAAAATCCCACCTGGGGAGGCTCTGTGGGGCAAACGCCCTGGGTTCTTCAGTGGGTACGTTATAAGGAAAAAAAAGGAGGTGGAGCAGCAACCTGCAGGTTAAAAGAAACTTTTAAAAAAGTATGATTTTTTTTATGGGCAAGACTGAGCCTTAGTGTGTAGGCATGCCCAGTTGGGTGGGTGGTACATGAATTTTTAAAACACAGGAAGTGATTAAAATCAGAGTAGTTACTTTTGAGGGAAGGGGGAGGAGGCTGTGATTGGTCAGGGCACATGGATGGGCTGCTGGTGACAGGCCAAGTTCTGATAGTTGACGTAGCTCTTCATCAACAGGATGCTTGTCATGTGGTAATTCTCTAAGATGTGTATTTATTTTGTGGGGTTTCCAGATTCTGTGCTTTTATTTTCCAATAAAATGTTTTTGTGAAATGCAAATGAACTTATTTACCAAACAGAAACAGACTCACAGACATAGAAAACAAACTTATGGTTACCAGGACAGGAAAGAGGGTAGGTGGGAATAAATTGGGAGTCTGAGATTTGCAGATACTACTATATATAAAGTAGGTTAACAAGTTTCTACTGTACAGCGCAGGGAACTATATTCAATATCTTGTAGTTACCTATAATGAAAAAGAATTTGAACAAGACTATATGTATGTCTGAAAAAGTATGCTGTACACCAGAAATTGATGCAACATTGTAAACTGATTATACCTCAATTAAAAAAAAAGACATCATCACTTTCACCCTCCCAGCCGCCCTTTTAATAAGGGCGTTATTATAAACGAGGTGGTTATACGATCCTCATTTTATAGGTGATGAAGTCCAGGTTACATTGCTTATCGAGATCCCACCGGTAGAATGTGGCAGGGCTGAGATTTAAACCTTAAGTCTGCCTGATACCAAGGCCCACAGGTGGGATCTGCATTTCAATTTTTCTATTGGAAGCAGATAATAAAACTGGACCAGCCTTCAGGGGCCACATTGACCCACTGTCCTCTAGTTAGAGTAGATTTTCTTGTAAATTCCTCACTCGGTTCCCTCCCTTTCCACCCCAGGACCCGGGTGTGGGTTCACAGGTTGGAGTGGTTTCTCAGTGTGACATAGTGATACCAGCACCGTTGTAAATGAAACCTTAGAATGCAGCTGGGTCCTGATGGTGACTTCGAACCATGAACCCTGACATGAAGTTGTGCAAAGCTGACTTTCAGCTTGCACAAGGTTTGAATTCTTACGGTTTCCCCTCCTGGATTCTGAGTGATGACTGCAGGGGTACTGTGTGCCTTTCCTTGCATATTTCAGGGAACGCTAGGTCTTCTCCAAGTGTGGAGGAAGACCATTTATCCGGAAGGCACTGGGTGTTCAGGAATCTTCTAGCTTATGGATCTGCAAGGCTGTTCTTACCCAAGGATTTTCATACTAGCTAAGGGGCTCCTAAGCCCCTGTGGGACCCTTTGGAAGAGAGTGTTGGTGCCTCTTTGAGCTTTCTGCCCTCTGAGCTTCCTTGCCCCGTGAGCTGGATGGATTTCAGTAAAAACTCCAAGAAAAGGAAAAAAAAAAGAAAAGCACCCCCTGGAGAAAGTTCCAGACATGGGTCCCAGGCTCACTGTTTCCTCCATCTCCCTGCTTTGTTACTGCCAAGGCAAGTGCCCTGAGGTCCTGGGGGCTATTCGTGCTGGGCACCAACGTTCTCTTCCTCGTGTAATCCTCACAGTCCTGACGGTGTGTGTCATCGATGAGGAAATGGACGGCCAGAGCTTTCAGTTCTTACCAGAGGTCTCACCGATTCCTGACTTCAAGGAATGCAAAAGTCTTTCACACGTGTGGTTCCCCGGCTTCCCCTAGAGTGAGACCCTGAAATCCTAGAGAGCCGGCCGGGTGGAAGCACAGTGCCTTTTATGACCTCGTCCCAGAAGCCACACACCATCACTTACATCATCTTCTGTTCATTAGAATCAAGTCCCTAAGTACAGCCCGTACTCGGAGGGTAGAGAATGAACCTCCACCTTTAAAGGGAGGCGTGTCTGAAAATTTGTGGGCACATCTTAAAACCATCACAGTGACTGGTTCCCACTGGCTCCCAGACACCTGAGCGAGCAGTGGCCTGTAAGCCATATTTTGGTCCTGGCTCCCAAGGCTAAGAGACCTTTAAGAGCAAGGACCGTGTCTTGGTCACCACTGTTGCCTTAGAACCAAGCACAAGGCCTGGCACATAGCAGGTTCTCAAATATTTGAGATGTAAAGGAGTTAATAAGTTGGAAATCTGAAACAGGTAGATGTATTAATTATGGTGAGAATGTGTCTAGTGATAATCTAGGGGAGCTGGAGCTGATCCAGGCTCCCCGACAACCGGCTGAGAGACCCCACGCACGCTGCTGTCACCAGCAGGTGTCTGGGCTGAGAAGGAGCGCCGCTACAGCCCGTCTGAGCTCTGACTGCTCGGATAAAGGGGAAGGACCATGAAAAGGCTCTGTGGCCTCTGCAGACAGCACAAGGGCAGAGAACTTCCCCGGTAGTGGGGCCATTGCTTCCTGACCGAGGCTCCTCTTCTCTCTGCAGATTGCCCTGCTCCCCAACAGCGCCGCCGACCTAGGCAAGTACATCACTGGTGACAAGGTCCTGGCCTCGAACACCTACCTTCCAGGACCTCCTGGCCTGCCTGGAGGACAGGGCCCTCCCGGTGAGTAAGGGAGAGTGTAAAAGGATGATAGGGTCACCAGCCAAGGCCTGCCCAGAGCTCCGGTTTAGTGGGGGCCGGACAGAGTTCTTAAGCTTCCATGGGTGGGAGCAGAAGCCAGGGTCCAGGGAGCTCCCACACGTGGGAGACAAGAGTGCCTGGGGACGTTGGGTCAAGCCTGAGAGACTCTCATAACCAGTGGTCATCAGGGAGAAAAACGTCATTGTCTTGAGTTTGGCTAAGACTCTTGAAGATCATCTTAAAAGACAGAGAAACAAAATGAAAACTATTTTTCGCATTAACACGGATGATGGTTGATAAACTAGTGAGCTCCTTTGGTCTCATCACCCGGCGCTGGCAACTGCTGGCCGGCCCCGCTTCCCCTCTCCCCCAGCCCTCTCTCATCCTTTCCCTGTTATTCAGGAACACTTACTCAGGTAGTTACTTTTATATCTCTCTATATATTTTTCTTTAGAAGTCAACCTCATTGAGATACAATTCTATGCCATGAAATGTACCCACTTGAGTTACAGCTCGATGAGTTTCGAAGGATGTATACGCCCTGTATCAAGCACTTACCACCACCTTGTGTCTAGTCTGCGTCAAGATCTCGAGCATTTCCGTCACCCCAGAAATTTCCCTTGTGCCCACTTGCAACTTGTATCCCCAGCTCCTGGCAGCCCCTGACCCGCTTTCTCTCACTGCAGTTTTGTCTGTTCCAGAACATCATAGCAATAAATCTGTTCTTTTTTGTCTGGCTTCTTCAGGATCCTGTTCTGGAGATTTACCATGGTTACTTTGAAGAAAATCTTTAACATTCTGTCATCCCATCAGGAAACACACAGCAAGAACTTTAAGAAATAGTGACAGGCTGTTTTATATTTTACTGGGAGTTCTTCCATAGGTAGATCAATAGGGTTTGTTTTTTTTTTCCACACCGGTGAAGAAAATATTAGTGTTAGCGAATGATTCAAAAACATGGATGTCTGATCCCTGATTCTTACTGCTGAGTGGTGTGCTAGGTAGTGTGAATAACCTCCGGACATTCTAACGGGGGAGACTAGACACACAGAGTGAAAGCAAACAGAGCAGTCTCTGCTCGCCCCCAGATAAGTGCGCAGGTGCCTCCTGCTATGGAAGCTGAAAGCAGAGAGAGGTCGCTGTAGCCGACAGGGATCAGAGGACTTGGGGTGTGAGCCAGACACGGAAGGACACGAAAGGTAGGACTGGTCCAAGCAGGAAGGACACAGCAGATTTAAGGTTGGAAGGTCAGCAAGTACAGAAGCTCAGAATGCTTCCCAAACTATGCGTTTTCCTCTGCACTTACATCCTCATCTCCTGGTTTCCATCAAAACACAGGTGGCCTGGGTCTCTGTACAGAGACCGAGAGCTGGTCCAGAACTTTGGTTTATCCTCTTGTTCCTTCCCTTGGTCTGAGCTACTCTGGGTCATGGTGGAGTTGTCTCCGGCAGATGCCACACACAGGCAGCCTCCTGCGTCTTCTAAGTAGACTTGGGTGTCTCCTTACAAATTGATCCCTGCCACAGGGTTCTCCATCCTTCTCTAAGACAATGCTCTTGCTCTGCTTCCTTGGAGGAGTTTCGTCTCCAGGCCAGTCTACCTCTCGCTCCAACCAGGACAGACTAGAAACAGGGGAGCCGTTGGCTGTCTTTCTTCTGAGTGAATGAGTTCTCCCATCTGGTTTCTGTCCTGGTCTGAGCTGTCCAGGGTCCTTGACGGAGCAGAGTGACCGAGGATTAGCTCTGGCCCGTGCTTTCTCCTCCAGTTCTGTTTCCTTCTCACACCTTATTTCTAGCCTCACAGTTTGTGATGCCCTCCGTTGAGGGGTGTTAGAGCAGCTAGAGAGAGAATGTTTCTCTCACCCTCAACTAAAATTCCAGTCCTGCCTCCTGTGGTGCATCAGAGACCGGGGCACCAGTTCAGGAAGCTGCACTGGGTTGGAATCCTTTGGCTCTGGCGTTGAGGGAGTGGTTGCCACTCTCCCTCCACCCCCGACTGTCACATCTAAGGTGATGCTGGCACGTCCAAGCCCCACATTTTAAAGGCACTTGACATTGTGATCTCAGGGGTTCATTGATTGTGGAAATAAAGGTAAGAGATTTTCTCTGGCCTGTACTTGAGCTGTTAGAGGTTAAGTATTTAGTCATAAGAGGCATCTGGTCCCCTTCCCAGATACACTCTTTCAGGCTGTAGCTGGAACCAGCACTGAGAGCAGGGCTGTGAGGCATGTGTGATGGGACGTTGACTGCCTTTAACCTTGGCTTCATTCTTGTGTGAGCTAGAAGAGACTCCCCCAAGTCTGACAGGTCTGCAGTCTTTGCTTGTTTCTTTGCTTTGTTTTGGTTTGTTTCCCAGTGCCTGAAAGTCGTTCCATCCCGTCCCTGTGCACGGCCAGTAGCAGGAGCCGGGTGTGATGAAGAGTCTTTACTGTGTGCGTTTGAAAGGGAGGAATCGCAGCGCTGGGGAGCAATTACGGCGCAGCAGGCAGCCCCGCCTTCGGGGCTGCCCTTTGCCTTGAAGCACTTACTGAGCAGCCTTCCCTGTGCCTGGGCCTCTCCGGCAGTGTCCCGACACTTCAGACACAGCCCAGGCCCTCACAAAGCTGACAGACTAAAGCGAGTTAAAACCCAACGTCCTTCCATCTGCAGAAGAGCGAGGTTAGACCTGACTTTACATCATAGACAAAATGGATTAAAGAACTGAATGTAAGACCTGAAACTAAAACTCCTAGGAGAATACCTAAGGGACGGCTTCCGTGCCAGCGGACTCGGCAGTGACCCTCGGACACGACACCAGAAGCACAGATGACAAAGGCAGAAATAGACCTGAAACCCCTTCATCTGTTTAGGCGAGCTGTCCTTTCCACCAGCACCTGTAACGTGCGTTGTGACGTCAAAGTCGCTGTGTGACAACCCTAACATCTGGGTCGCCTCTGAGTCTGATTCTGCTGATTGCTCTACCTCTTAAACATGAGGCTTGTTTAAATTTTTTTTGGAGGGGGGAGATTTTTGGGTTAGTTTTTGTGGGGGTTTTTTGCTTTTTTTTTTTAATATATAATCTCAAAACTTTGGACGAATGCCAGATATGGTCTGGAGAGGACCAGCAGAGACAGGGGTAGGCAGGAGTTACTCCTGGAGGTGGGTGTCCTCTTCTTTTGTCAGGCTGCCAGCAAGGAGAGTGGGGTTCATCTAATGGAGCACTGAGCTGCGTGGCGGGGTGTGGTCACTATCTCTGCCTCTCGTGGTCCATGTCTTCACGTTTTCAAATTCCTACAGGCTTAGTGGGGACCCAGGGTGCAGATGGATTTTTCTCAGTGGTTCCCAGCTTCCAGCGGCCCCTGCACACCTGTGCCACACAGGCTTCTTCTCTCTGCACGTTCTGGCTCTGCCCCAGGGGTAGCCTGCTGTGAATTACTACTCCAGGGCAGAGTTGCGGGGGTCGGGGGGGTTTCAGTTCTCCTGGTCCAGCTGCATCCAGGCCTCGGGGCGAGATCGTCTGCCCACCTGTGGCGGCCCCACTCTGGCTCGTGTCTGCAGCAGAGCCTGAGCGGGAGAGCGTGCTACCCTCTCCCCAGGAGTAGGAGACGTCTACGTCCTTCAGGGGCGTTTGCTGCCCCACGTCAGTGGCTTGGGGCTTTTGCCCCAAGGGGTTGAAGTAGGAAAGTTATAGAGTGAGACTTGTTCTAGAAGGAACATGCAGATGGAAGCGTGAGGAGCAGGTGAGGGATGGACAAGACTGATGGGAAACAGAGGGACCAGCTGGGAGGCGAGAGTTAAAGTTAAGAAAGGGAAGGCCTAACAGAGTT
The DNA here is from genome assembly GCF_048773025.1 of Camelus bactrianus. Lineage (NCBI taxonomy): Eukaryota > Metazoa > Chordata > Mammalia > Artiodactyla > Camelidae > Camelus > Camelus bactrianus. The sequence goes on along the minus strand of NC_133568.1, from coordinate 18,010,101 downwards.
TTGAGGGGTCTGGGGGTTTTGTTTGTTCGGTTTTTTAGTGCCTCTCTGTGTGAGGTACTGTGCTAAGTGATGTGTGCATGTATCTCAGATCCCATTTGCTGCTCACAACCGCTCTATAAGGTAGCTGTATCTTAGCCCTGCTTTAGGGATGAGAAACTGAGATTCAGAGAGGTCAAGCAACTTATCCAAGATTCAGGGCAGGTCCCTCTGAGGCTGAAACCTGTACTCCAAACCGCCATCCAGCTGTGTTAACCACCGCCCTGCTGAGAAGGAGGGGTGCGGGGGAACAGAGAGTCACGAGACATTAAAGAGGTGAAATGAATAGGACGGGTCACTGATCAGACAAGGAGCTTGTGGAAATAGGGACATCTTGAAGAAGATTCTCAGGTGTCCAGCTTGAGTCAACAGGTGACTGGAGGTCCATGGAAAGAACGGGGCAGTCCATTTTTGGTCCTGTTAAGTGTAAAATGTCTTTAAGACATCTAATTAGGTGGAGAGGTCAGAAGGAGAAGGGCAGAGTGCAAAGAGGAGTGTCGGAAAGGGGCTCCTGGACTCTTGTCCGTCAGCTGGGGCCCTTGTCCTCCCCGTGGGCTAATGAGGAGCTAACGAGGTCTTCTTTGCTTGCAGGCTCTCCAGGACCGAAGGGGAGCCCAGGCTTCCCGGGGACGCCAGGCCCTCCAGGGCAGCCCGGCCCCCGGGGCTCAATGGGACCGATGGGACCGTCTCCTGATCTGTCCCACATTAAGCAAGGCAGGAGGGGCCCTGTGGTCAGTATTTCATCAGAGATCCGCTCACTGTGGTTGGGGGAAGCGTGTTCCTGCTGTTAACCTAGACCCCTTTGTCTTGTAGGGTCCGCCGGGTGCCCCGGGAAGAGATGGTTCTAAGGTAAGTCTTCTAAGCAGTCCTTACAAGCATCGGGTTTCTTAGTTTCAGCCTCCTATGCAGGCATCTTGGAAAGCTCAAGCACAGGTCATTGTCCCCCTTGGGCACGTGGCAAAGTCGAGACACCGGTAGACTTTTTGTCCCCAAAGCTGGGAAGAAAATCTAAAAAGCGAATTTTCTTAAAATATGAAGCAGCCATAATATCAGAAAGCATCACCAAAGCCACTGCTGAGAACGATTACCCATCAATGTTAAACACGCCTGCTGGTTGTCATGGTGGCACGTGCCTTTCTCGTTAGCCAGTGTTCCCTGCGGGGCTGTCTTGTGTGCGTTCCCATCTCTTCGCTACCCTGAAGTCAAGAACAGAAGTTCCATCCTGTGCAAGGGGGTGGGTTCACTTTGGGGCTGCCCGCCCCTTGCCTCCTGAAGAGGCCAGTGCGAGTTGCTTTAGGCCACGCTGTGGCCGGGGACACCAGCTTTCCTCTGGTCAGGTCTGGTTGCTAAGTATTTGGCCCTGGGAGGGGAATTAGAAGAGGCTCTTGAGTCAAGCGGTTCTGTTCAAATGGGTGGCCCCCAGAGTCCAGCTTCGAGCTGGCGTCCATTTCCAGTGGGAAGTATTTGCTGTTTTGCTCAAGGAGATGGTTGTGGTGGGTGTCGAAATAGAGACATGGCGGCGGCCTCCATGTGGTCCAGAAAGCTAACCCTGACCCTTCTGCTTTTAGGGGGAGAGAGGAGCGCCTGGCCCCAGAGGGTCTCCAGTAAGTAGCACTGCCTGTCCTGTTGCCCCAGTGGGACGGTGCTCAGGGCTGCAGCTCTGATGAGCCTGTAAGTTGGTCTTATTAGCAAAAGCCGGTCCCCTCCAGCAGCCACTCCACCTGCCTACACAGAACTCCACGATTAGAAGAATCACCAAAGCCGTTAGCAGCTGGTTGGGTTTTATTTTGAAAATTCATTTCTTGTTTTTTTTTTTCTTTTATCACGGCTAACTTTTATTTGGAATGTCTTCTCTTAAGGTTCACAGCCCCAGTATGCCATGAATCTGTTTCCACGTGTGTCTTACAGCACCTGAAGGAGATGCACAGGGTTAAGCCCTAGCTCTGAATGTTTAAGAATTTAGCCACCGGTATAACCCTAGCAGGTCCAATGACCATCCCCTCCAAGAAAGTGCAGACACGCATGGCTGCTCAGGACCGCTGAGACAAAATTAGCTTGATGTATGTATGGTGTCTGGGAGATAAAAAATGAAAATTAGTGGTATCCAAAAGCACACATGATTCAGGCAACTTCATGGCATTTCTGAAGAAAGACTGAGGGCCTCGGCCTTGGCAGTAGGAGATCTGGGTTCCCACCTCCACTCTTGCACCTGCTGGCTCACTGATCACGGCCATGTCACTTGGTGTCCATCCCTAGTGTCCATCCCCACACCTGTGCAGCACAGGTGAGCATCCATTGACGTCCGAATGCTCTCGGTACATCACTGAGTGCTTTGCCAAGTTACATAAGCTACTGTTTCTAAGGTAGTAGCTACAAAACAGAGGTTATGGGGGGAGACAGAGAATTTATTACAGGCCACCATTGGGCTCAGAACGTGCACGCCCATACATTATTTCACCATGCCCCACATAGCCCTTCATAGAAATGAAGGCTTAGTAAATAGTATAGAGTGACAAAAGATGTCCAGGCAACAGAAAAATTAGGAAGCCTTTGTCTGGACCTTTCCTGGTCAATGAGGAACAGATGCTATTACAGTATACCTTTGGCTTCATTTAAATTAGTTATAGTCAACCATCCTTGTAAACATTTTAATAATTTCATTTTTAAAAAGGTAAGATATTTGAAAATGCATCAGGCTCCATGCACTTTACGTGCATTAATTCATTAAATCCTCACTCATGACCCTTGTGAAACCCTACGAGGCTAGGACTATTATTATCCCCATTTTAGGATGGAAAACAGAAACCCAAAGACATTAACTTGCCCAAGACCACACAGCTAGTAAAGGCAGAGCTGAGGTTCAAGCCCATCAGAACCCCAGCCTCTTAGCCACGACTCTGCCTTCATGAGCGTCCTCCAGGGCTCTTGGGAAAATAACCTAGGAGGGTGTTCCCACGTCCTTTTGCTCTACCAGATGTGACAGGGCCTAGAGCGAGGACAGGTGAGTGCATCATCACAGCTCCTCGGGAGGTGAAGGGGATAGAAGGCAGTGTCCAGAGTCCCCGGGCTGCTTCTGTCTCCTCCGTTTGCAGCGCAGCGCTGACTGAGTAGTTGCCAGCAAGCAGCAGGACCGGCACCGCGGCGCTCGTGGGAGCCGTGGCTTTGCAAAGGGCTGAGTCTGCAAAGGTCCAGCGTTGACTCCTGTCTCCTGCACAGGGCCCCCCCGGCTCTTTCGACTTCCTGCTGCTTGTGCTGGCTGACATCCGCAACGACATCGCGGAGCTGCAGGAAAAGGTGTTCGGGCACCGGACTCATTCTTCAGCTGAGGAGTTCCTTCTACCTCAAGATTTTTCCAGCTACCCAGAGACCATGGACTTCAGCTCTGGAGACGACTACCCGAAAAGAACTGAGACGAGAGACCTGGGGGCCCCCAAAGACGTTCACCCTTAGTGCAGCCTGACATCATGCCCAAGAGCAGTGTCTGCACCTGCAGCTAAGTCATCTAAAGAACAAACCACAACACCGCTGGCGACCTAAGAAGGATATATTTTTATTTTCTTTACTCTTTTCCTGCCTTCTCCCTTCTCTCCTTCCAAGACATGAGGGATTGATTTATGTGCTTCCCTGGAGAGTCTGCAGTGGAACTTTTCTTTCACATCCTTATATTTCAGGAACTTCTGATTTCTGAAATCAGGTACTCTCACGATGTCTTAAAAATTTGGCAGAATATCAAAAAGGGGGAAAGGGCAAGGTGAGTGCTAAGAAAATGTTGAGTTTACTTATTAAAAAAAAATACTTTAGTGTCCAAAATAGTTTGTCACTCCTCAGTATCAGTGAAAAGGGGGCGACAACAATGTATATTGACCTTGGTGGATCATTGTTTTTCCTTGTCAGTCTAATAGATTTAAAATACTCTGTCCTCTTAGCCAACCTTTTCCCCAAAGTTTGATTAAAGGAAGGAGAGGAGGAGGAGTGAAGATTCAAGAAGATGGAGAAAAATTACAGCCGTGTACTGACTGTCTTGTAGGTGTCCCCATATTAACACTCAGATGTGACTGTTCAGGGTGCATGCCGCACTTACCTGCGAGTATCCTATTCGAAGAAGAAAGTTACTCTCGCTGGAGGAATAAATCCTCTTTTCAAACAAAGTAAGTGAATGTAGGGCCCTGGTTCATATTAGAACAGCGGGCTCCTGGTTTGCCAGGACATTTTAAAACTATGTGATGAATGAGTCGGGTTGCATAGTAAATCACAGATTATTTGTTAAACAGAGGTAACTGACCCTTCGGGAGAGGTGCAGAATTCCCTGACCATGACCTCGTGCCCAGAAGGTGCCATTAGGCCATGATCCAGGTTGAATTGATGTACAGTGGCCCCCAGGGCTGGAAGGAGGTTGCTGGCTTGGGTTGTTGGCGATGGGGGAAGGGGAACCTGGGGAAGAGACCCCGCTGAGTCACAGAGGCCGGTCAATTTGCTGTCCTGGTAACTAGAAGTCCTTGTCGGGGGCCAGCCAGGCTTGCCAGCATATTGAGAATAACACACAATCGAAGAAAGATCTCTGGAATGCAGCAGGGAAAAACAACAGGTTTCCTTGTTTACCAGAAGTTTCCTTCCCATTTTTCCTTAATTTTCCATAATTTAGTCCACGTTCGAGTCCTTGCGGGCCTTCTCCTTGATGTCCCTTCCTCAGCAAACACGGGAAGCAGCTGGGACAGGAGCGGACTCCCACACGCCCCCCAGAGTCAGTGTGTGCTCTTCCACCTCCAGGTCCCAGAGGTCGCACATCTGGAAAAGGCTCTCTGCATCCACAGACACAGGAGCAAGAGTGCTCAAGGGACCTGCAGGAGCATCCGCTCCTTTGTCATATTGTTGAGGAGCCTCTTGGTTTTAATGGGCAGCTTACAGGCCCCTTCAAGTCCGCCTTGTCACTTGACGCACAGACTGGCATTGCAGCTGCCTTTTCAGGAGATATTCTCCCTTATCTTGAGCTTCACAAATGACAATTGCCACAACTCCTGTTTGCTCGTGTTGGGGTTCCCATTTCCCACCCCGCAGTGTCCCCCTAAATTTGGGGACAATTTGTATTTAATTTTCCTTTTCCATCTCCTTTTAGCGTCCATCATTTCACTCTCCTGCAAAAGCTTGTTTTTTTCTTCAAACACCACTGTGGACAATCACATGCCACTTTTCAATCCTTCTTCAGAACAACAAGAAGGGCTTGTGTTTGCAAATCTCCAGTGACAGCCTCCCTTCCCTCGTCCCCATCGCTTTAGACACGGGGCTCCAGCCAGCCAGCCAAAGGCTGAGTTTTTCACCAACACTTGCCTCCTCTATTTCTTAATCGCACAAAACCCCCAGTGACTGTCCACGAAAATGTTACCGCTGAAAGCACACATATCCCCAGTGCTGTTTTTCTAGGATCTTTCCTGCCCCCTTCAGTCTCTCCAGAATCTAATCGTCACAGCAGAAGCCCTCGCCAGCCACAGGTTCATGAAGAGATGAACTGAGCAGATGTTGGTTCCCATCTGGAATGTATTTAATGTTTGCCGGCTTGTGGAACCCACGATTTAAAGTGTGCAGACAGATGAATACTAAAAACTTGATGCACAGGCTCCGAGAAATGATTAGGTCTATCTTTGATTTTTTTTTTTTAACGAGGAATTTTATTACCTTTTCTTTTTCTTAACGGTGAACTGTATGTAGAAATATAACTTCCTTCTTTATTGTTGAGTGCTCATAAAATGCAAGAAAATTGCATGTTTGGTCAGAGGTTAGGATCATATATTAACTGAATGAATGGAAAATGGTAATATCTGGGATTTGTGAGACAATTCTGGATAATAATCTCCAGTAAAACACAGTAAACCTGTATTTTATCATTTCAATCTGCTGGATCAGGTCAACCTATAAAATAATTATCCTCAGATGTTAAAAACTTGGACTACCACTGTACAGACTAAATACGTACTCTGTATGCCCAAATTATATTTGTCAAAGACAAATAGTAAGGCACTGTTGTTCCTAATGTATCTTTTAGTTACGGACAGGAAACCAAGACTTCAATGTCTAAACAGGACTTCTGCTCAAAACCTAATAGGAAAGCCTTTTTTCACGGGGGGTGGGGGTGAGATTTGCTAGTTTGGCTAAGCCCCTTCATGTTTCATTGGAGGAAAAAAGGTCTTTGTACACCCTTCAGTTCTTCCCCGGAAATGTTGACCTTAATTCTTTCACACCCTGACAAGTAGAACTTAGAACAGGACTTAATAGGTTGCTTCTGTTTTCGGAAAGCAGTGGGAATAAAACTCCACTGTTCAAAATAGCACAAGGAGGGGATACATTTTAGTTTAGGAAAGTTCTCCTCCCTTCCCAGTTCCAGAGGGAGAAATTAGAAACTCTGCTGGGCCAGCTCCTATGGGGGTACAAAGGGAATTCTGTCTTCTCTCTTCTTCTGTGTTAATTTCAATACCTGCCACAGAGCAGATCAGCCAACTAAAGTCACGTCTACCGTATAAACTCAGACAAGTGTGTTCATAGCCACACAGGTAGATCACAAATGCACACTGGCGGGTGGGGACGATTTTATTTCCCCACCAAGTAACAGGTGAAGGGCACCCTGGGTCTGGGCCTGCTCCTTTTCCAGGCTTCATGGTACCGATGGCCTTGGGAGAGGTGTTTCGGGGGATGCAGAGGAGGATGTTCTGCGTGACAAGGCATCTCCTTGGGTTGCCAGCAGATCCCTCCTCACTTTTGGGGTGTCACTCCCCCTCCTTCTATCCCTTCTCCAGCCTGTCACAGAGAGAGCAAGCTCACTGTGTAACCTTAACATCTTTCAGATAACTTTCCTGAAAAGGCAATTTATTTGCAGGAATCCAGGCCAAACAGCTAGTAGAACAGAGCCATCTAAAGTTACTAGTAATGAATTCAGGGAAATAGATGAAATTTTTCCTGGCACAGTCAACATGTATGTTTCACAACAAATCAAAAAATAATTTCATTTAAAAAAAAATGTGACCGTAACTGTTAAAGCTTAATTCCTGGACTTCACACACTCCTTCAACAAATATTACTGCTTTAGGGATATCACAGGGGGAAAAAGACCCTGTTATCCATCCTCCAGAGCCCTCCACAAGCTTCACGAGATTCCCCGAAGCAGGTGCCCTGGGGAATTCCACGTGTGTTGTGACTTTTTATTTCTGGTGATTAGCCTTATACTTAAGTAGCTGTGTTCATGATTTATAACAGGGCCATATAGCAGTTGAGCTAGTCTTCATTTACGGCTGTTACACAATGGAGTGCTTTTGATAAGCTTATATATGCGTAATAACAAAGTTATTTTTGTTATGTGGTTGTACTGTGTTTTGTCCTGACATCCAGTCCTGAAGAAAGAGTAGTGTTTTTGCAAGAGGAACACCAGGTTGACGGAGAGAGACATTTCTCTTAGGAGCCGGAGCCTGCATTGCTGGGTAGGCCACCTCTTGGGGGCTGAGTGTGGCCCCAACATTTGGGGGTGAGTCAAGGTCTGAAGGCCCAGGTGCCCAGCTCATGGAATCCTCTGGGATCCCCAGGGTGGGGTTTTCAAACCAGGAACTCTCTGGGCATCACTGGAGATGCTTTGTGGGGTGGAGGAGGGTTGTGAGGGTTCCTCCCCCTGCCCCCACTGACACCCAAAGCACCATGAGCAACTCAACTTTCCATTGGGTTTGGATTAGAATTCCACATAAGGTGTCCTTTGGCCGGTGGAATGTTGACGACCTGAAAAAGAGGTTAAAATAAATAGAGTTGGGGGGAGGAATCCCCATGAGTTGCTAGCTGAAGTTCCCCTCTGTGAAGATAAGAGGAAGGGGATTTTCATCAGTTGGGACACACAGGAGGCAGAGTTATAAAATAAAAAGGGAGGTTACTTCTAAGAGATGGGTAGACTTTAGCAAGGCGCCTTTGGCGTCCCAAAGATAACGGGTGTTGACACATCTCACTTTGCCTGAACAAATATTCACCAGAGGCTTGTTGTCAGCTGCACACTGCCCTATGCGCTGCAGACACAGAGAGCAGAAAGTCATAATCCCCATCCTCCAGGGGATTTTTGGCAAAACAGACACAGATCCTTCCAGGCAAAATAAGTTAATCACATGAATATGCAATTTCAAACTGTGATAAGTACTACGAATGAAAAGTGTGGCAGGAGCCCATAACAGCTTGTGCCGATGGCAACCACCCTTTGGTCCCCGTGCCCTTCTTCCCGAAGTCACACACACACACAGCACCTGACAGCATTCACATCTGAGCCACACGAGACCTCCAGCCCCCGCAGGGAAAAGCTTCACGAGTCCTCTGGGAGAAACAGCAGTCGATGGAAATCTGCGAGACCCCGTCCTGTATGATGTTTCCAGCCTTCGTTGTTTAAAAAGCAGCTTGGTGAACCAGAAGCTGGGGGATTGCCTCTGGATATCCCCTTTGTGCAGCTGGCTGGTAACCCATGTGCTCTGGTCTTGATTCCCAGCAGAATTTGAGGCTCATTTCCTCCCAACCAGGACTCAGAAGTTTTGAAAAAGCTTGCCATGCTTTTGGACCATCCCCGGTCGTGTATAGAGTCTCAAACCCTGTTCACATCTAGATACAGGGTTACCGGGTGGCCAAGTAGAAACCTGCACTCAGCCGCTGGGGGTTCCCCACAAAAAAGGTGACTCAGCAAGGGTGTGTGGCAGCAGCCGCAGGTGGCTTGCAAGAGAGCTGGTAGAGACGTGAGGAAGAGGGGTGTGTTTCCTGGGGTTGCCGAAGCGAAGTACCACAGAACTGGTGTGTGTACATGTGTACATGTATATGTAATATGTGTACACATACATGTACACATACACAGCGGGAGGGAGAGAGAGATTTAAGGACTTGACTCGTGATTATAGAGGCTGGATCCTGGAGACCCAGGAAAGAATTGATGTTGCAGTTGAGTCCAAAGGCAGACTGCTGGCAGAATTCCTTCAGGGTCAGTGTTTTTGTATTACAGCCTTCAACTGATTGGATGAGGCCCACCTGCATTATGGAGGGCAACCTGTTTTATGCAAAGTCTACTGATTTAAATGCTAATCTCATCTGTTTTTAAAAAAAAAAAAAAAAATCCTTCCCAGAAACATCTAGAATCATGTTTGACCAAATCTGGGTACTGGTACCAAACACTGGGCCTAGCCAAGTTGACACATAATATTGACCATTACGGTATGTACCAGTATTGAAAGAGCTCCAGGGGGAAATGGAGTAGGGGGTAGAGTGATGGAGGGTGGGAGTATCTCCCTGGTGGGCTCTCTTGGAAAGACCTCGCTGACAGAGGGGTTGTGAGCAGAGACCTGAATGAAGGGAGGAGGTGAGCCATGCGGAGAATCGGGGGGAGAGATCCACCCTGCGGGGACCTGCGTGGTGCGCTCAGAGAGTAGCAAGGGGTCGTGTGGCTGGAGCAGAATGAGCAAGGGGTGAGCGGGGGGAAATGCCTGGACAGAGAGGCAGCCGGGGCCCACGTGGAGCCTTAAAGGCTCGGCGAGGACCCCACATTTCATTCTGGACCCACAGTGGGTTTTTGAAGGGGCGAGGTGGGAAGCAGGGAAACCCAGTGCGAGACTGTGGAAGCATGTCTCCTGACCACCTCTCTCGTGAGAACTTGTTTGCCGTCTGCGTCCTTGCTGGACTAGAAACTCAGGGGGCAGGAAATTTCTGTTTCTCTCCACTGTGCTCCTAGCATCTGCCGCCGTGCCCCGTATAGAGCAGGAGCCCGATCCATCTTTTATAGTGAATTTGATTTAACACATTTAGTCTTCATAAAACCCTGTAAGGTAGGTACTTTTATTATCCCTATTGTGTAGGTATACTAAGAAAGAAAATCGCTTGCCCAAGGTCACACAGCTGAAACGTTTGTAACAGAGGTGTATTACAGTTAATTCACCATCAGATCAAGCCTATGGGATGCACATAGCTCAGCCCCACGTTGGAAGCACGCATGCCTTCACAGAATGGTCCTCCATGGGGCAGAAGGGCAGAGAGCCACTTGCTTCCCACCGTCCAATTCCTTAATTGATACAAGATTGACAACTTCTCTGATCTTCCGATACGAGGTGACTGACAAATGCACACAGTAAGGCTGTAAAGATAAATTCTCAAGGAAATCAAGAAACAGATAAAGCTATTATAGTTAATATTGCTTAGTGTTAGATATGGTCCAAAGATAACTTGGAGTCAAGACTGAAAAGGAAATACAGTAGGTTAAATAACATTATCTAATAGAAGGGAACGTTTTTCAGGAGATTTTTTTTTTCCTGGAAGGAATATATCAAATGAGTCCTTATTAGTCACTGACCAACATACAAAACCATTTCTTATAAAGCTTTATGGTAAAAGGAAATGTAAGAAAGCATGTTTTTGTTCAGCTGTCTCTGCAGAGGGCTTAAATTAGTGAGCTGCGGGTATATGTCTGGTGGGTGAACTTGAGGACAGGATAAAGCTTCGGCTGCTTTGAGGACTAACCAATCAGGTCATAAAATCAGCAGCTCTCAAATGTTTTTGACATTGAGCCACTGGAAACACACACACAAAAACACACACGTGGTCCAACACTTAAGATAACTGAAGTAAATTTCACAAGACTTAGCCTTAACTGCACATAGTGACGCACTCATGTTTTCTTCGTATCATCTCATTTTTTAAAAATCTTGGTCACAAGCACTAAGTCAATTCGTGACTTACTAATGAGTGGCAGCCCACGGTTTGAGGACCACTTGCTTCTCAGACTGTACTGTGCATGTTTCATCTGGGGGCCTTATGAGTGAAGGTTCTGATCCAATGGCTGTGGGGAGGGCAGGGTCTGAAATCTGCATTTTCACAATCTCCCCGGTGATGCTGCTTTGTGACCCACACCATGAGTAGCAAAAACCCATCTATCACGAAGAACTGTCTGCTCTGGACTTTAAATAGGAGCAGGAGAGAATCAGATTAATTCTGATAAGAGTCAGGAATGCAAACATGGCTATTATATTCGCTGTTTGGTCCCTTGTGCCTGCTACTTTGTAAAAGAAAATACGCTTTCCCTGGGAAATGGTGCATTAGAAGATGAAACAACTCTCTGTTAACATTTTATGAAGAATCAAGTTGAAAGCCAGCCGAAGGGAGAGAATTATGGAGGGAGAATGGAGACCTTGGTGGGGAAGTGGGAGGGTGGCAAACACGAGCTTTGCACAGGTTGCTAATATTGAGGGGGGCTGGTTCCCAGAGCCAGGAGGACAGAAACAAAGTCCACGCAGCCTGTTGGCTCAGCTGAGCCAGATTCGGCTTCTGTCGCTCCTGTTCCCACAGGGTGTGGTGTCTCCTCCATCATCCCTAGGCAAGTCAGCGACTCCTGATTCTCGTCCGTTTCTGGCAAGGTGACAACTTAATGTTTTGAATTCTGACCTCTCCTTCAGTCTGTTTCCTGTGGTTTTTTCTCCCCTTCCGTCCCTAACATCACTGCCAACCGCTGGGAATGGAAGCTGGGCGGGGAGATGATTGGACCAGAGGGAAAGTCGTATCTACGGAGCCATGTTTTGCTTTATAAATAGTTATGATATATGAGGATGGAACTGTTTCCAAAGTCAAGTTCTGTTGGTTGGTTTTTTTCTTTTAAACTGTAACCCACGGGCATTCTCGGCTCCCTCTGCTTTGCTTTGGCTTCGCTCCCGCACAGAAGGGAAACCCAGTAATGTGCTAGATCTGCCGAGTCCGCTCGGAGATGCCGTTGACCTTTCTTTGTTTTTTTTTGTTTGTTTTTGTTTTTTTAATGGTGGTACTGCGCCTTGAACCTGGGACTTTGTGCATGCTAAGCATGCACACTACCACTGAGCTATCCCCCACTCCCCCCCGCCACCATTGACCTTTTTACCCCCAGAATTCTGTAGGTAATGCTGGCATCTTGCTAGTCTGCCATCATGCCAGGCAAGCGAAAGACCATGTCATGTGGAATGCGCCTCCCCTGTGCCCACGGGGTCATTTGTTTACAATTCAGTAAAAGTCTTGGCCAAAACCAGCGGAACCACCTCTATGGCTGTGGAAAGCCAGATGTGGGTCATTTGCCTTCTGGAAAAAAAAAAAAAATCTGGAAAAGAGAAGGTGCCACAAATTGAATTAGGCTCCGACGGTTCAGAAAGGAAGTAACAGCTGGAAAACATTTCAAATAGAGATCCCTGCAAAGAGCCTTCCAAGGACAACCGCCAAGTACATTTTTCTTTCCGGGCTTATTCTGTGGCTCCATTGGCTGCTGCGTTCCACGCCACCAGCCAGATTGACACACACTTTATGTATAAATATTCACACGATGTGGGATGAGAGTCTTTGGACTCATAAGATTTGACTGGGGTGTTCCCAATAAAGGAAAGGAGCCCCAGGGAATTGGCTTTCCCAGCTGCTCGGGATCCGTCTACCAGGGATCAAACCCGTGGTTGGTGTAGGGGAGCACTTTCTCTGAGTCTTTGAGTTACCAGCACTGTTGCACTTGGGTCTTCCTCTGCTCGGTTCTCTGATCCCTGGGCTTGAAGTTCCACTCGGTGGCCTGCCCGCGGTCAGGTGGGACTAGGGAGCTGCAGCTGCTCTGCTTCCTGACGCCCACTTTGCAGAGAGGCTCATGGGCGTCTCACGGACATCTGTCCCTCAGGCAGTTCAGTCTCTCTCTTGCCTTTCACTTGATTCCCAGTCCCCAGTGAGACCAGGGAACCTGGTTACTGTTCTCAGGGGAGAGTCGCCCTGGGGCTTCTCAGGGTTAAGGGGTGCTGGTGGGGACCCAGGAAGGGGCCTCAGAGGAGAGAACGACCACCCTCTGAGGGAATGGGGAATCTGCAACTGACAACCCAAAGTGCCAAGCCTCCCTCCACTCGCCCCCGCCCCACCCCCGCCATGAGTCTGCCTCAAGTCTGAAGTTCTCACCACTCACTTCCCTTCTTAGGGACCATTCACTCAGGTTATTGCTTTTAAGAGCTGGTTTATCCATTAACCAGCGGGTACATGGAGCAGTGAGTCGCCTGACTCCATATTAAGACCTAAACAGAAAAAAATCTTGAAGGAATTTGTGATATGTAATGAGGGGAAAACAGAACTCAGGGCTGAACTCAGGCAGGGCTAGTTCCCAGGGCTGGAGGGGCGATAATAAGAGACAACAACCCTTTGTTATCCAGTCGCACTTCTCTTCCAGTCTAATGAATGTTCTCTCCACTACCCAGCATTGTGAACTGGGGGGTTTGAGTCACTTCCATTACTAGCTAGGTGACCCCCGTGTCTTACTAGGGGAACAGGATGCAATGGGTTCAGCCTCACTTGCCACAGTTGGGATCAGGGCTGTGTCCAGGCAGGAGCTGTGCCCAGGGCTTCTCCACATCTGACTCCTTGCTGGTTTCAAAGACAGGGTCTTTGCTTCCTCCCAGTGGAATCTGGAGGCTTTACTGGTAGATAGTTGTGTCAGTCTGTCTCCTCCCCTTCATCATAAGCTGCTTGAGGACAGGAACTGACCATCTTCACAGCTTCCAGATAACCTCGAACGTTACCTGGTGCATGAACACTGGGAGTTCAGAAAACGTTAGCAGGGAGCAACCGGGTGCTAGGGATACGGTTTCGAGTGGCCCCCAATTACTTCCATTGTCAACTGTTCAACAAATAATACACTGACTGCCCCCTATGAGGCACGCCCCTTGGTGAGTCCTGGATGTACAATAGATGTAAAGACTAGCTCTGGTCCCTGTCTTTTTGGGGTTATACAGTCTAGTGAGTGACATCACAGGCCTGTGTGGATATGTACTGGTGTTTCACAACTGATGCTGCCTAGAGGATGCACGTGAGAAAGTCCAGACATAGGCAGAGATTTCCTTCGAATGCCAGGGGAAATGAAATATGGAAGACATGCATGGCAAACACAACGCTGAGGTCATTTGGTTTCAAAAGGGGAGCGAGAGACGCATGCATGTGCGGATTTGCCTGCAAAGATTCACAATTCTTGGCCCTCGGGCCCACAGTCAAGATTATGCTCTTGGCATCGGGGATGTCCAAATAGCTGCATAATTATTTCTGATTGAGGTGACTCGCTCTGGGGGATGGTGGATGGTGGGGTGGGAAGGATAAAAGCAGAATTCATTTTTGGCTGGGTTTTTAATTCTGATTTGTGAGTTGGTGGAGGTCAGTCCATGACCCTGTTAAAATATTTAACATGTGTTTTGTAATTTTTTTAAATCTTTAAAAAAAATAATATATCTATTATATGACAGCTTTAAAAATAATCCCATGGGGTGGCGGGGCTAGGTGGGAATATAGATGAAACAGGATTGTCCATGGGTTGATAATTGTGAAAGTTGGGTGGTGGGTCCATGGATGCTCATTATAACAGTCCCTCTACTTTTATATGTGTTTGAAAATGAAGGTGTCCATGATAAAAGCCCTTTCAAAGTTGCATGAAGATTTAGTAGCTTAAATCATTTGCTGGTTACCAAATAGAAGCATTACCTGTCCTGAGGTAGAGATCACAGTCCAGTGTCCACCTGGGCTGCAGGTGCCTGTCGCTTGAGGGGAAGCTCTCAGCCTGCTTTCTAGAGCGGTCCTCATTTCACAGAACTGGCTCTGGCCTGGGGAAATCAGAGCCATACACTTTGGATGACATGAAATCCCCACTGTCTGGTTTTTACTGTTTTTCTTCCTGACATAATATTTTTGGAAGATATGCCATTTCTGGGCAAGGCTTTTCCTGTAAAAATTTCTAGTGGGCTCACCTATTGATTTGGAGATTTGTCACAGTCATTTCCTGACCATCTCCATGGCCACAGACAAAAACACCAGGACTAGGTTCGGTCCCTGGTGAAAAGAATTTCTCAAGCCCCAGCAAGCTAGAAAGCTTCCCATGGAATTTGTTTCAGGCCTCTTTGCACGCTACCAGGCCCCACAAGCTTCTCACCTCTCCTTTGGGCCCTGGACAAAGAGACCTGAGTAGAGGGGGATTCTGGATCTCATGGGAAAAAATTCTAAAGGTTTTTTTCCCCCGGTCCCATTGGTCAACTTAGTAAATTCTAATTCTAAATGAATTGGAAAGTTGAGTTTTCTGCAAACAAATACAGTACCTGCCATGGTGGAAGGCATCTCTGCTGTGGATGGTCACCTGGCAATTCTTCCTCTTCCTGGTAACAAAATCTGTCTTTCCTTTGGAGAATCCATTCGATGGGGTTGGGTTATGGCTGGCTGACCCCACTTCCAGCACAGAGGTGGACACACGTATAACCCAGGTCTACTTACGTGGTAGACTTGCTGCCGAGCAGTGCTAAGACCGCAGGAGGGGAGCAGTGATTAACTGAATGGATTGATGGGACTTTGGGTTGTTAGTGAAAGAACTCATGGCTACAGTGACTGATTCATTAATAAGGATGTTTCCCAGCAGTATCACACTTTTTGTCATCTCAGCACCCTTTTATAAAACTTTTAAATACTACAGAGGATCCCAAAGAGGTACCATTTATGGCAGCAATACAGCCACATGGAGAAATCCCACCTGAGAATGAAGCCAACAGAGAGGAAAGCAGAACCAAGAGACAAGGGAAAAAAGAAAGAACTCAAACAACATGATTTGAACACCTGGAGTATGCCCAAAGTGAGACTTACCCTAGCATGTTTTAGTTAAGTGAGCCAGTAATTTCTGTTGCCTAAAGTTTAATCTGTTGGATTTCTGTTGGCGCTGTTGGTGGCTGCAGGATAACTCGGGCTGCAGAGTCCCGATTCCTTACTGTGGATGCTCTCGCAGGTCTGAGTCATCGCTAACAATGAGTCCATGTGACTGGGGAACTCACAGATAAGCAGTCTCTAGAATCTCTACTATGAGCTCACAGCCATCAGAAATTTGAGAGATCTGTGAGACGTAACAGTTGTGAGACATAATGGTCCAGGGAAGAGGCTTTGAGTAGTGGTTAGAATATACCCTGGAGGCAACTTAAGGATGGATAGGCTCAGAGACAGAGCGATGATGCTGACCCACGTGAAAGTTCACAAGGCCTCAACATTAAGAGGTGTCTGGGGACTTAAAATGCAAAGATGGGAGCTTTGGAGCAGGACTGCTCCAGTTTCCTGGAACACATCTGATGGTGGCTGGAACGGATGTTAAATTCATGATCGTATCTGACCCAGCAAAGACTGCTTTGCTTTCGTGTTAACAGAAAGAACCAAGACAGTGTGCTCTTTTCCAGAGAACCACAGAATGACTCTTGCAGCCTCAGAGAAGTCTCCATCGTGAGTCGGCGTGGAATAATGTAAAGAATTAATAAGCCAATTTTGAACTTCTGCACTGCCCCAAAAGACCCACATGAGTTCTTACAGTTGATAAATCTAATTAAAACTGAGAAAAACAGAGAGGTAAGTCTATCAGCAGAACTGGCCCAAAAAACTCAGGCAAGAGACTCTGGGATAGACCTCAAAAGCCAGAAGTAATGCAGGTGTGACCTACAGCCCTTAAAATTGGACCCCTGAGGCAGAAACTGATACTTGTCCTTGACCTTCTCCCTTAGTTAAACAAACAAACAAAGGAACGAACAAAACCACTCCTGGTTTTTAAGCTGGGGCTAGTGATCATCCAAAGTCAAGACTACATTTCCCAGCCTTCCTTGCAACTACAGAGGTCACATGACAAGGTAGCAGTCAATGAATGTAGGCAAAGTTTTATGTTTAATTTTCAGAATGTGTCTTTAAAGGAAGGGGACATGCCCTTTTCCTCCTTCCTGCTTGCTGGAATTTATATGTAAGACTGAGAAGTTAAGCATCCATTTTACACAGTGAATTGAACCATTAAGGACAGTAAAGCAGAAATAAAATGTAACCAGTGTCCCCAGTGATCATGGAGCCATCACTCTAATCCTGGGCGGCCTACCTCTGGCCTTGTATGCAAGGGGAAAATGAACTTCTATCTCTTGTAGCCACTGGAATTACTGATATTTGCTAGTTTTTTGTAATATGCAGTCAAACTTAATCACGTATGATGAGATTTTCCTGTCAATGAGACAAAGTCTCAACGGAAAAATTCTCTGCCAGTAAAAATTAGTAAATCCTCTAACCCAATTAGAAGACCCTCCAAAACGCTGCCTCAGGTCTGGGATGGACAACAGTCATCCAGCACCTCCCCTTTTGTCCCAGGATTGGTGAGATGGATTCTGAAAAGGGGCCTGAGCTGTCTCACTTTCTCTGGCTGTCGCACTGAGGCTGTCTCCTTCTTGCCTTTCTTCCCATTCATGCCTCTAATCTTGGAAGGAACGTGGCTAAACACTACAATTTACATGTTTGCATGCTTGCTCTTTGGGAGTCTGCTTTCCCCAGTCCCAGTGCTTCTAAGAAAAGGCTCCAATGCTTCTCAGCGCCTCCAGGGCACCTGAGAGGCGTGGTACAACATCTAGTAAGAGAAGAGCCCAGTGGCTCTCAAACTTGACTTGGGCATCAGAATCCCCTGGAGGGCTTGTTACAACAGACTGTTTGACCCCCACATTCAGAGCTAGTGATTCACTATGTCTGGGGTATGGCCAGAATATTTACATTTCTAACAAGTCCTATGAACCACACTTTCAGAACCCCTGTCATAGACTAGAAATAGAAATGATATGTAGGTGGCTCCTTTCCATGTTGGTCTTCTCTTTGACCAGAGGAAGTGTAACTAGACAAAAATAATTAACATGTGTCGAGGTTCTCTACCCAAAAGCAGAACTGGAGAAGAGAAGGGCTGAGTCAAAAGAGAACGAATCCTTCAGAATGCCTCCTAGCTTTAAAAGCTGAGCAGGAGGGACATGGTCCTTCCAAGGACGCTCTGCAGAGGCAGGTACCCAAGGACAGAGGCGGTCCCGGGAGTGGGGTTGGGAGGGAAGGAGGAGTCTGGGGAAATAAGCTAAGTTTTTAGTTATGCTATCATGAAAGAGGAGGGTGGGAAAGAAACAAATCAGTTGTCTTAATGAGCAGAGTTCTTGTGAAACTATGTTCTGGCAGGAGCGAACACAGCTCCTCCCTGGAATATGTACCACTTGGAAAATTAGCACAGGCATCAAGGCTTTATAAACACCAAACTACTGAAGTCGAGTTTATTGCTGTAGTCAGATCTGGTATGTGGGCACGTGGTATTCATTCTGTGGCCCTACAGTTTGCGGGAGAATAAACAGTTATTGGAGGATGACTTCAAACTTTTTTAAAAAAATGTGTCAGAGCAAAGAGAACTAATTTGAATGGTTCCAGCCTTAGATTAGCATCTCACCAGTTCGGGCAGGCAGAACAGCACTGCTAAATATTTTCTTTTTCTAAACATCGTATTCCTGCCAGGATTACATTTCCTTTAGTCTTCATGTCTTTCCTATCTTGTGCTATTTCAGGATGAGGAGTATTTGGGAGACTTATTCAAAAATGTTGGTTACATTAAACCAATCATTTGGAATTCTTACTGCTTTCCAAGGGGAAGTCATGTAGGACTTCTGCATTCATCTCACACCGAAAGGATTTCCTATTTCCGGGAATATTTTAGAGTAGATATTCTGAAAAATCACTCCTTTCGTGAACCTTAACATGATGGATAAAAATTTGAAAACATCCTTTTAAAGGCCTGGTTGACTTGGTGAGAAACTAAGAGAATTACTTGGAGGTCAAAAATGGCAAATCGAGAGAGGCAAGCAGGAATCTGAGGTGGCATTTACCACTGGGTGTCTGTAGTCCCTGCTCACCTGGAAAGTCTATTTTAATGGACCATGTACATGTGCACTGGAAGCAAAGTCTGGAGCAAAACAGGGGGGCTATGTATGGAATTAATTGTGTGTCCCCCCCCCCAAATTTCATGCTGCAGTCCTCATCCCTGGTACACCGGAATATAACCTTATTTGGAAATAGGGTCGTGGTAGATGTAATTAGTTAAGTTTTAAAGATGATGAGGTCTTTAGGGTGGGCTCTACTCTAACATGACTGGTGTCCTTATAAAAAGGAGAAATTTGGACACAGACATGCACACAAGGGAGAATGCCATATGAAGACGAAGGCAGAGATCGGGGTGGTGCTTCTACAGACCAAGGAACACCAAAGATGTCCAGGAAACCACCAGAAGTTAGGAGAGAGGCATGGAGCAGATTCTCCACGCCACTTAGCAGCTGTGTGAACTTGAGCAAATGCATTCAGCCTGAGTCTCGGTTTCCTCATCTATGAAGTGGGTATAACTGTTTTCGTTACGTGAGTTTTCCTGTTTCATACGTATGATGAACAACTCAGTATGTGGACCGTGGTAGTTCCCACATCCTGCTTTGTTTCTCCTCCCTCCTGTCTTCCTGTTCCCTTCTTAAGCATCCTCTGCGTTTCCTAGTTGACTCAGCAGGTGGAGCAGTTGAATCGCACGGTGAGCTTCAGGGCAGCTGGCCTGAGTCGCATCCCCACCACACAGCTGCCCTTGCCTGGGTTGCTTTCACGGGGGACAAACCTACATTCCTTCTTGAATGTTTGTCAGACGGAGGCAGCGGTCTCAGCAGGAGGCAGCAATAGCAGTGTCTCAGTACAGTCTGAGGTGTCACTTAAACACCCAGCCCCCTGGAGGTCTCCATAGATGCAAATAGATGTCTGTTGTCCATGCCTATGGCAGTAAAACCAAACATCTGTTGCTTTTCTGCAGGCTCCTGGGCATGTTTCAAAGGTACTTATTTAAGGCTTCTTATCAATTAATAGTCTGTCTGTAAGGAAGACTTAATTTCCTGGGTTTAATGAAGGGTTTTTTTTTTTTTCAGCTTTCGGAATCGGGGAGAATATAGTCGCTCTCCGTTATTTTGGTCTGCGTAGGTGAAGGGAAGTTAATGCTCTAGGTCAGATACAAAACTGAAACAGGCCATTCAGAAGCAGCTTTCTAGATAGGACTGCCTTTCCTATGCCAGTCCTCAGAATTTTATGAGCTGGAATCCAGCATCTAACTTTCCAGGATCTCACAAGCATCGCCTGCTTTGTCCTACTCCAAGAGGCTGGGCCAGGGCTGAAACAACATGATGAGTAGAGGGTTGAGGTCAGGGCGTCTGTGTTACAGCCACAGAGGGCCCAGCACACGAGCAGTCACTGCAGATGCCAGGGCAGAGCTCACAGCGGTAGCATCCCAGAGTGCAATCCATTTCCACATTGTTCAACCACGGCAGAATTGCTGGGGGCAGCAAGTTCAATTTGAATAGCACTTCTCAACCCTATCAGACCTGATGTCCCCCTTTTATAACAAATATTGTGTCAGTCTCCCTAGAGTAACCTAAAATGACACGCACAGATATAACTTATCACTCTAATGTCCTAACAGTAATATAAAGAATAAATAAAAGCACATCATTATAACAAGTTGGTATATATTTCAATATGTAAATGGCACAAGGAAATAGTTCCATATTTACGTCTGTGCGTAGACTCACCCACTTATGACAGCCACAAACAGAATAAGTGTTGGTGACTCAAATACCATGAGCTGCGCTGTATTGGTGAATAACCCTCAGTAAAATTCCAACCAAGTGTGAGTATAATCTTTCCTAAATTTACATAGAATTATTGTAGATTAAAGTTGTAAAAGACAAATTGTTTAAAACGTAGTGTGAAACAGAGTCAGGTTCTAGGCTTCTCATTAGTTGTGGTAACCACCCCTCCTACACACACACACACACACACCCCACTTATAATTTCCTAAACAGCTCCTAGGAGTGCCCCAAAGCATGAGTGATGTCAGCTGCCTTCCAGGTCTCCCAAAAAGCATCACGTTCCCCAGGTGATTACTTAACACCTCTCCCACTGCAAAATCCAAGATTTTCACACACCTGGTCCTGGATTTGGTTACAACACAGTAGAGACCTGTTGCAGGTGGCTATGGCCTAGATTCCTGTGTGTGTAGCTATTATCTCAGTTCTCAGATGGAACAACCCTGCAGCCCAGCCCAGCATCACCAGCTGAGGGAATGCAGGCAGAAAAGGATGCTTGCTTCATTTCCCTGGGCCCCTTTCCACCCCACCCCACCCTTCCAGGCTAGAAAGGCCGAGAAGCTAGGCCCACAGCAGATCTCCCACAGAACTGGGCTGGCCATGCCCTGCACCAGCCTCTGGGGTCATTGAGCAAACTGAGACATTGAGCCCTGGCTTGGGCTCTGCGTAATTGAATAGTCTGGTTACTTGACAGTTAATTCACAGTCCTGTTTGCTCCGACCCTTGTAAAGCTTTTCTGAAATTCATGAACCCACCTTTCATTAAAATAACAATGATTTATTTAGTAAGCAAGATGCCTTTTTCTTTTCTCTCTTTTCCAGTTTCCTATAGTGGGGTTACAATATTTCAATACTAATAGAAATGCATTTAGTAAACATGCAAGTCCAGTTTCCTGGCTTAATAAACAGTATTTACTAGAGAAATGAGCTTTTGTCTTACGTTTAAGAAAACTGCAAGTTTCAGGCTCCTCTTTCTGAAGTTCTCACCACTGAAGGTGCCTATGCAGATTGTTTGATGTGGATTCTGATTTCAGGAAATCTCCTGAAAGCTTAATTGATTTTTTGTTTTAGTTATTATATATTTTTCCACTACAACCATTTCTCTCTCTCTCTTTTTTTTTCCCCCACAATGAATGCAGTGTGTGCTGTGTCAGTTGGTGGTCTTCTGAGAAGCAGATGCAAAGATGGAATTCGATGGACATGGATTCTATTAGAGGAAAGACTGTGAGAGGAAGTGGAGAAGGAGCCGGGACTAGCTGAGAGCTGTCAGGCCTCAGCAAGTGTAATTGTAAGTATATGTTGGCCTGATAATGTAGCTGATTAAATATTGACTAAATCTACAGACAAATGAGTACATGAAAAAAGAAAACAAATGTGAAATCTTAGAAATGTGGTTAAAAAAATAAATAGTTGCTAAAACATTTTTGATCAAATCAGATATGGGTAAGATGGTGATGAAATTTTAGGGGAAATGTATTAATATTTAGTCTAATTCTCCACGTTTACTGTGTTCACAATGTCTCTGCATTTTAAAGAAACCAAAACTGCCCATCGTTGTCAGTGCATTAAGGATGTGACTTGGGCAAAACAAATGACAGAACTGTAATTAGTGGAGCCTTTGCAAAGAGAAGACGATAGGGTTACATCATAAGATTGGTGTGAATAAATGAAAATGCTTACTTTTTTAAAAGTCTGTGATTTGATGGACTTTCTTAATTGACCAACCAACCAACCAAATGTAGAAGCCATGAGAGGCTTCTACATTTGTTAAACACAGTACAACTGCCCTTATCATCAATTTTTACATGTGGGATTATAATGAAAAAAAAAAATGATGTTCCTGGGATGGAGAGTGTATGCAAAGGTCAATTTAGGGTCATGGTTAGGTTCTTTCATTCTGTAAATATGTGTTAAGAATGGCTTTAGAACCTCGCCAAAATCACAGGTGGCCTACTTTGATTTCACGTGTATATTTGGCAAAGCTATATATATAATACAGCGTGAATTTGTGGACCCGAAAGGATAGAGATGAACCAAAGGGCTTTCCTACTGTCCCGTACAGTCTCTGCCCAAGACGTGCTGGGGAGTATTCAGCCCTCATCTGCGTTTATTTCAGCTCTCTGCTGAAGGAAGCATTCGTTTTAGAAAATTTGATTGCTCCAGGCCTACTCCAGCCCCATGGCATGTGTTTAGTTAACTCACTCACAGAGAATTGCCTGCAAAGCCTGAACTGTCCCCACCTCCACTCCCCCTTAGGTGGGGTGGGAAAGCCGCCACACAGACCTGAGCTCCAGGACCTCTCCCTGCCACCCGGATGGTGTGATCTGGGCAGGCCCTTTACCTCCCTGAGGCTCTGGTTCCTCAGCTGTAAATACCAGCCTAGTGCCTACTTGGAGGTCTGTGGTAAGGCTCACAGGAGACAGGTCATCAAGGTTCCTGGGCTACACTGAGTGTAGCTCCCTCCAGCTAGCTGCATCCTCCGAGCGCTGCTGAGCTCTGTCCTAGAAGAACCTTGGTCATTGTCCTGTTTTGGACCTCTGTGCTCAACACCCATCGTGCAAATCCCATATTCAGTCAGAGCTTTCCTCATGCACATCATTTCCTACTTTAACATCTACAACATCCACGGCGTCTTACACATCACAGGCGTTTTATAATTGCTGTCAACCAGCCAACGGAGTTCACATATTTGTCATCACCTGTGCGTCTGCCCAACTTCCAGCTGTTCGTATCATCGCATCCACTGAGTTATACGCATTCTTGGTACTCTTGGTAGCCCTTTGAGATGGCTTCAAAAAAAATTCCACTCTGATTCAACACTGAAGCAAAAAATTATTATGTTCACCAAAAGGCACAGATCCAGAATAGCTGGGTGTGAACTTGCTATTAGTAAAGCAAATATTCTTCGATAGCAGTCTGACCACAGTCCTATAGTTTCTCATAATTCACTGTAAAAGATTTAAGAATTGTAAACACCTATAAGCAAGTGAAGCTATGTCATCTTTTGTTTACTGAGATACAAGCAAAAGGATTCCTCAGCAGGAGGCAAGAAATGCAACAGAAGGCAGAAAAAAGGGCCAGATCCCTCAGAATGGGTGAAAGCAATGTCAAAGCACTGAAAGGCCAACGACAATCAAACCGTGCAATGCAAGGGACTGTTGTTAGGATGGTGCCAGGGTTTAGTACGTGGTGGTTTTTAGTGATACTTGAGTTGATGGTGGGTTTCATAACCAATGACATCTTAGCCTTGATAAGGTATGGTACTTTCCCTTTCTTTAAGAAAATGAATGAAATCAGCATAATGTGAGCGTTGTCTCTGTTCTGAAGTCACAACTGAGGTCCAAAGATCACAGGAGAGGCAGTGCATAGACCACGCTGTCCCAGAAGGAGTGAGGGGGTGAATAAGGACGCCTTCCTTATGGCTTTGCCTTTTGTGATTCCTCTTCCTTGCAAGGCCCAGCAGCTCTTCCCGCTTGAGACACTCTTCTGTCCTGGAAATAACTCATCCTGCCTTTCTGACTTCCCTTGTTGATTGGGTTCTACCTCTTAGAATCGTAACAGTTTTGCTGAGAATCAGCAGTCTTGCTAAGGCTTGGTGGCCGCACGCACACCCTCACCCATTAGTCTACTTCTCCAGCCAGACTCAGCCTCTTTCTCAAGGTGTGATGATGAGTTTTACTGACCCACCCAACCCCAGGGATGCATGTGGTGCATGTGTGGAGGGGGAGGGAGGGAGAATCTCCTGCGTGAGAAATCCAAGAGCATGCTCTGCGGCAACCGCTGAGACCCTCTCCACGGCCTGGCCTGTGGTTTAGGGTAAGATAACTTATATTTAGTATTTAATTATCCATTTACTATAAGACAAAGACAATCGGTTATCTGAAGTGACTGAGTGTGGGCAGTCGACTTAAACATTCTGATTATTAGATGGATGTCATACACACCACAAACAGATAAAACAAAAATACAGAGAACTTCTCAGAAGACTTTATTCTGAGCACAGTGTAACATGGCAGGATTATGGTTCTTATCCTAAGAACCATAGACTCCATTTAAGCTCCAGGTTTAATAAAGAGGCCTGATAAATAGACTGTCAAATAAACCAACATTACAAAAATGGGTTTTGGAAGAAGTTTCTGCGAGGTTAGCTGTATATTCAGTGTGTGCCTTTCATTGGTTTCAATATTTCTATCTCGGCTCAAAGTCACGTCCCTTGACCTGCTCTCCATGAAGCTGAGCATGCTCAGGAGGTTCCCTTCTCCTCAGAAGCATGTTTGCATCTTTGGGGGTGCAGGCTGGAGGCAGGTGAACCCTGGCTGTCTAATGATTCTCTACAATCCCCAAGTTCAGCCAAGCTCTGAGAGCCAGGAGCTGTTGCCCCATCTTCCTATTGGCCACTGCGATTCCAGGGGTAAGGGAGCAAGACTGGGAACAGCAGAGGGCTCTTTGCCCAGTCGCAGCTCCCTGGAGGTTTGCAAAGAGCTTGAGGGGAATCAGGCTAGACATTCAGAGGGGTCTGGAGGAACATGCTAAGAAAGTTAAGTCTTCTGAGAAAGAAGTTGGAGACTGGGGTTTCTGACCCTTTAGAAGGAAGACGTTGTGGCTGAGTGTGGCACTGGGGCACGTGAATGCCCACATGCCGAGCAGATGTTTGAGAATTAAACCATCCATAATGCAAGGCATTATACACGGGCTGTGAGTGTCTCAGATGTTTACTTGGGGCCACAGAGGTCTGGACTTGCCGAGCGTCGTGGGTGAGTGGGTGACGGGGGTTGGAGCCAAGGAGGTTTCCAGGGGATCCTCCACGCTCTGGAGTGTTTTCAAGGCAGTAGAACCTACCCAAGTGCGATCTGATGGCTGAATAGGACAATGTGAAAAAAAAAACCACAAAGAGACTCCAGCCTAATTGTCTTTTAAAATAAAGTTGGGTAGGCAGGGGTGGGGAGGGGGTGGTTCCTATTGGAAAGTTTCGTAGTAAATTATCAATTCCACTTTGGAACCAAACAAAACAGTTTGAACACACCGCTTTCTGAAGCTCGAATAACAGGCTGTCAGTGCTGGCTTTGCTAACCTCCTGAGCTAAGCCACCTACCGTCTTGTGGAAGAGGGAGATCGCCCCTGTGGTCCTGTTGCCCTGGCCCACCCCTTAAGGACCTCCTTTTTTCTCTTCCCTTCTTTCCTTCTTTTATGTACATTTAGTTCCCACAGGCTTCCTTTATCAATATTTCAATTGGTTGCTGCTGACCTATACTTGAATCCAAATATTTGCCCTATTCAGTGTGAATTGTGCATTCAGCCAAATGCTTGATTATGTCTGTGCTCTTTTGAGCAAACTGAATGGGCTACTTGACTAGGTAATGCCGATATCGCCTGGTCATTAGGAGTGTTTGTTAGAATCAACCAGATGCAGCAAGGAAGGAGGGAACGAAGGGGAGAGGAGGGGTTTGAGTCCAGTGTTCGTCCCACTGCAGCCATGATGAAGAAAACGAAATTGTGTGCTTTCCAGGGCATAATTACAAACCGTCTCCATGTTCTTAGTCTCACGTAAATCAAACAAGCCAGTTTCAATCAAAGGAGACGGATACCCCTGAAGGCTCACAGTTTTATTTTCTCATTGGAAAATTATCCTCCGTAAAAGAAATGTGGGTCTTTTTTTATGGTTTTCATTGTTTGTTTTCATTGTTAAATGAGGACAGAAGAAATGCAGTAAAGCTGTATATATCACTTGCCATCAGTTACTGGCACTCTGCACTGCCATTAGCAATCGTAATTCATACAATTATGTATTGGCTTGCAACATGCCCAGTACTGAGTTATGCTGTGGAAACACTTTGTGTGCAATAAAATCATGGAGTTAGAATTCCTGGTCCCAACCCAGGGGAGGAAACCAGCACAGGCCCAGAAGGATTTTGCCAAAATCAAGAGAGGTTTTGAAATGGATGTGAATTTGGCCAGTACCCCAGAGGAGCACGTGGTAATAAGAATGTACCTGCCTGTTTACGCTTGCCTTTGAGGAGTTCACAGGTTGTTGGAGAAGGCAGACATGTAAACAGCATAGAAAACGTAGGTGTGAGAGTACTTGGGGCAGGATACAAAGTGAGGTCATTATGGGGCTTACAGTCTGTTAGAGGAGATGATTCATGGACATAAGCAAATAGTGTCCAAGGCAGACTGTGCTTAAAGGAACAACCTGAAAGACGTCACATCCAAGTGCACTGGGTATGTCTGGCCGCTGTTTTTTAAAGTCTTGCTTGAAGCGCATGGCTCTCGTGTACCTGCTAGCTCACATCGCCCCTGTATTATAAATTAGTGCAAAGAGTTTACAGAAATGTTTAAGCACCTCCCACATAGCTCATCGATTGCAAGTGGGTTTGCTGCCCGACTTCTGTTTCCCTTGCACAGATTGCAGTGCCCCGTGTTTCAGAGAGGGGAGAGAGAGGAGGGGAATGAGTCTCTATTAAGCACTTACTGTCTACCAGCCATTGAAATGGACACTTTCAACTCTGTTTCTCAACTTATGGAGAAGATGTTCACTTACTTCTCAGTTCCTAGTTCTGTCAATGCTATAAATATATACTATCTCCTTTTAAAATGTACATATATTATCTTCATTTAAATAATGAAAGATAAAAATGACTCCCTGTTAGGGACCTTGACACCTGATGATTCTCTATGGTCAAGAAAAGCACAGAGTAAGGGCAGGACATTGAAGTAGGCTGTACACATGACATTTGATGTGGGGAGTGGGGTGGAGATGGGGGCAGTGTTGAGGGACTGCCACAGAAATATTTTTTTTTTCTAATAAGATCTAGCAATGATCAAATTGTTATTGCTTGAAGATCTTTGGAAGAAAAGGATTATATAAGCAAAAATAAATATTGCTCTAACATTGCTCTAATAACTTACTAACGATCATCATGACATAGCAGTGAAGCACATTACTTATAACGAGGTTAAATAATCAATTCTGAAAGTACCTGTGTCTCACCTCTGTCAGTTTCATGGAGCTGCCATAACCAAGCAGCACAAAATGGGTGGCTTAAAAAGCAGAAACTGATTATTTCACAGTTCTGGAGGCCGGAAGTCCAAAACTGAGGTGTTGGCAGGGCCATGCTCCCTCGAAAGCCTGTAGGGAAGGGTCTGTCCCAGGCCTCTTTCCTAGCTTCTGGCTGTTTGATGCAATCCCTGGTGCTACCTCTCCATCTTCGCATGGTGCCCTCCTGTGTCTTCACATTGTCTTCCCTCCATGTGTGTCTGTCTCTGGGTCCAGTTCTCCCCCTTTTATTAGGACACCAGTCATGTTGGATTAAGGTCCCTCGTACTCCAGTATGACCTCATCTTGACTAATTACATCTGCAATGACCCTATTTCCAAGTAAGGTCACATTCCCAGATACTGAGGGTGCGGACTCCAGCGTATCTTTTGTGGGGGAATATAAGTCAACCCATAAAAGTGCCTCTTTTCCAGTGACCTTCAAGCAGTTTGGAATCGTTTGTGGAATACATTGCTGATATAATATGTTTCTAATCCTAGAACTAGATGGAAATGGTATGATAATTTATTGATACTAGTGATGTGGTAACGGACAGTCCTAAATTAAGAGGAAATGCATTGAAAGATTCTTCACAAATCCTTCTCTTTTAGTATCAAAAGCCCAAGGTCAAGCCTAAAAACTGCACCATTGGAGTAAGGGGAAGGGGCGGGGGCTCCTGGACGTGCCCAGTGCAGATGCTATACATTTAATGAGGTGCGTTACTCACATCACTGTGTCTAACACGTCAGGAAGACAGAAAGGCTCACAATCCAAGCCAGCTGAGGCCTAACCATTTTCAGTATCCCCCCCTACACAATGTCTCTCTCTCTCTCACACACACACACACAGACATTGTAACTATAAAAAGGAAAGGAGCAGGCACTTTGCTGATTTAAGTAAAAGATTTCAGCAGCCAACATGGACCAAACTTTCCCTGCAAAGTTAGCACTGAGGATCTGGTGTTTGTTCCTCAGCTATTCCAAAACCTGAGTGTTTCATGGTGCAAATCAAGAAAATAGGGGCTTAATTAAGAACACACAGTGGCCATTTCAACAATGGCCAAGCCCAACAAGTTATAACCAAAGGCCAGAAAAATATTGGTTCTCACTTTGGCATGATGGATTCTTTGCTGAAACCACTATTATTATATTAATTATGGGAGATATTTTGCTTTGCTGATAAAGAAAAAAAATTTTTTACAAATAACATGCTTGCCTATGACAGCAAAAAAAGGGGTTAAATAGGTGCAAATTATCCTGATGGAGTTACATAGACTTGATGTAGAAAATACATTTTTTCCCCATTTCCTCCACAAGGTCAGAACTACTACATTTGTTGTATGTTGTCCAAATATTTTATAATCTCAAGTGCTCAGAAATGTATAAAGTATTATGATGGCATGCTTAATATCTGGTGGTTTTAAAATAGTTATCACTTAAAATATTATCTTATAAACCATAAATATTAAATATATGAATTAATGTAAAATTATATGAATTGATGCACCTTGGGGCTTTTCCAAGGTATGGAAGACATTTAGCTTGCTTCAATAAATGGCTATTATTAATACCACCTTTTCCTCATGAAGGGGTCAGAGTAAGTCACTATGACATAAAAATTGTTTTGAACTGAAAGCATTCAAATTTCTGAAACCCCTTATCTACCTAAAAGTGCTCAATTGTCATAAATTCTCTCCCCTGGAGCAACTCTAATCTCTCCTTGGAGAGAAGTTGGCACCACACCCAAACAGGCATTGCCACAAAACTATCATATCTCCCATCTGTTCTCCTAAGGGCCCATTTATCTTTCCAAAAAGTCATTTGCTTTTCTTAAGTGCCCTTTCTCCCTCTCCCTCCACCCTGTTTTTAAGAAGTCATTTGTTTTCCTGGAAGTGTCCCTCTCCACCACCTATTAAAATGGTATACAAGCCCCAGATTCTTTCTGGAGTCACATTTTTCTGTGAATAGAAATCTGTCTTTCCTTTCGGTAATCTAGTTTTTGTCAGTTTAATTTACAGGTCTCAGGTACCGAATCTAAGAGGGTAGAGGAAAAATATTTCCTCCTCAGCACTTCCTCTCTGAAACTTGCAAGCCACTTGTTTTAATGTTTGCTTTTTTCATGTGTTATCTTATCTAGTGGGTTTTATTATCCACGTTGAACAAAGGACTTAACTCAAATTGAGAAAATAGAAGTAACCTGTTCATGATAGAGGTAAGATTTCTTTTTTCTTTCTTTTTTTTTTAATTGAAGTATAGTCAGTTACAATGTGTCAATTTCTGGTGTACAGCACAATGTCCAAGTCATGCATATACATACATATACTCATTTTCATATTTTTTCATTAAAGCTTATTACAAGATATTGAATATAGTTCCCTGTGCTATACAGAAGAAATTTGGGTTTGTTAAACCTATTTTTATATATAGTGGCTAACATTTGCAAATCTCAAACTCCCCTTCCTACCCCCTTTCCCTGGTAACCATGAGATTGTTTAATGTGTTTCAAGTCTATTTCTGTTTGTAGATGAGTTCATAGTGTTCTTTTTTTTTTTTTTTTTTTTTTTTTTTAGTTTCTGCATATGAGTGATATCATATGGTATTTTTCTTTTAGAGGTGGGATTTCTTAAAGCAGATCTGACCCAAGTCCCACACTCTTTCCATTGAGCCTCTGTATCGTTTTGATGGTTGTATCACAATTTCAGGTCTTGAGAGAACAAGCTACATGGTCTTGCTCGGGGGTCTCCCTCTCTCTCTCTCTCTCATTGCTTGTGCTTGATGACTGAACATCACTTTGCATGGAGAAAGACCTACTCCATCCATTTATGATTCTCTGACATGCATGTGTTCATAAACACGATGAACCATGTATTTATGTGATTGATACAACATATCCATCTGTCTATCTATCTGTCTGTCTGTCTATTCCAGCTAGGATAGTATTGCCTGGTTAGGTAGACTATCTTCTTTATATACAAACTGAGATTGAGCTGATGTAAACATACTTGATGCTTTAGATGTTACAAAAAAGCTTTGTCCTCAAAATCGGAATATTGTGTGTCACCCCAAACTTGCGGTCTAGTGGCTTCTGGTCCTGCGTTTACTACTAACTGTGACTTTTGAGTAAATCCCTCCAACTCCCTGAACCTTTGCTTTTTTACCAGGCACTTAGGGTCTAAGTCTTACTTCACATGATTGCTATATCAAATAAGAAAACATAGAGGAACGGGTTTTTTAAAGGTTAAATCCCCAAAGTGCTGTAACTTTAAAAATCGTTATAAAACATATTATCAGAGTTCACATATCTGGTGCTACACCAGCCGAGGTGTTAGGTCAACAACCCGCTTGTTCAGTCTGTGCCCTTAAGGGTTTATTTTTGCCTAGAAACAGGGACATGCGTGGCCCCCTTCAAAACTCATGTTAGAAAGCACGGATAATAAATTATTAGGAGAACAAAGGCTGAGCTCATCGAAAAGCTATTGCTCTGTGGGTAAATACAACCCCACTGTGTATTAAACAAAAATTAAACCCCATTTTCTTTTTTATAGTTAAGTTGCCATCAATTCAAATAGTGAGAACAAGGCACTGGACACAGTTAATAGTCTGCAGACCGGCCAGGCCCGGATTTGAAAGCATTTAAGCTTCCCTGAGTGCTGCTTGTGCCCAATTATAACTCACTACTTACCATCTTCATAATTTAAATCTGTCCGCCCCTGAGGGGGGAAAATTTTTTGCTAATCAAAGCCATGAATGCACCTTTTTCCTTTTGACAGCATTAAATTAAAGCTAAATGGTCGGTTTTGAATGAGTTACTGTGAAGAATAAAGGCATTAATGAGGTAATTTCATTATGGAGACTCATCCAGGCCTGTGTGAACACAAGGGAAGTAAGTAGAGGGGAAACCTGAAAGCTGCAGAGGAAATTAGGGTTCCTTCCACCCTAATTAATGTTTGGGGGCATTTAGTACAGGCACCAAATTAACTGCTCCAAAGAACTCTCATTGAAAAAAAAATACATTGTTACCCTCCCATATAATTAGAAGACAGTACAAGGAGAACACTCAGTGAGTATAAAGCCAGCCTTTAACTGATGCTGCGGTCGCAGAGGACTGGCCATTAGGGATGCTGAAGTTTAAGGAAGCACCGGGCAGACAATATAGGATTGTTTAGGTCCTTGGGCTCTGTGAGCTGTAAACAGGTAGCCTCTGAATGAGGAATTATGAGACTCCTGGGAGGCCTGTCTTCCCAGCAAAACAGTCTTAAATGCATCCAAAAGGAAGAAAGAAAGGTGAATAGGCCCAGCGCAGTTAGCCAAGAGAATGCCTGATGCTTGTCTTAAGTGATTACATGAGGTAGAGCCGGCCTCTCTCATTGAGTTATCTTTACACGGCTTTTGTCTCCTCTAATTGGAGCTGATGAGGTGCTAATTGGAGGCCTTTTTTAAAAGCCCACTACTTTAATCATTGGAAAATCTGGGGAGACTGAGGGAGTGGAGTTAATGAGACACACACACACACACACACACACAAAGGAAAGAAAGAAAACTTAATTGTAGATTGACAAAAATAAAGCTATTGCTTGTGTGGATCTTCGAGGGTGAAAAGGAAAGTTTTGATGGGAGAGAAAGGGGAGCAACCGAAATATTTTATGTAAAAACTTTCCAAAGCATCTTCACAAGTTAGCTAAAATAGGAATTGTCTGGCGATTCAGCTGTTTCTGCCCTTTAATTCCCATAGTGGACCTGAATTCAGACTAAAATCCTCACTGTCCAGCCCTGACTCCAATTCAAAATTGTAGAGAGAAATCGTAAGGAGACAGGCAGGCATCATGCAGACCTTGGTCCTTCTTCTCAAAGTGAAAGTTCTTCGCAAGCCCCTTGGATGTGTTTTGCCATTTCTTCTGGCTGCGGAGAGGACCCCTCCTGTCAGACCTTCCTCTACATCACAGGCATAGAGTGAAACGTGCTTATGAAAATATCCTTAAGCAATAGGACTTGGGGAAAGAAAGAAAAATTAACGTACCCACAGTGCCTCTAAGAGTTGGGTGTGTTCCTATTTTTTTTTTTTTTGGCTTTTCCTTTATACTTTCGAAATTTTTAGAACGAGCCTGCATAACTTTCACCATAAGAAAAATAGCATTTTAATATCTTCATCCAAGGTAACTTTAATTTTTTTTTTTTAAATAGCAAAGGAATCAGAGTGTGTGGCAGGGAGGAGAGCAGGTGCCGTGGAAGAGGGTTCTTCCAGAAACGCCTTCTCAAGGGCACCTAGCTTGCCTGTTCTCACAGTACCACCTGACCCTGTGGAAAGTAGGGATGCCGCGGAGAGTCCGGAATAAGCGTCACGATTACACAGGCTCCCATTCAACCCTCCCTTCCCTGACGCTTGGAGGACTTACAAAGGATGCCAAGGCATTTAGCGCTTTATATGTTATCTCATACTGTTGTCGAACACTTCTTTGAAGGTTAATTTCCTGACACGTAATTGACTTCAGGGCAGTGACACCGCAGTATGTCTTCCATTCCCACCTGAGTATTAAGTGCTTAAGTTACCTTTTCAAAACATGCTGCCTAAATGTAAAACCCAGACACATGAGAGCCTACCAGCCAATGAAAGATGAAATTGACACGTTACCCTGTAAACATGAGCACATGCCAAGACTTGGGCAGAACCTAGTGGGATTGCACTTTATCTTTGTGAAATGAGTTGATACATGTCAAGTGCATGGAAGTGCTGGGCATAGCAGTTAGGAGTCAGTAATTTAAAGATGACACAAGGAGACTGAGAATGACAGAGGTAAACCTGGGAGGCAAAGTCCCAAAAGACAAAACTGATATGCAAGGAAAGAGATGCGGCATTTGGTTTGAAAGCTAAGGAGGAGTTTGGTTTAGAGGGAGGTATTTCTAGTGAGCATCGTTTATGTTGCTAACGGGCTGAGAGGGCAGCCTGCCAGCATCTTGGCTCTGGTCTGGTGAGACAGCACTCCCTGCGTGGAGAACCTGAGGGGCACAGCGCTAGGATCCCTCCAGCTGCTGCTGCTCTACAGATGAAGACAGGATGTGCTCACCATCACCTGGGTCGCCGTGAGTGGCGCCAGACCCTAGGTCTTTGATCTGTCAGGTCAGTGTTTTTTTTCTTAATAATGTGCAGCCACACAGGACCAGCAACTGGCCAGCCTCCTCCTCTGAAGCTCCCAAATATATAGGATTAGAACAGGAGGCTCCACTGTCCTTTATAGACACAAACATGCATTTACACACATATACTGCCACCTAGACCTACATATCTGCCCCAGTTTGGGGGAAAATCTTTCTTTAATTTTACAAGGACAGTTTGTACATCAAGCGGAAGGTTTCTGTGTGTCTGGATGGCTTTCCATCAAGCTGATTTATTTGGTCACTCACACATCCATGTGTCCAGCATTCGGCAAATACCAGGATGCTTGCAAAGTGCCCTTCCCTGAGCTGAGTGCTGGAGATAGGACGGCAGACAGAATCTGACACAGCCTGCCCCCATGGAGCTTGCTGTCCCGTGCAGGAGGCAGGCATCACAAAGATCGCACAAGGAGTGCGTGAACTCCTGATGCTGTGATAAGTGCTGTGGGAGAAGAGCGCCGTGTGATGCCGGAGTAGGTGGATTTGTAGGACACGGTCATTTACCAAGGCCTCCAGGTGACTCTGAGGCAGGTGCCTGGAAAACCCTGAGCGACAAAGACAGCAGCACCTCCCCCACAGCTGCTATCAAAGCAGCTTCTAATGAGTTGATGGGCAGCCTGAGGACGGAGGGCGACTGGGCTGGGGGAGGGGCGCGCGGCGATCTGCGGAGCCTTAGCAGATGCTTCAGCAGGAGGCTGGACGCGCTATTTGCCAGTTGGCTGCAGCTTCTGAAAGATCAAGCAGAAGGGTCAATCAATGCAGCCTCTACCAGTTCAGTGACCATTTTTTTTTAAATAATGATTTTAAAAACCAGAACGTGTGATCTAACCATTTTTTTTGTTTTACAAATTAATGTGGTGAAATAACCTGCACAGACACAAAAATTAAATTGAACTTAGTTATGCAATTACTCACTTGACTTTATTGGATAAACATCTTTAAATGAGGTCTGGGGTACATGAGAGCCAGAAATTAAGATATTGGCATTTTTAGAAGGAGAGGGAAATTTGAAGATTGTAGAGGCACCACCCTCCCCCCAAGAAGATAAGGAAGAAATGAAGATCCAGAAAGATAAGTGACTTTTTTATTATTCTTATTTATTGATGTGTAGTTGATTTATCGTGTTAGTTTCAGGGGTACAGCAAAGCAATTAAGCTATACACACACACACACACACACACATATACACATATATATTTTTTCTTTTCAAATTCTTTTAGTGACTTTCTTATAGGTCATGCCTATGGTAAGATTAGAGAACAGGGCTCCCAGTTTACAATTCAGTGTGCTCTTAAGAACACCCCACCACCTGCCTAGCCCATGTATTGGTCGGCTGCAAACTTCAAATGCACCCAATTAAGTATATGAAAAGTTCCCCTACGTTAGTAGTGATAAAATAAATGCCAATTTAGATTCCATGATTGGAAAAGTTCAAAACACAAAATTTACCATTAATGACATTTTGTGCATTTACAATGTTGTACAGCCATCACCACAGTCCAGTTCCTGAACATCTTCACCACCCCTCAAAGAAAACCCTGTACTCATTAAGCAGTCACTCCGCATCGCCCTCTCCTCTCTGTCTGTATGGATTTGCCTACTTTGGATATTTCATACAAATGGAATCATACAGCATGTGGCCTATTGGGTCTGACTTCTTTCACTGAGCGTCTTTTCCGGTTTCATTCATGTTTTCATTCATGCTGTAGCACATATCAGTACTTCCTTCCTTTTGTGGCTGAATAATGTTCCATTGTAGAGACAGTCCACGTTTCTTTATCCATCATCAGTTAGTGTACACTTGGGTTGTTTCCACTTTTTGGCTGTTGTGACTAGTGCGGCTGTGAAGGTTCATGTACAAGTTTTTTTGGGGTATTTACCCAGTGGAATTTCTGGGTCACATGGTAACTTATGCTTAAGTTATTGAAGAAGAGCCAAACTATTTTTCAATACAGCTGCACCATTTTACATTCCCACTAGCAATGTACAAGGGTTCCAATTTCTCCACATTCTCACCAACACTTTTCTTTTTTAGGAAAACTATAACTGTCTTAGTAGGTCTTCCTTAGAGTCTTTTGAAAACACAGTATGATTATAGCAGTACTTCTCAAATTTTTACATACACACGCATCACTTCGGGGTCTTGTTAAAATTTGGATTCTGATCCAGTCGGTTCAGGGTGAGATCTGAGGTCCTGCATTTCTAATAAACTCCCAGATAACTCGGGTACTGCTGGCCCATGAGATTCATTTATTGGCAGAGATCACAGAGAAAGATTACAATAGTCACTTGCTGGAGACTCTCCAGTCGCTGTCATCCGCAATTAGAATAAAAATTCAAACTCCTCTTCATATTCAGAAGGCCCCTGCAATCCTTCCAGCCTCTCTTCTGCCATTCTCCAACTTCTGACCAGAGGCCAATCATTCTGGGCTTCTCTTCTGCTTCTTTTCTGCCCCAGAGACTTTGCACATTCTGTCCCCGATGCCCTGTGCCCTAATCCTCACTTGGCTACCTCTTTACCCCTTAGGCCTCCAATCAAATGTCTCCCCCATAGAGAGGCCCTCCCAGAGCCCTCTACCTAAAATTCCAGGTCCCCCTGCCCATCCAACCCCACCAGTCACACTCTCAACCCCATTTCTGTTTGTTTGATGTTGTCATTTGTTTTTGCAGCTTTTATCAATATAACAATTTGAAATTTTCTTTTTAAAAATATGTTGATAGTTTTATTTTGTCTATCTCCCCCTACCTACTAGCATGTAAACTCTGAGACCAAGTTCTCCTCTGTCTGGTTCATTGCTCTACCACTACTGCTTAGACCAGTGTTCAGCACATAAGGGCAGAATAAATGTTTATTGCATGAATGAATGGGTTGATTATAGTTTCAGGTCTTCCTTTTACATCTCCCTGGTTTTCAGATGTGGCCATTGCATATCTGAAATTTAATCCAGAGCAGGTTATAAATTATTGCCGTAATTATAGGCAGGAAGGAGCATCTTCCTGTGTACTTCCAGGTCATTTAAATGGACAAATAGCTTCAGTTTATCTCTACAGTCATCCTGGGGATCGAAGGGGGACTGGTTCCTGGACCCCCATAGACACCAAATTCCAAGGATGCTCAAGTCCCTTATATAAAATGGCATAGTATTTGCATCTAACCTGCATACATCCTCCAGTACACTCTGAATCATCTCTAGATTAGTTATAATACCTAATATAAGGTAAATACTATGTAAATAGCTGTAAATACAATGTAAATGATATGTAAATAGTTGCCAGCAAGCAGCAAATCCAAATCTTGCTTTTTGGAACGATCTGGGATTTTTTTGGTCCAAATTTTTTTTTTGGTCCAAATGTTGTTTATTTATTTATTTATTTATTGGGGGGGTACTTAGGTTTACTTATTTATTTACTTTCAGAGAAGGTCCTGGAGACTGAACCCAGGACCTTATATATGCTCAGCATGTGCTCTACCACTTGAGCTATACCCTCCCCGCTTGTCTGAAGATTTTTGATCTGTAGTTGGTTGAATTGGAGGATGAGTAACCCACAGAGGCAGAGGGCCAACTGTACCTCCCAAGTGGCTTGTTCACTGTCTCTGCTCTCAAATCTACTTCCCTTCCCACCCCAGTGCTTTTCTAACTATTTATAAGCACCCAGAGAAAGGAAAATAAGACGCCCCCTTACCTCTGCCTGCTCCATTTCCTTTTGTGAACGCACACGGCTGCGTGAGCATCTCAGCTGAGTCCTCTATTTCCACTATGAGCTTCCTGTGGCCCGTCTGATAAAGCGGCATGTTTCCCCCATTTGAGGGCCTTCACCCCACGAGGAAGAGTTTTCAGTTTCCCTCAGCGCAGCTGGCAGCTCATTATCTCTTTGGGCCTTTGGTGCCTGGCTTCTCCCTCAGTGATCTTGCTTGGGTCTCATCTACCCAGAGCATTCTGAGCTTTATTCTGTCAGCCAGGTTTCCATTTGTCTTCCTCATTTTTTGTCCAAATTAGTCCTTTGCTCCCTTATCATTAAAACGGTTTCCTAAATAAACATCCAGCCTTTATAAATCCCATCAGCCTTTACATCTGTTTCATGGAACCTAAGACTAGTTCCTTATGATGGTGAAATCTGTCCTTTTCCAATTTAGTGTCACATTTAAAGTGACTTCTCTCTCTCCATTTCTTATCATCTAAACCTGAGCGGTTTGGGGATCACTTTCCTCTGTCACACACTCAAATCTGTCCCGATGGAAGAATTAGCTCAAAAGGATGTACACCCCGTCAGATCCTGAAACCACATCATGCTCATCTTCTTTTCCTGGGAAGGAGATTGGAGTAAATCTTTGCCGAAATATCTTCCTTGCTCCTTATCTTTTTCTCCCTTGACTCAGAAGTTCACTGCTTTCTGCTTTTCATTTATTTCTTTTTTTTTCCTTCAAGTAACCATCTTTTCCTCCTTTTATTTTATTTTATTTTTTTATTGAAGTGTAATTGATTTACAATGTTAGTTTCAGTTATACACATACATACATAAATACATATATTTTCAGATTCATTTCCAACATAGCCCATCACAAGAAAGTGACTGTAGTTCCCTGTGCTTTACAGTAAGTCCTTGTTTATTTCATCTGTTTCTTGACTTGGTGATTATGAACTAAAACTTGTCACCACCAGTATCTCCTAAAAACCTTTCTTCAGGGTGTCGCCATCAACCACGCCAATGGCCTTGATGAGAAATCACCTTTCCTGTCCCTAGCTCTCTTTTCTTGTTACTGAATATCCAAGAATATACAGCATCAGATGTAAGTCCAGCTGCATTTATATCTCTGAGCTGACGACACATTTCTGCTCGCTTACCTGCCTCCCTCACTCCTCCGTGGGCTCCTGCTGTCAGACACCATATTTTACTTATCTCTGTATCTCCAGCATCCAGCCCAGTGCCCGCCTTACACTTGAATCTCGGTAAATGTTCATATAGAATCCTGAATACACAGACCATGACTTACAAGCCAAGAGGCATCAAACCAGGGCAGGTGAGACTGTTAATTAGCGCTGAAAGAATATACAGTTGAATGGGAGGTGTGGTTCAGTAAGCATTCAGAGAAGGGAAATAAATAAGGATTCATAGAGTTGTAGAAAGCTTCCTAGAGAACGCAAGACCCAAACTTGCCCATTGGAGGGAAAAAAAGAGAAGCCTTAAGGAATCAGTGAGGGCGCCTGAATTTTCCAGCTGCCCCTCGGAGTTTCCCGAGTGGGGTTGTCTTTGTTTCCCTTCCTGTCACCCCAGCCCTCTCTCATTAGGTCGGCTGCATGTCTCCCTTCCACCTTGACCAACCTGGCCTGAAATCCTCTTACGGTGCTTATCCGTGCAACCTTATCGTATTTTTCAGCCCAGCAGGAGCTATCAAAGGCTCTGATGAACAATGCCACTTTTGTCTCTTCTTGCAAAGGTCCCCTGGGCCACTCTCCCATCCTGGTGTGGCTACTGAGGCTGGCTCTCTGGAGAAATGAGGCTGTGGGGTAATTAGGTCATAGAAAGCACTGAAACCAGAGGATTCAGCTGAAGACTAGGCTAAAATTCATAAATAAAGACCAGCATAGCCCAAATTCAAGATAAACTAATCTGAGATCCATAGGCTTGGTCTGGCAGAACAGCGACAATTATATCCTTTCTCTAAATGTTTTGCCTCCGCTGGCTTTGGAAGCATTTATTTTCTATCACTGACTCATTCAATAGCAATATAATTGTTATTTCCATTTCCCTGGTTCGACCGCGTCTGAGAGCCAGTTACCATTCCCAGTTCATTAACCGACTGGCCTTCGAATTAACAGCCCCTCCATTGGGGGTTGCCTTGGAGACAAAGCTTCCTGTGGGTAATCCAAGATTATCTAGCTCTTTATCCTGCATGTGACCCTTAATTACTTGCTAAATTAGAATGGTTTTCTGAAAATCACAAGCGGAGGTTAATATGTTCTTCCAGAGCTGGTCAAGCTAAGATGACACTGAATTCACAGGGAATTCAAGTTACATGATCCCTGAAGGCGTCTCTTTGAGTAAGAAGATGAACTCTCCCCCTGGGAGGCACTGCCCCCCCCATAAAGCCCCTGTCACTCACTGTTCCTCTGCCTGCTTTTCTAGTTGCGGTTTAATCTCCTCAGGACAATTCACTATGTCAATATTGAGCAGATTCATTCTGGGACAGGATCCTACACCCATTTCTCTTTGATAGCTAACCGCTTTCAATTTAACTACATTTTTTAAAATCATAATTGCAGATTTTTGGTTTTTGTATTACACAATTATGAGGTTTCATGTACCAATTATGGACAAGCAAGGGAACTGAAGAAGCTATGGGGGGGGGGGGAAGTAAACACTTTGGGGAAAAAAGTTGGGGCACTAGACTGTCCTCCCTAACATTATATGGGCCTCAAAGGGAGATTAGTGGAGACAAGGGGCTCTTAGAATGGACTTAATGAGATGCCTCTTCAAATGGCTTTTGGAAGTAAGTAAAATACGAGTAAATGCAGGTATTGAATGAGATTTGTCATGAAAATATACATTTAACAGTTCTAGGTTTTTATTCACTTAGATCATAAAGAAATTAAGTGTGTTCCAGAAGATTAAAAAAAATCTGTCTTAAAATCTAAAATATTATGAATAGTTCTCAACATTAAAGTATCCAACTTGAAATAGTACAGAGCCTGGAATCTCACAGGCATCCATCCAAAAAGTGTTTAGGAAACAGAACTGAATTGAATTAGAAATAAACTTAATTGGTGATTCAGCATCTCATATAATTCATTCAGATTTCCGAAGAAGTTGTCTGCAAATTGCTAAAATCTTGTTCAATCCGAATGCTTGACTGATTACACATAAAGCTGTGTGTGTTCATGATTGCAGTCCTCAACTGTGTACCACCTTTAAACATATGTAAGCATCGACTGTGTATAAGGCATCGTGCAGCCTTCATTTTGTTCAACTGTGGTAGTCAGAATGCGTACCAGTAGAGAAGTCATATGTGAATCATTTTCTTACATTTGCTCACAGCTTACTCATGGTATGTGTGCATGGAAATTGTCCAGGAAATTGACTTTAACTATGGTACCCTTCGATTAGCCATCAGAGTGATTTGCTTTTAGGTTAAATCTTGATGTGGTTACCAATGAAAACTGAGATTTTCTTTGACAATATTTTAAAGTAGTTTTGTTCAACATTTCTTGAAGTGTGTTCCACATGACAGAAGGCCTGTAGTTTATTACTAAGTGTTGTGCAAAAAGGACTCTATAATCAAATAACCTTGGGAAATGTTGAGTTAAGACAAAATTAATTGGGCTTCACCAGTAGAGAATTTTTATGAGCTTTTTACACTTTAATGTGCATATGAAAACTCAACTCTTCTAAATTTATTTGCTTGTAGAATTCTTATTCTCCTAGTACCTCATAATGTCTCTTGGTACCAGTGAGTTTTAAGGAACACACTTTGGAAAACACTTTTTTAATTTTTTTACACTGCTGTGGTTAATAGGTGGAGATACAAAAAAAAAGTACTGATCAAAAAAAATTACTGATCAAAAAAATTGAGGAATTAAACATTCCATTATCACATCCTCACCTTTAAAAATGTACCCTCATTAAAAACCATCATGAGAAGAATTTAAGAGAGTTGCTTTATCGTCCTGGCCTAGCAGTGACACACTAGCCTTGCAGAGATGAGAATGACTCCATAAACTAGGAGGAAAGGAGACCCAGAAAGAACAACTGTTCTACATAAAGACTCGATCCAGCTCCACGGTCACCCTCCTTAGAAGTCTTACATCTTGTATCCTTGTTGATTAAAAACTGATTATTTAAATTATAGTGTTTAAATAACCCCAAACTGAACTGAAAGTTGAACCAAAAACGCTTTGTTCTTATAATCATGTTATCATGTCCTCCTAACTTCCATCACTCTTGCACTTTGCATTCTTAACAGATCATCTATAA
Source organism: Camelus bactrianus (assembly GCF_048773025.1). NCBI lineage: Eukaryota > Metazoa > Chordata > Mammalia > Artiodactyla > Camelidae > Camelus > Camelus bactrianus. Next base: position 17,968,448 of record NC_133568.1, on the reverse strand, counting down.
CATCTGCAAGACATTATCATATTCTTGCTTAATCATGTGTAGGACACACTGTTGGTTGCCTTTCCATCTTTCATTTCAACTTTCTTCCTTCTGAACTGAGCCCCGCCTTTGGTTAGATAGTCACCTCTCACACACATATCCCATGTGACTCAGGGTGCCAACCCCCTCTTCAGCTCCTGGGATAGACCATGATTTGTCTGAGCCAGTGATTCTCAAAGTGTAGTCCCCAAACAACAATAGCTGGAACTTGTTAGCAATGCAAATCCTTGGGCCTTATCCTCAAACTACTATAAAGAAATGTTGCAGGTGGGGCACCCCATGTGACTCTGAATCACGCTAAAGTTTGAGAACCACTGTTCGCAACCAAACTTGGTAATCCCACGCCCTTTACTAGTAACTGATTCAGTGCATGGTCCTTTCCTGGCTGCCATTAATGTTCCAAAGATGGACATGTAAACTAACTTGACCTCATCAAATGAAGGGCAGAAATTTTATCCCCAGGTTGGAAGAGAGATTTTCTATCTCTCATGGAACATGAGGAAGGAACTGCCATCATAGCACTTGGAGAGAAGCCTGAGGACAAAGTCAATGCAAGGTAGAGCCACGGACATTTCCAAGATGCTGAGCAGAGCCCATTGTCCTACCTACCTCTAACTTACCATTCTGTCCAATAACAGGTATCCCTATTGTTTTAGCCACTTGAATTAAGTGTTTTGGTTCTTGTGGTCTAAAGCATCTCATTGATTAAAATAATATATATAATAATTTTTTAACTGTGTAAGATTAAATCTGAAATCTCCAAGGAGGTTGTATTCCTACTACCTTGCCTCCAGAATAATGGAGTACTCAATTATGTTTGATGAGTGAATACCAGTGAACACATGCATGCATGAGTGATAGCCAAACATTCAAGGAGCAAGCAGACAATATCATTTCCATTACTCTTATAAATACAATTGATTCAAAGTCACTATGAGGTTCCAAAAATAGTCAATCCACTAATGCAAGCAAAGAACTGACACATAGCCTTAGTTTTAACACCATTTTTGCTGCAACGATGTGAAATCCTTTCTAGTTAGCGTAAGCAAGAATGAGGATTATTTTATGTAATTCTAAGGCTACTGAAGTGTCCCATGGACCATAGATTTTACCCCGACTCTTAATTAATAAGAATATGTGCGTTTGGTGAGAGGAGTGTTTGAAAGTTCCCATTTCTTTATATAATAGCCAATATTTGATATTATCATACTTTTAAATTTTTACTTGTCTGATGACTAGGAAATGATATCTCGTTATTTAAATTTCAGTTTCTTTGATTTAATTCATATTACTAGGGTTAAACATCTTAACAATTATTTCTTGACAATTCAGATTTCCTCTTGGGAAAATGGCCTATTTTAATCTTTTTTCTTTTTTTAAGTTGGGTTGTATGTCTTTTTCTTAATTGATTTCAAGGAGTTCTGTTTGTGCTCTGGAACTGATCCCTTGCCAGAATTTATGCACAGGAATTATATTCTTCCCTTATGTGATATTTCCTTCCACTTTGTTTGGTGTGTCTTTTTTTTTAAAACGAGTTTTTTGTGACTTTACAGTGGGTGAGTTTATCAGTCTTTCTTTTTTATGAGTTGAGCTTTTGTGTTTGTTTGAAAAAAATATTTTCCTACACCAAAGTCATAAATATATTTACTTATATTTTCTTCTAAAAGATTTATAATTTTGCTTTTTTACATACAGGTTTTTGCATTCATCTGGAATTTAATTTTATATAAGATAGAACGTTAACAATCCACTTTATTTTGTTGTTTCAAATGAATTCCTCATTTTCCCAGCATCGTTTACTGAATAGCCCAGTGCGTTTCCAAAGCTTTGTGATACAAAATATCAATGTTTCCAAATACGTGTTTGTGTGGGCTTTATTTCTGATCCATTAGACTTATTTTGCCCTGTGCCAATACCACCCTGTGTTCATTATAAAATTAGAATAACTAGATAGTGGAGTTGATAGAACAACCTTTCTAGAAGTTAAAAATCCTCCTTCCTTGGTCTTGTTTTTCACAGTGCTCTTGGCTGGGTTTGGCCTGGTGGTCTTTCATGTGAATTATAGGATCAGCTAGTCAAGTTTTATTTTCCTCATTCACTGGGCTTGCTTTTAATTTATGAATGAATGGAGACAGAATTGAGATTGTTACCATTTAAATCTTCTCAAACAGGAACATAGTATTTCTATACATTTAGGTCTTCCATTACGTCTTTAAATAATGTCTTTCTTAAAGCCTTCGCACATTTAAAAATTAGACTTATTATATGACAACTTACACTTTTTGTTCTTATTACAAGTGGCAGTTTTTCTTATTTTCTGATTATTACTGGGTGAACAGGGAGGCAACTCTCATATTTCTTCTAATGGGTTGTTTCTGAATGCTCTCGAATTTTCTGTGAAGAAAGTGATATAAAAATATAATGTACAAATAGGAACAATTTTGACCCTTTCATTCCAGTTCTTTTTTTTCCCCCCTATTTTCTTGGGCTATTGCATTAGTAAGACCATAAATACAATAATATATAATATTAAATAACAAAGGTGATAATAAGAATCTTTTTCTTATTTCTAGCTTTGATAAAAATGGCTTCTAAAATTTTACCATTAAGAATAGTGTTTGCTGTAGGTTTGTTTTTTTTTTTTTTTAATTGAAGTATAGTTGAGTTACAATGTTGTCTTAGTTTCTGGTGTACAGATTAGTGATTCAGTTATACATACTCTTTTTCATATTTTTATTATAGGTTATTACAAGCTATTGAGTATAGTTCCCTGTGCTTGCTGTAGGTTTTTGACAGATCAGTTTTTATCAGGTTACATAATTATTTTTTATTCTTAAATTGCTAAAACCTCTTGCCATTAATGCAGATTATTTTATGGAATTCTTTTCTGCATCTACTGAATTATTGTCATTGCTTAATGTGGTGTATTACAATAGTAAATTTCCTAATATTGAAGCATTCCTAAATTCTGGTGTGATAAAGATGAATTAATAAATGTTTTATGCCAGTGCTTTAAAGCTCATAGAAAACTTCATTCAGCATAACAACTTTGGCAAAAACCACTTTGATTTAGTGGACAGGTTAAAGTAACATTGCTTTTCATGAAATATTAATGTATATATTGGTCAGCACTGTCAGAAATTTTTAATGGAGTTTTATTTATTTTGATGACATACCATAACTATAACAAGTGGAAGTTCAATATTTCAACAACTAAGCCAACTAATCTATAATTATCAGCCTATTTTTCTCCTGATTAATTAATAAGCTAAAATCTCTAAAAATGTTTCCTTTCTGAAGTAGATTTAATGTGCTGCTGTGATTTTGCTTAGCAAACCTTTCTGTCTTAAATTATATAGTGGTAAGTTTCAGCCCAACTCCAATTTGAGTCAAATATCCCATGATCCAAGTTATTAGAGTTTGACAGAATACAGCTTTATTGTCTGCTTGCTGTTTAGAGGAGAGGAGTGGAAGAAACCCCTAATTCTGAACTAAATTGCTTAGAGCATTTATTTGGTGGGAGATTTGTATTGTTGGAGGTTTATTCTTGACAAATCGTTCTCTTTCCAGTGTCATCTTGCCATGGGTGCCACAGCTTTGAGATAATTAGATAGAAAAATCCTTTATTTATTGAGCTAGCCAGTAGCTGACAAATTTTTATTGTCTCGTATGTCACTGAGATTTCTTTAAGATGCCATATTGAATATGCTCCAGCATTCCAATGTGTACGAAAGATTTCCCCTCTAGAGCATGGACAAAAACCTTCTAAGAGCTCTGGGTCAATTCTTCTTTAATATGTAGTGGAGTGTGGATTGTTCCCTGACTCTGGGCATGTCCCTGGGCATGTCCCTTTCTTTAGGTCTAGCTTAGATTGCCAGTTTAAATGTTTTGCTTAACCTCCCTGTGATGGTCCTTTGTCATTTTGCATTGGGAAATCAACATCTACAAATATTTATTCTGTGGTTAAAAATGGTGCAAGACATCAGGGTTCAGATAAGAACATTTTTCTCCCCTCTCCAAACATTTCTTTCCCTCTTCTTTTGCTTTCTGTTCTCCTGCCTATTTTTAATTCGTTTCCCCCTCACCCTTAACTGTACCTTGAATTTGTCAAAGGAATGAAAGATAATGTTTTGTCCTAATGAACGTTTAAAGGCATATTATGACTAACCTTTCCATATATGAAGAAAAGTTAAGCAGTTCTGTTTTATAGTGAGTGACACATCCTCTTTCAAGTGTCAGGCCTAATTTTACATTGACCAACATGTAATTTATGTTTTACATTTTCCCAAATCTTACATTTTGGTAAAATTCCAAATTAAAATATATATTATTAAAGGTTGGAATGGGGTCAGTCTTCCTAAACATTGCAGGACTAAAAAGAGTATCTTCATATACACTGACTGCATAAGAGAAATATTATCTGACAACTTATGGATACCTCACCCACACATGACATATTAACACATAGACTACTGATGTCAGTCCATACTGTGCCAAATATAGCATCATTCCCCCTTCTCCCTCCTAAATTGCATCCAAAGCAATTCTTACCTATATTTTATTCCTTGACTAAAAGGTAAACATGCAGAAATTAAACTAAAAATTTAATTATTATCAGCAAATTCTTTAGCACTGACTACTATAGCATATGTAGTACAATTAAAATAAACCCAATTAATCATATTAGCTCTGCTATTTCCAAATCTGTGGCATGACCCTGAGGCTATTTGTAAACTATCTGCTAACTTAACCTAAAAGACATCAGGCAGTTTGTATTAACATGAAATCACCCAGGACTTCAGTATTGACTGTCCAAACCTGACTGCACCTGGGTGTGTTTTCTTACCTTAAGGAGAAAATAGGAGATGGGAAAAGCAGATGGACTGTGTGTTCTGATGAATGCAACTGTAATGTGACTGATTTAATGGGGCTGGTTAGGCTTCTCTTTGCTGTCAGTGTAGAAGAGTGAAAAGATGTTAACAGAAAAGCACACATATATTGGGAGCTTACTGGGTTCTAGGCCTGAATTCCTTCTAAAATGGGAAATCTAACATGGCATAGATGCTGTTATTAATCTCCCTTATCTAGATGAGGAAACCAGGCTTTAAAGAAGTGAAACACCTGGCTTCAGACCACATGCTGGGAAAACCAGGAGTAACCTCCCAGCCAGTTGACTCCAAAGCCTTTGTGCTTCATCACTGATTTATAATTGGTGAAAACTTGGAGAAGAGCTTTTAATACATCAATGTGTTATTTTAGGGAAGGTAGTTGTGTAGTTTGAGAATGAGGACTGTTTCTTATACATGAAACAGCTGGAGCAAAGTAAATGAAAACATTGGGTTAATTTCCTCTTAAATGAGTGAATGCATGTTTACTACCCAGAATAGTGCCTGATACATAGTAGCACTCAATGCATGTGAGCTGTGGTACAGTCAGGACTGCAGGTAACAAAACCTGGAATCAATGAGTTAAAAGAGAATCTTATCTCAGAAGATAGAAGTCGGGAGATAGGCAGACCTGGCCTGCCAGAGGGGCTCAAGTTAAAGATGGGGCTCCTCTGGCTTCCTGGGTCATCATTCTTAGTAGTCACTGCTGCTCTCCACTCACTGCATGCACCTTGCTGGCAGGAAAAGGACAAAAAGGGAAAAGGAAAACCTTCATCTAGCGAGGTTTTTACCTTTTTATTTGGTGACTCCCTCTAGTGTTTCCACCTACCTCTCATTGATGCCCAGCAGGCTGGAGAAAAATACAATGCCTCAAGTGCTTTTACTGTGTCAACTTCTCTGCCCCCTTTCTCTTCTGTCTGTTGCCCCAGCTCCCATCTCACTCCAGGCACTAATCATTCTCACCTGGACGTCCTCCCCAGCAAGAACCTGCTCCTTGTTTTCCCTCCTTTAAGACTATGAAATTCAATTCCTATTTACTTAAGGCAATATCCAAACTCCTTATGTTAATATTCATGGCCCTCTGGAGTTCTACTCCTTCCCGGCCATCCACATTTTTCCTCCCACTGCTCCCCTGCATAAATCATGGGCTCCAGTCAAATTCAGCTTCTCATTGTTCCATAGAAGAAATTGTGCTCCCCTGTCACCATGTTCAGTTCAACTGAACTTTCTTGATATCCCAAACTTCTGTTCATTAAAAGAGAACATTAGGAAAGTTAAGCATCTCACAGAATGGTACCAAATATTATTTGCAAGACAAAAAAAAAAACTTCCAATCAAGGGCTGGTATCCAAAATAAAGAACTATCAATTACTAAGAAAAAGTAAGACAGCTATGGATTGCTGGTTCCCAGTTTGAAATTCCCTAACAGGTTGGTGGAGCTCAGTGGACTGGGAGCATTAGTATTCATGATTACGTCTTGTTTCTGGAAAGATTTGTTTCTGCAAAGTCTACCTAATGAAAAGTAGCTACTGAACAATTGGTTTTACGTCAAAAAGAATGCCTTTCTTCTAATACAGGAAAAGTTTATTACATGCAGGGAGGATTGATGCGGTAAGTCCACAGGTATCAGAGCTCGAGAATTCTAAGGTATGTTAAGAGGCAGAAGGAAACTTCTTGCAGGTAGACTTCTGGTCTGCTCCTCCAACACTCCACGTCACGTGGAAAGAGAAGCGTGAAGTTCCATTCCCGCGGTGGGAGTGCAGAGAAGGAGCGTGCAGACCGCGCAGCCTCCAGGCCCCCCCCCCCCCCACGTGCCCCCGCCCACAGATAGTCCGGGTCCCGCGGCTGCCTGGATAGCGGAGGCCGGGGGCGGGGCTCACCCTTGCCCCCGGGGTCTCTCGGGCTCCGCCAATCAGCAAGCGCCCTGTTGGCCGTCCGCAACGCCCGCCCCCCTCCCCTTCCCGCTGGCCTCCGCTTTCCAGAATCCAAGATGGCGGGATACAGGCGAAGGGGTCCTCGGGCCGGACTTCGGTCGTTTTTCTGCGCCTTGCTGCTGTCGCTCTGTCGTTTCGTCGGGGGCGACGGCGTGGGAGGCGACCCCGCGGCTGCTGGCGCCGCGGGCACTCCAGCCGCGCAGCCGCATCGCCGTTTCGAGTACAAATACAGCTTCAAGGGACCGCACCTGGTGCAGAGCGACGGGGCCGTGCCTTTCTGGGCCCACGCGGGGAGTAAGCCGGGGCAGGGGGTGGGGGGCCCGGGTCGTCTCCCCCGCCTTGTGCCCCCTCTGCACCTTCTCCCCGCTGCACACCGTAAGCGCGGTGGAGGGGACCCTTCTCAGCAGCCCCTCCTGCAGGCCGGCTCGAGTCTGCAAGGTTCCCTCCGCCTGCCTCCCCCGTCTTTCCCACATTCTCTCCATCCCACCTTCCTCCTGGCCTCCCTTCTTTGATGTCGTCTGTTCTTTCCATTTGGTAGAGGTTTTTTGTTACTTCCTGCACTTAGAAGTACTCTCTTAAACTCGTTTCGAGGCATCAAGTTTCAGCCTAACGCCACGTCTCAAGGGAAAACGTCCCGCGCCACAACCCCTCCCCATCCCAACCTGAGAGCTGGTCTTGCATCCCCCTGCCTTCTTTCCCCCTTCTCTCGGCCCTCCCTTGCTTTTTTCCCTCCGGTATTAGCCATGCTTAATGCTCCAGGTTGTATCCGATGCCCCCTGACGGCTCCAGAGACGGCATATGCTGGCTTTAGAGTAATCTTGAAGTCTGTGTCAGAGGACATTCTTCTCACCCTATTGGAATTGTCCTTAAGTTTGCCTTTCTTAGTGACTTTTGTCTTCTACTGACACATTATTTAACTTAATAGTCACACTCGTCGCTTTATTTAGTAGAGGAAGTCGTTTTTGTTTTTTGTTTTTTGTTTTTTCCGGTATTGAGAACTTGAGGCTGAGAATAGCATTATGTGTACAACTGGGTTTGGTTTTTGTGTTTGGGCTTTTTTTTTCTTTTCAGTCTTTTGGGGAAAATTGAAATAAGCCGTGCACCATATTTTATTCACTCTTAAGTGTGTGACACTGTTAGGAGGTGAGAGAGCCTTGCTAGACATTTACATACGTGAAAGAAAACGTCTGTACTTTAGTGCTGAGGTGTCACTGCTGACTAAGGAATCAGCCGTAGCACTCGGCATGCTGTAAGCTCTGTTCAGTGACCATCAGATACAACCTTTGAAACACGTGACAAATGCCTTTATATGGGGTAAGAAGCGCTGGCAATTTGAATTCCATCTTTATGTGTTATTAAGCAGTCACTTATATATAGTTTGTATACATCGTTTTAGATTGTCCAGTGCTTGAAACAAAATGTTCCACTTACAGAAAGTAATTGCTGAATAGGAAGCACACTTTTAGGAAGAGCTATTTCACTGAAATTAATGTGTAATTCAAAGGCATAAATTTCAATTTGACTTAACGACCAAGTCATTAAGTATTTGAAGTGGAGTGCAATTATTCTGTTACTCATCAACCATTAATTGTATGCCCACTCATCTACGGTGTAGAGCTGGTCATTTGTAATCAAGGTAGCATTTTTCTTAATACACAAAGATGATGCAGGTGTACCAAACACAGGTTTGGGGGATTTTTGTTTTTCTTCTTGGAATGATAATGAATTTTTCAAGTAGTGGTGATAAATTTGTTCACATTTTTTTCACTTCGGCATTTCTCTGTTGTCCTCTTGCTCTTCTCTCTTTTTCTCACATTACGTAAAATAGCCAATTAGGAGTATTAATCAACTGCTTAAATTAGTTAAATTGACTTTCTTTACAGAACCTGTAACCAACTAAGCTTTTCTGCTGCAGAAATGTCAGATAATGTATGTGGTTAATTAAAGCTGTATGGCTAGATTGAATTTGAAATAAAGAGATTAGAATTTTAGCCATGATTTTTCTATCTGTTGACTCTGGGAATCACTGCTGTGGATATCCCTTGCATTCGTTATCCCTGTAATTTTTACAGTCTCACGGTTTTTTTACTCCATTGATTATATTTTTGTTGTTTTCATTTCACCCTGAGATCCATTATTTAAAACAATTTTTTAAATAACGAAATTTAAGATTTAATTTAAACACGTCCCTTTACATCATCCCCAAATTAAAACCAAATCTATGGTGTTCCTTTTTCTTAATTCTGATGTCCTTTTGTACTGTCAGTACACATCCTTGGGTCCATTAGGGCAAAAACCCCCAGCAATTTGTAACCCTTTATAGCTCTCAGAGCTCTTTCACCTTCATTCTCTGATTTGATCTTACTAGGCAAGGCAGGTGTTATCTCTTTTATAGGTGAAAAAAACGTGTTCAGAAAGGTGAGTTCCTGGAAGTGGTTGCATAGCTCATGTGGCTAGAATAGAACTCAAATCCAGGTCTTCTGATTCTGTACCCACTGCTCTTTCCATGATGCCTGCCCCCAAACGATTAAGTGTTTGAAAGTGATGGTGACAAAGTGGCTGAATTTACTAAAGTATCTGAACTTGTATTTTTTTGTCAAGTTTTCCTACCTGTAAAGAGACAATACAGTTATTTCCTAGCAAGGATGTCAGAATGTCAGAACTCGTTCATATCTGAGAAGGTGTGCTAGAATTGTTCGTAGTTACCTCATAGGTGCTTTAATAATTATCTAGTCCAATAATAGGAATAGCTAACATTTACTGAAATATTTGTATGCACTTATATAGGTACTTATATCCCTGTGAGGTTATTAGAGAATTGGATAACTTGCCTATGATCAAACAACTCGTAAGTGGATGGAGATGAAACCACCATCTTGGGGATCACTGTTCTCTATGAGAATTTGCTCATGCTGGAGAACTGTTTGATGAAAGTCACCTGACCCTCTCCCTAGAGGAATGTATATATGCTCCAAATTTTGCATATAAGTTTTGGGGTATATATGGAAGTAATTGAGCCCAGCCCCTTCATTTTACAGGTGAACATATGGTGAGCCCAAGAAAGTAAGAATTACTTGCTCAAAGTCACACAGCTGAACTGAGGCTAGGAATAAGTCTCTTGATTCCTAGTGGTATGTTCTTCTCATGTGTTTGAGCTTTATGACATTTACAAGCTGGTAAAAAATACATTTAAGTTTTTAAAATAATACACAAATTTTTGAGATATTTGAAGAAGATTATGAGAATCTAATAGTTGATTTGCCTTTTAAGCCATAGTTTCCTCTCTTCTGCCCCCTGAATGTTTCATGTATAGTTGTAGCTTTAATCTTTTTTTTTTTTTGGCAGAGATATTTCACTATTCAAAAGATAAGGGGGGTGGTAGAAACCCCTAAAATTTAAAACTTGGAACTATCAACATGAAAATTTTTCCTAACAAAATGACTGTGCAGGTAACTGAGTTAAAATTAGATCTCTATAGGTGTATAGCAGTTTGGTGATGATTCATGGAGTCTTACCTAATTATAACTTAAAGCTTTTCTTCCCTGATTTCTATTCTAGATGCTATTCCAAGTTCAGATCAGATTCGAATAGCACCATCTTTAAAAAGCCAAAGAGGATCAGTGTGGACAAAGACAACAGCAGCCTTTGAGAACTGGGAAGTTGAGGTGACATTTCGAGTGACTGGGAGAGGTAGAATTGGAGCTGATGGCCTGGTATGGTAATTTCTTTAACTTAGGAAATGTATATGAGTGCATATACCACTAGCCTCTAAATGTTCTCTGTTACATATTTACAGGCAATTTGGTATACAGAAAATCAAGGCTTGGAGGGTCCTGTGTTTGGATCAGCTGATATGTGGAATGGTGTTGGAATATTTTTTGATTCTTTCGACAATGATGGAAAGGTATATTTGTTTTCAGGACTGTTACCCACTTCAATATTAACAAAGTTAGGCTGTGAACAATATAGCTTTTTTAAGTTTTCTCAGTTTAATAGTAGAGGACTCTCCAAACTATATTTTAAGTGTGATGACTAGTCTATATTATAGCTGGGAATTTATAAATTTAAAGCTATAAGTTCATGATTTGTCATATACCAACTTGAGGTCACAATGGAACCTTCAGTCTGAGAACTTTACCCACCTTCCCCACACCCTGTTTATGTTTAGTAATTTTGATGGATCAGCGTGAGTCCTTTAGATGTAGGTAGTAAAACAGTCATTGTTTAGAAGGTTATTACGGTTTGTTTTCATGAAAATATGTGCATTATGCATTATTACTACTAGCTCATGTGTTGATATCTTTTCATATGTTAATCACTTCTGATCAGCCAATTTCCCTGAAATAGTTAAGAACAAAATGTACTTATGAATTGGAAACACTAACTTGTGCTCTAACAGCCCTAAGACTGGTGCTCTTTGCTTCAGCTGATAGTTTGCTGATTGTCAGAGGTCATTATTAACCATTTAAAGGAGAACTTTAGTATTAAACTCCTTGAATGCTGAGGCCATGTGAGTCCTATTACTAAGCTCCCCTAAGTCCCACACTAGTCCCATGCTCAGTGTCCTAGGATTTTAAAGGTGTAAGAGAACTTACAGCACATCTAGAATGATCTATAATTCTTTGATCTAAGGACTTTAAAACAAATGCATTCTCTTTATTTTTAGAAAAATAATCCTGCAATAATAATTATAGGCAACAATGGACGACTCCATTATGACCATCAAAAGTAAGTACATTTTTACATTATTCCCGATTTCAGCTTCTTTTTGGAAACCTTATAAAATATATTGTTTCAGTTCTGAACATTCTTCCAGATGAAATAAGATTATTCTTTTTCTTGAGATGTATCTTGTAACTTAGTGGAAAGGTCTTATTTTAATTTGGTTGTGTTTTAAAGTTCTTTCTGTGGACCACCTAGATTTCAAACATAAAAATGTGTTGTTTTATTTAACCTAAAATTATATAATACGTTTAAAGGTTTATAAAACATTCCTGGCTCTCAGTGATGCCAGTAGTAATGATTTTCATCTTTATTAAAAAGGATTTTTCAGAAATAAAATTTAGAGGCTTGTGGGGGAAAGGTATAGCTCAGTGGTAGAGCGCATGCTTAGCATGCATGAGGTGATGGGGTCGATCCCCAGTACCTCTGTTAAATAAAAAAATAATAAATAAGTAAGCCTAATTACCTCCCCACTAGAAAAAAGAATTTTAAAAAAATGTTTAGAGCCTTAACCAACCTAATGACTAAGAAATTTATGCCACCTCATTCAGCCTTGGTGTTGCTGTATTTGAAAGATTCTCAGTGAGCTACAAAACTTCTGAATATTTAATATATTTATAATGTGTGTGAATTAGGGATGTACATTTTTAATTTTTACATGTTTGTTTGGCTAAAAGGTTAATTTCCCCATCAGTGAACTGTAAGAAAAAATACTTTATCTGTACTCCTATTTACTGTTCCCTACCATAATGACTTTAACTGGTTGTTTTATCACAACCACCTGTTGAGCTATTTGAACTATCATGGCCTCCCCGTTGTGATTCTGCTTATGCTGATTTAGGGTAGGATCTAGGAAATCTGCATTTTTAAAGCACAATCTGTGATTGTGATTCTGCCGTAGTGTCATGTAGAAGAGCATGACTGCCCTGGCCTGCAGCCGTGGTAACATTGGCTCGTTACCCAGAGACCTGACCCGAGTCACAGGAAAAACTCATGTGGCAGCTTTGTGTCTTCTGCATAAATAACTTCACATATCCCAAGGCTTTGTCATCACTTGATATTATTGATATCTTTATGGACATTAATAGTTTTAAATAGTGAGTTTTTAAATATTGAGAAGCTTTCTTAAGTTCTTGCTTGTCTTCTTTTCCTCATACTATAGTGATGGTGCTAACCAGGCTTTAGCAAGTTGCCAGAGGGATTTTCGTAACAAACCCTATCCTGTCCGGGCGAAGATTATATATTACCAGAAAACACTGACCGTAAGTAGCATACATTTAGAGAGAATCAAATCAGTGGTATTCTAGTATGGTTTCTCATTCTGAATCTTTGATAGAAACTAAATGCATTTTAATTCGGACACTGTCCATGTCCTCATCAGTGTTACTATGAGAGAGCAAATGATTCAGAGCTCAGTGTGAAAAGTGGTCATGTGTTGTCAAGTCTTGCCAATAGGTTTGCATTTAGTCAGTAAATGTATAAACATCCTACTGTGTGCTACCCAAGTATGAGTAAGACAAGTCATTTTCTCCAAAGAGCTTGTTGTCTGTTGGAGGAGATGCTTACTTAACATTAGTACGCTCTGTGATAAATGCAACAACACAGATACCCTAAAGGGGTCACGAGGGCAGACTCCTGCAGCTGTCAGGCGGGCGTGGGCAAGAGCAGGAATGGTCTCAGCTGAGCTGCACCTTCAACGGAAGGAGGAGTTCCCTAGATGGTGCATATTCCAGGCAAAGGAAACAGGCGGAGGGACTGTTCAAAGATTTGGGAAAGGTGAGTAGTTGGTTTGGCTGGAGGATACAGATTTGGGAAGTGAGGTTGAAAGGCTGGGAGTAACAAGTCTCACAGGCCTCATGTAGTTCATCCGATAAGGGACCGTTTAAGGAGTTTTAAGCAGAAAAGTGAAATGATCAGATTTGCAATTTGGGAAGGATGACTTAGGCAGCAGTGTTCTTATAACGGTATTTATGAAAGGAGCCAAAAACAGGGTGTTTGAGACTCCTTGACTCTTAATGGGCCATGCCCTGTGCTTGGTACTTTACATGCAATTTCTCATTTATGTTTCTCCTTCCAGTTTTATTGAGATGTAATTGACATGCAGCACTGTATAAGTTTAAGGTGTACAGCACAATGATTCATGTACATCGTGAAATGACGACCACAGAGAGTTTAGTGAACATCCATCATCTCGTGTAGATACAAAATTAAAGAAATAGAAAAAAAATTTTTTCCTTGAGATAAGAGCTCTTAGGATTTACTCTTTTAACCACTTTCATTTTTAACATACAGCAGTGGAAATTATATTTATCATGTTGCACATTGTATCCCTAGTACTTATTTATCTTTATAACTGGAAGTTTGTACTTTATGACTGCTTTCATCCAGTCCCGCCTACCCCCACCCCCACCTCTCTCTGGTAACCACAAATCTGATCTTCTTCTATGAATTTGTTTTTCAAGTAAAATTGACCTACAACACTATTGTTATTCCTGATATACAAGGTAGTGATTCAGTATTTCTGTACCTTTCAGAGTGATCACCATGGTAAATCTAGTTATCTGTCACCATACAAAGATATCACATAATTACTGACTATATTCCCCACGCTGTACAGTTCAGACCCATGACTCATTTATTTTGCAGCTGGAAGTTTGTACCTCTTTATCTATTTCACCTATTTCTCTCCTTCCAACCCCCTCCCCTCTGGTAACCACCTGTTCTCTGTGTCTTTGATTCTGTTTCTATTTTGTTTTTTAGATTACACATACAAGTGAAATTATATAGTATTTGTCTTTCTCTGTTTTCTTTCACTTAGCATAATACCCTGTAGGTCCATCCATGTTGTTACAAATGGCAAGATTTCATTCTTTTTTTATGGCTGAGTATTGTATGCACGTACCACATCTTCTTTATCCAGTCATCTATCGATGGGCACTTAGGCTGCTTCTGTATCTTGGCTGTTGTAAAGAAAGCTGCAGTGGACCTGGGGGTGCATGGATCTTTTCTAGCTAGTGTTTTCGTTTTCTTTGGATAAGTACCCTGGAGTGGAGTTGCTGGATCCTGTGGTAGTTATGTTTTACATTTTTTGAAGAATAATCTCCATGCTGTTTTCATAGTAGCTGCACCAGTTTACATTCCCACCAAAAGTGCATTCTGGTCAGATGTACAACTAAATGGTACCATTAACTCACCAAGAAGCATCGCATTTGTTTGTGTTTGAGGGAGGAGTGGGAAGGCAGAGCATTGGTAATGAGGTTAGTTGTAGACAGACTGAATTTGGGGTAGTATTCAGGTGGATCTGTCCACCTGGCAGTTAAAATACCACATGAACTTTACTTTTTTAAAGATGCCTTCAATACCTGGTTATATAATACTTGTAAGTAAAGAGTATCCTGTATACATTTTTCTTTTCCCAAATCTCATGATCTAGGCTAGCCTCGCATTCCTTTATATAAACTCTGAAAAAGACAGTTCTTTGGAAAACTTTGATAGGCTCAGTTTTAAATTCCCAGCTAATTTAGAGACCTCAGAAGAGAGGCAGTGTCCAGTCTGTTAGGAGTAACTTGGATTTCAGTTCAACTGTAATTATTATACATCCTGTACAGTTTCATCAGGTCACGCTTACCTTCATGTAGCAGAACCCAGACACCAACCATGGCAAGTACGGACACACGAATTCATAGATCACAGGGAGGCTGTCTACGTGAACCTACACAGGCCGTCAGCCCTACCAGCAATTTCCAAAATAATAATCCTGCAAAATGTACCCCAAAAAGAGGTCCCTAGTTAGATGAGGTTGGGAGGACTGTGCATACTAGCACATTAAAGGTTCTGGGAAGTCCTGAAATAAAGAAACCTTTATTGAAGCCCTCATTCTTTTGGGTTATTGGACCATGGAGTTCTCTTTTCAGTTGGGATCTGTGAGTGTCTGTAGAGCCAGTGTTCTGAAGAATACATTTTAGAGAGACTTGGCTGGACACCTGACTGTGACTTAATGGTCCTGGCCTTTGTGTGTTTGCTCAGTCTGCTGTCCCTTCCTGTAATTCTCCCCCCTTCCTTCCTCTACCTGCCAAGTCCTGCTTGTTCCTGAACATGCTTGTTCACCATCCCTTTTCCATCAGATTTTCCAAACATCAACTCATAATGATCTCTCAAACTCTTAAGTGTTTTTTTTTTTTCCTTCTAATGCTTTTTGCCCTTTAAAATATGTTGTCTTGAACTGCTGGTTAACTATGGTTTGTATGTCTTCTCATCAGTATGATTGTACACTTCTCAGTGCAGGCATATTCTGTGTTCCTCCTAGTCCCGAATACAGTGCCTGTTTTAGGTACTCAAGAAATGTTTACCGAATGTCCTTATACCTTTAGCTCCCAGTTGTTTTGAGCTTCAGAGGGAAAAACAAAGTAAGGTGAGCAAGAAAAGCTGTTAGTGAAGGAAATACAGTCAAAACAAGATTTTAAATACTGCAAGAGTCAGGTTTAACAGCGAGTTTAAGCTGCAAGATGAGTAAGGAATGTTATCAGTGATCTCAGAGAAGTGTTGCTGGTATCAATCACTGTACCTGTACAGTCGAGCCCTCACACCCCTCCAAATTCCTAGTGCAGTGACTACAGTGTACTTTTTTTTAGAGAATTAGAACTAGACAGTTAACAACATTCCTGATGGATTTTGAGTTTGTTGGAGTTGAAGGAAAAAGTACTGAATCACTAAAAGTTTTCAGTATTAAAATAGAATGTGATTAACTTAACACTTCTCTTGTTTCTCTCAGAGCCAGATGTGTTACTGATAGTTGATTTGAAAGACTGTAGAGGAGAACCAGTTGTAAATGATGTAAACTCAAATAGGAACTCAATGATAAATATTTTACAGAAATACTAGCATTAGTCCACTAAATGACGGGTGACTTTTTAAATATTAGTAGCTCACGTCTCTGTCCTTTGCTACATAGATTAAAGCTTCATATTGACAGGCTTTTACTCTCTTGCTGATAATTTGGACTGAGTACTGTCACATTTTATGAATGTGACTTTAATTATCATTGACAAAACTGCATTGGAGGTGATGTCTGAAGTGTCCTTACTCTGGTGCCGTGTACCTGCACCTCTAGTCTGGTGACTCTTACTTAGGGTGGGGCTAGTGATGGGGTTGCCGGAAGTGAAAGGTATTGAAGAGGCCCCACCACTGCCTGAGTGGGCTCGTGAGACAGATCTTCATGTCCAGGTGGCTTCCTCTGCTTCCTTTGAATTCTGAGATTCCTTTAAGACATTTAGAGTCATTACTTCAGAAATACATTCTGCAGAGTAGAAACTTGTGTCTTTTTAGTTTTTTCATTTTCTGCCTTTTCTGTCAGTATGATTTGTCACTTTTGCTGCCGTTCTGCTAACTTAGGACAGTCCAGTTACCCTCCCCTGATTTAGTGAAGAGAGGCTCACTACTTGCTAAGGCAATCTGATTCTCAGCTAGCTGTAGTAAAACTTGTCAGTTCAGCCGGTTCACTGTCACTGCAGTTTCAGAGCAAGCCTGACCCCTCTTCTGTGTGAACCATTCAGAGGACGTGGCCGTGGTTCCCTAAGCCTTCTGTAGAGAAGGTGAACCACATTCTATTATAGAGAGATTTTCATGGAAAGTTACCAGGTTTTTCTTTTTAAGCCTAGGGCACACAGCCTAGGGCAAAAACCATTTTCTTAAGCGAAACATCTTATTGTATAATGATACCAATATGATTATTTAGTGGATAAGGGATTACCCTTTAAGATAATGAGAGAAAGCTGATAACTTTTAATTTTTTTTCCAATTTTATCTAGATGTAATTGACATACATTGTGTAAGTTCAAGATACAGCATAATGATTTGAAGCTGATAGCTTTTTGACAGTTGGTTATTAGGCCAAATAGTCATAAGCTGACTGAAATTCACTTTACAAAAGTGTTTATAAAAGCTGTAGCTACCGTATATCTTTCTAGGTAATGATCAATAATGGCTTCACACCAGATAAAAATGATTATGAATTTTGCGCCAAAGTGGAAAATATGATCATCCCTGCCCAGGGGCATTTTGGAATATCTGCTGCAACTGGAGCTCTTGCAGGTAAGTCTTGCTGTCTTTTAATATATTAGAAGGTTGTGAATTAAATTTCATTGGGAATACTGTATTTTGGAGATGTGCAGCCTTGTTTACTTTCAACCTTTAAAGACTTGATCTGTGGTGCCGGCCTTGGGGTCTCGGCACTGCTGCTTCTCTCCTGTAGGTATCCCATTGGCTGGGGCTCCATACAGGTACGTAAGTGAGAATATCAGTTTTGGGTTTGGTATGTTCCGGTGAAGGAGACATACTTAAAAGTTCAATTGCCAAGTGGAGTTGTCACGGCACATTTAAATGAATTTGGTGGTCTGAGGAAATATTATTGGTGACTAAACTTCCATGTGTGGTGATAAATGAACTTACTGGACATTAATAACATCTTGTGTTCATATTGCATAATGTTTTTTTTAATCATTTTCAAATACATGATTTGTTCCTTACAACAACACAGGGAGGGAGGGAAGGTAGATCATATTTACCCTATTTTTAGGTGTTTGCCAAACCTTGGATTAAAGGACTTTCTAAAGATCACATGGCTAATAAGTCAGACCCAGGCAGGACTTGGTGTAGATTTCTGGCTCCTGGGTCCAGTGCTGTATTAACACTTGCCCTAAAGTTACCCAACCTGCACTGTAGTATTGCAGCTTCCTCTACTCTGGCTGTACATCTAGATCTCCATAAAATGGCAGAAACCAAAGAAATTGCTGTAGTTGAAATTCATTATTCTTGTTTTATGGATGTGACACTAGCCAGGATGAGTATTTTAGTTCAGTGTTACAAACTTTGACCTGTTAGCTGTTTTTAGCTTAAACATTTTAATTTGATTTCTTAATATGATTTTAGGTAAAATGAAATTGTTAATATCTGCTATATGAGGGAGACAAATATAAATGATGTATATAGAAGAGCAATCATATCCTCTAATCGGGGTGCTGTGAGAGTAAAAGGAGATGCAGTTAGTGGTGGCAGGATGACAGGGAGAGACCAGGACTGTCCCAGTGAGCCAGGACCGAGCAGGGTCATGCGCAGAACAGGGAAGTAAGGCTAGAAGAGGTGAGTGCTGTAAGGTTTCAGAGACAGGAACAGGAAACACATGAAGGATGGGATTTTGTCTCCCTTGACTGGAACACAGGCCATGAAGGAGATTTGTGGAAAAATAAAGGATCTTGGTGCCAGGATTCGGAGTTCGGGCTCGTTTTGACCCTTCATTTGTTTGTTCTTTCCTTTATCAGATATTTATTAAACATCTGTAATATGTTAAACACTGCCAAATGTACTGGTTTAGGATTTAAGAAAGTGAATTTTAGCTTAGTTGTAATATAAATCTTTCAGATGAATTTGTTTCTAAAGCTCACAGAGCACCGTTGCCCTACCAAATTAAAGCTAATTTTTGTTATTTCCCTTATTTATTATTTTAAAGGAACAGATGTTTATAAAGTGAATTCACAACCATAAAAATAATCTATTATGGAACTTTTTCTTTCTTTTAATTTGTAGATGACCATGATGTCCTTTCTTTTCTGACTTTCCAATTGACTGAGCCTGGGAAAGAGCCAGTAAGTACACTTTTTTTTTTCCCTCCCCCCAAAAAAGTTTATTTGCAGTTTAATGGTATTGCCTTGTAGCTGAAAACTTGGGAAGACTGAGTTTGGGTCTTGTTTCTGCCAGTTACTACCATGTGACCTGGTACAAGCTGCTTAACCTCTGTAACACTCCATTTCTCCACTGGTAAAACTGAGATGCTGGTACTGGCCACATTTATGTCTTATGCATTAAAGACTGTGTACTTCTAGCAAGCGCTCAGTAAATGGCAGTGGCTATTATTATTTGTTGTTGTATTAACAGGAAGAGTAATTTAACCTTCCCACTAGTGGTGAACTAGTTTAACATATATTGTTTATTACTTTCTTACTTAAAAATTTTTTTTAATGATCTATTTTTAAACTCCAAAAAAGCCTACACCGGATAAAGAAATTTCTGAAAAAGAAAAAGAAAAGTACCAGGAGGAATTTGAGCATTTTCAACAAGAATTGGATAAAAAAAAAGAAGAATTCCAGAAGGACCACCCTGACCTCCAAGGGCACCCTAGTGAGTTGGAGCAAAGCTGTCCTCAGCTGCCACCAGTAGTTGTGGCATTTGTGTCACCTGGCACTTCATTCTTCTCATCTTCTCTCTCTTACCTGGCACATTCCAAGTAATTTCTGGAAACAATTCTTAAGCAAATCTTCAGTCTTTACAAGGCCTGGAGATTGAAGTTTTTACCAGTAAGAGTGTGGCTTAGTGCACTGTGCAGTCTGGAGCACCTGGCTGAGGGGGAGTGTAAGCTCCGTGAGGGCAGGGTCTTGTTTCTTGCGTTACTGCTGTGTCCCCTGAACCTGATGGACAACGGCAGTGCTGATGTAGTAGCTGACACCCAGTAAATATTTGTTGAATGCAATTGTCCAAGGTTTCTTTCTTTCCTTTTAGTGGCACACAATTACCTTATTAATACAGAGTTAATACTTAGCAAAACTATTGTGAGAGTAATGTGATTACCTGGCTCTCCTCTTGCTACTTAACAATTCTGGACATTAAAGGTTGAAAATTTTTAAATATTTGCCTAAGCCAGTGTAATTAAGTACTTACATGGGCTACATGTCAAAAATAAAACAAGGCCAAATAGAGTGGCTGAGTAATCTGCTGTTATTACCTGGGTTCCCCGTCTGTACAGAGGATCAAGGCTATATCTAATAAAGCTGGGGAGCTAGCTTTTGAACTAAGTAGTATGTGATTCTCTTAAGTGTTAACAGTGTGATTCAGATTTAATGAAGGCAAAAATGAAAGATAAATTTCATTTTTTTCTTAGATTTGTTTTAAACATCGCATATGATATGTAGGTATATCCTGAAGCTAATTATAGTAAGTGTTTGAATGAAATGACCTGTTTTCAGCAGTCAGGAATGAAAGGAAAATCAACTGTTCGCATTTCCACTTATTAATCTTTTATGTATATAAAATGCACAAATTTTAAGACAATAGTTTGATGAATTCTAATAAATGTGTATCCACCTTTAACTATCAGTCAGATCAGTATGCAGAATATTTTTATCACCCCAGAAAGTTCTCTCATGCTTCTTTTCAAGTCAGCTGCCCCCTCCTCAGAGGCAACCACTATTTAGATTTCTATTAACTGAGATTAGTTCTGCCTGTTCCTGTAAATAGAATCACATAGTATATTGAAAAGAGAAAATAGTTTTTAGGTGTAGCTGCATGTTTACCTTTGGGGAGATCTGAGCACTGTGTTGATGATCTAATTTTAGTCTAGGTTGTACTTTGGTCACTTGCAGTAATTTGAAAACTACAGATGTGTAGAGGTGATTCTAATAGTTTTGATTTGTTATTTCCATTTCAGCGGATGAAATATTTGAGAGTGTAGGAGATCGTGAGCTGAGACAGATCTTTGAGGGACAGAATCGTATTCATCTTGAAATCAAGCAGCTGAACCGACAGTTAGATATGATTCTTGACGAACAGAGAAGATATGTCTCTTCCTTGACGGAGGAGATCTCTAAAAGAGGAGCAGGAATCCCAGGGCAGCATGGACAGGTGAGCTTTCGGAATATGCAGATATACCCTAGGTAGCCTTTGATGGAGGAGAAGTAGGAAGCAAAAGCTACTGTGCCCTGTGTTCTGTATAATGAGGATTATTGAGGTGACTGGTCATCTTTTGTTTTTCCTCCAGACCACTCAACAAGAACTGGATACTGTTGTGAACACTCAGCATGAGATTCTGAGACAAGTAAATGAAATGAAGTAAGTATACAAAAGTAATGTTTGAGTGTTACGTGATATCTTTATCCTAAATTCATTTCTCTAAATATGCAAGCACGTTGTAAGATTCCAGCATGAGGGTAAGAATCATGTTCTAGATTATTTTATAAATCACGTTCTAGATTATGAATGTAAAGTACAGGGATTTTTGAGATTTAGAAACTACTAACATGTCCAAATGTTTTAATTGTTCCAAGCTAGAAAAGGAAAAAAATGCTTTAACATCTTTTTTAAAAAGTTTGTTGCTTGACAGCCAGTATTTGTGCATTTCTAAAATATAAAAAGAATTTGGGTAATACATACACACACACACACGAATGTTACTCAACCATAAAAAAGAATGAAATACTGCCATTTGCAGCAGTAGAGATTGTCATCTTACATGAAGTCAGACAAAGGAAGACAGGTATCATGTATCACTTATATGTGGAATCTTAAAAAAATTATACAAATGAACTTATTTACAAAACAGAAACAAATACATATAGAAAACAAACCTATGGGTACCAAAGGGGAAGCAGAGGGGAGGAATAAATTAGAAATTTGTAATTAACATATCCACACTACGATATATAAAATAGATAAGCAAAAAGGACCTACTGTATAGCACAGGGAACTATATTCAATATCTTGTAATAACCTATAGTGGAAAAAGAACCTGTTACATATATTTTGAATCACTTTGCTGTACACCAGAAACTAACACAACATTGTAAATTAATTGTACTTCAATTTAAAAAAAATAGTTGAGGATAATACAAGAGCCTTCTCTCACATCCCCATCACCCAGTTTCAGCAGTTATTAATAACCCGATTTTGTCCGACTGAGCCATTCATTGTAAAGTGCCCCCATCGGCCTGAGTTTTAGCCAGTGATGGCTGGAGCCTAAACCCACCATTTCATTAGAGGTTGAAGAAGGATGACACTCTCATGCTAAAATTCCCTCTCCATTTGAAAAGAATTTCTCTGATTACTTGTTATCCTGAAATAGTTCAGGAAAGGCAGAATAAATACTTTTTTTCTTGTCCTTTTCAGAATAACAAGTTGGTGCCCTGGTAGTGTCCAAGGTTAAATGAGGAGGTAGTGAGAGGTGATGTTTATTTGTTTCAGCTCAAGGATTTTAACATATTTTGCTGTTTTGATACATTAGTCTTTATAATTGGTGTTGATTGTTTCGTCTGTGGCCGTAGCTGTCCCTACAGCTTAGCTTCTGTGTCCTTTTGCTACAACCCCAGTAATCTTTGGTCACTTCCTTTCAGGTGTAAGACTTTCCAGGCTTCTCTGGGACATTTCTGTCCCACACATGGCAAAGGCATTTTTCTTGGAACCCTGGTCTTTTAGTGGGAGACAGTCCAGTGCTTATGGCTACTGGATTGTTATTGCTGCTAGGCCTTTTCAGTGGACAGGGTTACAAGTGTTTTTTGAACTTAGCTATTTGTATGTGTTGGCTTGTGCCATTTGTTAATTGGTTTTATTTTTTAAATGTTGATTTCAAAGTATAAATGTTTTTGGTGCATAGGCGGCATTTAGCATTTGATGTTTACCCAGCTTATTAACTGTTGCATTCTGGTTACTATGCTAGGCACTTTCATGTGAATATTTTCCATAGTCTGGGACCTTGCTCTTAATTATCCTCTTCTGTACCCTTCAGCCTGTCTCTGTCCTGTCATATTTAAGCTGTTCAGCCACCTTTATTCATTCTCGATCATTGCTTATTTTATTCAAGATAGTCACCACTCTCTTCAAGTGCCATAAGCACTTGAAGCCGACTCTTCAGCTGACTATTGACTCTTCCTGGGAGGTGACTTTGTCTCCTCCTCTTCTATGCCCCACTCTCCATCCCCACCCGTGTCTCCATCTGCACGGCTGCTGTCCAGGCCAGTCCCTAGCGCTGGATCCCGTTTTGTCTACTTCTCTGACCCTTGCTCTTTAGTGATCCTTGCTCTGTCTTCTACCTTTGACTTACCCCTCAGGGTCCCATCTTCCATTTATAAAAAGGGCTTGCTCTTCCATGATTTAAAACTAATCAAAACAAAACAAACCTTTAATTGACCCTTTTTATTTTCACTATGGCTTCTCTTTCCTCCCATTCTAGTGAGTTTCTTAGAAAGTAGAACAAACCACCAGTCTTCACTTCCCCACAACTGTGATTTGTGCTTAAGCAGCTGTCTTTCTGCAGTCATTGGTGCTGCAGGACTGAAGACCTCTCAGTCTTCATCCTGCTGGACTTTCTGTAGCAATTGACACTTTCACGCGCTCCCTCTGTCTTGAGACATTTTTCTTTCAAGGCTTCGGGCATACCACTCCCTCTTGGGTGTTCTTTGGCCTCTGCTGCTGCTCAGTTTTTTTCATTGGTTGCTCTTTCTTCCATTATTCCTTAAAAGGTGTTTTTCTGTAGGCCTCTGTCCAGCCCTTTTTTTCATCTGACCTGTCCCTTTAGCAAGGTCTACCCTCCTCCCGTCACAGCCCCACCCTCACGGCAGCCTCCTGTCCTTTAACACTCAGCTCTGGGTGCCCAGCTAAGTTGAATGCGTGTTTCTTCATGGAACTCCAGATGTGCCTCTGTCATGTTGCTCTCCTGCTGGACTGTTAGTCTCAGCAGGGCAGGGATTTTATTTTTATCACACAGTTTATATCCCTAAAAACTGCCTGGCTCATAACATGTAGCAAATAAACATTAGAATCAATAGGCAAATAAATGAAATGATTTAATAGGAATATATTAAGTGACTCAATCTTTGTGTATTAAAGACATTTATGTATATCTAAGCAAGTTCATGCTCTGAGAAGCTGTATTTTAAAATGCAGATATGTGAAAAGGTTATATATTCTGGGATGCTTTATTTTTGGTAAGTAATTTAGAGATAGTAAAATATCCTTAATTCAGGTTTAAATAGAAAAACCCTGACTCATGAATTTTCTTGAGCCTGTGTGCTATAAAAAGAAATTTTAATCAATACACTTATTCAGAAAGCACTTGAGACATTTTGTAGCAAGTTTTAAACTCTTCATTACTCATGTAAGTCAAATAGAATTTTAAAAAACTTATTCAGCCTGACATACCATGTTATTTCTAAGCAATTTTAATTTGATTTCTTTTAGCAAAGCTTTTACTTTTTGAAATAAGTTAGATAATTTATGCATTCATCCAACTTGAACTATAACTGTTGGAGGCACTGTCAGAAAATCAGAGACATCCCTGTTCTCAGGTAGCTTGTGCTCTCTGAGGGAGAAAATCCGTATACAGTAGTCCCTCTGTATCCTTGGGATTGGTTCCAGGACCCCTAAGGATACCAAAATCCAAGGATGCTCAAGTCCCTTATATAAAATGGCATAATATTTGCATATAACCTACACACATCTTCCTGTATACTTTAAACCATCTCTAAATTACTTATAATACCTCATGTAATGTATTGGTATTAAATAGTTGTAAATCCAATGTAAACGCTATGTAAATAGTCTGTGTGTGGCAAATTCAAGTTTTGCTTTTTAGAACTTTCTGGAATTTTTTTTCCTGAATATTTTCAGTCCATGGTTGGTTCAGGCTGTGCATGTGGAAACCACAGATGGAGAGAAGTGTGTGTGATGTTTAGGAAGTAGTTGCATTTGACAGGGAAGGCTCAGAGGAAGGAAAATGAGAGGTACTGGTCCTTCCATTTTAGACCTTCGCTCTTGGAGGGAGGAGTCAGGACTAGAAGGAGCATCGCAGACACAGGGCTTTATGTGAAGGATATTTTCAAGGAACAGCAGGAGCCAAGACAGGTGAAAGGGAGTAGCAGGAGATAAAGATGGGCTGCAGAGATTCTGGAGACCCTTAGGGGCTTTAAAGATTTAAGCCATTTTCAAACATACACAGACGCAGAACAGCATAGTGAACCTCAGCCTCCCCACCAGTCAGCTTCAGCATTGTGCATGTCCCATCCTGGGTTATCTGCCTCAGCAAAAAACCCCAGACTTGAAGATATTTCATAGCACCTCCGAGGGGGCTAGTCAAGGGCCAATTCTGAAAACCTTTGGATGCGCAAAGTTCGGGCACCCCAGGCCTGACAGGTTAATCCTTTACTTACAACATTAACACCACTTAGATTTAAGTTCATTAAGAGTATCACACGCTATGTTATTCAGTAGCCATTTATAATACTGGCTTTATTGGTTTAACACAAATTTAGTGTTATTCTCTATCAGATTAGGCATCCTTTATAAAGTATTTTCCAATCTTGAAGACAATTTTTTAAAATACTGTTTTTGGGGTTTTTTTTTTTTTTCCAATATGATACATGGGCTTAGAAATGTAACCAATTGAAATCTGTGACCAAAAAAATTGTCTTTCTTAGTGATTCCATTGTTTAAAGGGCTTTTCTATTTCAGGAATTCCATGAGTGAAACTGTCAGACTGATCAGTGGCATACAGCATCCTGGGTCTGCAGGGGGCGTTTACGAGACAACCCAGCACTTCAATGACATCAAAGAGCACCTTCACATAGTAAAGCGGGACATAGATAACTTAGTGCAGCGAAATATGGTAAGCTCTTTTTTCTTATAGTTTACAGTTATCACAATCTTCTTTTGAAAAGGAGGAGCACATATTGTACTGAAAATATTGTAACTGTTTAATTAATGCCAATGCTCATTTTTAGTATTAATTATCCCATGTGACCCAAATGCCTATATGCTCTACCTTGTGCTTCCATAGCCTATTAAATAGAATTTTTTAAAAATGAATTGCTATTCCAGTTAGTGGAGCCATCACAATCTCAGACATGGCTCTTACTATCAGTAATGATATGTTTAAACAGCTTTGAAAAACATTAATGTCTCTCAACAAACCCACTTGTTAGGCAAACGAGCACTGGGTAACTCACATTTCTCTCTGGGCTGTTAGGAAGCGCAGATCTAAAACTGGCTGATGATAGCTTTCTTTAGGCAAGATTTTTCTTTTTTCCAGCTACTTTCCTGTCTTACACTAAAAAAAAAAAAATAAAACTTTAAAAAAAAATGAACCAAGTAAAGTCCCACCTACACTTTTGGGGATAGCTGATAAATATTGAAAATAGAGAACATACTTTTCAAGTTTAACATGCATTAGAGACAATATTAGAAGACAGACTCCTGGTACTTTTAAGTTTTCCTTATTTACTGGCTTTGAAAACCCTTAGAAAATTCACAAATGTCTGTAGCACTTGCCTTTT
The DNA here is from genome assembly GCF_048773025.1 of Camelus bactrianus. Classification (NCBI taxonomy): domain Eukaryota; kingdom Metazoa; phylum Chordata; class Mammalia; order Artiodactyla; family Camelidae; genus Camelus; species Camelus bactrianus. The sequence goes on along the minus strand of NC_133568.1, from coordinate 17,941,781 downwards.
CCCCTTCCAGTTTTTCAAATATGGCTGAATAGTTTTCTTAGTGTTCATTTTACCTCCCATTCAAAACATTTATTATCTAGTCCCTTAGTTCTGTTTGAGGTTATTTCCCCCCAACTTCAGCCTTTGTTGCAAAGGCCAAGTTGATGCTGTGTGTAGTATCTACATAGTGAAGAACTTTGTCCCACAGATGTGATCATGTTGAGAACAACTAATTTTAGTGAAATCCTTATAAAACTCATGAAATCCTTATCAAACTTATGTTCCATTTGGATACCTTGATGAAATCTTTGTCCCTGGTATTTAATTACCTCCTTATAATAGAAGGAATACTCACAGAAATAGGAAAAGAAATAGTTTTCAAAATACTAATTAGTGAGGTTGAATGCCAGGAAATTGGGAAGGATGAGAGCTGAGAAAAGGCCATTCTGTCTGTCAGGTAGTTCTTTGGTAGGGTAACCATGTAATCGTCTAAAACAGAGAACACTTAAGAATGAGGGTGCTGCTAATAACCCAATGGAATACTACTCAGCTATAAAAAATAATAAAATAATGCCATTTGCAGCAACATTAATGGACCAGGAGAATGTCATTCTAAGTGAAGTAAGCCAGAAAGAGAAACAAAAATATCATATGATATGTGGAGTCAAAAAAAAAAAAAAAAAAAAAGAAATGAACTTATTTACAAAACAGATACAGACTCACAGACATAGGAAACAAACTTATGGTTATGGGGGGAGGGGAAAGGATAAACTGGGAGTTTGAGATTTGCAGATAAAATAACTAATATATATAAAATAGATAAATAACAAGTTTATACTGTATAGCACAGGGAACTATATTCAATATCTTATAGTAACCTACAAAGAAAAATATGAAAATGAGTATGTGTGTGTTCCTACATGACTGAAGTGCTGTACACCTGAAATTGACAACTTTGTAAACTGACTCTACTTCAATGAAGATACGTATAAAAGTAATAATTACTCTAGTACAGCAAGTATAAACTGGAACTTGTGATCTGTGACCTCCAGGGACACTAAAATCATTGTCACTGTGATGAAGGTAAGAGCTGGACAGTGAGAGGTGGAGGCCTTCAGTGTCACCTACTCTTAAAAAGTTTGGTGGCGAAAGTTAAGGGGGTGGAAGGTATTTATGGGATGAATAAATGAAGATACTTGAGTTTCATACAATAAACCATGAGTTTTATAAGGATTTCACATTTATTTCCTTCTCTAAAATACTGATTTGACTAATTGTAATAGAAAGCTCTTTGCCTTAACAGCCATCAAATGAAAGACCGAAATGCCCAGAACTCCCACCCTTTCCATCATGTTTATCTACGGTGCACTTCGTTATATTTGTAGCAGTACAAACGGTGTTATTCGTTGGGTATGTCATGTATAGGTAAGTCTCTGAAATTTGACCCAGTATTTAAGTTACCTATGTCCATAATAGGACTCTCAGTACCTATAAAACTAGGTTTATGCAAAGCAGGTATTTCTAGTCTGTTTCACGTGGGCATGCATATATGGGACATATGCTTATCTTTATTGTATTTCATACTTCAGAAGGCATTGTGTATTTTAATTTTAAGCAATCCTGTGTTTTCCTTTCTCTTTCTCCTTAGGACTCAGCAAGAAGCCGCTGCCAAAAAATTCTTTTGATCACCATTTTCATGTGTACATCATGTATGTATGTACAAAATGTCTTTTTGAGGGAATTTAAGTATTTAAATTGCTTCATAGTCTAAATTATTAAATTTTGTATAAAATAACTTTAAACATTGAGTTGTAGTAAGAATGAACCTTAAAGACAACCACATGTAAATTTGTGCATAGTACATAAATCAGTTAATTTCTGGCCAGTAGAATACAGCCACTGAACAGAATATTGATAAATCAGAGGGTAAATAACAAAGTGGGGGGACCCCCCATATATGAAAGTTACCCCCAAGTCTCCCGATTTTGGAGGTTTCTAGCTGTAGCAAACACCCTTGGCCTCCTGCCCTCCAAAATGAGGTCTGAGAGCTACTGCCATATTTATTTTATAACTGAGGTCTTTTTACAGGCCAGAATTTCCTACTCTGAGACTCAGTGCTGCAGTCCTTGAATCTAACACAACTCCCTTTGAAATCAGACTGTTTTGTCTGAGAGTGTTAGGATCTGAATTATAGGCATCAGAATGTTTATTGAAGTATTTTTTTCCCCTCTGATTATCAATAGTATATTTCACTTTTAAAGGAAACTTGGGGGGAGAATTAAGAGCTGCTCTTTACCTGAGAAACCATTTAGGTGAGAACATTCCTCTGATAATGGTTTTTATGGGTATTTTGCCTGGTAATGTGTTCATTTCATGATGGCTAATATTTCTGAGTGCATTCCAATAGTGTATATTCAAGATTATGAAAGTTACTCTGCATGTAAATGGGTAAATTCAACTCAGAGTGCATGCATGTTCAGAGGATATTTTAAGGTCACAAAACTTACCACTGCATTCTGATCACGCACCCTGGTGCTTGTGACTGTCTTCATGGAAATCAAGGCGACAGTAGTAGAGCATTGTTAAAGTTTTTGAAGGCAAAATCTGAAAAACAGCATTAGTACTTCTGATTTCTCTTTTCATGCCAGAAATAAGGATATTCTGAAGCACTTGGTAGTAAGCTTAACCTTGAAATGTCAGGCTGGAAGGGGGTGTTACCGGCTGTGTACATAGTTCTGGGTATTATAGAAACAATCTGTAAATGACATTTTAAGATGCAGACTTAATTTTGTTTTCGCAGCTGATGTAGATGTTGAAATACTCTTACTTTACCTCTTTTAGCTGAAGTGGTTATCTTTCACTTGTTACAGAATCCAAAACACTTTTTCATAAATAGTACTATTTAGTTCTTCAAAACCTTCATAAATTTGCTCCCAGGTGTGTCATTTACAGGTTGAATTAATTGCCTAAAATGCCTAAAATCCATACAAAGACGCTGAAGAATTCTGCATTATAGCAATACCTAACTAGTACTGCGGATGCAGACTCTCCTACCACTTACCCTGGGGCACAGAACAAGAATGTTCTAGTGGTCACTCTCGCTGCTTTGGCCACTTCAACATAGAACGTGCTTCTACTAGTGTTTTTCCTTGTAGCATCGACGTTTTGAAATTCGTGTTTCAAAGATCCTATTGCAGAATTTACTCTTACTTCATGAAAAAAAAATTAATACCTTCAGAAGCATGTTTCATTTGTAGACTATGAAACTTGGAAATCCTTGAGATAAAAGGCTCCAGAATGTCCAGTATTACAAAGTCCGTGGTCACGTGTGCCTGAACCTGTCAAAGGAATGCCAGGTCTATGCAGTATCCATTTTCCAGGCTAAAATTCAAGAGGAATCGTTCAGTTCCTTCCTTGTAACAGTGGAGACAGCTAGGACGAAAGAACATGAGTATGAATCTTGTTTGTTTCTTACTAATTTGCTGAAAATCACTCAAATAGTTCAGGTTATTATTTGAAATTTGGTCTATTTTCTTCAAAATCATTGACTTTAAGTAGCTCATTTCTGTAGAAAAGTGCTCTGTGAAAAAAAATCACTGCCAGGATTCTTTCATTTCTATACTGTTTTGTATAATTGAATTTAACATCTCTCACACCAGCAAGTATTTTACAGGTGCCTTGGATTAAAACAAAATTAATTTTAAAACTGTAGTGTCTTTGTGCTTATGCCACTTTGAAAAGGTGAAATTATATAATGGCTAATACTCTTATTTAATGTACCTATTTGTGTTCTGTTTGAATATTTTATTCAGCTTGAAACTTTACTATGAGGCCACAATATTTTTTTATGTATTAAAGGAATATCAGTGTTTCTCTAAGTGTGGTCTGTGGACCATCTGTCCTGGAGTGCTTGTTAAGGATGCAGGTTCCAGCGCTCCCTTCCAAACCACCTGAATCCAAACTCAGGGGGTGGGGACTTCAGAGTATGTTTTCAACAGGCACCTTGAGGTAATTTGAGCACGCTACTGTTTGAGAACCACTAAGATGGGGGGTGAAAAGAAGTAAGTCTTTTATTGCTGTAAAGCTGAGCTGAGACCATAATATAACATTTTCATTGTCAATGACATTAGCAAATGTGCACTGATTCTGCTATACTTACACTCTACTACTTAATAATTTTCTTTTGGTTCATTAGCAACTACAAACTGAACTTGGATTGCTGCCTGTAGCTCTTAGTACTTCGGTTGATGGCTCTTAAACTTAAAGTCATCGTCAGATCATAGACCAGCCATGAAAACCCCCATCTTCAAGTCTGCCTGCTAAAGCTTTTTGCTTCCCTGGTTGTGATTTCTCTGACATTTTATCTCAGACAGTTGTACTTTTTGATAACTTGGGGAAAACAAAAATTACTTGAATAAGGGATTGCCTGACCCGCTGCATTGCAGAGGTACAATCTTTTTGTAAAGAACATCGATGACAGTTGTGAATATTAAGATGTGATTATCTTTTCCTGCCATGTGCTTATCACAGGGAGATAGTGAACAAATTATTATATTGGGGATTTTTTTATTTATAAGATCTAATGTAAAATCACCACTTACAACTTTTTAGATCTGTATGTTGCCTGTTTAATATATTTCTTTTAAAGTTTAAAAAGGGTTTTCTATCCACTGTTAATTTCAATTGGATAACATTTTGTCAAGTGTTTTTTTCCTGATTGTTACTTGATGCTAGCTGGAATTCAAGAATTGACATTGACCTTATTCAAATAAAGAAATATTTTAGTAAGTTTCCTCCTTTTTCCTTCATTGATCTTGGGTAATAAGTAGTTATTTTCCAAGCAGGCCCTGATTTGTGATAGTATTTTGTCAACTGAAAAAAATGCAGTGTGAGAAGTATGTTTCATTTGGGGCAAAATAACAGCTACAGCCCGGGAGACATCTCAGCTCCGAGGAACTGCTCAGAAGAGGCAGAGGGGAAGGGAACGCCAGTATTAAGGATGATCTCAGTGAAGGGGGTGTGTGCAGTCAAGCACACATTTTGTTAGAGGCTTGCTACTAGTCACGAAGAGCAGATGTCGCCATAATGATGTTAGCGCTTTTCTAGATATGAGAAGATTCAAGAATTTGGGCTCATAAAATCTTCTGAAAATATCTGTCTGAAGGCCTGTTCCACCAGTTTTCCCAGAGCACAGAGCGCCTCAGCCCTGATCTCCACCCCGAACTCCTTTCAGGGAGCGTTGGAGGTCAGTGGCTGCAGCTGCTCATGATTTACTCCAAGCAGAGGTAGAAGGCAAGTGCCAGCGTGATCCAGTCCTTGTAGCGGCAGGTGGCAAGTGCCAGTTTTTAGCTGGCAGGGACCCATCCTGGTCATAAATTCAACCGTGGTTTGGGAGGTATTTCATGACCGTTTCATCCCATAGTACTAGGAATGCTCATTCCTAGGTCACACAAGGATTTCACTGATAGGCCCCTCAATGTGCTATTACAGGACTAGGCCTTATTAACAGCAGCCGAAAGTCTCTGGACCACCTGTCTTAGTCTGTTGTGGTCCAGGAAAATATTCCCACTGTTGCTTCTTCCCATAGCCAGAGTTGCGCTACTACAGTAACTATGTGTTTGGTTAACTGCTTCAAGTCACCTTGTCATCATCTTATCAGAGGCTCAGTCACACATTTGATAATGCAAGAAACAACAATTTTGTAAAACAGGCAACATACAAATGATATAGCTAGCAGTATTCGTAAGGTCATAAGTGAGAATTTAAGCCAAGAACTTACCTTGGGTGTGGTCCAGTGTACCCCCCAGGTCATCGGACTTAGTCTGTTCTGTACCAGTCCTTATCTGTAAGGAAAATTGTTACACAGGCATCATTGATAAGGGGCCCAGCCAAAGTTTCCTAGTGTTACCAGGGTGGTTATCCTTAGTATAGTTTAATTGTATGTTCCAACATGAGGGCGCCTTTAAACTTAAAATGACCACAGCCTGGGGTTAACCATGGAAGTCTGTCCCGCGATTGAGGGATGTGATACTCTTCGGCTGAAATTTTACTTGTTGCTTTGATTGAGCTAGAGCAACTCTAAAAGAAAACTCATACTTATGGCCAGAGTCAGAGCAAGTATTACTAATTGGCCAGGGGAGGGGATCCCACCTACTAACATCAGCAGTGACCTGCCTGAACAGAACGATTTCTTTTTCTAGAATAAATTTCCTAAGGGCCATCCAGTGAAAGCCTTGGAGTAGGCAGATCCAGCAAGGTAACCCAGAAGTACTGGATATAGGTCACTGACCATAAACCTAGTAATTGGACTAACTTTAACTCTGCACAAGATTGTGAAGTAGTTCACAAGCAAAAGCGTGAGCAGTTATCAAAGAGGTTGGTATAGAGGTTGGTGCAGCATCTTGGGTCAGCTGTCTACCTCGTGTTGTAGTCTTCTCATCCTGGTCTGGTAGTTTCTCCTCTGAGCATTGTTTTACGGTGATTGAGGTCAGCAGTCTTCTATCTATAGGCCAGTCCAGTGCAGGGGCCCTTTACAAGTGGAAATATTAATCCAACAGTCAATTCCCTTCACTTTCACTTTGCATGAGCTAACCAAGAGTACCTGATAAGGGTCCTTCCACCTAGGTTGAAGGTAGTCCTTTAAAAGATGTCTTTCCCAGTATGCATAATCCCCTGGTTGCAGGTCATGGGCATCTGATCTTCATCCAAAAATAGGATACTGAGATAAGCTTCAGAAACAGATTGTTCCTTTAATAGGTCAGTTAAACTTACAATAATATAATAGCAAGGAGCTATCCGGGAAGTGAGTCTTGGGCAGTAAATACAGACCTCAGTTAACGAAACTAGACTATTCAATGAAACAATCTTTTTTATCTCTAAAATTACCCTCATTTCTATAAAAGATAGCCAAATTAAGACTAATTTGTTTGCAAGATAAGTCTGGTTTCAATAAACTTGGCCTGATGATTTATATAAGTATAATTGATAATACAGGCTTTTTTTTTTTTTTTTTCTAATTGGCTTTGCTGAAATTTTTTATAAGGGATCTCAGATTGAACTTTTAAAAAGGCTTTTTGGGGCCAGGAAAACAACACCAAGGGCTTGTCACAGATTTTGCCTTACAGATTTAGGTGAATTCTTCCCTTTTTGAGGTCCAAAACTTACCTTGAATATATTCCTGTACCTGTTAGGAGATGGCCTACCTAATTTATCTTGTAAAGCTGCTGAGAGCTTAAGCATTTCCAGTCTCTGCAGGGATCAGATAGAGAGAAAAGGTCAATGTTTGCACTCTGCTTACAAATGTAAGATTTACCAGATTGCTGTAAATCATAATTAGCTTGAGGGGGAAGGGTTTCCTTACATGGGAAAACCGATTAAAAGCCAGTAATATTTCAGACAGAAACCATAAAAATTATAATCATATTCACTAGTTCACTCAATCCTATGTAACTAATCCTTTCTGTTAACAGTTCTATGAAGCCATCAGGTTTTCCACTGGAATTCTTAATTTCTTATTCAGTTCAACATTACGGTCTGAAAGTTACCAGAAAATCTGTACTTGTCAAAAAGCCCTTTCTACGAATCTTGGAGAGGAAGCATTTTTGCAAAGGCATCAAAGTAAAGCCATAACTGTCTATGAATGACAAAGACTTAAGCAGGCACGGTTAAAAACCTGATTACAATGCAATTGGCAAAGAAACTGACTGCTCTGACACACAACATTTTAAGATAATAACTAGAATTATGACTGAACATTTTACCAGGACATGCCAGATTTTTAGGAATTCCATGTAATTTCTTTAACAACTAGTAACAGTTACCATACAGTATAACCTAAGCAGATTTATTACTCATTTGACAATACTTCCCATGTAATTTAACATACCAAATGAACCTAAGTAGCTTAATCTCTCTCTTTGGGATGTTTCAGGCGCCCTTTGAAGCATCCCAAAGTTAATTAGATGTCAAAGAAACAATTTCATTACAATTTGATTTGGGAATTGTCAAAAAATACCAAAAAGGTTTTAAAATACTTGGTCGAGTCAGATCATAGGTCACTATGAAACAATACTTACTCACTTAACCAAAGTGATAATAAAAGATTTTGAAGGCAAATATGGAAAGTTGTAACAGATTTCCAGCTAGAGGTAAAAGAAACTTTACCATCTGTTATCAAAAGCAGCTTAACATTTTAAGAGAGATTTGTCCTCTTAACAGAGAGAAAAGCCAAATTTTGGTTTTGCACCAGCTTGTTTTAAAAATTCATTTACTCAAATTTATTCTAAAGTTAGCCAATCCTGACCATGCACAAAACTCTTCTTAGGGTTCCTTTCCCACGACCTCCATCACTTTCTGTGTCCATATTAGTTTGTCCCTTATTTTTTTTCCATCCAGGAAAAATCAGCTCTAAGATAACCTACTTTCTTTTAACACAGTGCAATTCCATTCCTCTTATCTTCTTTACTGAAAACACACATCCTACTTTCCTTCTGTGTCTAGTAGCTTTAATTACATATTTAAATTAGAATCCATAATTGCTAGTGAAAACTAAGAAGCAAGCAATTATGAACTGTCTTTTACATTAGCATTCTGTAGATTGGCAAACAAATAACCAATAATCTTTTTTTTTTTAAATCATGTTCTTTCTTAGAGAAAATACCTCATTTGGGCACTAAACATATTTATTTATAGTCCTAAATACCTTTTGTTTATAAAAGGAAACCAATATTCAGTAATTAACGTTTCAGTATTTTATTTGGGAATCACCTAGCTATTCAACAAACTTCCATCATTTAGCTTAACTTGGTACAATTCTAAAATTTCAAGTTACCGAATACCTGGAGAGATTATTTTTAAGTAGATATTCCCCAAACAGTTGTTCCTAAAGAGCTAACCCAAAGCTTTTATCTCATTTACATTTAATTTAGTTATAAAAATTTCATCATACTAAGTTATTTTCCTTGCTAACGAATTTGCAAAAGATACAATAAGATCTTATGTGACTTCTATTAACCCTAGGTACAGTAAAGGTATTATACTTAACACTGATGACTCTAAAGACATGTTTATATTAATTAAATCTGCAAACTTTTAATACCTGGTATTTATTTAACACTGAGTATTTCCCAGTTTATGTGAACCTGAAATTCATTCTGGCCAGGGTTTCCTTTTATATTTCTGAGCATTTATATAAGTGCTTAATTTCCTGTAAGCCAATTAAGTAGAGCTCATTTACAAATTAATTTGGTAATACCATCTGGTGGTAAAGGCATATATAATATAGACAGACACAGTCAGAGCTCGCATAGCTTCATCTTCTAAACTTCGTCATGAATCAGCTCTCACGATATAAAACTCACTAGTTTATAAATGACAGTCGGAATAAGCTAAATTTAAAAAGGCTCCCCCTACCCCACCCACCCCCAGTCGCAGAAATTAGCCGTGCTCCAGATCCCTGTTCCTCGGAGCCTGGTCTCAAGGCACAGGGCGGGAAGCGCAAGTTCCTCTAGAAGGACTTTTCCCCTCCGTCAGAATTCTGAAAAGATTTTTTTTTTCTTTTTTCAAGCTCACTTTCTCTAACAACTGCATATGCAATCAAAGAGCCCATTTGGGCCATTTTCAGGGCAAAAGTTCCCTTGAATTCCCAATCAAGTGGGTGCTTGCAAATATAAATTTTGTGCATACATAAACCTGGCTGAGGTGTTAGTCAGACCCTGGCTTTCTGACGCCCTTTGTTTCTTTGTCTAAGAGTCTATATTTCCCATTTTAAAGTTGAACTTGTCGGAGATAAAATTTAGTAATGAAATTGTGTGGTGGGCCAGTGCGCTGCTTGTGCACTTGACTTTTCCAGGCTTCACCTAGAGTCATTTCGGCCCTGGCTCAGTTCTCCCTTCAGTGGTCTAAGACCACCGTGCCTGCTTGGATCGCTGAATGGCCAGTTCTCATCCGTGGCTCCTGGACGAGCAAGTCTTTTAATTGATGAGTGAGTTTCCCTATGGGGCCACTGCGTGGTAGGACTCTGCCTCCACCACTCCCGTAAATTCCTCAGTTGCCTGTGAAAGCCATAACCGACCAGGAGTCTTGTCCCTTTTCTTCAGAGCAAAAGCTTTTATGTAGTAGCTTCGCTTTTATCCCGACAAATTCAATTAAGGTAGCCGAATCGAGGAAAAGCATCAGATCAGCCTCTTACCTAACCACTCAGCCCAGACCACTGTCTTTTTAACTGAGCAAACCCCAGTATCTTTCAACCAGCCCCCACCCAGTATCTCTCCACTGGGTGGTTATTTCCCTCAATTGAGTATTTCTGGGGAGCCAGGTACCTGTTATACATCACTAAATAAAACTCCTCAGGATCATCAATCAATACAGGAGATCCAAGAACCAGGAGAGACTCACCCAAATTCATCTAGACTCTGAGGAAGTGGATGGGCCAAGAGGCCTCTCCTGGTACCAAGGCTCTGGTTCCTCTTAGAGTTCAGGCAAAGTAGTCTGCTCTGGGTCCCTTTGTGGTCACCAAAACTGTTGACTGAAAAAAATGCACAATGTGAGAGTTGTGAGTTAGGTTTTACGTGGGGCAAAATGATGACTATAGCCGGGAGACAGCATTTCAGAAAGCTCTGAGGAGCTGCTCAGAAGAGTAGGGGGGAACGTCAGTATACACGTGATTTTAGTGAAGGCAGGTACATGCAGTCAAGCACACATTTAGGCAGAAGCTTGCGGCTAACAGTGATGTAACAGCAGGTGTCACTGTTAATGATGTTTGTGCTTTTCTAGATATGAGAAGATATAAGAACTTGGGCTCATAAAATCTGAAAATATCTATCTGAAGGTCTGTTCTACCAGCTACCCCAGAGCACAGTGCGCCCCTTTCCTGATCTCCACCCTAAAGTCCTTCCAGGGTGTGCTGAAGGTCAGTGTCTGCAGCGGGCCCTGACTTAATCCTTGGAGAGGGGGACAGCAAGTTGGCAATTCCGTGTATCACACGGTCTGCTCTCTGCCCTGGGTGGCCTAGCTCCCGCAGAGTCTATGCTAGCAAGCATAAAAAGAGAAGGAGCAATGATAATAAATGCTTACCCTTGCTGGTACTGAAAAAAAACAAATTAATTAAAACAATGTATTTGACATTTTCACCTTTAATAACCAAATAGTGGTAAAAGTGTAGCTAAGCTGAAACTTTCAGTCATTACTAATGGCAATTTTTTAAAAATATTTTAATCTTTTTGGCAAACACCATTTAATCAAGTGATTCCAATTCTGCGAGTCTAATGTGGTATAAAAAGGAAAGAGTAGAGCTTTGGTGTCAGACAGATCTGGGTTTCAGTCTTGGCTTTGCCAGTTAATAAAGGTGAGCTTCAGTTTCCTCGTAAGACTTCTCTCAAGGTTGGCAGCCTTGTAAAGGACAGTCTTCATCAAGTGGTTTTGGAAGATGGTAGACTAAGGTAGAACAGCCCCTTCTCCTGCTATGAACACTTAGGAAATAGTGGATAAAGTAAAATTAAAGAATTAGATAAACTAGATGGGTTTAAGAGAAATCAGAGGAAACTTAAAGCCTGATCAGTGAGCTTGCTGGGGGACGGGTGGTGGAAACTAGACTGCATGGAGCCCCTAACACTAGTGGGGACACAGGGGACATGGCCTTGCTGGCCACAGTAGAGATCTGGGATTTTATGCAAGTATGATGAGAGGCCTTTGGAGGGGTAACACGTAGTTGTCCCATTTCACAAATCCTAGGTTACTTACTTTCCCCTTCTGGAGGATTCTACACACACAAGCAAACAGCTGATGGACGTCCAAGTGGAAAGGTCATTGTAATAAATGGAGGAATAAAAAGTTTTTAAAGACATGATCCCATTTTCAATGGAATTCTCTTTGGGGAAGACAATGAAAGCGTTGATTTCATAAAGTAATTCCAGGGCGTAGTCATCTGTCACGCTGGTGTAGGTCCTGCCCAGGGGTCTCTGTAATGCTTGACACTCACCCTCTCGCCCAGGCTCCCCCTTCCCACACACACTCACAGACAGAAAAGGGCTGGACAGGGAGAGGCTGCTTTACAAACCAGCTTTAGAGTTTAGAATTGAGACCCTCACCATTCATCGTATTTTCTAGTTCCTAATAAAATGAAACGTCAATAATTTTATAATAAATCTAATAATAACTTATAAAATGGATTTTTATTAGTTTGGGTTTTGTTATGTTTTATTAGGGAATAATACTAATCTTCTGATTCAGACCTACCAGATCCAAGGTGGCTGTAAGTATAACTTTCGGGGGTTTCACTTTCTGACCAAAACTGTTACATAGGACAGACCTTCAGCACATTGTCTTTTTCTTTGGGAAATAAAAGTCTCTTTCAATGTCATGAAACACCTGTGCAGTGTTTTCTAAAGGAGAGTTATGCCAAACTGGGAAAACAAAGGGCAGAAACTCAGCCTACGGCTTTTACTTTCTCATCTGAGAAGTTCTGTAACACTTTATTAGTTAGGAACTCCCTCAGTGGAGATGAAATATAGTTTAATATAAATACTAATTTAGAGGGAATGGTTTGGATGTAGCAAGTCCCAAGCAACACATCTTAACGTGAAAGCACAGCTAAGCACTAAGGCACATCCCCCATCAGAGATCACTGTGAGAAGTTTTGTTTCACCCTAAATCTTTGTTAGGCTTTCAAATGGAGACCATTTTACCAACATTTTAAAATACACGAGTAAAACAAAAAGCAGATCTTAAAATATATAAAACAAGCATTTTAGGCAAGAATCCCGATGCTATAGTTCTGTACAATCTGAGGGGTAAACATCTATTTCTTGGGAGGGCTCATGCCTACAGATAAAATAACAAGCACAGGCTACCAAGAGCCCGCGTCTCTCCCCTCCGCCCCACCCCCTCTTGGAGTGCTTTAATTAGAAAGATACTCACCTAGATTAAAGTCTTAGCCGTGCTCAGTTCCTCCCCTGACCTAGAGAAAACCAAGGCCATTGAAAATCTGCTGTGTTACAGACATTATCCAAAGTTCCCCCCACTCCCATGTACACCAGTGAGCCTAAACAGAGCACCCGGAAGGGGCTGCCTGTGTGACCCCATTACACACTGATTATTATTCGACTCCCATACGTTCTTACCTTCTGGATCAGAGCACTGAAAGTGTCCAGCGCATCATTTCCATGCGTAAGTGTAAGCTTTCAGGGCAGAAGCAGGCTAAGTAATCTTCCAAATGTAAGTTAAGGCCCCTCTGCCTTGCGCTTTACACTTGCCCTGGCTGGCTGTTTCTGTGCGGGACGCATCAACCGCTGAAGCAGTGCAGGATTCAAGCAAACCCAAAAGCAAAGCCTTGCCTGCTACTTAGAGCCCAGTGAGATAAAATGATGGATCAAAGGATTATTTTTGCTTAACGAAGCGTTTTGGGCTTTGGATCTCACTGGACTCAGTTTCAACAGGATGTTGTCCTCAAGGGCTGGAATTTGGGGATTCCACTACAGCCATATCAGTTGGCTCTGATTAATTTAATTGAAACAGAACTCTTGGTGAGGCCCTGCTGCGCTTATAATGTAAAATTTAGAAATGGGTTAGGGAGCGAGATGGATAATGTGAAGGATTTTTTTTTTTCCGTTCTGAAATTAGCTTAGTGCATTAATTCAGAAAGTAGTCGGCTGCATCTGATTGTATGCTTTAGTAATCTGAACCATCTGCCTCTCTATACTAAGGAGTTCACCTCTTTAATCCAGCTTACAGCCCATGAACCACTCTTCTCTATCGTTATGCCCTTGAATAGATGAGGCTGTGCAAAGTCCTTGGCTTTTAAATGTGTGGCTGTTGTTGAAGATATTTGGCGATTTTGTGTGGGTTTGTTTTTTTTTTTCCCTTCAGGTTTTGTCTGAGTTTTTGGTTTTATTTTTCTGGGGCAGAAACAATGGCCTTCCTTATGAAAACGATGATAAGTAACCAGGTAAAGAATTTAGGACTTGGTGGCGGGTCTGAAGAAAAAAAAGAAGAAGGAGGTGCATCTGATCCTGCAGCAGCTCACGGGATGACTAGAGAGGAGTATGAGGAATATCAAAAGCAAGTGATTGAGGAGAAGTGAGTACATGCAACTTCATTTCCCTTTAAAAGCAAGAAAATTCATTCTGATCATTCATTCTGGTCTTCAGCTCCCCAGTTTCTACCTCTGTGCTCTTTAGATGACTTTCCTCTTGCTGTTTGCCTCTAACCTTAGGAAAGTCTGTTCTGCTCCAGCAAACAATTTCCTAGCATGAGCAGTTACTATGTCCTGAATGAATGAATGGAAATGAACAATTAATGAATGAATCTACATGTCATAAGCAAAGCAGCTGAACATTTTCTGGTCTAGGCACATTTTAATTGACCTCCATTGTTCAAATGAAAAACTGTGAGCCTAACGATCTTTAGAATCTTCATGAAATTCACCCTCCTAGCAAGTCAAAAGCTTTCAAATTCTGAGAATTCAGACTTTGCACCTGGAAGAGGGCCTTAATGAACATATAGTACAATGTCCTTGATCTTACAAGGGCAGGCGAAAAGCCTAGAAAGTACAACATAACAATTATATCATGAGACTTGGCTTCTCAAAGACTATGAATAAATGTCTGGACTGCCTATTATAAAAATTTTAAAGATACAGAGGAGAACAGTATAATGAATGCCCAATATACTTATGGCATAAAATTGACAGTTGACATTTTGCCATAGTTGCTTATAGATGATTAATTGGTTAGATGATAAATAGGTAGGTAGATTGATTGATTGATACAGAGAACCATTTTTAAAGTAAATTACAGATATCATGATTTTTTTTAGCCCTAGATACTTCAGCTATATACTTCTAAAAAATAGGGACATTCTCCTGGCTATATAAAGTGTAGTAAAAATAAAATATTAGTAACATTTCAATCGGGTATTATGGTATGTGAATATCACCAATTTTTCACTGCTGGAGATCAATCTTTAAATAAGTGTAATTTATATGAAATTTTTTAAAGTTTGAGGTAGACTTAATTTAAGAATCTTTTAATAATCAAATCAACTGAGTACTGAAGCATCAGTCTTTGCAGTTAAATGTTCATCATATGTTAACAAAAGAAAAGTATTTCTTTTTACCACCATGGCTGTTTTGCTAACGATCAATTACATAATAGTCGCCTAAGTCCTATTGCTAAGATGATTGCAGGTGAAAGGGTTAATGACCTGGAGGAAACTGAGAAATCACAAAAGCCTACATTCAATGGAAACCTTGTCTATTGTATTTTTTCCTGAAAGAAACCGTGACTTATAAAACTACCTAAATAAGATAATAGTGAATAGGAAAAAATAAATAAAAAGAAAAAAAAAGAATATAAGAAAAGATTTTAAAAATAAATAAATAAAACTACCTAGAATGTATGCTTGGCTCTGCAGTAAATTTAAGATCAGTTAAAAATAAATAAATGCAATGGCAAAAAAAATAATGTTGGTACTAAAAAATACTTGGGCAAAAAAAGGAGCATTCCCTGAATACTGGCTAGTTTTGCCTGTGGCATGAAAAAAAAATATAATGAAGAAACAAGCAGAACAGCAGCACCTAATGTTCTCAGCTCAAGGGGGCTCATAAAAAAGAAAATGGTCAGAAATATTGACTATATACCTGATATTAAAATATCATTTAATATGTCCCAGCAGTCAATCTGGTCACAGATATGGCATCTGTTTGATTGACTAATAACCTACTTTCCCTTCATTTTATATCTGACAGTTCAGGTACCAAAATAGCCAAACGGTCAGTCAGTGCATAGTCAGTTGGGTTATTTACCAGCTACTCGGCAGAGTGTGTGTGTTTTTGTGTGTGTTATACATTTATTATGTAATCAACCAATTTAAGAAAGAGCAGGACAATGAAGCCAGCCTGCTTCCTCTTAACCAGAGGCATAGCTTCCAGTCCGTCGCTCGAGTTTTCAAGAGCTTCATCACCTCGGATACGACCTAAAGAAGTAGGCATCAGAAATGGTTCGTCACAGGCTACATCTAGAGAGAGCTATAGACATAATAATGAAAATGAATACCAGCAAATCAAAGCCTCCTAAACTTGTCTTCATTTTAGAAAAGTTGTGAGACTGACTCTACTAATCGTAAACTAAATACTACTCAATAATGCACTCTGCTGCCCATTCATTTTTATTTTCCTTCTATGTTGAGATTTTTTTTCCCTGCACTACTGGTAACCTTAGTACTAAAAGAGGTCTATATCTAAGTAGAACATTCGGAAAGGTCTAAATAAAACAATCTATTTACCCCACCATTTCTCTCCATTATATAAAAAATGTCCTTTTATCTTAGTTATGGTTCAACAATTGCTGTGGCACCAGTGTGACTTGAACTCTGATATGCATCACAGACTTCAACATAAAAGCCAAAATTATAAAGCATTTAGGGGGAAAAAAACCCATAAAACATCTTGGCATCTTGGAAGAAGGCAGAAGTTTCTTAAATGTTACCCTGAAAGCAGTGACCACAAACCTTTGAAATGCTGAATTAGACATTATCAACATTAGAAACTATGTCAAAAGACACCATTAAGAAATAAATAGGCAAGCCACAGACTGAGAGAAAATATTTGCAAAATGTGTATCTGACAAAGGACTGGGATCCAGGCTAGGTAAAGAAGGTCTACAAGTCCATAATAAAAGCAAAAAAAAAAAAAAAAAAAAAAATGGGCGGAAGAGTTGAACAAATACTTCACAAAAATATACAAATGGCCTATTAGGACATGAAATATGCCTGATATGATTAGTCATCATGGAAATGAAAATTAGTCATCTTAAAGTGAAAACTAAGGTACCACTATAGCAACACCAGAATGGCTAAAATTAAAAAGACGTGGTACCCAATCTTGGTCGGAAGGTAGAGCACCCAGAACCCCTGATCCAGTTGATAAGACGCAGGACAATGTAACCACTTGGGTAAAGGTCGGACAGTTTCTTATAAAACTACACTTACTCAATCAAACTGCCCAGTAACCCAGCAATTCCATGCCTAGATATTTAGTTACAAGAAATGAATATCCAGCTCCACAAAAACATGCACAGAAATGTTCACAGCAGCTTCAGTGGCCCAAAGCAGGAGCCAAGCTAGGTGTCCATCCACAGCAGAATGAATAACATGCGTGACATATTCATATAGTAGAAACCACTCAGCAATAAACAGGGACAAACCACTGATAGATAAAACAACCTGCATAAATCCCAGAAGTGTTTCATGCTCAGGGAAAGAAGCCTTAGGCAAAAGAATGCATAGCATGTGTTACATTTATATGAGGTTTCAGAACGGGCAAACCCAGTCGGGGGTGGAAAAAAGACAGTGGTCGCCCCTAAGACGGGGAACAGGTGTTGACTGGGAACAGGGGTGAGGGCATTTTCTCAGGTGATAGTAATGTTTTTTACATCTTCATAGGGGTTTGGGTTACACGCAAATACAACCAGTGGGAGAGGAAAAAATGCTTGTATATGTAGATACATATATGAGATTTATTACAAGGAGCCAATGCTCACGTGCTATGGAAGCTGAGAAGTCCCACCATCTGCCATCTGCAGCCCAGGACAGCGGGTGGTGTGGTTCCGAGAACTGGACGGCTGGTGGAGGAAGGCCCAGTCAAAGCGGGAGAAGACAGACGTCTCCGCTCGGCAGGCAGGCAGGCAGGGCTGGTTTCTCCCTTCTTCTGCCTTTTTGCTTTACCCAGACTCTCTGTGGACGGGGTGAGGCCCACCCACACTGGGGAGAGCAGTCTGCTTTACTGTGTCCACCGATTCAAACGCTCGTCTCTTCTGGAAACCCGCCCCCACCAGACACACCCCAAAATAATGTTTCATGGGGGCACCCTGAGTCTCAGTCAAGTTTTCACATAAAATTAACCACCAGAATACGTTTAAGTTCTGTGCATTTAACTGCATGCGAAATTTTAATTCAAAAGGAAAAAAAGAGGAACTATAAACAGATACGTAACTGTAGTTAATAGTATGCATGTTGAAGTGTTTGCAGGGAAGAGAGTACTGATGTCTACAAATTTGAAATGCACCAGAAAATAAAACGGATAGAGGGAGAGATGGGATAAAAAAACATGTACAGTAAGATGCTAATTGTAGAATGTAGATAGATCGTGGTATGTGGGTTTCAACGGTAAAATTCCTTCCATTTATTTGTATATTTGAGAATTCTCATAGTAAAATATTGGGGGGAAGATCTACTTCTGCCCACTTCCCAGGTCACTGATCTCGTGGGCAAGTTCTTTTTCCCTTTCCAAAACTAGAAGATTGAACCCAATGTTCTCTCATGCCTATTCTAGGCCTGGCGTTTTGTGGAGGGAAGAGTTTAGAGAGTGCCTGAGCCCAGGGCATAGTGATGAGCAGTTGAATCTGATGCCTTAATTGTGGGGCCAAAGTGGAAGCAGGGAAGTCATTTAAATGGCCAATGCAGTCTCCAATCACCTGGCCCAGCAGAGTATTTATATAAAGAACAGTGGACAGACCATATTTCCCGTTTCCATGGTAGGCATGGAGACCCGGGAGATTCTTCAACTTGAGAGTGGCCAGATTTAAACAATGCTTGAGAAAAATTAATCCTCCAAGCCAGCGGCCTGCTGGAACTGACCTGCGGAGGCTTGCGCCGACTCATGAAAGCTGACGTGCGCATCTCTCCCTACTCCTCGTTCAGTGACATCAGTTCACAGTTTGAAATCTGCCTTGGAGAGAGTATTTACACCATGGAAATTGGCAAGTACAACAAACAGAGCTTCTCCCCCCAGAGGGCTGGTTGTGGTACATCTGCTAAGCACACCACTGCTTCCAGCTCTTTCTGATATTTCAGCACTAGAATGCTATGTAAAGAATCACTGCATAAGATACGGTATGACATGACAGAATGTTCCTAAAGCTGTTACTGAACACAGGTTCACATACCCGATGCACAGCAAGGCCAAAAAATACCAAAATGTCAGTTTGGAGCAGAGTTTTATTGCTGGGCCAAGGAGAATGGGTGGCCTGTGCCCATAAAACCCCCCAAACTCCCCACTGAGATTTTTTTAAAGGCCAGCTGAGGGAGGGGGTCTGTGATCAGCTGTGCACAATTCTGACTGGTTGACGATGATCAATCCTTAAGCACCAGACACTCTAGGTTAAATAGTTAATTTCTTCCATTTGGTGGTGGGTTTTAGCATCTGAAAAACTCAGAAAATCTGTATGAGATACTCTTACGTGGGTACTTCAGGGAGGAGCTACAGCAGAGGATATGGGGGAGGGGTCTGTCCCAGGAAGGCCCCAGAGGGTCCTGCTCGGTTAGAACTGCCCCCTTTTCTTTGATGCTCCTCGATATTGAGGAGAACAGGTGTTGGACAAGAGGGGGAATCATCATAAACTCAGCAGAGGAACTTGGTTTCAGTCTCCGATCCTGTTTCATCCCTCCCCCAAGTCTTGCAGGGAACGAGGCAGTGACCACACTGGCTCCTTCCTGCTGAAATGGGGCACAGTCCCACCCCGATTTGGGGAATGGACACTGAGTTGGAAATATTCATGAGTTCCAAGTCTTACATAATTAAAATCTCATTCCCTGAGGAATTAAGGCAAGTAAGCCTGAAAACCTGGCACTTTGGGGGGAGACTAATAGCCAGGTGGCCAGTTGTCTACTTTTATCTGAGTAGGTTTTAACTTTTGATGTGGTATTAATACATATATAACAATAGCTATTTGCCACTACACGTCTCCTTTTTTCTGCTAACATCTGATCTAAAGCAATTTTATTGCCTAAAAATTTAATAGTTACAAGAGGAGACCTTGAGGTCATAAGGTTGCAGATGCCACCTGCCAGCAGACACTGCTCTGAGAATGGCTGGTGGTGTCCCGAGTATGACACCACTCAGAAATACAGGAATGTGTCTGAAATCACCTCCGCGGTGGTCACCTAGTTTTACCCTGGATGTTTGAACCACAGCTACTCCATTTTGACTTTCTAATGCATTCCCCTTTCCAAAGCCAAAGCAGATGTACAAACGCATGTCCAAAAGGCCATAAAACAGGCTGCTCTGGTCAGTGAAGTTCAAGTCAAAACATGTATAAGCTAGAATGACTTCCCCACACCTCAATATGTGCAGATTTTTCCATCATTTCCCCTTTTGATTATAAATCTTTTAATAGAAGGCACTGATGATCAAACTACCTGTCTCTCCATGCTGGGGTGGTGGCTCCTGCCCCAGGTCTAGATCACGTCCCTCCCCTCCGTGCTGGGCCTCCTTTGTATTTCTTACTTATCCACGTGGGGGGAAAACTCATCAGATATTGTGAACAGACTCAGGTATGTTAATGGGGAAACACTTAACAGGCCTTACATTGTATCACTTATACCCAACTGTCAGACAGGCATCACACATGTGCTTTCAGCAACAAACTTAAAGCAAGCATTGTTACCCATCATGACTAGTTATACTGTGTGACAGCTCCATTAGAGAATACTCTATCCTAAACATTAGGGGCAATATTGATAGAGAGACAAACATTTGGTAAACAGTTCAATTAGAAAACATAGATTAAAAAACAAATACTTCCGGCAACAAAAATTATAACCACATTCATCAGTTCACTCAATCCTATGCAATCAATCCCTTTTACTACCAGTTTCATGAAATCAAGAGTTTTCAAAGACTTCTTAATTACCTTGCCCAGCTCAGCAGTATGATTTAAAAGAAATCTGTATTTGTCAAAAAATCCTTTTAATGAATCTTCCTGAAGACGAAGCAGTTCTGCAAAGCATCACCTTAGCTGTCCATGAACGACCAAAGCAAGGTAAAAGGTCTGATTACAATGTTTCTGAGGAAGAAACTTAATCAAATTGCTGTACCATACAACATTCCAAGACAACTACAATTATGACTGACAGCATTACACCAGCACATATCCAAATTTCAGACACTCCATGTAACCTCTAGATTGTCCATATTAACATTTATCCATACCATATAATTTGAGGAGGCTTATCACTCATTTGACAATGCTTCCCATGCAATTCAATATACCAACCAACCCTAAATATTTTTCTGAGATGTCTCAGGGGATCTCCCAAGCATCCCAAAGTTAGCTGAAGTCAAAAGAACTTGAATTAAAACTTGATAGGCAACAGATGACTGGATAAAGAAGTTGTGGTATATTTATACAATAGAATACTACTCAGACATAAAAAGAATAATGCCAGTTGCAGCAACATGGATGGACCTAGAGATTGTCATTCTAAGTGAAGTAAGCCAGAAAGAGAAAGAAAAATACCATATGACATCACTCACATGTGGAATCTAAAAAACAAAAAACAGAAGAAAACAAAAAAAAAAAGAGCACTATGAACTCATCTACAAAACAGAAAGAGACTCACAGACATAGTAAAAAATCTTAGGGTTACCAGGGAAAGGGAGTGGGAAGGGATTAAATTTGGGAGTTTGAGATTTATAAATGTTAGCCACTATACATAAAAATAGATTTAAAAAAAAGATTCTTCTGTTAGCACAAGGAGCTATGTTCAGTATCTTGTAATAACCTTTAATGAAAAAGAATATGAGAGGGGAGGATATAGCTCATGTGGTAGAGTGCATGCTTAGCATACACAAGGTCCTGGGTTCAATCCCCAGTACCTCCTCTAAAAATATAACAAACCTAATTACCTCCACCCCACCAAACAAAACAAAAAGAATATGAAAATGAATATATGTATGTGTATGCATGACTGGGACATGGTGCTGTACACCAGAAATTGACACATTGTAACTGACTCTACTTCAATAAAGAAAAATTTGATAGGAAGTTTGTCAGAAATATCCAAAAGTTTCACACAATCTGTTATCAGAAACATTCTAAGTAGATTTGCTCTCTTAGCAGAGAGTAACCAAATCTAGTCCTGCCCCAGCCTGCTTTTAATAACAAAATCCATGTACCTAATTAAATTTAATCTAATCTCAGCCCAAACATGCAGAGAACTCTTTACCGGCTCCCTTTCTACCAACTGTCCACAACTTTCTGTATCCATATTGGTTTGTCCCTTATTTTTTTTTCCCCCATCTAGAAAAAAACAGCTCAAGGACCAGTCACTTTTTTTTTCCCCATTAACAAAATGTAATTTCATTCCTCATATCTTTTTTTAAATTCAAAATATATATCTTAAAATACATCCTATTTTCCTACTGTATACTGAAATGTTTCCCCCATTGTTTTTAGTAGCTTCAATTACACATTTAAGTTAGAATCCTCAGTTCTTAAAAATCTTAATTTCTAGGGAATGTTTCAGTCTCTTATTTTGTTTGGGAATGCCCTAGCTATTCAACTATTCAATAAACTTCCAACATTTAACTTGATTTAGCATGACTCTAAAATTGCAAGTTTCCAAATATCTGGAGAGATCATTCTCAAATAGACATTCCCAAAACATAATTATTTCCAAAAACCTCACCCCAAAGTTCCTCTCTCATTTGCACCCAATTCACCCAGAAGACAATCATACTAAGTTAAAGTTTTCCTTTCTGCTGACAAACATGAACTTACTGACCTTCAGTAAACCTAGGTACAATTAAAGACATGTCTGTGTTGATTATACCAACAAGCTTAAGCTAGCTTTAATATAAGGTATCAAGTCAATACTGAGTATTTCCTAGATTACATGAACTTGAAATTTGTCCTGTCTTCTTTTATACTTAGTGTTTAATTTGTAAGCACTCTTCTGTCAGTTAAATAGAGCTCATTCACAAGTCTTTATGTAAAGACAGAATCAGAGATCTGTCTTTTCACTTGAGGTTTAAAAAATCTTTTTTTTTTTCCTTTGAGAGGCCAGTTAAATCATCTACATCTCAAAGGCATAGGAAGAGAATGCAAATTTCTTTGTAATTTCTTTGTAAATGCTTCTACAAAACCAAACCATTTTGGCTATTTTCAGGGATTTTTCTTCCCTAGCTCCCAAATAATCCACTTCAGTTTAGAGAATTCACTCACTCACACTCACGTGCCTCCCTTGCAGCAAAACCAGGAAGAACAGAATTTGGACTCAAATACCAAGTCACCCACGCCCCCAAGATAAAAGCCGAAGCAACTTCAAAAGGCTCACTTTGATGTAACAGCAGAGCCATTAGGGGCCACTGTCCTTCAGATCTCAGGGAGTACTGAGCCCACGTAGTGTTACAATAAAAATTATCATTTTCCTTCATTTGTGGGCGCATAGCTCAGGATCTCCTAGTTTTGCAAAATATACCCTAGGGGACAATAAGGTGGAACACAGCTCTGATCGTCAATAATTATTCACGGCCGATGCTACCGAATATCAAACAAACAATTCAAAACAGTCTCTCAGGGCCGCAGATCCCTAACCCCAAAAGGGGGAATTCCCAACCAATGCCCCATCAGTCCAAAAGAGGAGAACCCCAACCAAGACCCCATCAGAGATGAAGCCGAATGAATGACCAAGGCTAGAAAGGGAAAATTTCAACCAACCCTCCACGGGCCTGCATAATAGGAAGAATATCCTGGTGTCATCACATGAGAGCCCTGTTACTCCCCAAAGACATTTCAACCTGCCAATGCAAGTACTGATACACACACACACATACAAACATGTTCCCACAAACAAAAGATCAGATGGGGTGTAGCTCCCAAATTTCACTTCCACTTCCAGACGGAGGCTTCCAGAGTAGCCTGGCTCCTGAAAGAGAAGGGACCCAGAGTGGCTCACTTTCCGGAAAAGAATGAGCCCAGATGGAGCAGGTAGAATTTTCCATCCTGCGCAAGCTGCAGTGGCTCACCCCAAAATGATGCTCACAAAAACACAAACAACAAATAAGCTACGGTCACACAAACAGAAAACCAGGGGACGTGTCATCTAAAAATTCCACTTCCACTCCCAAACGGAGGCCTCCAACAGACCAGCCCAGCTCACAAGAGGGAGCAGACCCAGAGTGGCTCACAAGGCACCTGAGCATCTCCCTTCCTGGTGGGAATGAACCCAGATGGAGTGGAGAGAATTCCCAGCCTGTGCGAGCTGGAGCCACTCACCTTTGGCGACAAGGAGTGTGGGCAGCAGCTCCGGAGGTTTCTCAGCTCCAAACAGCCTTGGGCTGGGGCGGCAGCTCCCGCCAGGGAGAGTCTCTTCCAGTTCCCGGAGCTGAAGTGAGCTCCGGCAGCTGCTGGGACCCAAGGAAGGGGCTGCCCCTAACTAGGGTTGACCTGCCATGGGAACAGACTCCTGGCCTGGCTTTGCCAAAATTGTTACCAAAAGCAACTTTGGGTGCCCGACGGCATTTACTGTAGAGCCAAGCAAGGAGAACTGACTGCCTCTTGACCAAAAAACCCAGAACTCCCTGAAGGGTTTCAGCTGAGCCTTTTTAAAGGCTAGCAGAGGGCGGGGCATCCCAGGGTGTGATCAGCTGTGCACAATTCTGATGGTTGATGGTGATCAAGCACCCAAAGGTCTGAGGGCTGCGTGCTCAAGCTCATCAAGCAGTTCATTTCTTCCACTTAGTGACGGGTTTTTAGCATCTTAAAATGAAACCTGCATGAGACACTATTATCTGGGTACTTCAGAGAGGAGCTACAACAGAGGATATGGGGAAGCCCCACAGGGTCCTGCTCAGTTACAAGGCTGCTACAAACATTTTTTTCCATGAAAATAACTATTCTGTAGAATTTAAAACTTCTGTCCCAATACTACTGAACACCCTTTATCATCAGCTCATACATCTAGCAGTTCAGAAGCACTGAACGTTAATCCCTAATCAATATAATAAAATAAAAAACAGAATGATTTTTAAAATGTAGCTTCTATCCATGATGCAGTCCGGCTGCGATCAGCTTCTGGAAGCTGCGTTCTTAACAAGCTCTCCAGGTGATTCTGATGCTCGAGGTCCCAGGTTGCACTTAGAGAAACACGGTGAGGTCTATCAACTCTACAGCAGGAGTGACCACCCCACCCCCTCCCGGGGTGCATCAGAAAGAGATGCCCAGAGCCAAGGTGTCTTTGGGATGTAGGGTGTGCACTACGTGATGACAGTGGAATGACAGACAGAGAGGCAGACGTTTGGGGATGTAGGAAAAAAAAAAATCCCCTACGTCCCATTCGTCTGCTGGCAGTGGGAACTCAGAAAGAATATCCCGGTCTGGCTCCTCTGAGCAGGGGCTCGAGCGGCCTTAACTCTCCATGTCCTTTGATCCTTTATTCTATTCTTTTACTTTTAGGATGGAAAGAGATGCTGCATTTACACAAAAAAAGGCAGAGAGGGCGTGCCTGAGAGTTCACCTCAGAGAAAAGTACAGACTCCCAAAGGTGAGACACTCAACACTGTAAATATCTGGTCATTTCTTACGTCGTCAGAAATGGAGAGTGTTTATCAGCCAAGGGTGACATTCGTGTGTGTGTGTATACATACACACATATGTGTACACACACATACGTAAGTACATACATATATACATACATAAATATATTTACATATGTCTTAATCTTTACTGAGGTTTTTGACATAGTGAAAAGAGCATGGGACTAGCTCATAAAAACTAGATTCCAGTCCTTTAACTTCTGTGAACTTGCATTTCCTCCCAACAAAATGGGGTTAATAACCCACAGAGGACATGTTTACGTAACTTTCTCTGCAGGCTGCAGAATACCCACACATCACTGCGCGCACCACGCATCTAACAATCACAGCTGACCTTTACTGGGCTCTTTCTACCTGCCAGGCACTGCTCTCAGGGCTTCGTGTGTATCAGTTCCTGTTATCCTCACCACAGTCCTGTGAGGTAGGTTCTTCGAGTAGAGGAAACGGAGGCAGAGACAGAGTAACGACCCTCCTGCCAAAGACCACGCTGCCAGGCAAAGCAGAGCCCGGAGTCTCAACTTCTATGACAGTCTGCCTCTTCTCCAAAGGAACAATCCGTTCCTTCCTTTTGGAGGCGATGTAACAGTGACGGTCGTCACCGAGCGCCAGCTTCTCCGGCTCGGTGCTGGCTGAGGGGATAAACGCCTGGGGGCTCTGGTTAAGTAATTGTTTTACAAAAGTCGTGGGTATGACTCTACTAATTGTAAACTAAAACCTGCTCACAATGCACCCTTCTGCACAACCGTTTTTACTGGCTGGGAGCTGGGAGAAAGACGTGCTGACTTATTCTGGCACAGGGCTCCTCTGCACTGCTCCTGGGCTCGCACACAGGGGTGACCAGAGGCCCAGCTCCCTGCTGGCCCGACTCCTCATTTCTCCCCAGCCCGGGGATCCCCTAGCTCGTCTAAATGACTCCTCCTCCACCTTCTGGGCTGGCTGTCCAACTTCAAATTCCAGAGGTGCACCCTTCCTTAGAGACCATCTTCCACCTGCAGAAGCCAAACAAGAAGGTCCCTCCAAAGTACTTGATCTTCTCAGGGATGAGAGCCACCTTCCGTCCGCTGGGTGGGTTAGAAAGCACCGCTAAACTGATTCCATCAGTGGGTTCCCTGCAGATCCCTGGAGAACCTGACTTCAGAAGCTCTAAGCACTAAACAAAGCACGGTCCAGGCAAGGCCACTGCTGAAGGCACCAAGGAATCATAGATCCCTCCCCATGGAGAGACTGGTCCTAAGATGCTCTCCCTGATGGGAGGAAAACTCACAATAAAATTTAAACTCATTTGTGACCAGTGAATTTTGAAAAGAGTGCCTTGCTTTTTGCCCACCTCGTTCCAGTTGAATACTTTTTCCCACTGGCCTTACGTTTTGGAAGCACGGAGCACTTCTAAACACTGTCCCTCCCACTCCTGTCGTCTGGAGGGATCTCCTGAAACCCCCCGGACGGTGCTGGCTGTGTCTGGCAACGTGGCGGCAAGCCTGACTCAGATTCAGGCTGCCAACCTGAGGCCCCGCCTCCCGCCTGGGATGCACCTGATTAAAGCACCATAAATCTCGTTTGGAATGAAGCAGAAATTCAATGCACTTACACACACACACACACACACACACACACACACACACACACCATCAAGCGGCTGTGTCTGTTCCACAAAGGTGAGCCTTTTTAAGGATATATATTTGTGTGTATATATATATATGTATTCATAACATTTATATATATCTATAAACAAATGTATGTGTCTATATATTTGTTGCTGTTGAGGATATACTTTTGACAAATGCTCTGTTGTCCTTCTGTGGGGATATAAGGAGAAATGGGTTTTAATTCCAGCTCTGCCACTCTGACATCTGCAATCTCAGATGCCATTTGAATATACCTGAGCCTCCATTTTCTCATCTATAAAATGGGAGCAATGACACCTACTCCCTGAGGTCTCCGTCTGAGGAAGTAAGATGTTCCTGACAAGCCGAGTGGCTGACCCGTGGACAGAGCTCCCGAGACGCCAACTCGCACTGCTGTCATTATCTCTACACATAAAAGTCTTCTTTCTTGATAGTAACAACCAGGGGTCTTGAAGGTCTGATGTGTGTAAACAGTGCAAGACTCTGTGGTCCCTGACCGGCGAGCATCTGAGCTTTGCCTGTTTTCTTCCTTAATGGCGAGTCAGTGGCCTTGCCCACCCAGGTCCTCGGGGGGAACCCCTTCAGGCTTAGCAGAATGGTCTGGATGCTCTGCAGAGAAGAACTAATTCCTAAATCTCTGAGCCAAGCTGTCCTCTGGAACAAGAGTCTTTCCAACAGAAACTAAGGAAAGAGGCAAGATTTATAGCCATGTAATGGACAGATTCATATCCTCCCTGGAACGACAGTGACTCTGTATCTGCAAAGGCCACTGCTCCCTAACGCCAGCTAGAGGAGGGGCAGGCCACGAAGAAGCTGACACACTGTTGACCGCGGAGCCCAGCATCTCTCACTGCACACGTTACTGACGCTCATGTACCGCTTTTCCTGTAGCTGTTTCCAGTGCACAATGCATGAGACCCCGCCTGATTTTCTTCATAGACCCTGAAAGAGATCTTTGAGTTTATCTAAGAATCTAATGCCAGGACAGCAATAATTTTCTGGAGGCGACTTTTTTAAAGTCCATTCTTTTGATATTAAGGACGAGGTTGTCTATTTTGTTTGAAAGCAACCGCCATGCTAGTAGGCCCCCCTGAGAGCATCTGTCAGAAAGCAGGAGGTGGCAGCGCCCTTGCGGGATGGAGGTGAGGACAGGATGGGAGGGAAGCCTGTGAGCAGGGGGATCCTCCCACGGGATGCCAGGAGAGAGCTAGGAGACCAACAGGCTTTAGCTGTCTCTGCAGCAGCCAGCATGGGGAGAGATTTTGAAATGACTGACAGTAACGGAGGAAGAGCTGAAGGAACTGGAATATTCAGCCTTGAGAGGAAATGACTTTGGGGAAACACTGACCATGGGGGATAGTCATTTATCAGGCCTTGAATGTCACACTTTGGTTCTAATATTTGTATCAAGGCAGCTTCTCTAGAGGGGCTCGCGCTGCCGGCTGGTATGGAACCGTTCTTCTGAATAATCAGGTCTTTGATTATTCAGACGAACCCTCCATGGTGGAGCCTTTAGAATGCCTTCTGAAAACCGCAACGGGAATATCAGTGGCAGGTTTTCATCTCCTGGAGGCTCCAGTAAGGAGCAAAGAGGCCCTGGAAGGCCAGGCAGTGCCCATGGGCATCACGGTGACTGGGAAAGGCCAAGGCCGTGTCAATGTGTACAGTGAGTTGAAGGGAAAGGATGAGGGGCTGTCTGGTCAGTACTAGACCCTTACAGCAGCCTGGATGGGGGCCAGCGAGGAGATGAGGCCACAGATTCTGGAGTCATCACCTACATCCCCTCCATGGGGCTTGCCATCTTGATTACTGCACTCATCGGATTACTCCTCTGATTCCCACGATTAAAAATGGTCATCATGGTATATATACATAATGAAATATTATTCAGCCATTTAAAAAAAAAAAGGAAATCCTGCCATTTGTAACATGGATGGAACTTGGGGACATCATGCTAGGTGAAATAAGTCAGAGAAAGACAAACACTGTATGATCCCCAACTATATGGAGAATCTGAAAACTCCAAGCTCATAGACACAGAGAACAGACTGGTGGTTGCCAGAGGCAGGGGGAGTGGGTGGACAAAATAAGTGAAGGGAGTCAAAAAAGAAAGACTTCTAGTTAGAAGGTAAATAAGCCCTGGGGATGCAACGTATGGCATAGTGACTATTTTTTTAAAAAGTCATCAAAAGACATGAGTAGATCAAATAGATGTTACTGTCATTAGCAGATAGCTTAGCCTCCGGGTAGCCAGGGTCATGGGAGGCGCACCCCTTCCTCTCCCCTCTAGAGTCTAAACTCTCTTCCCAGAGCAGGTGTGGGTTCCTGGGCTACCAGGGTGCTTTGGTGGCTTGATCCAGGTGTCTGAGTGGCATTTCTCTTTTTATTAAACTTACTTTTTTGAGGGGGGGAGGTAATTAAGTTTATTTATTAATTTATTTTTTAATGGAGGTACTGGGGATTGAACCCAGAACCTCATGCGTGCTAGGCGTGTACTCTATCATTGAGCTATACCCTCCCCCTTTAAACTGATTTCTATATACAGAAAATCACATATCATAGGTGTGCACTCAATGAAACACCATGAAATTCACATAAATCAAGGGACTTGCCCAAGGCCCCAGAGCTCCCCTGAGCCTCCTTGGTCTTCCCCCAGTGCTTCCTCGTGCCTCATTCTCTCCACAACCCCCTAAACGTGTATCTCCACCCAGGTTGGCAGACTTGAGACACAACTGGCTAACAAAGAAAACGGTGCTGAGCAGAAAGCAAGGGTCACCAGGACCTTATGGGCTGCTGATAATAACCTTCCCCTCCCCTTGGGCTTGCAGACTCCTCAGCCCCTGTGCCGTCTTATAAAATCCATGTTGGGTAAACAGCCGAACTAATAGTATTAACAGCCCACAGGGGGTTGGACCCCCTCACCAAGTCCTCCAGCTAACGAGGAAGGACCCCCTGGGGGCCTCATTCACAGTTCCCTGGGGTCACTCACTGCAGTTACATAACCAGCAGGAGGCAGTTCTGGGCCCATCCCCTCACCGAGGCCCAACGGAGAGCAGATTTGAGGCAAATGTCTTCCCGGGAGCTGTCAGGTCTAATGAGGATAACTGTGTCACATTTTGGAATTAGAACTGTATTTTCCAAAGAAATTATTTGGCTGGTGTTTCGTGTGAAAAAGAGTTTCAGTCGATTGCTGATGGAGGGGAAAGAAAACGTGGCTTCTGAAAGGAGCAACAGAGGCCTGGCGTCTGGCAAACAGCAACAGGCCTCCTCTCGGAGTTTACTGCTCACTGTCAAGGACAACACCGTTTGTCCTTCTCGTGTCTTCTGATGACTCCTTTTCATTGCCGTCATCACATCAGGAGTCACAGAAGTGCAGTCATCAAACAGCAGTGATCAGAGGTGAGTGTAGGAAAGTGTGTCCGTCCCGAGTATGTTCACACATGTCCACTCTCAAGTTGGTTTCCAAGTTACAGATAATTACGGGACTTCTAATGTCTAAAGTAACTCACGATGCTCATGTTAGATTTGGGTCTCATGCCACTAATTATGGTCTGTCCTGTATCTTCAGTGTTTCCTCCCGACTGACTTCTCCTTCACAAAGGAGGTCACGTCTCTCCAGCTAAAGCAAACAGCACTTGGAATAAACGTGGCTTTCTGGGTCTCTTCCTAATGACTGGTTCCCGGGGCTCTGCTGACACCTCCCTCCTGCGCATGCTCGGTGGCCCGTCTCAACGCGGTAGATGGTTCCATTATCACCTCTGGGGACCTCTTCCTGGAGCAATTTTTCCCAGAGCAGAACTTTCTTCACCTGGTTTAGCTAATCGCTTCCTCCTTGAAGCCCTCTCTCTCCTCAGTTTCTGGATGCCATCCTTCCGGTTCTCATTCCCCTTGAACTGTTGCCTCTCTCCTCTTCATGGATTACCCTTCCCCTGACTGCCCCCAAATTTCCGAATATTCCAGGGTGTTTCCTGTGTCTACCCTTTGTCGCTCCCCAGCCGGCACATTCTCCCCGAATGGCTGCGTCTTGCTTTTGCTTTCAGCTGCCGCCTGTATGTGTGTTGATGAACCCGCCAATCTACACCTCCAGCCCACAACTTCTCCCTAAATCTCCCCACTACGTCTGCCTCCACTCGGGCACCTCGCAGCTCAGACCCAGAACAGACACGGACAGTCCCCGCCCCTGCTCCTCCAGAAGCCTCCGCTGACGCAGCCCCGCCAGCTCCTCCCCCTGGGCTGACAACCGGAAGTTATCCTTGCCTCGGCCCCCAGCCTCCCGCCCACGTGCAGCAGATCACCAAGTCACGGTAATTTCACCTCCTGGATGAGTCTCAACCCCTCCCAAAATGCAGGTCTCATCACTTCTCAGCAATTTTACTACAATACCTCCTAAGTAGCTTTTTGACGCTGCGTCTTGCTCCTCTCCAAATTGCAGGGTGAGGTTTCCAAAATGTAAACTGATTCTGTTCCTATCCTGTTAAAAAAAAAAAAAAGTTCACCATGACTTTTTAAAGTCCAAACCACCTGGCCGGGACACCATGATGTGGCTCCTAGCTTTCCAGCCTCACCTCCTGCTTCATCCCCTACACCTTTTGCCCCTTTTCTTCCTGTACCACAGTCTAGTGCCACTTCTTCCAGAATTTTCCATGACCTCCTGCCCCTCCCTCTTCTCCGTGCTTCCGTAATACTTGAGTGCATGTCTCTTATGTGCTCTTCCCACCCTGAGTACTCTCATCTGCTAGACCATGTGCTCCTTAACAAAGGGGCTGAGGTTTTTGTCTTTGTCCCCAGGGCCTTGCGTGGTGTCTGACATGGAGAAGCTGTGCATGTGCGCGTGCACACACACACACACACACACACACACACACACACACACACACAAACACAGCTACAAACACACAAACACCTCCACGTAAAAGATTTGTGAATGATCGTTACTGGGAAAAAACAAAAACAAAAACACACCCAAAGAACAAAGTGTCCAAAATAGTAGAGTGAATTTATCTGCCCTAAGAGTTATACTAAAATCCATTTTCATGAAAAGAACAAGTCTGGATTTGACATGATGATTTTGTATAAAATACCAAGGTTACTTCATATCATAATTAAGATGTCATTTTTTTCAAATAGAGAGAGTAATACGTTTTAAAGAAAGCCACAAGATTTTCTTCCTAAAAACAAAGGTGCCCTCCTTCCTAGCCAATTCAAAATGTATATGTAAGTCAAGCCAAATTAATAAGAGAAAACAGTTCCACAATGAACCCTAATCCTATTAACGGAATTGTCAATCTAGGTTAGTCATTGAAAAATAATGTCGTGCCCCCTGCTGAGCTATATGATTTAGTTACACCTGGTGTTTGTCTGCTGTATTAAGGGCATCGTTCACTTTGAACAAAGATGAAGATAGAAGAAAATCTATCAGTAGAGTTTCTTTAAACATGTGCCACTGGAACTGAATTTTAAAGTTGCCTCTTAGAAACAGATAGGATTCTGAGAACCTTTCTTTGCCTGCCTCCTTCCGATCAGGAGTCTTGGGGCTGCCTGGCAGGGTCCCAGACACTGAAACCTCCTGCTTCTGAGCAGCTGTTTCTGGTGGCAGCATGGGGAGGCCATCAGAGGCCCATCAGGGGCTGTCTCTTACTGCTCCTCCCCGCCCCTGCCCCAGTTTAGTGTGTTCGTTCTAGTCCTGCCCTGGAAAGAGCTGTGGGCTGGAGGTCCTGGGGGGACATGGGGGGAGGGAGAGTCTTTGGATTCGAATGTGCATTGCTTAGTGCACCAGCTTTCTCACTAATCCTCACAACCACCCTAGAAGGTAGGTAGGTATCACTTCCCCCTCATAGATAAGAGCAGCGGCTCAGAGAGGGAACTTGACTTCCCAAGGTCACACAGTGGGTAAATGATAAGGCAGGATTTGACTCAAGCCCATCTGACCCTCTGGCCATGTTTTCCTGCTAGACCTGGCAGCAGTGCTGGGCTCTTGTCCCCTAACCAGTGGGATGACATTTATGCGGGTATCTCCACCTCTCAGGACCTCGGTTTCCTCATCTGTGAAAGAGAGGCTTGGACAAGGGGCCTCTAAGAGCTTCTTGAGTCCCTCTGGAACGCCTGCATAAAGGAAGGACGTGTAAGATGTACACAGAGGGGAAGTTTCAGTCCACGGAGGGTCCTATGTGTGCACGCTCTCCATCAATGTTAAAAACTGATGGCTATATTCGAGAAGTCAAATCCACAGCCTCTGTCCCAGTCTGGCTGTGCTGAGGGCTCTTTAAGTAGCTGAAGAGGGAAGGACAGTGGGGTGTAGCACAAGTTGCAGCCAGCCAGCCCCGGACAAGGTCTCAACACCATTCACACGTTAGAATCACTGGGGAAATGAGGTTCAGTCTGGGTCCAATCCCCAGTACCTCCATTAAAAAATAAATAAAAATAATAAATAAATAAATGAACCTAATTACCACCCCCCCAAAAAAATATTTTAAAAAATTAAAATGCTACTACTGCCTGATCCCTGGCCGCAGACCACCAGAGCCAAATCTGGGGGTGAGGCCTGACCACTGTGTTTTTCTACACTTTACAAGGGATTCAGAGGCACAGAGAGGGTTGAGAACCACGATCCCAGGGGAGAAAACATAAACTCAGTCCCTCAGCAGCATCTGCTCAGAACAAGGATGAGTGTGTCTGATGGCGCCCAGTCCCCAGGGCACCACACCCACTTCCCTCCTGGTCCCTCCAGCTAAATTCACCCTTGTCTCAGCAAAGCCAGCCACGCCCACTTTTACTCTCTATGGAGGCGTTTGTTGATTGACTGTATCCTTTGATCTACTTCCCTGCCCTCCCAATGTCTTGTAAGCTCCAGCAGGGCAGGAGCCAGGGAAAGCTGTCACCTTGCCTAGAGGCCAGCGGGACATCCTCCCTCTTAACCAGGACAGTCGGGGTGGTTTGTGAAGACAAGTGACTGCTGACATTGATGAGCCTCAGAAGTAGGTAAAACATCAAACATTACATCAACTTATCAAAGTGAAAGAAATCCGTTCATCTAGCTGTTTGGTATTCTGTAGACCAAAAATAAACCAAAACCAAAATCAGATCTGCCTCGTATGGAACAAACTGCTGTGTGCTGGTAAACCAAGTTTGATTGACTGGCCTCTAACACATCGGGAACACTCAGCTCTTCGACGATACAACCATGAAAGATAGTTTATCATCGAATCTCCAGTTTGGTACAAGATGAAGGCGGGTTTATCGAGATTAGGGTGTAGGAAGTCTGAATCCAGAGTCCTGCTGACCCTTCAGTGAAAGGTCAGAAATCAGTCACAGCGAATAACAATGGCAGGATACGGGGCTATTTAAATAATGGGGCATTGAGCACTGGCAGTAAAGATTATAAATCTGGTCAAAAACCAAGAGATTAAAACTGATTCTGGTCAGCC
Organism: Camelus bactrianus; assembly: GCF_048773025.1. Lineage (NCBI taxonomy): Eukaryota > Metazoa > Chordata > Mammalia > Artiodactyla > Camelidae > Camelus > Camelus bactrianus. The sequence continues at coordinate 17,907,384 of NC_133568.1, read as the reverse complement.
AGCATAAAAATAATTGGTTCTTAACTGCATTAAACAATATCCCAAATTGGTAAGATTTCTAGAAAAGAGAAGACCTCTGAAACAGAGCCCCGAAGAAGAAGGTGTAGCCTGCAAGCCCCTCATTATATGCTGGTTCACCTCACTCACTCACTCACCCGTGCACTCAGTCATTCATTCCTTCCCTCACACCGTGGTTCTCAGCGCCAGACTTCCCCTCCCTCCCTGGAGCTGACTCACATTTGCTGTAACTGCACTTGAGCTTGTGGGGTGCGATGAGGCATTGCTGCCCTTCCTTGATGTGTGAACTCTGTCAAAATATCCCTGATATTCCTAACCTTTGTTTATGCACAGCAGAAAGTCAGGACAAGACATTCACTATTTGGATTGTGGACAAAGTCCTTTTAGCAAGGTGGTCTTTTAGGCCAGGGAGAGACAAGGACCAGGGTCCACTGTATAAATCCCACGGACGTTCCTTAATCACTTGCTCTGTCCTGATCTTTCTCTTAAGGGCTGGTACTCGCCCACCCTCAGTTTCATCGCCTTCTTTATCCCAGGAATCGTCGCTGCAGGGATCCTGACTCCAAGCTGCCCTTTTTCCTCTAAAATATTAATAACCACAGCTACTGTTTGTCCAGAGCTTAGAAGCTCACAAGGCTGTTTCATAGCACGTCTCGTTCAATCTTCCCACTAACTCACTGCAGGTCCCTCCCAGCGGGCATCAAAGTGTAAGGTGACTTGCTAAGATCATGTGGTGGACAGAGGACAGAACTGAGTCTCCTGACTCCAAATCCCACAGTCTTCCTGCTGCTACAGGCCGCCTCTGCAGGGCAGTCTGGGTTGGCTGCAGCTTTTTACAGATGGGACCTTATACATATAGATATACATTTACATAGATAGATAGATGATAGATAGATAGATAGATAGATAAAGAGAGATTCTTTTTCAGATTCTTTTCTATTATAAGTTATTACAAGATATTGAATACAGTTCCCTGTGCTGTACATAGGTCCTTGTTGTTTATTTTATATATAGTAGTGTGTATCTGTTAATCCCAAACTCCTAATTTATCCCTCCCTCCCCACCGACTTTCCCCTTTGGTAACCATAATTGGTTTTCTATGTCTGCAAGTCTATTTCTGGTTTGTTAGTAAGTTCATAGTACAGAAAAGTTGATTCCAGCACTAGAATCATCACTTGAAACAATGGTGTTTCTAAAGGATAGTCAGTAACATGGTCCTTCTAGAAGGATGGTAATCATAGGACTCTCTGACCACAGCCATTGACCACACCCAATGCTGCCTTTAGACTGGACAACCAGTGCCACCTGCCCTGAGCCCCATGCTTTAACAGAGGACTCCCCTCTGTCCCTCCTCCGGCCACACTCCTTCACAAGGGGTGGGAAGTCTGCAGGCCAAAGGGACAGGCCTACCCAGAGCCCACCCTCCTCTTCTAGACCATACTCTGGCTGACCAGTGCCCTGGATTCCTTGCCTAAATGCATTCTGGGGCCTGCCCAGGCCTCTGCACCCGGTCTGTCCTGTTGAGGGTACGCTGAGCTACTGGCCAGAGTACTGCTAGGCTGGAAAAGTGAGGCTGGAGTCTGTATCCTGGGAACCACATACACAAGGTTCCCACTGAAGGACGGAACAAGAGATTGCAAAAAAAAAAAAAAAGAGGCCCAGGTCATAAGCTAGGCCCTCTGTCAGTATTCATCTTAGGCAAATTACATAACCTTAATTTAAGGATAAGGAAATAAAGTTCAGAGAGGTGGTGTAAGGTACCCAAGGTCACACAGACATTAGGGTAGGCCTGACAAGGGGTAAAGGGAACTGGGCCCCCTGGGTAGCTTTCTCCCAGAATTGAGAGCTTAGTGTTAAAAGGGAAATGAACAGGCCCAGTTTGCTAGAAAAGTCGAACCTGTGGAGCAGAGGTAGGTCATTCCCGGGACAGAAGTTAAGATGCCAAGAGAGCCAGGCCTTTTGATGGGGCCAACCGCCGTGGACAGAGGCATGATTACCCAGTGCAAATCCCCCCCCACTCCGCCTCTGAAGGTTATTACATTCAGAAATAGCTTCCTTTAGTTAAGTGCTTAATATATGCCAAATAATTCAGTTATCATTTAATTAATCTTCTCTAACTCTTAGGCAAATCACATAACCCCAATTTATGGATACGGAAATAAAGCTCAGAGAGGTGGTGTAAGATGCCCAAGGTCACACAGCCTGTAAGTGACAGAGGTAACCTTCACGTTCAGGCAATCTGACTCTCGAGCCAACGCCTTGGCCTCTAGGCTGCACTGCCCCCCGGGAGTGTGAAGATAAACAAGTCAGTAGCCATGAGACTAAAGCTTTACAGTCAGGAGGACCTGCACATTCGGTGTTGTTAAGGCTGCTGTAGTCCCTGACAACCGGCTCGTTGAGTCAGTCAATAAACATCCGCTGTTTGTGGTTACACGCCAGACCGTCCGCTGAGTTCTGAGACTTCTAGATGAGGAAGTTGCAGTCCTCTGTCTTCAAGGGATGTGTTCCGCTGCTTCTTAAACTTTAGCAAGCCCCAGCATCACCAGGAGGGCTAGCGGAATCACAGCCGGCTGGGCCCAACCCCCCCGGCTTCTGAATGAGCAGCTCTAGGTGAGGACCAATGATGTGCATTTCTAACCAGGTTCCGGAAGATGCTGCCACTGCTGGCCCGGGGACCCCACTCTGAGAACCACTCCAGCAGAAGTTGTGCTGATCAAGAGCCCCCCTGTGAGTCGGGAGGCAAAGTGGACCCACTGCTCTCCCTTCCCTGGGCGAGTGGAATGAGGAGAAAAGAAACCTCAGCTGTTCCAAAGCTGCAGAAGCAGCAGGCCGAGTTACCTGGTGAAGGGGAGGCAGGGGAGCACCGGCCCGTGAGTCCTCACGAGGGGATCAGGTCTCTGGGCACCAGCTGGCCGGACCGCTGACCCTCTGGCCCTCCTAGCTGCCTGTCCCTCCAGGCCCACATGGCAGCTACTCTGTCCAGGTTCAAACCTGGTGACATGCGCAGAGATCTTATTACCAACCAGAGGGGCAGGGGTGCCAGGGTTCCCAGGAATGCCTTTTCAACTCGTGCACGTTGTATCTCGGGCTGCAGCAGAGCGGCAAGGATCCTGCATTTCCGTGAACTGAGAACCGCCAGGCTGCAGTCCCACTCTCCTCCCCTCCCTGAAAAATGCCCTGAGGACCATCCGCTAGGGAGGCCACTTCGAGGGCAGGTAAATAAAAAATACACAGAAGTGGAGGATTGGCTGGGAGCCCCTGGGGATTAACTAACTAATTAATCCCCACACCAGTTTGACGAGAAACTAATTAATCCGTTAAGCGCTTTGAGGGGCTGAGGCCTGGCCAAGTGCAAGGAGAAGCTTCTCTCACCTCTGGGAGGCGATGCTGAGAGCCGCCCTTCCCAGAGGACTCCGGGGCCCAAGCCCCCCAAAGGCACGCGTCCCCTCTGCATCCTCTGCCTCTCAAGCTGTTTCCGGAGCCAGCCTCGCTGTCACTCCACCCAGAGAACCACATACAAGAAGGAGCTCTGGGGAAGTTAGAACTGGGAACTCAGCAGGTGCCAATGTTTCTCAGATCAGATCAATGCAGTCTGATGAAGATGAAGACGATCATGTTACCTTCATGCAGTTTATGCCCTTTGGTAACAAATTCCAGGCTGGTCACAAGACCCCCTGGGGGGCTCCTACGGTCTGCTTAGATCTTTCCCACCACTTCAATCCCAAGTTCACTTAGGTTTTTCCCATCACTAGCTTTTCTGATGCTCTTTTTCGCTCTTCTGTGTCTCCTGGAGCCCAGTTTGTCCCATGTTATAACCTGATCTCAGAAAATTATATCTGAGAACAGTCATCTGGGAATGTAAATGACCCTTGCCTTTCCCAGAGAAACTTCTTCTCTAGATTCTTCTTTGCACCCTAAGGGTAAAGGGATTTCCGAGACCAGGCAGCAGGGACTCAGGGATTCCTGAACAGCCACGCCTAGGACCACAAAATGACATTGTAAGGCATCCACCCCATGCAAGGCTGGATGGTCGGGGTGCCATGTCAGGGTCACAGCATCAGCAATTCACTTACTAAACAGGTGCTGTGTTTCCAGGTGACGAGGATGTACGGTTGAGTTTGACGTGATTCTGTGCCCACAAGGGGCCCTCTGTCTAGTAGAAAGGAGGGAGGGGGCCATGGTTAGACAGAAGTTGCTACTAACAGGTGATGACTGGATGGAGGGCGCACTGTCTGGTCACTGTGAACCCAAATCCCACCCTCCAGAGGGGGATGAGCTGCAGCCACGGAGTCACAGCCTGGGGCTGATTGACAACAAAGCTTGCAGAGCTGCCCTAAGGCTGAGTCGGGCAAGCTTTTCACAGCATGACAGAGAGGGACCCTTAAAATGAAGATTGCTGAACCCCACCCTGCAATTTCTGATTCAGTAGATCTGGGGTAGGGCCAGAGAATTTGTCTTTCTAACGTTAACGCTGCTGGGTTCAGGGACCACACTTTGTGAACTGCTGTGCTAGAAGGTTCTGATCAACCCAAATGCAGTGAAAGAGGGGTCCCGACCAGGACCTCTGGTGTCCAGGACTGCTACCCGGGGCAGGCTCTGCCGCGAGGCCACCTAGCATTCCATTCCTCCATCCACCCTCCACAGACCCTTGTCTTCCTGCTGCTCTCAGGGTTTGTTGGTTTTTCTTACAGTGATTTCCCTATTTCTGTATTTGTTTTCCCGCACAGAGTGAAATGGATGAGAACCAAATCCAGATGGCTGGAGATGATGTGGATTTGCCCGAAGATCTCCGGAAAATGGTCGATGAAGATCAAGAAGAGGAAGAAGATAAGGATTCTATTCTTGGGCAGTTACAGAACCTTCAGAACATGGACTTGGACACTATAAAAGAAAAAGCCCAGGCCACCTTCACGGAAATCAAGCAGACGGCGGAGCAGAAGTGTTGTGTGATGTGAGGGGCAGGGCGGGGGTGGAGGAGGCAGCCAGGTCAAGGTGGACGTGCCGCTCCCCTGTGGAGCGTTTCAAACAGCATATACTTCAGTGTAGTGAACAGTTAGGAAAACCATGATGAGAAAGCTCTCTACAGACACGTAGGTGACAACTTGGTTGTTCTAAAGGTTCCTGGTAGGGTGTGTAGCTAGCACCCTGCAGCAGGAATCATTCTGTCCTTTTAGTAGTAAATGTGGTTATAAGCAGGAGCTCTCAGCTGAGAAGGATGCAGAACATACATCTGCTTAAAGATCTTCAGGACAGTCAGGAAGAAACGAAAGCAACTGGCATTTCATCTCCAACCTCTTTCCTTAGAGGGCAAGGTCTCACCCTGTCCAACCATTAGCAGAACTCCAGGTCCCTTCAGAGAAAGATGGGAAAGGTCAGGGTGCCCACTGGGAGCCCAGGCTGCAGGCTCAAGGGCAATCAAAGATCACACCACCTCTTACTCCAGGCTCCTTGATGGAGCGGATGCTTCTCAAGTTCGGCACGAAGCCAAGGGGCAGGAGCAGGGATGGGGTAGAAGATGAGAAAGGGAGGCAGAGAATAGGCTTCCCCAGCGTTTGCACTGCAGCTCGTCATTCTGGAGGCCAGGTGAAGAATGGATTTGGGTGGAGGTGGGGGCTAGGGGAGAGGGAGGGCCAGAGGCTGGGGAGCAACTGGAAAGCCTACTGCTCTTTCTGCATTCAGTGTCATCTCTTCTTGTTTGAACTTGGTGATCACATGGGGACAAAGGGGCAGGGGGCAAATAGCATTGAGAAGTCAAATCAATTTGTGTGTGTGTGTCTCATTATCTCTCTCCACCCCTTTCTCTCATCCTCTTCCACTTCCGGCCCTTCTCCCTATCTCTTCTCCCTCTTTTGCTCTCTTGTCCCTCGCTGTCCCACCCCTTCAGACTAGCTTCCAATAAACCACACTGTCCCTCAGTGCCACAGTCTTCCAGGGTACCACTGGCCCTCCACATCCACAGATGCAGAACCATGGGTGCCGAGGGCTGACTGCACTCCGCTGTTTTAGATAAGGGATTTAGCATCCTTGGATTTGGGTGTGCACAGTGGATCCTGAAATCAATCCTCTGCGGTTACCTAGGCAGTTACCCAGGCACCACTGTATTTACAGATTTCTTTTTCCTAACATTTGCTCTTTTTCAAAGGAAATTACCCAGAAGAATGAGAACACTGACCTCTGGAACACTTCGGGCTGTTTAGCCAAACCCAACCCAGCCAAAACAAAATACTGGTTTTCCAATGAATGTTCACAGAATAAATAATTCTCAAAGACCAATTTTATCAAGAACTGCCCTATCAGAGGAAAAGGGAACTAAGACCCAAAAGTTAGGGGCCAACCTGTCCTCTACCTAGACTTCCCGAACGTGCTGTGTAAGAAGAGGTTTCATGTTATGAAAATACGTAAATAGAACAGATGATTAGGGGTCCAGAACCTATGGTCCATGACAATTATAGCCCCTCTTGGAAGTTCCTGGGAGAACACTGGCACGATGTTTGAGGGGGATTCGCCTTGAAGCCCACTGTCGTGGTCCGTCCCAGCACTTGTAATAAGACCAAAAGACTGGATGGCTTATAAACAATAAACATTATTTCTCATAATTTTGGAGGCTGAATGATGAGATCAGGGTGCCATCACGGTTAGGTGAGGGCCTTCTTCTGGGCTGTTGGATTCTCAGTTTATCTTCACACAGAAGAAGAGACAAGGGAGCTCTTGGGGTCTCTTTTATAAGAAGGCAAATCTCATTAATGAAGCCTTCCCCCCTCAGGACCTAAGCACCTCCCAAAGGCCCCACATCCTAATGGTATCTCCTTGGGAGTGAGGACTCAAGATGTGGATTTGGGGGGGAATACAAATTCAGACCAGAGCATCCATGAACCCTAGATACCAAGAACATATTCTAAAACCATGCTTGTCTTTTATAAGAACTGGCATGTGAGTTCTGATTTGTTTTATACCAGAGACTTTAAAATATTCACAGTTTTAAAAACTATAAATAATGGATATGATTCGTCTTCAGTTTAATGCCTGAATTAAAACTCCTCTGATTGATGGAGTGGGTGGGATGAGAATGGGTGATGCACGTGACCCTATTTTGTACACTTTGCTGCAGCATCAAATACCATGACTTCCAAGTTATTCCACAGACCAGCTGCAGGATGACATAGAAGTCTTGTTTCTTGTCAAAGATGCAGCCAATGCTGCTGAGAAAATCACTAAATCGGCACTTCATCCTGACAACCAAAATTAGTCTGATACCATCTGGTCCCGGTCCCAGTGGAGCTGTGTAACTGTTGGGAAGACTCTGGCCATGTTATCTTATTCCTCTCCTGTCACAACACACCACACCACACCACCCATACAACCCCGTACCGGAGTGCACCACACCACAGCACAGCACATCAGACACCACCACCCCATCAATACCAAGGCACATGTGTGCGCGGTGGGGCAGGGAGGGCATGTGTTAGGGCATTCAGAAGGCCTTTTTCCCTCTAGAAGGTAAATGGTGTCTACACCATGCGATGGACACAAAACATAGACTCCAACAAGTGTAAAGGACCAGGAGGGACTCTATTCTAAACTCCCACACGATAGAGGAATTCTCTCTACAACAGCCCAGTGGAGCCTTATCTGGAAGCTCCCAGTGGTACAGAATTCACCATTTGCTGCTTCAAAGGAATTCAGCCACCACTCCTTCCATTTGTGGACACCTTTAATTGTTAGGAATTCCTTCCCTGTCTTAAGCTGAATTTGGCTACATCCTTGACCCACGGGTCAGGATTCGGCTATATGGCGCTACACAGGCACGCCTCAGTTCCCACTCGGGCCTCTGAGGATGTCCCCATCACTTTTCTCTTTTCCAGTGAGGACGTCTGCAGTTCTTCTCAGCTCTCATCACACAGCACTGACACTGTTAACCCACTAGGTAATCCTACTCCGATGGTCACCGGCCGCTAGAGAAGCCAGCCTTGCAGAAGACTCTGATGCCAGCGCTCTCCACACCTTGCCACTGGGCCTAATGTTTGCAGCCATTCCTTTGCTCCAACTGGTAGACAGGAACTAGGCTTCTAGCACCAGTCCTGCTACTGTGTGACCTTGAACAAGTCACTGGAAAATTCATTTCCTCAATGTAAAAATGAAGGGGCCAGATTACTTTACATTCTATGATATGTACTATTGTTTAAGAGTGGTCAATACCAAATGCAGATTTATCTTGTGAAAGAGGGCACATTGGCCCATGGTCACTGTCAGAGAGCTAGGTTTCTGTCCCTTTACTAACTCCAGCTAAGCAAATGAAGAGCAGGCCCCAGGGGTGACAAGGGGACAGAGTTTTGGTAGGTACTGGAAGGGAGAAGGGTCAGGAGCATAGAGGGTTGCCGGTGGAGAGAAAATCTAGAAGCCCAGGGGGCACTTTTAGCCGGGAGGAAGCAACCATAATGGCTGTGGCTAGGGGTGTGGAGGGATGAATTCCAAAAAGACAAATTAAATGGACTTTCTAATTTGCCCAGAATTAGTCTAGTGCTCAATTAGATATGTACTCTTACAGCATAATGAAACAGGAGGTCTCCTTTTGAAAGAATATTGACAGAGCGGGCTCAGCTATTCAGAGGCCAACTAATCCAGTTTGTGAGTTATATAAGCACTTCAGTTTTCACTCCTGACACCAGAAATCTGGCCAGATCACCACTTACAAACAGAACCATCAGAGACAGGGAGAGGAGAGAGATTAAAGAGGGACAGACTGGGGACTCGCAGCTTCTGATAACGGAGGATTACTTCCTACTCAATCAACCCTCCTGCAGAAAACAACTGTAAACTGTGGACAAAATACAAAGAAACAACAGCCTGAAGGCACCAGAGAGCCGCCAAAAGCAGATCTGCGCTGGAGGGGAATCACATCCACACTTGGAAGGAAAGAAAAGCACGGGTGAGTTTTCCTTTGTTTATAGGTTTCCTCTGCAGCGTGCCCCAGTCAAGCCGGGTAAGACGCTTAAAACTCAAACAGAAAACCTGCAGCCCTATTGGCTGCAGCTGCATTGGCTCAAAGAACCAGCAGAGTTTGGGGCAACTGTAGTTGCCAGAAAGAGAAAGAGCGATTTCCAGAAGGGAGGGAGGCGTGGGAGGGCAGTCCTCAAGTGTCTGTAGTCTGATGGAGATACGGGCTAATCCCTGACCTGCGCATCATTAGGCAGACTCCAAGCCGCCCAGTTTAGGTTAAACAGTTGAACTAAGAATTTTCTTGCTGCCCATCCGAGAGAAAAAGTTTGGAGTTTGTATCCAGCCAAGTCTGCTGACTCAGGAAAGTAAGTAGAAGGGAGGAAATAGTAAAGAGCACAAATCAGTGGAATAGAAAACAAAAAAATAGAAAGAAAAATAAGCTCAAAGCTTGGCTCTTTTTTGAAAAGGACCCACAAAACTGACAGACACTAGGTAGACCGCTCAGGGGAACAGAGTGAGGACGCATATTTCCAATATCAAAACCAAAACAGGATACACCTCAGATGCTCCAGATGTTAGAAGTTTAATAAGGGGGACAAAAAAAAAAAAAACCAGAAAACAAAACAAAAGTTTGATAAGGGAATACTATGGGTAACAATAAATTTGACAACTTGGTGAACTTAACAATCCTTTGAAAAAATAAAAACCTTACAAACACTGACACAAGATGAATAGAATAACCCCATGCTTATTGAAGAAAAAGAATTAATTCTCAAATCCTATTCATAAAGAAAAACCCAGGCCCAGGTGACTTAACTGGTCAATTCTATCAAATATTTAAGGAAGAAGTAACACCAACCTTACACAGACCTTTTCAGGAAACAGGAGAGGAGGGAATTCTTCCAAGTAACTTTCTTAGGCAAATACCCTGACACCAAATTCTGACAAAAACATTATAAAAACAGAATTGCAGGCCAATATCCCTGTTGAATAGAGATGAAGAATCCTTAGCTTAAAACTAACAGCAAATTAAGTTCAGCAATACAGAAAAAGGATAATATATCAAAGACAAGTTAGCTTTATAAACAAGCTATGTATAAGTTACAGATTGGGAGTAAATATTTTCAAAACCTGTATCTGACAAAAGACTGGAATCTGAGATGTAGATATGTCTTTTTTCAAATACAATTATATATTGATATATATTATATACTTTATATAAATTATATATATATCTTAGATACGTATAATTTTTATTGGATATAAATTATATAATTTATCAGATATAATTTATCAGCTATAAATTATATAATTTACATAAAATATATATTTAAAACTCTCACAATTCAATGATTAAAATTTTAAAAAACAAATTTAAGAAGAAAGGCAAAATATTTGAGCAAGACACTTCACAAAGGAAAATACACAAATGGCCAAGTATATGAAAAGGTGCTCACTGTAACTGTCAGGAAAATGAAAATTAAAACCAGTCACAAAATGATATTTTACCACAGACCCACTAGAGTGTTTAAAATTTTAAAAACCGACAATAGCAAGTGTTGGGGAGGCGGTGGTACAGTTATTGTATATTATTGGAGGGAGGGTTAAATAACACAACCACTTTCGGAAAAAGTTCTGGCAGTTTCATGTAAAAGTAATCTACTAAACTAAACTGCCTCTGATCTAGCATTCCATTCTCCAGATTTGAAAGCGCATGTCCTCAAAAAGATGTGTCCAATAATGTTCACAGCAGCTTTATTCATGATGGCCAGGAAGTAGAAACAGTCCAGGTGTCCCTCAGTGGGTGAATGGATACACAGCTACGGAATATTCATTCAACACAATGCTATTCAGCAATAAAAATGAATGAACCTCTGAGACACAAAACAACATGGATGAATCTCGAAAGCATTAAGCTGAGTGAAAGAAGTCTTGTGCAAGGTACCTGCTGTATGATTTCATTTGTAAGAAATTCTTGAATAGTTAAGCTAATCTGTGGTGAAAAGTACCAGAACAGTGTTTGCCTCTGGGAGAATGGTGGTAAGCACTGAGTGGAAAGGGTCATGTGTGAATTTTCTTGGGGTGATAGTCATATACCCTGTCTTGATAGGGGTTTGCTATAAAAAAGCATATTAAGTATAGGTTTTTGTCAAACTCATTAAATAGTACACTAAGATGTATGAACTTCACAATATGTGTATTTTACAGAAAAAGATAATCCTCTAAAACTATTGATCTCTAGCCAGTGAAACACTTGCACTTGTATATTTGGGGGTGAAATTGCACTGAAATCTACAACTTACTTTAGGAAGTGGAAAAAAAAAACCAAGAGATTGATGGATAGAGGACTGGGTAGATGAATAAATAGATAAATAGAATAATATAGCAAAATATTAATTTTAAAATCTAAGTGGTGGGGACTTGGTGTTTATAATCCCTTCAACTTTATTATATGTTTTTTAATTTTCTAAATATATATTTTTTATTTTATAATTAAATGCTGGGGGCAGAATGAATGAACTGCACTTTAGCAGCTCTGGTGAAAAAGGTATGACAGGAAGAAAAGCTGAAACAAACGAGTGAAACAAAGGTTGGGATTCTCTGTGCATTTTAAGCTTTCACTTTCTTCTCCACCCAAGCATTTAAATAACAGACAGATATTTGTTTCATATGCTTGTGTTCATGTGTAGGACTTTCATTTAAGAGTTCAAAGCATCGAACAATATATAAATATCACTCTCCCCCCCCCAAATAATTTCTACAAGAATTTCTTATTGCTTAATGCAATTAAAAAACAAAAGTTAAAATGGAATAAATATACTCACTGTCTAACCACAGGAATTCTGGAGGGACAATTCATGTCTTCTTGTTCTCATAGGGATTTAAAAGGCTAGCGCTCTCAGGTGTTTGAGTCAAAAGTAGTGCTTTGTGTGGACTTTCGGACCCAGCACAAAGCTGCACGCAGAGTGCCCTGCTGGTCGTCACCTGCAATGCTGGAGTCTTTCTGTCTCCCTCCTCCTCCTTCTCCTCCTCCTCCTGGCTTTCTTGGCCAGTCCATGTTTTCATCACAATCACTGTCAACAGATGTTAAATCCAAATGTCTCCCCAAAGATGTTAGAAACAGAAAATGTATTCCCTTACATTCACAACATAAATCCCTAGAAAACCTCGACAAAAAAATTCCTTCCCCAAAATTATAATGTGGCTCCTTCAAATAATATCAAATTGGGGGAAAAAAATGTAAACAGATTTTGCAGGTTTCCTGCAGTAGACTCTCCCTAGGTTGTGTTTTTTTTTTTTGCTTTTTTTTTCCTTTAAAAAAAATCATTTTTTTTTATTGTGATAAAATACATACAACATAAAATTCACCGCTTTAACCCTCTTTAAGTGTCCAGTTCTGTGGCATTAAGTGCATTCACATTGTGGGCAGCCATCACCGCTATCTATCACCAGAGCTTATCAATCTTCCCCAGTGGAAACTCTGTACCCATTAAACACTAAGTTCCCGTTCCTTCTTTCCCCTACTTTCTGGCAACCACCACTCCACTTTCTGTCTCTACAAATTTGACTACTATAGGGACCTCATATGAGTGGATCATACAATATTTGTCCTTTTGTGACTGGCTTATTTCACTTAGCATAACACCCTCAAGTTTCATTCCTATTGTAGCAGGTGTCGGAATTTCCCTTCCTTTTACAGCTGAATTGTATGTAGATACCACATTTTGTTTATCCATTCATCCACTGATGGACACTGGGTTGATTCTACCTTTTGGCTATTGTGAATAAGGCTACTATGAACGTGAATATGTAAATATCTATTTTGGTGCCTGCTTTCATTTTTTCCAGTGAAATTGGGTAGAATTCCACCCAGAAGTGGCATTGCTGGATCATCCTGACACTTTTGTCTACATTATAAATAGCAGTTTGGGGAGCTACAAAAATTATGCTTGGAGAGAGTAATAAAATTTGGTATCATACAAATTAAATTCAGATTCAGAAACCTTGAAAACTTTTTTGCCTTTTAAAAAACTTTTTATTATGGAAAACTTTCAAACCTAACCGAGAGTAGAAATACAAGCGTAACAAATCCACATGTACCCACGTACAGTAGGCTCTTTGCCCTACTCTAAAGAGCTGCCATCCTTGCAAAACTATCTCTTGCCACAATTCCATCTATAAACTGAAGACATCATTCTTAGATGATGTCTAAGTCCTTGGGCTATACAAGGATAACATACATGTACACAGTGATGGATGCTTGTTTTCTTAAGTCATTTCAGAAACCTTAATAGATTTCCAAGTTGTTTCTTTAAAGCTCATTTCTTGAACTTACAATGCACACACCCTGCAGTAAGTGCGGTAAGCTCCAGACATTTGAATGTAGACACTTCTGCAGAGCATCTTGAAAACCCCATTGAAAGCATCTGGTAGTTAAAGGGGCTAATTAGATTGGTCAGGACGTATAAGATTAGCATTTTTAGGGCTTAAGGGGTCAAAGGAGAAAGTACAATAAAAATTGACAAACAAATGTCTATAAAGTTGTAGTCAACTGTAAAAGCCAATAGTCTGCAGTAGAGATGCAGGAGTCACTTTGGCAAAAAATGGCATTCCCTAAGATGGTGCACCCCGCTAGGAGAGAAGCTGGGCTGGGGTGGGCTCTGAGCACAGCGGCAGTGGCATTGCATGGAGCCCTGTCTCCTCATTTGATGAACACTCACATCAAAGGCGGTGGAGGCGACCCCAGCCTGCGCTGATGCTAACAAGACTGGAGTGGACTGAACTGACTTTTGAAAGCGATCAAATGATTTCTGTGGACTCTTCGGGAAGGAAGGCAAAGAAGTTTGACATTTTCCAAACACCTGGGAAATAATTAATATTTTAGAAAACACTCCAGATGACTGATTAAAAGAACGTGAAAAATGTACACTCATACTAATGAATCGCTGTGTGAAATTAGACAGTTTACTGAATCTGTTTCCTCATCTGTGGAATAATGTTGCCTCGCAGTTACTCATTAAATCACCCACCACTATGCACCACGTATCTTCTAGATGCTAGGGATCTCAAAACAACGTCCCTGTTCTCATGCAGGTTAGATTCTAATGAGGGGAGCCAGGTAACAAACAAATAACAAATAAGATAGTTTTGGAGAATGAAAGGTACTATGAGACAGACAGAATGACAAGAAGGATCATGTGAAAGTTTAGGGGAGGACATTGCACCCAGTGAGAATAGTCAGTGCAAAGGTCCTGAGGCAGCAAAGGGCTTGGAAGATTTCAAGAAAAGAAAAAGGCCACTGTGGCTGTAGCTCAGAGAGCACGTTGGAGCAGATAGGAAAGTGGCCAGAAGTGTTCAAGGAGGCTGTTTGAAAAGTGGGGAAGAGGTAAGTCTTACAGAGCTAAAAGCAGGCTTAGGGACAATGAGTGGTGTGGGGGGAAGAAAGGGATTATAATAATATCGACCTTAAAAAATAATAGTAATATTGACCTTACAGGGTGCTGTGAAGATGAAATGAGAATTGGCACCCTGATAACGCTGCTTTCAAAAGGACGAGGAGAGAAGGATCCTGGAGATGGCCAAACCCTGGGTGGGGGTTGGGTCTAGGCTGCTGAAAAATGGGCATCCTCAGATTTGCCTTCTTAGCGCTCTAAGAGGATTGATGGGCTCCAAGACCATCATCCCCTTGAGATAAATGTCTCTTGTGCTTCCCCTAGACACTCTGAATTCAATTAGTTTAATTAGAAAACAAGTAAAGAGGAATTATCTTAATATAGCTTTGCTCCTAACAACGCAAAAAAAAAAAAAAAAAGCCCACCGCTTTAGCAGAAATCTACATTTCCCTTTATTTACATGTTCTAAGATAATGGTGTAAATGTCCATTTTGGCTTTCTTTTTTTGGTCAAGAAGGTGGCTATCTCTTGTCCAAGAGATCATATTTTAGTTTCACTAGTAATAATATTTCCTAATTTCTTCACTCCTTGATGAAGCAGAAGCATTGATATGCTACTAAATATTTTTAAAACATTATGGGGGTTGGGAGGGAAAGAATGCCCTGATTTTTAGTGTTTGGTAATTTCAGTGGTGAAAATACTCCCACTATGGCTGATTTCAAGCCGTGAACTCAGAGCTGGGAAGAGATGCTAGCCATTGGCTCTCACAAGCCAGGCAGAGTGATTCCGGCACGCCAGTGGGTAGGAACATCAATTATTTGCCAAAATGCCCTGCAAATCTATTGCCAAGGGAATTTTTTTCTCCTCCACAGAGGCTACTTGGATTTGCATCAGCTGAAAAGGCAAGTTCAGGACTAAGGTAACTGTGCTGATAAATAACTGGGGGATAGTGTGAGAAGTAATTTCATTGTTTGTACAATAAACATTCCTCCAGGATTCAAGCACAGACTTACTCTGTGCAAGCACGGGACACCCAGGGAAGGGTCCTAAGAGCTGAGTGGCTGTGGTAAAGCCACAGCAGCCTAGTGGAGTCTGGGAAACCAGAGACTGGCCTCTAGCCCAAGCCCCACCACAGATGTTCTGTCTCATTCAGGGCAAATCACAGCTTCTCTGGGTCCACGTTTCCACATCTACAAAGGAAAAGTGGAGACTAGACATGAGAGAGCATCAGAGACTAGTTTTTAGGGATGTTGTTCCCAAAATACTGTAATTGGGAAATAATGGACGTGCCAAAGGAGGAGACAGATCTCTTGCTAATTACTGGATGGTCTAAAAGAGAGCTGTGGTTTCTGTTCTTACACGAAAGAAAGTCTTTCCAACAAGGCATTATTACCAGAAAACACAAAAGCTCCCAACTGCTCTACGTTACATTTTGTGACTGGATGAAATGTCTGGTTCCATATGCCCTTCGGACAGAGATGCCTGTGAGGTCCATCTCTTCATTGGTTTATGTATTTTAGCCACAATTCTGTGATGGGATTTTTATTCACTGCAACATCCTTGTATCATCACTTCAATTTAGTCTGAAAATAGTAGAAAAGATTCAGGTGGTCATACTGACTAGTAAACTGGTGTCTGGGAAGTGTCTTTCTCATTTGTGCCAATTTTATGAAACCGATCAGGGATATCCATGACGAGTTGTTATAAAAATGGAGTTTCTGGTAAGCATCTCCAAGAACACTCTCCTGAAGTACCTTCTGTGGTACTTCAAGTAGGAAAATGTTTCATCAGTTAGGAAGATCTGATAGTGAGAGACGAACAGATATAATGTATTTTATCTCTGGACTCAATATGTCAGTTTTAGAGAGTTTAGCTATTGATTTTTTTTTGCAATGACTGTCAGCAGCTTTTATGTTGTGCCCATGACAGACAAGATACAATAGAGTATAGGAGATAATTCATTGCTTCAAAGGCAGACAAAACAAATGACACGTGGTAGATGTTTAAAATATGTATCGTTCACACACCACTGAGAATTGGAACTCTGGGAACAGAGAGAGAATTCCCTAAACTTTATAAGGCAGCCTTGGGAAGTTATTTTTATTTTTATATTTTTAGTGAAGGTACTGGGGATTGAACCCAGGATCTCATGCATGTTAAGTACGCGCTCTACCTCTGATCTATTTCCCTCCCTCCTACTTATTTGTAAAGCGTATCTGTCATCATTATAATTGACCAAATAAATTATAGACTGCCCATCACAACTTTTTTACTCCCATATCCCTCCGACTCTGAACCACATTATTCCTGTACCCTTTGACTCCCAAATGTTCTTACTTTATCTGCTAGTCCTCATACAGTCACAGGAGAATTAACAGGGCACACATATGTACACACACACACACATACTGGGAGGTAGTACACCCAGTGGTTAGATGGATATTCCTGAAAAAACACCCAGCTTCAAGTCCTGGCTCCACCTGAAACCAGCTGTTCAACCTTAGGTAAGTGACTTAGCCTCTCTGTGTCTCAGATTCCTTATCTGTAGGGATAACAACAGTGACTACCTCTCAGGGTTATTGTGAGGACTAATTAGGTCATCTATGCAAAGGACTCAGAAGAGTGCCCACTGGCATATAGTCAGTATTCAATAAATAATAACTACTATTATATATATTAACTCTTGACAACTGAGTTTGTTGAACTTCAGTGTGCCAGTGTGCGTTTAATGATTACACGAGCTGAGTTTTTTTGACTACAGCTAAAGTTAAGTTGCTTTGTCTAAGTAAACATGTGGGAGGAGCTGGACCTCCAGTGTGCTACCAGACAGACGGAGTTACTCCAGGACTGAAATACATCTACTAAGGGGCCAGCCTCCACGCAGACCATCGAGTTGGCTTTATAAACTTTATGGAGTGATATCCCACCAGTCCTCCAACAGACACTTTTCACCCAAACCTAAAACATCACTTCAAGGTGAAACTACCAGATTCCAGTGCAATTAGCTCACTTTGTGAGTGGGCCTCCTGCCTCCCCAGTGCATGGAAAACTCACTCCATAGATGCCCACTTTCTCAAGAATGTGTAGGTGAAGCAGTCCGCCTAGAAGACTTCTAGAAATGGGACCTCCTGTTCTCATCCAGGGTAAAAGAGCCACCTTCTTCCACGACTTCACATCGTTGCTGGTTACGTCTGGACTTCCTTTTCTTCACGCTAGCCAGCACCTATCCCCTTTCTTTAAAATCTCCCAGCGCCAGTCGTCCTTCTAGATTGTCTATCCCACATCACGCCGAGCCTCCCACTCCTAGACCCCTCCCAAGCCCCAGCTACCCCCATTCTCCTCCCTTCTGGAAATGCTTCTCTGAGCCATGCCAAGTTTAAATGGGCTTTAGCTTAAGTTCAGTCTGCATGTAGGGGCTGGGAGGAGGGAGTTTTCTTTGATCCACCTAATGAATTAATGAATTAAACAGAGGTGGAGTTCAGAAGCCAGGCTCCTTACTTTTGCCAAAGCTGGGCTGATTCCGAGCTGGCGTAACTGCTGGAAAAATGCAGCTTTGGGCTAGAAGAATTAGGGACATGGCCGAGTCCATTCATCTTCCCTAATCGAGTTCTTGGGAAATACACATGTAGATTAGCCCCTAACAATGACCCCCGGCTGATTGCTTGGAGTACCCTCCACTGTGCCCACAATAGTATTGACTAGCTCTTTATGTCCCGCACAAAAGAAGTCCCAACCTCCCCTCGTCCTGCTTTGCCCTGTTTCCCTGGCAGTCCCTCGCCAGTGGCTGTTGAAGTCTTTTCTGCTTTTCACCCGGAGACTCTGAAATAAACAGTAAATAAAAGCTAACCTCACCTGGACCTATTAGGGAGAGCTGGGCAGTTCCAGAGGGAATTAACTTTGGAAAACAAGGCCATAAGCCCCTTAGCGTGTGGGCAGCAGCTTAAGAAAATGCTGCCAATCTTTGTTTAGTGGTGATTACAGAGATCAATTTAATATTGGGGGAGTTTACATAAAAAGCATAGTCAGTCAGTGGGGAAATAACAAATACCAATTACTTATCCCTACGGCTGCCCTCTGGTCACCAAGGCATCAGCACCTCTGGTTCATCGGACCTTGTCGGGTGCCACCAGAACGTTTTCGGGGAGAGTGCATTTAACAGCTTAGAAAATGTGATGAGGGCCCCGGGCAGCAGGCTTCCCCTTGTCCTGTCATCCTGGACACCAGGGCCCAAAGGCCACTCACTGTCTACAGGCCTTGACTTCATCTCTTTGGGGAACTAAGCTGCCTCCACCTCAGCCTCTTACATGCAGGAGTCAGTCTCCAGGAAGGATTCAAGACCACTGCAGACTAAGATGTGCCTTGATTCTGTTCAAAAATATCACACTCTGCCATAGGGAGCACAAATGAGGGGGCCAGAGAGCTCTGGACAAGGAGTTGGCTGGTCTGAGTTCTAGTCCTGACCCCTCCACTTAATAGCTGTATCACTTTGAGCCTCAATTTTCTCTTCTGTAAAATGGGGGCAAATTGTCCTGTGCACCTCACAGGGTTGTGAAGATCAGATGATACAAAGGATGTTCAAGGACTCTGAAAACTATGAAGTGAAATGCTGTAAAGTGCATATTGGTTTTCATTAATTTAGCTTTTTCTTAAACTTAAAAACAATCTCTCACTTGAATCAGCTTAGTTCCATCTACTGCAAACTCCCATGTTTGCTATTTTATTTACCTTTTATAGTTTTATTTAAAATAGAGTGATTTGTGTACTGATCACCCACCCCCAAGTGCCCATCAGGGAGAGTTAACCATTTCCATTTAAAGATCCTTAATGTAGTTACACGTCCTTTTGAATGTCCTTCTAACATCAATTTAAAGGTAGAGAAGCTTAAAATATGTGTTTTTCTCTTGTTTCTTCCTTTGTCTTATCTCCCAGGCTGGATGTCAAATTCCTTAAGGCCACCAGCCCCAGCCTTTCCTTTCTTTTGTGATGCTGACACGGCCCACATCAGTCCCTCAGAAGGGACGCAGGAACTGCTTGCCTCAATGCAAGATGAAATCAACCAACGGTGGGGGGGCGGGGGAGATGTCCCTGCGTGGAGATCTGAGGGCCTCAGCAAAAGAGATTTTAAGAATCTCCATTTTGTATCTCTATGAGACGAAAGATGTTAACTAAACTTACTGTGGTAATCATTTCATTTCATATATATATACACATTTCATATATATGTGTGTGTGTATGTATGTGTATATATATATATATATATATATCTCAAGTCATTAAGCTGCACACTTTAAACTTATACAGTGCTGTATCTCAATAAAATGAGGAAAGAAAATAAAAAGAAACTCTAGGTCCTTAGCCTTTTAGGAAGGCATTTTGGTTCACTTTCCCCCAACAGTTCAGTGAGGGCCAGGGACTGCGTCGGGTCTGGCACCAGAAGTGCTGGTGTTCACAGTGCACAGAACTGGGGGAATGTGAAAAGAACATTCGCTCGCAGAAAACATCTTTCCACTTGGCCTATGAGTCACGCCAGGCCACGGAAGCCTCATGGGGTCCCCAAAGGGGAAAGAAATGCCAGCAGATTAAGCCTGTGGCCCCCAGAGAAGCGTGAGGCCTTGCCCCCAGAGGAAGGCCCGTTCCCACTAAGCCTGAGGTTAGGTCATCTCCTTGCCCTGGAGGTGGAGCGGGTTAGGAGGGTTCCCTCAGGACAAATAGTCTGAGAGAGTGAGGAACCCCTAGAGGGTCTCCCGCAGGCTTGAGCCCGGCAGCGTGTCCGACTCGGCGCCTCCCAGCCTCCTGCTGGGCCGTCGGACACTTGAGGTCACCAGGCCTACGGGCACAGATGGCCTCACTGCCCCCAGGGGCGGGTGCCGGAGTCAGGGAGCCTCCGGGCGCGCAAGTTCCAGGGGACAGGGAGGAGCAGTTGAATCAGATATAGACAAACAAAATAAACCCGAAGTACAGGGCCGAAAGAGAAAGGAAAATTCTAACTGGGAAGAAGCGTGGACTGACTTCCAATGCTGTAAAGACAGGTAGCCTCACTCAGTCTTTCCAAGGGTCGCCCCAGGCGCTCAGCGAGCCTTGGGGCAGAAGGCGAGCCTGGGGTCGGGGAGATGAGCCCAACGAGAGAGGCAAGCTGGAGGGAGAGGTGGGACCAAGGGCGTCTGCTCCACTGAGGCAGGACTGGAGTGAGCGGCCCCCGAACCCGGGTCCCCGGCACGTCAAACATACCACCGCTGGTCCCCGGCGCGCTCGCCAGTGTTCCTAGCGGATCAAGAGGGGGGAGGGGGGATGTAAAGAGTGCGCCCCACCCCCGGGGTGGCAGGGCGAAGACCCTGAGACTGGGCGAGGGAAGGACCCGCCCCGCTGTGGGGGGAGGGATCAGGGAAGAGGCTGGGTCCCCGGAGAAAGGGGAGGAGCTGGGGCGAGCGGGCTCCGAGCCTTTAGCGCCCAGAGCCCCAGCCACCGGGAGTCGGAGCTCCGACTCCTGCCCGGACCCAGGCAGCCGCGGGCCGAGCGCTCGCCCACCTCTAGTGCGCGCAGCCCGGGCCGGCGTCGCCCGCGTAACTTGATTTTGGAGCGGGACCCCTCGGGTTGGACGGTCGCAACCGGGAGGAGCTGCCTTGGAGCCACTTCTGTCGGTCTTCTAAGCAGGCGGCGCTACCGAGAGCGCAAGCCGCGCCCTCCCGCGTCCAGGCGCTCCCCATGCACCTGACCGGCTGCGCCCCCGCCATGGCCGACGGCAGCTTCTCGCTGGCCGGCCACCTGCTCCGCAGCCCTGGCGGGAGTACCTCGCGGCTGCATAGCATCGAAGCCATCCTGGGATTTACCAAGGATGACGGGATCCTCGGCTCCTTCCCGGAGGAGAGGGGCGCCCGGGGCGCGAAGGAGCGGGATAGGAGGCCGAGCGCGCGGACCGCCTGTCCCAAGGCGCCTGCAGGAGGTGCGGAGCCCTCCCCGCCGCCCGCCCCGGCGCCCGCTCCCGAGTACGAAGGTGAGTGCGCACCCTGGCTGCTCCGAGGCCCTTAAGGCGCCCAAACTTAGAAGCTCTGCAAGAGGAGAATGCCCCTGCCTTAACTTTTATTAAGGCATCTGGGCGCCGGGGTGGGGGCTGTGTGCACCGCAGGAGCTTCCAACTTGGGTTCAGAGAAAGCTCAGGAGCTTGTCGCAGCCCTCAACTCCGACCTCCCTGGGCCATCTCAGAGCCCGCTTGGGTAGGCAGGGTGGGTCCCGGGACACTCCGGGGAGTGTCTCTGACCGTCTGGGGTCTGGTCGTCCCAGCCCCTCGCCCCTACTGCCCCAAGGAGACAGGGGAGGCACGGCCGAGCCCTGGGCTGCCTGTGGGACCCGCCGCCTCCGGCGACTCGAAGCTGTCAGAAGAGGAGCAGCCCAAAAAGAAGCACCGACGGAACCGCACAACCTTCACCACATACCAGCTGCATGAGCTGGAGCGCGCGTTCGAGAAGTCCCACTACCCCGACGTGTACAGTCGCGAGGAGCTGGCCGGCAAGGTCAACTTACCCGAGGTCCGGGTCCAGGTAAAGCGTCCAGATGGGCCCCCAGGAGGGCTGGAAGTTCAAGCGTCAGCCAGTGCTCCCTTGAACTCCAGGGCATCCAGGCCTTTATCATGGCACTTTCCCCGTGGGCCTTCCTCCACTTCGTTCGCCCGGGGCCGCATAGGAGCGTCACATATCTTCCACGTGCCTCATGCACCGGCCCTCCAACAGTCTGTTCCAATTTATAGTAGCATCTCCCCTTTGGGGTCTCCCTCGTCTAAGCTAAAGAGATAAATTGGGAATGGTTGGCAACTTGAAGAAGCAACAGCATCCAGGATTGGGGAGGAAATGTAGGGGGAAGGTGAGAAGCACTGAGTGGAGAGGGGCTGTAGGCAGCCACTGGAGGGTAACCAGATTGGGGCTCCAAATGACACCCTAGTCACTAACTGCACTCACCGCATTGAAAACCAAAACCCGTCTACTTACGAGGGGTCTGGCGCCTCACGGTTGAAACTTTCTGCGGATTTGTTTAAGAAATTGACTTTTGCTTCCCTGGTGCACATCCAGCCAAACTTCCCGCTGCTGCAGAGGCCTTTTCTTTTTTATTTAAAGGGGTTTTCGCTTTAATTAAAGCTGAATTATCTTTAATCCCTGATCATTAAAATATTTGAAAGCCTTAAATATTTGCTAGTCATCTGTGAAAAATCTGGGAGGAGTTCCAAATTGGGAGAGTTTACAGAGGCCTGAAAGGTAGACATTGGGAACAAATTTCACTGCATCTGAAAGGCATTGGAACCAGGATGGGATATGTGTGTGTGTGTCTAATGCATTTGATTTTTCAGGAAGTGAGGGCACTCAGATGTTTGGAGCTTTTAGCTTTGTCTTAAAAGTAAAAGCAAACAGGCTCTTGCCTTTTGTCTTTTCTGCTTAGTTTAAGGGGTTAATGTAATGAGTGTATGTCATGGTTTAAAAAAAAAAAAAAGTTCCCTAATGTGACTCGGGATTAACTGGTAAGGACAGTTCAATGTCTCCTAATTTGGGGTAGTAAAGCTGCAATGATTTCATTGATGGAGTGGACATTTTACCACCTGCTTTTCAGGGAGGGAGGCTGGGGTAGGGAGAGGGAAAGAAAACCGGTGGGAGATGAAAACAGAGGAAAAAGACAAAGCTCTCCAGTGCCCCTCCGGGTTATAGGCGTAGCCAAATCAGGGTTGGGGCTGACTTCTCACCTCTGTCCCACCTTCCTTCATCCCTCTTTGCTTGTTCAGGAATTTTTGCTTCTTCTCTAAGACGTGTGCTTCTTGAGAACAGTGTCTCTGAGATCACAGG
Source organism: Camelus bactrianus (assembly GCF_048773025.1). Taxonomy (NCBI): domain Eukaryota; kingdom Metazoa; phylum Chordata; class Mammalia; order Artiodactyla; family Camelidae; genus Camelus; species Camelus bactrianus. The sequence continues at coordinate 17,884,214 of NC_133568.1, read as the reverse complement.
GCAAGCACAGTGCCCAGCATATGGCAGATTCTTAACACATGGCTATGATGCAATCAGACGGGGTGTGGTAGGCAGGGTCTCCCACTGTGTTAAGGACAGCAGTAGAGCAGTATAAGAGCGGGCTCTCCCAGTCTATAGCCTTCTGACTTGGGATAGGATCTGAAGCCTATAGCTGATATTTTTGGGGGATGGAGTGGGACATGGCGGGGTGGGGAGGAAGGGGCAGTTGGATGGGAGCCCTCATCCTCACCAGTGTTTCTCTATATATCTAACATTTCTGGGGAAATCAGGGCCTCGGATACGAAGATAAATCTTTTGTAGAGAGAGGTACCTACATTTTTGTTCTTTCCCTTTTCTCCCCAAACCCCAGCCTTGCACACAGTTGTCCTGCTCTGCTCAGGTGCTAAGTGGCTTTTTCTCAGTTCTCCTAGGAGGACTCTCTATTATTGACACAACTGCTCTCTCCCTTTTGAGGTGGCAACGAGTCCCACATCTTCCTTCATAAATTTAACAATGAAGCCACCAGTTTGGCCAAAGTTCTTTCTAGATTCTCCACTAGACCAGTTCTCTCTGTTTTGTTCGTGGGGGTGGTAAGTTGGTGGTGAAACCTTAATCACACCCTTTCTTGTGCTTTTATCAAATTAGTAATGGAAGTTTCAGTGTTTGGAGACCAGACTTTACTCTTGGTGTGAACTTTCTATATGTAAAGAAAACAAAAAGGAAAAACTTGAACTCATTGAACTCATCTTGGGGTAATGTCAAAACTAACTCCATACAGCAAAAGTAGATTATTAAACTTGAACTATTGTAATCATTGAAAGCCATTTATAAGAGACATCAGAAATACTAATCGGATTTCGATTAAATATGAATGAAAATCTTATTAAAGTAGTAATATGCATATTTAAATATTGCTTGGGATAGAATAAGCCTACTTGGTTCTACCATTTATAACCAGTAATTCGTGGAAATTCTACCACACGGGGAAGGAAGCAAGGTTTAAAGTCAAGTGTCAGGATGGGCTGCCAACCAGCAGGTCACAGAAATTTGGTGAGATCTGGTTTCCCAAGTCCCACGGTCCAATTCCAGGGTTAACTTCGCTTTTTTTTCCTGAGCACCTGTTCCGTGCCCGAGTAGGAAACGGATCCAGCCACAGCTAAGGGTGAGGCAAACAGGGACACGGGTGGGAACTCACCACGGAGAACAGGGATGGGACAAAGAGACTCAGAGGAATCGAGAGAGGAGGGAGGAGACAGCAGAAAACGGGAAAGAAAGAAGGTTAATGCTGGCGGGAAGCAGGAGAGGGTAGTGAAAGCAGCAGGTGAAAGAGTCGAGCCCCAGTTTACTTGGGGATGGGGAGTCCTGCCCCCGCCGCATCCTGACGGCGCCGTGCTGCCTTCCGCAGGTGTGGTTCCAGAACCGACGCGCCAAGTGGCGGCGGCAGGAGAAGCTGGAGGTGTCGTCCATGAAGCTGCAGGACTCGCCCCTGCTCTCCTTCAGCCGCTCCCCGCCCGCCGCGGCCCTGGCGCCCCTCGGGGCGGGCCCGGGGGGCGGCGGCGGCGGCGGCGGCGGGCCGGCGGGGGGCGCCCTGCCGCTGGAGTCGTGGCTCGGGCCGCCGTTGCCGGGCGGGGGCGCCACGGCGCTGCAGAGCCTGCCGGGCTTCGGGCCGCCGGCGCAGAGCCTGCCCGCCAGTTACACGCCGCCGCCGCCGCCGCCGCCCTTCCTGAACTCCCCGCCGCTCGGCCCCGGCCTGCAGCCCCTCGCGCCGCCGCCGCCGCCGCCGCCGCCGCCGCCGCCCGCCTACCCGTGCGGGCCCGGCTTCGGGGACAAGTTCCCGCTGGACGAGGCGGACCCGCGCAACAGCAGCATCGCGGCACTGCGCCTGAAGGCCAAGGAGCACATCCAGGCCATCGGGAAGCCGTGGCAGGCCCTCTAGGGGCCCCGGGGACCGAATCAGGCCAGACGCCCGTCCTGGGAGCCGCCCCCGAGCCAGACGCGCGCACCCCTTCTTCCTGCGCTTCCCCGACGCGGCCATCTTGCCCTGCGCCGTCCGAAGACTTGAGTCTGGGCGCCAGTCTGCGGCTGACTTACCGGCGAGCGCTGGTTCTCAGGCCAACTGAGGCCGTCTAGCCACCCCCACACCCCCATGGACCCCTGGCCTTGCTGCTGCAGGGGGAAAGACGGCCACGCTGCTTCTACCTGGGCGTGGGCCGGAGCCGCCGGGCTCAAGGGGCCCAAAATGCCTGACAGCCTCGGCCGCTCCCGCGCGGCGTAGCAACCCCTGAGAAGGACGACTGGGAGGAAGGGGAGCTGGAGAGAGTTTGAGGGACTGTTTGTATAGGTAGTTTCAAAGAATTGGGGAGGAGAATTAAAGATTTACTTGTTTTGGTTTGACTCTGGTTAAATGCGCTCAGGACTGCGGTGGCGGGGAGGAAGGGGGTGGTGTGAATGTGGGTTCTGGAAGGGCTGCGGTGATGGACCACGTGCGGGAAAGTAGAGGCATGCGCAGGAGCTGGGTCTCCCCTCTGGGGGAGAATCTCCGCATCCCAGACACTGCGGCGCCCTAGACCAGAACGCCCCACTCCTGGCTCCGCCTGCGCCTGCGACTGTGTAAGGTTACCAGTGTTTGGAGCTACGGCTCAGCTACCTGCGCGTTTCCAGTCCCTCGATACCCCAAAAGCCAAGCTGCAGTTGCTACTTTGGCTTGACCCCAATAAGAAGCGTCTACACCATCTTCCCTAGGGTAAGAGCTGAACTCCCCGAAGCCCCGAACTGCCCCCCTCCCTCCTTCCAGCCTGCCGCGGCCCATACCCTTCTCAGATCAAAGTCCGGGTCACCGGCTCGAGGCCAGCCCGTGCTACCTTGGGTTGTTGACATTAGTGCTCCGGAGAGTGGAGCAGAATGACTTACCCTTTTGTGAGCCCCACGCCTCTATCTCGCCTCCCCAACTCTCTTTGCACCCCCCAACCCAGCGGTTCTATTTAATGCGTGTCGGGTTAGCTGCTGCACTCCGGAAAAGTGTCCTGGAGCGCTCCGCGCCGCGACCCGGAGGGCACATCCTAGCGGGAGCGTCATGGACTGTATTGCAGCGCCTTGGCACCACCAGGGGCGGGAGAGGGGGCGGGGAAAAAAATCTAGAAGTCTCTGCCGGCTTCAGAAGATCCTGGGGTACTTGCGGAATGCCCTGTGAAGGAGGATCCGAGACTCCGGTGTGTATAACCCGGATTCCCGCCATGCCAAGTTCTCTGGCGTCCTAACTTTGAGTACTCCCGGGAAGACGCGGTCAGAACCTTAGCTTCAACTGGCTGCTGATCGTCGGTCATTAGCACGTTAGTGAAGCACCGCAGCCCCCTTTCCTCGTCCAAATGAACTCTGTCTCCCTGGGAAATGGGAAAGTTGGAATAAGGCCACATGATGTAAACTACCAACGACCCGGAATGAGGCAATGCACACTGTGATCCCGCTTCTCCGATCCCGGGTATCCCTGTGCTGCACTTGGGTTCCCTGAAACCTACTTGGGAAAAAGAGGACTATCTTGGTGCTGGGAGTAGAGGGAGTGTCGTCACAAGATTCAGTCTCTGCCATGTGGGTCCTAAGAGGCTGTGGCATAACCAGGGCTCTGTATCCATTAGACTCCCGTCTGGTGCCGTACACTTAGTAGGCTGATGAGTAAGAATGTATTGAATGGGTTATTTTCCCCAAGAAGTAGGAAGTAGTACACCTGCACGTTCTCTGACAAGGATGTTTCCTGGGGAAATGTCCAATGAAGAGGAACAAGAACTAGTTGGGAGTGGTCTTACGGGGTTGAGGGGAGGGAAGACGCTGTGTTGCTCTAGGCAGGCCTTGGTTCAGGCCGACTTGGACCCAGTGGATCTAGGAGGGAGACTGTGGGGACTCCTTCGCCGGAAGACAACGCCTGCTCTGGCTGGCTGCCTGAGGGGAGAAGGTGAGACTGGACCCGCTCCTTTTCGACTCCTGGGAACCGGGATGGGAGTCGCCTGGGGCAGGGCTGTGTGACCCGCGGAGGCGGGGCGAGGAAGGACCCCTCGGATTGGACCGCTCCAATGGGAGGGTGGAGGCAGGCTCGGCGCCGGGAACAGCGGGCGCTTACTGGCCGGTGCTCAGCTGGGACAGAGGGCTGATCCCGAGATCCCGGGCCCGCGCGGAGCCGGCCACCGCGCTGCTCTAGCTGCCAACAGCCCCCCACCCCCACCCCGCCCCGGGTTGGGAGCATTTCAGTTTTCGCATTTTCCCTTTATGAAGGAGTCTCTTCCTGCCCAAGAGGGTGGCGTGTCCGCACTGCGGATCCGGACTTCTGGGGGCGATTTTCCTCTCCCGCGGGGACGCGGGGGACTGAGAGCTCTGTCTCTCCCGACTGGGTCCAGAAGCAGCTGCAGCTGCGCGGGGCACTCCTCGCTTGGTGTCCTGGGACCCCGCGTTGCGGCCCCAGGCCGGTCCAGGCTGTCCATTTCCGGCTCTCGGAACCTGGCTCTGTCTCCTTCGGGTCCAAGCTCCCACCTCTGCCACCCGGAGGATGATTAGGACTGGTGTGGGTGCAGTGGGGTAGAAGGACTCGGAGAGAGATCAGCAACCGAACAGGGGAGGCCCCGCTGTATTTATTTTAAACTCATATTTAATATTTGGGGAGATGGAAAATATTAAACTAAGGGAGACCATCCCTGCTCGTCCCGATTCCCGCCCGTGTTAATCTAGAATCCGGTGACGGGAAGCAGAGTCCTCATCTTTCCTCCCGTTGGAAAAGTTCATCTGTTAATTGAAGGTCTTTGCGGAGAGACCTCCGTGCACCCAGGTTCAGGAAGCGAGGGAAGCCTGGGCCTTCGCCTCCCGTGAACCGCGGCTCTCCTGCGGGAGGTGTACGGAAGGGACATCCGGAGTCCGGCCGCAGCCCCCGCGACTTAGCATTTGATGTGGTGCCTCCACCCCCAGCCTCACTGCTTGCCCTTCTCTGTCTCGGTTCCCAGCGCCCCTTTCTGCCAACAGAACCTTACTACGCGAATGGAATTCAAGCTTCCAGGAGGCAAGCAGAAAAAGATGTTAAGGGAAGATGATGTTAATGAAAAACTGACCCTTCCTCTCCGCTCAGCTAGTGCGAGCTCCGCACGGGCCCCCGGGGCTCGGCCTGCGTCCCGACCAGCCTGGGAAAGCGGAGGCCGGGCAGCGCCAGGCGGGCGCGCCCGACTCTTCAAAAGGCTGATGGTGCGCTTTGTGGCCAATGTCGTCCCCTTAATTGGGAACTGGCTCTAATAATCTGGCCTCAGCTTGTTAACTGTACAATAGTGGGCAGAGTTAATGACTCATTAGTGATTAATTCCTTAACTGTGCCTTAATTGCTCACTGTAAAACCCCTTTCGTAAAACTGGATTAAATCGTCAAGATCCTTGACCACGTCTCTCACAGCCCTGGAGGACGCGGAGAGGGCCGCGTTCCCCACCTTCTGGGAGTCATCTTCTGAGGGGCAGGTGCAGCGTCGCCTCTCAGCCTGGGAGTTGGGAGATCCGTGGTCCAGTCATGGCTGTGACATTGCCTGGTCGTGTGACCTTGAACAGGTCCCCTGTAAAGTGAGATCTCCAAAATCTCCCTTTCTGTCTCATCACCCACGGCAGACTCCTGAAACGTAACATCTGATTTTAAAAGGAGTGTCCTTCTGCTCTGTATATGGTACGTGTGTGGCGTTATGTAAGTAGGTTCTGAATAAACTGTGTAGGAGGCTACCTTCCGGTCCAAAGTGGTCTGAGAAAGCTCTTCCCAGTGCTAACATTGGCTGGGTTCTATAGTCTCCCCATTTATACTTTTTAAAAATTAGCCACTAGTTTTTTTCACCTTCTTATTTTTCCTGCCACCTTTATCCATTCTGGAAGCTTGTAGGGCATGGTGGACACGTAATGATGGATAAATAAGAGTCTCCACCCTCAAGGAATGTGGCCAAGGTAGAAGAAATAAGGACAAAACTGTACACATGTTACAAATCCCTACTGGTTTTCTCCACCTGGCGTCCCACAGGCCACCCCAAAATAGATCTGTTCAAAACAAAACTTATTCCTCTTTAAGGCCTCCTAAAAACCTTAAAACTCTCCTCCCTCCTTCTGCGTTCCTAGCCACCCAACAGATATGATGAGCATCATTCTTGTCCTCTTGAGACAAATTATTGTCCAATTTCCTTTCTACCTTATTTCTCAGCCATACATATTCCAAATGTTAGCTGCCCAGAACACAGACATCTCCCAGCCTCCCTTTCCATTAGATATGATTATATAATGACCAATGTTATGGAAGGGAAAACACTTTAAGGAAGTCAGTTCTTAAAAGTCAACAGTGCACACTGTTCTTGTCTCCTTCCTGCGGTCTGTAGGCTACAAGGCAGGTGTGATGCTGGCGCTGGAGGTTCCATCTTGGACCATGAATCATCTTTCCAGGATTGTCAGAGCACTCTGCATTTTACTGGTCCACCGTGTGCTTTTTCACTCTGTAGCTTTGCTTATGAATGTTCCTTCTGCCTGGAAGGACTTCCCACCCTCCCCCTCCTGGCAAATTCTTCCAGGACCTGGCCCGGATACCACTGCCTTCTGTGCAGCTGGCCTGCGTTCCCCCAGCAGTCAGTGCCTTGTCCTTCCCCGCCTAGAGCACTTTGCTGATGTCAACTTGAGACTACTCCAGCCCTTATCCCATAATGACGTCCATGGCCCCCAGTGAGACTATTGGATCCGTGAAAGCAGCTGTTTGATCCTCCTCGCCAGTACTCAGTGCCTGACCCAGTGGGAGCAGCCAGTAACGGGTGAGCAGTAACTAGTAGAGGGCTCTGTGAGTCCCAGAGAAAGCACCGTGTCCTATAAGCGCTTATAACGAAGAGTCTGCCCTCACCTGCAAAGTCACAGGAGCCTTCTCTGAAGAAGTGATGCTCCATCTAAGGCCCAAAAGGAAACCAGAGCTCAGCCAGGCAAGAGAGGGAGGGCACCACATGTGTAAAGGAGGAGGGGCCAGGGCCAGTCTGAAGCTCTGGAACAAGGCTGATCTGGCAGAGGCCAAAGCACAACTTAGAGAAGTAGAAGTCTGTACATGGCTAAAAACAATTTTAGCAGGCAGGTTCTACATACAACCAAGACTGTTTAAGGAGGGGAATTTTCCAACATAGAAGTGTGTTCAGCTGTTGGGCAGTCAAAAATTAACTAATGCCTGCTACAGGAGATGATGCGATCATATCACATAAATCATCCTGTCTGCAATAGGAGGGGCTGGGAAGGAGGTAAGAGAGAGAGTTCTAGAAGACCAGTTAGAAGGCTACGGCAGTAATGGAGGGAAGACAGCTTGAAAGACCCATGCGGTGACAGGGAGGACAAGTTTGAGGTGGAATGAGCAGCTTGTGAGTTCAGTCTTGATCACATGAGTTGGAGGGGAGACAGTGGGTAGACAACTCCAAGTACAGGTTTGGCGCTGGCTGCTCTCTGAGCTCTGAGACCAGCGAACAGTTGATAATCAAAGCCATGAGCAGGGATGACATAGCCTAGAGAGGGGAGTGTGGAATGAGAAGAGGAGACCTACGTCAGAGCCTTGAGAGGCGCCAGCATCTCATGGACGGTGTTGGATGAGGCAGAGGAGTGACAGGAGGAAAACTAGGAAAGTATGGTGACCTGGAAGTTCAAGAAAGAGAGTTTCAATAAGAAACGAGTGGGCAACCAAAATGCTATTATTTTCAAAACTTAAAAATAAGCCAGTGATGAAACAAGAAGATACAATTTTGCTTCCTATGGAGGGTGGGGGTGCAGGATGCAGCTATTTTGGAAACACTGCCAGTGTTTCCTGCCTCTTGGGAAGTAACCACAGTGGTGGCCGAACCCCCACCAGTCACTTCTCTGAGACTGGGAGGGCAGGGCGGGAGCTGCACAGATTTGCCTAATTTTGTGTTTGTATTGACCCTATTCCTGTCCCTCCTCAACTTTCCCCCACCTGTATTCTGCACCTTCAGAAAGTCGCTCCTTCCACATCTAGAGAGAAAGTGAAATAATGCAAGACTCCTAGAAATGGCAACGGGTTATCTGAGATTCTTCAGTATAAACTTTTTTGTCCTTCATACGATATGGCTCCAACTAACCCTTCTCCATCACTCAAACTCTTCTGCACACACCCTCTGCTCTTGTGAAACTCAACTGTCCACCAAACTTGACCTAAGCTTTCCTACCTCTATGCCTTTATCCAAGCTCTTCTTTCTACCTGAAATATCTCCCCCCACAGAAAGTACTTTAAGATGAATGGCAATGAAGATGAAGATACCAAAACTTATGGAATGCAGCTAAAGTAGCTCTTAGAGGGAGTTTTATAGCTATAAATGCTGCCTGTATTAAAAAAGAAAATCACAAATCAATCACCCTTTTCCCATCTTAACACACTAGAAAAAGAAGATCAAACTAAACCTGAAGTGAGCAGAAGGAAGGAAATAGTAAAGATTAGAGTGGAAATTAATAAAATAGAGAATAGAAGAACAACAGAGAAAAAATACTTGATATAATTAATCAGCAGGGAAATGAAAAACAAAACCAGGAGATACCACTTCACATGCATTAGTATGACTAGAATCAGAAAGTCAGTAGCAAGAACTGTTGGTGAGAGAGTGGAGAAATCAGACCCCACGTATGCTGCTGGTGGAAATGTAAAATGGAGCAGCCCCTTTGGAAAACAACCTGGCAGTTCTTCAAACAATTGAATATAGAGTTACCATAGGAACCATTGATTCTAGCCAAGAGAAATGAAAACATTCATCCACACAGAAACCTGTATATGAATGTTTATGACAGCATCCTTTTTAATAGCTAGAAAGTGGAAACAACTCAACTGCCCATTAACAGATGAATGAATAAACAAAATATGCTATATATGTGTGGTGGAATATTATTCAGCCACAAACAGGAATGGGGTACTAATACATGCTCCAACATGGGTGCACCTGGAAAATAATATGTTAAGTGAAAGAAGCCAGACACACCACATACCATATAAATGGAAATTCATATGAAAGTCCAGAATAGGGAAATCTATATAGAGAGAAAACTGATTGTTTGCTTTGTGTTGGGGGCAGGGGGATGGGGACACGGGGATGATAAAGAAAATGGGATTTCTTTTTGAGGTGATAAAAATGTTCTAAAGTTGGCTGTGGTGACGGATGGTTGCACGCATCTCTGAATATACAAAAGTCTACTGAATGGTGTGCTTTAAATGGGTGCATTCTGTGCTATGTGAATTATATCTTAGTAAAGCTGTTTAAAAAAAAAAAAAAAACAGTCTTCCTACCAAGCTCTTGCTACTTCCATCCATTTCAGGTACTCACATTGGAATAATTTCCCCAAATCCCATGTTCATCATGTTGCTCCTTTACCAGTGAGCCTTTTCAAAGTCAATAGGGACATATCAATTCAGCTAACATACAATGAGTGCTGACTGTCCTAGGCACAGTGATAAATACCTCCACACACTTCTGCCCTTTCAAATCTCAACTCCTTTTCTGTCTCAAGTCTCCACTCACGTGACTCGCTCACCCATTTCCTTTCCCATTGGCCTTCTGGGTAAATAGAGACCCTCTGCTCTAAGCAACTGACCTTGACAGTGTCTTGCTCACCCAGTTCCCCCTCTATACCATTGCTCAAGTTGGACAACACCCTTTTATGAAAAAGGAGAGACCAACCTAAAATGCCAGCTCTCTGGGGAAAGAGAACACTTGCTGAAATGCACTGTGGGATGTCAATACCTGGCTGTCAAACCTTTTCTGCCAGTGATGGGTCAGCACTGTGGGGATGGGGAGGAGCAAATATGACAAGGGAGAGAGGCCTCAGGTGCAAGGGAAGCTAGGCTTATACGCCATTTGCGTTGGGCTAGCCCTGTTGCAGTGGTGGACCTGCTCCTGCTCTTTCGCTGAATGTCCTCTGTCTTAATCACCTTGTCTCCTCTCTTTGCATCTTTCTATCCTTAGTTCAAAGCTCACCTCCTCCAGGGACCTCTCCTTGGTTTCTCTGCCTGCTGTCTTCTTACTTTCCCAGGATCAGTGTATCTTGTATCTCTGAATCCCCCTCGTTTTTGTCCCCTCTCCCATGCCAGGCCCCAGGCTCTTTTTTTTTTAATTGAAGTTGATTTACAATGTTTCAGGTGTATATCCAAGTGGTTCAGTTTATATATATATACTTTTTTCAGTCTTTTCCATAATAGGTTATTACAAGATATTGAATATAGTTCCCTGTGCTATACAGTAGGTCCTTGTTGTTTATCTGTTTTGTATATAGGTAGATGTGTGTATCTCTGTTAATCCCAGATTCTTAATTTATCCACCCCTCCGGCCCCCAGGCTCTTTTTAGAGCAGACAAACCCACGGTAAATGGGACCATCTAGGACTAGACCAAAAATCTACTCAAGCAAGACTTTGTCCTCAGATCCAAACAGCAGCTCCTCTGTCTCTTCTGTGTTTTGTCTCATTTGGGGCGAGGGGCACTCCTTCAGATCACTATCACAGAGAGATGACTGGACTCCTTGTCAGAGAGTCACAGGAACCCTGGTTCTGCCCCCCACTTGATATGTGGCTTCAGCCAAGGCAGCCTCACCCTGCCCTAAGTTCCTGGGCTGAAAAAGAGGCGCTTACACCAGAGAACTGAAAATTCTCCCGGCTGCAACATTCTTATGGGCAAATAGACGTTCTCCAGTAATTTGGCGGAGGGTGCCATCTGATGGCCACGTTGAGAACTTCACCTGCTGATTGTGCGTTAGCTGTTTCCTAACGGAACGCTAGCTTCCCAGGACTCCAGCAGCGAGAAGGGCCTTTTCTCAGACAAGTGACGGCCTTACTTTTTGAGTCCTCCCAAGTCCATGGGCTTCACACTGCCCATGGATGGAAAATCCTTTCTTTTTTGCTCAGATTCCCACCGAGGCCAGATCAACCCAACCCTGAGGACTCTATTTTCTCAAATAATTCTTTTTTTTTTCTCCCAGCTTTATTGAGATTCGATTGGTATATGCTATATTCTCTTTTGCTGGGGGAGGGGGGTGATTGGGGTTTCTTTTTGATGGAGGTACTGGGGATCGAACCCAGACCTTATGCTTGCTCGGCACACACTCTACCACTGAGTTATACTCTCCCAACCAACCCTGAGGATTCTTATCATCAAAGCCACTAAAGCTTATGGCCAAGAAAGCTTATGCTGCTAAGTTTCTTATACTCATCCATCATTCAGGTTAGGAAAGAATTGGTTTAAAATCAGTTTATTCAAAGCATGAGTGCTTTAACCTCTTACAGCTTTCATGAGGAAATCCTTGCATTTTTTAATAAAATGAGCCCTGAAGTAGGGAAATTCTCTTTTTTAATTGAATATATTTAATATAAAATATTGTGTAAATGTAAGATGTACAAGGTGCTGATTTGATACATTTATATATCGTAATATGATTGCCACTGTAACAATATTTAGCACCTCTATCACATTACATAATTTCCTCTCTTTTTAGCAATTGAAATCACTAAATTTTAGTCTTTTAGCAAGTTTAATGATTGTAGTACAAGACTGTCATCGATATGGAAGTAGGGCAATTCTTAATTTAAACTTAATTAAAAATTATACTAGGGGTAGAATTTTATGCCATTGTATTTTGGGGGGGGGGAGAAAGAAGGATTTATTATTTGCAGCAAGTAAGGAGAACTCCAGGGATCTTTCCCAAAGCAGTGTGTCAAGGGTAGAATTTTAGATGCCTGTGCTGTAGAAATATTTGATACATGATATCCTCTTCCTGGTGTCCTTCAAATCCCAGCAAACAGATAAGTTTAGTCCTACCATTAGGCATTATATACTACAGGAGTGCTCCACGGTATTAGTGACTTAAATATCCTAATGTATCGCCCACCTAGAAATATTTACATTTTAAGAATCAGTTTCTGGGGGTGCAATGATCAACCTAAAGAGTTAATAGTAGAATTAATAGTAGAATTTAGGCTTGTAAGAACTCTGATGATGAGATACTTTGAAGCTCAGTGACCGCGTTGGCCACCCTCCAATGACTGAGATGCTGATGATACTTAAGGCTCAGAGATGGGAAAGGAGATTAAAAACTGCTTTATTTATTCACTTTCTTCCTGGAAGAACAGATGCTAACTGTCCCAGTAAGGGAACTCTCATTTTGACTCTGGGGTACTTATGGGAGACAGCTGTGGTATAGTAAACTAGAACTTGCCTTGGACTTAAAAGAATGGGTTTTATTTCTGTTTTTATAAACCAGGTGCCCTTGAGCTAGTTCTTAACTTATATACCAGAAATTACTAATCTGTATATAATTTGCATAATATCTTTGTTAGTGGTTGTTCTGAAATACTGAACAAGATCATCTATTTGGAATTTCAAGGTCTGACTTTTAAGTATAGTCAGTCTACAATGTTGCATCAATTTCTGGTGTACAGCATGTTTCAGTCATCCATATATATATATATACACATATATTCCTTTTTATATTCTTTTTCATTATAGGTTACTGCAAGATAGTAAATATGGTTCCCTGTGCTATACAGTAGAAACTTGTTGTTTATTTATTTTATATATAGTAGTTATTATCTGCAAATCTCTAACTCCCAGTTTATCCTTTCCCGCCCCCTTTCCCCCCGGGTAACCATAGGTTTGTTTTTCTATGTCTGTGAGTCTGGTTCTGTTTTGTAAATAAGTTCATTTGTGTCTTTTTTTCTCCACTTTTAGTTTTTTAAGGAATCTCCATACTGTTTTCCATAATGGCTGCACCAAACTACATTCCCATCAGCAGTGTAGGAGGGTTCCCTTTTCTCCACAGCCTCTTCAGCATTTATCGTTTATGGACTTTTGAATGACGGTCCTGCTGACTGGTGTGAGGTGATCAGGTCTGCTTTCCCTCAGTGGTAAAGTGGTATCTGCTCCCTCTGGTAGAGGAAAAGTCAAAGGCACGTCTCTTTAAAAGAGCCACATAGGCTGGACGTCTTGTATGAACGTAGTATTGTGAGGCTGCTTCTTCCCATCACTTCACTTCTCTTCCTAGATTTTATGCAAAATAAACAAAACCTTCAAATGCAAATGTCAGTGTAACTAGAAGATAGTTATGACTTGGCGACAAAAAGAAAATGCTCTAAGTGTTGCTCCAAATAGATGAGATCGTTGTGGAAGCTGCATGGAACATCGTTAAGATACTCAAGAAAAAATTTTGAGCCTCGATGGATTTTCCCCTAGGAATAGAGGCTATGAACAAATAGTTTTTGAATGAGCGAGAATTCAAGGAATAGTATTCATTCTTAAGATCCTCTTTTAAGATAAATATTAGAGGATGGGTTTCATCCAATCAGGAGGTAACAGAACACCACAGCAAGAGAACTGTGGACAAACCTGAATATATGCAATCTATACAACTAAGGGGAAACGAATGTGGGACTTAGAGCGACAGAACAGGATGGAAATATTACCTGCCCTGACATGACAGAAGTGATGCAACTGACAAAGAAATGAGAGAGAGAAAGAAGGAAAGAAGATCAGAACTAAAGAAAACTTGCTGATTGCTTTCTGTGTAATAGTTGGAAATCAGATAGTCTCGTTCATTCAAAAGAGAGTTCAGAGGCGAGATTCTGGGCTGAGCTGAAGTTTGGGGAGCATCGCGGTGGGAAGTCGCGTGAGTAGACTGCTACAGGAGGGTCAAAGAGGAGAAGAAAGCCTGAGAGGGGGTCCTGGAGAGCTCCCAGGACTCAGCACAAGCCAGGAGGAGGAGCGTGTAAGGGAGACACAGGGAAGGAGGCCTGACAGGTGGGAGGAAGGCCAAGACAGCGGGGAGGCCAGAAGCCAAGGGGAAGTATTTCCCCACAAAGTGCCCAGTGGCGAAGAAGGTGATCTAGTGACCCCAGTGATGGAGGAGACGGGCAGACTGGTGCTGGGAAACTGCACCAACAAAGGCATGGAGACAGTACCACCAGGGACTTGCTATAGTTTTACGTACTTTATCTATTTGTGTGGCCGCAGTATTGAGCGCTAAGGCTGGGTGGTGCCTGATCAAAGTATCCCAAAATCATTAGGCCCGGAGTGGGATCCAGCAGCCTGGCTTGTGCCTGAGGAACGGGATATGGTGCTTAAGGCTCTGTTTTGGAAACTTATGTTCACACAAAAACCTGTCTGAGCATGTTCATAGCAGCTTAATTTGTAATAGCCCCAGACTGGAATCACACAGATATCCTTCCACAGGGGAATGTTTAAGTAAGCCATGGTCCATACACACCATGGAAGACTTTTCTGCAATAAAAAGAATAAACTATTAATAGATTCAGCAATTTGATGAATTTGGGGGGAATTATGCTGAAGGAAGCAAGCTAACTCCAAAAGATTTGTATTCTTTATGGTTCCATGATCTTTTTGGAAGGATGGGTTTTGGAAATACATGGTACGTTCACAGTTGTCAGGGCTGAGTAGGGGGTGACAGAGGGGTCCTGTGGTGCTGAGAGTGTTCAGTGTCTTGACCGTGATGGTGGAAACATGATCCTACACAGGGATGAAAGTGTATAGAAACTAACACACACACACACACACACACACACACACACACACACACACATACACACAAACATGCACACACAGGTACAAGTATGACTGGGAAGTCTGAATAAAATCAGTGAATTATATCAATGACAAAATCCTGGTTGTAACATTGTACCATAATTTTGCAAAATATTACCTTTGTGAAAAACCGGGCAAATTGTACAAAGTATCTCTCTGTATTATTTCTTACAATCATGGATGAATCTACAATCATCACAAAATTTTCAATTAAAAAAGGCAGAGTTTAACCTATCTGGGAGGGGTGGTAATGAGAGAGAATGGTTCTCTGAGGAAGAGATATTTAAGCCAAGATCAGAAGGTGAAGAAGGGGCGACAGAATGTGCAAAGGCCCCGTGGTAGCAAATAGCTTGGTGAATCAATAGAACTAAAACAAGTCCAATGAGCCCACAGTGGTGAGAGGTAAGGCTGGAGGCAGCGGCTAGATCAGGCCGAGCAGTAAGTCATTTTAAAGATCTGGCCTTCTGCCTAAGAATTAAGACAGGCCATGGAGAGTTTAATGATCTGCTTTGAACTTTGAAAAGCTCACACAGCATATGTGGATAAGGGGTTGGTAGGCAACAAGGATGCGCACTGAGACCTTTCAAGCAATGTGACAGTAGGAAAACCATCTCCATTAGAAGGAGATCCAGGATGATGAGGTTCATTTTGGACTCATTAAGGGGGCACAAGCAGAGGAATTTTCATTTCAGGCTTGGGTTTATCAATAAATTAAGGATTTGTTTTGAGTATCAGCCTTCTGGTTCAGCAGGGACTACAAAACCAACAGATAGATCCTGGTTAAGGTCTACGAGAAACTAAATCCCCTCAACAACTATGTAACTGCCGCAGACTTCCTTGATTACACTTTGGAAACCACAAGCTTACCCAGCAGCGCCAGAAGTAAGGCAGGCTCCAAGTTACTCTGGTAACCCACCAGGGCCACAGTCGGAATTTTGTTGTCACCTGACTTGCGGTTACGCCGGTACCACATTTCCTGCACGTTTAAAGTAATGAATTGCTTCTTTATGCAGCTAAAGGTTGGATAGCATATTTTGCTTCTGGACCATCCCAAATGAAGAAAGTCAGCCCACAACGTGCAGAGGAGAGGGAATAAGTCCAATGTGAAGCCTCAGCCCCTCAGGAAGTTAGGAGGGATTGAGGGACGCCCAGTGCCACCTCCCCCCACCCCACCAGGGTCAAGATCAGACATGGACATTTACTGGTGTCTTCCAAATATGACAGAGAGGTTTGTATTTCACAGGACTCTCCACTGTCAACATTTCACCTGTCAAAATCATATGGGATCTCTTGAAGTCTTCATTGCAAGTTCAACCTCATTATCCACAGGAGCAGTGACAATTTTGTTATGACACGAAAACCTCTATGCAATGATTGGTCGGTCAGTTCTATGACAGCTGTCCCTCCAGTCATCTCACAAACGGATAAAGTGAAGCAGAGCACAAACACAGACCAAGGAGCTCATCAACTTCTATGTAGGACAAGTGCTTTGGTTTGTTTTTGTTTCAGTATACAGTGAGATCTTCAGCAAGTGGATCTCTAGAAACAGCGTCTGATTCGAACTCTCCACTAGATTCTGTTCTGGCTCTGTTTCCTTATTAAGAACTGCTCACCAGTAGCACTTCAGAGTGAAGAGCAATGTTGCCTCTTCTTAACAAGGCTTCCTTCCTTCCGTATCCCAGTGACCAGCTGAGGAAGGAGTGAATCTTCCAAATCAGCTGGGAGAGCAAATATCATGTGCTAAACACCCTTCTAAAACATTGCATGTGCAACTAGAAAATCACAGGCATGAACAGGAATTTAAACAATATTGTTGGACAAAGCACAGAGTAGTCCCCTTACCCCTGACAAATAAAACAGTCAACCTGGGACCATAAACTCAATGCCTAGAGTGGGCAGGCAGGTAATGTAAACAAACGAAGCTCGCAGAGGTTACACTAGGGTGTGGAGGGGACTGTGGCAAAGTGGAAAACATGAGCTCTTGTTCACGGGGTAGCATCAGGCTCTGACTGTCTTCAAGGAAAGCAGGTCCAGTGGCAGATCTTCTGGTTTTGCAAAAGTTTGTAATCTGGATTTGCACTTGAAATCCATTGATATTTAAATGTCTGTGATTAATTAATTTTTAATACACTGTCCAGGCAAACATCCAACCAACAGGCTGACAGTTCCTGACTACTAAGTTAAATTATTCACTTTTCTTTCCTTCCTCCATCCCGAGGAGTTAAGTAGAAAAAAAAGAACTGCTCTACAATCTGATCTGGGTGGTTTTGGCTTTTTGTTTTTTCAAATTCAAGTTCAACCCCCAGCCTGTCCTTTGAGGCCATCTCTAGCTGAGGCATCTTGGGAAACTGCCAGGCAGAGGAGAGTACAATTTGAAACTATTTCCTTTTCATTTCTGTTTATTTCAGTGGTAGAGCCAGAGGAGCTATTACGTTGTTAGAGTAACAGTCCCTTGTCTTACAAGGCAAAGAAAAGTGTAAAGGACGAGAAAGGCTCAGTTAAAAGGGAAAATCAGCCTGTCAAACGCAATCACAATGTAGGTGCTTTGAGCAAGGAAAACAGACAATCACTTGCTCTAAAGGACTCATGGTCTTAAAACTTCCTGAAGGATTTTACATGCGCATCTGAGAATAGAATAAAATCCAGCATGTTTACGCTTAATAGCAATGACTAATCTTTGAAACTGCTATCCTGATAGAACCAGGGTTATGTGAGGTCACGAGAAATGAGATTCATGCTTGTTGCTGTTGAAAGTCCACCCCACATCAACTCCACCCTCCTTCCTTACTGAGAGAGTCTCCACTCTGTTTAGGTTCCTGCCCCTCTTCCCACATGACTCACTGGCAAATCCTGATCAGTGAGGTCAATTGTGGTGGTCTGGTTCTCTTCATTAGCGGTAGGATTAGGATAAGCATATGACCCAGCTGGTCACTGAGGTGCAAGGGATTTAGAGACCTCTAGGAAAGGACTCATCACTATTAATAAGGTGAAGCCTGAAAAGAAGTAGCCTCTCTTCTTCCTTTGAATGTTGTCATGTCAGGATGTGACACCTGGAACTCCAGCAGCCATCTTGTGACCATGAGAGAAGTCAGCTTAAGGACAGATCTGAACCCTGGTGGCAGAGTAGGAAGACGGAAAGACCCTTATTCTCAACAATATAGTTGAGCCACTGAATTAAATTGAACTCAACAAGCTTGAATCCCACCTCCCTCTGGAGCTCTGGTATATGAAATAATAAATCTTCTTTCATGCCAATTTGAGTTGAGGGCTTTCTGTTACTAACAGCCAAAGGTATCCTAGCTGGTACAATGGTCATTCCAGAAGGTCTACAAAATAGTGTCTTTTCCATCTAGAGTCATGTGGAATCATCCACTCATCATCTATGAATTAGTTTAATGAGTCTGATCACAGGGCAAAGAGAAGCAAGGCCATGGTTAGAATGACCATGCGGTCCAGCAGTCCCACTTCTGGGTGCCCAAAGGAAATGAAGTTAGCATCTTGAAGAGGTATGTGCACTCCTGTGTTCATTGCAGCAATACTCACAATAGCCAAGCTACGGAGACAACTTAAATATCCGTCAATGGATGAATGGATAAATAAAACGTGGTATTTAGAGACAATGGAATATTATTCAGCCTTAAAAAGAAGGAAATCCTGTCATCTGTGACAACATGTATGAACCTGGAGGCCATGATGCTAAGGGAACTAAGCAGACACAGAAAGACAAATACTGCATGATCTCACTAATATGTAGGATCTAAAAGAGTCAAACTCACAGAAACAGAGTAGAATGGTGGTTGTCAGGGGCTGGGGAGCGGGGCAAATGGGGAAAAGTTGGTCAAAGGGTACAGAGTTTGCAGGATGAGTCCATTCTGGAGGTCTAAGGCACAGCACGGGGACCACAGCCGTGGAGAAGCCCGGGCAGTGCATGCTGAGTGTCCGAGCAGAAGGGCAGAAACACTCCTGTTCTCTCCGGTGAGGCTCTCCCCATCCACCTGCGGTTAGCTCTTCCTCTTTCATCAGTCAGGTTATACGTTATATAAAGTATGTGGGCCAAGTAGAGTGGAAGGAGAACTGGGGAGAAATAGATGTCTCTGGGTTTTACTTGGGTCTAATTAAGGGGGTGATTTATTGGAAGACAAAGGCCCGCGGAGTGTCCAGCTAGGAGCCTTTTCAGAGCATCCAAAGACCACAGTGTTTCTGCTTTGGAATGGCAAGAGTTTACTGCTGTGGATTTCCCTTGAAGAGCTATCTCATACTGTCTGATTAAAGCAGCCTCCGGCTGAGGAAATGAATTATGTAAGTCATATTTTACTTAGATTACTCTCTACACATCCAAGCTAGGTTAGCATGCTCGGTGGTGATCAAATATTCCCAATAAGAATGGAAAGGTGGTCATTGTGGGGCCAGAAACGGTATACTGCCCTGCTTGAAATGCCTGCTTAGTGTCTTAGTGAGCCTCTGATCATAAGCAAAGACTGCTAAATTACGCAGAGCAATCCCATTAGCAGTTAAAAGAAAAAGACTGTGCTTTTAAAAGAATAAATTTGAAAGCAGTTATTGTTTTCTTCCCTTTTGGATTCTTCCTCCTGATTATCCTGCTTTGCTGCATGGATTCCTAAATATTGTCGCCTCTTTTCAAAAAAAATTTTTAAATTTGTTTAGAGGGGAAGTAATAAGGTTTGTTTGTTTCTTTATCTTTCTAATGGAGGTCCTGGGGATTGAACTCAGGTCCTCATGCATGCTAAGCACAAACACTACCAGTGAGCTATACCCTCCCCTATATTGTTGCCCCTTAAAAGCACTCTTTCTTCCTTGCTGTGTGCACACACAGCCACCAGGCTCTTCCTTTCCCAGAATCCCAGGCTGGATGTTAACCGTTCTCTAGAATAGGAATGGGCAGAAATCAAAGAGGAAATTCTTTTTTTTTTTTTTTTTTTAGCAAAAGGGGCAGGGGACAGCTGTTACACATGCCTGACCATATCTTAAATACCTTCTCTTTTTGATAGGATCCCACAATTTTAGTCCCATGTTCCCAAAGTAGAATCTTAAGAACTACATTTCCCTCACAGATGCAGGCACGTGACTGAGACTCTACCAATCAGATACAGGCATCCAATACTCTGGTTTCGAAGTAAGCCAACAGTAGAAGAGAGTTTCAGGGGCAAAATGCTGCAGGCATGGGGACTGTCAGAGGCAGTGGAAGAGAGTGCCAACCAGGCACTTATTTATGATGCTTATTCATGGCCACCGCCTCATCACCCTATTGGAGACCTGGCTTTGAGCACTGAACATGGAAGTTCAGCCTTGAGCCTGTTTCTCTCTGGTCTTCCCCACCTGCTATCCTCTCATAAAGTTTTCCTTTTGTGCTTAAACAACTCAAGGTGGATGCCACTATCTGCAGCTGAAAATTCCCTGACCCAGTAGGCACACACGGGTATGTGACAGGACTCCACTTGCAAACAAGGGTTCAGGGAAGCTCTCTGTGGAAGGAAAGCTAAATCTCTTAACTAAAGCGATTCTAATCTTAAACTGAGCTTGGTACAGAGGAGCCTGCCAGCCTCAGGGGATTGGAGTGAGCAGTTCTTGCCTCTTGGTCAGAATGCATGAGGCAAAAACTGAATGCAGCTAAAACCCGGGGTCACATCTACTCTGGTGAAACAACCAAACAAGTGACCGTCTTGATGGGGTTATTCCAGGAGCATTGCCTTCCTCTCCCGGCCTGAAACATCAGCACTAGGGAAATGGTCCCTGGGTCTGGAAGATTGTTTTCACCCCTATTCCTGCTGGGGGGCAAACCCTTGTGATGGAGACGACGCCTTCAGCGTTAGCTGCACGCAGGCCTTAGTGGACACAGCTCAGGATGGAGTTCTTGGGAAAGAGGCCCAGGAGGGTCCCAAGACGAGGAAGGCGGCAGGACACTGAAAACACACCTCACGTGTTTTCCCCGGGTCTGGCTCTGTATACGCGGTGAATCAACGCGGTTTCAAAAGAAACTAGAACACATCACCTCTTTTGTGACTTTTTTTGCTAATCAAACAAAGGCAAGTTAATTCCCTTCACTGTTTCAAATGTGATTTCCCCAAATAGAGAAAATCTAAACATATGGCAAGCTTTAAAATCTGTGAATGTGTGAATGTCACGATAAAAATGGAACGGGGGAGTGTTATGAACCGCCAGGCCACGTTCTCCGAGAGTGGAAGGGAATCTCTCGAACTCACCTTCCTCGCTTGCTACAGCACTGACTAAATCTGGCAGCAGGGGCTTCTCCTCCCAGGCTGGTGATGGAAATTTGAAGAAACAGTGCTTCTTGCTGAGATCAAATTTACTGAGAGGGAGGCTCAAAAAATGGTAATAGAAAAATTGTCAGATGCTACAGAAAATCTGGTGACTTTAGGTCTTTGAATCCCAGTTCCATCTACTATGGGACCTTGGGCAAGTCCGCTGACCTCTCTATCTCTTGGTTTCCTCAGCTCTTGGGTGAGAAGTATCATTCTCAGCTTATAAAACTGTTACAAGGAGACTATTGATAACGTGGGTCGTGTTATACCTGGTCATGATAAGGGCTGAAGAAGTGGGAATTATTAAGTGATGAATGTAAGGCCAGCCTCTATCTTCAACCCAGCCCATCCAATGGTCATGATAAATGCTCATGTCTGAGTTTCTAGCAGTAGCCTCTAGAAAGGCTCTAAGTCCCTACAAGGATTCAGTCAGTGGCTTTCAGAGGGGAGAACTAAAAATACAGCCTGCCTCACCAAAGAGCATACAGGTTCTTTATCAAGCTGTTAGTTTATCTCAGTGTTAATCACTTTCCTCTCATTTGGAATCGAAATAAGAGAACTATCTGCCCTTTGGGCAAGGTGTTTAAGCTTTTATTGTGAATGGGAACAGGCTGGGGCCTAGAATCTAACTGACAAATAGCCTACACGTAAAGAGCATTCATTGGAAGACTCTTGAATGGACAATTATTCATAGCAAACAAGTTCAAACCAGAAGATATGCTGCTTGAAAATCATGACTTTAGTCAAAGTTGAAAGATACAAGAATAGTTAAGTATTTTGCACAAAGGAAACTCATTGCTGATCCAGGAGAATGGATGCCCATAGAACGCAGTCTCTTAAGGATTTTGTTTTGCTTCTTTGAGAGAGGTCGCCATCGTCATTGTCAGTTCAGCTGGGGGTTCCTTCCATCACGTTGAGAACCTGGAGCAGAGAGTCCACCAACTTAAAAAATATTAGAAAGAGTTTAAGCAAATGTAGTTCGTGATGCCGAAGCCCTAATACTAAAAGTAAATCCATTCCCAACAAACCATCAGCATCACTTGGGAGCTTGGTAGAAAGGCAGATTCCTCGGTCCATCCCAGATCTACTGAACTGGAAACTATGAGGATGGGACCTAGTGATCTGTGCTCGCAGAAGTCCTCCAGGTGACTCTGAGCATGTTCATGCTTGAGAACCGCAGCTGTCCCCTGGGAGAGAGATCAACTTCCTCCTTTTTAGGAGACACTGTATTTTCAGGTCTTTTTGTTATATTAGCTTAAGTTGTGCCCTGATATGACTACACAAGTATATTTTGATCAATGTTGGAAATTAAATGTATTATCCCCAGGAATTTTTTACTCAAGTAGCAACCAGGTAGATGAACTATGAGGGAATGTGGAATTTTGTTACTTCGCCTTGTCGGCAGTGCCTCGTTCCACAAATCAAAGCTAGTTTATGAATTACACAATTACACATTATAAACACATGACTGTAAATGGTAGTTGTGTGGGCAACTTGGGACGAGGAGTTAATTTGGGTTTCTGCCAATCCTAAATTGATTGCGGTTTGTTTTTGTTGTGGCTTCTGTTCAAATTAACACCAAAGAAAGAATGAGTAGCTATCATTTTAAAACCCTTCCGTTCCCATGTAGCACCCTTTACCCACTGAGACGAGAAAACACTTTTCATCCGGAGTAGAGCTTATTACACTTTCCAAGATTCTTGGGCAATTCAGGTTCCCCAATGTCCAGATCAGCCACTTATTCCTAATAAAGGACTCGCTGAGCTGCTCAGATCAGTTATTGCCTGCTCTGTGGCTCAGTTGTTCTGACCAAGTGATAATGAGGCCAGGGCCTGGGGTTCCATTCCCAAACAGGCCAATTAGCTTCGCTTTTCTCCACGAGCCCAGGAGGCACCATTAAGGGTCACCAGCCTGCCCAAAGAGGCTGCCATCCATCTCGCAGTATGAGCCACTGGTCATAAAAAGGGGCCAGCTGAGGATGAGGGACAGGACGCGTGGTTGTCCCCTGCACTGGTTCAAAATACTGAATCTGAGAATTTGGCTCAAGAGAGTGGAAATAAAGTGACAAGGAAAAGACAAACTGTGTAACCTAGGACCTGGAGGCTGGAGGAGGGTTGCTGGTTTGGGTGTGGGAAGGCGGGAGCTGTACTGGAGGTGGGAGCCAACCTCGCTCTGCTCCACAGACACGGTCCGGGGAATCAGAAGCTTTTTAGTTATTCTTGATTGTATGTTGCTTTTCCTATATTTGGAGCTTCCCTTGGAGCTTTTCACATACAAAAGCTTTCTATTTTCTGTGCTGATCTGATGGGACAATGGGAACGGTCCCTTAAAAGTGAGGCCATATGGTATTTTTCTTTCTCTTTCTGGCTTACTTCACTTAGAATGATGATCTATAATGAAAAAGAATATGAAAAGAAATATGTGTGTATATATATATATGACTGGAACATTATGCTGTACACCAGAAACTGAAACATTGTACACTATACTTCGATTTAAAAAATTGGAAAAGAAAGAGAGGGCAAAGTTGTACATTTACGTCCTTTCCATAACACCTTCTGCAGTGCATTCCCAGGTCCCTTTCTTCACGTCCAGCAAAAAAGAGAAAAAAAGCCTAGGCTGCAAAAAACAATGAACTGGGTCCAAATTATAAAAGGAACCCAGAGTCCACCTTCAACCTTTACTGAAACTCAGGACAACCCTCAGGCACATCCGGGACTATGGATTAAGCCCTGAACACTGTTTCTTGTTTTAGAAACCATAGGGGGAACGTTCCATCAACTCTTTTTTTTTGCAGGAAGGGAATAGTTAAAAGATTAAGGTTAACCTTGAAAATTATTGGCCATAATTGCTAATAAAGTTCTAGAGCTTGTTCGCCATGATATAGTCGCCAAACTTCAGTGCACATTTACATGAAGCTTTTCTGAATCCAGTAAATAACTTTGTCATCAAAACATAGGAAGATGCTCAGTTTCTAACTACGGCTCTGGGAGATTTGGCAACAGGACTCCATGTTTTATTACTAAAATGGGAGAGGGGAGCATATATGAGTAGTTTTTAATTTTAAGAAAAGTCTTCAGCCTCTGAAAATCCCTGCTGCTAATTCTGGTCATGCTCAGCTAAATTATTAAACTTCTTTCTAACACCAAAAGATACAAGGATTTCTAATAGAACTATTCTCTTGTTACTTCCTCTTTGTGAATAAGGTAATTGCAGGATGCTTTCAATCTTCATATCAACATACTTTCATTGAGGTGAAGTTTCTAAAGAGGAGTGATAAACTGGTTTGGTCTCTGCAAAGATGAAACCATTGAATTTGTTTTTCATCTTGCTGGGAAATATAGCCAAAAGAATGGTACCGAAGTGTGCAATAGCTAATTATTCAATTTGGGGCAGAATGAAGAGGGATGGGCTTTCTAAACTTGTAAAAAGAAAAACAAAGCACAAAAAGATATAATAGAAAAGGCCTGATTATAAAAAGACGACTTTTTTCAGCTCACACTGTATACCGGTAAACATCCCCCTGAAGTCACTCTCTGCAAATGAACACTCAGCCCGTCCTGTAGAAGTGCCACTCGGAGACCTTTTATAATTGCCTCCAGGGGTGACAGAACACCCTTCTGAAGATGGCAGAAAAATTTTGATCCTTGAGGAAGGAGTTACATTTTTCAAAACGTTCCAAAGTTATACAGAGCTAGGTTTGGGGGAATAAAGCAACTCAAAGTGGGTGTTGTTTGGTTCAAACTGAAGGACTATAGATTAATTCCATGATAGAGTGTGTGTGGGGGGGGGGGGTGTTTTATGAATGAGTGATGGGGGTAAGTCCATTTCAGCGTTTGTAAAGTTATTCTAGAGGGTTTTGTGGTGGTGATCGCTGTTACTCTTCAGACAAAGGAGAAGGCACTGCCTTTGGACATCACCCACAGGTAGTCCAGCAAAGCACTTGACCAAGAAGAGGCGAGGCCAACCAGGGGCCAAGAAGTCAGTTACAAATTCCTGGAGCCCTTAAAGCCCCGTAATCCACTGACAGATCCACTGTGACACAGGTCACACAACACCTGTGACTCCTATAACACAGGCGTGGACAAGAGAATCACTCACTCAGGGCTTTGTACAAAGCTGGTTCTTATTTCTGTATTGGCTGATGTAATCCAGATTTTCTTCCTGAATGAAGGCTACGAGAGACTTTCTCTCTAGGTGCTTAATGCAACAAATGAACATTTCGTTTGCATTTAGCATGGAGAATCCACAGTAAATGGAAGAGTAGGGAAACGTAAAACCTCCCTCTGGAGAAGCCAGCCAAGGCCAGGCCAAATCAGCCCTGAGCCTCTGTCCAGGAGCCATCAATCAGAGTTAACCATCACGAAAGAGGGACGGTGCGAGCTCCCCAAGGTCCCTGAGTGAAACACAATGTCATTTATTGCCAGGAACAGTGAGAAGCAAGGCTGCTCCTGCACACTATTGCATCCTGCATCCTCGTATTTAAGATCAATGAGGACCATTCCCAGAAGATGCCTCACATGGCAGCAGACTGTCCGAGGCAGACAGCATGGGCTTTTCCCTTGAAAAGTCTCAGTTTCCTCCCGTCTAAAATGGAGAGACTAAAAGCACCTTCTGGAATCTCTCTCCTAGGACCGCTGTGAGCATCACCAGAGGAAATGGAGGGAAACTGATTCAGCCAGTACTTGGCTTATAGAAAATCCTCACCAAAACTAGCGATTATTATTATGAATTGTATTGCAAAGATTAGTTTTGCCTTTTATCATAAATTTCATGGAAACATCTTAAAAGTTAATGATAATCACATCATTTTCAGTTGCCTGGCTTTCTTCCTATAAATTTTATTCTCTCTCTTATCTTGTTTCCTGTCTGTCTTTGCATCTAAACAATCCCAATTTCCTATCATTCTTTTCCTTTATTCTCTATAAAAACACATAGAGAACAAATCAGTTGACCTTAGATATGTTCACCAAGTTTTGAAATATTAGGCTGAGGCCTGAACAAGGTAATCTTGGAACAAATAGGAAGGAGGACTACTCTGTATAAAATGCAGGCAGCAAAAATGCTGTCTTCTAAAAGCATCCATGAATAGGCCCTTCCTCTAGTGTTCATCAAAAAGAAACATATCTATGGACCCACAGGGATGAACTCAAATAATCTACAACCTCACTCTACAAATACTCTGGTAGGGCCTGGCAGACTTTTTTTTTAAATCCCATCAATGCACAATAGAAAATAAAACACCTCAATTGGAGTTTGATGTGCTAAGAGGAAAAATAATCAATTATGCTGAAAAGAAAAGCTAGCATGGGGATTGTCTGCTCATTTTCTCAGCATGTACTGGTGTCTTCCGGAAGGCTTGCCTCTAAACAGTCTACTTCTTCCCTGCTCAAACCTCCCCTGCTCCCAACTCTCCCCATTACCTCCCACACCCACCCCACCCGCCCAACCCCCACTTCCCCAGGATGTTCAGTATACCTTTGAGTCTTGAACTGACGTCTTTAAAGTTGCTGCTGTCCTCTGAACCCCAAGTAGACTGGCGGATGCGCAGGGGCTCCCACTGAGACGGCTGATAGCCTCGGGTCCCCTTTGCTTCTAGGAGGGTTAGCAAATTCCTTGTAGCTTCTCCCCGGTGAAGGTACTCCCTCAGCTGTTCCTTCATGCTCCCTCCCTCATAAACGTATGGAGACTCTCCTGTGCTCTTTTTTCCCATTAAGTGTCCTGTTCAAAAACAGAAACAATATACAGCAAATATTTATAATAACTATAAATGGAATATAACTAAAAATTGCAAATCACTGTGTTGTACTCCTGTAACTTACACAATACTGTACAGCAACTGTGCTTCAATTAAAACGTTTGGTGCCACATTCATAAAGAAATAAAAGAAGCGTATACTCTGGTTCAAAAACAAACAAACAAACAAAAACAGAAGGTCACAAATGTAACCCTGGGGAATGAATGAACAAGAAATTAAAAAGGACACCAACTGTGTTTGTGCTGCTCCCTCCTAAATGCTGGATAGATAGCATTTTACTATCAGGAGTTAGTTCATAAATGACTGACAGACTTTGCTCCTTGCTCAACATGCTTAATGAGTGGACAGACTTCAGAACTGCAACTCAGGAGCCCTGGGTCTGGTCCCAGCCCCTCTGCTAATTAGCTAGGTGACCTCTGTCAAGTCACTTAGCATCCCCAGTCTTCAATTTTATCAACAATAAAACGAACATGTTGGACTAGCTGACATCTAAGGAACCTTCCATATCTGAAATTCTATCACCAACTCTGTGTGCACTGGATTTTATTTCCAGCTGAATGATGGAGTTTGGACATCTTCCCCAGTCAATTTTGAATTGCTCCTGAAAAGACAGGTCTCCATGCTTTCCTCTGTGTGATTAAAAAGATGTTGCTTTCCTCTTACCTGTAATACCCATCCATGTACCAAAGGAATTTTCCAACTAAACTTTCTTAGCATTTTAGCTGAGGTTGAACCTTGAAATGACACCTGGGAAATGCAGTTTGTAATGAAAGACAAGTTGAAAACAAATTCTGACCAACACTTTTCAGTCACCTAAATGCAGAATTTTCTCACGAAGGTATAAAATCATCAGCAGAAGTCTATCAGTGGCTCCAAGGATGTGTACTTGTCATATAAACAAATGAAAGTTGCCGTGCAGGAGGCCAAACCGCTAAAAACATGGAAATTCATGTGTGCAAATGGGGATTACCATAGGGTCAGAAAGGGGCATGGAATTCAAGGTCTGAGTTCTTAACACTTCAGCCCATTGTTTAAATAAACTCACATTGCCTAATTTACTTTCTTTAGTTGATTTTTCCCATTTCTCCGTAACTGGGTTTTACAGCACTTTCAAATTTCTAACATTAGTAAAACTGTGGTGCTTTTGATTTAAAGTTCACAAGGGAAGAGCTCTTTGTGGCTCCAGTGTTGACTGGCATTAGAAGCATTAAAGGCAAACATCATGGAAATAATATTTGACAGACCTCAGTTGCTTCTAGCAGCTCTGTCCCCCAACAGAGAGCCCCCACCGTGACTTTATTGCTTGTGTGAGTACTCCAATGTGCAGTTAACAGGATGTTACAGATGCAGATTATTTCATTTGATCCGCATCGTGATCAATTTGATGAAAATGAGACTTGCCAAAGATCACAAACATGTAAGTAAAGATTCTAGGATTAAAATCAGCTCACAGTCCAGACTCTAGAGTATAATACTGCTTTGAAGTGTCTTTGAACTTCCTGAGAACCTAAGCCAGTTAGAAATCATTCTGGGGCCTGGAAATCAGGATAGCGTCTACAAAAGACTTTCAAATGTTTTAAAAGGAATGGGGATCGTATATCACAATGTCATTATGTAACCCAGAAAAATTAATTCTGTGAGTACTGGGGAGCCTAAAAATGAGGTTTTACTACATTGCAGTGTGAGCATTTGCCAAGTCACTTACGACCTGACACCTCATGCAATTTTAAGACTATTGAGGACGTGGTCCCAACTGAAGGAGTGAAATCCTGAAAGACTGGTTCCTCACTTGTCTGCTGGGTCAACCCGGTGCCCAGGTCTCCACTAAATAACCTTGCATTTAGCCATAGCAATGACTGTGTTGCACAACTTCCCAGGAAGTGGCGAATCATTTGGCTTTATTTACATGGAGGAAATTGAATTATGATAATGGGAAAGTGGGATTACAATCTGATGCTCCCAGTAATGATCTCAGTCACTCTCGTCCTTCGTCATTGCCTATCATATAGTTAGAATGCTGGAAATGAGAAAGGCGTTATCACCAATGAAACAGAGGGACTCTGGAGATGGTTTTCCTAACAGGACTTTCATTTTTGTCATGCTTGAATAACTGTGTGGACTTTTCTAAAATGGAATGATAAAATGGGCCTCCATTCTGTGATTGATTTAACATAAATCCCACATTTAACATAAATTCGGGGACACTGTACTGAATTTCAGTATTTGCGTATTTGGTGGGTAGGCGTTAGCCTCCCTTTTCTAGCCCCACAGACCGGTTATTGAGAAAAGTATGCCATCTATAACATCGCAGGGAGACACACATTTCCTGGGTCCTAATGCACTTCTGAGCTAGTTACCATCAACTAAATAATGGTTTCCATGGCAACGTGGATGATAGGCCCACTTCCACCTCTTCTCCCATCATCATTTGTTATGTGTCCATATCATAATAATGGAGATCTCAGCATAGACAAATGACAGGCACTTGAAAAAATAAAACCTTGGCCAGAGGGAGGAAAAAGCTTTCGTCCTTTGAATCACTTAAAAATACCACTAAAATGGCAGGCATGACACATAAAAGAATTGTCTTGAACTCCAAACTTGAAGATTACCTAACTTCAGAAAATATACATTAAGACAGTGTTGAGTACTTCTAAGAGCTGATTTTTCTGGAGCGATACTTCAGCTGTTTTTCACAGTTTCTGGGGCAGCTCAATTAATGTAAAGCGATTCTGCAGCTGAACACTAGTGTTCAGAACTCAACCTTCCACGACACACTTCG
Organism: Camelus bactrianus; assembly: GCF_048773025.1. NCBI lineage: Eukaryota > Metazoa > Chordata > Mammalia > Artiodactyla > Camelidae > Camelus > Camelus bactrianus. The sequence continues at coordinate 17,854,799 of NC_133568.1, read as the reverse complement.
CATCAGAGTTAGAGCCATGACCAGAAACATTTCGTGGGAGCACAGGTGATAGTCACCAGCATTGGTGTTAACCTATATTTTCATCACACACGAAACATTTCCATGAACATCAAGCCAGAGAAGAGTTGGTTTTCAGTCTGCTAACTGTGTTCCATGACCACATCACGTTTCTCTCAGCTGGAAGAAGCAATCCACTTAACAAACCTGCAAATTTGTGCTAACAGCTTCTTCATGGACGGCAATATGGAGCTCCAGTTTGCTTTAATTAAAACTAAATTGCGTGTCTTCCATGACTGAGGAGGATAGGCATTTACTTCAGAGAGCAGAAGGCTCCATATAAAATCTAACAATGTCATTCACGCTTGTGAATGCTCATATTCCAACAAAGGGCATGTCTACCCAGAGCAAACTTTTTCCCCACTGCAACGTCATTTTAAACCCAAACGCAATTTTCTACATCACCTCCTTCTTTCCCTCGTTCCTCATCAACTCTGCACAGTCAGCCAAGGGAGAAAAAGGGAAAAGAGTGTGATTGAGAACAGATAAGAAAATAAGACAATTTGGGGGTGTCACTGGTCAGTGTATTTTTGGTCTGGGAATGCCCAAGTTCCACCATGAAGGGTGATTAAATGACAGGCATCCTAAACACCTGGGGAAAGATGTGCTCAGGAAAGACAGCAGTCAGGGCTGGCTGGCATTAGAAATAACATGATTCTAGCTTCTCAGCTAACTCTCTTGTCCTGCATTTGGCCTGCAGGGGCTACCTAACAATAAGCCTTTTTAGTACAAAAATACAGATGAGCAAAAAGAGGCTGGAAATCTGGAAATTTCATTCCCCTAGCTCATGTCTGGACTGGACAATGGCCTCGATCTAAACTCCCAGAACCCCTTTTTAAGGATCAATTCTGAGTTTGGCTTCTTTAACACCTTCTAAGCATCCTTTTCTCTTGAAATGCAGGGGTTTTCACCCATAGAAACCTCTCCTCTCTATACCAGGCTCCTGTGTTCCGAGTCCCCCACAGACATGACGAATACTTCATCCCTAGGGTTGCCAAGACTTGGCAAATGATTCTTTCAGTAATAATGAAAATAATCCTATTGCAACCCGGAGCTCCGGAAACACACAAAGCAGAGGAGCTGAGGACGTGACAGCTTTAGCCTCACCACTCCCCTAAATTCTTCCTTGTCTTCACACCGAGAAACTGAATCCTCTGGCAGTTGAATTAGCAATTATCTTTCCAACACACCCTACGCCACTCCCAAGTAGATGACTCAGGAAATCGTGAAACACACACACACACACACACACACACACACACACACACACACACACACCCCACCTTAAATCTCTCTAGGGATCGACCAGCTTCCCGGAAAATGTTGAGATTGTTGTAGATGGCTTTGTGGGGAGGTGTCTGAGGAAGTCGGACGCTTTGCGATTGCCAGAGGCTAAACTCGGCTGGACCAAGAGCCCCGGGGTGATGCTCCATAAGCGCGAAGCTGAGGGGCCACTACCTGCCTCCCAGCCGCAGAGAAGCAGCGGGTGCGCGCTCGGCCGCCCTCGACCCGGTACAAGTCCCTGCGGTTACGGGGCCAGGACAAGCGAACCTCCAAGCCGGTGCCTGAAAAGCAGGACTTGTAGGCAGGGAGAAGGGGAAAGGAGTTAGGGGAGAGAGCGAGGTCGCGGGGTCAAGAGAAGCAGAGAAAAGCAGGGACTTAAGAGGACAGAAATCTGGGATCAGTGTGGAAACCAGGCGCGATTCCTGAAGCGCCGAGCCTGCTGGATAGAAAGAGGAAGGGTTGGGCAAAAGGGCAAGAAAAGACAATCGCTGCAAAGGCAAAAAAAATGGACCGAGAAAGTTCAGCCAAGCCTCAGATAGAAGCGAGATTCAGGCGCAGCTCGCCGAACAGATTGAAATCCTGGGCGGGCAACGCGCCCCAGGTCCCACACCTGTGGCTCTGCCGGGCGCAATGGCGCAGCCGCCGGGTTGGAGCAGGGCTCCGAGAGGCGCTCGGGGACCCAGCTCCCCAAAGTTGTTCAGAGAGAGAACCGTGCCAGGCAGGACTGAGATTCAGCGGACAAAATGAGGTGCTGGGAGGTGCGGAGGGAGGGTGATCTCTGTGTGGGTTGGGATTTTGGAGAGCTGCGCGCCGGTTCAGATGTCTTGGGGAAGAGGAAAGAGAGCGGGAAAGGATCGAGGGACCAGTCTGAGGCTGCCCAGGGACCGACGGCTTCCCAGGATGCAGAAGGGCAGGGGGGAGCTTTGGGATAACCGGGTTGGTGTTTGGGTAGAAAAGGTCCGAGCAAACCCAGCCCCCACCGCCGAGCCGCAGAAACGCTGACATGGGGAGACGGACCCCTGCGGCTGGCAGCTCCCGCCTGGGCTAGAGCGCGCCGGACACTCACCCACCGCCCAGTGGTTGCCGCGCGGGTACATCTTGGCCAGCAGGGTCCCTCCGCCTGCCGACACCGGGGCGGCCGGCCCCCGGGGCGCCTGGCAGACGACCAGCGCCAGCAGGACGAGAGGGAACTCGCGGCCGCGCATGGTTCTGGCGGGAAGCCCTCGGAGCGCCTCGGCGTGGCTGCGCGGAGAGTGCGCTCTCCCCGCGGAGAGACGGGAGGACCAGGACCTCGGAGCAGCGCCGCCCCCGCCGCCGCCCGCGCCACTGCTGCAGCCTCCACGGTCGCCCCGACTTTATATGCAAGCCCGGGTCGAGGGGGGGCTGGGGGCTCCCCCACCGCGGACCCGAGCGCTCTGACGTCTCCCTATAGTGAGCCCGGGCGCTGGAATAACAATCTAGGAAAATCTTCCATCTCCCCGCCGTGTGATGAAAAGGCTGAGTGTACACTGTCCCCTCTCTATTTCCTTATAGTCCCGTCCGCCTTCCCCATATTGGATGAATTCTTCCCATCCTCGACGCCTTCGCTCCAACACAATTTAGTGAGCTCCTCCCTCCCCAGCCTCACCCGAGAGCCTCCTGCGTTAGCTAGCATGGGATCCTGCAAGGGGGAGCCGTGACCTCGAGGCCTGACCCCAGGGACCGGGGGGGGGGGGGCAGGGTAGAAAGGGATGAGCACAAAAGATGGATGCTTTTAAGCAGGGCTTTGCTGGAGGGTGTCGGAACCCGGACTGCAAGGGACTTCTGATTCTCAGACCTTTCTCCAACCATGGACCCCCTCCCTCCTCGCGGTCCCAGCCCACAAACCTAGAGACCTTTGCCTCCCTCCAACAGAGTGACCCCCCCTTCTCACCACCACCACCAATGATACCCTCACTCCACCTGGGTTTTCGGAGGCATCCCTGCCCATTTGTAGGGGGCGATGGAGGCTGGATCAGGAAGGACGTGTTACGTGAACAGAGCTAACAGTAGTTTAACTGTGTACTCCTGGCTCCTTTCATAAGCATACGGCAGCCATACAACAGATGAAGCTTTTATGCTGATTCCCCTAGGCTGCATCTACCAGAAAGCTCAAACTGTCCCTAAACTGCTATTTACACACCTCTCTAGAGTTGCCCAACCTTCCCCTGCTCCTTCTGTTCTTGGACATGAAGAAGAGTCACCAGCTGGATTCGGGAGGTTCTCAGTGCCTTGGATACAAAGGGGATGGGCGCCATAGCAATGACAGGAAATAGAAGCTGGCAGGATGCTGTTGCCCACGTTTCGGCTGCCAGAGCTGGGGGTGTGTTGGTGTGTTCCTGCAGGCCTCTTCCTCATCAGGTGCTGGTGAATTGTCTCACTGGCTGGTTCCTGCTGGTGTTCCATGTCAACACTGGTGTTGATACTGATTAAGTTGAAATCAGACATTTTTCTCTGGCTATCTGGTAACTCAGTGCATTTGTGCCATTCTTAGATGATTACATGGGCATATGGCATGCCTGAGGATTCTTGGGTTTGGAAGAGTATTCCCATGCATGTGTCTGGCTGGAAAGTTTAAAACAATGCTAATTTCTAGATCACTATTAGTAGCTAAAGCAATAGTGTAATGTTATCCTGAGGGAATGACCCAAGTGAAAATTAAGGGGGAAAAGCCTGTAAGTGGCCTGGACTCCATCCTCCTGTGTTCCTAGGCTCTGCTCATTAGAAAGCAAGTATTCCACAGTCAGCTGATCACCCGTAGGCTCACTGCCTCCCTCCCCCCCCCCCCCCCCGCCGTGAGCTTGCATGAGCACAGGGACTTGGTCTTGTTCCTCTGCGCGCCAGCAGACAGCCTGGGTCCAGTGATGCTCAGTAAGTATTTGACGAATGAACAACTAACCTAAGAAATGCTCGGGTCTAAGTGCCTTCTGCAACCCTGGGCCTGTGGAGGGGCATTAAGCCTTTCTGTCTCCAGATTAAGTTATAGAAAAATGTCCTTTTCCCTTAGTTTAATCAAGATTATTTTAGAATCTTTAAATGACATTTTCCCCCACTATGAGACCAAGGGAAAACGACTGTAAATACAATAAAGTGTGGGAAGAGTTCTACTGAAAGTGCAGCCCCTCTGCTGTTCAGGCAACGCACTCTTTCCCGTGCCTGTTGCAGGTCAGGAGGTACCTGAGTCCCTTCATTCACTTCAGCTCTTGCTCTGAGCACCCCAGTCCACAGGCTTTCTGCCCCAAGTCTGGGGCTTCGACATGTGACTTGCTCTGGTACCCAACAAGGGCAGCAAGTGTGCTGGTCTTGGTCAGGGCTGCATGCACAGGGCCTGACCCAGTCCTGGGCACAGAGGAGCGACACAGAGATGTGAATGGATGCATTGTTCTGCAGGTACAGCAGTGTAAGTCCCATCTTCTAGCCAAAAAAGACAAAGGATTGTTACCTTTGAAAGAAAGGAACCATTGCAGGTTTGATTCAGCCAGTATCAAATGAGCCCCAATAGATCCTGGCTGGGTAGCCTCTCATACTGCTTTAAAAATCTTCACCACAGCCCTGTCATGTAGAGATGACTTAGGGAAAGGCGAATCCGCTGTGCAAAGGAGATCTCACAATGCAATGACATATTCAAAAGACATGATTTTTCCTCTTTTTTGTTATATAGTCCAGGGCTCTCTTCCACATGGATATTCAGGAACCCATGTTCATTCCATCTTGTGCGCCTACCATTCCCTAGTGCACTGCTCCTCAAAGGGCTGTTCTGCAAGGAGACAAGGAGCTTGTGGCAGACTGTACATCAATCCATTGCTTCCTTCATTGAGAACATCTTACTCTGTCGGCTGAACACTGGGTTTAGTGATGCTGTTGCTTTGCATTCTGGCATAAGCTCCTTATCTTGTTGTGGATGAGTTACAAACGGTTCCAGGACGAGCCGCTGATGCATGGACCACACTTAAGTAGCACCGTCCTAGAGTACACCGACCTGCCTGCACGGCCCAGATTGCAGCTGGCGGGTTGGGGAAAATGGGAAGGCCAGTATACTACTTAATATACCAGCCCAGACATACCACTTATCACTTCTGCTCCTGTTTTATTGGGTAAAACTCAGCCACTTGGTCACGGGTGACTGCAGGAGAGGCTGGGAGCTGTAGCCTTGATAGTCAGTCAGCTCAGGTTTTGATAGGCTTTTTACTGTGAAATAAGCCATATTACTTAGCTTTCCCATTTTCACTTATCAAAGACATAGGAACTGTCAGAATTTCTAACCAGTTTGAAGTAACCAGTATCAGAGAGTAGATGTCATTCTAGCTTAAGTCAATGAACCACTGCATTTTAGTTTATCTTTTCAGTTTCATCAGAGGTAAATGTATGACTTTTTGAAATACAGAAAATCACTCATGCATCTGTCTTTGCCCTAAGGGGAGTCGAGGTTGGGCGTCTCTGCTCAAGGTTTAGGGGCTATTTTTTGCTGTCATCGGTCACTTATACCTTGGTGCCTGGGAAGGTTTTGAGGGCAGGTCTCACTGCAATGAGATGCCCCAAGATTCTCAGGTCCAGTCCAAAGCAAAGGAAGCAGGTTTTGAAGGCAAATGGCAGCAGGGGTTAGAGAGGGAGGCACTGGTATCCTGAACATATGTGGGTCCTAATTCTGCCTCTGCCACTGAGGAACTACTATGTGACCTCAGGCCATTGACTTAGCATCTGCATCTCAGTTCCTTCGTCTATAATATCTCTCTCCCTAGGGTGTTAGGAGGATTAAATAAGGTCATATGTATCTATTGACTGGTAGCTACTTATTTATTTTAATTAATAATAATGGAGAACTATAATTAGGGCAAGCTAATTTTTATCTTAGGTGTGAGTGTCACGATGGCATAATTTCCTTGCTCGGTGCCTAACCCAACGCCAAGTGCTGTTTGGATCCCCGAGGAGGTAACCATACAGATAATAGCTGCCACTTAGCATCCGGCATGCACCAGGCGTAAGCATTCGCCTGTGTAATCGTCACAGCTGTCCTAGGACAGAGATGTTATCTGTCCTATTTTATAAATGAGGAAACTGAGGCTCAGAAGAGTTAAATAACGTCCCCAGTGACCAAATGGTAACGGGCAGAGTCAACAGTCGACCTAAGATCTACCAGATTCTCAAGCTCTGAGCGTGGTAAGTCTGGCAAAAATGAATTTCTTTGTAGTTGCAGGACTTTTCTGGGGGTTGATAAATTTCATCACCCAGAAGGCAGAGAAAGTGTATTAAAAATAATTTTAGAGGAGATATTGGGGATAACTTTTAGAGATCTTTAGGTGGAACCTCACTGAAGACTCCTCTGTTTGCTTATTTTCAGCTTTCCCCACCCCACCCCCACCCCACGCGATCTTCCAGCTTGTACGTGGAAGTGGGTGGAAGTGGTGGGAACATATAAATTTGCTTTTTGGAAAATAACAGGCTCATAGTTTTGGCTACAGCAAGGGATGGCCAGAGTCCCAAAATATAGCCCACAATGTCTGAAACTGCAAAGATAGTTCTGAAAATTGCCTACTTAAACATCCTTCTTCAAGATCTTCCTTGAAATTTGGTTATTCCTGGCATCTCACTGATTACCCTGCACAGTCTTTGAGCTCCTGAACAGATTAGAGGGTGATTACCCTAGACTCCAGCCCTCCAGTTGATCTACGCCAGGGTTTCGTCACTTCAGCATTCTTCAGATTTGGGGCCAAATATTTCTTTGTTGTGGGGGCTGTCCTGGGCATTGTAAGATATTTAGCAGCACCTCTGGCCTCTAACGGATGCTAGTAGCACCCCTCAGGGTGACAAACAAAATGTCTGCAGACACTGCAAATATCCCCTGGGTCAGGGATAAGCACTGTCAGTTGAGGATGTGGCCTGACCCAGCTTCTCTTCCTCCTTAACACCCTCCCCGCCTGGAGCTCCTTGGCTCACCCTTGAACATCTCCAGGGCTGGAGAACTCCCTCCTTCTCATGTTTGGAGAACGCTGACTCTGGGAAACTCTTCCTTACGTGTCTCTCTAGCGTCCCCCCATCATGTGGGTCACATGGTTGTCTTCAGCCCTGCTGGACCTTCTGACACTCCCTCCTGTTTACAGACCTCATCGTGCCAGCCCCGACTCCTCTCTTCAGTAGACATTCCCTGTGCTGTCAGCACTTCTTCAGATGCAATGGTTGCCCCTCCTCTCCTCATCCTGACTGATCTGAACATCCTTCAGGGCAACTGAGTCCCCTTGAAAGCTGAGAAAGTGAGAGACACGGGTGCTGAGCATCGGTCAAGGGAGCTGGTGAGCAAGGGGCACTATTTTCCAGAACCTTCCACGGGTATATGCCTATATCACTTGTCCTCCCAATGAAGTGAAAACCACTGTACAAGCAGCTGCCTGTTCCAGGTCCACCCTGCCTGGAAGGCTGGGAGACTTCAGGTGTTGTCCCCACCCCTCAGAGAGTTGAGCACCAGAAGCAGCAGGAGGCCTGGGGCAGAGTCAGGGATGGCACAGAGGGTGGGGCAGATCCGAGCCTGAGCAATCCTGGTTCTTTCCTCTGAGGACCTATCCCCAGAGGCTGTGCTCCTCATCCTTCCTCTCCCCTGGGACATTTGTAAGGACAAGAATTAAAAAAGACCATGAAGGTGAAATCCTCTGAGAGACTCTATGTGAAGAGTCACTGCACAGATGTGAAGTGTGGTTATCTCCCCACCCCCAACCCAGCCGGCTTCTCCGGGCCATAGTCTCTCAACTCTGGCCAGGCAAAGTCATAAGGAAAATATTATTCAGGAAAATCTCTGAAATTCCATTAGTTTAATCCGATTTGACTCATCGGATAAACATACATCTATCTCTCTTGTGCTCCTTCGAGATGGCGCCTAACACCGTGGCACCCAGGTACTCAGACCAACAGATTACATTACCGTGGAAACAAGGGTGTCTGGTGGGGCAAGTGCACACACAGAGCCTCCCAGTGCCGCCCCCTGGGAACACGGGGAAAGCGGTGGATCCTGACGGTAGAGCACTGTCATGGGCCAGGAGTGGGGTCTCTTGAAGCCCACTTACAACAGTGATGAGGGGAACAGGTCAGCTCAAACGAATTACCTGGAAGTTGTCTTTTCTAGAATTTCATAGAAACGGTGTCTACACTAGGTCATCTTTTGCACCGGTGTCTTTCATTTAGCAGAATGCTTTTGAGATCCAGACACATCGTTGCGTGTATCAGATGTTTGTTCTTTTCTACAAATAAACAGTACTCCACTGTGTGGCTAGCTCTCAGTTTGTTTCCTCTTTCACCAGCTGATGGATGCTTGAATTGTTTCCAATTTTTTGGTTTCTGTTTTGTTTTGTTTTGTTTTGTGTTTTGTCTGCTTGTGTTTTGGCCATGATGAATAAAGGTGCTGTGAACACTCACATCTTTGTGTAGAGACATGTGTAAACATTTCTCTTGAGTAAATACCAGGGAGTGGAGTTGCTTGGTTGTGCAGAATTATATGTTTAACTTTCTGAAAAGCTGCCCAGCATCCCCTCCTGATACAAAAGCCAATTCTCCCTGTTTGAACGATGCATCAAGTTACTCCTTTAAGTTTGGAAAGCCTCTAATCCTGACTTTATTTACTGGCCAAAAATGCCAGTGGATCTTTACCCTGGTGAACATTCAAACTCCTCCATGATGCTGACCCCTGCAAAGGGAGAGCTTTCCAGAACCCGTTCCTACAGGCTTGGGATTTGGATTCCTTTGGAAATGCTCTACTGGAAGCCAACAATAGGAGGAGGCACCCCTTAGCTCCCTGCTGACTCCCACTTCAGCCAGAACCTGGCAGCTGCTCAGATCAAGGCACTGCTGGAATCAGGTCGCTTGGTTGAAGGGAAGAGAGAAGGCAGAAAGGGGCTGTCGCAGATACAGTTAGCCCCTTACCCAATGGCTGCTTCAACTCAGTCATAAGAATCCTGCGTCCTGCTTTTCCAGTCTCTCGCCAGGCAGGAGTGCTCATCTGTCCCATTTTGGCCAAGGGGACCTTAGAGGAAGTCTGGCAGCTTCTGGGAAGCTTTTGTCTTCCTAGGAAAAGGACAGAGGCGGGTGACACCACCCCTCCACCTCCTTCCTGTGTTGGTGACAGGCACTGCATCCAGCTCTAGCACCATTTTGCCACCATGAGAGAAAGGCCAAGAAATACACAGAGACGTCAGCCCTGGCATTGCTGAAATGGGAAATCATTGCTAGCATCCACCTCTGTCTCTTTTTACACGTGACAAATAAACCCTGCTTTGTTTAAGCCACTGTTGGTAAAGATTTCCTTACAACCAAATAAATCCCTAACCAACAGAGGGAGGTTCCGAAAAAGGACGTGGGCACTTATTCAAGACAAATGTCATGTTTCTTCAACGTCAGCCAACAAACCGAATTTGCCTACAAATAGAATTCACCACTTCTCTCAGATTTGCCAGGAATCTTCTAAGTTTTCTCACAGATTCCCCCTGCTTCGGTTTTTTCCCCCAAGGAATGTGGGCTGTTCATCCCTTCTCTACCACTTCCTGCCTCACTTTGGGCAAAACATTTCACCTGTCTGTGGCTCAGTTTCTCATTTGTAAAATGTTGATAATAATATCTTGTTGTTGAAAGGATTTTTTTTAAGGTTAAAGGGGAAAAAAAAAACACTGAAGCATTTGTAAGTGCTTTTAATATTCTATGTTATCAGGGAAAAAGAAATCTTTTGGGTTACACTGATTTTTATCTTCCTCTTGTGTATTTTGTCAAGAATGCTCTGGTCTTCAATATACAGCTATATGTTTAAGTAACAAATTAACATTCAGCTGCCTTTATTATAGATTTGTTTTTAGGTCAGATAAAGTTGTTATAACAAGGCTGGGCTACCTGTAGGAACTCAGTAGGTGATGATGATGACGGTGGTGGTGCTGGTAGAATGATAGTTTGTAAAGCACTGAATCACCTTGTAGCCATCACCAGGGTACCGACTTCACCAGAATCCCACTTCCCTGTAGCAAAACTCTCTACCCCTGCACTAGGGTTGCAGGTGCAGCAGCTGTGTGTCCACCACTTCCCACTTCCTCTGCTGCGAAATCTCCTTAAGACACAATATGCTACGTTATTAAGCCCGCCTTCCAAGGTGTGTTTGAGGAATACCAAATTTCCCTTTAGTGTATCCACCACCATACCGACCTCTCCCTTGTCTGTGCTATCTGATTACTCAGACCGTCAAGTGTAATCAAACCTAACCATGTCATACTTTCCCTCGTCTCATTAAATTCCATCTTATTTAGTTCTGACCAAGATGCTCAAATGTCCAGGTCTTTGGTAATCTTAACTTTAATTTATCTTCTGCATTTGCCATTTCTCACTCATTTTGCATTATCTGCAAATTTAATCTAGGTTGAATTTACTTTTCCCTCCAGGTTGTTAATAAGCACTGTCTATTGGATAATACAGTTTCCTGTACTGAGCCCTGTGGGATCCTTGATTCTTATTCACATTCAGATCTAATTTAAGATGCCACTAATTATTACTTGTACTGGCCATTTGTCAGCAAAACTCAAAACTATGTTACCGTCAAATCTCCCAGACCTTACTTCTTTAATTGATCTATGAATTGCTTGGGTCAGAGATTTCACATCAAATAAATGTTTAAATGATTTCCACTGAATTCCCCTGTGGGGTTTCAAGTCCATAATTGTGTTCAAAAATGGCTGGGCCGGTATTAGGGAGAATAATTTGAGGCTTTTGAATCTGCCTGGCTTGTTGTTCATTAGATTCTCTTCCACCATGTGCGGACAGATCAATTTTCTTATTAAATTTCTTAAATTCTTACCTGGAATGGCAGGCAGACCACGGGAATATTCATTTCCTGAGTCATCATGTTGATGAATATTCCTCTGCTTCCGGAGTTTGGAAACTTCCCAGATCCCAAGTTTCTGGTTTTCTCCACAGGATGTGCTTTGAATACCCCCTGAAAGCCCGAAATGTCCCCCACTTCTGTTTAAGCACTGGAGTTTAATTATTCCTTACCTAATTAGTAGCTAGTCATTACATGATCTATTATCTTCTAATCCAATGGTTCTTGATCTTGGCCAATGTTGCCACCCCTACCCCTGTTCCTGCCACCTGCCACCTTCCACCAAATCCCTCTGCCCCAGGACATTTGGCAATGCCTAGAGACATTTTTGGTTGTCACAACTCAGAGGTGGGTGCCAAGGGCAGTGCTACTGATATTGAGTGGGTAGAAGCCAGGAATGCAGCTAATCACCTTACAGTGCACAAGACAGTCCCCACAACAGAGGACTGTCCAGCCCCAAATGTCAATAATGCTGAGGTTGAGAAACCGCGTATAATTTAAGCTATTCTCAAAGCTGTCCCCTCCTCCCCTATCGCCACCACTCAAGAAAGAGGGAGTGGTTAACCTAGTTGAAGAGTAAAGAGACCTGTTCCCCCTGGCTGGTCACTTACCTCTCTCGACCACATTAAAGTTTGGGTGGGGGTGGTGATTGAATTAGAGACAGCATATTTCTAAATTCCATTTCAGTTCTCTCCTTCCCTCCCTCCCTCCCTTCTTCCCAGGCACCTTTCTTCCTTCGACAAGTATTTACTGGGAGCCAATCACGTGCCAAGCACTTCCATGCTGACATTAACAAAATAGATGAAATTCCTACCCACGGGGAGCTGATGTTCTAGCTGGGGACCGAGGCATCACCGGAGAAGCCAGCGGCAGAGCTGGGATGACTCCCAGGCCTCATGGAATCCAAAGCCGGTCCTGGAACCTTCCTGGGGGGTCGTCTCCCTCAGAGGGCCCTGCTGGATTTTAGGCCTTACCTCAAATTGTGATATAAAAGCACTTCTCTACTACAGACATTTTAGGCATTGACCAAAAGAGAAATTACCTTTTTGGGGGGAAGGAGAGGGTGACACAGAGAAGTCCCTAAAATTGTTATTGGCTAAGGTTCAGAGATTGCCTCAAAGTCCCACGTTTTCCCAGACCCTCTTACACATGGGCCCCTGACCCACTAGGAAGCCTGTCTGGACTAGTAACCCCCTGTCTTGAGGTTATGGGGAAACTGGGTCCTTTTCCATGATCTCTCTCAGGACCTGGGACCTCCACGCCACCCTGCACTCCCTACCCACTGCTGGTCCCCTCCATTCACACTCTTCCGGCAGCTGGTCCAGAAATCAGGCCTCTCTCATTCATCTCAAACCTGAACCTCCCTCTCATATGCACCCAAGTTTTCTGGATGCCAAATGTGTGTGTGTGTGTGTGTGTGTGTGTGTGTTTCCACGTTTAATTGTTATTCCTGTAGTTCCCAACATACCAACACAATCACACTGCCCGCCTCACTCCCTCATGGCCGCCTGCCTTATTTCTGCCTTTGCCAGGACGGTTCTCAGCGGGCAGGCTGCCCTGACAGCCCCTCCTCCTTGGCAACCATAGAACTTAGGGTTTTCCCAGGGTCCCCACAGCAACCTGTAAGAAGCAGAGCACAGGAACCCAGCAGGAGCTCAGTAAACACCTCCTGTCAGCGTGATGGACCACCGGCCCAGGGAAAGGAGGATCTCTGCTGCTGGCTGCAGGAACATAAAACTTTCACACACACAGCCCTGAAGTCCAAAGAGAAGCAGGGAAAAGCCAGCAGAAAACAGATCGATTTATTCCATTTAACTGGCTATACACACAATCGGTTGTCATTCTGTCCCCAGGACACAGCGCAGGCTGGGCCCATCAGTCTCTGCTTGGAGCTTTTTTGTGGCTGCATCCGTGCGGACCCTCCTCTGACCGGCATCTTCAGAGGGTCCGTTTCTGGGTAAGGATCACCAGCCTTGCAGCTGAATAACTTCCATTTATATCCTGTCTATAAACACCATCTGTTTGGGAGAAAGTGCTAAGAAATTAGAGAAAAGCAAGCTGTGTGTGGGGTGGGGGTGAGGGTCTCCTTCAGTTGAGAGCAAGCTCCAAAGGCAGGCAGCTGCGATGGGATCTTTCCGAGCAGCCTGAATCCCACCAATGAGGCAAAGGTGGGGGAAAGCAATGGCACTGAGTAACCTTCACCGTGACCTTGAGCATGATCTGTAATAAATTAGGAAACTGATTTTATGTCAGGAGGAGGTGTCTCATTTCTCCCAAACCCATCACCTTCCCACTCTGTGTAGAGAGAATGTATCTCCAGGGGGGCTGGTACCCACGCTGCTCCTCCCACAACACACCCACGGTTTTCCCAGTCGTGGTGCAGTGGTGGCATCTGAACATACATTGATTTCCCTTCCCTGCAGTCATATTTCTTCAGGACACTATGCTTGGAACTCACACCCTCGGGTTCAGATCTCAGCGGGGTGCTTTCCCCAGTGTCATCAACAACCCCATCATGAGAGCAAACAGAGGCTTGTCAAGGGTGTGGGTTTCCTGGTTCTAACAGGAGTAGCTACCACATTGGACTACAGAGTGATATTCTGAAATACCGGCCCAGGCTGGGGCCTGGGGTTGAGTCCATTGGGATGGAGGCAAAAGGAGTTTCACAAAGACAATGTAAACTCAACTGCACAAATAGAAGCTGGGATGTTACAGCAGTTCTTGTAAAACAGAAGAAATTGGGGGGGGGGGGCACTTACTAACAGAATCCACATAAGGCAATAGTGTCATATGGCTGGTAAAGGAGCCAAGGCCATTTTAGGCTGTATATTAACAATGACGATACTTAAGCCCAGATTAACTAGGGTGGATCAGTTCTTAATGATGGTGAGATTCTGCATCATGGACCAGCCTCTTGGTGCAACGAGAAAGACTGCTTTTGAATGTGAATTTGGGTTTGCATCCCAATTCTTTCACTTAAGGTTTGATTGATTTCTGTCACTGAGCCTCAGTTTCCTAATCTGTAGAATGTGAATTCTAAGGCCTTTCTTGCATATTTAAAGGGTTGGAAAGAGGATCAAATAAGCTAAAATATCACAAAGCACTATTCAAAGTCATTATGTCATGTCCAGTTCTCAGTAGCAGATCCCAGGGTCAAGGTCTGAGCACACAGGAAGCAGGAGAAGGCAGGGTGGGATGAGGGGTCCCTGGAGGACCACCTGTCTCACAAACAGCATGGAGAAGCAGAAAGTCCTTAGGCCTAGTCAAAGTTGCCTCGCTCTGCTGCTTTATTAACCTTAGCCTAAGTGACTCAAATTCCCTGAGCCTCAGTTTCCCTATCTGAGATGTGAGTAATCACAGGGAATCGAAGATTATCAAACCCTGTGTCTAAGGCACTTGGCGTATGATTGCTAGTCCCTTTCTGAAAGGATTGAGGATGTGTTACCAGGAGGAGAGGAGTCTCAAGAGGGACCAGATTGTTGTTTTCAAACATCTGAAGGGTTGTCATGTGGAAGTGAGTAAACTTTGTATGTGTTGCTCTAGAAGCTAAAAGCAGTGGGTGAGAGTCGCAGGGACTTCTGTTCAATAGGAGCTGAGCCTTTTCCGTGTTGTTCCAACAGAACATCCTGTTCTGTGACATTGTAAAAGGCCTCCCTGCCATGGAAAAGAGGACAAACAGGAGTCCCCTTTCCACCTCCAAATTCTGTGATCCATAGTATAATGTTCCTTTAATTCCCTCATACGTGTTTTCACACAGAGAGACAAAACCCGTAAAAGCATCCCTTAGAAGGTGTGACAGCTACTTCAGTGTACATTTGGCTTTAGCAAATAAACTCCCTTAGCTCTACTTACCAGAGAATCACTGGGGCAATTTAGGGACATTCTTCTGCCACATTCTCTGTAGCAAGAATAGCAACTTTGATGTCTTTGCAGAAAAGCAAGAGCCCAGACAGGTCACGTAAGTGCCAATGGCCAAAATGAGCCTCCGCCACTGAGAATTCAGAGTATACTTAATCTTGGCAAAATCATGATCTAGGCAAAAGCATTTTGCAGACCTCTCATCCCCAGTATTTTAATTTACTTTTTCAATCATATAGAAAAGTACAGGATATGTATTATATATAAATATTGTAATTGTATATTATATTAATATAAATGCTGTATTGTTTATATTACTTAATATATTTATATTATATATACTATATTTCACATAACATATTATATCTAATACATACTTCATGTATACACTAGGCAGATTTAACAAATCCTCATTTGTGTCCTATTTGCTTTAGATTTTTAAAAAGCTTCTCTAATGCTTGTTTTCTATTTCATTAGTTTTTCTCTTGATTTTATCATAGTCTTCATTCTTGAATTTTCTCTGCCGTCCTTTAAGAATCTTCAATTTAAAAATTCATGTATCTTTCATCATTTTTATTTTCTTAATGCAAATGCAAAGCTATAGGTTCCCCTCCAAGTATCACAATGTGTGGTTCTGTTATTGCGATCCAATTCTAATCATCCTGTTTCCAACATGATGAATTATCTTCAACCCATGAGCTCTTTAGGAGCACATGCTTTGGTTTCCAAGTATGTTAAAATTTTTAATTGATTTTTATTTAATTGCTTTTAATAATAGACGTATGAACACTGTGTCCTTATACATGCTCCTTTTCTTAAAGCTTCATGCTTTCTTTAAGGAATATGCATTATCGATGTTTGCTGGAAGCAGACCTCTATATCTGTATTTCTTATATGAAATTTTTTTTATCCCTTTGAACAAATCTCCTATAGATGATCTAATCGCTATTTACTTGATCTGGCACATTCAAATACAGATGTATTAAAAATCTTCCACGGTTAATCTTGCTTTAGTTAACTTCTGATTCTTTCAGTGTTTATATATTTCAGGGTTTTATGTCAGGTGCATACAAAATTATGCTTATTGTATCTTGTGATTATTTTTTTAGCATGATGCAATGTCTTTCTTTATCTTCAGTAACATTTAAAAAATTAAATTATATTATATTTGCCATTAACATTGTAAAAGCTTCATTCAATTAATGTATGCCTTGAATATCACTTCCCAGACTTTTCTTTTTAACCTTTCACTGTCCTAGAAGCCTTCTGGATTTGGTTTGTTGCTATTGTTCATTTGGTTTAATCCAATTTGATGGTCTCTGTCCTTTAATTGGTAGGTTGATTCAATTTATATTTATTGTGATTACTGCTCATACATTCGAACTTACTTCTACTGTCTGGTTCCTCTGTCAGTTTTTACTTTTCTTCTCTTTCTTCTTCTCTGCCTTCTGTTGGACTAATACAATTTTCTATGATCTTTTTGTTTTCTTCTTTTTTGCCTGATGCTTTTGATGGCATTTCTATTCTTTTAGCACTAACCTTATTTTTATCTGTATCTCTCATGCCCTCCAGAACAAGGCAACAACTGGAGTACACTTGCCTATCAAATCTCTGCTTCTACCCACCTCATTCATTTATCCATTCAACAGACACTGACCACCTCCTCTGTGACAGGCACAGCGCTAAGGGTTGGAGTTACAGCAAAGCCAACTCCTATCTCCTGGGGCGCTGACATGGTAGTAGGAAACCAATATACTCAAGCCTCTTTCTCGTGGTTATTGTCCAGAACTCCATCTTTAAAAAAAAATAATAAAATGCACAAAAACTTGCTTATTTGTTTTTCTTCTTCTATAACCAATAATTGATTAGATTAACCAATTTACTTCCGTGTCTGCTGTTGTTTCTTGATTCCATTTGTTTTTCAGTCTGGATTCATTATTCTTTTTGCTAAGTGGCTCTTCTGAGAGGCTTGGTGGGTAGTGAGCTCTCTTGGTCTTTGTATTTCTACAAAGGACATCCATTTGTCCCCACTCTTGTATGATAATAAAGCTGAGTAGAACTCCAGGCTAACAGGTATTTTCCCAGCACTTTGACGACTCTGCCCGTTAGCTGCTAGCATTGACCATTGCTGATGAGAAGTGGGCTTTCGACCTAAACGTTCCTATATAGGTAATAAGTTGTTTCTCTGCGATAGGACCGAAGGCTTTCTGTTTATCATTAATGTTCTTCAGTTTCACAAAGATACGTCTATGTATGGATCGAATTTTATTTCTTTTTTCTCAGAATATCTTTAATGTGTGGACTCATAGCGTTATTCAATTCTGGAATACTCTTCTTTTTACCTGTACGGTCTTCAAATAATGCTTCTCTGGAATTTACACTTTCACACTTTCTTGGCTCTTTATTGGTGCATGTTAGAGTCTCTCCTACCTTCCATGTCTGTCTGGTCTGTCTTTCTCAGTCTGTTTCTCTGGCCTTCACCCTAGTATATTATATAGTATTATCTTCATTTACTCTTTGCTTGTATTTAGTCTAGAATTTATCCTATTCATTGAATTTTTAGATTATAATCATCTTTTTTTTCAGATTTCTAATTCTTATTTCTCATACACTCCCGTTCTTCACTTATTTATGCCCGGTTATTGCTTCATCATATTTTGTTAATGTCTGTGGATGATTTTTCTTCATTGGCCTTTAAAGATCCTAAACATAACTCATTTTAAAATCCTTTTCATTTTGTTATATGATTTTAATTTCAAATTGAATGAATTAATTACATTGACCTTCCTGATATTGATTTTTCTGCCGAGAGTTCAAGTTTCAAAGTTTGTTTTCTAGGCTCCTGCTTCATGGCAAGTTTCTGTCTCTGGTCTCCCCTGGCTCCCACCCTCCACATCCCCAGAGCCCACAGTTCAGAACCAGGTCCTGGAAAAACCTCGGGGATATTTCAGAATCAGGGAGCAGTCTAGCGAAGTCCTCTTAAAAGGATGCATCTCTGTCCTCCCACCTTCCTCCCTGGACATGCAGCTATGAGAAGACAGAAACCTTGCCAGCTGTTGGGGTAGCTTTTTCCAGCTTTTTGTTTTTCACGTGGGGGAAGCCCCACCCTAGCTCTGCTTTTGGGCAGAGACCCAGTCTCCATTTCCCTACCATACAGCACTCCTTACCCCTGTGGCTCCCCAGGAACTGTAGCCAAGACCAGCACTGTCTACTTATGGCCAACAGCCCCGCAGATGCCGAGGTGCTGGTAACGAGGGGAAGGTCTTCACAGCACGAACTGTCAGTGCTGCCAAAGTCAACCCTCTTCCCATTTTGGTGGACTCTCCCCAGACGCTCAGATGGTATCAGCAGCTCCAAACAGCACTGCGTTACAGCTCTTTCCTTCCCTCCAACAAAACCCGCCCTTCTCAGATCTCTCTCTCCTGGATCCCTGATCATCTCCTCTGTGCAAAAGTTAACCGGACTTCCCTAATTCCACCCACACACTGCAGCTGTGAAAAATTATGTGTGAGGGAAGAAGTAGGCTCAAGTGTGATTTTATATCTAGTGGTCTCTGGTCCCAAGATGAAGGAAACCATTCTTAAGGACCATCTCCAGGTGCAGGAAAAGGCTTGCATCCACCATAGAGAACCTGGAAGCCTTGGGTTGGCGAGCAACAGATAGTAACTTCAGTATTCTTTGCCACCCATATTTTTCCCATCAAACTTTTAATAAGCACAAAATATATTGATTTGAATTTCATCTCCCTTCATTTTTCTTCTTTTGCATACATCAGCCAGAAGCAGGCGGCAGGAAAATTCAAATGTTTGGACCATTTACAGGCTGCCTAATCAGTTCCTAAATGTGCGACTTACCGTCTTTTCACAGAATTTTTAAATGGTGAGGGAGCCCATGTTTCTGGAGGAAAATAATATGAGGAAATCAGAAGTGTAATATATTGACCTATCATAGTCAAAGAATTCTGAACCAGCCAACTGAAATCTAGCGCAGTTTTGCAGATTCCAAGGGACAACAGCAAACAACTTTCATGCAGATTTTAAGTATGGTTTCACATCTACAATTTACTGCTATGCTCTGGCTTTTTAATACTTTTTTTATTAATGTTCCATTTTTTTTTCCTGGTACAGGAACTTCACTCATCATTCTTAATATTTCTGCTTTACGTGGAGCTGTCAGTAGTCATTTCCTTGTGGTAGAGATGCAAATAGCCTCAGCCTTCCTCTGAGGATGGCCAGGTCCTGCCTAATCCCTTTGCCAGGGAACAGGGCTGCATGAAGAACCACTGAGAATTCGGCAAGAGACTGAAAGCTCAGCAGCTAAGAGAGGCAGTGTTTTGGAAGAAATAAGCTCAAAGAAATCCTTTAAGTTGTAGCTGTCACGAAGATGTTTACAGCATGGGGCCCTGCTGAATATTTCCCCTTAAATGACACCACTGTGTCCTGACGCTGGTGCTTTGGAAACACTGAGCAGAATATTTGAGCATATTATTTTATCCATATTCACCCAGCAAGTGTATTTATTGAGCACTCATTCTCAGCTCCAGACTTTTATGACCATTGCTTCCTATGACCTCTCTTTCCTTAAGGAAACAGGGTAGGAACTGGCCCGTGGAGGAGGGACAGGTGATAGCAGGTGATTCACGTACAATCAGGTCAGTGTAAGCGCAGATGGCAGCCTTAAACGGACAGTCACAGAGGGCATGGGCAGGAGGGGGGCTATCCTTCCATGTTGCTTTGAGGTCAAGGTAGCTTTTCCGGAAATGAGGTCACAGCTTTGTTACCTGACCAGGAGAAGGACACACCTCACCTGGGCTCTAGTCTTAGTGTAGCATCAAGCCCTCACCTTGTCTGAGCCAAATCAGTCTAGTCACCTCCTACCCCAAGTAAGGATCTCAGGCTCCCTCATTCCTGGTACCCTAGGTTACTATGAAGACATCTAACCTAGTTGGTCCAAATATAAACCCCCAAAACTGCCAGGAAAGGGGCGGAGGGAGGTAGCATCCTACAGCCTTGCTACTCCAAGTGGGTCCCCCAACCGGCAGCATCAGCACCACGTGGAGCTTGTTAGAAATGCAGACTCTCAGGCCCCACCCCAGGCCTCCTGAATCAGAATCTGTATTCTGACAAGATCCCCAGGCGATTCCTGTGCCCAGTGAAGGTTTGAGAAGCTCGGACTTAGGGGCATCTACACAGGTGGGGAAGAAAGTGCCAACCTCCCCCAAGTCCCCAGCTTTCCCGCACACCTTCCCTAGCACCCTTGTCAGATACTGTATTGCTTTAGGCAGGGAGGGATTTGGTGAGATTGCCCCAAGGAGGAGGTGGGTGAAGGAGGCAGCTCTCTGGGAAAGGCATCTGGGAAAGGCCAAGAGGGTAGGTCAGGTTCTAGACACACTGAAGCTGAGAGGGCAGGACCTCTTGCCCTAGAGACATCCTCTGCAGGAGGAATTCCTGACCTGCTAAATGGACACCCTTGTCCCACGCGCGGTGAGAAAGTTGCTCTCAAGCCCGCAAGGCCAGGCTGCTCATTGGAATCACCTGGCAGCTTTAAAACTGCAAAAAATCCGGTCCCACCTGCAAGCACTCTCTTTAAAATTGTAGGGGATGGGGCCTGGAAACCCTGATTAGTCAAAGAACCCATGAGATTCCAATGAGTGGTCAGGGCTGAAATCCACAGGCTAAGGCAAACTTAGAAAATTAAATATAGAAACTAAAGTTAGACATGCAAAACTTTAGGCCTAGTCTAGCTGCTTTCTTCCCACTGCTGGCCTCCTCCTCCTCCTCTCCCTACCTCCCCACATGGCAAAAGCTGGAAATAGTGAGAGACGGAGGGAGGCTCCGAGAGTTAGGTCCTGCTGGCAGACAGCCTGTTGTGACCTAAGAGTAGGTCCTTGTCTAGCGCAGAAAGAATTTAAGAGGGAGCCATAGCAAAGAGAAAGCAAGATTATTTAGAGAGATGTATGTTCCGTAACAGAAGCGGTCTTCTCAGAAGGGAGAGTAGCCCCAGGGCACAGGATCCTCTCAGAAAGGGAGGGGCCCTGGAGGTTGCTGGGGGGTTTGTTTTTATGGGCTGGGTAATTTCACATGCTAACAAGTGGGAGGGTTATTCTAATTATTTGGGGGAAGGGGGTGGGGATTTCCAGGAATTGGGCCACCTCCCACTTTCTGGCCCTTAAGGGTCAGCCTCGGAACGGTCCTGGCACCCGTGAGTGTGCCATTTAACGTGCTTATGTGTTACAATGAGCCATAATGAGACCCCAGGTCCATTGGAAGGCGAATCTTCCGCCATCTTGGGCCTGGGTGGTTCTAATCAATTTATCCCGTATCCTCACCGGCTGTATCGGTCTTTTAACGGTTGTGCCCTGCCCCCTTCCCTCTGGTCTCACTGGCACATCTCCCGTGGTCACAGGGCCTGGGTGCAAGTGAGGGGCATTTCTGGGAAAACCCAACATGACCCTCCAGGGGGCCCGGTGTGGCTCCCCCCAAGCCCTGCCAGCCCAGGGCGCACAGCCCAGAGTCGGCAAAAGTTGCAGCAGCTGTGCGGCCCTCCCCTCCCACACCGCTTCTCTTTTTTATCTTCAACTATTTGTTTTTCATATTTCCTCTTAAACCCCTAATCTCCCTTTTACCTGTCAGAGTCCCTTCTGGGATTCTCATTTTATAAGTTCCTATCACTTGCCTGACTGATACAAATTTGTTATTTTGATTTTTTTTATTTAACCAATTTCAGACCGAAATTTTAAACCAGCTAGTCCATCAAAAGCCACTTACCTGCACACATGAGGGGGTGGGTGGGTGGCAGGCATTTTGCATAAATCTGTTTCCAGTGGGTGGTAGGAAGTAGATGTTGTGGGCACCCGCTACTGTGCAAGGAGCAGCGTCAACTCAGCTCATGAGACACCTTCCCCGCTGTGTAACCAAAGCAAAAGTGTGGTTCTAAAGACTTGGGTCTCCCACTTCTCCAAACCCCCGACTTCTCTACCTCAGCTATCAAGGCATCTGTAAGATCCTGCTTGTAAGGGCTTGAACTTGTAAATACTCCTGAGAGGTAGACAATGAGCCCCTGTTACTGCTTTTTGCATATTCATTTAGGAGCTTTGTCCTGAAGGCAGGAGACCCCAGAGAGGCCACCTGGGGCCCCAGAGAACCTGCAAGAACCAAAGAGGACTGAAGAGTAGAGTAGAGAGGATGCCCAGAGGATGTTCTTTCCTGATTTTGGTTTTGTGTTCTTGCTTTAGCTTTTTCTTAGGGCTGACTCTGGATAAAAGGTCGTCTCCACCCGGAAAGAGTCTCAGGGTCAGGCCAGCGGAGAGCTCTGTAAGGAGGAAACTCTGTCTTGAATTTCTCTCCTTCCCCGCAGCCCCAGCAGAGTGCTGGGGACATAAAAATCAAGTGAACAAATGAATATTGGGAATAAATGGACAGCAGTTACACAAGGAGAGATGCTGAGCAGGGAGAGTGAGGGTGACAGCCCTTGAAGGCTCTGGCTGCCACCCCCTGGTCGCTAGCTGTCCTCCACTGCTGGCTCGTATGGCCACCCTGTGAGCACAGAACACCACAGAGAGGCTCCCTGCCCCCCCAGCCCCCCACCTTTTTCCACATCAAGCACAGCACCACGGGCTCTGTGGTGAGTGGTGGGGGTGGGCGTTGAGACATGAGACCTTGTGACCAGATGGCTTAATTATCAGGGAGAAGTGAGGCCACCTGTCTCAACACGACTTAACCACTTGTTTCAGGAGCTCTCACTAACTTCTGAGAAGAGAAGGAGCAGGTGTGAGCCAGAGGATATTTCTCTTTCAGGCCCTCAGGCTACTTGTTCAAAATGGACAGAAGTTATTTGATTTCTTATGAACCACTGCTGCTTAGCAAGGGACCTTGGACATGGTGTGGGACTGAGCAGCCAGAACAACAAAGCGTATCTGAGACTTGGGATCCGGGTCAAGAAGAAGCTGAACTTGGAAGCCCAGACTCTAGAAATTTCCACGTTTCTATAAGAGGAACGAAACAGCGCTCTGATGTCACACACGCACGTGCCCATGACCTGTCTCCCCTGAACAGTGTAACCATCCACCATCCTGCAGACGCTGATTTTAAGGACCTTCAGAGAGTTCCTAGGAAAATTTTGTTTCAAACTAATGCAACCCCCTAATATATGGGAGATCAATCATTTACGGTGGCAGTAAGAGCAAATGGTTGTAAAAATGAAATCGCTCTGGCATGAAAATCACCATTCGTTGATGAAAGCACAGCTTCAGAGAAATGGCATTTATGAGCTTTAAGCAAACAAATCTTAAATTGAGCAGAGGGAGGAGAGAGAGATGCCATCATCTTGATTTAATACAAGGGTGCCCGCTGGGCTGGCTGTGTCCCTGTTAGTGAGGGTCCTCCTGCTTAAAGTGAAGCTCTCAAGAGCCAGCCTGAGTGTGAGTGAGGCTGCTGGGAACTCGCTACTGAGGAAATCGGGTCCAATGGTACCTTTAGTCTGCCCAGAGGTCAAGAGACAGGGGACAGCAGGGAGGGCATATTTCAAGTAGAGTGCATGCTTAGCGTGCAAGAGGTCCTGGGTTCAATACCCAGTACCGCCTCTAAAAATAAATAAGTAAACCTAGTTGCCACCCCCCCACACCAAAAAAAGAGAGAAAAAGAGACAGTGGGCAGCCAAGCAGTATCCTTATTTTGTACGTACTTCTGAATTTATAAAATGTGCTCACAAGTATCGTCTCATGCCCTGGTAGCACCTTTATTATCTAGAACAGGCTGTGTGTGTGTGTGTGTGTGTGTGTGTGTGTGTGAGAGAGATCATCAGAACAATGTCTTCCTGCCTTCCTGTGACTCTACCACGTGAGTCTTGTGGGGAAGCAGAGCCCTCCTCCAACTACAGAAGCTGAAAATGTGAGCCGTTTACTTTCCCAGTCTCCCTTTCAGCAGGGCACACGCATATGACCCAGGCTCGGTCAAGTGAAGGTAATCCATCTGGAATTCTTGCCTCTGGAGAAGCAGAGACAGGATGTGGGCAACTCAGTCACATCTAGCATCCAGAGATGCTGAGGATGCCACGGCTCTGGCAGCATCCATGGTCCAGGGATATGTTTAGTGATGAAAGCACCCGAGTCCTGCAATCCAAGGTGGTGGACTCTATTCTCATAGGTCTTTTCTGTGCCAGAAATTTTTTTTTTTTTTGGTTCTAGAAATTTAATCTCCCTTTGCTCCTCTGCTTTCTGAGCCTGGATCTCCATCTTTCATGGTAATTTTATCAGCTACTAAACAATCTTCCAGAAAATTGCTTTTCCGTTTGAATGAGAATCAGTGTCTGTTATTTGCAACTTAGAGAAGGCAGCATATGCAATTCAATGAGTGAAAAGATGTTAGGTGGCAATAAAACTAGGATTTAAAAAATAATCATTTCCAATTCTGGCCAAAATGGAGTTAACAGGGACAAGATTTATCCTCTCATTTTAAGCCGCTAGAAAACTGGACAAAATACAGGAGCGATATTCACACAGTGCACGACAGGCCGTGCAAGCCTGAGGTCCCAGGAAGGAGGGAAAGGTGAGTTGCACGGTTGCGCCAGCTAATTGCCTACAGGCTGTTTCCAGGCCATTGCACAGCGAGGGGTGACCCGAACAGAGCCAGTTATCTTGATGAGCTGGGGAGATGGAGACCAGAGCTCAGAGAGGCCAAGGTAGTTAGAATTTGTTGGGCAGATAGTAGAGAGAAGAGAGCCGCACAAAGAGAGGACTGGTCATCTTAGAAGGGTCCCCTGGAATCTTTGAGCTCTCATCTACACATGCATGAGAAAAACCCTATTGATTGCCCAGGAAAGAACCTCCTGGAACAGTCACTGAATAATCACTGAAGCACAGACAGGGTTAAAATGGTCTGTGTTCCCTCCATCAATCCCTTCCTAAAGATTCTGTAAATATGGGTTATCATATAGACTCCTCAGAGGGTTATCATCTTACTTGTAAATTAGCCCGAGGCTAAAGGCTAGTCTGGAATTGCCCTCACAAACCTTAAAGTCAAGTCTCCGAAGAATCCAATTGATTCTAAGTAATTTAACTGAGCACCAAACAACAACCGCAAAAACAACCAGGATTTAAGGAAACACAACAAAATCCAGCACCTGACAATGTAAAACTCACAGTGTCTGGCACCCGATCAAAAACATGCCCAGGTAAGAAAAAAGCAGAAAAAAATATAACCCATAATGAAAAGAAAAATCAGTAGATACAGACCCAGAAATGACAGATGTAGTGGAGATCACGGACATTAAAAGAGCTATTATGAATATCCTCGTTCAAAAAGGTAGAGGAAAGCGTTGCCTTAATGATGGAGAGAAATAAAACATATCTTTTAAAAGACCCAATGGAATATCTAGAGATGAAAAGCAAAATATCTAAAGTAAAAAGCTCACTGGATGGGTTTACCAGCAAATTACACACCGCAGAGGAAAAGACTGGTAATCTTGAAAACACAGTAGTATAAATTATCCAAAATGAAGCACAAAGGAACAGACTGAAAGCAATGAACAGAGTATCAGTGACCTGTGGGTCACTTAGCGTATGTGCAACTGGAGTTCCAAAAACAGAGGAGCGAGAAGGGGACAGAAAATTTTTTGAAAAAATAATGGCCAAAAATGCTCCAAATTTGATTAGAACAATAAACCCACAAGTTCAAGAAGTCTGACAAACCCCAGTTGGAACAAACATGAAGAAAATCATGTCAGCATCACAATCAAACTGCTGAACGCCAATAAGAAACAGAAACATTCTTCACTTCTGAGAAACAGGAAGTCACTGCGGTGAACCCCAGCTCATTCTCCAGTCAAGTACCTTGAGAAGTGTCCTAGGTGGTTCTGCTGACCGAACCTAAGAGTTTGCCACCTCAAAATGTATTTGGACAGTGAGAAGGCATAATATATAAAACATCAGGTCTACAGCTCCCCAGGGATTCTGCCACTTCTTTGGATCTCATGAAGACCCTCTCGTCTAAATTTTCCACCTCTGGGATCTTGGTCTGCAAAGAAATCTAGAAGTGTCTAAAGATGCCCTCCTCATAAGAAGACTATGGTCAGAGAGGTCATCTGTGAGGACAGATGCAAGAGATCTTTTGAAAATAAAATTCAAAACCAAAGAGAAGAATATTTTCCTTGGGAATCAACATATTCCACTTAGTTTCTTAAGATCCAGGGTCATTCATGACAACTTCTAACACCACAGCTACCTCGCGCCTGGGGGCCAGAGGGCAAGTATCCAGCAAGCACTTTCTACATGCATGGAAGGGAGCTCCTTTATGGGTCTTCGCTTGGTTTTAAAATGTTCCACAGCAGTTTATTCACTGAGCCTTTAAAAACCAAGAAAGTAGAAAACATTCCAAGGATTAAAAATACGGGAAAAATTTTTTTTAAAAAATCAGAAAATAGAACAATTTCAAGGATTAAAATATGAAAAAATGTTTTAAAAAAATAAAAATCAGTAAGTAGAAAACAGTTCAAGGATTAAAAATCTGAAAAATGATCAATTTAATGCTGTTTTCCATTTTTATTTCTCATGTTGACTTGAAAAGGCATCTGGCCTATGTGCAATGCATGAAGTGAGACCACGAGGCATAGCTTTGCACTCGAGGGGATTCAAATAACCCATCTTAAGGATAATTTGTCAAATTTGAGAGTGACTCACAGGCTCCCTTTGGGTCTTTAATCCACGAGTGAGCTCCACTCGACTGCTTCCAGTGCTGCCAGGTAGAAGCTCTAAATGGCAGCCTGATTCTGTTATGATCCATTTCTTCCTTAGTGAGAAGTCAGTCTATCTGCCTTTAAATCTACTGATCTAATCAAGAGCTCTTGAAATTGATAACCAAGAGGGAATGGATACCCAGCCACAACAAATAAACCGGATGCTGGGGAGGCTATCAGTCATGTCGTGGCGAAACAGAGAAACCACAGAAGAAGCTCCCAGTGACTCTCAGGCGAGGAAGAAGCTCAGATGTTTCTGTCTCTGCGTGAATCAGGAAAGGTGGATAAGAAATCAACCTGAGGTTTTAAAGAAAGCAGGAATTCTTCCTCAGAGATGGGTTTGAGAAATGAACTGACAAAGGGATACAGCAATGGAAGGTTCTATGTTTTTCCAAATATGAATACCTGGTAAAAATCCTGTGGTACGGATATCGACAGACTGATTCTAAAGTTTACACAGAGAGTCAAAAAAGACCAAAAATAACCAACTCAGTACTGAAGGAGAACAAAATTGGAAGGCTGCCACTACCTGACTTTAAGTCTTACTATAAACCTACAATAATCAAGACATGTGGTATTGATGAAAGAATAGATAAATGGATCACTGGGACAGAGTAGAGAGCCCAGAAATAGACCCACATAAATAGAGTCAGCTGATCTTTGACAAAGCAGTAAAGGCAACACGAAGCAAAGACAGGCTTTTCACAACAAATGGTGTTGGAACAACTGGACATCCGCATGCAAAAAAACAAAAAAGAATCTAGACACAGACCTTACTCCCTTTATAAAAATTAACTCAAAATAGATCATACACCTAAATATAAAATACAAAACCATGAAATTCCTGAAATAGAACAATCTTTGTGATCACGGATATGGTGATATCTTTTTAGATATGACACCCGAAATTATGATCCATGAAAGAAATCCTTGATAAGCTGGACTTCAGTAAAATCAAAACTTCTGCTCAGTGAAAGACAATGTCAGGAGAAGTAAGACGAGCCACAGGCTGGGATAAAATATTTGCAAAAGACATCTGATTGAGGACTATTATCCAAAACATACAAAGAACTCTTAAAATTCAATGATAAAAAAACAAACAACATGATTTAAAAATAGGCCAAAAACCTTAACAGATACCTCACCAAAGAAGGTATACAAATGGCAAATAATCATATGAAAGGCATCCCACATCATATGTCATCAGGGAAATTCAAATTAAAGCAACAGCGAGATACCACTACACATTTATTAGAATGGCCAAAATCTGCAACACCGACACCACCAAAATGATAGCAAGGATGTGGAGCAATGGGAACTGCCATCCACTCGTCATGGGAATGCAAAATGGTACAGCTACTTTGGATAAGAGCTTGGCAACTTCTTACAAAACTAAATGTTCTCTTACCATATGATCCAGCAATCATGCTCCTTGGTGTTTACCCAGATGAACTGAAAATTTACATGCACACGAAAAACTGTACATGAATGTTTATAGCAGCTTTATTCATAATTGTCAAAATCTTGGAGGCAACCAAGATGTCCTTCAGTAGGCGAATGAATAAACTGTGGTACATTCACACAGTGGAATGTTTTATTTCTAAAAAGAAAGGGGCTAACATGACATGAAAAGATGTGGAGGAACCTTAAGTGCATATTACTAAGGGAAAGAAGACAATCTGAGAAAGTTATCTATTGTATGATTCTAACTCTACGACTTTCTGTAAAAGGCAAAACTACAGAGACAGGACAGAAATCAATTGCTGCCAGAGGTTGTGGGGAGGGAGGGGTGACCAGGCAGAGCACAGAGGATTTTTGGGCAGTGAAACTATTCTGTATGAGACCACGATGGTGAATACATGTCTTTATACATTTGTCGAAACTCATAAAATGTAAAACAACAAAACCCTGATGTAAACTTTGGACTTAGGGGGATAATGATGTGACCAGTTCACCAGTTGTTCACCAGTTGTAACGATGTACTCCTATGCTGGGGGCTTTGATAGCTGGGGAGGTTGTGCATTTGTGAGGCAGGGAGAAAGAGCTAGTACTTTCCACTCAATTCTGCTGTGACCCTAAAGCTGCTCTAAAAAAATAAAATTTATTTACAGAAATTCCTGCCGTGTGGCAAAAGCTAAGCTCCTGTGGGGAGATAATTACACCTGACAAGAGGCCAGTGGTGTGTGGTGTTTGGGTGAAGACCGAAATGGAAAAAGCGCAGAAAAAACGCCACAAAGGAAGGCTTGTCACCCAAAGCTCGTGGCAGAGGCGTCCCAGGCCCGCACCGACAAATGGGCTTCTCGTCTTACATCTTCCTGCAGCTTCGTGCGGCTAAAGGCAGAGGCCCTGGGGGCAATTGTCCCTGTGGCGGATGTGTCTGCAACCATGTAGGGAAGCAGATTTAAAAGTCAGAGAAAGTGGAGGTAGAATTCATGGCCAAAAATGATAGCGGAGAATGTTCAAGAGGATTTGGGAGCTTAAAAAATCAACAAGTTCTAAGTAGTCAAATGCCGGTGAGCTTGGGGATGCAAGGGGAAAGCCCTGTTTAATTAAAACCAAGCATCGAATCAACCCTTCACCCAGCTTGACACTAATTCTGGAGGTAGGGAAACCGAGTCTGAGTTAGTTACAAACTACGTATCTAGTAGGTGGAGGCAGTGCTTAAACCACTCTTTCCACTGCAGCCCACCCAATCCCACTCCATGCCTCTTGTTGGAAACTGAGGGACCCTACTGATCCCACAAAAGTGGGGATGGACGGATGTCCACCTGGATTTTCAGGATGAGACTCAACTGACCATCCAGGGTGCTGGGCCAAAGGCTACTTGGTAAGATGAGGAGCTCATGCAGAACCCAGATGCCCATTCATCCGGATGCTAGCATCAGTCTGGTGTGGGAGATGGTGGAGGGAGGGTGGCACAGAAATGTGGCATGTTTCTGGCTTTTTCCTGCCATGCAATCTGCAGATGGCTTCGAGAAGACGAGAAGGAAGATGTGAGCCATCAAGCATCCCGATCACATTTCCTCCCGACTAATTCGTGCACATCTTTCTCAGCAGTCCTCAGTCCTGGCCACAGGAGTCACCTAGGCAGTCCATCAAAGTGCGACACCCAGGTATGCTTCCCCTTATGTGGAGACTCTTCTACCTGGATTCTTTAATACGGTCAGACTTCCTCCGCTTTGCAGCAATGCTTCATTTGCCCAGCCTTGCTTGCTGGGGACAGTGGCAGGTCCAAAATTTTTGCAGAGGAGTTTCGAGCCCACAATCTGATTGTTGAGGGTTGGGTGTGTGTGTTTAGCATCTGCCTAAGGCTGACACATTCATCATCAAAGGGGAAAAGGCCGGACAGACCTGAGGGTTGGGAAATCAGAGGTTCTACCACTAACCTTTTTTAAAAACTGAAGTTTACTTCCATGGTAGAAAATTTCCAGTTTTTGATGGAAACTTAAATCGATCTTAAAACACAGTATAGCAAACACCACTTAACTTCTGTGTCTGTGACACGGAGGTCCTTGAAAGCTGACAGGGGCTGTCAGTCCTTCCACTAGGTGGCGTATTGAAGTCCTCTCACTGTTTCCTCCATTTGGTCCTCTCCCAGCTCGGTGGGTATCCACCAGACACGCTTCACCTTGAGGCTTCTAGGCTGTCGTGAGGTGGAAAAGCAGCTGCCCAGCCAGGTGAGAAATCTATGTCCCAGGAGTGTACGAAAGTTCCCAGCAAGAGATTCTACCCAAGAATCCACCGCCCTGTTGCCGTGCTGGCTTTGTCTGGGTCTCATTAATGTGTTCCAGTCGCTGAGGCTGCAACTGAGACCCCCAGATAAAAGAACATGGCTCCAGCCTGAACTCCCATCACTTCCATTTGTTAAAGACCAATAGCCTCTAACCAGCCACAATTAAATGGCACTGGCTGAGCCTCGTCAGGGTTCTCAGGTGCCTTTGTCAAATTTATCTCAGAACGTCAGGCATGTTCAAAGAATTGCCAAAAAGCTCAGCCACATTAGGAGCTCTTTAAAGTTTATATTAACCAACTATATCACCCCAGGCAGATGATGAAATAGTAACCTATTGACCCAACATTTTAAAATTCCACTTTTAGTTCAGGGAAGAAAAATCTATTTTCCTTAAGAAAAGAGTTTATTAAAGGGAACAAGGGAATAATGTTTTTAGAAAGTATTCTGTAAATCTTTTTTCTTTCACTTTGCTGATTTCAACAGGATGAGGCCCATTATTGTTACAATAGCCTATTTTAGCAGAAAGAAAGGATTAAAGGGCAGGCCGCCCCCCAAGTTCACTCCTGCTGATCTTCGCCAAGTCAGAGCTCAGTCAGCGAGGGACTGGACAGGTGCGTGACGAGGCGCAGGTTACACTGAAGAGGAAAACATATGTAACCGGGGGTGATGCTGACCAAGTGCAGACTGTGTACAGCACGGAGCCAAGAGCATCAAGGAATCATCTGCTTACTCCTCGAGACAAGCCGGAAGGTGAGTGTGGTCCTCACCCGCCATCTGAGGCTGAGGGAAGTTATGCTCAAGGCCCCCAGGTGGTTAAGTGACTTGTAGGGATCCTAAATTCTTAGATCAGAATTGGACAAACCTAAAAGAACAAGGTAGACCACTAAGCTCTGACTGGGAAGGATGTCAACATCACGTTGCTCAGTGAAGAGAGGACTTTCTGGCAAAGTGGAAGGGTGTGTCTGGAAGCACCGCTGGCCACCTCTCTATTTCCCTGACGCTTCCCTGTGTGATCCGGTCCCCAGTAGCATCAGCAGCCCCTGGGAGCATCAGGGGTGCAATCTTGGTCCCTCCTCCCACCCCATCTCCGCCCCTGACCTCCTGCATCAGAACCCGCATCTTACAGGAGTCAGATGCTCTGCATCCTCACCGGCGCCTGAGAAGAACATCCTTCCCGGGGGCCTCTGCACTTGCTGGGTGGTGCTTCCCCAAGACTTAGGTGCCTCACTCCCTCTCATTCCTTTTAACTCTGCTTAGTGTCTTACCCCCCCAGAAGTCTTCCCTGACCCATTAGAAAAGCGCCCTCTATCCGCTCCCCACCCCCTTCACTTTCCCAGATCAGCTGTCCCTCCTGAAATCACACCGCCCTGTAACCTCCACCCAGGCTGGGGCTTAGCAGCCCCAGCACCTGAGACGGCGGCTGGGATATAAGGGCCTGGTAAATATTTTCATGAAGGACTACTTTATATGCAGCACTGTGCATAGTGCAAATGTAACAAAACTAAACCCAAATCGTGGAGATCCCTGGGAAACGGTGAAGGGAGGCTGAGGGGAAAGGGACATGACCCTTTTACTCATTTGTGCTTTTTGCAATTTATCAAAAGAGTAGGCACTGTTATTGTAACTTATCAAACACTTTTAAATAAATTGATCCAACAATCTCAAGATATATCAAACTACAAAAAGAAAGCAGAACACATCTTTCTAAAAAGATTTTAGGCTTTATTAGTTTATCAGACTACACTTCAATAAATAAGAAATCATTTCCTTTTAAGGGCCTGTTTGTTTCCCCTCGGAAATGCTATTATGTTATGCCTGGAATTTTATTTTGGAAACCCAGACGTCACAACTATGTCACGTGGACTACACGCTGTCCCACTAGCAGGCCAGGCCCAGAAACGGCCTGGCTGATTCTGGAAGTGCTGCAGACCCTCAGACTCGGCTGAGGATGATGACCCTGAGCGGCAGAGAGACTGAGCGCATCCAAATCAGAGTCCACAAAAGAAAACAGTCTTTATTGATGAATCATTTATTCGAACAAGACAAAAACGTCTCCACATTGTTTCCTTTTATACAGAAAGTGGAACATTTCAAATATATTAGTTTTTCTCTCTTTCAACAGAATTTGTTTCCATCTGGTCCCAGGAACTGCTTTTCATTTTAGGATTCACGTTTTAGTAACACGTATGCACCCATTACCGCCAAAAGCGCGTACTGTAAAGAAAACACAATGGAAGATTACTATGAGGCTGACAAATAAGTTTGGCCTATAAACGTATTCAGATAAAGTTTGGTCAATACTGGACTGAGGACAGAATCAAAAGATGACCTCTTTCCCCATGCTATGTTCCCCAAGTGAGCTGTTCAATAACACATGAGAGTTAAAACGCCCCAAATATACTGATGGGCTGAATATTAAACGTCCGACAAACACAGATAATGTACTACTCATTCTTACGTAGGTGTTCCTATTGTGTTTCAAATGATTTTTTTTTTAAAAAAGATACTATTTTGTTGAAGTTGTGAGATAAGCATTACTGGGTTCATTGGACTCCTTTTTTTTTTTTGTATGTTTAAAGATCTCTGTAATAAAAAGCAAAAAATATATAGGTGCCATTTTAGAACATACTCCATGAACATAAAAGGTGGAAGTAGCTACTTCAAATTAATTTCAGTGTCGACAATTTAAATGATTTATGTTATTGTAGTTAACTACACTCTGTAGAAGACTTCACTAGCAAAACATTTTAAACAGACGGCATCTTTACAGTTGCACATGTTAAAGCGCCCCTGTTGTTTGTTTTTTTTAAATACAGACGTACACATAAATTCCTACCTTGAATTTTGGATAGTCATTCATGATTATGGTGACCATACCAACATATGGTAAAAACCTAAATTGTCAGGGAAAAAAGCCAGAAATATAAAAAGTGTTTGTTATAGGATGATAGCAACACTTGAAAACACTATAAATCAGCATTAGGAAAAAAAAAATCGCCTCGGGAGACACCACTGATTGGAGCCATAAAGACAATACTCACTCCTGTCTCAAAAGGCTTTTATGAGTGAAAAGCATCAGTGCTAAGAGCCAGGACAATTTTTTAAGAAGGCAAATCCCGAGCTAGAGACACTGTGTGTCTTCACTTGCTGCAGCCACCAGAACGGAATTAAAATACTTAGTTGAGCCCCTTGTACGACAGAATGCACCACTTTCACAAGCCCAGTGCCGTTTTTCTTAGTAGAGAAGTTAAGATTCAGATGACTTACATAAAAACTGCAGTTAGAGAAGGCTTTTAAAAGCACACGAGTGATTAGTTTGTAGCTGGAAGGACCCTCATGATTTTCATTCCATGGTACCTTTCAGATGTAACAGGCAAGTTTGTTGGGCGCTGAATGCAAATGTGAATCCCGTAACTTGTGCCCAAACACGACTATGGTCCCAGAGATAACAAACCAGCACAAGCCAGCCAAGGATCGTGCTGAAAAAACTGACGTCAACGTGTAATCAGTGTGACCCAAGCCTCAATCACGTCACTGATGAGAAATAAGGTAACATGCCCTGAGTGCCGCCGAGTGTTCTTCAACACCAGCAGCTTCAACCTCTCACTTACACAAAGCCTATCACCTAGGTGTCTAAAATAGAGGACTGACCAGCCCCAAGTCTCTCATCTCCCTGCTGGAAATGCAATAGAGAGCAAATGGTTAAAAGCTGAGCAGGGGAGGAAAGGGGAAGAAAGAGGCCTTAACCCGCAGTCTGATGAATAAAGCTGAATCTTAGAAAATGTCACCAGTGTTCTCCAGCCTGATGCAGCCGATGGGATTTACATAAAAGGAGACATTTCCAACAAGGGTTAAACATAAAAAGGGTCACCAAGAGAGGGGAAGAATAGCCTTTTTTGGTATTTAATAAGAGGACAGACTCTCCGCTGTGTCAACCAGAAGCAGAACTCATAACTGGAACAATTATACAAAGTTGGGTATTAAAAAAATTTATCACAGAACTGTTTTTAGTCATAAGAAACAGGAAATAATCCAAATGTCCACCAAAAGAAGACTAGTTAAATAAGGTATGATTCTCAGAGGAACAGCATGTAGCAGTTTAAAAAGACACATGTAGACTTAACAGAGAAAGTGATTTCCAACCTCCTGTGGGGTGAAAGAAATACAATTCTTCTTCGTGAAAGTGTGTGTATTATATATGCGTGCACATACCTGTGTGGGTGCAAGGCCTACCTCGGGTATTCAGCACAGTGTTAGACCGTGGGGAGTCTCTGGGAGGATTTCCTACAACTGTTACTTAAAATCTATAAATAACTAATCTCTAGGTGAGGATTTATTTCAAAAATAGAATTAAACCCATGATACAGACAGCATACCTGCATTCAGTTTCAGATTTTAGGCCCTTAGGATGTTCTGAGTTACGTTTAGTCTTCACAGTCCAAAGCAGAGCTGCTCACAACTCTCCTGACATAGAACATTTGTAATGAACGATGATTCTACTAACTTACACATTTGGTTTCTTTGTTTCTAAGTACTTCTCTGGTTTCTGCATCTTCTGTGGAGCATAAAAGTTGACCCTCACTCACCCTCTGGCTCTTCCCACCACGTCCTTCTTTTCGAGCCAGTTTTGGCCCTCTTTGTACAAGCCCCTGTCGTCGACTTCATTATTATCTCCTTTAGTCAGGAATTTGATGTCTCCATTATCTCTGGAAAGCAAAACAATGTCCTTTCAGAAATTATTTTCAGCACAGCATTGTTAGAAAAATATCCGTGTAGCCAACACTTTGCAGTCAGATATGGCCCTTTCGGAAACCAGTCAAAGATAACTTGATCTTTCTTGGTCTAAGAGGATTGCTTGGAAATGACCATTCAGCTAAAGCACAAATCTAATGGCAATTTTGTAGACTTAAATTCTAAAACACTTAAGTTAACCCTGACAACCTAAAAGCATGGGAAAGCACAGGGCACCATGGTGGCAAGGACTTGCTCCAGCACCTGAATCCACCCACTCTCAGTCCTCACAGACCAACCGGTTAACACGGCTGATAATCCTCTTCACTCTGGACGTGAACTTGGTCCCAGATTACACAGATCCTCGCTCGAGGTAATTCAAACATGAGTGCGCTCTTAGCTCTCCTCAGTTTACTTCTCCTTACCAAATATGGACTGTGTTAACACCTTACTTCCTTCACCACTGAGCAAGGTGGTGTACAATCCAGTTTGCAAACAAACAAGAATTACAAACGGTATAAAATCACTGTGTTAAAAAGACAGGTGGGACTCGTTTTAAACATTCTAAACCGGTGCTTGCTCCGCCTTGACACCAGCCGCACCATATTATAGCATCACAGACCTTTAAAGAGGGTCTTCTTTCAATAAGACAAATGAAAAAATGCACTAAATAATCTGATAAAATATTAAAAGTCCACAAAGGTTAGAAATCATGCCAAAAGGAGCAAGTCGATTTGCCGCTGCGGTTACGAAGGAAATCAAGAGGCCAAAAATCCGGGCTGCCTCTCACAATCCATGCAAATTACAGCAAATCATTATTTCCCCAGCTTTGAACAATTTCTCATCTTTGGAAATTGTTTTAAAAGCAGGTGAGAGTTCTGACACATCGTGACTGAGCACATTTCTTCGTCAGTAAGTTAACAAGTAGACACCAGCTAACGTTAGCACAGTACTGGTGTGTTAACACGAACCAGGACAGGGCCGCGCTAATGTTTAGAGTAAAGTGAAGTGACTATTTTAAGAATCAAACATCTTTGGGGAACACCTGGAAGCACTGAATGGAATGAGAATCTAATACAGGAAGTGTATAAATAGTTACACACGCACACTCCATACAAATACACATACCTGATTTTAATTCCATAACTCATGCAGGTAAAATGCTACACTAAGCTGCATAAAGGTAAATGTAGCTTAAAATATAACATTTCTGCTAATCATATGACTGTATTCTCTCATGGAAACTGAATATATTTGAGCCAGAAGTAATTGTTTCTGGTTCCCAAGAAGTGTCTTAATAAGTCATCACTGGCATTTAAGGGAAAGGCAAAGCCATTTTGGGAGGAAAATTAATGCAGGATATGCAATGACCGAATCATGGCACGAGTTGGGGAAAGGAGCTTTTATCCCTCTGGGGCTAATCTTACTGTTGAGAATGCCAGTCAGTCCAAAGTGACAGAGAAACAGTAGCTTTCTACATTTCAGAAGGTAACTCTCATATCAAAGTCCTCCTCAATTACAATGAGACTTGATTTTCTTTGAGACTCTTTCCAATAACTACTATTACACAAGAATACATTCCATCTTACATTGTGCAGCAGTTTAGGGTTTTCAAGTGCTTTAGTGACCATCAGCTCACTTTGTTCTCATAATCACCCTGTGAGTTGCAGTGGATAAAGTAGCATCGTTCCCACTGAACACGCTGAGCTGAGCAGCAGGTGCAAAGCCACCCAGTTAATAAACGGCAGACACAGGAACACACTCGGTGCTTCTGCCACTTTCTAATCAACCGTTAAAACTGTCTCCCCAAAATTTACGGAACAAAACCCAAGAGAAGTAAAGCGTCTTTACTTTTCATGAACTTTGATTACTCTGTGAACTATTGGAATGTCTCGTCCTTCCACTTTAAAAACAACGATTTCGCCAGCTCTAATCGGGTCTTCCCGGAAATTTGTTAGGAACAGAAGGTCGCCCCTGTGAAAGGCTGGCTCCATGCTGCCACTGGAAGGAAGCAGAAAATCACATCAGAAGTACCCTGGGTTTGCCAGGCGAACACGTCAATTCATAAAGAATGTAACGTACCAGTCAGAAGGTCAGCTTTCATCACAGTCATGTAGGTCGACGAGCTATATACAAGGGGCCGCAGGGGTTTCTCCTGACCGCTCATGGGGACAACGGTCAGGGACAAAGGGAATCGTTTCTTCTCGGACTTAAGTGTGAAAAGGGCACTACTGGGCCCCTCTGCAGTTTGCATCAGGTAGAAAAACAACTCAGAATGATGTGGACTCTTTGGAGTAAAAGCCATTTTTTAGCCTCAAAGCCCTCCATCTACCAATACTACTTTCATTCAGAACTACAGGCTCCGAAGGTGGTTAATACTCTAGGGCAGTTCTCACATTTTGTGGTGTGTCCCCAGCACCCAGGTCATGGACATACTTGTTCACGGAACGAGAAACAGACTAATGAATACACTTAGGGAGGATGATCTACCGAAAGCCAAGCTGAAGGTTGGGACAAGAGTCAAGGCCAAGTCTTCCGACTCCTGCAGCGCGATCCTTTGAACCGTGTTCTGCAGAAAGCCCAATTCTAACAAAACTCGACTGTGTTTGACGTGAGGCCCGTGAATAATCCCACAGAGTACCAGTCTAAACCCACGCCAAAAATCTTCAGTGGATTCAAAGTAAAGTGTAATCTAGTGGAAGGTGAAATCATCAAAACAGAACTCATTTTCTATCCGCCTGTGCTTTGTTTTACTGCATGAGAAAGTCAGTCAGACTAAACACAGGGGCTGTGGAGCCAACGACGAGTGAGTATGTCGAGGGCAGGAATGGGGAGAAAGAACCAGTCTGATGAAGAAATGGGGGGCTTGACAAGGTGTGGGTTCACAAGGGGAGCCGCCCCAGACGCTGGTCCACCCGCCCCTCCCAGCCCCTGACCTTAAACCTGGAGCACAGGCGGGAAGCAGCCCAGAGAAACGCAGCTGAGGCCAGCCTGTCACCCCGCACCTGCTGACAGCTTTATTTTTAGGGGAAACCAGTGACTCTAAGAATGGTAATAGGTCCAGCACTCAAAACCAAACAAATCTGAATTTCAAAGGGTAGCGAGGGCTGGAAATATACATGATGAAGAGGAAAAGAAAGAGAAAATATCTAAGTAAAAACAAACCTGGGTCTCCCCCTCAAGCCCAACACGGAAGTTTATTTTATCATCTTCTGAAAATACAACGTAATTGCTTCAGGGTTTCATTTCTTTTAAAGAATAATAGCTAAAATGCTTCAGATATTTTCTTTATCTGTTGCTTCATCTTCACTCTGACAAAATTCCTGAAGACACACAATGGGGAGAAGTTTCTAGAAAATCATCGCAGTCTGTGACAAGGACTGCGGTTAAAAAAATTAAAAACCTCCGTGAACAAGTCTCAGAGGCAGGAAGAGCACACCGCAGCCTGGCCTCAGACAGAGTCATCATCACGTCCCATGAGGAAAGCAGTTCTTTGAGACGTTTCACTAATGACAGCTCATCGTTGCTTTCCTCAAAGGCCAGGGATGCCCCCAAGGTCAGTGTTCTCCAAGGTCACACATCCCTCGTGACGTCAACAGCTAATGCTGACAAACCAAATTGCTTTAGAATTATAAAGGATGCTTTAAGAAAAACAAGCCCCCAGGTACTGCAGGTACTGCGACTTCACGAGAGTTTCTGCACGCGAGTGCGTCCATGTGACGGAAGGAGAGCCAGGACATCTGGGATGGAGTCTGGCTCTGCCAAAACTGCCACAAGCAACTGTGAGATGCAAGCAACTTGGCCTCGCTGGGCCTCCGGTTCCTTAGCTGTTAAGTGACAGGGCCCATTTGAAGTTGAGGGGTTTAATTTCTTTCTTTCTTTCTTTTTTTTAAAGCCTTAAAAATACTTCCTTCAAATGAAATCTTACCAGGTAAAGTATAACCACATAAAATATATAAAAGTGGAGCTGTCACAAGTGAAGCAAGGTTAAGGTGTCTACAATCCATAAGCATGGTCCCCTTCTCCCTCCTAACTTACCCTCCCAGACCCTCGGGCACCCTCGGAGCACAGCGTGAACCCAGTGAATGAGAGGCCCCTCAGCTCTGTGTGTGAGCTCTGCTAGCCTCGGGCTCCCCACTTTATGGAAATGCTGTCTCTCTCGAAGTGGGCCCCTTGGTCAGCCACAGAAGGGTGGCTGGCTGTAGCCCCATGACGTGGCAGCAGGGCGAGAGGAAGGGAAGGGCACCGGCTTGGAAGCCAAGAACCCTGTGTGCTGGGTTCTCCTGCCCTGACCACCTGGGACCCTCACCACGTACGTCACTGCTGCAGCCGCCACTCCCCCTGTAAAACCAAAGGGCTCCACTCCCACTGCAGTGAGACTCGGTGATCCATAAGACACACTGCACAAAGCATCTTCAAGCACCTAATGGCTCCCAAACATGTGATTTAATTTCACATTGATTATTAAGTTTTTCCCCTTGGATGATTTCATAGCTCCATGAAGTTAACCACAGTATTAACTTTTCTAAAATAAAGATGCTGTGCTTTTAAGAGTAACAGTCTCGAGAAGAGAGGAGCCATCTACTGCAATATGGCTGAAGAAATCTGAAAAAATATGACACGATGCTACGCACTGGGGATACCTACTTCCTGCCTACTTGGTACAAAGAAAACCAAGTAATAGTTTTCAATTAGTTATGTTTAAAAATCAATTTGTAACAACAAGGTTCTACTGTACAGCACAGAGAACTATATTCAATACCTGGTAATGGCCTGTAATGAAAAAGACTATGAAAAGGAATATATATATACATATATATATAAATGAATCACTATGCTGTAAACTAGAAATTTAAACACTGTAAATTGACTATACTTAATAAAAAGATCCACCTAAAAAAATCAATTTGTACACAAATAATGCATTATTACTAAATTATTAAAATGTCACCTTGCATGGTGGCATCAACATGATGAAAGGCCTAAACATCTATTGCAAAAGGTAAGATTTTTTAACAAAAGCCAGAAAAAACGAAACTTTCTCAAAATAGATACCAAATAGAAGAAAACTCTAAAACTCTCTCCAGTGAGAACCCAGAGTCTGGGCTGTCCCCACCGCGCCTGGGTCCCCAGGGCGGCAGCCGCAGGGCGGCCGGCAGGACCTACCTCAGCACCACCACGATGGGGCTCTCGCTGCCCGTGAGGACGATCAGGCCTTTCCAGATCATGAGCGCTGAGGACACGATCATGGCAAAGTTTAAAACCTGGTAGTAGAGCTGGAATGAAAAAGGCCAAACTGAAAGTGAGAACCAGTGGCAGAATATTCACTAACTCTAAGCTGGAAATGTGCTTGTTTTTGGGAAAGAAAAAAAAAAAGGCAAAAAAAAAAAAAGCTGTGATTTTAGGACATGAAACTAGTTTGCATAAACTACAAAACTAGGTAGAATTTCAACTTCTGTCCATGGAAATGCCCATATACCATCTCTCCTTCAATAAGAGAAAAAGGGAGAAGAAAACACACACACACACACACACACACACACACACACACACACACACACACACAAAACCAGAGCAACCTGTGGGGCCCGCTCTGCAACAGCCTCGGTAAGACCTTCCTTACCTCTCGGGAATCTCCCAGGACCTTCAATCCTGAGGGTGTTACCACCAGGCTTCCCGCCCCAGTGTAGAGAACCAGGTCTGACCTGGGGGCCCGGCACACTCCACGTGGTTCACCTAGAACCACCTGGCCCCACGCACGCCAGGACGGCCCCAACTGAGGCTTCAGAGTCCTGCCGCACTTAGCCATGAGGCATCTGAAAGTACAATTTAAAAGTAACAGAGCAGAAGGGTGTAGCTCAGTGGTAAAGCACATGCTTAGTACACATGAGGTCCTGGGCTCAATCCCCAGTACCTCCACTGAAAATAATAATAAAATACAAATTAAAAAAATTTTTTAATGAACAGAAACTTTAAACACTCTGCATGTTTAGAGTTTCCATAAATGTTTTAAAAGAGGAGCAACAAACATCTGGTTAAGAACACAGAGGGAAGGCCACCCAAGGAAGGACGTGGTTCTAAGCT
Source organism: Camelus bactrianus (assembly GCF_048773025.1). Classification (NCBI taxonomy): domain Eukaryota; kingdom Metazoa; phylum Chordata; class Mammalia; order Artiodactyla; family Camelidae; genus Camelus; species Camelus bactrianus. Next base: position 17,813,466 of record NC_133568.1, on the reverse strand, counting down.
GACTTCACTCCACCTGAGACCACTGAGCTGGGACCCACAGGGCCGCCTCCCTCACTGTCCTCCAGGATGGCTCCTCACTTGGGTACCTGCCTCAGCCTTCCTCTTCAGCACTCCTGCGGCTGCTCTTGGGATGTGAAGAGCGTGGATGGCCCAGCCAACATTCTGGCGTCTCAATTCCTGGACCTCCTCACCTCCCGAGCCCCTCTGCCTCCCCTGTAACTGCCCACTCTTAGCAGCACACCTGGCACTGACACTACCCCATCCCCACGGCTCTGGTCCAAGGAGGCCCTTCCCTGCGCACAGGCCTGTGTGTTCACCCACACGCAGGACTCTCGTCCTTGCGGGACCCCCACCTCCACCGCCATCTCTCCAGGCAGCACGCAGCCCCTCGCAGTTCAGTGCCGGCGTCCTCCATAGGGACTGGCAGCAGCCCCTACCCCAGGACTTCTGTTTACTCCTCCGGAAAAGAGACTTCCAGACCTCTAGCTGGGAGGGGAAGACCTCTGAGGAGAGCTGGGGGGGGGACGCCTAGGGCTCTAAGTACACCCCTCCCCCAGCCCCATTCTGGAGACATTTGGTCCTGCCAATGCTTGAGTCATGGAGGCTTTCTCAGGGGACGCAGTGAGGACTTAGTCCTCAGTCCCCACTGCTGGCCCGGCTATGTCAGCGGCCCCTCTTCTGTATGCCAGCGTCTAGTATTTGATTTGATCTTGTTTTCTTTCCTGGGCTTCCTATCTTGGAGTAACGGATGCCTTTTTAAGCTCCCCTGACTGCATATAGTTTTAGTGGTATATCAGAGCAAGTGAGATTAGATCCCAGCTACCTGCCAGCTTTCCAGAAAATCCTTTTGAAGTGAGTCTGGAACTAGGACTCAGATCATGTGATTCTGGACAATACTGTTTTCCTCGAATATCCAAGTATAATTTTAACTGAGACAACGCAGGGTGATGGACTCTTTTTGAGGATTGAATACAGCTTAAAATGCAATTTTAAGCACAGTTTAAATATCTCTGTAAATAGTTTTTTTAATGCATGAGGCCTCAAGAAATGGGGGCTGAAGGCACTCAGGAAGTCCTAGTAGGGATGTGGCAGGTAGTTTTACAGGGTTCTGACTTCTGAGAGTGTAGACCAGCCTCTATAGCAATGGTTCTCAAACTTCAATGTGCACCAGCATCCCCACGTAGGGCCTGAGAATTTGCATTTCAAACAAGTTCCCAGGTGATGCTGAAGCTGCTGGTTCGCTACCATTGGTTCTCAGCCTTAGCCTCCCTTTAGAATCACCTGGGGAGCCTTTGGAACATGGTCTACCTGGTCTCTATCCAAGACCAGTGGAATCAATGGGAGGGGAGGGGTGCTGTGCTGGCATGCCTGTTTCCTCAACAGCTCACAGCGGATCCTGATGCACAGAGAGGCTGGACCACTGCACCAGATCTTCTCCCTCCCATCACCTTAAGTCTCTCTCATCTGAAATCTTCCACCTCACATCCTCCGCGCAGCTTTTACACCCTCTCTCTCCTTCACAGCCAAATTTCTCAAGAGTTTCCACCCCAGGATTCTCTCCTTCTTCACCATCTAAGTCACTCCTCAGCCTTCAGACTCAAGTTGCATGCTCACTAAATCCAATGGACAACTGTCATCCTTACCTTGCTGAGCTTTTGGCAGCTTTCAACACAGATAATCCCTTCTACACGTTCTCTGCCCCTGGCTTCCAGGATGGCATACTATACTCTCTGACCACCTTCTTTTTAGTCCCCCTGCCAGTTCCTCCTCCTCTAACTGGACCTTCAAATGCTGGCGTTGGGACCATCATGCTAACTATTCCCAATACTGAGATTTCCAACCGCCTCCCTGACACGTCCACTCGGATGTCCTTACAGGCACCTCCAATCCAACATGATCAAAACTGAACTTACTTCCCCACAAAGCCTTCAGTGCTCATGATCCCATCTCAATAAATGGCATTACCACCCCTACTCATTTATTCTATACATTCCATCCTCTGAACGTTCCTGGCATCCACACAGTCCCCTCTCTCCTCCAAGGCTCATCCAAGGCACCAGCACAGCCTGTCAGACACCCTGAGAGCCTCCTAACCAGCCTCCCGATGTCCAGGCACACCTGTTCCAATGTGTTCTCCACGCTACACTCAGCGCTCATTTTCAAATGCACCTCTGGTCACTTCTGTGCCCTAAGAAAGGCCCTCTGACTGCATCCCACACTCTGAGGATGAATATGATCTCTAAGGCCCTGACATGGGCCCCTACTCCCCAGCGTCGGCAGAAGCTCACTGCACACCAGCTACGCTGCTGGGATCTGCCAGGGCTTCAAAGAGCACATGGGCCAGGTAATAAATATTTTAGATTTAGGGGCCTTATCATCTCTGCTGAAATGACTCAGTTCTACTGTTACAGTGAGAAAGCAGCTAGAGACAATATGTTAAAAAAAAAAAAAAAAAGAACATGGCTGTGTTCCAATAAAACTTTATTTATAGAAACAGGCAGTAGGCTAGAGTTTGCCAACCTCTGCTATAGACCAGCCTAGGTCCTCCTGTTATATATTCTCACTGCATCCTGTATTTCTTTATACCATCCATCACCTTGATAATTACGCATATAATCACTTAATGTGTTTTTCACAGTAAGCTGTAAATTCCACAAAGGCAACGATGATTTCAGCCTCATTCACTGCTGTATCCCCAATGTTCAACAAAGTCCTGGCTAAAAGTAAGTACTCAATTTGTTAAAGAAATAGTGAGAAATTCATGGTGGACACATACAAACTGGTAGTAAGAAAAACACTAAAATCCCACTAACAAGAAAAAGAGGCAAAAGCTTAAAACTATTAATATTCCAAAGAAGAAATACACATGGTGAATAAATAAAGTGTTCACACAACACCGTAAATTAACTATACTTCAATAAAAGAAAATTAAAATAAAATAAAATCTTCAAACTAAATCCTGCCTCCACCCTTCCCTCTTTTTCAGCCTAGTAAACTTAAAGTTGTTTTTTCATTTAATGCTCATACTCAGTGCTTGGTAAGCATATGTTGTGGTGGGGGTGCAAGCTGCTATAACCATTCTGAAAGCAATTTAGTTTCAAGCATTAGTAACAAGAGGTTGCTCTCGGTCCACTAATAACTACGTCTAGGAATTATTCAGTCTAAAACAAAGGCAGACAGGGAATTATGGCCCAAAGATATTTACTACAGTCTTATTTCTAGTAACAGGGAAAAGGAAATAAATGAACAACAGTAGAGAAATGGCTGAGTAAATAAAGGCAAATTACTGCATCATCTCAAACAATGAATAAAGAACTTTAATGGGCATGACCACTCAAGACATACTGAGTGAAAAACGTAGGCTGCAGTAGGATTTCCACAAACTGTAAACAGTTTATAAAGCAAACACAAGGAGATCCCCGAAGATGCTAACAGAGCTTATCTTACGGTTTTGTGTGTGTGTGTGTGTGTGTGTGTGTGTGTGTGTGTGTGTGTGTGTGTGTTGGCAGAGGGGAAGTAATTAGGTTTTATTATTTATTTTTAGAGGAGGTACTGGGGATTGAACCTAGGACCTCGTGCATGCTAAGCATGTGCTTTACCACTTGAGCTACATCCTCCCTCCAACAGAGGCTACCTTGGCACGGTGGAATTATGAGCAACTGAATTGTCTTCTTTAAACTACTCTCTATTCTTTAAAATTCCTACGATGAGCAAAGGTTAATTTCAAAATCTTGGAGGGAGTGGGGGATTGTTTAAAGTGCAATTGGACAAGATAGAGGCCATGAAAATAATCATTTTGAAGAGTGTGACAAAACATGAAAACGTATTCTGATATGATCATAAGAAAGGAAGAGCAAAGCTCAAAACCGTCTCTTGCTAAAATTACTATTGTGTGAAATTATGTAATTTGAGGTAATTGTGAAGGTTACAAAAGTAGGGACAAAGGGTGAATTAAAATAACTAAGATATTTTTATTCAATAAGTGAAAATAGGAAAATAAACGCAATTCAAAATTAAAATTACATACACTTTTTTCAACTCCTTGGCTACTGTGTCAGTAGCAAATTATGAAACTAAATTCAATACCCAGGAGAGCAAAAAAGGAAACTGGGGTGCTAAACGGGTATTTTTCAAGTGTTGGGCTATTATATGTTAAAGTGTTGCTTCTAACCTAAAATCAGCCTTGCAGATCACATCAGTCCAAAGCAGAAGTTGCTCACTGAGTTCACATTCAAAAACTTCACCACCTGCTTCGCTTGACTTAAGGGTTTAGTAAAAGACCATTGTTTCATTATGAATCACAGCTCTGATTAGGAAAGCCCAAGACACAGTTTTCAAGAGATTGCTATTTTTATACAAAGTTTCAAACCATGGGGCTCCACTCTGATAAAAGCAAATTATAAAATATTGCCACTTATCTAATAAAGACCAAGAATATATTTTCCAGTATAATTCTGTATGCTTGAAAAATTCACTGAAGGGTATTAAAACCAAAATTCATTAAAAAACAAAAACAAACAAACTTCCTTTGAACAAGACATCTGTTTGCTCAAGAGATGGCCAATTACACAAAACCTAACAATCAAGCTAACCACAAAAGCACAGATCACCGTTTCAAACACCACCTTTAAGGGACCCATCAACTGAGCCTAGCATTGCAATCCGGGTATCTAGAAAATGTAATTTTGATGTAACTACTAATGACAAGCTCACTGGAATCTAAAATACACACCCCACATGTCACTGGTGCCTTTTGCTGCTGTTCATCTTAGCCTCCCAACTCTGTATGCTTGGCACTTAAATCACCCCAGCAGAGTTTAGAAGCAGGCTCACACTCAGTCTTTGTCAAACAGAGATGAAATAGCCAATGTCTAAGAGTTTTTAAACAAATATTTCAGACCAGACATTGTGGCTGACAGAGCAGCAGAAATGCCAGTAGCTGTTGGTCTTCCTCTCTTCCTCACAGCAGAAACAAAGAGTCCTTGTTTTTGCATGTGGCTCTTTCCTTAATTAACAGTAAGCAAGGGCAGCAGAAAAGGGAGGTCCCACTTCCAAGACTGGTGGAGCATGCATGCCTGACAAGATGTCATAGAATGCTATTTTGGAGGGAAAAAGAAACAAACAAAAGGACAGAGCTTTAAAAAAAAAAAAAAAGTACGAGGAAGCAGCAGTAATGAGCTTCGGAATTTAAATTAGAAGACTAGCAAAATGTAGGCAATGCAACCAGATACTAATGGGCCCCTAAATTTAGACTGGGAATATAGTGATCTTTCAAAAGGCAAACTGGTTTGGGGACTGATGCATTCATCAGAAGGCCTTCATTGAGAGTCTACAATCAGTAATCGGTACCAATTTTAGGGACATTTTTAAAACCGAGCCAATTAAGTCCATATTTTTAAGTAAAGCTCTGCTTCCTGGGGGATTTTCCTGTGAACAGCATCAATGCTCAAGGCATTAGGTTTTTCAAGCTAGTGATAATCTCTGCCACAACTCATCTTAATCACAGGAACTCCCAGGAGCTCATCTGACATGCACTCCTAGAAACAGCCAGTTCATGAGATTCAAGCCACCAAATTCTCCCACAAGACTGCACTAGTCTGAAATTGTACTTGGAAAAAAGAAAGAGGAGGGTGGGGGAAGAGAGGAAAGAAAAGAAAGGAAAAGAAACACACATGCCCAAAGGAATAAGTTGTGTCCTTCCATGGGCATCACCCCACTGCTCAATATAATGGAACAAATGAAACAGTATACTGTCAAAATCATGAGAATTAATACCATTTTCAAAGACAACCAAATCTCCCTAGTAGGAAGGTTCCCTTTTTCTTCGAATTATTATTAGTATCAAGAGTAGCATCAGAATCCACGGTATCCATCGTGATGTCCGTGCCGTACAGGTCCCCTAAATTCTCTATCTAGAAGCTTAAGAATCACATTTTTCCCAGCTGAGGGGGCATCCTTTCTAGGCCCTACTCACTCCTGCCTTATACTGAAGAGATAAAGACCCAAAGACAGTGATGCTGGCCAAGAGTTGGCTAAGGAGAGAGTAAGAAGGAAGTTTTCCTCCGAGGTCCTCTCAGAGAGGGGTGAGAAATCAAGCCTAACTGCCCAAAGACCTCAGGCTGCCTGCCTCCCGTAGTCAAGGCGCTGCCAGACCACGGAATCTGAGAAAGAAGTTAGGGAAGACTTCTTGGAAGCCCCTTGGCACACTCACTCAGTCCACAGCGACAGAGCACCACCAGCGGGCTCTCCCGCACAAGGAGCTTCATTTAGTCCCAACGCCTGGTCGGGAAAACACTTCCCAGGATGGGAAGAAACTGCTTTGGCAGGCATCGCTGGACAGTTCCCTGGGTCCCGAAGTTCCTCCCTCCCGCCAGCCTTTCTGCCACTTGCATCCGCGTGCAGCCTTCCTCTGGACGTCAGGCCTCAGAAGCCCCACAGAGAAATCTGTTCCCTCTTCCACGGGGTGGCCCTTGAAATACGTGCGCAGATAGCTGTCACTCGCCGTAGAGTCACCTCTCCCCGCTTCCTCAACCACACTAGACATCCGTAGGACAGGGGTTTCTATTTCTCTTCCCTTTCCGGGCCACTGTCCCCTAAATACGCACATGTCAGTCAGAGCAAGAAAGTGCCCGCACGTGGGTCTGTGAGGATTTGAACCCAGGGCCCCCGAGAGCCCAGGGCGGGAGCCTCGGGTCACTGCCAGCCCCAGTCGCGGGGCGCTTTCCTTGCGAGAGCCCTACCCGGGGAGCCCCGACTTCCCGCTGTCGCAGCCGGTCCCGGTCCTCGGGCGCGCCCCGAACGCGGGCCTTCGTTACCTGGCGCTTGTTCATCTTCCTCAGGTCCCCAAAGATGTCCAAGCCGGACGCAGGGAGATGCGACCCCACGGCGCCCGCGCGCACCATGCCGGGGTCTCTGGGGGCCGAGGCGGCCCGCGGGCTCCGGGTGTCAGACGGCAGCGGAGCGCTGGCCCGGCCCCGCCCACCAGCCTTGCCGGCCACTTGACCGGAGACTCGCTTGGGCGTCTGGGAATCGTAGTCCTGCGAGTCTTAGCCACCGGTGTACCTGGAAGGAACTGGGAGAAAGAAAACTACCACTCCCAGAATGCTGCGGGGCCAGAGCCTCGTCCAGTGAAGACCCAGGGCTCCCAGGGAGGGGAGCGACTGGGTTCGAGAGCCTCGTTGGACCCTTTCGAGGGAACGTGGGGGAGCGGGTGATCCTGCATATATCACGGGCAACTCGGAGAAGGGACTCCTCAAGAAGAACTGCGCTCCCCAAGACTCTGGTCAGGCGCCAAGAAGACACCTAAAGCTCCGTCGCGCTCACCTCGCCGTGTATCTTGGCTATTGGATGACGGCGACGAAGGAAGGCGGGGCTTCTACACGGGCGGTGGGCTGTGCTGAATCCGGGAGGAGCCTAAAGGTGGGCTCGGCAGGTGGGCAGGGCCTGAAGAGGCGGGACTTTCCAAGACGCCGAGTTCCGCGCCCTGCCAGCGTAGTAGGATTTGAAAGCAAGGAAACAAAAGGATGCAAAAATATACTCTTGAGCGTAGCTATATCGCAACGGCTGTTAATTAAATGAATAACTTTATGCACGAGGAAACAGATGCCCAGAAAGGTTAAATGGCATGGCCAAGGTAAAGTGGCAGAGTGTGGAATACAACTAAAATTTTTAAATTTCCAAATCCTGGATGATGGTAGGCCCGATTCTAGATTATCACTCACTCATGTATGCATTATTTATTTCATTCATTTATTCACAAATCTTTCTGGAGCATCTACTATGCGCCTGGCCCTATTCTAGACACAAGAAATACCAGTGAAGACACCAGGAGACATAATGAATAAGTAAATTATACAATACCTAAGGAGTGGTGGTGCTGTGGAAATAAGAAAAGCAGATAAGAGAGAAGCGAAGCTCTGGGGGAAGGTCCCAGGTGACAATTTAAAATATTTTTAAAGTTGACTTACCAGGAAGCTAGTGAAATGTATGCTTTGGGACACTTCATTTGCAAAGGCCCCTTCCAAAGCCTTGAAGAAAAATAGTCGTATGGTTTTGTAAAATTTCAAAAGGAAGATATTTGAATTGCTATTGGTTAATTCCTGTTTCTTTGCATTCCAACTGCCCTTCCCTCATACTTCCCTTCGTGTTGGAGGAACAAGGAGCATTTTGAGGATCCAGCTAAGGAGAAATTGAGTTGGAGATACATTTAGTTTGGGTTTAGTAGATATATTTATGATTCATGGTCATTTCTTGCCATCCTGGTGTAGGAATGGCTTCTAGGAATACTGTCATCCACTCCACCAATTCACCCAACATCGTAGCAGGAAGCTGCCCTCAGGGTGGTAGCCTGATATGAGAGTGTCCTACAGCACCTGGATTTGGAAGTATTGGGTAATAGAAACAACAACAATGCTTGAAATGTATGGAGCCAGAAGCTGCATAAAATTCTTCCAGACATCAGATGTATAAAACTGTCATCAATCAGGAAATACAGTGATTGTTAAAACTAGCACTAACAGCTGCTGGAACCAAGATGGTAGGAGTGAAGGTATTTAGATGTGTTCAGATGCTGGATATATTTTGAAAGTAGAGTCCACAGGAGTTATATAGACTATGAAAGAAAAGAAGTTAAGGCTGACTCCAGGGTTTTTAGCCTGAGAAACCGGAAGGATAGAGTTGCCCTCAGTTGAACCGAGGAAAGCTACAAGTGGAGGTTTGTGGGAGAAGAGTCATCGCTGTGACCAACAAACCTGGGGCCTAGGTTTTACCAGTCCAATGCCCTTAGGTCACATCCTTTGGACTTTGCCTCCTTACTCCTGCTTAGATTAAGCACCGGGTAAGGAGCAATGCAGAAAGACATTGGGTGGAAATCCCCATGTACTGTCCAATCTTGGACTAGTTGATTAACTTCCATGAACCCTCTTCCTCATCCATAAACTAAAAACTATATTGGTTACAGCCACTTTGGAAGACAGTTGGTTAATTTCTTATAAAACTAAACACACTCTTACTGTAAGATCCAGCAATCATGCCCCTCAGTATTTACCCAAAGGTGTTGAAAACTTATGTCCACACGAAACCTGCCCATGAATGTTTATAACAGCTTTATTCACAATTGCTAAAACTTGGAAGATACCGAGATGCCCTTCAGTGGGCAAATGGATAAACAAACTGCGGTACATCCAGACAATGGGATATTATTCCATGCTAAAAAGAAATGAGCTATCAAGACATGAAAAGATATGAAGGACACTTAAATGCGTATTACTAAGTGAAATAAGCCGATTTGAAAAGACTACGTATTCCATGGTTCCCACTATATGACATTCTGGAAAAGGCAAAACTATGGACACAGTAAAAAGATCAGTGGTTGCCAGGGGTCAGTGGGGAGGGGCAGATTGGCAGGGCACAGAGGACAGTGAAACTACTGTCTGATGCTGTACTGGTGGGTACATGTCATTGTACACTTGTTCAAACCTGCAACACCAAGGGTGAGCCCTAATGTAAACGAGGGACTTTGGGTGACATTGATGCGTCAACGGAGGTTCATCAATTGTAACCAATGTCCCCCTGCGGTGGGGGATGTTGGTGGTGGGGAGGCTGTGCCTGTGTGAGGGAAGGGGATATATGGGAAATCACTGCTTTCCACTTGATTTTTCTGTAAACTAGAACTGCTCCCAGCAAGTGTAAGTAGCACTCCAGGGCGTGGATTCCCAGGGATTCCCATAAGCCCCAGCTCCCTCCTTCCCAGCCCCAGGCCCCCCCACCTCAGGGAGCCTCCCCAAGGTCAGGAAGCACACACCTTAACTCTTTCTCCAGACTTCCCAGTGGGGCCTGTGGCTATCTACAGGAATGACTGCTCACTGAGGAAAAGGAAATACCCAGATCATTCGGGGATTACCCTACACTGTCTCTAGATTGATTTTAATTCCCAGAGACCAGAAATGTGACTGTGCCCACAAGTCACAGTAGGAGCTTACGGTGGTCGGGTGATAGACTAAGTCTTAGCTGAAGTCTGACTCACAGGGGGACCAGTTGATGTACCGACTCACCTAGGGTTATTTCCTCAGTTCTTGGATGTATATTTGGAATAGATATACTTGCCACCCTCAGAAGCCCCCCGACCCCATTCTCTCTCTGATCCAGTAAGGTTGGTTTCCAACACCTCAGCCCCGTGTCACGAACCCTGCGGAATCTCGGCTCTCCTCGTGCTTGGTGGAGAGTGGTAGGACTCATTCTTAAATTCTTAAAAGCACAAACAGGAAGCCATCTGATGGATGACTTGGAATCCAGTCAGCCCCAGCAGGGACACTGGAGCCATGCTGGGTAGAAATGAGTCGCATCATCTCAGATCTGAGTCAGCTGCATCTGGCTAATGGTGCAAGACACCAGCATTCTGAGTCGCTCTCTGCCTTTGCCGTCTTCTGCATCTGTGGAAGGATGTGTCTCAGAAGGACTGCACTGTTATCCAAGGATGTTCTCATCAAAGGGTGGAAGTGTGGGCTGCCTCTCCCTCCTCCTCAATCTCTCTCCCACGCTGATGCCTAAGTGCTCTTGTCAAAATAAGCCATTTGCCAAACTGCCACCCTCTTCTATCCCAGCTGATTCTTCTTTTATATATATTTATATATTTTGAAGTATAGTCAGTTTACAATGTTGTGTCAATTTCTGGTGTACAGCATAATGTTTCAGTTATATAGGAACATGCATATATTTGTTTTCATATTCTTTTTCACTATAAGTTACTACAAGATATTGAACACAGTTCCCTGTGCGATACAGTCAAAACTTGTTGTTTATCCAGCTGATTCTTCTAATTACCTTCCTGTGCCTTACAGTTATTGCAACCAGCCATGAGGAATCATATGCTAAGAAATGTGTTAGGGATAGTAAGGAGAGAGGGTGAGGGAGAGGGGGAGAGAGAGCAAGAGAGAGAGAGAGAGAGGGAAAGAATGAGAGGAAGGAGGGAGGGAAGGAATGAATGAACGAGGGAGAAAGGAAGATAACATTCATTAACAAAAGATGCTCATTTCGATTTATGTCCCATTCTACTTGACCATCATGAGATTGTAAAATTTGACTTCAAGTTTACCTGAATGCTCCATTTTTTTTAAAAGCTAGGGAAATGGTTTCTTACATTTGCTCCATTAGGTAGGCTCAATACTTTCTAAAAGAGTTTGGTAGACACAGGAAGCAATCCCCTGTGGAGCCAGGTACCCTGGAATAAGACTCAGGAGATCTGGGCTCTCCTCCTGGCCTTGCCCTCACACAGCGGTGTCACCATAAACCATCCATCTTCCTCCTTGGGCCACAGTCTTCTCATCTGTAGAAACACAGACGTGACCTCCAATGTCCTGTGGCAAGTGTAAGTCTCACTGTATTTTCCTGTAACTTAGAAAAGTTATATTAAAGCTCCCTTCTGCCTGGTTTGCAGCAACTTAATATAGTTACTTTCAGTTTTAAAACTGGGTCACTTTGAGATTTTTGAGTCTTCCTCCCTTTCCTCCCCAGTTTGCTGATACTCACAAAATAACTTGCTGGAATTTTGATGGAATTGGTCTGAATATATAGGTCAAATTGGGAAAAACTAACATTTTTAAAATACTGAGACTTTCCCTATATAAACATGGAATCTCTCTCCATTTATTTAGTTCTTTGATTTCCTTCACCAGTTATGTGTAGGTTTTGTACATACTTTGTTAGATTTACACCTAAGTATTTCATTTTTCTGGGTGCTAATGTAGATGGTGTTATATTTTTAAATTTCAAATTCCACTTGTTCATTGCTGCTCTACTAGAAAGTGATTTATTTTCATATATAACCTTGCATTCTGCAATCCTGCTGTATATAATCACTTACTAGTTCCAGTGTTTCTTTTATAATTAGAAAAAAATTTCATTTTTAACAGCTGTTTGCAATTGGTCTTCTGAGATGGAGACAATTAGAGTCACATTCTCGTACCTTTCTGTTAATTTCAGTAAAGAGAGCTCCCGCAACCCTGTGATTGCCACGAAGCAAAGCTGCTTCTAGAACCCTGCAGAGGGGTGGGAGGTAGAGGAGGGCAAGGCCAGGGGAAAAGCTGTATTCATTAGAACCAAAAAGCCTGCTCTGGCAACGAGACTCAACAATAGAATGTTTTAAAGAACAAAGTTTCTCTCACTCTTGTGAGATGGGTTGCAGGAAGGCTCCCTTCCGTAACTCTTAGGCACTGGCATCGCATGGGTGGTCAAGGAGGATTCTCTGCCACGTCTTGAGTTCCAGGCTGCAGGAAGGGGGAAGAGCACAGGAAGCCGGCCCACAGCTGTCATATGTCCCTGGTGGTGGCACACACCACTTCTGCTCACCTTCTATTGGTGGGAGCTTGATCACGTGGCTGTACCAGCAAAGGAGGCCGGAAGTGGCATCCAGCGGGGCAACCATGCGCCTCACTACTGAGTAACTGCTCTCATGGGTCTGCTCTGATGGACAAAAGAGAACAGGGATGTTGGTGGATAAATACCAGTCTCTCTCACAAGGAGGGAAAAGGTGAGGAGATGGAGCAGGGGACTTAGGGAGAGAGAGAAATGAGGATGGAGAAGAAAGAAAATTATAAGGAGAAGAAAAAAACTCCATTAGCTGAGAGAAAGCACTGGGGTTAGGTTCCGATTAGTCCCTGCAGATCAGCCAGGCTCTGCTTGTTATTCTGGGGTTTGGGGAGGGGGAGGTCTGGGACTGCAGTGAGGAAGGCAGGCCTGTTTTATTGCCCTGGCCGCACTAGCCGGCACTCAGCTTCACCTTACAGTTTCTAAATTTGTGCTTCAGACTTTTAAGATTGTTTTCCTTTTGTTCCCTCTTATTTGACCACTTTGGTCAAACAATTTGACCAGACAATTTGAACAGAAACAGTATGGAAAGTGGAGGGTGGGGTTGGGGGAGTCCTACTAGCTTGAAAAAAAATATAGCATGCTTTTTCTCCTTCATATGGTGATTTAATATTTTTCAAAAGGTTCTTACAGATATTGTTTCATTTCCTTCTTATAACAAAACTGCAAAGTTAGTAACAAGTCATGTTGAGGGCTCAGCCTCTGGGGTCCGGTGCCTGATTGGAATCCCTGCTCTGCCATTTACTGGCTGCGTGATCTTGGGGAACTCACTCAACTCCTCTGAGCTTCAATTTCCTCAATATAAAGTGGGGATATTAATAGCATCTACTTCCAATGTTGTTTAGTACCTATTTCAAAGGTTTGCTGTGAGGATTAAATGAGAGAATCCTGTCTGGTACACGGTAAAAACTTTACAGATGGGGAAATGGAGGCTAACTCTGGAGGCTTGCTTAACGATTCAAAATCAGGTCTTCTAACTTCCAATTCTGCTATACCTCAAGGCATAAATGATTTTGTGAGGCTCAAAACAAGACAGAGAAGTGGCTCGCTGGATGAAATGAAAATTAAGATTATGAAACAGCACAAAATGTTTGGATCAGAGAGAGAAATTCAAGGACTAGAGACAGCTGTAAAACAGAACAGAGCCAGAAGAGTAAAGAGAGGAGAGAGAAGGAATAGAAATGAACAGAAGGGGCACAGTGGCTGTCGAGCTGCAAACACCCTGAAGTTACCACTTTCCATAAAATAGAAACTGAGGCACGAGGCGGTCACATGCCCCTCCGGCAGTGAGCACTGCAGAGACTTGGAAGGTATCACTTCCCGCAGGGAAACCTTCTCATTCCAGGAAGAACTGCTGATCCACCACCTACATCAGCTTCTGCCTCCTGGGCTCATGCTGATGTTTTCCGGGAAGGACTTTGGAATCTCCCAACGAGCTGTCCACAGCGGCAGTCAGCCAGGCACGGCCAGTTGAGGGAGGAAAGCACACATCACACATCACACATCACACATCACAATATGTTCTCCTTTCTTTTGTTTTATTTTAATCCCTCTTGGAACAGGAGACAGATAACCTTTCAATAATCCGAAACCCCAATAAAAAGAAACTCTCTCTGAAAAGTACACGGTGTTTGGGAAGGCTTTGGTATTTAATAGACTTTAAAGATTTTCATCAGTCCTCCAGTTTCTCTGTATGCTTTTGCAGGCAATGAGAGGAGGAATATTAGCTGAATAAAAGGTCACTACCCCAAGAGTTGTTTTTAGTGTCAAAATAAATTTGACATAGCAGGGTGGAAAGCTCTAGATAGATGGATAAGCAGTTGCTGACCATACCCTAGAGCAGGTGCAACTTAGCATTTCCCACATACCCAGGCGGGGGAGGGGAAGCTCTTTTAACTCTAGGGTTGCTTGAAATTTTTTCTCCTTTCTGTTTTTACTTCTTTTTTTTTTTCTTCTATGTTCTCACTCTCATTTCCTCTGTAATTAACTTCCAGCTTCATCTGGCTTTGCAGCCACGAACATTCCCACTTAAATATCGCTCTGCCGGTTCTCAAACTTGAGGGTGCATCAGAATTATCCAGAGGGCCGTGGAGACACTGATTGCTGGGCTCCATCCCCAGAGTTTCTGATGCAGGTGGTCTGGCGTGGAAACCAAGATATGCATTTCTCACAAGTTCCCTGATGCTGCTGCTGCTGCCGGTCTAGGGACCTTGCTAGAGAGAAGGACTTGCTTATATAAATCTCCCCAGGTCTCTGCCTCAGCCAGTGTTACCAGATGCTCTGCACTTTTGTGTCTCTGCGGTTCCAAGAGCAGCTTCATCATCAGTGTTGCGGGACTCCATTCAAGTCCCAAAGATGCACCAGTGAGCCTTTTAAGAGGGACTGTGGAAGTCAGTCTGAGGGCTGGACAATGCCAGAGGCCACTAACTCTTGAGCATCTGGTCCCAAAGTGAAGCTGGAGCTGAGCAGTTCCCCCAGTATCCTCTCACCCAGGAACACCAGCGCCCTCCAGAGTGGTCTCCATCACCAAGGACGGAGGTCCAGCATTGGGTGGGGGTAGAAGTGAGGCCGGCGCATCCGGGCATTTGTCTGAGACCATGGGTGTTAAAGATCCAAGGACTCTGAGGTCGAGTCTGACAGGCAGTCCTCATATTGATGATTGAAAAATGAATGAAACATTAGTTTCACTTCAACTGCCTCAGAAAAAGGCAGTGGAAATCACAAAAAAAGGCATGTTTTCAGTTGAAAATAAAAGATACATTAGATTATAAATAATAGATGTATTTCCAAAAGGATTAAGTGGAAATCTTATTCTGGTCCTCACGACATTCCAAATTCCCTAGTAGGCTGGCCATTTAGAGGAAACCATGAATATTCTGACGCCTGTAATTCACAGTTCAACGAGTCTGCAATTGTCCTAGGGAGCTTCTGGTGAGTTTCAAATGGCCATGGGGCCCTGCACTGGTCTCTCAGGTGCTGCCCTCTTGTGGCCACCTGAGCACATGCAATGAAAGCGTTCTACTAGATTCTGCAATTGCATTTCTTCAAATAAGTGGGAGCAGAGCCCAGGAATTGATTTCTCCCATCAACGGGGGAAAGATGATGGAAACCTGCCATGACATAGATGCTTCCACAGGTCTAAAGCAACATAGATGTTGCTTATCTGCTGCTTCATAATGTTTTAGGAGCAGAGGAGTTAAGAGAAACCATTGAGGCAGGTAATAATGATTTTTCTAGACTTAGTTAAGAGGAAATTTGGAAAGTAAAAAGAAAACATGTTTATATGAATATGTGTACGTCTGTTGTATCATATGTATGTTGTATGTATGTGAGTACATGCATGTATCTTACCATGTCTTCATTTTTACAAATTATAAATTCCTGCTCAGTAGCTATTTTGTTGGGCTTTATCACAGAGATCCTCCGTTAGGTAGGATATATTTATGACTAGAGTCATTTATTGCTTTAATTTGCATAGCATTTTAGAGCAGTGATTCTCAGAATATGATCTTGGTACCCCCTGCCCCTACCCAGAGTCCCTGAGAGCCTTCCAGGGAATCCACAAGGTCAAAACTATTTTCATAACAATACAAAGGCATTGTTTCCTTTTTTACCCTCTCATTCCCTCATAAGTATACCCTGGAGTTTTCCAGAATCTACATGATGCGTGATATTGCAACAGACTGAAAGCAGTAGCTGATACAAGAAGCCAATATTAGCTTCTATCAAACTGGACATCACAGAGATTTGCAAAACTGTAACACAATGGCATTCTTCTCACTACTATTTCTCATTTTGAAAATGTAGATATTTTTCATAAAAATATGTTAGCATATAATAAATTTACTGTTGTATTTAAATGAATTAATAAGTAAATATTTTAAATGTTTTTTCGGTTTTAGTTTCTAATTCAGTAAATGTCAATAGGTATAACCCACATAATAGGCAAAGGCTCTGTGGGTCATTTTGAAGGCGTTAAGGGGTCATGAAATCAAAAGTCTGAGGGTCACTGACATGGAGGAACCATGGGACTGCGGGGTTATTCCCGAAGCTCAGATTGCACATGTGTCCTGGGCACAGATTTAATATTCGAGGAGAGATTTGAGACTGTAACCAGTTTACTTACCTAACCCCAAAGGGTGGGAAAGAAAGGTTAAGTACCACGCTGCTGACCAGGAGGATATCCTGCACTAAACTTTCCCTTCGCAGAGGAAAAATGAGGCTCCTCTGTGTTGCATCTGTGCTGAGCCCAAAGGAGCTGAGGCCCCAGCTGAAGGCGTGCTGCTGTGCGATGCTAAACAAGCTTGTTTCCTGGTGCAGCTACAGGGGTCTCCGACTGAAGGACCCTAAGAGAGCTGGTATGCAGGTGGCAGCCTCCTGATCCTAGTGGCTTCCTTTTCCACATTCCGCTCCATGTGTGGGCACTGCTTTAGTATCGTATGCCCCTAGGAGCAGATTTTGGGATATCCAGGCCATTCGTGTCAATATCAGTGTTTCCTAAAGTATGGTCATCAGAATCATCTGTTTATGGTTGCTAATAAGTAAGAATCAGGAACCTGATTTTCATCAAAATCCCCAGGTAATTGTCACCTTCACTAGACTTTGTGACAATGTAGCCTTGAACAAAGGAAATTATCTGAGGTCTCTCTTTCAGCTATAGTATACTGCCCTCTTAGTTCAGCTGTCCAGTCTTAGGACATCTTCCCTAGAAACTGGCCCCAGGGATAATCTCTTCATAGGGGCAATAGCCCCCCAGCTGCAAGATGCCTCACAGTTCGGGAGAACCACATGCCAAGTTAGCATAGCCTCGATGTTCCAGTGAGAAATATTCACATCCAAGAACAGAGTGGGTTGAGCCCTAACAGCCTCCTCTTTGCCATCCCAGGAATCAGCATCATGACAGAGAAGGCAGGCAGCTGGAAAGAAGGCTGGAGATCACGTGTTAACCTGCCACTCCCCTCTGATGGGGGCTGAGATTTAGGCCATCCTTAAAGGGGACACAACTCCTAGACTCCAGCTGGGAAGGCACCATCCAGGAAAGAGGAGCTCTGCCTTGCAAATCCATTGCAAAATGCAGAAAGCTTTCTCCTGTTCCCCACAGTTGTACGGCTTTCTGCAGCCACACAGGCAAACACTGCTGCTGGCACTCCCATCTTGTCCCTCTGTCACCAGCTCCCCACCCAGGCCTTGATGAAGTCCTGCTGAGAATCAGTAATCTTGTCAAATTCCATCATTTTTTTCAGAGAAAGAAACAGACACGCTGACACCAGCTCAAGATGAAGAGCATGATTTTTTAAATGAACAATGAAGTGATAACTTTCTTGGGACCAGAAAATATGATGTGCCTTTTGAAACAGCACGTGATACAAATAATACATGTTAGGGTTCACTAGCATGGAAATAAAACCTCATTAAAGCTCCCTGCGGTGACACTGCCCCCCTCCTATTGTGATTAGAGCAAAAATTTGGTTGTTTGGAGGATTCGGTCAAGTCCCCTGCTGTAGACTCGCCACACTTGGCTGGGGCATATTTACCAAGTTCAGCACATAAAGACCCAGTGTTACTTTTCTAAGTGCTGACGGCCCCAGGTACAGCACTCTGTCCTCCCCACGCAGGAGTTTGAGTCCTGGTTTGTGTGAACACAGCAATCCTCACCATTGTTGCCTAGCTCAGGGTCTCTCAACCTGAGCGCTACTGACATTTTTTATTGGATAATTCTGCAACCGGGGGTTGGAAGATGGCTATTGTAGGACATTTAACAGCATCCATGGCTTCTACTCACAACAAAAAAACCTGCAGACATTGCCAAATCTCCCCTGGAGGGGCAAAATTACTTCCACCCCCCACCCCACCCCATAGAGAACTGCTCTAACCTTACAAATCCGCCTTACAAACAACTCAAAGAACTCGCAGCATGAAATCAGGAACTTTCACTGGAGTCTTTTTCCCCCACGGAGAAAACATAAAAGAATATTTCTATGGATTTCATCAATAAGATCTGAAAGGTGCAAGCCAAAAGGAAAGGACTGATAATTTCATCTACTCTAAAATGTAAAGCGTGCATATGAAACACACCACATACGAAGTTGCCACAGACTGGGATATTTGCAACACAGGAGACAAAGGATCAGACTTTGGAATACAGAAAGGACATCTCAGGATCAGCAGGAAGAAGACTAACAGCCAATGGAAGAACAGGATACAGCAGGCAGCCTACCACTGCTAGCGGAGGTGTGAGTTTGGAAAGTCACTTTAGGAAACTGCGTGACATTGTCAGGTAAGGTTGAATATACATACACCTTATACTCCTGCAACGATGCTCCTGACTATGTACCCTGGAAAATGAACATATCTCCATGAGGAAACACGTATAAGGAGTTGGTTACAACCATGCTTGCAATAATGAACACTCGAAACAAACCAAACGTCTACTCACCAACTGATAAGTGGATGAACATTTAAGGCCCACATGCACACTGTAGAACACCATTAGCATTAAAAGTGAATGGGCTGACAGCATTGTAAATTGACTATACTTTGATTTAAAAAAAATTTTTTTTAAGTGAATGGGCTAAGCAGCACTATATACAAGAGCCAAGAAATGGAAACAACCTAAATGTCCATTGACAGATGACTGGATAAAGAAGTTGTGGTATGTTTATACAATGGAATATTACACAGCCATAAAAAAGAATAAAATAATGCCTTTTGCAGCAACATAGATGGATCTGGAGATTGTCATACTAAGTGAAGTAAGCCAGAAAGAGAAAGACAAATACCATATGATACCACCTAAAAGTGGAATCTAAAATAATGAGACAAATGTACTTATTTACAAAGCAGAAGCAGACTCAGACATAGAAAACAAACTTGTGGTTACCAGGCTGGGGAGTGGAAGTGGAGGGATAAAGGGAGACAGGGTTGATTCCATTACTGTGTACCTGGTGAAGTAGAGACGTATCGGTGAACAGGACAAATGTAGAGAGGAAGCAGTTACCACTCAGGTCACCCCCCCCATCCCAGCACCCATAGACTCAGTGAACCCAAGGGAGATGACTTACATTAGAAAGAGGAAAAACTGCCAAAGCAGTTTCTATGAAAACATGATGAGTACCCAGCAGCCCTGCGTCGAAGCCTGCGCGAGAAAGCACAGACGGTATGAGTGGGGGCGAGGGGATTTATCTGCAGTGGCATTTGTGGAGACCATTTGTGCTCTGAATGGACACAGTGGCCCAAGCACCAAGCCAGCCCGGCCCACATCCCACGCAGATAAGCCAGGGGAGGAGGCGGCATGCTTTGGAGAGGAGGGTGGGGCCGTGAGTGGGTATGGGTGGCTCTGGCCCCCGCCACCAGTTCTGATGGCCAGGAGAGCAGGGATGGGGCAGCTCTGAGGAGAGCCAGTTCATAAAAAAAAGGAAATAGCAGAGCCCAGGTGTTCACAAGACAAGCGAGGAATCGCTGGTCTCTCCCAAAACCAATCAGGAGGAATGTAAGGAGGGCTGGGTTCCTTTAGATCCATTGGGGGTGATCCTAGACTGATCGGACCTATTTTTATCCACAGGTTGGTGTGTGAGGATGAAACACAGATTTCAGGATTTAGGAGGAATTAGAAAAAAACGCCCATAAATTGACACTTACTCTCCTTAGGCCTGCTGCCTCTGTAAATCTGTTTCACTGTTTTTAATACAAACTTCAAACATATACAAAAACAGAGAAAACAGTTTAATGAGGTCCCATATACGCCTCACCAGCTTCCGAAATGATCCCTAAATGGCCAATCTAGTTTCATCTATCCCACTTCCTCCCTATATTGTTGTGACAGAAATATTATATTTTATATTATTTTCTCCATAAATATTTCAGTATGCATCTAACAGATAAGGACTTGAAAAACACATTATCACATTAAAAAAAATTAGTAAGTCCTTAATATCATCAAATATTTTGGCAGGGCTCAAGTTTCCAGTTGTGTCATAAACGTCGTATTTTTTTAGTTTGTTACAGAATCCAAATAAGGTCCACACATTCTATAAATCTTAAATTTCTAGGGAATTTGGGGTTGAAATAATAGGCAGAACAAAACTGGACTTCTCTGCCCCTACTTTTTGTTCCATGAAATTGCAGTTGTGGGGAGGGTTTTGCTTTGTTATCTTATTTAAAAAATAATAATAATAACTTTCAAAGACTATGTCAATAACCAGAAGGCTGTTTCCAAGGACCCTGGGTTTCCAGCCTCATGACTAGAAGCTCTTGGCAACAGAACTGCCGAGCAATGTTCGCAGGCAAGTCATCTCCCACTGGGGTCTACCGGGAATGCAGTGTTCCTTCTGTAAATGCCACCCACCCTCAAGATCGCCTAATTAAGCCAGAGGGTTCAAATCGGCCACCAGGGGGCTCCCGAGGAACTCAGTGAACTTCGCAATTATCCAAAAAGCCAAAGTGGTGAGCGTTTTTTTTTACAGATTGAACACATCAGGCTGGGCCTTGTCTCCTCACTCGGGTCATATTCTGCTAGCGGACCAGACCAGACCTCAAGGAGATGTTACTCCCCAAGGCTGGCTGGAAAAGGACAAGGTTAGCTGTCAGCTGCCCTGTCAAAGGATATGGGGTTTGTAGCCCTCCCCCGACCACAGAGGTCTTCCTTGCAAATTCACTTGAAGGCAAAGAGAGCCTGCACAGATGGGGAGCATCCCATGCCGATAAGCTCCTGGTGACCTCATGGTTGTTAATAAATCCTTCAACTATTAAGTACACAAAAAGCGTTATTATAGGTAAGGTCAGACATATGTCAGTAGGGATGGTTAACATGAAATTACACGCCCAGGAAGGAAGACAAGCCTGAGAACCTGGACGTCCAGATTCTCCACTTGGCCTTAAAGTCTCCCCGCATCTCTGGGCCTCGTTGCTGGAAACCGAGGGGGTCGGGACAGAAGACACAGGAGTTGTGTTGCAGGAATGTATTCATTTGCTAGGGTTCCCGTAACAGAGAACCACAAACTGACTGGTTTAAAACAGCAGAAATGTATCACTGCACTGTCCTGGAGGCTGGAAGTACACTCCGAGGCCTCTAGGGGGGAATCTTTCTTTGCCCCTTCCAGCTTCTGTGTTTGCCAGCAATCCTCAGCGTTCCCTGGCTTGCCAGCGGCCAGACTCTCCCTGTGTGTCTTCACGTTGTCGCCATCAGTGCATGTCCTTCTCTGTGTCCAGATTTCCCCATTTGATACAGATACCAGCCATATTGGATTAAGGCCATCCACCCTCTGACCCCCATGATCTCCTTTTAGCTTGATTGTCTCTGTAAAGACCCTCCCTGCAAATCAGGTCGCTTTCTAAGGGAGATTAGGCTTCATATCTTTTTCAGGGGACACAATCCAACTCATATCATGGACTATATTGTAAAACGGATAACGTGTGGAAGGCCTGTGGCGACAGATCCACGAATTGTGCACGCTAGTGGGTCACAGCATCCAGGATAGCGAGTCTACACAGAAACAGTTATGATGTGAAAAATGACATACTGTGATTTTACTGAGAAAAGTGAGCATTATGACCCAAAGTACATTAAATTCACCATATTTGATGCTTTCCTATGACCACTGATACATAGAATATATAGATTTATAGATAGAAAAAAACGTAAAAGATGAGACCTCAAAACTCCAGTTTTGGGGGAATTTTTGGTTTTTGTTTCTTGTTAAAAAGGTACATTAGAGCATGATTATTGTGCTACCAGATTATCCCACAACACTTTTATGTATTAAACACAGAACTTGTATGTCTTAAACGTTCACAAAATCAGTTTCATGCCCCTTTCGGGATCCCTAGCATTCATCATGTAAATGAGGCCACTCCTGCTTTTGCTCACCATCCACACTTGTGGGTTTTGCAAGAAGTTCATGGCCCTGCAGGCGCTGATCCCAGCAGGCACCGCCTCAGTTCCTGACATGGTTTCTCAATGAAGAGCGTCAGGGCCAGCCCGGCGATGGAGGTCAGCACACAGTGTCCAGAGAAAAGATAGAACTGGAGAGAAAGAGGGGCGGAGTGCATACAGCCTTACCACCAGGTGCCTAGTGTGTTTGGGTCTTAAAGTGTATCATCCGGGCTGTATGAAACAGATCAGTAAGACAAACAGCCCAAACATTAAAGATAAAGGAAAAAGAAAGATATTATCCTGTGCTAAACCTCTCCCTCCAATAAAGCAAAGAACAATAAGCTTTTAACAAAACAAACAAACAAAAAAATCAGCTTCTACAGAAGCCGGTGGGTTGCTCTGTCCCAGGGGACAGCAAAGCGTGATGCTATGACAGAGCTGAGAGCCGGGGCTGGCTCACCATGTTGGTGTCGGTGTAGTGAATCAGCGTCTCCTGGAGCCCATTGTAGAGGAGGATGAGGATGGGGTGCACCAAGTAGCAGGCGTAGCTGATGCTGGCCAGGAACGTCCAGGGACGGCAGGAAAGCAACCGGTTCACCAGACCTGGAGGGAACAGGCACCCACTCATGGAGCCGCAAGCCCCTCCCCGGGCCTGGGAAGGCGCTGCACATCACTGTTCCCTCTGGGTTCTGCACTTAAGTCTGGGGACTTCTTCTAAGGAGGTCTTTATTCACTGTAATTTTAAAGAGGATGTACAAAGACAAAAAACTCCAACTTCCCGTTGTAGGAATATGAAAATTATAAGAGACGCTAACATTGAATTTACAGTCATTTTACTTCCTTTGTGCGGCTTCAACCACTGATCACAAAACATTCCACATATCAAACAAGGTGCGAAGTCCTTCGCTTGCCTGGGTTCTGGTTCAAGGTGCACCACACGAGCCTTAGGACAAGGCCGGTAACATCGCCGGGCCTGAGGCCGTGTACCTTCTGTAACTTGGTACATCGTCTACAGCTGGACTGCCCCATGTGCTAGCTACTAGACACACGTGGCTATTTAACTTAAGTAAACTGAAATGAAATACAATGAGAAATTCCTCTCTGAATAGGACCCGTGGCTCTCGGCAGTGGACTGAGCAGTGGTCTCCCAAGAGCTATGTCCGCCTGGAACCTCAGAAGGTGGCCTTATTTGGAATAAGGGTCTTTGCAGATATAATTAAGGTAAGGAGCTCAAGATATCTTCCTGGCTTAGGGCGGGCCCTGAATCCAAAGATGAACGTCCTTGCAACAGACAGAAAAGGAGACACAGACACAGAGGAGAGACACAGGAGAAGGCCATGTGAGGATGAAGGCAGAGACTGAAGGGATGATGAACAAAGGAATGAGGAGGAACTAGGAGCAGATCCCCCCTCAGAGCTCCCAGATGGACATTGACAACACCTTGATTTTGGATTTCTAGCTTGCAGAACTGTAAGAGAATCAATTTCTGTTGTTTCAAGGTAAAAGGAAAGAAAAGGAAAGAAAAAAGAAATCCTCTGCTATCACCCGCATCACACCTTCCATCTCCTCCTCCCTGGACCTCTGCTGTATCTTCCCAATGGATCAATTGTCTCTCTGCTCTTACTACCCTAAAGTCTCCATGCAACATCCAGAGTAATCTTTTAAAATCACAAATCAGATCATGTCACATGGCATTTAAAGTAAAACCCCGATTCTTCCCCATGGTCATGAAGGCCCTGCGTGACCTGGCCGCCGCCTTCTCCTCTGTCCTCACTCCCGTCTCTCTCCCTCCTTGTTGCTTGATCCCGGCCTCACTGGTCTTGCTGTTCCTCCCACCCATTAAGCACCTCCCAGCCTGGAGAACTCTGCCTCAGCAGCCCTCTGCCTGCAATGCTTTTGTGCCACCCATTGGCAAATGCACCCTTAATCCAATTACCCCCTCATCCCTCATTTATTTTTATTTACCATATTTATCTGCATCTGAAATTATATTATTTAATACGGCTCTGGGTTCATTTCCTAGGGCTGCTGTGACAAGTTGCACAAACATGGTGACTTCCATGGTGACTTGAAACAACAGAAATTTATTCTGTCATTTGCTGTAAGCATCCAGTCCTATCTCATGCCAAATAGAGGAGAAAGCAGAAAAAAAAGTCAGGTAACTTGAACAGACATCTTTCATCTGGAGAAGATCCCTTTCTTTCCAATTAAGCTCTTTTTCTGCTTGACTTCCCAGACATTGAAAACTGTGCTCAATAGAAAGTGTCCCCGGTTATCAAAGGGCTGAAGGGGGAGTGGGGAAGGGTAGAGCTCAGTGGTAGAGCACATGCTTAGCATGCACAAGGTTCTAGGTTCAATCCCCAGTACCTCCATTTTAAAAAAAAGTACGCAACAAAGGGCTGAAGGGGGTCTTGGCAACTCTTCAGTCTGCACCCTCAGATGAGGAAACCGAGGCCCAGGGTGGGTGTGGCCAGTATTCTTAGCCCAGCAGTGATATTTTTTTCTCGCGACATCACCCTGCTTATTCTCCTCCAATTTCTAAACTAGCTTCATTGGAGAGGCTGCAGATTTTCCTTTCAGAACCTGCAATTGTATATAAACCAGCTTAATAATCTAAACCAGAATAGGTGGGTGGTTTTCCCTGAGTATATGGACAAATTGCTGTTTTTGAGTCAACAGCAGTCATTCAGCAGCAAATAAAAGTCTCTCTGCAGACACTACGTTGTCACACGGTCGCCTTTAACGGACCAGTGTGGTCCCCCCGCAAGCCCCGTGCTGCATGGCTACACGTACCTCCATAGCCTTCCTGACATGCAAGCAAGATCCATCCCACAGCCGCCGCCCACAGGGTCCGATGGAGGGCCTGGTACCCAGCAGCGGCCACTGGAGAGGAGACGGAGGTGTCGTCCAGCACGTACGCCAGAGCTACCACTAGGAACAGCGTAGACAGGCAGCAAACCCATCCCAGCAGAGCCTGCACCTACGGGGGAAGGAAGGGCACTGTTCTCAGCCCGTTTTGACCATCGTGTATTTACTTCCTTTCACACTAGCTGACTTGTGTGTGTCGTTATTCTCTCTCTAGGTGTCTGTTTGTAAGCCTCAATCAGCGCCTGAATTTGGCAGACAGAAAGTTCAGATTAGTGGTCACAAGGGGTTGGGGTGGGGTAGAGGACAGCGGGGTGTGTGACCATGAAGAGGTGGCACAGGGGTGATCATTGTGGTGGCAGAGGAGTTCTGCACTTTGATGGTGGTGGTTACACAAATCTACACATGTGATAAAATCACACAACATTTTACACACCCACAAATGAGTACACAGGAAACTGGCAGATCTGAGGTCTACAGATTATGCCAGTGTCAATGTCTCGGTTGTGATCACGTGCCGTAGTTACGTAACACGTTACTGCTGGAGAAACATGGGTCAAGGGTACACAAGACCTCTTGTGCTGTTTTTGCAACTTGCAGTGCATCGTGAATAATTTTTAGATGAAAGTTAAAAGAAAAAGAAAAGGCAATGCTCTACCCCACCCCCACCACTCCTGACCTCCCATTCTGTTCCCTAACCAAGCAAGGCCCCTTGATTGGTTGTACCCCCACCATAAATGTGTGGGACCCCAGCTCACAGCCTGTCCCTGGGGTCCCCCTGTCCCTGGGGACATAAAATGGCGGAAGAAATAGGAGAACAGAGAAGTTTCCAGCCCAAAGAGTAGCTCTGTGAGTTAAACTATTGGGCTCAGTTCAAGATTTTAGATCTTATATCACCTTACTTGACTTTTTTAGACCCAGACCTATCTTCCAAGGGTCTCTCTTCCTTCTCTGTTCCAATTCCCAAAGCACAATGATGACATCAACGCTGAACTGAACTAGCACCTTATCATCTACCATCTTGTCTTTAAAGAGAAGCTCTCCCCTCCTTGAGTCTGTGGCTCCTGCCCTCGGTTCTGGCCACAGGGAACAGAGGTACTTCCTCAGGGGCTCTCCACAAGCCCCTCTTTCCGCCTAGGACCCCCTTTTCTCACTCCCAGCACTTGGACTGTGCCCCAGCTTCCCCCAGTGGGGACTCTGCATCCTTATTTTCTGGCTCCTAAAAGTCTGGCCTCCTCGTCCCTTCTAAGTCATTTCTCCAGCTCAGCTTGCCTTGTGTTCCAGCTGCATGCCCCCTGGTCCTGACCTGGTCCTCAGAGTGCTTCCCAAATGCTCCATCATCATCTTAGGTTTTCCCCTCTGCTCACACCCATTTTCTCCCTCGGCACCACGAACCTGAACTACTAACCAAGAATCTGATCTCTAGAAACCAAAGAGCTTGTGCTACTAAAAATCCAACCCACATAGCCATGACCTTCCGGAAGACGGTCTTGCCGTCACAATCGCCTTGGGTGCGTTTTCCCGCTTCAGTGATTTCTCTGAGTCTGTCCCAAGGCTCCAGTTCTGGGTTCCAGATCTGGAGCTTTCTTAGGGGAGCTCAGTGAGAAAGCAGAGAGTCAGGCTCTGGCAAGAAGACAAGGTTCCTCTTACCTCTGGTGCCAAGAGCCATTGCTCACACACCACAGCACAACAAAGTACCCGGAAGCCTGACTCCTGCCCATGGCTTTGGAAGAGCTTGGCCAAACGTGGTCCAACTCCGAGTCCAGTCCCAAGCAGACCCAGCCCTTACAATGAGGTATGGGGAAACCATCTACCTTGGTTTTTAGGATGTTTGCCTGGTAGTTTTGGTGCATGAAAATGCTCAGAAAGAGGCCCACGAGGAACGGCCCGAGTCGGCAGTAGGGCTTGGTGTAGTACTCTGAGAAATACAACACGGCCGCGTTTTCACTGAAAAACACAAGGTCACGTTTGATCTGGACGTGGAAAAGGGGGATCCCTCAGATGTCCACTGGGGCAATCAGCAAACCCAGAGGAAAACTGGGGACACATGTGTTCTTTTCCTCGGTAATGATCCCCAGACAGCAACCTCAAGATTCTGCCTTGGACCGCAGTGGGCTTCCTAAAATTCCAAATTCCCCTGGGCCCCTCCATCCTGGATCCCAAGGAAATACGATCACTGCATTCATTTCAAATAGTTGTTTCTGGTGGCTGATATGTCAGGACAGCCCTAGAAATGTGCTTCCCAGAAGTGACCTCTTTGTGGAAGCTCTTACAAATTCAGTTGCGTGGGCTACACCCCTGGAGATTCTGATTCAACTGGTCCAGAATGGTGCTTGATGGAAGCACCCCTGGGAATTAAACTCTCCCCAGGTAACTCTCAAGTGTGTCCAGAGTTGAGAACCGCTGGGCAAGGCAGGAGTAAGCCTCCTTTTCAGTCACCTGGCTATGCTCCTAAGCCCACAGAAGCTGATGACATGATGAGAAGGGCATGAGGCTTCCCTCGTCAAAAGACCCAGGATGTAGTCATTCATTCATTCACTCATTCATTCATGTAGTCCACTCACAATACACTTTGAGCACTTTTGTGTCACTCAAGGTTCTGGACTATTTTACACCAGGAGGTCAGCGAAGGCTGCTCCAAGAAGGTGACATATGCCCAGACACCTGTAGGAGGTGAAGGAGCTAGCCCTGCCAAGATCTAGATTCTAAAGGAAAAGCATTCTCCTGTGAGGGCAGAGCAAGTGCAAAGGCCCTGAGGCAGGAGCGTGCTGGGTGTGGAAGGAAGGAGGCCAGTGTGGCTGGGCCAGAGGCCGCAAGCAGGGGAGGGATACATGAGGTCAGACAGGGATTCTACTTTGAGACTAATTTGAGCAGATGACTGACAGGGTTCGATTTTCATTTGTATCACTGACCGCTGCACTGACGATGAATGGGAAATCTCACCAGTTTTCCCTGTGTAACACAGTGGGGTTATAAGGAAGAATGTTATGTATCTATCATTTGGGGAGGCAAAACAGCATAGTGGGTAAGCTCCTAGGTTCAGCTCACACCTATGCCACTGCCTAGGCGTGTGACCTTGAAGGGGTAACCCCACCTTCCTTACATTTCAGCCTCTCCCCATAATAGCGCTTGCAAGCGGCAGGTCGCCGCGGAGGACCGACACAATACAGCCACGTGGGGGCGCTCCTTTCCTCCGAGAAGCATTTCAATGGGCAGCGGTGAGTTCCCTGTACTTTCAGAGAAGACCCCAGCGCAGGTTGAAGGGTTCGAAATTTTGGAAACCGTTCTCAACCAGGCCCAACAGTTCCCACCCGGTTTTTCCAGGAGCCGATTCGCACAGTGCCAACAGCGGCCCTGCCTGGGAGGCCCTGGCCGTTCCCGGGGCAGGCGAGGGACAGAGCAGCGCGGGCTGGGAGCCCAGGGTACCTTGCCTCCGACGGAGCCGCCACCGGAAGGTCATAAACCAGGGTGAGCAGAGCAGCGGCGGAGAAAGATGCCAAGAACAGCGTGGCCCCAAGGAGGACAAGGGCGTGTTGACTTCTGCAAAAAAGAGAGGACGTTGATAGGAGCGCCCTTCACCGTCCTTCACCGCAAAACTTGTGGCTCCGAACGACGTGCATCCTTAGCAATCAGAGGTGCTTCCTGCCAGCCTGCCTTTGCGAGAGGCTGACTGGGGGCAGCCGTGCTGGAGCAGGGCGAGAGCTGGGCTGCAGTTTGCCTGAGTCAGCCTTTAGTCTTGACCATTTATTAAGCTGCTCGGCCCTGAGTGGGGCCTTCAACTGGAATTTCCTCTTCTTCACCCTGAAATCGAATGTGCAGCTCGAAACAAGGCCAGGCCTGGGAGTGTCCCTTGCCACCCACGAAGCACTGTACAGACACAAGTGGTGGGTGATTCAGGAGAGAGATGACTGTCAGGCACAGGTAGGGCACAGGGGAGGGAGGCAGGGTAAGAGGGGGACCCAGGGATCCTCCCCCAACCTGAATGCGGAGTCTGACAAATGTCTGGGTGCAGGAAGTTCATTTGGGGGTAAGAATGAGGGATGGCTGTGAAACAGGGAAGTAGGGAAGGCCCATGCAAGGATGCATTATCACGGTTCTTCCAGAATGTTCTGTGGAGCCTTATGAAAGGCACCTCAAAACTGTCCTGAGGGTTGAAAAAGAGAAGTCCTTTCCTACTGTCTTCTATCCCCCGTGGGTCAAAGGCCCCACAAAAATTAATTCCTCCACAATTTGGGACTCTGCATGCGTACGGCTGGGAAGGTTCCTGAAGGAGTCCCAGCTGTAGTAAGCAGGAGGTTCTGGGGTGGAAAATGAGATCTGGGGACACAGGCTCAGAGCAAGTACCAATTCCAAGGCACTCGGAATTGGGGGGGTCTGCCATGACATAGAAGAAATGTCAAACTCGGGTGCCAGACCATCCAGACACAACCCGGCCCGGAGAATGCCTTTGGCAATCTTATTTCACTTTTGGAAGTCGCTATGGTTCTTCATGAGGAAGGGATGAGGTACCATTCTGCTTATCACCACAGTGATGCAAGGGGCAAATGATTTCCGCACGGAGGGCCAATTCTAGTTTAGTGCTAATGCTTGGAATGGAGGAGGGGCTTGGCTCAGTGGTGCTGTGATTGACTAGTCATGTCTGCCGGAGGGGGGTTGTTGGTAACAATGCAGTAAGTTTACCAAGCCTTTGGCCAGACCCTCTAGTTCAGTCATCCTTGAACTACTGGCATTCTGTGTGAGTGTGGTCTCTGAAAGGAAAAAAAAAGCCCTACCTTTTATACCTCTTTCCATTTAGAGACTAAACGTAGTAGCATGGCCACAAGCTTGGGTAGTGCCTGTTTTTAGCTGAGGAATTGCAATCTACCTTCCGTGACAGTCTCTAGGAAAGATGATGACGCTGGGGCCAGGATGCCTCAGTTACAAGGACACTCAAGTAGGTTCCCACAGGTCTAGAGTGGGGAGGTACTGAGAACTCATTGTCCTAGGTGGGTGGTAAACCAGCCAGTCAGGCCATCCAAGAAAAACCCACATCCACCCAAGTAAATACTTGTTTAACTCCCTGGGGGACTGGAGCCCAAACTGGCACCTCTTAGGAGTCGGGCAAGCCTCCACTAGCTACCGTGGCTACAAAGAGTCTAATAAAAGCTTCCGAATATAGGCTATTATGGGCTAGATTGTGTCCCCCAAGTCCTAACCCCCCAGGACCTCAGAATGTGATTCGGTTTGGAGCAGGGTCCTTAAAGAGATAACTAAGTTGAAATGAGGTCGTGGGGGTGGGTCCTAATCCAATGTGGCTAGTGTCCTTGTCAGGAGAGGAGATAAGGACACAGACACCCACCGAGGGAAGACAGGGAGAAGACGGCTGTCTACAAGCCGAGGACAGAGGAAGAAATCAACCCTGCCAATACCTCGATCTTAGACTTCTAACTTCCAGAACCCTGAATAAATACATTTCTGGTGTTTAAGCCACCCAGTCAAGGCAGCCTGAGCACTAATACACAGAGGTACCAAAACAAGCAGAAAGGAAGACAGAGACACAGGTCCCGCCTTCATTCCTGTTGGTCCTTTGTCCTCCAGAGCCCTTGAGTCACTAATCAAGACCATTGACCACAGCACAGGTGGCCTGGGGCTAAGCTGTTTCTTGGCAAATTCAGGTTAGCGGTTTTTCCTTGCTGGCTCTTTGGGGGAATGGCTCCCAGGACAGTGGGATTGAGAAAGGCCGAGAGCTTCAAGCACTGACCATGGCCCCCATTCTCTCAAGAGTATTGGTCCCTCAGAAAGGCCTGTTTGGGGGCCACAGCCCAAGAGAAGGAAGGAATAGCAGAGTGTCCCCTCTGGTCTGAAAAAGCCTCAGGCGGCCTTGAAAACTCTCTCAGCCCCAGCATCCTGGCCAGGACTCCCCGCGGGATTTCTCTTGCCCTTATGTCACTAAGTCCCCGGACCAGCACTCAGAGCATTCTGCCGCCAATCCCTCCCTCAGGGGGAGCAAGTAGAGACTTGCCTTTTCTCTTCCGCCCAGGCTGCCAGGCCGGCCGAGCCTCTCAGCTGCCCACCTGTACCTGCAGGCACTTGCCACGTCTCCAGAGCCCATCACAGAGCCGAGGCCTGTGGCCGCCACCCCAGAGAACTGGCCAGACTCAGCTCTGCTGGGCCCAGCTCCCACCACCACCCCCCCAACTGTCTTGCAGGAGTGTGAGTTCGACCTAGCGGGGCCCCCATGGCCAGAGCACAGTCTCAGCTCCTGCTGGGGAGTCCCTCCCCTGGCAGCAGCAGGGATCAGGGGCAGGAGTGCCTGAGTAATCACCCCACCCCCTTTAAGGGGCTTGAGGGTGGGGAAGGCCTTGCTCAGCATCCAAAGCAACCTTCGTCTACTTTTGACCTTCCTTGTCTGATTCCATGATGGGGTGAGCGGAGACAATCACAGGAATTCCCAATTCCTGCCACTTTCAGTGGTTGTGTAACCGAGCAGGACCCTGCGGGGTCTTCCTGGGACAGACCCCTCCCCTGTATCCTTGGCTGTAGCTCCTCCCTGAAGTACCCAGATAATAGAACCTCATGCAGATTTCCTGAGTTTTTCAGATGGATGTGGCCCCCGGACTTCTGGTTGATGGAGACCAATCCTTAGGTGCCAGTCAGAATTGTGCACAGCTGATCGCAGGCCCTGGGCCGCCCTTCCCTCAACTGGCCTTTAAAAATGCTCAGCTGAAACCCTTCAGGGAGTTCAGGGGTTTGGGGGCACGAGCCACCCGTTCTCGTGGCTAGCTTGGCTTGGCAATAAAACTTTCTCTGCTCTAAACTCTTACGTTTCAGTGTTGTTTGGCCTCACGGTGTGGCAGACACAAGTTTCAGTAATAATATTGGCAAAACCTAGGAGTTTGTGTCTGTGGCAGGTCAACCCTGGCTGGGGGCAGCCCCTTGCCTGGGTCCCAGCAGCTGCCAGAGCTCACTTTGCTCCAGGGAACTGGGGGGCACTGTCCCTGATAGGCCCTGGCCACCTGCTGGGATGAGGCTGTTTCGAAGTTTCCCAGAAACCTCGGGAGCTGCGGTCCATGTCTGCTTAGGGGTGAGTGGCTCCAGCTCGCGCAGGCTGGGAATTCTCCCCACTCCTTGTAGGCTCGTTCCCTCTGGGAAGGAGCCGCTCTGGGCTCCCGCGAGACACTCTGGGTGTGTTCTCTGTCACGAGCTGGGCCGGTCTGTTTGGAGGCCTCTGTCTGGGAGTGGAAGTGGAGTTTTTCGATGACAGCTCATCTGATCTTTTGTTTGTGGGACCGTGTCTGTTACGTGTGTGTGTCAGCGCCTGCACTGCCTGGCTGAGACATCCTTGAGGCGGCGGAGCGCTGGTTGGGTTTTCCTTTTCTAGCCTTGGTCTTTCATTCAGCCTCGTCTGATGGG
Source organism: Camelus bactrianus (assembly GCF_048773025.1). Taxonomy (NCBI): domain Eukaryota; kingdom Metazoa; phylum Chordata; class Mammalia; order Artiodactyla; family Camelidae; genus Camelus; species Camelus bactrianus. Next base: position 17,780,975 of record NC_133568.1, on the reverse strand, counting down.
GCCTTGGCTGGGTTCTCTCCTCTTGGACTCACAGGGCATTGGCTGGCAATCTCCCCTTCTCGGGCTAAGGAACTGGGATCCTGAGAGACCCTTGTGCATTCCATTTATTTGCTTGATATTTGACAACACTAGCCGTGAACAATTATTGTGGGGTGTTCAGAGCTTTGTTCCATCTTACAGTTCCCTGGGGTATTTTTGCAAAACTGGGAGACCTTTAGCTATGCTCCTATAAATGAAAAGAAAATTTTTTTTATTGTGACATTGTGTGGCCTCAGTACTCCCTGAGATCTGGAGAACAGTGGCCCCTGATGGCTGTATTATATCAAAGTGGGCCTTTTGCAGTTACCTTGGCTTTTATCTTGGTCAGGTGTGTGTGTGAGTGTCTTGGTACCTGAGTCCAAATGCTGTTCTCTCTTCCTGGTTTTGCTGAAACAGAGGCATGTGAATGAGAGTGAGTGAATAATATATATTATTGTCTACTAGTATTATTTCTTTAAACTAAAGTGGATATTTGGGAACTGGGGAGAAAAAAAATCCCTGAAAATAGCTGGATTTTATATAAGCAATGAGGAGGAATTTGCACTTCTCTTCCTGCTTTTGAGATGTAAATGATCTACCTGGGCTCTCAAGGGAAAGAAAAGGTTTTTTTAAACTCACGCAGAAAAACTGAGATCTCTGGTTCTGTCTGTTTTTATGTAAAAATTCAATATTAAATTAAAATCTGATATTAAAGCTAGCCTATAGGCTTGTTGGTATAATCAATAGACATGTCTTTTATTGACCTTCAGTAAACCTAGGTCCAATAAGTTTGTTATTTCTGCGCAGAGTTTGTCTGCAGAAAAAGAATTAATTTGATATGATGAAATTCTTATGAGTAAATTAAATGCAAATGAGAAGAGCTTTTGGGTGAATCTTTGAGAAATAATTATGTTTTTTAAATGTCTACTTAAAAATGATCTCTCCAGGTATTTGGTAATGTAAAATTTTAAAGTTGTGCTAAATTAAGTTAAATGATGGAAGTTTATTGAAAACCTAGGTGATTCCCAAACAAAATGAGACACTGAAACATTATTTACTGAATATTGGCTTCCCTTTACAGAGAAACGAAAGGTGTTTATGACCATTATTAAATATTTTTGGTGCCACACTGAGGTATTTTCTATAAAAAGCATGTTTTGAGAAATTATTATTCATCTTTATGCTTGCTGATCTACAAAATGCTAATGGAAAAAAGTTCATAATTGCTCACTTTGTGGTTGTGACTAGAAATTAAGATTTTTAAGAGTTGAGGATTCTAATTTAAATGTGTAGTTTTTTGGTTTTGTCTAAAATATTACTGGCTTCTAGTCTATGTTTTTTAATTGAACTGTTTACCAAATGTTTGTCTCCCTATCAATACTGCCCCCAGTGATTAGGATAAAAAGAGAATTGTCTAGTGGAGTTGTCACAGAATATAACTACTCATGATGTGTAACAATGCTTGCTTTAAGTCTGCTGCTAAATGCACATGTACACCTGCTTTGGCCTTAAGGAGGGGTGCATTTAAAAGTCAAAATGGAGTAGATGTGGTTCAGACATCCAAGATACAACTACATGGCCACTGTGGACATGATTTCAGACACTCTCCTGTATTGTTGAGAACTTGAATTCTCGAGCTGTGTCATACACAGGACAGCCCCAGCCATTCTCAGAGCAGTGTCTGCTGGCAGATGGCAGCTGCAACCTTATGACCTCAAGATCTCTTCTTGTAACTATTAAATTTTTAGACTATAAAATTGCTTTAGATCAGTAACAATTAAATTTCTAGACAATAAAATTGCTTTAGATCAGATGTCAGCAGAAAAAAGGAGACATGTAGCAGCCAATAGCCCTTGTTATGCATGTGTTAATACCACATCAAAAGTTAAAACCTACTCAGATAAAAGTAGACAGCTGGTTTTCTGACTACAAGTCTCCCTCAAAGTGCCAGGTCCAGACTGGTTTTCAGGCTTATTCCCCTGAATTCCTCAGGGAATGAGATCTTAATCATACAAGGACTTGGAACTCAGGAATATTTACAACTCTGTGTCCACTGAGGTGGGACTATGCCCCATTTCAGCAGGAAGTAGCCAGAGTGGTCACCACTCCATTCCCTGAAAGATTTAGGGGAGGGATGAAACAGGATCGGAGATTGAAACCAAGTTCCTCTGCTGGGTTTATGATCAACCTCTCTGTCCAAAATATGATACCCCTTCTTGTCCAACACCTATTCTCAAGATCGAGGAGCATCAAAGAAAAGGGGGGAGTTCTAACCGAGCAGGACCCTATGGGGCTTTCCTGGGACAGGACCCTCCTCCATATCCTCTGCTGTAGCTGCCCCCTGAAGCACCCAGATAATAGTACCTCATGCAGATTTCCTGAGTTGTTCAGATGCTTAAAACCACCACCAAATGGAAGAAATTAACTATTCGACCCAGAGCTTCTGATGCTTAAGGACTGATCACCATCAACTAATCAGAATTGTGCACAGCTGATCACAGACCCTGGGATGCCCCGCCCTCGCTGGCCTTTAAAAACACTCAGCTGAAATCCTTTGGGTAGTTCGGGGTTTTGGGGGCACGAGCTACACATTCTCCTTGCTCAGCCCTTCAATAAACCTTTCTCTGCTTCAAACTGATGTTTCGGTATCGTTTGGTAAACGATAGTGTGTCAGGCACACAACTTGCGTTTGGTAACAGTTTCATCTTGCGACAATGTGAGTATGAATAGGTCTTTCTATGAGAGGATGTTCAGAGCTTTTTTTTTTCAATCTTCATTCCCAAAATAAATAGCAATGTGATTATCAGATCTTACTTCCATAGTCAGTCTCATTTGCTATTATCAGCTCTGTTATGCTGTCAGAGATGGCACTCCCAAGCCCGCTACCCTACTTCTGAGAAAATAAGACATGAGATGAGGATGCTTTTGGTTCGGGAGATTGGGTAGGGGGAACTTGGGCAGCACCCCTCCCTGCACAGGATGCGCACAGGTATAGGTACCCTCCCCAGTACTGTGCGTGGTCTCCACATCCCCCACCCGCCTCGGAGGAGTGGAATTGAGAAGGGGGTGCAGGGAGTGTGTGAGAAGGGGTACACTGAGCAAAAGAGAATAAAAAACCTTCACTTGGAAGCCTTTGTTAAAATCTGCTCCATGCCAGGACCTTCTAGAAAGGGTGCTGAGAGAGGAAGTTAAGAAAGGAGGCTGGTTGTACAGACCAGGGGACCCTTTGTGGAACAGGGATGGTGCAGAGAAGATAGTGAGAGGGCCACCCCAGGAATGGGTCTAGAGGGTTATCCAGCCACCCTTCCCTCAGTCCCTGCAGATACTGGGAGGGGCAAGGGGCTGTCACTGCTTGGGGTTGGTGACTGGGGACAATGGCAATTACATGGAATCTCAGTGGACAGGTAACTGAATTAACCAGTGGTCTCATGTTACTGACAAGCGGGCACTGTCCTAGTTCCTGTGTGTGTGATCTTGCTTTTTCCCCCAACCCTGATGTGAAGTGTTATCATCTCCATCTCATAAATAAACAGAGGTGAGAGTCCAGCAACTTACTCTGGGTCCCCAAACTGGCAATTTATCAGCCATGATTTGAACCCACATTTTCTGACTCAGACTCACTGCATCAGTGCCTACTGGAAGCCATGGAATAATCTTTTTAAGTGATCAGTCAGAAATGCTTTTACATTTGAAGTTAGAAAGCTTCATGTGCTTAAGAGATGCATGGGGAAAAGATGGATCTGCTCTTTTAAAAATCGTTCAGTTCTTAAGATTACATTAAAATTAGGATGCATTTTCTTGGCTCAGGATGCTTGAGTATTTGCATGTGGCTGGAATGGGCAACATCAGCCTGTGATTTAAATGCCTCCTTGCAAAGGGCATTAACAGGTAATCTTGAAACAGAGCTGATCAACACACAACTGGAATTCAGCTCCACTTGTAGTAATCAAAGGCTTACAAGTTAGGTGTGAAAAATGAATGTTTTCTTACAGATCTTAACAAGGTTTGCATTTTTTAAATTAATAGTCCATATTGGCAATGGTGTAATTACATGGCCAGAGGACCGAATATTGATGCATTTAAGGAAAACAACTTGTCATTATATTTCAAGAGCTCAAGAGACATTCATGCCCTTTGACTCAGTAATTCTCCTTATGGATATGCATTCTAGAAGCATCAGAGTTGGAGACAAATGGTTACCAGAAAAATGTTTATAAGACTTTTATTTATAAAAGCATAAAATTTGAAATAATCCAAGTATTTAACTGTAGGGAAGGTATAAATAAACTCTGGTTCATTCACAGAATGGAATGTTATACAGACATTAAAACTGTTTACTTACAAAATAATATAGGAAAATGGTGATGTCATAAAACTATTCTGATGCTGCACAAATACTGTAGATCTTCTTTCATGTCTAAAAGCCCATGCAGCAAAGATCAGAAGGATAAACACCAAAACACTGACAGTGACTTCACCTCTTAAGTGAGGAAGTGGGTTTAGGGTGATGGTTTTTCCCTTTTTTCCTTCCTAATATTTTCCAATGTTTCTTAAATTGAATGTGAATAAATCTTTTCAATATGGCATGGATAATCCACAAACCATGTCTCCCTGTGAGTTACTGAGGCCTTAGAGCTTTCCTCAAACTAACAAAAATTAAGGTGATGAATATCCAATGTGAGGCAGCCACCCTGATGTATTGCCTGGGGCTGTATGTAAATAACTTCACTCTTTCCGAAGAGTTAATCTCCCAATGCGAAACCAGCACCATGAAACTGTTCCTATCATTTGACTAGTAATTCCACTTGGAAATAGGTCCCCAAGGAAATAAATGCGTAAGAGGAAAAAGGAGTGTGTTCAAAGACATTTGTTGAGGTGCCATTTATAATCATGAAAAATTGGAAACAATCTAGGTGCCCAACCATACAAAATGGTATATAAATCCTAAAACTGACAAGTACGCAGGTCATGTCCATATGCGGAAATGTTTTTAAGAGCCGCTAAATGGAAAAAGCAGAGACTGGATATGACAGACACGCTGATTATAACTGCAACAACACAAGGATTGGAGGAGAACATGGAAGAAGTAAACGGTGGAGGATTCAGTGTCCACACTCTCCCGAAGTTTGTTGCCTAAATTGTAAAAGCTGCTTTGCCCAGAACCAGAGCCGCTCTAAGAGTTTTATGAAAGAGGCCACATGGGGAGAAACACTTGTTCCATTAGACTTACTTTCTGTGGATGAAGACGATCACCGGTGTGGTGAGATGGAGCTGGAAGTCATTGGCAAGGTACCACGTCCAGCCATTGCACTGGCAAGAGAGAGGGGAGAGGGGTTACTTCTCTCCTTCATTTGCCAGCTCTGCTCCACCCACATTGACTCACCTTCCTGGACCAGGAGGAAGAATTCAGCCGGCAGGAGGGCAGGGGGATTTCCAAGGGAAGAGAGAGGAATTTGGAGGTGTAGATACTTACATACCTCAGCTCAGCTAATCCTTATAACAAGCCTGGGGAGTAGGTTTATTATCATTTTACAAAGTGGAAATTCAGACAACTTTCCTCGCCTGTTTAGCTATTGTATTTTGTTGGTTGGTTTGTTTTTAATCTCCTAGAACAGTGGTGGGAACTAAATTCCATCAAGTGTCACAGATGTAAGGAATCGTTATCCTGACGGTGTGGCTGGAGTTAGGGTGATGTTCTCCGTGCCTTCCCCCAGCTCCAGGTAGAGAGAATGTGCTGGTTCAGAGTGGAGGCCGGCTGCAGACGAGCTTTCATGGGGAACCCCAGAGTTCCCACGCATGATTGACATGAGAGTGTCTGGCCAAAGCCACAACGGTTCCCAGGCTGTCCGTGCTTATGGGAAATGAGGCAGTTACCTGTATTTCTAACTCATTCACTGTCAGGCAATTCTCTCCAGTGCTTCAGAGGTAAAAGGTGCAGGGATTCCCTTCCCACCGCCTCAGTCCCAGGGTGCCCAGACTTGTCCAACAGAAGTGACAGCTTTCCTTGTCCCACTTATGGCCCAAGCTAGTCTGCCTCTGGGGAAACAGCCCAGCCTCTCGTCCCTGGGCCCCTGCCACAGACGTGGGTCCACCTGAAGGCAGTTAGGTGGGGATGTACGTCCCGTCGAAGCTGGTGCGCACTTGTGAACAAAAGGTAGCCGCCTAGTTGGTGAGCAGTTATGCAGACACACTTCAGTGATTTTCTTTTCAGCTTTGCTTTCAAGCCATATGCAAAAATCAGTGACACAGTTTATAATTATAGCTCTTTTACTTCCATTTGCTCCAAGTTCATTAGGAGGAAATGAGGGCTTTGGGGAAGCCATGACCAGTAACCACATGATGTTCTGTCACATCTGGCTTGATGCGGGATAGAATTCATTCTGGGGAGGGTGTGGTACCATGTTCCATCCCATTATAGGCTCCCCGGATGGAGGTGAAGAAAGTGTCCCTCTCGCTGGGGCAGTGTGGATGGGAACAGGAACCGTGAGGGAGCGGGGACAGGCACTTAGACGGATGGCCCCTCCCAAACCTCCCCCCTGCGCCCCCTCTGCTTTCACAGCAACCCCCCTGCTGGGGCTGGTGCGCCAGCTCCCGTGCCAGCTCCCACCCCATCCCCGGAGGCCGGTCTGCCTGCCCTCAGTCCTCCTTCCTGCAGCATCACTATTACTCTAGAGAATATGCCAGAAGAAATGGGACCAGACTCAGGCTGACCCTTGGAAAGTTCCCCAACCCGTGTGGAGTGAGACACCGGATCGCGCCCCTCCGCCCTGCCACAGCCAACAACCTGAACTCACCGCCTTCTGGACCGACAGGAAGTTGTTTAGCAACAGCAGATTCGTCCACCAGGCTTGTCGGCAGTTCTCCAGGTGGAACTTAGGCACTTCCCAGACAGGTCCCCAGGGCACCAGGGGGAACAGCCCAACCAGCAAGCACACCGAATACAGGTGAAGAGGCTGCAGCCTGGCAGGGAAGAGCGGGCGAGAGAGGGTAACTCTCCGTGGTGGTTCCATCTGGTCCCTTTGGTGGGATAAGATGGAACCGAAACAGATTGTACTGGGTGGGGCACCACCTCCCCACCCACACCTCAAACCTTCATACACTCGTGGGTCCAGAAGCTTTTCTTGAGCACCTGCCATCTGCTGGTGCAGATGCTGCTGATGCAAAAATACTTTTATTCATTGAGCAAGTCATGGATGTCGGCCACTGTGCTGGGAGCTTTCTAAACCTCGAACTAGTCCTATGTCCAGGTAACGATTTCACCAAAGATGAAACTGAGTCACTTGCCCGAGATGGCCCAACCATACAGTAGTACTGAGATCTGACGCTGGTCCAGGCCTCCCCAGCTGAAAAGAGCTTTCCTTTCTCCTTCTTCTCCTCTCCCCTCTTCCTCATTTTATTTCTTCCTTCTTTCATGCACTACCTCCTTCCAAGCAGGATTGGAAGCAGCTACAGGGATGATGAATAAGACACTAGGTGTCTAACCAGAGCTGTTGAATAGAATGTAATTCCAGCCACATCGGCCACCTAGTTAACTCGTTCTAGTAGCCACATTTTTAAAAGTCACAGGTACAATTCATTTTAATTAGCCCAATCTATCCAAAAATGTTATCATTTCAGTAGGTGACCAGTCTAAAAAATTATTGAGCAATTTTATATTCTTCTTCCTTGTGCACGTATGTCACATTTGCAGCACGTCTCGCTGCTCTGCCGGTGCCTGGTGGCTGCCTGTTGGACAGCATGGGTCTAGAGCTTAGAAGTGACGTTGTGACGTTGTGTCTGGGAGGCACACGCAATTCTGGCGTGGATTCTAGGTGGGCTGCGATCAGAGCCCTGTTTTTTTAAAGAACACATTTGAAAATCCAGGGTAGTTCAACGGGTAGAGCACTTGGCCAGCAGCACCTGTGAACATCTCAGAAGCGGTGTCAGGGCCTGGGAAGGGCAGGACAGCTGGAGGTGTAACCCCCAGCAGAGGTGTCAGTCAGCACCCCACCCCTGGTCTGCACTAGGCTTCCTATCCTCCTCACAATGATAACATTCTTCATCGAGAGCATGGGGTAGATGGGAGAGTGGTGGGTACCCAGGAACAGGGCTGAAATTACTGAGCGGCCCAACTGTGCCAAGATGCAGCTTCTCAGATCAGCTCAGGCAACAGCCACAGAGCCCTGCCTGGGTCCTGGGTCCTGCCAGATGAGCCATCTGACCACGATGCTTTGCAGCTGCTCCCACAAGCCTCTGGCTCTCACCTCCCTGGCCTCCCATCCCACCATCTGTCACCTCTTTCTCCCTGGGGAGAATAAGGCAGCCGCCTGCTCCCCTCTGAACCAGAGTGTGGGTCAGATGCTCTCAGGAGGGAGCAGGGTACAGGCAGCGTCTAGCCCAATGCAGCCTCTGCACTGGGGCCAGTGGGGTGGGTGGAGGTCGCTGGGTGGGCCACGCCCTGGGAGCTACAAGGGAAGGAATGTGAAGTGTGGTTGCTGGTTGCACTTCAATCTCTAGCTCCAGGAGTTTTCTTCTGAAGCAAGTTTCCCAGGCAGAACCCACCATGCCGTTGGAGCCCGCGCCTCAACCCCTAATAATTCATCTTAGCATTGATCACTAAGAACCCTTGATCTGAATGCCACTCCCTCTCCTCCAAGAGACCAAGGGCCAGGATGGGCTGCTCAATCCAGTGCCACATACCCAAATATATTGAAAGAATAAGCATTCTGTCAAGCGTTCAGCACAAGGACTAGATATAATAGAGCTTGGAAGAAACCACAAAGGATATAGTGAAAAGAAATCAATAAAGTTCTATTCCTTCATTCTTAACCTCTTATCAGGAAAAGTTAAAAGGTATAAATAACAACAGAAATGGTGATAGCTTATATTTATTGAGGGCTTACTACGTGTTACATTTTTCTAAGTTCTGTGCACACGTTATCATTCAATTCTCACAAGGGTCCAGTAAAGTGAGAGCCATTTTTCTCTTCATTTTTGAGATGAGAAAACTCAAGCACAGAAAGGTTGAGACACTTACTCCAGGTCACACAGCTGATAAAGGATTGAGCCAGAAAGCAAGCCCAGGCAGACTAGAGTCAGATCTTACCCAGTCCATTTGAAGAGCCCAGAAGAATGTTTCAACACTCTCTTTCCTATTTTGTGACAGCGCAGGGTAACAAGAGAGCCATGGACCTTAAATAGTGAGAGCCAGGCTCTCACTAAAATTTAGAAAGTACTTAAATGGAGAGTTTGGGTTATATGCATTGAAGTTTCTGTATCTTCTAAACTTCTTCCATCTCATTACATCACTGCCACTCTGCTATCCCACTGGTTCCATATTCTGTCCCAATATTTTATTTCTTTCTGCTCCAACCAACCACACATTTGTAAAAACCATCATCCTTTCTGCCTACTTATCAGCAGAACGACTGTTGTCCCAAGCTTCAACCAGCCCCTCTCCTGGTTGTATCTTATTCTATTTTTTATCATTTCCACTAGTCTCTTATTTACAGGATCCAATTACTATTAATTTACAGGAGCTATACAAATTCTGTTGAACATAGATTCCATGGGAATCTGACTGTACGTTTATTGAAATCGGCTGCCCATCAGCTGAGGAATAAGGATGTTTTTGCTGGTTTAATATAGTTCAAATTCTATTAGGACAAATACCATGAAAACTGATATCCTCCATTGGCAAAAGCCATTAAACTGGCAAGAGCCAACTGTCTTTAAGGAAGACAACGATTTCTCTCTGTTTATTTTTCTTCGAAAATTTGTTCAAAAGAAAGTTAAAGACCAGAAAGTGATAAATTATTACACAGCAATAATGAACTGAGAAAGCATATAAATAACCTACCTCATAAGGCGGCTGAGAAAGTATCTGAGTATGACTTTAGGGGTTATTCCTCCGTCTGAATCCTGACACATCTTTAAAAATGATCTTGCACTTAACCAGCCACTGAGGGAAAGAGAAAAATAGTCACAGGAATGATTTATCAATGATACAGTTCATGGGTTGGTTAATTTGGTTGTCTCTATCAAGATACAGTAAGTCATGCTGCAGTAACAAAACATCTTCAAGACCTAAAACAATAATAGTTTTTTCTTGCTCGTGGTACGTGCTCACTGTCAGTCGCTTTGATCTCAGCATCTTCCCTGCTATGGGAGCTGGGCTGAAGGAGCAGCCACTATCTGATAGCTCAGCAGTGACCATGGCAGAGGACATAGGACAAGAGAGTTCTGGAGGTGCCTCAAACCAGCAAGTAAATGCTCTAGCCCAGAAGTGACATGTTTAACGCTCTTGGCATAATCGCAAGACCAAGTACCACTTGTTGGTCAAACCAAGTGACGAGGCGCATCCAGCCTCAATGGCGCCAGGAAGTGGAACCTTACCAAGAGCCCGGAGAGAGGAGAGCCAGAAATGTTTGGTAATTGACACTATTGACTACCACGTGGTCTTTTGAAATAGCAACCTCAAGGCCTTCTGTGTCTGCCGTATCACCTCGTTTTCAAAGCTCTTTCACTAACGGTTCTGCTTTTCCTCTCCTGCTGTACCAAACCACTGTGCAATAAATGTTGAGTGAATGATCAAGTGGATGAATCAACAGCCCCGTTAGGTGAAGAGGAAGCTATTACCATTCCTGCCCACTTAACTGGGAAATTGAGACTCAAACACTAAGTGGGCTGCCCAAGATCCCACTCTGAATTCTTAAACAACATATCCTGATGACGCATTCATTACCCAGAATGTTCATCTATGAGGCTGTGCCTTTAGGTTATAACTTGATGATCAGCAAGTTTATGAGGGAGTTTCCCAACCTTCCTCCACCACCCCAGTTTTATTGAGATATAACTGACTGACAGCACTGGATAAGTTTAAGGTGTACGGCATAATGATTTGATTTACATACTCACGAAGTGATAATCGCAATAAATTTAGTGAACACTCATTATCTCATATAGATACAAAATTAAACAAATAGAAAAGAATTTTTTCCACGTGGTGAGAACACTTAGGATTTACTCTCTTAACAACGTTTGTGTATAATGTACAGCAGTGTTCATTATGCGTGTCATGCTGTACATTACATCTCTAGCACTAGTGCTCATTTGTCTTATAACTGGAAGTCTGTACCTTTTTAGTTTCCCAACCTTTTGACATTTATACCAATGACCCTTGCGGGTGTTTCGCTAAGGAACAAATGTATTTCCCACTGCAAAAGAAGGCTTACGTGTGTTGGGCGGGACTTGGAAGGGGTGAGGGAGGGTTGGAGAATGTCTTTATTCCCTGCCAGCAAGAGTTTCTTTTGAAACACAGCACGTTGGATTCATTGTAATAGGAACAGAATTTACAGAGACAGGTAAAAGAGAGCGCTGAGTTGTGGAAGTAGGGCAGCCAATTCTGATTCCAGCCTCCCCTTAATCTCCGGAAAGAATGAATCAGGGTCTCGCTCTGTGTGTGGGCACCATCTGAAGTTCACAAAGACAGGACAAAGAGAAAGGCTCGCAGGAAAACAGGCTCCAAGCAAGAGAACTAGTTCCAAGAGGCTAAGCAGACCCAGGGATGTAGACAGGCTGGGAGAGAATAAAACCCTGCAACAGAGATGTCTGGAGTTAGCCTGAGAGGTGGAAACAGGTTCCCAAACCATCCCCAGTGATGATCAGAGGTCTCTGGTCTTACTGTGTAAATATATTCGTGACACAGTTTTCAGACATGGTTTTGGCATGAAACAAACCTTACATTCCAGTTCTGATTCTAACTTTTCTAACTGGGGGGACTTGGGCAAGGTTTTTCATCTCCAAACATCAACTTTCTCATCTGTAAAAATGGGCCTGATATTGGCTCCGGCTTTATAGGTTTATTGTGAGAATTGTAGGAGGTAAAAGATTTTAAGCTCTCAGCACAAGGGCAATACTACTCTCACGTTTAGTAATATTTCCATTGTTCAGATAAAAATTGGACTTAAAAGAATATGTGCACTTTCTAAAGAAATAAAATGGAAATTGATGGGAGAAATGAAAAACAACACAGTCACTGAGACTGGCAATGAGGGACAGAAGCAAGTAGGAATAAAGAGGAAAATGTGTCTTGGTCTCTCACACCATGTCAGCATCTGCTGGCTTCTATTCTCTGCCGTCCTCAGCTGTTCACACCTGGGCTCACATGCTGGTTCCCGGCCTTAAAGGGCCGCAGTAGCACCTGGAAAGCTTGTTACAGCCAGAGTGTTTGACACAGTGGGTCTGGGGTGGGGCCCGAGAACCTGCATTTCTCCCAAGCTTCTAGACAATACTGGTGCACTGCATTGAGACCATATTCTGAGAAACCCTGATAAAAGCACAGCGCTCCCCAGGTCCCCAGACCCAGCCGAGTACCAGGTACGTCATCTTTATCATAAAGGGGGTGCTTATTCATTGTTTTCTTGGGCATCTGGAATCTCAGTAGCCTTGGTCTGTGTTTTGAATGTCTCAGGGCTGACCCAGTGGTTTCTCTGTTGTTTCTGGTTTCCACAGATGGCCCCAGGATGACCAGTGGCCTTTTGTGCCCTTCATTCTTCCTTTCTCGTGGCAATTCTCCAGCTTGAGATTTGCTGTGGTTCCAGCCATCCTGATCTGTCCTTGCCAGCCTCCCTCCCCAAGCTGGGAGCTCTGCCAATCAGTCCCAGCCAGCATAGGGCATCTTTTCTGCCTTGTTCTACTAGTCTCTTTGCAAGGAACAGAGTTCTGGTCTTTGAACTGCTGTCCCCTGGGCGGACCTCCCCCTCCTCCAGGGCCTCCCACCCTGAACTTGGATTCTAACTGCCTGGTTGGACCCAGCTACACCCTCTTGGGACGTGGTGCCCAGTGGTTCCCATATCATGGCCTTGTTCGCTGCAGACAGTGGACTCTGACCCTTGCTTATCTGGGCTACTCTCTGTTGTCACCTTGGCCACCTCCTAGCATGAGCTGCCACCCTAGTGAACAGGTCCCAGCTCATTCTGTACCCTACTTTCTCTGCATCACCCTCTGCATCACCACGCCCCAGTCATAAAGCAATTACAAAGTCATTTCAACAACTACTTCTTGAGCAGTCCTATACGCCCAGCTTTAGTGACAGCAGTACCCCAAACAGGAAAAAATCCTGCCTTATATTCCAGTGGAGAAAGGCAGACAATAAACATATAAATAAAGTGACAACTATAGTATGACAGATACAGAAAAAAATAATAAATCAGGAAACATGAAGTAGAGATGCTGGTGGGTCCATTTTAAATAGAGGACACTTGGGGGTTGTAGAGCTCAGGGGTACAGCATGTGCTTAGCATGCATGAGGTCCTGGGTTCCATCCCCAGGACCTCCACTGAATAAGTAAGCAAGACAAGGAAGGCATGCAGCGAAGGTGACATTTGGATAAAAACCTGAAGGAAGAGAGAGAGGAAGCCACCAGGGCATCAGGGAAGTAAGTGTTGCAGGAAGTGGATGTGGTTGGCCATCCCTGTTTGGGAGCTAGTTCTCTCCTAACCCAGTGGTTCACACACTTTGGAATTTCAAGGAGTTGTAAAAAAAAATGTTTTAATGAGGCACCATCAGAAGATTGCTCTGTTGTTTGGTCAACACCAGTCTCTCCAGCACGCATCAGTCTGTCCCTCCTTTTCATTCATTCCCAACATCCTAGGTAGATATGTTCTTGTATCTCCTCTCTTTAATGATGTCTCTCTGACCCCCATTAGCCGGCTAGCTCTGCTCCCCAGTCAGGCTCCCCACCCCCTCCCATCCTCTCCCTTCCCTGTCCACCCTCCACGGATGAGCTCTGGACAAGGTCACCAGCGGCTGCCAAATGCAAAGGTCATTTCTTTACATATTCAGCTCCCCAGCAGCAGCCCCGTTGACCACACCCTTCCTTCCTGAGCTGTTTTCTTCTCTTGGCTTCCTGGTCCCAGGGGTGTCTTACTTATCCTTGCATTTCACGGGTCACTCTTCTCAGACTCCCATGGGGCTCCTCCCTTCTTCCCAGCTTCTACTGGTTGGGACACCAGAGGTCCTAGGAGTCAGCCCTGATCTGTCCTTCCACGCTCTTCCCTGCGTGATCTGACTCAGCGCCGTGGCTTTAAAATGCTGCCTGGATCCCAAGGACTCCAAGATTTCTATCTCCAGCCTCATCATTTCCACTGAGCTCCAGACTCACCTGGCCAGCCACTTCCTTAACATCTCCTTGTGGATGTCTAAAAGGTCTCTTTATCTTAGCTTGTCCAAAGGAGAAAGCTTGATTTTCCCCTCCAAACCCTGCTTCTCCAATCTTCTCCACCTCACTAAATGCCATCACCACCTACTCAGTTAGCAAAGCCAAAACCTAGAAATCATCTTCAATGCCTCTCTTTCTCTCACACGTCACATCCAATCCATTAACAGGTCCTAACGGTTCTACCTCTGACGTCTCTTGAACATGACCTTGGCTCTCTATTCAAGCCATCACCACTGTGGTCCATGTCTTATCATTTCTCATCTGAGATACAGGAAAGGTCACCTGATCGACATCCCTGCTTCTGTACCTGCCCTTCTTAGATCTATTATTAGCACAGGAGCCAGAGAGATCGTTTTTAAAATGTCAGATCATATTACTTTCCAAATCAAAACAGTCCGACTCCCCAGTTCACCAAGGCTCACATCCAAACTCCTTAGTGTTGCTATAAGGTCCTACATGGTCCAGCCCTGCCTGTCTCTCCTGTCTTCACCTTCTCCTGCTCCGCCACTAGGCATCAGCCTTCCTTCAGCTCCTTTAACAAGGCTCACTCTCTCTTGCCTTAGACTTCGATATTAGTTGCTTTATCTGCCCGAAACTTTCTTGTCCTGATTTTCCTACGGCTGGCTCTTTCTTGCCATTTGGTTTCACATCAAATAGCCCCTCATCAGACAAGGCTTCAACGACCAAAACAGCTACAACTCCCTGTTCTGTTTCTTTCCTGATGTTTATTACTATCAGGTTGTTTCTTGTTTGTTTATTGCCAATTACATGTGCATGCTCACACACACACACACACACACACACACACACACACGGACACACCGTGAGAAGCCCTTGTCTGTTTTACCCACTGATGTAGCCTCAGGACCTACAACAATATCTGGCAAATAGGTGGTCAATAGAGCATAGTTGGATGGATGAGTGCTCAGCATTGGATAAAAACAGCTGGCATCTACCATCACCATCTCCCGATGAAGGAAAGGACACTTTACCCAAAAGAGGCAGAGGCAGGCCAGCACAGTGGCCACAGCATGGGCTCTGGAGTCAGATTGCCTGGGTTTAGATGACGGGTCCACCAGGACTCTCTCCCTCCATCTCCATTTCCTCATCTTTAAAATGGAGATGTTGTGGTCTAGCCATACAAGGACTACTACTTGGCCATCAAAAGGAATGAAGTACTGGCACGCGCTACAACACAGACGAACCTCAAAAACACCATGAGCAGTGAAAGAAGCCAGGCGTAAAGGCTACCTATTATGTGATCCATGTATAGGAAGTGTCTAGAACAGGTAACCCCACGGATACAGAAAGCAGGTGCCTAAGAATTGGAGGTGGCAGGGCTGGAGATTAACTGCTTAATGCGTGTGAGGTTTCCTTTGGGGATGATGAAGATGTTTGGGAACTAGATAGAAGTGGTGGGTGTACAGCATTGTGAACGTGCTAGATGCCACTGAATTGTTCACTTTAAGTGGTTATTTTTATGTTATGTGAATTTCACCTCAACAACAACAAAAAAAGGGACTTTAACCATTGTCCTTGTGTATAGGAACATTAGGAGGACTGAATGAGGTAATGCTGCAAAGACTTAACACAGTGCCTGATGTTTATCAAACAATTAAGAAGATATATCTCTTAGTAATTAATTTAAATAAGCATTGCTTTATGTAACATCACACCATTTTCTTATTTTTTTTTTCACATTTCACTGTAGTGAGAACTGGCAATTTTATCATGAATTTGTAACAGACCACAGGCCAGAATTTGGGAACCACTGAAATAAACAATTTTGATAAATAAAATCACCTTTTGCAGGAGAGGGTATAGCTCAAGTGGTAGAGTGTATGCTTAGCATGCGTGAGGTCCTGGGTTCAATTCCCAGTACCTCCATTAAAAAAATAATTAAATAAATAAACCTAATTACCTCTCCCGCCAAAAAATAAAATCACCTTTCGTAAAAGGCCCATTTTAGAGAGCCATCCTGAAACATTTAATAAACTGAAGATACAAAAGAGGTGCTGTGACAGCAGTACTATCCAGAGATGCACAGAAGCAAGGGCCAAGGTGAGTCAATGTGGCCGTTCAGTTTTTCTCACTAAAGTGAGAAAGGCAACACACCCACACCCACACATTCCCAAAAAACAGCCGCGAGCACAACAGCAGAGAAAACACCACATCACCTGATCAGGAGAAACGTGTCAACCCCGAGATAGAACGGGCCACTCCGCGAGTAAAGGTACAGTGGGTTTGTAAGCACTCTGGTTTTCCATTCAAGGACGTTATCTGCAACAAATATAAAAAGCAGTGTATTTTTATTTAATAAGAGGGAATCGTGGGATTTATCCCTTCAGAAAAAGCCAAAGGAACACCTTTAGCTTTCAGTTGTATTGCAAAACCTTTTACCCATCTCTGTAATTCACTCAAGAGGAGAACTTGGACGGGGAATATCAATGGGGACAGAGGTAGCTAATCGTAACCAGGGCTTTGAGCCCCTTTGTACCCTGACAGGGCCCACTGCCCCCCAGGGGCTACAGCAGCATCGCCTGTTCATCATGGTTCAGGTCTCCTAGGATGCTCTTCAGATGACCCTGGGCTAGCCCCTTCCCCTCAATTCTGAACTATGAGTTTGGTTCCCACTTGGAGAGCACCACTCTGTTGTTGGGAGTGCCTCAGGAGTGTTGTAACAGAAAGAAGGTTGAAAAACAATGATTTAATACTAGAGCGCAGTGTTTATGTATTTATGCCTGCCCATTTTTCCTGGAGAGAAAAAAAGTTTCTGGATTCATTAATCATGGCAAGAGGGAACCCAGCTCTTTGGATGAGGAAAATACAATACTCAGCTGTCACTGTTCCCTGGGTAACCAGGTGCCTGATTCACATCCTAGAGGAGGTGAAGGAACCACTGGACATTGGCCTGGAACACTCAGTTATGGGAGGCCATGGCTCTGTCTCTAAAGCAAAAGGAATGGCCACTCGTGGGAAGGCTGCAGGCTCCTGTCCTATGGTCCAACAAGACCCCCCACCCCACAAAGCTAAAGCTTCTTTCTTCCTCGACTGCTTGTAAAGATTCACTGGTTTTCCTCACCCAAAGACAGCCACGCGGTCATCTGGCTGGTGTGCCCCGAAATGATCCAGAGGAGGCTCAGAACGCGGAGGCCATTCAGGGCAGAGCACGTGCTCCCTGGCGTCTTTGTGGTCCAGATGGCCGGCATGTTCTTCTGCCAAGAAAAGCATCTCAGAGCACAGTCGATGGCTCCTAGGAACCCTGGGCAGGAGCGAAGGTGTTACTGTCCACTCTGAAAGCCAGACCACTCCCTGCGCTGCCCCACAAACGAGCCAAAACATGCAAACCAGTGATCATGGCTGTCACCCAGATGCTCCCTCCCTGTGACCCCGGACTGCTCAACTCACTTCTCCATGGTCCCCTCTTGATCTATCCGTGGACCTTTAGACATGGTCTCCCTCCGCTAGGAACCTTGACTTTCCCGAACAGTCTTGACCTGAGGTTGATGCTCACACCATGTCATACAGAATACGCTCCCCAAGCTCAGGCCTCGGGGAAGCCAACACCTGACCCCAGTCCTGCTTTACAAAGGGTTGGGGGAAGGGAGACTGAGACATCATTAAGAAACCACCTGCTCCATCAAGCCAGCAGTTCACTTGAAAGGGCATCCCTGGTGCCCTCCCAAGAATGAAACTCTTGCCAACAGCATCCCTACCTGTCAAGGCAGAGGCATGAAAACAGAAGGGCAGTGGCACAGCAGCTAAGGGTGCAGGCCTTACAGTTAGTTGGACATTCCTGGCTCTGAATCTGACTCTTGTGTGTTAGCTCTGTGACCTCCGGAAAGTGAATTAACTTCTCTGTGCCTAAGCTTCCACATCTGCAAAATGGGAATCAAAGTAGATTTTATAAACATGGGATTATCATGAAAAACAAATGAGAGTGTTGCCTCTCCTACTTCTTTTTTAAGCCCTATTGCTTTAAGAAAGGTTAATCCCTTCTCCTTAACTTATTCCCCTTAATTTAAAAAAAAAATTTAACTTGCTTCACCCTGAGGGCCAATTAAGTGTCTGGAATTGTGGAATGGGAGCCTCCAAAACTCAAGTCGGCTCCGATAGACTCCTTTTCCTTCCTGGGTGTAGCTGGGTGCTTCAGACACTGTGCGCACAGGAAGTCCTTGCAGAATTGAAACTTAAAATCGAGATTGGGCTTGTAACCAAGCTCTGAGAATCTAAATCAGCTTCTTAAATGGAAAAATGTAAATAACTAGCATTTTGAGGTTCCAGCCGTAAATAGGAGTTTTTCCATCGGCGTCACTCTCAAATGTGCCTGCCTGACAGCACAAAGCTCACCCTTCCATTTAGAGGAATTTTAACTCACTGGGAATTGGCATTGTCACAGCACAATCAGCAGTGTCCTACACCTCGTGTCTGGCTCCCTGGGTTACATGAGAAGCCACATGTCGCAAAGGAACATCACAGGACTTGGGTTCTGCCCAGTTCCACCAATTCCTTAACCTCTCTGAACCTTTTTCCTCGCTTTTAAACTGAGCACACTTTTTGGCAGGGCTGTTGTGAGGATTCAAGAACAAGACTTGTCAACTATCTGGCCCGATGCCTCACTTGGCAAGCAAGCACTGAATACATTTTGCTGTCATTATTATATTTTCCGTCTAAATTCTGCTTGTGGGTGAACTTCACCAGCAGTAGCTATAAAATTGTCTGCAAATAACTGGTCTGTAGAGAAGACAGCCTCTCTGAGTCCCATTTCACTCATTTGTAACTGGAAAGTGTCATAAGCCACAGAAACACAGGGAGGATCAGATGAAACCGTGCACGTGGTCAGTGGTTCTCAAAGTGGGGTCCCCGGACCAGCAGCTTCAGCATCACCTGGGACTTGTTAGAAATGCAGAAAGAAAGGCTTTGCCTCAGACCTCTTGAGTCAGTCTTCGGGGGCAGGGCCTGGGAATCTGTGTTGTGACAAGCCTTCTGGGTGATTCTGATGCTCGCCAAAGTTTGAGAACCATAAATGTGACCATGCTTTGAATTTCTGGATTTTTTTCAATGATTATGACTAGGAGCCCACTTTAAGCAACAGACGACAGAGGAAGAGCCCCGACTTCCAGAGGGCAGAAATCCATAGCTATTTACTTCATGAAGTCATCCTCAAATATTCACTCATATTTTTCTCATCTAAATTGTAAGGAACAGGCTCATGTAACAGGAATCCACTCTAGGCAAATGCAATGATTGTTTGGAGGATAAGGAACAAGGAATCCAAATTTGGCTCTAAACTGCTCGAAGGCACAGTGGTCTTGTGTTGATCTGACTCACTGATGAGTGTGAGAGTGGAGAGAAAAAAAGTGCTAAACCTGGGGGTTTCTCCATCTCGATTTTATTTCCAAACATTCAGGAATGTGATATTTTACTCTGATGGTATTCGATTTTTTTTTAATGCTACAGCAATGGAACATAGAGTCCCCCCATTTTGAGACCACAGTTAAATGTAGCTGCTGAAAAAGTTAACGTAACCTTAGTGTCCTGATCAGAGAGTCTTACTTCGGGTGAAGAATCTATCATTTTAATGACTGATTCCTGGCACCATGCCAGGTGTGTCTGCTTTAAATCCTGTGATCTGGCCTTAAAATGTAGGGCTCTGGGAGTTAGCCTGCCACCCAGTGATAAGCAGTGGTGAATTATGGTGACTGTAGGCTCACCCTCCATCTGACAGGAGCACAGGGCAGGTCCCTGGAACCCAGGTGATCTCAGCAAGGTCAGTGCAGTGAAAGGTCTTGACCAGTTAAAGCCCCTGCCCTTTCCTCCCTCTCCTGGTTTAACTGAGAACACAGCAATTAGGAGGAGATGAGGGCACATTATCTCATTGAATTTCTTCAACAAATCTCATTATATGTCCCCATTCTACACATGTGGAAACAGGTTCCTAGAGGTCAAACAACGTGACCAAGGGCAGAGTTAGAAACCCAGGGGACAGCCAAGCATGTGCCCTGTCTGCCGTGCCCACCATGGAACCTTCCACATGGCGGCCAGGGAGCAGAGAGACTTCTTAAACCATCTCACGTAAGAAATAACTGAGAGTTTCTGCAACTTGGGGGAGGCCATCAAAACTGTCCTCAGTATCTGATGGGGCTATAAAGAAACAAGAGAGTAAGTAGGTTTATTTTCTGACACCCCAGAGTAGAAATTATAGGGCAGCAGGATGGATGCTGTGCAGAAGTCTGACATGAACATTCCTGACACGATGGGTTCCCAGGGCTTCTGATTTGGGAAGGAGTTTGCACTGGAACCTCTAAGCCTTCTCAGCTCTTACATCATCATCTCTCTACAAACACGCTTTTTCCCATATTTCTCTTTGTGGGGGTTTCTTGTTGGTGTTACTGCTGTTTCGTTTTTGCCTGAAGATCCAAACAGGGTTTGGTGAAGTCACCACCGTGCCTCTGCATTGGCTGTGTTCCCTGAAGCTGCTTGGTCACAGATTCATACTCTTCTGGTCCATGCATTGAAATTCGATTTTATATTTATCCCTCTCTTTGAAGTAAAGGAAGGACAACTGTGTGGATTTAAGGGGCTCTGCTAAAAATTATTCCACGTCTTCTAAAAGTATTTGCATGACGAGGTTATTCTTATTTCAGAATGTGTCCATGTGTTTGCTTTGTCTTGCATATGAGCAGGTGGAAATGAAGGTAATACTCTTGATTTTTAACTAAAACACAATCCGGTGTGACTTCTCACTGCCCAGCCTCACCAGGCTGTGCGGGGTTATCTATTTCTGCCTCAGGTACCCTCTGCCGTCTTTTAATCCCCTGTGTTGCACACATACTCCCCTGGCTTCAGTTTACGTGGAAGTCAGTTACCTCGGTGATGCCAGGAAGGCTCTGTGAGTCATCTGTGTAGCTGTGACGCTGAAAATAGACGTTGTGCTCATGAAATTGACCCTTAGGGGATTACGAGAGTGAAACCCAATCACTGTTCTGACCTAGTCTTTGAGTTGCACAAAAACACACTGCATAATTGTGCCCAGGAAAGAAAGCAGCATTTTCAGTGACCTCGCCTTAACACACTGATGGTAAACAAAGACTCAGTTATGAGGAGCAGAGACCCAACCTCCAGCCGGCGTTTAGACGCTGTCAGGCACCACTAGAGTCCAGCACCGCAGGGATTCTTTTCTGACGCTGTGGTCATCTAAGTCACCGCTCAGGAGCGGTTTTGGTTTGTAGAGATGCTTACTTTTCCCTCTGCTCGGGGTTCCTGACGGTGAGAGATGAGCCAGGCAACCCGTCCGTCGGATTCTGTTCTCTTGCTCACTCCCCACCGTCTCTCTCAAAGGCAGACTCCCATAAGTGGCCGGATGTGCCTCGGATACGGGGGATGCCCTGCGGTCTGACCCCCACCCGGTGGCTGCCACATAGACAGTTCCAGCCAGAGGAAGGGCGAGGCCCAGCAAGGTGAGGAACCTGCAGGGACAAGACATATGTGTGACCAAGCCTGACCTCACACCAGCACCACAGTAAGATGCAGAGAAGACATCCTAGGGAAAAATAAAACCACTCCAGCCCCCTATTAAAATAGAGGCAAATGTTAATGGCTTTAAGAGTTAGGAGTAGCTTATTTTTTTCTTTAATTTTTATTGACGTGTAGTTGATTTACAATGTTAGTTTCAGATGTACAGCAAAGTGATTCAGTTATACATACACATATGTATATATTTTTCTTTTCAGATTCTTTCCATTATATATTATTATAAGAAATTGAATATAGTTCCCTGCTATACAGTAGGTCCTTGTTAAGAGTAGCTTTTTTTAAAAAACACCTTTATTGTGGTATAATTGCTGCACAGTAAACTAAGGAGTAGCTTTCTAAGAAAAAAATGAAAGAAATTACAAAGACAAAGGGTAGCAGATTTCACTAAACTCGTTACAATTGTGAAAGAAAAAATCATAACAACCAAAAAGCAGCCAAAATACTGAGGAAGATATTTGCAGCTCATATGACTAAGGATTCATATCTTTCCTGGACAGAAGGAACTTTAAAAATCAATAAGAACTGGGGGGGGGAGGGTATAGGTCAGTGGTAGAGTGTGTGCTTAGCATGGATGAGATCCTGGGCTCAATCCCCAGTACTTCCATTAAAAATAAATAAATAAATAAAATTAAAATAAATAAACCTAATTACCTCCCCCCACCAAAAAAAAAATCAGTAAGAACCCAACTAACACAGACATGGAAAAGGGAGTGAAAGGTATGAATAGCAGATAAACTTAGAAAGAAAAACCCTCATTACCAATTTTTCAATATGTAAATTAAACCAATTTATTATCTGTCAAATTGGCACTAGTTTTTACAAAGGGAGCTTTGGATGCTGGTGACAGGCTGACAGAACAGACACGGGCATCTCCTGCTGGGGGCGGTGCAAGCACCTTAGTAAGATTGCTGATATATTTGGGGGAGAAGCAAAGCCTCAAATAAAAGAAATCCGTCTTCGCTGGTCGCATGATAGGAACAGGAATATTTGGGGACAGGGTGTGTTTCTCAGTGATCTTGAAAACCCACCACATTTGAGTGTAGCCAGACTTTCTCTAGAACACTAGCAGATTTTCTTGTTTAAGGTAAATGGTGATTTCCCCCCATACAAACAGCACTGGCCAGACATCATTCAATGAATGAAAATGAAATGGCTAAGTGTAGCTGGTGAGTGGAAGCTGGTGAGACAGCCCAGCATATACATCCCAGAAAGGTCCCTGAGATGCCCATACTCACAGACACACAGCAGCAAACGTGTCTAGGAGGAATAATCCAGCAGCACATCTGGCCACACCCCCAACAGACGAGGAGGAAGAATTTATTGTAAAGAGAGGGAGAGAAGGAGCCAAAAATGAAGCATTTCTGAATCTTAAAATATCTACCAAGAGACAAAAAAACAAAATTGCATTAGTAACACTTTACTTGGCAGTAAATACTTGACATTTTGCCGTCTATTATTGCGAAATTAAGCTTTGATGTTAAAAAGGGCAGCTGGCTTTTAATACACCCGATTTAAGGATGGGGAAAATAGAGCATAAAGATGCTGAAACTCACAGAACCAGGCTTAGCCCTGCTGGAGGTGGGCCACAGGTCTCCTGAATCCTGTCTGCCCAGACTCTGCGCCCTTTCCCAGCACACGGCCCTGGGAATGACAGTCCTACCACCAGCTCCAGTCTTTCCGTGAGCAGGTCCCCACCAGAGAGAGAAATGCAATATGAGATGGAAAAATATGATGGAGGCCACAGGCTGGGAAAAGGTGCTGAGACTGAAGCTAAGACACACCAACCTGGGATGCAGCTAAGTAGTCACCACGAGAAATAGTTTGAGAAGATATTAGTAGTAAGACTAGGGGGCAGTAGTCTCAAACTTTAGCATGCCTCAGAGTTACATGGAGGGCCTGCCTCCCCTCACAGCAAGCTTCTGATCCAGTCCGACTGGGGTGAGGTCTGAGAATTTACACTTCTAACAGACTCCCAGGAGATCCTGCTGCTAATCCAGGTGCACGCCTTGACAACCGCCGGCCCAGGGGACTTCCAAATCTCAGCAAAGGACAGGGGACACAGCATGGTGCGATCAAATAGCAACACCAGTTATAACAACAAAAAATGTTACATTAAGTGCCCACTCGCTGTCGGACACATCTTGGTCATTATTTCTAATGAGTCAGCAATCCCGTAAGGAGCTATTGTTTACCTTATTTTACGGGCAAGGAAAATCCTCCTCGGATAAAGTAAGGAACTTGAGCACAGAGGTTAAGAAAACAGGGTCTGCAGTTTGGGACGCCTTACTATCTGACCATGGGTGAGCTTGTCTAATCGCTCCGTGCCTCAGTTTCCCCATTGGGAAAATGGAGATAATAGTACCTACCCCATAGGGTTGCTGTGAAAATTAAATGTAGCAAGAACTCTGAAGTACTTAGAAAGTGTCTAACCTTGTGGGGGAGGGTATAGCTCAGTGGTCGAGGGCGTGCTTAGCATGTACAAGGTCTTGGGTTCAATCCCCAGTACCTCCATCTAAAGGGAAAAAAATGCCTGGCATTGAGTAAAGGCTCAGTAAGCACTGGCTATCTTTATTATGGTTGCTGCTGACTGGCAGGGCCAGAAGTCACCCCAGGACTGTGTAAACTTGAAGAAGGCAGTCTTTTTAATCCCTCAGGCTACCTCATCTCGCATTCTGGAGGTTTGGGTTTGGGCCACTTGCTGTGTGACCCTGGGCAAATCACTTAACTTCTCTGGGTCTCATTCTCTCTTCTATGTAATGAGGAAGGGTGGGTTGGACATCCCTTCCACCTCCAGCGCCCACTGTTCCCATGGTTGTGACCAGAGGGTTTCTGAATTGTCCAAAGATGAATAATGTGTGATTCGTTGTGAGTCTTCATTGTCACCTGTTAAGGGTGGAGATAAGGAGCAGGCATTGTCCAGGTGTCCTCAGCCCTGGCCAAAAGTGAGGGGGCTCCATCAGTGGGTCCCTCAGGGGACACGGCAGCAGAATTCTCATCCAATTCCATTTGCTCTGAATTGATGCTCCCCGGGCTACTTCTTGGCAATATTTGAATTTCCCTAATAAACTCCTCCAGTGAAAAAGAAGTGCACTGACCTACCGACATGTCTGTTCCCCTTGGAGGTTCTAGTCTAATTTTAAAAGAATCAACTGGGTTGGTTTTTGTTGTTGCTGTTTTTTACAGTGACCCACTCCAGAGTCTCTGGCTGGTGTGAATCAGGCCCTCAGCCTGATGGCCCTGGATGAACTGAGAAAATCAGCTTCCTCCACCTGCAAAGCAAAACCCAGCTCCTCCCTGTGGTGACCTTCTGTGGACATCCTGAGAGGCCACAGCAGCCACAACCTTCCTCGTCACCTTTAACTGCACAGCACACATGGGAGGTCACGGGGAAATCCAAAAGCAAGATGTAAAAGCTTTGTGGTTTAGCTACACTATTGAAAAAAAAACCAACTTTTTTTTTTAACTTTAATGTAGGACCCTCCATGCAACAAAAACCACAAGACAACAGAATTAGGAATAAAATGATACAATATATCCCTGGGCTCTCAGATTACGTTTCCTTCACCTTCTATTGTTTTCAAAAGTGCTTTTTGTTAGGTCTGACCCCTCCCTTCCCAAGGACAGGCTTAACGGCAGCTGGAAAAAGTGCCCCAGAGGTCTCAAATGATAGTCTTTCTGCATCTAAGTCATAGAGGAGCTGCCTCACTGGCCCCAAAGCCAATTAAAGCAAGTTACAACAGACGTCGCATCAGCTGCCCCGGGGGGAATCCTCCGCATGTCAGCAGTTTGTCCGCGGATGGAATCTGAGGCGTCAAACAATAGCGTCCTGACCCAGAAAGACACAGGAGACGCAGGCCCTCTCTGCTGAGCAAGCAGATGTGGAAGTCAATCCATGGGGTTAACAATGCCCCCTTAACCCCAAAGATAGTTCTGGCTGGGCACTAACAACATGACTGTCCAGCTCCGCCCCGCTTCATCACCATACCACTGTGCAGTCTGGCAGTGACTCTTAAACCTCTAAATAGCTCGCGCCTTTCTCGGGCTGTGTCCTTCCCGTGGATGAGATGCTGTGGGGCCAAGGGAACCTGCCCCTTCTCTAGTCCACACTCCGAGTGTCTAGGGCCCCAGAATTGCAGTGGGGCTGGGGGGGGCGGGGCTTAGGTTATCCATACCCCCGTCCAATGGAGTGAGGAGGCGTCTTAAGTCACCCAGTTGGTGGTACTTTGTTATAGGAACCCTAGGAAATGTTACAGTAAGTGGTGCTGAAATACACAGACATGAACTGTTCGGGAACCAGCCTATGACTGGGTTTGTGAACATCACAGCCAAATTTTATCTAGACTTTCTAGTGTTCCACATTTTCCTTCTCAGGACTCACACAAAGTCTGTTGCTTGAAATTTTATAACATCCTAGACAATCACACTATGCAGCTTTTTGCCTAAAAGCAGTATGTTCTGACCTGCCCAGAATATTTTTCCCTCTGCTGTCCTGGGCTCATTTCTTCTTGGCTTGCCAGCCACTGTCTTCTACTGTACACTCCCTGCCCTCCTGCTCCAGCTGAGTAAAATTTGTACAAACAGCTACTGCTGAGCTGGTTACTCCCACATCTGTAGAGGAAATATTGGCAACGCCATCAAAAAGCTTGAAGGAAGAGCCAACAAATCCTTTCTAGATGGGGACCTTTTCCCCTGGGCACAGATGCTCCCATTTCTGTCTGCTGCCTCTGTGCCGAAGCCGGAGGGACGCCTTGGCAGTGAGGACTAAATTCCACTAATATATCCTCCCAAGTCAGCTCTGCTCACCCTAATCAGGGCCCTTCCTTTTTCCAGGAAGAAAGAGAATTATCAAAATATCTTTGTATCCAGAACAGTTTCTAACCTTCCATTTTACTCTAATATCAGCTCTGGCGAATAAGCTTAGCGTCAGCCAGAGAAAGCAGGCTAATTGATACATCTCTTAAATCACCATGACCACGAACTCATTACACTTGGTCATTTATTCACTTGAAATGCTAATAACAACTCTGCAAATTTACCTTTGTTTCTAGGATATGTATGGCTTCTCCAATAAGAAATGAAATTTAAGTTTGATACATAACAACTGGTTTTCTTTTTAAGAGCACATGAAATATTTGGCTAAGATAGAGAAGTAATATATTAGGAGCTGCTGGGATAATCATAAATTCAGAGGACAATTTAAGGTTATTGAAAACTAACTGCAATAGCAACACTTAAAAACAGGGCTTTTAACAATGTGTATAATATTGTGATATAATAAGAAATTTATATTTAGACTTCATCCCCGGTTCCTGGGACTGAGCTCCTAAAGCCCCTGGAATTTCCTGAGTGAAATGGGGGTGAGAAGAGCATCTGTCGTAATTCATTATAAGCCCCTTTCGACTGTACTGGAGTTTAAGCTAATAAGGTGACTTCTGGAGGAGGGAGCTGGTTGTCAGGGGAACCAACCACGTGATTAAAGGGTTGGAACTTTCAGCCCCATCCTCAACCTCTGGGGAGGAGAGAGGGCCTGGAGATTGAGCTAATCACCAATGGCCCATGATTTAATCAATCACCCCGACAAAAATGGAGCCTCCATAAACACCCTAAACGAAGGGGTTGGGAGATGCTGCAGGCTGGTGAAAACACCGAGGCGCTGGGTGGGTGGTGCACGCTGAGGGGGCAGGGAAGCCCTGTGCCCCGTCCCACATACCTTGCCCTGTGTGTCTCTTCCATTTGGCTATTCCTGAGTTTTGTCCTTTATAATAAAGCAGCAATATCATGGGTTTCTCTGAGTTCTGTGAGCCGTTACAGCAAATTATCAAGCCCGAGGAGAGGATCCCAAGAACCAAAGTTCCCGGGAACCCCTGATTTGCAGCCAGGTTGGACAGAAGTAGCAGGTAACCTCGGGACCCACTACTTACAACTGGCATCTGATGTGCGGGGGGCAGGCTTGCGGAACTGAGCCCTTCATGTGTGGGGTCAGCACTATCTCCAGATAGTGTCACAACTGCATCCGGTGAGGAGGAAACTCATACATCTGGTTTTGGAAGTGAAGTGTTTCGTGCATAGGGAAAGAGTGTTGTCATTTTACGGTGTCATGTTTGTTCTTATTTGGATAACTAGAATAAATACAAAAGACACTAGCAAAAAAAAATTAGGCTTTAAAGCTCTTCCTTGGAAATTTTTGAAAGAGTTCAAGGAAATCAAACCAGTTTCCATGTAAACTTCATTATGCGCAGTTACAGTCAGAAGCGATTATAAGGCTGCAGAGAGTTAGGGGCAGACCGAAGGGCACGGTCCACCCCTCCCTGTACAGAGGAAGAGGCTGGAGCAGGGGGAGATTAAGTTATTTGCCCCGGATCACACAGCTGAGCGGTGACAACCAGGGCCAAATGCTGGTCTCTTAACGCTAATCCATTACAACATGCTGGCTTGACACGGTCCCAGTTCAGAAGGGCCTTCTGGATTTGGTATCTGGGCCACACACGGACCACAGCAGAGAACACGAACAATATGGAAACCAGATACCACCCAAAGCCTTTCTTCAGGCTCAGCCAGGCAGCTGAGGGTGAGGGAAGATTAAGTTTCAAATTTTATTCCATAAAGATTCAGCTCCTACCTTCTAGTCAACGTCTTTTTCCTCCTTTCAACCCACTCCCTTCCTGTTCCACCATGTCCACTCCCACGGCCCCTGCCCCAACTCCATTAGTCTCAGCTTGTTGGATATATCAGGATGAAAGGTTGGTTTGATCCTGAAAGAATGGCCAAGAGGCTCTAAGGAGTTGGAGTTTTTCAAACTTAATGGTGAGACAATAGTTTCACTGGCTATTCTTTTGGACCTACCCAGCTGAGACATCTCAGTCACATCCTCTTCAGCACAAGAATCAGGGACACACACGCCCACGCTGTAGTCAGCGCCATCCTGGGAAAAACAATGCCACAACGCCCTTTAGTATTAGTGTCTGTAGAATATATGCATGTTCGGTCCTAAGTAAGGCTGTCGCTGTGCTTCCCATGAATCCAGCAGATTGGGAGAAGCGGGAGGAAATGGTGCTAGAAGAAGGAAAATTTGCTGACTTCTTTGTAGATGGCTTTTCCGTTACAGAGTATTTCAAGTGAATTTACAGAACATCAGATGCATCCATATTTAAATAAAAATATGCTCCAAGGGTTAATGTAACTGGCTGTTTAAAAAGCAGCCACCATTGTGGGACAGACTGCCCCAAAGCAGCCCTCTCCTGTGTTACAGGTCATTAAGAGTTAACACTCCTACAGTGAGTTTTCAACAAATTTGCCAAGCTGCCATTTCTTCGTAGCAGGATGCGGTGTAGCAAGTAAAAATTTTATTAATAAATCAAGCCAATCATTAGAATGCCAGTCCCAATAAAGCAAAGATCAAATTATAAACAAAAATTGCTGAGATGCCTCTTCTAAACACATAACTTACATGATTGTGGAGGTCTGACCTTTTGCTCCGATATTAAAACCATTAATCTGCTTTGAAAATAGGATATGACATTTGTACATACTGATTAAGCCCCCAAGCAATCGTTGTCAAATTCTCAGGGTGACAAATGGAGCTGGCTGATAATCTCCCTATCTCCGGTGGTTAACCATTCTGAAACCATTTTATAGTGTTAACATCAGAGAGCTTGGATTCCTTTTTTTATACAATTGTTATTAGCCAACCAGTAATGTATTTTGTTTTAGTGTTGTGCAGCATTCGTAAAGTCTATCTTTGTATTTCATAGGAGGCTGTGCTGTTCCTAGGGGTTTTTTTCCCCCAGCAGTAAAGAATTAACATGTTTTGAAGACAGTGAGCCCTGTGACTTCAGTCAATTGATTTAGCGATGCACTTATAAAAGTCCCCACCCACCTGCTGGGATAACCTCGAATTCACATCTTGGAGCTCTGTTTCTGGGAAAGGATTATGGGTAATGGGAAGTCCACTTCCCTTCCATGAACTGATGGTGAGTCAGGAGTTAATGCCCGAGAACACTGGCTGGGTCTTGACCTTGGATTCCCCAAGAAGGTCGTCCAGAGGTCTTGTCCTGTGCACTGTGGTAGGAGGAACATTTGAAGGCCTGTCTGGTTTGTGGACACCTCCTCCTATAATGTCCCATACTCAGAACATGCAAGCAAGTTTCTGCCAACTGTTTTAAATTTAGTTTTAACTTTTCCCAAAATATCTTAATAGTTTGTTGTTTCAGTTAAGATAAGTAGTCAGTGGAGTGGTATCAGTTTCCATATCATGAACCCAACGTTCACTAGTCCTTCAAGAGAGTGTGCTCAGAGCCCAGGCTCACCTGCAGGACATGAAGCTTGCAATACTGCCCTCGGAAGCGGCCCGACGGCGCATGGGTGGCAAGACACTCACTGTACGATCCCAGCCTGTCCACATTTCCGCTAAGAATATTGCTCCCAAGCTTCCCGACGGCGTCATACACTGAATTGCAAAGCAAAAGAAGTGGGCAAAGTTAGCTTCCGTGTGTCACTTTAAAATGAATTTGTGGGCATTCAGCATCACCTTCTAAACCTCTCAGAGTTGAATGACCAAAAGAAAAAAAAGACAGATATATTCAGATGGCACTCTTGAGCCTGCATTTTGCATCCACAGCCCCTCCCTTCATTGAGGGAGAACAGTGATGTATGTCTGTTGTTTAAAATATTTAAGCCATTTAAGTTTTCTCTTCTGTCAAGTGCTTGTTTATATCCTTTGCCCATTTTTTAAAGAATTTCCTTTCTGATTTGCAAGAGCTCCTTATTATTCTATATATTGTTCCTTGTCTACCTGAGCCGTTGAAAATACTTATTCTCAGTCGGTTATCTGTCAGTTCTTTACCTATGGTGTCCTCCATTGGACAGAAATCCATTCTTTCGAGCCTGCGATTTTTATTTTAGTCTTTGAGCAATCTTTGTCCTAATCAAGACTGACTACATAATTAGCAGGGCTAATGCAGAATAAAAATGCAGGGTCTTTTGTTTAAAAATTCATTAAGAATTTCAAGATGGTGGCAGCAAATCACACTTACAGGAAGCATGGAGCCCTTTTATGTGTGGGGCCCTGTGTGACTGCGAAGGTCACATGTCTATAAAGCCAAACCTGGTTCTGATACCAGAACCATATGGTTTTTATTATTACAGATTTAGGGTATATTGAGTATTCCACTTTCAGTCTTCCTTTCAAAGTTGAGGTAGTTAATATATGTGGACTGTTAATCTTTCACACAAATTTCAGGAATCCATATTCAGAAAATTTCAGAAAATTTCAGAAAATTTTCAGAAATTGTGGATAATTTCAGAAAAAGTTTATTGAGTTGCTCAAAACATCCAACGAGAATATTAATGAAAATTACTTCAAATGTATAGATTATACGGGTGGGAACTGACATCATTTTTGTGTCAAGCTATCATTGGATGTCATGCAATTTACTCAAATCTTCTTCTGTGTTCTCATTTATGCTTTTATATTTTTCCTCAATAATCTTAAAACAGATTACATAAACACTTCCAAGTTAGTATATAGTTGACTCTTTTCCTCAGTATTTTATTTTCAATTATATTTTCCAACTGATTGTTGCTGGTGTGGGAAAATGCTATTGATTTTTGTAATTTGTCTGGTATCTGGAGAATTTGCTGAACTTTCTTTTTAGTTTTACAGTCTTATTTCTTCCTCTCTAATCCTTAGGCCACTGTTTTGTTTTCCTTTTCTAGTTTTGGAAAGTTAGAGTCAAATTTATAAAGTGAGTTTGTCACTTTTTATTTTCTGGAACAACTATATAGCTCAGTGGTGGAGCCCATGCTTAGCGTGCAGGAGGTCCTGGGTTCAATCCCCAGTACCTCCACTAACAAAAAAAAAGAATCAGAGAGGAGTATCCACAGTAGCTAGTAAGGATTAGAGCTGTGTGTTCAAACCCATTTTAATCTGAACCCATAACCCTCTAAAATATACAAAAAGACTCTTTTTGTTTGTCAGTTTTGTATACAGTTTCTTATAAATAACTAAAGATAATGATCTCCTTAGAGTGAGCGGGGAGAAAACCCCAAATACAGTTTGGCAAACTGTGCAGCTCCTCTTGTATTTGTCTCTGTCTTTACTAATAATTGAGTTCCTGAGATTTAATCTAGAAATCAGGTTGAAGGAACGGCATTTTGCCTACATGTGTGCTTTTTAAAACAGTAATACGTTATTTTGAAAAGCTCCTGGCCATAACTGGGCAAACAAACGGTCCTTCCTGTGCTTCCTGGGGTAACCTGACTTTCGCCATGAACCTTTGCCTCTTCTGGCAAGCTCTGAGCCACTTGGGCTCAGCCAGTGGGTGTCTGTTATCACTGGCCTCTTTCTTATGGGTCTAAGTGTTCCAGGTTATTGCCTGTAATGAGCATAACTGACTCTACCCTTTTCCCTCCCATAAGTATGACTCTCTGTGGCTCTGACCACACTCAGAACCTTAGAGCTGGCATCCATGGTCACATGTAGCCAGTAATCATCATTTCAGCTTAAATGGTCTGTATCATAAGACTGAGCACATCCCTCCCCTCCTTACGACGTTTTCAAGGCACCGTGAACAAAGTTAAAAGGTAACTCTCAAAGGAAAGGACATATTAATAACTCAGATAAAGAACTATATTCAGATCATATAAAGAACTCTTACAAATCAGTAATTTTTTAAAAGTCAAAGAAACTGATTTAAAATCTGCTAAGGATTTGAAGAAGCAACTCTTGGAGAAGGAAATCCAAGGGACCAATGAATATGAGAAAGTTGTTCAGTCTTATCAGGAAACCACAATTAAACACCACTTTTTTCTACCCCTCTGACTGGTACAAATTTAGAAGGATGATACAATTGAGTGTTGGTAAGAATATGCAGGAATAGTTCTCTCAGTGCAGCCTCCTGGCTCCTACTCTCTCTCCTGACAGCAACTAGATTTTCTTTTGGAAAATTACCAGTTTCCAACTGCACATAGTCTTTTTTGTGTGTATATATATATTTTTTTAATTGAAGTATAGTCAGTTTGCAGTGTGTCAATTTCTGTTGTACAGTATAATGCTTCAGTCAGACATGAACATACATATATTCGTTTTCATATTGTTTTTCACCATAAGTTACTACAGCATATTGAATATAGCTCTCTGTGGTATACAGTATGAACTTGTTTATTGGATTTTGTGAGAATCCCCTTGTATTTTGAAGCGAGAGATACTCTACCAGAGTTCAGTAGGTGTTCTGAGCGATTCAGTGGGTTTGTAGATGTAATTCTTGGTGTATTTGTGGGAGAGGGCAAGGTGTGAGTCTCTCTACTCTGCCATCTTGGCAACAACTGCACGTAGTCTTGACAAAAAGTCAAGGTGCTCTGTCCTCTCATTCTTGAAGCTGATGGGGTCCCTGGAGGCTGCTTTTGCTCTGCCATCCCCCTCCCCATGACACAAGGTCAACCATCTCCCAGGACTAGTGTGGAGTGAGTCAAAGCCCAAAGCAAAGTTTGGACTTCATTCATCCACAGGTGGTTTCCTGAGAGGTTGCAGAACAGGCACCACCGTGGAGACCATTTGGACCTCGCTGGTCCAGTGACCGGTTCCGAGCCTAACAGGTATTTTGCCTTTCTCTCCATTCTGTGAGCTGCCCCATAGGCTGACGTTAAACTCCCCCTTTTTGCTGAAGGTTGTCAGAGTTGATGTCTGTGGTTTAACTGAAGGCTTCTTCCTAACTGTGTCCCCAGTGACCCAGCAACTCAACATCCCAGAATCTGCTCCAGGGAAACACATATGAGCACACAATTTGCAGGATGCTTGTGGCGGTAATGCTTGTAAAGGCAAAAAATTGTACAGAAGCTATTGAAAAATCCATTTTTTGGGACAAAAACAGCTTAAGGTTGGCAATTGCAAATAGTTCAGCCTCTAACAGGAGAAAGTGGAATGAGCTATGGTACTTTCGCATGCAACAACTAAAATGAGAAAGATCTATATTTGCTGCTATTGGAAATGGTCCAAGACACATTATATTATGCAAGGGGAAAAAAGCTTAAGAGCAATAAATATATTTTTCAATTTTACAAAGCAAAACAATATCTTTCTGGTAGATATATATGCACAAAAGTGCAAGGAGAAAGTTCTGGAAAGTTCTAGAAGGATACACACCCATTGCTAACAGCTGTCATCCAGGAAGGGGACTGAGAATTGAACATGCAAACAAAAAAGACTTGAGTTTTGTCTCTGTTGTTTCGATTCCTTTACAATAAGAATAGAGTCATATGTTATTTAATATAGTGTACAAACAATAAAATATGAACAAAATTGTAAAATCCGTCATGTTAAAAAATCTTCAGTGGCATTCCGTCATCTAGAGTAGGAGTTGGCAAACTCTGGCCCTGCCTGTTTTTGTAAGGAAAGTTTTATTGGAACACAGCCATCTCACTTGTTTACGTTTTGTTAATGCTGCTTTGTTAATACAGGCAAGGTTGTGTAGTTGCAAACAGAGGCCGTATGGCCCACAAAACCGAAATATTTACCATCTGGATTTTAGAGGAAAATTTTTGCAGACTTCTTATTTAGAGCTGTGAGTCCCAACTCTGGGCAGACAGTAGAATCACCTGGGGCATTTTTTAAAAAAATACTGATGCCCAGGGGGAGGGTGTAGATCAGTGGCAGTGTGTGTACTTAGCATGCACAATGTCCTGGGGTCAATTCCTGGTACCTCCTTCAATAAATAAAAATAAATAAACCTAATTACTACCCCCCCCAAAAAAAGTTTAACAATACAGTTTAAAAATGTACCTCCCCCCTCAAAAAAAAAGGAAAAAAAAAAAAAAAACCTAACACCCAGGCTCCACTCTCACAAAGGGTGGCCTAGCTAGTCAGGGGTGGGGCTTGGGCATTCATTATTTTTCATATGTTCCCAGGCGATAATATTTGCGGCCGGGTTTAACTTCTCTGATCTTTAAGGTTAATTCTAGGTTCCTGAACATGGTTTAAAAGCCCCTTGCTGGCCACACCTGCCCCCCTAGTCTCATCCTCCGACACCCACACCCTTTTCCTCCACTCCATTATACACAACGCGCCAGACCTGCACCTGTCTTTCTGCTTGGAATGTGCCTCCTTCCTGTCTGCCTGGCAAATGCTGACTCATCCTTTGAGTCTGGGCTGAAGGATGTTCTGCCCCAGGAAGGAGTCCACACTCTTGCTTAGTGTTTCGCACTGGAGGGGTGTAATTGTTGACCTGACCCCCATGTGAGGGAGGGGCTGTGCCTTCATCGGTAGATGTCTCAGAGGAGGAGCTCAAGAAACATTTACTGAATTAATTTAACTTTGAGGGAGGGGTTCAAATGCCCCAAATCCAGCTCCACAAATGTATTGTGAGGTCCTCTCTGTGTCAAAAACAAAACGGATGTATTTATTACAAATAGACTACATGATTTCCCACGTTCCTTCTCCATCACTGAGTTTGCCAATCCTGGTAGCCTGAAGTGTTAAGGATCTGGAACTAAAAGAGCCTGTCCTGACCCTTGGATGAAACCCTGAAGGACACATGTAGAGAGATTCCTAACTCTTCACTTGAGAAGATGAAATTCTAGTTCTCTTTCCAATTGGTATCTTGCTTTGTAAACGGATTTGATTTAGGGTTTTCTAGCTGAGGTTATTTTGTATGCCGTGCAAATTTTCAATTGCATTTGCTTCTTTTCTGGTTACGAATTCAAATGGACAGGTTGTCTTTTTCCCTCCCCATCCTTAATTAGTTTCTGTCAAGAACCTGGGACACCAGGTCATGGGCTCCATCCAAACTGAAATACATTGTGATTGTCACGGGAGGGAGGGATAGAATAAACTAGTGATTAATCCCACCTGCCACTTCAAATCGCATGACAGTTGTTCCAAGTTTCCATTTCCAAAAGATTAAAAACAACTTGTTTCTATTCCACCGAGCTAATTAGCAGACACATTTTCTTTCTCACGTGGTGGCAATATGTGAATATTAAAATACAGAATTGATTCATTTCTGGGTTTAAATGCAGGAAAGAGAGACCTTGGTCAATGGTCTTAAATTTTAGAACATGGATGCACTTATATCAGAAAGCTGAAGGCAGCAGAAGCTTCTAGAATGCTAAGCCACAAACAAATCCTGCAAGCAATGATTATCTTCAGCATTAGCTGCAAATATTTATTAAGATGGTGTGTTACACTGGAGATTTTTAAAACTAGAACTGAATAGTCCTTGCTCTTCAGTGGACATATGTAACATGCTAAGCACCTGTCTCCTGGGATCTCCTTGTTGAGAAGAGATCTGAATGTGCTATCACCTTGATATCCAAGTTCCTGAAGCAGGCTCTTTGCAAACACTTCCTGGCCATCCCCCTTACATCTGGCCACCTATTAATGTTCGATTTGAAGAACAAGAATAGTGTGTGCATTATTTCCTGTACTGCTATTACAAATCACCACAATCTTGGTGGCTTAAAACCACAGAAACTTACTCTCTCACAGTTTTGGAGGCCCGAAGTCCAAAATCAGTATCACTGAGCTGAAATCAAGGTTATTGGCAGAGCTGTGCTCTTTCTGGAGGCTCTAGCGGACAATCTGTCCTTTCCCTCTTCCAGCTTCTGGTGGCTGCCAGCATCCCTTGGCTTGTGGTCACATCACTCGGATCGCTGCCTCTGGGGTCACATCACCTCCTCTATGTGTCAAATCTCCCTCCAGCTCTGCCTCCCTCTTCTAAGGACTCACGTGATTGCATTCAGGGCCCATCTGGGTAAGCCGGGAGAGTCTCCCCATCTCAAGCTCTGTACCTTAATCACATCTGCACAGCTCTTGCTTCTATGTAAGCTAACAATCACAGGTCCCAGGGACTAGAATTGTAGATGTCTTTGGGGAGCCATGTTTCAGCCAACCACAACATGGATATTAGAAATTCAGTTAATCCCAGAAATGTTGCTGTGTCACCCTTTATAATGAGATTTTCTTGCTTTCAGCATCGTTTCTGTCCCATCTTCAGCAGCAGTGCAGGGGATGGCCCTGAATAAAACGCCCTCCAAACTGAGAGCCAGATGGGAAAAGAGGCAGTGTTTGAGAATGCAAGTCAAGCAGGTGGTCATTCCTCTGATGATGGTCAGGGAACAGGCTTGGCTGTGGCCAGTGACTGGCCAGGCCAGTGAGGTCTACCTATGGCTTGCCCCCGTGTAACAGGGTGTAACCATGGGCCTTGGCTTCCAGCAGAGAGGATGAGACACACAGACAGGAGACGTGAAGTCATCATTCCAAGGGATAAACGATGAAGCCAAAGGGAGTCGGTGATCAGGAAGGAAGCTCAGCGACGCAGCCATCAGGGTGGGCTCAGCGACCTGATGTAAGGACCAGGCAGGAGGGAGTCGAAGGGTTAAGAAAGTTTTATAGCAAAAGTAGCTGCTTGGGGAAGATTTCAAGGATGTTAGGAGATTAGAGAAAACAGGAAATGAAAAGCCCTGCAGGCTGCTTGGGAACCGGAGGCCTGCCCCTCGCCTCCCTCCTTCCGTCCCCAAGGAATAAAGTGCAGGGAACTGCAGGCGTCATGTGAAACCATCCGGACCTCAGTATGCTGAGCCCTGTTTTAATTCCATTAAATAAGTTCCCCCTGAAAGGCCTCTGCTGAGACAAGTGGGTCTGCCTGGACTTGATGACATGGCCGTGGGTGGGCCTGGTGTAGCTCAAGGGAAATGAGTTCCAGGACCTACCTGAGACTGCTTGTTTTGCCTTTTTGTTTTTGTCTCAGATAAAAAGCACATGCTTTTTTATTCTAGAGGGTGGTTTTGAGAGACCCTCACTCTCTCTGTTTGTTTCCTCATGCTGTCCTAACAAATTTCCCCAAACTGGGTGGCTTAAAACAACAGAAATGTGTTGTCCCACAGTCTGGAGAGTAAGTGTCTGAAATCAAGGGGTCAGCAGAGTTGGTCCCTGCTGGAGGCTCTGAGGGAGAACCTGTCCAGCCTCTGTCCCAGCTTCCGATGGTTGCTGGCAGTCCTTGGCATTCTTTGGCTTGTAGACACATCACTTCAGTCTCTGCCTTGGTGGTTATGCGGCAGTTCTCCCTGGATGTCTCTGTGTCTGTGTGTAAACTTCCTTATAAGGACATCAATCAGTGGATTATGACCCTCTCTAATCCAGCATGGCCTCATCTTAATTTGATCACATCTCTAAAGATCCTATTTCCAAGTAGGGTCACATCCTTGGTACCCAGGGTTAGGATTTCACATCTCCTTTTGGAGGACAGAATTCAACCCGCAGCACTCTCCAAGGCGAGATTCTAATCCAAGTCAAGCTACTCATTAGCTTGTGAGGCATGGTTGGGGAAGTTATGGGCCTGGAGAGAAGATGCAGCTGTGTGCTCGGGGAAGGTGTGACAAGTTTATGGAGAGATGGGATCCCAGGATGGTGGAAATGGGAGAGCACAGTGGGCCACGGCAAAGACCTGCAGAGATAACCCATCAGGTGCCCCATAGGACCAAAGACACATAATACGGCTTCAGTACCTCCTTTCAACAGTGTTTCTACTGTGTGTTCTGGTCATCTGCTCTTTAAATTAAATACATTTATACCAAGTGCCAACATAGAAGGGCATAAACCCTTCTTAGTTCCCAGGTGCCCTTCCTCCAGAGAAAAGATGGAACAAGATAAGATATTCAGCTAAGAGATATGAAATCATCATTCCAGAACATATATGGTAGAGTCCCCAGATTAGAATGACTGAAAAGGATACATGGACATATAGATAGACCTCTATCTCCATATATATTTAATAAGGATCACATGTTCACTGAATAAATTCACCATCCTATATTGGAGTCCAATATCAAAAACATAGCAGGGAAAACAAGTCAATGTGGGGGTGGAGAACCAAAAGAGGTGATGGAACAAAAGGGCAGGAAAAACAGTAAGAAACAGATGATCAGGTAGAGAAAGGGGAGGAGAGAGAAGACTGATCCCCATCAAGGAAGGACCGTCCCTGAATTAGAAACAGATGAGTTTTAAGGAGGATGGCAGTTAATAACCACAGTGGTCAAGGGGAAAGCAAATGGAAGAAAAAAATTATTTGGAGGGAGGATCCCAGAGTCTTTTAGGCCACAACTTTTTATATGTGGTAAGAGATTGAATGTAGATTTCTGTGGCTTATGGACTATAAAAATAAAATTAAAAAAAAAAAATCAGAAGCAGAGGGGTCAGAACACTGGCCTGAGGACTTCAGGAGTAAAAAGAGGGATAAAATCATACAGTGACCTAAGAAAGTGGCAAAATTACGGCACACAAAGAGTGTTTGATGGATTTTGTTCCATTTGAGACGGTGAAGGTGAGAGTGAGTGGAGAAGGGTGTTGGGAAGGAGGAACGGGACCTTCGTTTTAGAGTTGTGTTACCATATCCTCCTGTCCCGTATACTCCACACCCTTTGATCCGCCCTCCCACCACCAGAAGGACTGTCTGTCTCAGGCTCTAAGATCAGCCTCTCTCCCAGTCCAGAGCAGCAGCAACACCAAATCCCCTCTGCAAAAACAAACGTGTCTGCCTGAATCTCAAGACCCCTCTCTCCACATTATCCCTCAGACCCCACCCAGTATCCGAAGGTCTACTACTGTCACCCCTGTGCTTTGGATTGGGGACAGTTGCCGTAAGACATTATTATGCAACATTTAATATACTGAAAAGACATAAAGAAAAAAATAAGAAACACCTATGCTTCTATCACCCAGCTTAATAAAAGACCCATCATTTGAGATCTGATGGATCCTCAGTTACATCCCCACCCTCCCCACCCCCACTGAAAGGCCGCCTCTAGCGGAATTTGGAGGTTACCGTTCTCATGCACTTCTTTCCATTTGTACTACATACAAGTCTCCCAAAGCAACATGGTGCCTTAATTTACATTTTTTAAACTTTAGATACTATATATATTCTTCTACAACTTTTTTCCTTGATGTTATTTCTGCATATTCCCTCCATACTGATACATGTATCTCCGCTTCATTCCTTTTTTTTTTTTTTTTTTTTTGCTGCTGATTAGCTTTCTGGCTTGTTTCTCTGGTTGTGGCTTATTTTAGGCAGTGATTGAAAATGCAGGCTTGGGAATCAGATGTTCTGGGCTCAAATACTATCTCCACCAGTTATTTCAGCAAGATACTTTACATCTCTGTGGTTCAGTTTTCTCATTTATAAAATAGAGATGATAATAACACCCTCCCCACAGGGGGACCATTAGGACTAAATAGATGACTTTTG
The DNA here is from genome assembly GCF_048773025.1 of Camelus bactrianus. NCBI lineage: Eukaryota > Metazoa > Chordata > Mammalia > Artiodactyla > Camelidae > Camelus > Camelus bactrianus. Next base: position 17,740,985 of record NC_133568.1, on the reverse strand, counting down.
CACAGGGCTGGGAACAGAGCCTGCCATGTAAAAGTACTCCCTAAATATTGACTCTTATTATTTTCCCATCCACATGACTGTCAGGGAAACCATGCTGAGAGCAAAGATCGGAACCCCGCTCTGCGCTCAAAAATCTCAGGCAAAATGTCAAAGCAATGATGTTAAGTGTTCTCTGAGTGTTACAATGAAAATCAGCTAAAACAACCACAAATAATAACATTAAATTAAGTAACACTCATGTATCCCATTTACACACATCATTCAATTCTTTCTTGGACCATTCAACTTTAGGAAATTTGTTTAACTAAAAAAATACAAGATTTTCAATTTTCAGGCCCCTGCATATGGAACATCATTGGTGCGTGGCTAGAGTAACTTGTAAGGCAAAGAAAGCGTGAACAAGGCTGTGACTAATGATGGCAATATGTACCACCACCTCGTCACCAGAAGTCCAAGCCAGTCATCGCACCTTCTGGATTTTCTTGGCCAGCTCATTTGGCCTGGGTTTGTCAGAATGTTCTCTGTCAATATCACCAAGTGTTGCAGCAAAACATAATCAATTCCAAAATAAGAGTTGAAGGTGGTTATTGAACTCATTGGGTTCAAATATTGGGACGTATAATCCACTGTAGACTGGCACTTGCTTCAAATCGCGTGCTATTTCGAATTACCCAATGTTAGATCGAAACTTTTGTTTATCTTTGTAATGTAGATTATGCTACTAAGGGTTTTCCAAGACAAAATACATTAGTCATGTGCTCAAAATGGAAATGCAAATTGCTGTGATAGTTTTCCTGGCTTTGAAAAGCATGAGTTTTTACATTTTTCCTTGTGAGCGGTTCACATCAGCATCAACAATGAATCATTCTCCTGGAGAGGTTATCCCACGGAAAACGGATCTGATCTCCTGCCTGTTTCTGGCAAGAAGGTGTATGTCCCTTTGGTTGTGAAAGTAACTGGGGAAACTAACAAAAAATAAATTACGGCAGCCTGACATCCTCCCGTATCACATGCAAAGAGGCCTGGCCTACTAACTTCTTCCAATTTGAGCCAGTGCACTCACCAAAATGCTCCTCAGAGTTTACTATGAGGCAAATAATAGTTTAAGACTTGTTTCCTGAATAACGAAGCAATTCTTTATCAAAGGCAGACTAAATGTCTAGAAAAGGAAATAAACCAAGCCGTCCCATGTGACAGTGAAATGTTACCAATTTCAATAATAGTAAACAGCATCATACAATTTACCATCTTCCTCTTATTAAGAGTTGGTCCCATGAGATTCCTTCTGGCTGGAATTAATACCACCTCCTCTATCGCCTTCTGCAACAAAAATTCCTCCTCCCTCAATTCCTGGCACAATTTGTAAGTTGAGGCTTGTCTTCTCTTTCCTATTTGGTTCTGTGTTTTTAATTCTCCAGAGTTTTTCTAAAGAGCTCCCAGCACAAATCTGACTGCCCTGTGTTCACCTATCCAAAGGGCCAGGAAAAACCTACTTACTTCTTAGAGCGTATTCTTTGGGCTCCACTGAATTCAGGTCAGAAAGGAATTCATCAGTGTCCTGCATGCACTTGAGAGAAATGTTTCTTGCAGGAAAAACAAAAGGTAATTGAAACTGAAAAGACAGCAGACAAAACAGTACAGTCGGGACCATCATTGGTCAGGACCTTAACCTGTCAGGATAAAACTCGCCTCTTAGACAAAGAGCCTTATATTTATGAAACACTAGTCTATAACGTGTTGGGGGAAATGTGACATTCTCGCCCCTTAACATGCAGAGACAAGCTGTGTCTCCTCAGCCACCTGCAAAGCGGCCAAGCTGAACAAACCATGGAAACCGATTTGTAGACAACTTGTTATTGTTGAGTAAAACCATGCTGTGGATGTGGGGGCCGCTGACCACCTGGCTTCCTTTAGTTATGCAGATTAACATTTCCAGCGAACACGGGGAAGGCTAGATTTTCTCCAGTTAGATGTCTTGCGTATATCTCTGAGTTTAAATACATATATATATATATATACCGAGGATGTTAAATGGCAATATTTGGTTTTTGTCGGAGAATGATCGTGATCCAACCTATAGAACGTTCAGATGACTGATAAGCAAAGAAAGGCTTCTGCGTCATCATCTGGGTATTTTATGCATCTGTTAATATGCTTGCTGGACTTGAAAGCCACACATGGGAGTGACGAACTCCCCCACGGAAAGAGCCGGTATTGTGGTAGGGCAAGTAATCACAGGCATCCTCATGTGGGGGCTTAGGACAAATCCTGGGAAGCCAGTGATGCTGACAGAAGACCATGGTGACTGCATTCACCTACTTTAAATAAAAAAAGCAACATAGAATGTGTGGATCTGGATTTCTCATGGTGTAAATATTTTCTTTCCAGAAAGTCCTTGAAAAATAACCTCTCTAATTCCATTGGAAATGTGATGCAGATTTTGTTTACACTGCCGGAAAACATCCCGACTTGTGGGTGGCCGTGACTTGGTTGAACTTCCTGGCTTTACAGTGGCCTCTAGCCTCCCTTTGTCTGGGTCTGTTGGGGCTGCAGTCACCAAATACCCTAGACTAGGTGGCTTATTAACAATAGAAATTTGGGGCTCACAGTTCTAGAGGCCCAGGAGTCCAAGTGCCCGCACGGTCCATGTTCTGGTGAAGGCCCTCCTCCATGTCTCAGCCAGCGCCTTCTGTGTCCTTAGGGAATGGAAGAGGCGAGGGCCTCTGTAGGCCTCTTTTATAAGGGCACCAATCCCATTCAGGAGGAGTCCACCCTCAAGACCTAATCACTTCCCCAAGGCCCCACTGACTATTACTGTCATCTTTGGGGGTTAGGATTTCAACATAGGGATTTTTAGGGAGACGCAAACATTCAGACCAGAGCACCTTTCCTTGTGCACATTCTGCTGTCTCTCCCTTCTGTTCTTTTGCTCATTCTGTGCCTTTTGTCCCAGTGTCCTTCTCCCAGCCCACCTTCTCCTGGGCATGACCGGCCTACTTATTCTGCTAAGCCTACTCTTTCAGGAAGCCCTCCTGGGATTCCCCTTCGGTCAGGATAGGTGTTTGTTCTTTGTGCCCCCTACTTGCCTGTTATATTCTCTTTATCTCCTCACATTGAATATGTCTCTTTCTGTTTCCCTCCTACAGCCTGGAAGCTCCGTAAGGGTAGGCATTGTGCCCTTTTTATCTTTTTGTGCTTTTTTGTGCTGTAATAGCTGAGAGCCAAACTGACACTTCCTGTGTGACCCAGGGCAGTCTCACCACCTCAATTACTTTATCTGGAAAATTAGGAGAACAAGTAGTCTTTCCCTCTTGGAATTGTTGTGAGATTTAAATAACATATTTAAAGTACTCTGAGAGGGTCTGACACCACAGATACTCCAGACCGTTCGCTGCTATTATCTTTATATGCCAAATGCCTGCTAGGCACCTGGCAGATGATAACATATACACCAGACACCCAGATAACACATATGCGAGGGGGCCTTGCAGTGTTGAACGTGCATAGGTCCTTAGTAAACAATAGCTCTTGTGGTGATTTGTCATTATTCTTTGTTATTGCTATTGATCTAAAGAAAAACTTCAGGCACACAAGCTGAAGTAGTTCCAAGAGCTACTAGGTGAATAGTTCCTTGAAAAAAAGCCAGATCATTAGATCCAAGTTACAAAGGAATAGTTTTGAAACAATAAAGAGCTTTCTAGTCAAAATTAGCCAAAGACAAACTGAACTCTTTCCAATAGCATAGAGATCTCCAACCTTGGAGGTGTTCCAATAGTGGCTGAGCACAGGATGAGAGCATTAAAGAAGAGGTTCAAGGGTGAGGGCATAGCTCAGTGGTAGACTGTGTTCCTAGCATGCATGAGGTCCTGGGTTCAATCCCCAGTACCTCCATTAAAAAAAAAAGATGAATGAATAAACCTAATCACCACCCCCCCAAAAAAGATTCATCATCAAATAGTCTTCATAAAAATGACCTCTAAGTTCTCTGACTTTGGAACCATCTGAGTCTACGTTCAAAATTATTTTCTACCATTAATGTGTTGGTTGTTACTATGCACCTGGGAAAATATTCTTAAATTGAAGTAGAAAGCAACATTTCAGCACAAAAAATGAAAACTAAAATCCAATCTTACTACATAGACAAAGCAACAACTAACTTGGACTGAAAAAGAGACCTAATTTGGCACCAGAAACCAGGGTTGAAGCTGGTTCAATTTCCCCGTCTGTAAATTTATAAAAGCACAGACCCAGTCTCCCTCACCCAGGTGTCTCCTAGCGCTATTACGTTAGCCCTCCTGAGTGATAAAGCAGCATTAGTTAGCATTAGCACTCTCAACTCCACATGAACCACCCATGCTTAACTCTCTTTCAACATTACAAAAAAGGGTGAAGAAAGGGGAAGATTGAAAATACTGGAGGTTTAGGAAATTTGAATATTTAAGGATGATTAAACAGAAAAAAATCTCTGAAACCTGGATTTATTTCCAAGTCAGTTGTTGATATTGTGTATCATTGAAAATACAAAATTGCTTTTAGAATTCAGTGTTAAGTAAGCCATCTTTTGTTAACGGGGGGAAATATAATGACTGGAACACATATCCCCACTTTAATCATTAGTAATAAAAACCACCTAAATGATTCTAAAACTCCACCTGAATAAAAAGGAAAACGAGGATCTTACGTTTTAAGACCCTTGTGATGTTTGTCCCAACTCTTAAGAAAATTATGCCTCATCAAGGTTCAAGGAGACTCAGGTGTTTCAGGCAGACATTTTAAGCACCTGTTTTATGCAAGGCACGGCGCTGGGCATAAAAAGAGGACATGAAAATAAATAATGCCTTCCTTTCCTGAAGGCGAAGCTTTATCACTTCCCGAGGCAGCGGCAATTGCTGACTGATGCTGTTCATTTATTCGAGTATCTAGCTCTACAGAAAAGGAAGGTGCGTTAGACCCCTCATCACTTGGCAGTGGACTTGAGAAGACAAGGATTTGTCTTTGCTGACAGGAATAAGGATCCACCTGCTGGGGAAATTGTAACTAATGTTTGCTGCACTCAGGCTGCAAAAGGCAAAATGCCTCTTGGGATAAGAGGAAATGGTGAAGGCAGATCAGAAAGCAGGCAGAGCTGGTGGAACAGCTTGGGACGTTTCATGCAGAGGGTGGCAGAGAGGGAACAAATAAGGATGACGTGTCAGGAGGGATAAGTGCTGGGGAGAAAAATAATGCAGGGTAAAGACCTGGAGAGTGGTGAAGTGGGCGTGTGCTGTTGGTGGGCTTGGGCACTGAGTGAGGTGACCTGGAAATCTCTCCAAGCAGGTGACTTCGGAGCCAAAATGAGAGGTGGAAAGGCCCTTGGGAAGAGCATTCCAGGCAGAGGGAACAGCAGGTGTCAGGTCCTGTGAAGGGAATGTGAGTATTAAAAGCACCATCAGGACGAGGGAGGAGGGCGTGGGAAGGTGACGTAGGAGATGAGGTTGGTAACGTGATGGGGTCTCATGGCTGTTGAAAGGCACACACTTCCATTTATCTTGGTAAGTCTCTTCTAAAATAATTGATATTGTCACATTGCTTGGATGGTGTCTCATTCAGAGGGAAGGAAAAACATAAGCTTCAAATGTCCCACCATGCTGTGGGCATGCCCTGGTTCCAAGATGGTTCAGTGGTTCCTGGAAGGCAGGCTGGTTCCCCACTGGGCAGAGATGCTGAGGAGTGTCTACATTCTTTCCTTCCAGATCTTGATTCTTCCCTTTCCTTGACCAACAAACACCATGCACAGCGTAGTGCCCCCTCCACCATCACCATGACCACTGCCACTGTGCCACCAGCCTGAGTACATTTAAACTGTCCCTACTTCCTTGTATCACCCACTTGAGAGTTAAAGCAGGAGCATCATTTGAGCCAAGTATTGGTCATCCTATGTCAGGTTAGGCTGCCAGGGGTCAGGGAGAGTGACCTGTTTTCAACAGTAGGAGGCAAGATCCATCTCTCTGAGATTCACACAGTGGCAGATCTCCAACCCCAGAAGGGGATCAGATGCTGAACTGACAAAGTCAAGATAAGCATCCGTTACCACTACTTTGAGGTGTGTCTTCTACCCTTTCTAAGACAGGGTCGTTCCCTTGGACACATGCAGCTCTGCTTTCTCTTGACCCAAATCATCCTCGCACCATCCTCTGCAGTCAGCAGATCTATGCCTGTCCTGTTCTTTTTCAAAAAATAGATGATGTTTATTCTCCAGAAATAACTGATCCAATTAAACTTGACTTGACCTAAAGGTCAGACAATTACTCTTGGGCTAAACCCACACTTCCTGGAACTCAGTCGGAGGTGTGATATAGTGAACTGTAATTACAGAGCTCCCTTAGATAAAAATATCTTCTTGCAAAGAATTGTGTTTAGAATTAGGAACAGACTTGCCATGATAGTATAATTTACAATCACAACTGTAAGAAAAGCTCAAGGATAGCAGCTTACAATAAATTAGCAAAGCCAATTAAATCATCAGTTCCTTTAAATACTGTGAAACATTATAAATAGTGTTGCTTTATAAGTCAAAACTAGCCTCATGAATTTAATTTGGAAACGAGCAGAGAATGTTTTCTGGGAAATGCTATTCTGTTTCCTCAAGTAAAAATAACCACTAGGGCAAGGGTATAATTCCAGGATAAACCTGGTGAGGAAATTAGAAAGAAAAGATACATGTGAAGTCCAGAGTACCCTGTTTGAGCTAACAGCTTACTTATAGGGGATAAAATGCACATTGACAGCAAAACACGTAGAGAGCACGGGCCTCTGAAAGCGCATGCTGGGTGCCTGTGATCGCAATACTGTCTCCCACCCTCATCCCAGATCCGCGTGCGGTCTTCTCTGTCCTGCTCTGTGCCCAGCACACTGACCTTACAGACTACCTCTGGGTTTCCTTTTCTAGCTTCTGTATTTGGTTTCCGCCAGTGGGAGATGCGGGCAGGAGATCGTTGAGTGTGAAGAGTCAGCCCCCCTATAATTTCCCTCCCACCTTCCTTACTTCCCCGTGGCTCTGGCTCTCTCAAGTTCTTATCTAGAGACTCCTGCTCCAGGACTCCAGCCCCCCCTACTCACCTCCCCACCTTTGCTAAGTCCCTGGGACTCTTGACACCCTTCAGTCCAGCTCACAGCTCTGTATAGAGTCCCCTCCTTAATTTCCTTAAAATTAAACCTCTGGTGTGCCGTTTGTGTCCTGCTAGGATCCTAATTCATATGGGATCTATGCTGGCCTCCCTCAGATCTACCTTTTTGATGAAGGCGGCAAACATAAATGAGCAGACTTCCAGAAAAACAGGCTAAGGTGATGAAAGTTTTATCACCCAATGTAGAGTCTTTACCAAAATATTCACCTAAATTCCCAGGGACACTTGGGGGCGGGGGTGGGGGGAATAGATGTACAGAGAATGCACTTTTATCGAGAAGACTGACAGTAGCCAAATCTCAAATTCAGCTTTGCACCCAAACCCTGTGGCCTGAGGCTGGGCTGTCAGAGTAAGTGTTTTGGGATTAGTGGTGACTACAGAATTACAACGGCTAGCCGAGAAGCTTCTAGTAGCAGGAAGAGAAGCTCTTTACAGAGACCTAAGTTCACACTGTCATATTCCGAAGGTCTATGGTTACCTCTGCAGGGATGTGGGATTCATCACCACAAAACAAAAACCCAAACAATAAGGTTCAAGGATCCATTTACGCAAAGACAGAATTGTGCATGAGCAGAAGCCAAGTTTTTAAGGTAACTAACTCTAGTTCCTTATTTAGAAGACGTATGCCAAAGAGCTACAATCTGGGATCATGACAGCATTGGATCTGCAGAGTGTGTGTAACTTAACAGCATGAATAGCATCCCGCATTTGGCACACTATTTTCAGACCATTCTTTGGGATAGATGGATGGTTCCTTTAAGTCATACTTTATGAAGTTCTTTGCCATTTGCAGCAACATGGATGGACTTGGAGGGCATTGTACTAAGTAAAATAAGTCAAAGACAAATACTGTATGGTAGCACTTATATGTGGGATCTTAAAAATACAACGAACTAGTGAAAAAAACAAAAAAGAAGCAGACCCACAGATAACAGGGAACAAACCAGTGGTTACCAGTGGGGAGAGGGAAGGGGGGAGGGGCAATATAAGGGGAGGGGTAAAAAAGGGTTCATTATGAGATTATATGAAATCATGTGTGTGAAACTTCTGAAAATCGTAAAGCACTAGAGAATTTTCTAGATCTTTAATTCAATTAGAAAAGGTTTATGGTTGTAACCATAGCATGACCTAATTTATACTGATTGATACACCCTCCCACCGTCCGTCCTAAGCCCTGTCACCAGTTAATCTGGTTGTCACTCCCCTGTCCAAGGAGCTCATCTCTAGCAGAGTACAAACCCCTTAGGTCATCACTCAAGGCTTTTTACAACTTGGACCCAGCCTACTCTGTCAGCCTCAGCGCCCCCTTCCCTACCAACAGAGGAAATGGGGTTCCTAAGAATTCATAGAATGTGCCCGCTTTCTGCCTCTGGTCTGTGTCCTGTTCCTCAAATGCCCACGACACCCACACCCTGCATCTACAACCTAACGAAAAATAGGTGGAATCCACAAGTCCTAATGTGGGTATTGCTTAGCGTTCGCCACGTTAAACCCAAGTATTTGTGTCTTTTTGTTAATAGCTAAGCCTCACTGGCTCTTCCCAATACTCTTCTTTCTCAGGGACCCCTATCACACTTGTTAGAGCTGTTTGTTTTGTCCTTCTGGACTCTAACCTTTCCATATGTCTCATCTCCTTGTCTCCGCACTGTGTTTTGGGGAACTTCCTCGCTACCCACCTTCCAGTTCACCAGCTCTCTATTCAGCTGAACCATCCAGATTTCCTCCCGGGGCTACAGCGTTGTGCCCTGTTTTTCTACTCTGAATTTCAGTTTCTTCATTTTGGACCTCTGGGCATTTTTAAAAACTTTCTTGGATGCACAACTAGGCATTTAATAGATGCTCATTTCATACTAACAAGGATTTCTGGGTCCCTATGAGTAAAGACTCCCAGGTTATCTTATAAAAGCTATAGTGCCACAAACAAGAATTCTAGTATCGTGTTTTGCACATACGTTTTATTTGTTGAATAAATGAGTATTCGTCAATATGTACATAAACACAGAGAGCGAGCACTCGATTTAGAGCAAGAATATCTGGGTTCTAACACGCAAAGCCACTTACCAGCTCTGAGGGCTTAGGCCAAGAACTTAATCTGAGCTCAGCTTCCTCAACTGTAAAACTAGGCTGTTAGGACCTGTGCAGCCTCACCACACAGGTTTATTGCAAGGTTCAAATGCAGAAACATATGAAAAGTGCTATGAATACAACTTAAGAGCAATACAAGTGTAAATATAACAAGTAACAGTGATTGAATTTCAAGTTGAGAAGTACTTAACCACGCCCTCAGGTTATGCTGATGTCCTGATGGAGTCAACAAGGAAGTGACAAAATACTTGATTGCCAACGAGAATGAATACGTTGCTTATCTGAGCCGAGAAAATTCTGCAGTATCCTATAGCCCATCCCTGCAATGAATCACTCCTTAAACTTCATGAAGATGCCAGAGACCCACCACCAATAACTCTCTCACGGAAGCACAAGGACCAAATGTCCCACGTTTATTTACATGTGAAATGTGTTTAATACAGTTATGATGGGTGTGGTTAGTGCATGACACCTGACAGCAGCAAGACCTTTTGAGGAACCGAACGTTGACTACAGTATATCATGCAAGGATATCTATATATACACAAAAGATTTTTCTTAAAAAAAAAAAAAAGTACAAAATATGTTTAGGGATAAATACAAGATACAAAATGCAAAAGAAAACACAGAACAAAAAAACCAAAAAATATAACTCCCAGAGAACTATAAACGTTTGGAAGGGACAGAGGAGTATCTCGGCTGCACTAAGAAAGCAGAACTACCGATATTAAAGATATTTATTGAAATGTCTGAACTAAAACCCAGGTGGCTCAGTGCTGAATTGAACGGCCAATTGCGACACGCCGGCTGCTGCATTGATAAGTCGGTGGTTGGAGTTGTGCAGTACCAGAACGTTTAGCAGTAGCACCCAGAACAGGAAACGCCAACTCTCTAGACAGCAAAGGGTTAAATCAACTGTGATTTTTTTTTTCTTCCTGTCAAGAGCCAGAGAAATACTTGATATTTTCAGTTGTGTCTTTGTAATAGTTAATAAATTACATGACAAAAACGTGACTATATAAATCTACTGGTCTAACTACATAGTAATAACTTTTACAGGAGTCCAGCCCTTTCGTCACTTTATCTCCTTGTGCTCTTTTATAAGCCAGCCTTGCAAATCTGCCCAGAAACTGTTCGCCCCCCCCCCCAATTTTCTCCCATTAGAATACCCTTCTTCCCTGTTCTGAAATGGAATTAAGGAAATCCGCCTTCCTTACTGGATTTCTGGCCCAAGTTTTCATCCCCCACTGGGACCGAAGCCATCTGCAAGGCTGCTTCCAACACGGCTGGGCCTGGCCTGGAGAGGACGCCACACGCCAGAGTGCGGGCCACCGGAGGGGCACGCGGGCGGGGCAGGCACGTTGAGGAAGAGTGCTAAGACACTTAAAAGTCCCTAGTGTTTTGAAGACCTACAGTCACCTACAATTTACGTAGTGAATTCTAAAAATTAAAAACACTAAAAAAGGCATTATCGTAGCCTGTGATTAGTTAACCCATTCAAATCTGTGACATACAAAATGGTTTATTGGAATTCGGGAACTGCCCCTGTTACTAAGAACTCTGTTTTAAAGGAACAGTACAAAAAAGAAAAATCCTAACCCAAATTAGAAAACAAAAACAAAAATAAACCAAAAGAAAAAAAAAACCCACTTCAAAACATTTTCCACTAAATACTGATACAAACATTTAACAAAGAGTATAAAAAGTTATTCATTTAAATATATACAAACTCTTTTTAACTCAAATACTGTTTTAATACTTATCAAGGATATACAGACGAGGTGCAGGACGTGGAGAGAGGATATATTGCAACAGCCTAGACCGTACTGTTAACTCTATTATACTGCAAACTTTTTGTAACAAAAATGTCTTTTTTCTTCCAATGTGGACAGGGGTTCTCCTGGCGGAGGCGCGGGGCTATTTCTCGGCGGAGCTCACTCTTTTGGATTTGATGAAGGCCATGCCGTGGGTCCGCATGTGCGCGTTTAAGGCAGCTTCCGTCTCAAAGGTCTTGGCGCACACCTTGCACGTTCGGTCCGATACCGGGCCGTCGGCCGGCTCGTCCTCGGGGCCGGGCTTGTTCTCCTGCTGGTTCTCCTCCCCGGCCCCATTCTGCTTGGCCGCGGGCTGCGGCTCCTTGAGTTTGTGGACGATGAAGAGGTGCCGGGACAGGGAGACGTGCGACGTGTAGCAGAGGCCGCACTCCCGGCACTGGTGCGAGGAGCCGTCCGACTTGTGCTGCGGGATGTGCTCGTGGAACTGCAGCAGGTTCTCGGTCGTGAAGCCGCACACGGCGCACTTGTGAACCTTGAAAACGTTGATCTTCAGCTTCTTCAGGGGTTGGGTGATGGCCCCTCTGGGAGGTCTGAACTCTAGAACGGGTTCTTCCAACTTCCGCTTGGGGCTGGGAACCTTTGGGAGAAGAACGGAACAGATGAGCTGAAAACCTGCCTCTCGGGGGTGATGAATGGTCAGTTCCCTCGGACCCCGCGGATGCCGGGGAAATGCGTCCTGGGAGCTTGGGGATGCGGTTTTCTTACAGTGGCAGGTCTGTCGCCCTATTCCTTCCGTCCACTCCGCGAAGGTGGACTTGGCTGCGGGATGCCAGGCATCCTCCACCAGCGGGCTCAGGAGGACAGACTGCCCTCGTGGGACGCAGGCTCCGATGGAGCCGGACTAACGGCAACAGAGGAGCCAGTGTGCAGTGTTGAGGCCACGCGGGGGAAAGGGGCCCAGCCGGGAGCCAGCCTGTGTGCATGGGGGACGAAGGGGGGGCTAGTGGGGGGGGGGCTGGAGCAAGGTGACCAGGTGAGGACACAGATGAAGCCAGGGAGGGGCAAGGGACAGGCCAGACTGAAAATCACCCTGCAGGGGAGAAAATGTCAGGACTTGTGCTTTTCCTGCAACTCAGATGGCAAGCCACCTGCGCCTCACCTGGTCTGGGAACTGCCCTTTCCTGTCCACTCACCCACGTCAAACCCGCTCCCTTCTAGCTCTCCAAAAACCCAAGCCTAAAAGACGCTCCCTCCTCCAGCTCTGTGGACGTCCTGTCTTTTCTGGCCTTGTCCTGAAGCTGCCACTGCATACTGCATGCACATTCCTTAACTCCACCCCAGCACTTGAGGGAAAGGATTACGATTTAATGCGACACTTAAACACTCGTCTGACTTGTATTCTGATTTCAATGATTAACTCCTTGAAAGCACACACAGGCTTTTAGCCAGGTACATTCCAGACACAGCACAGGGCCAAAGACAGCGGTGGCTCCCATGTGTCTCCTGAACCACTGCTGTATAAGTGGCCCTCGGCACACTCAGGCCTTGTATCAGGTTAATATACATACGGCTGTCTGACTCATGTTCACTACCCACTGACAGAATATGGCAGGAATTTTTTTAATTTCACCTTTCATCATTACAAACAGAAGCCACATGGAATCCATTTTTATTAGGTCCTTCTCACAACCAATATACTGGCAATGAAAGGGAATCTGGCTTTATAGAGTCCTCTGCGTAAGAGACTACTTTAGTGAGTCAACATAAAATTTGAAAAATTTTGTATGTAAGCAGAGTGACCACTAAAGCAGTGTCTGGAAGGGTACAGAAGAAACTTAATAAAGGTTACCTTTTTGGAGCAAGATGAAAGGTCAGAATGAGTGCAGACAGAGAATCCCTATTTTTTATAGCTTTATGCAGAGTCTGAATTTTTTAAACTGTAACTATAGAAAAATTTAAATGGAAAAAAGCAAGTCAACAACCCAACTTCACCGTAAAGAGAAAGTGCAATGTTTGACCTTGGCATCTTCTTTTATTTCCGTTTCCTCCTCATTGGTGGCGTCTGTCATTTCTTTCAAGTCAGGATCCTTAATACCGTGCATGAGCTGGATGTGTTTCTCCAGCATCAACCGTTTCGTGAAGGTACGCCTGGAGTCTGGGCAGTGCCTGTGGAGCAAAAGGTAAGGAAATATAACCTACTTGCTTTAAAGTAACTCACACTGTGGAACACGCTCGTTGCCGGGAGCCCTTAAACCAGCCAGCAGCACACTCAGAGGGCTCGGGGTGGTCTCGATGACTACCATTGGTCCACAGTGCAAGAGCTATTTTGCTATGCATCATAGTATCCTAGATTTGTGAAAAAAATTGTTGCAGCTTTTGTAAAAAGTTTTCTATCAGTTTCTGTGTCCTTATAGGACCAACCTAATTTGGTTCAGATGGAGTATTTATTTTCTGAGTTTGGGTAAAGTATGACTTAATTCGTAATTCTAGATGGCTGTAATTTTAACATAGAGAGTATTAAATTTCCAAAGTTTTCTTTCCAGTGACTCACAGTGTGCCCTCAGAATTTACGGCACGAGACACTTTAATACGAAAAAAGTCCCTGCCTGACTCCTTCAGGCTGGTGTTAACTATTCCTGTCCACTCTCATAACTAGCACGAGACAGTGTGCACCCTGTCAAATTCCTCAGCAAAGCACAAATGCAATATGCATGGTTATAACCACAGCACTCAAATGCATGTGTCCTATCAGTAGATTAAAATGTAGAAAACTGTGAATAGATATCCAAAATAGGTCAATATTTAAGTTTTCATTTCAGTTTGTACAAACTGCACCCCCTCATAAATTATGAGTACAGTTCTTTAGAAGATATGAATTTATCATTTTCTTAATCAAACAGGCCAAAAACAGGTAACAGCAGTTAATGACCACGGTGATTATGGATGCTCTAAGTCAAGAATGCCACCACAGCGAAGGCGGATGGAAAGGACCCCATGGCTTTTGCAGAACCAAATTTACTGTCTTCAGAAAATCTTTTGAGAATTTTATAATGATTGGTCCCAAATTCTGAAGACTTCATGTTAGAGACCCTCTACGGGGCAGTGGTGGGCACCAGCCCCAGGAGCCGGCACCAACACCAAAGAACAACAGATGAAACAAGCAGGGCAATCCTGGCGCGTCACCACCTTACAGGGACTTCCCCGGGAGGCGAGCTAACCCATTGAGGGAAGGATCGGGCCAGGCCAGCCTTCCTTTCCATCTTTTTCTCAGTCCAGGGCTTCCTTCTAAATCCACTGATTCTTTCAATGCAGCCCCAACAATACAGGCCTTACTTATAGAAGGTTCTCATCTCACCAAAATCACTCCCAGCTTCAATTTCACAGGACAGTTAGGTCCCTGTTTTCCTACCCAAGATGCCTTCTCTTGGGTACCCCCTCCAGGTCCCCTGAGCCCGGCTCCAGCATGGCCACATGCCAGCTACGTGGCTTCTGTGTGCTTTAGTCCTCTTTTCTGAGAAATGCTTTAAAGTAACCTCGTTACATCACCTCACTTCAGGCATGTCCTGGCTGAGGGGCTGATAAAGCTTTCTCGCTAATAATAATATAACAATTTCTGACCTTCATATACAAAGAAGAGGCTCACGACTGACTGTCCACTCAGTTCCTCGAATGTGGCCTCCCCCCAGTGGCGTGCGCTGACTGGAGGTGGCCCTGATGAGGGGTGCCCTGCAGGACTGACTCCACAACTCGCCCTACCAGGGCCTGCTCTGAACCCCTGAGAACATCAGCCAGCCCAACGCACCTGCCAGTGCTGGCAGCTCCCTCAACCAAGCACCACCTGCACCAAGCCCCTCCTCCAAAATCCTCGGTAGTAACACACGCACAGACACGGACGCACAGACACAGACGCACAGACACAGACACACGCCTCCGCGTAACCGAGGACACAGGTAACTGAGGGCGTGCAAGGAATCGCTCCTTTTTATGTTAATATGTTTAAGTGTTACAAACTGAGCGAGAACGGCCTGTCAAAACAAAACTGAGTTAAGCAAGGAAACCCACGAGCCATGCAGCCGGGGACGGGGAGTGGGAAGTTAGTGGCGAAGCAGGAGACACCTGGAGACGTTCCGGCCTAATCCTCTCTCTCTGCTTCCCGTGTTAGAAACTACGACTTACGAGCAGGTATAAACTTTCCTGATGCCTTTGTGCTTGATCCGGTTGTGGCGGCAGAGGCTGTGGGATGAGCTGAAAGACTTGTCGCACTGGCGGCAGGGGTGCTTCTTCATTTGCTTCATTGGGAGAAAAGAGAAAGAAAGTCACTCAATAGAACAAAGACAGAAACACTAGAAATTACAGACTCTTTTGTAATAGACTAAGTATGGCTATTGTTTTAGCAAGCAATAAAGTAACCAAACTCAGAAACTGGAAGGTTCTTTTAATGATGTAACAAAAAAGGGACGGCAGGGCTGGAGTTAACCACCGAGGGCTCATTTCTAGACAATGGGATACACTTTATCGTAAAGCACTGTATTTTTTTCTCATAAACATTTATGTTTTTGATTCAATACAAACACCAGATATCTGAAAAGAAAACATTACAGAAATTTTCTAGGCATAAGAGATGTTATTTTTAAAAAGCAGATACTCTAGAAAAACACGATGCTTCAATAAATACCAAATAAAGCCATTAGTTAACTTGTTATATCCATAAAGAACATGCTTCCTTTTCCAATGTGCCATTTTAAATTTCATCTCTGGCTAATTTTAAACATTTTAGCTTCTCCTTACAATAACTAGTTATCCTTTATATAAGGAAAGAGTTTTCCAAGAAGACCTTTTGTTTTAAGTGCTACCATTTGATTATCTCAAGAACACAAGCTTGAAATCACTGTGCAGAGGTTGCCTGTTGTTGTATATACAGTATGAGTCTATGTGTATGTGTGTATGTGTATGGGGGGAACACACTGAGAGAGCAAGAGAGAGCTATCGAGAGATACATAAAAATCGAAGTGAAAAGTTTCCCACTTTGGCTAAGACATAATTATGTTAATTTAACAGAATTCCCATGTGGAATCTCTCTCTGAGGTAAAATTAGTGGCTTAACTTTAAAACAAATTCTTTGGGCATGATCTGCATTACAGTCTGGAATTAATGGCACATCACGAGGAAATGAAATCAAGAAAGAACTGTCGGCCTCATGAATAGAACAAAATTTGGCTCTGCCCCCATTAAAAATAAGGATGAAGAAGGAATAAGTTATTGCGTGAAACGGTGGTACTGTCTTTGGCAGTAAGAAGAGATGAGCAAGCAAATGTGAGCCCTGTGATAAAGAAATGCTAATTTAAAAAAAAATTATTTTTACATAACCACCTAACAAACATGTCCTTATTCCAAGTTGGTAAGCAAATATATTTAGGTGGTTGAGAACCTGGCTCTGAGGTCCCAGAGAGGGGCTGGCACCGTGTCTCCATCACTCACAAATCATGTGACGGGCGAACGTTCCTCAGCCTCCGTAACCCTCCACTCCCCAAGCTGCCAGGTGGGGTCACGGCAGTGCTGTCCTCAGAAGGTGCTGGGGGAGGGGCGGAAGGTCTAGCACAGCGCGTGGGACACAGGGAAATCTTCAGTAGGTGTTCTTTGATTAGTAAGAGTAAAGTTACACATTTAAGTTTCATTTCTAAAAAGAGTGGAAAATACTCTCTTTTAAATAAAGCAAATCAAGTCTGGCAGATGTTGAAAAGCTCTTAAACCCAGACAAAGGCAAAGGAGAAAATTCCTTCTCCAAGTTAAACATGGAAGTCATACGACTGCTTTAATTCTTTTCCTAAGCATCTCCCTGGGATATATGCATATATATCATATATCCCAGAGTGTAAGAATGGTCTCTGGGGTAAAAAAGGAGAGACAGAGAACAAAGCAAGTAACCAACTAGTGCCTGAGACATCCCGTCCTTTCTCCCCAAGGTATTCCATCATAAAAATTTTTGATCACATTGAACAGACCATCCCTAGTCTCCTGGATTAGTATATGTAGCCAGAGAATGAATAAGAGGTTTCTTTTAGAATAAAGCTTTTAAGTCAAGAACAGTTGGTCACGAATCATTGTACTGTTTCAATAAAGGTTTTTAATATCTACTAATATCAAACTCCTGTTGAATTGTGTACATATGAGATGGTCAATACTAAGATCACCTAGAGGGGTCAACACACAAGACATTTTTCTATGTATGTTTTGGGTTTTTTTTTTTTGGGAAGGGGAGGAGGCAATTAGGTTTATTTTATTTCTTTCCAGTACTGGGGACTGAACCCAGGACCTCGTGCATACTAAGCATGCACTCCACCACTGAGCTATACCATCCCCCCCACAAGACATCTTTCTAAAAGCAAGAAGTGTAGCAAACATTCATAAAGGAGGTAGACAACTGAAGTGTATCTTTCTAAGCATACAACCAGGCCTCTGAGAAATGCAAATTGGATTTTCTATTACGGTGAAAATTTTAATATTCTATTTCATGTTATGGTGTAGTTATATTAATATAAAATCAAAATTGTAATAGAGAAATATCAATAAAGAAATCCTGAGTAGATAATAAAATAAATGAAGAGCAGCTTAGCTGAACCAATAATTACTATTTTCAAAAAGAGCTGACAAGGTGAGAGATGTTCTTCTTTTAACATCTTCATGAAAAAAAAAAAAAAGCAGAAAAGAGCTGTGCAATCCCAAAACAAAGGGGCAGGGTTTCAAAAATCACCAGTGACAAGAAAATTACAGGTTTAAACTCCAGTCTCCAGATTGAACCTGCCTTGTTCACGTTAACTAACAAAACAAATGACTTTCTTCTTTGTTAAATTTTAAATACTAACTTATTTAAAAGTGCTTTGCCCAATTAATTTTCATGATTTGTAGCTTCAATATTATAATAGTTCATCCTGCTACTTTATGACAAAGAAAGTAATTCTTAATCAAACAAAAGTGGGAAAAAAAACAGTATTAAGAAAGTGTAAAAGTCTATCATCATTCGGTTTTCAAGACTTTTTAAAGTCATTTACTTCTTGCTGGCTTCAAGTTTGCATAAACTGATACTGACAGGACCAGGGCCTTAAGTGGACTTTTTATAGTTAACTAAAATCAGAAAAGAAATGATGAATTATCAATTATTTTGTTTTCAAATAGAACTCTTTAAAGAAACAGTTAATAAGCTGGCAGGGTCTGAATATTTTTGTAAAACTTTCTAAGTGAAATATCAAATAACACAAACACTTCATATACTTCCTGAACTTTGTCCCTAATCTCCAATTTTCAACTCTTTTATCTTTATATCCTTTAGGAGAGAAAGCATTATTATTAGCTCCTCTTACCAAATGCCTCTGCTTGGAATGCCCTAGCCTTGGGCTCAGAGTCTGAGCTCTGGGATTTAAAATGCCTCTGAGAGGCATTCTTTCCAGATGGCACTTGGTGGCTGTGTCTTGGGACTGCCATGGGCTCTCTCACAATCAGACATTTCTCATTCTTTTTTTTTTTTTTAAGTTTTTGTTTTGCTTTGTTTTGCAAGGGGGAGGTAACTAGGTCTACTTATAATTTTTTTTAATGGAGGTGCTGAGGATTGAACCCAGGACCTCATGCATGCTAAGCATGCACTCTACCACTTGAGCTACATCCTCCCCCCAGCATTTCCCATTCTGATAACCAGGCCCTTCCTGTCTCTTGGCCTGAAGTCCTCGTTCTGTTTCAGGTGACTTGGAAGAAGTCACAACCTGACACATCTGTCTGGCCCGACACATCCACTTCTCCCCACCTCTTCCTGAGACTCCCGCCTCCGTGAGGCATCTGCCTCGCACCAACATGTAAACAGCCTCCTTAACGACCATCACAGGTCCAGAAACACCCACAAACGTGAGATTAAAGGGAGCGGAATTCTTCCCAAAGCACGCTGACACACGCCCTTCGGCTCTGTCACAGCGTTTTTTATGAAAAAGGGAAAACCAAACCAACTAGATCATGTAAGCACATCACAGCAGCAGTCTGTCAGAATTTAACTCCTAAAACTCTGGACCCTTCTGCTGGGGAATCTAGTCCACAAATAAATCCTCACTGGTAAGCCAGTTCTTCTGTAACGCAACATACATATAACACATGTTCTAAATCACTGAACTACGCAAAGTCAGGCAACAAAAACCACAGGACTTCTAGCAAAAGATGAAGTTAGCTGCGTAACACTCAAAAACTGCCAATGTCTCACTTAATAAAAGCAGTAGCATGGTTTTACACATGTCCAATGGTTAAGAAATACATAAACACTGCAAAAAAACAGGGCACTTTGCCTTGAAGATGACCTGCAGTGTGCTTGTGGAAGTGAGCGCTGGGGGGCTCTCTGAAACCAGAAGGAAGCCGTGACCCCAGGTGTGGACCCGTGTGACAATACACGGGGAGAGGAGGTCGCTGGTGGTGGTCGGCGGTGTGGGCACGAGTGTGGGCTACTCCTACACAACTCCAGTCCACAGTTTTCTGTTTCTCAGGGATGAAATCACACACGAGCAAACTCAGAATTCACGTTATGCTTCAACTGTTCCCTGATAGATCAACTGCACTGGAACAAATGCGTGTTTTCAACACGAGCATCATAGCAGAAGGGACCGTATGTACGAGGTTATTATTCACTGCAGCACTATACATATAATGGGAAAAGGTGGGGAAAAAGTCTGGAGCATTGGTTAAATAAATGATAAGCACTCATACAGCAAAATTCTTGTCATGCAGCTGCAGAAAAGAATGGAAGATCTCAATGCAACTGGTATGGAAAGAACCGTAACATAAATTACACGGAGACGGAACCCCAGCAGAAAATTACATTAATAAGCTGTGTTCTGTGTAAGAAAGAGGTAAAGATGAGAACATATGTGCGTACAGGATGACACTGGCATAGAGAAGCTTTAAGATACATCAGAAACTTAGTGATTATGGGTGGCAAGAGTAGGAATGAGGCTTTTTCCTTCCCATTGTTTGGATTTTTTGAACTATGTGAATATAGCGCATGTAAGTTTTTTTCTGTTGCCTCAAACAACTTTTAAGTCAGGTTTGCTGATGCATAATTTACAAAATGTAAAATCCACTCTTTTTAATGAATTTTGAAATATGGATACAGTTGAGTAGCTGCCACTATAATCAAGATATAGGACAGTTCCAGCCCCCACCAAAGTCCCCCACGTGCCCCTTCAGAGTCAACCCCTCCTTCCTACCCCCAGCTCTTGGAAACCGCCGATCTGTTTCCCAACCTGTAGTTTCGCTTTTTCCATTCGTCATATAAAGGGAACTATGTAGTATAATACGTGTGGTTTTCTGAGCCTGGCATCTCCCACCTGGCTTCACACATCAGCAGCTCTACTGAGCGCATCAACAGCCCATCCTTCCCACTGTGTAGCAGTATTTCGCTCTGTGGAAGCCCCCATGTTTGTTCATCCGTTTACCAGCTGAAGGACTTCTGGGTTATTTACAATTTCTGGAAATTATTAATTACAAGTATGAAGTATAAATTAAACTATAAACATTCATGGACAGATTTTAGTGTGCACATATGATCTTATTTCTCTTGTGTAAATACCCAGCAATGGGATTACTGGGTCATATGGTCAATTACATAAGGAACTGTCAAACTGTTTTCCAGATGGCTGTGCGCTGTCTTTCCACCAGCAATGGTTAAGAACTCCAACGGCCCTCCAGCCTTTGCCACTGCCATTGTATTTTATTGTGGCCATTATAAAGGGTGGCTAGTGGTATTGCACTGTGGTTTTAATTTGCATTTCTCTAATGACTAATGGCATTAAGATAAAAAATTTCCAATTAACAAATAAAACACCTACTTATATGGTGTTCCCCTTCCTCCAAAGAAAAGCCTGAACTAAGGTTTTTATTTTTATTTCAGGAGGAATTTCCCTCTCCCGTAAGCTCCTTAGAAACAGAAGTGTAGATCATTCATCTCTGTATCCCTGGCCCTGGCATTCCGCATACAGAAAATACTCAGTAAGTATTCACTGTGTGAATGAATACAGGAAAAAATAACTGAATACACAATTATCTACTGGAAAAATATGAACACGTTCTACAAAGTGATCACAGAGTAACAGATTTAGGATAAAGCAAGGGAAAGAGGGCAAGCACGGCCTGTTTCTGGAAGATGGGCGAGACACAGGCACGTTTAAGTCCTGATAAGAGGTGCCAGAATCATGGCAATTAAACTCAGAAGTGCCTGCCAGGGCATTGCGGGGTTACCCAGTCACGTGTCATACTGGGGCCCCTGCACCTCCCCCTGCTGACCAGTGGTGACATGCACCAGGGCTCCAGGGGTTACAGACCAAAACTGGCCCCAGGCCTCTAACCTCACCATCCACGTCATCAGAGGCCCTCGCCCAGTAAATCCTGATTAATCATTATTCTCTCTCCTTCACTTTTCACAATGAGAAAAACAGAACTGACAGGTGCCGTGGACTGTGTGCGGTCCTATTTCATTAACTCAAAGACATTCAGGAATCAAAGACCACGGGATACAAAAAACATCTGTGCTGCGCATTCTTCTGGGTCTGGTTCAGTTTCACTCCCTTTCTTCCACTTAC
This sequence comes from Camelus bactrianus, assembly GCF_048773025.1. Taxonomy (NCBI): domain Eukaryota; kingdom Metazoa; phylum Chordata; class Mammalia; order Artiodactyla; family Camelidae; genus Camelus; species Camelus bactrianus. The sequence continues at coordinate 17,719,352 of NC_133568.1, read as the reverse complement.
AAGGGTTTGTCCTACCCCGAGCCGTCTCGGTTCCTAGAACGTACGCCTCCGGGTTACTTCTCTATCATTTCTGTCCTCAAAGAATCTGGCACTCAAGAAGGGACCGCTGGGAGGAACGCACACAGAATGTTTTCCTTCCAATGCCATTTGCAATACAATTATTTTGCCCTTTTCAATTAAAAAGCAATCTAAATAGAAAAGAGGTCACTGTCAAAAGATTTTTTCCCCCTGCAATCACTGCTTTATAAAAGAAACGGATAAATACTACAGAATAAAAAATGAAATTACAGTCTCTGAAGGCCTGAGTACAATCTTTCCAAGGCTATTTCTTTCCACAAATCAACAGAGGAAAGAAACTAGTCGTTCCTTTTAAAGATAATCACTGGTTTTATCATATGATCTGTAAGAAATCTGTAAATAATTTCAAAAAGTAAACAGGCCCAAATATCAAAAAACACTGACATTAAAACAGACTGCCGGTGGTGAGTTACTCCTCAGGCCCAGCCCTACGTCATGTTTGAATTTTTCCAGCTGTTTTAATAAGCTGTATTAAGGAGGCAGGCTGGCAGGTGTACTCAACACCCAAACCTGAAGGGACACTGCACCGCGGAGGGTCCGGGAGATGTGTGCACTGAGGGGCTCTGTGCAAAATATTTCTTTACTCAATAAAGATTTCTGGGGAGGATGGGAACTGAGGAGAGGAAGTCAGGTCAGAAACAATTACTGAAAGCCAGACAGGCCACCTAAAAGGAGCAGCAGTGAATTATCTTGACCTAAATGTTTAATTTATCCCAGTTGGGCTGACTCCTAATTTAAAATCTTTCCTCCAAAATAATAATCATACAATTAGCAATAATACTAAAGTAAATGCTGTAATGTGGTTCGTAGAATGTGTTTAAATTATTCCAAAATTATGCTATACACATATGTATTTGATTTTTAAGGCAAGATTATAGCACTGAAACCAAGAATACCGTCACAGTTCAATGCCTCTGAACATCTACGTGCTGTTGCAATGCTCAGTGATCTCCCACTGGGTAGCCCAGGAAAATCAGATCTTTCCCATAACTTAGCCTGGTGGAAGTATAAAAATTACACTCTCCTGAGACATTTAGCCAAATAAAATTCTCAAATCCCTTGTATGTGTATAAATAAGCACATTTCATGTTTGCATCTCATCTGAAACCCAAAAGGAGGCTGTTAACCAATTACACACAGTTCCCTCTAGGCACTTACAACACAGGACACCAAAGTATGTATTAGTTCTTTTTTTTTTTTTAAAGAAAGACATATGTTCACTGAAATTTAGTGTGGATTTATATTACTCCCATCTGAAAGAAGAGGAAGTTAAGTCTAAGAGGGGTTAGATGTCTTCCAAATCAGCACTTACTCTTGATCCATTCATTGGAGAAATATCTGTGGGCTTACTGTGAGCAAGGGAAAGAAGCCCCCAAAGACGCTATGGTTCAAACCTGAAGAGAGGAAGAAGAAAGTATAAAGTGCCTAACAAGAGATAAAAGATATGCAAGGCAGCCTTCATGCGGTGCTGAGAGCTGGGATGAAGAAAGCACACGCTGCCATGGAAACGTGCAGGAAGAGGATAGGATTCGGTCTGAGGGGACCTGGAAAGGCTCTCCAGGGCAGGCGATGTCTACACCGAGACCTGAAATGCTAAGTGACGTTAGACACTGACTAGGTGCTGTCCCTCAAGCTAATGGAACATCTCCTGAAGAGCCCCAGAGGTGAATGAGCACTTTGGGAGGCTGAGTTTGTCTGAAGTGTACCATATGAGAGCTGCTAGAGAAAGGGCTGGCTCAGGGGAGACGCATAAGCCACTGGACCACTTTGAGGGTGATGCAGAGATGGCACGTGGCACAATCGTAGCTGCACTTAAGGAAATTCTCTGGGTACTCTGAGAGCAATAATCCAGGCAAGAACTGCCTGAAGGAAGATAAAAGGGGAACTAAAGGATACTAAATGGATGCCTGAGGGAGAGGGGCTGGGCAGAAGGATGGAATCACTAAGTCAAGCTGGACCCAGGGCTTTTGGCTGCAGAGGCTGAGGGCGGGGTAATTTAGGTCTCTTGTTGAACAGGCTTAAAGCTTCTGTAAATTATCCAAGAAGCTGAAACACTTGATAAGTGGCTGGCTTCTGGGGACTGGAATACAAGCAAGGAACCCCAGCTGTGGACAGAGATTTGGAAGCTGTCGGGACAAATATGCATGCAAAGTGGAGCTGGGAGGGTGACTGAAACTTCCCAGGGAGAGAGCTAAATGTTTCCAGGACCGAAACTTGATGGGTGTCCTGGCAACCACAAGAAAACCCAGGCGAGAGTATACTGTTTCATACTTAGAATACAAAGCGATTTTAGGAAGAACTGCCAATCGGGTGAAAGGCTGCAGGGGGGTCAGAGAAGTGATGACAGAAACGACCACCTGCCTCCATGAGGAGGTGGCGGGGAGGTGGGGCTGCTGGGTCTGGAGCCGGAACCCAGAGCAGTCAGCTGAGGAGCAGAGGGAGTGGAGAAGTGCAGAGGGCAAGGTGCTTGCTGGGCTGTGTGACAGGGGGACAGAGAAAAGGCAGGGTGCAGGCGAGTCAAGGTCTAGGGACAGGAGGACAGCAGGAAAGAGCGAGAACAGATACAAGAACGTCTGGAAGCGGAGGGTCCAGGCTGAATGGCACGGAAGGACTCACGCTTTGGTTTCTGACTCAAGTCCAACACTCTTCATTTCAACAGCTTATAAAGACGTTTCTCTCCTCCTCCCCCAACTCCCTTGAGTCCTTTCAGGGGGCCCCACTGAACAGAACTGAAACTGTAATCTAATCTGATGTGCCTCATTTCAAAAGGCAGAGTCGCAACTTCTTCAAAGCTAATCCCAAAATCCCACTAAGCCGAACGTTTCCTCCGTGATGAATGGCTGCGGCCAGCGTCAGCCACGGCCTGTGCGCAGCGCGTGCTCCCGTGCCGGCCCCCAGCCCGCTCTGCGGTCCCAGGGCAGGCCGTCTGCGCGTTACACCTCATCCCACCAGCAGCTCTTTCTTGGAGCCGTCTCTGCACCTGATAGCCTAGGTCCAGTGACTGTCAGATGTGCAAGATGAAGATAGTTTTTTTTAAAAATAACTGAAATGTTCCAAGTTGGGTACAGAAATCTCAAAGGTAGAAGAAATGAAAGCTCTGGACTACCAGATAATCATTAAGGTCTACACTTGTTTTTAACATTTGTGAAATCCAGTTTGAGTGCCAAGAAAAGACAACTTCTCAGACTCACCACATCGGGCTCTGAGAAGAACAGGTCGTGTATTTATACAGCAGGCTTATTAGGTACTGCCCCTTAAGAACTACCCAATATTTACAGTGAATATTCTAGGATGCTGTGGCCCAGTAGGGGAACCTAAGGTTGAGACAATTAAATAAGCAATGTGCTACTAAAGCCATTTATATTCTATAAGCAACTAATTTTTATATGAGGAGATACTGAAGTATAGTCAGACCACATATAATAAAAACAACTTTTGCCATTTGTGAGCACTGTGATCAGTGCTCAAAGTCAAGTTTACACTATTCAGATGACAGGTCAAACATGCTAGCTCCATGAGTACCTCAAATACACAGCATAAATGAGATTACAAAGTAGTGCTTTTAATTAATTTGTAAATAATATAGAAACAAAGTTTTCAAGTATCTAGTCTAGACTAATTAGAAACCAACTCCCATGCACTTTTTACACGTTCTCCAAGAATAACTATATGATTTACTGGCTTAAATTAAAGCAGTAAGATGGTTCCTTTGAAAGTATAATGTATCTGAATCCGCCAGCTGATCTTAGTGTCACTAAAAGTGGGACAAGCTGGTATTAGGCACCTTGGGATGTGAAACAAAAATACAGCACCTATGACGTATTCCCATCTGAAAAATTCAACCTGAATCTAATCCAATTTCTAGGAATTATGGGATGAGGAGAAACAAATTAAATAATGTCAAAAGGAAGCAATTACCCAAATCCAGAGATGCAGGGGACAATCTACAGGACATGAAACCCAATTTTCCCCACAAATTAATAGCACATTAAAAAATAAAATAAAACGAGGGCTGCTAGAGAATAAGAGGAGTTTAAGTCACATGACAACCAAATGTAAAGCAGACTCTCTTTGGATCCAAACTGGAACAAACCAACTGTGAGATGGCCAGGATAACACTAAAAAGTAATCCTGCCAGTTTTATTAAGTCTAATAGTGGGCATTAAAAAAAAAATCCTTATCAGATAGAGGTGTATACTTACTACTTTAAAAAGAAAAAAACACATTCAGAGGTTTTTCGGTGATTTTGAGTTATATAGAGCTTCCCCTGGGTAGTTTGAGGATGAGGTCCCTCTTTGACTCCAAACTCAGGGAAGAATCACAAAAGTCACACAAATGTTACTAATGGTTCGAATGGTTTCCAAAACACCCACTTTCTTTCTCTCCTTTCTTTATTTGACATCCAGCTAAGAGGTCAATTCAAGTGTTTTTCACTTTAGTTTACCATGGTTCTTGGTTCCTCACAGAACATGATCGGAAGGACTTGGAAAAGCCCATTTTATAGATAAAGAAACTAAGGCTCAGAGAATGAGTGATTTCTGAGGCTGCCCTACTAATCACCGGCAGAGCTAGGCAAGCACACAGGTCTCGGAGGCTCTTCCCAACACTAACAGGGGAGGCCTCGCTTACCTTCCCGTGCTCCTTCCTCACGTGCGAAATGTAGACGTCTCTCTGCGTGAACAGGCGGTCACACTCCCAACACGTCCACCCAGGACTGGCCACTTTCTTGGGCTCCACCGACTTCTTCACAGGTGACGGGGATTTCTTTTCCAATTTCTCTTTCCCATTCACGGATCTGGCGTCTTCTTTGTTTTGATTTGCTGAATTTTGAGTTGTAGGCTTAATGCTCAAAGGCAAGTTTATACCCAAGTTTGGAGGCCCTTCAATGCTTTTCAGTGTTCCATGCATAGACTGTGTTATGAAAAGAAAAGAAATACCTTTCACAAGTCACACCACTGAAAGAGTGCACACGGGGACGATCTGACCACACTGTAGATGTTTCGATACAATTTTCTATACATTCAGAAATATTTCTTAGTATATCAAGGAGAAAACAGACCATTTCCGGGTAAGAATAATTATATTTTCACATCTGCCTGGAAAGGTCTGAATGGGCGAACCTACTGGGAAGAGCTCAAGGCCCTTTGCTCGCGGACTTTAACCAACACCTGAAATCGAGTTAACAGCAAACACTTCTCCCTTCCTTGAGCGCCCTTCACATTCCTGGAACACTTCTAACAGTTTAGGTTTTTTGCTGGGGGAATTTGGGGTAATTTTAATCTCCCCACACCCTACCCCAATCCGTCCCTTCTTACTGACGGCAACCAGACCTGTGAACTATACAAAGTAGTTGCTCAAAAAGCCTTTTGAAACTGTTTATTATCATAAACATAGTAACCTCAATGGTCTCAACGTCAGCGCACAGATTTGCAAACTGTACTGGGTAAAACCAGTGCAGTCTGATCCTGCAGACGAGCCGCTTTGCTGTTTTTGTTTGTGTTCTGGGAGCAGGGAGTCCAAAACAAGAGAGCAAGCAAGTCTGTGCCTCAAGGTACAATTTATCCTTGGAGAGGGCCTGTGCTTCTTATCAGTGGCTCCGAGTTCTCGAATCTCCAGAAAGACACAACAGGACACACTCGTGCTTCCTCCCTCGCGCTAGCACGGCTAGTTCCCAGGTCACAGAGCCCACCCTGCAGAGACCTCTGGGCTCCTGCCCTCCCACGTGTTCGGGAAGAAACTGCTCCTTCAGCAAAGTCACCGTCACATGTTCTCAAGGCAGGCGCTTCTCTGAATAGTACCAAGAATTAGCCAACCTTCTTCAAGACTGTCTCACCCCAGGGGGAGAAGAGGGGTTTCTGTAATTTCCTCATGAGCAGAGGTTACAGTCTCCCCAGACAATCATTAAACTTGTCTGTAAAAAAAGGCCCGAGATGGCTGTCTAACGTGCCTCAGCTTCACCTGAGGCTCCTTAGACAGTCATCACCTGTGTCACCTGCGTCAGCTTCTTTTCCCACCACGCAGGGCAGAGGCCTGTGTTTAAATGGTCTTTTTCAAAACTAAGGCCAAGTTTTTACATTTTTAGCCATTTAAAACCCAAAGAAAACAAACCCCAAAGTCTTCTGATAAACTTTTCGTATGTTTCCAGGCAAAGGCATTTTCACTAACTACAAAGCTGAAGAGAGGGCAAAGCATTGAAGTATTCTAAGGTAACTGATCATGCTACGGAAACTCCAGAAAAACAGTAAAAAAAATTCTGCTGTGGCAACAGAATGTGTGCAAAAATGAGAATGTCCAATTTACTCATGTTGTTTTTACATTATAAGTAAAAATAAGATCATTTATTAAGGACGGATGTCTTTTTTTAATATAAGAAACAACAATTCTTTTGAATTGATGTTTCCTGAGCTCCTGTAACAGTAACTTGAATGTTTGTGACTTGAAAGTTTACTTTTTATTCCCTAATTTTTTTTGTTTTTTTTTTAGGGGGGAGGATATTAAGTTTATTTATTTTTATTTATTTATTTTTTTAATAGAGGTACTGGGGATTGAACCCAGGACCTCATCCATGCTAAACATGCGCTCCACCACTGACCTATACCTACCCTCTTGAAAGTTGACTTTAATGGAGATGCCAACATGGAGCACAGGGGTCCTACACAGAGAATACATCTGTATTTTTGTAGAACAAAGAAATGATAAAAATTGGATTGAATCAGGCAAATAAAAATCTACCTCTAAATAAATCTGTATGTGGAGAAACACTGTTCCCGGTTTCCTTTCTCTTAATTTCTTCCTCATGAAAAAACTGAACAGCACAGGCATCAGACAATGTAAATAAATTCACAAGCTAGAACATATCTTAAAATGTAAAAAAAAAAACAAAACAGGTTACCTCTAACACTATCGGATCCATCCCCAACACATAAAAGCAGGATAGTATTTTTAAATGTATAGAACATACTTGAAATAAGAACACAAGTGAGCATTCCTATTGTGCTTGTACCGCGTAGACTTGCAAAGTTTTGGATGAACAAAAACAATTCTTTCCTCCCTGTGGCCACGGGATTTTACCACTCCTCTTCAGTCGCTAGTTCTTGGAACCTTGTATTCCTCCAGATTCACTATTAACACAGGGAAGACCCTAACCACAAACCCCGATGACGCCACTTCCAAATGCAAAGGTGAGTTCCAGAAAGCAACTATCTTAAAAGCCTCTTAAGAAGCAACTTTTCTTTCCCCTGCACTTCCCCCCACCCCATTTATAGTACATTAAAATAGTTGCGTCTAATTCCAATGTCTGTATGTTTTTATTAGCAGTTTTCAGTTTTTCCTGATCGTTCATTAAATGAATAGTCACTAGCAAGATAATTTTGTAATTTTAGTAAAAACCTTTAAAATATCTTAAGATTTTACTGTACTGAGAGTGAGAATGAGGAAACATTTCTCCCATGCACTTTGTTCACCCTAGTGATACCACACCTTCACTACTTTCCCCTGGCTTCTCATGAGAAGAGAAACGCCTCTCTGCAGAAGTTCTAAGTCCTTTGCAGGAGACGGCTGGTTACGCTTCCTGAGCTCACACACATTGGACACAGGGAATTTCAAGGATTAATATAGTCCATTCACTTGACTAACATGAGATCAGAAGAATTTAGAGAACTGATTTGCTCTTTAAACTGACCTTTTCTTATATAGAAATCATATATATACTGGAAAAAAAAACACTGAGAAAGAGATTGAGCTTATGATAATATTGGGTCTGTTGTTTCTCTTTTTAAAAAGACAACACTTTAATCTCTGAGAGCTGATGGATATTATCTTTTAATGGCACGGGAATAAAACTGCTTAACCTCTCACAATGGACAGTTAAGAGGCTAGGACTAAGCTCTGTCCTTAGAGAGCTTAAAAGGCTATAAAGAGATTTGGGTTCCCCTTTGGGGGGTTGGAGAGTGGATGGTTCAAATTGGACATTTATTCATTTCATTAACTGAACACCCAATAGGTGCCAGATACTGTGCTGTATCCAGGACATTTCATTGTCATTTTACATGCAACCTTGATAGAGGGAAAAAAAAAAAAAAAAACTAAAAGATCCAGGGGCATCAATTATAATGTAAACTGCCTAAGTAATTCCAAGGGAAAAATCTTCATTTTTCTAAGCACACTAATATTTGTAAGAATTAACATACATTATCAGAGTCCCTGTCTATTTCTAAATTCTGTGTAACACACAGTTCTCAAAAAAGTAAGTTTCATAGTCATTTTCACATACAGAAAAAAACCCTAAAACTTTACTATTCCTTCAGGGCATGCATTTGTTACTTAGCATTGATCTTTCAGATCAGGGCTCAGTCAAGTGAGCGCATGATGACAGCATGTTGCAGATTACTCATTACCGAACACCAGCATCCATCCCTTCCCTCCACAGCGCACGTGCTTTCTCACAATCTGCAGCTCAGCCTTGATTTATGACTGGATGGATGGATCTGCAATTCAGGTAAAGGACATAAGAGATGTGCACTCACCTTGATGTGGTCCATCATGAGCTGCTTCTGTGCATATAAAAGAGAACAGTCTGGACACTTGAAAACAGACACCTTCTGGTTTTCGATGTGTTGGTCAAAGTGGCGATACAGCAGGGTTTGCAGGGTGAATACGGTGTCACACATGGAACACTTATATATTATTCTAAAACAGAAGAGGTGCAGGGAAATGTCAGTCAGCCCTCATCTCTCAACCCGAAGGAACTACTGCTTCACATCCGAGAACTCAGGAGGCAGAAGCATAGCAAGAAAACAAATAGGATAAAAAGAGCAAAACAGATTTCAAAGGAACTTGGCACCACCCTAGTGCAGCTCAACCTTAACATTTTGGGTGCAGAGGCACTGGACCACATTTGCTAAGAAGTCATTTTATCACTCGCAGATCTACAGCTGACACACATTTTGACAAGGTCTTCCTTTGTGAGTTAGTTTAACACAGAACGAAAGTACTCTTGTTTTTTTGGAGCTACTTTTAAAGATCAGACAAGGAACACAGCTTGATGGTGGGACCCTAACTTGAAAAAGAGGATCTGATTGATGAACTAAGTCAGCCCACTCGATGTCTAAATACACTGTTACTTGTTTCAAGTTTTCTTTCAGAGTTAGCGGCAATTTCACACTTGAAGATGTCGACATTTCTGTACCTGTTCTTAACACTGAAAGTCCCACGCCAGGAAGCAATTACACATGAAAATAAAGGAGCATAAAAGAAAATCCACAAATCAAATGTTGCTGCAACACTTGAGTGTCTATGGTGCCCTAAACGGTTTAAAACTGTCCACTGCAAACCATATCCGAACCTAGTATGTTACAAAGAGCAGCCTCTTTAAGTTGATTCAGCAGCTCTGAGCCTTCCGGACACAGCTCCTTCCGTCCATCGGCACCCTCCCCCCGCCCGCCGGCTGCGGGAATGAAAAGACCTGGACTGCCTGCTCCGAACCTCCACCTCCTGCAGACTCAGCGGGTCTGAGTAAGGTCGCCCTGGTACTTAAGGGAGGCTCTAGAAGACACCTGTGTCTCCTCTGAAGGACCATGAGCACAGGCACAAAACATCAGACAGGGCAGCTCAGGAAAACGGCAGAGAAACACTGCAGGTGCCGGTCAGCTGGGAGAGGAAAAGCTGAGGTCTCGTCTGATATTCCCACGGCAAAGCTAAGAAAGGGAACGCCTTTCCTCTTGAAAGCACTTGTCCTTCCTCGCGGAGTCTTCTTGAGAGAGCACTTTTCACATAACCTTCAGACCTCGCTTTGTATTTTTCTGTCAAAAAATTACCAATTTAACTTTTTTCTCTTTTTCCACGTGAGACTTAGACCTTTAATTGGCGTGAGTGACCCATGTTTTCACAAGGTCTTGACACGGCAGTCACCCCGGCCCAGAGCACAAGCACCCTTGACCGAGGAAGGAGGTGTTTCTTAAGATCAGACAAAGTTTTACAGGACTTCATCACTCGGCCCAAAGGTGTTGCACTGCAGACGTGTCATCGTTAACTCGACCGGGTGTGGCAAAGATACGCATTTCCTCACTGTTAGAGCTGGAAACAGCCCAAACATCCAGTAAAGTAAGTAGTTAAATAAGAGCAACAGTGTTCACGTTTTTAAAAATTATGATGTGGACACAGTACGATGTGGGATATACCAACAATATGGAATGATCGTCATGCAAATTAAAAAACCAGGTCACAAGGCAGTATGTGTGGTATGGTATGACCACAACTTCCAGGAGGGCACAGAAAAGAAACCGAGGGCATGTAACCGTCATCATCTCTGCCGGATGGTAATACACCTATTCTTTTTACTCTTTTGCTTGTTTATATTTCCTGATTTTTCTGGAATCAGCACATAGCAATAAGAAAAAAAAAATACCCTCAAGAAAAGAATGAAGATTTACTGGCTGGGCGAAGAATTTTCTCAGGATTCTAGTCTTACATTTCCAGAAATAACGATTTCATGAAAAATGGCACAGCTTGTTTCATTCACGCCGCATTCCCTTCCAGTTTCGTTTGTTTCACTTTGTTGTCTTCTACTAAACAGCACAGAAAGTATACAACAGGAAATAATCTGTTTACTTAGGCATTTTTTTGAGGAATCTGAGGAACAGGTTGTTGGGGTGATGCTGGAACTGGCTCCACAAACTACTAGGAAATATCAAGTGGGAAACGGTGACTTCACGGTGCAGAAACCTGGCAGCCACCAACCTGACTAGATGGTGCAGGTTAATGTCACTAGGAGGACAGCTGGGCACCGAGTGTCCCTGACGCGGTTAGAGAAGCTCCCTGCCAAGGGTACGTATCCTGGGTCCAACTCAGAGAGTAGTGGCGGACCGGGAAGGAGGGTCCCCCTCAGCATGAGTCCAGGATTCTCTGCTGGAGGAGAGAGGCGAAGACTGAGCAACTGTTCCAGATGGAAGCACACTGATGAGACAGGATAATTAAATGTAAAATGTGCTCCTGGACTAGATTTTGTACCAAAAAGGAAAAAAAAGACAATGTTTGAATAACTGGAAAAAGTTTAATGGGATCTATGGAGTGGATGGTAATGTAATCAGCACTGGTTTGACAGTGGTAACACAAACGAGTGTCCTTTCTGGGAGGAGAGGCAGAACACACTCAAATATTTATGTCATGATGCCCCACTATTCCTAAATAGGAGAGAGAAAGAGAGATAGAGAGAGCAAAGAAAATTAGCAGAGAGAGAAGCATATCCTGGTAAAAATTTCAATTTTAAGGACAAAGAAAAATGATTTTTAAAATTTTAATATAATCGCTTTGAAATAAAACATGTCACCTATAAAACAAAGCAAGACAAAAAAAGGGAGAGAGACAGAGAGAGAAAATAAAAGGATGAAGCAAATGTCAAAAGTGCCAACAACTGGGGATTTGGGTGAAGGGGATGCAAGAATTCTCCACGGGGTTCTTCCAACTTTCCTACAGGATAGGAACTACTGAAAAATTAAAAGGGGTGCTAACGCTTTAAAAAAAAAAAAAAAAAAGCCCAAATGAAAGTGTCATGAACCTCACAGACATAGTGACAGAACATGAAGGCAGAGCAGACTCCCCAGTTACAACGCAGGAGAAAACGGACAGGGCAACCGTTAGGCGGAGGAGGGAAGGCAGTCCAGACAGTGAGGACAGTCAGACAAAGGCAGAGTCCACACGGGCCCAGCCAGGTGGCGGCAGTGAGACGGTCCATGTGGCTGGACGCCCCGGGGTGTGGGGCTGGCAGGGGAGACACTTTGAAAGCCAAACCTAAAGTTGGACTTGATCTCATCTGCGAGACTGAGTGCGCGGCAGGATAAATGGATGGTAACGAAGGAGGGAGGAAGTGCCTGAAAAGGAACTGCAAGGGAGGGGGGGCAAGGGAGGGGAACGGGGGGGGGGTGGGGTGGGAAAGAAGAACTAGAGCACTAGATCCAAATACCCACACTCGGTCGGGACAGAGTGCTACACTTGAAACAAACATAATAAAGGACTCTAAGCCCGAAATCACCAGGCAAAGTGTGACAAAACTACGAGAGAGATTAAGGCAAAAATGAAATTTACTTTTACTAATCAAGGACTTATATCGGCTAGGAAGTTAAATTCAGGAACCAGTGTCTTAAGTTGACTTCATCTTAGAAGTGTTACTGGGAAAAGTGTATCCTATAAGAAAGAAACTATGGAAAAACGCAAAGATGAAAGTTTTTAGTCTTCCAGGAATCTATTAAAATCATCTTAAGAAAAAGAACAAAATTGATAAATATTCACTTGTTTAATAAAAATTGACAAGAGCATTAATAGTTAAGTGATATTTTTGGACAAAGACTTCACCTGGGCTGTACTGACAGGTTTAGGCAGCTCTAAGCTCTACTTCTCATAGCATCAAAGTCTGCACAGTGGCATAAATTTTCATATCTTAAATTTTATTCCGCAGAACCACCACCGCCTCTGAATTACTAATAAAGTGGCGGAGTCCAGGTGAAAAGGCAGCAGGACTTACTTGGGCTCTCCGATCTTGATGCCGGGGTGCTGTGTGTAGGCGTGGGAATGTGTACTTGGGGCGGACTTAAACGCCATTGGACAGATAGGACACTTGTAGAAGACTTCACAGTGAGAACCTTGAATGTGAGACTTCAACGCGGCCACGTCGGAGTACACAACGTTGCAATGCACACATCTGTCAGAAAATACACACGCGGTCGTTAGCACGAGACCATTAAACACACGTAACTGTGTAAAATGAACGTTATTTTAAGCAGCCCTTTTATTAGGTTTTTTGTGGCTTTTTGAAAGTGTGTGGGTTGTTTCTAACAGGTCAAATTATTTTTATGTATTTGAGAAGGAAGACCACGAAGAAGAAAAATAAAACTCCAATGGATGATTTTTTAAGCATCTTTAAAGTCACAGGGAGGGTGTCCAGACTCCAGACCGTGGTGACACCAATGGAATGTGGGGCCATGTCAGGGCTGGGGGCACAGCAAGACCCCATGGCTCCTGGCTGTGGGGAACCCAACACCCAAATGGCTTTTCCAATGGAAGAAACCCTTGCTCCCTAATCCTACACACCATCAACAGAAAGCACAGAGGGACAAAAAAAGACTTGCTCCCCAGCCATGGCCCCCACGTCCTGCACACACTCAGGCGGTGAACGTACCTGGGGTTTACAGAGAACGTCAACCACCTAGTGTGTCTCCTGGAAATTATAGTTACACTTAGAGTTGTTCTTTAAGAAATGACATGAATTATGAACTTCTGAAAAAAATCAACCTCTCTACATAAATTGCCTCTCCAGCTAACCTCTTGTTGAATTTCTAATAATCTGATGATCAGCTCACTCCTCACTCAAATCTAGTCCTACAGAAACAAACTTTAAAACTTAGAAACACTTCTCCACAACCTCACCCTTCTCATGCAAGGACTCTCAGCAACATCTATAGTGCATCCATCTGATCACCTAGCTGTCCTTTGTACACACCTAAAAACTCTCTCTGTAGACCTTTCACACACCAGGCAACTGTGTTCCTGGACGTGAATGTGAGAGCCGATCTGGGGAAGGAAGACTGCAGACAGGCTGCCCTCCAGGGACAGCAGTCAGTGACACCTACGTTAACCTAAGGTACCTCTGTCCTAGAACCTCCCTCCAAATTCAGGGAGCTGCTTCCAAAGTCACAAAGAGTGGCATGCTCTGAATTATGTGTGTTCTACAAAGTGTGCCATGTTAAGCTTTGCCAGTATTTTATAAAAATCATAGTTGATGCCTTTAAAATGAGCATTTTAAATGACTTAAGGCATAACGTTCAGCAGCATGCACATTAAAAACACTAAACAACAGGAGAATAAATACGGAAAGCTGCTCTGTCCAATTTACTGGAACTATTATTTCAGGCAATAAAATCACCCAAGCTCACTGAAACGATTTTGAGTTAACTTGAACTTGGGTTGTCTCGGACAGGTTAATGATCTTCTCTGGGCTGGTTTCTCATTTGTAAAATGAGAAGAGTTGGACTAGGTCATTTTTTCAGTCCTTCTCAACCCTAGAAGCTGATGATTCCTCTAAAAGAGGAAGATGACATAAAGCAAAAACAGACGGGTTACTATTATTTTAACAGAAGGACCTGTTAATAATCATGAATCATAAACAAAATATTTTCCCCATCAAGAGTAGAACAGAGGAAAGGCTAATTCTCTGAAGTCGCCTGGAGTGAGAGGAAGATTCAATCCTGAAGAAAACAAACAGGAAGTTAGAGAATCTGCAGCCGATGAGAGTGGTGGCTCAGGCTTGGTCCAAAGAGCGCCACGGAAGCCAAGGGAAGGTCCTCCTTAATGTGAGGAAAGAAAACAGGAAATTTTGAAAGAACTGAAGAGAAAGTTGTGAAATACCTGCCTACAAGTGGAGGAAAAAGTTCATGGGCAACAGAGGCCAAAACAGAAGGTAAATAGGACAGACAAATAGAAGCAGAATTTGAACGGTTCACACAGCATCCTAACACTACTAAAAACCCAGTTCTATTAATAAATATTTAATTCAGCTGAAGCCCTTTGTTTTCCAGGTACAATCAAGTTTCTCTTCATTTTTTTTTAATTAAAAAAAAAAACTGTTTACTGTATACAATTCTGTAATTCCCTTTTCTAGATACAGATCCAGGAAACTTCAGGGAATTACTCGACTTTGACCAAATCACCGGAAGCTAGCAGGGACGCCCCCCCTTGCCCCGTATTTGGGAGATGCAACATGATCAAGGAGAGAGCGAACAAGACATGGTGAACCGAGGAGAGGCAAAGGCGGCATGAGGGCCGTGTTAGAGATGCTCTCCTGGCTTAAAAACAAAAACAAAAAATTGGGAAAACTAGAAAGCCAAAAAAGGAGGGGAACACATACAAGGTCAAGGCGCTGCTGGACCCCAGCCAGGTATCAGACTGGACCATTATTTGAAACACCAGGAAAAAAAATTAGGTAAAACGTTGCTCTATTACCTGAAGAGCTGAACACAAACTAGGCTTCAGAATATACAAACGTGGTGTTTTTACAGCTCTCATCACTCTCGCGTGCAAGAAGTAACAATCTATACTGAACACAGAAATTTTAGTAAAATGTCAAAGTGCCAAATTTAAGCAACTCTGTGAACGAGGGGAAAACGGAAAAGAAAAGCAAGGGATGGGCTTTTCCAAGTGAGCTAGTCACTGTCAGCCCGCCAGCAGAGCTGTTTCAGCTTAGGAAAGATACCAGGAGTAGCTAGAATTATAGAAGTCTTACTTCCTTTATTCATTCCAACTTAAAGTTTACTTCCATTGTATCAGACAAATCAACTGAATGAAGAAAGTTCAGCGTCCGTTAAAAGAATAGCACTCGTACAATGCTGCAGAATTGCTTGTTACATAAAACAAAGATTCCAGTAATAACAGTTTCAAAACTATGGGATAAGAACCAGAGCATCACTGTGGATGAATTTTGTGGACTCAAAAGGGGACCGTCAATATGGAACATTCTTCCTGAGCACTGAGCACACTTCTGGATTATACGTGGAGATGGGGGCAAGCGTTGGGCCGGTTTCACAGACGGATGCCACGCCGCAGAGAGAACACATGCCCCATGGGAGGAGCAGCAAAACTGGCACAAAAAACTCTGGTTTCTGAATTTCCAAACCAAAGGTTTTCTACTAGGGTAGAATCCAGTCCATTAAATGTGTGTGCATCACAGGTCTGGACATAAAAATATAACATACGCCTTAGTGTTAGAAAAATGGACAGAAACATCAAGGAACTGGTAATGCTGTAACCTAAACTGAAATGAAAGAAAACTGTTAATCATACCAACTGGACTTCATTTTTATAAAATATCATAACTGTATTACAACTAAAAAAGAAAATCACTAACATTAACTAACGATACCAGGCAACCAGACATTCAAGTTTAAGATTGACACACAATACAGTAATACCTCTATTAACAAAGGCACTGTGTATCAATGACATGTTTCCTTGGTGCACCTTCAATGGGTCAAAATGCAAAAGGCACAGGAATGCATTTCAGAAGGTCACAAAGTGGAAGACAAAGTTCAAATACATCATCACTCAGTACTAGCTAAACTCACATTAGATTTGTCCGATGTTGTAAGAGACACCTCTGAGAGCCTCAGGGGACAGTGAAAGGGGTCGCAGTTAACATGTGCAAAGAGGGAGGAGCGGAGACTCAGGTAATGGGAAGAAAGGACGAAGGAAGGTGATCTGGGGCAGGAGTCTCTTCCACAAAGAGCAGTGACAGGAAAGGTCAGACACCCAATGCTTCAACATGACAAAGTAAAAGTAAGGGACCATCACACCCTTTCTGTTTTGATTAGAGGAGAGGAAGTAGTCAGAGGTACAGAAATGCATGGAATTCTTGCAGGGGTTAAAATGCAGAGAGCACAGCAAAAATATGCTGGAAAGGGTGCAGAAAGGACCAGCTCCAACAGTCAGTCAAGGCGACACCGCGCCACATGCACACTCTCGCCTGGAAGAACAGGCTCCATTTACCCTTGACTTGCGGTGGACCAGAGGGCCAATACTGCATTACAGGATCCACACTGATCAACCCTACTACCAACGAGCTAGGTTCCCAGAGGATCTGTTAATCGAGGTATCACCGTATGACCCTGAAAAGGATGTGCACGGACCACTCAAAACACTGTGCCCAGAATTCTACGCAAACAAGCTTTACTCACACGGAAGTGAACGCACGATATACTGACCGAAAACCAACTCTCCGCGTGTAGTGCAGACAGTTCTTGGTGACGTGGGTCTGGAAGTGCACCGACCTGCAGATGGCCCCACACTCGGGGCAGGTGTAGGGAGATTTGTGCTGATGGATTCTCTGGTGGGAGGCGTAGCTGCACTGGTTAGGAAGCAGCATCTGGCAGACAGTGCAAGTCTTCTAGACAAACCAAAGGGGGAAACAGGGTTGGTCCTACGAAGTTATTTTCTAACGCACAAAGAAGCTTGGTTAAACCTCAAAATAAGTATACATCGGTCATGTCAAATACCACGGTAAGTGCTTCTAAGCCCAAGGAAAAAGCAAACTGAAAAGTCAAATGGTCAATGTAAAATTCCTTACCCTGTAAACTACAGGTAACATGCACTACGTACTCAGGCTCACCCCGAAGTACGACGTAAGGAGAATGTCAGCTTTAGGTACAGTTCCAATTTTGTTACTTTTATATTTTTTTAGTGTGAAGAAGAGGTATTCTAAATCAAGTTTAATGTATAATTACACGTTTATGGGCATCTATCCTGACAGGAGTCAGAGTTCCCACAACTCAAAACACTGTCTTCAAAATATTAAAAATTAATTAGAGGCTAAACCAGTTTCTTTTTCTCTTTTGTCTTCAGTCATTTGAGACATGAAATACAGAAATGCAGAAGAATGGCTACAGCCATTAGTTGCTTTTTTTTTTTGCACATGAATTGGTCATTTAATGGATGAACTGACCATTATATGATTTATGATTAAAACCAACAAACTCAAGTTCAGATACATAAATTTATACATTAAATTGAAACTTCACAGAGCTTAAAATCTAGTCACATATAAAACAAAACTGAGACTGAAATCCTCTTCGGAAAGGGCTCTCCACACCATTAACTGACCAGAACAAACTGAAACATGCTACTTATTTTTCATCCCCTTAGATGTTGGCAATAAACATGGCATATTTTTAAAACACAAAAGACTTCAAGTAAATGTAAACAGAGGACATAATTACTTCCATTCCAAAAATAAACCTAACATAGTACAAAATAAAAACGTGTTTGAATACTATTCGGGCATTCATGCAACAAGTATCTACTATCTTCTAAAATGTATAATTTTCATGAGTCGGTTAAAGAAAGCCTCAAAATAAAGACTCCAGCTAAGATCAAATGATCATTTATACTGACAACAGAATTATCATGACATTTTTAAAAGACTTTTTATTCTTTCAGCTTTTGAATCAAGCAAATTAAGCTTTAAACTTCTGAGGACCTCAGACTAAGAAAAATCAGAAGCTCGCTTGAAAATTTTCTTTGTTCTCTCCTGAAAGGACTTAAATACAAATTTTATCCCATAAAATGTTTATTGCAGTCACAAAATAAGAACATTACAGGCAGCTTTGATGAGGTTAAGCACCATTTAAAAATAGCATTCCTTTTCTAATAATACACATTCCAAAAGTTAAAACAAGCCACAGCAAGGAAAACCAATCAGCAGATGCATTAATTAGAAGACCCTGTTGACATCTACATCATCACAGGTAATCATCTGTTTCTTTGAACTATGGTCTTCCGTTCACTTTTACCACACAGTCATTCAACCCCGACAGTGAATTATGTCTGAATTTCCACAGGCATCTTAGCATATCCTGCACTTACTTAGGAATAAAATCACTATTTTCTATGCTGAAATCAAAACATTTTCATATCATATGTACTGAGCCCATTCCACTATGAGCCAAGTGGTGAACCAGGTCCTTTAAATAGATACATTTAGATACATCATCTCATTGGATTCTCATAATAATCTATGAAGTAGATAATAGTATCTCCATTTTACAGATGAAGAAATGAGGTTTAAGGGAGTTAAGAAACTTGCCAAGGCCCTACGGCTATGAGGTGGAAGAACAAGGATTTGAACTGGGCTCAGAATAATTCCAAGACCTGTGCCAGAGGGGCTGAGGGAGGAGTTGGGTGGGAATTACAAGGAATAAACAAACAAAAATACATAGGGCCTGGCAGGGGGGTGTACTATTAGCAAATGCACCTGAATGCCACCGAGGACCCTCATGTTAGGATTATGGATGTCTCCCCACCTCCCTCCACAGCATCTCTTTTATCGAGAGTAACGTGGTTACTACACCGCTTTCATTACGTAGGGAAAGACAACAACAAAGAAAAAAGAAAATCTAAAAAGGAGACAAAGTATATGCTCCCTTAAAAGCTGAAAAGAATTTTCACATTATCTCTCATCAAGATACGTTAACAAATATCCGTCACAATACATATAAAATTCACAATGAATTACTTAAACACGCTACCCTACTAGATGCTTTTATGTTTATAATACACATATAAATATATCAATAGTTACGGTTGTGTTGGTGGGTGAACGGGCTTTGTTACTGGCAGATTAACTAAAATAAGTATTAAAATTATTCAAGAAGAGGTTTTATTAAAGTGTTTGTTATGATAGAAATCTGACTGCAAAAACTGAAACACATTCTAGAGTAACAAGGTCACCCGAATACCAACATTTCAATACTAACCTCCCCCATGCTGGTTCCTGGAGAGAGGGGACATGCTCCCATCACACTGCACTGGGCTGCCCCTCCCCGGGAGCCTGGAGAGCGGGTGGTGGTCCTTCTCATCCCCACCCCACCCCCAACCACGAACAAGCCGTAGGAATTTGCACTCATCCATTCCCATTGGCTGAGGCTCCCCACCCACCTTAGGTACAGAGGTACCTTGATACAAAAGGAACAGGGAGAAACTGGGAGCCAGGAGGGACTGCAGTCCCCATTCAAGATGCTTCCATGTTTTGCAATTACCGAGATGGGAGAGAATTCAGTCACTGGGAAATCACATCAGATAAATTCTTATCTTTAGTTCGTGTATATAGATGCATAGATACTCGTGCACGTACTCTCGTGTTTACTCCCACATCTCCATTTACCTGCTCCCACTCTGCTCCACCTTGAGAACACGTGTGCTCTTTGGGCCGCAGACAGTCTCCTCCTTGACACCTGTGTCACAGCAATAGTTTCAAACCCACAGTTTACCCAACTGTTCTCCCTCCAGTTTTGTTCACTGTACCTATTTTAGACAACGTAGTTCTCTCTGCTTCCTGAGATAGTGGTGACGTATTTTCACAGCACAGAGTAGACCTCATTAGCATCTCTGGGATACGGTTCTCTGGATTTGGGGGGGGGCGGGTGTTTGACCATGCGGGCAGGCCAAGATTTCTTTTTTGTTGTTGTTATATAATCTTTTTGTTGTTGGGGGGGGGCGGTAATTAGGTTTATTTATTTTAATGGAGGTGCTGGGGACTAAAACCCAGGACCCCTACCACTGCACTATACCTTCCTCAAGCCAAGATTTCTTTGTGGTCCAAAAGATTCTGACTTTCCTTCTTTTTTGTTTCCCCCCCCCCAACTTTATTAATTTTATGTAAGTTTTTTTAATGGAGATACTGGGGATTGAACCCAGGACCTCACGCATGCTACGCATATGCTCTACACCACTGAGCTATCCCCACCACTCTCATCTTCTTTGTTTTAAATCAAAGAAATGAAAACGTATCTTAAAACTCAGACTCTCTTTTATACAAGTTGAGAGTACTTACTCTCTAGTACCTGCCTTTAGAACAGAAGTATAATAAAACGCACTTAAGTACTTTCATGTCTTGACATTTTACTTATGTCATCTGAAAATGGAAAATGCTTTCAATGCTTAGGTAATGAGCAGCTAATTTCTACTCTAGGGCAGACTCATTTGCTCAGAGAACTGCTACTTTCTAAAATAAAAATAATTACTCTTCCATAGTCAGGTAACGCAAGAAAGCTGTAAGAAAATAAAGCTGAAAAGTAACCACTTCATACTTGACAACTACCCGCCTCCTCTGCCCAGCCCTGACACGGCCCCCGATGCAGGCAGTGAGGAAGGGGGAACGGGCACATCATGGCCCTAAGAGGGATCCAGGAAGCGTCAGATGGAGCCTGGCATCCTCTTTGTACACATGAGAAATTATCCAAGTAACAAGGAAAATAATTCTATGTTTCGAATACAAACTTGTGGTTGCCGAGGGGGCAGGGGGGTGGGAAGGGACAGACTGGGATTTCAAAATGTACACTAGATAAACAAGATTATACTGTATAGCACAGGGAAATATATACAAGATCTTGTGGTAGCTCACAGTGAAAAAAAAAGTGACAATGAATATATGTATGTTCATGTATAACTGAAAAATTGTGCTCTACACTGGAATTTGACACAACATTGTAAAATGACTATAACTCAATAAAAGAAGTTTAAAAAATAAAAAAAAAAAAAGAAAAAAGAATTCTATGTTTCAATTCCTATTTTAGGGAGAAAAAAAGCCTGGGAAATGTACAAGGGGAAAGACGAAGAAGGCTCCAGAAATCGAGTAAACACAGCATCTACTTAGGCTTAAACTTCAGACAGACCAAAAGCCTGCAGCAGCACGAAACACACTGATCTAGAGGTCAAAACACTGTCAACTTCACAGTCGGCCCAGACGCTAAGTGAATTGTTTCTGCCTCATTTAACAGCAGTTTCATAATCTGTCTACAGTACAACCACCAAAAACAGTAATAATAATAAAGCACACCAGTTTGTTTTCTGGCTCCCCCTTTCCTCTAACTTCACAATAAGAACATAAAGCATTTCATTTCGACCTCACTTAAATGGAAGTAACACAAAGCAAGCATTTACAGCAGAAATAATTGTATGTACCATTTGTTCTCAGTGCTAGGTGGTTGTGGTGGTTTTGTCCCAAATCATTCGGCTACACTGCAAATCCCTAATAAGAGCTGACAGTTAAGTGAGCAAATCTGTAGAAAGCAATGTGGTCAACACATATAATCTATTCAGACGAAAGTCACTCAAGAAGACAGGTAAATTAAGAGTTGATAGCATTAAAATATAAACTGGGATAGGAGCAGCCTGACCAAAATTAAACACTTAGGAGAGCAGGACCAAAAACCAAGCTAATAATGGTATGAGCAAGGGAGCCGAGGTGAGCTCCATGGTTTCCAGAAGAAGCTGCTTGAACCGAGTGTGTCTCAAAATGAGCCCCGGCGGAGGCTGCTCAAGATAAATTAATATACTTGGTATGTTGTCCTAATGATGCCCATAAGTCCCTGAAACTAAACTGAATCAGCAACCCCTAAAAATTAGGACCTCCGAAGGTAAGTCACTTTAACTGCACCCTTGAAGCTAATCTGGATTTAACCCCAGGGTCCATTCTCATGACGCCTGTGGCCTCTGCAAGCGGCCAGTTCTGTGCTTCTGGATCTTAGGTTATCGGCATGACAACCTGGAAATAATAACTAGCAATAAAGAAATCTTACCCTGAGTCCTGAGTTGGCCACTAATTGGGCATTTGTTTCTTCAACTGTAAAATAGAAGGGCTGAGCGAAGGATCTCTAACACTCTGATTCTATGGCTGATGTAGATGCTACAGGAAGCATTTCCAGTCTGTCCTTGGCTGAATTTAGAGGTGAAGCAATGACATTCCAGTACATTTAATTATCAGTTACTGAAACTACAGCTCTCATGGAGAGGAGGCAAGCTTCTCCAGCCCCTCCATCTACCCCTTTCCTCAATGTGCCCCAAAACGGGGATTATTAATGGGGTAGGGTGGAATACAAACTGCCAACCGGGGCAGATTTACTGGTGTTAAAAGTCAACGCCTGTGTGCTCCATTTTTACTGCCCCGCTTGGTTCCGTGCAGCTGTGATGGGAATGATCCACCCCAGACGTTCCATCTCGCCCCCTCTCCCACCCCAGCAGCAGGCTTGCCATCTGGGTCAACAGATGCCAGCAGGTAAGATGACCTGGGCCTGAGTGTGCCGGGTCCTGTCCCACACCACGGACCAGGGTGGGACAGAATTCCATGGCTCAGATCCAGGCTTGGGAAATGCAGGGCAAAGAGGGCCTCAAGTTAAACCCTGGATTCCCACCATGCTCTCAGCAGACCTGCAATGGGGGGGTTGCTGAGCACAGGGCCAATTAATAATTATGGGGTGCCCTGTGTCTCTAAGGCAATCATTACACTGTATATAGACTGCCCACAGATCCTTTATAAGAGGAGGAGTAACTGGCAAGGCAGAAGTCAGTAAATGCCACCAAAACCATACTTGATCCCACTCCATGCTGGCAAAGTCTCAAAACCCTGAACAGGGCGGAAGGTAAGGGGAGCTGCCGCCCGGCAGCCACAGCTGGTGTCAGCAGGAAAAGAGATCCTTTGCTGGGTGCAAACAAGCCCCCTTGGAACAACTCAGAAAGGATCCGTTCAAACCATACACAGGGGTCAAGATCTAAATGGGGGGAAAATGAAAGCTAAAAAGAGAAGGGAGATGGTGACAGCAAATAAACCAAGAAGTTGTTCTCAAGAGGAAGGCTGAGGTCTTAGGAGGCTGGGCTCAGCACACGGGAAAGGCAGATGAGCTGCTCGCTCCGACAGCTGTCACAGATGGGCCAAGAAGACGGCTGCCTGCACTGGGCAGGGAACAGACCCGAGACGGAGAGGAGTCCGAAGTCAAGTGGAACACTGCCCTCCCAGGAAGCCTAACTCCAAAAAGCGACTGAGAATCACAGGTTGGAGGCCACAGGCAGAGCCCCGTGAGGTCACTGTGGAATCTCTCTTGGAGACAGAACAGCTACATGTCAACAGACTGAATGAAACTTTCACTTCCAGGAAAATAGAAGTATCTTTCTCTATTCCTTCCACTAAGTATAACTAACACTCCTGGGCATTATATATAAAGCAAACATAAAGAGACTCTTCAGGCAGAAGGAAGAAGGCAGGCTGGCTAGGGACCTGGGGACCCGAGGAGTGACCGATCTTTTGGCCTCACGGACCCCAGATTTGGAGCTGAAGAAATGCAACACAGAAACACCAATGGGTAGAGACCAAAAAACCCCCAACAAAAGCCTGCTACCTCTAGTCAAAGACCAGGAAAGGGGTAACCGAGCAAAAGAGAAGACTTACAATTACTGCTCTCCTCCAGCCAAACCCCACAGGAAACACTGTGGCCCCATCCCCGCAAGTCCCACACTGCTGCTCTTGAGGCTGTTAATAAGGTGTCCCCAGACCCCTGCCTGGATGGTATCAGAGAAGGCCAGCAGGGAGGTGGGACTTTCAACCCTACCAAGTAATGAGTCCCTCTACCATCCCAGCAGTGCTTAAAACATACCCCCCAAAAGAAAACTCTAGGCCCAGATAGTTTCACTGGAGAATTCTACCAAATATTTAAAGAAAAACTAACGCTAATTATAGAGTCCCTTCCCATATGAATATAGATACAAAATATTAACAAAGTATCAGCAAATATAATTCACAATATTTAAAAAGAATTATTCACCCAGATCAAGTGGGATTCATTCCAGAGATGCAAGGCTGGTTCAATATCTGAAAAATCAATGTAATCTATCCCCTAAAATACCCTAAATCCAATAAATAAAGTTAACAAAGTCAAGGGATACATGGTAAGTATACAAAATTCATTGTATTTTTATATATTAGCAACGAACATGTGAACACTGAAAAATACAATACCATTTACAATAGCAAGAGAGAGAGAGAGAGAAAGAAAAAGAAAGCTAACAAAACATGTACAGGACTTAAATGATTAAAAACTACAAAATGTTAAAAGAAATCAAAGAAGATCTAAATAAACAGAGAGACAGTCTGTGTTCATGGACCAAAAGACTCAACATAATAAAGATAACAATTCTCAAACTGATATGTAGGTTTAACATAATTCCTATCAAAATCCCAACAATACTTTTTTGTAGATATACACAAGACTGACTATTCTAGAATATATACAGAAAGGCAAAAGAACTAGAATAGCTAGAAACAATTTTGAGAAAAAAGAGTAGAATTGGAGGAATTAGTCTACTGGAGTCTCCCAAATGGCCCCACATAAATATGTTCAGCTGACATCTGACAAACTGCAAAGGCGACTCAGTGGAGAAAGGACAGCCTTTCGGACAAACGGTGTTGGAGGAAAAGGACATGCATTGGGGGGAAAAAAGTCTCAACCTAAGTCTCACATGCTATACAAAAATTAACCCCAAATGGATCACAGACTTAAATGAAAATCATTTAACTAAAAACTTAGAAAAAAACCATAGGAGTTGCTCAGGATCCGGAGCAAGGAGCTCTTAGACCTGCACCCAAAGCACAAGCTACATAAGAGAAAACTGATAAACTGAACTTCAACAAAATTTAAACCTTCTCTGCCAAAGACCTACTAAGAAGATGAAAAGACAAGCCACAGACTGGGAGAAAAGACTTACAACCACACAACAAAGGACTAGTATCTAAAATATATCAAGAACTCTTAAGACTCAATAGTAAAAACAAGCAAACAAAAAAACTAATTGGAAAGTGAGCGAAGGGCACGAAGAGATATGTCACCTAAAAGGATATGCAGACGGCAAATAAACACATAAAAAGATGTTCAGCATCATTAGCTATTGGGGAAACACACATTAAAACCACAAGATATCACTACACATCTGCCAGGATGGCTAAAATAAAAAATGATGCCACCAAATGCTAGTGAGGATGTGGAGGAACTAGATCACTCTTGAAATTTTAAATTGTACAGCCACTGGGAAAAAGAGTTTCTTAAGAATATAAACAAACCACTACTATACAACCCCAAACATACAACTACCATACAACCCAACACACAAGGATTTATCCTTGAGAAACGAAAATTTATGTTCACACAAAAACCTGTAGACAAATGTTTACAGCAGCTTTACTCATAATAGCCCCAAACTGGGAACAATGGAGACGCCTTCAATGTTTGAATGGGGTTAAGCACCCAGTGGTACAACCATACGACAGAATAGCACTGGGGCTGGAGATCGGGGTAACCAGGCTGAGTGGGCAGCCGCTCTGCACGCGGTGGCGCAGGCTGGGTGACAGGGCAAGCCCGGGCTGACCCTGGGTGCACAGGAGGGCCCGCCGGCTGAGTCTGAGAAGTGGGGAACCGCGGAAACGTGGAGGGTGCCAGTGAGAGGGGGGTAGGTGAGGGGCAGAAGAGCGTGCATGGGGCAGGCTGATGTCACCACCTGGCTGGCGGCTGGAGCGCCCTCCATATAAAGGCTCTCCTCGGGGTGCTGAGTGGACCCCAGCTCGGCAGAGTTGGAGGAAGAACTTGAAAAGGGGTGACTGCCTGGCCTCGTGAATACTTGGCCCTAGAGTTAATGTATGTTCTGCCATGACTCATTCCTTAATGTTTCCGGGGACACGGGTGCGCTGCACACCTGTCCCAGAGAAATACCAAGAGTCGAGGCAAAGCCACCAGACACACAAGAAGAGAGGTTAATCTCCTCCACTGAGGGACGGCGCTCCCCGCTGTTTGAACCTAGTTGGGATGATGAGCCTAGATGGTCAACAGAAACCAAAAACTAGGGGGAAACAGGGAAGGAGAATTCCCACCTTTCTGCCCATGTCCCTCCTCCCGCCTAGAGAAGGGATCCCCAAGAGAACAGATGCCTCTGAGGCCGCTCGACATGCCAGTACTGACGAGCACATGGGACCTGGGACACACTCCACCACCCCGCACAAAACACCAGCAGACGTAGACATAGGACAACAGAACAAACAGAACAGAAGGAGTGGCCTTTCCTTTTTTCACAGCAACCTTTTAAGACAGAAAGACTCCCTTTTGATGAAATGGTGACAAGGTAAGAGGTCCCGGATAGAACCCAATCCCTGTCACTGGGACTCACTGGAAAAGCTGCATCAGTCACTGCCTTCTTGAACCGGTTTAGCCACCTGAGTGCTTCAATGCCAGACAGAATGAAACGTGCAACATTCTATGCTGCAGGAATGTCCTGGAAACTCTCTATCATTTCCATTTCCACTCAACTGAACGCCCAGAGGGGGGCAAAATTATTGAGGCATTGTTGGTCTTTTGTTCCCCAAACTCAAAATCCTACAAAGAACTTAACTCGATGGTGGCCCTCGGGGAACTGACCACAGCGAGGGTACCAGATGACTGAACCCCAGCAGAAACCTCCTCGTCAACAAGACACTGGAGGCAAATAAAGGAAAGACCAGCTCACCACTGAGTCTTCATAAAGAGAAGCCTGAGCCAGCGTGTAACAGCTCAAATTAGTGCCCCTTCCAATTTCACAGGGTCCTGATAGGGACACTAAATCACTGGCTCCGTCTAACTCAAATTAGTTTCATTCAACATGTCTGGTTACTTCCAAATGCTAGGTATCATCTACTTGTAAAACACATTTATCTACTGCCCAGAAGCTGTCTCACGGAGAAAAGCAAATAATAAAGATAAAATCGCTGACTGATGCCTATTATGAAATGCATTTCACCAATATTAACCTACACTTCGCCACAAAAAAACAAACAAAAAATGCTGCAAACAAACCCGAAGGTATTCTACTTAAATGGAGACAGGTTTTCCATTTGTAGCTTAAATTCACTGCAGGGAAGAATATTACTAAATATATTTCTGGACCAACATCTTAAGTAAGCAGGCATGCCTTAAAAGGGGGTACTCATTAGGTGAATAAAAGACAGTAATTATAAACAACAATAGGACCTTCTTTCTATCCGAAATAGTCACTAATAAATAACTCAGGAACACTGGTGATGAAGCCTGACTTCAACACTTAACACAATGGGGCGATACTATCAATTGCTAGATCTCAGACTTATGACTTAAATTCCAATGATGCAACAATTAAGAACTCCTTTACTTACCCTAATTCCGAGATGCCATAACCCAGCTAGTACACAGTTTCTGTCTAAAATATCATTTCCGAAACAACTGATTCTTAAAATAAGATTCATGAGTGAACATCGCTCTATTCTATGAAAACAATCCTCTCTCTCTCACGTGCCTGTGTACAACATACGGACACACACACTTTCCCCCGTTTAGCTGCGCTCCCATCCCTAACACCAGCGGCATCGTATGGAGTGCTCGTGTCTAGAGATTCATCACCGAAACACCAAAATGTAAATGATACTCTACTTGTCCACTCGTATCTGCAGCCTGCTGGAAGTGGGTAGCCAGCGACGTCTCATCCTGGAAAACTTCATTGCACTCCAAACATTTCAGACTATGCCTACAGAGCTTGGATGGGTCTTCATCCAGAGGCATAGCTGGAATGATGGGTGTGCTCGAAGGGGCTGATATGACTGTCCCAGTTATGCCAGACTGAATTTTTGTTACAGTGTGCGTGCCGGCTCCCACGGAACTCGGGAGAGCGGAAGATGAAGCAGGAGTATTGCTTGACGGAGAAACAATCATTTGATCTGCTGGGACCGGCTTCAGAATCAAGTGGGAGCACTGCATCACCACTCCCTTCTCCTTGTGCCCGCGGGCATGGGACAGGAGACTACACTTGTTGTAAAAAACGAGGTTCTTGGTACAGTGGTTGCATGTTACTTCGATGCGCACGCTGCGTCTGTCGTAGTGTTGGGTCAGGCTCTTTTCCAGGGCAAAGGAGTCCCCGCACTCCAAGCACTTGTACCCGCGGGTCGGTAACGTGATGCCCGCGTTGGCAGGAGGGCTGAGGTTGGGGATGTAAACTGGGACTGGGTTGACGCTGCTCAGCACCTTGTTGAAAGCTTCCACCACAGAGCTCTGCAGGGACGACACCACCTGGACCCGCGACACCTTTTTGGGCGGCTGCGAGGCCGCGGCGTTGATTATCGCCTGCTTTATTTGCTGCTGAGGTTTGGTGAGCACTTGGCGGAGCTCGGAGGTGGCCTGGGCGCCCTGAGGCAGAAGGTTAAGGTTGGCGAGGTGCACAGTCTTTGGCACGAGTTTGGCGTTGGCCAGGCTGGAGGCCGGCACCACGACGGTTTGCTGCTGGATGGCGTTGGCGGCTTTAATGATGGCGCTGCTGGCGCTCTGAACGGAGGCAGCAGATATGACCGTGGCTTTAACCGTCGTGTTGTTGGCGAGCTTCAGATTAATGACTTGAGAGCCGGCCGTCTTCACGGCGGACACTGGGAGGAAGGCAGTCGCCACAGGCTTGATCGTGACCTGTTTGGGGGTCAGCTCGGCAGGGGCAACAGCGTTGGTGACGACCGCCGACTGCAGAGGCGCCCTGGGGGGGGAGGAAAGGACAGCGGCCGAGGCTGGAGACGACAGAAGCGACGTCACAGACGCCACCATGGACCCCGTCTGCTCGGAAGGCTTTTTTCCGGCATCGAGATCGACTTCGGGCAACACCCTCGTCACCGTTCTCTTGATTTCCCCAGAAGACGTCTTGATGGTTTTGATGCGGACTTTGGGGATTGCTGGTGTCGACCCTGCGGGAGAAGAGGGCGATCCCTTGCTACTGTTCTCACTGGAGATGCTCCGGGGACTGTCCGGCTGCTTGAGGGATGCTTTTTTCGTCCCGTCGATGAGACTCTGGGATTCGGGAGACTTTTCAATGGCTCTAGGGCTGTCGTTTACTTCTTTTGGTAACGGAGAGGACTCCCGGGAATTGGTCACTGGTTCTTTAGAGGAGTCGGAAGCAGCCTTTTTAGCACTGAGGGCTGCGATCGCAGCTATGCAGGAAGAAAGCTTGGAGGATGGCTTGGTCCTCGACGGTGCCGCGCCGCCAAGGGACGTGTCATTCTTCTCGGAGCTCAGCTTCCCCTCGTGGACCCTGTTTTCAAGCACCTTTTCAGAGTTTTCCTTCAGTTTATCCTCCACTTTTCTGACTTTAAAAGGTTCATAAACACTCAGATTTATAGAATTTGTTTCCGTTTCTCTCTTAACAACTTTGTTTTTATCTAGATTGCCTGACGTAGAGATTCCAGTTTTGCTTAAGCCTTCTCCCCCAAGCGCCTTGAGTTTATCATAGTCCTGCTGCGGAACCGACCCCGCCAACACGTTTGACCTGAAACCTGAACGCATGTCCTCCTTGTCAGGGGGGTCGTCCACCTCTATCTTCTCATCGTCATCAAACTCCTCAGCGCTCGAGATGGGGCTAAACTGGCTGAAAGTGGAGTCCTTTAAAGTCATCTCTGAGGTAGGCACATCTCCTTTCAAGGACTTCGATCCCTCTTTGCTGTAAGTGTCAAGAGAGGACGCCGTGAGAAACCCATTGTGCAGGCTGTTGCCGGTGGGATTGTGGCCGTCTTTCTCTGCGCCCTCGGAGGAGTCGATGTTCCGAACGTTCTTAACGATAACGCTGACGCCGACGTCGGAGGAGGACGGCGTGTGGGAGTCGTCGTCCACGTGGGCGTTCTGCTTGATGTGGCTTTCCTGGTCGTCATGTCCAGACTCAATAGCTGCTTTGGGATCGACCATATCTGGGATGTCAAATGCTGCCAGGAGGTCATCAAAGTCTGGGGTCTTCATATCCCCCATGGTCATGAATTTGATCAGATGTTCTGTTAAACGAAAAGAAAGTCACTCCATCAGCAATTAACATTCGGATAAACATGCCTATAGGACTTTACACGAACACAGTGACGATTGCCACAGAAGAGCAAGTCAGTAACTGCACTTATTATAATGTCGGGACTCTGAGCCAAAGTGTATAAACATCCAGAGAATAGGTACAAAGCCGTGACAATCATAGTGTCGAAGTAATTCCTCCAAAATGCTGTGCAGCACCACCAGCACGCAGCCTCTCTAACAAGCTGATCAAAACCATTACGGCACAAAGAGCAGGTTCTGGTTTAACAGCTAGAAAATGTCGTTTACCACTGGATTCATCCGTCATCTTCAAAAAGTCCTACTTCCAAACATATTTTGATCTTGATGGCATTTAATTCTACTGGCCAAATTATTACTAAAACAGTCACTATCAGATTTGAGACATCACATTAAAAGAACCAGATAACAATCAAAAAACCAATTACAGATTCCAATTCATCCACAGAAGGGAGCATCTCAATCCCCCACAGGCCACTTCCTGCTAATAAAGTTCCACCTGAAATGACTATAACTCAATAAAAAAAAATGTTAAAAAAAATCCCTAAGGAGCTGATTCCTTCAGTCTTTATTTAATCCTAATTTCCTCCATTATGTTAGGGAAAAAAAATACTCTCCTGGCAGAAAAGTACCACGTCCCTTCCTTTCCCCTCCCTCGTTCAGTGGTTTTGCTGGTTAAAGTAACACACAGCTGTTTCCTGATCACCCTTAATCCAACGTAGTTGAGCAAGTGACTGTGGCAGCTGAGAAAGGCCCTTCCATGAAATTACTCCCAGCACGTAACAGCATGGACCCAAAGACATGACAGAACCCACAGGGAGGAAGGCCCTCCGTTTTGCACCCGGGCTAGATCAGGGTGGACAACATTCTACAAAGAAATGCTTCCGTGAATGTCCACAGAGCCATGGATGGTAAGAGAATGGAGACTTTTAGGAAAATGGATGGTCACAGCCGTCACTAAAGATGAAAGATGTAAACATACACGAAATGCTTGGGGTCTTTACAAAAGGCCCTTCACCCCACCTGCAGAGGACAAGTGATTGGGGAAAAGATACATCTTCCACTGCAGGGGAGCTCTTCCTCCTCCCTCGGCCCCTAGAGCACTCCATCTCATGATTCTACTATTTTCTGGATGTACTACAGTGAGTGTGTACCTGCCTCTTCCCATCTACTGGTCAGGCAGCTGGATGAAGATGGGGAACATCTCAGTCGCCTTAGCACCATAAATGACTAACAACTACCACAGCACAGGTCAGGGACCAGAACATGGGATTTGTAACAAGAAAAGGCTTAGGCCCGCTCCGTCACTAGCTGAGACCCTCAGGAAGGCAGGGTATCTCTTTCTGGGCCCGTTCCTTCCTTCTGCACTGGAGGTCAGTGGCCAGGAAGAGAAGGAAAGAAGGAAAGGGAAGGGGGAGAATGAGAAGAAGGAGAGGGAAAGAAAGAAAGGAAAGGAGAGGAGGGGGAGGAGAGAGAGGAACCAAGCAATAGCCAATGTCAGAAGAAAAGAGGGTTACAGGTGATCTTGGGCAACTGTCAACAGAAGAATCAGCGTAAGCGATCTGTAGGTACCTAGATGCTTTCCTTACCAATATTTACTATTATTCCTCCTTTAAATCTGCTTTAAATCACTGAGTTGTCTTTTCATATTTTACCAAAGTATCTAATGATTTTTTTCTCTTGTACAATCTATAAAAAATCATGCATTCCTAATAAAAATAACTGTGTTGAGGGCCACAGTGGAATTTCTACTCAGGCAACAATAAACACACCCGCAAAAGCTCATCTTCACCATAAATCCATCATCAGCCGCTAAGACATCCTCACTCTCACTCACTCTGGGACACATTCAGACAAAAAGAACTTCGTTGGGAAAAACTGCTGTTCTAGATGAAATAAACACTTATGGTTCAGTAAGAGCTGAAGAATAAATCACTCTCCGTTCACTTATGCCTTAAAAGTCACACGTACTTGTCTCTAGGTGGTTTGCATAGCTGGCAGAGAACACTCTGGGCTACTTTTCTCGCACTTGCGTGCCGACAGGACAGAAGGGCACAATGTACCCCCAACATCAAAGTACAGACAAGACACAGGTGCCAGGAGTCAAAGCATCAACACCCCTAAACTGGTAATGACGTAAAAATATCTGTAAGAAGTCGTGTCTAGTGAGAATGTTTGAGATTATGATTTTCTTTTTAAAATGAACTTGAATTGTACAATGTGGGCAATGAAAAAACCATCTGTCAGACAATACATCCACTTAAGAGTCCACTCCCTCAGGAATAAATGTCACCACTTTGATTTTTAAGCATCGTATTGCCTTTAGAAATTGAACACTCACCATAAAACCACCATTAGCAAAGCATGCCTGTGATCTATCTTTACCAGCCGTCTTGATCCAAGTTTGCAGATCACTGTTTTCAGAGAACTCAAGACACAGAATCATGAACCATCCCCCACCCCGCCCCTACTAGAGCCGAATGGGTCTGAAGTGGGGGTGGGTTTAATGCCACTACCAATCAGAAGCTGGGACCCAGGCTCTGGAAGTCCCCGCAGTAGCTGGGCTCTGCCTAAGTCCCTCCATCCTTTCTTTACAGCTCCATGGGATTTGTATCATTTGCCCTCTCCTTGGGATTTTAATGAGCAAAGACGTCACCCAGTTTCACATCACTCATCCCAGAGGGCAGTCAGTTCAGGAAAGAAAAGAGCTTAAGAGAAATCTCAAATACTTGATGGGTGGGAGGCCCAGACATACAATCACAAGAAATGGTAAAAGGTCACCACGTGAAACAAAACTTGGTGAGCAACTGGCAGTTCACATCCACAGTGCGGCTGGCAGGTATCCAGGTGAACACGTGGAAGATTAACACATGATGCGCACCATCTCCCTCCTGCTTAGCCACAGCAGGGACCTGCCTGACCCATCCACACACACGTGCTCTCACACAGGGGTGCTAGGGTCAGAGGTAGGATGTCGCCCACACACCACCCGTATCTTTTCCTAACCACCCAACTGAAGCAGAGCTAAGGCTTAGAAAGCCCCAGGGAGGAACCTCCATGTCTGCAAACCCCCAAGGGGTCCAGAAGACATTCCTGATGCAGGAGCAACTTTCTCCAGAAATCTAGCCACACCTGCCCCTGGAGTCCTCTAAACACCCAAGATGTGTACTTCTTTAGGGAAAAAGATGAACCCGGGGTGAAGGAAGGGGACACTGTGGAGAGGGAAGAGTGAATTAGCAGCAGTTTAAAAAAATGAGTCAGCTCTGCTGGTTCACCCGGAAGCCTCCTGATCGTCAGGTGAAGACACAAGACGGACCTCCCAGCCTGGGTGCAGCGGCCGGTGAGAGTACATCACGACGTCTGGAACCCGAGACCACGGTGGCGGTGAGCTCACCTCCGCGGGACTGTACAATTACTGTAATAAACACTGCTCTCTGTAACCTCACACTTCTTTTTCGGCTTACAGTAAGAAATATTTTTCGTACTCACAATCACACTATTCTATTACTCTCACCCATCCCACATTCTGGAAGGCAAGAGCAAATTTTCCACTTGGGGGAAAAAATGCTTAACTCCCGCTTCATTTCTCAGTTACATCAAGTACAACGAGACATGTTTATGTTTGAAAGTTTTCTTCATTTTTCACCCCAATGCCTAAGTCCCACTGTTTTAAAAATAGATTCCTTTGCTTATGAACATTATAAAAATAAATCTCAGTCTTCTCTTTTGAAAGATAAGATCACATTTTAGCTTCCCTTTCCCTTAGTAGCTTAGCTTTCAAACAGAATTAGTTTTAGTTCTTGTAACAATGACTTCCATTTCATTTATATCCAGTAAAATACAGCTTCCTTCAAAGGCACTAACAGTCTTTTAATTTAAAACTAAACCCCATATAAATAACATATAATTCACTAACAGAATTTGTGCTTAACGTAGAATCCTTCTACCTTAAAAATATCTGGGGAAAAAATGCTAGGCCTGTTTACAAAAAGGGAAATTGAATGCGCTCAAGCCTGTCATGTGGTCACTCTATTCCCTCCTATGACACAGACAAAGCACTTCCTTTCCCACCAAAGCCTCTTAAAATTAGAGTAAGTGATTTCATCTTTGCTGGTGGAAGCAAAAGTCATCAAGTCAAACAACAACAACAAAAAAAAAAAACAAGAAAAACCTATTCACCCCTTAATTGTACTTCCTATATTTTGCAATTAAAAAAAAACTATTCTTCCTGGAGCCATTCGCCAATTCTCAACTAGAGGATGACGGCATAGGCGTCTCGGGCATAACCACTGAACCCAACTTCAAATAATCTCCAGAGACACGCCTGCAAAATGAATGTGCAATGGCCAACGTGACCAGTGACAACGCATCAGCTTCCCCACGCAAATGGAGAAACTTAACATTTTCTTTAACGAAAATCAGTAAATGCTAAGTCATAATAATCCTAAAGAAAAAGCAAATCAAAGTCTATGGCCAACCTCAACAGTATTATACAAACTTCCCAAAGAATGACTATAATAATATAAGGTCTGCTACCCTCTGGGGGACTCTATTTGTCACTATTTTCTAGCACCTATCCTGCCATTGACACCTTTTTCAAAGAAATAATTCAACAGATTAATGGCTCTTACTCACAGTTCTAACTGTATCTTCCCCTCAAATATACAATGTTCTTACAGCATACATTTGTGTCATGCAATGTTTCACATTTAATTTGTTCCTCATAGAAAATGACCTAGCAGCCCGTTTCACGTCTTCAAAGACATAAGCAGGGGTTGGTTTCTCCTGGCCTTCTATATCCCAGTCCCTGCTTGTCCCCGTGTATTATGATGGGTACACCATCGGCTTGTCCTCCGTCACCAACCTCCATTTCATCTTTAGGATTTTTTTTTTTTAATTGAGGTACTAGGAATTGAACCCCGGACCTTGTGCATGCGAAGTACACACTCTACCACTAAGCTATACCCTCCCCTCCAGCATTTTCACAGCTCTCCGTCATTTCATTGCTTCAACCACAAAAGAGAAAAAGAAATCACGTCTCTTTTTCCCCAACTGACCATTTCCTTCTACCTCACTTCAATTGAATTGCTTATCAGGGAAAAATATTTTCTGTGACTCCATTCCAAATACCAAGAAGGTTCAGTTACACAAATCTGCCTCATGCTTCTCCACTTTTCCTAAAGCAGCTAGGAACAGACGTCAGTTTTGTGCAGTTAAAAACAAAAAACAAAAAACAAAAAACGGATCAGCTGCATCTCTGCCTCAGCGCTTCTCTCTAGGAAAGAGTAGGGAACGGACAGAGACTGGGCCCCAAGACTGGCAGACACTTAGGCCTCAAAAAAACAATTTTTTTGAAAACATATTCATACACGAATGGCTATCCGTGTATAGCTTTGAGGGGAAAAATAAGCTGTAATACATGGAGCTATGGAAACTCTTAAGAAATAGGTGCCACTTGAAGGCCCTGTGCAAGTGACAAAGTGCCAAAGACAAGTGTTCACTTTATCTTCATCCTCGCACCAGTCAGGCCCTGGCGAATGTGGACGATAAGCCAGGGCACCACGTGGGCCTAAGGCTCCTGTCCAGCCCCTGGGAAGAAGTGTGACACAGGACCACTAAGTGCCCAACCCCGCTCACCTTCCAGCACTGGTGGGGCCCCCAGCACGCCTGCTGAGGCCGAAAGAACTTCATTTTCTAAGTAAACAGCCTCCACCAGGGTAGCTCCCCATGTGCAAAAAGACAGTTCATACATAAAGTGAAAAGAACAGAACGTGTGTTTTAATTCTGTGTGAGTTAACAAGAAATCAGTTGATACAGTTGCTATTATCCAGAAAAGGTATCTTCTTGTTTCACTGAATCCTGATGGTATCAAAGATGGACACACAGATACTCTGGCCAAGGCAGTGTTTTCTTCTTCAGTTAATACCGAATGTTCCTGATTTGCAATATAACTGATGTGAAAGTTTAAACTGCTTCTGGAAATATAAACACAGAGCCCAACCCTGGGAAAGACAAGAATAAATCCAGACCCACTCCCCTTCCCTGTGGTTAGCCTTCATTTTTCCCTCAAGGCCACACCAACCACACCCGCCGCCCACCTTCCTCCATCCACCCCTCTGGAGAAGCCAAGGAACAGAAGTAAATGGTCCCTACAAACCTCAGCCTCTTCCAGAAGCTTGACTGGCAATTCTTGGCCTACTTTTCGCATCACCCTCTCTACAGAAAGGTCACCACCCTCCAACTCCAAGCACTCTTAGGTCAAACAGAAGCTCTGCAGTAAAGAGCTTCTTGCCTTTTCCACTCAGATTCTGCAGCTGCTGAGGACACCTCCAGAGAAGACTGCGGCAGATCCCTGCTCTTCATCCCCCGGCATCCTCCCCAGCCGTCTCTCCTCATCAGTCACTCCCACCCTGCCAGCGACAGAGGCTGCTTCTCATCAATCCCTCCACGCTGCCTTCTTTGTGCAGTCAGCTTCAAAGACAACAGGGTCAGGCAGGAACCCCTCCCCACGGCCCGCCTGCCTTCAGATCTTGCCCATACCGCCCTGTCCAACACGGCTGGCCTTTCCAAGCTGGTTCTCACCGTGAGCACGTCATCGGCTCCTGAGTTTCCGGCCACTCCTATTACCTCTACCTTCAGGCTAAAGAGACATCCGCCACCCTTAACCTGGTGGCCCCACCCTTGCTTTGCTGCCCTCGCAGTCACATGCTCCATCGCTGGGGCAGATGTTCTACCTCCAGCTCCTTCCCACCCCTCTGCTGCCCACTCGCCTGCAACCGCTGTCCAAGTCCGGGCCGCAGTGGGAGGTATGGGGGTGACGGAACCGTTCAGTCTCACAGCTGCGGGAGTGGATACACACGTCTACGCATTTGTCAAAACCCAGAGAATTTTACTGTGTGTAAATAAAAAAATAAAAGCAACCAGGAGTGAGGAGAGGCCCCAAATAACAGACCAAGTGTAACCAAGAACCTAACTGTGTTACAAGCAGATGACGTATCCCCATGCTGAGGAGACAGGGAGGCAAGGAAGCCACCCACGTAACCTTAGAAACACAGTTTTGACTGTAGACTGTAAAGCTACAGAGAAGGAGACAGAAACACTGTCCTCCACTAGAAAAACTGCTCAAATCTGAATAAAGTCTGGAATCCTGTTAGCATTTTGCCAACAATAATTTTTTCGTTTTGATTAGCATGTTATAAATTATGCAAGGCAGCTAGGGAAAACTGGGTAACGGGTACCTGGAAAGGTTATTATTTTTGCAACTTTTCTAGATGTTAAAATTATTCCAAAATAAAAAGTCAGATGAAGATGCATGTTGTGGGAAGGGTATAGCTCAGTGGTTAAGCACATACTCAGCATGCATGAGGTCCTGGGTTCAATCCCCAGTACCCTCATTAAAAATAAATAAATAAAACTAATTACCTCCCCCTACACAAACACTAACACACACATTTTTTTTAAATGCATGTTTTCGCTTGATGGCGTACAGCTACTAAGCTGAAATAAGCGAGTGCCTCAGAGCTGGACAGCACTCCAAAACTGGCCCACCCTCTTTCTCTGTTCCCTTGTGCCTGTCCTCACTGCCGGTGTCCTTTCTCACTGCTGTGGCCTTTCAGCAGGATTTCATTTTCCAGCCGTCCTTTCCTCTCAGGGACCCTGCAAGCACTGACAGGGCCCCCTCCCCACCGACTCCCTGGCTCTTCCCCTCTCAGGTCCCTCCAGACTGTCCTCTACCTTTGCTACCTTCATGGTCACAACCATCACGTACATTCGCAGGGCGCACACATTTCTACCTGCAGCCCTAACTCTACCTTCAGAGTCACCTTTCCAATTGCCAGTTTTATATCCCCCACCCCCGACTCTCCCCACAGTAGGTCAAACTTACACTACAGCCCCGGTGTTCCCTCCCACCCTGTCCCTCCCTCTAAGTCCTGTCTTGTCCACGACACTCGCCTTCTCTAGGAAAACATCAAATACCCTTCACACGCAACACTGCACACGCTCGGAAGCACAGGCACCAGTTCTGAAGGATCTTACTAGGTTTTTCACAAACACAAGACTAAAATACAGGCAGTAAGTGATGGATTTTCTACGTTGAACAGATTTCATTCAGCAGGACAGCCTCTGTCACCCTAATAAATATTATACATCTCCAAAAAGGGGGATGCTATAGTTCCCCAATTTTGATCTAACCACAGGTCATTTCTTCTGACCCATGAACACAAACGCTGAAATGATTTCCCAAACAGCTGCACCAATTTCGCTGCTGCCATTATGCATTAGAGTTACTTTAAGCACATCCTGCCCGCCAACTTTACAAATATTTATTAGCTAATGCGTATAGCGACAAAAAGATGACTTCTTATACAATTTCTCCGTTATGGACTATGAGAAAGTTTAAGATTTTCCTCATATGGTTTGTTTACTATTTGTAAAAGAAATATGTGTTTCACGAATGATGAATGAATGTCTGGAGGGAGATGATGAATTTCCTATTTACTTCTCTCTGCCGCTCTGTGAAATCACTTACCAACCTACATTCCTGTCACTTAACTAATAATAAACAAGAATGTACAAAACCCATCCATACAGCTCCCTAAAATAAATTCGTTTCTGTGGACAAACCCTGGTGAAGAGAATACGCTTTTAACGTCCCAGCTACACAACACACAGGCAGTGGGCGTGAGACACAACACCCCTCCCAGCGCCTTCCTTCCAGCACCAACACTCCCTTTGCTCTCTGGCTCCTTCGTGCTGGAAAATTTTCCACCTAAAAATGAGAAGAACGGCCTGCCCCCGACCCCAGGGCTGTGGGGAGGGAGGACTGGTATCTAGATACCCGGGGGAACCTTGTCGTGATCAAACACGGCACAAAAAGCACAGGGAGCATAACATCCAAAGAGGGCAGGTGGTTAGAGACTTTCCAAGGAATTTTCTTACTCTTTTCATCCCACAACCAGACAGGAGACCTGTGTGGCTGAGCAGTTCCTGATCATTAACCTTCCTGGTCCCAGAGCATCTGGATCTGAGCCAGAGAAGGAGAGAAGGAAGGAAGCTCAGTGGTGCACTCTCGGGCGGGGGAACTGGTGCCGAGGAACCAGGGATCGGAGGTCAGGGGCTCACCTTGCCCAGCACAGAACCCACGGGCTGAGGTCTGTGAGCCTCAGTCGGGATCGAAATTAGAGCAGAGGCACAAATGACCCAGCAGGTCAGGATCAGGGAGGTGGACGAAGAGGGCCCGGTTCTCACCTGAGCCCACCTAAGCCCTGCAGCCCCCAAACCATAGCAAAATTAAGGACTAGAACGGACATGGCACTTCCCAATGGGCAAAGCTTCCCATGAGCAGCAGCAGCAAGCTTGGCAGTCACATCAGAAAGGATGCAGCTGCTCCGCGCCCTGCAGGGGACGCGCTCTCTCCTGTGCAGACGCACAGAAGGTCAGGGGCAAGACCTGCCTCCTCCAAATCCTCAGGACCCTCAAAAAATAAGTTTCCCCACAGGAGCCCCGAGAATTTTTTTTATCAAACTCTAAATTGTGAGTTTTAGTTAATAAAATAAAATTAGAAATCCATCAATAATTAATGTGATGTGGGGAACAGAACAGAAAATCTCCATCTGTTTTAGACAAGGAGTACAGAGTATTTCTTTCAGCTTACAGTTTCCACGTGCTTAATAGTAAGACATGTGCTCAGATAGGGTTTTCCATTAAGAACAAATACAGAGAAGAAATTACATCCTGAAGATGTCAATATTATATTGTTCTAGTTGCCTACACTGTAATTAATCTCCGTCATTTAAGTCTCCCACTGCCCTTGGCATTCTCCATGATCTAAGCTGCACATTAAACTGGGAATGATAAATGCAAACCTCTAGTTCCCAAGTCCATTTTATTTCATCTGCTTATTTTGCCTTGATAAAACCAAATATTCAAAATTTAATTTTAACAGGTTTTTAACTATCTCCCTAGGGTTTATGAATCTGTAAAATTCTTGTAAAAACTGTAATAAAAGATAGAAATCACAAACCAAAAACATTACCGACCCAAATTCTATCTAAATCTGTAGCCAGATTCCTATGCAGTGTTGATCCTAAAACTCAAAACACACAAGATAAATAAATAAAAGCAGTTTAATTGCCCATCTAAGGAATAGTAATTCTGTACTGATCTAGTCTAAAAATCTGACAGCTGTAAAAATCAAATCTGGGCAATCTTATAAAAGGATTCTAAAGGAAAAAGAAATGAATCATGGGAGAAGGTGAACCCAGCACTGGTGCAGCCACCTGGCAAAGAGCAAGTGAGGACAGCCCGCACCCAGATCTGGACTTCTAACTCCAGCCTCTGCTGAAAGGAACCAGAACTCCTTCGAGAAATGGCTGATCCCAGCATCGGGCAGGAAATGCACAAAATGAGCACGGAGCATTTTGTAGTACCAGAAATTAAGGAAGTGCTTCAAAAAAAAACCAAAAAGAAGGAAACAAACTCCACTGATGGGGGCATGTCCGGGGGACGCAGAGGTCAGCTGAGAGAGCCCCCTAGAGGCCAAAGCCGGTACAATGTGAGCGACAAATAAGGCAGCACCGGATTATAACCCAGAGTGTAGAACAGACATCCAGGAGTCCATACTGATACAAACAACTGAAATGACTGAGTAAGTGGGGAAAAGCAGCCAAATCTCCTGGGCAAAGTCCACATACTTTATGCAGATGCCCCACCCTTACGGAGGTAAGAATAATCCCAACCCTGGAATGACTTTCCTCCAAAAAGCACAGTGTGGGAAGGGGAGAGAAAAGAGTTAACTCCTGTGTGGAAAAGCCTCACCAACACTCTCGAGCCAGGGGACTGAGGTCAGCACCAAGAGTGTTAAGTCACAGGGTTCCTACGATGTCCTCTGGATGTGACAGAGCCGTGGGTCATCCCACAAGCACATCACCCCAGCCCAACTACGAGAAAAACAGAGACAAGCCCCAGCTGAGAGGCATCCTACAAAATGCCTAACCCGGGCTCCTCCGAACTGTCAAGGTCACAAAAGACGGGAAGTCTGAAACTGTCACAGCCCAGAGGAGCTTAGGAGATGTGATGACTAAACGCAATGTGATCTCCTGGATGGGGTCCTGGGACAGAAAAAGGACACTGGGTAGAAACTGAGGAAATCTAAATAAAGCACGGACTTTAGGGTTTTTTCTTTTTTTTTTTAAAAGTGAGTAAGACAGAGATAATGAATAGTTAAGAAAGTGGGGGAGTATTAAAATGCAAAGAGAATTGGGATGAGCAGAGGATGGATACTTCCATGCTTTTACTTCCAAAGGATGTTGGCAAATGCCATCATAAACAAGAAACAACTCCTAACTAGAATGTTTAAATAACAACTCTGCGTATGTAGAGATTAATTTTCCATTTTATCCTCTTACCAATAAGCTGCCTCAAGGTCAGCCACTGAATAATCAAAACAGTCTAGCAACTTTTAAACCAAAGTTCATCAGAAACAGAATTTCTACAAGTTTGTATTCTCCGTGCTCTCTGCTCACAAAATGAATGGAGAGGATCGTTCACTACTATAGCCAGCGACAGTCTGTGGCCAGAGCCAGTAAATGACTCATCTGGTTTCTCTTTCTGCCCAAAGGTGGGCAACACGACTCCTGGATCACTGACATTTTAATATATAAAACCACAGCCTACGAAACAAGAACCTCCTCCTGGCCATGCGGTTGTACAGCTCACATGGGAGGAAAGGAATCCTTAACCCCTCTTGTCATTTTTCAGGGGTCTCCTAGCAAGGCCAGCCTTTCCTTTTTTCTACAATAACAATATAAGCGGGTTTCACCATTCCAAAAGTTAACGGCTAAAATGGGAATTACGGTTTCCCTTTAAATAAATTACATGTAATATGATTTCTCAACCAAATACTAAAATCTACACATATCACAGAGCCAATGTAATTAATGACCCACATATGGGAAAACAGAGTAAGGTACACATTTATCTTTTCAAAATTGTGATGAAATACACATAAAATTTACCATCTCAAAATATATACATTTAATTTTTATGGGAAATTCTTCTCTCTCACCAAGTCCTGAGCATTTTCCTTGGCTATGTTACATCCGTGCTCTTTATAACCCCTGCCTCTCCTCTCATTTTGGACCATCTCACCTTACACCTAGTCTTCCTCAAGCTCCATTTTAACCATATCTATCACTCCCCTCTATTAAAAATCCTCCAATCACCTTCCAAATTAAGTCCTAACTCAGCGTGACACCAAAGACCCCATCCAACTAGAGCCCAACCACTGTTCTGCTACAGTTATGCAAGTATTTTGGGGGGACACAACTTCCCTTCTTTGGCCATGCTCCTTCTTAACCTAGAATCTCACACACACACACACACACACACCCTCCATCAGCCAAGTATGAAAAACCCATTCCTCAGGCTTTTCTGAAGGAAGAGCCTCAATTTCCTCATCTTTAAAATGAGAACTAAGAATAGCCATACCATAGGACTGTCGTCTAAATGAAAATAAATCATATATATGGAAAGCACAAAACGCATAGGCATTAAAAGGCTATTTTCTTCCTCTGTCTATCTGTTAAGA
The DNA here is from genome assembly GCF_048773025.1 of Camelus bactrianus. Taxonomy (NCBI): domain Eukaryota; kingdom Metazoa; phylum Chordata; class Mammalia; order Artiodactyla; family Camelidae; genus Camelus; species Camelus bactrianus. The sequence goes on along the minus strand of NC_133568.1, from coordinate 17,676,485 downwards.
CAATAAAACAAAATAGGAAAAAAAGGGAAAAGTGAATAAACGTTTCTGAGACAAGAAAGTAAAGTCGTTTTGGGGTGATAATGTGATTGGAGGAAGAGGAGAGTTCTTGGCTACTTCACAGAGCGATGGCCCTGGTTCCTTATTATATCTCATTTCATCTCAGAATGTTGGCCTCTTTCCTAGTGTAGATGTGCCTCTGGTCCTGCTCCAGGGCTCAGCCATCAGTGGGGTGACCTGGAGCTCACACATGGAAAAAGAATGCAGTTTCCTCTTGAAGAGCAGCAAAATTTCAACTCTCAAAGTAAAACATCCCAATGTCTCTCGGACTGTCCTATGACCCTTTCTCTTAATTTCGAAGCTCTGTCTTCCCAGTCACGCATGACCAAGGACTGGCTGTGACCTCACCCGACCCTGCCTAACCCAGGCCCCACCTACACCCCAGACCACATTCACACACTGACAGCTCATAGGGCCCCAACTCACACCAGGCCCCACACAGGGCTGAGCACCAGCGGGAGCAGCCACAACATGGAACAGGTGGATGGAAGCCACACTTGGAGCCCCATCTGGCCTTTCCTTTCCTCCACTCCTAAGGCCAAAAGCCAAGTTTACTCCCCAGGCAGGAAAATGGACCCTAAGAAACAAAAGCTCCGGTGGCAAGAGCCCAGGTGCTGCCTTGCAGGATCCTCCAGTGGAGAATCCGGCTCCATGACTGAGCGCAGGGAAGCCCCCAGAAGACAGGCTGGTGCGGGTGGAGTGTCCGATCACCTTGTCACAGCCTGTCCTTAAAGATCACCACATCTGGGGAACGCCTCCCACGTGCAAGAGGCCAAGGTAAACAAACAAAAGAACAAAACGAGGACAAAAAATACCCTCAGAGGAAAAAGAACAGGAAGTAATGAAGAAGCACCCAAAGAACAAGAAGGAATGTTTATAAAGAATAAACATTAATAACTGAAGTAAAAGATAAAGCAGGTGAAAAAAATTAAGTCAAGGAAAGCAGGCTATCTCCCGGAAAGTAAAACCAGAAGAGATCTGGACAATTGGAGAAAAAAGGCATGAAATAAAAGTCAGTCTAGTCGGTCCAGTATCTGAGTAGTAAGAGCGTTTCAGAAAGTGAAAACATAGAGATGGCATCATCAAAGAAAAAACACACGAATGTATCTCCCAAGACTAAAGGAGCCAAGGCTCAGACTGAAAGGGTCCTCACAGGACCACCAGATACATTTGAATTTCAGATAAATGACGATTAATCTTGCATAGAAGTATGTTCCACTGTTTATCTGGGCATCTTGTTTTATTTGCTAAATCTGGCAAAAGTCTACCTCTGATGGCCCAGCATCTCATAGGAAAAGGTCCACATCATGGTGAAATTACAGGACACAGAAAATCTAAGGAACACAACAAACAGCAGCAGAGGACTTGCTGTGCCCCAGGCACCGCTGGAGAATTGTGTGTTAACTTGTCAATCCCGGTCAACAGCGAATGGGGCGCTCAGCACCTTTGCCTCTAGATACAAGGCGCCTCTGCCCTGGCCCATGCTTTACACAACCCGTTTATCTAACATGGAGGTTTGTTGGTTTGTTTTCTTTTCAGTTTCATAAGGAAGTTTTGCTTCTGTCTTTTTTTAAACTCTGGAAACTGGCTAAATGAAAGGGAATTATGGGAAAGAGAAAGATGGGGCCGGGGAGGGGGTGTGCGCGCAGATCACAGCCTCTGCCCCCGGGAAGCAGGGCCCCTGCACGTCGGTACAGGTCTGGGGCGGTGCTTACAATGCCTGAAAAGCTTTCATCAGAAAAAGCTCAAGACAATTATCCCGTTAGGGGAACCCACCCACAGCCAGGCTCCCCAGGAGGCTGGAGCCGTGCAGCCCTCAGTAGGCTCGGGGGTCCTGCTTCCTGCCCTGCCGACTCCTGCTGTCACTCAGCTCCCGGGGCTGGTCCAAGGATGAGGCCGTCTTCGGACTTTGGGTCTTGGAGAGGTCGGAGGAGCAGGCCTCCAGGCCCTGGGTGAGAACAGGGGCCAGGCCACAGCTACAGCTTGATTTAGACCTTTTAAATATTTAGGCATATGGTATATACCTTTTAAATATTTAAATATATCTCTTAAATATTTCATTATACCTTTGAAATATTTAGCCATCTGGCCTCCATTCACACTCTTGCCCCAGGCCCTGCAACATGAAGGGCAGGCCTGGGGGCCATTACTTATTAGTATTATTCCTGTTTTATATACTAAGCAGAGAAAGTTTAAGTATGTTGCTTAAGGACAAAATGGCCAGTGAAGGGCAGAAGGCGGACGAGAACCCAGACCTCCCAGACAGCCCAGGCTCATAACCTCTATGAGAACAGATCACCAGAGGGTAATTTCTAAAATGAGGAAGTCCAAATTTAGCAGTCTAAGTATATATTATTTAGCAATAAGAAAGTTAATGACAGAACAGATCAGAGTTGAAATTAACTGCCTACAGGAATGAGGACTGGAAAATACTGTTTGCATTTTTTCTAAACTATGTGTACAAGTATTTCAACAAGAAAATTAAATTGTTAAAAATCGTTAACCGTCTTAACTTCACATCTCCTTCCTCAACGTAAACTTAAAACTCACTCTGCCCGTCAAGCCTCATAGCTCTAAAAACTCATCAAACGTGCTCAAAGCTTCTCTAAGGGAAGTGCCAATCCATCACAATATGAAAACAGCTCATGGATTGTAACCCTTAGGGTGTTACTGCATTCAGTGTAGTCTCAGAACTTTATGGTAAAATACAACAAATTCTATTATTTGTTCAAAAATGTTGTTATAACTGAAAACCCCCAAATAGTCGTTTTGTTGCAAAATTAAGTGTCATGAATATTCAGAAAGAATTTTTAAATGTATTTTTCTTTTTTAAGTTTCTTCCCCCTACCCTCAATGCATTTAGAAGACTCTTACTTAGTGAGAGTTAAAAATAAAGGGAGGTGGGAGGGTATAGCTCAACTGGTAGAGTGCATGCTTAGCATACACAAGTTCAATCCCCAGTACCTCCTCTAAAAATAAACAAACAAGTAAATCTAATTACCTCCCCCCCAAAAAAATATAAAATAAAAATAAAGGGAAGGAAACAAAGGGGAGAGAAGAAAAGCTTTCAATACTCAACTACTTTTAGATTATCTATATTCCAGAAAACTACCTACTTACAAAATTGTTTAATTCAGAAACAGATAAACTTATCTGTCAAACTTACCAAAGCTAAGAGCACACATAATGGAATGTAACAATTCCCCCTTAGACCAGGACCGATATCAAAGCGGAAATTCCAACCTAGAGAATTTTTTGTGTTTCTGTTCAAGCCCGGGGTGTGGGGTGGGGGTGGGGGGGCCAAACAGAAAGAAAAAAGAAAAAGGCTTACAACCTAAGATCTGACCCCAGAACAAAACCATGGCCCTTTGAAGAATGTCATCTGTGTCGCCTTTTATGTCTCCAGGTAACCAGGCTGCCCGTTCTAAACTGGAGGGTCACACAGGGCTGGGATCGTGTCTCTCACTTGCTCTTCTGCTGTTTATCTTCACACGCGCTATTCCTCACCTGACTCTTATCTTCTTCCTGTTCAGCGCCTCCTGAAGACACCTCTTGCTGGCTCATTAGTCCCAACCTGCTCCAAGCCAGCCAATTTATTGGTCTTTTCAACATTTATGTACATCACATGTTGTTGTCTTATTTACACAATACCTCTAAAGGAGATTTCGAGGTGGTTTACAGTAAGAGATTCATATGTAAGGACCAAAAACTGCAGAGGGGGAGGACTATAAAGATGCCTATGACTGAAGACGTTCCAGGTGAGTGCTGCCACCCTCCTTCCCGCCCTGGACACCGGGGATGGCTCCACTGGGTCACAGGAGACGTGCCAGGAAAAACTGCTGCACTTCCCACTTGTATGAAGTGCCCAGAATAGGCAAATCCATCCAGACAGAAAGTAGAACAGAGGTTACCATGGGGCCGGGGGAAGAAGGCAAGGGAGACTTGTTTAATTGACACAGAGTTTTCGTTGGGACTGACGGAAAATTTTGTTGAGGGTGATATATTTAATGCCATTAAATTGTATGCTTATGAAAGGTTAAAATGAAAACTATTATGTTACATATGTTTCACCACAATTTAAAAAAAAAGATTAAAAAAAAAACCTGCTGCATTGAACAGGGAGGACAAGTTACAAAAAAATTTTTAAAGGAGTATTTTAGAAATATATTCTAATGTCTGGTTCCCTTTGCAACATCTTTAGGCAAATAGGCTGGTATCAGCAGAGTGCCTATAATCTTTAACAGCCAGCAGTCTGAGGGGTGGGGAGGCCCTGATTTTTACCATTTTATTTCTGTGATTTAAATACTCCCAACATGATACATTTCCAGCTACTGATATGACGTCACTGGAGGGTTGAGAAGAGGTACACCCAAGAGGTGAGCAGGTGAGAAGCTGCCCCAACACGGCAAGCCGTCTCTACATCACTGTTTCCCAAAAGGTGTTCTGTTTACAGGTATTAGGAGGGAAGGAAGATTCTAAGGGCTAATGGGTAAAGTTTAAATTGGCTTCTTTACCACAAAACTTCCCCCAACCTTTATCCTCACCTTTTTGTGAGATCTTTGATAACAGTAATGTGTATTTTGAATCACAAAGCAGGGATGGAGTGCGAAACGTTTACGGAATCTACTTGATCTGCGGACCCCTTTTTCCCTCAAAGAACATCTCAGAGGTGCTCCATGCCTTTTGGGAAACACCACCTTAAAGAAATGAGTCTATTCGCTTGTAGCACACAAAGCAGAGATGGCCGGGCATCCGGAAGACCCCTGGTCCTCTGCAGAGCGCCACCAATGCAGGCTGTGATGGCGTGCCCTGTTACACAATCCAAGTGGAGCAAGCCAATCTGGGTCAAACTCTAGTGACAATTTACTCAGAAAAGCCCAATTAGAGCCTCTGCTCATTGGCCCTGTGCCACAGGGACGTTGGACAAGAGGGGGAAAGTTCAGGCACAGTTTCTTTTGGCCTTTCCTGTGGGGTATTAACTTTCCTCCAAGTCCCACAATGCATCTCTTATGATTCCAATAGTGGAACTGGGATTCCAATCCCAAACTCTAACATAACGTTAACTTCTAAAATATTCCAGGTAGGGCACAATATTAACCTAGATAAAGCTGCCAAAACATCTAGAAAAAACTGATATGTGAATTCTGATCATAAAATGCCAAGGAGTGCCTGCCAACAAAGTCTAGTGAAAATAAAGTGATTAAAGGGAGGCTCAAAACTGCAGAAAAGGCAAATGATTAATTAATGCCTTCGGGAAGAGTAAGGAGGTCAATAGTCATAGTCTTGCAAATTAATACCCAGAGAGAGCCATAGTTTACTGGATTTGATTAATAAGAATATTACTTTCACTTATTTTATTATTTAAACCCTTTCTAAACAGTGGAAGGGCTTTCTACAATGAAAATCACACACTTATGCTTCTTTGCATTTATGCTTTCATTTCCAAAATGAAAAATCACACATTTATGCTTTTGATAATGAGAAGACCAACGATGGACTAAGAGCCAGACGACAGCAGGGATCCACTACAAGGTCACCGGCAAGACAGACAGGCCACACAGCAGCTCCTCCTTCTCCAGGCGGTTTGAGCCCAGAACCAGAGGAAGTGGTTTGTCTAACTCACGACCAGTGGCAGTAGATACCAGACAATGAAAAAGCCACAATAAACCCGGTGAACATTCTGAGGGCCTTCCTGAAGGATCAGAATTCTGGAACCACCCAGCTGATCCAGTTAAATCAAAACGGGCCACCATCCCACCCCATGCAATCACTGCTCTCTCTGGCTTCCACATTGAGATGCAAAGGCCAAACCTCTTAAAGATAAATAAAATATGAAAGCCAACCATTTCACAGGTAAGCTAGGTCTTCAAGCTTCAAGTTCAAATATATTAAGTAACAGGCCCAAAAATGTATACAGCTTCCCAAATCACCTCATTTCCAAAAGCTAACCATTAACTTACTCCACGATACAAAAGATTCACTGATACCTAAAGTAATTAGAAACTTCTAATTATTGTTTTGGTTTTTTTTTTTTTTTTTTGGCATACAAATTAGAAATGGCAGCTTTGATAGCCTGGGATAGACAACTTGTTCTCAGTCTGCTGACAAGCATTCCTCAAGACCTTCTGTGTCATGACCACTACAGAAACAACAGGTCAAGAACCCCGTCATTTCATCCATTGGTGGCAGGACCCCGGGTCCCTCTATATGATTCTGCTGCAATAATGCCATCCTACCTCCTCTCAGGGACCTTCTTGCCCACACAACCTTCTAGATTCCAATCTCTACGAGAACATTGCTGCATCATTAGAATCACTCTTAAATGACCCGGGGTAGCATTTTTGAAAAGAGCTTTATTTAGCCAACAGGCTGCCATTTATTCAAAATACCTGTCTTTCATTCCTGGATTTTTAAAACACTTTTATTATAAGAGTAGTAGTATATGCTCTTTGCCAATACTCCAAAACCCAGAAGTATAAGCCACAGAAAGTTGGTCTCCAGGAAGCCCACTCGTTGGAGAGAAGCTCTGATGTATCAACATCTGGGATACAGACTTCTAAATGTATACATAAACACGAATATAAATACACGTATGTAATTTTAACATAATGGGCTTTTAAAATTCAACAATGTAACAGACATCTTTCCATGTCTGTGCACGTTTCCACCATGTCACTGACATATGTCCATGTTAATTCAGCACGACACTTGTTCAGTATCCTTTTAAACTTAGATTTTGGGATTTTCCAACAGATTTTGCTAAAGCAAGAAACTGCAAGAGAAACCTTTCTTCAAGAATTCCTGCAAAAATAAGAACACTTCAAAAAATAACCTTTAAGATAGAATGCTGGGTTTCACCCATTTGCTTTAAAATTCTGAAGATGTATTTTTAACTCGAGTGATCAAGGGAAAGATGAGGGAAACAGAGACATTAAAACCATTTACTTGTGCTTTTAAGTCATAACCCTTACGTTTACCATGGTCAGACCATCAAGAGACTTCACAGTAACCTGGGCTTGCCTGTGGACGAGTATCCATCCATGTTTCTCCACAAGCCTGGTACTTCAGTATCTTTTACTTTCACTTTCCTCAAGGATCTTAGCCTGAAGGAAATCTTATCTAGGCAATAAACTGCTTCCCCCAACTCAAGGGAAAGTGTGAATCCGGAGTTCATTGAGCTTCAGGAGAGAAGGCAAACTGGTTTAGGCTGGCACTTAATACACTCTCATGCCAGGATGAGACAGAAAAACATGTGGTCGATAATAAAAAAAGGGTGGTCAGAAAGACAAAATGAGGTAGCTAGTCAACTTTCGAAGGTACCTTTAGTCAAACCTGGTATAGATAAATTCTTATTTTAAGGAAAAAGTCTTATGACATACGCAAAACATAGACCAAAACCAAACATAAGGAAACTTTTAAACTCCATTTATAAAGCATAATCTGTTTTACCTGGAGGTTTTTAAAAAATATTTGTAAGTAGAAGGGTCCCAGGTCCCTCTAAAAAGGAAGGAAGGAGCCATTTACCTACTTAGGAGGGTGAGGTCCCAGGAAAAAGGAGAGAAGGAGGAGAAAAGAGGGTGGAACAGAGCATGGTACCAAGACATTCACAGTCAAAACAGCAGCTGGTGAGAACGAGGCAGCACATGATACGTTGTTCCTATTATACATTTCATTACATTTTATATTTCTCAAAAAAGAGAGGAGGGGAGAGAGTAAAGAATTCCTTTAACAGGGCAATCTGGAGTCATGGGGATTTTAGCAAGCAGATACCAGGTACAGTTAAAGGTCAAAAAAATAATTAGGAGTCGTTAAAGAGGTAATAACCACCCTTCTAGTGAAAAAGACCAGGGAACAATCTGGAGCCTGAGGCAGAGTTAACTGTTCTCTGGGTGGAAGGAAAACAAATGTTTGGATCAGCTCAGTTTTAATAGTTAAGTTACTGACAAGGGTTCTTAATTTTACGGAGGGGTTTGTATTCCTTAAGCGTCTGCTCTAGACTGGGAAAATGTCCTTTTAAGTAGAATGTACAAGTTATGTGAGTGTTGTTTTCTCAATAACTGTATTTTAAAGAAGAAGTCAAAAACATAATGTGAAGAGTAAAAGTAATACAAAGAAAAAGTAAAAGACAAGACAGCCGGACGGATGCAAGGCGTCCCTGACAAGCACCCTTCTTCATATGTGACACCTCCCTGGAAATGGGGAGCCCGGGAGTTGATTCACCCTTCCTAGCTAACCTCAGAGCTTTTAACCCTTACATGTTAGCTAAATGTTTGGGAAGAACAAAAAGGATGAGAGAGAAAAAACAAATCAATGAAAGAGAAAATACAGTCCACAATATGCTGAAGATGGGAGAAAAAGAGAAGGTGAAGTCTGAATCACACACATTAGCATTTTAAAAAAACTCAAAATGAAAACATTTCACAGTCACAAAATTAGAATATACGTGATATTAAGCCATGAGAGGGTACACTGGAAGTGGTTCTTTACTTTCATATGGAGTTAACTGATTAAGTATTTGATTTTCATTTCTACTTTGCTAAAATCACAAGCAAATTCCAAAATGCCCCCTTTTCCACATTTTCCTCTATTAATGAAGACCTAGGAGTTTTATCCAGAGTCTGCCTGTAGAAAATTAAACATTCCTTGAAGAACTGTGTTTCATTACTCAAGTGACTAAATTCCTTTGAAATACATTGAGCTTTCATAACTTAGAGCATAATCCCAGAAAATTCTTTATGGAAGACATAAAGTCCTGCCCTTTCAATGTTCTGGTTTACCAGAGTCTAGGGCATCCACAGAAAGACAGCTAGAAGGGAAGAGCAGTAAGAAATAATTTTTGAAAGCCAAGCACAGAAAGATTGAAACAAATGAAACTAACAAGAAACTAACAAAAAGATGGTCTGTGGAAGGCTCCTCTAATTTCAAAACCCCTGCTCAAAGGACAACCACTTTGCATGTGATGTCTGCCCCTCAGCACTCTGGGGGACTCCAGGACTTAACAGCTTTCACACAGTTTGCCCTCAGTCAGTTCCTTGGGAAGTGGGACTGACCACAGCTCACCCGCGGTTCAGCATGGTCCCCAGCACTCAGAGAGGGGCTAGGAGTTGGAAAAAGATGCTTTCACCACAACTGGCGATACTGGCTCGTCCTGCATGGCAGAGGCTCCTGTGCTCAGGCCAGGGTTCTGCTTTGCCATTTCTGTTGAGACTCTGGGAGGAGGTGACAGGTCCCGCACTGCCACCACAGACTAGACAGTTTATGTTCCTCTTCTGCCACCAGACCACCTCCTCGACGCAAAACGCAGGAGATGCAGGGTGCTGGCTCAATCACCCTGTGACTGAACCTGCATCAAACGTACCCAAATTAAGCAACTCCAGTCAATCCACAAGACCAGTGTTTTCTCTGCCTTGCTCAAGAGTCAAAAACAGAATTGTGCTGACTTGCCCTGAGTGCTAAGGTTCTTCAACAGTGGAACATCTACTTACTGAATATCCAAAGCTTCCAAAAATACCTGTCTTGCGTTTTTCTTTAGAAAGCAGAATGTAAATTTAAAAGGCGGGACTGCACTCAGGTTAGCATTTCGAAATGATGACTCTGCTAGAAAAACGTGAAGGCAGAAGTCAGAGATGACCGAATATCAAACCACTGAACAGCTGGCTCAGTGCTGCCTGGACGACTGTGTGGAGGAGGAAGCCACCTGACCGGCAAGCCCAACACGGCTCTCAGAGCTCGGCTATCTGGCTGTGTGTCCTCCCGAGAGGCGTCCTTCACTTCACCTCCAGGAGTGCCTTTGGGAAGCAGGCATCTATCTGGGCTGACCATCTCTGCAGATATCTGGTGTGGGACAGTAAACAGGAGCTCAGGGCGAGGGCTTGCCCAGACACCCTGCGAGTTCAATGAAAGAAAGCCTTCAGCTTAGAAGATTCCGCACTGTGGGGATTCTCTCTCTAACAGCACACCCACAATCAAGAAATTCTTAAAAGTCCAGAAGAAAAAACCTGCTCTTTCTTCAGTTACTCCCAAAAAAAATGGGCAAGGATCCCGGTTGCTCTATCTGGACATGTCAGTGATCCTAGGGCACAGGGGCAATGTTTTAAACCAAAGAAATAAAATCTTCCAAAGTGAGGGGCATCTGTATAAAAACGTTTGGTGTAACTACGTGTAATACAGCAAAACACTGGAAAACATGGACATGTCCACCAGCAGGGAAATGATTACAGTACGGCACATCTTTTTTTTTAATTGTAAAGTACACATAACATGAAACTTACCAACCTAAACATTTTTCAGTGTACAGTTCCAACAGTGTTAAGTATATTCATATCATTTATGGTACACAGTTTTTACGGAGTACCATGTACTCATTAAAAGAAAGGCAGAACTACTATGGACACTGACATGAACAAACAAGGTAACACCATTTAGTAGGAAGTAAAAACAAATGATCAGGTCATAAAACAATATTTAAATGACATTAAAATTTTTTTAAATAAGCATATTGCATCTTATATGTCTCTACATATAGATATGTAAAATTTATAAAGTAAAATTCATAGGAAGACGTAGGATGTACATTTTGACACATATCCAGTAAGGGTGGGGGATGGTGGGCAAGGGCAGAATGTTTTTCAAAGTTCATCCACCTAAGTGCAGGGATGCACTGTCAAAATCTCGTATCTACCGGGAAGCAGGCGAAAGCTGAAATCTCCTATGAAGTTAGAGATAGTCAAAATCATCAACCTTGGCAATTCTGTCAAACGTACTTTTGTAAGGGCGCTAGCTCCCATTGGACAGACGACGTTATTTTAACTACAAAGACCCCTGGGCTGGCAATTCACTAATTCGTCAGTGAATTTACAGAAATACTGAAAGGGTCTAGGCTAAACCTGTCACCATTAATAAACTTCAGGAAAGTTCATTACAGCCTCTGCTTGAAGTGGGTTATACAAGTAGTTTCAACAATGAGAAAGCAAGGAAGAAATTTCCTCACTATTAGTTGGATATAAAACGCTTTAAAAAAAAAAGCAGCAGTAGCTTGTTTGGTGAATTCTAGTACTTCAAAACTATGAAATCACTTAAATACACATGTAAGTACTAAAAACAAGATTCCTAGTTTAAGAGAAAAACTCACAAAGGATTCAGGAGCATCCCTTTGCCATTTATAAATGCCACACTTTTTAGTAACATCTCTACAATTCTAGCTTGAAGCAAAGTATAGGTATTTTGAGTACAGAAAAGAGAACTTTAAAGTAACTTTCCTTTGTCACCTGAATAAAGCCTTCAAATTTTTGCACAAAAATCCTAAATCCTGCACAGAAGCCTTTGTCCCTGAAATACTCCAATGAAACCAGTGGCTCTATTTTTTGCTGTTTTGTATTTATTTTAGTGATTTTTTTAAATTTTAAATACTAAATTTAAACTATCTGCAGACATTTTTTGAGACTTCCAGCATTAGAAACACGGAGGAGGACCTGCTGAAGGCGCCGTGCTGTCTGGGGATTTCACAGCTCAACCGCACCTGCTCACTTGCTTCCCTCAGAGGTCGTTCTCCTGGAATTTTTACTCCCCAAGTTTTGAAGTACTGTCCTTGCTGCCACTGCCAGGCTTTAAGTCAGTGGTTCTCGGCAGGGGTGATTCTGCCCCTCCTCCGCCACCACTGCAGGAATTTAGCAACGTCCGGAGACATTTTTGGTTGGTACAACTTGGAGAGGGGCGAGGGGTGCTACTGGCATCCAGGGGGCTGTAGTGAGAGGCCAGGGATGTTGCTAAACACCCTACACTGCACAGGACAGCCCCCAACAAAGGACTGCTCAGCCTGAAAAACCCTGCTCTACGTGAACACAGACTCTCCCCTTATCACCACCTGTCCTCCCACCAAGACCTCAATCTCCCAAGATCACAGTAAACCCGCTCCTTTTAGGCACCCACACCAGGGCCTCCTCCCAGCAGGGAGAGGGTGACGTCACTGTCCAGCTCACCCCTGCCCCTTTCCCATCAGCTGAGGAAGGGTGTGGACACTGGGGCTCCCCACAGGGTTATCGAAATGGTTCTCAAATCCCAAAGAGGCCACTGCCTAACCGTTAAACAAGTCTCGCTAGATACCAAATTCACTTCAGGCATTTTTGGATATGTGAAATGTGGTACTTTCATCTATAAAACATGACTGAGAGCACCCCCCAAGGTTATCCTTCACAGCACGCCTACTGGCTGTTGACTTCAAAAGTAAACTCACTTAAAGTTCTCTTCTTGGTGTAGACAGAAAACAGAAAAACACAGAGAAAGAGAATTAATTATAGCATTTCCTCCAATGCTATGTGATATTAAAAGGGGAGGAAGAGGAGGGGGAGGAAGCTCTCCGTATTTCTAACAAGGCTGTCCCTCATTTTTCATTCATTTCATCAAAGACAATCAACAGCCTGGAACAGTGGTCACCCAGGAATGCTCCTCCTGTTACTCCATTTTCCACCAAAAAGGGGAGAGGGTTCTATAGTCTAGGAATTTGGGAAATGCTGGGGTAAACACACACATTCAAGCATGCACGCGCACGCGCACACACACACACACAGAGCTTTCTTTTCTCAGGGCTTCTCTGAATTTGCAGGTGCTGCTGTGAACTTCTAGTGTACAACACATTCTGGGGATCCAATGCCCAGGCTGGAGCACGACCCAAGCTCATTCGATGCTGGAAGCTTTCAGGGTTACACACCTTTGGGACACACGTGAAACAAGGTTTACTCAGTTACTCTCCTTGGGAGATGACACTAGGAAGCAGAAGCGCATTCTGGAGTCAAGTGTGAGGGAGATGTTTCTGCCCCTTTTTCTCAACATGTTTCTCTCGGTAGTTTCTCCCCAGGGGCACCTCCGCATCAGCCCAAGACGACTTAAGGAAAGAACAAGAGAACAAATCTCCAAATATGGAGTTAGAGCAAGAATGTATTTCTAAAGAGTGTTGTCTTATCTGGAAAAGGATGGAAATCTTGTAAAACGATCAAGGGCATCCTCTGAGACCTCGTCCTCTCAAGTCCTGGTGCCCGTAGTTAGAGGTGCCAGAAATGGGACCGGAGGAGCCTCAGGAACAATTTACGGCTGGGGCGGGGTCAGAGTTTGCTGGCCCTGGGCCAGTAGAGGAGGCTGAGGGTAGGTGGCGGGCGGGGGGGGGCTTGAGGAAGTGTTTCTGCAGCTGATACATCAGCACCTGCTGCTTCAAAAGCTGGGGTGTGGAAATTAAAAAAAAAAGAGAGAGAGAAGGTATCTCTAAAGGATCTCTGCCTTAATGTTAGTGCCACAGAAAGGACTATAAAAACGGTGTCTGGCTGGTTCTCTAAGCAGTGGGCTATTTGTGTTGCTAAATGCACATGCACACGCAAGCAGGCACACAGATTCCATGGTAAAGGAAGAAAAAACAGGGGACCAAGGTTTCTCTTGATGTTTACCTACTCTCAGGAGCCACAGCCACATCAGTGTCGGGCAGCCAACAAGACAATCCTCCGGGATCTTGACAACAGGAGAAATACTGGCTGACCCAGAAGCTGTGGCTTTGAACCTCAGCGACATTTGAGCCTCCCACTGATCAGCTGCAGAAATGACACCTATAAACCACAGTATATTGTAGAGGTTACAAGCATGGGCTTCGGAGTAAGACAAATTGGAGTGAGTCCTGGCTTCACTCTTTAAAAGTACAAGATTCTGGGGGGAGGGTGTAGCTCAGTGGCAGAGCACAGGCTGAGCATGCATGAGGTCCTGGGTTCAATCCCCAGTACCTCTATTAAAATAAATTAACAAATGAACAAACAAACCAACCTCTTCCCCCAGCCCTCCAAAAACAGCTACAAGATTCTGAGCAAGTTATTTCTTTAAGCTTCTGTTTTCTCAAGTAGAAAATGAAGACAGTAAGATCTACCTCACAGTTATTGTGAGGATTAAATAAAACAATCCAGGTAGGTACTGTCTACAGTACCTGGAAAATTTAAGTACATGTTAATGTGAGTTATTAAAACATCAAAACACGGTCAGTGACAGGATTCTAGCACAGAGAAAGCCCTAGAAGAAATTAAGCCACAATTCTGATTCCCCCAAGTAGGGGATGACACGGACACAGATGCCACCAGAATTCCCAACAACTACATGGGATTTAACAACGAGCATCCTTAAGTGCCTCTTGCAGAAACGCAGCCCAGCAAGGTCTTCTAAGAAGCACAACAGATGCAGAACAAATTTTTCCTATCCTCTACGACCTGAAATTAGAGAGCTGTGTAACCAAAGAAATTAAGCTAACTCTGAAACTCCAGCAGAGGTCAACAGTCTTCTAGTGCTCGAGACTAGATGAATATAACTTTTTTTAATCTATGAGCCATCTAAATCAAGACCAGCAAAGCCTCATTATCATTACTCAAGTGCTAAACTATGTGTTTAATCCTTCCCCAAATTAACGCTGGACAGATAAACCAGACTCGCATTTTGCCCAATGACGTATACCTATGAGAGGCCCCAAACATAACACACATTCACATCACACACACGCCACCCCCCACCTATAAGAGGCCTCAGATACACATCCATGCACCCGTGAGACCCCGGACGTTCAGCTTGAACAACTCCAGCCACCTGGCCAGCGTCCGGCCTCCTGTGCCCCAAGCCAACGCCTCACTCAGACAAGCAGCATGTGCTGTGTATTCATGGAGGAAACACTGAAAAGTAAACATACTGTGTTTGTGATTTGTGAGTAAACAGAAATTAGAGAAAAGACTCTGTTTCTACACTCAGAAGAGCTCATACACCTTGGCTACTATACTGAAGAATGGTGAAGGGTACAGACTTTGGGTCAGGAAGACAAGACCCAGGTGTGAATGCTGACTCCAACGCAGTCTGGCTGCTCAGCCTGGCAGGGCCGTTCATTCTCGGAGCCTCAAAGCCTCAGGCATAAAATGGGTTAAGGCCTCCCACTTGTCAGGGTTGCTATGAGGCCTGACTACTCAGAAATCCAAAAATGGCTCCAAATAGACACAGTTTCCTTTGTTGCACTTTCCCAAAGTGACCAGGTCGCCTATCGGTGATCTAACTTGCAACTCTGTTTTTCATCATTTCTTGGCTCAAAATCTGTCCTAGCCAGAAAACCATGCTCATGTTCTCTGCACACATTTTCTTCTCATGCCAGTGCTAAGCTTTCCCACCACCTCGCTTCTTGGATCTTCTTTCCCTTTGTGTAAAACTCCATCCCTCTGCCTTTTCATAACTCCACCCCAAATTTACCTTTATTGGAACCTCGACTTCCATCCGGTGTTTCCTTTTTTGGGTATTTCCTCCTACCTCTACCCTCAGAAGCCAAGTGAGCGTGTCAGAAGACAGTGTTACAATTTAACGATACAAATTCAATTCACTTATGGGGAAGTCATTTTCTGACCATAATGAACTATGGCAAAGCTATAGCAACTCCACGCTCTAGACTCAAGAGGCGGATGGATGAAGGATGGGGACAAACCAAGGAAAATCCATTCCAACTGGAAAAACCAACAGCTGGTCAACAGCATCACCTTCATACACAGGCAAGAGCTCCTTCTATAAAAAGCAGCCCCTTCCATCGCCTGCTTCTGGCCCACAGCTTGTTGAGCTTCACTAACAAACACGAGCAGCTCATTTCTTGTTGCCTTTACTCGTTCACTTAACGGTTTTGTCAATGTCGCAACGCAGGCAGCCACCGGATTTTGCTCCTAGGATGATGTTCTCTAGAAAGCATCACATTGTAAAATGGGGACCCATACGGTTGGTTCCAACTCAGTCATCCGGTGACACTAGCACAGGATCTCATACTGTCCTCATTCACCTGTCCACGCCCTCACTCCACAGTCAGTTGGCAGGGCTCACCCGCAAGCACACAGCTCTGCGCATCTTCCGAGCGCTGTGGTCCTAAGCTCTCCCGTGCCCAGCGGTTCCTCACACTGTGCTCTCCCAGGTCCCGCTCACTGGACTTTGCTTTCCTGACATTTCTAGCCACCTCGTCTTTGACCCCGACTCTTGGCATGCTCCGGTTAGGCTTCTGACTTTCTACCCTACTACCTTCTGAACTTACCCCCAACTCAGTTTAACATCCACAGTTCCAACCTTTTCGCCAGGGCTGTCCCCATGGCCCTGCGTGTCCTGAATGCCCAGCCCTATCCCTATTTCCCTGACAGCAGGAACACTCCCAGGCCCAGGACAGACTCTCCCAGCACCCCAGGGATTCTGCACAAAACAGAGCCGATGGATTTAGCCAACAAGTAATAAATCGTATTCAACGTGCCAGATTCATACATCATAGAACTCTCAGCGTCCAAATGTCCAAGAAAATCTAAAACTCAACTAGGATTTGTGAAATGGAGGCTTCCCTGTGGATAGGAATGGCAAACTATCTCATGTAACAGACACCATTTTAGTCAGATGATTTAATCAACGTCCATTCCCAAATTTACAGACATGCCAACTTAAGTTTTGTGGCCTCTTACAGTTCAAACACGGAATACACCAGACTCCCTCCTGAAACTCAACTGGCCCAGGCCCAAGACATCTGGATCCAAGGACTCTGGGCTGGCTGCCTTTATCATGAGCTGGACAAGCAGGTGGTGTTGATTAGCTGTTCTTCAACACTGCTCTGTAAGACGGCTCATGACGGGTCCCACTTTAAGGAAAAGTCACAAAGTCACCCGATTCTGAGTCAGGCATGGAGGCAGGAGGAGTGGCTACCTAACAGCGTTGACTCCTCACCCCTCAGATCCTAAGTCCCTGAGCCAAACATGGCGCAGTGACTCTTACCTGTTGATTTAAGGCCTGACAGTCTTCATCACCCCTGCCGTGTATCTCTTGTATCCCATTTCAATGTTAAAATTATCTTCTGTCTTATCAGACTGCAGGTGCCAAGGGGCAAGGTAATAAAGCTAGAGTAATGCAGGAATGTGGGAACAGGAATAAACTAAGCGTTCAGCCAGACCCTGTGTACCCAGAAATCAGTGTTCATGCCAGACTGGGCAAACAAAGCCGAGAACCAGGGCCAACCCCAAGTGCACTCACTGGCATCATGTGCAAAGCAAGGGTGAGTTCCCGTGGTCAGGCAAGGCTTGGAGAAGCAGGTCACTTTGGAAGCAGAGGCATGAGATCTGAAACCAAGGGAAACAGCGGAGCCCCATGCTCCTGGGTGTGGTCCACGGACCAGCAGATCACCCTCACCTGCGAGCTTGTTAGAAATGTAAGATCATGGGCCATCGTGGGCCCGCACCAGCCCTACTGAATCATTATCTGCCATTTAACAAGATCCCCAGGTGATCTGCATGCAAATTAAAGTGTGAGAAGTGCTATCTGGACAACAAAGGCACCCAGGAGGGGTGCGGGACTGTGGGCCAGGGGAACAGGACACCAGCAGCAGGGAGGGAAAGGGAGCCAAAGCAAGGAAGAGCCAGAGCCAGCCGGACCCTGGAACAAGTCTGGGGTCAGTCAGGCACTTAACCTCTCCCAGTTTCGCTCGGGACGTTAATTCTCCCTTTCAGGAGACCGTCAGTGTAAAGCATCTAGAACAAACTAAACCTTCAGTAAATACGTTCATCCTGAAGCGAGACACCAGCCGGGCATGGGTACCTAGACCCTGGAATCCCAAGATGAATGAGGAATACCTGGGAGAAAAAAGGAGCCCAAACTGGGGAAGAACAAGTCTGAGTTCCTCCAACAAGGAGACCTTAACGTAGTTCTTACACTATCTTTTCCAACCAAGAGAGGGACGGAACGCAGCAGGGCACCAGAGAAGTTTCACTGTTAAATTTATTTAGTTGTTCACCCAACAATCCACACCAGCCCGTCCAATAGAAAGAAATGAACAGTGTTATTTTGTTTTAAATTTTCTAGTCCCATTTTAAAAAGAAAAAAAAATGCGTGAAGTTTTAGTAAGTCGTATTCAACCAAAGTTATCATTTCAACATATAATATAAATAACTATTAATGAACTATAACTCAATCAGTCAATAAATCAAATTCTATTTGGGGAAAAAAAACTATTAATGAGATACTTTATATCCTTTTTTGTATCAGTCTTCAAAACCTGGCATGTATTTTATGCTCGTGGCCCATCTCAATTGGGACCAGCCACACTACATGTGCTCACAAGCCAGATGTGGCTGGTGCTACCACACTGGATGGGGCAGTTCTCAGGCAGAGCTCCCTGGGAACCCTCCTCCACTCAGTATTCCATCACCTCCAAATCCCGGGGTGCAAGACATGACCACCTGGTCACTGTCGAGTGAATGCAAACAGCAAGGTGCCCAGGGGAAAGGGACGGGACAGAGGCTTGAGGGAACCTGCCACATGTTCACGATCAAGTTGTGTTTGTTTTTCAACTCTGGTCCACATAAATGACACCAATAGACAGACAACTTGGACTCTAGTCGCTTGCTGATTGGGCCGAATTTTTTCTGGGAGCAAAGATAGCTGAAGCTTAAGATGGTAACTTTGAAACATGTCCACGATTTTCCAGCTACAAATGAAAGTGCAGTCAGGTGAACAAGGATGCTTGCCTACATTTCATACACTTTTGTTTTGTGGAGGGGTTTGGGGGAAGAGGTAATTATTATTAATGAAGGTACTGGGGATTGAACCAGGATCTCGTGCATGCTAAGCACGCACTCTACCACTTGAGTTACACCCTCTCTCACTCACCCACTTGTAACCAGATGCAGGGCAGCTATAACTGAAAACCTACAGACAAGGCAGGAGACACTCACTGTGTATGTTTTCATGCTCCCTCCCCTCCAAAAAAAAACCTTCTGATAAAGGAGGTAAAAGATAGAACAGGAGAAACAACACCCTCCAAGACAGAAAAAAGAAATGTCAGGGCTAAGGCCTTCCCCTGAAGCAGAAAGGCTCAGGAACACAGAACAGCTAAGATTTTAGAGCAGGCTCACCATGGACCGGGCACTCTGCTAAGCACTTCATGTGCATTTAATCTTCGTAACAACCTGCAGGAAAAGCATGGCTTAGAATTTAAGAAACTTGCTCAAGGTCCCACAGCTAGTCAGTGACAGAACGTAGGTTACCTCACCGAGGGCTGGGCAAACAGGTGTGTATCACCAAGAGCCCGGCAAAGGCAGCTCATTGTCTCCACGGCCTCGCCACACAGCCTGAACTGGAACAGTAGGCGTAATAATCAATGCTCAAGCTAGAAACCTCAAGCCACCTCCCCGCCCCTCGCTATATTAAAACAGCAGAACTGTTAAGGACCAGCTTCTCAAGGATACCTGTGTGAGGGCTTCATTTGAATAACTCATGTTTTCAGGTTCACATGATAAAAGGACTATAAATATGATCAGCTTATAGTCCATCAAAACACGTGATAAATTCTGGAAGGCAGAGAGAAAGCAATGATGGAAACAGCCTTAGACTAGGAGTTTATAGAGTGCTGAGTTCTGCTTCCAAATGTTGCTATTAACTACCAGCTGACCCCTCCCCTCCAATTTGGGCTCACTTTAAAAAAATATGTGATAACTGTAAATATTCGATGTATTTCCAGCTATGCAATTAAAAAAAAAAAAAGAGCTGTGAAATTCCTAACCAGGAAGTTTTTCAAACATTCTTCCCGTTCAGATACCTAGAAAGAATTTGTTCCTTACATAAGAAAATTATCAAAATCAATACCCATTACTAGACCATGAGTCAGCCTTTGGAAAGCAGCAATTTGTATCTAAAAGTGGAAAGGCTGACTTGAGAGAATATTCAGGAACTACACCACCTTGACTTTACCTTTAGGTCTCTATAAATCCTTCAAGATGCTTGGAACCTCTAATTACATAAAGTAGTAGTATCTGACTGAAAACAACCCAAAACCTGTATTTTGGGGCCCTAGTGACCATCGACTAGAGGATACTTAGCAGGGAATACTTGGGACAGCTAAGGTCACTCACTCCAAGTTCATCTAAAAATTACTTATTTCAGGCTCCAGAGTTAGATTAAGTAGAATTTGCTATCCCCTCTTGTTCTAAAAGAGGTAGAATTTAGAACTTCCTGTCTGGAGAAGAGGATTTAAAGAATTCTTTAAACGATTTATTTGTTAGGACAAAAGATCTTTCTCCATACCACTTTCAAGTTACCTTGATTTCCTTATCCTTCTCAAAGAATAAATAAAACAAAAACATCTCTGTTCCTTCTCCCTTCCAATTTGTAATATCACCCCAGTGCCCAGGGAAAAACGCTGACATCTTCCCAACGTGCTATTTCTAGAACTGGCTGTCTCCGGTGTAGATACAGATTCTCCTCCCTCCGGGATGACTGAGGTCGGGAAAACCTGGCTAATTACAGAGGCCCCTGACTGCTTCTCAAACGTCTCCACCACACACGCTCCCCTTGACTGTCCGCAACAACCACTTCCAACCTGAGCGTCTTCGATACTTTTGCTGTTCAGCCCCTACTCTTACCTCTCGGGGCTCTGCCCCCCAAGGACCTTCCCTGGTCCCTGCTTGTCCACCCCTGTGCTCCCCACCCACCCCCAAGGAGAACAGCCTCGTGATGAGGAACAGCCTTCAAATGCTGCCTCCACTGGTAGTTCTGAGCTGGCCGACCTGGGCCAGGATCTCTGCCTCAGCGTCCCGACCTGCACCATGGGGATCACAGCATAGGTCTCACCTAGTTGTTTAAGTATTACATACACAGAGAGGCCACCACAATGGACTGCAGCGTCTGCAATTGTTAGCTACCAACGTCATGTTCCCCCTTTGCAGAAACGTTTCACCCTCCAGCTCTCCGAAGCATGCATCTGAAGTTCTTCAGCCCCCAACTCCCCTTTATTAATGTTGTTTACTATGTAAACCATTATTGTATGGGACCCCAAACTCAGCCCTTTTTACAGCTTTCTTCTTTCATCTCTGTTCTATGCTAATTGCTCCCAATCTAGATCCTCAGCTCAAACAGATATGGCAGGCAAAGGACACCTCCATGGGCAACTCAACTCAAACTTGAACTCAACTGTATCAAAACCTCTACCTCCACCTCCCAAATCTGTTCTGCAGGACTCCTGAATTCGGAATTTCTAGACAGAAGCAACCAGTGGCAAGTAAGCTCAGAGAGCAACCTTGGAGACATCCTGTGCTCCTCCCCCTCCACCATGTCCCGTATCTAACCAGGGACCACCACACCCACACCTGCCTCTTGCCGCGGTCATCACCCACCACTCCATCCCCAGGGCAACACCTGGGATCAAGCCTTCCTCTTCTCCCCTGGATTGCTGCAGCAGGGCCACATTTGACTTCCTGTCTCCAGCCTGAATAGCTCCCGTTCTGTCCTCAGGTGCTGCCCCGGGACCTGTCATCAAAGTCTTTTTGCCTGCACCGGAGTCCACACTGGAATGGACTGTACAGAACGACCTTCAGAAGTCTGGCCCTGGTCGGCCCCCGTAGCTTCATCTCCTAATCCCCCATCTGCGACACCAAGTTCTCTCAGGGCCTTTCCACACGCTGCTCCGTCTCCATCTCCATCGCCATCGGGCTCTCAGGCTCTCCCCTCAAGTCTCTGCCTGCCTTACATATTCTTACCAGTTTCGCGGTTTGGCTCAGAAGCCACATCTCAAGGGCTCCTCCCTCCGCACTTGGCACTAGGTGGCCCATTCACATTCCTATCATAGCATCTGTAGGCTACTTCCCACTAGATTTTTCTCTCTGGATTCTTTTCCCTCGGTACTCCCAGTGCCCAGCACAAAGTCCAGTGCTTAATAAACACTCAGTATCTGCCAAACGGATGAAATAATTCCTAAATCAACACTGATTCCCATTTCTTGGGCTCACTTCCCTCCCTCGACATCCCCATAACCTTGGTCTACTTGTTCTTCCTGATTCTGAATGCTATTTTATCTGAAAAAAAAAAAAAAAAAAAAAGCTGCTTCCAAACTCTCCCTACTTCATTGCTTTGATGCTGCTCAAGTATTTTCACTTCTTTAAAAGGGACAAAAGTTGAACAATAACTCCAAATATTAAAATAGCACCAACATTCTGACAGTCAACAAATCAGACAAATTACAATTAATAAGTTGTTTACCTTTATTTCAATAAAGATCTTTGGTACCACTTTCCAAAATTTGGTTCTATTACTGTGTGCTGTTTCGTGGAACCTGGAGACAAATGTAAAAATTCAACTGCCAAATGCTTCTGAAGAGATTAGACATAAATGCTGTAAGAAATAAAGGATACTTTACCACTTGCAGGTTTTTGTTTCCTCTTTTGGCTAATTCCGATTAGTTCTGGGTTGTAAAGCCTGTCATCCCCTTGGTGAGTGGTCTAGTATCATGACCATCTCTTGTGTGTCTTCAGATAACGTTTACTACAAAAAATTTACTTGGGGAGTCTTAAACGGCAGCAGACAAGGCTAAATCTTTTTTGTGAGCTATGATCAGCTCAATTTACTTCCATTCTAACTTCTAATTCTTACCTATTTACCATATGACCAAGCCATCCCATTCCTAAGTCCCTACCAGAGAAATAAAAAAACTTATGTTGAGACAAAAACTCGCATATGAATAAAGCTGCTAAAATTATTTGCAATCACCAAAAGCTGGAAACAACTCCAATGCCTTTCAGCCAGAGACTGGAGAAACTAACCATCCAGTGGTCTACAACTGGGCAATAAAACACAAGTACGGCCACACACAACACGGATGACTCGCAAATGCACTTTGTAAGTGAAAGAAGCCATTTGTACAGCATTCTGGAAAAGCCCAAAATAGGGACAAAACCAGGGGGTTGGAGTGGAGAGAAAAGTCTGACTACAAAGGGACAGCAGGAGGAAAGATTTTTCAGGCCATACGACTAGTCCCACCCGACAGTGGTGGCGCATATCCAGTGCTACACACTTGTCGAAACCCACAGAACTCCACACGGCAGAGTAAATTTTACCATATGTAAATTTAAAAGTAAAAAAAAAAAGTTATTTAACCGTGACATAGTTACAGACCACACCCCCAAATACAGGCATACCTTTTATTGTGTTTTATTTTATTGCACTTCACAGATGCCATGTTTCTATTTTGTTTCTCTACAAATTGAAGGTTTGTGGCAACTGCATTGTCAGGTGATAGTTAACATTTTTCTAGCAATAAAGTATTTTTAATAAAGATACGTACATTGTTTTTCTACACAGAATGCTATTGCACACTTCAGAGACTAGAGTGTTGTGTAAACACAACTTTTACAGGTACTGAGAAACCAAAAAATTCAAGTGACTGGCTTTATAGGGATAATGGCTTTACCGTGGTGGTCTGGAACCCGACCCACAATATCTCTGAGGCATGCCTGTATAATTAACACAAAGGTGTGGATTTCCTTAATGTTTACCATGGCTGTTATTACTGTTTTGTTGTGACTGTATTGCATGGTTTAGGAATGGCAGTTGGGGGGATGGGCTGGGAGAGCAACCCCACATTTTTTCCAGATACCTCCGGCTACCCCTGAGCTGTCAGCCTTTGTGAGGTTCCACAGGAGAGCAACCTCTGCTCCAGCTGTGAACAGCTAAATGGAGTTCCACCAAGGATATGGGAAAGGATATTCAAAACCAACGGGAGACAGGCTGGACCTCCAGAGCAAAGCCCAAGAAAACACTTCAAAGGACGAAATAAAGGGGAAGGAGAGACCACATATCCTGTTCTAACTCATCCTAGTCAAAGGTATCAGAAAATTCCGTTTACATGTTGGCTGCAGCCTTCCGGGACCTTCTTTTAAAAAGGAGTCAAGGTGGGTGGGGGTGGGGAAGCTCTTTGTGAGAAAAGAGAGCAAAAAAAAAAAAAAAAAAAAAGAGAGAGAGTCCTCCTGAACCAAGAGCCTGAGAGTTCTAAAAACCCTGGATCCAACGTCCTTTAACATGGAAAAAGTGATTCTAAGCAGGCAAATGATAAAAACAAGCAAAGGCTCACCACCCAGTGACACTTTTTTTCCAGTGGACCCTCCACAGCCAAACCCACACATTCCTCCTCCAGAGGGGATGGCCAGCCTGTCGTCCTTGGAGACTGCCGCAGGCAATCCCAACCAGTCGCTGGACTCCGGGCTCCAGGTGTGGCTGCCCGCAGGGCGACAGTGACTGCGGAAGTGACAGTGACGCACAGGCCCCAGCCCCAAGAGTGGGTGCCACCCTGCCCCCGCCTGGCTCTTCTGGGAAAGAGAATGCTATGGCTTCTCCTCCATGCTTACATTCCCGAGCCCAGAAAACTCTGTTCCTCTCCCAGGAGACCTGGGCCTGCTACATCCTTCGACCTCAGCATGAGATCGCCACCTGAGACAATCCTCAAACCCAGATGAGCTCCTGATTGCAGCCCTGGAGAACCAGCTCTTCAACCTGAAACAGCTCCTTGCAGCTGGAAAGACTGGCCTGCATACAAAACAAATGCTATTTTCCAGGAGCCTTCTGGTGGGGAGGGGGAGGAAGAAAGCTAAAAACCACAGAGAGTAAACCAGAACATTCTGGGACATGCCACGCCTTACAAAAAGAGCTTTTAAACACACCATTAAGAAATAGTCACTGCAAGGGGTTAGCTGTCAAAGTTAAATAAAAACCAGTGACTTTCTAAAGACAGGAGTGAAGGGCTAAATCATAAAACAGCTTATTGTATTAAGCTAATTAAGGTTTATCATCTTAGCCATCTGAGTTGTAGTTGGCACCAGAAAAGCAGGAACAGCACATCATGCAACATGGATTGGGATCTGCTTTGCAAGCAGATTTTTGCCACATTCAGACACAGAACCTCTGGCAGTTGAAAATGTTGTAGAAATGAAAACCAATTTTAGCACAGTGATTTGCAAAGAATTTTGTTCCATCACATAAGCTATTTGCTGGTATATCAGTCTGAGATTACATTCATCTCTATTAAATACTGCACGAAGTATTCTGAGCTAACCATGCACTGTTGTTTCTCTTTTGCCAGTTTTATCACACCCTGGATGCTCTGAAACCATACGGAAAAAATGTTAACAATAAAAACCCTTGCATACTTGACACCCTTCACTGCAGATATCCTGCCCACCAACTGCCAGCACACAACCAATTCTAAGATCCTCGGCATTTCTGAAAAGACTATTCTGCTGAATGCAAAGAGGAACAAAATACCCTCTTCAAAGTAGGGGAGACATTTATTTTCAATCCTGTCTTCTCTGGCCTCCTCTTGACTGTACGTACTTTAACCAAACCAGAAGACACAACTAGTTCTATCCGCTGTTGAGATCATCTTGGATATGATTCTGGAGCTGCTGGCTTCCTGTTTGGGGAAGTTGCAGTTCTTTTCACAAGGAACCCCAAGGCAAAATGTTTCATGTTCCCCTGTAAGCTCTCACCGCCTTTGTTCTTCACTTTGCTCCGACTCATTACTGCCTTCTTCTCTCTTCTCCTCTAAAACCTCTGGTTTTGGAGGATACATAAAAATGCAAGCTCAAATCAAACAGTAATCTTTTAAGGCATTAGACATTTTCCACCATCCACTGCTGTACAGCTTGGAGTTAACAGGCATCTTTGCACAGAGGAAGCCAGACTACCCCGTCTCCTCCTGGCATTGCATTAAGTATTCCACATGAAAATGTATGCCACAAATAATCCAATGGCAAACTCACCATCACCAGCCCCCAAGATCAATAAAAGCCATTCCACCACTTGACTTGGAGTGAAAAACCTTTCAGGTTAACACAAAGAGCAAGGTAAAAGAAAGGTGATGAATGAACAAAAGGCAAATCTACCTCCAGACTCCTCAAATTCCAAAAAGGTGGTTAGGTTGCCAGGATTTGGCAAAGTCTCCCTTTTTTTGGTAATCATCAGGCAATTACTACCTGTGTACTGCTTTAGTCTCATGCAAAACAGTGCATTCTCCACAAGGCCCTACCGCCTACTATTCTCTTAAACTTGCTTCTTTTCAGGCCTGCCTCTTCTAAATGACCAGCCACACGCGATTTAATGAAGTCATTCTGATTTCGCCTTGATAGCAATACTACCATAAAGTCACTCTAATCCCATTAAACTTGGATAACATTAAGAGTATTTCTTCTCCACCCTCAACCCAGTATCATCTCCAGGGTAACCAATCCACTGTCAGTCTGTGTCTGAATGGATCTTCAAATAAATACTTAAATTCATGCTCAAAATATCATATCTCACCTTGTGAACCTTGACCTTTTGGAAAGACTTTGGACCAATGTTCAGTTACTGTCACACAGCTGCATGCTCTGCAAATATGAAAGGGTTAAAAGCAGCCCCAGTCAACAGGCCTACAAGGAAAAAAAAGACAGCATGTATGCCTTACAGCATCACTGGAATGCATTTATGCTCATTTCCCAGAACAATATTGTTACCTTTTGGCCTTCATAATAGTCAGAAGTATCCCCAACACCCTTTAGTAGCTTCTAAAAGGAAAAGCACAAAACAGAACATACCCTGCAAGAGAAAAAAAGCATGCAAAGTAGCATTCTCCAGCAACAAACAAACTACCATTACAAATCCATCAGTTCATTTTGGTTTTGTTTTGTTAAAAACGCAAAGAGAGAGAGAGGCTGCAAGAAACCAAGTGTCCCCACCCTAGCAAGGCACATTTTTTTCTTTAGTAAGGGTCATAAATCTCAGCTCCCTGTCCATCCCTTAAGCAAAAGAAAAAGGCAGGAAAAGCCCAAGTAATCTCAGACCTTGCAAACCTGCACATTTTTTCCCATCGTCTCTACACAGAATCTTTTAGGGCTCCATTAGTCACGTACCAGTGCTGTGTGGTGTCTAAGTGTGCATTCACATACTGTGTTGGGATGGTCCCTTCCTGCAAGCTCCTCTGCTTTTGGCTGCCATGAAGGGAGGAAGCTGCTATCCCACTGTAGGAGCTCAGTGACTGCATTGTGTTCAGGAGCTGATCTGCCTCAAACCAGTTTCAGCCGGTTCTGGTCACCCTACATAAAAAAGCTATGGCAACCCTCGCTGAGTTGCCAACAAGTCCCTGAAAATCATCAGCACAGGGGGGATCTCGCTGGGGGTTGCTTCTCTCTCTTAGGTCTTGGTGAGGAGGGGAAGGTCACTGTGTGGCCCCCACCACCACACAAGCACACAGCCTCGGAAAGGCTCACCTCACGAGCCCCCCAGAACCCCTCAGGCCCATCCCCCCTCCCTTCCACCCCAAAGCCCACCGCAGACACTGCTGCCCCCTCCTTTCCTTTCCCCACTTACCTCCCACAACCTGGCTCAGATCTTTGTGTACGTGTATGTCAGTGTGTGTTCTCGGGGTTGGTGGCTGACAAAGAGCCCCCAAGAAAGCAATCTATGTGTGTCTCCTCACACTGGATGCGTCGGTGGCAGGAGCCGGCCTCGGCCTTCCAGCAGAGTGGTGCTGGCTTGTTGACCAGGCTCCTCTCTGCCTGTCACCCCCCACCCCACCCAGCCCCCTCCTCCCGTCCCTCTCCTCTCTCTCCCAGCCCTGTCACCACCACCAGCAGCCCCCCCAGTCTCCTCCTCCTCCTCCTCCAACCTTCTCTTCTTTCAAGCACCTGGGGGGAGCAGTCCAAATCCCTTCACCTCGGGCAAGAAAACTAGGGATGTCTGGGGTGGGGGTGGGGGGTAGATTCAGAGCCAGTGGGACAGAGGGGCACAGAGGCCTTTTAAAAAATCCGCTGTGCACCGCCAGCGCGGGAGGGGGAAGGAGGCGAGCCGCGCCGCTCACGTGGCCCCCCTCTCAGAACTTGCGGGGCCTAGCCAAGCCGGCTGGTCCTCGGCCCCCCCCAAGGAGGCCGGCGGGGCGCGAAGGCCAGCTGTCCCCAAGGCCAGGGTGGGACAGGCCACGGCGATCAGGCCCAGGGGCCTGAGCCTCACGCGCTGGCCCGGACCCACAGGGCCCGGCACGAGGGGCCGGCGCCCCCGCCTCTCCCCGGAGCCCGCCCGTGCCCCTTCCTCCGCAGCCCTGCGCCCCTCGCTCGGCCCGGCCGCCCCCTCGCCGCCCCCCGCGCCCCGGGCGCACACCCACCCCCTGCCCAGGGTTGGCCTTCGCGGCGGTCAAGCCCGGGCGTCTGGGCCGCAGCTCGGATGACCTTTGTTCAGCGCGGCGCCGGCGGCGGCTGCTGCTGCTGTAGCTGCTGCTGCTGTCGTCGTAGCGGCGGCGGCGGCGGCGGCGGCTTCCATGTTACGGGCGTGTCATCTGCATTCCCGCTGCCGGGGTCGGGATGTGCGTGTGCGGCGGAGCGGCCTCGCCGCCTGTGCCGCCGCCGATGCTGCCGATGCCGCCGCTGCCGCCGCCGCCTCCTCCCGGGCCGCCCCGCCGCCGGCGCCGCCGCCGCCGCCGCGGCCTCGCCGTGCGCCCGGCCCGGGCCCCGCGCCTCCCCGGGCGCCGCGCTCTAGGCCGCACGGCGGCGGCGGCGGCCCGCCACGCCGGGGCCTACGATGGGGGTGCGGGCCCGGGCGGCGGCAGCGGCTCGGCCCGAGCGGCGAGCGAACAAAAGGGAGCGCGGGAGAGGGGGAGGGGGCGGCCGGTGGGGGAAGGGAGGATCGGGGAGAATGGAGGCGAGAGCGCGAAGCCCCGCAGCCCGCGGGCGCGGACGCCCGGCCGGTGCCGACTTGGCGGAGGGAAGCCGAGCCCCCGCCGACCTGCCAAGTCTCGCCCATCTGGGGCCGCTGCGTCGCGGCTTCGCCCCGGAGAGCGGGGTGGTGGTGGTGGTGGTGGTGAGGGGCTGCAGGGAGGGCTGCTGCTTTTTCAAACGACATTTCAGGCTCTCACCCAGTCCTTTCCATGGCCCCAAGCCGCAACTTACTCGAGTGGAAGGAAGCAAGGCCTCGCCAAAGATGGTTGCAAAAGACCGTGAGCCTCTACCCAGGATCTTGAAGCCAAGGTGGTGTTTTGTTATCCTCGTAATGGTGGCAAATAAGTCAGTAGAGAGCACGCTATCTTCAGATGCATTAACTCTGAAATTCTCTCTGGAGGTGAAAGAAGGGGCTCTCCTCTGGGTAGTTAGTGGTTTGGAGCCCTTTTCGCCTTAAACTGAGCCACAAAAGAATGGAAGACACCCCCTGGGGTGGGGAGAAAGCCCTGGTGTAAAAGACACACGTTTTGCTTTCAGAGAAAAAGCCACTGGGGCCAGATTGAAACATGGCATGTTCAGTTCAGTTCATGTAGTTTTTTTTTTTTTTTTTAATGGGGGAATGATATTGAGTAAACAAGATGTAATAGCTAGGTCTTTGAATTCAAGAAAGGAGATGTGTACAAATGTAACAAGCACATTTTGTACATACAGCAGGTGTTCACAGCCTCCAAAACACAAAAAAAGATACATGCATACATAACCCCCATAAAGACCACGAAGGTGTATAATCGTTAACACGTCCACGAGGGAGATACAGTGTATTTACCACCAGATCAGGTATGCTATTTAGCCAGCCCTGGGTCCTGGTTCGTATATGGTTCACAGACGTGCATGAGTTGAAAGATTTTTTTAAAACAAGAGAAACCTCCACATCAAGCTAATTGAGCTGACCCTGGAAATAAGACAAAATGGAAGGATCTGAAAACAACGTCACCATAACCTAGAAAGGCTCACTCCTGTTTGACCGGACTCTGAAGACACTAGTATTATTCGAGTAGCCAAGAAGACTCCCAGCACAGGAAGCGCTTCTGTGTTTTATGTTAAATGAAATTAATTGGTTAATATTTGCAAAGTGGGCTGAAAAGTTTTTTTGGTTGGGAATTTTAAAAGAAATCTCAGTGTGCCTCTCCTTTGCATTAACTTCCATTGAGGAAGCCATTGTTCTCTGTTATGGGGACACTGTATGATGTAAATTGGAAGTAGCATTTTTGCTATTTAAGACTTTTCATGTAAATGAGTCGAATGATTGTCTCACGGAAGAGTTGTTGGTCTTTTAATTTCAAACAGCAAATTCTTTGGAGTTGCACGTAAATTGGGACACATATTTATACGGGTTTAGAAAGAGCTATGTAATCTGCAATTTTTGCCAGCCACCGTATCCCATTTATCAATGTTACAAGATGGTGAAATTGAAATTCATCTTCTTGTAGCCAGAAAACGGTGCCAGTACCCTGTGGGTTGAGTTTCAACTTTACCTGGGCTAGATTTCATTTGAAAGGAGGCCTTTTTTCTTCTCCCGAAGGTGGGCCTTTATTAATATGCATGTAAAAACATTACGTGCATTGGAAAGAATACCAGGGCCTGCTTATCTGAAATCTTCATACGCTACCCTTGTTACAGTGTCTGGAATTTCATAATGTCCATACCATAGTAAATCCTCGCTTTCCTAGATTTAAAATCTTTGTTTACTCAAAATACTCTCTTGCTCCTCCCCCAATCCCCTTCTCCTAAGAGTTGAAAGCACAAAGTGAGTGGTTTCAAGAATTGTACCACCAAAACTACAGTCTGGATTGCTTATCGTAAAGAGCCTTCGGTTGTAGGACCGCCTCACATGGCTTCATAATGTCAAGTACTTTTAGAACTGAGCTTTTCACAAAGCCCAGTGCTTTGGTCAAGCTTCGGCCAGAGGAAATTAGTTTGGAAGCACAATTCATCTTTTGCACAAACGGTAACAAAAAACATTGCATCTGCTTTTAAAAAACCATAACCGACCAAAAATAAAAGATAATAATTTTTTGCAAATTATCTCAGTTCTATTTTTACAAAGAGGATTTCAGAGAAATCCCTTTGCCAGGTAGACCGATAGTGAGAGGCCAAGCACCCATCTTTATTCTATGAAATCACTGAATGTCACAGCAGGAAAAAACAGTTTTTAATGTAAGTTAAAAAAAAAAAATAACACTACCCCTCTTCCAAAAAATCTATACAAAGGTTCATTCTATTCCTGTGCATATGTAAGGCTATCCTGGGCACCACTCTGCTTTGGGCAACAATAGAAGTAAAGAATGAAATAAACTATTATTTGACTGCTGTAGATAAGAAACGGCAGAACAAAGGCGTCATATTATTCTCCTGCCAAATGGAAACTAAAGGCATTCCAAATCCTTTGGGATTTTGTTGTTGCTGTTTTTATCGCTAACTCTTAATGTCTTAGTTCTTCCTCCAATCAGTATACTGCAAAAAAAATCAGTTTGGGGTTTTTTTTTTGGAATCCTTTTGTGGTTTGAAGCTGGCTTTGCAGACACGTATAGACATCAGTCTGCGCATACTTTCCCTCCAAATTCCACTATGAAATTGGGACATGTCTTTGTTAGGCAGAGCACGCAAAAGGTGTGTTCCTTGAGGGAAAGAGGAAAAACAAAAAGAAAAGCCTTTTATCTCCCCATCAAAAGGCCTGATGAACCTCCTTACGCTGACAGCCCCCTAACCTGAACTACACAGTTTTTAGCTCAAAACTAAGCTAGGCCTAGGCGTTTATAGAGTTTCATATGTTAAATTTGTTGGCTTATTTTTAAAGGAATTATTGCACTATTTGACACTAGCATTATAATTTAAAGATCTGTAGCCGAGTAGCCAGCAAAGAAGGGGGGAGAAAAATCCATCTTTTCATTTTTAACAAAACATTGATAGAATCAGAATTTTTTTTTCCCAAAAACATACCCTTGAAAGAAATTACAACCAGATTTAAATTATTATTAACCTGCCAGAAACTGACTGAGGGGAGGTCTAGGAGAGGATTCCCCTGATCCTTTGTTAATGATCTCATAAACAGGTTTTCCGTAGTGAAGCCGCCTCCCCTTTCCTGAACTCCTTTTGGAAATGCCTGCAAGCGCCTTCGCTCAGTGACCTGAAGGGGCTGGGGGCTGGGTTCTGTTAAAAGATAAACTGAGAGACACATTAACATTTTTAAGAGTTGATTTGAGCAGAAGTCTGTTCCAATAGGGCAGTGCCAAACTGGAAGTGGCAGGAGGCTCTACCTAGGGGAGCCGGAGAAGGTGAGGTCACAAAGCAAGGAAATCATTCGACGGGCTACAGCTTAAAGCCTACTTGGCTATTTGCGACTGGTCATCCTTATCGGGTTTTGATTTTATAACCTTGAAGTATTTTGGGGCTTAGATTTTGGCTTCTTTACCAAGCTACCAGGGCATTAGAGCCACCTCAGTCTACTGGACTCTTCTCATTTAATTAATTTAACGGTTCAAAGTTGAGCATTATTTAAAAGGCCTCTAGATGTCCGAATGACCTTCTAATTCCTGGCCCCTGGATCTGTTCACTAATCTTTATCTCCTATTGTCTCTTGAGGCTTAAATGCTGGAAAGCTGGCCTTGCCCAGGGAAAAAGAAGGACGGGGACCGAAGAAAGGGTGGATGTATGGACTCTAGAGAATCATAGAAGAGCCAGAAGTATGGGGTTCAGGATACCAGCAAAGAGTCATCTTCAGGACCCGTGGGCCAAAGATGACGCCTGCTGAGGACTTTGTAAGATTTCCTAACTCTTTGTAGCTTTTACATCATGTCTGAGCTTCTTTGAAAGGAACTGTTGTTTGAGCTTGTTTCCTACTAAGTCCAAGAGGAGAGGAAGAGAAAGAGAAAGGTATCTGAGAAAAGGAAAGGCAATTGGCTTAATCCTTTAAGGAGGAGAAGGTAACACATAGGAAATGGGGACTGACTGCCACCCGAGAAGGGCCCTCATCGGTCCCCTGCAGCTCAGAGGCTACCTGGGCACTGTGTATCTGAATCTCCATCTTTGCATCCGCCCTCAACACCCCCGCCACCTGCACCAGCGAGCACAATGCCCTCTACATCCCATGGGTGAAAACAGCGCGTTATTTGTGAACTAAGGAATCGATGATAAACCCACAGGTACCTAAAGGTAAGCATGTCCCAAACTACACATAAGACCTTTTGCCACTGTAATGGATCCTGCAGGGCTTCGTCTAGGACCATCTTTGGGATATACACCTGTACCCCCTAACTGCCGAGACTACTGGGGGCTTACCTCTCACAACTGAGGCCCTCCTGGCAAACTGCCTTAGCTACCATCTTGGGCTGCCTCCTGAGAACTGTCTCACCCAAGTTTACACACCTCCTCTGGGAGCAGCCAAAGTCTGGCTCAAACAAAGATACAAAGGCTTGCCTTAATTTGGGCCAATTCTAAAGGGCCATCCCAGCCCCAGAGTGCCTGTAAGTTAGCTTAGGCCTCATGCTCCATAGCCCTGTAGGTCGGTTCCTTCTGCCAAATCCTGCCCTCCTCACTCCCTCACAAGTGGATCTCCAGAGATTATCTAGAGCCTTTTTCTAAGAAACTCAGACCCAGACACCCAGCAAACCAGATCCATTTCCCCATCGATTCCACCATCTCTTGGCCCTTACTTCCTCTCATCTGTTTCATCACCATGTGCTGAGGGTTCTAGCTCCCACGTATCTGCTGATTCCAATTCCTTCTCTCTATATCCACTACCTGGACTCAACCTCCCCGCCCATCACCTCAACTTGGAACTGGTCCCTAGCTGATCCTCAGGCCTCCACCTGGCCAACTTCCAATACATTCTCCACTCTGAAAACTCTAGGAACGTTTCTAAAGACGCCACCTTGTCACCCCTCTACTCAAACCTTTCCATATCTCTGTTGTCCTTAGGAGGATCCAGACTCAGTGACTGAGACGGCTCTCCACGATTCAGCTCCTTTGCCTGTCCACATCCCTTGCCTCTCCTTCCTCACATTCTAAGATCCAATATTGTCGAAAAATTTATTTAACACCAAAAGACCCACAGCCACACATCACTGGGGAAACCTTGGTTATTTCTGGAAAGGTAGAAAAGACAAATATAAACAAACAAATGGTAGAATATGAAAATAATCAGAAAATGGGACTGCGAAACAAAATACATTCGTCGGCAAACACTTGGAAGATGCTTAAAAAATATTGCTGTAGATTTGAACAAATACATGTTAGAATAAATTACACACTGTGGAAAGACCATTTTACTATTGAAAGAGTACAGCTATCTCTAACATGCCCCTGCTTATGGTGTGCGTACAATCCTGTTCCAATTATGACATATCTGTAAAACTCTAAATAAAAAGTTTAGCAGAGAAGGTATATTCCCAATAATAAATGATTTCTTTAATCAAAACAACA
Source organism: Camelus bactrianus (assembly GCF_048773025.1). Lineage (NCBI taxonomy): Eukaryota > Metazoa > Chordata > Mammalia > Artiodactyla > Camelidae > Camelus > Camelus bactrianus. Next base: position 17,642,436 of record NC_133568.1, on the reverse strand, counting down.
TATGATTTTTTAAAAACTGTAGCAGTAATAACTAAAGAAGCAGCCACTATCCAGGAATTTTTAATTCTGCAATTAAATGACAAAAATTCCAACACACAAAATTCATCACTGAATCATTCGCAGATAAGCTACTGCAGCCAAGAAACTGAAGCCGAAAGTTCAGAGATCACTGCAGGATCTCATCAATGAGGTTAATTTTATTGTTAAGTGGGGTGGGGTGTAAGGACTTCGCAACAGTTCTGGCAAGAGGGACTCAGTACTGCACTTTGAAAGATGAGGTGTGACTACTGTGCACCACACTGTGGTTTGCTGGATATGTTAGGGAAGAGAACTTAAAGAAAAGTTACTCATTGTCCTCTTAAAAAGAGTAGTTTCAGATCTGCTGACTTTTTCTTTGGTCAATGCTCTCTATAACATGCTATCTGGCAGATAGTTCGTTAGAACAAAAAGTGTTTAATCTGTTCCTTTAAAGATAATATTTTAACCATGAAAAAGTGATTGCCTTTAGAAAGAAACTCAGGCTATGGAGAGAGCATTTTCGAAAATGATGTTTGGCAATCACTTGTGATTTGGTGCTAAAAATTATATATGAATATTACCTTTGACAACTATCAGATATGTGCACTTAAAATATCATAAAGCGAACTTTCTAAACTGTTAAAAAACAAAAAACTCCCAGATGAAGAGCTTAGGTATACATTGTAACTGACTGTACTTCAATTTAAAAAAAAGAGAGAGAGAAAAAGAAGAAAAAAGTTTAGGTGTGTTTGGACCTATTTGTTTAAAATATTAAAATGCAAATACAACGTCTTCCAATTTACGTTGCAGGAACAACTGACTGACATTGGAATATAGCGACTTATCACCCAAGCTTTGACTAAGCCTTTTGCATAGATGCTAGGTGGGATTTAAGAAGTGAGCATTATCATTAAGTATCTGATGAAAATGATCCAATTATTCCAATTTTACAGAATTTTGTGCAGCATCTTTTCCCACTATGACTGCATTTAAATCAACCAACATAGAAATAAACTAAATTTAGAAGATCTTCAGATCACTTTATCACAATTTGTGTTATACAAAGATTTCCAAAAAAGAAGCATGTTCAATATTAAAAATGTTAATGAGAGCAAAATACTTTATACTGCTAATAAAATTAAATTTTAATGACATTGTTTAGTCTGCCATACTTTCAACCTCCTTTGACTTCTGTTTTTGTTATAATTTTTAATATACATGACATATCAGGAGAGCACTCTCTGCATTTAATTTATAAGTGAATAAATAGGTGTGTTTCATCAAGAGTAAAAGCCACTGAATTTGAAAACCTTCCTTGAGTGGACAAGCTCAGCTTCTGCTGGACAGAGTGAAAACCTGTATTCCTTAATTTCAGTGCACTGACAGTCCAGATTGGGGGAAATAAATAATTATCGCCAGATAAATCATCAGCTTCACACCCTTCTTAAGTTTCCACCTCAGCCCCTCACCAAACAGAAAAGGAGTCAACTGAATCACTTCCAGAGAGTTCCTGGATCCACCCCCACCGCCTTTCTATCAGTACCTCTTGTCTGACCTTTCTCTCATCTTGTCCATCCCAGTCCATCTCCCATAGTGTTAAATCAACTCAATGGTGGTACATGGAAAACTCAGAGCATCAACCACAACCAGTTTGGCGACCTTGGCACTAGGCACTGCGCACCACGCACACCTCTCAGCAGCTCTGCAAAAAGAGCATTAACTAAGCCCCTCCAGATGCTGCCCATCTTTCTAGATCCTTCTAACTAGTCCACCCAACTCTTACCCTTGAAGCACAAATTAAGCCAAAAGGAATAAAGACCCTTTCTCTTGGGGTATAAAATAGAGCCTTTCTGGCTGCCTCCCCTAATAAAACTAGCGTCTGAAAGGTTTTCCCTCCTTTGGGAACTCTGTTTGGAACTCCTCCTACCAGCCTCTTCCTGAAATTCCTTCTTTCCCTTAACTTCTGTGGCGACTTTTCCCTTTCTATAAAGACCATTCCTTCTCAGCCTTTCTTCTCAGCTGACTTTTCTGCATTCCTCTGCTAAATACCCACGGCCTCAAGGTTTTATCATTGACCCTCTTCTTTTCTAGCTCTGCGTTTCTTGGGGAAACACGTTCGCTCCCAGGGCTTCAAGTATCTCTTTATTCTGGATTCCCAAAATCTGTGTTTCTTGCCCTAGTATCTCCTCTAACTCCAGGACACAGTAAATTGCCAAATGAATCAGAGAAATGCCTGACAATCACGTCTGACTCCAGAGGTCCAACTCCTCATCCATCCTTGACTGCAGGCTTGTCACTCAACGGCCCCACACTCCTCGCTCCACCCCTCTGTCACATTGTACTCCTCCGTCCACATCCTAGAGGAGAGAGAGCTGCTCCTTCTTTCTGCAGCCTGCTCAGGGTGCCTGCCCTCTGTTCCCACCTGTGTGGACGCCCTGGTTTAAGCAGTTCTCTCTCACCTGGTCTCTTACAGAGACCTCTTCATTTATCACTAACCTCTCTTCAACCAATTTCTTCCCACCTGACAGCCCTTAGCAATCAGTTCATCCTATTAAATGTATGTACACCATGTTAGTCATCCAAAGCTGACTCCCCCAGCATGGGGTCATCACAACCTGCTGACGAGACCAAGCTGAGTTTAAGCCTCACTATAGGAAGTAAAGAGAACACCACCTTGAACAAAGCCTGGTGTTTCAGTGTCTCAGAGGGAGAGAGAGAAGGTCAAGAAGGTCAGAACTGATTGAGAATTGGGAAGCCAGGAGGGGCAGGGGCAGGGGAAAAAAAAAAAAAAACAAAGAATTTATGGAGAATTGGGAGCTTGGTTTAAGGTGGGTCTATCAATGAGAGAACTTAGCTAGAAGGTATAAGTCCAGGATTGGTCAAAACAGCAGGGTGACGACTTAGGTGAGGGACTGAAAGAATCCTAGAGCACCACTTATTGTGTCCTTTCCATCGAGAGTTGATGGGTCTTTGGAGAAGTTCCTCTAAGAAACAACCAAACCATTATCTTGGGCAGGAGAATTATGGAAGAATAAATAAATCCTAATTACAACAAGGAATAGCAAAGTCGTGCAAATACAGGCACTAAGGCAGAGTGTAGGTTCTCAATGTCCAGGCAGGGGTGGGGAGGAGCCAGTTTTGGTCCTTGCTGATTTTGCCCCTTCTAGGCCTCCCTAAATTGACTCCAACCTCATTGCCTATCTTGTCCATCCTGAGATTGTGCCGGGTGATGGGAGAGGAGAGAAAATGTGCAGAAGTATCCTAAAATCTTCTCTGGAACCTACTAAATACTAAAGCACTGGGGTAAATAAGGACAATCTCAGTACAAAAGGTCTGATCCTTCTATCCTTAGCAAATCCAAAGAATCTTGCGACAAAAGAGGGGGAATGTCTTGCCATCTGTAAAATCAAGACCATCGCAGGACCCCTGCACGACCAGGTGAATAGATCTGAGGGACACGCAGGGTGGTGGATCTGGGAAAAGAATTGTGTTTCAATTTTCCTTCTCTTAACCTATTTATTTTGTGTTAAAATACTCATATTGTTTCTGCTAGGAAGCTTGTCACAAAGGAAACAACTTTCCTTTTTTATCGCTATCCTAGCTAAGACGTGAATAAGCGCTTTGAATTAAATAGCAAAAGCCCATGAACAAATACAAAGCAAAGCCCCGGAAGGTTTCCCTTCGCCTTAGAGCTCTGGCTCTTAAGGCAGCACTTGGAAAACCATTCTTTGTTATCCTGGGCACTTTCTGATAATGGATGCTACACGTCCTGAAGTGCACCTGCAAGTGTAGAAATAACAGGGGTACTCACACTCATATCAAACTATTCTGCCTACAGGATGGGATTTAAAGCAGCCCTTCCAGCTGACAGACTCACCTGCCTTTAGAGACCCCTGAAGTGCTCTCTCTAGTAGCATAAGGTTCCAAAGGAGCTCTCCCAGCCCCTTGGTGTGGAGCCTTAAGGCTGAATTCCATCCTCGTACTATCCTCAAAAATTCCCCCCACTGCCCTGCTTCCTTCCCATTCTTTGTCCTTTTCTACTTTAATAATAAGCATACTGTAGAATTAGCATATGAGGCTAGTGGCTAACAGAGCCATGGACTGACCCAGAGTTAGTTCATTTCAGTCATTAAGAGCCCAATTCGTGACCCTGGAGTTGGACCTCAGCCTCTCCGCAGTGCTGTTCCTGCTTTCCTGGGTACCTTTCCACAGATATTTACCAGCCTGGCTCCCTCCCTCACTTCATTCATGTCTCTGCTCTGTTGTCACCTTGTCAGAGGGAGCGTCCCTGACCAACTAACTAAAACTGCCCCTCCCATCTCTAGGTAGCCCTTTCCTCTGCTTTATTTGTCCCACGGCACTACCTGGCATTATATTTAAGGTTGCCAGATAAAATACATGCCATCTTTGGAACCTACTTACACTGAAAAATTATTCATGTTCATCTGAAATTCAGGTTTAACTGGGCATCTTGTATTTTTATTTGCTAAATCTGGAACCCATAATTAATATTGCATCTTTCATTCCTTCCCCCTCCCACATGAACGCAAATTCCATGAAGCAAAGACGTGGGCTGTTGGATTCACTGCTCTAAATCCCCAGCATCTCGTGTTCTGGAGTCCTGTCAGGCTGGGCACACAGTAGGTGCTCACAAGGGTTCAGGAATAAAAGAAGAAAACACACACAGCAGTACAGCACCAACTGAGGACTCAGCGCTAACAGGGCAATGTGTGCCGCATTCCAATCTGGCTTCCACTGTCTCCTTGGAAAATTTTCAATTGTAACGGGGATTCCAAAGATGAAAACGTTTGCATTCTGGTCCAGATACTGGATTAAGACCACCAGTACATACCAAACTGCCAAACCTCAGTCAAAGGACAGCTTACAAATCCTACTGATACGAATCAGAATTGAGCCATAAATTTGGCAGTAAAAACAAAACCCTTATTCTTTTTTTAAACAACCCCTATCCATTTTTTGTCTTGCCAAGTATTCCCTAACTACAATCACCGGATTTCCTTCCCCAACTGCATTCACCACACTCTTACTCTTCCATGGCACTCTTGTTCCCATAAGCTACAAAACAAAACTACAGCCATCAGATATTGTCCTCGACAGCTCGTCTTTAAAATACTTGGACGTGTCGAGGGTAATAGTTTGGGCAGCTTCATTGGATGTTCTGACAACTGAGTATTGTTAGTTTTGACTCGGTTACTTAGAGAAGACTTTGTAATTCTCTCCCAATCTCTCATGTGTATTTACTCAGCTAAGTAACTCTTGTGACCCATGGCATTCCTCTTAGGGGTCTTTTCCAGCGGCAGGAAGCCAGAAAGGCGGGTGAAGCTCAGAAAACACACCTTTTCCATCCAGCAACAAAAAATAACTTTCTTGCCATGTTTGAACTTTAAAGACTTTTCACCCAGAAGGAAGCCAACTTTTCTTTTTCTTCTGCCTGTCCCACATCCCACCCACCTGGAAAGAAAAACAAAAAACAAAAAACTGGAAAACACCTACCTTTGTACAAGTAAGTTGCCATGTGTGAGTTTTTTTTCCTTGCTAGTTCCTTCAAGCTTTGCTGTGCCTTTGCCCTAGCGCGTAATTGTGAACAATGTATATCTTGAAGAAAACAACTAAATACCAACAATACAGTGGAGGGATCCAGGAAGAAAGTGAGGTTAACTGGGACAGATTGCTGCTGAAAACCTGCCCAGAAAATTTCAAACATCTAAGAAACAACCCCATAAAAAAAAGTCAAAACAGGTGGAAGACCTAGATGGCCAGGCAGCTTGGAGCTGAGGTTTATAGAAAAAGAGACCGTGCACTGGGCTGTTTTGCATTGGGTCTCTTGTAAATCTGCTATGTTCTGTCCAATGCAACATTATTTCTAAAGTTCATAAAATGTTCTCCTGCCTTCATGGGCAAGCAGTATTCCCAATAGAGCCTTTTTTTTTTTTTGGAGGGAGGAGGTAATTAGATTTACTTCTTTTTTTAATGGAGGTACGGGGGAATTAACCCAGGACCTTGCACTCTACCACTAAGCTATACCCTCCCCGCCCCAAACAGAACCTTTATGCTCTCAATAACTGTATCAGAATACAGTGATGATTTTTGCGTGCTTTGAGTGCACGGGACTTTGACCCTCTGCCCTCAATGACCCCAGTCTGCTATAGTTCTTCTGGTTCTTGCATATGTTTCACCTGGTACTTCTTCGACTTTCCCTGAGCTGCCAGGAGTTGCTTCTGCAACTTCCAGCAGCCCCCTTCCTAATCAACTATTGAAAGCAAGTTTGTTAGAATCATGGCTAAGACAAGAGGAGGAGCTCCAAGTTCCTGCAGTTTCCATCTTCTGGCAGCGGGTCAGCTCCCTCTCCTCCCCTCACATTCCTCAGGTAGGGTTTTCAGAAAGCTGGCTTTGCAGGACCCTGGCTTCCTGGTGGGGAGCTGTAGTAGCAAAGATAATACCCAACACTTACGGAGAACTTATTTTCTGCCAGGTAGCATTCTGTACACACTATCTCATTTAACCCACATTCTCACGCACACCCGTGAGTCGAGCCCTGGGATTATCTCATTTTACAAATGAGGCTAGGTAACTTCCCCCCAAAAAGCACGCAGCCTTTAACGATGGAGTCAGCACTCACTCCCAGGCAGTCTGGCGCCATGCTCTACTGAGCACTACTCCGTACTCCAAGGGGAGTCCAAGCTTGAAAGCACCGAGTCATTTTCTCAAGCTTGTGGACCCCTGTCTCCTAAACACCCACAGTGCTCAGGATAAAATTCAACTCCCTTATGTGGTTTACACAGCCATCCAAAATCCAATCCTTGCTTACCTCTCCTGCCTCTTCTCAGGCCCAAATCCCCGGGCAAGGTAAACGTCCATAGTTACTCAGGGTCACATTGTGGGAAGGTCTTTTTTGCCCTGAGGGTCTTTGCACTGGATCACTGAGGTTCTCCACCGCGGGCTGGCTAACTTTTAACTCATCATTCACATCATAGCTCAGTGCCCACTTCCTCTGGGGAGCCTCGGAGAGCCCGTCACTGACACTGGCCCTCTCGCTAAGCGCTCCAGTAACACCCTGTATTTCCAATGGCTGCATTTTTCCCACAGCACTGGGGTTGCTTGTTTGTCTCTATTCCTCAAGGACTGGAGGCTCCAAGGGGACAGGACCCCATGCCTGGTTCACCATTATGTCCCCAAGGAGTAGCAAAGTGCCTGCACAAGGCAAGAATCCCAATAATCAAAGGTAATTATTTATTCATTCACTCATTCGACACATTTATTGAATGTCTACTCTCCACCATACACTGTGCACTATGGTACTCAAGTTTTTCTCATTCAATCCTTCTTCAAGGATGACTTCATAACAATTTACGGAACAACCCAGTTTATAGATTAGGAAAATAAGATGCAGGTTGTTTAAAAAAAAAAAAAGAAAAAAATTGCCTAAGGTCCCAGTAGATACCAGGATGGAGGAATGAATAGGGCCTGGTGCGGGTGGGAGGTAACTAGACTAGAATACCCCTGAAAGAACTCGAAAATAGGGTTAAAAGTCCTCCTTTGAGGTGAACTATTTTTTTAAAAAATCTAACATGAAAGGCCTGGGATAGGCAAAGTCTTAAGAGACAAAGTCGGCCAAGGGCAGACTAGACGTTAACCTAGTTGAATGTATTAGCATATCTAAAGAAAGAATGTGTCAATCACAGGAGGGGGTTGGTTAGTTTAGAACCTGGGGGGAATAAACTCAAGTCACAATCCTGCTTCGACAGCGCCCGACCCAGAACCTTCCCCGGCGGGAGGTGCCACCTCTCCTGGCAGGTGGAACCCAGCGCGGAGAGGATGCACCAGGCGACTGAATCACCCGCTTACCTCCCCCGCTCTGGTTCCCGCCCAGCCCGCACTCCGCCTGCAATTCCGCTTCCGCCTGCAGGGAGAGGCTAATAATAGCTCCCACGTGTGGGTCTGCAGCCTGTGCTAGGCGCCTTGCAACACTCCTTGTTGCATCTTGGCCTTACACAGCTCATCTTCCAGCTGGAACCCAACCTAGAGGGCTTGCCCGAGGTCAAACTGCAGGCAATCGAAAAAGAAAAGAGCTGGGATTTGGACCCAGGCTCGCCCAGCTCTGGGGTGCAAGATCACCTCGCCTCTCCTTGGCTGGTGGTACCGCCCACACGGGCATGCCCGGACCAGGGAGAGCTCTCTTTCTCTTTGTAGAACATAACTGAGTTGGCATTCTGGCCTACGTCCTTGCCTGGTGCGGGACTGATTCCGTGTGTGTGTGTGTGTGTGTGTGTCTTTCCTCAGAATCGAATCCATCGCAATTTGTTGAAGTGGAGCCTTCTACACTTTTTCGCAGCCCGCCTCCTTCGCCCTGGCTCCTCCCTGACCTTCGAACAGCCCAGGAACACACAAACGCACCCATCCGTCTGCCCCTTACCTGCCTCCTACCCTCCTGCAATCTACTCCTTCAAAACAACCACCATCATTTATGAGCACCTGGAATTCTGCTAGGGACTGAAGGTAAAAGAAATAAATGGGTGCTTTCCTCAAACCAGTGAAAAAAACAAGCCTTTTAACATCTCAACTGCTAGATTTTTGCGAATGAAAGGGGCAATCAATTAGCAATTATGGCAGGACAATAGCAATAACTAAGCACTACCCGGCCAAGGGGCGGTATATTCATCTCACAGGCACTCGGGAGACGCTCCTAGACCCTTGGCTCAGCCATTCTGTAGCTGCGAGACCTTGGAAAAGTCACTTAACCATCCTAAAACTCAGTTTCAAAATCTGCATAAAAGAGCCCCTACCCGGTTCGGGCGCAGAGAAGGTTTAGCAAAAACGGCAAACCCCTTTAGCCTATGAGTGGACAGGCACAGTGCGTGACTTTAGGCGTTTCCCCCTCGATCTATACAGACAGGACTGCGGGGATAAGAGAGCAGTACAGTGAGGAAAAATACGTGCGGAAACCTTGTGACCTGTATCGTTCATCCCCTTCTCTCTGCTCTCACTCTCCTCTCCCGGGCTCTGCAAACACGCGCCAATGCCTCATTAAAGACCGAAAGCCGTCCCATTAGGTCCAAATGCATGGAAACATATTCATGATTATTCAAATGATCCCCTCATAATATAATCAGTGCCGCCATCATAAATATTCATTTCGCTGTGCTAATCACTATGTAATCTCACAAGAGGGTGTGCCTCAGTAATCCTCTCCCTTTTGCCCTCTTCTCCCTCCTCCTTTTGTCTGATACTCTTTTCTCCACGCCTAAAGCCTCCTAAGGTCTTCCTAGGTCTTCACTCTCTCATTCCAGGTAAAGGTATTTCCAGCTCTGATCTAAAACTATCTTTATTTACCTCTATCTGAAAATTATTCTACTGGAAGGTTGTCCTTTTTCTGTACAGTATTTCTGACCAAGTCCCAGTAGCTCTAGATTCTTAGGCATACTTCCTTGATAAGCCCAGCAAAGGATAAGAGCCGCTCCCCGTCATGGTATAAATGCGCATCCTGGGCAGAGCAGTGTGCTGGAGCTGGAGGACCACCCAGGAGAGTAACACCTTTCAGTCTGGTGCAGGATTAAGACCAAGGAAACAACGCTCTGTAACAACAGAGGGGAAGGAAATAAGCACAAAAGAAATACAAGGCAACATCTAGCACCCCCGTGGGAGCAGCTGGGGGGTGGCCGGTGCCAGGGGGAGCCTGGGGATGAGAGAGGGCAACTCGGGGCTGAGTGCGGCATTCAGAGTCTCCATTCCAGCTATGTTCCTGGACAATTACACTCCTGAACTTTTATCCTTATCACGGTTATCTGTCTCTCCTAACATGACCATCTGTTATTGATTGCAGCAGGCAGAGTTAGAAATCAGCATGAATTTAAGCAAGGTGGAACATGAGGAAGATCCCTGTAAGACTGAGAATTCAGTGGATGTCAGTCCTTTAAGTCAAGTGCCCAAGGAGCTTGTCTCCAGTCACTAGGACTTGGCACAGTGGGAGGGAAGAGCCTTAATTCACGCAAAGAAAGGCAAATGGTAAAGTCCGTAGGGAGCAGAACACGGGGTGGGTCCCATCACAATCCGTTTAGGGTAGTATCCAGAATGGGGCCCGGATAGTCTATTTGTGCATTTGATGGTAGGGAAATGTCTAAGCTATGTCTATCCTTTGATGAAGAAAGACACAAGAGAAGAGGACTGTTTTTTATCGGTAAGGACTTCGGAAATGCTAGAATGGAAATAGAAATAATTAAAGGGGAAAAAACAGATAATAGCAGGTAACACAATTTCTAGGCCCAGAGGTTGTAAAACATGTGGGTATTCTATATCGTTTGCTACTCTGTAAGTCATAGGGAGATCACACTGTCTGTCGTCTTTAGTTTTATATGAGAGCCATTTTACATTTCAGGCTTTTTAGGGGTATAAGGAACACCCACTGTTGCTTACAACTTGAATAAGAAACATTCTTCTTTTCAAATGAGAAGCAAATTGCTCCTAAGTACCAAAAATGCATAGGATCAAAATGCATTGAAAATCGTTTCCAAAGCAATACTTTTCAGTAATTTTATTTGTCTTCTTAAAGACATGAAAATAAGATAGCTTGTCAAAGAAAGCCTTGTTTCTCGAAAGGCGAACACAGAGAGCACTGCCACCACAGAAAAGGGATGCAGGGTGACAAAAACCATTATCAATTTTTCATGGTTGATTTGTTAGTAGTTTCAAGGAGATAAATAATATTACTTTCCAATCCAAAGAGGTCTCACACCTGAGATTTGCAACATTATTTCTAAAATCAACATAGTTTCCTCTTCCTAGGATTTGTGGCAAAAACCGGGGAGTCCCTGGTTTGATTTAATGAGATTTACACAAAGGGACTTGTCAGTAACCACAGAAACAGGGCAGGGTTTTCCTAATGATTGTGCTTGAATTGTGTTCCAGTCTGAAAAGAGCCTTTTTAATTATAGGGTTTTGGGGGTGGGGTGAGCAGGGTTGGGAGAATGGGAGTGGGGGATTGGATGTAGTTTTTCATGGTGGCAGACTGAAAAGTCTTTTATCTGTTTAAAAGGATAGCAGGTGGGCTCCACTAACAAGTATTAACCCCAGGACTTGGCTTAACCCTGGAGAAAATGTTTTCCATTTTCAACCCTACGTGTTTGCTGCCTCTAGACTTCTCTAAGCTATTTATTTTTTTATTGAAGTATAGTTGATTTACAATATTGTGTTAGTTTCAGGTGTACAGCAAAGTGATTTGGTTATACATGTATATAATATATTCTTTTTTGATTCTTTGCCATTATTACAAGATATTGACTATAGTTTTTACAAGATATTGACCGTAGTTTTTACAAGACATTGAATATAGTTTCCTGCGCTATACAGTAGGTCCTTATTGTCTGTGTGTTTTATATATGGTAATATGTGCCTGTTAATCCCATACTCCTAATTTATCCATCCCCACCTCTTCACTTTAAATTGCAAGCTCTTGAAATAGAGCTTAGCAGGCCTTTGGAAGTGGCAGAAAAGTTCAGACAAGGACAATTTATCAGGTTTGAGATACTTCTGCACAACAGAGTTCTGTGGGCGGTCAGGCTCAAAATCACCAGGTCCCTGGCAAGGTGACCTGAGGGGCTCTGAAGCTTAGGACTGGGCCTCCTGGTTTAATAGATGGGAGCGGGATTTTTGACAATGTTAGGTCATTCCAGCCCATCTGCATTTCTCTAGTTCAGTTTCTCTTCTGAAGCCCAAATTCATTCTAGCAAGTGGAACTCACCCAGGCAAGAAGCAAACTGGCTTTCACCCTCAAACCTGTCCACCTTGTGACTGGAAGATCACAGCTGCCACTGCAGATACGGGATCACCATTAAGGGGAGAAGCCTTAGATTTGCTGTCTCTGTCCCTTTTCATCAGAAAAGGAAAAGCTTTCCCAGAAACCTCCCAGCAGATTTCTCCTTACCTGGCACTGTCCTGAACAGTGTTAATGTGGCTAGCCATGCCGGCAAGAGAGCAGGGAAAGTGCTGAATTCGCTGACTACTCTGTCAACCTCTCTCTCCCCATCATTTGGTTCATTAGCAAAGAAGGCGGGGTGGATACTGAGAGGTACGTTAGTTAAGGGTGTGTGTCACACCTATTATTGGCCACACTGCCTGGTGTTAGATGATGCTAGTATTATCAGGTATACACCCATTTCCCTGATTCTGGCATTAGTTGGTTCCTCTGAACTTCCACCTTAGCTGGGCAGTAAAAAGACACCCCAAACCATATGTGATTCCAAAAGTGCGTGGCTGAAGACCTTACACGGCTGTTCCACCCAGTGTGTCCTTGGGTGGATCCTAGTAGTGTCATGAGTCATATAGCTGAATATGGAATGAACGGACTCATGGAATTGAATCAGTCAAGAAATTCAGTAATATCACAGGAGAGAGATGCTTCAAATGTCTTCTATTTTGAGCAGACATTTAGGAATTACATTGACAACCAGATCTAAATATGCATTCTCTGTGTATGCAAATAATCTATCTGAAAACTCCAAAGGTACCACTCAGTATGTGCATCACCTGGTCCTAACTGATGTGCCAGGAGGCACAGGGGGCAGGGGACTGTGGGGAGACTTTACGGAGGTTTCTGTGGGAAAGAATGAGCAAGGCAGGGTCAGCAGGTTTAGGATTGGCTAGTTTGAATAATGTCAGCAGGTTCGAGGGCAAAGGAAGTTTCCTTGGCCATCTGGTAGCTTCCCTAGGGTGGTTAGGGCAGATAGCTAGTGAGCCAGAGCATGAGAGCCCAGTGAAGGAGGTAGTTGGGGTCGGGGCTCTGGAATGATTAGTTTGCATTTGAAAAGTATGCTCACAGGTGTGTTCCTTAAGCTCTAGAAATAGAAAGGACAGTCCTACAGGATCAGCGAAGCCCCGCATATCAAAGCACCAGAAATACAGAAAATACAGCACAGGGAACGATATTCAGTATCTTGTAGGAACCCATGATGAAAAAGAATATGAAAAGGAATATATGTATGTTTATGTATGACCGAAACATTATGCTGTACACCAGAAATTGACACAACATTCTAAACTGACTGTACTTCAATTAAAAAATAATAATAATAAATAAATAATAAATTTTCAAAAAAGAAAAACACTGTTTCTGGAGCACTCTTCTAGTTATTAAATGGGGTGCCACTTGGTTAACAAGTCATTAAATAAAGCCAATTAGATCTTCAAGAGAAGAAAAAGAAATACAGAAAATATAGGGGAGGGTATAGCTCAAGTTGGTAAAGCGCGTGCTAATGCACGAGGTCCTGGGTTCAATCCCCAGGACCTCCTCCAAAGAGAAATAAACAAACAAACCTAATTACCTCCCCCTCATAAAAACAGCAAACAAGCAAAAAGAAATACAGAAAACACATCAGGTTTTAGAAGTTGAGATATTTCATTCAAGAGTTTCGGCTTGTGACTTCTCTGTATGAAAAGTAGAACGATCTTGCAAAGCAGGGCCCGTGTCTGGGCGTGGCCAGAACCGGCAACTGCTTGTTATAACCTATAATGAAAAGGAATATGAAAAAGAATGTACATATATATGTATAACTGAATCACTGTGCTGTGCACCAGGAACAACTAACACAGCATTGTTAAAGAAAAGCCCTTTGCCTTAGGGCCTTAGTGCCCTGCTGTTGGTCTCCATACACACCGTGTCCTCCATTTCTTTTGTTATGGAAACATCTTTGTCCTGGCCAAAGCTGTTACCCCATGAATGGTTCAAATTGAATTTGAGTGCCCACTGGGTATCATGCTAGGTGCTTGAAATAGATACAATTTAGTTATTATGATAAAAATATACGTAACATAAAATTAACATGTTTTAAGTGTACAATACAGTGGCATTAAGTACCTTCACAATGTTGTGCAACCTTCGCCAATATGCATTTCCAAAACTTTTTCATCAACCCGAACAAAAATTCTATACCCATTATATCCTAAACCCCCATCCCTGTTCCCTCCCCAGCCCCTGGTAACCTCTAGTCTACTTTCTGTCTCTATGAACTCGCCGAGGTACCTTATATAAATGGAATCATACAATGCTTGTCCTTTCGTGTCTGGCTTATCTCACCTAGCATAATGTTTCTAGGTCTCTCCATGTTGTAGCAGGGATCAGAATGTCATTCCTTTAAAAGGCTGAGTGATATTCCAAAGTAGGTATATACTACGTTTTGTTTATCCATTCATCTGTTGATAGACATTTGTGTTGTTTCTACCTTTTGGTGGTTGTGAATGATGCTGCTGTCAGTGTGGGTATATGATATCAGACTGAGTTCCTGATTTCAATTATGTTGGGTATACACCCAGCAGTGGAATTGCTGGGTCATATGGTACTTTTCTGTTTAACTCTTGTCACTCTGTTTCTCACAGTTTTCTTTTTATATTCCCACCAGCACTGAACAAGGATTCCCTTTCTCCACATCCTCATAAACACTTGTTATTTTCTGTCTTTTTTTTGTTTGTTTTTACAATAGTTACCATAATGGAGGGGAGGGTATAGCTCAAGTGGTAAAGTGCAAGCTTAGCATGCATGAGGCCCTGGGTCCAATCCCCAGTAACTCCTCTAAAATTAAATAAATAAATAAACCTAATTACCACCTCCTGAAAAAAAACCCAAAATAGTTACCCTAATGGGTGTGAAGGGGTATCTCACTGTGGTTTTGATTTGTATATCCCTAATGTAGAAATGATACATTACTCCTTAAAATAAATTCTATGAGATGCTATTCCCATTTTACAGATAAAGAAGTACAGATTTACAGGGGTCACACTGCCCTTAAGTGAGGGTGCCTGATTTAATTCAGGTTGTGTTGGTCTAATTCCAACTCTACTATGCTGAGTCCTATGTGCTTTGGAAAGTAATAGGTGCTTTGAATTTCAATAAACACAAACTAATTTAAGTTTTGAATCTAGCAATATGACCAGGGTTCAGAAAAGTAATGCCTTAATTCAATCTATTAGAATATTTCATAACCCAAAGCAGATTCACCGTGTCATTCTTACTTCTGCTAAATACGAAGCACTTGAGCCAAAGGCTGTGCTTATTTTGAGAGTGAATAAGTCTAGGAAAATTTACTGCCAATTTTGTTTTTAATGAAAGGAAATGGAATATTGGAATGTCCCAGAAGCCTTTCATAAGACAAAGGATTTTGAAACATTGGTGTTTCCTCCGTATTATTGGGTACACAGATAATAGCCTCATAATTGGATCCTGTGGAAGTTTTTGACAAGTGAAGACATTTCCTCGGGGTAAACACAACAGGCCTTTTTCCTAGACAGAAAAATAGTCTCCATTCAAGAAGAAAATCTCTTCTGTGGAAGCCTAAACTTCTACCTCACTAATGGTAAGCAAATTATTATAAAAATAAAATGGGCAGATATTACAGAAGGGTCCAACTCTCCTTCCCACCACCCTAATCCCACTCCCCAGAGATAACCACCATTTCTTGGGTCCCCTTTTATATAGTTTCTATGCAAATCAGGTGCATGCATATGAGTACGTACACACACACACACACACACACACTTGTGGAACCATATTACACACAGTGCTCTACAATTTGCTTTTCTATTTTAACTCTGTTAGTGACATCTTTCTGCGTTTTTCTATCCAGACAGTGGAGGATGCATAGCATGAATAGAACATGGTTTATTTAGCCATCCCCATGTTTACAGAATTCTAAGTTACTTTTAGCCTTTTCCATTACAAACAATATATATTCTTTTTTTAATTACATTTTGTATTGAGTTATAGTCACTTTACAATGCTGTGTCAATTTCCAGTACAGTACATATTCTTAAAGGGACCACTAGCACCTGGGGGAACCCCAAAGTAAGACACCTCCCTCTATGGCACCCAAATAAATATAATCCTAAGTAACCTGAATGCTTGCCGTGCAAAGACAGCTCAAAACTAGCTTCCCCTTCCATCCCATCCTACACAGAAATTCTGGAGTTGCCAATTTTTGAGGATCTGGTGAAAGTCTGCATAGTGGGAGGATGGGAGGTGGAGGGAGAGGGAGGAGGTGAAGATGATATCCAGGTTTTAGACTTGCAAGTTAGAAGGAGAGCAGTGCCATCCACTGAGCTGGGGGATGCTGAAGGGCTCCGTCTAGGGTAAAAATCATGAGTGTGCTACAGTCCTGGCAGTGCCTAACGCTAGGTCCCTCTTCCATCACAAATGTTTACTGCTTGGTTAAGCTACAGCCAGGATGGGCTACGTAATTTTTAGGGCCCAGAGCAAGATGAAAATGAGGGACCCTTGTTTAAAAATGGTTAAGAATTTCAAGATGGCGACTGCAGAGCATTCAACCAAGCATGGGACCCTTCTGGGTGTTGAGACCCTGTGCAATGAACTGCACAGGTCACACACCTGTGGAACCAGCCCCGGCTTGACTCTGGGAAGATAACAAGGAAGAAGATAAAGTCTGATTCTCATAAAGCTCATAAGCTCTGGGGGTCAGAGAGATGTAAAGTGGTTATAAAAATTATCCTTATCTTTAAGAGATACGTGCTCAAATATTTGTAGATGAAATGATATGATATCTGGGCTTTGCTTTAAAATAATCTTGAGGGAAGGGGGAAGTTGGTGGAGGGTATATTTAAAACACAGTTGCTCTGAGTTAATAATTGTTGAAGCCGATGAGACTACATGGGGTTCAACATATTATTCTTTATAGCTTGGTATATGTTTGATATTTTCTATAATTAAAGAAAATTCTTAAGAAAAAACAAGTAGTAACAATACCATATGAAAAATGCTGTTATAGAAGCTGGCATTTGGAGGTTATTTACGTAAATACCATATCTTGTTCAGCCTTGTTCAAGATTAAAAGTATTTTTGGAATTTATATATTCCAATTTGGAATTTGTGTATTTATATATACAGTCTCAAAAAAGAGCAGAATGATTTTTTTTCCCCTCATGTTTTATTGGGATATAATTAACATGTACTATGATTTGATACACATATATTTTGCAAAGTGATTACCACGAAAGGTTAGTTAACACCTCCATCACCTCACAGCTTGCTGCAATGGTGGTGAGAACATTTAAGATTTGCTCTCTGAGCAACTTTCAAGTATACAACACAGTACTGTTAACTTTAGTCATCATGCTGTGCATTAGGTCCTCCAAACTTACCATCTAATCATTGCAAGTTTGTACCCTTTGACTGACATCTCCCTATGTACTGCCCTCATACCATCCCCTCATAACCACCAGTCTACTCTGTTTCTATGGCTTCAGCTTCAGTTTCCACGGTAAGTCAGACACAAGATGACTTTTTTTTTAGTTTTTTTTTTTTTTGGAGGGGGAGGTAATTTGGTTTATTTAATATATATATATATATTTTTTTACCCAGGGGGAGGTAATTATGTTTATTTAGTTAGTTCATTTTTTGATGGAGGTGCTGGGAATTGAACCCAAGACCTCATGCATGCTAATCATGAACTCTACCACTGAGCTATACCCTGCCCCCCAGGATTAACTTTTTTGGTGGGGGAGGAGGTAGTTAGGTTTATTTATTTATTTATGTTTAGAAGGGGTACTGGGGATTAAACCTAGGACCTCATGCATGCTAAGCATGCACTTTACTACTTGCACTATATCCTCCTCCTTCAGGATGAATTTTTAAGAGACATTTTATTTCAGTTATCAATTGCTGTGAAACAATAACAAAACTAAGTGGCTTAGTTTTTTACGTCATCTGATTCTGAGGATTGACCGGGCAGTTCTGCTGGTTTCGCCTGGCTCCCTCCCATGGCTGTTGGATCAGCAGGGGCTGGGCGGTCCGAGATGGCCCCTGGACTGACCCAGCTGGAATGGCTGGGGGGGTGGGGGTGGCGGGCAGGGCCCCTCTCTCCAGGTGGTCTTCCAGCTCAGGCTTCTTCGCAGCAGGTTGGGCTCAGGGTTCTAAGAGAGCAAGAGCCGGAGCTGCCAGGCTCAGAAGTCACACAGCATCACTTCCAGTGCATTCCAGTGGCTAAAGCCAGTTACAAGGCTCCAACTCTTGATAGGGTGGCCCACAGAGGTCCTTAGCTCCACGTATTTAGTCTCCATGTTTGGGTAATGACGTCGACATTCTACGACACTAGATGCCTGCCTGGGCCTAAAATTGCTGAGGGGTCTCGCATACTGCACACCTGATCAGTGAGGCTCTGGGGAAGTCACTGTGGCTCAGATGAAGCTGTCCTGACATCACTGACCTGCCATTCCAGAAACACTTGTGATGGATACACGGTAGCCAATCTTCAAAATGTCATGTTTGACTTTTTTCTCAATGACAGTTGCTATAGACTAGATGTTTGTGTCCCTCTCAAATTCATATGTTGAAGCCTAACTCCCAATATGATGGTATCTGGAGGTGATGCCTTTGGGAGGTGATTAGGTCATGAGAGTAGAACCATCATGAATGGGATTAGTGCCCTTAGAAGAAGAGACTTAAGAAAGATAACTCTGCCAGGTGAGGACACAGCGAGAAGGCAGCTGTCTGCAAGCCAGGCAGAGGGCTCTTCCCAGGAACCTGCTGGCACCTTGATCTTGGGCTTCTAGCCTCTGGAACCATGAGAAGTATTCGTTGGTTGTTTAAGTCTCCTGGTCTATGGCATTTGTTACAGCAGCCTGGGCTGACTAAGGCAACGATCATTTTAAAAGACTTCGAAGAGCACATCTATTGTTTCTATTTAGACTCTTGGATAAAAGATGGTTTACCGTGGTTAGCGTGGCTGGAGTGTGGGGTCTCGCTGAGGATCAGGGGGCTGGGGAATGAGCCTGGGGAAGATTGTAATGCCTCACTTTGTTGCACATTCTCACCCTTTCCCCATGTGGTTCTAGTGGGGATTGCTTATCAAGGTACCCTGAATGCCTGGCCGACCAGGATCTGTTCACTAAGCCAAGAAATACAGTAGGAGATACTTTGATGGGCGTGGTTTCATATTAAAAAAACTGATATTAATACCTCGCTTAAGAGTCCACATGCTCTGAGGTGAGCTGAAACAGAAAAACTTGTGCATGTAACTATGAGAAGAGTATTATGGCACATAAAAAAAGAAGTTTTGGAAGGCATTGATTCAGGTCTACAGGAAGCCATATCAATCAATTCCTCCCTGAATCAAGTCAGGGCACTGGTGTTTGAAAATTTGTGCCTGTAGGATTTTAATTTATGGAGGTGACTGTATGATGACAGGGAGAGGCTAATGCCATGGAAAGAAGATTTTTATTACTGACATTTCCCAAGAGAAGAGGGCATGCCACACAGGGCCACAGGGGAAGCACCAGATTTTGGTCAGATGGAAGAAAGGGGAAGCTGAGGCCAGTGCCATTGATTGTGTTCTTAGTGGAAAAGACACGGCAGGGCAGAGTAAACAACTTAGGGATAGCTAGTCTGAATAATTCCAGCGGGCTTTGGCTATAGGAGTGGCTTTTAGTTGCTTGGTACCTGGCCCTGGGATGATTTAAGGTAGAGGAAATATTGACTTGGGGTGTCAGAGTTAGATAAAGAGGTCACTGGGGCTATCGACTTGAGATTGTTTGGTTTGCACATGAAAGGTGCTCTTTGGGGTAAGTCATTATTATCTTCAGGACTTTGCTTGTGCTGGGGAGGGCGGTCTCTCCCTGAATCTGTAAGGCCCCCCACAAGATGTCAAAACATCATAAGATACAGAAAATGAAAACATGATTAATACAGTCAGAGCGAGAACAAATGGAGCTTCCATCACCAGGAATAGGGCTTTGTCATCAAGTAGCACAGATTAGGGGTTGCTCTGTCTGGGGCAGCAATTTCTAAGCTTTCTTCTAATCGGAAGACGACATCGGATGACTTCAAAGGAGCAGGTGCTGGCATCAGGCCTGAGTTTAGTTACGCTTGTAGCCATGTGACTTGGAGAATTTTTAAATACTGTCTCCAAAGCTCAGTTTCTTCTCGTGCAAAATGGGTACAATAATATCTACACACTACTGTAGCGGGAGTTAAGCGAGATCACACGTGTGAAGTCTTGGCTCTGTATCTGGTCGGTAAGTGGTCAATGTTCCTTAGTCGTGTTGAAAGGGAAACTGAGGCATATTAAAATTTTGAAGAGTTTATTTGAGCAAAAATCTGTTTGAATGGGGCAGCACAAAACTGGAAGTGGCTGGGAGAACCCCACCGACAGGAGCTCGGGGAAACTTTATAGAGAAAAGGTGGAAACCAAGCAAGGAAATGATTGACTGGCTGCAGCTTGAAGCCAAGTTGGTTGCTTGTAATGGGTAGTCCTTCGGTTCTAGTTTTGTAAACTTGAGGCACTTCCAGGCTTAGGTGCTGGTTTGCTTACCCAGGCTGCTATGGCACTGGACACCTTGGTCTAATGGGCTCCCTGTTTAATTAATTTAACAGCTGTTATTACTGATATTATTATGAACAACAGTTTCTTTACACATTGATCTAGAAGTTCATCAAAAACAGGTAGTTTATTAATTCAGTACCTACTCTGTGGTAGCCACTGCTTTAGGCTCTGGAAACATCTAAGTGACCAAGCACGTCTGGAGTTCTCATTCCAGTCGGGGATACAGGCTGTAAACATGTAGACGAGTAAAGTGCAAGTAGGATACAGCTGACTGTCATGGGAAAAGCTCTGATTTTCTCCTTGTGTGATGGGAAGTGTGCTGAGGGCTTTCCATGCATTATCCTGTTTAATCCTCAGGACAACCGTATGAAGTGTTATTATATCCCCATTTTACAGATGAGGAAACACGCAAAGAAATTCTGCTAGTAAAGGCAGAAACAAGACTCTAACATGGCTATGTTGTGCTGTCTGCTGGGGTTTTTTTTGCTGTCATTTTTTTCATGTCTTAAAATTTTTTTATTATTTATTTTTCTGGGGAGGAGGAGGTAATTTGGTTATGTATTTATTTAACTTTTTTTTTTTTTAAATATGGAGGTACTGGGAATTGAACCCAGGACCTCATGCATGCTAAGCATGCACTCTACCACTGAGCTATCCCCTCCCTGCTGCTGTCCTTTTTAAATATAGCCTCCAGCTGATAGGAGTAAAATCATATAAATCAAGGAATCTTTAAAACGCAGCTTTTTGTAGTAATTTAGCACGCTCACGTTCTTAAACAAAGAACATTCCTGAAAGTACACTTTATCTAAATTAAGCCTATTCCTGGGAAAACTACTTAATCAGCTTCTGAGTCCCTGAAGTGGGAAGCTCTGAGTCAGCCTACGCTAATGTCTGGTTTAATCAGAGGTCTGTTTAGTTTATATTTGTCCTGCACTGAGGTGTTTTGGCAGAGGACTTGAGAAATCTCATACCTCACCGCTTGGTAACTTCTAAACTAGGAGCTGGAAAATATAAAGAAGGATGATTAACCGTTGAGAGTTTAGAAGGATACATCCAGAGACTTCCATAATGCCATAAATGTACATGCTCCACTCCAGCAAAACATTTCCCCATAAAATGTAATTACACGTTGGATGGTGTGCCATTTAGCAACATGGCGGACAAAGCCATGTCACGTGTACTTAGACCCTCTACTGAAGTTTACTCTATAGCTTAGCCCAAGTTATTCCCGTCCTTTTTCTTTTTCCACTAAGAATCACTACTTTCTGAAACATCCCCAATTTCTCTTCACTCCCAGGATGAGCACTTGGCTTTTTTTTCCCCCAAGACTATGAGTGTTTAATCTCTTTACACGAGTGATGGCATGTCTAATTACAAGTGGGGACTACCAAGACTGACAGAGACGTAGATGCTGGGAGGCTCCTTTACCAGCCATGACACGCACACACCCACCCTCCGTGAGCAAGGTTCAAATTTGTGGCTCAGCAAAGTTAGGAAGAACTACATGACATTTACATTTGAGCCACCACTTAACAGTTGAAATTATGAATGCCACAGTGCCAAGAATATAGTACATTACTTATTTTTGACTGTATAAGAAATGACTCCAAAACATAGTAGCTTAAAACAAAACCAAAGTCATTTAGTGTCTCTCTTGGCCTCTGTGGGTTAGGAATTTAGAATTTCCGCACAGCGGGGATAACTGCGCCCTGTTCCACAGCGTCTGGGCCTCAGCCGGAAGACTTGAAAGTCTGTGGGCCGAAATCATCTTTTGGCTTGTTTACTCCTGTGTCTGCGAGTTCACGCCCATGCTGCTGGCTGCTGGCTGGGGGCTAAGGGATGTTGGTCAGAACATCCACATGTGCTGTCTCCAGGTAGCCTGGGCTTCCTCAAAAGATGGTGATTGGGTTCTACGGGGGAAGCATTTTGAGAGAGAGAGCCAAGTGGATGCTGTAACTTTCTACTACCTAGGCTCAGAAGCCACAGGGCATTGCTTTGCCATGCTCCACCGATCGGGTGGCTGTCACCCAGATACAAGGGGTTTGAGAACCTGTTTCCCCTCGGTGGAAGGAGTGTCCATCCTATTGCATAAAGAGCATGTGACACGGGATAAACGTGTAGGTGTGGCTGTCTTTAGGAAATACCATCTGCCACAGAAGGAACTCCACAAATGCTTACAGACTCAATCTGTGAATGCTAAACACCTGCTCTCCCAGAAGTTACAATCCAGCTGATAAGTGGCATCCAGGGGTAGTCCAGATAGATCATGGGACTTTTTTTTGGACACATAACAAGCGTTTGTATCTCTTGGAGCCCCATGTGCACACACAGGTGAGATGTGTCCTCCGCTAACTCTGCCTGCTTGGCTCGTCCCCGATGGCCCTTCAGTCTGCATTTGGAGAAGTGCTGTGTTTGGGCCAAGTAGACTTACTGTCAAGCTGCAGCTCACTAATGATTGATTGATTGATTCCTCACTAGTTGTGTGATCTTGGACAAGTTAGCTAATCGCTCCAAACTCGTGTTTGCTCATAAAATGGGGGGATTGACCCAGTCAAGAAAAATTACCCAAAAACTTTGATATAAGGTAAAAGGATGACTTCCTGTCCTTTCAAAATCAGGTGGGAGTCCAAGTAGGACCTTGTCAGCCTCCCGGAAGAAGAATTCATTTTGCTGAACAATCCCCCAATGTCTGCCCCTGTGTCTGTGTTCCCAGGGCAAGCCACAGTCGCCCCAAGCCTCCCTGGGAGACCACCAAGACTCGCAGGTAAAAGAGGAGATCTGAAGAGCAGTGTGCTGTCTGATGCTGGAAGGAGGCGCGAGTGGTGGACAGAGTGAGCCTGGGCCTGCCAGTGTACACCAAGGAAAGATCATGTGAGGACGCAGAGAGAAGGCAACTGTCTGCTAGCCAGGAAAAGAGCCCTCGCCAATAACTGAGCTGGCTGAATCCCTGACATTGGACTTCTAATCCAAGAAATGTGAGAAAATAAATTTTTGCTATTTAAAAAAAAAAATTCATATGGGAGCATTGACTAGCCCAAGGCCCACCCAAAGTTTGTTTAAACCCCTAAGAGATATACTTCTGTTTCTGCTTCTATTTACTCATGACTAAGGCCCAGATTCCCTGAATATATATGTTACCTCGCAGATTTCCAGGACTAGTGAAGATAACGCCAAAGGTTATAGTTTTACTGCCTTATAAGACATTAATCAGTTTTGTCTGTAACTCAGGAAACTTATTTTAGGACACCTTTCCCGTCTGATTACCTAGACCTCTGTGCATTGAATTCTCTTTTGAAATCAGCTCTCTCATCCGCCTGGCACCCTCATTAGTTACATACATAACTGACATGTGTTCAGTCTATATTTGTCCGGGCGTCAGGTTTTTAACTTTTTGAAAATGATTCCTTTAGAGCCCAAAGTTCTCTTCATCATGAAGAAAAGTAGTAATTTGTGTCATAGCCATTCACTGGAGAAAGAGAGCTGAAGATGTTCAAGGAGACTTCCTAGAAAATGCTTTTTATAGAAAGACTTTCAGGAAAGGTCTTGACAGAGGTGGATAGTTACAGAACAGGCGGGGGAGGGCCTCTGTGCAGAAGAAGGACCAAGTAAGTGGAGAGGTCAACTGAACAAACCCGAAAGCCACGGTCTGGAGAGGGTCATAAATAACATTTTGAAGCTAGCCACATGAAAGGCTATTGATAACCTCAGTACTTCACCGTTGTAAATTATGAAGATGGCAACCAGCAGTTGTGATGCACTTAAATTGTATTCCTTTCTGTTTTGCACTTTTGTTGTTTTGCTTTTTCATCATGGAGGAATTAGAAATAGATTGCTTTAGTTTACAGTGAAGTCTTGCTCTGTCTGCTCGAGCCTGCCTGGGTGGCCTTTCACAAGGTTAGTTTAGAAAGGAAATGAGCTAGTGCTCTTGGCCATAAAGTTTTAATTTTTTTCCCCTGGGCTCTGCAGAGCAATCCCGTAAAGAAAGCCTGTGTCAATGGCAGGGGGCTTGGATTACCAGCTCGACTTGTCACATACATAAAAAAGAAGTCATTTTCTGGCTTTGAAATTTCTTTCAAACTCAGGAATTTTTTATTCTGTAAAGAACAATTAAGTACAACACTTGGAACCAATCAAGCCAACCCACTGCAGAAAGCCATGGAAAAAGGAATCTATTTAGAAATAAAGTCTTTGATTTCCCCTCCCCTTTTCCCTCCTTATTTGTCTGCTGGAATCTCTACTCTCAGATACTGCTTTTTTCTTTCTTCCAACTGTAGTAAGCTATACATAATATAAAATTTCCTATTTTGACCATTTGGAAACACACAGCTCAGTAGCGGTAAGTACATTCACATTGTGTAACCATCACCACCCTCTTTCTCTCTGCAGAGCTCTTTTCATCTTGCCAAACTGAAACTCTGTACCCATTAAATTACAACTCCCCATTCCCCCCCCACTCCCAGCACCTGGCAACCATCATTCTACTTTCTATCTCTATGAATCTGACTACTTTAGGTACTTCATGTAAGTGGAATCGTACAATCTTTGTCCTTTGGTGACAGGCTGATTTCACCTGGTATAATGTCCTCAAGGTTCCTCCACGTTGTGGCATGTGTCAGAATTTCCTTCCCTTTTAAGGCTGTTCCATTGTATGCATATACCACATTGTGTTTATCCATTCATCCACCCACGGATGCTTGAGTTGCATCCAGCTTTTTAGCTATTGTGAATACTGCTGCTGTGAGTATGGGTGTACAGATATTGGCACACAGCTTTTTAAATGACCAGTTTAAAAAAAAAAAAGATAGGCATCCAGGAGGCTGAAACAGGTTCAATACCCGCTCAGTCTCACAGGGACTTACGTGAAAACTTTTTTGTCTGGTCCGAATGCTAATCAGACTTCTGCTTGGTTTCACGAAAAGCGAAGTCATAAGCTGTGATACCATCTGAATGTAGCATTTCTGTTTACCCCAGATCAAATATTCATGGGGGTCAATTACTGGGTGTTTGGGGGGCAGCTATTGCTGTCCACTTAGCATATTTCCCAACTTCCCACACGCTTGTCGAGTATCAGACTGACTGGGCTGTGGCTGGCCACAGGAGGTGGGCAGGTGATAAAGGCAAACCAATCAGGTTCCTTTTCCTGGGGATTTGAATCATCTGCCAACAAGATCTCCAATAGAAGCTCCTTCTGAGCCTCTGCCACTGTGCTTCCCAGATCTGCCCTGGTTCCTGCTTTCATTTCTGTGAGCTGCCCAGGATCATTCAAGTAACCTCCTCCGTTTTGCCTTATAAGTTCATGAGTCAATTTCTATTGCTTTCTATCAAAAAACCTCCACTGATACACTGTTCAAAGACTGATGCTTGAATTTCTTCCAGAAATACAGCAATACCATAAAACTCATTTGACAGGAAAATGACCTCTTTTATTATGGTCCATTTCTCTCAGCAGGTCCTGAGAGCTATTTTTAAAACATGTCGTAATGGAAAGAAAATCTTTTTCCCTCTGTATCTTCAGGTCTCTGTTTTTGTGTTTATTTCTGACTCTGTCTGTGTTTGTCTGTCTGTCTGTCTGTCTCAGAGGAGGACGAGAAAGGAGGAGTAAAGAAGGAAGCAGAAGACGTGACTCCTATGGAGCAGAAACTTCAATTGTATAAAAATGTGGAAACTTCCAGAACCATATCTGGGTTTGGCTCCTAGGAACGCCCACCTTTGTAGGAGAAGAGTGTGTTTCTAATGCAGTGCTTGATTTGCTGTCTTCAGCTTCTGGCAAAGTAAAGATTCACTTGGGTTGGAAAGTTATTCCCTTCAGAGTGAGAATAATTATGTCTGCATTTTCAGTTATTTGCTTTTGTGTTTTCTTAAATGAGAGAGTTCCTCCAGAGTCAGAAATTCTCCAAGTGCTCGAAAGACTTCTCATCTCAGCTGCAGCTCTGTCTGTGAGCTCTTTCTTCTGAAGAATGGCTCTAGGATGCTCTTCTACAAAACATTTTAAAATGTGGTCTTGGTCTCTTTTTTTTTTCCTGAACCACATCAAAGAGCACATATTGTTTCCTCTCTGAGAACAGAACTCTTTAATGACAAGAAAGAACAAGAAATGAAGCGGCCAGCCATCCCTATTAGAAGAGGTACCAGTTACCCTTACTGTGAAAAACGATCCCATTTCTAGTCACGTTTTGAAATGTAAGGTGCTTCTGCTCTTAAGGAGCTGAGGCAGGCTGGGGAGAAAGAAATTTTAACCAATAATAAACATAATCCATGCTGTACACCAGAAATTGTAAACTGACTACGCTTTGATAAATATATATATATATTTAAGTGGATAGACACTGAAACAAAACTAAAGAAAACAAACCACAAAGGCATTTCTTAGAATGTGAGCCAGGTACTTAATTGGTGTAACTTTTCCAAAGAATTCCAGAAGTAATTCTTAGCTTCTTGAGTTGATGAATCAAAAGTTGTAAATAGGAAATTATCTCTGGAAGCTTACTGCACACTATTTTGTTGAATGAATGAATGAATGAATGAATGAATAAATAAATAAATAAATAAATAAATAAATAAATACATAGTTTCGAGGGAAAAAAGTAACCATAATCCAAAGTGATGAAGGCTCCAGTAGAGATATGCACTGAGTATTTTGTTTTCTTAAATATTTGCAATTCCCTGCACCTTATGAAGATGTGTAAGTAGGGAAATTCATGGGTAGGGAATTTCAAGTGTACTGACATCATGTGTTTTCCTACCTGAGACAGGTACAACGGGGTTTGGTAAGTATGGAAAGGGACATATAGACAAGGAGCAGGGGTGTTACCTCTGCCCCAGAGTATCTTCCCAATTCATCCATTAGACCATCAATGCTGACAGGATCTCTGTGCTTATAAATATGAATTAGATTAAGTTTATCAGGACTCCAGTGCAATTTCTTCTTCTCGCCTTTTTTCTGGTAATTCTAAATTCAGGCGCTTACTCTGTGGTGCATTCTTAACAATTCATTTCAGTTTAGCTAATAAAGTGTCTCTTTATTCGAGGCACTGTGCTGGGTGGGCACTGGGAACTGAAACTGAGCAAGACATTGTCTTGTAGCAGGAGAGACGGGCAATTAACCAGAATTCAACGTGCAGAATATGACGCTCTAAGTGTTCACTCTGCCCATGTCCTCCTTCTGAGCAAACAGCCAGTTTTTAATGCAGAGGTCATCCAAGGTACCAGCAAACACGTCTGATGTCCTGAGGAGGGAGTGATTAATTTAGAGCAGAGAGAGTTTGGGGTAGAGGTTAGTGTGGGATCAACCAAGGTGATATTTGAATTTGGACTGAGGAGTGTGCAATTTCATAAAGACATACTACAAAGAATGAAAAATATTTGTAAGAATTTGGAGGTATGTGTGCACATGGAGAACTGGAGTCATGAAAAACGACTATTGAATATTATCTAAGGGTTGCGGGGAGCAGAGAGTTGGAGATAAGGAAAGCTGGACAAGTAGGGGTCAGAATGTGAAATGAATTTGGACTTACCCCCTATTGCAATGAGGATCATCAATGCTTTGTAGGCATGGGACAACCTGAGAGATAAAGTCCTCGTTCAGTCTGGGTGGTGGGCGGTGGGCGGCGGATACCCAAATCCGCGCATGCTCAAGTTCTGTAGTTGGCCTCCCCATATCCGCGGCTTGCTATTCGCGGTTCCAATCTGCAGATTCAACCAGCCGCGGATCGGTTACTTACCGTCCCAGGTTGGTTGAATCTGCTGATGCCGATCCCAAGACTGTATGCTTTTGAAAGAAAAGTCCAGTCTCAATAACAAGGAAGGAATGTAGTTTGTAGCTATGAGGTACGAGGAGGCAAGGTTAAAGGCTGGACGACCAGTTGAGCTATTGCAATAGTTTTGAGGTCCTGACTCGGAGGTTCAGAAGTGGGACGCGATCAAGAGAATCAACTGGACGTGGCAGAACTGTGCGCGGTGATCAGTGTTCACTTCTCGAGTGTGGAGCTGTGATGACCACAGAGACGACCGAGCTGGAGAGCACTGGAGAAGGAGTAAGCTTGAGGGGGAAGGGCATTCTTCTGGTTTCGAGTCTGAAATGTTTGTGAAACCCCTAGAAGGCGAGGGTAGTCAGAAGTGGCATCGGTAGGTACGGAGCAGCGGGGAAGACCCCTTCTTTCTGAGGTGCTGCTCATTCTCACCTTGCACCTCCTCTGAACAGAGTTGCTTCTCTGCTCTGTCTGCTGACAGTAGGTTTCAAAAATAAAACAATAAATTTGAGAGGAAATGCTGACTTGATGGATGCAGGAAACTAGGAAGGAAACCGTGGAAAACAGACAAAAGCCGTAGACAGCCAAGCAGCGTGACTAGGTTTAGTAACTTATTGAACCAATTTTGGGCTGATGACCTTTGAGGTCTGGCTGCATTTCATTCTAGCTGATGACGCTGACTCTCAGGAGACGTTCAGGTTATGACTGGCATGCTCTGTTTAAGAAAACTGGGGCAGCAGGTGTCATATGTTGGAGAACTTTTTCGTTCAAAACAGCTATGTTCAAGGTTTGGCATTTAAAGGAATGGAGCAAAAAGTTTTTTTCTTAGGCTAATTATTGTGGTAAACAACCTAAAATTTACCATTTTTACCATTTTAAGTGTATATAGTTCATTGGCATTGTTACGGAAACGCCAGGCCAGCCAAGAAACAAGCACCACTCAGAGGGTTGGAGTACTCAGGTGTATTACGCCGGTGGTCTCAGAGGGGCTTCTGCTCCGAAGCTAAGAGCACCTCCAAGACGTGCGCATGAGGTTTTATAGGGTAAAGTACAAGCTAGGGGTATTCGGCCAATAGGCGTGGAACAGCTTTAGCAGCATCATTATCACAAAAGTGGAGGCAGGGAGGCAGCAAACCAACATTCCAAAGCCAGATATGTATCTTTGAAAACCCAGCTGGCTAGCAAAAAAAACATGAACAGCAAACCAATACTAATTAACTTAGATTTACAAGTTAGTCCAGCAGAACTCAGATCAGTATTCCGATACTTAGATTTGTGAGTTATCTTGTTAGCCCAGCCCAGCCTCTCCTTCACATTCCTAGACTTGTGAGTTATCTTGTTAGATCAGCCCGGCTTTTCCTTCACTGCATTAAGTACATTCACAGTGTTGAATAACCATCACCACTATTTCCAGAACTTTTTCATCATCCCAATCCAAAGCTTTGTACCTATTAAACAATAACTTTCCATTTCCTCTCTCCCTGTCCCTGTTTCCAGTTTCTGTCTCTTCAATTCTACTACTCTAGATAGCTCGTATAAATGGAATCATACAATATTGGTCTTTTGGGGACTGGCTTATTCACTTAGCATAATGTCTTCAGGCTTCATCCATGTTGTAGAATGTGTCAGAATTTCCTACATGAATAATAATTCTCTCTCTATCATAGGATATAAAATGTGTATAATAATTCTATATAAATATAGGTATCATTCATCCATTGATGGATGCCTGGGTTCCTTCCACCTTTTGACTGTGGTGAATAATGATGCTATGAACATGGGTGTGCAAATACCTCTTTTGAGTCTCTGCTTTCAGTTCTTTTGGATATATAACCAGAAGTGGGGTTGCTGGATTTTTAATTCTGTTTTTAATTTTCTGTGGAATTGTCATACTGTCTAAAATAAATCTTTTAATCTTCTTCTTTACTGAATTGCTCCCTGTCCTTTAAGGTCCTCATAGAGTTCTATCTATTCCAGGAGGTCTTCAGTGGTCTCCACTCTTTCTACTTGTTTTTTTGTGGGTTTTTTTGGTGGGGGGGGCGGTAATTAGATTTATTTATTTATTTACTTTGCTGGAGGTCCTGGGGATGGAACCCAGGACCTCCTGCATGCTAAGCACTCTCTACCACTGAGCTGTGCCCTGCCGCCCGCCACTCTTTATACTTGTATTCTTTGTGCACACAATTTGGCATCTGACTGAATACTCCCCTGTGGTATCTGATCTTGCTCCCCAGTGGGTTAGTTGTAGATCCCAGTTTAGCCCCCAGTTTACAATCAGGTCAAGTTCAGGAGTGTCCTCCTTCCCCACTGTGTGTAGTGCAGAGACAAGGATATGGCAGATACTCAGGAAAAAACACCGATTGAGTCTCTGAAGTACCTCTAGAAGGAAGCCTTATGTCTTCATCTCTCGTATTTTAGGGGCTTGGCTGGACAGCCAAGTTATTTTGCAAGAGAACCCAAGACAAGCTCCTGCACAAAGTGGGAGGTGGAAATGGCAGGGGCTGGGACAAAAGGATTGGGGTGGGGTTGACACTGGCATTGAGCAGTAAATGACACAAAACTGAATTTTAATCTTGGCCTTATTGCCTGCTCATGTGGCTTTGCAGCCTTGCACGAGTGATTAACTTCTCTGAGTCTTAGTTGTCCATCAGCAAAATGAGGCTGCCGCGATACCACTTTACAAGCGCTCTGTCTCTGTCTCTCTCTCCCTCTCTTGGCAGTGTTGGTGTTTTACAAAAATGTCGGTATTGTTTTGATTCAGGGATGATGATGCCAAAAGGTGCGGAGATGACTGCCATTGAGGAGAGAGTTTGTT
The DNA here is from genome assembly GCF_048773025.1 of Camelus bactrianus. NCBI lineage: Eukaryota > Metazoa > Chordata > Mammalia > Artiodactyla > Camelidae > Camelus > Camelus bactrianus. Next base: position 17,611,519 of record NC_133568.1, on the reverse strand, counting down.
ACTCAGATTGCCTTGAAACAGGAGGCACATGACTCCTTGCAGGGCCACAGGGGAAGCGCCAGGGTTGGGCAGGAAGCAGAAAGGGTGAGGGGGGAGCGTGGATGAGAGCCTATGCTGTGGCTTTCCCGGGAAGGGATGGTGGCTGCAGGGTAGGCAGGGCAGACAGGTTTAGGACTAGCTAGTCTGGACAATTTCCATGGGCTCCGTAACCTACCCTAGGGGCTGTCTCTAGTCATTTGGTACCTGGCCTAGGAATGATTAGGGCAGAGAAATATTGCCTCCTGTGTGTGAGAGCCACTTGGGGGAGGTGCTTTGATATAGGCTTTGGGTTGGTTAGTTTGCATATGAAGGGAGCCCTCCCGGGTGGGTAGTTTGCAGTCTCTAAGAAGTGGCTGCCCTGGGAGGGGCGGTCTCTCCCCAGCCCGCAAGCCTCAGGTGCTAGAGCATGAAGAATACAGAAGATTAGAAAATACAGTGTAATGCAGTAGGTGTGTGAGGAATGCAGACTGGCTGTCAAATATAGAGCTCACGATTCCCATGCTCCCGGGGCTCTCGGCCCACACCTGCCCCGATGCTAAGGAACCACTTAATCTACCGGCTGGAGAATAATAGTCATTAGGAAAATAACCTTTCTTTCCCCAAGTTCCCCAAGGATTCTGACTTTGCTGGGTCCTGTCTTTTCTGAGCTCCCTTTACACAGAAAGGTTTTTAAAGTCCTGAAGATAAATTTCCCTGAGAGGTTAAGAAAATGACCTCGATGGGGAGAAAGTGAAACCCTGGCTTCAAGGCAGGATGGCTCCCTTCCAAAGAGGAAAAGAGAAAATTGACAAGAATACTCAAAAACATCATCCTATTTTCAAATGAGGGTTACAGCTCAGCTGTAAGACTTCACTGAAGTCTAATCTTGAAAAAAGACTTTGAAATAATAAACCTGGCTCCAAATTAGGAACGCCTGCAAATGTAGTAATTTCTACCTAAGAGGCTTTGTGTCCAAACATGTCATTTGAGAGCCCGGCAGACAAAGGAGAACGGCCTGGAAACAAGGCCACCATTCAGGCCGGCAGCCCCCGGGCATTGGATTCCCTCCCTGGGCTCCAAAGCATTTTCCAGCACATCAGGCACCAGCTTCAAACCTGGTGGGAAGCAAATCTAAGTGTCTCTTTTAGTAAAAAACAAAGAGAATGCTGTATTTCACAAAAGAAAGGAATCCTACCACTCTTAGATTGGCAGACCTGGAGCCCTAACTGACAGTAGGCTTGAATTTTATACTGAATTTTAAAGCCACCTTTGGGCTGGCAAAGCTTGCTCAAGGGGCAATGCCCCAGATCCTCTGCTGAGCACCTTCAACTGCCTAGAAGAAAATATCGATTCATATTTATCTTTGTGTTCCTGAGGATATGTAAATGAAGGAATGATCCTCTAACCAGAAGGCAGCTTTGTGGGACTGACCTAAAGAATAATAGATTAGAAAAGCTTAGGTGACTCAAATTCACCAGTTCATTCTTTCACTCACTCATGCATTCAGCTAAAAGATAAAGACCGATTGCTACCCTGTGCCAGGCACCTGAGACATAATTAGCCTCGTGGTTAATAGTGAAGGAATAGTTAACAGGAAGGGAAATAGTGGCATCTTTAGGGGGTGGAGAGTGGCAACTCTCATACCTGTAGGTGGAGGAGGAGAAAAAAGACTTTCAGGAGCTGCAGAAGAGAGGAGAAGGGAAGGATGGGACCATGGGCACAGGGCAAAGAACACAGCAATGGGTAACAGGGTATCAGATCAGGGAGCGAGACATCTCTGGTCACAGAAAGAAAACAAAAGAAAAGACTAAGAAACTGAATTTTGAAAAGTGAGTGGAAACATTTAGCTGTCAAGCAAGGACCCCGATCCAGCCCAGGTCTAAACTCTAGGGGGTGAGGTTGGGGAGGAGAAATGGGCGTCTTTTAAGGGTGAGAGACCACGAGCCATCTTGGTCCCAATTTAGGAGAGCAAAGTCTCTGAGTGTGACTGATGAGCTTGTTGGTTACCTAAGCCCTGGCTTGCTAGATGTGATCAGCTGTGGGCGTTGGGGACATCCCGCTCCCTCTGCCATGTATGCGAGGTGCCCAGATTGGGGTTGTGGCTCTTAGTAAGGTCGACATAGTTGTCAGCAGGTGGGGAGGCCAGGTCAGCATTTGTCATGCTTAGGATGGGGGACAGAAACTGTACGGGTGGCGATCCCACTACCTCCAACAGTCCTTGGTCGTGGGTATATTCTGAGCCCCTTGTGGTAGGAGAAATCCCCTAAGATTTCCTGTCCTAGTCCCAGGGTCTGGGACTATGATGCAATACCATGCCCTAACTGTGTTACATTACATGGCAAAAGGGATTTTGCAGGTGTCATTAAGGTGACTAGCCAGTGACTTAGAGTTAACAAGGAGTCATTTGAGTGAGGCTAGTTGAATCACATGAGCACATTAAAATCAGAGTTTTATCTGGCTGAGAGCAAGAGGGGGAATCAGAGAGACTGAAAACGTAAGAAGGACTTGATGCACCTTTGCTAGCTTGAAGATAAAGGGTGTCACGTGCAAGGACAAAAGAGCAGCCTCTGGGAGCAAACAGTGACGCCTAGGTGACAGCCCCCAAGGAAACAGGCACTTTAGTCTTACAGCTGCAAGAAGCTGAATTTTGCCAACAACCTGAATGAACTTGGAAGTGACTTCTTCCCCAGAGCCCAGCCCAGCTGACACCTTGTGTTCAGCCTTGCGATACCCAGAGCAGAGAACCCCACTGAGCCTAACCTGTAGACATGTGAGTTAACAGATAGATGCTGTTCTTAGTGGCTAAGTGTGTGGCATTTGTTCTGCAGCAATGGAAACTGCTACAACCTTGTGAGTGTCAGACATTGGGCTGGATGGCATAGAGACATAGTTGCCCCCTTCGGAATCACCTTGTGGGGACAACAAATGCAGGCTGGTGCAGAGAAATACAGGATTCAGGAGGGGCATGGAAAATTGTGGAAAAATCACTGCTGAGATGCTCTGAGAAGAGAGGGGGCTGTGGTAATGAGGCCCGGGGTCAGGGATGAGGTGGGTGGCTCCAATTCTAATATAAACCCCAACATTTAGGTGGTCCTGGAACCCCAAAGATGCTCTGTGGCGGGATGGGTATGCATATGGGGGCAATTTCCCCCTCTCTTTTTACCATCAAAATCAGTGGGAAAAGAATCAAGAAGTGAGGATTAAGGAAAGGATATAGGGCAAAATGCTGCCTGTTGCTAAGAATTAATGGGCTGTCCCCTATGGTGTTTATCACAGATACTATTAATAGACTGTCTCTGTTTTGCTGTAAAAGACTCTGCTACTGCCCAATTATCCAAAATTCTGTTTCTTTTCAACAGTGCCTTATAAAGAGGCAGCACGTTCAAATAAAAGGAATGTTCAGGAACCCAGGGGAGATTAAGCTGTCAGCCAGCTGAGGCAGGCCCTCTCTTGGGAACAGATTAATCCCTTCTCTTTTTTTAATCTCTGCAGACTCTTCCCCAGGGCCCCACTGGAGGAGGATGCCAGTGGGGAAAATGTACCTCTTGCAGACTCTTCCCTTCTCTGAAGGGTGAGAGGTGGTGGGTGGGAAGGGTTGGTTGAGCAGTGGCAGATGGAGGGGAGGCAGGGAGGCAGGGAAGCAGTGCTTATTAATGTCTGGCAGAGAGGTCCGCAGAATAACACTCTTCAAGGGGGTCATTTGCATCCTGCCAATTAGCATCTCCAAAGACCCTGATAAATGAATAGAAGAACATTCATTGGCTTTGCCATGCAGTGTTGCCATATTAAGAGTTTGCTTTGCCGTGACTCTCTGTCTCCTTCAGATTCATTGGATGTTTGTCCTCTTCCTTCCCAACCTGAAAGGTAGAGCGTTGGAGACTCAGACCATGAAGAAGTAATCCAGTGACAGAAAATATTTACAACTGCACACATCCACTTCTTAGCTTTCACTTACTGCAGTATCTATCTTGATTATTGCCCCAGGCTGAATGTTTGTGCCCCCCTTCCCCCGCCCTCCAATTCATATGTTGCAATCCTAACACTCAAGGTGATGGTATGAGGAGGTGGGACTTTGGGGTGTGATTAGATCATGAGGGTGGAGCCCTCACAAGTGGGATTGGTGCCCTTCTAGAGGAAGTAGCTACCTTGTCCCATCTGTCATGTGAGGACACAGTGAAAAGATGACTGTCTCTGCGGAAGCGGGCCCTCACTAGACACTGAGTCTCCCGGGGCCTTGATCCTGGACTTCCTGGCCTCAGAACTGTGAGGCGTTTATAAGCCACTCGGTCTGTGTGTTTCGCTATAGCAGGCTGGAAACTTTAAGACAAGTATCATGGAACCTACCCTGGGGCTTGGACACAGGTGAGAAATTGAGGATGGACCTGGTGCTGATTCAGTCCTTGGGGTATGATTATCTCCTTGAAGGTGCCCTTGCCTTCCCTTGAAGGTATCCTGTGGGTTCTTTTGTGCAGGGTGTGTGCTCACCTTGCTGCAACGCCTCACTCATTTGTTGCCTGCAGGGAAGTGTCCACATTGTGGACTTGTTCCTGGCTGCCTGTCTGATTTCATATTTGGAATTCTTTCCTCCGTTCTGATCGCTGCAGCCACTCAGGGCTGTTTTCTGCTTCCCAGATGCTCCCTGTGCTCTCTCTTCCCCTTTGTTACAGCATTCTCTCCATCTCGAAGCTTCTGGACGCTGCCTCCTCTCTCTTCTAGGCAAACTCCTTATTCTTCAAGTCTCAGTGCAAACTCTACTTCTAGTATGTGTTCCATGATACTCCCCAGCACACAGGAGCTGGTTTCCCCCTTGATTGGCAAGTTGTATTGTAATTGTTTGCTTGAAAGGCTCTCCTCTGGACTCGACTGCTTGAGGCAGAGATTCTGTTTTGTTTTGCTTGTTTTCATATTCATATTTTTCACATTCTTAGACTTCCGTAATAAATATTTGCTGACTGAATGACTCCAGAGAGTGTGGACTGTTGTGCAAGTGACGCTTGTAAAGTGCCCTGCAGAACAGGGAGCTCATCCACCAGAGTGTTCGTTAAATGCTGGGCTTCTTGTGGAAAAGGAGTGATCATACTGAGAAAAATGCAGAACCCTTTAGAGTGAAACCATCTGAAGCATTAACATTCCTGGGGGGAAGGTTCATTTATGGTGGAAGTGAAACAATTAGACTTTAGCGAGGACTTGTGAGACATTTAGCTTTGGAGAATTTGAGGTTGATGATCCATTAGGGAAGAAAAAAATTAGGTGTTTCCTGTTGGCGCTGGTCCTCATCTGCAGTCATATTGATTTCAAATGCTGTCTGCGTTTGGCAGGGCAAGCAGTCTTCCACCCGGTAACTCGTTGCCCAGCATCTGCACATGAGCCACCATGTGCCCAGGCACGTTAGGTCTGTTTGCTTACTAAATCGCGGTTCCTGCGCTCGTCAGTGGCGAGCAGATAAATAATGCGATCGAGTGTCATGTTTTAACCTAACAGTGGAAAGAATAAGAGATTTGGAGTCAGGAGACTCCCAAAGTCCCAGCCTTGATTCTGTCACTCTCTGCTACTGTGATTTTTAAGCTTTAGCTCCTAAATGATATAATCCTCAAAATGGGGTATAACAGTGACAGCAGTAATGGCCCCACAGGGCTATAGTGACTATCAAATGAGATGCTTTAGATGTTGCTAAAAGACCCCCCCCCTTTTTTTTTAACCCCCTTCACGGAGCCACTGGGCAGTGAACCCAGGACCTTGTGTACACCAAGCATGCACTCTACCACTGAGCCATACCCCACCACTCCCAAAGATCATTTTTTAAATTTTTTTTATTTATTTTTAACATTTTTTTATTAATAGTCATTTTACAATGTTGTGTCAAATTCCAGTGTAGAGCACAATTTTTCAGTTATACATGAACATACATATATTCATTGTCACATTTTTTTTTCGCTGTGAGCTACCACAAGATCTTGTATATATTTCCCTGTGTTATACAGTATAATCTTGTTTATCTATTCTACATTTTAAAATCCCAGTCTGTCCCTTCCTACCTCCCGCCCCCTTGGCAACCACAAGTTTGTATTCTATGTCTATGAGTCTGTTTCTGTTTTGTATTTATGTTTTTGTTTTTTTGTTTTTTTTAGATTCCACATATGAGCTATCTCATATGGTATTTTTCTTTCTCTTTCTGGCTTACTTCACTTGGAATGACATTCTCCAGGAACATCCATGTTGCTGCAAATGGCGTTATGTTGTTGGTTTTTGTGGCTGAATAGTATTCCATTGTATAAATATACCACATCTTCTTTATCCAATTATCTGTTGTTGGACATTTAGGCTGTTTCCATGTCTTGGCTATTGTAAATAGTGCTGCTATGAACACTGGGGTGCAGGTGTCATTTTGAAGTAGGGTTCCTTCTGGATATATGCCCAGGAGTGGGATTCCTGTGTCCTATGGTAAGTCTATTCCTAGTCTTTTGAGGAATCTCCATACTGTTTTCCACAGTGGCTTTCCTTGCTTCCCTCTCCCACTCTTAATGATTTAGATGTCTTCTTTTACAATTTTGTGTTTATTCTATTTGTAATTCATGGTAGTTAATCACCTTTCCAGTTATGAGTTTCTCATTTTTGTAGCATCCTGCTTCTTTTCTATTCAGAGTAGACGAGATCATTCTTTTTTAAATGACAAAATTATGACTTTCATACAACCATGAAATAGATAAGAGTCAAAGTTTTTTTTTTTAACTCATTGGTTAACGTACAAACCAGTAAGATATTCAAATTGGCTCAAATGAGAATTTCACTTAACAGAGATTTTTATTCTCCTCGTTTGTATTTGCATTAACAGGAATCTGTGTGTTCTTATGGACAGAAAAAAAACTGTGTTGTCAGTTTCCTGCAACCTAACTTCTATCCCTACAGAGTTGTTAAATTGCTTAGTTGATCAAAAACAATCCAAGGTGTGCACTCAGTGGAGTCAGAGAATTCCTGGAAGGTCTGCTAGAAACCCCCAGCACTCTACTACCAGGACACCAGGATTCTTTTGTGCGCATTTCTGAGCCTGACGATTTTTCCTGATACCCCATAACTGGGTATTCCTGCCCGCGGATAATCCTGCCTTGCCCTCTCTTTCTCCTTGACAAGCACATCACACCTGATCTCACCCGTCCCATCCCACCCTCTTCTCCACTGGACACAATCCTTAGAGAAAAGGATCACTAGCCTTAGAGGAAAAGCTGTCCCTTCTCCTCCAAGGCCACTCTCCTTTAAGTAACTTCCCTTTCTTGTTTTTTTTTCAGTGGTGTCCCCTCTCCTCCATGGTTCCTGCTCTGTGGCTTTGAAACATCTTTAAATCCTTCTTAACTTAAAAACAAACACAAAACAAAAATATGAAATTGCTCTCATCTGTTTGTGCAGTTATGCTGTGTAACAACAACAACAAAAACCTTGACATTTTGATGGCTTACAGCCAAGATCAACAAACTTTTTCCTTAAAGGGCCAGGTAGTAAATATTTTAAGCTTCGTGGACCACAAAGGGTTTCTGTTCCTATTTATTTTGTTTTTCTTGACAACTCCTAAATAATGTAAAAGCCATTCTTAGCTTATGGACAGTAGAGAAAGAGACCGCAGACCAGTCAGGTTTAGAGAAATAAGTGTTTCTTTTTCACTCATGTCTCTGAGGCGGAATATTATATCTGTCCCTCCCCACACTGATGTTGGGTGTGGCCACGTGCTTGTTTGGCCGATGGGATGTTAGCAAATGTGGCCTGACATTTGGGTACCTGCTGGTCCAAGAAAGATGAAAGACATATGGAGCAGACCGGGACCCAGATCTCAGCTTGGAACCATGCCAGCCAGGAGCAGCTTAGATTAGCCAGACCTCAGCCAGCCTGTGATGGGCAGGGTGGATGACTGACTGCTTAAGTGTGAACTGCCTAAGTAGGGGAATTCAGTAATTGCAGTTGCTTCTGTTTTGCTGATGAAAGTCTTAGACTAGTGTTCCTGGAAGTGTGATCAGGGACAACCTGCCATGTGTGATCAGTCACCTGGGGTACCTGTAAGTATCAGTTTCCTGGGGCCTCATCTTGGAGGGACTAATTTGGAGTATCTGGGGGGAAGACTTAATACTGTGCATTATTACTGCACTCCTTGGGGAGTTTGAGAACGGCTGTCTCAGACTTCCTGAGTTCTTTGGTTCAGATTGATAATAGTGACTTTTATCGGGTACCTACCATCTGCTACATACTTTGCTTATATGCATGATCTTAGTTTTAAGTCTTGCAACAACAACTCTTAAGAGGTAGGTACGACTATCCCCATTGTACAGTTGGGGAAACTGAGGCTCCGAGCGCTTAAAGAACCTGGGATCTCATGTCTATCAAGGAGCAGGGTCGGACTTAACCTGTGATTCTTCTACTGTGCCTGCTGCCCGCTGGCATGACTTAATTTGGTTTAAAGCTTTAGTCTTACTTGACGTATATAATTATGCAAATCAACCTGTGCAGTCAGTCCGTCTAGCCAAAAAAGTGTGGTGAAGCAGAAGAGAATAGGGCCCTGGGAAGGGAAGGAACACTGCGCAGCAATGCCTGTGGGCTGTTTGTGGAGCGAAGTGGCGGGGCTGGGGCTATGCTGTCCGGGTTCATAGGTGGTTTCTGGCTCCTGGGGACCTAGAGAACCGAGGTCCTGAGGGGAGAAGTTCCGCAAGGATAGCAGGCCCAGCACCGAGGGACTGAGTGGTCCTGCCAGAGATGTCTCACAGCGGAGCCAGACCTTTGAAGAGAGCAAACATCACACAGGGGCCCGACATTCCCTTGGAATTGCCTGGGGAGGGTGTTTAGAGTGCAGTTTTTCAGGCTGCCCTCCCCCGACTCCCCAAGCCCCAGATTCTGACTTAATCGTTCTGAGTCACACTCAGGGATCCTCTTGTTAGCAAGCTTTCCCAGCCTGATGTTGGTGTTTTTAAATTACATTTTGAAAAACACTGAACTACAGAAATGATTCACCAATGGTAGATTTTTCTCTTTGAAAAAAAATGACCTAAGGAATATGTCTAGCGTAAGTAAATTCTAAAATGCAGACAAATCAAAGGAAAAAAATCACTTGAAATCCTACCAGTCAGGAATATTACTTTCAACATTTTGATGTATATTCTCCCATATTTTCCCTGTGTGTGTGTGTGCGCATCATGTGTGTGTAGATGGGGATGTACACTATATGTTACTCTGTAGCTTGCTTTTTGCATTTAACGATATATTTTAACATACCCTGATGTCAATAAATATAAATGCAGGTCATATGTGCGGCAGATTTTCAGGTACCAGTCGAGACGGTTGGTTTGAGGGGTGGTCTGGGACCTTTCGCCTCCCCTTCAGCCCTCACTATCTGTCAAACAGTACCCTTGGGTGGGGCCAGAGCTTGGGGTTCATCTCTGTACCCCAGTGCCCTGCATTCAGCTGTGCTTTACAGAGTTCTGAGTGGGTTGGGTGGTAGGGAACTCTTGGTTGGTTCTGGGCAAGGAGCATCCTTTTCCAGCATTTTGGGCAAATTTGGGGCTTCCAGAAGCAATCCAGGGTATTTTCAGCCTTGGATGCTAATCCTGAGAGTTTTCTGGCTTTGAAGCCACTGTCAGTCCGCAAGGCTGGTGGCTTTGGATGAAATGAATGTCTGTCCCTAGCCGCAACCCCCATCTCCCACCCATGGAAGCCCTTGGGGACAGGGTTCAAGACTGACTCAAGGACTGAAACCGTAAGCCAAGCGAAACGGTTGCTTAAGCAGCTGCCTTTGAGCTGCAGAGAAGGCCTTCCCCAGGCTCTCCAGTCCCTGTGCAGGCCCCTCCACCCAGGGCCCCTGCAACAATACAAAGTTCAAATCTATGGCTACATAGAAGCATTTGGGAACAATCAGGGGCCCCTGACCCCTGACATGTGACCTCAGGGCCACCCTCCCTGCCTCAGAGACTGGGCTTGAGTCCTTGGAAACAAAGAAAAAAAATGTGTTGTAGAGGCCCATTTTTGAGAAGAAATGAACTTAAAATACAATCGCTAGTAAACTTAAAAAAAAAAATTGGGATAATTGGCTTCAGTCGGTGAGATAAACAAACACCACAGCAAATCTTTACCCTCCTGTTCAGGGGTGTCACGGGGGCCCGCATTTATATTTTCCCTGTGCTTTTATGACCTGGGGCCTGGCTTCTCTCTGCCTCTGGAGTGGGGCCCAGTGCAAAGCAGGGCTAATCACAGAGCAGTTTCGGAAATGAGGGTCTAGAATGGAATTTCCTCCGCACGTCCTCCCGTCTGCGGCCTCTCCACTGCCTTCCCCCTCTGGAGGGCTCTGGGCCCCGCTCTGGGCAGAGCTGGAGAACAAAGGGACTGTTTCTGAGTTTTCCCAGGAGCCCAGCAAGCCTCGCGTGGTACGGAAATTCAATGAAAGCAACTCTTGTGTTCCCTTCCCAGTGGTGGGGCTGTCAGAAGAAAATAAATCAAGTACTGCACATTTGTGGGGCTTACTCTGTGTAAATCTCTGTGGGGGGAATACAAAAATGTATCTTGCAGCTAGGAGCCTTGCCCTCAAAGAGCTTACTGTTTGGTGGGAATACCTAATCAGCGCAAGGGAAAAGTCAGCTCACAATTCAGGACAGCCATCCGAGCGATTGTATGACACATGAACGTTACAGGCCTTAAGAGTTCAGGAGATGTGAAATATCTGTGGAGCATCTCCTCTGTAGACAAGATGGGGGTCACAAAGGCCGTCTGGTGGTAACTTGTCTCAAAAGACGGTTCCCATTCATTCTTTCCTTCCTTCTGTGCACAGGCCATTCTCTTGGAGAGGCCGAGTCTATTTCTTCACCTCCTTGAGTCTGGGCTGGTCTGTCACTGCTTTGACAAGTTGAATATGGTGGAAGTTATGTTGTACCAGTGAGTCCCGGGCCTGGCCTTTAAGAAGACTGGTAGTTTCTGCTGCTTCTCCCTTAGAACCCAGCAGGCATGCTGTGAGGAGGTCCAAGAAGCCACGTGGAAAGTCCAAATGGAAGACAATTCAGGATCTAGGACCCTCGTTCCAGCTGCGTTTCTGCCAATGGCACCAACCTGCCAGGTAAGTGAGTGCGCCATCTTGGAAACAGACAGCCCCGTTCATTCACCTCAGCCGACACTACCTGGGGCAGGTACGTGCCCTTGTGCCGGGCCCCACCCAGGTGCAACACGGTGAGCAAATCAATGACAGTTGTTGCCTTCGTGCATCTGTTCTGTCCTCACAACAGTCCTAGAAAGCAGATATTACTAGTTTTATCCCCCTTTGTTGATGAGGGGCAGAGATTAAAGAGGTGGAGCAGATGATCCAAGATCACGCACCTAGTAAGGAGAGAGGTCACGAGACTACAGGACGTGCCCTGGGGTTGGTGCACATACCAGTTTGGCAGGAGTCAGGGATATTAATCAGGGAGCTCTGTGATATAAAACAGGGAGATGGATATATTGGGATTGAATTAAGGAGGGACCCACATGCCAAGATAAAAAGTTAGCACTTCATTTACTAATGACTATTAAAAAGTGGTCACTAAAGGCTTTTGAGTAGAAGTGATGGAATAAAAAAAACTTAAGTTAGTGGTTGACATTGGTTAGTTTGAAGGAACAGAGGCTGTGAGCAGATGGTCCAGCAGAGGGCTAGAGTTGTTCAGGAGGCAAGTGATGGGGATGCTGCCTGGGGGGCCAGAACTGGGGATGGAATGACCCGGGCCAAGACTTGGAAAAAAAAAAAACAATGTTAAGATCTACGGACTGACCAATGGTTCCAAAAATTTGAATCTGAGTGTCCCAAAGGAGAATCTGTTCAGGTGATGCCACTAAGGGAACTGGTAATGCAGGAAGGACAAGTAGAAGTTATGCACTCAAAAAGTTGCTTGTAGGGGGAAGGGTGTAGTTCAAGTGGTAGAGCACATGCTTAGCATGCATGAAGTCCTGGGTTCAATCCCCAGTACCTCCATTAAAAATAAATAAACCTAATTACCTCCCCTTGCAAAAAACAAAAAACCCCCACAATAATAAGTAAATTAAAATAAGTAAAAAAATGTTTTAAAAAGTTGCTAGTAGAACTAGAACAGATTTGAGGAAGATGAATTAGGTTTTCGATATGCTGAAACTGAAAAGCTGGCAAAGAATGAAGATGTGGAAATCGTGGCCCCTGCCCTTAAACAGTTTATAATCTCGAGTCTCCTCTTTCTCACATATATACACACAATCCCACAAGCAGATGTAATACACACTCATACACCGGATGGCAAGTAAAAGTGGTGCATAATAAATAACAATAAAAAGAGTGAACTGCCAGAACGCCAGGGACCGAAAATAGATGCTCCGAGTGACCTGGAAGGGAGTGATCAGTGGCCCTGCAGCATCCAGTGGTTTACAGTAGAATCAGAGGCAGGATCTTGTAAGATGTGCTGAAAACCAATGTCCCAGGGTGTGGAGGGACCGTGGGAAAGAAAGGTGATCAGATTATCATAGTCAGTGCATGTTCTTTGAAAATGTGATTTTTTTTTCTTTTGCTTTTTTTTTGGGGGGGGTAGGTAATTAGATTTATTTATTTCTACAGAAGGTACTGGGAATTGAACCCAGGACCTGATGCATGCTAAGCATGTGCTCTGCCACTTGAGCTATACCCTCTCCACTGAAAACATGATTTTTAATGACCACAGAGTATGCTAGCTCGTGAATAACCACCATTTATTCAACTATCCCTATAATTTGTATACATTTATGAGGTTGATGATTTTGGCTCTTACAAGCAACACTAAAAGGAAAGTCTCTGTAAATAAATTTTTGCATGCATCTGATCATTCTTTGAAGACGGATTCCTGGAAAGGCAGTAGTGAGCTGAAGGGCGGTCATTTAAAAACACCCTTGACACTCACTGCCAAACGGCCTGCTCGAGATGTCGACAGCTCACATTTTGTCCAGCCGTGTATCAGAAGCCTGTGCCGCCATTCAGGTGACAAAGGAGTGAAAAGAAGGCATGAAGCTGTATTGTCTGCATGATATTTTTGTAAACGAAATATGTGAAAATAGATGAAAAGAGAACCCAGAATGTTAACAGTGCTTAACTCTGGGTGATGTGGGTTTACAGGTGACCTAATTTTCTTCTTTATCCCTTTCTATAGTTTATAAGTTTTCTAAATAGTATATGCATTACTTTAAAAACATTTTTTTAAGCAGAAAAAGGAATATGACAGGAAGAACACTGTTGTCCCGGGTCCCCTGATGGCAGTGTTGGCTGGGACAAGCCATGCAGCCGGGCTGGGCGTCTGCGGCCTCATGGCTGACCCAATTGCTGGTGGTTCTCAGCTCCGGGAGGCATTAACGTCACTGGAGCCCTTGAAAAATTCCTTCCCCCGAGTCCCACCCCAGGCTCCCCCTGAATTGGTGGGGTGAGGTGGGGCGGGGCGGGGCCCGGGCCTGGGTATTTCACAGAAGTGACTGAGGCCCCCTCATGAGCAGTTTTGGGGCGAGCACCCCGGACGCCAAGGCCCCCGGGAAGGCCTCTCAGGCCATGGCGGCCCTTCCTCCCAGCAGAGCTGCAGTCCGCCCCTGGAGCCGGCGGAGAACGAACGGGGCGGGGCCCTGAGGGAGGCGCTTTCTCTGTGTGTTTGCAGCATCTCAGCCGCAGGTGGAAGGTGATCGGATTCCTAGCCACCGACGCTTACAGACAATGAGTCAGAACAAAACAAAACCGCGTCTCTCACCGGGGCAGGCAGTTCCTCCTTCATTCCGAGTTCTGATCCAAGAGATCAGAACGGGAAGGCCCGGCAGCCTTCGGCCCTCTCCTCCCGGGCTAGGGAGGCGGGCCGGCGGCCGCCCTTTGGGGGGCTGCGGCGGAGGAGAGGGCGGCGGCGGCGGCGCAGGAGGGGCCGTGTGTGGCCGCCTGCGTCCTCCGGGCCAATGGGGAGCGGCCACCTCACGCTGGCCCGGCGCCCGGCCTGGCCGCGGCCCGGCGAGGAGGGCAGCGCAGCCCTCTGCTCCGCTCCTCCGGCTGCTTCTGCGGGGAAGGGGGCTGGGCGGGCTGCCGGTTCCCTCAGCAACGGGGCCTGGCCCGGCGCCTTTGTGAGGAGGCCCCAGCGGGAAAAGCGGCGGGGAAGGAAGGGAGGAGCCGCCTTTCCAGGGCCTTCCCTCCTCGGGGGTGGTGGGAGCCGGAGACACCCAGGGGCCCTCGGCTGCGGAAGGCGGGGGAGTCTTTAGGGTCCTCGGACCCGCGAGGGGGCCTGTGGGCAGAACAGAGTCACTGCTCACGTGCTGAAAAAGAAGGTGCAGCCACACTGGGCAGCGGGCAGGGCGAGGAGGTGTCAGAAGGGGCTCCAGGGAGGGCGACCCTTCCCCTTGATGGGGAGGAGGCCATTCCCTGACGGCCCTGCTTGGCGGCTGGTCGTGGCCTTCGGCCTGGAGAACGCACGCTTGGCATTTTCTGACCAGCCTGTCCACATGACCAAGTATGCTTCTCAGCATTTCTTTTTTCAGAGCCCCTTAATAGCTTTCCCCTCTCAAGCCTCCTCTGCCTCAGGGATCCGCGATGTACCCCCGTCCCTCCTCTAACCGCTTTGTGCCGTGGTCCTCGCCCCCTCCCTGGGCCTCGTCCATTACTCCTACTTCAAGGCTGTCTCTCTGTGTTTGTCTTTTATTTCCTTCACTTGCACACATACGTAACCACACACACAGACCCTTTGCAAAAACAAAGGCCACCCTCCCCTCCGCTTTCTGGTCTCAGTTTTCTGTCTGGATGTTAACAGTTCTGACGGCCTTGAAGGTGGATCGATAGACCCATCCAGGCCTGAAGACATTAGCAAACTTTGTGAACCAGCTATGCCATATGCTTTAGAAAGGGTCTGTCACTAGGCATTTTCAGATGTCTTCATCCTTCAAGATGTGAGCTTCCAGATGGAGAAACATAGCCACTGTAAAAGTGACTGCTCTTCCTGACCACCCCCGAGGAGTAAGATGCTAGTGTATTTTGCAAATGCGATTTAAGTCCCTTAGAAATAAAAGAAATGTCTTCTGGAGGCATACCTTGCTGTGTTTGGTCATTCCCACAATGCCGTTTCTGTAGGGGCTGTTGTTTCAACCTGGAAGATGTCGTGATATTAAGTGTCACGTCGAGGAGACTCAGTCACCCGTTCTTGAGATGCCTTTTTAATGCTGACACGTCACTGGCACAGAGGAACAGTACCCAGGGTGCAGTAGCACAGAGCAGGTAAACCCGCATCTAATCCTCCTGAGACCTACCCCCCAAATAAAAAGACCCCGGTTCATTTCTCACAGGGAGGAATGGGACCCCTAGACCAGTATCTTTTTGGGAACTGCCAGCACAGCTGTCCCCAGATGGTTCAGTAGCTCATGAAGCACTTAACTTCCTTTGGCTTCACTTCTAGCTTCTGCAGACAGGGTTGCTGTGAGGATTAAGGTGATTCGTGTGTGTTGAGCATGTAGCACGGTGCCCGGTGCACAGGGAGCAATAGTAATACTGTCTTTGACCTTCCCACCTTGGGAACGTGCCTCTGTTAGCTCCACGGCTCACTATAAGCTGGCGCACAAGGAGTAGGAACCTGGGTTCACAGCCACAGAGATGGCAGCTCAGGCAGGTTCGGTCCCATGCCCAGGGTCACCCAGCCAGTGAGACGAGACGAGACGAGACGAGACAGGGCATCTAGATTTGGCACTCAAAGCACTCAGCAACACACAAGCTCTCTCGGGAGCATCCTGAACGGTGTTATAAATGGGTTGCCTAGCCTGGGTCCCTGGAGGCTTGTTCTGTGGAGACAAGTCCATTATGTCAGTGCATTTGAAACCTGCTGGAGGCCGCCCTTCAGTGCCCGGCTTTTAATGCCTATTAGGCAGGTGGAGAAGAAGATCATCGAACAGGGGTGTTTCTGCAGCTCCTGTAGGGCTCGCAGTCCTGACTGTACGGCCCAGGTTCTCTGGCAAGGCTGCAGTTTGAAGGCCTTGGAGGAGAACTACTTTAAACAAAGACGGAGGAGATGGGTGTTCCCCTGCTGGTGTGACTTTAGGGGAGAAAGAAAGTTCCCTAATGGCAGACCCTCGATCCAGAGGGTCTGATATGAAATGTGTCTCAGGAGCCACCATTGAAGAATTATTCCTCTGAGGTCCTTACTCTATCTAGAGTCCTTTTTTCCAAGGAATATGCTGACAAAGAAGGAAGCCACCAGAATGATGGGGCCATGTTCCTGCCAAGCAATAAAGCATCGCCTATCGAAGCCGGGGAGGCCTGGGGGGCGGCGGGGAGTGAGTGGGGTAACAGGAGAGAGGCCTGGTGGAACCTCAGTGTTCTTGCCGTGCCATCTTCGGGAATATCTTTGATTTGCTGTTGGTTTCATGATCGCGCTGGGTTTTCTTGCTCCTCTTGGCTCTTTTTTGACCAAGAATGGTAAAGAGGGATGCTGGGGAAGGAGCGGGTGAGTGGATGGTGGAGGAGTTGGCTGCTGGCTGAGTGGAGGTGGGTGGAGGGAAGTTGTCTCTCACCCCAGCATCTGTGTGTGCAACATGCCACTAGCCGCACACACACCAGCACCCCCAACTCCTAGCCTCCCGCACCCCTGCAGCATTTTTAGAGAATAACAGTGCCACCTGGTGGCCATTTACATGCAATGCTCCTCTAAACCTTAACAAGAGTAACATAAGTTGTGTTATTCTGTACTTAACGTCGGTTTCCCACAGTCGAAAGTTCCCCCTTGTCCCTCCTGTCCTTTTCTCAGAAAATGAGCCAAGCTATAAATGGACTTCTGAGACGTGCTTTGCAGCATTCCCGGTGGTCTGGGTCAGAGAGACGATATTGAGAGAACAGCTCCTAAACAGAACTCCATGTCCCTTAGTGTCTTAATGCCCTGGCCTTGTGCTTATTTGGGAAAGAAGCTTGGGGAGCAGAGACGGGTGAAGAAAAGATGATTTCAGGAACTGATTCCAGCCACTGTCTGACACTCTGTATTTTTCTATCTGTCAGTTACCAGAAGAGCAGAGAACCCTGTATTATCAACAGCATCAATTTCTGCTTCTGTGACCCACACTTGTTCTCTCCGGTAATGGCTCATCTCACTTTGCTATAATTAAAAGAAATGCCATCCACTTGCCTCCCCGAGTTCCCACCCTGTGTCGGGCACTGTGCAAGGGAGCTGGTGACGTCAGGGTGGATGCAGACAGAGGCGTGGGGCTTTGTTTTCCTCCCAGGGACTCAGACCAGGTCATAGGTGACCTTCGTCTCCCTAAATCACTGAGATGGTGGATACAGGGAGCTTAACTCGCTGCTTGGTACCCCCTAAGTGTCCTGTAACAGCGGCTCTGAACGTGCGTGCCTTATACGTATGGGACTGCATGTGTGTGTAGAGCTAACAGCTGTTCCTGAAGAGCAACATGAATTTTTAAGTGCTTTGGGATTTTGTAAGGGCTCATTACAAGGCATCAGGGTTTCCCGCTGTAAGGTTTTTTATTTATATGGGGGTTCAGAGGGTTCTTTCCACATGCTAACTCGTGACTCTTTGCAAAATCCCCTGGAAGTGACTGGCCAGAAAAGGGAACAGGGCAAACCTTAATCTGAGTAATATGGCAATAGAGTCAGGACAGGGAAGAAGCAGTTTTTCAACCTCCACCCCGGCCCTCCCTGGTCTGGAGTAGTGAAAGTCCCCTGCAGACAACCTGCTTTTGCACTGCAAGTTCTAGGTAAGGGAGACTCCTTATTTGCCTCAAGGTGGGGCAGGAATGAAGCTCTGAAACCTAATTCTGGACGAGCCCGTGAGCAAGAGAACAGGGAGGAGAGTGGAGGGCTCACGTTGTCCCTTTTCCTCCTCCCCCAACATGAGCATCAGTGAGAATGAGTGTCGAGAGAGCCGGGGTGGGGGCGCCGCAGATAGGCGTGCTGGAAGGGGCATCAGATGGGCTCGCAGGAGGCTTTGGGGGAGACACCATTTTCTCGCCTTTTCCAGCTTCTCTTGGCCGCCTGTGTTCCTTGGCTTGTCTGCCCTTCCTCCATCTTCAAAGAGCATCCTTCCAGTCTCTGCTTCCGTCTTCACGTGGCCTTTGCCCTTCATCCCTAGTTCTCCCTCCATTCCTGTTAAAGATCCTTGCGATGACGTTGGCCCACCCAGGTAATGCAGGATAATCTCTCTGTCTCGAGATTGTTAGTCACACATGCATGGTCCCTTCTGCCACGTGAGGTGGCACTCCCAGGTTCTGGGGATTAGGATGGGGACACCTTTGGGGGCCATTATTCTGCCTCCCACACTGGGAAATCAGGGTGGAGAGACTGAATGTTGAAGAGGAGCTTCTGCGATATGCAGATCTTTCCACAACGTCAGTTTCTCGAAACCCAGGGACTGTGGGTTCTTTCACCCACGAGTTGCCATTGGAGTTCCGAACTGTGCGGCGGGAGCTGTGTTCATTCCCCACCTTGGGGGTGGGGGAGGTCATGCCTGGGGCTCTCCTGAGCTGGAGGTGGCGAGGCCCTAGAGCTGTACACATATCTTCCTCCAGAAAGCAGAGAAAGCCCTTCAAAGTCCAGCCATCAATGAGCCAGGCCCCACCGGTTGATAGGGAGATGCCGTTGGTCACAGCAGGCATGGAGCATGGAAAATAGATTTTATGACCAAAGCGCATTGAGTTCTTTTTACTGCCTCTGGTGAGACTGTTTCTGGCTTTGTGTTGGTGAGAGGAGTCCTGATGGGGACCATGTATTGAATGTCAGTGTTTCCTCCTGCTTTGCACGGGAACAGGTTCGAGGTAGGAACTGTCAGTGGAGAAAGCTGGTTCAGAATGCCTTCAAGTTTATGAAATCCTCCAATTAGCATCATTCAAAAGGTGCAGCCTCACCTCCCCCAGAGAGTAAGACAGTGAGGTGGCAGCCATGTGTCCCAGAGCCTCCATGGTGGGCACAAACCTACTGTCCTGTTGTCAGATCCTGCACCAGTGTGAGCCCACAGCCCTGAGCACAGCGGGCTTCCTGCTGCCCTCCTCTCCAGTATTGTGGCTTTGGAGCCCCCAGTGGAAGCCTCTCCATGAACCGTGGTCCCTTGGGTCATACTGAGGTTACAGTATCACTCCCTGAGCCCTGCTGGCCAACCCCCCCTGCCACGATTTCCTGCTGCCCTTTCCCTTCGAAGGGGTTAGCGCCATCTCCAAGGTTTTGGAAAGCCCCAAGTTTAGGACAAGCATCCTTTCCCTATTCAAATCTCTTAAGTTTCACAGAGCTCTTTCCATCCTTTGATTATATCAGGGAGAAAAATCTTAATGAGGGGTGTACCGGATAGGAATTTGTTTGGCTGCAAAACATGGAAGACTTGGAGGGGAGGGTATAGCTCAAGTGGCAGAGCACATACTTAGCATATGCAAGTCCTGGGTTCAATCCCCAGTACCTCCTCTAAAAATTAAATAGGTAAACCTAATTACTGGCCCCCTGCCAAAAAACCCAAAACCAAAACCAAACCAAAACAAAAAAACCCCAACAAAATGGAAGACTTGACTATTGCTGGATAAGATAATCAGGGTAGGGTTTTTCAACCTCAGCATCATTGACATTGGGAGCCAGATAATTCCTTGTGTGTGTAGGAGGCTTTGTGGCATCCTCAGCTTCTAACCTCTAGATTAGCGATTCTCAGTGTGCAGGGGGCTAGTTTTGCCCCCAGAGGACTAGGGCAGTGTCTGGAGGTGTGTTTGATTGTCACATCTGTGGGGGTAGTGGAGGGTGGGCTGAGGTGAGGGGTGTGGCTGAATATACTACAACTCACAGCTCCTCCAAACAAAGAATTATCTAGCCCCAAATTTCAATAGTACCAAGATTGAGAAACCCTGGTTTAAAGAATTAGAAATGGACATGTAAGTTGGTCCAAAAGGACCGGAGGAGAAAATCCCCGAAGAACTCCTCCCACCATAGAAGTCATACCCTAGTCTCTCCGCAAAGTCTCCTTCTCAGATCCTTCCTCCCGCTGATAAAGCTTGGCAGTTACTGGGATGAAACCCCCCGTGGAGGTGCTTCCTGGGAAGAGATTTGGGGGGTGGGGCTGGTGCAGGAGGGAAGGCACTCACTTCATTTTAAGGATGGCTGAGGAAAACCGGGAGAGAGTTAACAGACGCATGCAGCACTAACTGGGAAGAGGGCCTGCCAAAATGCTGAAGGCCACCGAGCGCAGCTGCATTTGACAGCGTGAGCGCTGATGATACTGATGCTGAAAAACAGAACGAGACAAATGTTGAAAGGACCAGACGCAGACACGGCCCATCGGAGACAGCAGGCAGGGCTTTTATTGTTCTGGGCTTTTTCTTTTTTTGTACTAAGTATGGGTTGAAACACTTACATCTCAGAGTACATTCAAGTATCACCTCCTTGCACCTGAAAATAAAGCAGGCCTTGATTACGAAAAATAATGAACAGATAACAAAGGGCAAATGGGAAGAGTGTTCACACATGCCTTGGCTACAAATCAATCGACCCCTGGGCACCAGAGCCTGCAGTTTTTGCTCTGTAGTGTAGCTGCGTGATGAGAAATAAACAGACATGGGTTGTCACCAATTGGAGTAGCTGTTGGGTCCCTCCCCACAGCCCCTCCCTGGTAACAATGACTCGCATGCAGGGTGAGGGGGAAGATCAGATATGAAGCCAAAGAAAAGAGAGGTTAATTAAAATCACTGTATGCTCAGCTGCCTGGTGCTTTGAATGTTGTTTTCAAACCTTTTTTTCCCTACCTACCACTAGTTTTAAATGTCAGGCGCCAAAATGCATTTAAAGAAAAACAAAACACCAAGTACAGGCAAATAGAAAATCATCCCGTATTTCTTGTTCTGCTTTTTCTTTCTGTCCTTTCAGATCAAGGGATGACACCATGTCCTGGTCCGGTGCGCTCAGGTTCAAGCCCCTTAAAGAGCTGGGCAGCAAAGCCCCGTGTGCGGGGGAAGAAGGGCTGGGCTGGGGACGGTTCCCCACAGGCAGCACATCCCAACACATGTCGGACTGTTAAAACGTTCTGGGGTTTCTCAGGTCCTTTGGCGACCTTTTCTTTTTTTCTTTCCTTTTTCCACTAAGAAGGGATGTGGTGGACAGAGGTAGCATGGTGGGTAAGCCTGTGTGTGAGTGGCCCTGTTAAAGTTTTTATGTGAAGACGTACCAATCCAAATGGACAGATTTAGGGCAGTCCTTGCTGATCAGGACTGCTGACTCTGACGCTGTTCAGAGATGGGGGAGCTCACCCTTTCTCCTGCTTCTGGGCTCCCTGGGGCCGGGAACTCCCGCAGGCTCCCTGGTCACTGCACCCCAGCACCAGCACAGGGTCGGCATGGTCATTAGGCCGTGTCCCCGGAGCTCGTCTTCAGGGTCCAAATCTAGGCGTCACCATTTTCTTCCTCTCTGACCCTGAGCAGGTCAGTCAGCCCTGGGAGCTTTGGTTTCCTCATCTGTGAAATGGGCACAACCACAGCACCTCCACTGCAATAGCCTGACTGAGAAAAGTAGTTGTCACAGCGCCAGATGGACAGTTGGAGCTGTCTATATAGCAGCTGCTACTGTCATTAGGGGTTCAAGTTCTGTCTTGCTGCACTTTGTAGCTCATTCAGGGCCAAATATCTGAAGGCATTTTAGTGCTTACAATGCTTTGGGTCCCCATTACTCATCCCTTCCCATTTACATTCCATTTACAGACTTCAGATTATTTGCAAAGTGATATTTGAGACGATGTTGAATAACCTTTGGTCCCGTTTCTGAATGTGGGCAGGGATCTCTCTAGGGTGCCCACCACCACCTCCAGGTGGGCTGCACGTTCTGTCTGGCCGAGGTCTGGGGAAGGCGTAGGGGCCGATGTCACGGGGTTGTACGGGATACCCCCACCCAGCCCTTCGGGGCAGAGGTGGCCGGAAAGTGTGTTAGTGCACAGGAGCCTGAGAAAGCGCTCATGGCCACCTTGGATCCCTCCTGTGTGTTTCTCAGCGGCATCATTCTCCAGATCCCTGCGTTTTCTTTGAGGGTCCCTGTGTCTGTGCCTCCGGTTCTGTAGCTGAAAAACCACAATAAAAATCTAGAGGTGGAACAACGTGCGTGCACTTAGCAGTACCGAGCTACACACTTAAAATGGTTAAGATGGTACATTTTTTGTTAGGTATCGTGACCACAGTTACAAATAATAATTAAAAACAAATACAATTGTTTAAAAAAAAAAAAAGAACAAACTAGAGTGGGAGCGATCTAAGGGCCTTCTTTTACGATTTGACACCTGATTCTGAGAGGGTCAAGTGCAGGGTCCCGGCTTCTGGGGAGCCGTCGGCAATCCTGTCCACTTTCTCTTGCTGTGCGTGCAGGTTTCAGAGGTCAGCTGAGGCTGTAAATCCTTTGGCTCCTGTGCCCTGATCCATCCCCAGCTGGGTGTGTGTGTGTGTGTGTGTGTGTGTGTGTGTGTGTGTTTTAACTGAAGTATAGTTGATTTACAATGTTGTGTTAGTTTTTGGTGTATAGCAAAGTGATTCAGTTAAATATATATTCTTTTTCACATTCCTTTCATTATAGGTTATTATAAGATACCGAATATAGTTCCCTGTGCTATACAGTGGGACCTTGTTTATCATATTTTATATATAGTAGTTTGTATCTGCTAATCCCAAATTCCTGAGGTATATAAGCTTTTGCACAGCAAAGGAACCTACAAACTGGGAGAAAATATTTGCAAGCGATGCAACCAACGGGGGCTTCATTTCCAACATATACAAACAGCTCATACAGCTCCATAATCAAAACCCCCAAACAACCCAATCGAAAAATGGGCAGAAGACCTAAGCAGACATTTCTCCGAAGAATACATACGGGGGGGGGGGGGGGCCTTGTTGGCTGTTCCTCAAAGCTGGAGCCTCCCTGAGAGCAGGTCCAGTTCCAGGAGCCTGGCCCAGGAGGGGTATTTCTCTGGGCCTCTGGGCTCTGGGGTCATAGGGGGAGAGGTCAGGAGAGGAGGAGACAATGGCCACTTGCAAGCGCTCGTTGGTGGCTCTCCTGGGCCTGGCTGCCAACCACCACTGCTGGGGCAGCCTGTCCCCAGGCTCCCAGCCTCCCCTGTACCCTGGGCCAGAGCAGGAGGCCTGGGGCCTGTGGAAGCTCCGGGGCTCAAAAAACCACCCAGATCAGGGACAAGGCCAAACTCGTGCCTGTGCTGCCCTCTGCTGGGCATCCCAGCTTATGGCTGGCCAGGACTCAAGAAGAAAACTCAGGCCCAGCAGGTCCGAGCTGAGCCATGCATCCAGGTGGGCCCCCCTGCTTGGGGCCTGGAGTTTCTCACAGGGGTCCTGGTGGGGGCTCTGTGAGAGTGCAGCTGGCATCATCCCCAGCAAGTCATCTCCAGGTGACCAGGACAGGGCTCTCTCCCCTGGGGACCAGATGAGCCCAGCTGTCCCCCCTCAGCGGGCTGTGGCTCTGAGCCTCCCCGGGGGGCGGGCCTCACCCTGCTTCTCCTCCAGGCTGCACCCTGTCATCCATCAGATTGTCTTTCCGTCCTGGCCACATGCCCCCATTTCCTTTTCAAAGCAGAATTCTGGGTGCACGGCCTGGTCTCAGTGGCCCCTCATTGCAAGAGTCTCTGAAAAGGCCATTCCTGCCGACCCTGCAGCTAGACCGAATTTCTAAAACATTAATGTGCTGTTAATACACAACAGTGTCCTACGGTACAGCGCAGGGACCTAAGTTCAGTGCCCTGTAATACCTCTAATGAAAAAAGGATATGAAAACAGATATACACATACATATACAACAGAATCACTAGGCTGCACACCAGAACCTAGCACAACATTGTAAATGGACTCTATGCTTCGATGAAATAAATGTGATGCCATCACACCCCTGTCTGACCTCTTTCAAAGTCTGCCGGTTGCCGAGAGGGTGATCGCAAACCAGCATGAGCTATGAAGCCCATCACGTTCTGCTTCCTGCCTTCCTTTCTGTGTTGATGCCAGCAGCACCTCCCCTTGTGTCTGGCATCTTCTTGGCAAACAAGAGGCAGCAGAGTCTCGGCCGCCAGACAGCCTGGACTCGGAGACCAGCTGTACGATTTGCTAGCTGACCTTGGGCAAGTTACCTCTCTGCCTCAATTTCCTCATCTATAAAATGGGGATGATAATCGTAATAGTTCGCTTCACAGGGTGGTTAATGTAAATGATATAATCCACCTGAAGCACTTAGAACAGTATCTGGCACACAGTAGGCAGCTTACAAAGTGTTGGTTGTTATTATTCATTGAAAATGTTGGCAAAGTCATCCCTTTGACTCCAACTTCTGCTGTCAATCTGATGGCCTGAATATTCATCTGGGCAGCTTTTCCAGCGACCTTCGATCAGTTCCTTGACTCCCTAACCCCAGTGACCTTCACTTCCAGCTTATCTAAGTCACCCACACTCATGACCACCCTTGGATGTGTCGGCAGCCGGAACTATCCAGAATTGCCTCAGAACTTCTCAGCTTTATCGTTCCACCTTCTGACAGCATCCAGTCATCCTTCCAGGTCCCTCTCTGAGCTCTGCTCTTATATCTGCTTATTTCCAGGTTGTCCAGTCCTTTGGTCTCTCTTTTTCACTCAGCCCATCAGATCTTTCTAGCTTTTTAGCATTTCTCTACTGAGTTGATACATTATGGATCATTTGAACTCATCAAGGTCTTGCACTCTCTTGCACACTCACTGTTTATTCACTCAGTTCACAGCCACGTTCTACGTGCCACGTACTGTGTCATGCACTGAGGACATAGGGTTCTTGTCCTCAAAGCTTAGGGTCTAGAGGAAAGCGACAAAAAGGACATTAATAACTCTACACTTCCAGACTGAAAAAAGTGCTAGGACGTAATCAAGGGGGTGGTAGGATGGAGAATGAAGAAGAGGACCTGTTCAGAGGGCGTCTTCAGGGACAACAACAGAGAAGTGTTCGTTGAATTCGACCGAATCACGGCTACTGGTAACTTTGACAAGGATGGTTTCAGGACGAAAGTGTTGGGACTTAAACACTTTAAGAGCAACTGAAAGTGAAGATGTAGAGACGGTTCACACAGGCTACTCTTTTGGTAATTTAGAGAGGGGAAACAGAGAAAAATCAGCGCTACCACAGCAGGCAGGATTGGCACCTCCTTCACAAATTATTAAGACTTTCAGGACGGTGACAGCAGAACATTAAACCAAGTACTGGTCTGTGCAACGAGATGCCACATGCCTAGGAAGCTGGCTCCGACGGTGGGTTTGTATGCCAGTGAGAATAAATGGTTAAAAAAAGAGAGACTGATAATGTGGGAAAGAGGGAGGTAACCAAAAAAATGAAATTTGGGGAAGACAAAAAGGAGACAGGACCCGGAGTATACGTGGCAGGATTAGACTGGAGGAAAGTAAAATGTGGGTGTCGACGCGGGGGGCTAGCGATATGGCTGCGCTGGTCTCCATCTTCTCTGTGACCCTGAGGCAAGGCTCCCTGTCAGGAGTGAGGGGCTGTGAGGACGAAGGATGAGGGGTTTGACAAGAAAGAAAATGTGCGTGGAAGATGGCTGGGGTTGGGGTTTTGCCAATTAAAAGACAACAGAGGGAGAGTGGCTCTAGGGAGTTGCTGGTGTTTGTAAGAGTGATAAGAAGACGAACCAAAGAATCCAGGTTGGGCAAGAAAATAAGTTTATCAAGAGGGATGGTGTAGCTCAGTGGCAGAGCTCATGCTTAGCATGCACGAGGTCCTGGGTTCAATCCCCAGTACCTCCATTAAAAATAAATTAATAAATAAACCTAATTACCTCCCCCCCCCCCCAATTTTTTAAAAAAAGTTAATCAAGAGAGGCTGTGAAGGAAGTTAGGTTAGCGGTCTTGACTGGGTTGAAGAGACACTGGAGGAAGTGAGCTGATAGCGGTTTGTGATCAGATGGGGGAAGGTTTAAATTCACTTCGCTGGTGACAAGGTTCAGCGGAGCTCCAGGGAGCTGTGTGGTTGGGTTACGAGGAACAGTCTCTGTTGACGAGGAGGTCAGGGAAATAAGGGGGAAGACGTCACCCCAGAGCTGAATTTACCCAGGAGGGATGAGCCGGCAGAGGGTGGAGCCTGAGGCTTCTGAGCAAGTGCTGAAGACTTCACTCTGATTTTCACGACGAGGGGGAAAGAATGCACTGTTTAAAAATTTTTCTTACAAACATACTTCTGTCTTAAAATTTGAGATTCCCTTGGTTCTCCCATTTCGTTTAGGGTATCAGAGCTCTGGGACCGGAGGGGGCACACTTCTGTCTTTGAGCCAGGAGGGGGCGCAAGAGACCGAAACAGAAGTGTCGAATGTAAGGGCCCGCTTCCGGAAAACGAAGAGGTGATGGAGCTCAGGACCCACTCTGCTCCTTCTCCCATCTGTGTCCTTCCTAAGGCAGGTTGGGGCTGGAGTCCGCTTGAGGGTTGGTTCACCTGTGAGCTGCCTGTATTACTGGGCAGAAACTGAGGTCTTGGCAGAGCCATGCTCCCTTGGAAGGTTCCAGGCGAGACTCCTTCCTTGCCTCTTCAGCTTGTGGTGGCCGGGGTTCTTCACCCTTGCCTTGTGGCTGCGTCAGTGCCGTCCCTGCCTCCATCTTCACGTGACTTCTCTGTGCCCATGCCTTCTCTTCTGTCTCTTAGAAGGACAGAGCTTGTCGCTGGATTTAGGGACCACTCGAATCCAGGGTGATCTCTTGCATCCAGATCCTTAATTACATCTGCTAAGATCCTTTTTCCAAATAAGGTCACAGTCTCAGGTTCTGGGAGGTTCGGAGGTAAAGATAAATTCTTGGGGGGTGGGGCACCACTCAACCCACTACACTTCTCTTTTCTCTCCAGTTTAATAACTCCGTGGGTGGCCCACATTTTATTTTGGTGAAACTGTTAGTAACAGTTACTGAGTTTTTACTGTATGTCTGCCCACGCTATGGTCTTTACTGGGTTACAGGTACCGCTGTGGCAGATGGTACTGTT
Organism: Camelus bactrianus; assembly: GCF_048773025.1. Taxonomy (NCBI): domain Eukaryota; kingdom Metazoa; phylum Chordata; class Mammalia; order Artiodactyla; family Camelidae; genus Camelus; species Camelus bactrianus. Next base: position 17,584,558 of record NC_133568.1, on the reverse strand, counting down.
TGCATGTGGGAAAACTGAGGCTTAAGAGGTGGGGAGCTGCAGAGCTGAGCGTGGGACCCAGGGAGGCTGCCCTCTGCACCCCATGCTGCCTCTTCTCGGTGGGATCACATTTCTACCAGGACACTTCCTGCAGTAAGAACTTAGTTGGAAAAAGAATTTGAGTGGCCAAGGAAATGTGACGTCTTGTACTACAGCATAGAGAGAAGCGAGACCGATTCCCAGCCTAAACACTATAACCCCGGAGCACCAAGGGTCACCGGCAAGAGTTCAGAGAGCGAAGCAGCTTGCGAAACATGGGAACCGGAGCATATTTATCCTCCTGGAGAGCCCGACTCCCTGCTCTGAGGTCCCTGGAGTCCTGATCTCAAGTTGGAGGTGATGCTTCAGGGGAGAAAGCGGCCAAGCTGACCCGCGGCTGCCAGCGGAGCACACCTGCGGGCCTCGGGTGGCGCGCAGGTGTACCGGGCGGGCCGTGGGCGGCTCAGGTTCGGAACAAGTACCTCGGGCGGAAGCTGTCGGTGTCGGGCTTCAAGGAGGCGCCTTTCTAGTTCTTCCACAGCGGGCGGCGTCTGCACTGTGCGCTCCGGGGCCCCGTGCTTAGGGAGCTGGCTGAGCTCAGGCTGTTGGAGCCCCAGGGGTCCAACTCCAGCTCCGGGCTGGTCACCCACAATGGCAAGGAGCGGCCCCAGGGGCCCCTGGGTGCAGATGCTGAAGATGCGGAGGACTCGCCGGGGTGTCGGCAAAGGACCCGTCGGGGTGGCGTTAGAGTCCGATGGTGCCTGTGTCTCAAGCGTAGGGTTTCTCTGAAGTCCTCCCTTTGGGGGCTGTGCAACCAGTTCCTAAAGGGGACTTTGGGACCCAGTCCTCCCACTTAAGTGCCCTGAGCATCTGAGGATGGGCTCAAAGCTTCTGCAGACTTATATCCTTTGGACCAGGTGTGAAACCTGGGGAGTAGGTACCACAATGGTCCTCTTTCCCCTCCCAGCCCTGCTGTCCCCACTCCCTCGATTGCATTTTGGGGGCTAGGCCCAGGGAGCTTCGGCTCCAGGCTGGCTGGTGACCCCAGGCCTAAGGCATCTGGTCTGAGAGCTCCCATGCAGTGCGGCCTCACCCTAACAGTGTCCCTTTAAAGAGGCATTTTGGAAGCCAGCTGCCTTAGTGGCCCAGCTGGAAACAGACATCCCTTCCCTCATCTCTCGCCATCAGGAGGCTGGCCATGCAGCTCAGATGAGCAGGACCCTGGGAATAGTCTGCCTTACCTTCCTCCCTGAATTATTTGGTGACATTCTTTTCAGTCTATGGACAAAATCAGTGCTATCGAACAACTGTTACAGTTTTTGCAGCCCCCAGCCCTCTCTGTTGGCCGGCTCCAGCTTGGGCCCCTGTCACTCATGTTGGTCACATCTACCAACAAGGGTCAGGGCATGAAAATGAGGGAAGAATTAGCCCAGAGAATCACACTATGACAAGACACATCTTGGGTCAGAGCTGAGATGTGTGAAGTCAGAGCGTGTGGTGAGAATGGCTCCCAGACCAGCGAGGCAAGTCTTTAAGCCGACCAGACGCTTCTACTGCTAGAGAAACTCCTCTGTCAGAAAGGGGCTTTGGCAGCAGACACGGGTGCTCCTGGGACAGAGGGGCTTTTGGCTTGAAGCATCCGGGCTCATTGTCAAGGCTGGTCAATGAGAGGGATGTTTGGGTCATCTTAGCCTGGCATCCTTAACCGCTGGATTTAGTGGTGTGCCTCCCCTGGTTCCCATCATGCCTGCAAAAACGCTTGACTGGGCTTTGGCCTTCTACACAGCTGTGCTTCCGGGGAGGATATGTACGAGCATGCTGACCCCGTGTGTCACCCACCTGGCCTTCCCCAACACGCACACTTTGCCTTGCTGGTGGGAATGCCACCTCATGCCTTGAAACCGTGTACTTCTCAGAACCGCAAAGAGGTCAGGTTACCCCAAAGTGTAAAATCAGGTTTTAAGAAACTTAGTACCTGGTTAGCAATAACTGATTCCAATAGGAACGTGTCAGATGGTGTCTTGCCTTGTTAATAACACCTTAACGGAGCTGGTTTCGGGGCCACGTTTTGTGCTGTTTGCCGAAACTGCTGGTCGGTACCTGCTCAGGTGACCTTTATTTGTCATCAGCAGCTCAAACTGGCTGAACTCATCCCCTTAACGGGACAGCTAGAAGCCCTCTCAGCTCAGGGGGACTTTTTTCTTCCCCTTCCTTCTCAGCTCTGTTGTCGGCCCCAGGCCGCCTAGCTTGTGCGGAATGGCTGTGAGTGTGTGAGGGGAGGATCCCCCAGCAATGGTGGGGTCTTGAGGGAGGAGACTGGGTCCACTGATTTGGCTGAGAAATCTTTTTTTCCTTTTTTTTAATTTTAATTTTTATTTATTAAAAATGTTTTTGCAGTTTATTTTGTTATTAATTGTTTTGGGGAGGTAATTAGGTTTATTTGCTTATTTATTTATTTTTAGTGGAGGTACTGGGGATTGAATCCACAGCCTTGTGTGTGCTAAACATGTGCTCTACCACTGAGCTATAGATCCTCCCCTTTCTTTTTTTTATTGTAGTAAAATACACATATTTACCATCTTAATTATTTTTAAGTGTACAGTTCAGTGGTGCTAAATACATTCACATTTTGTGCAGCCATCACCTCCAGCCATCTCGATAACCTTTCCTGAAGCTGAAACTCTGTACCTATTAAGCAATTACTCCCCTTTCTCCCCTCCCTCCAGGCCCTGGCCCTCACCATTACACGTTTGGTCTTCATGATTTCAATTACTCACATAAGTGGAATCATGCAGTATTTGTTTTTTTGTGACTGGCTTATTTCACTTAGCATAATGTCCTCAAGGTTCATCCATGCTATACCGTATTGCAGAATTTCCTTCCCTTTTAAGGCTGAAAAATACTCTGTTGTGTGTGTGCACCACAGTTTGCTTATCCATCGATGGACACTTGGGTTCTTTCCACCTTTTAGATATTGTGAATAGTGTTGCAATGAACATGGTTGTACAGATTCTCTTAAAGACCCTGCTTTTGATTCTTTTCGGTATATGCCACTACACCCAAATCTGGGTCTTATGGGAATTCTATTTTTAATATTTTGAGGAACCACCATACTGTTTTCCACAGTGTCAGCTGAGAAACTTTTTATGCAAACTAGAGCTTACTTGGAAAGGCAGTATGTAAAACAGATAAAAGCAGAACTGCTCTAGATGAAACAGAGCTGAGAAGCCCCAGTCCTACTCTTCTAGAGAGAAGCTACTCTCAGCAGTTTGGAAGGCGTTAGACTCAGGTGTAAAGTCAACTGTTAGGCTGGGAAATTGGGAAGGGAGACAAAGCCACTTACCCACGCCTCAGGACAGAGGACCCCAAAGTCAGAGTAATGTCAGAACCCATGTATGGCAGCAAGGGAGACAGATGTACATAGATGTATTTTATAAAAATGATCAGTCTTTGGGGGAAGACACTAAATCTTCATGATACAAAAATGACCATTCTACACAAGACTGAATGTGGTAAAACTAAAGCTAATGAAAATACTTTAAAAAATATTTTTTAACACCTTTCCCTCTCAGAACTCTGTTGAGGGGGAAGGGTATATAGCTCAAGTGATTGATCATATGCTTAGCAGGTACAAGGTCCTGGGTTCAATCCCCAGTACCTCCTCTAAAAAGAAATAAACCTAATTATCTCCCCTCCACCAAAACAAAGAAACAAACAAATAAGAACATTAAAAAAAAACTGTTGAACATAATATAGCAACATTACCAAATTTAGGTCAACTCCTTTGGAAAGTTTTGGAATATGACGTGTGACTTTCACACTGGGAGATGGTCAGTTACTTTCTCCTTTAAGAATATTGTTCCAAAGGGGGAGGCTATAGCTTAGTGCTAGAGTGCACGCTTAGCATGCACAAGGTCTAGGGTTCAGTCTCCAGGACCTCTGTTAAAGAAAAATAAATAAATAAAAGTAAATAAACCTAATTACCTCTCCTCTCAAAAAAATTTTTAAAACGCAAATACATCCCATTAAAAAAAGAATAATGTTTCACTATTAAAAATGTTTTTCATATCCTTAGAAGAATGAAATATGTATATTAAAAATATTTTTCATCTCCTTAGAAGAACGAAATACTAAGCCACACTGTTAACACAATTATCGTCAAAAATCACCGTTGGCTCTTTCTATGACGTGTTGGAAAAATGCTAAGATCAAGTTATCAGATTCAAAATGCCACTCTTTCCATTTTCAAAGTAGGTTTTTTTTAATTAAAAATTTTTTTTGTGCAATTTACTTTTATTTATTTATTTTTGGAGGAGGTAATTAAGTTTATTTATTTATTTTTGGAGGAGGTACTGGGGATTGAACCCAGGACCTCATGCATGTTGAGTGTGCCCTCTACTACTGAGCTCTTCCTTCCCCTCTTAGGATGGTTTCTTATAAACTTCACTCAAAGATTTTTATCTTTTAGCCACGATATTTAGTACTCCATCAAATATGAGCATTTGATGTCCGCCCAGTTTTACACTGATTTAGCATTTATTATTCAACAATGGTTATGAATCTCTTCATTACTGGTTAATAAGCAGCAGCATTGTGGGAAGGTAATGGGCTCTGTTCTGGGTTTGAGTCATCCTGCCCCTGCGCTTGCCAGTTGGGATCTCCCAGTGAATTAGGAGATCTTGGGTCACCCTAACAATTCCTTTCTTCATCTTAAATTTCCAAGCTGTTGTGAGTTAAATGAGACCCTGTGCTGCGTACCAGCATCTGAAAGCAGCATGTCCCACCCTAAAGGCTGATTTGCTTTCCTTCTTTTGCATAAACATTTACACCTTAAAAGCTCCCATGTCATCATTCAATAATATTGGTCAACCTCTTATTCTGCTGAAATAGTAGATGCAAACTGCCTATTTAAAAGTCAGTTTTGGGATGAAATTGTGAATAGGAAGGGAACTAGTTTGCCCAGAAAGATGTGCATTTTGAAACTGAGGGTAATTATTAGTTAGATCTATTACACTTGTAACCTGCCTTCAGTAATCAAGATTGCTTTAGTTCTTGCCACGGAAACTTGCATGTCCTTCAAACAGCACGTGGCCTAAACAGTAAGATGTTTGCCCGAGGTGTTTCCGAGGAACATGGGGTCAGCTGAGTCTATTTGGAGCTGTGCTGGTTGAGACTGGTTGGGACCCCCCCGACCCTCCAGCTGCTCTGAATGTGGAGAGGCCTGCAGCCTGGTTATGCCCGCGCAGAAGGATTCCCTCACCTTTTCCTTGTTTCCCGTTACCGTCACTGCTCCCCTCACGTTCCCCGTGCCCCGGACCGCCCTGCTCTGAAACCATCAATAGCCCTCGCCTCCGGGAAGAGGCCCCGAAGCTGTTCTGTGGTCTCCCCACTGGGCTGTCCCTCGGAGAGCCCCTCTCTTTGCTGCTAAGTCTCGGGGTCTGGCGCTTTGGGCATGAGCGGAGCAGGGACGAGGGACAGACTCTCTGTGACACTGAGTTTCACCTTCCGGACAGGCTTTGCTTTTTCACCTCGGAAACAAGCCTCTCTCTAGCTGTCCTGTGGCTCGAACATCACTCTGAAGCCCTCTCTTCTCCCGTCTACACCACCCAGTCCTGGGGGCAGAGCTCCGCTGTTGGGAGTTGATGGCAAACTGGAGGCTGTGGGGAGGCAGGGCCTGGGGGGAGGGCTGGGAAAAGTGGGTGGTTGTGGGGGTTGACAGGCTTCCCCTCAGGCTTCTACCTCTGGAGCCTCAGAATGCGAGGCAGGAGGGTCTGTGCAGATGTCAGCAGCTGAGGTCAAAGGACAAGGAAAGGTTCTTCCTAGAGCCTCAGGGGGAGCGCAGGGGCGCCCTGGTTCCACACTTCTGCCTCTAGAGCTAGGAGCGTGCTCTCAAGTCACCCAGCTTGTGATAATTTTCTGAAGTTCTAGGAAAAAGCCCTAATTTCTAATAGTGTGTAGAAGGAATTACCAGAAAAAAACTTTCCCCCTATTTCTGTCTACCACACTTCTGGCCTCTAAAACTAAGAATGTGCTCTCAAGTCACCCAGCTCATGATCATTTGTTCCTGAAGTCCTAGGGAAAAGCCCTAATTTCTAATGCTGTGTAAAGGGAATTACCAGGAAAAACAAAAACTTCTATTTCTGTCTCTTCCAAAGCAGCTCGGGACTCACGGGTGGCCTGGGGAAGAGGGGGAGATGGTGGTCAGATTGTAATGAGGACAGCAAACAGGAAAAGAAGCAGGTGTTTTCATTTAAGCAGGAGCATAATCTTCAAAGTGGGGCTTGGAGGAGGAGTTGTCTGAGTTCCTTACTAGATTGGAGCCTTATCTCTGCAAAGGTGTGAGGGGCGGACAAGGGCACCCAGCCCTCAGATGCTGGGACAGACATGCTGACAGTCAGGCACTAGCGGGGCTCGTGACCCCGACATCACTTCTCCTGACTTCGGGGCTGTGTTAGAACAAGTTAAGGGAAACCGTGAGGACGGGAGCTGTTTTCCCTGCTTCCCACCTGGGGCCTGGCCAGCCACGGGTGACTCAGACACCAGCTTGCGGGGGAGCAGAACTAAGGGCCTGCGTGCTCCCCCAAAGGACTGTCCCAGTTACCGGTCAGGGGTTGCGTAGTGAGAGGGAACACTTCCCCGCTCGCCCTCCCACACCCTACACGTGGTCGGGGAGATGGATCAGTGCCAGAGGGAGAAAAGTTAAAGGGACTGGCTTTACTCACATGTACAAGTAGTTAGAAGTGTGAATCCACAAACCACCTTAAATACAAATACCAGCTCAGCATATTTTTTGCCTTCCTAGCTCAAATCACTGCATTCTTTGTTTTCATAATCCTTTCTCCCAATAATTTCCACTTTCCAGAAGCTTCTGAATCCTCCATTTTCTTTCCATCTACAAGGGGAAAGCTGACTTTGATAGCTCCAGCAGAAGAGGTGCCTGGATTTCTAATCTGCACCGTGGCCCTCCTCTGATTCCCTTCCTCTTTAAAGTACAGGTATTTAAACTTCACCCTTTGATTGCACGTAGTAACTTTACAACTGTGCCCTGACGAACCGGACACTCCACCTTCAGTGCCTAGTGCCCTGTCTTCCAGATAATTGTGCTGATGTCTTCTGGGGGCTGTGTGTTTGGAACCTAATTTGTTCATGGTTAATGTAAGAGGCGTTTCTACTGAAAAGAGAACAGGGGGTTTCCTTTTTTTGGCGGGTGGGGGGGAGGTAATTAGGTTTATTTTTAATGGCGGTACGGAGGATTGAACCTAGGACCTTGTGCACTCTACCACTGAACTAGACCTGCCCCCCTGCCAGGTGGTTTCCATTTAGGTCTAAAGACTGAGACCAACACAGCACATCATTAGCAGTGAAGAGTTAGTTTAGTAGAAAGTGCATATTAACTAAAGCACAGGACCCTCTGGCAGTTTATCAGGTACAAGTTCCAGTATCTCGACAGAATAAGACAATCAGATTCTGAAGGGACAGACCCTGCCTCTGCTGGCAAAGGGAGACACATGGGGCCAAGAACAGACTGGTTGGACGTTCACTCATTTGACCGATTCTTTGAGCACCTACTATGTGCGCTGCACCATGTTGAATAAGACCAACCCTGTCCCTCTGATGAATCTCACTGTCCCAGGAAACTTGCTTCTGCTGAATGAAGCTGTCTTCCAATCTAATCTGGTAACTGTCCACCTAGAACCAGTCTCTCAAGCCAGTTAAGACTGGTTAGGGCCACTGACCCTCCAAGTTGGCATGTGCAAATGTCCACTTGGTGACCTTTTGACATCAGAGGGCCAAAAGCTGGCCTCTGATCATGCACCCCGAAGAAGCCTGTAGCTTAGGTGCACTTGCACAGAATGGTGACCTCACCTTTTTCTTATCTCCAGTCACCTTTCCCTACGCTCCCCACACCTCAGCTTCATCTCATAAACACCCCAGGCCCCTCGCCTACGAGGAGGCGAGCTTGAGATTTGTTCTATCTCCTTGCTGGGCTGCCTCTGGAATAAAGCCTTTCTCTGCTGCAGGCCTTGGTGTCTCAGCGTTGACTTGCTGCACTTTGGGCAAATGAACCTTGTTGGGTAATAGTTTCTTGCAATATAAGCTAATTCATCCAAAGTATTTTTGAATATATATGATTAGTTTTAAAAATTGCACATGTTCACTTCAAGCCATGATGGAATGATAAGGACTAGATTTACTGTCCTACCTTAAAAACCAGAATACCAGACAAAACGCATGGAACACTAGTCTTTAAGATATTGGACAAGGAGCACGGGACAGTGATCCCTGAGGGAAGGGAAGCAAATGGGATAAGCACTTAGCTGCTGGTTCGGGCCACAGCAGGGGGAGGTTCTGGAATCCTGAATGTCATCTTGACAGCTGTACTGTGGTTACGGAGGAGAACATTCTTGTTTTTTAGGCAATATACACTTGAGTATTTAGGGGCGAAAGGGTAAATTTCGAATAGCTCAGGAAAAAAGTCATGTGTATGTAGGTATACATACAAAAATACATTTATGAGACAAAATAATAAAACAGGGAAAAATGTTTCTAGGGAGCCAGTATTCCTTAACGACTTACTTTCCTGAGGCTGTGTCTCTGTTTATTTACCTGTTCACCTCTGGATCAGCAACACTTTAATGTTTTATATCCAAATGATTCCATACATTAGGCTTTGATTTTTTTCTTTTATTAGAAATCATGTAACTTATAATTGCTACTTTACAATTTTTGAAGTTACTTTCCTGACAAGGCCCCTTCCCTAGATGAAGTATTAGCTTTGGATTTAGTGAGATCTTACCATCCTAGTCTCTCCCTCGCATTGTCACTGGTAGCACAGGTCACCTTTCCTAAATTCCACTGATGTATAAGAAATCCTATGCTAGTATTTATTACAAAGCGACTGGTGTGAGAGTTCAAGTAAAACAAAAGCATGGCTGATAGAAAGGACAAAAACTGCACCATTCTTTGTTATTTTTTAAAATGTTTTAAAATGATAAATACAATGTGCTTAGTTTAAAAAAAAAGTTCAAATATACAGAAGAATATAAAGCCCTTTTCCCCTCCGTAACTTCTGGCCCCATTCTCTACAGCCACACAGTTGAATATGGAAGCTGCCAGCTATACATAGTTATTTAAATTAAAACAAAGTTAAAAAATCAGTTCCTCACACTAGCTGTATTGCAGTTGCTCAATTACCTCGTGGGACCGGAAGTGATCGTATGGGAGAGCGAAGATACAGAACACTTCCATCATCACAAGGTCCACTGGACAGTTCATTGGTTACTAATCCACGGTAACCAGTTAAGCACTAGCGTATAAAAGCCTCGTTGTTAGGAGCTTTTATGTATCACGGACACCACGATTTTCAAATATTTTCTCCCATTCTGTGGGTTGCCTTTTCACTTTCTTGTGTCCTTTAAAGCACAGAAGTTCGTTTTAAGTTCAATTTATTTCTTCCCTTGTTGCTTCTACTTTTGGTGGTATATCTAAGAAGCTCTTTGGCCCAAAGATTTACCTCTGTGTTTTCCTGTAAGAGTTTTAGCTCCTGTATTTAAGTGTATGGTTTATAAGGGGTCCCTAGCATATGGCTACCCAGTCATCCTAGGACCATTTGTTGAAGACTGCTTTCTCATTGAATGGTACTGGCACCCTTACCAAACACAATTGATAACATGGGCTTATTTCTGCCTCTGTTGTATTTTCTATTCCATGTACATGTCCATATGCCAGTACCACACTGCTCTGATTATTGTAGCTTTGGGGTAAGTTCTGAAATTGGTTAAGTGTGAATCTTCCCACTTTCTCTTTCAAGACTGTTTTGGATATTGTGGGTTCCTTGCATTTCTGATATGAATTTATCATCTTATCAGTTTCTGCAAAAAAAGCTGGCTGGGATTTTGATGGGAATTGCACTGAATCTGTAGACCAATTTGGGGAGCATTGTCATCTAAATGACGTTGTCTTCCAATCCATGAATAAAGATGCCTTTCCATTTATTGACATCTTCTTTAATTTCAACATTTTATAGTTTTAGTTTCTTCATTTAATGCTATTATGAACAGAATTTTAAAATCTCACTTTTAGAATGTTCATTGTTAGTACAGAAATAAAACTGATTTTTGCATGTTGATCGTGTATCCTGCAACCCACAATCTGTTGAACTCATTAGTTTTAAGATGAATTCCTTACAACTTTCTATATAACAAGACTATGTCGTCTGTGAATACATAGTTTTAGTTCTTTTCCAGTATGGCTGCCTCTTTTTCTTGCCTAATTGCCTGGGCTGGCATGTGAATGAGTGTCTTACGTCTTGTTTCTGATCTAAGGGGGAAAAAGCATTCAGTATTCAGACTGTTGCCATTAAGTATGATAGGTGTGCTGGTTTTTTTTTTTTTTTTTTTTTTGTAGATGCCTTTTATCATCTTGACAAAGTTCTGTTTTATTCCTAGTTTGAGTATTTTTATCATGAAAGGGTGCTGAATTTTATCAAATGCTTTTTTCTGCATCTATTAAGATGTGGTAATTGTGTCCTTTACGAACATCTCATCATTCACGATTCTGTATTTGTGAATTTGGTAATTTACTTACTTAAAATTTACTTGTAACCCCCAAATCAATACTTGTAGCACTTTTATGACCATTCATGGATATGTGCAGATGTTAAAATTTTGAGTTCCCTGACGCGTGTGTTCTCAGCTGAGGCCAAACAAGGTAATGCTTCGCCTTCTTGTTTCGGCTCTCCTGCAGACTAGAGGAGGGTGGACCAGGCCGGGGGAAAGGCAATGTGGTACAGGAAGCCCTGGCTCTGGGACTAGCTGGATGGGTCTGAATCTCATCTCTGGCCTGTTAGCTGGGTGACCTCTGCCAAGTTGCTTAATATGTCCAAACCTCATTTTGTCTTTTGTAAAATAAAGAAAACGGAATCTACTAGGAAAAACTGTCTTTAGGATTTAAGATTTAACCTATTTGAGATACATGTATGTGCAAAACACACACTTCCCCTAGGAGCAATGGCTCTGTGTTCACGGTGACATCAGAGAATGTAACTATTGTGAATAAGGCAGTTACTTTACATTTTATATTGATTTGGGGATGTTAAAGCAACCTTATGTCCCTGGGATGAGCCTCGCTCCATCATGGTGCATGCCCCTTTGCATATGCAGCTAGATTTAGTTTGCTAGTATTCTGTCAATAATGTTTGTGTCTATATTCATAAGGCACTGCTGTGTAGTTCTGTCTTTGGTTTCTTCTCAGGGTAATACTGGCCTCACACGATGAGCTGAAGTGTTCTCTTCTATTTTTGGGAAAAGTCTGCAAAGGATTAGTACTACTTTTTGAGTATCTGGTAGAGTAGAGCAGTGAAGATGGATTTTTCTTTGTGGGATGTTTCAAAGCTACTAATTTAAACTTTATTGCCAGCTGCTTTTTAGGCTTGCTTTTAGGTAAGAACCAAAGGTGATTATCTCCTAAGGCCAATAAAATTCAATGAGAAAATACATGTTATCAAGGAAGGCATGTCCGACGTTTGTGCAATTCACGCAGGCAGCTACCGAGGTTACCCAGAGGCACAACTATCCTGCTGTCTAGCTTTAACACAAATACTTTGTCACTTCTCATGTGCTTTCATGACCTCATGATCAAGAAATTTCCGCCTGTTTCTACGTAAGATTTATAGACAAACCCCTTAGCTGGCATTTGCAGCAAAGTCCTACGATCACAGACTAATGTTTGTACACTTTTAGATTATATACAGACATGCATATTTACATATCCGTCTTTAAATCTATCTACAAAAATACTTGTCTCAGAACCTGCCAGGAAGGGAGTGTGTAGTGGAAAACACTGGACGTCTCAGTTCTGGTGCCAGCTCTAACTTTAACAAGATACCTCGATCTGCTTCCCCCACTGATAAAATTCAGCTAAGTCTGAAGATCACCAAGGTTCTTCTTCTGGTTCTAAAAATACAGTGACTTATTCTAAAGTAACGCCATTCCACTGTTCTTACTTCAGAGTGGTCATAATGAAAACATCTGTTACACACACAAACACATACATACCCGTGCTCCATACTTACAGAACAAATCAGCCAATTCACAAAATCTTAAAAGAGGAAAGAGAAGTCTGTAGTTAAACAGTTCAACATCTCAGGTCCTGAGTTTGCCATGAAACAGCCATTACAAATTTTCTCTCTACATATACTTGGCTTTTTCACAATACCTCACTTTATGTTAAGTACTGTTGGGTGAGACATTTAAGTATGATAACTTTAAAAAATAAAGAGGTCACTTTTCGGAAATTCTGAGCCCATCGGAGAAATTGAATGGCATCTCATCAGTCGTCTCGACCGGCACGTTGCTCCGGCCCAGCTGGCAGGGATGATGGTGGGCATGATGGCTTGAAATGAACGTGTCTGCAGTCCGGCTGCAGGGACAGCCATCTGACGGCAGGACATTACTTGAATTACTAAGACGTGAATGGTAAACACCACAGAATGAGTCTTGAGATGAATGATAATGCCCAGCTCCCGCTGAGGTGGACGTGGAGCTCTGGAAGGGGCCGTTGCACATAATACAAGTTTGGAAGCAGGCCTTCCTTCCTAAGCCTCGGTGGATGTCGAGTTTAGCAATGAGAGGTTTCCCAGCATTCACTTCCTGCTTTTCCTCTATGGTGTCTTCCAGTCCTGAGTACTGGTACGATAAACACACTGTGAAGACTAGATGTTCCTGGGAAGGAAAAGAAAATAAGGTTTCTCATTTTTACCAGCTGTGAAACTATATCTAAAGATGTCATTCACACACGCACAGACAAAGCCGAACAACAAAAAGCCCACTCACTCCCCTTTCCCAGGTTCCAAACCCTCAAGGCACCCCCTACACCTACACTAAGAAAGGCCAGCTGTAATGATCTTCTTTCTCCCTTGTTCAGTATTTTGAGTTAGTAGAATTCTAGCCTTTGCTATTCAGAGTTGCCAAAATCACAACAACCTGGCGTTGTATTTCTGATGAAAAGTGAAAAGGTGTTTTCCAAGTAGTGGGGCTTGGGAAACTGCCTTCCCCTATTACTGGGGATGGGGATGATCTTTTAATGAAATAATAATCAGCTTTACATCTAGGTTAAAAGTTTAGCTGTTTTAAAAATATTACAAAATAATAATCCACAGTCATAGGCAGAGAAGTAGAAATGAATCACCTGATGGACTGAATTTCAAAGGTGTAAGGAGTGTAATCAGACTGGCTGTAAACTGGTGACAGCAGGTTTGACTGCTGTCCTCCTGTGGTTGTCGGCAGTGCCCACTTCACTCCCCAAGTTTTGGCCAATGCAGTCTATGGTCATGTGGCTATAAATAAATTAAAAACTCAAGTCCGGCAAGAATGTGCTTTAATTAGAAAGCTCAACCCTACAGACCGTGTACCATGTAGTTTCTGATTTGTAAGGTTAACAAGAAATGAAAAAAGATATAAAAAAAAAATCCAGTTCTATTTTGTAGAAAGTCACCGAACTAGGAAATGATTATTTGAAAACACTAAGATATTTTAGACTATGTGCTATGCCTCTGATTTAACAACGTGGAGCGCAGTCACATGCATTCTCACATACAAGTCCTCAGGTCACTATCAGGGACAGAATCCAATATGCAAAAGGCCACTCAGACTCACTGTTAATCAGTTCTCTGCTTCAATTTACACTCAGTGAGTGAGGCAGTACATCTATGGGCAAGGTTCACAGGCAAAAATGCATTTTCACTTTTCACAAAGTTTTCGCTTAGTAGTTATAAACAGGAAAAGTAATAACCTTTAATTTTTGCAGTGAGCTGAGTCTAGTATAGAGGCAGTGCTTGGGAAGATCCTTTGAGACTAAATAGCTGCCAGTTTCTTCAGGCGTCCCTTTATTTGCATCTTTTGGGTCAACGTCTAGGTCCTGTGAAAACAGGTAAATGGTATTAATGAAATCAACGAAGTCACAGTATTATGCATGACATAAAACATCTTAGCTGCTCTCTCAAGAACCGTGGTCTGAGTAGGTAATCCTTTATCCAGGGCTAAAGGTACAATGAAAGCCACACTCCAGATTAGTAACAGGAATTTTAAGTTCCTCACCAATACACCTAAAAAGTGACACCTGAAAGGACAGTTACTTTCAAGCTACTCCTAGAAGCACTTCTAAGCCTCCTCAAATTTCCTTTTTAGTTTGGAGCCCCATTAGTGTCTGACTCCTGGATTCTCTCCCTCCTTATTCATCACTCTGGGGAAGCACAAGGGGGATTTACGTCGTTTGTGTGTTTAAGAAGAATAAGAATAAATGGACACGCCAAAGGCAGTCCTTTCTTCTTCCTTCTTTTACAGCTGACCGCTGCCCAGAGCAGCAGATCTGCCCTGCAGCTCTGGAGAGAGGAAGCCTGCAGGCTCTGCTGCCCAGAGCCCGGAGACCCATCCTGGCCCAGCGCTGCTGGGACCGGTGGGCAGACCTGTCTAATTCTGGGGGTCAGTGCAGGCCGTTCTCTCTCACACTGAGCAGTGTCCTCTGTGAAGCCTTTATCAGAAGCAAAGGTGATGTTGTGGACTTGTTTTATTCCGTGCTTACTTCTCAACTTCAACAACTATGTAGGAAAGAGGGACGCTGTTTAGTGGCCAACATGAAGAACAGAACTAGACCTCTATTCTTCCAATATCCGGCGACAGCTTGACAGATAGGACTTGCACTGTTGTGGTGTCTTTTTGGAAACAATAGTTTTTAAAGGGAAATTATTCTGGACATACAGCACATTTTATTTCTTCCTATTTGATATTCTATTTAGGGTAAGGGAAATTAAAGCCCTCCTTCCTGGATGAACTTTAGACAGTCCTAAATTTGACATCTTTAAGGTATTTTGGCAATTAGCTTTTAAATATTTGACCATTTTTACTAAAATACAAATATTTTCATATATGTAATACATGTATTTCCTTTTTGTTATCAACATTTTAGTTTTCAAAAATTTAGTCTCTAGTAAGGATATATCACTATATTTTATTAAAAAAATTTTTTTCCCGTTATATTTTAAATAAAAGGAGAGACTTACAAGTGGAAAATCAGTGACATAGGCATCGCACACTAATATATCAGGCGGCTTGTGGAGAATACTTGTGTAGATTATCATGACGTTGGAAAACTCAGCTGCAAATCCTAACTGAATCTGCACCCCACATTGAAATTTAAGACACATACTTTCTGGAAGTTCTGAAAAAGAACCGTAAGAAAAAGTTATAAATGTTTAAAGAATGCTTGTTACGTTTTCTCATAAGCAGCAAACATTTACAGGGCAAAATACAGTGAGAGCTACTTCTTTTGCTTAAAAATCTTCTATAACTAACATTGTTTGAAGGCACACACACACACACACTCGGTTAAAAAAAAAAAAAAAGGAGGAAAAAAGCCCAATATTCTGCTGGCTAAGCAAATAGAAATCTTTTATTTTCTATTTTCTTACAGTTCCTGTCCCTTTGCATACATAATTTTTATAGTGGTCATCAAAAATATACATATAATTGTAGATATATTTTGTAGGTATATTTTCACTTCATGAAAATAATTTTTTAATAAAGCATAATGTCACTGAACACTTTAACAATTCTGAATATCTGTGTTTTTTTTTCTATCATAGTATTTCTGATATAAATTTAATGCTTTAGGATTGTTGGATACAGCTATTTGGTTTCTCACCTATGTGATAGCTTCTTGTTTTTACAGAATATAAATAGTTTCACATATTTCCAAAACAAGGTTAATAAAATGCATATCTGATGGGATTAGAAAGGAAATACACCACCATAGTTTCAGTTTTCCTTTCTCTGATTACTACTCGTTTGCCATTTGCTATATTTGTTTCTTAATTATTAATATATTCTCACTGTATTGTTGAATTTGCATCCTTTTATTAGAGGGGGTTTAATGTTTTTGTTTTACCATTCTGCACGAGTTCTTTATTATAAATTATTATCTACATATCACTTTGGTACAAATACTTTGACCTTTTCAATTTATAAAAGGTTTTGTTTACTGTTGATCTTTACTACTGTAGTTTTGTTACTATTGTTATTTAGAGGTTTTTTTAAAGAAAAAAATCAATTTCAATTATCCAATTATCTGGAACGCTGAGATAATTATGGCATTTTACATTTTAATGTGCTTCAATGTTAATTTACTAAAACTGTATCTTAGGGAACAGACTTATGAAAAGAAAGATTACACAGGAGTTCAATCAATACAATTAATTTTTAATTATCCACTTAATGTATCCACAGCATAGGGATTTGGGAATTACAGAGAATTCAAAAACCATTATTTCAGCCAATAATTTAAACTTTTTACTAAATTATATCGAATGACCAAAGGTAATTATGTTGCAGATGATTTCTGCATCACTTTCTCTTGTTCACCAACCCACGGGTTCATGTGTCCAGGAGAGAGAATGCTCAGTGATGCTCAGTAATAACTACAAGCATCCAGTCTTTGCCGACCACCATGTTTGTGTCTTTCCATGTGATCTCATTCACTATCAACAACCCTAACAAGAAAGTAATATTTCTTGTCCCCATTTACAGATAACATGTTTATCAAGTCATAGAGACAGGCTCAGAACCTGGGCCTGTCTGATTTTTGAAACAGCACACTTCAACAGCTCACAGTGTATATTGGGACTGTATATTGGACAAATTGAAAATTATTTTAAAAACAAAAAAATTGAAATATTTTGATTTTACCAAATGTGAAAATAATGGGTTAAATATTTTCATCACAAAATTAGGTGGAAAGCTGTATATTCAGAAGAAAAAACATTTCATGATTTAAGATAAACATTACACAAAGAGTTAAACAAACAGACTTTACTGTACCATGTGCCTTGGCCCACTGGAGATTGCGCACCAGAGATTCTGCAGAATGTGCTGCTCCCTGTATTGGGTCAGTAAGTGCTCTCTTTTCAGATAAACTACTTCGAATCTCTAGAGCCTGTTTGCCTTTGGTAAGGTGACACTTACCCATATCTAAAAGATAAGAAGTAAATATTATTTTTAAGACCACATCCTTTCACTTAGGCCAAGGACTCTCCTACAAATGGGGCATAGTCTCACTTACTCACTCAAGAGATACTCACCAAGCACCTACTATGTGCCAGGCATGGTTGAAAGTGTGAGGGATACGGCAGTGAGCAAACAGATTAAAACCATTGGACCAGCTCACTTCTAAAAGACCCCTTCCTGGCTTTTATCTTCTATAATGCTATTAATGAATCTCTACTATTCTAAGCATTGACAATCACAAAAAGCTGAAGGGATATTTCTTCACTGAAAGGGCAGCCATGATAACTTTGTCTAGTCTGTTGAGAAACACATTCTGTTTATAAACAAATGACTATGTGGCTATGAGAGAGGTAAGGTATCACGCTGTCTTTACTCAAATTTCCTTATTTTTAAAACAGGAAATAATGTGTTAAAACTACCAATATGGGTGGAGCACTTCTGCTGCCTTCCCCTGACCCAAAGTAACCAAATACTGTGCATATTCCCTTGATTTTTAAGTTTTTACTAATGTGTAGCTGTCAATAAATAGCACGTGCCAACATTTTAGGTTTAGACATAAAAATGTTACACATATACTTCCGTAATATCATTCAACATGGTTTAGAGACTTACGAATATTGACAAATCCCAATTTAAATTTATAAAACCACATCATATAATTCTACATGAATAAGTTACAATAAATTAATCCTATTTCTGAATATATTAAATCACACGTTAATAAAGTAATATCTAGTCTTGGGAAAGTACTTACTGGGAAAAAAAGACAAAACTCTAAGACTTTATCCCTCTTATTCAGAAAAAGATTCCAAATGTGTTTGTCTTTCATGATAAGGTCAGAGAACGCTAGAGAGATGGAGAGAGAAAGAGAAAGATAATGGGAGGGAGGAATCTATCTTTAACAATCAAGAATTAACTCTAAGTTACATCAGCATATTGGCGGTTAAGGAGGGAGGCTAAGGGTTGTGAGCATATGTGAAAGTTATACTGTTATAGGAGAGAAGATACAGAAATCAGCTTCTAAAAAAGATGAAAAAGGAAAAATGAGCCAAGTAAAAACTTAAATGGTTAAAATAGGTACAAAAAGCCCATGATAAATGTAGTTGAATTAAATTTTCTAGTTGAAATACAAAGATAGTCAGACTGGATTTAAAAAATCTATTTATTCTAAATGTGAAAGCATCAGCATTCCTTTTAAAACCAGAAGTGAGGCAAGAGTGTCTACCACCACTACTTTTATTCAATAATGTCTCAGAGGTCGCAGCTAGTACAAGGACATACCAGAATTCCACTAAATCAGTAAGAAAAGCAAAAACACTACAATAGAAAAATGGACAAAAGACATGAGCAGATTTTCACATAAGAGGATATACATATTGCCATTAAAAACATTGAGATGCTCAGTACCACTAACAATCAGGAATACCCAAACCAATACCACAGTGAGATACTACTTCACATCATCTGATTGGCAAAAATGAAAAAGCCTGACATACGAAGTGATGGAGAAAGTGCAGATTCACACTGGCTCTTGTATATTATGGGGAAGTGGGGTTAAGTGTAGGTTGGTGCAACTATTTTGCAAAACAGTTTGGCATTCTCTCTGAATACTGACAAATCCTATGACCCAGTAATTCCAAATTCTAGATTTATACCCCAAAGAAACTCTTGCATACACACTCCAGGAAACATATTAAGAGAATTTTACAACAGCCATGTGCATGACGGCAACAACCCAGATGTAATTCAAATGTCCATCAACAGGAGAGCAGCTGCAAAAATTGTAGTATATTTGCACAGTAGAATAGTATACAGCAGATAAAATGAACTACAGTCATGTAACAATATGGATTAATCTTAGCAATAGAACATTAACTGAAAAAAATTAAAGTCCCAAAAGACTACACAGAGCATAATCTTTTGATAAAGTTAAAAACAAAGTTAAAATATACATACTTTTGTGGATATATATAAATTCAATAAAACTATGTAAGAAACAAATCAAAGCTTTAGAATGATGCTTATCATGTAAGGGGGCAAGGAAAGAGATAGAAGGAACATATAACTGGATGTAGTTTATCATCTAGGTCTGAGATTCATGTTGAACATCCAATTAACAATAAAAACTGTCAGAAGTATGTTCCAGGGTAATTATCATTAAAAATAATTATATCTCTATAAACATTTTTTTTCTAGCAGGAATTTTATAGAGCAAGATGGTTTTCAGGTACCTTAAATGTCACCCTGCCAGAACTAGTTAGGAAAGGAAAGAATTTATTTTGAAATTTCAATCACCTTAACAATAAAACTCTCTGGAGTAGTAAACAAACAAAAAAAATCAAAATCTGGAGTCACAGATTGATAGTTATGGCTTACAACAGCAACCAGTTTATTTCATATTTTGTTTCACTTGCACACAATTGAAGCTGGAAAGGTGGCTTTTCTCCCTCAACTGTCTGGCCTATGATCTTTGAATATTTTAATTTTTTCCAAATACTTTAAAGTTATCCAGAAGATCCAAAGTTCAAATATATAATAGAGCATAAATAAAAATATAATCCAGAAGTTCAAATAGAAACAGCACATACTGGGATGCCATTCACTGCTGTAACTACAGAATTTAGTGTATGGCTGAACTGGTGCTTTTTTATTAAGTTTTAATACCATTAATGCATCTTGAAGTCTAAAATTAGAATACAACATTTGAGTCTCTGAAGTACCTTCACAGATCTCACTTTGAAAATAAATGATATACACCAAAGGCTTTAATTTTTTTTTTTAAGCACCAGAACCTTCAAATGAGAGCTTAAATAGAAGCTCACACAATATGTAAAACAGATAAAAGCAGAACTTCTTTGGCTGAAGGAGGGCCAAAGCCCTGTTTGTCTACATTAAAAGGGAAAGTGGTTAAGTCGAATGACCCAGCTAAGGGATCTACACTGAAAAAGACATGAAAATAAACGAATGTGACTAGTACAGGTAGTGAAACACTCAAATACTGTATATTCAAACTGCCATCTTTGGAACATCCATGAAACTCCCGTTTTTCTAGTGAGCCAGTTTGCAAGTCTGATATGACTTATAAAACAGCCATTTCAAAAAACACCTGTCAATCTACTGATGTAACGTGCCTATTCCGGCCCTGGCAGGAGCAGAGCACTATGCTAGGCAGGTGGGGAAGGAATGCAAGGAAATGGAAGATGTGGTGTTAGACGTCTGGGATCATGTCCTTAAAGCAGAATTTTAAAACTAAGTACATCAAGAGAAAAAAAAGAACCCAGCTTTTTCCCACAGGGCCTCAGAATTTCTGTAAAGTTTCATCTTTCTGATCCTGAAAGAGGATGCTCATTGGACAATTTTTTTTTTTAATCAGTAGACTGGGCAGCATCAGGCACTAGGCGTGAGCTCTGAGGTCAAGGTCAAGAGCTCCGAGGATTACACTTCATTTATTTCACAACTGTGTCTGGGATCAGCCTTGTAGTTCAGGTAATGCTACATAGATGGCAGGTAGCTGAGCCCATAGGAAAGAAGGAATTAAACAGGGGTGTTGCTGGACATTTTATATATATTTCCAAACCTGCACAGTAATAGTAGGAATAAAATAATTACCCAACAGAGAACCCTGAGGGGCTTTCTCTTTAGTTTTTATTTTACCTTCTGCAACTTCATCCAGTAACACAGTAATTTTCTTCTCTTCTAATAATCTATCTTTCAAAAATTTCATGAAGATTCCATTTGCCAATCCAGAATGCTGTATTTCAAAAGCTTCTGCTCCTTGACACCTGAAAAGAAAGAAATTTTTAAAAAAGCGAGCACCTGCCACACACGAGGCTTCCACAAATACCGGTGAGCCTCACATGCGCTCTGGCTTCTCAGTGACACCCTAATTACACAGCTAATCTTTAAGCGAGAACTAAATGCTCTCGTGCTTATTAAAAAGAAGAGGCCAAGATATGAAGTGCCAAAGTCAATTACTTAACATTTTTTATCAAGAGTATCAAGGAGGCAAATTTATGCTTCGGTGTCTATGGATATTTCTAGGCTCCTACAATCAAAATGAAGTCATCAAAGAAGGCAGGAGTCTTCCACATAAACATGAAATTTTCTTACGTGGCGTATCCAAACACAATATTGGCAGTGACTTTCAGTGCATCCAAGATTGGAATGGTATCATCGTAGTCATTTCTATTAAGAAGGCAGGAGGAGAGAAGGACAGATATAAATAAGTTAAAACAGTGTTCTTAAAAAAAGAACAACCCCCCCCAAACCCCAGCATTCTTAAAAGAGAATAAATAATAATAGAATAGCATCACATATTTATTATATTACACATAATTTAAAATTATAGACTCAAAACTCCTTTATCTAGTCAGCTACATGTTTACCAGAAATAATCCGGGGCTCCTACACTGCTGAGACAGCAGAGAATCGCACCTTTTCTCTTGTTAGCTTTAAGGCTGGAGTTACATTTGAACTCGGGCACTAGACTTGGACTGGTGAATTCTGAGCAGGCAAAAAATTACATCTGAGTAGAATTATCATTGATTCTATTCCTTACTAACACAATGGCAGACAAATGGGATCCAAATCTTCAAACCTCTGGTTCAGCTCAACTTTCTACGTCTGCAAGACCAGGACTAACTAGAGGCCCCAACTCTAACTCCTGGAGGGATGGCTGCGGTGATTACTGCAGACGTCTGAAGGCATTCTGAAGAGCTGTGTCTTTTCTAGTCTGAGTAACTACCCATGCCCTTTGTTTTAGAGCAGATAGGAAAAAGCTAAAATAAACACAGAAAATATTTTTCCTCTGGTTTTCTTAATTAGTTTCAGTTTATAATCTGAAATTCACAAAGTAAGTGGTTCCCAGCACTCACAGGTTTGCCTTAAATAGCAACCATAGCAAGTTAAATCTAACTCCCACCAGCTCCATTTAAAGACAGGACAGTGTACCTTTTCCTGCACATATCCAACAGGAACACATTGAGGCCAGTTTCTTTTTCTTGCATCAATTTCAGTATATTCTGTACACACAGGCAGTTTTCAGACCTGTATGGATTTGGAGCATCAACAGGGACCATAAAGCTGTTCCCAAAGTTTTCATAACCATGTCCGGCGTAATATAATAGTCCTGAAAAGCAAAAAAAGAGAGATGGCATTCTGAAATGCTGCACTCTTAAAAAATGACTTATTTTCTTGAAGTTAATGCAAGCTTCCTTAAGAGAATGCAACTATAAACAAACTCAATGTTAACTGAATTTGCATTAAATTATTTGGGCAATAGTCTTCATTTAAGGATCAAAGTTTAAACCATCAAGATGCTATCCTGAAGTATATTTTAATTCATAAAAATAACATATCTGTAGCCAATGGTATAACATGGAATGCAGTTTTATCGCATGATGTTTAAAAACAAAAAAGGCTAAGGACTTCTTTGGACACATTTGTCTGCTCTGCTCTATGCTCTGAATTAATCATCTAAAATTTGGGTTAGTTTTAGTGTTCAATAGATGAGTCATTAATTCTTTACTGAGAAATGGTACTATAAAAACTGCACCAAACAACTCTGTTTAGAACTAAACTCTGTTTAGAACTAAACTCTGTTTAGTTGTTTAGGAAAAAAAATCAGTGTGCGCTTAAAAAAATATTTGACAGGAATACTTGTGAAGACACATTCTCCTAAGCATGTAATCTCTAGAGCCCCTTCATTTGCTCTCCCAATATCCTGGATGGTGTTCTAAAGTAAACATACAAAGGCATTTCCATAGGGAACAAAAAAAGCTAATTCTCTGTGGTTGCAGCTCCATCCCAGAGCAAGAAATGTGGCTTCAAACAGTAAAGAGAACTTGCTTCCTTTGGTCCCAGAGGGCAGGATTAGGTCGACTACTTTCATTGAACTATTATTTAAATGAGAAGAATGGTTCTTTCATGTGTAACATTTTAGGTTAAAATAAAAAAAAGACAAGATAGACACACCCATTTACTCAGTGTGGGTTTATTCTACCTCAGATGTGCCCTGAATATTACCATGTAGGCGGTGAGGAAAGTGAAAAAGAAGTGGAGACAGTTCCTGGCCCTGAGGATCTTGCAGCTCATTCATACAGTATTTATCTGTCTGCAAGGACATGTGTATTTATTGGGACAAATCATATGCCTATAAGGACAATTTGTATCCAGAACATATAAGGAACTCTTCAATTCAGCAGTAAAAGACAACCCACTTTAAAAATGGGAAAAATGTGAATGAACATTTTTCCAAAGAGAATATAAGCACATGAAAAGCTGCCTGACATCGTTAACCACTAGGGAAATGCAGAACAAAACAATGAGATGACACTTTGCGCTTACTAGGATGGCTATAATCGAAAAGGCAATAATAACAAGTGTTGACAAGGATGTAGAGAAACTGGAAACCTCATTTATTTCTGGCAGGAATATATAATAGTACCGGCATTTGGGAGTTAGGCAGTTCCTCAAAAAGTGAAATTCAGAACTATTTGACCCAGCAATTCCACTCCAAGGTATGTATCCAGGAGAACTGAAAACATGTGTCCACACAACAATGTGTACACGAATTTTCACAGCAGCATCATGCATAATACCCAAAAAGCGGAAAACACCTAAGCGTCCATCTGCTGGTAAGTGGATAAACAAAATGGGCTCCATCCACACAACGGAAGGTTATCCAGCCATAAAAATAGAGCTATAACATAGATGAACCTTGAACACACTGTGCCGAGTGAAGGAAGCCAGGCACCAAAGGACGCATATGGAGTGATTCCATTTATATGAAATGTCCTCAGGAGGCGAATCCAAAGAGACAGAAAGGTTTGCAGCACCAGGAGTCTGGGGTAAGGAGGACTGGGAAGTGACTGCTAAGGGATGTGGGGTTTCTTTTTGGGGTGATGAAAATGTTCTGGAATCAGGTGACTGTGCAACTCTGAACGTACTAAAAACCACTGAATTGTATACTTGAAAAGAGTAAAATTTTGAATACTCTGTCAAGTATTCAAAAATCTGACTCTGTTTCCTTTGGT
Source organism: Camelus bactrianus (assembly GCF_048773025.1). NCBI lineage: Eukaryota > Metazoa > Chordata > Mammalia > Artiodactyla > Camelidae > Camelus > Camelus bactrianus. Next base: position 17,560,449 of record NC_133568.1, on the reverse strand, counting down.
CTCTCTGCTGCTTCTAGAACAAGATAGGCTTATTTTTCACCTTCCTGCTCAAGTCACTCTCCTTTCCATCTCCCCAAATTCTAACCAAGGCCCAGAACCCTCAGCAGGTTACCCCCTGGTCTCCAGCTTTCTAACACACCTCAGCCTCCCCGTGCTGGGAAACACTGCAGCAGCGCTCCTGACACTTAAAACCACGTATTGGCGTATTTTATGGACGTTTTACGGTTCTACGTAGATGTGGTTTCTCAGATAAAGAATAATCATAATAAAGACATTAACTTTTTACATGGCATTTTCATGGCTTTCAAAGCATCTTCATATACATAATCTGATTTTAATCCGTATAATCTTGAAATGACCTATTTTATAGATGAGAATTAAATTTAAAAGGAATTTGCTTAAAATCATATAGCTGATAGGTATTTGGATTCCATATATAGTGTCCCGCCCCCACCCCTAGTACATTAGGGACTTACAATTTTGAGAGCATAGATCATGTTCTTTATTTTCTGTATCTCCCTCAACGCCTAGCATACTCCTAATCTGGGCTATGGATATAACAGGAACTCAGTAAATACTTATGTGCATCAAACTAACAACGCAAACTGGTCAGGACAGAGGTAGATTTGGGGACTTTCTATAAAGAATCTGACTTTCAGTAGAAATGGTACTATTCCTACAGCTGATGTTACTAAGAGACAGCCAAGCAGAAAGCGTGGGTATTGCTCCCGCTGTATCATTTAATGCATCTGGTTCAAGTTACGACTTGACTTGGGAGAAGAAACTGCAAGGGAAGGTTTGGCCTCCACCATCCAGGAAAAGTTAAGTGTGGTCCAATACTTAAACGTTGTATGCTCGGCTCTGCAATCACTGAAATTAGGGTACTTACCAAAAAAACCTTTTCTCCACCCCAGAATGATTCATGAAAAGTATAACAAGCATTTTTATCAAAGCTTACATATAAATTACACTACAGGAGATTAAGCATTTTTATGTAAAATAACTAGACCAAATCACTGAATCTTTAAAATTCCATCTCTAGTACTGCTTGTTCGTTTAATTAACTTACTCCCATGACTCAAGGATAGAAGGACAAAACAGGTATCTTCTAAAATGTCAAAAAATTCAATGTGGTTAGAAATATGATCCTATAAATTACATCTTTGGGGAATTTTATTTCTTGGGAATATGATTTCCAAGAATATAGCTTGTCACAGATATTAATTGTCTACACAGAAAAGAACTGTTTAAATGGAAGACTTTCCCTCTTGAGTTAAACTGCAGTGCACCCAGCACAGCGCTCTGATTAAAACATCCATCACCACCACCGACCTGCATAGCACTTAGGCTGTGCCAGGCACTGCTCGAAGGAAGCGCTTTACTTATTTTGTGTAATCCTCACAACACATCCCGTAAGGAGGCAGGTGGTATCATCATCCCCTCACAGATGTAGAAACAGATGCTGAGAGGTTTAACAGCTCACCCACTTTCAGACGACTAATAAGTGATAGAACCGAAGTCAGATGCCGGCCAGATTAACTACTGCCCTATGTTACATCGTCTCTTTATCGTCTATCGCTGGCTTTCTAGTTAACTTTACTCTCAAAATATAACATGTCAGTGTACTGGGTTTTCATTATTTCACTACACTATCACTTTATAAACCCCTTCTTTTTCTCCAAATGAAATCTTATGCTGAACCTTAATACGTAATAATGGATGAAAGCTGGGTTTCTCTACTGAGGCCTGAAATGGAATGCGTTATCCAAATCCCCCTTCTAACGATGAAGGAAAACCTGAATTCAGGACGTTACAACCAAAAGCTACAATTTTTTGAGCACTCTTAGCGTGCCAGGCACAGGGGTAATTGTTTTATCTTACTTGTTCTCTAACAACCTCATTAAGTCTGTCCATTTTATAAATCCTCTGTGGCTTAGAGAAGTGAAGTAACTTGGTCACAGGCACACAGCTGGTCAGCAGAAAAGCCTGGACGGTGAGCCCGGGGCTGGTTACTCTCAGGTCCCTTGTTCAACCACTGAGTTACTCTGAAGTGAATGGCTCCTCTAGAGTGAATAAGGCTCCTGGCATATTCTGACCGGGCTCCTTTAATCTTCTCTATAAAAGCACAGCTCAGCTTCAGCAAGTGATGAATGCAGGAAGCCGTTAAGTGGGGTGGGTATCAGGCCAGTTACTCGCTACCCTAGTATCTACACAAGATAACTGGAAATCTTTATCCTTATTTATCTTCAAGGACATGTAGTATATAAGTCAGTTACTTCTGTTCTTAGATTGTGTTTTTAATGTTTATGCATGTCTAAAAATGAGTTACGTATTTTCTGTTCTGTTAAATTTTATTTCTTTTACAAACCCCTGGGCAATATAAAACAAGAGGGCATAAACTTGAGTGCCGATTTCCACATCACCGCTGTTCATGCTGAAATTCCTAGGACTCTGCTTCTGCCTCCCCGCACCCCCAAAGTGTCCTACTCCCCTGGGGCTGTCAGCTGGACGGAAGGGCACAGTCCAGGGAAATGCCTACGCCCTCAGGCCTCTACCACACTTACATTGAATGTAGATGTGTCTGATGTTTGGGATAGTCACAATACTTCAAAATATAATGCAGCCACCCTGTTAAGACATGAATCAGTAGGATTTAAACATCTTTCTAGCTTTCTTAAGCTGCCACTTTGCTTTAATATGCCTCTTTATTCCATATTCCAAGTTGATGTCAAGGCAAAGCTTCAGCATAAGCTGAACTCTTCTTGCCAAAACCTAATTATTTCTGGTTCTCAACTTTGCAGGGGCAATTACAAGTTTTGATTTAAAAAGCCAAACAAAAGACATAAAGCCAAAGTGACAAAAACATCAGTAAGAAATGAGAATAAATAATCAAGTAAATAATTCTTCATATAATTCCCTGACTCTTAAAAATACTTCACCAATCCCCAAACCTAAGTTGGTTAATATTTTCCCTTTCACCTCTTTACTTTCGGTGAAGTTTTAGAAGGCTTTTCCTGTTTAAGCTGTCTGTGCACTTTTTAAACTGAAGTATGGTCAGTTTATAATGTTGTGTCAATTTCTGATGTACAGCATAACCTTTCTGTCATATACGTACATATATTCATTTCACATTCTTTTTCATTATAGGTTACTGCAAGATATTGAATATAGTTCCTTGTGCTATAGAGTAGAAACTTGTTTACAGCCATGCACTTAAACTGAGAAATTACATAATATAATGAACCAACCATCTTAGTGTAGACTAAAGATATAATCAACTCCAAAAGGGCACATTTGTATTATATTTTCTATCATATTTTCATAAGAAAAATTAATGGATTCACCCAGTCAATCACTTTATATACTCATAAATAAGATTATATTATTAAAATGTCAGCATAATAGTTGAAATCCCAAATCTGAGGTATTTACTTTGATTCATTTGTGTATACTTAAGAAATTCATTTAAGACTTAAGATTTTAACTTTCCCCATCCCATATGTAGTAATGTGTTAAATCCTGAAAAAAAAAATCATTTTTCTTCTGTAAAAATTCTACTTTGAGACCCTCCAGCAATTCTACCCAGCTTACCTCATTGCATCAATCTAATTATAAATAAAAAGGCTAAATTTAGAAAATTGAGTAAAATAATCGGAAAGATATAGAAGCCAAATTGATGCTTTTTGTTTATTGGTGCATCCTAACAACAGGCCTGGAAATGTCACTTTCCTGGCAGTCGGGTGTTATTGCACAACGGTGAACACAACTCTGAAAAACACGGCTCAGACGAGCTCGGCAGCTGGCCACCCCATGCTTGTCGCTGTGCCCAGTAAAAGAAAGAAATTACCAAAGAAATGACTTACTGCTGACAGTGTGTTCTCTCTTCACAGAATCTTTAGCCTGTCAGTGTTCTTAATATATTTAAATGAAAGAATGAGAAGAACCATTAAAAATTGACAGTTAGGGGGTCCACCTTTAACTGTTTCTGGATAGAACTTCAGTTTCTGATCATTTTCATATACCTCCTTCACCAACATTTCCTTGTTAAATTCTAGTCCCCACAAAAAGGCCAGAAATACTGTGCAACAGTTAGAAGAAGGAAGGAAACAAACATGTGGAATGCATATTCGGTGACAAACCTTTTATACTCCAAACACATACACTATAATGTTTTACACACATGAACATACAATTTGCTATCTGGTCACTGAACTTGACTAGAGCTCTTGTAGTCAGTAAAAAAAACCAATCACATAAGATAGGTAAGAATTCTAATAAGAACAGCATTGTTTTTGACAAAACAGACATGAAAATGAAGACATCAAGTGAGTTAGTCATGGAACGAAGATCAAATCTATCTTTTATAACAAGAATAAAGCTCTTCAGTTCAGTGACGTGTTTACCATACCTTTCTCCGATTTTTAACTCTTAACCTAATTTGCATAATGAAAAGAACAATGGGTAATTATAAAACCAAAGATTATAAATATCTTACCATATACTCCTTTGTCTAAAAGTAGTAAAAATTCATCCACAGCGTTACGCATCTCATATTCAGTAAGATCCAACAGGGAAACAACTTTGAAATCGAGCTGTCTTAACAAGTTGGTCAGTTCATACACATCTACCAAAGGAGCTTTAAGCTTGGGGTGCTCCCAGTAATTCATGTTTCCTATCAAAAGAGCAACCTTGTCCTTTGCTGTTAAAAAAAAAAAAAGGTGGGGGGTAGAATTTAAAGGATATAAAAATTAAAATCTATGGAAATGGCATTATTATAGTAAAGTATGCTCTACAAATAAGATTTCATTATTATTTAATTTCATTTTAGAGCTGTTACTTCACGCAGGGGACCAACACTCTACTGAGGAATACAGAGGCTGATGAATCAGACAACTGAAATTAAACTTGATTGATGCTTTTGAGAACCAGGCAAAATATATTAGCTGTATATAAAACATAATGGTAACTAATAGTAAAGTAATACGTCTACTGAATTACAACAGAGGGAAAGAATATAACATTCAACTAGACTTTTAGTGCAAATTTAAACAAGGAATGTTTAGAATTGGGTTCCCATCAAATTAGATTCAGTTTTGCTGGCAATGGAAGAGGCTAGAAACAAAAGAAATACCAAAAAGAGGGACAGGAAGAACTCCCATCAGAGCAGCTAAGGGGAAATACCAAAGAGGAAAGAGAAGCTGGAGTTTAACAAATACTGTATTTTTATATTTTCAGTTGACGTAATGTCTCCTCTTAGCTTCTTAAAAAAAAAAACTCCTCTTTGAATGAGATGCGGCTATCTTGGGCTTCTCATATGAATTACCTTTCTGACCCTAGTGAAATGAGGCTTTGCTCAAAGGCGTGGTCTCATACAAAGAGTTCTTCTGTTTGTAAGGGACAAAAAGATCCACACTTACGCCTTTAAAAGTACAAGCTCGCTTAACAGGGTACACACTTGTCCAAAAGAGTTGCGGGAGGCTGAACATTGCTTAGGGCTTAAGAAGTCTTCTGAATTGTACCTTTACTAGTTGGGGGTGGGGTTAGGCTGAAGACTTGAGGCCCCGCCAGGACAATGGGAACCTGTTATGGAGTATTTCTCAAGGGCTGGCAGTGGGGTGTGTGCAGCACACGCTCTGGTCTAAATCCGTGATGGAGACACCAGGCAGGGAGCAGCGGAGAAGTTGTAACAGGAGCACAGGGTAGTCCCAGCCGGCTGGCTGAACAGCCAGCTCCTGACACTGGCCAGGACCGGGTGACCAACCTCTGTCACAAAGTGCTAAGTAGCTTATTTATAAATTAATATGAACACTACTCTTATGCAGTTGAAACAGACACAAATAATCACATTGCTGACTCAATGTCCACCATATATAATTTCAGATGTTCAAAATCATTAAGATGATTAAACTTCACCAAAAATCTCTTTGGAATGTTTTCTCTTTCCACAAGAACAATTAAGCCTAGGGTTAAAAAAAAGGTCTGGAGAAAAACTTGCACTATTTTGAAGAATGTGACTCTCAAAGTGGCAGAAAACCCCACCTTCTGAAGAGTCTAAATACTTTGCTGTCATAAGATCTTTACTCTATATTTACACTTTCAGAGATTTCTTACACATTGCTTACTCTATAGGTGTACACATTTTTGAAAAAAATGAAATGGTAGCTAAGCCTCATTTCGAATTCAATTTGTAAGTCATTTCAAGTCCTGTACAGATAACTGCTTCTTTTATCCCAAAGAAAAGGCCAATTATCAAGACTATTTAATAAATAAATAAATAAAGACACAAAACTTCTATTAAACTGCCTTTAGCTATAAAACTCAGTTTAAAAAAAGCTAAGAATATTCAGGATGGATTTCAACAGGAGGTAGTGTAAGACTTATCACTTTAATTGTTTTTTTAAGTTTCTTAAATAAACTCGAAATGTACTCTTACATCAATTAACCTACCATATAGCAAGATATTAGCTGGCTAGTCCCAAGGAAAAAATTTCAGTGCATTGTTTTGTGAGCCCATCAACCTCATTAGGGTTCAGAGCCAATTTCAGTACAGTGATGGACTCACTTCAATCTACTCCTAAGTGAGAGGAAGCAGAGAATGTGTCACTGCTGGTTCATATCATTACAGCCTGAATCATGGGGTTCCCAATGTGATTCAGGTAGTAAAGTGTCTGTAAATCACAGTGGGGTTTTTGGTGGCATTTATCATAATTTAATTATAATATATATCCTAAACTAAGTTTTACTGACAGAAAACAAGTATCAGGTATGTTATAGAAAAAAAAAATCACTGCGGTCTTTGGGGGGGAAAAAAGCAGTTGTCAAACTAAGCATCCATCACAGGCTGTTTCTGCTATGATCAATTTTTTTATTCACTGGTTTTGTTCTCTGCTTGGAAAGAACACTTGGTATAATTTATAGAAGGCAAGAATTCAATAATTTGAGAACTACATGGTTTAAGATGTATGCATCAATAATTGACCATAACTCTTTAAAAACTTTTCCCCAACGATATATATATATTTTTAATGGAGGTACTGGGGACTGAACCCTGGACCTCCTGCATGCTAAGCATGTGTTCTACCACTGAGCTATTTTCCTGTCCACCCCCAAGATAACTTTTAATAGCTAGTTCCTAAAATGTCTTGGGGCATTTTCTAGAGTTTAACTTACCTGCCCACTCCTGAATGACAGGTGAACCGGAGTGTATTTAGAATAGAGAAGCAGACTGCAGTGGTGGAAATAAGAGATGACAAACTCTTATTCCAGGAATTAGTTGTATAGAAGGGGAAGGAAAAATCAGACTTCAGACACAGGACAGAGAAAGAAACAGTAAAATTTGAAGTTGAGGAGGTAAGAGTGAGGAATCAAAGAAAACTTCAAACTAGCAACCATATAGGTGACATGATTTTCAAGTGATAAAGTACATGGAAGAAAGTTTCTGTAGAAAAACATTTACTGTAAGGGCCACCCACAATTTCTTGAACACAAGCCATTTATTAGAAAAAGGAAACACAGACACCAGTTGGTTAAGCAATTGAATAAAACCACTTCAGAAAGATCTATGTTAACTACATGATCCTAGATATCTTCCAAAGCTAATGACATGTATTCTTTAAAATAATATGTATTAAGTGCTACAAACTGTTAAAAAATAAAAAAACCTTTGGCCATCCATCAAAAATTGAGTATTAACATCAAATCTGACTGGTTGAATATACAGTCCTTGTTAGTCTCCTGTATCAAGTCTTTTAATTTCTATGCCCTACAAGATAAAGTCCCAAGTTCCTTAGTCTGGCAAACAAAGCCATTCACACTCTAGTCCGTGCCTCCCTTTCCAGCTGTGGTAAAAGACGGCCCCGAGGAACCATGGTATCCTTGTCCCCACACAGTGTGGTCACCCTCACCCTGGCCCTGGCCCCGAATCTGGGCTGCCCTGGGATTCTTTGAACATAATGCAGTGTGACACTCTGCCACTTCTGGGTCTAAACGTTAAGAAGTGCTGAGAGCTGCTGGTTTGAGGATTCAGCCAATGTGAATTCACATTGTGAATTCAGTAAATGTGAAGAAATTTAGCTACCTGGCGACACCATGTGGGGAAGGAGGGGCGAGGGAGGAGGTGAAGCAAACCGAGATTATTACAGGACAGGAAAACACGGGTGCACATGCTCTTTTAAAGAGCAGCCACTAATTGGCCAAGATTGACAGCTATCACTCAAAAGCTACTACTTCAAAAGAATCTAGAAATCTAAATTTTTACATGCTATCTGATCAGTGGCAACTGATTCTAACTGTTAAAAAGCATTGTATAGGCTACCCTCTTCCCCCCTAATAAGTGCCCTTTTCTCCATGGCCTGCAGCAATCTCACACATGCCACCCTCAGTGGTACTGGACTCCACCTCTGTGCTGAGGACACTCAGAACAGTTTCTCGGAGGATCCTGGCCCCTCCGTAGAGTTCCAGACCCACATGCACAGGTGCCTGCTGTTTATCTTGGCCAAGATGTGACACAAATACCTCAAACTGGCTAGGTTCCCAAATGGGATTCATCTGTCCTTTGAATCCTGCTTTTGATTCTCTGACTCAGTGAGCTGAATGACCACCTACCTCGTGGACCCAGCAAGAATCTGGGTAGGGTGGTGAGTCCTCCGTATTTTTTGTATCCCCCCGTGGCGAAGTGACGAAACAGCTTACCGATTCTATCACCTCAAGGTCGTCTGAATTTGGTCTCTGTCTTCTCCATTGTCTTAGTACTACCCTACTTTAGATACTCACCATTTCTTGCCTAGGCTACTGCAACAGCCTCTTAATATTTCTCCTAGCCTAACCATCATCTGCCTCCAGTTTCTTCTACACAGATACAAGACTGCCCGTCGGAGAGACAGATCTCACTCCTCCACCAAAGTTTCCTTCCAGTGGCTTGTGTGAGAAATGGGTTCAAGTCCTGGCCCTATCCTACTTCTCGAGCCTCCTTTCCTTCACGCCTGCGAGCATCACGTGTTACCTGCTGCTCCCCCAATACAGCAACTCCTGTCTCCTTCCTCCACCACGCTCTACTCAGGAGTTCACGCTCCCTCCGTTTGGGAGGCCCTTCTCCTATTCATCCTTTGACGTGGGGGGCTGCTGCTGCAGCCTCTCGGTTGCCTTCCCAATCCCTCACCCCACCAGAGACAGTAATGGTCACTTCTTCGTGACCTACACAGGTTCCTTCTTGTTTGCACGCTTACTTGTTTGTATGTTGCTGAAACAGAGAAATCACTGCATAGAAGCTGCTCTGGTCCCAGAAACTGAATCCATAACTTTTTAAAGCCTCCTATTCTATAATTTCTTTTACAAATGTCCAAAATAAAACACTTGGTCTCAGTGTTATTCAAATATTTATAAAAGTGGTCAATTTTAAAAGTCTTAAATGCCTTTAGGATCCCCATTAAAAAGTTACAAACTACGATTACATTTTGAGTAAAAGCATTTTAAAGCTCTGCTCACCCAAAGGTTGGTCAGCTGCTTGCTCTTCATTATCTATAAAGAAGATAAAAATGCAAATAAAGATAAGAAACTGTTATTCATGATACAAACATCTTTGGGTTTAGAGAGATACGGAAATGAACAGTAACGTCGATGAGCACTGGAAGCCAGAGTGTGGTTTCTAACAGCTAATTTACAGTTTTAAGGTTTTCAGGTTCTTGATAAAAATATACCCTGGATGGATGGAGCCAGAATCAGGGCAGAGGAACATCTCTGATCATCAATTACCACAGCTGGGGGTGATACTATTTAATCTGAAAACAGTTGGTGGTGGCGATAGGAGCAGCAGTTAACATGTACTGCATGCTGGCCTGGGACTGTTCTAGGTGCTGTATGTGTAACTGATTTAAATAAACCTCACTTAACTCTATGATGTATGTACTATTATTTACCTCCATTATACAGATAAGAAATCTGAGGGAGAGAGACACAAATCTCATTCCGTGGCTCACATCTTGAGAGACTCTTGCGATTGGAGGCTATCCTCACATCTCTGCCATCTGCTCTGCCTAAAACGAGATACCCTCCACTCCCAAGAACCTCACAGGAAGAAATACAGGAAAAGATGGAGTTCAGTCACTTGGGTGTCTATTACTAACAGGTAATTTTGTTTGCTTTTTAAATTGTATATCTGCTACTAGAGTCTACTGAAAGCTTATTAAGTAAATTTTCTGGTTTTTCTAATTCTTGAGAGGGGAGGCTATAATGATAGGGGGCCAAGAAAATTTTAGAAGCTTAGTGGTGGTGGTTTGCAAAATTTTCCTGAAATAACTTTTTATAATGTTCATTGAAGGGCATGAAATAGACAAATTTAGGAAAAGGGGATTCTAACCAGATCAAGAGAAGCAAGCAGCTACCTTAGGGCAGTTCTCCAATAATACCTAGTTCTGGCTGTTTGCAGCAAGTCTCACTGAGGCTTCCCCGAGCTCAAGGTGGGCACAGCAGGAACAAGGCACTGTAACAGGGGCCTTCTGGTTTGTCTAATTTGCTTATATGTAATCAGCCCACCCCAATTACTGCTCATATTAATAAGAGGTGTTTATTAATGAAATATGGCCACAAAACTATGTAAACAAGTTATGGTGCTAAAACAATGAAAAATAGCGTGTTGAGAAATACGAGAGATCTCTACAAACATCTTACTCCACTCCTGCAACGCTTTATTTTCAGATATCCTCACAGGTTCCATCGCTGCCTCTCAGAACTGCCCACAACTCATACTGGCGTCCTCTGTCTCTACAGAGTCCTCACTATTACTATGACTATGTTCATCTCAGTTAAGGCTTTCTTTTAGCTAAACTTGTTCAGAAATCTGGTCTGATTACAATTGGCCAAACAATGATAAATACTCCTGCCAACTGTCAGTCTCTTAACAGTCAAGGACCAACTACTTATCTGTAGGCATCAACTATCCCCACTAACAATACTTTCACTTCAGATACAGAAGACACCCACCCAACTAGTTCATATATGTTCAGTGACAGAGCCGCTTTGAACAAGGACCCAGGGGTCTGGCGAGTGCCGAAACGTTACCCCTGTCGCTCTTTCAAAGGCCGCTTCTTATCTTTCAACTTAAGGATCAAGCACTTTCCCACTTCACTGCCTTTTAACAATAGTCATACATGGTAAGTACACAGATATTTTATGTTGCCTCAGTATATTTATTTTTCTGCCCTTATAGTCTTACAGTCTAGAATATTTTCAATGTTTCCACTTGCATGGAATTGTACTTCATGCAAAAACTCATTTCAATCCTAAATCATGATATTTCAATAAAGGAAAAAAAAGTTACTAGTACTACTATAGCAAAAGAATATCTACTCACCAGGATGCCCAAGAATAGTTAATTCATCTAAAATAAAAGAAGAAAATACAAGAAATAATCTTTAAATAGATTAAATAATCTAACAACTTAGCACAAATAGTAAGACTGAACAAAGAAGTTGCTTTTGTGCTATTAAATTGTGTTATAATGTTTTATCAGGTTAGAACTTTTTAAATGTCTTAAATGAAAAGTCATGCAAATTCTAAACAGGAGAGAATACTGTTGTGGATATCAGTCAGGACTCCTAAGCCATTATTACTTTCATTAAATGACAAAAAGCTAAATAGACTCATTCTTAATTTGATCAAATTAGATATTCTGGCAAACTATGGGACAAAAACAATCAAGAGAGGTTTGTCTATGGCCTCAACTATAAACTTCTTGAAACTAATTAAAAACCTCAAATGATATTTTTTCAATAAACTTTTCATTTTAGAACAGTTTGATTTCCAGAACTAACACAATGATAGTGCAGGCAGTTCCCACATACACCCAGGCCTAGTTTCCCTATTTTTAATATCTGATGTTAATAAGGTGTATTTGTTACAGTTAATGAGCCATTAATTTTTTTTGTCCCAAGACCCCATTCAGGACATTATATTACATTTACTGTGTCTGCTTGGGTTCCTCTTTGCTGTGACAGTTTCTCAGACTTCCCTTGTTTTTGATAACCTTGACAGTTTTGAGGATTATCTCAAACTGAGGTATTTGGTAGAATGTCTCTAAATCGGGATATGTCTGATGTTTCTCTCTTGGTGAGACTGGTGTGATGTTTTTGGAGGGATAGTGGCTTCAGAATGGTTAACCTCAACCCCCTGGGTAAAGGAGAGAGAAAATCACCTAAGCAAATACCTATGACATTATAGCCATCTATTTTCCTTTACAAATTTTATGAAGATAAAAATTAGCATTAACAATAAATTACAAATTTTATACTATTCATAAAATGTTACACAGTAACTTCTATGTGACATAAAACCAACTACAGAGAGGTACCAGCTGGAGTTACGGGCTAGGAACGATTTCTCCTCCTCCTGTGTTCTCATTCCCAGGGACTTAGGTCAGCCCCTGTTCTTCCATCCCATAATCAGTGGGGTGGCTTCATGCACTTGTAATATGTTTAGATTCTTTCGTCATATTCTGCGCTCCATCCTGGGATCCCCCTTCCTCTGACCTCCTAAACGATTTAAAACTTGTAGACATGTGTTCACCATTACAGCTGTCAAACAGAATAGTTTCACTGCCCTAAAAAAATTCCCTGAGCTCCACCTATTCGACCCCTACCCCCGTCCTGATCAAATATCTTTAACAAAACACATAAAGTGAAATCGATAACAATATGTTCTACGGGTAAAAAAAAAAACATGATGTAGGACACTGTTGATGATCTGTGCCAATCCACCAAATATAAAATGTCTCAACTTTGTATATTTTTTGAAAAAGAAGAGTTGGATCTGATTTTTCCATCTGAAATTTTTTCAGTAGTTTCATAGTTGGGTTTTCATCTTTAAGTGTTCTGAACAGATTTAAATTATTATTTCACAGTGTGTATGCCACTGAAAAGTTATAGGGAGAAGCTGGCAGGTGAAGCAGCAGCAAGGTGATTAAGTTACATGCACCACCCAGACAAACAGCAATGCTAGTTTGTTTATTCTCAGAGGTCTCCAGTGTTAAGAAGTCTTAAAAATCATGCAATTAGGTGAAAAAGGAGTAAGAGAAGGAAGAGGAGTTTGATTAGGATCTCTTTACACAGATTCCCTCAGACCATAGACCACGGGATTCTAACTCCCTTATGCTAGAGAATTCCTGTCCGCAACTATGATTGGGATGGAAACACAATTATAGTATTTCCAAGTGGCACCACAGCAACCTGAAGGACAGGAAAACCAGGAAACTAAGATTTAATGTTATTTTCTTACTTTGCCCAAGTTGAGCTGAAGGGTTTATAATAAAGAGGCAGAAATTGAAAAAATACTTTGCTACTCACAAACCTAATTTTATAGAACAATGTGACATCACTAGAGAAAGGTAATTTAAATTCTGAAATTTACTACGTACAAGGCTTTGGTTAATTAAAACAAATTAGAAGTTTATGTTAAATTATGTTAATATATAAAGAGAACTGAAAATTATTTTATGGTAAAGGTGACATGGTAAACTAATCTACAGCCTTGTAGCTTAAAAAAACGGATCTTAAAAACTTTATATTAAAACAGGATATTTAATATTTGATAAAAACGTGTATTAAAGAATAAATCTCCTGTCCTGAATCTTTTATAGAAATTACATTTGTACTTAAAAGGCACTTTATCATGGCTATAGATAAAAATAATCTAAACAACTATCCTTGACAGTTTATCCATGTATCTTTTATAAATTTTATGAAGATAAAAATTAAGATTAAGAATTAATTGCAACTGTTTACTAGTCATAAGATGTTATACAGGAACTTTATATGCAATAGAAAATCCACTGAAAATTAACATCAGTTTAATAACGTCTGTGGCAATTTATAAATCCTCAGAGACTAAGATACAATATCCTTCTATCAAATTTTTTTCTTATAGCTAGTATTTTTTCCATCACTGCACTCAGTGGACCAGAGCCCTTCACCAATCCCAAGAGTGGGAATCAGCATGCAAGATATTTGGTTTCAAACCAAATGGTTACGCTACCTTCAGTGCACTCCACTGCCTCATTTGTTCTTCCTTGTTCCAGAGAAAACAAACATGAATATATTGTAATTCATGATCTTAGGAAGGGCAGCCGTCAAGCAAACAGAGATAAATAGCATAGAAATATGTTGGCAAACCAACATACGCATCAATATCTCCTACTATTAACAACGTAACTATAAATGCACTAAGTTTACATAGAACAAACTCCCAAATCATGCACTTCATAATGGGGATTGTTCATTAATAATTCTTTTCTTTATATGTCTGTGATATTTGGTTTTTTTTTTTAACGTTTTATTAAAAATCGTTTTCCACTAAATCAAGGGTTTTTTTTTTTTTTAGCTAAAGCTTTAAGGAATACATCTTTGCCATTAAATGTTTAATGAAAACTATAAAACTAAAAAAAACAAAAAACAAAAAAAACCTGAAAAGATCTATGGAGTGTGTATCTACTTTTACTTTAACCTGAGCACCCAACCCCTACACCTCGTGGCCTTTCTCTCGCCTCCTGAAACAGCCTGCACTCTATGTGGTATGTATCTTTCTAAACAAATCTACCTTTACTCAAAAAAAAGAAAAAAAAAAAAAGATCTAAATCAAACAGCATTTTTTCTGGTTCTTTCTGCTCTTTGTATGTGAATCTAATTTATGAATTGAGTATGCATTCTTTCAAATTTCTTATTTAACAGAATAACTCCTGACGTTCACCACCATTAAACAGAATGGGTAAATGGTAGAATTTCCATTGCTCAAACACTTCACATATAAAAATACAGCTTACTTATTATACTGCACTCCATTTGTCAGAACACTGAGTGACACTGCTTACCTATGATGATTTCTACCTTCTTGCTGTCTTGACTGTCTCGATCATTATACACACGACACCAGTAGGTTCCTTGATGCTCCAAATCCACATAAGGCACCTGCATTGATATCAGAACGTGCACACATTTCCTCCTCAATTTTAATGTGCCTTGGAGAAAGTTATTTATTTATTTTAAAAAACCCTTACAAAACCTAACATTTCAGACATTCTTACATTATTTCCATTCATTAGATCAAATATTAACAAGCAAATGATACAATGACTCTAACAGTGGTGAGTTTGATGCAATACTATTTGATAGTTTTTATGTAAGGACTTAGATATGGGCTGGTGTTGTGTTCCAGCACTTTGTATGTATGAGCATCAATTAATATTAAATAGTAAAGAACTTGGAAAAAAATACTGAAAATACTAAAACAGCCCCCAAAATAATGAATTTTAATATTCACTTTAATTTTCAACTGTACTATTTATTTTTCATTAACCCCCTCCCCCAAATTCCCCCACAAAACCAACTTCCTACCATGTATAGCTTTTTTGTCTCGTGTGTTAGTGGTGATTCATTTTTGAACCACTGGTAGTGAGGAATGGGGCTTCCGACAGCAACACACTGTAAGATCAATGTGCTGCCAGGCGTCAGCTTTTGGGACCTCGGCTCAACACAGATTTGCAACTTGGATTCAGAGATGACATCCAAACTTCCTTAAATTAAAAGAAAAATATCATTGAACATAAATAGGTTTAAAATTTTAAAAAGTCCTTTTTAATTAAAAAAAAGTTTAAGTTCACCTTTCATTTTTTAAATCATCTTTAACAGTGTCTCCCAAACAATATTTCATAAAACCATAGCACTTCTAGAACTATTACGAGATGTTCTGTGGATAAGAAGATGCTATGGCCAAATAAGTTTAGTACATTCTGGGTTAAACGTTTAACAGATTTTTTTAATTGCAGGACTTCTCAAAGCTTTAAAATATTAGCACACATCAAGTATTTAAGAGGGGAATATAGTTCAAGTGGTTTCTAAATGTGTTTGGCCACAGAGTCTTCTCAGTGGGAGCAGATGACGTACTAACATCTTGAGTGATGCTCATGATCAAAACAGAAGCTCTACGTTCTGCTGTTTGAAGTTGCTTTCTTAAAATGAGTTTTGTTATTAGCACTGAATAAATATGGATGGGTTACCACTAGCGTCTCTTCCCAAGGCAGAGATCAGAGAGCATTATTTATGGAGTGTTAATCTGCTACTCTTTAAGGTCCTTGAGGACAGAGGGCTTGTCAATGTGATGCAATAACAGTGAATGAAGCTCAGTGTCCAGCACATTGCAGGTGATCAATAATACTTGTTGAATGAAAAAAATTCCATTTATAAACATATTAAAGTTCATTACATGCACAGAAATAGTCTAGAGAAATATAAATCACTCTCTTACTTAATCATGACTATTTCCAGAGACTTTATTCAAGTGTAGGAAAAGCTAATTTGAGAGAAAAATGGAAGACAGATTGGACAGACAGATTGGCAACCAAGTCTATTTCCCTCACCTTCTTTTGTCTGGCAAAAATGACAAGTATGGTTGCTGACTGTGTGTGAGAATAAATACAATAATAGCTGATGGCTACTCTTTAGAGTACAGCGGGTGTTTCTTCATCAGTACTAGCTATTGGACTAAAAAGATGGATGGCAAAGGGTAGAAAAGTAGTTGAGTGGAATGCTTCATTGCAGTGAATGACATACTTATATGCCCTTTCATGCCAACATCAACTCTATAGATTGTTTTTATTCCATGACACAATTTTTTAGCAGTAATACAGTAGTTTGGGAAATTGAGCAAGACTGCATTAGATATCTTTTCTCCTCCAAAACCAGAGACCACAACATTCAAATTCATGAATGGTGGCAAGTCTGAAGAGGTCAGCAGCAGGGCCAGGCTGAGAAGGGATATGTCATCCTAAGACACCTGCATAGCAGTCTGTCTGTCTGTCTATCCAGCCAGTCATCCAGAAAAAGAATCAAAGCACAACAGGATAAAAATCTTAATGCCTGGTGACATTATACTGGTTGAAGTACATATATGAGTACTATTTTTGGTACTCTGAAATTATTTAAAAGTAAACATTTAAAATAGAATAAGGCAATTCCCATCCCAACATTCAACGTAATTTACCACTTCGGAAGCTTTCTGTTACTTCTGTGACATCGCACACATCCAGCTGAGACCACTGGCTAAATTCAAAGGTGAAATTATTATTAACTCGACAGACATAAAAGCCTGCATCTTTCACATGCACTGTGTTAAAAATAAGTTCGGAGGCATTTCCATTTGGAATCTGTGAAAGAGTAAGAGGATAAAAGTGAATGTCTCATCAAAACACACCTTACAAAATCTCCTGTGCAAAATGTATGATTTCTTTGGAGCTTGGAAAAGTGTATCTTCTTCCTCAAGTTCTAAAATATTTGTTACTTAAAAAACAGTAATATTTTGAGTAACTTAGGACTGAAGTCTAGAAATCCAGTCTTTTTAAAAATCTGTTAACCAGAGAACAAGGTTCTCTCCCGTAACTTCTAAAAACTCACTAACAGAAAAGTTTCTATTTTGTCATTTAAAACTGTTTGATCATTAGTATTTAAAGACTCTAAAACTGCAACATTTAGAAGCTAAGCAGCTGTACAACAGGACCAACACCATGATGGAGTGGACATCACAGTGAGTGAATTAGGCTTGGCTGTTAATTTCAGTTCCAACCAAATTAGCTGTTGAGTACACGAGCAAGTTATTCTACCTCAAGACTCCATTTTCTCATCTGCAAAATTCCATAACAGGATAGATCCCTTGGCCAATATACTTCTTTCAAGGTCTGGGCGGAGAAGGGCCATGGGAAGCGTATCAGTGATGGGAAAGAAGGACCATGCAAGCGATTCCCAAGTTTCTCCTCCTGAGCTTTGCTCACCACATCGAGGTTTCTTTCACTTTGGCTGCTCGCATCCATTTATCAGCACCAGCCAACTCGGGCATACTTCCAAAGGGCTTAGTCAAGTGCCTCGTGATATTACATTAGCTCCCTTGCAAAGTACTTTAACGAGATCTCCTTCTCCAAACCCCAACTGAATTCCACTCTATCCTCTCTCAGAACCTGCACCAGAGCAAGAGCATTTTGCTGAATTATCTGACAGCTGGGATGGCAGGCTGCCCTCGGCCCTGCCTGACCATCCTCCTGCGCTGACCTACCAAGTTCATTTTCCTACTAGGCTATTAATGCGTACATTCTCTCCTCAACCTCCTGCAACCCTGCTTCTCTCAGCCACTGACTACAGACAGAAACTCTCTTTTCCAGCCACCAAATCACAAACCTCTCTGTGCCTATTCATAAGTGCTCTCTTCTCTCCTGTTAAAATGGAAAATGTCTTCCTAACAAAGGCTACCTAGGCTTGGAATCTGTGAGGAATCCTAGCCACTCAGAAGCCTGAGTTGCTATGAAGATTAGTTCAAGCTGAAGGCGTTTGGGATTTAACAGATGCAGAAAGAAGCTGTCTCAGAGCTTCCCTTATCTGACCAAAAAGCAGAAACTTCTAGGAGATGAGGCTGCCATAAATTCCTGCTCCAGGGTGGCTTTTACTCCCAGGAAGGAGACCAAGAGTAAATCCATCATAAATCCCCTCTCCAGGGGAGTTTTTACAGCCATGAAGAAGATAGAAATACCACTTACACCTGCATGAATAAATATTATCATAGACTTTATCTCCTATTTATTCTCCTAGAACCCTAATATATTTCCTAAAGAAACCTATTTGTTCTTCCCACAGAGGCCTTTATTTTCCCTTTTCCTCTAACTTTAACCACTCATGGAGCTACTTTTTTTTGTAATTTCCCATATGAAGAAACTTTCTCTTGTTAACCTGGTTTGTCAGTTAATTTACAGGCCACCAGGGACTAAACATGAGAGGTTGGAGGAAAAGCTTTTCCTCTCCAACAATCCAATCCTGTGACCTCGCTCCTGCAATTTTTCTCTCTGTTTTAGCATCTATTTCTCACTTTTACTGTCTCACTCTTAAAAATATACTCTAGTACCTTGTATCTTAAACAAAAAAAGTCCCAAATATACCTTCATTGACCCCTGCACTTCTCAGCAGCACTGAAAATGCTGACCACCCCTTTCTTTTTGAAATGCTTCCCCAGGGGCTTCCTACCACCCTCTTCTGGTTTTCCTTTTATCTCTCTTGTCAAGTCTTCTTAGTCTCTCTACTGGTTCCTCCATTTACACAAACTTTCAATACTGTCTCCTGAGATATCCAAGCTAACTAGCTAGATTCATTTAGATAGCTAGTAGGCATTTCAAACATAACATGTCTAAAACCAAACTCCTGATTTTTCACCCTGAATCTCTTCCTCTCCCAGTCTTCAACACCTCAGTATATAAAATGACCCCAAATGCTCAAGTAAAAAATCTAGGGGTCACCCTTGAGCTCTCTTCCTTTTCCCTCATGCTCCACATCTAACTGCCAAGTTGGATGAACTGTCTCTAAAATAAACTGACTTAGGCATTTTGATCCACCTCCACCACCATGTCCTAGGTCCATGTAACCACTATGTCTGGTCTGGCGTAGGCATTAGATAACTGGTCTTCCTGCTTTGCTCTCTGCCTCCCCTCAAGCAGCAAGGTGGTGTTACATAAATCCTCTCATGTTACTTCTCCTGCCTAAGACCTGTAGTGGCTTCTCACTTTCTATCACCCTGTTTATTTTCTTCATAGCTGCTCTTAACTCAGAATTATCTCATTTGCTCACTGTCTCTCCCCAGTGGAGGTGGCAGGGCCCCTGGGTGTCAGTGCTTCCTTATTGTGGCCTGGCACAAAACATGTGGCCAAGAAGCAGTCATTAAATGACTATCTCCTGAACCAGACCTATGAATGTAAGAGTGGTTTGACAAAACTCAACTTGTAAGAGCTTTAAAATCCATTACAACTCTTTGAATCTCTGACGTACTCCCCAACCCCTACCTTCCTACCCTTCTCAAACAGGACATGGTATACTTAATGTGGTAGGTTTTGTCCATTATTTCTCCCTCAAAAGGTGTTTTGTTAAAATGAAAGCAACTTTGCAATTGAGAAAATATGGTAAAATTCACTTTAGTTGCCATCTCTCGAAAGCCGAGGCACACAAGACATCCTATTAACTTCTCACAACCGCTGGTGATAGGAATTCGAGATGCTACGGACCGTCAGGGATCAGCCTGTGCCGCATCACCGCCCACTTGCAGCCCCATTACTACACTTCGCAGCTGCCCTGCCTCACCTGTGTGTGTGCGACGGAAACTAGAAATTGGACAAATCCACACGTTTCTTCTAAGGCACAGGGTAATCCCATCAAAGGAAAGAGCATCATCTCAGAACAGCTTTTCAACTTAGTTTCAGACTTGCAAATAGAGTCTTACTCGAGTTTGGAAGAAAGTTTAGTTATTTGACTAACAAGTTGAAAAGAATGATCGAATTTCAAGGTAGGATCCAAGTGGGACGGGAGGAGAGAGATGCCTGCCAAAGTGGGGCACGATGTGGGCCAGACCACGGAGAACTCCCCAGTGGCAGAGTGGCTCAGAGAACATTTACGAAAAGAGAATTCAACATGCAGCTTTAAATTCTTTGTTGGGTGGTGCCGGGATGCAATCGTTCCACAAAAGGAATAAACGTCCCTCTCTACCGACCTGAATGTGACTTCAGAATCTACTACAAAAGCTTAAATCTTTTGATATAACTGTTATGTGGTATGTTTACTACATAATAATACTAAATAATACTGCATTAGCGTTCCATGTTGCTTTGAAAATCCTTCAGTTGAAGATTTTGGTTGGAATACAATCTGTTGTAAAGAATTCTGCACAGAAATGCTACAATGTACTGGCGATGCTTCATGCTCATTAACACTGTTGCTCCAAGTACTCCCGATTTTCCACAATTTTCAGAATAGAGAACTGATTTTATTACTGCTTACCAAAATAATGATTATTGAATACTTCAGTAGTAACACAGATCCTTTAACAAGATTTCTGAAAACACACTGAAGACAATAATGCCATTTAATTTTCTATCTTTCTCTCTTCTCATGACAGAGGAATTAAAAGACAATAAAAAAATTTACCTCTTTATTCATTTTGAACCATTGATACTGTACAAAAGGATGTCCAGTTGCCCGGCAACACAATTTCACGAACTGTCCAGCCAAGACTGCCTTGGATTCTGGGTTTACAGTGATCTTTATTCCTTCAAAAAAAAAAAAAAAAAAAGTTACATAAAGGCATAGAAGAGGGGTTTTCCTTCTTTATGTTTCTGAAATCAAAAAAAAAGAAATATTTTGGAAATAACCGGCATATTCATCCTTGTTATAAACCACCCATTCACATCTCCTTCGCCATCAGGTTATGGGGGCATGAGTTCCAGGCTCTGTAAAACCAGGAGGAAAGAAACTCACCTGCAGAAGACTTTGATCTACTGTACTTCTCCACGATTAGGGGAGAAAATTGTTTGCTATATTTATTCAGTTCTGAGAAGTATTTTTTCCACATTCTACCACCTCTGAAATCAGGAGGCACGTTATAACAGATGTGTGCAAGCAGCAGTCATAACATTTTCCCAGTGTCAGTGCTGGGAATTCTTGCTCATAAACATTTATATGGTCAGCCCTTCAACTGAGTTAGGTGCAATGTTAAAAAGACAAGTTTGAGTTTAAATGCCACTGAAAATGTCTTCAAAAGACATCTGAATTTCAATCCTATGATTTGGCATTAAAATAAAACTATTTTGTAAGCAGAGAGGCACAGAAACAGAAGCCCACGATATAAATCTGATACGTGTGGTGCAAACATTTCTCATCTGAGAAATGATTACCAGCCTCAAAACTTGGAAAACTTTTGCTAAATACCCTGGAGTCAACAACAGAATATCCACCTCTCCCTCCCACCTCTCTCTGAACCACTTCCTCTGGGGAAGTCGGTCCTCATGCAGAGAGGCCCAAGTGGTAAGGGAAGAAACTCGGGCCTCCTGCCAAAAGCCACGTGTGTGAACCATCTGAGAAGAGGATTATCTGACCCTAGTCAAACCTTCAGGTGGCTGCAGCCCCAGCCCATAGCCTGTCACATCCTGGGAGACCCTGAGCCAAAACCACCCAGCTCCGCCATTCCTGGATTCCCATCCTCAGAAACCATGGGATGATAAGTGGATGCTGTTGTTTAAGTTTTTGGTCTTGGGATAATTTGTTATGCAGCAACTGATAACTGACACAGAAGGAACCAAAGCTAGCAAATTTTACATTTGCCAAGGTTATAATACAAAAACCTGGGTTAGCTGGCTTTTAGGAAGCAAGGAGAAAAGATCATTAAAACTTATAAAACTTAATTTCTGGCACCTATTGTTCCCCCCTGTCATCTATTCTGAACATGATCTCATAGTATTTTTTTCCTCTATAACCCACCAGTCCAAAGAAACAAAATATGATTACCACTGAAGAGGAGATGGTCTAAATAATAGCTATCTTAGTACATGAAAAATACTGAACTTCCTAGGGAGAAAAATAGTATATAAAATACGCCAGAAAGATGCCAAATAAAACCAAAATCCAAAATGAGTAAATATTTATTGCACACCTATTACGTTTGAGGGTCTGGAGAAACCCTAGAAAACCTTGAGTAAATACAGGAGAGCCTGTATCAAAAGAGAATTTAAAACTCTTGCCAAGGAAGAGCTTTCATATTCATTCATCTTTCATGTGGATGCCAAGTTAGCACAGGATGGATGAAGGAACAGTTTTTCTGAATTCTGTAATTCATGTTGGTAGGAAAGTACATGTTGAAATCAGACAATGGGATGAGCTCTCTTAAGCCAGGAAAGTTACAACACTGTATTTTAATGCTTCCATATACCATTCAGCTGCCAGGAGAGACTTACATCACAACTTTAAGATACAAATTCCGATTTTCAAAGTTTAGGTGTGATAAGAGAGAAAAAACTGCAACAACAACAACAGAAAGGAATAAGCACAAATCTGGAAAATACAGGAGTCGTGGCTAAATTGGCTTTAAGATGTGGCTGTCTTAAAGCCATCTCAAAATTAGTGTCCCAAATCCCTCCTGACACAAAAAGAACAAAAGGCTTAAAAGGTTTTTTTTTTAACCCCAGTGATTTTTTTTCTTCCACCTTTACTGTGGTATAATTGACAAATAAAAACTGTATATGTTTAGGGTGTACATGATGATGTAATACACGTATATGTTATGAAATGGTTACCGTGATCAAGTTAATTAACACGCCCGTCAGCTCACATGGGCATCATTTCCCAGCGATTCTTCACGCTAGTCCCATCTTCTGCCACAGCGAGCCCCTTCTGAAGGCAGTGTGTGAGGCAGAGTGCAATGTCTTGTATCATTGCTTGAAAATTTACTGTGGCAAATATTCTCCACTATTACACAGAGACCAGAGACGAGAATGAAGGAAATTAAAAGGCTTTCTTCCCAGAGTGTCTTATACAGAAATGAATGAATTTAGTGGAAAGGGCCCCTATGACCAGGATGTTCTAAAAGCTGCCTCCATGGGAGATAAGAATAAGTGGCTTTTAACAGACATTCAAACTCACAGCCCATACACCTGTCCTGTACCAACAACTGTAGTCTAAGTCTTCAAGAAGCAAGCAAAGACAAGTCTTTATTACTTATTGCTTCAAAGACAGAAAATTGAAAGGCAAAATGTGATTTGGAAACCGCCCTGGGTGAGTAGTAAAGAAAGAAGTCACGATACCT
The DNA here is from genome assembly GCF_048773025.1 of Camelus bactrianus. NCBI lineage: Eukaryota > Metazoa > Chordata > Mammalia > Artiodactyla > Camelidae > Camelus > Camelus bactrianus. The sequence continues at coordinate 17,536,812 of NC_133568.1, read as the reverse complement.
CCCGTGTCTTAACCACACACGTTTCCTTCCTCCCACGTAGCGTGTGTGAAGGGGAACCATGGTCACCTTTAACCACCTTCGTGCAGCGCCCACTAGTCAGAAGGGGCTGAACAAAGTAAGGAAAGAAGAGGGCATGGAGCTATGGAGGGTGAACCAAGGCTCACAAGTGCAAGTGCTGTTTTAAAGGGTGAATGCACAGCTTCCTGGCAAACAAGCCTATTTTCAGATAACATCTGCAGAGAAGTCAGAGGTTACTCGGTTTCCTGTAAGCCAGAGAGAACCCAACTAGGTACGATGGAACGTGAGGATTGTGCTTTCAACACATACCTGTGTAGATCAACAGACTCAAGAGACTAAACAATAAAACTAGAAGTCCGGCTGGAATTACTAAACAGATACATCAGGGTGATTCCTGACCTGACAAAAGGCTTCATCATAGGTTCCCTTTAAGTTATTTTCTCTTACAAGGTACTTAATATAGTGTAATTCACAAACAGCTTTTCCAGGAACAGATCTATCAGATACATTACAGAGCACCTATTTTCAGAGGCCATGAACCAAAAATTTTTTTCCATCAGCTTCCATCTAAAACCGTACCTCAATGTTATTTTGAACATTTCTAAGCTTTTACTGAAAAGCACTCCATAATGTCCTAGAATAAATACCATTCCTCTTCCTCTAACAATTTCCTCCCATTACACAAAAGATGTCAGGTCCATGTCTGTCCCCCTTACAGGTCAGTTTACACTTGCTTCTACTGTGGCTACACCTAGTCTCCGACATCACATCCTCATCCTTCTGTGTTGCCAACTCCCTTCAACACCCTGGCACGGAAACCCATCGTTCCAGACCTCGCTACCACTTCCTTTCTCTCTACTTCTTCCTGAATCTCATTCCCATCTATATTATCTTTGCCTCTTTTCACTTTTTAATATCTGCTTTCAGGAATTTCTGTTGTTCATGAAACAAGAAGCGTCATAAGATGTGGTATTTGAGTACTTTTTAATTTGGCAAGAAGAGAAAAGAATTGAAATCTGTGGGTCAAAGAAGCAATTAAAGTAATAATCTACAACTTCCCAAACAACCCAGAAATTTCCAAGCACTATGGAAATGACATTGAGTTCAGGTCAGGGTCAGTAGATTCTAGTTCTAATCCAAACTTTGTCAATAACCCACTGTGATTCTGGCCAAATGATAACTTCTGGAAATTTCCTTTTCTACATAAATGTGTGCTCATATTTAAAATTTAAATGTTGGTGATAGTACTGTCCCAGGCCTTCAGAGAACTGTGAGGATACAATGTGAAGTAAAGGTATCTTGGAAACTAAACAATAATATTCAACCATCTTTGCTCATCTTAGAGACAACAGAAGTAATAAAAAAATAAAACTGCTATCAGAAATATAACAATGAGCATGTTACAAGGAATTAAGAAAAATGAATTGGTATGAAAAGGGGGTGAGGAAAAAATGGAAAAAGATGCCAGGGAAGAGAAATCTCATGACTCTACCAGTGCATCAGAAATGTACCTGCAGCAAAGCTCTTTTTATACAAGAATGAAATAAAATGCCAGCATCATAAAACTGGAGCAGGAGAGAACCCTGGGATCCATCTAATGAAAACCATGTGTAACCTGGTAATTCTCTCTAAACATCCCCCACTGTCTAGCCTCTGCTCAGCCAGTTCCAGGTCAGAGCGTGACTTCCTTGGCAACCATTTCATGATGGGCATGACTCCAGCTGATAGAGCCTGATGTCTGTACTCAAAATGGTTTCACTTAAAACAAACAAAAACAACTCAGACTGCACATCTGAGATTGGATTTGCAAGGTTACAGATCAGGTAATTGACAGAACACCACCATACCACGTGTCCCTAATTCCCCAACCCCCCTGAGGAAGCAGGTTTGCAGTGCTGCTGCAGGTGACTTGGCTGACATGGTCCCTCCTGCCTGACACCACTGCAGCTGACCAATCCACCCAGAGCTGTGAAAAGGAGGGACTGTTTCCTTTTCCTCACATCTGACCTTGGAAGTGAGCGACCTCACTCAATATTGGTTATTCAGGGGAAAAACAAACAAACATATGGTTGAGTTACTCAACATTCCAAAAGGATCATGTTGGAAAGAAATTTAAACAAACATTTGTCATACTTTATCTCATTCATATACATACATGTAAATAAAAATGTGTATGTTTACTTTTTTGGCTGTACTATTTCAACATAAGTTATAGAAACCTTACCCCTCAACACTTTCACATGTGTCTCCTTGGAATAAAGACATTCTTCTACAGAACTACAGCTCCATCACATGATAATTCCCTGGTATCTAATATGCAGGTTATATTCAAGTTGTTCCAATTGTCCCCAAAATGCCTTTGACAGATGTTTTTTTGAAACACAGGCCAATCTACATTCATGCATTGTGTTTGTTTTTTATGTGTTCTTTCGTCTCAACCTGGAGGGAAAAATGAGGCTCTATATATTTATGTGTTCCAAAAATACTCGACACAATTCATGGGGTCAAATGAGATACAGTCCTCTCAGTGTGTTTCCATGAACTCCTGGAGAGCCTGCTCTGGGGAAGGAAGAACCCACCTGGGGGGCTGAGAAGCTGCAGAACCTCAGTGCGCTCCATGGCCTGCAGGAAGTCGCTCAGCTCCACGACCGTACAGCCCTTCTCCCCCAGCAGCTTCAGTAAACAGAGGCTTGGGCTTCCTTCAGGCTCCAAGACCTTAAGAGAGCACTGCTCCAAGTCTAGAGAACTGAAAAGAACAAATGGTATTCAAGTCAACAGACTGGCTTCAATATGATCTGCCTGCTATACGTTTGGTGCCATCACAGGTGATGTAGAGAATAAACAGCAAGATGTTTACCTTTAATTGGGAATAGGAAAATCAGACACATTTCTCTACTCTTTCTTGTACTTATATAAAGTATAAGATAACCCAAAAGAGAATAGGTCTTTGAGACGTATTGGAAAATTAAAAAACTAACATAAAAAACTGTATATTTTGTACATCTTCGTGTGTAATCATATAAAAAAAAGGAAGATACAGAAGAGTGTACATTCTGTATGATACTACTTTTATTAACAGAAACATGTTTGCCCTAGAGAGGGAACCAGGGGAGCAGAGCTCACGGCTGGACAGTTCACTTTTCTATGTACAGATCTTCCTCCACTTACAATGGGGTCACTTCCCAATAAACCTATTGTTAAGATGAAAACATTGTAAATTGAAAATGCATTTAATACACCTAAACTACGAATACCATAGCTGAGCCTTAAACATGCTCAGAACACTTACATTAGCCTACTGTCGGGCAAAACCATCTAACACAAAGCCTATTTTATAATTAAGAGTTAAAACTTATGTAAGCTACTGGATATTGTACTGAAGGTGACCAGAAGTTGCAGCTCAGCCTCATAATTGGATCGGATCCCATTCTGCCAGCCCCGAAAAGAGTAAAATTTCAAATCTAAGCACACTCTCTAGTGAATGTGTATTGCTTTTGCAACATTGGAAAGTTGGAAAATAGTAACTCGAACCATCCTAAGTCTGGGACCATCTATAAACTTTTTTGTCCCGTCAAGTTTTTTTTTTTTTTTTACCATGTGTTATTTTTTTCAACAATTTTTTAAAAAGACAATCAGTGTTATTGACATTTTAAGTACTTCTAAGTGCCTAGAAATACCCTCACATAGAGCTTAAGTATAGTCTATGGACCAAAACCGTCCAGTCACCTGATTTTGTAAGTGGTTTCATTGGAGCAACGCTCATCCATTGATACAATGACAAATGTGCATGGCTGTTTTCCTGTTCTGACAGCAGAGGTGAGTAGGTAGACAAAGCTGAAAATATTAACTGTTTGGCCTTTTACAGAAAAAGTGTTCTGACCCCTGCCACATGCTGTCTCACTGTCTTTTTGTTAAAACTATTCCTTTTTTAGCATCACTATTTAACAAAGGCAAACATCTCCTTTTCAATGTCATTGTTTTCAGAAATGGTATACGAGGTTAGAAAGACAGGTTAAGATCAGACTGTAGACGGCCATAAATAATGAGACAATCATTTCATAGGAAGGGGAAGTACAATATGAAACATTCAAGAGAAAAAAAATTAAATCAAAACAACAAAACCCAAAAGCCTTCCCAAAGAGACATCATTAGCAACAAAAGCCAAACAAAGCCTTTAGACAATCTCTATGATTTCTGCCAGAATTTGTACCTCATATACTTTTGCAGATACCTCTCTCCCTGTCCTGCCAATTTGAATTATGATCCAATATAAACCCTACCTCCTCCGTAAGGTCCTCCCACACCACACGACTCCACCAAACACGCTTTAGACAGTCTCCTAATGGTGCTCATCTTATATAGCAGAAGTTGGCAAATTTTTCCTGTAAAGTGCCAGAGAGTAAATATTTTTACGCTTTATATGGGCCACAAAGTCTCTGTTGCATATTCTTTTTTGTTTTGTTTTACAATTTTTTAAATACAAAAAAATTCTAGTTCATGAGCTGTATAAAAACAGGCAGGGGCCTGAATGTGGCCCACAGGCTGTTTGCAGACCTCTGTTTTGTTTTATTTGACACAATTTTGCCTTAAATCACATGAACTTTTCTTTCATAAGCATTTTCTTTATCCAAGTAGATAACAGTACTCCTTGCAAACAAAAACCCTATCATATTTTAAATCCCTCAATACCTAACATTTTGTCTTACCCATATTAATTATTCATAACTGAATGACTGTTGAGTGAATTTCAATCATAACTGAAACGCCTGGAACCCTGGACGGAAGGGGTCAAAAATGAAGGAATCAGTATCCGACACAATATAAGGATTACCAATTACTCAAATAGTCAGAATATGAAATTTATGAAAACAAGGATGCTGTATGCTAAATGTTCTTTTTTATGATTTAAAAATTATCAGAAATTAAGAAGCCATCTTGTCAAATGCAACCAAATGATGCTTTGTAAATAATCTTTATATTGATATAGAGAAAAATCAAAAACAATTTTACTTTTTCCCCTCAAAAGAGGAAAGATCAAACTGAAGTAGACAGTGACCTCTCTTCTAGCACAAAGAGGCACAGGAGAAAAACAAGGTGCTTTATCTCCTTTCCTTTTACTGATTTATCTCCTTTCCTTTTACTGATTTTCCACATGGGTACCGGCTTTCAGCTAAGATGATGTTTATACATATTCAACTTTTTTCTTTCCTTTTTTTAGTTACATTCCTGTAAGACTGTGCTTTGAAGTGGTTTCTACCAGCCCCAATTTGGAATCTCTGATTTAATTTAAAAGACTGCTTTATTACTCAAATAGACTTTGCTTTAAAAAGAATCTCTATCTCTGCTTTTAAAAATATATAAACAGGGGGAAAGGGTATTATAGCTCAGTGGTAGAGTGCATACCTGGTATGCACAAGGTCCTGAGTTCAACTCTCAGTACCTCTGTTTAAAAGAAAATAAATGAACGTAAAATTACCCCCCCATTTAAAAAAAAAGGAAAAAATTAAAAATAAAAATAAAAAATATATAAACAAATAGAACATATCTTTCAGGGTACAAACCACGGCAAGGCTTTTAGATTCTTTTGCTTCCCTTCTTGGTACATTTACACTTTGGCATCCTTATTCATTAGTTTAACAACCACTTATTAATCACCTAAAATAGGCCATTTTTTCTAGGTACTGAGGATATAGCAGCAAGCAAAACAAAACCCTCCATCCCCCAGATTCTTCTAGAGGAGAGGGACAGATATGCCTACACACACAGAGATGTCTCTGTGTATCCATCCATCCAATGGTCGTTAAGTGCTTTGTAGAAAAACAAACCAAAGCAGAGGGATAGGAAATGCTGGAGCAGACACAGGGTAATTTTAAATAGTGTATCAGAGAAGACCTCACCGAGAAGATGACTTTTATGCAAACACTTGAAAAGGTAAAGGAGCCAATCCTGTGGTTCATCTGTGGAGACCATCTCAGGCTGAGTAAACAGTAAGTCCAAAGACCCTACTGTCTTCAAGGAAGGGCAAGAAAGCAAGTGTGACTAGGGTAGAGAGAGGGAGGGAGATAATAAAAGGTTCTCAGGTCCAAGGGCTAACTGGTAGCTAAATGGTGTTTTCACTCAGATGGAAATGCAATGGGAGAGTTTTGAGCAGAGGGAAAATGAAAGCTGATTTAATGTTTTTAAAGAACTACTCTTAGGGTTATATTGAGAACAGACTGCGGTGGGAAGCAAAGCAGGAAGAGGAGAAGCTGGGTGGCCACTGGAACAATGCAGGAGAGAGAGAAATAGTGGTTCAGGCCAGTGTGGCTGCAGTGGACATGGATTCTAGTACATACTAAAGGCAGGGCAGACAGGATTTGCTGATACAAGGGACGTGGTGTGTAAAAGTAGTCAGGAATGACTGACTTTTTTGGCCTGAGCAACTGCAGGGATGTAGCTGCCCTTTACTGAGATGCAGAAGACGCAAGAGAAAAAGGTTTGTGGGAGAAGACGTGTTAAGTCTTGTATGTGTTGCATTTAAGATGTCTATCAGTCATTCAACCAGCGTTGGCAAACAGGCATCTACATATCTACACATCCAGGAGCTCAGCAAAGATAGGGGCTAAAGATTTGAACTGAGAGTAATAAACCTAAATATATGTAAAGCTACCAGACTTTATGATAGCACCAAGGCCAGGGATTAGGTGAAGAAGTGTAGATAAACAGATACAAAGCCTGAGCCCTAAGGCATTCCAAAATTCAAAGACTGGGGATAAGAGACAGGAAGAAACCTTCCTATCAGTAAATGGCTTGTGGGCAGGATTCTGCAGCCTTCCACACAGCAAGTATGCAGTGACTGTTTTCCCTGGTCCATGTTTCACAGCCCCATTTCTAAGCTTCCTCATTCATGGGATTTGTGCACCATTAGAGCCTCTTGAAAGCTCTGCCATCATTGGGGCTCCAATGTTCCATGCCACCGCAGAATTCACGTAGCTTGGGCAAGACACTCAGAACCCACACCTATCCACATCAACAGCAAAGGGTGTTCAATAGTAGGTCAGTCTGGGATGGAATTAGGGCTGAGTTTGTATTTCGGGCACTCCTGTACGTACATGGTTTTGGGAAACTAAACTATATGCAAGGATTTATTCTGAACTATCAATAACCATCTGAGAACATTTACAATTATTCCTCATCCCTGATGGGCAGTTCAGAAGGAACTCCTGTGGCTTATTCATTAAATTCTCAGCTAGTTTGAGGAAAAGTTGTATAGAGTCAGATAAAAAGTGAAAGTAAACAGAACAGGCAATCTTTTGAGATTTTAGGGCTGCGAATCCAGTGACTAGGAGGGGTTCACCCTCCTGGGAACTGTTAACCCATCTGGATGATAATCCCTAGGTTTGACACTAGAGAAAAATACCTTTAGGACCTTTCATAGACACTATTCTTTCATCAATATGAAATCACTTTAAAATAGCTTTCTCTTTTGCCTTAAATAGACAAAGCATCACCAGCTTACCTTGCCCCCTCAGTTGTCACTCTCCAGCCTCCAAGTTCCTAGAGCTGACCTTTTATGAAGTGAGTTTAATTCTTCTGATCTCAATAGATATATGAGCTGAATGTTCTCCAATTTTTCAACTTTCAGGGTTGCCCCCACTTTCCCCACCACCACAAGTCTCCTGAGAAGCTAACCTTCACCATCTTGCAAGACTGGCCAGACTCTACCTGTCTCTAGTGGACTGCCCAGCCTGAAATCCCCAGATTCCACAACTGCACGCCCTTTGTTGCTTGTCATCTTTTGCTAGGCAACCGCCCTTCTCTCTCTACTCCCTTCATCAGACAAGAGGCCTCAAACTTCTCCATTAGTTCCTCAAACAAAGCTAGTACCATTCTGTTGCATTTCATAAAACTTAACTGAAGGCTCAGGGAGGGAAACTGAGCACCTGATGCCAGGTATTGGCTTCTTTTAGATTCCATCAGCCATGCCTCTTCGGTAGCACGGTCTGACTCTTCTCTTTCCTTTTTGGCCAAATACGAGTCTTCACCACCAGGCCCTCTTCAGGAAAGGCCAGAGCCCTCCCTAACCAGAATGCTGGTTAATTTCACAAATTAACCAATCGCAGATCTGGTGATCTCACCTCCAAAGAAGACAACTTTTTACACTATTGTTAAGTCTAGAAATTCAGAAGTTTATGGACCTATAATAATTGTATTTTGGATTTTCTTTGCACAGCCAAAAGCACAATGTGTTTTGCCTAGAATAACAGCAACAAAAATGTATGTCATCTATCTGCTCAACTTTGCAAATTTCTCACTTCTTGATTCCATCCTCATATCATTACTCCCCTGAACAGCCCAATACTCTCATATCATCATTATTCTACTCTGGTTTAGCCCCAAACTCTTTGAAACTCAAGGCCGTTGTGAGGGTTAAAGTAGATAATACATGTAAACACTTAGCACATTGTCTGGTATATATACCAAGTTTAATAAATGATGAAAACCCATTGTTATTATTATTCACACCCAACATAGCATTTAACATGTTATTTGTGAATGTCTCAGAACAATGGTCCATTGCTGCATAAACCCTTATGAATAGGAGCTAAATATCTGACATCCTTTTAGCTTCTGAAACTTTCAGAAAATGACACTCAAAAAATGTAATTTTGAACGAATGGTTCCCCTTTCAAAAGTATAAGGTGCCTAAGATACGTTCTATGCATAACACACATCGGCTCTTAATAATGGTTCCTGTTCCCAAGGAGTTTATAAAGACATGTACAAATAATTATAGCACAAGACAAAGTTTATAGTCATATAAGTTAAAAAAACTGCTGAGTTAAAAGGCAGACCAAAATCACAACAATGACCTAGAGCAGTGGTTCTAAGTGTGATATGGGAAGCCCGAGGGCAGTTCTTGAGATCCCCAAGGTCAAAATGATTTTTCATAATAACACTAAGATGTTATTTATCTTTTTCATTCATTCTCTCAGGAATATTCGTTGGAGCATCCAGTGTTACCTGACCTGTGATACAGAGCAAAAGATTGAATGGAGAAGCACATAAAAAATACCAGTTCTGTGATTAAGCCAAGCCATTAAAGAGATTTTCAAAATGCAAAACAATGCCACTTTTCTAACTAAATATTTTGTTCTGGAAAAGTGCTTTTCCCACAAGAACATGTAATTTCTATTAACAGGTAATGAATCATTCTTTTTAAATACTAAAAAAATCTTAATTTCTAATATAAATATCAGTATATATTGCTTGTCTGTTACACATAGGGCCCACATTAAAAACTCTTTAGGGTCCTCAATAATTCTTAAGGATGTAAAGGAGTCTTCAGACCAAAAGTTCAAGAACTGCTCGTGCAGCTGTTCGAAGCCTGGTAATAGGAAAATAGTTTTACTTATGGTTTAATGTTCATGGTGAAGTCAAGAAGAAAACTTGGCAAGTCTGTTTGATGGAGGAAGACGGTGAGTTTAGTTTCAGTCTTTCCCACCATCCTTCTCTCTCCACATCTACGTTAACACCTTCATGAATTCCTGTACCTCAATCCCTTCACCCTCGTAATCTACCTGCACGTCCCCTTCCTAACCTTCCTTAGGTCTTCCAGGTCTGTGTATTTCAAGTGCTTTGGAATTACTGCCCTATCACAATGGTCTCTCTCCAGATAGCTTTCCTTGTATTTCCCTTGGTCAAGCTCGATTTCTCTCTTTCAGCTCAAGGGGAGGAGGGGAGGATAGGGTGTGAACGCCCAGAGTCCAACCTCGAATTTCTGCAATCCCAGGGCTTTCCTGGGTTCAGGCTCTACGTCTAGAAGGTTACTGAAGTTCTCCCACGTCTGCCTCCGGCTCCTTCTACACCAGCGGCCCCGGCACTGTTTCATGTGGCCCCGACGCTCTTCAGCCCCACCCACCGCCCGGTCCATCCTCCCGCCGGGTGCCCACCTCAGTCTCGCCGCGCGCCCCCGAGCCCGAGTCCGCCCCCACGTGACCCCGCCCCGGGCCCCGGTGCCGCACCTGAGCCGGAGACGCTCCCGACTCCCCGCCACCTCAGCCAGCCTCCTCCAGCCCCGGCCCTCGGGCGCTCGGTCCAGGCTCTCGCTCAGCCTCCGCAGCAGCGGCTCCGGAAGGCGGTTGAGGGTCGTGCCGGCCGCTGCGGGGAGCGGCGGCCCCGAGGGCGTGGCCGCCGGCAGCTGCGAGGCCAAGGGCGGCGGGGCCTGCAGCAGCTCTCCACAGAGCAGCGTGTCCCGCGCCGGCGACCCCGCGACGGCCGCTGCTCCCGCCGGCCGCATCGCGCACCTTCCGCTCACCTCCTCGCTCGCCGCGGCGCCGCGGCGGCAGGGGCGGAAGGACGAATCGGGCGGCGCTGCACCGCACTCGGAGGAGGAAGCTCCGCTCCCAGCCCGGCCGAGACAGGTTTTCCCGGGGAGGGGAGCCGGGCCGGGCAGCCGCATTAGCCGCGCCGGGGGGCGGGGCCTCGGGCGGGGGCGGGGCCGCCCACTGCGCGCGTGCGCGCCTCCCCCGCCCTCCCCGCCGTCTGAGGGCTCGCGGAGGCGCGCGCTTCAAACCCGGGGAGGTGGAGTCCTGGCTGAGCAGGAAGGGTAGGGTGATTGCAGTTCGAGGAGGAAGCGGTGGAGGAACTACGCCCTGGCGGTCCCACTACGGCGAGGAAGCCTGCGGCGTCGGGGCTTCCCAAGCCTGTGGGAGGAGGCTTGCCTCACGCCGGAGAGGGGAGCATACGGCTTTCCATCGCCCGCCCGGCCGCGGCTCCAGAGGCGCGCTCGCTCAGCTGACTCAGTGACTTGCGTGTGCGGGGCGACGCCACCAGCGCTCGCGTGGGGCAACCGCGGCGGAGGCCTCCTCGTTTTAGGGTTAGATGTGTATGGCATTGCTAACGGGAGTGGTGCTAGAGACCCAGATTCTTAATGGAGATTGCCTGAAGTGCGTGCCTAGACTTTTTCTTTTTTTTTTTTTGAATTGGGCTGTGGTGAATTTAAACCTAATCAGACCTTGGAAATGATTGTTTTTAGCAGGAATCGCCTGGTTTCTTCCGAGTCTCAGTACCACTCACAATGTTCATGTATCAAAGCAGGCAGCTTTATAGAGGATACCTTTTCTGGAAAGGTCCAGAATAGATGACATAGTAAATGAAGGTGGCCCCTGAACTCGCTCTCCCACTCTTAGCAATATTCAAGGCCATTGTCCCATTGAAAACCAGAGGGTAGTTTGGGACAAAAGCAAGCCAATAACTTATGAAATGTGACCGGCCAGGTAGCCCCCAGACACAAGGCTTCCTGGCCCAATTTCTGGTGACATTAACTTTTTCATCACATAAGGCAGGAAGATTTTCTGTAGCAATAATTTGGACACCCAAATTCTCACTACCTGTTGGTAAGGTGGTTGCTCCCTGCAGTCTCCACCACATTCTAGCATAAGTGATCACTGTCCAGTGATTTTTTTAAAATCCAGTTAAGTTGAGAGTTTGGAATGCAGTATAATGGCGAAATGCACGACCTTTGGATCCAGGAAGCTCTGCTGGATTCTAGATTCATGACTTTGAATAAATTATGTAATTCTCTGCCTCATCTGTTAAAGTAGGACTGAAAATACAGTATATATAGAATTAAAGGGGTCGATGTATTTAAATCACTTAACTCTGCTTGGCACGTAGTAGATAATAAATGCTAGCTATTATCCTTCCAAATGCCAACACTTGTTTCTCACTCGGTTTGACTTGGTAAACCTGTCCCAATCACTTCTAGTGCCTTCTGGTTTCACCCTCAATCTGGCAACAAATATTATTCTATTACCTGTAGGTACCAATTATGGAAATCAAGTCTTCTAGTCTTTATTGGTCTTGTCCTTTTAGTCTGGTCTTCTAGTCTTTTAAAGTTGAGATTCAACAGACTTTTTTCGAAGTGTACTATGTGCAAGTTTTTGCTTGCACATAGAATGTGCACCTGCTCATTCATTACCCTGGGAGTATCCTTGCCAATATGTTCAGATGCTTCTTTATCCAATGCAGCTCAGCTGGGTGCTGATAGTGTCATTTCTTCCCCATCGCCTCCCCTGCTTCTCCTCTCTGCCCCAAGCCAAGTTCCTCCCTCATTCCACTCTGGTTGGGGTCCTCTTCTCCACCTAGCACTCTTATAACCTATGCAGTCACCCCACCCATCACCCTCCAACCTCTACCTTGGACTGACACTACATTTTATGACTGGACTTTTTCTCCTTTCCATCATATGTTCACATTTTTATTATGTAATTTCACTCCTGTAGTACTATTATGCAGCATGATGGTACGGCAGAAAGGATGTGATCTTTAGAGTTAGCCCTGAATTTGAATCTTGCTGCAGCCACTCATTAATAGTGTGACTTTAGGCAAGTTACCTCATCTCCTAGCTTCAATTTCCACATCTGTAAAGAGCAGAAGATAGTAGTACCTACTCAAATCATTGTTATGGGAATTAAATGAGAGATAATATATATACATATATCAAGTGTCTGGAAGAAGTAGATGCTGTGTTTTTTAGTATTCTCAAAACTGCCATGTTAATTTTGGAAACAACATAATAAACAGTAATTCAGCTGTCTTTTCTGTATCATCCATTACATTTATATAAAGATAGGAGAAAAACAGAGTGGAGATCTGGCTTTTAAATGCCCCTCGAAAGTTTATGCAAGTCTATAGATAACATACGTGGGATTTCTTCTCATTCGTTGAAAGTGACAGAGCTTTGTGAATCCAGACAGTTTGCAGGAAGCTTGTGGTTTCATTCTGTAGAAATCCATTGATGTCATATTCAAAACACAAATCTGGAAACTGACTCATAGATTTTTTTTTCCTTTACACACTTTGACTATTGATGGTACTCTTAACTAAAAATGCCAGAACAATGTATTATTTCATCTGTGAGTGGGTCTTCAGAGGCCCCATGCAGGAGAAAACCTGGAGGTGCTAGCATCTGGATACAATAGAGGAAAAGAAAACAGGAGGCTTGTGACTTAAATGGCATTCCTTGTCTCCACCTTATTCCATGCCCAGCACCTTTTGTGATCTCTGACTCAGCCTCAGTTTGTTAAAATGCCTCATCTGTTAAAATGGGACTAGAAATATAGTATATATACAATGGGAGGGGTTGATGTATATACATCACTTAACTCTGCTTGGCACATTGTAGATAATAAATGCTAGTGGTTATCTTTACAAATGCTTGCTTGCATTTAAGGGCACTCAGTCCACTCTCTGACACAAGGCTCTCCTCATCCCTTGCAGGCCCCCCTTGCTACCATCTCCCAAAGCATTAGGGGGATTTTCCCATTTCAGTGTCAACTTTAGAATACTGGCTAAGCACTGCACTAGCATCCCACCCTTCCTTCATGATGAATCATCCATGGCAGAGACTACATTTACTTACCTACATTCATTCATTCACGGATACTTATTGGATGCCTATCTTGTGCCAGGCTCTGTGCCAAATACTGTTAATGGATCGTTTTCATTTTGTTTTTATTAAGTCTTTATTTTTTTACAGCAGTTTTAGGTTCACAGCCAAATTGAGGGGAAGGTACACAGATTTCTCATGTACCCTCTGCCCTCACATGCACAGTGTCCCCCATTATCAGCATCCCCCACCAGAGTGGTACATTGGTTACAACTGATGAACTTGTATTGACACCAAGAATCACTTAAGTCCACAGTTTACATTAGGGTTCACTCCTGGTGTTGTACCAGGAGTTGGGGGCGAAGGTGGTAGGGAGGGATAAACTGGGAGTTTGGGATTGGCTGATACAAAGTCCTATGTACAGAATAGATAAACAACAGGATCCTACTGTATAGCACAGGGAACTATATTCAATGGCTTATAGTAACCTGTAATGGAAAAGAATAGGTATATGTACGTGTAACTAAATCACTGTGCTGTACACCAGAAACTAATACAACATTGTAAATCAAAAAAATTTAAAAAATAGACAAATGTATAATGATATGTGCCCACCATTATGGTATCATACGTATTGTGGGACACAACGTGGCGGCTGGTCAGTGATATGGTGATGCGTGGATTGATAAAAGAATCTACCAGAGATAAACTATGGAAATAGAAGGGAGTTTATTAGGGTGTGCTGTCGTAGACAACAGCAGCCACACAGACGGGAGGTGCCTTGTGAGCACCCTGTGTTGGGGTGTTTTATAAGGTCGGATCACAACCTGATCGGCTTGTGCACAAGGCTCTGATTGGTTGTAGGTGAGGTAAGAAGTTTAGGGTCCGTGAAGGGCAATGGGGTTTATGACTCTGATAAGGTGGTCTGAAACAGGCCAGCCTGAGCTATTGTGAGATTAGGCATTACTTAGGGCTATTAGTTTGTTAGAGGAAACACGCCTAGTAAAGAATGTACTTTATCTGTTGAGGAATCACAGGCAGGCATCTGAGAAGTGGGGTCATTGGACTTTGAAGGATGTCATTTGGCCCAACAGTACAGCCTATTTTCACTGCCCTAAAAATCCTCTCTGCTCTGCCTTTTCATCTCTTCTCCCTCCAACCCTTTGAAATCACTGGTCTTTTTCACTGTCTCCATAGTTTTGCCTTTTCTAGAATGTTACATAGTTGAAATCATATGGCCTTTTCAGATTGGTTTTGTCGACTGAAATAAATGCGCAGCCTAAAAGTTGAGAGTTATGTTTTATTTGGCGGGAGGACTCCAGCCGGGATGATAGCCTCTCAGGTCGCTCTGAGGAACTGCTCCGAAGAGGTAGGGGAGGAGCTAGGATATATAGGAGCTTTACAACAAAGACCAGGTAGTTGGAGCAATAAAAGATTACTTGTTATCTAAAGAAACCAGGTATCTCAAGTTAAAGAATTTAGTGCTTTTCTATGTGTGGGAGGAAGCAAACATTTGGGCTCATTGAATTCATTCCTTTGACAAGCATCATGCTATCTAGGGCCAGTATCTTGTCCTTTATTATTCTGAGTCCCCTCAGAGGGCACCATTGTGAGTGGCTGCAGAGGCTGGGCTGCAGGCTTGTCTTCACTGGGGGGTGGCAGCAGCCGCTGATGACTTGATGGCTTCAGTATTCTTTGTTTACTGATACGGTTTGCAGTATTTTTCGTTCACAGATTCTTTCAGTTAATAATATGTGTGTAAGTTTCCTCCATGTCTTTTCATAGCTTGACAGCTCATTTCTTTTTAGCACTAAACAATATTCTGTTGTCTGGATGTACCACAGTTTCTCCATTCACTTACTTCAGGACATCTTGGTTGCTTCTAAGTTTTGGCAATTGTGAATAAAGCGGTTATAAACATCTGTGTGTAGGTTTTGTATGGATATAAGTTTTCAACTCCTTTGGATAAATACCTGGAAGCATGGTTGCTGAATCAAATGGGAAGAGTATGTTTAGTTTTGTGAGAAACCTCCAAACTGTTTCGCAAAATGGCTGGACCCTTCTGCATTCCCACCAGCAGTGAATGAGAGTGTTCCTGTTGCCCCACACCCTTGCATGAGTTTGGTGGTGTTGGTGTTTCAGATTTTGGATAGGATAGTTTTTTTTTTTTTTAAAGAAAGTTAAAATCGTAACTCTCAACAAATGTACACATGTCAAAGATTTTATTTAACACATTAGTGAATGAGGGAACTAGAAAGGTGTTACAACCACTTCAAAAGAGAATCCAAAGGTGAGAGGAATATGTAAGCCCAGCAGGGTGTTGAAATGAATTAGCTCAATAGATGCAAAATGGCTTCTTCCACAGCAGAGGAGAGAAATCCACTGACCCTCCGCCTGACAGAATTTATCTAGTAATCAAGAGCTATTTGCATCACTATCAGTTTTCTACAACTTCTATCTCTCAGAGTTGCAGAAATACCCTAGTCAAAGACAAAGAAAGGCATAGATAACCTAGACAGATAAGCGAATTGGGACACCCTTCCATTTGGGTCTTTGTTAATTCTTTCTTACGGTGCTTAGAGTACAAGGTTGACTACATCCATCTCTGGCAAGGAAAGGGAGCGATGAGTTACTCTGTCGGCAGCAAAAAGAAAGGAGAAAGTACGTGGAGCAGCAGGAGAAAAAATAATCCTCGTCTACAAGGGAATTCCCACGAGGCTGTCAGCAGCTGGCTGTCAGTGGCTAGCTTGGCATTGCTTGGTGAGATGGAAGACATTCACGTGTGTAACACTCCCGTAGATAACACCATCTTCTCTTTATTCCAGAAAACATATCTGAGGAATAATACTAGGTACCATGATAGACATAGCATTATGATAGGAAAAGTCTTGAGTCAGATCTAATTTATTATCTACAAGGCAAATCATTCAGAGACTCTGATACTTAAGTGATCAGTACTAACAAATCACTGGGACACATTTCAGCTGAAGGTCGGAACTACAACTGATATGATAATTCTCATGATCATGAGAAACTTTGGGATTTTCAAAAGGGTTCTAAGTACATTAAGTACATTAATATACCCAATGGTCTTTTTTTTTGGTGATATTTCCCATTAAACAAGGTGTTTTTTTTTCTTTTTTTAAAATTGAAGTATAGTTGATTTACAATGTTGTGTTCACCCAGTAGTCTTTTGACTTTGTGACAGTAGGAACCGCACTGGGCTATAATGCAATTTATGAAGAAATTCATCCAGTAATATTTACCAACAACCTTAGGATGTAAGGATGTATAATCTTAGGATGTAAGAGGGCTCTTGATCAAATCAGTGTTCCTCATCTTTGGCTGCATGTAAGAATCACATGAGGGGATCACAGTTCCTCAAAAAGTTAAACATAGAATTATCACATGATCCAGCAATTCCACTTGTGGTATATACCCCAAAAGAATTGAAAGCAGCAACTCAGACAGATCCTTGTATACCAATACTTGTAGCAGCATTATTCACAGTAACCAAAAGGTGGAAACAACCCAAATGTCCATTAACAGGTGAATGGATAAACAACACGTGCAATGTCTATACAACAGAATATTACACAGTCTTAAAAAGGAAGGACATTCTGACACACGCTAAAATGTGGATAAACCTAGAAAGCGTTATGCTGAATGAAATAAATCAGTCACAAAAGGACAAATACAGTATGATTCCACTTATATAAGGTGCCTAGAATTGGCAAATTCATAGAAACAAAGTAGAATAGAGGTTAGCAGGAGTTGGGTGTGGGGTAGGGGGAAATAGGGAGTCATTGTTCAGTGGATACAAAGTTTCTGTTAAGGGTGATGAAAAGCTTCTGGAAATGGATAGTGGTGATGGTTGCCCAACACTGTGAATGTACTTAATGCCACTGAATTATATACTTAAAAATGGTTAAAATGGTAAATTTTATGTTATATATGGTTTACCACGTACATAGAAAGGAACTTTAAATCCCAACAAACCTTAAAAACGTACTGATACCTGGCTCACAATCCCCAGTGACTCTGATTTTAATTGATCTGGGGTGTTTTAAGTTTAAAAACTACGATTTTAAAAAAACAAAACTAAAGTCCCTCAAGTGATTCTAGTGATTCTAGGCTTCCAAAAGGATGCTGAATCTCCAGGACAATGGTGGTCAGCCTTGACTGTACATTAGAATCGTTTGGGGAGTTTTAAAATGGGCTGATATCTCGGTCTCACACCCAAGATTCTGACTTAATTGGTTTGGGGATGCTGCCTGGTCACTGAGATTGTTCTCTTAATCTCTCCTCTGATTCTGATGTAACCAAATGAGAACCATTGCCCTAGGGAGAGCCCAGCGTCTCTGCCTCTCACTCCATCTTTGGAAAACAAGCACTTCTGCACCTGTCAATGACAAAATCAGAAGCATAGTGGGAAAAGAACCTCTTCTTCACCTTTTTTTTTTTTAAACGGAGGACCTGGGCATGGAACCTAGGACCTCATGCATGCTAAGTAGGTGCCTTACCACTGACCTATATACCCTTCCCTGGAAAGGAACTTATGATGAGAGTCAGAAGGTCAACTTCTGTAAGGTCACTTGATTCTTTCTCTTTCCCTTCAGAGTCAGAATGTTAAAAGTTAGAGAAACAAAGAAGACCAGTAGAGGGCCCAGGAGAAAGGGGTGAAGATCTATTAGACTTACTCTTAAGGGAGAAAGGCTTTGTATTCTTCTAGGCTTCCAACTCCTACGAGCTTCTAACATGGGCACTGCTCCCCGCCCTATCCCTAGTCTCCATTTGGACTCCTCTTCCTTCCCAAGCGAGGCTCAGAGCTGACCTGTCCAGCCAGGATTCCAGAGTGCCAGGGCTGTTAAGAGTATTCCAATCAAGGGACCATAGTGCTGGTGCATGAAAAATTAGCCTGTTTACCTTTAAAGGATCATCGAAATAGTGGACATAAACCGTCCCCTGATCCTGACTTACCTCCAGCCAATATTTTGGCACTTTTTATCTTCCTTGGTATTTGTATGCCTGTTCTTCTGTATAAGTGCTCGCTCTGCCTGCTTATTAGGCCCCCTTGCATCCTGCTATCTTTTTTGCGATCGCTCTACTCCAGCCCCATGTCCTTGGAACCAAGGCCAACTAGACCAGGGTGGGGTGGATGTTTAGACACACAGCTGAAAGTCAATGTGGGATGAGGGTGGCCCCTGGAAGACAGGAGGTATGGAGAGAGCAGATGAGGCCAGCTCCGTGCTAAGCCTTGAGGAAAATGAGTGGTTCCTCATTAGTCTCTGCCATTCCATCAAGGTAGAGTCCCACCATGGGGACTTTGGCCGATGACTTACCTAGTTATAAAGAGAGTATATTATGTGCAATGTCCCCTGCATAACATGCTCTTCTTCCATATATATGTCCTTTGGGAACCAAGCAGACATCGGCAAGGGGACTTGGGATTCTGGATCCCGGCTATCCCTTCAGACACAAAAGGGCCACAAAATATAAAACAGAGCCCATATTCTCTAGGACCCTATTATCTAGTTGAGGAGATAAATTAGTGACAAAGCAGGGTTTTGGACCTCAGGATTTCTATATTGGTGTAGGCAGTTCAGTCCAGAGACTTTTATCAGAAGGTCAAGAGATGGGCCAGGAACAAAGAGAAATACACTTCTAGGGTTATGAATGGTAAACTCAGAGAGTGGAAGGAATCTAACCAATGAGGACATGATTATTTCCTGGGAATATTGGTATAATTTATATATTTTTTAAAAATGTGACAACTATGACCATTCCCAGTTGAATGACATTAGCCTCTGCAGCAAGCACACTCAGGTCAAAAGGTGATTAAATATGGGAGTACTGGCTCTTCTTCAGGCCTCCAAGGGTGACCTGCTCTGTTTCCTGGGGTCACTGACAGAGGGACCTGGGTAGACTCTGCACATTGTGTGTGCAGACAAGAGTTGATTCAGAACTCCTGACTGCTCGGGCTGTCCAGAGTCTGGGAACTCCTTGGCATGGTACCCTGAAAACACATTTGGTGGGTCGGTCTGGGGGTATGGACTAGATGCTTTGTAAGTCCCTTTCACTCCTGAGGTTCTGAGTGGAAGAGCGTACAGAGGGAGGAGGGCACGTGATCAGAGACTAGCCATGGATGATGCTCACAGCTGCTCTGGGGAGGTGGACTCTACTTCGAGTTACGCAAGTAAATTTATATGTTTAATTAACATATAAATCTGATTTATCTGTGTGGGGCAGAGGGGCAATATTTAAAAGACTGAAGGTTCAAACTGTAACATATTAGTTATATGCTAAAATTAAATGTTGAGAATGAGCAGAGCTACTTCAGGAGAATGGACACCGTATTAAATTCAAATGCAAGTAATATTTATTTGTTGAGGGAAAGAGGCAAAGAAGGTACATGTTTAGTTGATTAACAGTTTAAATCACAGAGGGGCGGGTATTGTTCAGTGGTAGAGTGTGTGCGCAGCATAGATAAGGTCCTGGGTTCAATCCCCAGTACCTCCATCAGAATGGAGGTATAAATAAATCTAATCCCCCCCCAAAAAAACCAAGTAAAAAACTCCAACTTAAATCATACTTAAGACCCTTAAGCATTAGTTATGTGCTAATCCTTATATGCTAATTATGAATTTGTTCTGTAAAGCAATGTCAATGAAAATTTTTCTTTGAAACATTTTTTATAGGAGGCTAGTTGAAATTATGGGTAAAAGGGCATTTACTTAAATTCTTCTACAATTTAAGCTTTTCACTGAGTGACTAATGAATTTCATTTAATGAGGTTTTGCTGTACATAGATCAGAGCCCTGAAGCTCTTAGAAATTTTTATGGTATCTTAATAAAGATAATCAATAACCATTTCATGATGAGAACAGCTTAAACAAGTACGTATGTGGCTACCTGTTTAACACTATGTTCATGGAAGGTCACCAGTAAAGAGCACCTTAGCCCTGTGGCCCAGAGAGGTTTTGTCTCCTCTTAAGGCTCTACTGGAGTCGTTCTCAACGTGCGGGCCCTGGACTAACAGCATCAGCTTTTTAGAAATGCAAATTCTCAGGCCTCACGCCAAACCTGCTGAAAGAAACTCTGGGCGTGAGCCCAAAGTATGTGGCTGAACAAGCCCTCCAGGTGTTTGGGATCCACACTAATGTTTGAGAACCCCTCCCCCACACTTTAGCTTGAAAATATCTTGGGGCAATAACTTCTCTTAGATCATTCTCTGCTACGCAGAGAATCACTTCCTGTTTTATGTTTAAATTTATCTCCCTAAAGCATTGAAGGGCGTGGCACACAATCTTCACAAGCGCAGAGACACCTCTTTTACATTCCTTCACGGGTCACAGCGCCCGGAGCGGGGCTCAGCAGAAGGGGGAGATGAAGGCGGCGTGGGCGGTGCGCAGGGAGTCGGGGCGCAAGGGCTGACCTTCGCCTCTCCCCATTTCCGTTATTTGATAATTGGATAATCCGAGACCTGCTCCGGGGAGGAGCGCAGCACAGTCTCGTTTGGGGTTTGGGTTTTTAAGACAAATAATACTGGGTCGAGGGAGTACTGAGTTGGGGCAAAACTGTCGAGCTATGTGGTAGAGACATGGGCATCTCGGATGCTGGCCAACATTGTTCCAAAAATTGTCTGAATAAAGCAACATAGACCAGAGGAGGGTCCAGCCTTCTGGGAGCTGAGCACTGACAAGCTAAAAAAGGCTGCAGATGACTGACTATGATTCAGGGCGGGGTTCTGCGGCTCCCCACACACTCCTGCCAACCCAGTGTTAGGTGTATGGTCCATTAACTCTAGTCTAGGGATTCAGGATGCCAAGGGAGCCATGTAGGTGGCCTGACTGTGTTTCTGAGGTCTTCGCAATGCTCTTTGGAAGGACTGTGAGTGGATGAGTACTGTTCTGTCTACAGTGGCACTCTCTTCTCAGCAACTCCACTTTACAACGTGTGATGCAATGAGAGCCCTCAGTTTCTTAACAGCCTGCTTCCTCAACTGGTGATTGGCTGGAGGAGGGTATGGTCCCCAAGCTTGGCCAGTCCTGGGGATTTCTGATCTTCAGCTTGATGAAAAGGGTCTCAGGCTATCTCAGGTGGTAAACCTGTGAGGTATAAGTCTGAGCTGTCCGGTGGCCATGTCCCCACCGGCTGTGTGGAAAAATCCAGTCCTCAGAGGGAGAAAATGACTAGAACACTGAGAGGAGCAGAAGTGAGAGATGGAGAGAGGGTTTGTGGTGTTCATCCCTGCTTGTGGTCATCCCCAAGGCCCAGCTCACATCCAGCTTTCCTGCAGAGTACTTGCCTGAGAGAACAAATTCCCCTTTTGGCTGTAGGGGAGGGAAAGAAAAAAAAAACAAACACCTTTTCCTCTACCCTCTTATCTTCAGTATTTGGGGCCTGCGAATTACACTGGGAAACGACAGATTAGCAGGAGAAAAGGTTTATTTCATATGCACAGGGGAACCAGCAAAGGAAGTAGCTGGCTCCTTGAAATGGTTAAAGGATTATATATCCAATTCAGTAGAAGAAAGGGAGAGGGGAGAAAAGGTTTCTTATGGGAAGAACAGATAGAATTCTTTAGGAAAGTCACATGGGTTTTTGGAGAACAGATGGGAGATGAGAAAGTTTGTGATAACTGTCAATGCAGGTGTGAGTGGTCTTTCTATCTTCTTCAGGGTCATAACCTTGGAGAAGGGACTGAATAAGTTTTATTTGCATTCTTCCTTCCGGGAATGGATCTATCCTGAAGAAGAATTTATGGCAGCCTTATTTCCCGGATGTTATTGCTTTTTAGTCAGATAAAGGAAGCTACCAGAAGGCTTTTTTTTTTTTTTTTTTTTTTTTTTTGCATCTGTTGCATCTCAGAAATTTTCAGCTTAAAATAATCATCCTACCAAACAGTTCGGTATATTTTTGGGTGGCATATTCTGATCCCCTTCATTGCCTAAGCCAATTTGTACTCTGTAGATACTGTGTCTAACTTTACAGCATCTTTCTATAGATGCTTTAACTAGCAAGATGCCTGGTAGGTTTAAAAATAATCATAATTGTTTTGTTTTCTAAGTGGATAAACAGTCATTCATACTAATCATTTTAGACTTCATTTCTTTAGAGTAGTGTTAGTTTTACAACAAAATCGAGAGGAAGATACATGGATTTTCCATATACCCCTTGCACCCACATGTATATAGCCTTCCCTGTTATCAACATCACTTACCAGAATGATACATTTTTTTTTACAACTGATGAACCTATATTGTTACATCATAATCGCCCAAAGTCCATAGTTTACCTTAAAATTCACTGTTGGTGTTATACATTCATGCTACAGATTTAGACAAATGTATAATGACATACATATGTAGTATTTTCACTGCCTTAAAAATCTTCTGTGCTTCACCTGTTTATCCCCTCCACCCTTATCTCTGGCAACTATTGATAATTTCACTGTGTTCATAGTTCAGCCTTTTCCAGAATGTCATACAGTTGGAATCATACAGCCTTTTCAGACTAGTTTCTTTCACTTAGTAATATGCATTTAAGGTTCCTCCATGTCTTTTCTTGGCTTGATAGCTCGTTTCTTTTTAGTGCTATATAATATTCTTTTGGTCTGGATGTACCAGTTTATTCAACTGTTCACCTACTGATGGACATCTGGGTTGCTTCCAAGTTTTGGCAATTATGAATAGTGCTGCTATAATTTATACTGTGCTGTATGTCATTTATATCTTGATAAAACTGGAAGAAAAAATGGTAAATTTTGTGTTATGTGTATTTTACCAAATTAAAAAAGGACATTTTTTTTAAAAGTTTTCTTTTCTTATGAAAGAATATGTCATAATAGAGGCACCTCCGGTCACCAGTGAGACAAATGATGATGATGTGATTAAGGCTGTAAGTCATTTTGGTTCTCTGAGACCTAAGTTTTACAGAGGAGACAATGTACTCTGTCACCCAAAACAATGCAAAATATTTTGGGAAACAAACTATATAGCCTGCATCTCCGGAAATCCCCTCCCAAGTGGCTAACCACAAAGGGAGGAAACATAAGAAGGTGAAACCAAAAGTTTACAGTCAAAACTCAGAGTCCATGTTATTTCATTCTGTACTAGATCAATGCAGTGCAAATGTGCACTCAGGAATTACACGAGTGCTGCTTTTAAGCTTTCTCTGCCTTGGTCTTTCTTTACTCCATAATTTAGGGATAATCTTGTTCCCAAATGTCTTTTGAAGCAAATGAGACTAAGGTATTTGATTAAACAGAAGCTCTTTTTTTTGGAGGTGGGGGTGGGGGAGTTAATTAGGTTTGTTTATTTACTTATTTATTTAAATGGAGTTATTGGGAATTGAATCGAGGACCTTGAGCATGCTAAGCACACACTCTACCACTGCACTATACCCCCCCAGGTAATGTCCTTTGAAGAGGTCTGAAAACAGCTAGGGATGAAACTGCATTGCTGTTGATAAAACTGTTAAAAATGACTGCTGAGCTAGAGAGTACCAGGCTGCCGTTGCTTCTATGCAAAAAATAAAATAAAATAAAATAAAAAATATATGTATATAGAGATGGATGGATAGATAGATGTTTCGGTGGACACCCTTAGTGGAACCTGTCATAAAATGTAGAAGCATCTAAATGCAAGAACAGCCAATCTATAGAGTGAACAGTAACATGGCTTCCAAGGGAAAAAAAGTATAATTGATTAATATTGTGGAAATAAATGGATGTGAATTATTTATAATGATAAAATTCTTTGGCAAAATTCTACACAAGCAAATTTTTCTAACCACATAGTCATTATAAGATTCAAAAGTGTGCAAATGTTTAGGTGTTAGGTCAATGACAGTAAAGGAAGGGTAGAAATAAAGGGAACTGCTTCTCAAGGGAGGAAGGTAATGGCCCTTCCAAGTCGTTGCTGTATATCATAAAGACGTGTGAACTCTGAAATCTACAAGTTCGTGGATATCAATGAGCTTGGGAAAATGCCAGGTTAAAGAAGGTAAGTATAACAGGATGGTAAAATGAAATTTTCAGCTGAGGCCCTCTCTAAAGAGGTATGAGAATGAAGGATTTATAAAGCAGATGGCATAATTAAAAAAATAACCACTACACACCTTAATAGAGTGGCCAAAATCTGGAACACCGACAACACCAACTGTTGGCCAGGTTGTGGGACAACAAAAACTCTCATTCATTGCCAGTGGGCATGCAAAAGGATACAGACACTTTGGGAAACAGTTTGGCAGCTTCTTACAAAACTAAACATATCGTAAGATCCAGCAATCTCACTCCTTGGTATTTACACAAAGGAGTTGAAAACTTATGTCCAAACAAAAACCTGTGCATGGATATTTATAGCAGCATTGTTCATAATTGCCAAAACTTGGAGGCTACCCAGATGTCCATCAGTAGGTGAATAGTTAAATAAACTGGTACAACCAGATAATAGAATATTATTTAGCACTAAAAAGAAATGAACTATCAAGCCATGACAAGACACGGAGGAACCTTAAACGCATATTTCTAAGTGAAACAAACTAGTCTGAAAAGGCTGTATGATTCCAACTATATGACATTCTGGAAAAGGCTAAACTATGAACACAGTGGTTATTATTAGTGGTTGGCAGAGATAAGGGTGGAGGGGATAAATAGGTGAAGCACAGAAGATTTTTAAGGCAGTGAAAATACTATGTGTTATAAATAAAATGGTAGGAACAGGAAACGTAATATTTTGCCAAAAACCCTGATTTAAGATCAGGTAAGATTTCCTATGATTTTAAAATTAATATTATTTAATGCAAAATTTGGGGCATAAAAGTCTTCAAGGCTACCTGACCAGCAGGTAATACATGGTAAAAGTTCAGAAACTGTCCCCTGACCTTTGCAGAGCTCCTTAGGGCAAACACCATTTCCCCTGTCACCTTTACATTTGTTGGAGGACAGGCTCATGTGCTATCTTGTTACATAAGAGAGCAGCATAATGACACTGTCAAACGAGCAAGTGTCACACGAGGTGGCTGGTGATAATTCTTGTCTTAGATTTTTGGCTCTCTGCGTATCTGTCACGAGGAATATCATGTTCAGGAGGATTTACTCACTGAGTATCTGCTTCTTGGGCTTATGGGAATTGAAATCCAAAGTAATCATTCAAAGCCATAGGTTTACCAAATAGGTTCTATGCTTTTTGATGTCACTGAAGAACGAAGGTCAACTAAAAGGCATCCGAATTGGAAATGGGGAAGTAAAATTATCTCTGTTTGCAAATGATGTGATCTTATATATGGAAAACACTAAAGACTCCAAAAACCACTGTTAGAACTAATAAATGAATTCAATAAAGTTGCAGGATACAAACTCAACATACAAAGATCAGTTGAGTTTCTGTCTACCAAACAACAAACTATCTGAAAAGGAAATTAAGAAACAACCCCATTTATAATAGCATCAAAGAGAATCAAATACTTAAGAATAAACTTAACCAAGGGAGTGAAAGATTTATACCATGAAAACTATAAAACATTGATGAAAGAAATTAAAGCAGACACAAGTAAATGGAAAAACATCTATGTTCATGGATTAGAAGAATTAGTATTGTTGAGATGTCCATACTTACCCGAAGCAACTGACAATTTCAAAGCAATCTCTATAAAAATCCTAGAGACTTTTTTTTTTACAGAAAGAGAAAAAATAATCTTAAAATTCATATGGAAGCACAGAAGATGTGGAAAGGCCAAAGTGATCTTGAGAAAGAAGAACAAAGCTGGAGGCATTACACTTCCTGATTTCAAACTATTTTATAAAGCAATAGTAATCAAAACAGTATCGTACTGGCGTAAAAACAGACACAGAGACCAATGGAACATAATAGAGAGCCCAGAAATAAAGTCATGTACAAAGCATCAACTAACTTTTTACCAGTACGCACCAAGATGACACAATGAAGAAAGGATAGTCTCTTCAATAAATAGTATTGGGAAACTGTATATCCACATGCAAACATTGGACACATCTTTCACTATATACAAGAAGTAACTCGAAATGGATGAAACATTTGAATGTAACATCTGAAACCATAAAACTCCAAGAGGAAAACAGGGGAAAAGCTTCTTGACATTGATCTTGGCAGTGATTTCTTGGCTACCACACTGAAAGCACAGGCAACAAAAGCAAAAATACACAAGTGAGACTATGTCAAATGAAAAAGCTTATGCACAGCGAAGGAAAGAGTCAGCAGAGTGAAAAGGCAACCTGCAGAATGGGAGAACATATGTGCAAACTATATGCAAATTATACCTCAGTAAACCTGGAAAAATTATAAAGTACAAGTTTTTAAAAAATTTAAAGGATAGGTGAGGGATCCATTAACTGTTTTATTATACATTTTAAAAAGCTTTACTGGAGTATAATTTACATAA